>NC_054467.1:125870344-128370344 GCF_017639515.1 Carcharodon carcharias | reverse complement strand
ATCTGACCTGATATCTCCTTATGCAACTTGCTGTCAAACTTTCATTGATAATGGTCCTGTGCCATCTTGTTGTGTTTTACTACATTAAAAGTGCCACAAAAGTTTTTCGTTGTCGTCATCTGCACCAGAATGCGCCATGTCCTTGATTGGTTAGGACATCTTGTACTCATTCAGGGAGCCTGTCTGAAACTGCTTTTTCAATCTGGAGGCCTGATTCTTTTTTCAGGTCCCTTTGTGAAATGCCACAACTGACTGCAACATCCGCCATGCTGAGGTCAGTTCTGTCTGGCCTTGAGAATCCAAACCTTAGGGCCCTTGAAGGGATGGTTGGTGACTCCCACTCTAAAAATACGTTTAAACTATTTTACATATCTTAATTTGAATCCAGAAGGTGCAGGAATTTACTTTAGTTCTGCTGGCTGATCATATTCCTCCCATGATTGGGAGATTGCTTCTGGGACCATGACTGCTCATCACTAACATACAAATGAAGCCAAGCATCTCAATTTACCATGGTTGCACAATCTGATTGTGGATCACTTTGACTGTGATCCAATTTCTAGGCCAAAGTATTTTAAATAAATAGACAAAATAAGCATGTCACAAAGTGTTTGCTCCTCTTCACATTATCTCACTGACCTTTGAATGCTAATCATTCTATAGCAGCAACTTACATCTGCAACTCTTCTAGCACTCACATCTTTGAAGGGCTTGAACCCAAAATCTTTTGATGAGGATCTTGCTGCACAATGTGTGTACACCATGTCCACAATGGACTGGAGTTGGCACCTGCATCTCCCTATAAGTGCACCTGGAGTCTTCTACCTTTCAACTCTTCTTGTCTACCTGCAGGCCAAGGTGGCATGTAGCAGGAAAAAGATGTGAATTTGGTGCGGTGGGATGGTAATTTTTCAATTTACTGCCCAGGCATAAAACTACTGATGCAGCTTGACTGCCCATTATAGAAAATGCTCAATTTCATTTCCATTCTGATGCTCCTTAAAAATAGATTTAGGCCAAGATGAAATGATCTGATTCACCAAACTAAAATATATCTTTATGTAACAGGTAAATTAGAAAAGCAATTGATGAAGGCTGATTCTGGAATAAGATTTGAATCATATTTAATGTGGTGTTACATAAAGAATCATTACTTCAATTTGGAGTGGTAGCTTTGGAGAATATTTTTGTACTTTATTTTGACCCTCCTCCCATAATTTCAAAGTCATCCTCGGGACTGCTTCTTGTTTGGGGAAGTTTCTCAAAATGAGAGGAAAGGTTATAAAATGTTTTTCTCATGGGAATTCCCATTTTCATGATTTACTTGTTGGAGGAGGAAGAGGAACAGAAGTACCAGGTGAATTAGGAAGGCAGGTTCAAAAACAACACTGGAGGCAAGGAAGAAAGGAGGATTCAGATTTTTATTGTGTCTTTCATGACCTCAGGTTGTGTATGTGTTATATTGCCAATGAAATATTTTTGAAGTGTAATTGCTGCTGCAATGTAGGAAACACGGCAGCTAATTTGAGCACAGCAATGTGATAATGACCAGATAATCTGTTATTTTTTGGTGATGTTGACTAAGGGTAAGTATAAGCCAAGGGAAAGCTCCCAACTCTTCTTCAAATTAGTGCCATTGAATCTTATATACCCACCTGAGAGGGCAGATAGGGTCTTGTTTTAATATCTTATCAACAAGATAGTGCCTCCAACGGTGTAGCACTCCCTCAGAGCATTAGCCTAGATTTCTGTACTCAGTTCTCTGGGGTGGGACTTGAACCCACAATCTTCTGATTCAGCAATGCTGCAAAGGCATTTAACTGATGGGTTCAGCCCTTTCAATCTCCTTTGAGGTCTTTGGTTTCCCAGGGCTTTTGAGTACTGGCTGCCTATGATTAAAAATAGGATCACTGCTAAAACCAAAACAAGTAGCTTCATTATAACATTTAAGCGACCGACCCAGCTTGGTTGCTGGCCCCTCGCCACACGTTGGCAGGATTTTCGGGTTGTGAGGCGGGCACAGTGGGCAGGCCCGGGAGTGGTCAGGAAATGAGTCACTACCTGCGATCAGCCCCCGACCGTGATTTCACACCAGCTGGCCAATTAACAGCCAGCCAGCGTGAAATGCACACTGAAAGGCTCAGCGCTGCCAGGGTGGGGGCGGGAGGAGAGCAAGCGCTGAAGTCAGCACAGGCGTGGGGAAGCGTGCAATGAATGTACCCTGAAGGCAGGGAACTGAAGAATTTAAAAATCAAAAATAAACTTGGTGAAATTCCAAAAAAAGTTCCTCCCATAAGAATCACTCACCTAAACATATTGATGATGAAAATCCTGCCCAAACATTTTTATCTTTTTAAATTAATATCGGAAACCTCATCCCGCCCTTGGATGAGGTTTCCTCAAAAATCCAAAGGCTGCCTGGCCAACTCACCCACCACCAACCATAACGTTGACATGCCGCTAAAAATACAGGTCAATTACCACATTAATGGCCTAAGTAAACCTTGTAATTGTCAGTGGACGTGCTGCCGACTCTCATGTATGCCCACTGACTGAAATATCGTGCGTTACTTTACACGCGATCAGGTCGGGTGCATGCCCACCCGCCGGACGTAAAAGTCTGCCCCATAAGTGGATAGGTTCGTTAAGGAATGGTTCTAGTTTCACAGTGTTTTGAATTGTTAACTTCTGCTCCAACTCCAGCCCATCCATTTTTAGGAGTTAAGATTTGACCCAGGGAGAATTGGGGGGCACCTTAATTCCTTCATTAACATACTGCATGCACATGATGAGACTACGGTTTCAAACGCCAGCTTTCACAAAATCAGAACTGCTGTCATTTAACCAGGATTCAGATGGAGTCCTAGCCACCTGATATTTTCACACCTCGTATATCTTACTCCTGCAAATGGCATTGACACTACTGGTTGTAAATTTATGTTTGTATGTCCTCAGGCATTATAGGACACAAGAAATACTTCCTTACATATAATTAGTAGGTTAATAATACCATGGGGCCTAAGCTAACACAACACCTAGCAAACTCATTAACAGAATTCATGGCTCATTATAAACCTGAAGTGCTGGAAACCTGATGAATGTCTAGTGTAATCTTACCCGTGCAGAACCTCAGGAGCACTGGCAGTATAGTGGCTGTTAGATGTGTAAAGAGATTAGGAGGGAATTTACTACTGAGCAGTTTCCTTATATAGATTGCTGGTAAACTAACCAAACATTTACAGTTTACTCGTGGATGTATTAAATATATCAACTGCCAGGTGCCTTTTCTACATAGTCCAATAAGGAGACATTGGGTTACGCCATTGTCCTCAAGCAAAAGATATAGCAGAAATGCCTCCTTTTTGGAGGAGCATAGCTACTAAAGAACAAAAATTTAAACATCAGGCTACGTGCTAATTTCTAACACTTGCCCACGCTATAGCATTACCACTCCAGTGATCTGCTTTAAGATTTGGAATTGGAGATGGGTTGACCCACATGGAGCTATTATGGACGTTATAGCCACTTTATGCTCATTCCGCTTCCTGTTGCTGGTGTCAGCACGGAATTAACACAGCCAGTTGTTATCCCTGCCGCACTGTATGATGATGTTAGCAACCTAGTTACATTTAACTCTGAACTTATTAGTCAACAGATTATCAAGTGAATATCAGAACTAATCAAAATTAACATAAGCAAAATGACAGCAACAATGAAAATAATGGCACTAAAGAATAACAAATCTCTAGGACCAAATGGTTTCCATCCCAAGGTTTTAAAGGAAATAAATGAGAACATTGCAGATGCCCTAACTCTAACCTTCCAAAGTTCTCTTGATTTGACAACAACTTCTTTAGATTGGAAAATTGCTCATGTCATTCCGCTATTTAAAATAGAGAGGGGTAACAAGAAATTATGACCAGCTAGTCTAACATCTGTTGTCAACTATAGTCTATGGTTAGGATTTTCCAACGCTGCCATGGCAGGTTCTCCTGTGGCAGATGCAGCGAGCTATTCAAATCTCCGTTGGCTTTGGCGGGAAGATGCTGCTGGAGAGATGGGCTGGAAAATTCCACCCCATAATTCAGGATGGTCTGACTGAACATTTTGAAAATCTTCAACTGATCGGAGGGAGACACAACTTGGATGTGTAAAGGGTGGATCATACCTCATGATCCTGGTTGGATTCTTCTAAAAATTGACTAAATTAACAGACAGGAGGATGGCTATGGATGTTATTTAAACAGATTTCAAACAGGCTTTTGATATAGTCCCCGATAAGAGACAGTTAGGTAAAGTTGAAGCTCATGGATTTGAAAGCAAATTATTGGCCTGGTTAGGGAATTAGCTGAATGACAGGTACTCTAATTGATTGGATGTGACTAGTGGTATCCCAAAAGGATCAATGTTGCAGCTTCAACTATTCACCATATTTATTGACGACTTAGATGATGGGACAGAAAGACATATAATACTGTGGCTATAAGAGCAGGACAGAGGCTGGGGATTCTGCAAGTTAATTATTTCCTGACTCCCCAAAGCCTGTCCACCATCGACAAGGCTCAAGTCAGGAGTGCGATGGAACATTCTCTACTTGCCAACAACATTCAAGAAGCTAGACACGATCCAGGACAAAGCTGCCTGCTTGATTGGCACCCTATGGTGATGGCATAGTGATATTGTCGCTGGACAAGTAATCCAGAGATCCAGAGTGGTGCTGTGGGGACTTGGGTTTGAAACCCACTAGATGGTAGAATTTGAATTCAGTAAAAATCCGGAATTTAAAAACCCTGATGATGGCCATGGAACAATTGTTGTAAAAACCCTTCTGGTTCACTAATGTTCTTTAGGCAAGGAAACCTGTTTTGTTACCTGGTGTCTGACCTACATGTGACTACAGATACACAGCAATGTGGTTGACTCTGTAATGGCCTAGCAAGCCAGTCAGTTGTAGCAAACCACTACAAAGTCACAAAAAAGGAATGAAACCAGATGGACAAACTAGGCACCGGAAATGACAATGGCAATCTCAGCCCTGTCGATCCTGCAAAGTCCTCCTGACTAACATCTGGGGGCTAGTGCCAAAACTGGGAGAGCCGTCACACAGGCTAGTCAAGCAACATAGTCACCTCATGGAATCATACCTTATGGATATTGTCCCAGACACCACAATATGTCCAGCCCCAACAGCAGGACAGATCCAGCAGAGGTGGTGTACAGTGGGGAGGGAGTTGCTCAACATCGACTCCAAACCCATGAAGTATCACCAGGTCAAACATGGGCAAGGAAACCTCCTGCTGATTACCACGTACCACCCTCCCTCAGCTGATGAATGAGTACTCCTCCATGTTGAACAACACTTGGAGGAAGCACTGAAGGTGGCAAGAGTGCAGAATGTATTCTGGGTGGGGGACTTCAATGTCCATCACTAAGAGAGGCTCGGTAGCTCCACTACTGGCCGAATCCTAAAGGACATAGCTTCCAGACTGGGTCTGTGGCAGGTGATGAGGGAACCAACAAGAGGACAAACCATACTTGACCTCATCCTCAACAATCTGCCTGCAGCAGATGCATCTGCCCATGACAGTATCGGTAGGTGTGAGCACCACACAGTTGTTGTGAAGATATAGTCCTGCCTTCACATCCATCGTGTTGTGTGGCATGACTACCATGCTAAATGGGATAGATTTCAAACCGATCTAGCAACTCCAAACTGGGCATCTATGAGATGCTGTGGGCCATCAGCAGCAGCAGAATTGTACTTGAACACAATCTGTAACCTCATGGCCTGGCATATCCCTGTCTCTATCATTGCCAGCAAACCAGGGGATCAACCCTGGTACAATGAAGATTGCATGCCAGGAGCAGCACCAGGCATAGCTAAAAATGAGGTGTCAACCTGTTGAAGCTATAACACAGGATTACTTGCATGCCGAACAGCAAGTGATAGACAGGGCAAAGCGATCCCATTAACAATGGATCAAATCTAAGCTCTGCAGTCCTGCCACATCCAAACATGAATGGTGGTGAACAATTAAACAACTCTCTGGAGGAGGAGGTTCCATGAATATCCCCATTCTCAATGGTGGAGGAGCCCAGCACACTAATGCAAAAGATAAGGCTGAAGCGTTTGCTGCAATCTTCAGCCAGAAGTGATCCATCTCAGCCTCCCCCGGAGGTCCCCAGCATCACAGATGCCAGTCTTCAGCCAATGCAAATCACTCCACATCAAGAAATGACTGAAAGCACTGGATACTGCAAATACTGCTCCAGAACTTGCCATGCCCCTAGCCAAGTTGTTCCAGTACAGCTACAAGACTGATATCTACCTGGCTATGGAGACAATTGCCCATGTATGTCCTGTACATAAAAAGCAGGACAAATCCAGCCCGGACAATTACCGCTCCATCAGTTTACTTTTGATCATCAGTAAAGTAATGAAAGAGGTCATCAAAAGTGCTATCAAGCAGCTCTTGCTTAGCAATAACCTGTTCACTGATGTCCAGTTTGGGTCCCGCCAGTGCCACTCAGCTCCTGACCTCATTACAGTCTTGGTTCAAAAATGGACAAAAGAGCTGAACTCCCGAGATGAGGTGAAAGTGACACCCTTGACAACAAGGCAGCATTTGACAGAGTGTGGCATCAAGGAGCCCTAGCAAAACTGGAGTCAATGGGAATCAGGGGGAAAATTCTCCACTGGTTGGAATCATACCTAGCACAAAGGAAGATGGTTGTGTTTGTTGTAGGTCAATCATCTCAGTTTCAGGACATCACTGCAAGGTATTGTCCTCGGCCCAAACATCTTCAGCTGCTTCATCAATGACCTTCCTTCCATCATAAGGGTCAGAAGTGGGGTTGTTCACTGATGATTGCACAATATTCAGCACCATTTGCGACTCCTCAGGTACCAAATCAGTCTATGTCCATATGCAGCAAGATCTGGACAATATCCAGGCTTGGGCTGACAAGTGGCAAGTAACATTCACGCCACACAAGTGTCAGGCAATGACCATCCCAACAACAGAGAATCCAACCATCACTCCTTGATGTTCAATAGTATTACCATCACTGAATTCCGCCACTAACAACATCATGGGTGTTACCATTGACCAGAAACTGAACTGGACTAGCCATATAAATACTGTGGCTACAAGAACAGGTCAGAAGCTGGGAATTGTGCAGCGAGTAACTCACCTCCTGACTCCCCAAAGCCTGTCCACCATCTACAAGGCAAAAGTCAGGAGTGTGATGGAATACTCCCCACTTGCCTGGATGAGTGCAGCTCCCACAACACTCAAGAAGCTTGACACTATCCAAGACAAAGCAGCCCACTTGATTGGCACCACATCCACAAACATTCATTCCCTCCACCACCAACACACAGTAGCAGCAGTGTATACCATCTACAAGATGCACTGCAGGAATTCACCAAGACTCCTTCAACAGCACCTTCCAAACCCACGACCACTGGCATCTAGAAGGACAAGGCAGCAGATAGATGGGAACACCACCACCTAGAAGTTCCCCTCCAAGTCACTCACCATCCTGACTTTGAACTATATCGCCATTCCTTCACTGTTGTTGGGTGAAAATCAAGAACAGGTATATGAAGTTTAATGCGGATCAGACATGATTTCATTAGATGGTGGAATAAGCTTAAGGGAGTAAATGGCCTACTCCTGTTCCTAAATCTTGAATTCTACGGATCAATTGAGTAAAGACGGATGTTATAAATGCACAATTTCTGGGAAGGCAAAGCAACAGGTCAATGTTTTAAGTAGAGCTTCTTTACTAGGGCAGGACTCCATCTGTGATTTACAATGTTATTGTTTCCAACAACAAAAATAAGCAGGGCCCACTTCGGCCTTTTGAATCACCTGGGCCCCATAATAAGGTCAGCGGGGCAAAGGAGTACTGGCCACTTAGTAAGAGAGTGCCCTTGGCACTCCATAGGAGGCAGGGAGAGTGGACACTCAGCATCCAGGCTTTGAACATAGTTGGGAGCGAATGTCAGATTCTGGGTCCTGTGACAATGACGGACAACACCTTCACAGATAGGGCAGTATCCCAGACATCAAGAAGGTACTGGAGAGGCAAAAGGACAGGAAGGCAATGGAGGCCATATCTTCAACACAGGATTGAAAACCAAAAATTGATCTACCAGGAGATGACCGAGAACCAGCGCCACAAGAAACTACAACTCTCCAGGCAGATGGTCACAGACATCTGTGGCCTTTTCACCAAAAAACCATATAGCTCAAAGCACTAGCCACCACACCTTGCTAATGGCTGGCAAAATCACTGTGACCTTGAATTTCTTCACTTCTACCTCCTCCCCAGGATCAGCTGTAGATCTTAGTGACATCTCAAACATGGCTGCACACCACTGCGTCTTTTTCTTCACTGATGCCCTCTGTCAAAGCTTAACAGCGCATTCCTTAAAGACATTACAAGGAGTCACAAGGAGAGAGGGCATTGAATTTTGCCTCCATTGCTGGAATCCCCCAGGTGCAAAGCATCATTGATTGCACCCATGTGGCCATCAAAGCACCCAGTGACCAGCCAGTGAGATCATTCAACAGAAAGGGTTTCTACACCCTCATGTTGAACTGGTTTGCTATTGCAACAAAAGCTTCCTCTAGTGTGTGTTTTAGTTCCTGACATATATCATGACTCCTTCATCCTCCACCAGGCCTGCTTGCCTTAGGTTTTCACTCCAAATCCAAAAGTGCATGGATAGTTCCAGGAAGGAAGGCACCCCGGAGAGAAGGCTCCTAACCCCTCTATGGGAGACCCTGACAGTGGCGATACTGCTAATGCCACCTTCTCAGCAGGACAATTATAGAGCAGACCATTGGGCTTTTGAACATGTGATTCTGGTGCCTGAACTGGTTGGGTAGTGCCCTCCAAAACCCTTCTGCAAGGATCTTGGTCACTGTGGTAATCTTTTGTGCTCTCCTTAACATTGCTCTTCAGAAAGATGTGGATGTTGGCTGACTTGAGGTGTCTAAATGAGTCCCATATTTCATCTGACCACTTCCATTCCCACCCCACTGGTGCTAGGTGGAAAAGAAACCTATTTCCAGATCAGTTAAAGGCTCATCCCTATGAAAACCTGCACTTTAGTCAGTTTTCCACTGGAGGAGGGCTTTTGACCCAAAAAATAAAGCTGGCTCCTGTTTTACATCGCTGTGGTGAACATTCAGCTCTATATTTTTCTCCAAGAGTTCCACAATCACAATTTAAATAGGCTCTTTACATAGACACAGTCAGTACCTTTCAGTCTTAGAGCTGGATTGCCTTGTTCTTCCACATTGTATTTCTCCATAGGGAGCACATTTATTTATGTGAGCATCATTTTACAATTTAAGATGTAATTCTTGGATTTGGACTCCTGTGTGTATAGCTTCACCTTAGGAATTTGGAATGCACACTATGCACAATTTTCCAACAGTTGGGATATCATTTGGGGGTCATGCCGGATTTTATAACATGCACTATTGACAGACAAGGCTGACCATCTGCTGGGATGAAGTACCGCAGGGTTTCTCCTTCATGTCCGTTGCAGCTTCAGAGAAGCAGCTTTTGTGCTAAAGTTACAGTGGGCAAGTGGGAGAAACGCCTCAACATTTTAAAAAAAGGAAATCATTCCTGTCAATCTCCTCTGAAAGTTCTCTGATTTATTTTACCCAATTTTTTCTACTAAAATAATTGCAGATTTAATGTCACTTGCTAATATTAATGAATAAATCATCCAGCAACAAATGTTGAAGCATGAGATTCCCCATGAATTGTGAATTGCTGCAAGTTGCTGAATGATTTACCATTTGCCTTACATAAATGGTAGCTCATCCTCAAACTCCCAAGTATTTCAAGAAATTATTACATTTGTACTTCAACTGTCAATTAAAATTGCCATATAAAGCTAGGACTGCTACTTAACAGATTAAGAATCTTTTTATTGATGAGATTTAATGTCTGATATTATCAATCAATCTTTCTGACTCAGAAAGGGAACTGTTTAAACTGTGGAATCTCATTCCTACAGGTAATAAATTGTTGTCAGAGATGTTTTAAAATTAAAATGAAAAATGTTGTAATTCTTTTTCTCACTTTTCCTTTCTGCCTCCCTTTTTCTCTTTCGTTATCTTTTATGTAAGCCAATGAATCAGAAAACACATTATTAACTGCTTCTGTTTTTAACCAAGTAATTACATTTATAATTATGGCTGGGATGTTTTCGGATGGCAGGGTTTCACTTCCCACCACCCGGAGTCGGCGGCAAATGCATTGCCACTGATACTGGCTGCTCCGTAGCTATTTAATACTCCAAGGAGCATTAATTGGCAGGCGACAAGAATTGCACCCCTCATTCAGGAGGAAGCCCCACCTCAGAGAGCTGCCATCCAATCTGATTGGCTAGCCACTTTCTAGCCCCAGCAACACCAGAAGCTGCTATCAGCAGGACTGGGACCAGGTATATTTGGGGGTCTCAGGGTGGGGAGGGGAGTGTGGAGTAGGGTGGTGGGCAGAGGGGGTGGGGGTGTTGGTGGAGAGGCTAAGGAAGGAAGGAAAGACCCGCAGGGGCCTAGGTCTCACCCAGCCCACTGTAAAATTGCAGAGAGGTTGGTGTTGGCAGGAGCCTATCGGGAAGGCCATCCAAAGAATTTTATGGACATCCCTCCCCCCACCGAGTACAAATAAACCGGTTGTGGCATAGCCTGGGTGCAGTCTTTGTCTCAGTGGAGGGATGTGGAACATCAAAATGATAGAAGAACCCGAGACCAAAGACATTGAAAGAACTGTGCAGTGTGGGCATAGAGAAAGGCATGATGGTTGATTTAGCCAAGGTACATCTCTGCTGGGTCTAACATCTTGCAAAACAAATTAGCTTCTGCATCAGGGAAAAGCTACAGACTAATGGTTAAGGCTAAAATCCCCATCTCTCAGCTTTGGGGATGAATAAGTGTTTCAGATAACAAAGCAGAATCAAGCTGGCTTTGATACTTCAAGCATGCCTTGGGATTCCTGCGAGGGGCCCAGGACAAAGGAAATCTGTGGAAGTGACTGTGAACCATTGACTTGTATTGAAAAGCATAATGAGGTACTTACTGATGAATTGAATGGGTTAAAAACAGATTTTACTTTATATGGCACAAGGTCAGGCCATAAACAATATAAAGAAAGAGCACGTAAAGACATTGTTACTGCTGTGGGTAGGGTGACCTGGTCAATTATCTGGAAGACGTGCAGGGAGGACGCGTCGGCCAATTGATCGCTGAGACAGAATCCAGCTCACAGGGCTACTAAGTAACTGGTATTAACTTGAGTATGTACTATTGGTTAGTGGGTTAATAAAAGGGTACCACCTTTAGTAGAACAATATCCAATTTTTCATGTGCCTTCGATACCCAAAGTAAAGGCTAGAACTTATAGGCCAGGTAGAGGGTCTTGCACTTATTCCAATCTTTTCCTCATTTTCTTTCTTTTTCTTTCTACATCTAATTGGCTCCAATTCACTACATTTCTTTCTCCATACATTTCCTCATTTCCTCTCTGATTTTCCCTATCCTCACATTGCATTGGTTAAGGAGATAGAATGTTGATCCCATCATTCACCATGGTCCCAAATGCCGTGATACACTCACTGCACAGTTATCAGCTCATGCTTCCAGCAACTTCCAGAGCACAACTTTTTCGAGTGAATGTTGAGGGAAAAAGTTAAACAGACTGGGCTAAAGATTTTGAAAGTAAGGTGCCCAAAATGGAATGCCCTATGTGATTACAGAGGTGGCAGAAACAGGCAGTGATTTGCATCTGCACAACTAAAACGTTGTCCCATTGAGCCTCAGCCTCATGATTGGAGCTGATTATGTAGGCTGCACACTCCCAACATGATTTGAGCTTATCTCAGTAAGCCTGCAGTCTGGGGGACATGGTTACTTGTATTGTTGCAGAATTTAAGGAACCAGTCCACGTATTTAAATTTAAGTTTCCTTGCTGCCCAATTAATGATGTTTCAGGCTGCAAGTTTTAAAATTAAGTTGTGATGGAACCATTTCAAGGAAAGAAAAGCTGCATAGTTCACAGATTCAGAACTGCTGCAAGAGCTGCGCTGAAGGAGAGAGGCCTTCACACTACAAAACAAGGCCTGTCTGTCATAAAAGCGATTCTGAGTGCTTAAGAGGAGAAAAATGCCAATACTAACACAACAGTGTGATATGTATGTGGAGGCAGAATTACAAAAGGATTTCAAGCATCAAAAACCCTGTCAAGGTAAAAGTGCCCACCATTCCTTGATACTAAGATGGACAAAGTATTTATTGGACAGAAAGTTTCCTCCCACTTGGTTCTTTATTGTCTGCAGCATCTTGAAAAGCACTTAGACACCATATAGCTGTTTCATAATTTAACCTGCATGTCCATTCTGAGTCTCCACCTATTAGTTACAACCAGAAACCAGTACGCCTGTCTTGAAAATATTCTTCACCAACACACACACACACACTCTAGCATGCAGGACAGGCACTACGACACCAATGTATTTAGTCTTGAGACTTTTAAAATATGAACATATCAAATTGATTTTTCTGCTTGCAGGCCAAGCCAGTGCATGGCAGCAAGGAGCAGAATAAGACTGTGAAAACTCCTTAACTTAAAACCCTTTGAGAAATCAGCTTTGGAAATTGTTGTTGATAAGGAGCACTGAGGACATGTGGGTGGGTGAAGTCAGAGACTTTTCCCAAGCTAAGGGCAGCTATCATCTCCTGCCTAGACAGTACTCATTCACCCCCACAAAAGTATAAACTCAACACCACATTGTCACACACTGTGGTGTAAATTTCAGTCTTCCATGCTCCACAGTGCTTCACATATTGGAAATTTGGATAATGCAAACAACAATTATGGGTTGTCACACAGCCAATACTATTGGCCAAATCTTGTGATCCCAATTTGGGACCACAGGAAATCAGGTGGGAGAAAAAATGATGGTAAGAGTGCAGCCCAGAAGACCCACCTCAATACCATCTCTGGCTATTTTCAATGGTATGGGAAAGGGGGAAGGTTGGGAACACCACATGCTGCTCTTTAGAAGTTGCCGGCACCATTCTGGAAGTGCAAATTTCACAATTTCTGCAATTTTCATGGAGGTGGCCATTTTCTGGAGACCATCCCGACTCACATCCGCAGAGTGGGGGTGTGAAACATGGATTTGAGGCTGAAAGAGCATAAAAAATTAGTAAAAATTGTGTTGCCCTCTTTACAGCTCATTGTGAAATGCTGTAGCCTGAGTTATATCTATGTTTATTAAAATGAATAATGACGGTGCTATGATTAGGAAAGGTAAATGGCCATTAAATAATATGGTTGTCCAATTGCTATTTCTGACAACTGGCAATCTGCACATCTAACAACAGCACTGTAAAAGTGGAAAAGTATTGAAATGTGTTAGAACAGATTACCCAATGGAAAAAGTGTTATTGTACAATATGAAAGTGAGATCGATAGGTTAGTGTTTAAAAATTTCCCACGGCTTTCATTCATTCTTTAAAGAATGGCTCAGCTATCTGAGCTCTGAAGAGGGGTCATACAGAGTCGAAATGTTAACTCTGTTTCTCTCTCCATAGATGCTGCTAGACATGCTGAGTTTTTCCAGGACTTTGTTTTTGTTTCAGATTTCCAGCATCAGTAGTATTTTGCTTTTAGCTCAGCTATCTGTTTGGCTGATGAAATCTTTGATAGATGTTGGAGTTTTCATTCAGTTTTTACAGAACAGCTCAACAATTTGTTTGGCTGTTTGAAAGCTTTGGCAGATGTCAAACCTTCTGGCTATCTCCAAAGGCACTAATGAATTTACACTGAGGAATTGATTACACAGCTGTCCTGGGGAATGCAACCTTGATAATTTTGACCGACTTATTCAATTTTCATAGATTTCCCAATGTTATTCAATGGCCCGTGAATTCTGTTTATAAAGTGGTGAGTAGGTTAAGGGGTGAGGGAGTGGGGTGGGGTGAGTGGGCAAGGAGATTGAGGAACTGATGGAGTGAAAAGCTTGATAGGATTAAGGGGGGGTGAGGGGTTGAAGAGTGTGAGGGGGTTGAAGGGGTTAGTGGGTGAATGTGGAGGTGAGGGGATGGGGATAAGGTGGGGAGGGTGAGGGGGGCTATATGCTGATCTGTAGAACTGGGCAGATGTCTCTGGGAGCAGATTGCAGGCCTTTTAACCTGGCTGCCTTGGCATCGACCCACTCTAAGTCGTCCCCATCTTCCTGAATGAAAATCCCGTTGACTGGCACTGCCAGGATGGAGGCGGGGGTTGCAACATTGAGAAAATTCCAGGCTTCAGATTCTTGTCTCCATGATGAAAATTCGATCCTGTTCTGCTTCTATAGATGTTCTTCAAGAATTTGTTGCGACCTCCATGAACACAGAAGGCAGCATTTCACAGCATTCTGCATTACTTACTTCATTGCTATTGAACAGCAGTGAGTTCAAAAGTAATCTATGGAGGTATGATTTCAGTTGGCAAGTGGTAAATCCATGGAACAAACTTCCCATGGAAATGGCAGATGAAAATTGTGTTGATTCATTGAATGTTAAGTTAGTTAAATTCATGCAAACACAAGTTAGAACACATTCCGGGAATGCTTACATTGAAAAAGTAATTCTCTTCTCTCCAACATGATTTCCATCTGTCTCTTTCACCCTGTTCGCCTTCATTGCTTTCCATTTCCCATCATGGTGTTTGACAGGGTATTTAGCAAAACTCACTTTCACAGCCACATTTCCTTCTTCAGTGACTGTTTCCATTTCTGACTTACTCCACATGGATTCCAACTGAAGTTCCATCCCTCGTGTTTCGAATCCATCCAGGATTACAGGTATCTCCGGGACATACAATGTTCCTCGGACTGCTGTCCTTGCTGCATCCTGAGATCCACACTCAGTCCATATGAACACTTGACCTCTCTCTCCAGCAGCACCAACTCATCCTATCTCAAAGTTGTCCTTGTGCCCAGTTTCATTTTATTCTTTGTCTTATCTGACACCTTAACAAGAAACGTTGGCTCTTTCTTTCAGGTGCTAAGGAACACGAGCTCCAACAACTCAATGATACCAATGCCCATCCAAGACAATCGACCACTTCCCGTCCATCTGACCCCGTCCCATCTTCTAATCCCAGCCCTTGCTGTGTATTCACCATACCCTCTGACCTTCCCCTCTTTGATGCTAAGTGTTCAGCACTCAGCAAAGGATTCAGTTTCATACCCCTATGCTCTCATCTCAATGTATTTCAGGCTTGGCACGATGCTGAACTCTTCTTCTGCAGCCTTCGTCTCCATGCTCACTTCTTTGGGCAGGAGTCCTGCCCCTGTTCCATGGATTCTTTTACCCGCCTCCAGTATTCTCCCCCCACCTGGACCCCTCCTCTGGCCTCTTACCTGCTCTTGATCTTTTCATTGAGAACTGTCAATGTGATATCGGCCATATCAATTTCTCTACTCCTCTCACCCACTCTAACCTGTCTTCTTCTGAACTTGCTGCACTTCGTACTTTTAGGTCCAATCCTGACTTTGTTATCAAACCTGCCGACAAAGGTGGCGCTGTTGTTCTCTGGCGTGCTGACCTCTACCTCTCAAAGGGTGAGCACCAACTCTCAGACACTTCTTCCTACCTCTGCCTGTACCATGACCTCACCACTGAACATAAAGCCATTGTTTCCAGGATTGTCACTGCCATCATATCCTCTGGAGATCTTCCCTCCACAGCTTCCAACTTCATAGCCTCTCAACCTGGGACAGCCCGCTTCTACCTCCTCCCCAAAATCCACAAACAGTACTGTCCCAATAGACCGATCATGTCACCTAGTTCCTGCTCCATGGAACTCACTTCTTCCTATCTTGACTCTGTTCTCTCTCCCCTTGTCCAGTCTCTTCCCACCTAAATCCATGATTCCTCTGATGCCCTACGTCATATCAACAATTTCCAGTTCTCTGGCCCTAATCGCCTCCTCTTCACCATGGATGTCCAATCCCTCTACACCTCCATCCCCCACCAGGATAGTCTGAGGGCTCTCTGCTTCTTCCTTGAACAGAGGCCTGAACAATCCCCAGTCACCACCACTCTCCTCTGTCTGGCTGAACTTGATCTCTCACTGAACAATTTCTCCTTAAACTCGTCTCACTTTCTCCAAATGAAAGGTGTGGCTATGGGTACCTGCATTGGCCCCAGTTATGCCTGTCTCTTTATGGGTTATGTGGAACATTCCTTGTTCCAGTCCTAGTCAGAGCCCTCCCACAACTCTTTTTAGGTACATCGATGACGGTTTCAGTGCTGCTTCATGCTCTCGACCGGACCTGGAAAAATGTAACAACTTTGCTTCGAATTTCCACCCCTCCATCACTTTCACATGGTCCATAACTGACACTGCCCCTCCCTTCCTTGACTTATCTGTCTCAATTTCTGGTGATTGACAGTCCACCAATGTTCATTACAAGCCCACCGACTCCTACAGCTACCTCGATTGTAGCTCCTCACACCCTGCTTCCTGTAAGGACTCCATCCCATTCTCTCAGTTTCTTTACCTCCGTCACATCTGATCTCATGATGCAACTTTCCAAAATGGCGCTTCTGGCTTGTCTTCCTTCTTAACCGAGGTTTCCCACTCACTGTGGTTGACAGGGCCCTCAACTGTATCCGTCCCATCTCCTGTGCCTCTGCCCTCACACCCTCCTCTCCCTCCCAGAACCATGATAGGTTCCCCATTGGACTCACTTTTCACCTCACCTGCCCCCACATTCAAAGAATCATCCTCTGCCATTTCTGCCAACTCCAGCATGATGCCACCACCAAACATATGTGTCTCTCACCCTCCCTGTCAGCATTCCATAGGGACAGTTCCCTCAGGGACACCCTGGTCCGCTCCTCCATCACCGTCAACACCTCATCCCCTTCCCACAGCATCTGCCAATGCAATCGCAGAAGGTGCAACACCTGCCCTTTTACTTCCTCCCTCCTCACTGTCCAAGGGCCCAAACACTCCTTTCAGGTGGAGCAGTGTTTCACTTGCTCCTCCTTCAGTTTGGTCTACTGTATTCACTGCTTCCAATGCGGACTCTTCTACATTGGAGAGACCAAACGCAGTCTGGGTGACCGCTTTGCAGAACACCTTCAGTCTGTCTGCAAGCATGATCCAGACCTTCCTGTTGTTTGCCATTTCAACATTCCATCCTGCTCTCATGCCCACCTGCCTGTCCTTGGCCTGCTGCAATGTTTTAGTGAAGCCCAATGCAAACTGGAGAAATAGCACTTCATCTTCCAATTAGGCACTTTACAGCCTTCCGGACTTAACAATGAGTTCATCAACTTCAGACCATGAACTCTCTTCTCCATCTTCACCCCTTTTTTAATCTCTTTTTTCAAAATTCATTTTTATTTTTTATCCACATATTTATTTTTATTCATTTATTCATTGTTTTATCCCTCTTTTTTACCTCCCTTTTTATCCCATTTTCGATCTTTTTTCCCCCACCACCACCCCTCCCCCCAGCCCAACCCACAAGGGCTTCTATTACCTGTTCAAGTTGTTCTTTCATACAATGCTACCCCTGTTCTGCTACTATCACATTCTGCTTTCTCACCTTAGCCACCATCAGCACATTTTTTAGCCCTGACCACTACCATTACCATCCCTTTGTCTTTTCTTTCATGACATCTTTATCAATCTCTCCTTTGCCCCACCTATCACTGGCCTTCTATCCAGCTTCACCTGCTCCACCCCCCTTAAGCAGTATAAATTTCATCACATTTCTACTTAACTGTAGCTCTAAAGAAGGGTCATGAGGGCTCCAAACATCAACTCTGTTTTTCTCTCCACCGATCCTCCTAGACCTGCTGAGTTTTTCCAGCATTTTCTGTTTTTTTGCAGATTTCCAGCACCCACAATATTTTGCTTTTATCTTAGAAAATAATATTTCAGGACACATGAGTAATAGGAGATGAGCATATAGTGAGTACAGCATGTGGGGAGGAATAGATGACTTTGGACCTGTGGTTCATAAAGCCTTTACTACTGGGGTTTTGCTCACCTCTCAGTCTGTTGTAGACTAATTGGCATAGATTGATTACCACGATTAATAAACAACTCTAATTTTGTTATATCAGATGACTATCAAGATATTAACAATTCACATGTTTAATTCATTTACATTGAGAATGTGATGCCTCTTGAAATTCTCATAGTAAGAATCAAAGGGAAACCCTGGGCAAGCCAATGACTATGGCATGCATTTTATGTTGCTCGGTGGTGGACAGGAGTTTGACCTGGAAGTGGTTGGATCACGACTCCTGACCCTGCCTTTGAATAATACGTCTTTCACCCAATTAGCGAGTACCCAGTGGAATGCTAGTGAACAGCAGTGAGAATGGTGTGCAGCGTGCCAATTGGCAATGGAAGTCTGGGAGCAGAGGGTCAGGCTGTGAACTGGAAGTAAGTCACAGCCACCCAGTCAATGGAACAGAGCTGTGACACCTGCAGCATAGATAATACTTTGGAGGCTGAAGATTTTTACAGGAAAATGTTTAAATCCTTTGAAGTATTGCAGCAACTAAGTATTTGGTTTTACATTTGTGATGACCTCTTGCTAGTATTGAATCATTCAGGATCCTTGCCAGGGAGGAAAGGATATTTGAATGCAGCTGTCTCATTCCCCTTATGAATAGCATGTGTCTAGGAAATAAGCTCACAATCAGCCCTTTAACTTGCTTTGTCTCTCCACAGGTGGAAGAAAGACGAGGGGCGCTGAGGTGTCCAGACTGTGGACTGGCCCACAATTTGATGATGGCTCCCTGTGAGTGAGAGGTGGGAGGTCATCATTCCAGAAGACAGGGTGAGGAGGAGACTCCATAGCCAGACAAATAGCCTGGATGGAAGTTGCAGTGGAGGTTAGCAGCCATGGGGTTGTCCAGACAACCTGGCTGCAGTGCCGGGAAAGGCTCAATGACCTTTTGAGATCTGCCAGGATGAGTGTGTGAACATTTTGGAAATGAAGCTTGTTATTATCCCAGCTGATGTTATTACTAGACATGCCATATCCCAGAGCGAAATCTAGCTTGGTAGATCCTAACTATGTTTTGTTTTGAAAATCATGGAAGTCAGTTACTGAACACATTCACAATAGTCTGTCAGTATCCTGTTAACACAAAGAATAAAATGTTTATTAAACAAGAAAAAAATGAACTATATTACACTGGATAAAAAGGTTGGAAAGATTTCAATACAATCAACAGAAGACCTTATGTCAGGATTTACGCGTCATCGGACAGGCGCGGTGGGTGGGCCCAGGAGTGTCCGGGAAACGGGCCGCTGCCTGCAATCAGCCCCAAACCAGCCAGCCAGCATGAAGTGCGCGCTGAAAGGCTCAGCGCTGCCTGGGTTGGGGGTGGGAGGATGGCGAGCGCTGAAGTCAGCGTGGACTCGGGACGGGGTAGCGCAGAAGGAAAGCCCCCTGAAGGCAGAAAGCTGCCTTGAGGAGCTGAAGAATTTTAAAGCTAAAAATAAACGTTATGGCCAGAATTTTGCCCTCGTCGGGCAGGCTTGGCAGGGAGCGAGCGGGAGTGATCAGGAAGATGACCGTCATACGCGATCGGGGCCTGACCGCGGTTTCACGCTGGTGTGTCAATTAAG
Organism: Carcharodon carcharias; assembly: GCF_017639515.1. NCBI lineage: Eukaryota > Metazoa > Chordata > Chondrichthyes > Lamniformes > Lamnidae > Carcharodon > Carcharodon carcharias. The sequence goes on along the minus strand of NC_054467.1, from coordinate 128,350,655 downwards.
GCCCGCCTAGCATGAAACGCATGCTGCAGTGCTCAGCGCTGCCTGTGTTGGGGGTGGCGGGGAGGGAAGGAGGAGGGTGAGCATGCAGGTTTACGCATACGCACAGGCGCGTGCAGGAAAAGCTCCGTGAGGCACAAAGCTGCCTCAGGGAGATGAGGATTTTTGAAACTTAAAGATAAAGAATTTTAAAATGTTAAAAAACATGCCCCGTCATGTGACGCATGAGCAGGGACATGTTATGAATGAAATATTAAAAATTTTATTTAATTTTTAATTGCTGTTAGAAACCTCATCCTGCCTGCAGATGAGATTTCCTAAAAAATCCAAAGGCCACTTGGCCTTTTCGCTTGTCCACCAACCGTAAGGTTGGATAGGCAGCTTAAAACATAATTCAATTATATCTTTAATGGCCTTAATAGGCCTGTTAATTGTCAGCGGGCATGCTGCTGACTTCTACGCACATCCACCAACTAAAATATTGTGCGTCATTTTACCTTTGTTCGGGTCGGGCGCACACCTGCCCGATGAGTGCAATATTCTGGCCTATGAAATTTGGCAAAAAAAATTTCCACCCATAAGAATCACTCACCTAAACATATCAATGATAATAATTCTGCTCAAACATTTTTATTCTTTTTTAAAATTAATATCGGAAAGCTCATCCCACCTTTGGATGAAGTTTCCTCAAAAATCCAAAGATCACCTGGCTGATTCGCACACCCGCCATTCGTAACGTTGGACATGAAGCGAAAAATCCAGGTTAATTACCACATTAATGACATTAATAGGCCTTTTAATTGTCAGCAGGTGCGCTGCCGACTCTCGCGCGTGCCAACGACCGAAATATTGCACAAGTGCACAATGACGTCGGCACGCTTGCCCGATGTTGGCGCATGCTATTTTATGCCCGATTTGGTCGGGCGCGCTAGCCTGACTGCGAGATGTAAAATTCTGCCCTATGTTTTTTCTTAACTTTGCTAAACCAGCAACCCCTTGGTAATCCATCTCTTCACTTCAAGATGTGTAAAACCTAATTAAAAGTCCATGTGCATGTCTGTCTGAATGTGGAAGGGTCTAAGGTTCAAACACTGCAGACAATATCCTAATGGTGCCAGTGTGTGCTCTGATGAAGTAGTCTCTCTGAACTTACCCTAAATGATGATGATGCCCCTCATTTTCCTTGTTTTTGTTTCTCCCACAGGACAAACATTGGCAGCAGCTGCCACAAGCCGTGGGGAGTAGGGAAGAGCCTCAGCAGGTGCAGCGTCAGATCCTTGCTCGCAGCCAGCACCAGTGCAGATACGTGCACCTTGGTGGGTATGCGTGATCCGGCTGTAAAGGATCCACACAATGATGAGAGCACATCACAGCTGCAAGACTAGCTGTCAGGGACTGAGATAGTGCAGACCTCTAGCACTCAGAGGAATGTTCGAAGCGATCTAGATGCTGAGCCTCCAGAGTTGTTCATTAGGCAGCACATTCTGGATGCCCAGTGTGAGGTTTGTGGAATTATAGCAGAGATTCTAAAGGAGTTGTGCACACAGGTACTGACAATTGGAGGAGTCCATGAAAAGCATGAGTGGTGTGGTCACCCAATCTACAAAACACACGGCATTCTTCATTGAGAGACCGGCAACTGTCATGCAACCCAGCAGCTCACTGATGGCATACAGGGTATGTATTTTGATCTGCACTCCATCACCTTGTCCCAGAACCAAGGTGAGGAGGGAACAAAGAGTCTAGAGTAACATCCAAGTCCTCGTCCCTCTCCGGAAAGCGGGGAGGACCAAATGAATCTCATGGTGGTGGATGAGCAGCTGCGGCCACCAGCAGAGGGCACCTCTTACAGGCCCCCCTTCTGATGGGGACAGCCTCTCCTCTGCCCCTCTGCCATTGATACAAATGCCCTAGAGTGCTACGGTGACAAATGAACCTCCTGCCACTGTGCAGGAGACTCCCACCACGATGGGGCCCTCACAGCTTCAGGCAACCAGAGCATGCCCACCAAAGTCATCTCAGACCTAGGGGCATATGGGTCAACAAACTGCTTCCACCACAGCTGGTAGTGAGGGGGGAGCACCACACCATAACAGCCAGAAAATATTTAAGAAAACAAATCATTTGTCACATGTGAGTTCACATTGATGATTTTCATATGTGATTTTGGATTAATTCTGTTTACTTGTGGTATTAAATGAGTATTTTTTTAACATGATGTTCCAACCACACTGATGCATTATCTGTGTGATGTGATAGTTTTGATTTGGATGGACTAGATGGTGTTGAGGGAGCTAGTGTTCATATGGATCCCTCTGCGCAGCATTAGTTGTACATTAGCAGATGTGGCCCCAGTATTCATGAGAGGGACATGAAGGTGGCAAGGGACAAGAAGCTGTTGTGTTGCACACACATTGCGAATGGAATCTTCTCATAATTAGTGCATCTCTTCTCTCCCTGACATCCAGACCCTCCCGCGAATTGTCATGACTCACCCTCCTCTACATCAGAGTTATCATCAGAGGATGGGGCTCTCCCCTTGACATTGTCCTCTGCCAGGGCTCCCCCTCTCTGCAGGGCCAGGTTGTGCAATGTATAGTCTTTGATGACCATTAACAACACTCTTTCAGGTGTTTATTGCAGAGCACCACCTGATCGGCCAAGACAACAGAATCACATTTTGAGCACAGCAATGGTCTGCTCTATGAGGGCCCTTCTCAATCTCCATTCATGGATTTCATACCAGCATCATCAGCTATCTCCTAAGAATCTATCCTTTGTCCCCAAGAAGTCTGTTGAACATTCCTGGCACCTGCAAATGCCTCAGTATGTAGGCATCATGGCTGCTGCCAGGACAATGTGCACAGACCAGCATGATGCATTGCCTGTGGTAGCATACCACCTGCACATTAAAGGAATGATATCCTTTCCTATTTGTGAATGCTCCTGGCTGTCTGGAGATGGTTTAATGGCAACATGCTTGCAGTCTATTATGCTCTGCACCTTTGGAAAACTGGCAATACTGTCGAAACCTCTGGATCGTTCTGCCTGACAGGCATTTTCATCAGTATATGAAATAAATACATTCGTTCACTGAACAGGGCATCTGTCTTCACCTTGATGCACAGCTGACTGAGATATTCCACACAGGTCTCCAGCTGAGGCTGGGAAGAACACTATAGTGAGAAAACTCAAGGCCACTATCACCTTAAGCCATAGGCATTGAGTGCCTACCTAAACAATTGGATGCTGGACAGCTGGAGTCTTTGGAGACACTGGCACTCTGTCATCTGTAAGTATGTTAGCCTTGTCCAGTGGATTCCATTGATGGAATACCTCCTTCTCCTCCATTTGCCTGCCTGCTGCTGTCTCCCCTTTACCTGCTCTTGCACAGCAGTTCCTCACATTGGTGGACCACAGGGTGCATCTGTCCCTGGCCAGCTGCCATCCTCTCCTCCTCATCTCACTGAAGGAGGAGCCTCCCACTGAATGTACAATTCTCACTTGGAAACAGCAATGTTCAGCACAAATTCTGTGCTGCAAAAGATTGGTTGCAGCACCTCCTGATTGACCACTTCTCTCAGGAGAAGCCATAATGCATCATTGAAATCAATGAAAATCCAAATTACAAAGTCTCCCAGCCCTGTTCTGTTGAATTCAGCCATAGTTCCACTTGCAGCCTTTATCTTTGCAACACTTCCTGATAAAAAAAATGTAACTACTCCCGACTGTGTTTCCTGTGCACCCACTGCATTATGGCACGGGCAACATAAAATTGTGGTCAATAGCCTTGTTAATAGCTTGATTTTATTTTAAATGGCAGGCAGGCTGCCAATTTCAGTGCCCGCCTGACTTCTGTATTATGGCAGACTGGTATGTTTATGTCGGGTTCCTGACCCAACATCATGATGCTGGATTTTACACATGCGCAGTCTCAGTTCCCAAGCATAAAATTGAACCCATATCTTTTAATGACCTGGCAGGGCTAAATATAAATATCAGCCCCTTATCATTTTGACTCCCTAAATATTAGAATATCACAAATGGTATTAATGCTGACGTGATGGCTTCAATAATAACTGAGGTGTATTGGATGGGATACTCCAAAGAATTTTCTGCACCCCTGTGATATTTTGATGCAGGCATCTAATTATAATAGTTCTTCAGGTTTGGCTGTTGATTTCATGGGTCCATGAGATGCAATTTTAACTGGAGTATTTAAAGGGTTATTTGAAAAATGAAAATTGTTGGAACTCGAGGTTTGAACAAAGAGAAGAGAGATTTTATCTTAGAGTCAGGATGGTCAAGAACTACACCTCAAGTTAATTTTGCATCACTTGATACACTGCTGGGTGCAGTGAGAAGCCTGAGAAACATATGCTTCCTCAATAATGGGAGGAATAAAACCTCATGTTGCAACAAAGAAAGCAGGGCTGCAGGTGGATAAGGAGGATAGCAGAAAGAAAATTATGCCATGCCCTGGATTCAATGTAGAAAGTTCTTCAGTGACCCAGCTATTCATTGGTCATTCACTGAGTAAAGGAGGAATCTGGAGTCAGTCTTTCCTTAACAAAGGTTCATTCACAAAATCCAGGAAACACAGGCACAAACTTTTTCTTCCTCCTCCTACACAGTTAGAAACCGATTCTTATATATACTTAAGAATAATGCCTTAACCTTGTCCCACTTAGTAACAGCTGCTCTTACTTACAACTAGAGCATGCACTTCATTGTGACAGGTTTGCAACATGTGTTAGGAACGATCAGTATAGTTGCACATTTACATACACCCTGCTAAATATTTCACTCCAACACTCACTCTGCCTTGTCAAGCCTACAAAAACTCCTCATCATGTCCACTCATCGTGCAAGTGCACCACTGCTGCTCTTTCTATGTAATTTCTCATATCTCAATTTATCCATCCACCACAGCCAATCACCCTGATCCTTATGCAATTTAAGGCCTTCCTTGATAGTCACTCTCACCAAATACACTTACTACAATCCTCATAGAAACTGGTAACTTTAAAAAAGAGACTTGAATTCCAGGTGACCAACTTAAAGGTTGCAAAACAAGCTTTCAAGTTTTAAGACTTTTATTGTAACAAACTAAAATCAACATCAATTAAATGTTACTTAGTAGGCAAATCATTGTCTAACCTGCAGAAAAGATATCCCTTAATAGTTTCTTAACACAACCGATAACCCCACACCACATTTATACATTACGCCACACTCTCCACAGAATTGTAGACTTTACAGGATCCAGTCCAAAGTTACTCCCAGCTTCCAATGTGCTTGCTTCTCCCCAGTTTACTGAATTGTAAGTCAAAATTCCTTTCCGTCAATCTTCTGAAAACCCTGGAACTGACTTCCAGTGGCAAGGCCCACTCCAGTGATTCCCTCTCCTGACCTCACCAGGGTGAATCGTGCAGTGCCCTTAAATTTCCATGGGTTCCATCTCTTTATTCAGAGAACATGCTCCCACCTGCATTGTGCCTGGTAGCTAACAGAGAACAGCCTCCTGTTCCTGTGGTAACCCAGCCACACAAGTTTACCATTGGGCATGACTGGTCACATGTCCTTTTTCATTATTTTACCTTGAATTAAAGAGGCAGTTAGCATAACCATCTTATAACATCAGGTGAGCATAACACACTCCATTCAATGGGTAAACACAGACCGTTGCTCATAGGTCCTGATTGTTTACTGTTGTAGGAGAAGAGAGCACAAAACACAAAGGAAAGAACAACTACAAATTTCATAGTTGACAGCGCAGAGACACTAGAGGTTCTTGGCATTTGAGCATCCTTGACCATCAGACATGGAGAAAATGGGACCTCTCAATCCCTAAATCCCAGCAGCCCACAATTCGTGAAACAATATATTGCAGCAGTGAAACAAATATGTCCATCATCATGATGATAAGTTGCAACATTCCTACACTGCAATACTAATTCAAATCTATATCTCTGCTAGGGCCTTAACACATGCAGCATCAGTGCTGGAAGAATTGTTTCTTATCAGTTCTATTAATGATTTGGACTTGCAAATCAGAAATACAATCTAAAGATTTGGTGATAACACCAAAATGGGATGTGTAGTCTACAGGGAGGAAAACAGCAACAAATTACAAAGGTGCATTAATAAACTTGCAGAATAGGCTTGCAATTAGCAAATGCATTTTAATATATATAAATGTGAGGTGGTACAATTTGATAGGAAGAATAAGGAAACCACAGATTCCTTGGAAAGTAAGTGTCCAAATAGGGTAGAGAATCAAAGCATTGAGATTCGTTTCTAGAAGAGTAAAACTCCCAGAAGCGACGGCTTGCCGGCGGAGTTGTATTCGGCTCTGTGGGACTGGATCGGCCCAGACCTGCTAGAAGTGTACGAGAGTATGCTCCTGGCCGGCAGTATGTCAGAATCCATGAGGAAAGGCATTATCACCCTCATCTACAAGCACAAGGGGGAAAGGGAGGAAATTAGAAATTGGCGACCCATTTCACTGTTGAATGTGGACTATAAAATTCTGTCCAAGGTCATCGCCAATCGGGTCAAATCCGCTCTGGAATTGGTGATCCACCCTGACCAGACCTGCACTGTGCCAGGCAGGAAGATCTCTGACAGCCTCGTGCTGCTCAGGGATATGATTGCCTATGTAAAGGACAGGGGTGTGGATACCTGCCTCATCAGCCTGGATCAGGAGAAGGCCTTTGACAGAATATCGCACACCTACATGGTGGATGTGCTCTCCAAAATGTGGTTTGGGGAGGGAATTTGCAATTGGATCCAACTGCTCTACACAAACATCAGTAGTGCAGTCTCAATCAATGGGTGGGAATCAGATAGCTTTCCTATTAAATCTGGAGTCGGGCAGGGCTGCCCTCTCTCGCCTGTTCTTTTCGTGTGTTGCATAGAGCCCTTTGCTGAGTCCATCAGGAAGGATCCGGGCATAAGAGGAGTGACGATCCCAGGTAGTGGAGGCACTCAGATCAAAGTCTCCTTGTACATGGACGATGTCGCCATCTTCTGCTCGGATCTGCTGTCGGTGCACAGACTTATCCACATCTGCGACCAGTTCGAACTGGCCTCGGGAGCCAAGGTAAATCGTGGGAAGAGCGAGGCCATGTTCTTTGGGAAAGGGGCTGACCGATCCTTTGTCCCCTTCACTGTCAGGGCTGATGGTCTGAAGGTGCTGGGGATATGGTTCGGAGGGACCAGGGCACGCGTTAGAAACTGGAAGGAGTGAGTGTCTATGGTGGAAAGGAAACTGGGCATGTGGGAGCGCCACTCCCTCTCAATTGCGGGTAAGAACCTGATCATCAGGTGTGAGGCACTCTTGCTGTTGCTGTACGTGGCGCAGGTCTGGCCCATTCCACACTCCTGTGTGGTGGCGATCACCCGAGCCATCTTCCGCTTTATCTGGAGGTCGAAAATGGATCGTGTCCGCAGGGACACGATGTACAAGCCTCTAGATAAAGGGGAAAAAAACATGCCCAACATCGCCCTCATTCTGATGGCCACCTTTGTGTGCGGCTGCATCAAGCGGTGCGTAGACCCTCAGTATGCAAACACCAAGTGTCACTACATGCTGAGGTTCTACCTGTCCCCAGTGTTGCGAAGGATGGGTCTAGCCATGATGCCGCGGAACACTCCAAGTAGTTGGACCGTGCCGTACCACCTGTCCCTCGTGGGAAAATTTATGCAGAGAAACACCTTCGACCACAAGTCCGTCAGGCAGTGGTCGGCACGTAACGTCTTAAAGGCCCTGAGGGAAAAGGAGAGGGTGGATCCTGTGGGATGGTTCCCTGAGCAGACTGACAAAGTCATTTGGCAGAATGCCTCATCACCAGAACTTTCCAACAAACACCAAGATGTAGCTTGGCTGGTGGTGAGAAAGGCCCTCCCTGTAAGATCCTTCCTACATGCCAGGAGTCTCACCCCCTCTGCACGTTGCCCTCGAGGTGGCTGTGGTGGGGAAGAGACCGTTGTTCACCTCCTTGTAGATTGTGTCTTTGCGAAGAAGGTCTGGAGAAAGATGCAGTGGTTTCTGTCGAGGTTCATCCCGAGCAGTTCTGTGACAGAGGACTCTGTGCTCTACGGGCTGTTCCCAGGGACACACACCGAGACAAACATCAACTGCAGCTGGATGATCATCAACTCGGTGAAAGACGCTCTTTGGTCTGCCCGAAACTTGTTGGTTTTCCAGCGCAAAGAGTTGTCCCCGACCGAGTGTTGCAGACTGGCACATTCCAAGGTCCAGGACTACTTTGCTGAGGGACACAGTTAAGCTTGGGGCAGCCGCCACAAAGGCACAATGGGGAAGGGTCGCTGCCTAAGACCTTTCTGCCACAATGCACTGGGGGGCTGGGAACTGTAAAGAGCCCCTCAGGCTGTACAGATTAAAATGTATGTCTGTCAATGATTGAAATATTCATTGTTTGTTCTGATACACCTTGTGTTTCATGTTGTAAAAGTTGAACCTGTTTGTATTTTTGTAATGGTGATTTGAAATGGTTCGAAATGTTTTTGAAGATTTATGAATAAAGTATATTTTTGCAAAAAAAAAATGAGATTCGTTTCTAGATGTTATGGACAGGACAGGGGTTAATTTGAACTGCCCTGATTTCTCCACTCACTACCCATCTGTAAACAGGAAAGTGTTTTTTATTTTCCCCCCTTATAAGTGGTGGCGTTTGTTCCCCAAACCTTCAGTTTTGGAGTGATCCTGTCCTCTATTAATAGCCCCACAGCAAACTCGAGATAGGGTAAAATCAGAGGGTTAATTTATTTGACACACACACAAAACCTGGGAAGGGGTTCACAATGCCCTCCCCTTTCTTGCATTCATACAATAAAAGAGGAATAAAGGAAAGAAAAGGGTTCAGGGCAAAGACCACAGACAAAATAAGGATTATGGATTTACATGAGTGCAGGGTCCAGAATCAGAAAGTCCAATAGTGCATTCCTTCAGAGGTTAGCAGGCTGAAACTGTTGCAGGGTGATCTGCCTTTCCAGAAGTGATGACTTCCACAATGGAAAAAGGCACATAAAAATGAATTAGTCTTGTAGGCTCAGAATCAGAAATTCAAATGTTCCAATAGAACAGTGTAGATGAGAGCCAGGCGATTTAAACCGGTGCAGAGCTCTTTCTGTTGCTACCTGTTAGGTGGTAAATGGTAGACAGAGTAAGGCTGCTAGCCTGGCACCCTGCTTCTCTTCTGAGGCGCAACAGTTTCTAAATATAGAAGCCAAAAGCTGTAAAATTAAAGTAATTCAAACAACTCAAGTCTCAGTCCATGTGAAAGGGTGGTTTCAGGTCGAGCTATTCAGCTAATGGGGTCCTTGTTAAAACCCATTGTGTTTTGAGCAGCTAACTATAGAGCCAATAGCACAACATTGGAGATGAGGATTCCTAATAGCTCTACCTTTGTCCTGAGCTGACTGATGCGGATGCCTTGTCTACTAGCCCTTTGTGTTGGCTTTGGCTAGAGTGTTTATACAAAGGCAAGGAGTGTTACATTCCAGGAAATTGATGAGTTAGCCTTTGTCCATTTTTAAACCACTCAGAAACTTCCAGAACAACCATCATGTCATCAGCTAAGGCCATTTCATCAGTCCGGACATTTGTCCATTTTTAAAACAATAATAAATGTTTAAAGTAGCCAGGATGACATATATACATATCTTTTTTCCTTCCTGTCCTGCTTAATTGATAGCTGGGCTTTCACTTGGGCAGGGAGCTGGTCAGTGATGACCGCAGCCTCAACTTGGCCCATGCAAGAAACAGAGGCTGATTAGGAGGGCAACTGTATTGTGGGACAATTGGGGTGGAGGGGTCAATGGAGTCCAGGACAATCAGGGAGGGGTGGTGGTGGGAAAACTGGGACCTGGTAGGCAGAATTAAAAGATTAGGGCATTGTGGAGGGAGGGAATGGTATTAGCACGGGGGGATCGATGGGGCCTTGTTGCAGGGTCTTTCAGGGCTTGGTGCTGGTGGTGGGGTGATTAGAACCTGGTGGAGGTTGGGAATAGGTTGTAAGTCTCAAGGGGTAGATTGTTGGGAGAAAACCCCTGATCATGGAAGCTCTTCAGCAGGCACCTGGATGAAGGAGATGAGTGTAAATACATTCACCTCTTGAATCCATCAAGTCTTCCCGTTGAGGGACCTGCCATGTTCCCCGACCCTCAGGAAACCCGATCGTCAGCAATTAAAGTTCGAAAGTAAAATGACGTGAGGCTTGCAATCTCATTTTTATATTTAAAGTTACAACCTACCTCCTTGGATTGGGTTGGTCATCCAGCCAAATACTGGCTTCAATTAATGCTCAAAATTGTGTTGGGGGGTACGTTGATGGGAGGCAGATTTGGGATTGGAAATAGATCTTTGATACTTTAACCGCCCATTTGAACACACCCTCCTGTTTGTTCAGTTAAAATTCAGCCTAGTGTTGGAGACCAAAACAAAGGGGCTGTGAATATAAGACAGTCTCTAATAAATCCAATAGGGAACTCAGAGAAAATTCTTTACCTAGGGAATGGTTAAAATGTGGAACATTTTACCATAAGGAGTTGCTGAGGCTAACAGCCTGGATGCACTTAAGGAAAACTAGGTAAACACATATGGAAGAAAGGAAAGTTATGCAGATAGAGTTAAATGAAGAGTGGTGAGGTTTGTGTGGAGCAAAAACTCCATATGAACCTATTGGTCTAATGACTTCTTTCTTTGCTGTAAGTTCAATGTGCTTTTATGTAATTTTTTTGGTAATTTTTGAAACAATATAGGTTGCAAGTGGTTCAGCAGAGTAACAAAACTAATATAAATTGCCAGAAAAAAATTGACCATTATATTTTTATTTCTACCATTTGCATGCAGTATGCATCATGAAATAATGTATCAAGCTTCTGGTTAGTATTCTGCTGCAATCTCTTAAGTTATTTTTAGTCATCCTTCTTGTGCTACAAATTCCTTTACCAATCACAGTTTAATTACTGAAGCAGCTCTAGTATACCACAGACTGAGAGTATTGTTTTGAGATTTACTGGCATCGTATACATTAAGTTAATGTCGAAGTGTAATCTATCTCATTGCTAGTCTTTATTTGCCAAACTATTCACTGGAGTTTTAACTCCAATCACAGTCAACTGGGTAAACTTTAAGCATGTGGTTCTTTAAATGAGCCATGCACAAGACCTTGCCTGAGCCACAATTCTCATGCAAAAAGCTTACATAGTAACTATTTCAAAACAAAAAAAAGAGTTTGTTGCCTTAATCACTCCCTAAACATGTTAGAAGCAGGTTATTGAAATCAGTGCAGCTAGTCTGATTCATAGTGCCAGTGTACTATTCTGAAAAAAAGGAATCTCAGAACTTATTGGGCAGAATTTTGCTGTTGGTGAGCGGGGGGTGGCGGGGCCTGCTCACTGACATGTAAAATCATGCAGGATGACATCAAGCAGAACCCCCGACATCATCCCGCCCCATTAAAATTTTCAGGAAGGTGGGGGCGCAGCAAAATCAGCTGCCCGCCCGCCGACCTTTCAATGGCCAATTGAGGCCAATGACAGGGTCATATAAACAACTAAAGGACCTGCCTGTCCAACTTAATGTTGTCTGGCAGGCCAGGAGCCTCAGTGGCAAATAGATAAAACATGAAACTTCATCCAGCGGTGGGATGAGGTTTCATGCAGGGTTCTAAAAAGTTTAATAAAGTTTTACTGTAATTTATGAACATATCCCATCTCATGTGACATTGTCACATGAGGGGGACATGTTAGGGAATTTTTTTTTCTATTTTTAATATTTTTAAAACTGTCAGTGTACTCCTGAGGCAGCACTTAGCCTCAGGGAGATGTGCACTCTTTCATGCGCATGCGCGAAAGAGTGCACTCTCGCATTTGGGGAACTCCCCCCGCCCGCACAGGGAGTGCATAGCACTTCCCGCTGGACGTCACGCTGGGCGGGCCTTAATTGCACACATTAAATGGCGGCAGGGCCCGCTTCTCCGGCGGGGATGGGCTCCCTGCCTGCCAAAGATTGGATCGGGCCCGCCTGCCTGGCAGGCAGAAAATTCTGCCCATTAAGTTGATGAGAAAAATAAACTGTTTACTGGCAGAATATGATAATCATTCTGCAGAATTTGTCAATTAATTTACTTGTATCACGCTTCTGGCATTAAACGAGTAATTGACATGAGTCTGCACTCCAGGCATGGAGCATCACGAACCGAGAGCACAGTACAAAAACAACAGACCATTTGCTCTTCTTCCTGTGCACACAGGATGGAAAGTCATTGGGATTGTGTGCCTGAATCCCTCATATTAATTTTCCTGGCAGATGTCAGGTAGTTCCTTCAAATTTTCTTTTGTGATTTTTATCACTATATTTCTCTTAGATTTTAGCCTGAGAGTACATTTAAAATGCCAGCTCTTCACATATCAGTAATTCCACTGATGAGAGTGGGAGCTCTTTACATAATGCAAATAGGTTAAGGATAAGCAGAACATATTTCTATTCACACACATCATCTTTGACCCTGTTGGAAATCCTGGGCTCAGTAATATTGGGTGGGGGTTGGACAAGGGGACTTCAGTGGGAAGTTGCCTCGCAATCCCCTGACCCCAGTTCCAAAAGGACTTGGCTGCCTCCTTGTTGCAGTTTTGCAGGCCAAAGGTGGACAGGCAGTGGCTCCAATTAGTTTTAAATTTCCTTCTCCTCACTCTTTAGCTGATTTCACCATTGTCTTTGACTTTTAGACATCTGCTTCTGCTTCCCCATATAGTTCAGCCAATGTTGGCAGAAAGGAACTACCCAATATAGACCTGGCTTTAATGTTGTAGTTATTTTCCAAGGAGAGATTCAGGGTCTGATCTGGATGTTTAAGCACGGACCTTTCAGTGTTTGGGTGGAATTTTCTGTGCCCTCCGACATTGGGCGTGCTCAGAGGCATGAGCAGACAATATGCTGGAAGGCCAAAAATCAGTTTCACGATGTCTTGAAACCAGTTTGCGACCATCCATTCAGCACGTCAATGGCGGGCTGCATTACCCACCATCGGGTGTCAGGAATCTCATTGTAATACATCAGCATATCATTATAAGGCTAACCTGCCAGACTCATCCCCCATGCTGGATCGCCCGCCATCACGACAACATGTTTCACAACTGGACATAAGCGACATGCACCTGGCGAGCTGCACTTAGCTTGGGAATTCGAGCTTTGTTTGCCCATCTTCCTTCTGGCAGCACTCACAGTCACCAAAGCCAAGCTTTGCAGACAGCACCACATCACTTTTAGTGAAGCTCACAGGCAGGTCTCTAGCTACCAAACAGCCGTAAGGTGGGGTTGGCTTGGTACGGTTGCAGGCTTAGGGCTTGCTTGGGGAAGGGGGAGAAAGTGACGTCAGGCAAGGGAAGAGGATGCAGGAAGAGGGCTGTACCGAGGAAGGGGGGGTTCCCCAGGGTCTGTGTAGGGGCACAAGTTGATCTGTGCATGTGGCCTCAAGATGATGAGGGCTGAAGAAACAGTTTCCAGAACAGGCCAGATGGAGATGTGAGGCTGTGTGTGAGAGACTGAGTGGTGATGCCCCTTGAGCTGGCAGTGAGTGAGATGCCAGTGAATGTGTGATGGGCTTGAGTGTGAGTTTAGAATGATGAGATGGTTGCCATACCCTGGCGGCACGGATGAAATCATTTATCCTCTTTCTGCATTGGATGGTCAACCTCCTCTGTGCAGCACTGGCACTGATCACCACTGCCATTGCCTCCCAAGCTGGAGCGTTAATGTTGCTGCCCCTCCTGTGGCCTGAACCGGGGTAGAGTACATCTGGGTCTCCACAACGTCCAAAGGATGTTCAAGGGACACGTCACTAAACCTGGGGGCTGCAGTCTTCTTACCTTTAGGGGCCATGTCTTATTTGCAACAGTCCTGGGCTGGAAGCACTGAGAGGCCTGCAGGCAGTTGTGCTTTAAATGTGGCGTCCGGCGTGATGAAGCAGCGAGGTGACAGGGTGGTGGACGAATCGGATCCCACCCGCCATCGAAACGACATGTTTCCTGGGAATTACTTAATGTGGCAGGTTTGAGACAATATGGCATGAGAAGCAGCCATTGCAGCCAACGGGTAAAGCATCGTTTTACCCGCCCACTGCTGTACTTAGTGCAAATCTGGGATGATTCCAAGTGGGCATTTTTGATGCCTGCAACTATCTTTGGATTAGTGGAAACATTACCTCACATTTCTGGAAGTAGTAAGACCATAAGACCATAAGATGTAAGAGCAGAAGTAGTCCATTTAGCCCATCGAGTCTGCTCTGCAATTCCCTGGATAAACCTAGTGAATCTTCCCTGGACTGCCTCCAATGCCAGTATACCTTTCCTTAGAAAATACCTTTCACAGTATTCTAGATGTGGTCTAACTAGTGTCTTGTATAGTTTTAGCAAGACTTCCCTATTTTTATACTCCATTCCCTTTGAAATAAAGGCCAACATTCCATTTGCCTTCTCTATTACCTGCTGAACTTGCCTGCTAGCTTTTTGGGATTCATGCACGAGAATGCCTAAATCCCTCTGTGCAGCTTTCTTCAGTCTTTCTCCATTTAAGTAATATTCATCTCCTCTATTATTCTTGCCAAAGTGCATAACTTCACATTTTTCCACATTATATTCCATCTGCTACATTTTTGCCCAATCACTTAAGCTGTCTACATCCCTTTGTCGACTCTTTGTGTCATTCTCACCACTTGTCTTACCATCTATTTTTGTCTCAACTGTAAACTTGGTGATAGTACATTAATTTCCCTCATCCAAGTCATTAATATATTTGTAAACAATTGTGGCCCCAGCACTGATTGCTGTGGCACTCCACTAGTTACAGGTTGCCATCCTGAAAATGTCCCCTGTATCCCAACTCTCTCTCTTCTAGCCAATCCTCTGTCCATGCTAATATTCTACCCCCAACACCATGGGTTTTTATCCTATTATGTAGCCTTATGTGTGGTACCTTTAGTAAGCTATATTTTTGTTATTATTTCACAACCTGTTTTCAATTTGAAAGCTGCAGACCTTTGAACAAAGAACAAAGAAAAGTACAGCACAGGAACAGGCCCTTCGGCCCTCCAAGCCTGCGCCGACCGTATTGCCTGTTAACTAAAAAATTTTGCACTTCCAGGGTCTGTATCCCTCTATTCCCATCCTATTCATGTATTTGTCGAGCTGCCTCTTAAACACCACTATCGTACCTGCTTCGACCACCTTCTCTGGCAGCAAATTCCAGACACTCAGTACCCTCTGTGTAAAAAACTTGCCCCACACATCTTGTCTTATAGCTTTCTCCTCTCAACTTAAATCTATGTCCCCTAGTAATTGACTCTTCCACCCTGGGAAAAAGCTTCTGACTATCTACTCTGTCCATGCTACTCATAATTTTGTAAACTTCTATCAAGTCGTCCCTCAATCTCCATCGCTCTAGTGAGAACAATCCGAGTTTCCCCAACCTCTCCTCACAGCTAATAACCTCCAGACCAGGCAGCATCCTGGTAAACCTCCTCTGCATCCAATCCAATGCCTCCATATCCTTCTGGTAATGTGGTGACCAGAATTGCACACAATATTCCAAGTGTGGCCTAACCAAGGTTCCATACAGCTGCAGCATGACTTCCCAGCTTTTATACTCAATATGCCTGCCAATGAAGGCAAGCATGCCATATGCCTTCCTGACTACCTTATCCACCTGCATTTCCACTTTCAGTGACCTGTGGACCTGTACACCCAGATCCCTCTGCCCGTCGATGCACTTAAGGGTTCTGCCATTTACTGTATAATTCCTGCCTGTATTAAACCTTCCAAAATGCATTACCTCGCATTTGTCTGGATTAAACTCCATCTGCCATTTCTCCACCCAAGTCTCCAAACGATTTGATTCACAAATTTATGCAAAATAAACCAGTTTGAAGTTGTGCCTCATCTTGACAGTGTTTTTCAGTCCATCTTAAATAAAGGAAGGAGAGTACGCTTGATATTTCTGTATCTGGTAAATAGAGTCACAGCTCTATAATGACCCGATAGTTCACGCTGTTTAATTAAATTTTGAACAGCAAATGTTATCTCTAGATTGTCAGAGAAGGAAGCTCTGTTTATGGAGTGATCGGTGACACTTTACCTGAGGAAATTGATGTGGTAACATTGCAGTTATCGTCCCTGGACTAGTAATTTAAAGGCTTGGACTACCAATCCAGAGTATGTCAGTTCAATTTTCAACATTGCAGTTTAACAATTTAAACTCAATGATTATTATTTTTAATCTGGAAATAAAAAGCAGACATCAGTAAAAGTGACCAATAAGCTGCCAGACTGTTGTACAAACCCAGCTGTTTCACCAATGTACGCCTGGAAACAAAGCCTACCATCCTTACCCAGTCTGGCCTGTATGTGACTCCAGTCCCACATCACTGTAGTTAATCTCCTTCCAAAAATAGCTTGTAAGGGGCTGTAACTTCCCAGCTCCAGGGCAGTGTAACTAGGGGGTACCCCAAAGAAACTTCCCGCCCCCTGAGAGTAACCTGGTAAGGTTTACATGGCATGGGAAGTACAAACCTCAAATGGGCAATTACCCTGCACTGGGAACCACCTGAAAATGTGATGTAAATCGCAAAAATTGGATGGTTCCGATTGTGTTACATCAATAGTTACAGAAAAAGTAAGAAGAATTAAAACCAGTTCTACCTTCTGGGTAACTATTGGACAGACGAACACTGACACCTCACAGGGCTTCACCTACGCTCCCAAAACCCCAGGGGAGGGGCCTCACACCTCCTGACTACCCCCATATTGGACTCCTACACCCACCGACCATCCTCCCTAACTGCCCTTCCCCCATGGGACTCCCCCATCACCTGACTACCCTCCTCACCATGGGAACTCCACCTGCCATGGGACTCCCCCCAATCCCCCAACAACCCGGGGGGACTCCTCTCATCACTGACAACTCCCCCCCACAACCATGATACACCCCCAAACCACCCAGGGGACTCCCACAACTCCCCCATGGGTCTCCCCACCATTCACCAGGAATCCCCCCCAACGTGGGAAACCCCCTCCACCACAGGACTTCCCCAATCCTCCAACCCCAGGAGAATTCCTCACCCCCACCCCGACAACCCTTCCCCCACATGGTACTCCCCCAAACCTCCAGGGAACTCCCACAGTACTTCCCCCACCACGTGACCCACCCACCCAGGACTCCCCCCAACCCCCAACTATCCCCCCCAGACTTGACCTCCCACCCTGCTGACTGTCTGCCTGCACCCGATCTTCGGCCCCTCTCCAGCTTTCTGACTCCCCCCACTCCAGCTGGCCAACTGCCCAACTGACAGACACTCCCCCCAACTCTCTCTTTCCCCCATCCGGCTGTCCTATCCTCCCCATTCCAGCTGTCTGACCCCTGGCCTCGTGCCTCACCCCCCGCCCGCACCGGCTGTCCTCCCCTTCTTCAAATGCCTGACTGCCCTCCCCCGAAAGCCTGACCCTGTCCCCACCCCCCGGAATTCTAACCACTTACCTGACAAACACACCTTCTCCCTGGCTGTGTTTTTAAACTCACCTGATTTACAGTGGCCGGCAGCGTAAAAAAAATGTCGTAACCTCCTTACCTCTGACTTTTCAGCGCTTGACTGAAGGCCTCAGGATCGCGCTGCCCTCCACAGTTCTTGGTCCAGCCTGAGTCAGATAGTTAGGCGAGAAAGCATCAAAAAGATTTCCAGGTAAGAAAGTGGTAGCAGAGTGGCAATGCAACTCTGATTGTCACTCTGTGGAACTTCAGACCTCTTGCGTTCTTGTTGTGGCCTAGCAAGCCACCTAGTTGCATCAAACTGTGCAGTGGTTCAAGAATAAAGTCTGCCACCACCCTCTAAGGGCAATGAGGGATAGGCAATAAGTGCTGGTCTTCCCAGTTGCATACACATCCTGACAATCAATATTAAACAAAATACCAATTGCAGTACACAAAATTTTGTGACAGATCCAAAGCAGCAGTGATGCTAGGTGAGAAATGCATAAGCAAGGGGAAAGCAAAGGTTACAGCAGAGGTAAGCACCGAGTATTAGAAAGGCAGGACACCTGGTGAGAGCACTTTGTCTTGTGTTGCAGTAGATTTCAGAAAGAACAAATTATTAAATCATGGTGTTAGGACAAAGGAACATACCAATGATAGATATGACAGAATTATATTCAGTTGTGCTCAGATGGATGGGAGGCTTTGCTCTGAAAGCATAGGCCCAGAACTTCTGATTTCTGGGTGATTGTACCCTAGAGATAGCCCACAAGAGGCGTTTGGACCCCCTCTGAACTCCCAACGCAACGATTACATGGGAGTTGCCCCAGAAGTTTGGACTTCACATGGGGAATTCCCCTGCATCTGGAACCCTGCAAAACTGAGTTAGAGTCAGAACTTTGGATGGTTCCGACTCACTTAGCAGGAGAGTTACCCAAGGAAAGGGTTAAAACCAGTTCTATCTCCTGGGCTACACCACTGGCCCAATTCCCCACTGGACCCCCCGAGAATCTTTTCTTGATTAGTTTCAGAGGACGTCTTACCTCGTGTTCATAGAACAATTCAAAGGGGCTAAAGTTGGTGGACTCATTGGGTGAATCCTGGATCAGTTTGCTTGGCCACAAACAGAAAAAAACCTGCTTCTCACTTCCCTTCAGGTAACACATATCTCTGAAAAACATTTCTGATAGCCAGATGGCAGAGTCATCCATCTGTGATGCCAATTGCCTCTGAGGATGGGGTTTGTATGGTCATCGACAGAGGCAGGAAAATGCCAGGAACCTTTACCTATAACTGCTCTGTCTCCTTAGCCTCACTTGGTCTCTCTGAGACTACTGAGGAAGCCACTACCAGTGCCCCTACCAAATTGTTTCCAAGGAGCCTGTCCACAGGCAATGGAGAATCCCCATGGTTACCGGCCCAGACATTAGGTCGCACTTCAGGTGCACCCGATATAAAGTATGGGTATATACTCTCCCTCAGTACTGGGAATCAATGCACTCTCAGGTGGAAAGGTCATACCTTTTCCCAGCAAAAGGGTTTGAATGGCCTTGTATCCCTAAGTATGACTATAGGTATAGCTGCCTCACTTGAGGGGGTAGGAGTCACTTTTCCTTTAGATAAGAAAAACCGGTAATTCTCAGGGATCTTGTTCACCTCACTTACATCTACGATGGTGTCTTTACCGGGACTTACTGCTGCGGTCAGAGCCATAGCTTTGTCTGCTGTGTTCTCGGTCAGGGCTCCTTCCCCTGCACTGTCCTGGTCTACTACAGACTTTCCCCATAACTTCCAGCAATCAGCATGAAGGTATCTTATCTTGTTGCAATGGAAGCACATAGGTTTCTGGGCATCACTCCTACTCTCAGCACCTTCCTTACTGGCCTGAGGAAGGGGCCCTCTTGCATTCCCAGCTCTCCTTCTCGTCTCTGGTGGTTCACCCTCCCACCTTCTGTCCTTCTTGGGCCTATGAGGGTGACAGCAAAAGGCTTTCCCTTGGGGTAACGGGTTGTGGATAAGCTCATAATCATCAGCAGCCTTGGCTGCTTGTCAAGCTTTGGAAACCTTTCGGTTCTCCACCTGTGTCCTTAAAGAGGTAGGGAGTGAGTTTTTAAATTCTTCAAAGGGAATTACCTCTCATAGGTATTCTCTAAGTTAAGTGTCTATGGTCAAAGGGAAGTTGCTTGACCCTCTTAAACTCAATGGGCAGAATTTTGCTCTAGACGGGCGGGCGGGCAGCCGATCCCCGCTGCCGAAACGGGCCCCACCACCATTTTAAGTGGGCGGGCCAATTAAAGCCTGCCCAGTGGGCCACCCGACGGGAAGTGCTATGTGCTTCCTATGCAGGGGGGGAGATTCCCCAACTGCCAGAGTGCGCTCTTTTGTGCATACACGGAAAAGAGCGCACATCTCCCTGAGGCAAAGTGCTGCCTCAAGGAGATCGTTGAATGGCAGTGAAATCTTAAAAATAGAGAGAAATCTTAAAAATAGGGGGAGAGAAATAAAAAAATCATTAACATGTCGCCCTCATGTGACAATGTCACATGAGATGAGACATGTTAGTAAATGTCACAAAAACTTTATTAAAGATTTTTAAAACCGACATGAAACCTCATCCCACCGGTGGATGAGGTTTCCTGTTTTTTCAGAAGCCCGCTGGGGCTCCTGGCCTGCCCACCAGCCTTAAGGTTGGACGGGCAGGGTCTTTAATTCTTTTAATTAACCTGTCATTGGTCTCAATTGGCCATTGACAGGTTGGCGGGCATACAGCTGATTTCACTGTCCCACCGCCTTCCTGAATATTTAAATGGGGCAGGATGATGTCGGGGGTTCTGCCCGACATCATCCAGCGTCATTTGCCCATCGGTGAGTGGGCCCCGCCCCCAGCTTGCCAACGGAAAAATTCTGCCCAATATAAGTTTGCTTGGGTTGTTTCCGGAGGCTTCAAAATTTCTGTCTACAAGTTGCAAGCACTAACACATAAGCACTGGGGATAATCTTTTTGACCATTTCATAATCTGCCTAGGTCTCCTCAGAAAGCATGGCATAAACCTCATGCGATTTGCACGTTAACCTCATTTGCATTAGCAGGGTCCAGCTTTCTGCGGACCATTTCATTTGTTTTGCAATTTTTTCAAATGAAATGAAAAATGTTTCTACGTCCCTGTCCTCAAGTTGTAGGATTGCTTGGGAAAACTTGAACAGCTTTGCACCTGGCTTTGAGTTGGGGTAGGTCTCTCCTCTTAGTTTCAGCTGTTTTAATTGAAATTCCCTTTCTTCCCTCTGTTCCTGCAACTCATTTTATCCCTTTTCCTCTCTATCCCTCTCTTCCTTTTCTCCTTGAAATAGTTTTTCTTCCCTTTGGAATTCTAGCTCTAGACTATTGTGTTCTAACTGTATTTTTGCTAAAGCCATTTTATGTTTCCAGTTTATGCTCAGCCCTGGCTCCCTCAATTCCATTTCAAGAAGCTGGCCACTAACTTTTGAATTTGTTTCCTAGCTTTCAGTCAAAATTCTACCTCCAACTGCTGAGTCACATTTTACAATTAGTCAGTGGACAATGCCATTAAACTATTCCAGGTTATTTTGCTCTGTTCTAAAAACACACTAGCCTTTAAAGTGGACATTTTGATTAGTATAGGATCCCTCTAGCACACAAGAAAACCATTTTGGTGTTTGAAATTATGCCTAGGGAACAAAAAACTCAGTATGTTCTTAATTGTGTTTAGCACCGTGTAAGATTCCTTGGGCTGAATGGTCCATGCCTGCTGGTGTCGGGCGAGCTCGGCAGTGTGAGTGGACAATATGACAAGAAGACCAAAAATCAGTTTCACAATGGCTTGAAACCAGTTTGTGATCATCCGATCAGCCTGTTGATGGCAGGACGTGTTCCCCACCATCGGACATCGGGAACCTTATTGTAATACATCTGCACATCATTATAAGGCCAGCCCACTAGAATCATCCCCTCACTGGATTGTTCGTCCATGTCATCGTGATTCCACACTGGTGCAGACCACATCCTGACAAGTGTGATGTGCAGAAGTCAGGACTTGCCACCAGGGCCTCACTCACATAGCGGCCATCCAAGAAACAGAAGATGCTGGAGCCCAACAGCAATGGCACGCTGGAGGAACATCCATGGTGTGCTGGGTGCGTTCTCATGGACATGGCTGTGCTGCAAAGCAGCTCCCAGAAGGTGCAAAGTCACCATTGAGTCTGCTCACCATGGATGATGGCTGAGGGGGTGGAGAGGAAGGTCCAGATGTGTTTGGAAGAGGAAGGTCTAAGATTGACCAGGGGAGGAAGGGTGTCAGGGTTGAGTGAGTTTGGCAGGGGAACAAAGGTGTCAGGATGAGGTGAGGCTGGGAGGGGGGAATGAAGGTGTCAAGAGGAGGTTGAGGGGGGAGGGAGTACAGCGGAGGAGAGGGTAATAAGGGAGAAGATGGCAACTGGGGAGGTAGGTGTAAGGGAGGGTGTAAGGTGTAAAGGAAAGAGTTCAGGGGGCGGTGAAGGAGTTTGGATAGAGGAGAGAGTCCTTGGGGAGGAAGGAGTGCGGAGAAGAGAGGATGTAAGGGTGGAGGAAGAAGTAAGGGTGGAAGAAGCAGTCAGGAAGGGGAAGGACAAAGGTGGAGGAAGAAATAAGGCTGGAGGAAGAAGTAAAGGTGGCTGAAGGAATTAGGAAGGGGGAATGACTATGTGGGTTTGGAGTCCTGGGTGGGGGGGGGACTAATGGTGGGAGGAGAGTCCAGGAGAGGGAAGGTGTTCCAAGGGGGGAAGGGGTTCCGAGGGGTAAAGGGGTCCGGGGCGGGGAGAGGTTCGAAGGGTGAGACATCCAATGTGCAAGGGAGGGCTCTGATGAGTCCATGACTGCCTCCTGGGCGCAAAGTGAGGGTGAGGTTGAGATGAGAGAATGGTGAGGGGAGAGTGAGGCACGAGGGTGGGAGGGTGAGGGTTCGGCGGTTGCGGTAGAAGAGATTGCCGCGGGCATTGGTGGGGACTCGGAAGCAGACATGGACCCTGGGTGTGGGAACGGGAGATTAGGGAGATCAATGTGGCTGGGGATGGGATTCTTGGAAAGGGAGGGAACATACACATTCACCTGGACATCCCCGAAGGAAAAGGGTTGTGGCTGGTAGGTCAGGGAGGGGAAGTGGAAGGTGGTGCCGGGGTGGTTTAACTGTGATGGGGGGAGGGGAAAATACGGGGGAGATGTGGTGGGTGAGATCAGGTGCTGTATGGGAGTGTGATCCTTGGGTGGGTGGAGATGCAGGTCAGCTCAGATGGACAACTAAAAGAGAACCCCAGCAGGCAGCATTCAAAATGCTCAGGATATTGAGGTGAGTGTAAAATGTGGAAGATAAGTGTGTGTGGGAGAGTGCTTGCATGAAGCTCCAAGAAGCCCTGCTCCACACACACACACTTCTCCCTCCAGAATCACTCGTTGCCCATCTGCTACCTCTGTTGTGAAAGAGGATGAGGTTGAGAGACTCACAGGCAAAAGGGACTCAGAGGGAGGTGACAGCCTCTGAGATTCCTGAGTGGATGACCCAGCTGCCGCTCATCCTCCCTTCAAGTGCCCAGGGGCCCCGGCCTGACTCCTTGAGGCGTAGGGGTACTGAAGGGACGTTGAGGTGCCCCATTTCTCTCTCGCATTGCCACTGCAAGAACTGACCCATCACATCTCTGTGTTCTGCTGGACCAGGGTCTCCATGGTGTTTGCTGTCCTCCCCATGGAAACCTCCATATACGCACATGTGGGCACCACTTCATCAGAGAGCAGGCAGATGAACTCCTCCAACTCATGTGCCACTCTGTTCAGGGCTTCCAACAGATTTGCATGATGTTCCCCCACCTTCTGGTGACTCTGGTGTAGGGTGTGGGTAAACACTGTGACCGGTCTTCTAGCCTGCTTATTTCCAGCTCTTCAATGGAGCAGGTGTTCTCTTGGCTGGAGGTGAGGACCTCGATGGAGCTGAGTGACTGGCTGGCTGGGGATGTTGTTTGCTTGGCAGAGGTCAGAATCACAGAATCACAGAATCACACAGTGAAAAAGAGTCCCTTTGGCTCATCGAGTCTGCACCGACACATGAGAAACACCTGACCTACCTACCTAATCCCATTTACCAGCACTTGAAAGTTATGATGTGCCAAGTGCTCATCCAAGTACTTTTTAAAGGATGTGAGGCAACCCGCCTCCACCACCCTCCAAGGCAGCGCATTCCAGACTGTCACCACCCTCTGGCTAAAAACGTTTTCCCTCAAATCCCCCCTAAACCTCCTGCCTCTCACATTGAACTTGTGTCCCCTCCTGACTGATCTTTCAACTAAGGGGAACAGGTGCTCCCTATCCACCCTGTCCAAGCCCCTCATAATCTTGTACACCTCGATCAGGTCGCCCCTCAGTCTTCTCTGCTCCAATGAAAACA
Organism: Carcharodon carcharias; assembly: GCF_017639515.1. Taxonomy (NCBI): domain Eukaryota; kingdom Metazoa; phylum Chordata; class Chondrichthyes; order Lamniformes; family Lamnidae; genus Carcharodon; species Carcharodon carcharias. The sequence continues at coordinate 128,326,679 of NC_054467.1, read as the reverse complement.
ACCCAAGTCTATCCAACCTCTCTTCATAACTTAAATGTTTCATCCCAGGCAACATCCTGGTGAATCTCCTCTGCACCCCCTCCAGTGCAATCACATCCTTCCTATAATGTGGCGACCAGAACTGCACACGGTCCTCCAGCTGTGGCGTCACCAAGGTTCTATGCAACTCCAACATGATCTCCCTAATTTTGTGATCTATGCCTTGATTGATAAAGGTAAATGTCCCATGTGCCTTTTTCACCACCCCAGTAACATGCCCCTCCACCTTCAGAGATCTATGGACACACATGCCAAGGTCCCTTTGTTCTCCAGAACTTCCTAGTGTCATGCCGTTCATTGAATACTTCCTCGTAAAATTACTCCTTCCAAAGTGTATCACTTCACACTTTTCAGGGTTAACTTCCATCTACCACTTATCTGCCCATTTGACCATCCAGTCTATATCTTCCTGTAGCCCAAGACACTCCACCTCAATGTTAACCACCCGGCCAATCTTTGTGTCATCCAGAAACTTACTAATCCTACCCCCTACATAGTCATCTATGTCATTTATATAAATGACGAAAAATAGGGGACCCAGCACAGATCCCTGTGGTACGCCACTGGACACTGGCTTCCAGTCACTAAAGCAGCCTTCTGTCATCATCCTCTGTCTCCTACAACTAAGCCAATTTTGAATCCACCTTATCAAATTACCCTGTATCCCATGTGCATTTGCCTTCTTTATAAGTCCCCCATGTGGGACCTTGTCTAAGGCTTTGCTGAAATCCATATAAACTACATCAACTGCACTACCCTCATCTACACACCTGGTCACCTCCTAAAAAAATTCAATCAAATTTGTTAAGCATGACCTCCCTCTGACAAAGCCATGCTGACTATCCCTGATCAAACCTTGCCTCTCCAAGTGGAGACACAACTCCCTGTGAACCAAAGTAGAGATAATTAGTGCATGGCAGCAGAGTCAAAAGCAGGAGAAAGAGCACTCACAGTTGTTTTGAAAGAGGGATGATGTGGTGTTGGGATCCTAACAAGGGTGCTCATGGCCGACCTCACCATCACCGCAGGCATGGTCCACGGCCTCACCAGTCAGTTCGATGGCACATTCCTCAAAGTGAGTGAGGGGCCTAATGTGGGCCACTCCACCCTTGCTCTGGGACCTCTCCCTGCTGATGTGAACCAGCTTATCCTGCATGGAAATGGATGGAGAGATTGTGAGTAGGACTGTGTGAGCATGGCACCGCATGGAATGTTTGTGTGGTGAGTGGAGCCATGGACAGCACGAGATATGAAATCAAGAGAATATGAGCCTGATGGAAATGTGAGGGTACGTGTGAGAGTTAGAGGTGTTGTCCCTTGAGGTGTGAGATCCCTGTGGATGTGTGATGGGTTTGTGAGTGTGTGAGTTGAGAGTGATGAGAAAAGTGAGTTACCCTGACGGAATGGATGAAGCCCATTCATCCTGTAGTGGCACTGGGTGGCTGCCCTCTTTTGCAGGGCATCAGCACTGCCACTGTCTCCCATGCTGTTTTGGTGATGCCACAGCTCACTGTGGTCAGAATGGGGGTAGGGGGCATCACGGCGGGCCTCCACAGCGTTCAGAAGGCACTCGAGGGATGTGTCACTTAAGCAGGGGCCTGCAGTCTTTTTGCCTTTTAGGACCACCCCGTCTTCTGTGCGGCAGCTCTGGGCTGGAAGTCCTGAGAGGTGCGCTTACGGCTGCACTTTAAATGTGGCGCCTGGCATGACGAAATGATGAGGTGATGGCGTGGCAGGTGAATGAGAGCCTGCCCACCATAGAAAAGGTGCGCTTCCAGGGAATGCATAATTAATGCAGCGGATCTGGGATGATACGAGGTGAAAAGCTGCCACTATGACATTGTTTTACCGCCCGCTACGGCACTTATTGCAAATCTGGAATGATTCCGCCCCTTGAGTTAACAAATAAGGAGTTGGTTTTATTACTATAACTCATTCAGTAAAGGTGCAGAAATTATTAACAAAAAGGTTTCAAATGTATGAATATGTCTATCTTCCCACTAATGCAAAAAATACACATACAACTTCCCCAGGCATGCACAGAAAGAAATAAACCTTACAGAGGTTATAAACTTGATCAAGTGAAAAAAAGGAAAAGTTAGAAAAATTATTCATGGATTGTTCATAGCTAGAGAGTGGCTGCTGGTACTTTGGCTTTTCACTGAAGCAGTTGCTCTGCAGTCATAGCTGGTTGCTTCTCTTTTCCTAAAGGCGGTGGTGTTGAGTTGGAATCTTCCTTTAAGAACTCTCAGTTTGCAGCAATGATGTCTTCTTGTAGGTTTTCAAACCACAAACAGGGCTCAGCTTTGTTGAGAGAGGTTTCAGAGAGAGGAAGTAATACTGTTACCCCTGCTGCTCTTGTGGCAGTCTCTATCTGTTAGTTCAAATCCAGTATGTTTTACAATCCAAGAGTGGGGTCACATGACCTCTATCTGAATTCAACCTGGGGCTTAGATTAGCTATTGCTTTGAGAGCTCTGTAGACTGTTGTCTCCATAAAGTGGCTTGTGGCCTTCACAAATGCAACTTAGTAGCTTTTTTTAAATTATTATTCATTCACAGGATGTGAGCTTCGCTGTCTGGGCCAGCATTTATTGTCCATCCCTAGTTGTCCTTGAGAAGGTGATGGTGAGCAGCCTTTTTGAACCGCTGCAGTCCATGTGGTGTAGGTACACTCACAGTGCTGTTAGGGAGGGTGTTCCAGGATTTTGACTCAGCGACAGTGACTTGGAGGGGAACTTCCAGGTGGTGGTGTTCCCATCTATCTGTTGCCCTTGTCCTTCCAGGTGTAGTGGTCATGGGTTTGGAAGGTGCTGTCAAAGGAGCCTTGGTAAATACCTGTAGTGCATTTTGTAGATGGTACACACTGCTGCTACTGTATGTCGCTGGTGGAGGGAGTGCAGCTTTGTGCATCTGGTCAAGCGGACTGCTTTGTCCTGGATGGTGTCAAGTTTCTTCAGTGTTATGGAAGCTGCACGCATCCAGGCAAGTGGGGAATATTCCATCAAACTCCTAACTTGTGCCTTGTAGATGATGGACAGGCTCTGGGGAATCAGGAGGTGAGTTACACATCGCATGATTCTTAGCCTCTGATTGCTCTTGTAGCCACAATATTTACATGGCTAGTCCAGTTCAGTTTCTGGTCATTGGTAACCCCCAGGATGTTAATAGTGGAGTATTCGGTGATGGTAATGCCATTGAACGTCAAGGGACAATGGTTGGATTCTCTCTTGTTGGAGTTGGTCATTACCTGACACTTGTGTGGTGCTAACATTGCTTGCCACTTGTCAGCCAAAGCTTGGATATTGTCCAGGTCTTGCTGCATTTGGACAACACTACTTCAGTATCTGAGGGGTCATAAATGGTACTGAACATTGTGCAATCATCAGAGAACATCTCCACTTCTGACCTTATGATGGAAGGAAGGTCATTAATGAAGCAGCCGATGATGGTTGGGCTGAGGACACTACCCTGAGAAACTCCTGCAGTGATGGCTTGGGACAAAAATGATTGGACTCCAACAATCACAACCATCTTCCTTTGTTCTAGGTGTGACTCCAGCCAATGGAGAGTTTTCCCCTGATTCCCATTGATTCCAGTTTTGCTAGGGCTCTTGATGCCACACTCAGTCAAATGGGGCCTTGATATCAAGGGCAGACCCTCTCAGCTCACCACAGGAGTTCAATTCTTTTGTCCATGTTTGAAGCAAGACTGTAATGAGGTCAAAGGCCAAGTGACCCTGCCAGAACCCAAACTGGGCATCAGTGAACAGATCATTGCTAAGCAAGTGCTGCTTGATACCACGGTTGATGATCCCTTCCATTACTTTACTGATGATGGAGAGAAGACTGATGGGGCGGTATGTTTATATTACTTATAAAATTGGTACTATGAAAGGGATTTCATTGTTAAAAGGTGAAGTTCAAAGAGGCTGGTGAGACAATGAGAATTTGAATTTAATCAGTGGTGGTAGGTATAATTTCAGCAGCGTTGGGTGTGCAGAGACAATGTGAGATCGAAAGGCAGCTGTAAGCCTCCAACTGTCTCCACAGCAACCAATGTGACAGAACCTCATTTTGAATTTGTAAGGTGAAAATGCTTTGCCTGGTGTCTGGTTAAGTCTATGAGTTGCTGTTGCCTTAGTGGTGATTACTTTGGGAATTTGTTAAAAGTTATGATAGTAGTAATTTGTAGCCATGTGTATATATATTTCTAACCTGTGTAAATTAATAAAATATTTCATTTAGGTTAACGTAAAACCTCAAGAACTGATGGTCTGATTCCCGAATTTAGAGTCGCATCTCAAACATAATACTTAAAATTATAGGATGTGACAGTTGTTTAAAGTTTCCCTCTGGGAATTTTAAATAACTCCGCTTTGCCAACTGCATCAGTCATAACAGCATGCAAGTAGTCCTGTGTTATATCTTCACCAGGTTGACATCTCATTTTTAGGTATACATGGTGCTGCTCCTGGAATGCTCCCTGCATGTTTCATTGAACCAGGGTTGATCCCCTGGCTTGATGGTAATGGTAGAGTGGGAGATATGCCGGGCCATGAGGTTACAGATTGTGTTTGAGTACAATTCTGCTGCTGCTGATGGCCCACAGCCCCTCATGGATGGCCAGTATGGAGTTGCAAGGTCTGTTCGATCTAGCGCCACACAACACGATGGAGGGTACCTCAATGTGAAGACAGGACTTCGTCTCCACAGCTACTGTGCAGTAGTCACTCCTAATGAAACTATCATGGACAGATGCACCTGCGACCGGCAGGTTGGTGAGGATGAGGTCAAGTAGGTTTTCCCTCACCACCTGCTGCTGTCCCAGTCGAGCAGCTATGTCATTTAGGACTCGGCCAACAATGGTGCTACCGAGCCACTGTTGGTGATGGACATTGAATTCCCCTACCCACAGTACATTCTGCACCCTTGCTACTCTCAGTGTTTCCTCCAAGTGGTGTTCAACATGGAGGAGCACTGATTCATCAGCTGAGGGAAGGTGGTAGGTGGTAATCAGCAGGATGTTTCCTTGCCCATGTTTCACCTGATGTCATGAGACTTCTTGGGGTCTGTAGTCAATATTGACTCCCAGGGCAACTCCCTCCCAAATATATACCACTGTGCTGCCACCTCTGTCCCACCGGCAGGACAGACCCAGATTGTGGTGCCTGATACGATTCGCTGAGGATGGCTATGTCAGGCTGTTGCTTTACTAATCTATGAGACAGCTCTCCCAATTTTGGTACTAGCTCCCAGATGTTAGTAAGGAGAACTTTGTAGGGTCGACAGGGCTGATATTGTTGTTGTTGTTTCCAGTGCCTAGATCAATACCAGGTAGTCCGTCTGGTTTCATTCCTTTTTTTTGTGACTTTGCAGTGGTTTGATACAACTGAGTGTCAATGTGGGTCTGGAGTCATATGTAGGCCAGAGCAGGCAAGGGTGGCAGATTTCCAGACAGGTTTTTATAACAATCAACAATGGTTTCATGGTTATCATCAGACTTTTAATGAATTTAAATTCCACCATCTGCTATGGCGGGATACGAAGCGGGGTCCTCAAAGCATTACCCTGGGTCTCTAGGTTACTAGTCCAGCGACAATACCCCTATGCCATTGCATCTTTGCAACAATAGTTAGAGACATTGGGGTCTAAATAAGGGCATTAATTTTCTGAGTACATACTTACTGTTGGAAGCCTGCTCTGCTGCCATAGGTCAATGGCCGTGTGATGGTAATATCACTAGACTAGTAATCCAGATTCAATTCCCCTCATGGAAGCTGGTGGAATTTAAATTCAATTAAAAAAATTTGGAACAAAAACTAGTCTCAGCAGTTATGACAATGAAATATCATCAATTTTCATAAATACCCAGATATAAAAACAAAAAACTGCGGATGCGGGAAATCCAAAACAAAAACAGAATTACCTGGAAAAACTCAGCAGGTCTGGCAGCATCGGCGGAGAAGAAAAGAGTTGACGTTTCTAGTCCTCATGACCCTTCGACAGAATTAATAGTTCTGGAAATAGGAAAGGAGTGAAACATAAGCTGGTTTAAGGTGTGTGTGTGTGTGTGTGTGTGTGTGTGTGTGTGGTGGGGGGGGTGGGGGGGTGGGGAGGTGCGGTGGTGGGTTGGGTGGGGGGAGAGAAGTGGAGGGGGGATTGTGGTTGTAGGGACAAGCAATTTCATAAATACCCATCTGGTTCACTAATGCCCCTTAGGGAGGGAAATTTGCCGCACTTACTGGGTCTGGCCTACATGTGACCTAAGAAAGTTGACTCTTAGATGCCTTTGAAATTTGCCCAGCTAATCCTCTCAGTTCAAGGGCAATTAGGGATGGGCAATAAATGCTGGCTTTCCCAGTGATGCCCACATCCCATGAAAGAATAAATAACATACTGGAAAAATCAAAGCCACTGGAGTCATGGTTTTCCAATACACGTGTGGGCAGCATATCTGTAATTGAAAAAGATATCTCTGGAACATGACCTAGGTACTAGGACCCAAATTAATGCCTTTGAAGTTTTAATGCTTCTGATTCTCTCTTGAACTCCGGTTTAACTCAGCTGTGCTCTGTAGCCACATTTCAGGTTACTCTTATTTCCGTAAATGGATTTCAAGCATCATTCTGCAAAACAAAAGAAAGCCAAGTTACTGTCTGGCAATTGAAACAGAGGTTGGCAGCCCTCCATTACCAGCAGCACCACCAGGAGTGGTGGATGCTGCCAGTAATTCACTTGGGCCCTCACCAGGGATCATCATTAGAACCCTGGAGAAAGGTAGGTGAGGGTGGGGCAGGGGTCACCTGGAAGATGTTGCCAGCGGGATGGGCGTGGAGTCAGAAGAAAGGGCAGTGGGGTGGCTTTCAGTGGCGCGCCTCCCCCACCCCCTTTCCTTTGATCCCTGGGTCCTTTGACCAGGCACAGAGTACATGTGAATGAGAAACCCCCTAGAAAGCCATAAGCAAACGTGGTGGTGCTGCCGATAATGGAGAGCTCCTGGCCTTTGATCGGCCGGCAGCTTTCAGGGGCAGGATTTCTGCCCTCCTCAGGGAAGTGCAGCAATTAAATGTTCCCGGTGGAGTCACAAGCCCTGGCGACAGAGTTCCCACAGCTAATTAGGGATTTAACTCCCTCTGAGCTCCTGGAAATCCAGGGCTGTAGGGGTGCCACCTGTTTTGATGATGGTTGCCAGACTCTCTGCTGCCTTTGTTAAATTTGGGCCCAGAACTCAGCTGAGCAAAGCAGAGACCAGAAGATAAGTTTTCTTAACATATTTTTGTTGGGCCAGGACGAGCAGGAATGCACCCCCCACCACCAGCCCCAGACTCTACAAAACAATTTAGGCCACTATTGCACCAGGTCCACCCCTTTCCCATGTATGGATCCTTGCCTACCTTTTCCAGGCCTGGATGCTGGCTGGGATCTCCAATATTGAGAAACCCAAAGTCAGCAATTGTTTAGGGTAGCCAATTTGTGCTAGTAATTCTAGATGTGACCTGCAGACACTTCCTGGGTGGAAACACTAAGTTTATTTACAATATACTCAGCAGCAACTACACATGTGCTTTCAACTCCAATTCTATCTCTACACTGGCTGATGAGGTAGTCCGCGCTACTCTCCAATTAGTTAACACAGATCACATGCTCTTCCTTAACAAGTATTATTCTTAAAGGTACATTGCACACTAAATAAAACCATAATTACTACAACAATCTTGCCTTCAACTCACAGCCTGTCAGTTTTATGTTAATGAAGCCCAGCCCTCAAACTGGGCTTTCCTGGCAGAAAGTTTCCAGGAATGCAAGCAATCAGAGTTGACAACTGTGTCAGTGGTAAGAGCAAGATGGGCTGGGTTATTTCTTCCCCGTTCAATGTTTTTTTATGTTTTTTCCTTAATCTTTGCCTACATCATCAAAATATTAAGGAGAGGACTCCTTTGTTCAAGACACATGATGACATTTGAAACACACTCTTACTTAATACGAATACCAAATGAAGAAAATCTTCCACCTCAGTATCAGGAGCATAATTTTATTTCTCATAGAGAACTACATAAAATAAAAATAAATTGTGATTTAAATAAATACTTGACTCAAAATGAATCATTTATAAGCTGGATCTGAAAACTAATTGGCATTGGCAGGCTCTGTAGCTCAGTGTTTTTGCGAAGTAGTTGATTTTGTGGCCCAAATTTCCTTAGCTCAGAGAGGGAGAAAAAGCAATATTTCTGCCCAGGGGTAACAAAAATTTGGGTAGAACTCAATAGTGCCAGAATTCCGCATCATTTACATTGGCCCTTTCACATTTAGTGAGGCGAGGATTAATACGGATCCTTTGCCTCCCCACAACTATGTCAAGTGTGCAGGTCTGCTGAAAGTTGTGGGCTTTTTGGGAATTCTGTCCATTACATACTAGGTAAGCCATAACAGGATTTATGTCAACTAAAAGCTGATGTAAGTCCTATTGAGGCCTTTGTAAGCTTACTCAGACTTAGGTAATTGATCTTGGAGGGAATGTGCAAAGTGCTCTTTGTGTCTGAAGACATTTTGAGTTGCTGTTTCTTTTCTTTGTTTGAGCTGCTTTTGGCTGCTCTGCTTTCTGGCAGATGGCTTGAGATGGGCATCAATTGAAGTATCCTTTACAGTCAGAGAAGACCCCAAGAGTTCTGTGCCCACTATGGGCTGGATTTTTACGGGCCATCACGGTGCTGGCCCACCTGGCTAAACTGTTAGGGGGGAGCCTGCTCATGATCCCAATGGCTGCTCTGCAGCAATTTAAAGGAAAGACTTCTGCCCTTTTCACGGGAGAAAGTCCCACCTTCGAGAGTTGCTGGCCAATCAGAGGCCCAGCATCCTGTAGTCCCAGAAGTGCCAGTCGATACCAGGAGCCACTACTGTGACTAAAGGCAAGGTAAGTCTGAGGTTGGGCGTCCCAGCAAGAGTGGTGAGGGAGGTGGGGGGCCAAGTTAAAGAGGTGGGGAAGGGTTATGTGGGGAAATGACATTGGGAGGGTTGCCTCTGATCGGCCCAGAGGAACCACAAAGGAGGACCCCCCGCCCCCACACCACCAACTTTGCCCAACACCAGCTCATGCAGCTAACCGCTACCAGGCATCCCACCTGCAAGGACACCCACTCAATTTTACAAGCTCCCCTGATCTTCAAACCCATCAACGGGTGGGTGTACGTTCCAGCCCTTTGTCAATGTGTTATTGGCATGGAATTTTGCATATCATATTGTGAATATGACCAAGGAGGTCAGTGGACCTGCAGGATTTCCTATCCATTAAAAGTAACAGGTAGAAAAACCTGGAAATCTGCTGACTTCGGCATTGAATTCCTGAAATCTATATTTTGTATGGAAAATTAGGGATCCTGAATACAGCTTCTTAAAATCTACACTGTAATCTATGCATATTTATTTGATTGGAGTAACGTTTCAGTTCTAATTGCATTCATATTACACAGAAAAAATATCATCCTTATACTTGAAGACAGAGTCACTTCTTCAGCTCATCATTGCTGCATAACTTTGCAACGTTAATGAGCAAGAGTAAAGTAAGCGTTCTGCTATGTCATCATAGATTTGACTGAAACATCGCAAACATTTATCAGGTGAAACCCTCATAAGAAGTATTATGAAGGTGAAATGGAGGTCTCATTATGAAGACGGAAGCTTAGAACAAGTTGAGTTCAAGATTACTGATGTTTTAAGTACTTTTGCAAAGAGCAACTAGCTAATGAGTTTATGAGAGTTCGATGAAAAGTCTTACCTGAACAAATAGACCAAACCTTTCTCTTTTGTACTTTGACATGATTATGCAGTGAAATTTTACATGATTCTTCCAACAATACCCCAGAAATAGGCAGCAGAAATTCCATTTTGCAAACAGCAGCAAGAGGACATGCATCCAATATTTTGACTTTATTTTAGATTTCCTGAATCTCAGTTTGTTTGGAAATATTGTTTCAGAAAATAAAAACAGAATTACCTGGAAAAATCAGCAGGTCTGGCAGCATCGACGGAGAAGAAAAGAGTTGACATTTCGAGTCCTCATGACCCTTCCACAAAATGTCTCCTTCAATAAGTTTCTGAAAATTGCTGACTGAGGTCACAAGATGTAATAACATTAATAAAAGGCGAGATCTTCAGATAGAAGATTTGAGTTCCAATCTAGTAGAAGAAAGCTTATTTTTTCTATTTCTCTTCTCTATTGTCAGATGGTTAATGTACTGACTCCACATATTTTGTAGTCTGCAAATGAGCAAAGCTTAAAAAAAAAACAAATCAACCCTGGCAGCAAGCAACCCCTCACATGATAAATTAGTGACCACCAACATTATCTAGTCCTTTTATTTATTAAACTCATTTATACACGGAGAATGGATCATGCAATTCTACACATTCACCATCAGCTGTAAATTGTGGAGCTTAGCTATAGAGCTTCTTAATTTGTCTCAATGCATTAATTTTCAATGAGACATTTTTATGAGGCAAATTTGTTTTTAAAAAAATATTCTTGGTGAATTTTATATTTATCACGATGAAGGATATCGATGCTGGGAAATGGAAAACTTCATTCACCTTTTTGACCCAGCATCTTCATCCATTCTGTCCTCCTATGTGATTTAACTCCATTTTCTGTACACTGTTTGGCATTTTGCATTTACCATGCCAACCTCCCTCATGGATTGCCTTAGTGAATCTGTCAAATCAGGACAGTTACAGTTTATGCTACAGTACTATCCCACGATGAGATATCTAGAGCTCAGGGACTGTGTGTGAATTTTATAATTTAGCATTCTCATTGGAAGTTTACATTGGGAATTCAGGTACAAAGATTAGTACACCCAACACAATTCCTCTGTTATCCTCTGCATTCGAATTCCTGATGTGCTCTGTCATTGCTATATGCCAGAGTCCCAATTTGTGAAAACGACCTCACAATTTAATTCTATCCATCTCTGCTGAATTTGAACCTGGGTCTCAAAGCAGCATGTTATCTTGTGTTAGTAATGTGTTACTAAGTCCCCCTTCTAATGCAAGGTCTAAGGATTCCCAGCAAGACTCTAGAACTAAACAGTTGATATGTCCTCTTGCAACTGTTTTCAAAATGGAATTTCTGATGCCTATTCCTGTGATATTGTTGGAAGAATCACTCTTCACTTAAAATTTTACTGCATAATTATGTCAAAGTACAAAGTATAAGGGAAACACAATGTGATCTTGTAATAACATAAACAATGTTATACAGTGTACTCTTCGAAATTCAGTAATTTTGTTTTGTGCTCTAAAACTTGCATTACTCGATATTTTGAATTAGACTGTATGGATAGTAGGAAAGTGAGAAGTTTGTGCTCACAAAAAAAAGAATTATTGGATAATTTAAATTAAATTGCTTTTGAGTTAAGAGGAGTAAATTATCATGATAAAGTTATGCAATTGCAGCATATACGCTGGATTGTATATATGCCCAAAATTTGAAAAAGCTATCCCAATAAGACGAGGGTCATACTACTTCTTTAATGATTATATAAAAATCGAATAATGTCAAACGTTAAACTAAAATGTAACATGCTCCAAATAACAACATCTTTGCTGAACAGTCAGAAGGGATGTTATTGCAAATACTCTCTTTGTTTTAAGGTATCAAAGATTAAATCTTCATCTCAATTGAAATTACCCCTCAGGCTTCAAGGTCCTAAGAGTTACATTTGCTTATCCAAGGGAGAGAGAGAAAAATATATATGTGGAGGGTCTCTTCCCAGTCAGCCAAAGACCGACTAACCAAAAGCCATGGGTAGTATTTATGAAAAGATGCCCTGGTTAGTGTTTATATGCCTTTCTCTCTAATGAGAATGTGGTGCAGGATAACAGGAACAAATTACAAATTCCACAAATTACAAATACAAAATATTTAATAAAAAAGCAGAGGAAAAAATATCAACAATGATGAATTCCCATTAACAAATAACAAATTTCGTTGATGGTGTCCTGACTAGACCTTGGTTTCTCAATCTGAGAGAAAAAGACTTGGAGAATTGGAGATATTTCATTCTTTGATTGGAGTTTTATATTTAAGTATTATGCTTAGAATATATGTTCTATTTAAAAGAAATGGAAAAAGAGTTTGAAGCATAGGTGTTCAAGTATTTCAATCATGTCATGTGTTTATCTTGTGTTGATTGGAAAGTGGAAAACAATTTTAATGGCAAATATGCCAGATTAACACCTCAGAGAAGAAGCAGTTGCAAAGCACTGAAGGCAGATATGCAAAGTTTGATACAGCGGGTGGACAGGCAATGTGCTATCTTTAGTTCTATGAGGACCACATCAATAGCCTTCTTGAGATGGATTGACCATTGGAGCCCAATTTTTACTCTGGGCAGGACATTGGGTTCAGCGAACGGGGGGCCGGGGCCCGCTCGCCGACGCGTAAAATGAAACTCCCGATGTCACCCCCGCGTCATTTCAATTTTCAGGTTGGTGGGGCTGCAGCAGAATCAGCTATGTGCCCACCGACCTGTCAACGGCCAATTGAGGCCATTTGAAAACTAATTGAAGTATTTAAAGGACCTGCCCATCCGACCTTAAGGTTGGCTGGCAGGTTGGGAGCCCTGGCGGGCTTCAGAAAAAGCATGAAACCTCATCCACGGGCGGGATGAGGTTTCATGTAGGCTTTTAAAAATTTAATAAATGTTGAATTAAAAGTGATGGACATGTCCCAACTCATGCAACAATGTCACATGAGGGGACATGTCAGAGAAATTTAATTTGTCTATATTTCACATTTTTAAATTTGGCGCCGATCTCCCTGAGGCAGCACTAAGCCTCAGACAGCACTTAGCCTCAGGGAGATTAGTGTGATCTTTCACGCGCATACACAAAAGAGCGCACTCTCGGCTTACGGAATCCCTACCTCCGCCCGCACAGGGAGCGCATAGCGCTTCCTGGCAGACATCACGCTGGGCGGGCCTTAATTGGCCCGCCCACTTAAAATAGCTATGCTCCCCCAGTTGGGGGTGCCGATTGGAGGTGCCCCCTCCTAAACATCCCCCTCCTGACGGGGGGAAAATTCTTCCCTCTGTATAAGTGCATGGGTTTTTAATCACTTAAAATCTCACCTATGGGTTGAATTTTACAGTTCTCCGCCAGGCAAGCTTTCGGCAGGGGTGAGGGGGGCATGTAAAATACGTGGGCTCTGAGCTCACTGCCTTCTTGCCCACTACCGAGCTGACCCCCAAAATATGCTAGGTGGGATGCAACCAAAATCAGCAACCTGTCCGCCCTATTAAATTAAAAAATAAAGGTCAATTAAGCCCGTTCACATGGATAATATGGTGTCCATGGTGTGGGCAGCTGGGCACAGGCTGTTTTTATGGCTTAGATAAAAAAAAGACAGGAAGGAGGGGGGGCACCTCATTCATTGGAGCCCTCCGCTCCTCCCAAGATGTCATCTCTCCCATCCTTCCTCACCGTCTGCCCGCCAAAACCCAGACGCCAACCCCCACCCAGCCACCTTCCTGGGCTCTCGGATCCCTCAGCACCCTTAAAGCCTTGGACTTACCTTCCTGCGGCATCCATCACTCCCCACCGTGCGCCTTCTTGAAGTATCGGCAGTGTCCACAACTGAGCTCTGGCACTGCCGGGACTGTTTGATTAGCCGGCAATTTTTCTCAAGGGCGGGAGTTCATCCCACTGAGAGGTGGAAGTCCCACTCTCACCTTGTTTAGCCTGCCCCCAGTGTCTTATGGCTTTGTAGTGGGCTTCTTTCTGGCATGTGTGGCTGCCAACCAACTTCTTTCGGTGGGGGGAAAAGGAGGAGGGGGAAGTGTGGGTGGTAAGGTCAAGCAATCCGCCCCCTAATAATATCCAGCCCCATGACTTTCTCACTCTTGTCAACTCCATAAACATGGCAAACTCCTTCATTGCAGACTTTCAGCTCCGTGGTTCAAGAATTATCCGGTCCTTTTTTTTAATTGAGTAATCAAGGTGGGGCCAAAGCCCCTCAGAATAGGATACCACCATGGTTAAAAAGAATAATAGGGCTGTGATGAAGCAGGGGAAAATTGTATTACATTATGCCAGAGTGAACAAGTGCTGAATATGATTGAAAAATTGCTGTCAGAGTCGAAATTCTCAAGAAATCTTTGTCAGGATCAATAAGCACAACGTTCAACAATGACTAAGTTGAGAAATTGCTACTGATGCAATGAAGAAAAGTAAGCAATAGCTGCATGGGAGCACCAATTGCAGATTCTCTGGGGTTTTTTTGAGCATCTTCATCCTGCATAGAATATAAATCTGACTGACTTCCCTGTGACTCACCACTTTAACACTCACTAGTACGGTTTGATCATGGTTTTGCGCAACGGAGGCAGTACTCCCTCAGCCATTTACTCCGGGCACCTTGATATAAAGACTAATTTTTAATTAATCTTTTTAATTACTTTTTTTTTTAACCTATGCACTAGTGAGAAAAGTGGTTTGAAAAGTGTTGAACGTTTTATAAATACCACTATTGTGGGTGGATCTGAGACTTAAGGGGTGCAATTTTAACTGGAATCATGTGGAATAAGTCAGAGATGGAGACAGTTGCTGAGGAAGGAGGTGTGGCTGTGAAAGTGAGTTTTGGTGAATACCTGATCAAGCACAAAAAAGAAATTGAAAGCAACGAAGGTGAACAAGGTAAAAGAGACAAATGGCACTCTCATCTGAGAGAAGAGCATCTTCTTCAAGTTGGGCGTTCCTAGATGAGAAGTAGTGAAGTAAACCCTAAGATAAAAGCAATATACTGTGGATGCTGGAAATCAGAAATAAAAACAGGAAATATTGAACACTTCCTGATCTGCTGAGTATTTTCAGCATTTTTTGTTATTAGTTCAGATTTTATGCCCTCTGTATTTTGCTTTTGCACTAGCATTCAGTGTTTTTATGCCTGAACACCAAGGCCAGAGTTTTTAGCTCAGCGGGTGGCCCCAACATTACCAAGCGTGAAATGATGCGCGATGATGTTGGCCGAGCGTGCCGACATCCACGCTCAGTTGCGTGATAGTTTGGTTGGCAGGTACAAATCAGAAATTTTTCTCTTTATGCCCATACTCTCTCTGTTAAACCTTCCAATCCCATTGAGTTTGCATTCCTGGAAAGAAATCAAAGTCGGAAATCTGGGGGCATGTTTCCCAGCATTTCCCAGTGAGCAAATTAATTCCCTATATGTGCTATACACTGGGAATGCAAACTCATTTCATTATTCCAGTATCACATCTTACTCCTGGATACCCGACAACCCTTAGATCTGAACACTAAGTTTTGCAAGTTCAGATGTCAACTCTCCCAGCTTTTTGAAGAAAAGGCTCCAGGGTATGAGTGGGTCAGTCAGCAGTAAATGTTTCAAGTGTACACTTGGCTGTAGACATAGGGCAGGATTTTATGTCCTGTGGACAGGCATGTGCCCGACCCGATTGGGTGTAAAATAGCACGTGATGACGTTGAGCAAGCGTCAGGTGCTAGGTCCTGAGATCTCTGCTAACTGTGTGGGTGGACACCCCATGCCAGTGGCTCTGAAGGTCACAGCTGCCCTCAACTTCTATGCTTCTGGCTCCTTCCAGGGTTTGGTTGGTGATCTTAGCGGTGTTTCCCAATCAGTTGTTCACACTTGTGTCAAGCAGGTTACAGATGCTCTGTTCAGGCATACATTGGCCTTCTTCCTCTACTGTTGGAACCAGGCAAGCCAGACATATCGAGCCAAGGCTTTCCAGCCATTGCTGGCTTCCCCCGTGTCCAGGGTGCTATAGACTGCAAACTTGTGGCCATCAAGGCAGGTGAGCCCTGTGCCTTTGTCAACAGGAAGGGTTTCCACTCCATGAGCATGCAGATAGTGTGTGATCACAGGATGCTGATTCTTCAGGTCTGTACAAGGTACCCAGGCAGCTCCCATGATGCCTACATCCTCAGACACTCCCAAGTGCCGGGGCATTTCAGTGCTTCAGCCCGGCTGGATGGATGGCTGCTGGGTGACAAGGGCTATCCCCTCAGAAGGTGGCTCATGACACCTCTCCGCCATCCAAGAACAGAAGCTGAGGAGCGCTATAATAGGAGCCATGCCTCCACAAGGGCTGTGGTGGAGAGAGCCATCAGTCTTCTCAAGATGCATTTCCGATGCCTGGACCACTCAGGGGGTGACTCCAGTACCCCCCAGATCGTGTCTCGGTGATAGTGGTTGCATGCTGCACCCTCCATAATCTTGCACTGGAAAGGGGGGATGCTGTGGATGATGAAGACGTCGATGCAGTGGCTGCGGCTGCACATGATGAGTCCAGCAGTGATCCTGAGGATGAGCACATACAGGGAAATGCTGAGAGGGTAAATGCTGACCCAGGACTACTCCAGGGAGGCAGAGACACCCGGGAGGCTTTAATCCAACGATCCTACAGCTAGCACTCCACAGATGGACCTCCAGGACAAGCCTGGGCTGTAGGCTTGATACCCGATACCTAAGTGTAAAATCTGCCTGGTTAAGAACAGTCGCTAAGGGCCTTGTTAATAAAGCTGAATGTCCCACAAAACACTCATTACAGTTTTGGAAACCATAAACATGCAAAAGAAAAGAGGCACCCACAGCCATGGTGACACATCTGAATTGAATATGTCAAGCAAACTAACTTATTTAAAAAAAAAACAATAATAATGCAAATCAAAACAAATCATAAGGACCCCATTTCGGGCCAACACAAAAGCACCAGTAAAAAACCCGTGGTTTGCCTAAGGTGTTCAATGTTTTCATTTCCAGATGTTATGTCTTGGTGCTGCCCCATCGCTGGGACAGGCATCTGAGACAGCCTGTTCACTCTGCTGTCCTGTTGGCCTTGATGACCTTGGCAGTCATCCTCTAGATGTGCAGTCAGTGCTGGCCCCGCCTGGGAGGGAGCTTCCAGTTCCACAGCTGACATCTCCCCAGTCATCGGAGCCTTATCAGATGCTACGGTCACTGGGAGAGGGGTGGCGGAGCTGCCGCCCTCATCGTGGATGGATGGGCACTGACCTGGGAAAGTTGATGCCCAGACCATCTCCCACACTGGCACTGACTACCTGAGGTCAACACCAATGTCAGGGCTTGCTGGTCCGAGTGCATCCCCAGGAAGCCTTAGTGGGTCACCTAGAGGAGCCTCTCCATGGGAGTCGCCACTGTCTCCACGGAAGACGCATGGCGCTCGAACATGTGGCTCATTGCTTCAGCGATTATCCACGTAGACTCCTCCACCACGGAGACCAAGCCAAGCATAGCCTCATGTATCTCCCCCAGATGCTCCCGCACACCTGGCTGCATTTCCTGCACTTGCTGCATTGCGGACCACTCCAGAGACACATCATCAGGCACCGACTGAGCATGTGCCTGGTCCCCTGAAGTCCTCCGACTGCTGGTGCCATGGGCACTCTCTGTCTCTGCCAGCTCCTCCAGCGACTGTGAAGTACCGTCACCGCTGTACCCCAGGACACTAGCCAATGTTCAAATTCCTACCAAGGTGCTAGTATCTGTGCTGGTGCCTGTCTGGCAGAGATGGTGTGATGTTGGTGAGACTTCAGGCCCCTCAGGTGTGAGAGGGGGCCTCTACGGCTCCGCCACCTGGCCCTGCTTCGATGATGCTGAAAGGAAGAACAAGGACATTGGATCAGTTAATGTGGAGAAAACAACAAAGTGCATCCCTGTCCCCCAGATCATTATGCGCTCATCCTTCCATAGCCAATGGTCAAGCCATGTTGCAAAATTAAATCAATTAACATTCAGCACTGCTATGGCTGTTGGGAGAACAATGTTGACCTCACTTTTGCTCATAAATACATTGCCGTGGCACTCCAGCCTCACCAACACCAGTGGACCTGGGCGCATGACGCCTCTCCAGATCCAGGGCAGCTCGAAGCGGCTAAGAATGGTGATCTGCGCTTGGCCGCCGCCAGTCCTCACACGCTCTGCCGAGTTATGTGCATTCTTCTCCTGAAAATGAGAGACGAGCATTGATTAGTGCAAATTGCACATGGACTCTCTTCGCACACAGCCCACCCCAACCAGAGTGGGACATATCAGGGCTCCAGTGTCTCCTCACACTGCTGCTGCCAAACACTCACACAAAGATGCTAGACCTGTTCCCCACCCCCCAGCCCCCACCTTGGACACATGTTGCCTCCATCACATTAGGCACCACACGGTATATCTTTCCATAGCAAGGAGGTGTAAAGCATGTGGAGCGCAGAGGGCAGCAGATGGTTTGGTGCCATGCCACCTTGAAGCTCCCCTCCTAGCATGTCATCACCCTGACTCGGACATGTCCTGCAGTTCAAGCACTGCGCCTAGGTGCAGCTCCTCCAGGTTGCCCCCAAAATAGTCATGTGGGTCTCAGTGTGCCACATGCTGCAGCTGCAGAACCCATCTCATCTCTACCCCCTCAGGGTGACTTCAGCATGGCCAATATCTGCTGGCCCACCTAGCGAAGGACATATGCCGTCAATGATTCAATGCAGTCACTACACTCAGACTTGGGGGTTGGCGGGCAGCAGGGGGGTTAGCCGACCTGCTGGGTTACATGATCAATGCCAACATGGTACTCACCCTTCCAGAGCGCAACAAGTTGTTGAAGCGCTTGTGACACTGGATCCAGGTGCATCACACCACGTTGCGGGAGCACATTATCTCCGTCACTTCCTCCCAGGCATGTTTCGTCAAATGGGGGGGGGGCCTCCTTCTCTCATCTTGGGGAACCAGCACCTCCCGCCGTGCTGCCACCTCCTCGAGGAGGGTAGCAAGGCACCAATCTAAAAAACGAGGAACACACTGCCCCCCCTGCCCCACCCTCTGGCCTGGCCTGTCACTCTATCCTACCCTCCAACCTGGCCCTCTCCACTGGCCTACCCTCCAGACTGGCCTGCTCACTGGAGGCCCTATGGTGAGCCCTTCCACTTGTCTTTGTGAGCAGCCTTGCAAAGGCTGCCAGGGCTTCAATTAAACAGGCCACTGGGTCGCCATTGGACCCGGCGAACAATACACTCCCGCCACCGCCTGCCCACTCCCGCTATCCTTGGGAATCGTGCATTACGCTGGGCAGGCTTTAATTGGCCCGCCTGTGTAAAATGGCAGCGCGGACCCGATCACGGGCAGCGATCAGGTCTGCGCCCGCCTTGCCTGCTCCCGCTCCACCGCCCCGCCAACCAGAAAATTCAGCCCATAAACTTTTGAGCAGAATTTTTATTCTGTTCATGTTTTTGTGAGTTAGCCCCATGTCAGGTCATTTTTTTTGGAGTTAAAAATTTTTTATTGTTGATTTTAAAATTGTTCAGCTCTCTGAGACAGCTCTCTGCCTTCAGGGACCTTTCAGTGCATGCTCCCCAACGCACGCACATACTTCTGTGCTTGCAGTCCTCCCACCCCCAACCCAGCAGCATTGAGGTTCTTAGTGTGTTTTTCACGCTGGCTGGCCGTTAATTGGCCAGCCAGCGTGAAATTGCAGTCAGGGGCCAATCGCGGGCCATTTCTCGGCCGCTCATAGGCCTGCCTGCCATGTCTGCCCTATGAGCCAAAAATCCTGCCCATAGCTCGGGTTCACAGGGAGGACCTGCAGCCTTGATATTGACTTGCCCTTTTGTAACAGTCATTGTTTTCATTTCAGATCACTGCATTTTTCTTTGGGGTGATGGCAGAGAGAGCTTGTTCCCTGTGTGATCCTCTCCCATGCCTTTTAAACATCTTAACTATTTGTTCTTTTAATATATATTGATTGTCTCACTCAAATAACCATTTATATCATCTAACAGTTGTTCTATAAGACAGTCAGCGGGACATTCAGCCTGTTAACTTCCTCGCTAACATTGCAATCCTCTTTCCTTTCCTGCGGTCAACAATAATTAGAGATGTTTTTAACTTTCACTCTCCGGTTATGATGAAAGTTTAGACTCAACACATTAGTTTGTCTTTTGACAATTATGCCTTTCCAACATTTTTATATTTTCCTTCAAGACTTCAGCATTTGCTGTTTCTTTTAAAATGTTATTTGTGCCGTTGTATTTTTGGTCTTTCACAACATTACGACCACATCAGCAGCACAAGAATTGCAAAGACTTAAGCTGGACCTTTATGTTTATATCAGTGACACAACAGCTGTTCATATGTACCTCAACCTGCTGTATGAATCCAGTAAGTTCAAGAGGGTCAATTCAGCAATCTCTTACTCTCAGTGAAGAACTGTGCTCCAAGGGCATGTGGCCTGGAGATAAGTTTGCAATATCATGATACTGATTCTTTGACCTGTGCTCCCTTTGAATGCAGCTCTTCGTTGACGACAGAATTAGTGGAGATATCTAAAAGTACCATGCCTAAGTCTTCGTTCTCTGCAGAACTCTCTCATTTTCAGAAATTATAATGCAGGACCAGTTGGTACTTGGTACTTGGTAAAGTTTCCCTCTTATCAATTTCCACTAGGGAATTTTCACAGGAGATGCACAATGAGGGCAGACAATAATGGTTGCCTAAATGAAAAAAAGTTCAACAGAGTTTCATTAAATAAGCCCTTAGAGGGCATGGAGAGTAAGGTTTGTAGGAGGTTGCCCCAGTCCTTAATTTGTTCTTGGGGAAAAAGGGGTTAGCAAAGGAGCCACACTGGGGCGTGTATAGTTTGGAGCTGTTGGTTGTGAATTCTTCAATCTAAGTCATTTCTTGTTGTAACAGAATTCTTGGAACATAAGTTAAGTTGCAGGGAAACTATTTCTTGCAATACTGCACATTTTTTCTCTATCCGCTGGGGAAGGCATTCTGGCCAGAGACTGAATTCTGCAATGGCAGATTCCACCTATAGCTCAAGGAAGTGCTAACTTGCATTCTGGTGGCTGGGTGAGTCCAGCTGGCAGTGCCTCGAGTCATTCAATGACATTGAGAGTAAACAGATAACTTATTTCTTGACTGTTTCAATGCGGCCCTTTAACTGCTTTCTAATTGATACACAACAACAGCTTAAAGCAGATCATTTGGTATTTGTGAAAATGCATGTTGGAAGCACACCATTCACCAAAAATGGCAGAGCCTGATGTCACTCTATCTTGTATCATCAATTAATTTAAGTAATATATGCAAACACTCACCTGGTCTTGACTTGTGGCTGGCTCAAAAGAGGGTGGAGGTGTGGGGGTGGGGGGGGGGGGGGTCCCCAGAAAATCACATGAAGTTGCTGTCACACACAGTATCTTGTAATGTAAACTGTATTCAAAGGTGCACTTAAAGGCAGCATTTTAATATTTGTTCCCGTTCTGTCATTTTAGGCAGGGAACAGCAATCTGCCAGAACTGGTTCAGAACAATGCAGCATTTTACAGCATCCATTAAAATGTACAAGCACCAGCTCAACTAGATAAAAGTTGTGGGTTGCAGGCGAGCTTTAGGAGGTAACAGAATGAGTCATGAGGCAGTTGTTAAGAGTGATAAAATAATAATGATAGTGAAATAGCAGTGATAGAGAATCAGCACAAATCTCATCATTGTCACCAGCGCGCTCTTGCGCCTTCTAAAATGCATTGGATAAAAATGATCAGCTGTGTCGTGACCCTTGTGCTCTTTCATGGGAAAGGGAATGATGGCCCTAACTTGTGGAAAGGGATTGCAGGGGATCGGGTGTGACATTGGTTTGACAATCACCTCAATATTATTTTCCATTGCAGAGACTAATATCTGGAGGTTGTAAATCGGCATTACATCTGACACCATCAGTTCCCTGCCAAATGGGCTAGGTTAAAATTGCCCCCAAGTCATGCCTCATATTTCTGGACATTTCTTAGGCACAGCCTACCACGTGCATGACCTTCTGCATGAAAATTACAGCTGCTACCAGTGCTTTAGCTACATCCTGAGATGTAAATGACACACTTTCAGAGCATCCTGCAGTTTCATCTGGCTGGGTTTTGCTATAAAAATAACAGGGAGGCTAATAGTGCTCACTGTTATTTATGCATAATTAGAACAGCCGCTTCAGATGAGGGGCATATGCACAGTTAAATGCAAATATTGCTGTTCTAGTTGCAAAGAATTCATTTTGAAGCCTGCTACACCATTGAAATGCATTAAGCAACATGATTTTGCTGTATTTTCCCAGTTGACACGAGCGGAACAAATCACAGAAAGCTAAGGCTTCTCTGTTTCAGTCGAAGTATATTTTCATTGTGGTGATAAGTATTAAGAACCATAGAACCATAGAAAAGTTACAGTGCAGAAAGAAGCTATTCAGCCCATCATGTCTGCGCCAGCCAAAAAGTGAAAAAAAAACTAGCCGCTCGTCTTAATCCCACTTTCCAATATCTGGTCTGCAACTTTGCAGGTTACAACACTTCAGATGCAGATTCAGGTACCTCTTAAATGAGTTGAGCGTTACAGCCTCAACCAGCAACTTAGTCAGTGAATTCCAAACACCCACCACCCTCTGGGCGGAAAAGTTTTCCTCACGTTCCCTCTAATCCTTCTACCAATCACCTTAAATCTATGCCCCCTGGTAATTGACTCCTCAGCCAGGGGAAACAAGCTTTTCCTGTCTACCCTTTCTAGGCTCCTTATAATTTTGTACACTTCAATTAGGTCAGCCCTTAGCCTCGTCTGCTCTAAGGAAAACAACGCTAGCCTATCCAATCTCTCCTCATAGCTGCAATTTTCAAAACCCTGGCAACATTCTTGTTAAATATGGGCAGTCAGCCACTCTATTAGCTAAAGTACACGATTACAAATGTCCCATTCCTTTAGGTTTTAATTGTTAGAGATTAAAAAGTGTAAAATTTTAAATTAAATTGGCTGGATTTTATTCCAGTGATGCAGATCTTCCCCCATTGGTTGGAGAACCAGCAGTAACCCCATGTCGCCTGATTTGTTCAGGCACTTAACTGGCAACTTTGGGCCTTCCATGCAATCAATACCCCAGTGGAGTGGAAAACCTGCCCCCAAGAGCTGATGACCAATCAGAGGCCAGCAGCTCCCCATTGTGGTCAGCATCATTGAGAGCAGTGGCCACTGCCAGTAATGCATTGAGACCTAGGCCCAGGATAATTGCTGGATTCCAGGACACAGCTGAGTGTGGTTGGAGGAAAAGGCAAGGAGGTGGCTTTCGGTGCCCCCCTCTCCCACACTTCCCGATGCTGGGACTCTCAATTGAGCACAGAGTGCTTGTCAATGAGGGATACACTCTAAAAGGCTGCAGGCATCCCAACGAGGTTTGCTGGGAAGATTTGGGAATCATAGAATCATGGAAACTTACAGCACAGAAGGAAACCATTCAGCCCATTATGCCTGTGCTGCGTCTTTGAAAAAGCAGTCGTCTGAGTCCCATGTCTCTGCTTTCTGTCCACGACCCTGCCAGTTCTCATCCTTAAAAATCTGTCCAACTCCCTACTTAAAATTGTTCATGGAATCAGCTTCCACCATCTTTTCAGGTAGAGCATTCCAGACCATTACAACTCAGAAGCATGGAAGAACCATGAAAGTCCTGTTAAATCCCTGGCCCACTGCTCCAGTGGGCTCAGACATAATTGACTTTAAGTGGTTCATTAATAAGCCTAATTGCCTTCATGTTGCTGGCAGGTAGAATTCCCACATTGGGCCCTTTCTGCCCCTAGCTTACATGGGGACAGCTTTCCCAAAGTTGGAAATCTGGTGCAAGTACTCCTGCCTGATTCTTCTCCTGTCCCCCCACACCCACATGCCATCATGCCCGTGCTGCAGGCTCCACTAAATCCAGTCCAATGATCCTTTACAATATTTTTTTTGTTCTCTCTGTCTTATTCCAAGCTTTTTCCTACTCTTTATTTCTCTTTCTGTACCTGATCTGACAGTTTCCAGCTACCATCAAAGCCATTCTGCTGATGATGTTGTGGCTACTTTAATGACTGCATAACCCAATAGTCTGCTTTCTATTCAGTTCTGATGAAAGATCATTGACCAGAAATATTAACTCTGCTTTTCTCTCGTCAGAGATGCTGCTTGACTTGCTGAGTATTTCCGGCATTTTCTGTTCTTATTTCAGATTTCCAGCCTCCGCAGTATTCTGATTTCTGATACTCTGCATATTCATAGATTGTCATCAGAGCAGGTCAAGTTTCCATATAATTTTATATTATATTTCACCTTGATGGCGAGTGGCCAAATAATCTGTGCTGCAGAACATAAAGCAATGATTGGAATTGTTCCAAATTTGTGCAAGGTGCGGTAGCAAGTGGGAAAAAAGATGTTTTACCCACTGGCTGCAATGGCAAATTTTGGTGCCGTATCGTCCCATTCCCGGTGCATCCCTTCTCATTAATAATGCATTCATGGGAAACATGCCAGATTGCTGGAGGGTGGGATGGGATGTGCCCGCCATGTTGTAACCTTAGCGCTTCCTTGCTCCGGGCGCCATAATTATAGCACACCAGAGCGCAGCCTGCTCCAGCTTCATGTCTTCAGATCAGGACTGCTCCATGTGGCCCCGAAAGCAAAGAAGACGGCAGCCCTCAAATTTAGTGATGCCTCTCTGGAGCGCCTGCTGGAATGCAATGGAATGCTGCTGTGATGTCCTCTACCCCCGCTCTGGCTGCACAAGGTCCACCAGAGTCACCAATCCAGCCTGGAAGGCAGTGGCAGCGGTGGTCAGCACCACCGGAGTACAGAGGAGGTCAGCCAGCCAATGCAGGAAGAGGATGAATGCTCTCATCCGCTCCACCAGGGTAAGTCAACTATCTCATCACTCTCAACATACACACTCACAAACCCACCACACATCCACAGGGATCTCACGCTTCTGCTAAATCTCGCACATGCACATGTACCCTCATATCAGGCTCATATCCTCTGGAACTCGCATCCTCATCTCATCCAATGTGCTGCTCACCACACAAACATTCCATGCAGTGCCATGCATCCTACTCACACTCTCTCCATCTGTTTCCATGCAGGAAAAGCTGGCTCACAACAGCAGGGAGAGGTCCTAGATGGGGGTGATGGAGTGACCCACATTCAGCCCCTCATTCATTTTGAAGAATGTGCCATCGCGCTGACTGGTGAGGACATGGACCCTGCCTACGGCGACAGTGAGGGCAGCAGCGACACCCGCATAAGGATCCTGCACTACATCATCCGTCTCTCAACTCAACTGTGAGTGCTCTCTCTCCTGCTTTTGACTCTGCTGACATGCACTAACTATCTCTACTTTGGTTCACAGGGAGCTCCGCCAAGCGACCAATACTTTCAGCCAGCCAGTCCCTCAGCTCCAACCACGTCCTGGTCTCCAGCCAAGAGGACACCTCCTCCATTGAGGAGCTGGAAATAAGCAGCCTGGAAGACCCATCACAGTGCTTACCTCCATCAGCAGAGAGACACATACTTCGGTGGAACCTGGATCTAGAACAGGCTCGGGTTCACAACCTGGAGGTCACTGCATGGATTCGTATCTGCAGCGGGAAGAGTCAGGCTCAGCTCCCTGGCACACAGAGGACTGCTGATGAAGAAGCATCTGTGGAGTCCAAGTCAGATGAAGGGCCTCTGGATTCGTCCTTCCAACTCATTGTGGAGAGCCAGCAGAAGGCAGGGAACATCACGTAGAGCTGTCGGAAGCCCTTAACAGAGTGGTATATGAGTCGGAGGAGTGCGTCCACCTGCTTTCTGATGGAGTGCTGCCCACAAGTGCACAAATGGAGGTCTCACAGGAAGGATGGCGGACGCCATGGAGACCTTGGTCCAGCAGGACGCAAACCTGTACTCCATTGCGGTAGCCATGGGTGAGTTCTAGCAGGGTTAACACAAGCAGGAAATGGGGCATCATGACATCCCTTCAGGTGCTCTTCCCCTCAAGGAGGCAGGCCAGGGCCCCCGGGCACCCAAAGAGAAGAGGACCAGCAGCTGGGCACCCCTGGGTCATCCACACAATAATCTTAGAGGCTGTCCACTCCCTCCAAGTCCCCTTTGCCTGTGACCCCCTCAACCTCATCATCTGTCACCGCAGATGGAGCAGCTGGCCCACAGGAGGACAGCCAAATCAAGCCCAGACCCTCAAGACCTCAGCTCTCCAGAGGATGCACAGGGATGTCATCAGGGACAACAGAGCCAGCCATTGCACAGGCTGTCTCCACCCCTGCTGCAGATGTCAGGGCATCACCTAGAAGAAGTGGTAGGCCTAGAAAAGTTAAGAAACTTTGATCACAAGTGCTTGCATAGGTGAACACATTATACTCTAAAAATATATTTATTTTCACTAAAAAAATGTGTAATGTTGTCTTTCAGCTTCATTGATGGGCTTCGCGAGTATTCCCATAGCATTCCCACTTGCCACCACCTCCATTTCAGCTGTACGCAGCTGGACCATAAGTGATTCTTGAGGGAAATGTGACTGTGTAGTAGGGTCTGTCAGAGCCTCGGGAAAGCATTCTCCCACACACGAGGAGCCTTCAGTCAATCACACTCATCTCACTGTCCTGAGCATTTTCAATGCTGCCCCTTGAGGTTCTCTTTCAGTTGTCTATCTGAGCTGACCTGCATCTCCGCCCACACACTGATCGCACTCCCATGAAGCACCTGTGCCTGAGAACATCATGAGGCTCTGCCCACTTTTGATTTCGACAGCCATGGGTAGTCATTAAGTCTCTGATCAGCTCCCCCATCCTTTCGCTTCCCCCAGTCACTCACGTCCTTTCCCCCATCACTGTTAACCTCCCACTGGCATCACCTTCCATCTGCCTGCCATCACCTACCAACCCAGGGTGGTCCAGGATGTGCAGGTGAAGGGGCACATTCCCCAACTTCCTGAGAATCCCACCCCCATCCATACTGACCTCCCTGACCTCCGCCTTCCCATCCCAAGGGTCTGCATCTGCCTCTGAATCTTCACCAACTACCCTCGCTGTCCCTTCTACTGCTACCAATGCACCCTCACCCTCCCACTCTTCTGGTTCCCTCTGGCTTCTCTTATACCCATCATTCCCACCTACCACACCATCCTCCTCAGGAGGCAGTCCTTGACTCCACAGACCCCTCCCTTGCACGTTCACCTCGACATCCCCCGTTACTCCCTCCACCACCTTTACTCTGTCCTCTACCTTTACTCCCTCCCTCCCCCGGACACCTTCCTCCCCTGAGCTCCTTCCCCCCTCCAAACTCTTTCCTCCCTGTGGACTCCTTTCCCCCTCCAAATCCTTCTCCCCTCCAAAGTCCTTCCCTTACATCTTCCTCCCTTCTTACACCTACCTCCCCACCTATACTTACCCCCAACTTGCTGCATTCTCCCCCATTACACCCTCCTGACCCCTTACTCCCTCCTTGCCCCTCCCCACCTCACCCGGACACCTTTATTCCCCGCCACTCTCAACCTTATCCCCACACCTCCCCCACCCCCCACCAATATACCTTCCTCTCCCACTCACAGCTGGATGTTCTTCCATCCCCCCTTCCGCCTCATCACCTCCCCCCCCACACTGATCATCCATAGCAGCCCATGGCCAAGAACATGATGTTCCAAAGCAGACCCCAGACCACCTTCCATGAGCTGCTTTTAGAAGAGCCATTTCCATGAGAATCTACCCAGCCTGCGATGCACATGTTCCTCCAGGGTCCGGTAACCGTAGAGCTCCAACATCTTCTGCTCCTCAAATTTCTGAGATCTGAGCGAGGCCCTAATGGTAAGTCCCAAATTCTGCACGTCATACTTGTCCACTCATGTTCTGGGCTGACATGTTTTCCCGCTGAGGTAATGGTAAATCTGTTGTGGGGGGACGATTCCAGTCGGGCCTTACTTTAAGTGGGATGCAAAGTGGGTTCACAGCTGGCCTCCAACAGGATTGGTGGTTACACCATCGGATGATCCCGCTGTGCTTTGATGCCGATGTGAAACTGATTTTTGGCTTTCTTGCCATACTGTCCCCCTCTGGAATTTCAGCAAACAAATGCAAAAGCTCATGGAGGCCCATTCAAATGAGGTATTTCATATTCATTTTTTCACATGTGAGAATAGAATAATGCAAATGGTGCCACCAGGCCTGGTGAGGAAGGATCTGCTGATCTAGCATATATAAACCATGAAGAAAACAAGTTCAACCATTTCTGTATACAAAACATTTTAATCTAATTAACAATATTTAGTCAACATGAATTGTATTTGTTGGCGAATATCTGCGTTAGGACTTGCTGTATGTCCAACTATCCCATGCATAGTTGACATTCCAATTAAGCTCTACTGAACATTACACATGGGCTAGAGCTTCTGCATGGCTGCCCTCTTTTTTGGTGGAATGAGCCAAAAGTTAGTGTAACCAGTCCAAAAGGATTGCGGAATTTTAAGCATAAATTATGTTCAGATCAATTTAAGTCTCCATGAACTTTTGATTAAATTTTTTTAAAAATTGTAATCAAATTTAGCCCACCCAAAAGGCCCCATGTGGCCCCAGCTTGAATTATTCACCATCGGGAGTTTCCACCAATGGAGCTCATTTGTGGGAGGAGGCGCTAACATTTAAACTGATATTTTGGACAGAAGGACATTAATAAGAATGATTTCAAGATTTTTGAAAGCATTTTTGTATAGTTCACTAGGAAACTCACTACCATACCCCAATGTACTAACAAAATGTTTTAATATTTTTTTGTAAGTCATTTTCAGTAATTTAAAATTAGGTTACTCACAGATGGTGGACTGACGCTGATTTTTTTTGTGATAACCTCAACTTCAGCAGCCAGTCACCACTCTCAAATGTATCAATGAATATTTGTAAAGCAAATTTTTGTAAAAGTTTATATTTTAAATGCTCCCCAATTGAACTGGTTTATGGTAAATTTTGCATTTTCTGATATACAAATGAGTTTGATTGGCATCTCAAAAGAAAATCTCAAAAAGGCAGAATTTCGAGCGCATGCTCCCAGCTCACTGATTGTGCCCAAAGTTAAAACTCTCTCCTGATCTTTCAATGCTTCTGAAATCTCTTCATCAGGATGTTGTGGTTGCTATTGAGGGAACTGAAACAGCAGACACAATGTCATGTTTAAATAAATCCTTATTGCAGGTAAATGTTGATCAACATTGAATACTGTGCTACATTTAAGTTAACTAATTGACCATTTTCATGGTTGTTTATTGACTTATGCAGCAACTTATTTAACTATAATCTATTTTGAGTTGACATGAATAGCACATGCAAATCTGTGAAAACAATAAAGTGAATGATGTCAATGTATAAGCTAAAGTGTTGTTTCAACACCTGTTTGGGTACCTAAGGAATTCCCTCTGTTGCATAGTGTGGTCATTTTGTTAACAGTGTTAGAGCAGAGGGAGTATTGTGAAGTTGAAAAAGGCACTTAACCAATTGCTTAAGAAGATCATAGCTTCATTAGGCAGACAAGGATATATCATGTTTCTCTGCTCTGATATACATTAAATTTTAATCAAAGATTTCAGTTTTCCTTTGTATTGTATCCTGCAGTACAACTGGCAAATGGTCCCAAGAAACTCAGTTTTTTCTTCAGGCTTGAACAGATTGAAGAAGTACTGCTGCAAGTCATGCCACAGGTCGTAAATCACTGATGAGACTAACAGCATGTTGTAGGAGGGAGGGCTTTAGATTCCTGGGACACTGGGACTGGCTCCGGGGGAGATGGCACCTATACAAGCCGGATGGGTTGCATCTGAACAGAACTGGGACAAAGTCCCTTGCAGATTGTTTTGCTAGTGCTGTTGGGGAGGGTTTAAACTAACTCAGCGAGGGGATGGGGACCAGGAGAGAATATTAAAAAGTAATACCAGGGTGCATGGAATGCTGGGAGAGGCAGATAGCACTAAAATAGAGAAAATTAAGTTAATAAATGGAGTCAGAGGAGGGGAGCAAGTAATGAAATATAAATCAGGGTTATGCTGTATGTATGTGAATGCATGGAGTATAGTTATTAAAATTATGGAGGTAAAGGCACAGATCACCTTGTGTGATTATGATAACAGAGACCTGGCTTAAGGAAGGGCAGATCTGGGTGTCAAATATTCCTGGTTACAAGGTGTTCAGAAAAGATAAGAAAAGGCAAAAAAGGAGGAGGGGTAGCATTTTTGGTTAAGGAGAGTATTGCAGTACTGGAGAAAGCGGATGTGTCAGAGGATTCAAGGGCATAATCGATTTGGCTAGAGCTAAGGAATAAGAAGTGTGTAATTACATTGCTCGATGTAATATATAGATCACCAGCTAGTGGGAACAAATCTACAAGGAAATTACAGAGAAGCATAAATATCATAGAGTAATTATAAAGGGGAACTTTAATTACCCGTATATAGACTGGAATAGTGGTAGTGTAAGGGGCAGTGAGGGACAAGCATTCCTAGATTGTATTCAGGAGAATTTCCTACAGCAGTATGTGTCCAGCCCAATGAGAAAGGATGCACTGCTAGACCTAGTTCTTGGGACTGAGGTGGGCCAAGTAGATAAAGTGACAATGGGCGAACATTTTGGGGACAGTGATCATAGTATCATATGGCTTAGGATGACAGTGGAAAATGACATTGGCCAATCCAGAGTAAGAAAAATCAACTGATGGAGAGCAATGGGGCAAGAATGGAGCTGGGCCGGATAGACTGGAACCAAAGGTTGGCGGGAAAAACAGGAGCTGAATAATGGGCTACCTTCAAAAGAGGAGATGGCTTGGACACAGTCAAGTTATGTTCCCTCAAAAGGGAAGGGTAGGACAAACAAATCTGGAGCTCCCTGGATGACAAAGAAGATAGAAATTAAGTTAAAGGAGAAAAAGTGTGCTTACGACAGGTGTTAGTTAGCAAATACAATTGAGAACCAAAACCAAGCTGAATACAGAAAGTTCAGAAGGGATGTGAAAAAGCAGATATGGGAAGCAGAGGGATTATGAAAAAAAGACTGGCAGCTAACTAAAAGGAAATCCCAAAGTATTCTATAAGCACATCAATCGTAAAAGGGTGGTAAATTGAGGAGTGGTGCCGACTAAGGACCAAATAGGATATTTACACATAGAGACAAGAGGCATAGCTGAGGTGTTAAATGAATACTTTGCATCTGTCTTTACCTATGAGGCAGATGCTGCCCAGTCCAGGTGACAGAGGAGGAAACTCAGTCACTAAAAGGGCTTAAAATTGATAAGGAGGAGGTATTGGATAAGCTGTCAGTACTTAAGTTTGATAAGGCACCAGGACCGGATGAGGTGCACCCAAGAATATTGAAGGAAGTGAGAATGGAAATTGCAGAGGCACTAGCAATAAGCTTTTAATGTTCCCTGGATGCAAGGGAGGTGCCGGGGGACTGGAGAATTGAAAGATTACATCCTTGTTCAAAAAAGGTTGTAAAGTCTGCCCTGCAATTACAGACCAGTCAGTTTAACTTCAATGGAGGGGAAACTTTTAGAAACAATTATTTGGGATAGAATTAATAGTCACATGGAAAAATGTAGATTTATTTGGAAGAGTCAGCATGAATTTGTCAAAGGAAAATCTTGTCTTACTAACTTGCTGGAGTTTTTTGAAGATTTAACAGAGATGGTTGATGAGGGCAAGGCCATTGAAGTGGTGTGCAGGGAATTCCAAAAGGCATTTGACACAGTGCCACACAACAGACTTGTGAGGAAAGTTATAGGTCATGGAATAATAAGGACAGTTGCAACATGGATACAAAATTGGCTGAGGAATAGGAAACAGAAAGTAATGGTTAATGGATATTTTTTGGGCTGGAAGAAGGTTAGCAGTGGATTGGTACTGGAACCCTTGCTCTGCATGATATATATAAATGATCTAGATCTTGATATAAATGATCTAGATCTTGGTGTGCAGGGGACAATTTTGAAGTTTGTGAGTGAAACAAAACTTGGGAGAATTGTAAACTGTGAGGAGGACAATGTAGAACTTCAAAAGGACATTGACACATTGGTGAAGTGGGCAGATAGGTGGTAGGTGAAGCTCAATGTGGAGAAGTGTGAGGTGATGCACTTTGGTACAAATAACAATGAGAGACAGTGCTAAATAAAGGATACTATTCTAAAGGATGTGCAGGAGCAAAGAGACCTGGGTGTATATGTATGAAAGTCATTAAAGGTGGCAGGACAGGTAGAGAGAGCTGTTTCTAGAATATACAAGAACAGGGAGGTTATGATGAACTACTATAAAACATTAGCTGAAGTATTGTGTACAGTTCTGGGTGCCACACTATAGGAAGGATGTGAATGCATTGGAGAGAGTGCAGAAGAAGGTTTACGAGAATGATTGCAGGGATGAGACACTTCAGTATGAGGAAAGATTGGAGAAGTTAGGACTGTTTCCCTTGGAGAGGAGAAGGCTAAGATGAGGCTTGATAGACGTTTTCAAAATCATGAGGGGTCAGGACAGAGTAGATAGGGAGAAACAGTTCCTGCTCATAAATGGATTGCGAATCAGAGGGCACAGTTTTAAAGTGCTTTACAAAAGAAGCAAATGTGAGGTGAGAAAAAACTTTTTCATACAGTGAGTAGTTATGGTTTGGAATGCATTGCCTGGAAGTGTGATGGAGGCAGGTGCATCATCCATCTCAGCCTCCGGATGAGGTCCCCAGCTTCACAGATATCAGTCTTCAGCCAATTCGATTTGTTCCACGTGATAGCAAGAAACTGCTGAAGGCACTGGATACTGCAAAGGCTATGGGCCCTGACAATATTCTGGCAATAGTACTGAAAACCTATGCTCTAGGATTTGCCGCACCCCTAGCCAAGCTGTTACAGTACAACTACAACACTGGCATCTACCTGGCAATGTAGAAAATTGTCCAGGTATATCCTGTACAGAAAAAGCAGGACAAATCCATTCTGGCCAATTACCAGTCTACTCTTGATCATTAATAAAGTAATGGAAGGGGTCATCAACAGTGCTATCAAGTGGCACTGGCTTAGCAATAACCTGCTCACTGATGCCCAGTTTGGTTTCCAGCAGGGTCACTTGGCCTCTGACCTCATACAACCTTGGTCCAAACATGGACAAAAGAGCTGAACTCCCGAAGTGAGGTGAGAGTGACAGCCCTTGACATCAAGGCGGCATTTGACCGAGCGTGGCAGTAAGGACCCCTGGTAAAACTGGAGTCAATGGGAATCTGGGGGGCAAATTCTCTAATGGTTGGAGTCATGCTTAGCACAAAGGAATATAGCTGTGGTTGTTGGAGGTCAATCAGGCCAGTTCCAGGATATCACTGCAGAAGTTCCTCAGGGTAATGTCCTCGGTGCAACCATCTTCAGCTGCTTCATCAATGACCTTCCTTCCATCATAAGATCAGAAGTGGGGATGTTTGCTGATGATTGCATAACGTTCAGCACCATTCACAACTCTTCGGATACTGAAGCAGCCCATGTCCAACTGCAGCAAGACCTGGACAATATCCAGGCTTGGGCTAATTAGTGGCAGCTAACATTTTTGCCACAAGAGTGTCAGGCAATGACCATCTCCAATAAGAGAGAATCTAACCGATGTGATATTCAATGGCATTATCATTACTGAATCTCCCACAATCAACATCCTGGGGGTTATCATTCACCAGAACCTGAACTGGACTAGCCATATAAATATTGTGGCTACAAGAGCAGGTCAGAGGTTAGGAACCCTGGAGCAAGTAACTCACCTACTGACCCCCCCAAAGCTCCTCGACCATTTAGAAGGCACAAGTCAGGAGTGGGATGGAATAATCTCCTTGATGGAGATGACTTGCTTGGATGAGTGCAGCTCCAACAACACTCAAGAAGCTTGACACCATCCAGGACAAAGCAGCCTATTTAATTGGCACCCCATCCACAAACATTCACTCTCTCTACCACTGAGACACAGTGGCAGTAGTGTATACCATCTACAAGATGCACTGCAAGAACTCACCAAGGCTTCTTAGATAGCAGCTTCCAAACCCACGAATGCTATCGGTAGGACAAAGGCAGCAGACATATGAGAAAACCAGCACCTGGAAGTAACCCTCCAAGCCACTCTAACTTGGAAATATATCGCCATTCCTTCACTGTCGTTGGGTCAAAATGCTGGAACTCCCTCCCTAACAGCACATTGGGTGTATCTACATGGACTGCAGCGGTTCAAGGAGGGAGCTCACCACCACCTCCTCAAGGTTAATTAGGGATGGGCAAAATGCTGGCCTCCACATCCATGAACTAATAAAAAAAAATTGCAGTAAACAACAAATGAACGGTACCAACCATTTGTTCTTGCCCACAGAGTTTCTATGGGCTTTTGCATTGGAACCTATGATAATTAGAGAACCATTTTGGGATGACATCCTCTGAATGGAATAAAGAACCTTGATGAACAGAACAAGTCAAACTGAAGAATTGTTCATGAGTGGTATAGTCTGCACCAAGGAAGTGCCAGTTAAATTATTTAATTCAATTTACAATTGGGTAGAGAAAGTGTAATAAAGGATAAGAGAATAGATTCAAGGGACAGATGGAAAAGGAAAAACACACTTTTATTTGTACGTTATGTACACTTGATTGTATTTGTTTATTTAAAATCTTGGTCATTAAAATTTGAAAGAATGAGATTCCCCACATTTAAAAGTTAATTTCAATGCAAGGGAGGTTGTTTGGGTCTAACTAAGCTTTACCATGTTGTTAAATATATATTTACATTGGAATAGACACCCCCTAACTTATTCTGACAAGGTTAGTAGATATCTATCACACAAGTACAGCAACTTCACGCTGTTCCATGTGTTTCAACGTACTGTCGGTGAAACACGGTTATAGTGAAGCTTCTGGGAGAACATGATTACTTAGTCAGCAACTCCAAAATTGCATGCTGCCCTGTTTACAGTTAAATAACTGAGTGCTGTTAATCTCATCGAATTTTCCGCAGCAAAATCTGACCCAATGTAAAGTAAAAGCAAATCTATGTGGGATTTGTATTTTATCTGCCATGGTTGTCTCCTGACACAGAATCACAGAATTATTCTGGTGTAGGAGGCCATTTGGCCAATCAAGTCTGCACCAGCTCACTGAGCATTTTAATTTAATGCCAATCTCCTTCCTTTTCCCTGTATCCCTGCACATTGTTTCTCTTTAGATAATCATCCAATGCTTCTTGAATGCCTCAGTTGAACGTTTTATTTAATTCCTGAATGGATATGGGCTTCGCTGGCTTTACCAGTATTTATTGCCCGTTGATTTTGCCCTTGAGAAGGTGGTGGTGAGTGGCCTTCTTGATCCGCTGCAGTCCATGTGGTGTAGGTAGACCGACAGTGCTGTTAGGGAGGGTGTTCCAGGATCTTGACCCAGTGACAGTGCAGGAATGGTGATATATTTCCAAATCAGGATGATAAGTGACTTGGAGGGAGCTTCCAGGTGGAGGTGTTCCCATCTATCTGCTGCCTTTGCCTTTCTAGAAGGCAATGGTCATGGGTTTGGAAGGTGCTGCAAAGGAGTCATGGTGAATTCCTGCACAGCACCTTGTAGATGGTAAACACTAATGCTACTGTGTGTGAGCGGTGAGCCAATCAAACGGCTGTTTTTTACTGGACGGTATCAAGCTTCTTGAATCTTATGGGAGCTGCACTCATTCAGGCAAGTGGGGAGTATTCCATCACACTCCTGACTTGTGCCTTGCAGATGGTGGATAGGCTTTGGGGTGGCAGGAGGGCCCGTTGCCTTTTCACTTTCCAGTACCTTCTGCCCTTTCTTGATGTCACTTGGAGTGAATCAAATTTGCTGAAGACTGGCATCTGTGATGCTGGGGACTTCTAGAGGAGACCAAGATGGATCATCCACTCAGCACTTCTGGCTGAAGATTGTCGCAAACACTTCAGCTTTATCTTTTGCACTGATGTGCTGGGCTCCTCCATCATTGAGGATCAGAATAGTTGTGGAGCCTCATCCTCAAGTGAGTTGTTTAATTGTCCACCACCATTCACGACTGGCTGTGGCAGGACTGCAGAGGTTAGATCTGGTCTGTTGGTTGTGAGATCACTTAGTGCCTCATGGTTTCCCAGTCTTGAATTGCTGAATTTGTTTGAAACCTATCCCATTTAGCATCATGGTGATGCCACGCAACATTTTAGAAGGTATCCTCAATGTGAAGGTGGAACTTCAACTCCACAATGACTGTGCGGCGGTCACTCCCACTAATACTGTTGTGGACAGATACATCTGCGGCAGGCATATTGGTGAGGATGAGGTCAAGTATGTTTTTCCCTCTTGTTGGTTCCCTCACCACCTGCTGCAGACCCAGTATAGCAGCTATGGTCCTTTAGGACTCAGCCAGCTTGATTTGTAGTGGTGCTACTGAGGCACTCTTGGTGATGGACATTGAAGTCCCCAGATTACATACTGCACATTTGACACCCTCAGTACTACCTTCAAGTGGTCTTCAACATGGACAACTATTGATTCATCAGCTAAAGGGGATACAGTACGTGATAACCAGCAAATGTTTTCTTTGCCCATGTTTTACCTGATGCCATGCGACTTCAATGTTGAGGACACCCAGGGCAACTCCCTCCAGACTGTATACCACTGTGCTGCCACTTTTGCTGGGTCTCTCCTGCCGGTGAGGCAGGACCTACCCAGGGATGGTGATGGTGGTGCCTGGGACGTTATCTGTAAGGTATGATTCCATCAGTATGACTATGCCAGGCTGTTGCTTGACTTGTTTGTGAGGTAGCTCTCCTAATTTTGGCACAAGCCCCCACATGTTAGTAAGGAGGACTTTGCAGGGTCAACAGGCCTGAGTTTTCCATTGTCATTTCTAGTACCTTGGTCGATGCTGTGTGGTCAGTCCGGTTTAATTTGTTTTAGACTTTTTAGTGCTTTGATATGCTGAGTGACTTGCTAGGTCATTTCAGAGGGCAGTTATGAGTCAACCTGTGGGGTCTGGAGCCACATGAAAGCCACCTTCATAAAGTATAGATATTTAAGTCCAGAACTATTTTAAATTAAGAATTGAAATAGATAGTGCAGAATCAATTAAATATCATGATATAGCTATACTTTTCTAAGATTTGAAATTGAATTAAAATTGGTGCAAATAAAGATGAACAACTGAATTCTTTTGAGGATGCAAAAATGAGGCAAATGGGTCTTCTCCATGTTATCAGAAAGATGTGTGTACTGCCCTCAATGGCTGTTACTTGATTCGAGAATGGTGCCTACTTAGGTTCACGAGTTTCTGCCATGGGTCTTCATGTGACTGTACAGGCCAATTCTCAATTGACATACATTTGAGTGCATGGAGCAGGACATCCCATGAGGTAATGGAATCTGGAGCACAGGATTTGCTTCCTTTTCTTTCTTTGTC
Organism: Carcharodon carcharias; assembly: GCF_017639515.1. Taxonomy (NCBI): domain Eukaryota; kingdom Metazoa; phylum Chordata; class Chondrichthyes; order Lamniformes; family Lamnidae; genus Carcharodon; species Carcharodon carcharias. The sequence continues at coordinate 128,289,357 of NC_054467.1, read as the reverse complement.
TGTTGCCGCTCTGCTTCATTGTTAAGACGTTGGACTCAAAGTGTGATGCAGTTTGATGGACGCCATTCTGAATAATTGGTAGCAAGCTCCTCCCGGTCATTCACATCAATGTTGCCACACTTCAAGGGGAGTGTCTTTGAAGCACTTTGTCCTCTCCTAGAATGTTGGCTACTTGAGAGTTGAGAAAAAAGGACCTGGAGATGAGTTTTGTTTTGGCAACGTTCAAGGAGAGGCCGAGTTTCTTGTATACAGGGTTGGAGAGATCAATAGTGGCTTGCAAATTTGATGCTGAGTAGGCAACAACATGACATTCATCCAGACTGTAGATCATGTACATCAGGAATGGTCAGTTTAGGTTTGGTATGGAGGTGACTGAGGTTAAAGATTTTTCCAACTGGACTTCAGAATTGAGGTATCAGGTCAGTTGTAAATAGTATGGGGGCTGTCAAGCCTTGCTTGACACCAGTCTGGATTTTGAAGGTGTCTGTTTAAGATCTCCCACTCAAGACAGTTGTAGTCATATCACCATGAAGCAATTGCAGGATTGTGCTGAAGTTTCTTAGACATCTAAATTTGGAGCACAATCCATAGAGCCTCATGATTTACTGAGTCAAATGCTTTGGTCAGGTCGATGAATGTAATGAAGAATTTCTGGCACTGTTCTCAACATTTTTGCTGAATTTGTCTGGTAACAAAGACTACCATGGAGGTTCCGTTGGACGGTTGAAAGCCACATTGTGTCTCTGAGAGTATTTCCTCAGCCACAGAATGTGCTTCAGGATTTTCCCTGCAATGGACAAGAGGGAAATACTTCAGTAATTTCCACAGTCAGATTTACCTCCCTTCTTGAAGAAAGTTACAGTTGTCACATTCCTGAAGTCAAGGGTGATTTCTTTTTCCTCCCAGATATGTAGGATGAATGCATGGAGTCTTGAAGTGAGTAAAAGACCACAAGCTTTGAAGGTCTCAGCTGGAATATCACCGGGGCTGCATGCTTTGTTGCTTTTAATCTATTTGATTGTTGCAGCTCTCCCATCGATGGTGGTTCACCCATGGATTCTACCACAGGGTACTGGGGCTAGCCTGGAGAGTATCAGTTGCCACTGTGGATTCATGTAGAATTATGTAATGTCACCTTTTGAAAGTGTGCATGTGTGAGCTGTATTTCTTGTTTTTATCATTGACCAATGGATGTGATCAAAAATTTGCTTTAGTTTTGCGGATGAAACCTTTGTCTACAAGTGATTAACTTTCTGTTCTTGAAAGATATAGCAATTCCTCACATTCAGTTAATTGACAAAATGGTACAATAATAGATAAATTTTATTCCAAGAGAACCAGGTCAATAATTTAATTGAGAAATATGAACTATAAGGATACGCATTCACAGTTACTTAGATTTTTAGGCTCCTTGTTTAATTGCAAATGTTTATGTTCTTTGTTAATTGATTCAAACTAACCAATGTTGAGCAACAATGAATGAAAATGATTGGAGAGTTTCCAGATTAAATTGATTTACTGTTTTTGTTGACAACTGAAATGCTCGCTAGAGCTTATTTCTTGAAGAAATGATTTGGACACAGTCAGGCCATATTCCTTCAACAGGTAAAGGTAGGGCAAACAAATCCAGAGCTCCCTGGATGAAAAGGAGATAGAAATTAAGATAAAGAAGAAAAAGGTGTCAGGTAGAAAATACAATTGAGAACCAAGCTGAATACAGAATAGAGGAGAGGTGAAAAAGCAAATAAGAGAAGCAAAGAAGGATTATGAGAAAAGACTGGCAGCCAACATAAAGGGGAATCCCAAAGTCTTCTATAGGCGCATAAGTAGTAAGAGGGTGGTAAAAGAAGGAGTAGGGGCGATAAGAGACTAAAAAGAGATTTACTTATGGAGGCAGGGGGCATGGCTGAGGTGTTAAATGAATACTTTGCATCTGTCTATACCAAGGAAGCAGATGCTACCCGGGCCATGTTGACAGAGGAGGAAACTCTAGAAGAGTTCAAAATTGATAAGAAGGGTAAATGGTACTTAAAGTTGACAAGGCACCGGGACCAGATGAGATGTATCCAAGGCTATTGAAGGCAGTGAGAGTGGAAATTGCAGGAGCACTGGCCATAATCTTTCAGTCTTCTCTGCACTCAAAGGAGGAGCCAGAGGACTAAAGTATTGCAAAAATTATACCCTTGTTCCATAAAAGATTGTAAGGAAAGCCCAGCAATCACAGGCCAGTCAGTTTAACCTTGGTTGTGCGGAAGCTTCTAGACACAATTATTCTAGATGGAACTAATAGTCACATGGAAAAATGTGGGTTGATTAGGAAGAGCCAGCATGGCTTTCTTAAAGGAAAATCATGTTTAACTAACTTGCTGGATTTTTTTGAAGCGGTAACAGAGGGGGTTAATTAGGATAATGCTGTTGATGTGATATACATGGGCTTCCAAAAGGCATTCAATACAGTGCCACACAAAAAAATTATAGCTCATGGAATAAAAGGGACAGTAGCAATGTAAATACAAAGTTGGCTGAATGATAGGAAACAGTGAGTAATGGTTAATGGATATTTTTCAGGCTGGAAGAAGGTTTGTAGTGGAGTTACCCAGGGGTCGATATTAGGACCTTTGCTTTTCCTGATATATATTAATATCTAGATCTTGGTACGCAGAGGAAAATTTCAAAGTTTGTGGATGAAACAAAAATTGGAAGCATTGTAAACTGTGAGGAGGACAGTGTAGAACTTCAAAATGACATAGACAAGTTGGTGAAGTGGGCAGATAAGTGGCAGATGACGTTCAATGCAGAGAAGTGTGAGGTAATTCATTTTGGTAGGAAGAACATGGAGAGAATATAAAATAAAGGGCACAACTCCAAAGGGTGTGCAGGAGCAAAGGGACCTGGGTGTATATGTGCATAAGTCATTAAAGGTGGCAGGACAGGTGAAAAGAGCAGTTAATAAAGCATACATTATCCTAGGCTTTATTAATCGGGCACAGAGTACAAGAGCAAGAAGGTTATGCTAAACTTGTATAGGACACTATTTAGACCTCAGCTGGAGTATTTTGTACAGTTCTGGGTGCCACATTATAGGAAGGATATGAACGCATTGGAGAGAATGCAGAAGAGGTCCACAAAAATGGATGAGAAACTTCAGCTATGAAGATAGATTGGAGAGGAGAAAGCTAACAGGAGATTTGATAGTGGCATTCAAAATCATGAGGGGGCTGGACAGAATAGTTAGAGAGAAATTGTTCCCTTTTGTAAAACAATCGAGAATGAAAAGGCACAGGTTTAAAGTGATTTACAAAAGAATCAAATGCGATGTGGTAAAAAAACGTTATCACACAACGAGTGGTTTGGGTCTGGAATGCACTGCCTGGAAGCGTGCTGGAGACAGGTTGAATCAAGGCAATCAGGAGGGTATTGGATGCTTATTTAAATAGAAGCAATGTGCAGGGTTACGGGGAACTGGCAGGAGAATGGCAATGAGTCATAATGCTCATTCAGAGAGCTGGTGCAGACACAATGAGCTGAATGGCTTCCTTCTGCACCATAACAATTCTGTGATTCTGTGATTTATGTCCAATATTAAAATATTAAATTCTATGTGACAAGCTAAAATTTTATCACCCCACAAGATCATAAGTACACTAGCACTTCTGGGTCATTTAAATACTCCACCTACTCCTCAAGTTATCAATGCGCACCATTGATGCCTAGCCATATCTTTCTTTTCCTCTCATACGTTCTGACATACTGACCCTCACCTTTCCCTAAGTTCCTGTCTCTTCTCTCATCTCCAATAAGTCGCTTCTCCTCCCCAAGTTTGTGATGTGTTGTCTTATCTCTTCATGTCCTTGATATGCTGACTTATCTTCTTCTCAGTCACCATGTGTTGCATTGCTGAGTCTGCCACTGTGTTTTGGCACTCCCTTCACTGTGTTTCAAACTTAGTTACTACCTGATTCCGTTTGTGACATTTGTCTGGTAGGATGTATATTTGAGGGGTGCAATCGGTAATCTGGGTGCAAATTGCACTCAAAATTGCACGATTTCACTTTAACATTTTCTGACCTGAAGTTAAAGTTCCAAATTCTGCTTGAAGTGATTTGCAATTTCTCTCATGAACCAGCACAATCAGTCAGCAGTTTATAACATATTTTTCCCCTCTTGCATTAAAAATATTTCTTGATAGCTTTATGAGTGATAACCTGGTGCAGATTTGTTAACACAGCTGAAAATAGGTCTATGACACAAAATAACCATATTTAATCAGCACCTAGTCCATTATGAGTGGGTAATCTGATGTTAAACACCTTTAAAAAACTATACAGAACCATTTACTAGCTTCATTTACTTCAGCACTGGTCATTTTCTTTGCAAATTGAGTATATTTTTAATATTTATCATGTTTAAATTTGCCTATTAACATTCTTGCACCTAAAAAAAAGCATACTTTATAAAAGTGTCCTTGAAAGGTTGCAAATGGGTACAATTCATGGAAACTTGCCATGGTGATTAATTTGATCTGAAAGTGTAGCCATTTTCTTATTGGTGAGGACATCTTCCAGAGCAAAGTTTTTTAAAGTAGTACAAAAGATTGCAGAAAGATGATTTGCCCTGGCTGGAACTTGTGCTTGAACTCCTGCCATCTTTTACAAAGTTTAAGCCGATTTTAAATGAATTGCAAGGAAAAAATCTATGCAAATAATGGAAACTCATATCCATTGATCTACAGTTATGAAAACCTTCACATCAGATGATGTTTAAACATGACTACACTGCACTCATTCATGCTACTTGCCAACAGGGCTTATTTGTTCACCTAATATTTTCTCCCATAGTTCCCTAATCGACAGGATAGAATATTCATTATTACTATCTAACTTAAGAATATCCCGAAGCAGTAGACTGATTGATTAAGTTCAGAATTATTCTATTTAAAGTTCCTTAAGCGCTAATCCTAATTGAATCTAACCTGTGGCAAAATCAATTACATGATATCCTACATCGGTGTCTTGATTATTTAAAGGAGCTAATTACAATTTCCAAACCACCAGCATTTATTTTACCAGTTTCCTTCTCAAGTTTAGTTTAGGCTAATTATTGATACGCTTCCGTTCTAAATTCAGTATCAGTAAAAGTGAATATTAAACTATTGGATTGTCATAAAAACCCAACTGGTTCACCAATGTGCTTTAAGAAACCAAACCTGATCTAGCTAAAATGCTCCTTCAGTCTCACACAAATGGTTGACTCCTAACTGCCCTCTGATGTAACATAGCAAGACAGCCAACTATATATAAGACAGCCACGGGTGGGCAATAAGTGCCAGCTTTGCCAAGGATGCCCACATTCCATGAATTTATTTTTAAAATTGCTTTTAAAATTGGATGAGAATGTAAATTCTTTTTCTAGTTTAGATACTGACAGTTGTACCTGATGAATTGTTGATCAACAATTTAGAAAAGTAAATCAAAATTCTGGCCAGTTTTGCCAGTTGTGAATGGTTGTGGACAATTGAACAACTCACTGGAGGAGGATGCTCCATAAATATCCCCATCCTCAATGATGGAGGGGCCTAGCACAGCAGTACAAAAGAAAAGGCTGACGCATTTGCAAAAATCTTCAGCCAGAAGTGTCGAGTGGATGATCCATCTTGGCCTCCTCCGGAGGTCCCCAGCATCATAGATGCCAGTCTTCAGCCAATTCGATTCATTCCATGTGATGTCAAGAAATGGCACCGGATTCACTGAAGGCACTGGATACTGCAAAGGCTATGGGCCCTGACAATATTCCGGCAACAGTACTGAAGACTTGTGCTCCAGAACTTGCTGCGCCCCTAGCCAAGCTGTTCAAGCATAGCTACAACACTTGCATCTACCCGGCTATGTGGAAAATTGCCCAGGTATGGCTGTACAGAAATAGCAGGACAAATGCAAACTGGCCAATTACCGCCCCATCAGTTGACTCTCAATCTGGAAGTTTAACTGATTCTGAACAGGTCGTCCAATTGGACCATATGTATTGGGGATCCTTTAGTTTTTTTTTTCTGTTAATCTTGACTTGTTCAGTCTGTGTAGACTTTCATTCCCAATTTCCACAAAATTGCAAGGCTAATTTCGATGGCTTACTTGTACTGTACGCTGTTTAAATATTTTGAATTTGAATATTAGGTCAGAAGCATCTAAGTTCAAACTGGGGAACTTTGTGGCCATTCCAATAATCTCCCTTTGCTCTTCCTTCTCCTATAGTATTTCGTATGAGTGTCACTATAGCCGCTTTCGCACACTTTTCTGAAGTTCCGCCCATTATAATCATCACCTTCTCTAGCCTGATTTTATGATAGTTTATATGTGTTTTTTTTTGTTTGATTCTCCCTCACTCATTATCGATCCAGTCCACACCTTGGCCACTCAACTTTCCCGACTGTGCTAACCCAGTATTGGTCCTCTCAACATTCTGTCCCACTGACGGAACTGACAGGCTGCAATCTCACCATGAGTGTTCCATCTGCTTACCAGCTCTTTATTTGAGCAGTATCCTAGCCTATGTCTTCAAAGCTTTTCTGTGTAGTCACCACGTTTGATTTCAACACTCTCTGATGCTACAAAATCTTTGCACTTTGATCAAAATGTCAAGGGTGGCCTCATGCTATGTAACATGATCTTTGACTGTTCACCATAGCATACCTGTACTCAGATTTGTTGCCATGCTGTTTCACCGCACTGAATACCATGTTTTGCTTTTATAATGATATAGAGGCACCAATCACTCGTAAGAGTTTGTGTAAACGTGTTCTGCGTTCTGTTATTCGGAATAGGCACATGAGAACATTTATACACGGATGGAAAGCTTGTCCACATCAACAGCAGGGTTGTGTCTGCTCTGTTCTGTTCAGGTTAAAGTGGAACTGAGGCTGGATCACATGACATTCTTCCCTTCTAGTGATGGCATGCTGCTACCCTTTAAAGGCATATAACAACACACATTTTGAATCTTCACAGGGACAATGTCATTAATTGGCTTTTTCCAAAAGTCTATAACTAGTTCTTTCATCTTGTTTCTGTTAATTTCAAGGGAATAGTTATTGCACAATTTTACAAACGTCTTTGCCTAGTCCCTACAGTTTTCTTCATTGTTCCTTATGACTCATAAGTACCATATCATACTTCAGGATCATTATGTCATTGTGCTCTGATCAATAATCATTCATGTAGAGGATGAAAAGCAAAGGTGACAGTACACAGCCCTGAGGAGATCCAGTATTTGTTTACATGGGCTCTGGGTAAATCCCAGAAACTAACGCCTGTTGGATCCTGTCATGAAGGAAATCACTGATGAAAAATAGGAGATTAGGATTGACTTCAAGTTTTTTCAATTTCTCAGTAAGTTTGAATGGTTGCATGGATTAAAAGCAGAAGGGAAATCAACAAAGGTAGCACAAACATAGTTACCTTATAAACCTAGAGAATTCTAACTGGACTAGACAGGGTAGATGCAGGAAGGATGTTCCTGATGGTAGGGGAGTCCTGAACCAGGGGTCACAGTCTGAGGATATGGGGTAGACCATTTAGGACAGAGGTGAGGAGAAATTTCTTCACCCAGAGAGTGGTGAGCCTGTGGAATTCGTTACCACAGAAAGCAGATGAGACCAAAACATTGTATGTTTTCAAGAAGGAGTTAGATATAGCTCTTGGGGCAAAAGGGATCAAAGGGTATGGGGAGAAAGCGGGAGTAGGCTATTGAGTTGGATGATCAGCCATGATCATAATGAATGGAGAAACAGGCTCAAAGGGCCGAATGGCCTACTCCTGCTCCTAGTTTCTATGTTTCTATGTTTATCTATCTATGTGTTGTTGGACCAAATGGACAGGGACCAGTATCACCCACTGACTTATGCGGTTGATAGGCAACCTGTAATTGATCATTTGTGGAACGAGAGGGTCTAAAAGACACTTTGACACAATGCATTCAAAACACTTCATGACAATTGATGCAACTGGTTGATAATCATTCAGGTCAGCAGGCTGTGATTCCTTATCAACCGGGACGGTGATGGCTGGATTCAAACAACAAGGAACAGTGTGCATGTCAAATGATTTCAAAAAGACCAGAGAGAAAGGAGCTGCCAATTGATAAGCACGTTCCTCAAGATTTTTTTCCACTGATCTGATGCAGACTGCATGCTTTGTGTGGATTCACTCACTTGAGTTGCCTCTCTACCTCCCATTTGTTGATAGTAACACAAGACCCTTGTGAGTCACAAAGTGAAGCCTGTGGCAGAATCAGATGTTCATCAAATTCATCATTTTCAAACTGGCTAAAAAAAATATTCAATTCATTTGCAACATCACAAGGATTGTCTGCAGTCAAAAAGGGATCACTTCTAATTTTCGATGTGTATTTTATATATTTTATGCATACGCGTCCATGCATCTCTGGGATTATTTGTCCGAAAACAATTATGCAGCTTGTTTCTATGCACACCTTTCGCTGTCTGAATTTCCTTTCTCCCCTTGATTTTTAGTTCATTGAATTTGTCTTGGTTGCCTATACTAAATGCTATTTGTCTCTCCTTCATATAAGGTTACAGATTGTGGTTGAATGAAATTCTGTTGCTGTTGATAGCCCACTAGCCCACAGTGTCTCATGCACGCCCAGTTTTGAGCTGTCAGATCTGTTCTGAATTTAGATGGGACTGTGCAGTGGTCACTCCTACCAATGTTGTTATGGACAGATGCATCTGCATCAGGTAGATTGATGAGGATGAGATCAAATAGGTTCTTCTTTTCTCACTGCCTGCCACAGGCCCAGACTGGCCAAGCATATCCTTCAGGACTCAGTCTGCTTGGTCAGCAGCGGTGCCACTGAGCTACTAGCTCTTGCTGATGCACGTTGAAGTATCCCAATCAGAGTACATTCAGTGCCTTTATTACTTACAGTGCTTCTTTCAGGTTGTGTTCAAAATAGAAGTGTACTGATTCAGCAGCTAAAGCAGGGTGGAAGGTGGCAATCAGCAGGAGATTTCCATGCCCATGTTTGACCTGATGACATGAGACTTCATGGGATACAGAGTCAATGTATGGTTTCCCTGGGGCACCGTCTCCTCACAATATACCACTATGCCATCCCTGCTGCTGGATCTGTCCCACTAATGGGACAGGACATAGCTCAGGGATAGTGATGGAGGAATCTGGGACAGAGGCTACAAGGTTTGATTCGGTGAATATGACCGTATCATGTAATTGCTTGAGTAGTCTATCTCCCAATTTTGGTGCAATTCCCCAGAGAGGGCTTTGCAGTTTGTGCTTTTGTTGTTTCTGGTGCTAAGGACAATACCAGGTGGCCTGTCCAATGGTATTAAACCATAAGACGTAAGAACAAAAAATTGGCCATTCGGCCCATCAAGTCTGTTCTGCCATTCAATCATGGCTGATAAGCTTCTCAACCCCCATTCTCCCACCTTCTCCCTTATTCAACATTTTTTTTGTATCAGTTTGATACAACTGAGTGGCTTGCTAGGCCACTTCAGTGGACAGTTACAAGTCAACTAGATTGCTGGGAGTCATAGAGTCATAGAGGTCTGCAGCACTGAAAAAGGCCCTTTGGCCCATCGAGCCTGCACTGGTCAAACAAGTACCTAACTATTCTAATCCAATTTTCCAGTACTAGGCCCATAGCCTTGTATGCCATGGCATCACAAGTGCACATCCAAACACTTCTTAAATTTTATGAGGGTTTCTGCTTCTATCACCCTTTCAGGCAGTGAGTTCCAGATTCCCACCACCATCTAGGTGAAAAAATTCTTTCTCACATCCCCTCTAAACCTCCTGCCCCTTACCTTAAATTTATGCCTCCTGGTTATTGATCCCTGCACCAACGGGAAAAGTTCATTCCTGTCTATGCCCCTTATAATTTTATACACCTCAATTGTGACCCCCTCAATCTCGTCTGCTCCAAGGAAAATAACCCCAGTTTATCCAATCTCTCCTCATAACTAAAGCTCTCCAGCCCAGGCAACATCCTGGTAAATCTCCTCTGCACTCTCTCTACTGCAATCACATCCTTCCTATAATGCGGATTCCAGAACTGCATGCAATACTCTAGCTGTGGCCTAACCAGTGTTTTATACAGTTCCAGCATAACCTCCATGCTCTTATATTCTATGCCTTGGCTAATAAAGTCTCCCACCTTATATACCTGTCCTGCTACCTTAAGGGACCCGTGGACTTGCACACCAAGGTCCCCGTGATCCTCAGTACTTCCCAGGGTTCCACCATTCATTTTGTATTCCCATGCCTTGTTTGTCTTACCTAATGCATCACTTCACACTTATCTGGATTAAATTCCATTTGCCACTGATCAGCCCATCTGACCAGCCAGTCTATATCCTCCTGTAATCTAAGGCTATCCTCCTCACTATTTACCACCCCACCAACTTTCGTGTCATCCGCAAACTTGCTGATCAACCCTCCTACATTCAAGTCTAAATCATTTATATATACCACAAACAGCAAGGGACGCAAGACCAATCTCTGTGGAACCCCACTGGGCACAGGCATCCAGTCACAAAACACCCCTCGACAATCACCCTCTGCTTCCTGCCACTCAGCCAATTCTGGATCCAATTTGCCAAATTGCCATGGATCCCATGGGCTCTTACCTTCATTATGAGTATCCCATGCGGGACCTTATCAAAAGCCTTACTGAAGTCCATAAAGACGACGTCAAATGCATTGCCCTCATCTACACACCTGGTCACCTTTTTGAAAAATTCAACCAAATTCAGACATGACCTCCCCTTAACAAAACCATGCTGACTGCCTTTGATTAATCCCTGCTTCTCCAAGTGTAGATTAATTCTGCGCCTCAGAATCGCTTCCAATAGTTTCCCCACCACTGAGGTTAGACTGACTGGCCTGTAGTTCTCTGGTTTATCCCTTCCTCCCTTCTTGAATAATGGTACCACATTGGCTGTCCTCCAGTCCTCTGGCACCTCTCCTGTGGCCAGAAAGGTATTGAAAATTATTGCCAGTGCCCCTGCTATCTCCTCCCTTGCCTCACTCAACAGCCTGGGATACATTTCATCTGGGCCTGGAGATTTATCTACTTTGAAGCCTGCCAGGCCACTTAGAACATCTTCCCTTTCTATGCTAATTTATTTAATTATATCACAGACATTCTGCCTGATACCCATGTTGTCCCTCTCACTTGTGAACACCGGCACAAAATGTTCATTTAGAACCCTATCTATGTCTTCCAGTTCCACACACAAATTCCCACTATGGTTCTTAATGGCTCCTCCTCTTACCCTTAATGTATTTGTAAAATAACTTTGAATTTTTCTTTATTTTACCTGCCAATGTTTTTTCATGCCTCCTTTTTGCTCTCCTCATTTCTTTTTTAAGTTCCCCCCTATACATTCTATTCTCCTCTGCTTCTGCTGTTTTGAGCCCTTCTTATCTGCCATAAGCCTCCCTTTTTCTCTTTATCCAATCCTGTATATCTCTTGACATTCAGAGTTCCCTACATTTGCTGGTCCCATCCTTTTTTCTTTACTGGAATATTTTGGCCCTGTACTCTCCTTATTTCCTTCTTGAATGAGTACCACTGCTCTGACGTGGAATTACCTAAAAGTAGCTGCTCCCAGTCCATTCTGGCCAAATCATATCTGATCTTATCCCCAATTTAGAACTCTTATTTCTGGCCCCTCCTTGTCCTTTTCTATAACAACCTTGAATCTAATGGAGTTATGATCATTATCTGCAAAATGTTCCCCCACTGATAGCTCCACCACTTGCCCAGATTCATTCCCTAAAATTAAGTCCAGGACCTTGTAGGACCTTCTATGTACTAGCTTAACAAGCTCTTCTGGATGCATTTTAAGAATTCTGCTCCCTCTAAACCTATCACACTATGACTAGCCCAGTTAATGTTGGTGAAGTTGAAATCCCCCACTATTACTATCCTATTATTTTTACACTTCTCTGAAATTTGCCTACATATCTGCTCTTCTATTTCTCCCAGCAATAAGATTATTCTTTTTTTGCTTTTAAGTTCTACCCATATGGCTTCATTTGAGAAACCTTCTAAGATGTCATCCCTCCTTACGGCTGTAATTGACTCCTTGATCAATATTGTGATACCCCCTCCTCTTTCCTGTCTCCTTCCCTGTCTCACCTGGTATGTCAGACCAGGTAAGGACAGCAGATTTGCTGCTCTGTGGGACATTAGTAAGCCAGATGGGTTTTCACAACAATCCAGAAATTTCATGATCGTCATTACTGAGACGGGCTTTTTTTCCGGATATATTAATTAATTAAATTTGAGTTCGCAGCCGCCAGTATGGGATTTGAACTCAAGTGTCTGGAACATTTATCTCTAGGTGACTAGCCCAGTAATATTAATTTTATTTTACCATTCCCCACTCCTATCCTCTAGGCCTCAGCCAATACAGGAAATGACCCTATATGCCTTCTTGACCATCATCTTCTATCTGAACCTGTCATCTTTGGGATGCGGAGACATACACCCCAAGGTCCCTCTATTCCTATTCAGATCTCAGAATCTTACAATTTATTGTGTTGCCTTTGTCCTCCCAACTGCATTACCTAACATCTCTCTGGATTGAATTCCATTTGTCACTTTTCTGCTCACTAGACTAGTCCGTTGATACCTTCCTGTAGTCCATAACTTTCTTCCCCACTATCAATGGCACATCTAATTTTTGTATCACTTGGCAACCTTCCTAATTTTACTCCATATATTTAAGTCTAAGGACTGGATTTTTGCAGAGTCGGGCTGATTCTGGAGGCCTTTCAAAAGGTGGGCAGGACCCTGATGCACAAGTTACCCCCCACCCTCCCATTTCCGGAAGATCCCATTTTAGCCAGCAGAGGGAAATGGGTAGGGTGCGAATCAAACAGATAGGAAACACAACCTCAGCAGGGCCATTTGAAATGAGTGTTGAGTTCAAACAGAACCCATTTTTATTGTTCCAAGGCCTTACCCCACAGCATGAGAGACATAAATATATGGATGAGGAATAAACACTTTTGAAGGCTGGATCAGGTCTGTTTAAATGTGATGATCTGAAGTTATTTAAATCCCCGCCCCTTTAAAAATGAAAAAAAAAAACAAGCTGCAGTTTTCAGTTGGAGCAAGAAAGAAGACACCTGCTGCAGGAGTGTATTGATTGACAGGCTACCTGGTGCAGGTTAGAAAGAAACATATTAGGAATCTGTTCCTGCAGTTTCCATAGACTTCATTTTTGATATTTCCAAAGAACTATTATTATGACAGAGCCAATTAAGAATGCTTGGCTGAGTTTCAAAAGCTCCAAAACCACTGCCTCAGAAGGGGAGCTGAGTTCTCATTGTGATTGACAGTTTTAAGAGGCTATTAAAGTATTGGCTGTTTTTGATATGGTTACTGAATAGAAGTTTGTTTTAACCACAAAGTGACCAGTTAAGAGAATTTAAATTTTTTGAATACTTTTCACAAATATTTTTTTCAGTGTCAAGATTTAGGTGGGGCAGCTCTCTTAGATTTTTTTATATTCTCTCACAGGATGTGGGCATCACTAGCTAGGGCAGCATTTATTGGCCATCCCTAATTGCCTGTGAAAGAAGGTGGTGACTGCCTTCTTAAAATGCTGCAGTTCATGTGGTTTAGGTACACCCACTGTGCTGTTAGGAAGGGAGTTCCAGGATTTTGACCTAGTGACAATGAAGGAACTACAATATAGTTCCAAGTCAGGATGGTGTGTACCTGGAGGGGAGCTTCCAGGTGGTGGTGTTCCCATGCATCTGCTGCACTTGTACTTCATGGTTGTAAAGGTTGCAGGTTTGAAGGTCCTGTCGAAGGACCCACCTTGGTAAGTTGCCGCAGTGCATATTGCAGGTTGTGCACACTGCTGTCTTTGTGTGTCAATGATGGAGGATGTGAATGTTGAATGTGGTGGATGGGGTGCCAATCAAGCCAGCTGCTTTGTCCTTAAACGTGAGCTTCTTGAGTGCAGTTGTTGGAGCTACACTCATCCAGGCAACTGGAGAATATTCCATCACACTCCTGACTTGTGCCTCATAGATGGAGGAGGTGCTTTGGGGAGTCAGGAGGTGATTTACTCCCCACAGAATCCCCAGCCTCTGACCTGCTAATATAGCCATAGTATTTATATGGCTAGTCAAGTTCAGTTTCCGGTCAATAATAACCCTCAGGATGTTGAAACTAGGGTATTCAGTGATGGTAATACCATTGAATATCAAGGGGGATGGTTAGATTCTCTCTTGTTGAAAATGGTCATTGTCACGCATCAGCCCAAGAGTGACTGTTGTCCAGGCCTTGCTGCATATGGACACAGATGGCCTCAGTATCGAAGGAGTCATGAATAGAGCTGAACATTGTGCAATCATCTATGAAAATCCCCAGTTCTGACCTTATGACAGAGGAAAGGTCATTGATGAAGTAGCTGAAGATGGTTGGGCCTAGGACACTACCCTGAGGAACTCCTGCAGCGATGTCCCGAGCCAGAGATCATTGAGATCCAACAATCACAACAATCTTCCTTTGTGCTACATATGACTCCAACCAGTGGAGAGTTTTCCCCCTAATTTAGATTTACCACAGTTTTTCTAGGGCTTCTTGATGACACACTCGATCAAGTGCTGCGTTGATGTCAAGGGCAGTCACTCTCACCTCATCTCTGGAATTCAGCTCTTCTGTCCATGTTTGAACCAAGGCAGTAATGAGGTCAGGAGCTGAATGACCCTGGCAGAGCCCAAACTGAGCATCAGTGAACAGGTTATTGCTGAGTAAGTGGCACTTAATAACACTGTCGGCGATTCCTTCCATCACTTTGCTGATGACTGAGAGTAGACTGGTGGGGCGATTATTGGCCGGGTTGAATTTGTCCTGTTTTTTCTGCACAGGACATACCTGAACAATTTTCCACATTGTCAGGTAGATGTCAGTGTTGCAGTTGTACTGGAACAGCTTGGCTATGGGCACAGCTAGTTTTGGAGCACAAGTCTTCAGTACTATTGCAGGAATGTTGTCAGGACCCATAGCCTTTGCATTAACCAGTGCCTTCAGCAATTTCTTAATATCATGTGGAGTGAATTGAATTGGCTGAAGACTGGCATCTGTGATGCTGGGGACATCAGATGGAAGCCAAGGTGGATCATCCACTCGCCCTTCTTGCTGAGATGGTTGCAAATGCTCAGCCTTATCTTTTGTGCTAATATGCTGGGCACCTCAATATTTAGGATGGGGATATTTGTGGAGGCTCTTTCTCTAGTTCATTGTTTAATTGTCCACCTCCATTGACCACTTAATTGGCAAGACTGCAGAGTTTAAATCTGACCTGTTGGTTGTGGGTTCACTTAGCTCTGTCTGGCACTCTTTGACATGCATGTAGTCCTATGCTGTAGCTTCACCAGGTTGACACGTCATTTTTAGGTATGCCTGGTGCTGCTCCTGGCATGCCCTCCTGCACCCTTCATTGAACCAGCGTTGGTATTGGTAGAGTGGGAGATATGCCAGGCCATAAGGTTACAGATTGTGGTTGAATACAAATCTGCTGCTGTTGCTAATGGCCCACGTACCTTATGGATGCCCATTTTTGAGTTGTTAGATCTGTTTGAAATCTGTCCCATGTAGTGACTCCTACCAATACATCATGTACAGATGCATCTGTGGCAGGTAGATTCATGAAGACAAGGGCAAGTATGTTTTTGCCTCTTGTTGATTCCCTTGTCACCTGCCACAGACCCAGTCTAGCAACTATGTCCTTTAGGACTCTGCTAGCTCGGCCAGTAGTGATGCTACCAAGCCACTCTTGGTGATGGAAATTGAAGTCCCCCACCCAGAGTATATTTTGTGCCCTTGCTACCCTCAGTACATCTTCCAAGTGGTGTTCAACATGGAGGAGCACTGAGTTATCAGCTAAGGGGGCTGGTAGGTGGTAACCAGCAGGACGTTTCCTTGCCCATGTGTGAACTGATGCCATGAGACTTTATGGGGTCTGGAGTTAATGTTATGGGCTCCCAGGGCAATTCCCTCCTTACAATACACCATTGAGCCACCAGCTCTGTACTGTCAGTGGAACAGGACATACACAGGGATGGTGATGGCGATGTCTGGGATATTGACTGTAAAGTATGATTCTGTGAGTTTGATTATGTCAGGCTTTTGCTTGGCTAGTCTGTAGGTTGATTCTCCCAATTTTGGCAAAGACCCCAAATCTTAGTAAGGATGCTTTTGTAGGGTTGACAGGCTGAGTTTGCCATTGTTTTTTCTGGTGCCTAGTCTTTTTCATTATATTTTTTAGGCTTAATAACACTTTTATATAACTGAGTGGCTTGTTGGGCCATTTCGAATGGCACTTTAGAGTCAACCACATTGCTGTGTGTCTGAAGTCGCATGTGGACCAGACCAGGTAAGGACTGCAGATTTCCTTCCCTAAAGGGCATTAATGAACCAAATGGGTTTTTACGACACAAAAATCAAAATAGCTGGAAAAACTCAGCAAGTCTGACAGCATCTGCGGAGAGGAATACAGTTAAAGTTTCGAGTCCGTATGACTCTTCAACAGAAGAGCCATACGAACTCAAAACGTTAACTGTATTCCTCTCCGCAGATGCTGTCAGACCTGCCGAGTTTTTCCAGCTATTTTGATTTCTGTTTCAGATTTCCAGCATCCGCAGTATTTTGCTTTTTATCTTAGAGTTTTTACGACATGTTTTCACTTTTAATTCCAGATTTATTAATTGAATTTAAATTTCACCAGCTGCCTTGGTGGGATTTTTACCTGCCTCCCTAGAGCTTTAACCTGAGTGTGGTAAAGTGAGGTACCTGTCCCTTTAAGAGAATGCAAATGTACTGTTCAGGTGACAGCACTGATGAATCACTGCACAGCGTGGGCAACTGGGAACTGTAAGTCTAGTTCTGGAGGTCTCTGAGTGAGCACATATAATTTGGTGCTCAGCCTTATGTCTCTGCCTTCACTGTTTATTCTTACATCAGTCTCTCCCTGTTGTTGATTGCAAGTAGCAATTGATGAAGACATAGCAAGGTGTGCAGTTAGAGTTCGGTTGGCCAACCAACTTATTTACCCAAGACATAAAGCTGGGTCTCTGGATTACTAGTCCAGTGACATGACACCATGCTATTGCCTCCCCTTTAAATACATAAACTTCAGACCTGCTCCTACCCAGGACTACTCTGCACACGTCATCTTCCAAACATCAGTGAGACCAAAATACAACTGTGTGGAGGAAGTTGGTGATTAATATGGGCAGCTGTCTCTGTGAAATGCATAGGTTCAAAACCTGACGCTCCCCCATTCCCGCCCCCGTGAAAATGGTAGGTGCTGTGTTCGGGTGCGGGGACTTCCAATACTCAGGCGCATCTGCCATTTTCTCCATGATGGAGAGGCTCTCTGACATGCAAACATCCAGGACATAGAATCAGAATTGTACAGTACACAAGGAGACCATTCAGCCCATAGTGCCTACTCTTGAAAAGAGTTATCCCATTAGATCTACTCCTCTGATCTTTATGCATTGCTCTGCAAAATTCTCCTTTTCAAATATACATCATATTGAAAGTTACTACTGAATCTGCTTCCACCACAGGTTCAGTGAGTGCGTTTTAGGTAATCATTTTCTGTGTAAGAAAATTATTTTCATCTCCCATTTAGTTCCTTTGCCTCTCAGGTTAAATTTGAGTTCTTTGGTTACTGACCCTCCTGTCAGCGAAAACAGTTTATCCTCATTCATGCTACAAAAACTCTTTATAACATTAAAAATCTCATTAAATCTCCCCTTAGCCCTCTCTGCTTTGAGGAGAACAATTCCAGCTCCTCTAGTCTCTCCACATAATTGAAGTCTTCCATCCCTGGTTCTGTGCTGGTAAATCTGATTGTACCTTCTGAAGTTGATGTTGCCCCTTGCTTACTTGCTTACGATTCTGGTCCCGAGATGTGACACAATACACTGGCACAATGTAGCCTCCTTACACAGTGCTCCTGCTCAACCAAAAGAAAAGAATCCCGTCAATGCATCCATGCTACTGTGTGGATTGAGATAGTGGAGTTGTTGCTGACACTGTCTGCTGTTCTGTTGCATACTGATTCTCCGCAGATTTCCTTTGTAACCAATATCATCTTCAGAGTTAGTACCAATAACAAAGTGTAACCTGAAAGAAAACACAAGTAAAGTTGCATGTGGCCCTTTCATTTGCATTAACAAGGCAAAGAAATGTTCTGATGCAAGAGTTTTGACAAAGGGTCTCCATACTGAACACTTAACCTCTGTTTCTATATCCACAGATGCTGCTCAAATTGCTGAGTAGTTCCAGCATTTTCTGTTTCTATGTATGAATGTTCAGCCTGTGCCTTAATGTGCATGGAACAACATTAATTTGGGGGACTTTTAAGAATGTGTTTCAAACGAGTGAAATGCTTATCAATTGTCAAAATTCAAGAATTGTTATAGGAACCTAGCAAAAGTAATCCCCCCTTTTTTTTTATTCCAATTCCAATGTTATAAACATAGCAATTTGAGCAAATTGGGGAGGCAATGGTGTTGTGTTATTATCACTGGGCTAGTATTCTAGAGACTCAGGCTAATGCTCTGGACCAATGAGTTCAAATCCCACCATGATAGATGGTGAAATTTGGTCACAGATGCTGAATAGATGGAGGCCACCCCCTGCATAAAGATGCTGAGAGAACATTGAGAGAATAAATGAGAGAACTCTGTGGTGCCTGTCTACTACATTTTGGCAGCAATGACAAGCACTGCCAAGGAGCTTGTCATTGTCATCAGTAATATCTCCAGGGAGTGTGAGGCCAGACTATTACTGTTGTCTGAAGGGATAGGGAAGAGGCCCTGGATTGAGACACCTGCTTTTGTCTTGTGCAGAAAGGTTTTACAACTGAGTGACAGGAACACTGCTCATCAGAACAAGGAGCCATAGGCAGGGAGACATTCTTGGGAGTTTATTAACAATAGTGACAGTATGTACAAGTGATTAACACCTGTGCCCAGGCTGTGCAACTAATTATCCTTAACTATCCTAACCCTGCTGTAACGTCTTGGTGCCTTCCAGACATCCAAAGTGGAGGTGGAGGCAGCCTGCTGACTGTAATGCCCTGTCTGTGATGGCTTTGGCAGGCGTCCTCTGGAGGGCTGAGACCTGGAGGGCCCCAGCCTGCTTTCAGGGTCCTGCTGTATGGCAGTGGCACCCTTCTCGGCCTGTGGAGCTAGAGTTGCTGAGGTCAAAGGAAGAGGGGAGTTGAATGGGCCAGGCACTCTTGGCCACCTGGATGGATGACCCCGGGATGTGCACCTGCTGATCCCCCTCCCTCTGGGTGCCTGAGGGCACTTGGCTGACTCCGTGAGTGGAAAGGGTAGCTGGAGTGAAAACGAGCTGCCCAGCACTCCTCTCATGTACACACTTTTAGAGATCAACTATGGCATCAGCAATGGAGCTCAGCCCACCCACTGGTCCATGAGTGATGTCCTGGACCAAGGTCTCTTCATATCGGCTGCCATCTACCAGTGTTGACCTTGGTGTGTTGGCAAGCCAACGCTATCATCTCACACTGAAGGTGGATGGACTCCTCTATCATGCCTTGCAATCTGAGCAGTGTAGCGGACATCCCTTCCTGATGTTCCTGAGCTTGCCTTTGCAGCTCCAGCAATTGTAACATGATTGAGTCCAGAGGCTCATCATCTGACTTGGACTCAGCAATATCCTGGCCTCCAGCAGTCCTCCAAGTGCCGGACATCTGGGAAGTCCCTGTTGGTGCCTGCAGTGGATCAGACACTGCAATATGTTCACCAGATTGCGATCCCTGGTGCTACTCTGAAGGTAGGTCCCACCAAGGTGTGTGTCTCTGCGCTAGTGGAGGGTGTGGGTGGGCGCTTTGATGGGACTTCGGAGAGGGTGCTTCCAGATTCCTCTTCAGAGATTTCTTTGGTGGTTGATTGGAGGCCCTGGGTCATGGGCTCTGCCAGCTGTTTGGCAGATATACCTGTGAAATCAAAGAGAGATAATTAGTGCACGGCAGTGGCCTGTGAAAGAAGACACATCACTCACAGCATGGTTGCCTGATGCAGAACAAAAAACAGAAATAACTGGAAAAACTCAGCAGGTCTGGCCGCATCAGTGAAGAAGAACAAAGTTGACGTTTTGAGTCCTCATGACCCTTCGTCTGATGGATGTTGCAGTGCTGGATCCTCACTTGGTTGAGCAGCACCAACCTCACCATCACCGGTCCAGAGCCTCGCCGGCCGGCTGGATGACCCTGTTTCAAAGTCCATGAGGACATTGATTTCAGGCATTCCTCCACCAGTCTGCAACCTCTCCCTCTTGTCCTGCATGAATAGAGATGGAGAGAGTGTAAGCAGGATGTCTGCCAGGCCAGATGATAAGTATGCCTGCGTTATGTGGGTGTTGAGTGGTCCCATGGATGGGATAAGGACAATGACGGTGAGTGTGAGAGAGTGATTGGTGATGTTCCTTGAACTGGCAGTGAGTGAGATCCCTGTGGGTATGTGATGGGTTTGTGAGTGTGTGATTTGAGTGATGAGAAGAGTGACTTACCATGGAAGAAAGAGGGAGATCATTCATCCTCTTGCTGCACTGGATGGCTGTCCTCTTTTGCAGAGTGTTGGCACTTACCACCGCTGCCACTGCCTCCCAGGCCAGGTTAGTGCTGTTGCTGTTCATCCTGCAGCCAGAGCAGGGATAGAGGACATGCCAGCGGGCTCCACTGCATCCAAAAGTCTCTCAAGAGACGCATCACTGAACCTGGGGGTTGCAGGCTTCCTCATTTTCAGGGCCATGCCTTCAGTGCAGTGGTGCTGAGCTGGAAACACTGAGATATGTGCTTGCGGCTGGACTTTAAACATGGTACTTAGCTTGATACAGAGGTGGGGAGATGGCAGGCGGGTGAATGAGAGCACACTGGCCATGGAAATGTCGTGTATCCTGGGAGTGCATAAATAATGAGGCCGGTTCGGGATGAAACCCGCCATTGTGGCAGGCGGGTAAAACACTTCCCCGCTACCATACTTAGTGCAAATTTGATGAAGCAGCTGAAGATGGTTGGGCCTAGGACACTACCCTGAGGATCTCCTGCAGTGATGACCTAGATCAGAAATGACTGACCTCCAACAACCACAACCATTTTCCTTTGTGCCAGGTATGAGTCTAATCAGTGGGGAGTTTTTCCCCTGATTCCATTGACTCCAGTTTTGCTAGGGCTCCTTGATGCCACACCCTGTCAAATGCAGCCTTGATGTCAAGGGCAGTCACCCTCACCACATCTCTGGAGTTCAGTTGTTTTGTCCATGTTTGAATCAAGGCTGCACTGAGATCAAGAGCTTAGTAGCTCTGTTGAAACCCAAACTGAATGTCAGTGAACAGATTATTGCTAAGCATGTGCTGCATGATAGCACTGTTCATGAGCCCTTTCATCACCTTACTGATGATCGAGAGCAGACTGATGGACTGGATTTTTCCTGCTTTTTGTGTACAGGACATACCAGGGCAATTTTCCACATTGCCGGATTGATGCCAGTGTTGTTCCTGTATGCGGAACAGTGTGACTAGAGGCACGGCAAGTTCTGGAGCACAAGTCTTCAGTTCTATTGCCCGGAATATTGTCAGGGCCCATAGCCTTTGCAGTATCCAGTGCCTTCTTGATATCACAATGAGTGAATCAAATTGGCTGACGACGGGTATCTGTGATGCTGATGACCTCCGGAGGAGGCCGAAATGGCTCATTCACTCGGCACATCTGGTTGAAGATTGTTGCAAATGCTTCAGCCTTATCTTTTGCACTGATATGCTGGGCTCCCTCATCATTGAGGATGGGGATATTTGAGAAGTCTCCTCCTCCAATGAGTTTTTAATTATCTGCCATCACTCATGACTGGATCTGGCAGGACTGGAGAGTTTAGATCTGATTCAGGAACTGCATTAGCCTGGCTCAGATGTATACTTCCCAGAGTGTCCCTCTTCCCCAGCTTAACGATTACTTGCTCAGAAATCTCACCTCTACTTCTCTTGCTACTCGATGATAAGTACAGTAATTTATGTATTTTGAGCCCATTTAGATTTCCTAGGATCTCCTCTTATTTATATTAAAATTATCAACTCTATCTGTATTATCTCCACTTGGGTAGAGCAGCAACGTAAAACGCTTCTTGCCTTGTGCATATATTTAGATGACATGATCATTCAGAACATGAAGTACATTGTGCTTATCTTCAGTTGCTGCTCCTCACTTTTTATCATCTTTCAATATCCTCTGACTGTTAAATTATTGATTTTTTTGTATAATCATAAGTTGTGTCGGCCATCTTGCTGGTTTAGAACTATTTCTTTACCCCCTTCCAATGAAATTCTTCCACCTTTCTGGCATAAATTAGACAAAAAAACATCATAAATCCCAGGAGAGGGTGGCGTTAGTGGTGATCTTTCAGGAATCACTGGAGTCAGGGAAGGTCCCAGAGGACTGGAAAATCGCTAATGTAACCCCCTTGTTTAAGAAGGGAGTGAGGCAAAAGACAGGAAATTACAGGCCGATTAGCCTGACCTCAGTCACTGGTAAGATTTTAGTGTCCATTATTAAGGATGAGATTTCAGAATACTTGGAAGTGCATGGTAAAATAGGGCAAAGTCAGCATGGTTTCATCAAGAGGAGGTCATGCCTGACAAATCTGTTAGAATTCTTTGAGGAGGTAATGGGTAGGTTAGACACAGGAGAGCCAATGGATGTTATCTACTTGGACTTCCAGAAGGCCTTTGACAAGGTGCCGCGCAGGAGGCTGCTCAGTAAGATAAGAGCCCATGGTGTTAGAGGCAAGGCACTAGCATGGATAGAAGATTGGCTGTCAGGCAGGAGGCAGAGAGTGTGGAAAAGGGGGTCCTTCTCAGTATGGCGGCCAGTGACTAGTGGAGGGGTCAGTGTTGGGACCACAACTTTCATGTTATACATTAATGATCTAGATGAAGGAACTGAGGGTATTCTGGCTAAGCTTGCAGATGATACAAAGATAGGTGGAGGGACAGGTAGTATTGTGGAAGTGGGGAGGCTGCAGGAGGTTTTGGACAGGTTAGGAGAATGGGCAAAGAAGTGGCAGATGGAATACAACATGGGTAAGTGTGAGGTCATGCACTTTGGTAGGAAGAATAGAGGCATAGACTATTTAATAAATGGGGAGAGAATTCAGAAATCTGGAGTGCAAAGGGACTTGGGAGCCCTAGTCCAGGATTCTCTTAAGGTTAACTTGCAGGTTGAGTTGGTAGTTAGGAAGACAAATGCAATGTTGGCATTTATTTAGAGAGGACTAGAATATAAAAGCAGGGATGTGTTGCTGAGGCTTTATAAGGCTCTGGTCAGACCACATTTAGAATATTGTGAACAATTTTGGGCCCTGTATCTCAGGAAGGATGTGCTGGCCCTGGAGAGGGTCCAGAGGAGGTTCACGAGAATGATCCCAGGAATGAAAGTCTTATCATATGAGGGACATTTGAGGATGCTGGGTCTATACTCGATGGAGTTCAGAAGGATGAGGGGGGATCTGATTGAAACTTACAGAATACGGAAAGGCCTGGATAGAGTGGACGTGGGGAAGATGTTTCCATTAGTAGGAGAGACTAGGACCCGAGGGCACAGCCTCAAAATAAAGGGAAGACCTTTTAGAACAGAGATGAGGAGAAACCTCTTTAGCCAGAGAGTGGTGAATCTATGAAATTCATTGCCACAGAAGGCTGTGGAGGCCAGGTCATTGAGTGTATTTAAGACCGAGATAAATAGGTATGGGGATCAAAGGTTACAGGGAGAAGGTGGGAGAATGAGGTTGAGAAACTTATCAGCCATGATTGAATGGCGGAGCAGACTTGATGGGCTGAATGGCCTAATTTCTGCTCCTATGTCTTATGGTCTTATGGTCTTATGACACTGGTGTAAATGTCACTCATGCCCCTTCAGCACTGGAGTGCTGCTTTGGGCTGCATTAGAGTGCTTCAGTTGGAGTTTGGGGAGAGAGGGACCTTTATAGGTTAATTTCTTTCTAAAGTAGAATCGTTCTTTAATTTAGCAACTAACTAAAAGTTGCTTTTGGTTTGGGAGAAGGTGAGTTATATTTCAGCTTGAAAACAGGGGTTGTTACATGCTCTGCTTACAGTTGCAGCTAGTAAATTAGTTAACTGGCTTAAACAGGTTTTCAGAACGTAGCTTCAGACAGCATAAAAACAAGCCATCTACTGAGCCGTTTTTGTCTGCCTGGGGGTGCTGCTTTGGGCTGAATTAGAGTGTTTCAGTTGGAGTTTGGTGAGAGTGGGAGTTTGGTGAAGAGGGAAGGAGGTAATCCTTTCATTTTCTACCTTTCCTCAGTGAGAAGAGCGGCAGGCTTGTTAAGTAGGACATGGTAAGTATTTCTTCTGTACTTAATATTCTCTAAACTAGAGGAAGTAAAATTAAAGGAGTAATTTAAGGATAAGTCATGGCAGGGCAGCTCGGCCAAGTGGACGCATCCAGTGTCCAGGGCGACCATGTGTGCAGGAAGTGTCTCCAGCTGCAGCTACTCAACATCTGTGAGAATGTAACTAGCAGAATAGACAAGGGAGAAGCAGTGGATGTGGTATATTTGGATTTTCAGAAAGCTTTTGATGATGTCCCACATAAGAGGTTAGTATGCAAAATTAAAGCACATGGGATCGAAGGAAATATTTTGGCATGGATTGAGAATTGGTTAGCAGACAGGAAACAGAGAGTAGGAATAAATGGGTCTTTTTTGGAGTGGCAGGCGGTGACTAGTGGGGTACGACAGGGGAGTGTGCTTGGGCCCCAGCTTTTCACAATCTATCTCAATGATTTGAATGAGGGAACCAAATGTACTATTTCCAAGTTTGCTGATGGCATGAAACTTGGTGGGAAAGTAAGAGTTGAGGAGGGTGTTAAGAGGCTTCAAGGCAATTTAGGAAGATTGAGTGAGTGGGCAAATGCATGGCAGATGCAGGATAATGTGAATAAGTGTGAAGTTATCCACTTTGGTAGGAAAAACAGAATGACAGAGTATTATTTAAATGATAGATTAAATGTTGATGTACAAAGGAACCTGGGTGTCCTTGTACACCAATCACTGAAAGCAAGCATGCAGCAAGCAGTTAAGAAGGCAAATGGTATGTTGGCCTTCATTGCAAGGGGGCTTGAGTGCAGGACCAAGGAAGTCTTACTGCAGCTGTGCAGGGCCTTGGTGAGATAACACCTGGAGTATTGTGTGCAGTTTTGGTCTCCTTATCTAGGAAAGAATATATTTGCCATTGAGGGAGTGCAGCGAAGGTTCATCAGACTGATTCCTGGGATGCCAGGATTGTCGTATGAGGGGAGGTTGTGCCAACTAGGGCTGTATTCTCTGGAGTTTAGAAGAATGAAAGGAGATCTCATTGAAACATATGAAGTTCTGAGAAGGTTGGATAGACTGGATGCAGGAATATTTCCTCTGGCTGGGGGATATAGTAAAAGGGGTCACAGTCTCAGGATACTGGGTAGACCATTTAGGACTGAGATGAGGAGAAACCTCTTCACTCAGAGGGTGGTGAACCTGTGGAATTCTCTACCACAGAGGGCTGTGGAGGCCAAGTCACTGAATATACTTAAGAAGGAAAGAGAAAGATTTCTGGACTCTAAAGGCATCAAGGGGCATGGATAGAGTGCAGGATTATGGTTTTGAGATAGAAGATTAGCCATGATCATATTGAATGGTGGAGCAAGCGCGAGGGGCCGAATGACCTACTCCTGCTCCTTTTTTCTATGTTTTTACTTAACACAGTTTCCATGACCTTCTTTGCAAAGGTACAGCTGAATCTCAGCAGAATGCACCCCTAATGTCATTCAGCATGTTTCCTATATTCCTCCCTAGATAAGGTAGGCCCCTTCACCTTTTCCCTGGATTTGTTGCAGTTGTTTTCCCTTTTTATTTCAGCATCTGATAAATTAATTTATCTAGAGGACCTGAACTTACTGACTGCCAGAATATTACAGGATTCTCAACAGCTAGCATTGTTTTTCCAACTGTTCATACACTGACTCAAGCCACTTCACATACCCTCCTTATCTCTTCATGCAACAACTGCCTTCCTGCCTTCCTTCTTATGATGACCTGGTGGACTGTAGCTGATGTGGCAGTAATTTTGACGTTGTCTTATTGTGTAAGATAGGTATTAACAAATCAATAGCCCATTTTACATTCCTTCCCATTTTCATTTCCACTGAATTCAGTAGAAATAAAAATTGTGAGAGATTTGAAACAAATTGGCCACCCATTTTACATAATTGCCTAAAGTCAAAATTTCCCCATGTGTGTCAACTTTGTCTTTTATATATTGAATATGTCACAGTAAAATAGTTTATTTGGGAATTTCCACCTCTCGTATGTTCAACTTCTTTAGTCTCCTAGAAGTTCCTGACATCAAGTATGACACACCTCCTGCTGCCTCCATCTTCTCTAAACACTCCAGTCCTCTTTGTGTTGTATTCATTACCATGTTTCAGATGCTCCTAATACATCTTAGTTCCCAAATGTCATGATAGTTTCCATTTCTGGCATCTGAAAGATGATGCAGTCATCTAAAACTGAAGAGTGCCTGATTGTGGATTGACCTTCTTATTCCTAAGGTTTCTAACATTCATGCATATGCATCTTATCATTGATTTTCTTCCTTTCCTGGCCCCCAATGCCAAGTTGTTGATTTCTGGTCCTTCTGTGTCTCTCTGAATTCTTGCGTCTTTACCAGCATGTTGATTTCAATTCACTCTGTGATCAGTTTTGTCTGCAATATAATTTTCTTCCTCCTTCCCCTTCCCTAAAGATGTCTAATTTAAATAATTCTTGATAGCTGCCTCCACATTTCTGGAAAATCTCATTTCATCTGTTTTGTTTATCTTGTCCCCTCTGAAAATATTCCTAGTTACTTATGAGAAGAAACATCATTATTTTCACACCAGGTTGCCAATACTTACTTGTTCAATCAAATTTCTTGGTGAACTCCCCTTCAAGTACCCAAGCTATAACAGCTAACAATAGTTTGAATCTCATATTTTGGATATTATGACAATATTCACACACATGTGACGGAATTTTACGGCCAATACTGCTGGGGGGATTTTCTGGACTGGCCGAAGTCAATGGACCTTTGAATGGCTAACCGTGTTTTCCAGTCCCGCCCCTCCGTGACAGGGCCATAAAATTCTATGAATGATTTTTGAGGACTCTATATTATTTCTTTCTATATTTTTTACGTTCCATGGGCTACCACCACTGAGTTTCTTCTCGTCCACTTCAGCAGCCGTTCAAACTTGTCTCAATGTGCATGACTTCAGCTCAGTAGGCAAGTCACCATCCTGTTTTTACTAGCCTTGTAATACACGTGGAAACACACTTTCATCTCAGATCCCAGATGTGCTTTTGAGGTCCGATGCTGACCCATCGTGGTGCTGGGGCAGGGGAGTTATGATCTTTAAATGATGTGGAATTTTGATTCCATGGTGTGCGCAGGTTTATTTAAACAGGGTCCCATCTGGAAGCCAGTCTGATTGGTAGAATGTTTCCCTGTCAGGTAGGGAATGCTGCATTCGAGACTGAAGCCTGGGATCATGCTTATAGACTGAAAGGAGGTGTTCTGCAAAGCAGTCACCTAATCCATGTTTGGTCTCTGTCATGTAACAGAGACTGCATCATGAACAGCAAATACAGTATATTAAATTGAAAAAGATACAGGTAAATTGCTGTTCACCTGGAAGGAGTATTTGGAGCCTTGGATGGTGAGGTGAGGAGGTAAAAAGATAGGTATTTCATCTCCTGTGCTTGTATGGGAAGGGAACATGGTGTTGGGGCTGACTGAGGAAGCCTTGGAAATGGTCCTAAAAAAACCCTGAAAACTAAACATAGACATAATGAGCGACTTCTTCAATATGTTATTCAAATTTTTGGCATTGGCAATTAAGCCACAAGGGAATCCATCCATCAAGATTTAAATGATTTGTCTCAACCATCAGATTGCTGTGAAAGGCTATTGAACTGTAAATAATACTTATAGGCCAATGAGATATGGAACCACTGCGTCTGGGTGTACACCCACATATCTGTGAAATGCGAATACCAAAGGACTGTTTCATTAGAGCAAAGTCTGATGACCAATCGGTCGGCAAGCGGGGGCAGGGCCCGCTCACCAATGAGTAAAATGATGCAGGATGACGTCGGGTGGAACTCCATTTTTAGGTCGGTGAGGGTGCAGCTCGGCTAGCCTATCGAGGCCATTGACAAACTACTTACGGTAATTAATGGACCTGCCTGTCCAGCCTTAAGATTGGTGGGCAGGCCAGGAGCCCTGGCGGGCTTCTGAAAAAGCATGAAACCTCATCCATGGGCGGGATGAGGATTCATGTAGGTTTTTAAATTTTGATCAAATCTTTCAATAAAAGTTATGGCCATGTCCCAACTCATGTGACAGTGTCACATGAAGGGCCATGTCAGGGAAACTTTTTCATCATTTCTATTAAAAATTTTAATTCTGAGCTAATCTCCCTGAGGCAGCACTTAGCCTCAGGAAGATCTGTGCGCTCTGAGGGAATCCCCCCCCGCCAACCCGGTCCACACAGGGAGCACATAGCGCTCCCTGGCAGCTGTCACGCTGGGTGGGCCTTAATTGGCCCACCCACATAAAATGGCGGCGCGCCCCGCGCCCACTCCCACACTTCCCCTCCAACGGATGAGAAAATTTTTTCCATGATGTTGATAATCCAGAATCTTCCCCATTGAAACACCTTCATATGTTAATGGGCTGTTCAAGAACCTAAGATGTGCAATTGTTGCATTATGCAAGAGGGTACAATAAAAAGCAGAAGGGGTTTGCAGCAATCATTGTCAAAAGTGTGATTTTTGTAGTCTTGAGAAACATGCGTTTAGAAGTAGCAGCTGAAGCAACATTTCAGTATGAGTGCAGCTCAGAAGTTATGGGAACAGCATTTGTAAGTACAGTACTGATTTAACTTAAAGGCAGCCGGATACCGATCTTAGTAAGTTATCGGTAGTAAACAGCATTTGTAAGCTCTGAGTTAACTTAAAGGGGACAGGGTACTGATGTTTGTAAGTTTACCAATGTTGCAATAAACTTTTAAAATAAAGAGTTGTGAGCCTTAACCATTTTCTCCACCCAGATGGTTCAGCCTGAACCCCACAGTTAGGAGTATAAGGGGGGAGATACGGGCCAGAATATTGCAGTTGGTGTGCGGGGATGGGCCTGACAAGCCGACACGCAAAATGATGAGCAACGACGTCGGGCGTGTATCCCGATGTCATCGAGCATCATTTATATATTTTGTTTGGCTGCTGTGCGCCCGCCGAACTGTCAAAGGCCTATTAAGGCCATTAGGAAATTAATTTAGCTAATTAAGGTTGGCGGGCAGGCGAAGACCCCAAGTGGCCTTCATGTTTTTCAGGAAACCTCATCCACGTGCGGGATGAGGTTTTCTGAAAGTTTATTAAAATAATTAAATAAAATTTGCGAAATGCACAAACATGTCCCAGCTCATGGGACATGTTTAAATAATTTTTCAGCTCATTTATTAAAAGTTTGTACTATCAACTAAATCTCCCTGAGGCAGCTCTGTGCCTCAGGGAAATTCCTGCGCCCTTTTGTTCACATGCATGAAAGAGCGCAGGCCCCGACCCTCCCTCCTCCCCCCACCCGCACAGCGCTACCGGCCGTGCATCACGCCGGGTGGGCCTTAATTGGCTCGCCCACGTAAAATGGCGGCATGCAGCTGATCGTGGGCGGCGATTGGCTCCCTGCCTATCCCGCCTGATCCTGCCCAGACCGCCAGACACAGGTAAGATCCTGCTCACGATTTTAACTATGTAAACTTTCTGCTGCAGGGCGGATGTCCTGCCTCCGAGGACTGCTGGCCAATCAGAGCCCAGCAGCTCTCCAGTATCCGCAGCTCCATTGGGAGTGGTGGCACTGCCATCAGCGTAGGAGACCCGAGGATGAAGATCATCACTGGAGCCCCAGACAAATGTGAGTGCAGTGCGATTGTCGGGGAGGGATGCCCTAGCAAGGGATGCGAATGGGGGTTATTATAAAGGGCAGGGGGTGTCTTCCCCCGGGTCCCTCCCTTGCCACTGGCTGCTCCCTCCATTTGGCACAGGAGACTCAAGAAAGAGGGACTGCCCCCTGCCCCAAACAGGTTGCAGGCATGCCTACTGGGGTTCACCTTGATTGGCCACTTAAGGTTCTCAACTCTTCCTGCCTCAGAGTCAATTAGTAGGTGGAGGAGTCAGGAAGACGATCGTGTTTTGACACCTGCCCACCCTATTATATGCCTCCCCGACTCCCCAGCTGCCTCTGGGGGAGCATTAAATTGCGCTCATTAACTTTGTTTTTCTCCCCACAGATGCTGTTTGTCCTGTTGAGTATTTTCAACATTTTCTGCTTTTATTTCAGATTTCCAGTATCAACAGTATTTTGTATCAGCACTTTTCTGTATGCTGCTACACTGATGTCCTCATCTGAGTCCTCTGCAGAAGAATTCATGTATGACCTCAATATCCAGTGATCTGGTCCCTGCGTGACCCTTTCCCCCTGCCTTGGTTGCAAGCCGTTTGTGCCTGGTGATTCACCACATCCAGGTCCTGTCTTTATGCTACCCAAAAGCACTTGCAGTGCCAGTATTGTGCTGATGCATGTGAGTATCAGATCAAGGATGGTATTTCATCACCACCAATGCGGTTGTGTACTACCTCGGCTTGCAAAAGAAAGAGAAATGTGTCAGTGCATATGGTGCAATGTGTTTGGAATATGTGGCTGCCATGGTTGAATAACTGGCAACGTGTGCAAGGTATGAGATGTGAATATGAGGCTTGTAGCAGTGCTAAATGTCTGAGGGTCAGGTGAAGCTATGAACGCGAAGTCCAATTCATGATTGTTGGTATGTGAGTGAGGGGGTATGACGTATTGAGCAGTGTGTGAGGCTACTAGTACACTTGGCAGAATATGGCATTTGAATTCACTGACCTTGACCAGTTTTGCAAGATCATTGAATTACTTTTGACACTGCGTCTAGGACCTCAGAGCTACCCTCCTGACATTGACCTGCATAGCTACCTGCTAACATTGCCTTCTCAGAGTTTGTTTGGAGCACCTCTTGATTCACTGTGGTTAAAAAATCTCTCTTCTCTTGCCAACCTCCAGTGTTTTGTCAGAGAATCTTGGAGCCTGCTTTCTATCCTGTTGCTTCATTCATTTGTCTTCATCAGATCCAAATCACTAGTGCAAAGAATTCCAGCACCTGCAGTCAAAATGCACCTCATCTTTAAGTGTGCAGGCTTGTTTTAAGTAATGCAGGTTAGTTTGATACATGCTAACCGCTAAAGATTTTGCTCCACCTACTCAAGTATGCAGCATGTTTCCTGCATCAGAATGGATGGGCACAGGTTGATAACACATCGCGATCCCCAATTTTTTTCCCCTTGGATTATTGT
This sequence comes from Carcharodon carcharias, assembly GCF_017639515.1. Classification (NCBI taxonomy): domain Eukaryota; kingdom Metazoa; phylum Chordata; class Chondrichthyes; order Lamniformes; family Lamnidae; genus Carcharodon; species Carcharodon carcharias. The sequence continues at coordinate 128,257,798 of NC_054467.1, read as the reverse complement.
ATATTCACTACTCCCTTCACCCCATCTTAGGTGTCCTTGCCTCCAGTTACCTATGTCTCACCATTTTTCCACCTCTCTCTCCTAAATCCCTCCTCAAAATTTAACTCTTTGACCAAGCAATTAGTTACCTGCCCACTTCTTTTGACTGGTGTCAGTTTTGTTATTTTGCTACTGTGATGTGCCCCGGAGTTTTTTTCATATGAAAGGTGCTATATAAATACAAATTGTTTTTGAACCTGCACACTTATACTTCAGTGTATTTACTTTCTTAAAAAGCTCAATGCCAGAAATCCAGCACAAATGATTTCTGCAACTATATTTGCTTTGTTTTTGTAAGGATTCATCTCAATTTTAATCAATAAACATTGTGGTTGCGACCAGACTCATAAAAGTTATATTTAATATTCATTTTAAGTCTAATTTTTTGATATGATCAGGTGATTGGAATATCATTAAAGAATCATCCATTTTATTTCCAAAAACTTATTGCTAATTATGTTTATTTAAAAAGTCAGATTCTCACTCTTCGAAAGATTGAGCACTTTCTACACAATGACAATAAACATGTTATTGATCTATTTTTAAGGCTTTTTTCAGATTTTTAGAGAAGAATTAACTGGTTTCTTCTTCACAAGTCTGAGAACAAACCAACTCCCATTATAGCAGAGTTGCATCAGAAGTTTAAATGATTGTGGTACTGTCCATGCCTTTGTATTGTTATTTACTAGCACTGTGCTAGTAAGCTGAAGATGTTCCAGACTATTTACAGCAACATCGCAGGAACCTTGGTGTACCTGTATTGTGGACCCGTGTAGGCAAGCTGAGTGTGTGTTGTGCCCATGGCTGGAGAAATGGCAGCAGCTTGCAGCAGATCCCATCACTGGACACCAGAATATTATATTTGTCATTTTTGACACAATGACAGCATGACGGAAAATAAGAGACTTCTTCAGTTAATATTCAATGCTTTCAAGGGTACAGGCATTGCCTCATTTATATTACTGTACTGCCCCTGAAGCCAGGCCTAATGTCAGCAACAGCAGCAACAATGTGACATAAATGCAGCATTAGAGTTGGTACAAGAATGGATGAGGTGTGGTAAAATATCATAATAGTAAAAAGGGACTGTACTGGTTTGTGAAACTTGGATTAAGGCACAATGCTAGAGGGAGAATAAACGGAGATTACCTGACCTGTGAAGGCTTGTTGCTGACACTGATTGATGAAAGTAAAAAAGTGTTCCATTTCCCAGCACAGATATCCATCACTTGAAAAACACTTAAATATAATTCCTCAAATAACAGAACTTTAAAAAGTGTAACAATTTTATATCACAGTGAATGACTGTCACACTTAATGACTGTTGCTTGGAAAATCTGGTATTGATTCAAGACCTTTTGTGTTTTCCTTGACATAATTGATCCATTAGTGTTGCACAATGCAATAATGGACTGTACGCATTAATATTCTTAATGCGGAGAACTGGGAAGTGTTAACATTTCTGGAATCAATCCTTTATATTTAAGCAAGAGCTTATCTGGTGCACCCATCAAACCTGTTGGTACTTAGTAACATACTATCACAATGCTGCCTGCCATGGAAATTGCTTAACTCAAAACCTGCAGCAGTGTCATATTTTAACTTTCACTTTCTCAGATTATTTTCACATATTGGTTTAGTCATAAGAAGCACAACATTCTTTCATGTTACAGGGCAAACGGAGCACAGCCGACTAACTGAGTGAAGACTTGGAGTTTGGCGAGAGTTTTAATTGTTAATTTTGTTCTTAAATTTTTCTCTTAAAATCAGATCGAGTCTGTAATTAGTAACTGGAAAGTACTGTATAAGTAGGCTAAGTTCTTCCTTTCTTGCTGTTTAGACAGGGTAAACTCACTCTCAGCTGTAGGAGCTGAGTTGTTAATTACTCTGGTTGAATCTGGTTACTATAGCCTTATTTCAGTTTACTATAAATTCAGGGTTCGTTAATGCAGTCTTGGCAAACGGAGTGCAAATAACTAACTGAGTGAATATTTGGAATTTGGAGGGAAGGGAGTTAGGTGAAGGAATTGCCTGTTTCCTCTTTCTATCTTTCTCACCCCAAAGAAATAGGTTCTTTCTCTACAACAAGGAAAGGAGCTAGCTGTTTGGTGAGTATCTGGTAAGTCTGTAAGTTCTATTCTATCCCTAAGGTTTAAAATAGTACACGATTTGGTGATAGATTTAATAAAATATATAAGAAAGCAACATAAATAAGTGATTAATATAATTAAGTAATTAGTTAAAACACATTAAGGATGGCAGTACAGGTGATGTGTCAAGGCTGCAGCATGTGGAAGCTCCAGGATAACATTGTGATGCAGGGCAAACACTTTTGCAGTAAATGTTTGTGGTTTGATGAACTTCTGCTCAGAGTCATTGAGCTGGAGACTGAGCTGCAGACTCTGTGACACATCAGGGAGGGGGAAAGTTACCTGGATGCTTTATATCCGGAGGCAGTCACACCATTTAGGATAGGGTCTTCTGATTTGGTCAGTGGCCAGGGACAGGAGGGTGTGACTGCGAGTGAAGCAAGTAAGGGGACCCAGAGGGCAGGAGTATGAGCCTCTGCAATTGTCCAATAGATTTGAGGTTCTCTCAGCACGTTTGGATAGGAGCAGGGGCTGCAGGGTGGATGAGCAAACTGACCATGGCACCATGGTACAGGGAACCATCCAAGCCAGGGGAGCAAAAAGGAATGTAGTGGTAGTAGGGGACATTATAGTAAGGGGGATTGGCACTCTTCTCTGCAGCAAAGACCGAGGGTTCTTTGTTGTCTACCCTGTGCCAGGGTTCGGGACATCTGCTCAGGGCTGGAGAGGAACTTGCAGTGAAAGGGGGAGGATCCAGTTGTCGTGGTCCATTTAGGTACAAATGACATAGGCAGGATGAGGAACGAGACTCTACATGGTCAGTACGACGAGCAAGGCGCCAAATTATGAAGCAGAACTTCAAAGGTAATAATCTCTGGATTATTACCTGAGTAACATGCAAATTGGCATTGGGCAAATAAGATTAGAGAAATGAATGCGTGGCTCAAAAACTGATGTGGGAGAAGTGGGTTCCAGTTTCTGGGGAACTGGCACCAGTATAGGGGAAAGAGGGATCTGTGCCATTGGGACGGCCTATACCTGAAGCATGCTGGTGCTGTTGTCCTCACGAGCCACATAACTAGGAAAGTAGGGAGAGTTTTAAACTGAATAGTGGGGGCAAGGGATCAACTTTGGGAAGATGTGGTAAACCAAAGAGTAGAGACAAGGCAAGAGAGACAGGTATTAATATGGGAAATGATAAACAGAACGTGAAGGAAGGGACAGAGTTACTAATCTAAGATTAAATCAGCAGATAAGGTTGGATGTTACAAAAATAATAAAAGGACAAAACTAAAGGCGCTGTATCTAAATGCAATAGCATTCAAAACAAAACAGATGAACCGATAGTGCAACTAGAAATAAATAAGTATGATCTGATAGCCATTACAGAGACATGGCTACAAGATGACATAGATTGGGACCTGAACTTTGAAAGGTATGTGACATTTAGAAAGGACAGTAAGTTAGGGAAAGGTGGAGGGATGGCCCTGTTAAATAATTATGGTATTAGCACATTAGAGAGAGATGACCAAGGTTCAGGAAACCAGGATGTAGAAGCAGTTTGCGTTGAGATGAGAAATGATAAAGGCAAGAAGTCACTTGTAGGATTGGTGTACAGGCCTCCTAATGGTAACCACATGGTAGGAAAAAGCATAAAAGAAGAGATAATGGGAGCTTGCCAGAAAGGTAGAGCAATAATCATGAGAGATTTTAATCTACATATAGACTAGAAGAATCAGGTGGACAAAGGTAGCATGGATGAGGAGTTCAAAACATAAAATGTTTTTGGGATAGTTTCTTAGAACTGTGCATTCTGAAGCCAACCAGAGAGCAGGCTCTGCTAGATCTGGTATTGAGCAACGAGATACGATTAATTGATGACCTTCTAGTGAAGGCACCCCTAGGTAGCAGTGATCATAATATGATTGAATTATACATTCATTTTGAGAGAGAAACGAGTGCGTCCAAGACTAGTATTTTAAACTTAAATAAGGGTGACTATGAGGGCATGAAAGCAGAACTATCTAAAGTAAACTGGCAAATGAGGTTAAGGGATATGTCAGTAGAAGCTTGGTGGCTGACGTTTAAAAGGATATTTCAGAACGCACAGACTACAGGTATTCCAATGAGAAAGAAAAATTCCAAGGGGAAGGCCCATTATCTGTGGTTAACTAAAAAAGGTAAAAACATGATCAAACTTAAAGAAAAAGCATATAATTACGCAAAGACCAACGGCAGGTCAGAAGTTTGGAAAGAATATAAAGAACACCAAAGAATGACAAAAAGATTAAGAAGGAAGGAAAAACTTGAGTATGAGAGAAAGCTAGCTAGTAATATAAAGACAGATAATAACAGTTTCTGTAGATATTTAAGTAAGAAAAGAATTAACAATATGTTCCTGTAGAGACTGCGTTTAGGAATTTATAATGGAAAGTAGGGAGATAGCGGATGAATTAAACCAATATTTAACTTCGGTCTTCACTACAGAGGACACAAGTATAATCCTGGAAATAGCTGTAAATCAGGAAGTGGAAGGGGGGAGGAACTCAGGAAAGTTACAATCACGAGGGAAGTGGTATTGAGCAAATTGTTGGGACTTTGGGCTGACAATCCCTAGGGCCAGATGGACTTCACCCTAAGGCCTTGAAAGAAGTGGCTAGTGAGATGGTTTTTTGCACTGGTTTTAATTTTCCAAAATTCCTTAGATTCGGGGAATGTTCTATTAGATTGGAAAATAGCAAATGTAACTCCTTTATTCAAAAAGGGAGGGAGACAGAGAGTAGGAAACTCTGAACCAGTTAACCTAACATCTGTCATAGGGAAAATGTCAGAAGCTATTATTAAAGATGTTATAGCAAGGAACTTAGAAAAAATCAAGGCAGTCAGGCAGAGTCAACATGGTTTTGTAAAAGGGAAAACATGTTTAACCAATTTATTGGAGTTCTTTGAAGGAGTCACATGTGCTGTGGATAAAGGGGAACCGGTGGATATACTGTATTTACATTTCCAGAAGGCATTTAATAAAGTGCCACATCAAAAGTTATTGCAGAAAATAAAGCTCAAGGTGTAGGGGGTAACAAATTGGCATGGATAGAAGATTGGCTAGCTAACAGAAAGCAGACAGTTGGCATAGATGGGTCTCTTTCTGGTTGGCAATTTATGATGAGTGGCACAAAGTTCAGTGTTGGACCCCCAACCTTTTACAATTTATATAAATGACTTGGATGAAGGGGCTGAAGGAATGGTGGCTAAGTTTGCTGACCACACAAAGATAGGTAGGAAAGTACATTGAGAATAGGATGGAAGGAGGCTACACAATGACATAGCTAGGTTAAAGTGAGAGGCAAAGATCTGGCAAATAGAGTATAATGTGGGTAAATATGAAATTGTTCATTTTGACAGGAAGAATAAAAAAGAAGCTTAATATCTAAATGGTGAGAGATTGCAGAACTCTGAGATTCAGAGGAATCGGGGTGTCCTAGACCAGGATTTTCCCGTTGGCAAGCGGGGGTGGGGGGGCTGGGGTGGGGCCCATTCGCCAAAGCGTAAAATGACGCACAGTGATGTTGGGCGGAACTCCCGATGTTACCGTGCCCCATTTAAATTTTCAGGCAGGCGGGGCCTCAGCAGAATCAGCTGTGTACCCGCTGACCTGTCAATGGTCAATTGAGACAATTGACAAAGTAATTTAAGTAATTAATGGACCTGCCCATCCAACATAAGGTTGGCGGGCAGGCCAGGAGCCCTGGCGGGCATTAGAAAAAGCATGAAACCTCATCTACGGGCAGGATGATGTTTCATGTAGGTTTTAAAAAATTTAATTAAATTGTTTTTAAAAGTTATGGGCATGTCCCAACTTATGTGACAGTGTTGCATGAGGGGATATGTCAGGGAATTTTTTTCTATTTTTAATATTTTTTACAGTGGAGCCAATCTCCATGAGGCAACACTTAGCCTCAGGGAGATGAGTGTGTTCTTTCGTGCGCATGTGCAAAAGAACGCACACTCGGCTGAGGGGTTCCCCCCTTGTCTGCACAGCGAGCACATAGTGCTTCCATGCGGACGTCACGCTGGGTGGGCCTTAATTGACCCGCTCATGTAAAATGGTGGTGCGCCCCCAATCGGGGGTGCCAATCAGAGGTGTGCCTCTGTGCGCCTGCCCTTCAACTTCCCCCCCAACGGGGGGGAGTGGGGAAATTCTATATCTAGTGCATGAATGCATGAATCACAAAAGGTTAGTATGCAGGTAATTACAGCAGGTAATTAGGAAAACTGATAAAATGTCATCATTTATTGTGAGGGGAATTGATTGCAAAAGTTGGGAGGTTATGCTTCATTTGTACAGGCCATTGGTGAGACCACATCTGAAGTATTGTGTACAGTACCAGTCTCCTTATTTAAAGAAAGATGTACATGCATTAGAAGCAGTTCAGAGAAGCTTTACTAGGCTAATACCAGGGATAGGCTGGTTGTCCTACGAGGAAAGGCTGGACAGGTTAGGCTTGAATCCACTGGAATTTAGAAGAGTAAAAGGTGATTTATTTGAAACCTTTAAGAACCTGAGGGGTCTTAACAAGGTGGATGTGGAGAGGACGCTTCCTCTTATGGGAGAATATAGAACTAGGGGTCACTGTATAAAAAAAGGGGTTGTTCATTTAAGACAGAGATGAGGAGAATTTTTTTCTCTGAGGATTGTGAGTCATTGGAACTCTCTTCCTGAAAAGGTAGTTGAAGTAGAGTCTTTGAATATGTTTAAGGCAGAACTAGATAGATTCTTGATTAACAAGGGGGAGAAAGGTTATCAAGGGTTTGCAAGAATGTGGGGTTGAGGTTACAATCAGATCAGCCATGATCTTATTGAATGGTGCAGCAGGCTCGAGGGGCCGAGTGGCCTACTCCTGCTCCTAATTCATATGTACAACCTCGCCTGTGTAAATTTCCAATTTCAACGTATTACTATTAATGCTCTCTAAATGTTTCTAAAATTGAGATTGAATAACAAATACCTTGGAGTGAATTATAAGCTTGTGAATCAGCTGATGGTGTCCAATTCTTTTTTGAATGCAGCTGAACCTCAATAGTCAGCTATTGGGTTAGATTTAATCCAGCTCATTGCTGGGGTACATGGTGTTCTGGTCCACTTAATCGCGGGGAAAGGCCGCACGTCAGTCTCCCAGTGGCAGCAAAAACTCCAGCGATTAAGTTAAAGGTTGGAATGGACCCATGGGGAGAATATTACCTGCTCACTGTGGGACGTCAATTAGGCTCATTATTGAGGCAATTGACACCAATTATCCTTGAGCCCGCCGGAATTTAATGGTAGTCCAGGGATGAAGTGAGAGTGGCATGGCTTCTCTTGCTTCCAAAAGGCCTTCGGGCAAACCATGGGAGGATCCCTCTTTCAAAGGCACACAGTGCCCAATCAAGGGACCAAGCATCAGTCAAGTTGGTGGTCACTGAAAGCTACCCCCTGCCTTTGCTGCTGACCCCCCATTCTCATCTCTCCCTCCTCCCCAACACCCATCTTGCCTTCTCTCACCTTTGTTCATGGTTCCTTGTTGATCCTGGGCCACTGGTGGGTGCTTTAATGGTGGCTGTCACAGCTCTCCTCACCCTCATCCACACCATGATAATGACGGCAGTGATGAGCTGTAGCCTTTGATTGGTCAGCAGCTCTTGGTGGATGGGCAGGAAGTACCTGATGGATACTTTATTCCATCAGGCCTTTTGCAGGGAACTGACAGCAGTTCCCATCGGTTCTCCAAATGGTCAGTGAGACCCCTGTTGGGCCGATTAAATCCCGCCCATTACCTCGGCTGAGAAACAGAATTAGTAATGATGTTCTGTTTGACTGTGGCAAAGATAAACTTTCTCAACCTTCTCGATCTGTCTGCAGCCTTTGACATGGTTGACCACATTATCTTCATTTATCACGTCTCCACTGTCATCCAGCAGTGTGGGACTGCTCTCACTAGTTCTATTTTTATCTATTAAGCTATAGGCAGGGTATCACTTGCAATGGCTTCTCTCCCTGTTCCTTCACTGTTACCTCTGGTATCCCCCAAAGATTTATAATGGGCCCCGTACTATTTCTCACCTACATGCTACACGTTTGTGACATCATTTGAAAACACAGCATTAGTTTGCACACGTACACTGATGACACCAAGCTCTCCCTCACCACCATTTCTCTCAATTCCTCCACTGTTGATAAGTTATCAGACTGCTTACTTGACATCCAGTACTGGATGAGCAAAAATTTCTTCCAGTTAAATATTGGGAAGACCAAAGACATTGTTTTCGGTCAAGGCTCCAAACAACTTTCCATTGTTACCAACTCCATTCTAGATTGGATGAGATTAAGCCAGTTTATTCACAACCTTGGTGTCACATTTGAGTCTGAATTGAGCTTCAAGCCCCCAGTTGTACCATCACTAAGAATGCCTATTTCCACCATTATAACATCGCTCAACTTCATGCCATCTTAGTTCATCTGCTGCTGGAACCTTCGTTCATGTCTTTGTTACCTCTATTCCTGACTATTTCAGTGCATGCCTGGCTGGTCTCTTGCATTCCATCCTCCATTAACTTGAGGTTATCCAAAATTCTGCAACCTATATCTTCATTCACATCAATTTCTGTTCAACTATTACCCCTGTGCTCACTGACCCACTTCAGCTTCTGGGCAAACAACAACTTTATTTTAAAATTCTTATCCTGTTTTCAAATTTCTCCATGGTGTTGCCTTCTGTATCTTGATAATCTTCTCTAGCCCTGCTGCCCTCTGAGATATCTGCACTCTTCTATTTCTGGCCTCTTGAACATCCCTGATTTTAATCGTTGCATCATTGGTGACTGTGCCTTCAGCTGCCTAAACCCTGAGCTCTGGAATTCTCTCCCTATACTGGTCCACCTCTCCATCTCTCCACCTCTTTCCTCCTTTAAGACACAAGTTAAAATCATTTGAATCATCTTATGTGACTTGGTGTTATCTTTTTTCTAATGCTCCTATGAAGTGCCTTGAGACACTTTATTATGTAGAAGATGCTATTAAATATGTTGTTGTTGGTGGTGGTAACTCATACAATTATAAGTGCATTGCTTGGAGCCCAATCTGTGAGGAAACTTCAGATAACGATTGAGAGACCCACCAAAAGGATTTTCTCAAAGTACACAATTGCTAATTGTGGGGTATACAGAGTGTAAGAGTAAGCATTGATGATTAACAGGAGAAAACACTACTGCTATTTTTGCTTTTGTTTTTCTTCACCACCCCCCTTCCCAATAGCTTTCACATGATTGCATAGCTAGTATATGTTATGGCCTGAATTTTTCGTTTGTCAGCGCGTGCGATCGGCGGGCCTGGAAGCAGACAGTAAATGGGCCTCTGGCTGCAATCACCCCCCGAACACAATTTCACATTGGCTGGCCAGCTAATGGTCAGACAGTGTGAGATGTGTGCTGAGAAATTCTCAGCATTGCTGCAGTGTGGGTGAGAAGGGGGCAGGTGCTGATATCACCATGAGTGCTGGTGAGCACTTCCTCTGAGCTCCTTGAAGGCAGACATTTGCCCCAGGGAGTGCAGACTTGCACAGAATAAAGGAAATGACAAAAATTCTGTAAGATATGTCCACTCAGCACAATCAAGCACCTGAAAACAGGCCTCATAAATAACCAGTCCCGAGATAGCTCTTTTTATTTTGTTTCCCCATAGAGATTTCATCCTGTTCTGATTGAGGTTTGAGCGAAAATGTGAATGTCTCCTGGGAGAATAGCCCATCCGCCAACCGTAAATGTGGATGGGCCACATAAAAGCTCTGCCAATTGGTTCATTAATGGGTCTAATTGCCCACTTAATTGTTGGCGGACATACTTCTGACTGCTGCACTTGTCCGCTGAGCGAAAAATCGCATGAGTGCATGGTGAAATTGGGACACTCGTGATGACATCTCACATTATTTCACGTCCATTCAGGTTGGGCGCCTGCCCACCCGTGCAAGGTAAAATTTTGGCCTATGAATAAATAAAAATTATGCGTGATGAAATTCAATATCTGTCCAATGTTGCATTATGCTGCACAAAACTAATCTTGTTCATCTTTAGTTATACAATGGTCACATACTGAAGTGACATAGCTGTTCAGATTTTTTGAATTATCTTTAATTCCAGGACATTTTGGGCTGATTCACATACATTTGTGGATTCACATAGACCTTGTAATAAAACAACATTTAAAATTTAATTGAAACATTAAGGATGAATCTTTCTGAGCTGCTTTCTCAGCACTCAACTGATGTCCTGCTGTACGTCAGAGTTCTAGGAAGCAAATTGTACTGTCTCCTCTGTAGGGAACATGAGACTTTGAACCCAAACTTTTAAGGTTTCCATTTCCCTTGCTTTAATGTACCACAGAACCGGTATCCTGGTCTAACTCCACAATTAGTTGCCATGTTTACATTGTAGAATCCACTTTCAGTGATGCAAATTTGGCAATCTAACTGTAGCAAAGACAAAACACCAATGATGAAAATCTGAAATGAATACTGAAAATAATTGAAGCAGTCAGCAAGTTAGTGGTGTGAGAAACAGAGATATTGACCTAGATATTAACAGGGTCCAGTTACGTAGCAGGGTAGGGTTGGGGTAGCTGGAGTTTAGGGAAGAACACAGAAGTCCAATTTTTCCACATGATGTGAGGTTTTAACTCCACAGCATGTGTCCTTTATCCTTTTATGGTTCCTCTCCTCAAAACAAGCCCAATTGACAGGCCTGGCTTCCATAATGGAAAGCATACTGCAGCAGGCCACAGGACAGGTAGGTCTGATCCCCAACCTCAGGTGGTGAGGAGATGGGGCAGAGGCATCAGGGATAGGCCAATTGATACCAGGGGGATTCAATTCCCAACCCTGGGGACATTTGTATTTGGGGACTCTGATGATGAGGGAGCTTGGGGACCGGAAGGAAGCAAGTCTGCTCCTCCTAGCCCACAAGCAGTGCTGTAAAGGTATTTTCCTTCTCCCCAAAGCTCTCTCAACTCCCTTCAACTGTGAAGTTCCCTACAAGCTGGGAAACTGACTTGACTACTGCAAAGCAGGTTAAGTTGGAGACTGTCAGCCTCATTAAAATAATTAAATTGACAATTGGCTTCCTGGGTCTGGGTTGGCTGACTGCATCTTAAGTCAGTGGGTTGGAGGTGATTTGGAGTTAGATTTGAAATTTTAAAAATTTTGACATCTGACCCAAATCCAACAGACTCACTTTTTTTTGGTTAAAATTCAGCCTAAAGTTTCAGGATGATGACCTTGCATCATAAATTTTACAATGCAAAGTTATTACCCTGAAATGATGTAGCTGTTCTGCCTATTGCTTCTCCTGTGTAGATGCAGACACATGTTCAATTATTACAGCAAGTATTCCTATATTATAAATGATGGAATTGCCAAGTTTATGAGCCTACAAATAGTTCCTAGTGTGCTGAGTAAGTGTTAAGTTCTTCATGATTGGGTATTAACTCCTTTTGCTGAGCAAATTTGAAAATTCCGAACTTAGTTATTATATCACACTGTTTTTGGTTTCTATGTAGCTTTTATACTTCACTTTCTTTCGCAGTAACATTGGAAAATTGATTCCATTCCTTGTTTATTTCACATATACAAAGACTTCGGTAAAAAAGGAAAATATACTACATATGATGCAAATCAGAAATAACACCAAAAAATGCTGGCAACGCATAACATTAGCAACATTAAGACCTGGAATTTGAGCACACGCTGCTTTCAGTTATATCAAGACTTAAGTCAATAATGTTGTGTTTTATGCCTTGGAGATAAGCAGAGATGGCACCAGTTTTGCCTAAACACGAGATTTATTCAGTGTTTTTATGGGCTGTAACTTCCTCTGCATGGCAATCAGCATTGGATTGCCACTCCATGCCCAATTACTTATGTGATTTTCCTTCTGGTCCTATCTCACTCAACCTTCTGTCTTAGGCCAGGTGAGATCCAGGCAGTACCGCGTGTCCCTGGGGCCCAATTCCAGCTCTGTCAAACTGAAGAAACATTTCCTTTTTTATGACAGTAGCTGCCATAAACCAGGTATGTTAAAGGTTCCATTGAAATGTAAAAGTCCTTGGCAGGCCAGGGAGAAGGTAAGCGTTTAAGGTAAATGGATACGATTTGGGGGGTGGTGTTGGGACCTGAAGTTGGAGGGAAGGATCATAGTTTGGGGGGGTGGGGGGGGGGTGGGTGGGGGGCCTCAGGGGAGGAATCAGGGGTTTAGGCCCCTGGCAGGGAGTGCAAGTGAGGGTCCAGCTCGGGGAAGGAGTGAGGTGGGGGATGAGGTGGGAGGGTCCTGGTGAGTGGGGGTGAGGGATGGTTGTTGGGGGGAATCAGACTGTGGGGAGAGGTCGGTTTGGTGGGAGTTGGGTCAGGTCCAGTCAAGCTTGCCGGTTGGGTGGGTCAGGCGTCCGGTGTGTGTGGAGATGAGAGTTGGGCCGGCGGGGAGAGATGGGGGAAGTGTCCCATGTGGGTGGGGGGAATCCCATGGTGGGGTTGTGGGTTGGGAATACCATCTGGCGGAGGATAGGCAGAGGGATGGGTGGGAGTCACCTGGGATGTAAGGGTATGGGGGAAGTCCCATGGCGGGGGGCTGGTGGTCAGTATGGGTCTGTACAATAGTTACCCAGCCATTAGAGGTTTCAATTATTCTAACTTTTCCTGGGTAACTATTTGGGTAACCCAATCAGAACCAGGCGAAGTTTGCGATTTAAGTCGCATTTTCGGATAGTTCTCAATGCAGAGCAATTGCCCAGAGGAAGTTTGCACTTCTGAGTATTGCCGTGAAAACCCTTACCTGGGAACTTTCGAAGTGGATTCCTGGCGTATCTTTGGGTACCCCCGAATATGAAGCTGGGGAGCTCCGAACTTATGGCCCAAAGTATCTGTAGCCACAAGCTTCAACTTACTTTCAGTGTAGTTTCTCTTCCTTGAACTATAAGTTCTTATTTTGAATGTAGAGGGACAGGGCCACTCAGCTCCTGACCTTAGTCCAAACATGGACAAAGAGCTGAACTCAAAAGTTAAGGTGACAGTGACTGCCCTTGATATTAATGCAGCATTTGATTGAGTTTGGCGTCAAGAAACCCTAGTAAAACTGAAGTCAATGGGAATCAGGGGGACAGTTCTCCATTAGTTGGAGTCATGCCTAGCACAAAGGAAAATGGCTGTGGTTATTGGAGGTCAATCATTTCAATTCCAGAACATCACTGCAGAAGTTCCTCATGATAATGACCTAGGCCCAACCAACTTCAGCTATTTCATCATGACCTCCCCTCCATCATAAGATCAGAAGTGGGGGAATTCACTGGTAATTGCAAAACGTTTAGCCCCTTTCACAATTCCTCAGATACTGAAGTAGTCTGTGTCCAAATGCAGCAAGACTTGGACAACATTCAGGCTTGGGCTGACAAGTGTCAAGTAACATTCGCGCCACACAAGTGCCAGGGAGTGACCATCGCCAATAAGAGAGGATCCAACCATCACCCCTTGATGTTCAATGGCATTACCACCACTGAATACCCCATGATCAACATCCTGGGGGTTACCATTGACCAGAAACTAAACTGGACTAGCCATATAAATACTGTGGTTACAAAAACAGGTCAGAGGCTGGGAATCTTGCAGAGAGCAACTTAACTCCTGACTCCCCAAAGTCTGTCCACCATCTACATGCGCAAGTGAAAAGTTTGATGGAACACCTCCACTTGCCTGGATGAGTGCATCTACAACAGTCAAGAAACTCAGTATCATCCAGGGCAAAACAGCCCACTTGATTGGCATTCCAGTCACCACCTTAAACATTCATTCCCTCCACCATCAATGCACAGTGGTGGCAGTGTGTATTATCTACATGATGCACTGCAGCAACACACCAATAATCCTCCAACAGCACCTTCCAAACCCTTGATCTCTACCATCTAGAAGGACAAGGGCAGCAGACAGATGGGAACAATACCACCTGCAAGTTTTCCTCCAAGCCTCACACCATCTTGGCTTGGAAATATATCACCATTCCCTCACTGTCGCTGGGTCAAAATCCTGGAACTCTTTTCCTAACAGCACTGTCAATGTAGCTACACCACATGGACTGCAGAAGTTCAAGAAGGTGGCTCACCACCACCTTCTCAAGGGCAATTAAGAATGGGCAATAAAAATGCTGGCCTAGACAGTAACATCCACATCCTGTGAAAGAATAAAAAAAAAATTGAGTCTTTTGTTATAGTTCAGTGTGTTTATTTTTCCTAAGTACAGAAATAATCTTTGAGGTATGAAGGTCGCTGTTGATGGCGACAAGGTTGTGGTTCTGTGTGATCAGCTCGATAAGGCAGATAATCCACATTGTGGTTGCTCATTTGAAAAGCAAATGTATCATCATAATTACGGTCCTCAAAATATCCTGGTGTACTCACTATCAATTCTTTTTGTTCCACTTAGTATTGTCATCAAACAGAGAGGTGTTGGATAAAAACAAAAAATTGTGGATGCTGGAAATCCAAAACAAAAACAGAAATACCTGGAAAAACTCAGCAGGTCTGGCAACATCGGCGGAGAAGACCAAAGTTGACGTTTCGAGTCCTCATGACCCTTCAACAGAACTAAGTAGAAATAGGAAAGGGGTGAAATATAAAGAAGTGTTGGTACCAAGCATCCACTTAATCTGCTGTGGTCCTGATAGAGATGATGCAAGTTCATGGTCACGATTTGGCTATTTGAAGCAAACCCAATCTCCTTGAGTGTGTTTGCTTGTCAAAGTATGCTTTTGCTTTACCTTGTAACTTTGCAATTTCTTCTGCATTCACTCTTACTTTCTCATTGGATAGCGGCAATGGCTTGAGAATGGTCAGTGGTATGTGAATGTTATGACCAGTGATAACTTCAGCTGGTTTCTTCTGGTCAGAGTGTGTGGAATTGATTGATATATGTGAAGTACAATATGAATACATTGTTCAAAAATTTTTTCCCTCAAACATACTAGCCCTGCTGAATTGTTAAGTGCCACCATTTGATTGTGGGTTATATCATGATTTCATGATCTTGGTGGATTCTGTAACTTATTAGCAACTCTGGCTGGGATTCTCCATGCCCCCTGGCGTCAGGCGTGCTCGGTGGGATGAGTGGACAATATGGTGCGATCGGTTTCACGTCGGCATGAAGCCAGTTTGAGATTGCCTGCTCAGCCCACCAACAGTGGCCATGTTTCCTGCCATCGGTGTCAAGAACTTCAATGTAATACATCTGCACATCAATATTAGACCAGCCCACCGGAACACCCGCTGGATCGTCCATCCACATCGGCAGGATTTGACACTGACATATTTCATAATGGCATATAAAAGGCATGCACTTGGCAGGCTGCACTTTGAGGGGAAATCAGAGGTGAGTGCACAGCAATGATGTGCAGTGCTCGCCAGGGTTGGACTTCAAGCTTGAGGCACACTGGGGGGTGGGGACGCAAGGGCTGCCTTGTGGTTGAATAGAGCGCACAAACATTTGGGGTGAGGGTAGGGTGGGTGAGGGAAGCAGCCATTCATTAGGGACACCTTATATAAAGTGACCATTCCTCTGCAATGAGACAGATCAGGCGCAGCCATTGATATGACTGGAGTCAGGCTTCTATCTTATCTGCCCATTCAAGCAACGCAGAGGCATCAAAGTGCCACTGAGTGCTCCAGAGCTTTTCACCCCCCCTCACCCTCGGCACTCTGCAAAGTCATGAGCATTTTAGTGGACTGCGGAACAGTTGTATGACTGCACACATTGCACAATTTCCTTGCTAAAGCTGGCCATGGAGCAGTCACTGGTGGAGGCGCTCACAGCCCCTTGCAATGTCATCATCCCAGTTTGGACCAGTGCCCCCCATTGTTCAAATTAACAGCCTTGCAGCACAGGTTAGAAGAATGCCTGAGCTGAGAGCACAGCATGCAGTCCAAGGGGCAAAGTTGCTGCCAATTGGTTGGAAAAGTGGGGCAGAGGTGGGTGGGGTCACAGGCAGCCATGCAGCGCACTAATTCTGGCCTTCCAAGTGGTGGCCAGCACTCTCCAGGAAGCATTAAGGGTCCTTCAGACTTAATCAGGACAGGCTCTTATTACACCCACGCTAACCCACGTGTCTCTCTCTTTCAACCTGCAAGAGAACAGAGGGATCATGGAGCCGGGTGAATTAGCTGTATACCTGATGACCTACAGAGAGCGAAGACAACGGAGGAGAGAGCGACTGAGGCACCTGGCCGCGCAGGGGGAGGAGCAGCACCCTCAGGAAGAAGGGGTGGCTGGGTTTTCTGCACACCCCGCCGAAGAGTCACAGTGAGCGGTTGCCAGTCAGCACCTAGCAACACCCAGGGTCTACAGACGCCGTCTTTCATTCCTGCAGATGACCAAGAACCAGTGATGCTGAAGACTGTGCGTGTCGAGGGAACTGATCAGTCACATCTGCCACCTGCTGCAGGATTTGGTGCTACAGGGAAATAGAGGGCATCCACTGCCAGTGGACGTGAAAGTGACAGTGGTGCTCACTTTCTATGCCATTGGCTCCTTTCAGAGTTCCACAGGTGACCTCTGTGAGATCTCACAAGTCTCCAACTACAAATGCATCCATGAGGTCATGGATACCATCTTTCCGAGGGCACACAACTTTGTATATTTTGCCCAGGACCAGCATGCAAGAACAATTGGATTTTACCAGATCTTGGGGTTCCCACAGGTGCAGGGTGCTATTGGCTGCACTCATGTGGCGCTCAGATCTCCATCATAACGTGCAGTCAACTATGTCATCCACAAGGGATTCCATTCACTGAACGAGTAGCTGGTGTGCGACCACCAGAAACACATCCTGCAGGTCTGCGCACCGTTTCCAGGGAGTGTGCATGACAGCTACATCCTCAGTTGGTCACAGATCCCTGGGGTCTTCCAGGGTCCACAGAAGCTGCAAGGATGGCTCCTTGGGGACAAGGGCAACCCGCAGAGTCTGTGGCTGATGACACCCGTGCGGCGGCCTCAGACTTCTGCAGAGCGACTGTATAATGAGGCTCATGCTGCAACTCGCAACTTGGTGAAGAAAACCATTGGGATGCTGAAAATGAGGTTCTGGTGCCTGGACCGGACTGGTGGAGCCCTGCAACACAGTCCACAGAAGATGTCACGCATCGTCATTGTCTGCTGCGGCATTTACAAACTGGCACTGCAAAGGGGAGAGGAGCTGGCTGAGGAAGAGTGGAGGAGCTTGAGGTCTCATCCGATGAGGAGGATGCCGACAGGGATGAGGCTGAGGAGATCGTTGAAGGTGGTGATAATGGGGAAGAGGACCTTGCACTGGCCAGATGAGGCAGGCGTGCTCAAGAGGCCTCATAGCTGCTAGATATGTGGAGGATGATGACGACATGCAGTGAGAAGACAGCATAGATCCTTACATTGCATCTATGAATGTTTGACTGCAGTCTGGCTTATGGGGGTGCACATATCCTCTGTGAGAATGCTCCTGTCATGGAGACACAGTGGAGGTCCTCACAGTTGCTTGATTAAAGGAAGCTGATGACGACATGCAGTGAGGACGTTGTATAGAACTTCACATAATCTCTGAGAATGTCTGACTCCTGTCTGGCTGAGGGCAGCTCGCCTACACTCTCTGATCATGGTCATATTGTAGAGATGCAGCCCTGAGACTTGAGAAGCATCTGATCCTTTGTCCGCCTGCGGCACCTGAGCCCTTCAGGAGCACAGCGTCACTGGTCACAGATGCTGAAGAGATTGGGGCCAGTCCCACCTTAAAAGTGCCGACAGCACACAGAGAGAATGTAAGTATTCTGTGGAGCCTGCCCACAACATTCTGGCAGCAATGACCAGCACTGTCGAGGTGCAGGCATCAGAAATATGTCCAGTGAGTTTGAGGCTGGACCATCACTTTGGTTTGAAGGCTGCACAAAGCACAGAGGAAAGGCCCTGGACTGACAAACCTGCCTTTATCTTGTGCAGAAAGGTTTCACATCTGAGTGACACGAACACTGCTCATCAGAACGAGGAGCCATAGGCAGGGAAACATTCTTGGGAGTTTATTGAAAATAGTGAACAGTATGTACAAGTGATTAACATCCATGCCCAGGCTGTACAACTACATCTTCTTAACCTTCCTAAGCCTGCCGCTATATCTTGGTGCTCCCCGGATATCCACAGCGGAGGTGGAGGCAGCCTGCTGACTGCTAAGCCTGTGATGATCTTGATGGGCGTGCTGTGGAGGGCTGAGACCTGAAGGGCCCCAGCCTGCTTTCGAGGTTCTGCTGTGTGGCAGTGGCACACTCCTCAGCCTGTGGAGCTGGAACTGCTGAGGTCACGATGGATTGTACACTCCCAGAGTCCTCTGGATGGATGGCCCTGGAGTGTGCACCTGCTAATCCTTCTCTCACGCTCTAGTAGAGTATTTGCATTCAGTTTCCGGCTATGGGCTTGATGTATAAGTGATTGGTCCTTCACTCCCTTTTGTGTACTATCAAAGTTTAGCTCCTATCACAATCTGGACACATCTGTTGTGACATACATCTCTGCATGTGGGTTGAAATTGTGAGGACTGCCAAAGATGCTATCTTCACCTTTAACATAGCAAATGCTCGTTGCTGTGTAGTTGTCCATTTCCATTGCACTTCTTTGTGCAGTAGCCTTTGAACAGGCTCCATGGTCTTTACGCACTTCAAGTACTTCAATGACTCTACGTCACTCTGTATCTTAGGAAGTCTATCTCGAATGCATTAAATATGCATTTGTCCTTGTTGAATATAAAATTGTGTTGTGCGAGTTGAGTGAGCACCACTGATAATGGCTGATAATGTTCTGCTTTGTCCTTTCCATAGACAACAACACTGTCAAGTAGGTGGAGTGTCTCCTCAATCTTTGACATGACTGAAGAAATGATCTTCTGGAATATGCTAGGTGCTGAACTTAGCCGATAGAGAATTCCACAGCACTGAAACATACCTTTGTAATAACAGTAAGATACTCGCTTTGTTCCACTAGTGGTATCTGAAGATAGCTTTGTTGAATATCAATTTTCATGAAGGCTGTGGAGTCATGAAATGATGCTGATAGTTCTTGGAAGTGGTTACTTGTCTGGCATAATTGCTTAGCGGACTGCTTTAAGGTCAATGAATAGTATAAGTTCGCCATTTTATGTGCAATGGCTAGGTCTACTTTCCATGGTAATTAGTCACTTTGTTCAATGATATTGTCTGCTTCAAGTCAGTTTAGTTTTGGTGACACTGCAGCAGATTCTAAGTGGCAACTGCCTCATGTTTTATAAAACTGGTGAAATTGTCGTGTTAATGTGAGGAGTATGACAGTATCCCTTAAATGCCCCAAATCTGGTAAATAACAAAGGGTACCTTCGTGCATTGTCAGTGTCATTGATCACGTTAATGTGTGCTCCTGTAGAGTATGCAAGTATGAAGCCAAGCTTATCAAACAAGTTTACCTCCAAAAGGCTTCTGCCTCTGCCTAGAATATGAACTTGACTAATATTATGCTTTTGTCGTGTATTGGAACAGTGATCATTCTCAAAAGCCCAGAATAACCATATCATTGAAGAGCGGCTATCACAGGATTGAAAGAAAGAAAGTTCCAAAAATTAATGATAGTTTATCAGTCAATATAGATACTTTGGTGCCTACATTGTGGAAGAGCAACACTGAGCTGCCTGCAATCTCGACTGAGTATTTCTTAAAATGACCTGGAGCTTTACAGTCTATGATGGTGTACACGTGT
Organism: Carcharodon carcharias; assembly: GCF_017639515.1. Taxonomy (NCBI): domain Eukaryota; kingdom Metazoa; phylum Chordata; class Chondrichthyes; order Lamniformes; family Lamnidae; genus Carcharodon; species Carcharodon carcharias. Next base: position 128,237,868 of record NC_054467.1, on the reverse strand, counting down.
TGTACTTCACTCTTAGGAAGCGATTCCTCCATGTGTCAATCTGATGTCATCTTCTTAGAGTCATGGAATCATAGAGGTCTAAAGCACAGAAAAAGGCCCTTCGGCCCATCAAGTCTGCACCAGTCAAACAAGTACCTAACGATTCTAATCCCATTTTCCAGCACTAGGCCCATAGCCTCGTATGCCATGGCATCGCAAGTGCACATCCAAACACTTCTTAAATCTTATGAAGGTTTCTGCCTTTCAGGCAGTGAGTTCCAGATTCTCACCACCCTCTGAGTGAAATAATTCTTCCTCACATCTCCTCTAAACCTCCTGCCCTTTACCTTAAATCTATGCCCCCTGGTTATTGATCCCTGCACCAAGGGGAAAAGTTCCTTCCTGTCTACCCTATCTATACCCCTCATAATTTTATACCTCAATCATGTATCCTCTCAATCCCCTCTGCTCCAGGAAAAATAACCCTAGTCTATCCAATTTCTCCTCATAGCTAAAACTCTCCAGCCTAGGGAACATCCTGGTAAATCTCTCTAGTGCAATCATATCCTTCCTATAATGCGGATTCCAGAATTGCATGCAATACTCTAGCTGTGGCCTATCCTGCGTTTAATACAGCATAACCTCCTTTGCTTTTATATTCTATGCCTCGGCTAATAAAGGTAAGTATCCCATATGCTTTCTTAAGCACCTTATCTACCTGTCCCTCTACCTTAAGGGACCGGTGGACATGCACACCAAGGTCACTCTGATCCTCGGTACTGCTCAGGGTCCTACCATTCATCGTGTATTCCCTTGCCTTGATGTCCTACCCAAGTGCATCACCTCACACTTATCCGAATGAAATCCCATTTGCCACTGATCAGCCCATCTGACCAGCCCATCTATATCCTCCTGTAATCTGAGGCTATCCTCCTCACTATTTACCTCTCCACCAATTTTCATGTCATCCACAAACTTACTGATCAACCCTCCTACGTTCAAGTCTAAATCATTTATTTGTACCACAAACAGCAAGGGACCCAATACCGATCCCTGTGGAACCCCACAGGACACAGGCATCCAGTCAAAAAAACATCCCTCAACCATCACCCTCTGCTTCCTGCCACTCAGCCAATTCTGGATCCAATATGCCAAATTCTATATTGCCTTGGTTCCCATGGACTCTTACCTTCGTTATCAGTCTCCCATGCAGGACCTTATCAAAAACCTTGCTGACGTCCAAGTAAACTACATCAAATACATTGTCCTCATCTACACACCTGGTCACCTCTTTGAAAAATTCAATCAAATTGGTCAGATATGACCTCCCCTTAACAAAACCATGCTGACTGTCCTTGATTAATCCCTGCTTCTCCAAGTGTAGATTAATTCTGTCCCTCAGAATTGCTTCCAATCGTTTCCCCACCAGTGAGGTTAGACTGACTGGCCTGTAGTTCCCTGATTTATCCCTTCCTCCCTTCTTGAATAATGGTACCACATTGGCTGTCCTCCAGTCCTCTGGCATCTCTCCTGTGGACAGGGAGGTATTGAAAATTATTGCTAGCGCCCCTGCTATCTCCTCCCTTGCCTCACTCAACTGCCTGGGATACATTTTATCTGGGCCTGAAGATTTATCTATTTTTAAGCCTGCCGGACCACTTAGAACCTCCTCCCTTTCTATGATAATTTCTTTAATTATATCACAGTCCTTCTGCCTGATTTCCATACCCACATCATCCCTCTCACTTGTGAACACCGACACAAATTATTCATTTGGAACCTTACCTACTTCTTCCGGCTCCACACACAAATTACTGCTATTGTCCTTAATGGGCCCTACTCTTCCCCTAGTTATCCTCTTACTCTTAATGTACTTATAAAATAATTTTGGATTTTCTTTTATTTTACACTGAAATTTTCCTCAAGCTGGACATGATTTTGGGAATCAATGAGCACCAGCACAATTTGGGCATATATTTGAGGGTATTTGACCATGATGGGGCAAGTGCAGGTGATCCTGCTGAGGTCTCTTTGTCCATAACCTTTGACTGTGAGCTGACTGGGCAAACTGCATCTGTGACTCAAGTCTGAGGGCGCATTTCTCTGCAACCTCTTGGAACCTAACATGGCAGATTTGATTTGGACTTTGAAGATTGTGGCTTTATTCAAGATTAAACCATCATCCTCCATCAAGCGATGTTCCCTAATTCATGGAATTAAGGTTTTTTCAACAAGTTAGTTATGAAATAGTTTGTTAGTTAACACGCCAAATTTTCAAGCAGGAGCCAGCTTCCATTACTCTGCCGCACATTGTTTCATGGGCTCACCATTTTCCTGGCATCTCTGGCAGAATCTATATCACTTTATCATCACACTTTTCTTTGGCCCAAAGTACTTTTTGAGAGTACTCCACTATGTCAATCATAGAAATGTCTTATGTGAGCTTCTTCAAAATTCACTGGCCTTCTTCTCTGAGACAATGTACAGGTATCACCTTCTTACAGGTCACTGCTATGTCTAGACTATCCATCCCTGTAGTGAACAAGTAGGTCTTGAAGCTTGAAATCTATCAATCCCATGGCATGGATGGATCACCCAGTGTAGAAAGGAGACATCCTAGATAAATTTAAACTACTGTATTCTCCATCTTGTTGGTAATCATTGTGTTTTATGGCTTGGAGATATGCAGAAATGACACCAGTTTCTACTTTTAAACATGAGTTTTATTCAATGCATGAAAATGTCTGCAGTCACAGGCTTCCAGCTTACTTTCAGTTTAGTTTCTCCTTCTCAGTAACGAGGCTTGACGAGCAGCACAGATAACAGTTATCAGACATACACAATCAAACACCAAATAACTGAACTATTGAAAACAACACACAGCATTCTTTAACATTCTAAGCAGCATTGTGAAAAATATTAAAAGGTAGATTGAACACTCTTAAGATGATAACCCTCTAAATTTTATTATGCTACTGCAATGAGTAATTGCTTTCAAGAGATCTCAGAAACAACACATATATAAGTTTTGGTTGGATTTGCTTGATGTCAGATCACAAGTTCCCATGGATGTTGATTAGACACTTCTGCAGTTTGATAAAAACATTTCTGTTAAGGTGCTGATTGTAAACCCATTACTATAAATCTGTGATTCCTTATCAGTGAGTTATTTTCAATGACAAAAACAAAAATACCTGGAAGAACTCAGCAGGTCTGTCAGCATCTGCAGAGAGGAGCACAGTTAACATTTCGAGTCCGTATGACTCTTCAACAGAACTCTGCTGAGTTTTTCCAGGTATTTTTGTTTTTGTTTTAGATTTCCAGCATCCACAGTTTTTTTGCTTTTATCTTAGTTATTTTCAAAGGCTCTGTTTGGTGAATATTTATGGAGGAAAATAAGCTGGGTTCCTATATTATTATTACTATATAGTGCATTTTGCAAGAAAGTGCCCACATATGGTCATTATATGAAGACAGCTATAGGTGTAATACTCCCAAATGATCACTTGGGCAAAGCCTTGAAGTGCTGCCAATTCTTTCAGCCAGAGTGTCAACCGTGAGATTTCAGTTTCATTCTTTTCAACCTTCGGACTGGGATCCAATGTCTGTTGAGGTTTAAATCAGCCATGATCTAATTGAATGGCAGATCAGGTTTGAAGGACTGAATGATCTATTCCTGTTCCTATATTCCTGTGAAGGCCCTTGTTTGTGACTAGAAACCTCACAGATAGGATCTGTCCAATGTTAGCAACTGGATTATTTCATTTCCATGGGAAAACTTGCATTAGTTATTGCATGGGTAACTTAGAATGGTAAACATTGTGTTTCAAAATAACAGAAGAACCCTTAGCCTCAGGTATAAAGTAAAAGTTTTTTATCAGGCATTGCTATCTGCTTTTAATGCATAAATCAGACTGGTACTTGAATACATCTTGCTGTGAGTCAGTTGAAAATCGCATTCAGTTTGGGTCATTGTGACATGAAATGAATGTGATGCCCAGAGGGCCCATAGTACAAATGGGATCTGAGACTGCAAATGGAAGAGCTTGAGCTTTCATTTATCTGCAAGGATAGCTTTAACACAGACATGCAGGTCAGTGCACATGTCTTTATACTATATGTTAAAAGTAATTGAAGAAAATCTACTTTGTATTGTTTAAGAACATTTTATTTTCACTCCCTTTTTCCTTAAACAAAATCTTCTAGATTTATTTTCTCCATTACATCTTCTTATGTCACTCACGGAGGGCAATTTTAATTTTTGGTGATGATGTACAGTGGGTGATAGTGCACGGTTGCCCAATTTACAGCCTCAACAAAAACAGAATTACCTGGAAAAACTCAGCAGGTCTGGCAGCATCGGCGGAGAAGAAAAGAGTTGACGTTTCGAGTCCTCATGACCCTTCGACAGAACTTGAGTTTGAGTCCAAGAAAGAGTTGAAATATAAGCTGGTTTAAGGGGTGTCTGTGTGTGTGGTGGGGGGGTGGGTGGGGGGAGAGAGAGAGAGAGAGAGAAGTGGAGGGGGATGTGGTTGTAGGGACAAAGAAGCAGTGATAGAAGCAGATCATCAAAAGATGTCAACAACAATAGAACAAAAGAACACATAGGTGTTAAAGTTGGTGATATTATCTAAACGAATGTGCTAATTAAGAATGGATGGTAGGGCACTCAAGGTATAGCTCTAGTGGGGGTGGGGAGAGCATAAAAGATTTTAACATATTTAAAAATAATGGAAATAGGTGGGAAAAGAAAAATCTATATAATTTATTGGAAAAAAAACAAAAGGAAGGGGGAAACAGAAAGGGGGTGGGGATGGAGGAGGGAGCTCAAGACCTAAAGTTGTTGAATTCAATATTCAGTCCGGAAGGCTGTAAAGTGCCTAGTCGGAAGATGAGGTGTTGTTCCTCCAGTTTGCGTTGGGCTTCACTGGAACAATGCAGCAAGCCAAGGACAGACATGTGGGCAAGAGAGCAGGGTGGAGTGTTAAAATGGCAAGCGACAGGGAGTCATTTGGGTCATTCTTGCGGACAGACCACAGGTGTTCTGCAAAGCGGTCGCCCAGTTTACGTTTGGTCTCTCCAATGTAGAGGAGACCACATTGGGAGCAACGAATGCAGTAGACTAAGTTGAGGGAAATGCAAGTGAAATGCTGCTTCACTTGAAAGGAATGTTTGGGCCCTTGGACGGTGAGGAGAGAGGAAGTGAAGGGGCAGGTGTTGCATCTTTTGCGAAGGCATGGGCTGGTGCCATAGGAGGGGGTTGAGGAGTAGGGGGTGATGGAGGAGTGGACCAGGGTGTCCCGGAAGGAGCGATCCCTATGGAATGCCGATAGGGGGGATGAAGGGAAGATGTGTTTGGTGGTGGCATCATGCTGGAGTTGGCGGAAATGGCGGAGAATGATCCTTTGAATGCGGAAGCTGGTGGGGTGATAAGTGAGGACAAGGGGGACCCTATCATGTTTCTGGGAGGGAGGAGAAGGCGTGAGGGCGGATGCGCGGGAGATGGGCGGGACACAGTTGAGGGCCCTGTCAACGACCGTGGGTGGAAAACCTCGGTTAAGGAAGAAGGAGGACATGTCAGAGGAACTATTTTTGAAGGTGGCATCATCGGAACAGATGCGACGGAGGCGAAGGAACTGATAGAATGGGATGGAGTCCTGACAGGAAGCGGGGTGTGAGGAGCTGTAGTCGAGGTAGCTGTGGGAGTCGGTGGGTTTGTAATGGATATTGGTGGACAGTCTATCACCAGAGATTGCGACAGAGAGGTCAAGGAAGGGAAGGGAAGTGTCAGAGATGGACCACGTGAAAATGATGGAGGGGTGGAGATTGGAAGCAAAATTAATAAATTTTTCCAAGTCCCGACGAGAGCATGAAGCGGCACCAAAGTAATCATCGATGTACCGGAGAAAGAGTTGTGGAAGGGGGCCGGAGTAGGACTGGAACAAGGAATGTTCCACAAACCCCATAAAGAGACAGGCATAGCTGGGGCCCATGCTGTTATCCATAGCCACACCTTTTATTTGGAGGAAGTGAGAGGAGTTGAAGGAGAAATTGTTCAGCCAGACGGAGGAGAGTAGTGGTGGATGGGGATTGTTCGGGCCTCTGTTCGAGGAAGAAGCTAAGGGCCCTCAGACCATCCTGGTGGGGGATGGAGGTGTAGAGGGATTGGACGTCCATGGTGAAGAGGAAGCGGTTGGGGCCAGGGAACTGGAAATTGTTGATGTGATGTAAGGTGTCAGAGGAATCACGGATGTAGGTGGGAAGGGACTGGACAAGGGGAGAGAGAAGGGAGTCAAGATAGCGAGAAATGAGTTCTGTGGGGCAGGAGCAAGCTGAGACGATCGGTCTACCGGGGCAGTTCTGTTTGTGGATTTTGGGTAGGAGATAGAAGCGGGCCGTCCGAGGTTGGGCGACTATCAGGTTGGAAGCTGCGGGAGGAAGATCGCCAGAGGAGATGAGGTCAGTGACAGTCCTGGAAACAATGGCTTGATGTTCAGTGGTGGGGTCATGGTCCAGGGAGAGGTAGGAGGAAGTGTCTGCGAGTTGACGCTCAGCCTCCACGAGGTAGAGGTCAGTGCGCCAGACAACAACAGCACCACCCTTGTCAGCGGGTTTGATGACAATGTCAGGGTTGGACCTGAGAGAATGGAGTGCAGTAAGTTCAACGAGAGAGAGATTAGAATGGGTGAGAGGAGCAGAAAATTGAGACGACTAATGTCGCGCCGACAGTTCTCAATGAAAAGATCAAGAGAAGGTAAGAATCCAGAGGGAGGGGTCCAGGTGGAGGGAGAATATTGGAGATGGGTAAAAGGATCCATTGAACTGGGAGAGGACTCCTGCCCAAAGAAGTGAGCCCGGAGACGAAGACGGCGGAAGAAGAGTTCAGCATCATGCCGAGCCCGAAATTCATTGAGGTGAGAGCGTAAGGGTATGAAACTAAGTCCTTTGCTGAGCACTGAACGTTCAGCATCGGAGAGGGGAAGGTCAGGGGGTATAGTGAATACACGGCTGGGGTTGGGATTGGAAGATGGGGTGGGGACGGAGGGACAGGCAGGGGTGGAGGGTCCTAGATGGGTGTCGTTGTCGATGAGTTGTTGGAGCTTGCGACTAAAACCCGCTTTCACAGCCATATCTCCTTTCTCAGTGACTGTCTCCATCTCCGACTTACCCCACGTGGATTTCAACTGAAATTCCAACCCTCATGTTTCGAACCCACCCAGGATTATAGGTATCTCCGGGACATAAAACGTTTCTCGGACTGCTGTTCCCGTCACATTCTGAAATCCACACTCAGTGCCATGCACCGCCATATGAACACACTCGACCTCTCCCTCCAGCAGCACCGCCGTACCCTTTTTCAAAGCTACGCATGCAGCCAGTTTCATTTTATTCTTTGGCTCATCCGACGCCTCAACAAGAAACTTTTTCTCTTTCTCTCAAGTGCTAAGGAACGCAGTCTCCAACAACTCATCGACACCAACACCCATCTAGGACCTTCCACCCCTGCCCATCCCTCCGTCCTCACCCCATCTTCCAATCCCAACCCCAGCCGTGTATTCACTATGCCCCCTGACCATCCCCTCTCCGATGCTGAACGTTCAGTGCTCAGCAAAGGACTTAATTTCATACCCTTATGCCCTCACCTCAATGAATTTCGGGCTCGGCATGATGCTGAACTCTTCTTCCGCCGTCTTCGTCTCTGGGCTCACTTCTTTGGGCAGGAGTCCTCTCCCAGTTCAATGGATCCTTTTACACATCTCCAATATTCTCCCCCCACCTGGACCCCTCCCTCTGGATTCTTACCTTCTCTTGATCTTTTCATTGAGAACTGTCAGCGCGACATTAGTCGTCTCAATTTCTCTGCTCCTCTCACCCATTCTAACCTGTCTCTCTCTGAACCTACTGCACTCCAATCTCTCAGGTCCAACCCTGACATTGTCATCAAACCGCTGACAAGGGTGGTGCTGTTGTTGTCTGGCGCACTGACCTCTAACTCGCGGAGGCTGAGCGTCAACTCGCAGACACTTCCTCCTACCTCTCCCTGGACCATGACCCCACCACTGAACATCAAGCCATTGTTTCCAGGACTGTCACTGACCTCATCTCCTCTGGCGATCTTCCTCCCGCAGCTTCCAACCTGATAGTCGCCCAACCTCGGACGGCCCGCTTCTATCTCCTACCCAAAATCCACAAACAGAACTGCCCCGGTAGACCGATCGTCTCAGCTTGCTCCTGCCCCACAGAACTCATTTCTCGTTATCTTGACTCTCTTCTCTCTCCCCTTGTCCAGTCCCTTCCCACCTACATCCGTGATTCCTCTGACACCTTACATCACATCAACAATTTCCAGTTCCCTGGCCCCAACCGCTTCCTCTTCACCATGGACGTCCAATCCCTCTACACCTCCATCCCCCACCAGGATGGTCTGAGGGCCCTTAGCTTCTTCCTCGAACAGAGGCCCGAACAATCCCCATCCACCACTACTCTCCTCCGTCTGGCTGAACTTGTTCTCACGCTGAACAATTTCTCCTTCAACTCCTCTCACTTCCTCCAAATAAAAGGTGTGGCTATGGGTACCCGCATGGGCCCCAGCTATGCCTGTCTCTTTATGGGGTATGTGGAACATTCCTTGTTCCAGTCCTACTCCGGACCCCTTCCACAACTCTTTCTCCGGTACATCGATGATTACTTTGGTAATTACTTCACGCTCTCGTCGGGACTTGGAAAAATTTATTAATTTTGCTTCCAATCTCCACCCCTCCATCATTTTCACGTGGTCCATCTCTGACACTTCCTTTCCCTTCCTTGACCTCTCTGTCTCAATCTCTGGTGATAGACTGTCCACCAATATCAATTACAAACCCACCGACTCCCACAGCTACCTCGACTACAGCTCCTCACACCCCGCTTCCTGTAAGGACTCCATCCCATTCTCTCAGTTCCTTCGCCTCCGTCGCATCTGTTCCGATGATGCCACCTTCAAAAACAGTTCCTCTGACATGTCCTCCTTCTTCCTTAACTGAGGTTTTCCACCCACGGTCGTTGACAGGGCCCTCAACCGTGTCCGGCCCATCTCTCGCGCATCTGCCCTCACGCCTTCTCCTCCCTCCCAGAAACATGATAGGGTCCCCCTTGTCCTCACTTATCATCCCACCAGCCTCCGCATTCAAAGGATCATCCTCCGCCATTTCCGCCAACTCCAGCATGAAGCCACCACCAAACACATCTTCCCTTCATCCCCCCTATCGGCATTCCGTAGTGATCGCTCACTCCGGGACACCCTGGTCCACTCCTCCATCACCCCCTACTCCTCAACCCCCTCCTATGGCACTACCCCATGCGAACGCAAAAGATGCAACACCTGCCCCTTCACTTCCTCTCTCCTCACCGTCCAAGGGCCCAAACATTCCTTTCAAGTGAAGCAGCATTTCACTTGCATTTCCCTCAACTTAGTCTACTGCATTCGTTGCTCCCAATGTGGTCTCCTCTGCATTGGAGAGACCAAACGTAAACTGGGCGACCGCTTTGCAGAACACCTGCTGTCTGTCCGCAAGAATGACCCAAATGACTCCCTGTCGCTTGCCATTTTAACACTCCACCCTGCTCTCTTGCCCACATGTCTGTCCTTGGCTTGCTGCATTGTTCCAGTGAAGCCCAACGCAAACTGGAGGAACAACACCTCATCTTCCGACTGGGCACTTTACAGCCTTCCGGACTGAATATTGAATTCAACAACTTTAGGTCGTGAGGTCCCTCCCCCATCCCCACCCCCTTTCTGTTTCCTCCTTCCTTTTTTTTCCAATAAATTATATAGATTTTTCTTTTCCCACCTATTTCCATTATTTTTAAATATGTTAAAATCTTTTATGCTCTCCCCACCCCCACTAGAGCTATACCTTGAGTGCCCTACCATCCATTCTTAATTAGCACATTCGTTTAGATAATATCACCAACTTTAACACCTATGTGTTCTTTTGTTCTATTGTTATTGACATCTTTTGATGATCTGCTTCTATCACTGCTTCTTTGTCCCTACAGCCACACCCCCCCTCCACTTCTCTCTCTCTCTCTCTCTGCACCCCCCCCCCCCACACACACCTGAAACCAACTTATATTTCAACTCTTTCTTGGACCTGAACTCAAGTTCTGTCGAAGGGTCATGAGGACTCGAAACGTCAACTCTTTTCTTCTCCGCCGATGCTGCCAGACCTGCTGAGTTTTCCCAGGTAATTCTGTTTTTGTTTTGGGTTTCCAGCATCCGCAGTTTTTTTGTTTTTATCTCCATTTACAGCCTCGCCCATTATACCTGCCTGTGATTTCAATAGAAAGGAAATCTGGGTGCAATGTAAAATGGCTGGTTAATTCAACTTTACACCATCATTCAAAGTTAAAGCTACTCCCACTCTGTACCGGTGAAGAGATCAGGCAACTGATCTGTTTCCAGGCTTCTGCCACTGTGTACCAGGCATCCTGAGATCTACAAGAGAAAAAAACAAAAAAACTGTGGATGCTGGAAATCCAAAACAAAAAATAAAAAATACCTGGAAATACTCAGCAGGTCTGGCAGCATCAGCAGGAAAGAGTACAGTTAACGTTTCGAATCCTCATGACCCTTCAACAGAACTAAGTAAAAATAGGAAAGGGATGAAATAGAAGCTGGTTTAAGAGGGCAGGGGGAGAGAGAGCAGGGGATGGTTGTTGGACAAGCAAGCAGTGATAGAAGGTGATAACCAAAAGATGTCACAGACAAAAGAACAAAGATGTGTTGAACGTGGTAATATTATCTAAAAGTATGTGCTAATTAAGAATGGATAGCAGGACAAGCAAGGTAGCTCCAGTGGGGTGGAGCGAAATAAGACTAAAAGGGCATAAAAGGTATAGATAAATGATTGGTGGAATACATTAAAAATAATGGAAATAGGTGGGAAAAGAAAAATCTATATAAATTATTGGAAAAAACAAGGATGAGGGGGAAGAAATAGAAAGGGGGTGAGGATGGAGGAAGGAGTTTACGATCTAAAATTGTTGAACTCAATATTCAGTCCGGAAGGCTGTAAAGTGCCTAGTCGGAAGATGAGGTGCTGTTCCTCCAGTTTGCGTTGAGCTTCACTGGAACAATGCAGCAAGCCAAGGACAGACATGTGGGCAAGAAAGCAGGGTGGAGTGTTAAAATGGCAAGCAACACGGAGGTCTGGGTTATGCTTGCGGACAGACCGCAGGTGTTCCGCAAAGCGGTCACCAGTCTGCATTTGGTCTCTCCAATGTAGAGGAAACTGCATTGGGCTCAACGAATGCAGTAGACAAATTTGAAGGAAATGTAAGTGAAATGCTACTTCACTTGAAAGGAGTGTTTGGGCCCTTGGACGGTGAGGAGAGAGGAAGTGAAGGGGCGGGTGTTGCATATCTTGCGTTCTCATGGGGAGGTTCCGTAGGAGGGGGTTGAGGAGTAGGGGGTGATGGAGGAGTGGACCAGGGTGTCACGGAGGGAATGATCCCTATGGAATGCTGCCGGGGGGATGAAGGGAAGATGTGTTTGGTGGTGGCATCATGCTGGAGTTGGCGGAAATGGCGGAGGATGATCCTTTGAATGCGAAGGCTGGTGGGGTGATAAGTGAGGACAAGGGGGACCCTTTCATGTTTCTGGGAGGGAGAGGAAGGTGTGAGGGCGGATACGCAGGAGATGGGCTGGACACAGTTAAGGGCCCTGTCAATCACCGTGGGTGGAAAACCTCGCTTAAGGAAGAAGGAGGTCATGTCAGAGGAACTGTTTTTGAAGGTAGCATCATCAGAACAGATGTGCTGGAGGCAAAGGAACTGAGAGAATGGGATGGAGTCCTTACAGGAAGCGGGTTGTGAGGAGCTGTAGTCAAGGTAGCTGTGGGAGTCGGTAGGCTTGTAATGGATATTGGTGGACAGTCTAACACCAGAAATTCAGACAGAGAGGTCAAGGAAGGGAAGGGAAGTGTCAGAGATGGACCATATGAAAATGATGGAGGGGTGGAGATTGGAAGCAAAATTAATAAATTTTTCCAGGGTCCGATGAGAGCATGAAGGAGCACTGAAGTAATCATCGATGTACCAGAGGAAGGGTTGTGGGAGGAGGCTGGAGTAGGATGGGAACAAGGAATGTTCCACATACCCCATAAAGAGACAGGCATAGCTGGGGCCCATGCGGGTACCCACAGCCACACCTTTTATTTGGAGGAAGTGAGAGGAGTTAAAAGAGAAATTGTTCAGTGTGAGTACAAGATCTGCCAGACGGAGGAGGGTAGTGTTGGATGGGGATTGTTCTGGCCTCTGTTCGAGGAAGAAGCTGAGAGCCCTCAGACCATCCTGGTGGGGGATGGAGGTGTAGAGGGATTGGACGTCCATGGTGAAGAGGAAGCGGTTGGGGCCAGGGAACTGGAAATTGTTGATGTGACATAAGGTGTCAGAGGAATCACGGATGTAGGTGGGAAGGGACTGGACAAGGGGAGAGAGAAGGGAGTCAAGATAGCGAGAAATGAGTTCTGTGGGGCAGGAACAGGCTGACACGATCGGTCTGCTGGGATAGTCCTGTTTGTGGATTTTGGGTAGGAGGTAGAAGCGAGCAGTCCAAGGTTGGGCGACTATCAGGTTGGATGCTGTGGAAGGAAGATCTGCAGAGGAGATGAGGTCAGTGACAGTACTGGAAACAATGGCTTGATGTTCAGTGGTGGGGTCATGGTCCAGGGAGAGGTAGGAGGAAGTGTCTGCGAGTTGACACTCAGCCTCCACGAGGTAGAGGTCAGTGCACCAGACAACAACAGCACCACCCTTGTTAGCGGCTTTGATGACAATGTCAGGGTTGGTCCTGAGAGAACGGAGTGCAGTAAGTTCAGAGAGAGACAGGTTAGAATGGGTGAGAGGAGCAGAGAAATTGAGACGAATAATGTCGTGCCGACAGTTCTCAATGAAAAGATCAAGAGAAGGTAAGAATCCAGAGGGAGGGATCCAGGTGGAGGGAGAATATTGGAGGTGGATAAAAGGATCCGTTGAACGGGGAGAGGACTCCTGCCCAAAGAAGTGAGCACGGAGACGAAGGCAGAGGAAGAAGAGTTCAGCATCGTGCTGAGCCTAAAATTCATTGAGATGAGGTCGTAAGGGTATGAAACTAAGTCCTTTGCTGAGCATTGAACGTTCAGCGCGGAGAGGGGAAGGTCAGGGGTTATAGTGGATACCTGGCCGGGGCTGGGATTGGAAGATGGGGTGGGAACAGAGGGCCAGGCAGGGGTGGAGGGTCCTAGATGGGTGTTGGTGTCGATGAGTTGTTGGAGCTTGCGTTCCTTAACACTTGAGAGAAAGAGAAAAAGTTTCTTGTTGAGGTGTCAGATGAGACGAAGAATAAAATGAAACTGGGGGCACGTGCAGCTTTAGAAAAGGGTACGGTGTTGCTGTGGAGGGAGAGGTCGAGTGTGTTCATTTGGCAGCGCATGGCACTGAGTGTGGATCTCAGAATGCGAGAAGAGAATACCGAGGTAATCTGAAGTGAACTAATTAGAGTGGGCATCAGCCAGGCATGCCTCTCTCTGGGGAAGTGGGTGCCCTCAGCACATCATGTATCCCCTAACGGCATGACTGAATTTTCAAACTCATCAAGCCGAAAATTGTGCTACTGCACCATGCTCCCAGCCATTTCTGCATTACAATTTTGTTCTGGCAAATTAAGCTCATGACATTAAATCAGTTCCACAATACTGTGAGCAGCTGAGATTCTGCACAAAAGATAAGCTGAAGATGGGCTTTTCAAAAACTGTAGCAGAAGCACCAGAATTACATAGAAACTCAAAATAATTATATTTTGGTCACAGAAATTGAAAAGAGAATATTGAGCATAAAGCACCTGATTTGAAAAGAAAATCATGACTATGGCATTTAGTTAATTGTCAACTAACACACACTGCTGCTTACAATCCGAAAGTATTGTCTTTTTTTTAATTTGATGAACATTCTGAGCGTTGGAGCTAGGCTATGTGCAATACAACATGTCAAAAACAAGAGCACAACATCACATTGACTCATACCAAAATGCACTGCACATAAATTGAGATTGCTAGTCACAAATTAGAGCTGCACATCCTGCATTGCTGTTGTTTTGGCTAGGAGCACTTTCAACCTATTTAGCATGCTGAGCATATGTGTAACAACAGTGATTCTGTGGCAGTTACCATCTAGCACTGACTAAAATTGATTGCTATGCTAGTCTGTACTTTTGAGTATTATCAAACATGATATACGTTTTTTGTTTACAAACAAACTATAAAATAGAAGCACTGAAAGGCTAGAATCTTCCAGCCCCTCTGTAACCGCAGCGAGGCTGGTGAGCGATTGAAATTTCTGTTCACATTGGCGGGACTGGAAAATCCTGCAGCATGAGCGGCTGGAAAATTCCAGTGTGAGTGGCTGCCACTGTGGCTGTAGTTGAAATTTGTGGGGTGGGGATCTGGGTCACAAAAAGTGGCCATTTGATGCTGGTGGCTTTGGGACACCTCCCATGGCCTACCATAAGAGGTTATGTAGTGTGGTACAAGTGACCAGCTTGTGGGTGTGGGGGAAGGAGGGGTGCCGATGGGGGTGGGGGGGTTGGTGGTGGCGGTGGTGCAGGGGCTGGAGTGGTGGTGATAGTGGGGTTGGGAGGGGCGTAGTTAATGGCGCTACACTCGACTCAGAAGCAAAAAAGTCCCCTTATTTTTGAATCCAGATTCCAACCCTAATCTGGACATTTCCCTTTCTCCCCAAGTGGGGCTCATTTGAAATGGAATGGAGAAAAATAGGCCTCTTTTCCTTCAATATATCAGCCTTCAATGTTTTCTTGAGTCCCCTGTAAATGGAAAACATGGAACCTCTCAGCATTAGATGTCACAGCTTCTGAAGCAAATTCCGCAGTAAGAGGAAAACAGAGGTCATGGCCTAGTGCATCAGGATCATTGTGTACTTTGTAATTTTTCCACTGGAGTTATTGCAGGAGTCTGTTAGAAAAGCCACACAATTTTGTGCTCTGAGTTTTCAGTTGTATTTTTGGATGTATAGAGAAAGGATGACTCAATTTATAATGACTACTATCGGTGAAATGACAGAACATTTTAGTGACATTGTTGCTTTATCAAAGTGTGATACTGATGTCGGGTAACACAATGTCATCACAATATCTGGTCTCTGGGAAGTTTTAGTACCAGTTATAGATATTAACCTAAATTTTCTTGCTGCTCAATTTTGAAGAAAAGAAGTGATAAGACAGCAGGAAATGAAATGGAGACTGGAGCCATTGTTTCACAGTGGTAGGAAGAAGTACCTGGTCATTTTTTGGGCAGCTTCATAAAAATAAGGCAAAAGTAATTTCAAATTTCAAGCATGATTTTCAAGCATTTCTGCCTCATTTATTCTGCATCATGTTCATACCCATCTAAAAGATCCGTCAAGGATTGTTGGATACTCTGAAGAAAACAGAAATGAATTTTAAAGTGCCCAGAATCAGTATTGAAAGGCACTGTTAAAAGCTTATTTCTCAGTCATTTTCATTGCATTGAGGACCTTTCAAGTCCCTCTCCTTCTCATTTTAGACAGGGCACAATGTCTTTCCCATTAGCAATTCTCCTTCAATTTTTGTCAGAAAAAGGGTAAGAATAACAGGGTAACCAAGCTGTGTGTCAACCTCGGCTCAATTGGGAGCACTCTGACCTCTGAGTCAAAAGGTTCCAGGTTCAAGTCACACTCTAGAGCTTGAGCATGAAAAGTCAAGGCCACACTCCAATGTGGTGCTCAGGGAGCACTGCACTGTTCAACTGCTGTCTTTTGTGTAAGACGTTAAACCGAGGTACCGTCCACCTACTCAGATGGACGCAACTGATCCCATGGTACTATTTGAAGAAGAGCAGTGAAGCTACCCCTGATGTGCTGGCCAATATCAATGCCTCAATTAAAACCAGATTGTCTGGTCATTATCGCATTGCTAACCACATTCATAAATGTTGGCAGAAGCACGGATCTTAGTCTGTGATGCTGACGCTACCAAAGCAGAAGCCGGTGAGGTGGAACCAGGGTTGCATGACATGCGCACTTATAGCAGAGTGCAGAGGCACAGACACTCCTGCCTCTATTTGCTGGTGGAGAAGTGCCCAGTGCTTCATTTTCCAAAGGAGGTCATCACTGAGTCATGCTGCAAGTGGACCTAACAGCTGTCTGCACTGCATACAGGAATCTCATAGTACCTATTAAAACCTATGCTAGGGTGGCATGTCAGGCTGGTAGGGTTACCAACCCTCCAGGCTTGGCTGGAGTTTCCAGGAATTGAAGATCAATCTCTAGAAAACTGTTGTGTGCAACCCGGGAGAAAAATCATTGGAACATTCAAAAAGGCTATTTTTGATTGTCACATTCTTTTTGAATATTTCTCTTTACCCAGATATAAAAATAGTGACAACTAGGGGGAAAAGGCTGTTTAGCTGACAGCCAAGCTTCATCCAATTGGGTAATGAATCTTTTTGCTTTCTACTTGGTGCAGGAAGGTAGTATGTTACTAAGATGGATGTGTTTGCTGACAAATAGCTGGAGTGTGGGGGAAAAGCATGTGATGAAACCTCCAGAAATACAATTAATCACAATTTGCAACCCTACAGGCTGCGTACTTTGAATACGTATAACATTAACTAAATAAAACAACTGGTTTCATCAACTTCCCCATAGACAACCAGCAGCAACATAGCACAGCATTGCAGTTTTCAGAGAAGTTCTGAAGCTCTAAGGTATCACTGATTGGACTATGACACTTTATAGGTTTTATTGTTAAAGCTTCGTACTAACACCAACAGGAAAGGAGTGCAACATTTCAATGTCCAGCTCATTTGCAACCAGCATCATTCAAGCAAAATGCTTGTTTCCTTTTGATATACCATGAGGCCTTCTTTTTAAAGTCAAGGTGGTATTTGCTGAGATTGAGTAGATTGTCTGAAAATTGATGTCAACATATTATTTGGCCAGCAAGGTAGCATCTGAAGTTTGGAAGACCTTATACCATGGGGGAGGTAAGATTGGATATGATTCTAGGAACCTATGGAGATAAGGGTGTTTAAGGCAAAGGCAAAGTTGTTGTTGAAGAGAAGAAATGATGTCAAGGTAGGTGGTAGGCCAAAGGAGAGAGAGTAAGGCATTAATGAGTGAGCTGAGAGTAGTTTTCTTCCAAAGATGTAGTGTAGAAAGGATGTAGAGAGAGGGTCTGGTGAAGCTTCGTGACTCTCCTACCCCAAAGACCCTGACTATGAAGCACCCTCAAACTGTCTCATGTTGACAATTTTCTTCCATCCGTTGGCCAGCTATTGATTCCTGTTGGGTTTGGGTGGGAGACTGAAAGGGCCTAAGCTGATGAAACCTAGATAGGAACCTATTCTAGGCCTCATGCTGCTGAAGCCGTGACAATTTGTCACCAGCCTCGACTGTTGCCCATAGAACATCTGCTCCAACTAAAATTGGGGCTTTGGTTCAATATGTTCCTCCTGGGCATGTAAATTGCAAATCAGACCCTTTGGCAGCTTCCGAAATGCACACTCAACTCAATGCTGAATTTTCCCAGGGTTTTCATCTTTTTCAAGCAAGGGGAGGGTTCCATATGTAGTTTGTGAGTTGTAATGTTGTGGGGGGAATTGGGGCAGGGGAGTGTGGGAGTAGTGTGTGTTCTCAGGGGCAGCAGCCAGCTCCCAAAATCATTCTTATGCTCCCTAAACCTCTCCCCTTACATCCCACCCACCCCCATGCCTTCTCCATGCCCTCATATTTCCCATCCCCCCTCTATGCTCCCTCACACTCCCCATGCCTCCTCCATGCTCAGTCATCTTCCTCATGCCAACTCTTGCCACCTCCCTTCCCCTGCATACACCCTATGTATACTCTATGTGCAATCATGCTCCACATGCCCCCTCTATGCCATCTCATAGCCCTAATGCTCACCTACCCTAATCCCACACCCTCCCCATGTAACCTCCATAGCTACTCACCCAGTATCTACTATGTATGGTCCTCAGAAGCCATGCAACATTTATGGGTGCAGATGAAATAAAAAGCTTGTAACGATCTAATAAAATGCTCATTCAAACTGTTGTCATTGACTATTAAGTTGTTTAAAGAAAGAACTGTGTATTTAGGAAACACTAAAAAGGCAGATTATGATATTACTATCTCGTAGAACTGCATATCACTGTCCTGAGCAGCTGCGTCAACATAACTGAGAATTTTATCTGCTTTTGGAACTCAGCTAAGCATTCATAATGGCTACAGCTATCAAAGCATTATTTGTCAGTTCCAGACCCCATGTAACTGAAAGAAGAAATGGCGTATATTTCCATTTCATAGCCGATTGCCTGCCAATCAATGGAGCGGAGCAGGCGCATATGAATATACGAACATAGAGCAGGAGAAGGCCACTCGGCTGCTCAAGCTTGCTCCACCATTCAATGAGATCATGGCTGATTTAATTGTAACCTCCCACCTACCACCGATAAACTTTCACCCCTGTTTTAATAAAGCATCTGTCTAGCTCTGCTTTAAAAATATTCAAAGATTCTGCTTCCACCACCTTTTTGAAGACAAGAATTCCAAAGATTCACGACTCTCTGAGAGAAAAAAAATTCTCCTCATCTCTGTCTTAAATGAGTGACCACTTAATATTAAACAGTCACTCCTAGTGCTAGATTCTCCGACAAGAGGAAACATCCTCTCCACATCCATCCTGTCAAACCCCTCAGGATCTTAAAGGTTTCAATCAAGTCACCTCTTACTCTTCTAAACATGAGTAGATACAAGCCTAACCTGTCCAACCTTTCCTATAATACAATCCACCCATTCCTGCTATTAGTCTAGTAAACCTTCTCTGAACTATTTATTTCGCATTTACATCTTTCCTTAAATAAGGAGACCAATACTGTACACAATATTTCAGATGTAGTCTCACCAGTGCCCTGTATAACTGAAGCATAACCTCCTTACTTTTATAATCAATTCCTCTTACAATAAATGATAACATTCCATTAGCTTTCCTAATTGCCTGCTGTACCTGCACACTAACCTTTTGTGATTCATGTACTAAGACACCCAGATCCCTCTGAATCTCAGAGCTCTGCAATCTCTCACCATTTAGATAATATGCTTCTTATTTATTCTCCCTGCTAAATGGACAAGTTAACTATTGCTCACATTATACTACATTTGCCAGATCTTTGCCCACTCACTTAACCCATCTATGTCACTTTGAAGCCTCCTTACGTCCTCTTCACACCTTACTTTCCTACCTTTCCTTGTGTCATCAGCAAATGTAGCTATGTGTCTCTTCATCCAAGTCATTTATTTAAATTGTAAAACTGATCCCAATGGCACACCACTCGTCACATCCCACCAACCAGAAAAAGACCCATTTATGGCTATCCTCTGTTTCCTGTTAGTGAGCCAATCTTCTATCCATGCCAATGTATTATCCCTGACACCATGAGCTTTTATTTTTTGCAATAACCTTTGATATGGCAAATTATCAAAAGCTTTCTGGAAATCTAAGTATAGTACATCTACCAGTTCCCCTTTATCTACAGCACATGTGACTCCTTTAATGAAATCCATTAAATTGGTTAAACATGATTTCCCTTCTACAAAACCACATCGACTCTGCCTGATTATCTTGAATTTCTCTAAGTGCCCTGCTATAACATCTTTCCTACTTTCTGTCTCCCTTCTTTTTTGAATAAAAGTTACATTTGCTATTTTCCAATATAATGGATTGTTCCCCAAACCTAGGAAATTTTGGAAAATTAAAGCAAGTGCATCAACTATCTCACTAGCCATCTCTTTCAAGACCCTAGGATGAAGTCCATCTGGACCTGAGGATGCCAGCCCGCAGCTCCAGCATATTTGCTCAATACCACTTCCCTGATGATTGTAATTTTCCTGAGTTCCTCCCACCCTTCCATTTTCTGATTTATAGCAATGTTTGGGATGTTACGTGCATTCTCTATATGCAAAGCGATGCAAAATACCTGTTCAATTCATCTGCCATCTCTTTATTTCCATTATTAATTCCAGACCCACTTTCTATAGGACTAACACTCACTTCCTTACCTGTTTTCTTATTTAAGTATCTATAGAAATTCTTACTATTTATCTTTTATTACTAACTTGCTTCCTCTCGAACTCTAATTTTTCACTTCTTATTAATCTTTTTGTCATTCTTTGCTGTTCCTTATATTCTGTCCAATCTTCTGACCTGCCACCCAACTTTGCCATATTATATGCTTTTCCTTTAAGTTTGATATTGCCTTAAATGTTTTTAGTTAATCACGGATGGCGAGTTCTCCCCTTGGAATTTTTCTTTTTCATTGGAATGTATCTATTCTGTGTATTCTGAAATATCCCTTTCAATGTCGGCCACTGCATTTCTATGGACCCTTAACCTCATTTGCCAGTTATCTTTAGCTAGCTCTGTTTTCATGCCCTCATAATTGAAAGTTTAAAATACTAACTTGGACCCACTCTTCTCTCCCTCAAACTGAAGGTAAAATTCAATCATATGATTACCGCTACCTAGGGTTGCCTTCACTATGAGGTTATCAATTAATCCCAGTTTGCTGCACAGTGCCAGGCTGAGTATCGCCTGCTCCCTGGTTGGCTCCAGAATGTGCAGTCCCAAGAAACTATCTTGAAAGCATTCTATGAATTCCTTATCTAGGCTACCTTTGCCCATCTGATTTTTCCAGTCTATCTCTAGATTAAAATCCCCCATGGATATTGCAGTACCCTTCTGACAAGCTTCCATTATTTCTTTCTTTATATTCTGTCCTACTATGTAGATACAGTTAGGGGGTCTGTACACCACTCCCACAAATGGCTTTTGTCTTTATCATTTCTCATCTCAACCCAAACTGTTTCTACATCCTGGTTTCCTGAATTTAGGTCATCCCCCTCTAATGCGCTAACACCATCATTTATTAACAGAGATATCCCTCCAACTTTTACCTAGCTTCCTGTCCTTCCTAAATGTCACATACCCTTCAACATTCAGGTCCCAATCTATGTCATCCTGCAGCTATGTAATGGCTTTCAAATCATACACATTTATTTCTATTTGCACTATCAGTTCAACTGTTTTGTTTTGAATGCTACATGCGTTTAGATACAGAGCCTTTAGTATTGTTCTCTTATTATTTTTGGAGCATCTGACCTTATCTGCTGATTTACTTAGCTTTGTACTCTCTGTCCCTTCCATCACATTCTGTATATCATTTCCCTTATAAGTATCTTTCTCTCTTGCCCTGTCTTTACTCTTTGGTTTACCACAACTTCCCAAATTTGATTTCTTGTCCCTACTATTTAGTTTAAAGCCCTCTCCACTTCCCTAGTTAGGTGGCTCACTAGAACATCAGCTCCAACGTGGATTATGTGCAGACCATCCCAATGGTACAGCCCCCATTTTCCCCAGTACTGGTGCTAGTGCCCCACAAACGAGGACCCACTCCTCCCACACCAGTCTTTGAGCCATACATTATTTCTCTAGTTTTATTTGCCCTATGCCAATTTACATGTGGCTCAGGTAATAATCCATATATTATTACCTTTGAGATTCTGCTTCTTAATTTGGTGCCTTGCTCCTCATACTGCCTATGCAGAACCTCCTTCCTTGCCCTGCCTATGTCATTAGTAGTTACATGGACCATGAAAATTAACATAGTGCTATGGTCAGTCAGTTCATCCACTCTGCAGCTCCCACTCCCATCCAGACAAGCTGAATGAACTTCAACCCTGTTGGACAATTTCAGAGGCTGACCCTCCTGCACTCCTGCCCTCTTGGTGCCCTTACCTGCCTCACTCACAGTCACAGCCTCCTGCCCCTGACCATTTTCCAAATCAGAAGACCCTATCTTAAAGGGTGTGACTGCCTCCTGGTCCAAAGTGTCGAGGTAACTCACCCCCTCCCTGATGTGACACAGCTTCCGCAGCTCAGCCTCCTGCTCAATGACTCTGAGCCGAAGCTCCTCGAGCTACAGACATTTACTGCAGATATGTTTGCCCTGGATCACACTGACGTTCAGGAGATCCCACATGCTGCAGCCATGACACATCACCTGCCCTGTCATCCTTATATGCTTTATTTAATTACTTAATTATGTTATTCAATTATTTATTTTCTTTTATGTATTTTATAAATCTTACCCCAAGTTCCTGCATTTTGAACCTTAGGAACATAATAGATGTATCCACTCACCAGATACGTACCAAACAGCTAGCTTCTTCCCCAGTAGTAGAATAAGGATAAATTCCTGCAAAGGGGTGAAAAGATTAGAAAAACAGCAAAGGGGAGGGTGGGGGGGTGGCAAGTGTTAGGGGGAGACACCTCCCTCTCCTCCTCACTGAACTCCCTCAGCTCACCAAACTCTCACACTCCATTAAAATCTCACTCAGTGCTGGTTGCAATGCCAATGTCTCAATTTATATGTTCTGAAACAAACGTCCTGAATCAGGTACAGAACAAACCAATTCTAGCTAGTTCCGTTAATTAACTATTTCAGCTGCTGTCAATGGATAGCTTCTTTCTCCCTGTTTAGGCCCTTGGATGAGACTCAGAATTTAACCATTGCTTGCTGTTAAATGTTAAATCTATATAATATTAGATTGTTAGAAAGAGATTTAAGATTCCCTCAACTCACCAATACTGTCACATTTTGTCGAGGTAGTGCTGATTGTTTTGAACAATCAACAGCAGGACAATTTCTTTCAAAGGAAATGCTACCTGGACATTTAAATTTCAGTCCAAAGCATGGTAGGAGAGTTTTTCAATTTTTCTGCAGCTTAAAACGCACAATGGCAACTTCTCTTTTGAAAAAAGTACTGTAATGCATGTCAACACTTACACAATGGTCATCAATGTAATGGTCAACTTACCTTTGTAGAACAGATCCCTATGATCAATCACTGCAGTTAAGACACATCTACATTATAATGTAGCTTCTAATAGTGATATTTTAAGGTGTCAAATTATTTAACACTTACCTGTCTGAATGTTCTCAACTCCTCAGCAGGCTTGCCCCAGTGGTCACAAACTCTCCAATGAGGCAGTTTTTGTCGGCTTCCATAACCCATTCTTGGACATGAAAATAGCATGGGGAAGCAAATTCAAATTTCCTGAGGTCCTTATAATGGTTACACAAACTGCAGAAAATGTGCTTATGTGTTTTGTATCCAAGTTCTTCCGGACCTATGAAAAGAACACTGAAAATAACACAGGTTCAGAAAGGCAGAGGATATTTGCTTCTGCAGCCAAAAAAAAATCACAATTTCAGGTTTCCTGACCTGATTCGTGTTTCTATTGGGAGACAAAAATCTCACGTTTGTGTCTGAAATCAGAAGAAATCTATTGCCCAACAAGCTGTGTAACCCTGATAAACACATAAAAGAAACAACAAATAATTATGGCTGAATGGAAAACAATGCTATGAATACAGCCACAATAGGCAAGTGTTTATCAAACTCTAGCTTTAAGTTTCGGAGTTGTTATTATGTTAAAAGAAAGTTTGTTTGCAAGTGATTTTTAAAGTACTTACTAAATTTATGTAGTGCTACATAAATGTACATAAATTGAAAGCTGGCACAAAAATGGCAGCTGGCAACATCCATAGTCCAAAACTAATGTCTTTCTGATTCATAAATCTCGTTATCATTAAATGAGGTTGGATGACTGCCACATCTGAAACTTTCATCCTTTTTCTGTTCCTTATACACACTAGCTCTGACCTTGGTTAGTAATAGAAGAGAGCTAGTCTTCAGGCCCATTATAGGTTTATTCTGGTAGAAGAGTTATATTAAAAATCAATTGTTGAAAAAGAAGCACCCGACTTGCAAACTGTCCATACTTTAATATGATTCAAACAGGAGATCATGTTCCCTGTTCATGGCAAATGTTGTGAAGCCCTCAGGGAAAATTGTATTTACATTGTACTGCACACAATTTATCAAACAGCAAATTGTTACTTCTACACATGAAGGCATGAATAAAACACAGAGATTCTCCAGAATCTCTCAGTATTTGTAAAGCCCCAATTATGTAAAACAGTTCTCCTCTTTTTCTGAAGGTTTTCATTTTCCATATCCAGCCATTAATTTATATTTGTTATATTTGTTATAAAAATGTTATATTGCCTTCTTCCACTGCCTGCAAAACTTGTTGTTTGTTATTAAATCCTTATTTACTGACAATGGAATAACCACTTTTGAAATTCATTAAAACCTGGCTTGATGTACGGTTGTGGGGGAGTGGTGCCGGGGGGTGGTCGTTGTGGGGCAGGAGTTCCAGGCAGGCAAGCCAGAAGTGTGGGTCTCCCAAACCTCCATCTGAAAATAACAGCAGGGCACCTTTTCATTTTTTTTTCAGTTTTCAGACCTGATAGCTTCTTGGTGGATGGGAAACCCTGCTGCACAAGGCTGCAGCTGGGGGTCAGAGATGAGGGTGGGCAAGAAAGATCAGGCAGAAGATGGCTGGGAGGGCAGGAGGCAGATCACGGGTTGGCAGGGGGGAGAGGGGCATGGAAATTGTAGCAGCCAGGGTATGATCGTGGAAGTTTGGGGGAGATTGGGAGGAGTCAGCAGATCATAGGTTCTGTTAATAGGTTTGCCTGTTGGGTGTGAAGGAAACACGTCCTTGCTAATGGGAATAAGAGCAATGGGCCTTCTTTATACTTAAAATTTCAGAAGGTTTCCTGTCGTGTTTTATGCCTTGGAGTTATGCAGAGATGACTCACCAGTTTCTATGCCAAAGCAAGACCTTTATTTAGAGTGCTTTTAATGCCTGTAGCCACAAGCTTGCAGCTTCCTTCTAGTTTCACTTTCTTGGGCATCACTCAGGCTTTGCTAACAGCACAGGGAACAGTCAACAGACACACGCAACGAAACACAACAATTAAACAATAGAATACCACATCTTCCTTATAGAAGTAAAATAACTTATTTTAAATTAAACCATCCTCAACAACAAGCATATGTACACCAAAACATTTGTTAGAGCTTGTTGTTCATTATCTCGAAGTGCAGGAATCGTCCTTGGGATATGGAGGTCGCAGATGATGGCGCTGAGATGTAACAACTTGGGAAGAATTTTCTGCCTGTCGGTCGGGATGTGCAGGAGCAGGCCGGGCAGGAGGGTAGGGCAGGGGGGCACTGTTTCCCTCTTTTTTCAGGGGTTTGTCTTGCTGCCCTCTTCGAGGAGGTGGCAGCATGGCTGGAGGTTCTCATTCCCAGGGACAGGGGAAGGAGCCCCCCCCCCCCAACCCCCCCACCAACGACCAAATGTGCCTGGGAGGAGGTGGCAGAGATAGTGAGCTCCCACATGGTGTGGCACACCTAGATCCAGTGCCGCTAGCGTTTCAAAGATCTCTTGCGCTCGGGAAGGGTGAGTACCATGTTGGCATTGGTCACTTAACCCAGCAGGTAGGCTTGCCCCCTGGACACACCTCCCCCCCACCCCCCAACTCTGAGCGTAGTGACTGCATTGAATCATTGACAGCATGTGTCCTTCGCTGGGTAAGCCCACAGGTATTGTCCATGCCGAGGTCAGCCTGAGAGGATGGTGAAGAGATGGGTTCTGCACCTGCAGCATGTGGTATCGTGACACCCAGAGTACTGTTTTGGGGGCAACCTGGAGGAGCTGCACCTAGGCGCAGTGCTGGAACTCTAGGCCATGTCAAAGTCTGGGTGATGACATGATGGGGGGGAGCTTCCAGGAGGCATGGCACCAATCAATCTGCTGGCCTTTGTGTTCCACGCTTTGTGCCTCCTTGTTTTGCCAAATGTGATGTAGGCAGCATTTGGCCAAGGAGTGGGGGGGCAGGCCTGGCATCTTTGTGTGAGCTTGTGGCAGCTGCAGGGTGAGGAGGCACTGGAACCCGGCAATGTCCCACTCTGGTTGGGGTTAGATGGCAGCAAAGAAATTCCAGATCCAAGTGGCACTAATTAATGCTAGTCTCTCCTTTTCAGAAGAAGAATGCTCATAATGCCACCAAGCAGTTGAGTCCCTTAGCGTGCACAGGAAGGTCTGGTGGACATACATGAGGCTGGGCTTGGTCTCTGTAGTGGAGGAGTCCACACGGGCCATCACCAATGCATTGAGCCTAGTGGCCGAGTGCCATGCTTCCTCCATGGAGAGAGTGGCGACTTTCATGGAGAGGCTCCTCTAGGAGAACAATTAGGGCTTCCTGGGGCTGCACTCTGACCAGCAAGTTCTCACATTGGCATTGGCCTCAGCTGGTCAGTGCCAGTGTGGGAGATGGTCTGGGCATGTAGCTTCCAAACTTGGTGCCCACCCATCTAGGATGAGCAGGGAGGTCCGAAGCGACCTCATGTCAACGCAACAGCTGCCTGTCGTCTCTGTGGGCTCCTCTCAGGTCACTCCAGACGAGGGCAGCAGCTCCTCTGCCCCTCTGCCAGTGACTGTAGCATCCGATGAGGCTGCGATGACTGGGGAGATGCCAGCTGTGGAACTGGCTGCTCCCTTCCAGGTGGGGCAGGCGCAGGCTCCACAGGCCAGAGGACGGCCGCCAAGGTCATCGAAGCCAATAGGACAACACAGTGAGCAGGCTGTCTCAGATGCCACTCCGAGTGATGGGGCAGCACGAGAAAGCATAAATTTAAGGCATAGTAGGCACACCATGGGTTTCTCACTGGTGCTTTTGTGTTGCCCTGAAATTAGGTCATGATTAGTTGGTGTGCTGTTTAATACCTTTGTTATTTTGTTTCCTTAAGTTCATTTTGTTATATCATTAAATTTAGAAATGCGACCATGGCTGAAGGTGCCTCTTTTCCTCTGCAGGTGAATGGTTACCCATGATGTTATGAGTGAGTTGTGTCACACTGAGCTTTATTGAAAAGGCCCTTAGCTAATGTTCCTATCCAGGCAGGTTTAGCACTCAAGTATTGAGTATGGAGCCTGCAGCACAGATTTGTGTTGAAGATCCATCTGTGGTATGCTAGCTGAAGGTTCGTTGGATTAAAACCTCCTGGGTGTTCCTGGCTCCCCAGAGTATGCCCGGGGCAGAGTTTACCCCCTCAGCATTTCCCTGTACGTGCTCATCCTCGGACTCACTGCTGGACTCATCGTGTGCAGCCGCAGCCACTGCATTTACGTCTTCTTCGTCCACTGCGTCGCTCCTTTCCAGCACAAGATTATGGAGAGCGCAGCATGCAAACACTATCACCGAAACACGATCTCAGGGGTACTGCAGTGCGCCCCCTGAATGGTCCAGGCATCGGAAGCACATCTTGAGGAGACCGATGGTTCTCTCCACCACAGCCCTTGTGGAGGTGTGGCTCCTATTGTACCGCTGCTCGGCTTCTGTTCTTGGATGGCGGAGAGGCGTCATGAGCCACCTTCTGAGGGGATAGCCCTTGTCACCCAGCAACCATCCATCCAGCTGGGCTGGAGCACTGAAGAGATCCAGCACCTGGGAGTGTCTGAGGGTGTAGGCATCATGGGAGCTGCCTGGGTACCTTGCACAGACTTGTAGAATCAGCATCCTGTGATCACACACTATCTGCACGTTCATGGAGTGAAAGCCCTTCCTATTGACGAAGACATTGGGCTCACCTGTTGGCGCCTTGATGGCCACATGTGTGCAGTCTATAGCACCCTGGACACAGAGGAAGCCAGTAATTGCCACGAAGCCTCTGGCTCGCTGTGTCTGGCTGGTCTGATCCCAGTGGCAGTGGATGAAAGTCAATGCGCGTCTGAACAGAGCGTCCGTAACTTGCTTGACACAAGTGTGGACAGCTGATTAGGAGACATTGCAAAGATCACCCATCAACCCCTGGAAAGAGCCAGAGGCATAGAAGTTGAGGGCACCTGTGACCTTTAGAGCCATTGGCATGGGGTGTCCACCCACACAGTTAGGGGAGATCTCAAGGCCTATCGTCTGACGGATTAGTTGACTGTCTCCCTTGAGAGACGGAGCCTCCTTCGGCACTGCACCTAAAACATATTGAGGTAGCTGCTTCGCCACCTATATACCCTGGCCATAGGATAGTGGCATCTTCTGCAGCCCCTTCTGCCTTGGACTTCCTGTTGGCCCTGCGCCTCTTGTGCCTGTGTCTCTCATCCCAAAGGTGGCTCCCCTGGAGGCTGAATGTGCACTCCTGGCCTCCTCCCCCTTTTGGCCCTCCCTTCCTCCTCAGAGGAGTGGAGAGCACAACTCCCATTCCCACGGGAAAATTCTGCCCTTGAGTTTGTGGTTTTGCATGATCAACTCATGATCAACATCGCAATCACTCATCGGAAAAGGAAAATGTATCCTTATAATTACTGTCCTCGAAATATCCTGGTCTGCTGCTTTCAGACACCTTGTGTTCCACATTAAATTGTTGTCCAACAAATAAACATTGGTACTGAGCAACTACTGGATCTGCTTTGGTCCTGATAGAGATGATGTAAGTTTGTGGTTGTGATCTGGCCGCTTGATGTGAATCCAATCTTCAACTTCAAATTGCAGTTCCTTTGCACGTGTTTGTATGTCAAACTTTTGCTTTACCTTGTTGCTTCGAGATTGAGTCCCTTAAGTGGGCAAATAATAGACAAGGGCCTCATCCCACCCCACTCTGATACATGGGTGGCAGGAGAGGCCTGCACCCAACATGTAGCCCCTCAGGCTGCTGGTCAATTGTAGGATGGGATGCCTCCTTCCCATTCCCCTGGGCCAATTGGAGCACACCTCCCCCCCTCCCACATACATCCACAGGCTGCCCTACCTCCGTGCTCTGTCTCTGCTCATGCCCACCCAACCTCCCTCAGTGGGGTTTATCAGCCTGGCTCTGGGGGGACCTTGGACTTATCTCACTGTCTGGGTCCATCGTTGAATGCCGCTTCCTGCCAGACCTGCAGAACCAGCAGTGGCCACTGCTCCTGCTTGGCGCTGCCATTGTGCAGAGCTGCCGGTCTCTGATTTGTGAGCAAATCTATGAGGTGAGACTTCTCCCTGGAGGCAGAGGGAAGTCCCACCTCATACTAATTAAAGGGCCATTGCCTGAAATATTAAAGTGGGGTGGAAGCAGGCTTGCTCCCAAACTTTACGCCAGGGTGTAGCGAGCCCCTGGTTTTATTAGCATGGGGTTGGTTGTAAAGGTGCAGGACACTATTTAACAGACTTTGCACTGTGTATACAAGCTATGTAGTTTCTGTTGACCTCTTCCATGCAGCAATCTATTACTGGCTAACAGACTGCTTCCTGGGATCATTGTTTCATCTTAGCAACATCCAGAGGTCCTTCATGCGCATGATGCAATAAACGGCGCTGTAGTATTTTGGGATAACTGCACAAGTTCCATGTGGGATACAGTTGTCATAAGACAAGGCAAGTTCATTGTGTACTCAGTCCTGCTGGGCCAATTCTTCCTATATTTTATGAGGCCACTTGGTTTATAAGTACTGGCCTACTTTTTGCAGCATGATGTCTGTTGTTAATTCTGACTTCAACTTCTTTCACATAACAAGATTCACAATCACGTGTGAAATCACCACAATCACTTAGTCCCCAATGTCACAAGTTTCTTCACTATGGCTATTGCTAATGCTGTCTGCGATAGTAATGCATGTCAGTTACTCGGTTGTGTTATAAAAACAAAAAACTGCGGATGCTGGAAATCCAAAACAAAAACAGAATTACCTGGAAAAACTCAGCAGGTCTGGCAGCATCGGCGGAGAAGAAAAGAGTTAAGGGTCATGAGGACTTGAAACGTCAACTCTTTTCTTCTCCACCGATGCTGCCAGACCTGCTGAGTTTTTCCAGGTAATTCTGTTTCTGACTCGGTTGTGTGAACCTGGGAAATACTCACCTAAGAGTTGTGCTGATAAAGGTGATCTGACCATCTGTACATGCGTAGAACTGATCAATGACCTGGGTCAATGACCTGATCTTGACGTGGTTAACAACGTAGTTAGTGCTTGGTGATCGGTGCGGAGGGTGAACTTTCTACCATAGAGATACATGTGCCAATGTTCACAAGCGTAGCTACAAGGTAGTGCTTCCTGCTCTCCAGTAGTGTATTTGTGTTCAGTTCCCAACTGTTTCCAGGGTTAGAAGTGCATGAATGACTTTGACTTTGTTGTGTTCAGGCTTTACTCCAGCTCTGTACTCTGGAACGTCAATTTTGGATGCCACGCATGTGCATTTGACCTTGATGAGTGCCAAATTGTGCTGTCCGAGTCAGGACACTTTGCAAGTGTCCTGGTGATTGCAAGATGAGAAGCTTGGACATGTCTCTTTTTTCAGTGGTCTCCGTATACTTAGGAATGAATTTGTGACAAATGTTGGTAGTACCAAGGAACAATGCCAACTCTTTCTTGTTAGACGGAGTTTAAAGTGCATGAGTGGCTTTGACTTTGTTGTGTTCAGGCTTTACTCAAGCTCTATACTCTAGAAAATCAACCTTGGATGCCATGAATGTGCATTTGTCCTTGATGAGCATCAAATTGTGCTGTGTGAGTCGAGTGAGTACCACTGATAACTGTTGATTCTGTTCTGCTTTGTCCCTTCCATGGACAACAGTGTCATCAAAATAATTCAAATACGATCTCAACATCTGACAAGATTGAAAAAACAACCCTCTGGAATGCGCTAGGTGCTAAACTTAATCCATAGGGCATTTTGCAATACTGAATCATACCTTCATTAACAACAAATGTTATAAGGTATTGGCTTTGCCCCACTAGTGGCACCTGAAGATAGCTTCATCACCTGTTGAGCTTTGCGAAGATTGCGGAATCATGAAATTATGCTGATAGTTCTTAGATTGTAGGAAGTGAACACTTGTCTGGATTGATTCTTTGTTGACCGCCTTTAGATCAACACATAATCTAAGTTTGCCATTTTTGCATTGCATAATGACGAGGCTCAATATCCATGATGTTGATTCGAATCACTCAATAATACTGTCTGCTTCAAGTTGTTTCATAAGACCATAATAAGATCATAAGAAATAGGAGGAAGAGTAGACCATTTCGGCCCATTGAGCCTGCTTTTGCCATTCAATAACATCATGGCTGATCCGATTGTGATCTTAATACCATTTTCTTGCCTTCCCCATAGCACATGACTCCCATGAAATGCTGCAGCTCCTTTGACACTTTGTGAAGATTGCGAAGGGCAACTCTCTTCAGTTTTGAAGAACTGGTGCAATTGATGTGTTGACATGAGGAGTATGATAGTGGCCCTTAATCTCCCCAAATATGGTCAATAAGAAAGGATACCATTGTTTGGAGTCTATGATACCAATCATGTTAATGTATACTCCAGCCAAGCTTATCGAACAGTTTACTCCATTCTTTGGCTATGCAGAATGTGAATATTTCTAGGGTGATGTTTTTGTAACACACTGGAACTGTGATCATTCCCAAAACCAGAATAATAGAGAAGTCATAAACTTGAAGAGTGTCTGTCACTGGAGTGAGAGAAAATTTCGAAAAATAATAATGGTACATGTTGTCACTCAATTTAGATGCTTTCACACCAACATTAATAAGGAGTGACACTGAGATGTCCATGATTTTGACTGAGGATTCTTTAAAATGAACTGTTGGTTTACTACCCATGATACTCTACATATGCCTTACCTCACTCTCAGGAGTGGATTCCTCTAAGCATTAAACTGATGAAGGTTTCTTCTTCAATGACCTACACACCTTGGCAAGGCGATTTCTCTTTAATCATGAGTTACACTTTTTCCCTTGAATTGGTGTTGTGAACAGATGGTTACCTCCACAATTTGGACAAAGTTTTGAGGGTATCTGAACGTGATGGGCTCTCTGGTATCTCTGGTGAAATATATATTTTTCGAGACTTCGTCACACTTCGCTTTGGCCCAAAGTATTTTTTGAGAGCACTTACCGCAGTAGCAAATCTTCTTTAAGCTGCTTGAATATTAGTTGGCCTTCAGCTCCAAGACAATGTATGAGGATTGCCTTCTTGCAGTTCACTGCCACATGCAGACTGTCTATTCCCCATGTCGAGCAAGTAAGTCTTGAGATCTGAAACCTGTTGATCCCACAACATGGGGTGGATCTCACAGTGAAGAAAGGAAAGGTGCTGGAGGCAGTAAATTTAAACTATTCCCAATCTTCATCACCAATTGTTGCGTTTTATGCCTCAGAGATATCTAGAGGTGATACACCAGGAGCTTTGAAAATGTCAGTAGCCACCAGCTCCCAGTTTACATTTGGCTTCTTTTATTCAGTCACTACACAGACTTGACGAGTACAGAGAACTGTCAAAAAACACACACAAAGACTGAACAAAGGCACCTCCATTTTGAGTTGCACTGACACCCTTCTACCTGCCTCAGCTGCACCCACCTCTTCCAGTGGGTCTGCTATCTGTTCAGAACTTCAGGCTCTTCAATTGGACCTCCAACCTTGGGAACCCACCCACCATCCTTAAATGGATGATGAACGCAGGGGCAGCCTGTTAATTGGCTGCCTCTTGCAAGATTGTGAAGCCATGTGGACAACAGACCAATGGGCTCAGGGCTTGAAAATGTTTCCGACCCTCATTTATTTTCAATGCCAGGCAGTTGCTGCCCAGAGAGAGAGGGAAAGAGAAAAGGAGAAAGGATGGAGCGGGAGAGTGAGAAGACTGTCTATCCTGTCCAGGAGTACCTCCCAGTACATATCCCAACCTTGGCATGCTGATATTTTACCACTTGATTTAATATGAAGATATATTAGCCTATCATAAATTCATGTAAAATTTTTGAATCGGTGATCAGCTACTTGCACAATAAATTGTTGGTAAGGTTCTAAGGTGACAGAGCTCCTACAGATTACAAACTTGAACCAATGCACATGTCCACCACTCAGTTACATTTTTGAAGCAATTAGTTATAAATACTGATTAATAGCACACCCCATTACAAGAACTTCATCATCTAGATTGTATAAAGGATGCTTAGTTTTACTTTACATTTTACTTTAAATCACTGTCACAATGCATTATTTTCTTAGAATCTTAGGCATAATTTTCCCACCGGCTTCAGGACCCCAACATCAAGACCAAATAGGGGTCCCAAGCAAACAACTTGCCTGCTGCAAGGATGGCGTTGCAATCTTCTGGGAGATGGTCTCCATTGGCTCACTCTAAGCTTGTCATGCTTTGGACTATTGGTACTGCCTCCCAATCAGAGGGCTAACAGCTCTAGAAAATTGGCAACCCCCTGGAACAAGTAGGTGGTGCTGAGGCAGGTCAGGGACTGTGAGGCCGCCTCAACATAGAGGTGCCCTAGCAGGCTTGCACAGCAATTATCACATAACTGGTGTCTAGATCAATAGGTGAATTGGACTAGGGGAAAAAGCCGTCCGCAGGATTTGTCTCAGCTATGATTGTGATCTTTCCTGATTGTGCTCCCCCCCCTTCCCCTTATCTGGTGGAGCCTCTGGCACTGATAGCCCCCACCACAGCCCCCCCATTCCCCCAACCCCTCCAACTTTGCACAGAGAGGCTGCTTCCATTGAGCTGGTGGCATCCATATGCGGAGGGGGTGCCACTTCAATGCTGACAAAATGGCGGAGAGGCTGCAAAGTTGACCTTAATTGGGTCCATAACAATGGAAATTAGCTGCCCACCTCAGTGGACCAGGCAGCTGATCCACATTCCAACATACCCTTGGGAAAGATCCCCAGCAGCAGAAATGCATTGTGGAGCCATCCCGACACAGCTTGCCCTATTTCCCAAGCACTTCCCACTCTGCATCCAAGCCTGCCATCACAGGGCTGGGAAAATTCAGCCTTTTATGGTTTTCATTAGATTGCTTAAATAACAATGAGATTTATGAAATAAAAAACTCAAAAAAATTAAGACAAAGGAGCAGTTCTGATTTCACACAGGGCCAGATTGCTTGAAATAAAATGCCCAGTGAGGCAATCCAAGTGAATAACATCCGCTAATTTTAAGAGTTGGGCAGACATTTGGTGGGAAAATCAATTGAGGCTGTGCCCCATGTATTATTGTTTTGAATGGTGGGGCTTTAAATAGAGGTCATTTTTCCCCCTATTGTGTGTTTAGATGAGGTGTCCAGTTTTGCTAATGCCACATTGAAGAGTGAAAGGTGCCGATTTCCCATCCACATCCACTGAGCTCAAGAAATGGCTTCTGCATCATTCAAAATGGTTGCCAGTTCAGGCTTTAGAAATCTAAAGTAAAAAATTAAACTCTAACGCACTCACAGATTATTCTTACTGTTCCTATTGGTACTGTAGCTGATATCAGTTCATCATTTTGATCAAAACATCACTTAGCTAATTGTGTGCCAATATATCATTTTGATCAGATGGGTCAAGAATGAATTAATGAAGTGTCAGTGGCGAAAAGGAAACCCAAAAGGGTGCATTATAAATTCTTCAGTTCTTCCTTTTTTTGAATGAAATACTTATGCAGCCTTCCTGACAAAGAACTGCTCTGATTATATTAAATTTCTGACAGATTTTGGAAAATTTTGTGTGCAAATGGAATGCCATTGGCTAATAGCTGGCCCATAAAATACAAGAAGACTGTATATAAACTGTAAATAAAGTTTAAATTGAAAAAAAGAAAAAATGTCCAATGAAAGGTAAAGATGCCAGTATTCAACTGCTTTGTTTGAGTAAAACGGTTACCTCAGCTTATGGATTGCAGAAGTCAAGAATGGAAAAAGCTTACGCCAGGCTTCAGGAAATGAAGAAGGTGCAGAAAATCAATGTTCTCTGAATAAATAGCCTGTCTGCTCTTCTCTGCTCTTTCAAAAAATCCCCAGCACATATAATCGCTGACTATTACATATGCAAGCATTCTCCCCAGTGTTGCTTCAAATAGTTCAATCAATTTGAATCAGCACACGTAACCTCTCTTGCATTTACATTTGCTTTAATCAATAATGATCATCTGTGCTTCTCTTATAGGCTCATTGGAGGAGAGGTTTCTCCGACACAAAGTGTTCCCGTGCAGAAATTTGTACGTCAAGTCAGATACGTCCAACTGTATGAAAATTGAATAATAGCGTCAAAAAGCATAGTAAACAGTCCACAAATTGTACATTGAATCATTCTTTTTACATGTTTACTAAAAGAAAATCTCACAAAATACTGCTCAGTTTGCAAAATAGACTATTTACTATACAATACAAAACTCATAAAATATGATCCATTAAATGTTGATGTTCTGATGGTTTTGGCACTATAATGCTAGTAGTTACTCTATGTGACACTATTTTGTTGTGGATTCAACAAAGAGAAACAGCTACATGACAGTTTGGCGTTTGAGATTTTTTTCATTTCTGTAAACTTTATCATAATACACAATGCAATGGGGTGGGGGTGGGGTGGGGGGGTTGGTGGGGTGCATAATCCACACACCCAGAATAAAAGTGGAATGTGAACCCTCCCCCAATTGGCCAGCTGGCCTCGCAGCCGTTTAACGGTCATGGAGCCTCCAGCTACGAGAAAGTTCCACTTCTGAGAGCCACCAGCCAGTTAAATGGTGTGGGAGCGGAGACCACTGCTGGTACTGCAATCAGTCCTGAAAAAGGCACTTGGAAATGGAGGCTGAATTTTAAGGTAAGTCCAGGGTCTTACTGGGGCCAGGCTGGCAGGCCCTGGAGAATGGGTAGCAAGAGGCATGAATGGGACTGGGTGCACAGGCTAGGGTGAGAGGGAAAACATGAGAGTGGGAAGAACTTGTGGGTCTCTGATGCGCACAGTGGTTCCCCCCTTGACAAGCCACCAATTCACCAAGTGAGACCTGCAAGGCTGGACACTTGGTGCAGGCCTCTCCCTTACAACAAGTGTAATCCCAGTGGTGGCTGGGGGAAGTCCTTAACCAGCTGTTAATTGACCACTTAAAAGCTTCAAAACAAAAACAGAATTACCTGGAAAAACTCAGCAGGTCTGGCAGCATCGGCGGAGAAGAAAAGAGTTGACGTTTCGAGTCCTCATGACCCTTCGACAGAACTTGAGTTCGAGTCCAAGAAAGAGTTGAAATATAAGCTGGTTTAAGGTGTGTGTGTGGGGGGCGGAGAGATAGAGAGAGAGAGAGAGGTGGGGGTTGGTGTGGTTGTAGGGACAAACAAGCAGTGATAGAAGCAGATCATCAAAAGATGTCAACGACAATAGTACAATAGAACACATTGGTGTTAAAGTTAAAGTTGGTGATATTATCTAAACGAATGTGCTAATTAAGAATGGATGGTAGGGCACTCAATGTATAGCTCTAGTGGGGTTTTTTTTTAAATAATGGAAATAGGTGGGAAAAGGAAAATCTTTATAATTTATTGGAAAAAAAAGGAAGGGGGAAACAGAAAGGGGGTGGGGATGGGGGAGGGAGCTCACGACCTAAAGTTGTTGAATTCGATATTCAGTCCGGAAGGCTGTAAAGTCCCTAGTCGGAAGATGATCTGCTTCTATCACTGCTTGTTTGTCCCTACAACCACACCCCCCCCCACCTCTCTCTCTCTCTCTATCTCTCCGCCCCCCACACACACACCTTAAACCAGCTTATATTTCAACTCTTTCTTGGACTCGAACTCAAGTTCTGTCGAAGGGTCATGAGGACTCGAAACGTCAACTCTTTTCTTCTCCGCCGATGCTGCCAGACCTGCTGAGTTTTTCCAGGTAATTCTGTTTTTGTTTTGGATTTCCAGCATCCGCAGTTTTTTTGTTTTTATAACTTAAAAGCTTCAATTGACTCAGGGGGGTCAGGCCACCCGATGCCTCCCCTAACTGCTGGTAAGATTGCAGTGGGGACAGGGTGCCCTAATTTCATCCCACCTGACAAACACCTGCAGGGGAGCTGTAAAATCCAGCCCAATGTTAATATGATTATCACATCAATCCACAACTGAAACTAAAGTCAAAGGATGGAATCATCCCAGATTTGCACTAAGTGCAATGGCGGGTGAGAAAAAAGACATTTTGCCTGCTGGCTGCAATGGCGGGCTTTTCATACCATATCACCCACTTCCTGGTGCATCCCGCCTCATTAATAATGCATTCACAGGAACCACACCGGATCACTGGCAGGTGGGCTTGGACTTTCCCGTCACACCATAACCTCAGCGCTTCCTCGCTCCAGGCGCCATATTTAAAGTGCACCAGAGCACAGCCTACATGAGTTTACAGACCAGGACTGCTCCAGGTGACAGATGGCCCAGAAAGCAAAGGTGGTAGCAACCCCCAAATTTAGTGATGCCTCTCTGGGGCAACTGATGTGTGGTAAAGTGAGGTACCCTGTCCCTTTAAGAGAATGCAGGTGTACTGATCATGTGACAGCACTAATGAATCACTGTACAGCACAGACACTGGAATTGTAAGTCTAGTTCTGGAGGTTTTTGAGTGAGCACGTATGAACTGGTGCTCTGCCCT
Source organism: Carcharodon carcharias (assembly GCF_017639515.1). Taxonomy (NCBI): domain Eukaryota; kingdom Metazoa; phylum Chordata; class Chondrichthyes; order Lamniformes; family Lamnidae; genus Carcharodon; species Carcharodon carcharias. The sequence goes on along the minus strand of NC_054467.1, from coordinate 128,200,484 downwards.
CTGTCTCAATAAACCATCACATTGTATTCTTACATCAGTCTCTTCCCATCATTGATTGCAAGCAGCAACTGATGAATCCATAGGAAGGCATACAGTTAGAGTTCGGTTGGACAACAAAATCATTTACCCAAGACGTAAAAGTGGCAATGAGGATAAAAACATTGTAAGACCCTTGAGTGAGAGTCCACAAGGTGGGTGAGCAAAGCATTCAAAAGAGCATCTGTACTTATCCTGTAAAATAAGTGACAGCCGGCCATCGGAGCAGAAAGCAATGCTGCAGTTTGAAACTTAATAAAAAACCCTGCGGAATTGAGATCTTGGGATCCTGCTGAAACTCAAAAAGAGCACAAAACTCAGCAGAGAAAAGCCGACTACTACAGAGACAGCGTTTAAAAAAAAACGGTGACTGCTCTTAAAGCAGCAATGCATTTAAACTGGTAAATACATGAAAGATGGCTATGGGCAGAAAATTATAAAAGACCGCAGAGAGAGGGCAACTCCAAGGTACCCCAAACACCTAAATTCGTCATTACCTGGAAAGCCTATCAGAAGTGCAGTCCCCTTGCAGTCATTCACGATGCCGCTGTTTGGGCCTGTCGATCCATTCAACCCCATTTCATATGACTGGTCTCAGAATGTTGAATGCCTAGCTTTCTTTTTACCGCTAATGACAGCGTGGGGCAGGAGAAGAAGAGGCCAATTCTTTTGTCCTCATGCGGGAGCAAAATGTATAGGCTGATCCGCAGCCTTATAACACCTAACACCCTAGACACAAAGACTTTCAACGAGTTAATAAAAATTCTACAGAGCCACCTGAGATCAAAGCTCTCAGTTACTAGGCAGCGATTTAAGTTCAATTCAAGGAACAGGCTTCCACAGGATACATGGCTGACTATGTGGCCATTTTAAAGGCATTAACTGAGCATTGTGAATTCGGGACGTCCATTAGCGATATGTTGAGAGACCAGCTGATATGCAGAATTGGAGATGATGCTATCGACAGGCATTTACTAGCCCAACCTAATCTAGACTTCAATAATGCATTAGAATTAGTGACCATGATGGAGAGTACTATTAGAAATTCCAAAGTTATAAAAGATACACAAAATGGCACTGTCCTCCTCGTCGAGCGGGACTGTCTGGCAACAAAAGGCGTGAAAACTTCAGACTCCACGGAAAGACAGGAAATGCTCTCTAGCTCCAGGCCATTGAAAAGCAATGGTACTGCAGTGAAAACCCACAAAATGAATGAGAGAAATACATCCAGGCCTCCAGTGAGCGAATGACAATGCAAACAGGTCAAGTCTATTTCTTCTGCAGAGAAAGGCTAAAACAACACTATAAAGGCAGAAGGAAAAATCGTGAAATATGCCTCATCAAAGAGCCAGGAGAAATAGAATCAGCCATCCATTCATTATACAACCTCAAAGTGGGTAGAACAGAGCCACTCCAAGTAATCATTACAGTTAATAGACAGCCCATTAAGATGGAAGTTGATATGGGAACATCAATGTCCATCATTGGAGAACATATATTTAAATATCTGAGTAAAGGAACCCATCCTTTGAAATTAGAAGTTTCAGACACAAAGTTGAGGATATACATGGGTGAAGAAATAAGACTGAAAGAGTTATGTCAAGTATGGAGAATATATCTGAAAGGCTGCCCTTGTTAGTGGTAGCTGGAGAGGGCCCCATAGGCTGCAACTGGCTCGAAAATATTAAATTAAAATGGGCCAAAATTTTTCAGATTACAACGAAAAGCTTACAGGAATTGCTACAAAAGTATGCTTCCGTTTTTAACATCAGGTTAGGAAGGTTTCAAGGTCTACAGGCCAAGATCTATGTAGACCCAAACGCAACCCCTAGATTTATAAGAGCCAGGCCAGTCCCTTATGCTCCACGGGACAAAGTTAATTCCGAACTGGACAGACTGGAAAAATTGGGAACCTACAACCAGTGCAATTTTCTGAGTAGGCAGCGCCCATTGTACCTGTACTGAAGCCAGACTAAAGCGGTGATTATAAGCTAATTGTCAATAAAGTGGCCGAACTTAATAGACACCGATACCCAAAGCTGAGGAATTGTATTCAAAGTTGGCAGGGGCACCACATACTCGAAATTAGACATGAGCTATGCCTACCAGCAGGTAGAGTTGGAAAAGGACTCTGGGGAATTTGCACCGAGTATTGTATCAACACACAAGTCTACCCTTTGGGGCCTCCTCAGTATGTGCTATTTTCCAAAGAACAATTGGAAACTTGCTCCAAGGACTGACCCACGTTATTGTTTACTTGAATAACATATTGGTCACGGAATTGACCGAGGATGAACACATACCAAATCTAGAAGAGATGCTCAAATGCTTCACACAAGCGGTGGTACGCTTAAAACGAGAGAAGTGTCTGTTCCAAGCTAAGGAGGTAGTTTACTTGGGCCATAAGATTGATGTGCAGGACTTGCATCTTGTGGAAGAAAAAGTCGAGGCCATTTGTGAGGCACCTACCCCGAGAAATACCAAAGAGCTTAAGACCTTAGGCATGGTAAACCTTCCAAACCTCTTGGCCCCATTGTATGGCCTGCTTGAGAAGAACCAGAAATGGGGCAGAGTTATCCATTGTGGAGAGGAGAGGAGAGCGGGAGCAAGCGCAGGCAGGCGCCGGCCTGCTCGGTGCCCATGATCATGTCCGTCCTGCCATTTTATGCAGGTGGGTCAGTTAAGGCCTGCCCAGCGTATTTGCCGACTCGCGTGGATAGCAGGAGTGGGCAGGCGGCGGCGGGCGTGCACAGACCACCCGGTCCAAAGGCGACCCGGCAGCCTGTTTAAAAGAAGGCCTGGCAGCCTCCTGTAGGCTGGTGACAATGGCCAGTTTGAGGGTGCACCACCGGGGGTCGGCTGAGCAGGCCAGGCTGGAGGGAAGGGCAGAGGAGCAGGCCAAGCTGCAGGGTCTGCCACAGGAGTTGGGCAGACTGCAGGGTAGGCCAGTGGGGGGCCAATGCGCCTCTCACTTTTCAGGTGATTGCCTTGCTGCCCTCCTCGAGGAGGTGGCAGCACAGCAGGAGGTGTTTGTCCCCCAGGATGGGAGAATGTGGCCCCCCCCACATGACCAAATGTGCCTGGGAGGAGGTGGCGGAAATGGTGAGCTCCCACGACGTGGTGCAGCACACCTGGATCCAGTGCCATAAGTGCTTCAACAATTCATTGGAAGGGTGAGTACCATGTTGGCATTGCGCATTTAACCCAACAGCTGGCCTTAGCCTTTGAGGCACCCCCTCCCCCTCCAAGTCTTACTTTCGTGACTGCATTGAATCATGTTGGGCATTTTTCCTTCACTGAGTGGGCAAGCAGAAATTGCCCATGCTTAGATCAACCTGAGTGGTTCATGAGGAGATGAGTTCTCCTTCGCACCATGTGTTGCTCTTCGTCACACATGACTAGTCTGGGGGCAACCTGCAGGAGATGCAGGTAGGCGCATACTCAGAACTCCAACACATGGTGATGAGATGGGGAAAGGAGAGACTCAAGGTGTCGCAGCCAAGAACCATCTGCTGCTCTCGACAAGGACGTAGTTGCACTTCCTTGCCATGGGAGCAAAGACCATATGGTTCTTAAAGTGATGTACTCAGCATGTGTCCAAGGTGGCCATTGGTGGGGGGGGATTGGGAACAGGCATACTATCTTTGTGTGAATGATCAGCAGTAGCAGGGAGAGGAGGCACTGGAGGCCTGATATGGCCCACTGTGGTTGGGGTGCGGAATGCGCGTGCAGAGTCCATGTGTAAATTGCCGCAATTAATGGTGTTCTCTCTTTCTCAGGAGATGAACGTTCATAGTGCCTCGGAGCGTGCGAGGACTGGAGGCGGGCAGCCACACCTCCTCATGTTAAGCCACTTCGAACAGGAGGTCCTTGGGCTTGAGAGGCACCATGCGCCCAGGTCAACTTGTGTCAGTGAGGCTGGGGTGGAACGGCCAGATATTTGAGGCCAACAGTGAGATCCACAATGTCCTCCCAACATCCATAGCACTGATGATTGTTTAATTTGTTATTGCTGTAACATTGCCTGATCACAGAGTGATAGAGTCAGAGGTGTGGAGCACAGAAAAAGACCCTTCGGCCCTTTGAGAATGCCTGGGTCAAACACGTTCCTAAGAACCAATCCCATTTCCTAGCCCTATGTCCGTGGCCTTGTATGCCATGGCATTGCGACTGCATATCCAAATACTTATTACGTTAGGAGGATTTCTGCTTCTACCACCCTTTCAGGCAGTGCGTTCCACATTTCCAACACCCTCTGTGTGCAAAGGTTGCTCATCACATCCCCTGTAAACCTAATGCCTCTTACCTTAACTCTATGCCCCCTGGTTACTGATCCCTCCTCCAAGGGGAAATGCTCCTTTATGTTAACCCTATCTATGCCCCTCATAAGTTTATACACCTCAATCATGTCAGCTGTCAATCTCCTCTGCTCCAGGGGAAATAACCCCAGTCTATTCAATCTCTCCTCATAACTGAAACTCTCCAGCCCAGGTAACATCCTGGTAAATCTCCTCTGCACTCTCTCTAGTGCAATCATATCCCTCCCATAAAGCGCATTTCAGAACTGCGTGCAGAACTATAGCTGTGGCCTAAGCAGTGTTTTCTGCAGTTGGAACATTACCTCCCTGCACCTATTTTCTATGCCTTGGCTAATAAAGGCAAGTATGGCATATGCCTTCTTAAACACCTTACGTACCTGTCCTATTACCTTAAAGAACCAGTCGACATGCGCATCAAGGTCCCCCTGACCCTTGTTACTTCCCACAGTCCTACCATTCATCGTGTATTCCCGTGCCTTGCTTGTCCTTCCCAAATGCATCACCTCACACTTCTCCAAATTACATTCCATTTGGCATTCATCAGCCCATCTGACCAGCCTGTCTGTATCCGCCTGTAATGTAAGGCTATCCTCCTGACTATTTACCACCCCACCAATGTTCATGTCCATTGATTCTAGAAGGGTGGGCGCATAATGAGCCAGGGGAAAAGGGATGAAGTGTGTCACTGTGTGCACGCTAACTGACCCACTGTCCCTGTTGTTCATTTCAGCATCATCAGAGCACGGTCAGCAGGAGGAGCTGTAGGTGCCCCCTCTCACACCTGAGGGCCCTCAAGTGTCACCTGCGTCACACCATTTCTGGGAAGCAGGCACTAGCGCAGATACTAGCATCTTGGTGGGCATTGGAACACCGGCTAGTGTCCCCGGTGCACACTGGAGATGGCACTTCGTATTCACTGGAGAAGCTGACAGAGGCAGAGAGTGCTGATGGAGCCAGCAGTCAGTTCCTGATGACGTGCCTCTGGAGTCGTCCGCGATGCAGCAGCTGCAGAAAATGCGCCCAGGTGTGTGGGAGCATCTGGGGAGATACATGAGGCTGTGCTTCGCTTGGTGTCTGTGGTGGAGAAGTCTACGTGGAGCACCACTGATGCAATGAGCATCATGGCAGAGCCATGGAGAGAGTGGCGACTCAGGTGGAGAGGCTCCTCCAAGGGAACAATCAGGTCCCCCTGGGGTTACGCTCGGATCTACTAGTCCTCACAGAGACATTGGCGCAGTGCCAATGTGGGAGATGATGTGGGTTTCAAGCTTCCCAGCTCGTTGCCCATCCATCTACGAAGAACAGGGAGGTCCAAAGTGAGATCACGTCGGTGCAGCAGCTGCCTGTCATATCTGTGGGCTCCTTTCACGGTGCTCTGGATGAGGGCACCAGATCCTCCGCCCCTCTCCCAATGACCGTTTCATCCGGTGAGGCTGAGACCAATGGGGAGATGCCAGCTGTGGAACTGGCAGCTCCCTCCCAGGCAGGGCCAGCACAGGCTCCACAGGCCAGAGGACGACTGCCAAGATCATCAAGGCCAACAGGACAGCAGAATCAGCAGACTGTCTCAGATTCCACTCCAAGCGATGGGGTAGCAACGAGACATAACACTTGGAAACGGAAACATAAGGCACCTTAGGCACATCACAGGTTTGTCGCTGGTACTTTTGTGCTGGCCCAAGATTAGGTCCTTGTAATTTATTTATGTTTGCTTACAGTATTATTTTGCAACTAGGTGAACATCTGATGTTAAAATTAAAAATCAGATGTGTGACCATGGCTGAGGGTGGCTCATTTGTTCCGCATGTGTATGTTAAAGAAAAATGTCATGAGTGTTTGTTTGGACATTCAAATTTATGTCCAAAGCCCCTAATTCCTGCTGACGACCTGGCAGATTTTGCACTTAGGTGCTGAGTATGAATGCACCAGGCAAGGCTAGTCCTGCTGATCCATTTGTGTTGAGCTAGCTGAATGTTCATTGGATTAAAGCCTCCCCGGTGTCCCTGCCTCCTTGGTGTAGTCCCGGGTCAGCGTCTGCTCCCTCAGTGTTCTCCTGCGCTTGCTCATCCTCAGAATCAGTGCTGGACTCATCGTGTGCAGCCACAACCACTGCGTCAACATTTTCATCGCCCACTGCATCTTTCCAGTGCAAGATTGTGGAAAGCACAGCATGCAACCACTATCAGCGACACACTATCTGGCGGGTGGGAGGTGGGGGGTGGGGGTGGGGGTTGATACTGGAGTGCAGCCCCTGTGCGGTCCAGGCATCGGAAGCGTATCTTGAGAAGTGTCTGAGGATGTAGGCATGGTGGGAGCTGCCTGGGTACCTTGCACAGACTTGTAGAATCAGCATCCTGTGATCAAACACTATCTGCACGTTCATGGATTGGAAGCCCTTCCTGTTGACGAAGGCAACGCTGACGCTCTGATGGCCACAGGTGTGCAGTCGATTGCACCCTGGATGTGGGCGAAGCCAGCAATGGCCGCGAAGCCTCTGGCTCGCTGTATCTGACTGGCCTGGTCCCAGCGGAAGTGGATGAAGGCCATGCACGCCTGAACAGAGCGGCTGTAACCTGCTTGACACAAGTGTGGACAGCTGATTGAGAGACACCGCAAAGATAACCCACCGAGCCCTGGAAGGAGCCAGAGGCATAGACGTTGAGGGCATCTGTGACCTTCAGAGCCACTGGCATGGGGTGTCCACCCACACAGTTAGGGGAGATCACAGTGCCAATCATCTGACAGATGTAGTTGACTGTCTCCCTTAACAGTCGGAGCCTGCTTCAGCACTGCACCTCAGACATAGTGTGGTAGCTGCTTCGCCGCCTGTATACCCTGGCAGCGGGATAGTGGTGCCCTCTGTGGCCCCTTCCACCTTGGACAACCTCTTGGCCCTGCGCCCCTTTTGCCTGCACCTTTATTCCCAAAGGTGGCTCCCCTGGAGGCTGATTGTGCACTTCTGGCCTCCTCCCCCTTCTAGCCCTCCATTCCTTCTCAGAGGAGGTTCCTCAGGATTCCATACCCAGGTTAAGGGGAGGCTTCCTGAAAGCTGCAGGCCCGCTAAAGATTACTGACTGGAGAGTGCTGACCTGAAGGTTCAAAGTAAAGCTGCTGGAATTCGTTCTGAACTGCTGCAGGTCACTCAGGCAAGTTTAAAAAACTTTCTGCAATAAATATCCCACAAAGCAGATTGATGACCCCACTGAGCCCCCTTATCCCGCCCATGGATGAGGTTCATAGAAAATCCTCTAACCTGCCTGCCCGTTGCGTTCATGCACCAACCTGAAGATCTCACAGGCGCCTAAAAGTCACCGAAAATTGATGGCTAAAGGGCTTTAACTGGCCCGTTAATTAATGGCGTGCGCGCGTCAGACTTCATCGTGTGCCTGCCCTGCGAAATATCGTGATGGCGCGTGGTGACATTGGGACACATCAAACTGAAAATTCTACCCATGGAGTTGGCAAGCCCCGCAATAGGATGCCTTCCTGAAAGTGAAGCGATTGTTAAGATCGTCGACCTTGTTGGTCCACTTTGACTCCAAGAAGGAATTAATTTTAACATGTGAGGCATCTCCTTATGGAATAGCGGCTGACCTTTCACATCAGATGGTGGATGGCTCTGAACAACCCATTGATTATACATCTTGCACACTCAGTATCGCAGAGCGACAATATTCCCAGATTGAAAAAGAAGGCCTAACTGTCGTGTTCGGCTTCCAGAAGTTTCAGCAATATCTCCATGGTCACCATTTCCATCTTATAACTGATCACAAGCTGCTACTGGGGTTATTCAGAGAAGTCAAAATGATACATCTATCGCATCAGATCACAGCCAGGAATGGGCACTAATATTAGCCACTTACGAATACACTTTTGTTCACCGTTCAGGAATGCAAATCGCACATGCTGACTCACTAAACCACCTTCCTCTGCCAGCTAATAATGGGGAGGCTCCGATTCCCCAGGAACTGGTCTTAGTGCTAAATTTTCTAGATTCCTCCCGGGTTCAGACCAGACAAATCCATGAGTGGACAAGCCAGGACCCACGAATGTGTAATGTCTGGGAGCAGATCTTGAAGGGTTGGTCATGGGTGTGTCTCCACTCGATTACGTGGGACCCTTCTTGGACACAATGTTCCGTTTACTGATTGACTCCCACTCCAAATGGATGGATGTCTATGAAGTCTGGTCACCCATGTCGGCTGCCACCATAGACCGTTTGCAGCAGAGTTTCTCAGTGCATGGGTTTCCGGAGGTACTCGTGTCTGACAACAGGGCCACTTTTACCAACAGGAAGTTCCACAGGTTCTTGACCATTTATGGCATTACCCATATCTAAACCTCACTCTATCATCCAGCATCAAACGGCATGGCTGAGCCGACAGTCCAAACCTTTAAATCTGGGAAGAAAAGGGTGGAAGGGGATTCCATTGACATGAGATTGTCCTGGTTCTTGTTCACATACCACACATGATGACCGGCATTGCCCCTGGAGAACTACTAATGAAGAGATGTCTCCACACCCACCTGACCCTTATCTGGCCGAATTTAGAAGGGAGGGTGCAGAAAAGCCAATAGGCACAGAAGACCAGTCACAATGGTCATGATCACAAAAAACTTTCACAGTGGGAGATGTGGTCCTTGTGAAGAAATTTGAAGATGGGCCCAATTGGCTGTTAGGTGAGGTGAGTGCAGTAACTGGACCTCTCTCCTATAATTTATCGGTTAAACAGCCAGATAATTAGACAACACATGGATCATCTCCGCAAAAGAACGTCAGTCCCACAAGAAGAAATGCAGTCTTCATCTACGCTTGAGTTTGTGCCGCATGTAGTGTTCAGGTCACATGATTTGAAAGCACCAGCGGGACCTGTGGGCCCCAAGGGGGTCGGGGAGACAAACCTGCCAATTTCCACTGAGGAACCTCATGGACAACTGTCCCCTGAAAAGGAGGTCTTGGAAAAACATTACAAGGTTGTTGAGCTGCGATGCTCAAAACGTCCGAGAAAGCTGCCTGAGAGACTTGACCTGTAAGTAGTTCTTGTGTAAATAGTTAAAGTGTCTTAAGCTTGTTTGCTGTACTTTTAATTGAAGGTGGCGGGGGGGGGGGGATATGGTAAAGTGAACTACCCTGTCCCTTCATGTGACTGCACTGACGAATCACTATACAGCATGGGTAACTAGAAACTGTAAGTCTAGCTCTGGAGGTTTCTGAATGAGCACATTTGATCTTGTGCTATGCCCTATGTCTCAATAACCCATCACTGTTTATTCTTACATCAGTCTCTCCCCATCACTATTTGGAAGCAGCAATTGATGAGAACATAGGAAGGCATGCAGTTAGAGTTCAGTTGGCCAACAAACTCATTAACTCAAGACATAAAATGCTATATGCATTGGAAGGCTGCCACAAGGTACTCTAGCTCAGCTCTGGTTGCAGGAGGTCCACCAGCATCACCAATCCAGCCTGGGAGTTGGTGGCAGCGGTGGTCAGCACCATCAGAGCAGAGAGAAGGTCAGCCGGCCAATGCAGGAAGAGGATGAATGCTTTTATCCCTTCCACCAGGGTAACTCAATTACCTCATCACCCTCAGCTCACACACTCTCAAGCCCATCACACATCCACAGGGATCTCACACCTCAAGGGGCAACACCACTTACACACACACTCACATCTCCATCAGGCTCATACTCTCTGGAGCTCACGTCCTCATCCTGACGATGGTTCCGCTCACCACAAACATTCCACGCAGTGTCATGAATCCTGCTCATGCTCTCTCCATCTATTTTCATGTAGGAGATGCTGGCTCACATCAACAGGGAGAGGTCCTAGACTGAGGGTGGGGTGGCCCACTTTAGGTCCCTCACTCACTTTGAGAAAGGTTCCATTGTGCTGACAAGTGAGGACGTGGACTCTGCCTGTGGCAACGGTGAGGTTGGTGGCGAGCACTCACTTGATGATCCTGCATCACATCATCATCTCTCAACTCAACTGTTAGTGCTCTCTCTCCTGCTTTTGACTCAGCTGCCATGCACTAATTATCTCTACTTTGGTTCACAGGGAGCAACAGACACCCTCACCCAGCCAGTCACTCAGATCCATCCAGGTCGTCAGTTTTGGCCAAGAGTATATGTCCTCCATTGAAGAGCTGGAACTAAACAGCCTGAAAGATCAATCACAGCATTTACCCAAACTCTCCACCAGCGCAGAGACATGCTCTTCGGTGGGACCTAGATTTAGAGCAGGCTCGGGTTCACAATATGTGTTTTTTGCATCCTGCCTTTGTTTCTCAGGAACTGGTAACACCTTTGTACCTTGGCCAATGTTTGTTCTTAATGTGTGAGCCTAGTTAGTGGCTGTGTGCAACCATGGACTGCTTCACCACCGAACTCTGGCCTGAACTCATGTGCCCATAATTCCATCAAGGGTTGCAGGAGAGCATTCAAAAGTGGGAATGGGAAATACTGGCCTATTTTCCCTTCCCTAAATCAGGAGTATCAACACCAATCTGACTAGAGTGCTCCCACAGCTATCCAAGATAAAATTAACTATTTCAGCTGATTAACAGCAATTCAAGAATACTAATTTAAAAAAAGAGCTTTTAATGTGGAAAACAAAGTCCCTATTTTTGTTCTTATGAGACAATACAGAGGATACGAAAGATACCATATGAATGCAAATTCTTTCTTATTTGAGTCCCTGGGATACTTATCCTGAAACAGATCCCTTTCAACCTGAGTGACAACTTTGATTGATGGCTTGATAGTTTAAAGACCACACCATCCCTATCACCATCCCTTGAATGTACCCTTAATGAGCTACTTTTTCTGTCTTTCTGAAAAAAATAATGGTCAAGTGAATGTGTGCAACCTGTAGCAGAAAGTGACAGAGACAGTTAGTTTAAGAATGGATAGCTTTCACATGGAACATCAGTACAACTTGTGTCTTTGTTACTTTCATGGAATGAGGAGCAGTAGGAAATTGATGGATTCTTACCGTGAAAATTACATGCTGTTCATTCATGTATTTCATGTGAAATAAGCCCGTTTGTGAGCCTTGGTAGCATCTACCTGCCATAAAGTCAGAAGAATGGTCACATTTTTTACTGCAGCTTCTATCACAGATTGCATCTTCTTCATAAACGACAACCAGACATAAAGAACATGATTCTTCCAATTGTCAGATAATCCTAATGCTGGGTTTCAATTCAAATTGTGCAGCCGCATGAGCAGCTGGCACAAGGTCCTTTTTTTCTGTCTGCAGCCAATCAACATCTGGCTGGCAGAGAGCCAGCCAATAATGGGTGCCAGGTGAGAGAAAGTTCCATCATGTCGAAGATGGGCCCATATTTAAAGGGCCCAGTCAGCATCCTTCATATAGGATGCACACACAGAGGTCATTAGAAGGGGTGCTGTGAAACTTTTGTTTTGAAATTTTGCAATAACAAGGTTTAGCCACCTAGCTCTTGGGATCAAAATAAATATGACGTAGGTCACAGGGGCTGGGGGGTTGATCTTGGGCAACATCTCCCTAAATATGGCAGGTAGATACTGGAGAGCCTGGTAACAGGGAATGGGCAGGTACCGAGATGATCTCATATTGGTGCTTGTGCCCACCTGCCTCTTCCTGATGGCTTTGTAAACTTTAGAAACGTCAGTATTATAGGACAGCAGCATGATTGTGGCATAATCAGCCACCTATATCTCAAGAGATTACTGCGTTAATATTTATAGCATAGCCACATAATATATGGGATAACATTTTACTTCTCTGTGCATAGTTGTACACATTTTGCTAAAGTGTACAGATTCTCAACCTAATCATCAAGTTTGGTCAAAATTAACCAGAATTGTTTCAATTCAGATATTTAGCTTCAGAATCTTTCTTGCTGCCCATCCCCAGACTCCCACCATTTTCAGTTATTGATAAAAAAAATCTTGTTATTTTCCTGCTTTGGCTTTCTACATTATCTGCTGCCAATTTGCCTCTAGGCAACTGATCTCACTTGTGTATGCAGAATGATTGACAAACAAGTAAAATTGTTAGCAGGTTTTATTAGTTGAGGTATTCATCATTCCTGGAAATCCATCTTTAAACTGACCAGAAAAAAATTGTAAAAGTCATTACAAATATATTGTATGATGATGCTGCAAGACACTTACACAATAGAAACTACATCACAGGATATCAAGGTTATTCTGTTGTAATCATAATTCGGTTGTTACTCAATCACAGTGCACATAAATATGTCTCACCAGTGATTTTTAACGGATTTGTTCACTGACAGAAGTAGACCAAGATACATATTAGCAGGCAATGACATATAACAGTTATACAACATGTAATTAGCTCCTAAATTTTAGCAGCTACCAGAAATCGATATTGCCTCTTCTTCTTCTTTAATCCCTATATTAATCAAATACAAATTTGACATGAAGTGTAAAGGTATATTTCCCACATCTTAGTAAAAGCTCCAATGCTGACTAATTCTAGGCAGGAAAGACAAACTGAAAATATTGTTTACGCCCTGCAGAAATCAGCAAGATGAAAAAGTAAAGTGCAGCTTTCTGTTGATATTTTTTAATCACAGTCTTAGTCACAGGTATCCAAATGTTATTTCAAATACTTTGTATAGTAAGAGGCAAACCCAGACTTTGACCAGTGCCCAGGACTGGGGTATAGGCAGGAAAGCAGGAACAGGTAAGAGAAAGGTAAGCTTGGGCCTGAGAATGAAGAAGATGGGACCCTTACAGTGTATGGGAAGTGGCAGCTGGCTTGAGACCAGTGACCAGGAGCTGGGAAGTTGTACTCTGATTCAACGCAGGACCAGAAAAACAAGATCCAGAATTGACCCAAAACTGGACAGAAACATGGTTATTTATTTTCTTTCTTGTGGTTCTTATGTTTGATTGTTGTTTTTGCTCACCATATGACCAATAATACCAAATCATTCCGACGGATCAATTAACTTGCTCAAAAGCAACATGCATGATGTTACTTGAAATATTCAGAATAGTCTATATTTTAAATTAACTATAAATGGATTTCTTAATCCTATTATAATAGCATGGCTACATTTTCCTTCTCTCTTCGATTGTGTAGGGAGGGTAACTTTAAGAACTATACATCAGGGACAAAGATTCTTGGAGCCAAGTGCAGAGTAGGACCTTTTCCATTCTCCCCCAGCAACTTCAGAAAAGACCCTCAACAGTTATTTAAAACATCTCTTGAGGCAAGTTGTCAAGATTGTATTAATTTGTTTCAAAATCTGTGTAAAATGCCTGTGTAAGCTCACACGCACGATGAACAAATTTGAAGCTGTTAACTTACTTGACCACATAAATCCCTGGATTGTTCTATAACCAATAATGCACATTGCTCAGGAAAATATTTGTTCTCTTGTTTCCCATTCCTGCATCTATGTTGCTGAAATATCACACCAGCAAATTACATGGATATATGTTGAATATAAACACCATGACTCCAATTTACTTCCTTCCCTTTGCCTGGCCATTGGACAAGGTGTGGCTCAGTTTGTGGCGCATTTACCTTTCAACCACAAGATTCTTTCTGGGTTAAAGTCCCATTCCAGAGTGTGAACACAAAGTCAAGCCGTTGTCATCCTAAGGGAGCATGCGCTGTTGAAGGCGTTGAGTTTTGGATGAAATTTTAAACTCAGGCCCCATCTGCTTGCTTACGTGGATATAAAAGATCCTATGGCAATGTTTGAAGAAGAGAAGGCAACCTATCCCTAGTGTCCTGGCCAATACTTATCTATCAATTAACATGACAAAAAAAGATCAGATCAGCTGGTTATTATCACAAGAACTCAAAAAATAAGAGCAGGAGTAGACCATATGGACTGTTGAGTCGGCTCCGCCATTCAGTATTGAAAGGGAGTTCAAGCACCCTCCGATACCGCAGTGACCACATGAGACTCAAGCTTCTTTTCACCGGCTTTATTTGAGCATATGCAGACGAGCCGCATCCATTCTACAAAATGGAGCACAGTTCCCCAGTTGATTACATTCCACTACTTTTGTACTATTTTCTTATCTCATTTTAATACACCAAATTGACACACTTCTTTCTCAAATAACTCTATACAATTGAACTCATATATACATGATTAGGCTATCCAATTACATTCAAGGCACATATTTATGATGCTACCATCCAATCAGAATCAAGGCACATACACATGAGCCCTGACCTTGTCTCAGTGTCTCAGAGCTGCTTGTGGATAACCAAAGCCACCTCCTTGTCCCTTGTTCCAGTCTTTAACCCTTTCGCTTCACCTTTCAAGTATGATCATGGCTCATCTTGGGTTTCAACTCGACTTTCCTGCCTGCTCCACATATCCCTTGATTCCCTAAGAGACCAAAAACCTGTCTATCCCAGCTCTAAATGTATTCAATGATGGAACATCCACTTCTGGGGTAGAGAATTCCAAAGATTCACAACCCTCTGAGTGAAGTAATTTCTCCTCATCTCAGTCTTAAATGATTGGCCTCTAATCCTGATACTGTGGCACATGTATTAAATTCCCTGGCCAATGGAAATGATCTCTAGCATCTTCCCTATCAAGCCACTTTAGAATTTTGTACATTTCAGTGAGATCGTCTCTCATTTGACTAAACTCCAGAGAATATAAGCCCAATTTACTCAGCCTCACATCATAGGACAACCACTCTTCACATTGTGGATGCCCTCCATCATGTTGTGTGGAACTGCCACCATGCCAAATGGAAAAGATTTTAAATAGATCGAGCAACTCAAGACAGGGTAACCATGAGATGCTGTGGGCCATCAGCAGCAGCGGAATCGTACTCAAACACAACCTGTAACCTTATAGCCTGGCATTACCCCCACTCTACCATTTCCCTCAAGCCAGGGGAATCAACCCTGGTTCAATGAAGAGTGTAGGAGCGTATGCCAGGAGCAGCGCCAGGCATACCTCAAAATGAGGTGTCAACCTGGTGAAGCTATAACACAGGACTACTTGCATGCCATACAGCATAAGCAGCAAGTGATAAACAGAGCTAACCAATTCCACAACCAAAAGATCAGATCTAAGTTCTGCAGTCCTGCCACATCCAGTGGTGAATGGGGTGAACAATTAAACAACAATAACTGCTGGCCTAACCAGTGATGCCCACACCCCATATTAAAAAAAACCCCTCATCTCAGGGACCAAGCTACTGAACCTTTGCTGTAACACTTCCTATGAAAATGTATCCTTTCTTAAATGTGGAGGCCAAAACTGCACACATTACTCCAGATGCGGTCTCACTGGAACCCTGTACTATTGTTGCAAGGCTTCTTTATTCCTCTACTCCAACCCATTGCAATAAAGGCCAACATGCCGTTGGCCTTCCTAATTGCTTGCTGCACGTGCTTGCTTACTTTTGGCGATCCTTGTACGAGCAAACCCTTGTCTCTTTGAATATCATCGCTTACAAATTTCACATCTTTTAAAGATATTCTGCTTACCTATTATTATTAATGTGAGTAATTTCACACTTTCCTACATTACACTCCATCTGCCATTTTTTTGCCCACTCACTTAACCATCTATATCTCTTTGCAGTCTCTCTGTGTCCTCTCCACAGCCCACCTTTCCACCTAGCTTGGTATCATCTACAAACTTAGATACATTATCTTCATCAAAGTCATTAATATGGATTGTAATAGCTGAGGCTGCAGCACTGATCCTTATGGCACTACTCTGTTCACTGCCTGTCAACTTGAATAAGTCCTGTTTATGTCCACTCCCTGCTTTCTATCCTTTAACCAATTCTTTGCCCATGCTAATAGAATCCTTGAGCCCTTATCGTGCCTATTAACCTTTGGTCTGGTATCTTTTCAAATGCCTTTTGGAAATCCAGGTATAGGACATCGACTGCATCCGCTTTATCTAGTCTATTATTTCCATTGTCAAAAAACTATAAAGCAAAACCATGTTGACTTGTTCTAATCATACTATGCTTTTCAAAGTGCATTGTTAAGGCTTCCTTTATAATAGTTTCCAGCATTTCCCAACAATTAATGTTAGGCTAACTAGCCTCCAATTCCATGTTTTGTCTCTCCTTCCTTTTGTGAAAAGTGGTGCAACATTTGCCAACTTTCAATCTGTTGGGACTGTTCCTGAATCTAAGGAATTTTGGAAAATCATTCACTATCTCTGCAGCTACCTCTTTTCGAACACAAACACGTTGTCCTGTTTCCTACACAACAACAGTGACAACATTTCAAAAATTACTTCATTGGCTGTAAAGCACTTTGAGACATATGGTGGTCATGAAAGGTACTATATAAATGCAGGTTTTTCTTTTTTTTCCTATTGTCCTGACCATACCAGAATATGTTGGATCAGTTAATTTGATTTTGTCCATTTCCATCATTGGTGCAGGCTCACCCCTAGAGAGGGTGTTTCATCTTTTAAAGGGGGCAGGGATACAAATGCAACAATAGGCTTCCACACCTGTAATTTCACAGGGAGGCTAGAAGAGAAAGGCTGGACATATCTTTTACAGACTCCCTTGCCTTTCTGTTTTCCTCAATACTAACACTTTTGGAAGCAGCACGGAGTTCACCCCTCTAGTCTGAAAAACATCTATTAACCATTAATCTCTGCTGCTGTCCTTAAAGCAACCTGCTGTGCTTGGAAGAACACACCTTGAAAGAAAGAACATCTATTCATATAATGCCTTTCATGCAGGATATTCATTACAACTCATAGCTGTAATCACTGTTGTAGTGCAGGAAAGGCAGCATCCTATTTGTGTATAGCAAGGTCCTTTAAAAAGCAATGATTGACATCGCTATCAAACAAGGACAGCAATTGTGATATAATCTGTTTTAGCAATATTGGTTGATGGATAGATGTTAGTCAAGGAGAATCCCTCTGTTCTCCTTTCAGTAGTGCCGTAAGGTGTTTAGGTCCACCAGAAAGGGCCAAAGATACCTCAGTGTAATTTTCATCTGAAATACAGTATTGCTGGCAGTACAACTCCTTCTTAGTACTGCATTGATGTGTCAATCCAGACTGTGTGCTTAAGCAATCTTTGGAGTGCTCTTGAGCTCTCAGCCCTCTGAGACATAGGTAAATATGCTATCATTGAACTGAAGTTGGCACATGTACTATGTGCATAACATCCACTCCATTTCCCTATCAATAACCTCCTATATTTCCTCAAAAAATACTCCATTACGTTTGTCGGATCTGACTTGTCATTTACAAATCTATTAATTTAAATAGAGGAAATTCAGGCAGGTTTCTTTACATATTTGGACTTCAAGTCACCACATGTTCCCACATTTTTGCACTACTACCCAGGTGCACATGCAGGAAAATTTCCCTTATAATTCCCAAAAAGTGAAGTTCAGGTAGATAAAACTGTAAAAGAAATAATGTTTTAAAAATAGGGGCAGGGTCCAAATGTAAAGGAATAATGTTGAATTTATATAAAAATCATTGGTCTGCCCATAGTTAGAGGACTATTCAGTCTCTAGCACCCCATTATAGCAAGGATATTAAAAAATAAAATGTGCTGATTGTAGATGAATGAGTTGATATGAAGGATGAGAAGTTATAATTCAGAGGAGAAGCTAGAGAATTGGTCCAGGTTTTGCAGTCAACAGTGAATGAACAGCGTTAACCATTCAAAACACTTAATTGCTGACAAACCTTCTATTAGTGCTTGGATTGGAACTTGCAGTTATTCAAAATCTCAAATCCAAAATCCTGGAGAAGGAATCAGGAACCAATGTAAACAGCAAGTAATCATATGTTTTCTTAACCAGATTGTAGAATCCTTACTGATATATGCAGAATCTAAACCAATAAGTGTAAGTTTGAATATTTCAATCAGAATTAATTAATTACAGAAAGCAAAATAAAGAGACAGAAAGGAAGATGTGGTTAAGAAAGAGCAACAGAGAAGAGACAGAAAGAACAAGTTAAAAACGTTTATTTTTTAATTTTTAAAATCTCCATCAGTCAACATCTGAAAGATTGGGACACAACCCTTTTAAAAGTTGATTCTGAGTTCCAGAGAGGCTGTTATATTTCCCCTACACCTCAACCCCCTCCCACGGCACCTTCCCATGCAAACACAGAAGGTGCAACACCTGCCCCTTCACTTCCCCTCTCCTCACCGGCCAAGGGCCCAAACACTCCTTTCAAGTGAAGCAGCACTTCGCTTGCACTTCCCTCAATTTAGTCTACTGAATTCGTTGATCCCAATGCAGTTTCCTCTACACTGGAGAGACCAAACGCAGACTGGGTGACCGCTTTGCAGAACACCTTCGCTCTGTCCGCAAGCATTACCCAGACCTCCCTGTCGCTTGCCATTTCAACACTCCACCCTGTTCTCATGCCCACATGTCCATCCTTGGCCTGCTGCCTTGTTCCAGTGAAGCTCAACGCAAACTGGAGGAACAGCATCTCATCTTCTGACTAGGCACTTTACAGCCTTCCGGACTGAATATTGAGTTAAACAATTTTAGATCATGAACACTCTCCTTCCTCCCCACCCCCTTTCCGATCCCCCCTCCTTTTTTTCCAATAATTTATATAGATTTTTCTTTTCCCACCTATTTGCATTATTTTTAAATGTATTTCCATCCATTGTTTTATCTCTACCTTTTAGCCTTTTTCGATTCCTTCACCCCATCTGACTCCCACTAGGACTATCTGTACCTTGCTCATCCTACTTTCTACCCTTAATTAGCACATTCCTTAGATAATATCACCACCTTCAACACCTCATTGCCCTTTTGTCTGTGACATCTTTTGGTTATCACCAACTATCACTGGCTCTACTTGTCCCCACCCCCCCTTCAACCAGCTTATATTTCACCCCTCTTCTGTTTTTACTTAGTTCTATTGAAGGGCCATTCGGATTTGAAACGTTAATTGTGCTCCTCTCCGCAGATGCTGCCAGACTTGGAGTTTTTCCAGGTATTTTTGTTTTTGTTTTGGATTTCCAGCATCCGCAGTTTTTGCTTTTATCTAGCCTGTTGTAGTTATTGAGATTTATCACACTGTTAAAATAATTTACAATTGAATAAAGAAGCTTTAATTTTTTAGTGTTTAGTAGAAGTACAGCACAAGTACAGCAGCTTAATGCTTTTCCCTGTGTTTCAATGCTGAGTCTCTTGGCAAAATACTGTTATAGTTGAGCTTTTGGATGAACAGGGAAACTCGGACATCAGCTTACTCATTTCTGCATTTAGTTGCCTGGGTGCTATCACGAGAAGTTGCTGCCTGATTTACACTTTAACAACAATAATCTTGGATAGCCACCCCAATGTTTTTATCGTAAAATTCAGGATATTATGATTATTTCCAAAGCAACAGAAATTGCGAAGAGAAAATGTATTAGAAGCTTTTAAGGTTAGGAAGGATTTTGATGAAGTGAATAGAAAAATGCTATTTTCTCTGATTGGGGAGTCAATGATGTTAGATCAACACTAAAAAGTGAGGAGAGAGATTAGAAGAATCTTTTATGTACATAGGGATTTTGGACAATGGAACACATTTCCACAGTGAATAATTGAGGGAAAGACCAATGATTCTTTGAAGGAGAAATTGGACAAGCAGTTGAACCAGAGGAATATGCAGGGCAATGGGGATAGTTCAAACTGTGGAATTCAATTTGGATCACTCTAACGTAAAGCAAGTACATACATAAATGAGCTGAAAGGCTCCTTTCAATGCTATAAGTTGCTATGGTTCCAGGAGAAGCTGCAATTGCAAAATAAAGAGGAGATATTTCCAACCAGACAATTAAAAGATGTTATCTCTAAACTGAAAAGCCTGTGCACCCATGCCAGGCATCAAGCTTTTAATGCTTGCATAGCATCAAATGGGAACACTGGGCACACTGAGAAAGTCCAGCAAATGATCGGTCAGTTGGAGGATTGCACTGCCTATGTATACAGGGTTACTATAGATGACTCTCCAGCAGAGGCCTTCAGAGGAATCCAGCAAATTACCAACCTCAATCTGCTCATAATCATCAACAAAGTAAGGGAAAGTGTCATTAACAGTGGTATCAAGCAGCACTACTCAAGAATAACCTGCTCACCAACATACAGGTCAGGATCACATGGCTCCAGACTTCATTGCAGCCTTTGTCTAAACATGGGCAAAAGAACTGAATCCCAGAGGCGAAGTGAAATTGACTGCCCTTGACATCAGGATAGCATTTGACAAGCGTGGCATCAAGGAGCCCTGTAAAATCAAAGTCAATGGTTATCAGGGATAAGATACTTCACTAGTTAGAATCCTACCTACCTACCTTTAAAGAAAGTTGGTTGTGGCTGTTGGAGGTCAATCAGCTCCATCCCAGGACATTACTCTAGGAGTTTGTCAGGGTAATATCCAAGCACAACCATCTTCAGCTGCTTCATCAAGTAACTTGCATTCACAATAAGGTCAGATGTGGGGACATTTTCTTGTGATTGCACACTTTTCAGTTCCATTCACAATTCCTTAAATATTGAAGCTGCCTGAGTCTGCATGCAGCAAGATCTCAGCAACATCCAGGCTTCGGCTGGTAAGGGGCAAGTATCATCCATGCCACTCAAGTGTCTTTGAGGGTCTATTAGCTCATTTGGCTAGATGGTTAGAGTGTGGTGCAGAATGCCAATGGCATGGGTTCAATATCTGTACCAGCTGTGGTAATTCATGGAGGCCTGCCTCCATGTCTTGCTCTACTCTTGTTGAGAAATTGTGCCCCTCAAACTATATCTGGCATCTAGGCCTCCTCCAGAGGTCTCCAGCATCACAGGTACCAGTCTCCAGCCAATTTGATTCACTCCATGTGGTATCAAGAAACAGCTAAAGACACTGGATAGTACAAAGGCTAGTACAGTACTATTCTGGCAATAGTACTGAGGAATTCTTCTCCAGAACTTTTCCCCCTCCTAGCCAAGCTGTTCCAGTATAGCTACAACACTGGCAACTACCCGGCTATGTGGAAATTTGCCCAGGTATGTCCTGCACATAAAAAGCAGGACAAATCCAAGCCAGACAATTACCGCCCCTTCAGTCTTACCTCGAGTACAGTAAAGTGATGGAATGGGTCATCAACAGTGCTATCAGGCGGTACTTGCTTTGCGATAACCTATTCATTGATGCCCAGGTTGGGATCCACCAAGGCCACTCAGCTCCTGACCTCATTACAGTCTTGGTTCAAACATGGATAAAAGAGCTGAACTCCCGAGGTGCGGTGAGAGGGACTTCCCTTGACATCAAGGCTGCATTTGACTGAGTGTGGGATCAGGAACCCTTGCAAAAACTGGAGTCAATGGGAATCAGGGGGAAAACTCTCAACTGGTTGGAGTCATACCTAGCACAAAGGAAGATGGTTGTTGTTGTTGGATGTCAATCGTCTCAGCTCCAGGGCATCACTGCAGGAGTTCCTCAGGATAGTATCCTCGGCACCACCATCTTCAGCTGCTTCATCAATGACCTTCCTTCCATCATAAGATCAGAAGTGGGGATGTTCACTGATGATTGCACAATGTTCAGCACCATTTGAGACTCCTCAGCTACTGAAACAGTCCATGCCCAAATGCAGCAAGACCTGGACAATATCCAAGCTTGGGCTGACAATTGGCAAGTAGCATTCATATCACACAAGTGCCAGGCAATGACCATCTCCAACAAGAGAGAATTTAATCATCACCGCTTGACATTCAATGGCATTACCATCATTGAATCCCACACTATCAACATCCTGGGTGGTTACCATTGACCAGAAATTGAACTGGACTAGCCATATAAATACTGTGGCTACAAGAGCAGGTCAGAGGCTAGGAATCCTGTGACAAGTAACTCACCTCCTGACTCCCCAAAGCCTGTCCACCATCTGCAAGGCACAAGTCAGGAGTGTGATGGAATACTCCCCACTTGCCTAAATGAATGCAGCTCCCATAACACTCAATAAGCTTGACACCATCTAGAACAAAACAGCCTGCTTGATTGACACAACAATCACTCCCTCCACCACCGATGCACAGTAGCAGCAGTGTGTACCATCTACAGGATGTACTGCAGGAATTCACCAAGGCTTCTTCGACAGCACCTTCCAAACCCAAGACCACTACCACCTAGAAGGACAAGGGCAGCAGATAGATGGGAACAGCACCACCTGGAATTTTCCTGCCAAGACACTCACCATCCTGACTTGGAAATATATCGCTGTTCCTTCACTGTCACTGGGTCAAAATCCTGGAACTCTCTAACAGCATTTTGGGGGTACCTATAAGCATCTGAACTGCAGTGGTTCAAGAAGCCAGCTCACCACCACCTTCTCAAGGGCAGCTAGGGATGGACAATAAATGTTGGCCCAGCCAGCGAAGCCCACATCCTGTGAATGATTTAAAAAAAAAATCAATTCTTTCTCTGTCATGGAGAGAGA
This sequence comes from Carcharodon carcharias, assembly GCF_017639515.1. Taxonomy (NCBI): domain Eukaryota; kingdom Metazoa; phylum Chordata; class Chondrichthyes; order Lamniformes; family Lamnidae; genus Carcharodon; species Carcharodon carcharias. The sequence goes on along the minus strand of NC_054467.1, from coordinate 128,177,694 downwards.
TGCCTATGGCCCCTCCACGGACTATGGCTCATGTTTTGATCCCAGCTTGAGATTACTCCATGGACAAGCCTGATCCCAGGGTGGAACCGAGTTTGATAGATCCTAATGTTTATTTGTTTATCTAGGTACGTGGAAGGTAGCTGCTGAACAGAGTCACAGGAGCCAGCTGATGAACTTTTAACAAAAGAATAAAACAGTTATTAAACAAGAAAAAATTAACTATATTACAATACTCCCACCCCCACAACTATACCTTTACAGATATATACAGATTTGTAAGGCTAACATAAGTTACAAAAGCTATCGTATATTTTAGTGTTCACAGTATGTACACAGTCCTTGTAAACCAATAGGCAACCTATAGTTAGACACACTACACTCTGAAACCAAGTAACAGTTGCCACCTCAACCAGATACTCTCATCAACTCACCCCAGACACTTATCACATTGTGAGCCAACCAATCTCACTGAACTTCATCTTTCACATGAGGGTTTCCAATCTCCAGTTACCAAGAACTCACCGTGGAATCATCTCAGATGCCTTCTGCAAGTATTCATCTCCAGGGTTTTGAACTCTCCTTCCAATGTTCCACTCCCTGGGTCACCACAGGATTCAAGCTGTCTTTCACATACTCTGTCTCACTGACTCAGCTGTCTACAGTTTACCACTGCTTCACATGCCCTTAGCAAAGAGTTACAGACCTTCAGCCATCTCTTTAGACCTTCTTGCCTCTTGCAAGCTGTTCTTGCTTTAAATATGCTTTATGTAGCTTTTGTCTCTTTAAATCTGAAGCTTGGATCTTTTCTTTCTGCCCCTCTGTCTTAACTTCATGAACAGGGCCTTTTCAGGTTCCTGTCCTTCCTTTGGCTAGGAGGCGTGCTTGAGACTTTCTCCTATTCCATTCCCTTGGATTCTGGGTTTTTTCTTTAGCTTGGGGCTGGCTACCTGTCCCCTTCTCCTGGCAGCTGTCTTCAAAACAACTGGGACAGAATGTTGCCCTTGTTTGGCGGGCACATCAAATGGGCTCGGGTGCGGTCACGAAGCCGACCACCACCTGTGATCGGGCCCTGATATCAATTGCATACTGGCTGGCCAATTAACAGCTAGCCAGTGTACTGCAGTGCTCAGTGCTGTGTAAGTGGAAGCAGGAGGAGCGCGGGTGCTTAATCTTGCACATGCGTGTGGCTGCACCCAATGAAAGGTCCCTGAGGAACAGAGCTGCCTCAGGGAGCTGAAAATTTTGAACAACAAAAATAAGAACATTAAAAATAATGAAAACTCTGCACATGAGTAGGGGCATATTAAATATGAGTTTTAAAAGTTTTATATTTTTTAAATCACTGGTTGAAACCTCATCCCACCCGTGGATGAGGTTTCGCCAAAAATCCAAAGGCCGCTTGGCTTTTTCGTCCACCCACAAACCAAATGGTTGGATGGGCAGCGAAAAATTCAAATCAAATAATTGATTAAGGGCCTTAATAGAACGTTAATTGTCAGCGGGGGCACTACTGCCTCTTATGCGAACCCGCCGAGCAAACTCGTGAGAGTGCGCGATGACATCGGGACACTCGCCAGACGTCATTGCGCACTATTTTAGTTGTGTTTGGGTCAGATGTACGTCCGCCTAACGAGAGAAAAATTCTGCTCCTGAACTCAAACAGCTTCCAAAGTCAAACTGCAATTTTTTTTGTTTTTTCCTGTGTGTGTCTGTGGGAGGGTCCTGCCTCTCTGGACGCCTGTTGCAAGGCAACAGCACTGTTTTTTACTCCTTTTGTGTTTGCTTAACTTCTTAAGTCATAATACTCTCATTAGAAAATGAAACTAAAACTCAATTTGAACTTTAACACAGATACAGAAATACGAATCAAACTTAAATATTAAAGTGAAAACTCATTCCTAACATCCACAAATACAAATAGAATTAACTTAAACTATCTCTATTTTCTAATACCCATTACTTTACCTTACAGTGTCAGGAAATGACCGCTTCTAACACAAGTGAGGCTAACTACTTCCCCTTGATATCCAATGGCATTGCAATTGTTGAATCCCCTACTGTCAACACCTTGGGACTCACCATTGACCAGAAACTTAATTGGATCAACCAGATAAATATTTTGGCTACAAGAGCAGATCAGAGGCTGGGTATTCTGTGTTGAGTGAATTAGCAAAACTTTTCCATTACTTAGAAGGCACGAGTCAGGAGTGTGATAGAATACTTTCGCCTGGATGACTACAGCTCCAACAACACTCAAGGAGCTCAACACCAGGAGAACAAAGCAAACCACTTTTTTGCCACCCAGTGCAGTGTACACCATCTACAAGATTCACTACAGTAACTCGCAAAGGACCCTTTGACAGCACCTTTCAACCCTGTGATTATTCCCACCTAGAGCGGTAAGGGCAGCAGGTCTATGTAAACACCACTACCATCTGCAAATTCCTCCCGAAGTCATAAACCATCCTGACTTGGAAATATTTCACTTTCACTGGGTCAAATTCCCAGAACTCTTGACCAAACAACATTGTGGAGTTATCTTCGCAATGCGGACTGCAGTCTTTCAAGGAGACAGCTCACCACCACCACCACCACCTCAAGATCAGTTAAGGATGGACAATAAATTTTGGTTTTTCCAGTGAAATTTATTGTGTGAATGAAGAATAAAAGGACTCTCAACTTCTTCCATGGATTCTAAAAGCTGCTACAGATGGTTTGGACCTCAGCGGACAAAGAGTTTAAAAACAATTGTATTTTTTTCTGGAGGCATGTACATCAGAACATAAGGTATAGGAACATAAGTAGGCCATTCAGCCCCTCAAGGTTGTCCACCATTCAATAAGATCATGGCTGAGCTGCCCCAGCCTTCAACTCCTCCTTCATGCCAGCTCCTCACAGCCCTCGACTCCCCGACATTTCAAAAATCTATCCACCTCTTCTTTAAATACTTTCAGTGATCTAGCCTCCACAACTCTGAGGTAGGGCATTCCAGACATTCACTACCCTCTGAGGGAAGAAGTTCTTTTGCATCTCAGTTTTAAATGAGTGTTGCCTTATTCTATAACTATGTCCCCTCGTTTGAACTTCCCCCACTAGTGGAAACATCTTCTCAACATCTAACCTGTCAAGCACCCTCAGAATCTTGTACATTTCAATAAGACCACCCCTCATTCTTCTAAACTCTAATAAAGAAAGGCCTAACCTGTTTAACCATTCTTGATAAGTCAACCCCTTCATCCCAGGAATCAGCCTAATGAATTTCTTTTGAACTGCCTCCAATGCCAATATATCCTTTCTTAAATACGGGGACCAAAACTGTACACAGTACACCAGGTGCAGCCTCACCAACACCCTGTACAGTTGTAACAAGCCTTCCTTATTTTTGAACTCCAGCCCCCTAACAATACGGGCCAAAATTCCATTTGCCTCCTTTATTAATTGCCGCACTTGCATGCTAATTTTTTGTGTTTCATACACAAGAACACCCAGATCCCTCTGTGCTGTACTTTTTTGGAGTCTCTGTCCATTTAAATAATAGTCTGCCTTTTGATTTTTCCTATCAAAGTGCACGACCTCACACTTTCCTACATTAAACTCCATCTGCCAAGTTTTTGCCCACTCAATCAACTTGTCTATATCCCTTTGCAGTTTTCTTATGTCCTCGTCGCAACATGCCCTCCGACATATTTTTGTATTGTCAGCAAATTTGGATACGTTACACTCTGCCCCCTCCTCCAGTTATTAATATAGATAGTAAATAATTGAGGCCCTAGGACTGATCCTTGTGGCACTTCACTAGTTACATCTTTCCAACCTGAAAAAGACCCATTAATCCCGACTCTGCCTTTTGTGTGTTAACCAATCCTCAATCCATGCTAATACATTACCCCCAATACCGTTAGCTTCTATCTTGTGCAATAACCTTTTATGTGAATTTCTAGGATCACAAGGCAACCTCCATTAGCACCTTTCTTTTAAGAGGCTGATAAAATCCTGAGAAGCCCACTTTCCTAATATCTCTGGGACTAGAAATTTGGCCTGAGACCATGGGGAATATTCCATAGTGGGTGGAAATCCTGTCTTGTTATAAATTATTCCCCAGTGGAAAAATCTTATCACCTTATCAAATGCCTTTAACTCTCCACGCTATCTATAAATACATTCAAAAACAGTGCCAGTCAATCCAATCAGTAACACTTATCTTGAATGAGTGTCAGTATGTCTTAATAAGGCTCAAACCTTAAAATTTCCTGAGTCTCATGCTCCAGAGAGAACATTGAACACATGAGAGCCATGCAAGTTAAAATTGGGAAAGAACCTTCTAGGGTCTTTTTATTTCTTCTCCTGTTTTCCTCAGGAATCTTGATGTATTTTATCAAGTTCCAGAAATTTGATCTTCTTTAGTTTAATAACTTCTCTATTGCTCCCACCTTTAATCATTTTAATATTTATTTCTTTCTCGATATCCTCTTTATAAGAATTTAAACCAAGGCCTGGACTTTCACTCCTCAGCCAGGAGCACAGAGCTGAGACAATTCCCGGCTCTGAAAACCCGGCCCTGAAGAAAGTACCCCCGAAGTTCAGATTTTTGGTCTGGGGAATGGGTGAAAATGGGACTTGTGGTGGGCAACCCTGGAAAGTGTGTGGGGAGTGCCAGGTATAACATAAAACATCTCCAACCCTGATATCCCCTCATCACCCCCCCCCCCCACACACACTCCCCATACCCCACCCATACCAACACCTGCTACCTCATTCCCCCCACCCACCTTCATGGCCCTTTGTAGCCCCTATGCCAACTCAGTGCCAACCCATGCCCCCACCAACATCGCATGGCCCTTTATTGCCTCCACACCAACCTAATTCCAACCCATACTCTCACCCACCACACTTTGCTCCTACACCTACCATGCCAACTCAGCCAGTATCTGCCATGGGCAGACCTCATGATTCATGCTGAGATGAGAAAAAATAAACTTCTTAAATGCCTATTGAAGAATTTGTCATAATAAAATGCTATCATTGAGAAAAACCCATTCACTCCATTTAACTATCCTTAAACACTTACAAAATTAAGCTTTAGAATTCATAGTCCTACTGCAAAGAGTTTACAACCACTTGGAGCTGTCAATCAAACTGAAATGGCAGACACCCACTGTGACAATGAAATCTGAAATTAGTCATATAGCACTAATCCTGCTATTTCTCAGGTCAACAGACAGAGTGAAATAGCAAGCGCTGATTTTTAAAAACACTACAGTGAGTTTTTTCTCAAATCTTTAAATGGCAGGAATTGTGAATGCCTTGACAGCTTGACAGCTCTTTTTAAGAGCTATGTTGATATCTTCTTTTGACCGTCCCAATGAGATTGACAATTTCAATGCATTTAAGTCTTTTTTTTTAAACACATATTCATATCTACTTCTAAAAATTCCAAAGGGTACCTTTCTTCTCCCAAAGGGCACTTGACCTCCCCCAGAGGTGCCCCAAGAACATATCCAAAAAGTTACGTTATTTTGAAATGTGCCTTTAAGGGATATTAGCATGACGCAATTCGAAGGGAAATGTGTCACGTGATCCAGTCTTAGTTTCACTTTTCCTTTGAGCACAGCACACATGCAGATCTAATGTCTTCAAGCTTTAAATCAATGTTTAACTGTCCTCATGTGCCTAGTCTTAATAAATAAATTCACCATGTGTTTACCAAATACATTATGAGTGATTGGTGCCTTGTGCCTTTTACAGTAAATAAGCCCAAGGTATTATATCATTATAATAACATGACACCTAATCTCTCCAAAGAATTCTGCCAGCTTTAGACCTTCTCCTACTATGGTTAAAGTGCACAAGTCGTGTTTTGGACATCCCACCAGTGAACATCAGATCAGCCTGAGGTAGCTGCACTTTAATATGTACAGTGGGCTCCTTGAATGAAGAATTTGCAATTTATAGACCCATCCTCATTACCTATCCCTGTGAAAATGGTAGGTATCACTTAAAATGCTAGGTGCTGTTTTCAGGGTTAAGACTTCCAGATTTGGGCCTCTGCAGCCATTTTCACGGCTCTCGGAAAGGCTTTGTCTTTATGAAAATTCAGACCAAAGTATCTGCGAAGTATATCTGCCAATTTCCATTTCTCCCTTAATAGTTCATTATTCTCTTCTCTCAGTTCGATGTGAGACCCCATCTCACATTCTCTTGGTGCTGTTTTATTTCCAGAATAGCATACTATGTTCGAATAGCTTTTGAGATTCTACCCTCATACCCTCTCTGTATCCTTTTCTTAATCTTCTATTGTATTTTATCATATTGTCTATTATTGTCATCATTTATGTCATTTCTATGCCTTCTTCATCAATTTTAATTTGAATATAATCTCTTTATTTATCCACAGCATCCTGAAATTTGACATAGGTATATATTTATTCTGCAACTTTACAATCTTCTTGTTAAAAAAAATTTTGATATACAACAACAAATTGCTTGTAGAAATGGGTTACATTTCTTTGTATTTAAGGGAAGTATCTGATTATTGCTATACTTTTAAGTTGTCTTCATATTTTAAGCTAAAACAGCAAGATTTATCTCATTGCTGAATTGAGCAGCAAATTATGAAGGTCATTGCAGAACCTGTTCCTAAAGATAGCACAAGTGAAGTGCTCAGGACACAGGGCTGCACAGTAATGGTCATTAAATTTTGTTGCCTCAACAAAGTCATAATCTTCTTTTCCAGAGGCAGGAGGGAAAAATATTGCCTTTAGCTACTATTCTCCAAATCTTTTGATGCCTGCAAGCAGGAAATTCGGATGCATGCTGTCACTTGTCAAGAGGACTGACAAGAAACAGGTATAATAATTTTCCAGGGAACAATGTCAATTATATATTGGGTAAACCAATTGTCTTATTCAAATCAGATCAAGTGACTGTTTTATTCTATATTTCCAAATAGGCTCTTAGCCAAAAGTGATTTTACCTGCCCACCTTCTCTTACCACTGTGTGACATTTAACATCACCTTTCACTGTCAGAAATATCATTACATTTTTGTAGAAAGTTTATCATTGTTTTATCTATGGAATTTGCTTTTGCTCAATGACTTGAGTTCAGTAGTCATAGATACCACTATCATATCTCATTACCAGAAAAACAGTTAAAGAGAAAAATAGGATGCATATATTGTCTGTCAAAGCTTGACAACAGTTATCTGAAAATAATGCTTTAGAAATTGGATCTACTTGGCTATTGCATGATTATGTTCGACCTGCAAACTTTCAGCATCTTTCTTCAGGCTTCTCAAGATACTTCCAACAGAGCTTAAAACAGGAAAAGAATACAAGGACGTATTGGCTTGTCACAATCAGTTGAAGCTACTGCAAGAACTATCTGGCATGACAGACCACAAATACAGATAATGAATCAATTTGGATTCAGATTCAGAGTTCTGAAGTAAATTAGTCTAGGGTTAGATTCAGAGACTCAGTATTTGAACCTTTGCGAATCCAAATTGGATTTGTAAACAATAAGGTAGTTGGTAATAAAATTAGACAGTGTATCCTCATTATGATTAAAGCAGGTAAAGCACAAAAAGTAGTCTAGACTGGCAGCTATTCACAGTCTATAAAATTGGTATTGCAGTCAGGAGAAAAGGATTGCTTGGTGAGATATCACAAATAACCTAACAAACACAACACTGTAGTTCTCAGTCATTTTGAGAGACAGAGCAATTGAGACAGGGTGCTATGCATTAAAAAATGACAATTTCAGTTGATAAATCTTAAGCAGATATTTAAAATGGCTAAATACTTAGAAAATTGTAACATTTTTTTCCATCATGACATTCTTATTTGTGACTCATTGGAACATATTACACAGGATAAAGTGTACATCAACAACCGGACATAGTTATTATGATTTTCCATTATGGTCATTGCTACATTTGCCCACTGTCAGTAAACATCATCTTCTGTTACTGCATGGAGACAATCACTGTACATACGTTATACAGCTTTTGGAATATTATATGTTAATTATTTTGAAGTATTTGGTTAGGTACATCAGTGTTTAGAAATTTAAATGGAATATGCTGAACGTTGGTGAAATGAGAACCAGTGAGGGAGGAAAATGTATCACAAAAGCAAAATACTGCAGATTCTGGAATTCTGAAATAAAAACCGAAAACACTGTTTAAAAAAAAACAGGTTAGGCAGCAGCTGTTGAGAGAAACAGAGTTAATGTTTCAGGTTGATGATGACCCTTCATCAGGACTGAATGTATTACAGTACAGTGTCTCTAATATGGCTGTTCAAAAACCAAAAGCTCAGTTTTAATTGAGTGAAAAATAACTTACCTGGACAATTCAACTAGGCACAGCACTGGTGCAGTGTGGCTCCAGACTAGTTATCCCCTTAGCCACTCGTGTGCCAGACTATTCCTGTGCTCTGAGCAACCCTTGACCCCACCTGACCTAGTTTTACATGAATCGGCCCTGGACTGAACTGCCTGACTGAAAATCTGGCAAGATCTTTAATCGAGGCATGGCCTCAGTCCTGAGACTGCTAGTTTTGAGATGCTGTACCTGTACATTAAAATATATTACATGCATTCAAGCTAGTTCATATATAAGTTATACAATAGTCCTGACTCATGCTTGGTTTCTTGCCCCAACATTGCTTTTACTACATTGTAAATTCTGGAAACAATGGGTGATACTGAATCTCAAATCATAAACATTTACATTTCCAATGCAACACTGAATGTCACCAACAATTCAATTATAGATACAAACATAAGTTATTTTTCAAGTTTGTTTTATTTTTTGGCCCTTTATGTTTTTTTTTAAATTTGTTTGCGAGATGTGGGCATCCTTGGCAAGGTCACCATTTATTTACATCTCTAATTTCTTTTGAGAAGGTTATGGTGGACCACATCCTTGAACAGCTGCAGTTTTTATGGTATAGGTACCCCAACAGAAATTATAAGTTGGAGTACCAGGGGTTGACCCAGTCACAATAAAGGAATGGCAATATATTTCCAAGACAGGGTAGTGTGAGACTTGGAGGGAAACATGCTGATGGTGGTGTTCCCATATGTCTCCTTCTCTTGTCCTTATAGGTGGTAGAGGTCACACGGTTTTCAACTGCTGCCAAAGGAGCCTTGGCAAATTACTGCATTGCATCTTGTAATAAGATCATACGATCACATAAAATAGGAGCAGTTTGGATGTCATTTAGCCCATGGAACCTGCTCCACCATTCAATAAGGTCATGGCTGATCTGATTGTAGCCTTAACTCCAGTTTCTTGCCTCCGTCCCATAACCCTTGACTCCCTCGTAGGTCAAACATCTGTCGGCCTCAGTCTTGAGTATATTCAATGATCAAGCCTCCACCAAGCATTGTGGAAGAGTATTCCAAAGATTAATGACCCTCTGAAAAAAGAAATTTCTCCTCACCTCCACCTTAAATGGAGACCCCTTATTTTTAAACCATGTCCCTACTTCCTAATTTCCTCCATGAGGGGAAATATCCTCTCAGTATCTACCCTATCACGTGCCCTCAGGATCTTATATATTTCAATAAGATCACCTCCCATTCTTCTAAACTCCAGTGAGTATAGGCCCAACTTGCTAAACCTTTCCTCATTAGACCAAGCCTTTCACCCCTGAAATCAGTCGAATGAACCTTTTTCGAACCACTTCTGATGCAAGTATATTCCTCTTTGCGTGCCCGCCAAATTGTCAAAGGCCTATTAAGGCCATTTAAAAATGAATTAAACCACTTAACGTAGCTGCCTGTCCAACCTTAAGGTTGGCGGCAGGTGAAGAGCCTAGGTAATCCTTGCATTTTCCATGAAACCTCACCCAGGGGCAGGATGAGGTTTCATGAATGATTTATAAGTGAAATAAAGATTTTCATTAAAATTCATAGATATGTCCCAGCTCGTGTGACACTTTCACATGAGGGGACATGTCCTAATTTTTCTTTTCTTCTTTATTAAAATTTTTGAAACTCAAACTGATATCCCTGAGGCAGTTCTGGTGCCTCAAGGGGATTTCTGTGCTCTTTTGCACGCTTACATGGAAGAGCACAGGTCCCGACTCAGCCTACTCCCCTCTGGCCACGCAGGGAGCACATTATGCTGGGTGGGCCTTAATTGGCCCACCCATGTAAAATGGCAGTGTGCAGGGGGTGATCGGCTGCACGCCCACTCCCACCCAACCCCCCCCTGGACAGGGAGAAAATGCTCCCCCATTTTTGACCTGATGCCATGAAACTTCATGTGGTCTGGTGTCAATGCTGAGAACTTCCAGGGCCACTCCCTCCCAACTGTATACTACAGCTGGTGGGATAGGCATACCCAAGGATGGTGATGGATGTGTCTGGGACATTGGCTATAAGGTATGATTCAGTGAGTATGATCATGTCAGTCTGTAGCTTGACTTCTCTGTGGAAGAGCTCTTGCAATTTTGGCACAAGACAAATGTTCATGTTAGTGAAGATGACTTCAGAAGATTGACTGGGCTGGGCATGTCTTTTGCTGATTTCTAAATTTCTAAAGTCAGTCAGGTTTTATTCATAGAGTTGCTATATTGTACATATTCTATTTATTCTATTTTCCTAATTTCCTGCTTTTCAAGCATCAGAGGGCTGATGGACATGTATTTGATTTAATTTTTTTTTAAAGGTTGCATGACTGAAACTATATTTTGAGAATGATAAATGTTAGCTATAGTATTGTAAGTTCATCATTAATGAACTTTAATTCCAGAGGTTCTCATCCGCCTCTAATGTTAGAAATCAGAACCAGCATTGAATATTTCCTATCTTACAAAATGAAGATCACCTGAAACTGTATCGCATTCACTTTTAAACTGGTTCATTTAAATCAGTGTGCTTTTGTCTTCATTTACTGTCATGTAGTGGGTGGTGGTGTGTGACAGCGTCATCTCTGACTTCTGAGTGGTCTGAATCGCTCCCACGCCCCAGGTTCTAGACCTTGGACTTATTTGGGGGTTGTGACAAAGTGCAGCAGACAACTGGTTTTGGTGCAAGAAAAAAAAAAAAAACTGGGTTTATTGAAGTCACAAATGAACTTATAACATTAGGATTACACTGAGATTATACAGACCTGCAAAGTACACTTAGTTAAGAATGGGGAACACACGACATAACGAGGGAAAATCATGCTACTAATCCCCTTACCCTTGTCCCACCCCCAAAACCTAACTAAATTGAACTAGGAGAGGTCAGGGATCATGCTCACCAACCAGGGTCCCTTGACAGTTCGAAATCTAGCCAGGTAAGCCAGTTGCAGTTTTGGGTTACACTGTCCTCTGGGGCCTGCCATCCCCATATGGTCCTGGTCTGTGGAATCTGCGAAGTTTCTTCAGTTGAGGTCGATCTTTGTGGAGGGCTGTGGTTGCGGCCTTGCTGTCTTTGGTTGAGCCTGGCACCCTGTGCCCCTCGTCGTGATGTTGCCTACAGGCCTGAAAACCTCCAGCTCTCCTCCCTCCACTTGGCTCGGCTACCTTTCCCTGCTTAAACTCTGCTTCAACCGCTCCAAAACTGCTCACCCTTTGTAACTGGTGGCCTAGTTATACTGTTTTTCAAATTTCTTATCTCAATCCAAATCAACGTTAGTTCTTTTTGATTTTGGTGGGCTTCTTCACGTGATTGTTGTCTCATTGTTTTTAATGGGCTTGCATGATGTTTATCGTTTCTTCCTGTCCCCGTAATTAGTCTTGAACTCCAAGCTACCCTATATGTGGAGTATTGATGGGTTCGCATAAATGCATTGATTGCTGCCTTCTTGCCTTAGTAGTTAGTAGCGATTATTTATGCAAGATTTTGATGGACTTTAGTTTCGTGTAAGATGAAGTCTTTCTCCGGATTGATTGTTTTAAAGGGAGGAATGTGTATTCTGTCTCCTCTCATTGTCTGGCTTCAGGCAACAACCCACACTGCACTCAACAAGCCCGGGCATGTCCAGTCCCAGGCCTTCATGGGCCTAGCCTCCTGTCTGCAGGGTCCTCTGCCATAAAAGTCCAAAAGTCATAACTTTGTTGATGATATGAAAAACGTGGGAATTTTGAGAACCCTTCAGTCAGTCCTTTTGTAGTACGCACAATGCCATAGGATCTTTTGCCTGGACTGTAAAAATGTTGCATGTACGGATATTTATTTCTCGATTTTTGAGCCCAGTATTGAACATCCATTTGTTAATGAAGAAAATTAAGTTCAGTTTTTCTAGTTAACAACATAGTCTTGTAGCCAAGGAGATGCATGCACTTAAGTAGGACCTGCAATCAAAAGGATCATTATACAATTGAGTTGGAATCAAAATCCAATCCAAGAACTCTTTAGGAATCATTACAGTCTTTACACACTTGTTCATAATAATTATTCAGGTCAAGACTAAGGGTTGAATCATCTCAGGTTTGCACTAAGTGTGGAGCAGGCGGGAAAGAAATGTTTTACACACTGGCCGCAATGACAGCTTTTTGCACTGTATTGTCCCATTCCAGGAGCGTCCCGCCTCATTAATAATGCATTCATGGGAAACATGCTGGGTTGCTGGTGGGGTGGCCTCTGAATCACTCACCCCACTGTCACCACAGAGCTTTAGCTAGCACTCTTTAAAGCATTGGAAGCTAGTGGAAAGTCATAGCTGCCAAAGGGAGGAAACATGCTGCCCCCAAACTTAGCAACAACTCCTTTGGGTGCCTACTGGATGCTGTGGAGACCCACCATGAAGTCCTCTACTCCCCACTCTGGGCGAAGACCAGCAAGCAAGGTGACAAATCCAGCATGGGAGGCCATGGCAGTAGTGGTCAGTGCCAATACCCTGCAAAAGAGGATAGCTGCCCAGTGCCAAAAGAGGATAAAAGATCTCCTCTGTTCTGCAAGGGTAAGTCACGCTTCTCATCACTCTCAACTCACACTCATAAACCCATCACACATCCACAGGGATCTCGGTCACTGCCAGTTCAAGGGACATCGCCATTCACTCCCTCACACACACCTTCATCCATCATGTGGATCGTGTCCTTATCCCGTCCATTGCATCACGCACCACCCACACGTACCAGGCATCCTTCTCAACTGGCCTGGCAGGTCTCCTGCTTACATTCTCTCCATCTGTATTTATACAGAACAAGCTGGCACAGAACAAAAGGGAGAGGTTGCAGGCTGGTGGAGGAATGCCTGACATCAAGGTCCTCACAGACTTTGAAAATAAGGTCACCCAGCTGACTAGCAATGATCTGGACTGTTCCTGTGCTGATGGTGAGATCAGCAGAGCTCAACCAGGATCCAGCAGTGCAGCATCCACCAGACAACCATGCTATGATTTCCCCTGTTCCGCAGACCCCTTCCATGCACTAATTATCTCTCCTTGCTTTCACAGGTATATCTGGGAAGCAGCCAAGGGAATCCATGACCTAGGTCCTGAAGACACCCTAATTGAAGACCTGTCACAGCGCTCACCCACACCCTTCAGCAGCACACAGACACACACCTCGATGAGACCTAGCTCTAGTAGCCTTGGGCTCACAATCTGGTGAGCACATAGGAAAAAAGGTGCAGGAGTTGATCATTTGGCCCCTCATGTCTGCTCCACCATTCAATATGCTCATGGCTAATCCTCTATCTCAAAACCACACTCCTACACTCTCTCCATACCCTTTGATGCCTTTAGAGTCCACAGTCTTCTGTGGTAGAGAATTCCACACATTCACCACTCTGAGTGAAGAGACTGCTCCTCATCTTAGTCCTAAATGGTCTATCTCATAGCCTGAGACTGTGACCCTTTGTCCTAGGCCCCCCATCCAGAGGAAATATCATCCCTGCATCCAGTCTGTCCATCCTTGTCAGAGATTTATGTTGATTCAATGATATCTTCTCTCATTTTTCTATACTGCAGTGAACACAGGCCTAGGTGGGCCAATCTCTACCATATGACAATCCTGCCAATCCAGGAATCAGTTTGGTGAACGTTTGCTGCACTCCCTCTATGGCAAGTATATCCTTTCATAGGTAAGGAGACAAAACTGCACACAATACAACAGGTATGGTCTCACCAAGGCCTTGTACAACTGCAGTAGGACATCCTTGCTCCTGTAGTCAAGTCTTCTCACAATAAAGGCCAACATACCATTTGCCTTCTAAACTGCTTGCTGCACCTGCATGTTTGCTTTCAGTGATCGGTGTTCAAGGACAACCAGGTACCTTTGCAAGTCAACATTTCCTTATCTATCATCATTTAAATAATACTCTGCCATTCTGTTTTACTATCAAAGTGGAAAACTTCACAATTATCCACATTATACTGCATCTGCCATGTATTTGCTCACTCATTACAACCTGTCTAAATCACCTTGAAGCCTCTTGAAATACTTACCAGGTCTTAATTGCCAAGGCCACTGCTCATTTTACTGAGGAAAGGTAGGAAATGAAAGGATCACCTCCTTCCCTCTTCACCAAACTCCCTCTTTCATCAAACTCCAACTGAAGGACCCTAATGCAGCCCAAAGCAGTACTCCAGTGCAGACAAAAGCAGCACTGTAAATGGCTTGCTTTTATGTTGCCTGAATCTAGATTCTGAAAACCTGTTTAAGCCAGTTAACTAATTAACCAGTTGCAGCTGCAAGCAGAGCCTATATAATCCCTGTTTTAAAGCTGGACTAAAACTCACCTTCTCCCAACCCAAAAAGCAATTTTAAGTTAGTTGCTAAATTAAAGAAAGATCAGAAATTAACCCTTAAAAGTCCCTCACTCACCAAACTCCAACTAAAGCACTCTAATGCAGCCGAAAGCAGCACTCAAGTGCAGAGCTGTCTGATACACAGCAAGTAAACTTGATTCCCAAGTTTCCAGCACTCAGAAGGCTGTTCGAGGCCAGAAACCTGCTGAACTGATGAGCCTCTGGATTCAATCATTCCTCAGTTGCTGGAGCTGCAAATGCAAGCTCGGGAACATCAGGAAGGGATGTCCACTACACTCCGCAGATTTCAAGGCATGATGGAGTCCATCCGTTTTCATTTGGAGGTGATAGTGCCGGTATGCCAATGCATCGATGTCAATACTGGTAGGATGGTGGCTGCCATGGAGACCTTGGTCCAGGACATCGGCCTGCACTGCTGCACAGGCTGATCTCCATCATTGATGCCATGGGTGGCCTCTAACAATGTTAACATGAGAGTGGAGCTGGGCAGCTCGATCTCACTCCAGCTTCCCCTTCTCAAGGAGTCAGCCTGGTGCCCTGGGGTTCCCATAAGGAGGAGGATCAACAGGTGCACATCCTGGGGTCGCCCATCCAGCTGACTCCGGGAGTGCCTGGCCCATCCTAATCCCCTCTTCCTGTGACACCAGAAGTTCCAGCCCTGCAGACAGAGAAGAGTGTCACTGCCACACAGCAGGACCCTGAAAGCAGGCTGGGGGCCCTCCAGGTCTCAGCCCTCCAGAGGATGCCCATCAAGGTCATCACAGACAGGGTGTAGCAGTCAGCAGGCTGCCTCCACCTCCGCTGTGGATATCAGGGGAGCACCAAGGTGTAGCAGCAGGTTCAGAAAGGTTAAGAAGATGTAGTTTCACTGTGTGGGCACGGGTGTTAATCACTTGTACATAATGTTCACTACTGTAAAGAAACTCCCAACAATGTCATCTTGTCTATGTCTCCTTGTTAAGATGAGCAGAGTTCGTGTCACTCAGACGTGAATGCTTAGTTCCTGCCAAGATAAAGGCAGATGTCTCAGTCCAGGGCCTCCTCCCTGTGCTTTGAACAACCTTCCCAACACACTGTTGGTGTGCCTTCACAGTCACTGGTCTCATTAGCCATGCCTGCACCTTGATGGGGCTTATCATTGCTGCCAGAATGTCCTGGGCCAGTGGCACAGAGTTCCATCATACTGTCTGGATGCTCCCAGCACCTTTGAGTTATGGCTGGCCCCCCATTCCATCAGCACCTGTGTCCAGTGACAATGTGGTCCTGAAGGGTTCAGCTCACGAAGGATGCCATAGGATCAGGAGAAGTTAAAGCCTTCTTGCTGCATCTCCATGATATGACCCTGTTCACAGAACGCAATAGATCTGCCATCAGCCAGACAGGAGTCAGACACTCACATAAACTACGTGACCATCTATGGATTGCCCTCACTGCATGTTGGCATCATCCTGCTGGAATGTAGGGACTCTGGGCAACCGCTGTCTCCATGACAGGAAACGTATCACACAGAGTATGTGCGCTGCCATCAACCAGACAGGATTCAAACATTCACAGATGCAATGTGAGGATCTATGGAGTGTCCTCACTACAAATCGTCATCATCCTCCATGAATCTAGCGGCTATGAGGGTGTCCTAAGTGCACCTGCTTCATCTGAACAATGCAATGGCCTCATCACCGTCCTCTTCGCCATAGAGGACCTCATCACTCTCATCCTCCTTGATGTTCTCCTCATTGAAGGAGATGTACAGCTCCTTCATCCCCTCCTCAGCCAGCTCCTCCCCCCATTGCAGTACCATGTTGTGAAGGACGCAGCAGGTGACGATGATGCATGACAACATCTGTGGACTATTTTCCACTAGACCAGTCCAAGCACCAGAGCATCATTTTCAACATCTTAATGGTTTGCTCCACCAAAGTGCAAGTTGCAGCATGAGCCTCATTGTACCTTCTCTCTGCTGCAGTGATGTCCTTTGCCCCTGAGGAGCCAACTCTACAGCCTCTCTGGACCCTGGAAGACGTCAGGGATCTGACAGAGAATGTAGGAGTCATGGACACTCCCTGGGAACTGTGTGCAGGCCTGCAGGCTGCGTTTGCTGTGGTCGCAGACCCGCTGAAATTTCAATGAATGGAAGCCCTTGCAGTCCACATAGTTGACTGCTTTCTACCAGGGAGATCTAAGCACCTGTGGAAAACTAGAGATCTTCACAAATCCCAGCGCCCTTGCTTCCTGGATTTCCTCAACCCAGTTGGAATGCACAAAGTTCTGTGCCTTTGCGATTATGGTGCCGTGAACTCCTGGATGCATTTGTGCATTGAGGTTTGCGAGAGCTCACAAAGGTCACCTGTGGAGCCATGGAAGGAGCCACTGGTGTAAAAATTGAGTGCCGCAGTCACTTTCATGGCCACTGGAAGTGGATGCTCTCCAAGTTCCCATGGCACCAAATTCTGCAACAGGTGGCATATGTGACCGACCGGCTCCCTGAACATGTGTAGTCTTTGGTGACACCGTTTCTGCATGGATGACAAGCACTATCTATAGACCCTGGGTCTAGCTAGGCACTGGCCTGCAATGGCTCTTTGTGGCTCTTCAATGGTGTGCATAGGAGCCCCAGCCATCCCTTCTTCCTGAGGGTGCTGCTCCTCCCTCTGGCCAGCCAGATGCCTCCGTCACTCGCTTCTTCTTTGTCTCCGCTCTCTATAAACCATGAGGCAAACAGCTATGTCACCAGGCTCCATGGTCCTAATGTACTCCTCCTGCAAGATGAACAAATGAGTTGCGTAGGGTAGCATTGGTCTCCTAGGGACCCCTCACAGTTACATGTGCGGCTCAGGTTCTGTCACAAGGTCCCTTAATTAATGCCAGAGCATGCTGGCCACCACTTGGATGGCCAGGGTGTAGTGTGCTGCATGGCTGCCCTAAACACCACCCACCTCCACCCCACTCCACCTGACCAATTGGCCACAGCTTTGCCCATTGGATTACATACTGTGCTCTCAGCTCAGACACAGCCATTCTCCTAACCCACACCGCATGGCTGCACTGTTAGTTTGAACCATGGCGGAGAGACTGGTCCAAACCAGAGTGATGACATTGCAAGGGGCTGTGAGCGCCTCCACCAGCGACTGCTCCATGGCCAGTTTTAGCAAGGAGATTGTACCACGTGCCCAGTCATCCAATTGTTCTGCAGTCGACTAAAACACTGATTTGCAGTCCATGACTGAGGGGTGCAAATTTCAGGGGCACTTGGTGGTACTTTCAGACCTCTGCATTGCTTGAGTGGTCAGACAAGCTAGACACCTGACTCCAAGCATGCCAATGTAGCTGCGCCTGAGCTGTCTTAGCTGCAGAAGAATGCTCACTTTTTGAAAGTTTTCCCTAATATGTGGCTGCTTCCCTCATCCCCCTCCCACATGTGTTTGTGTACTACCATCAAATCATGCTGGCTTTCCCCTTCCCTGCACCACCAACTCATCCCAACTGCAGTGCAGCCTTTGTCCCAGCCCTGCACTGTCAGCCAGCCAGGAAAAAGTGACTTGCCTGTGCCCTCAACTGAATGCCTAGTGCCTCAACCTTGAAATTGAGCGGGCAGCCCTCGTGAGCGCTGTGCACTTGCCTCTGAGTTGCCCTTGAAGTTCAACTCGCATGCCTTTTAAATGCTGTTGTGAATCATATCGTTCTGCAGTCACACTGATGTGGGAGCTAAATTTGACATGGCGGTGGGGGGGGTGTAATTCCTGTGGGCTGGCAAGATGATGAGACACAAATGCATTAAAATTAGTCTCCCGACGCTGGATGGCAGGAAAGGCGGCTGCCCGTTGACGGGCAGAGCAGATGATGGCGAACTGGTTATATGATGACATGAAACTGACCTTTGGCCTTCCCATGATATTGTCCCCCTGCCCCCCGCCCGCCATGACGCCCACCACCAAAGGGCAGAAAATTCCGACCTAAGAACGTTGTATGTTTCCTCTTGTTAAAATAATTACAAATACAGCATTTGAGGTGCTGAGATGCCAAGGGAGAAATATAAAATTGTACATTTAGCATTCATGAACCTCTCACTGTATTACAGCATTGCATGTTGCAATGTGCATATTCTGCACAGTTCTCCAGTTTACTTTGTATTGCGTTGTCTTACCAGGGTCAAGTGAATCATGCATTTAGAAATATAAAACTTGTAGCATATCAGCTAATTTACTTTAATATCCTAGCACTGAGCCTTCACAACTGGTATGACAGTTAAAAAGAGCTCATGAATATATTTGTTTGCTTTAGTTTCTTTGACAACTGAGGCTAAAATACCTTCAAGTCACTAAATTTATCTGCTGTATCTACCTCTTTATTAACATTAATAGAACTTGGCTCAGTTGGCAATACTTGCCTATCTGAGTGAGAAGATTGCAGCTCAAACCCTACACCAGGATTTGAGCACATAATATAGGCTGACACCGATACTACAATACATTTCTGAGGGAATGCTGCTTTCCAAAGGTATTATGTTCTGGATGACATGTTAAATGAGGCCTCATCTGCATGTTCAGGTAAATTTAACAGGCCCCATGGCGTTACCTTAAAAAGAACAGGGAGCTGGCCAGCATTGCTCCTTAATCCTAACCCATAGAAAACAAGTTAGCTGACCATATATTTGAAGTGTTATTTGTGGGAATTTGATGTATGTAAATTAGCTGCTGTATTTGCCTATGTAACCACAGCAGTAGTGAAGCACTTTAGAATGGCTTGAGGACATATTAAAGTGTTACTTATATTAATCCAAGTTCACAAGTTGCCATGATAACGTGACATGTGCATCCCTAATATTAATCCTTAATTTCATTAGCTGGTCAAATATATATTGAACTGCTTTAAATGGGCTTTTAAAAGGCAAGCACAGGCACTGACTTGAGGTGGCTTCCATAGGTCACCTAACACATCTGGTATTATAAGTTGGCCAGTTTCTGGACTTGTCCAATGATGATTACAATTAAGAATTGCAAAGAGAACTTCCTGTGCAATTTCATACCTGTTGATGTCAAGAATTACTTCAAAGATGTACTGAAACTTTACTGACCCTCACCATTTGCATTTCTATAAAGCTTCCTTTCAGGCAGAGACAAGAAGTCTACCGGGAAAATAGCCATACTGAAGGCACTCTTCCTAGCTCATCACAGGGAAGAGGTAATAAAGAAACAAATCACTTAGGCCATAAAATAATATTCATTGTCTGTATAGACATGAGCTAATCAATTACCTTCTGAAATCATTATGGTGGAAGAGGTAATGTAACTAGAAGAACCATTTTGAAATGGTTTTTATTACAACACCCTGGTTGTTTAAAGACAGTTTGGATGAAATCTGCCAATGGGGCAGCAACACCATCTCTCTCCCTTTCTCTCTCAAGTTCATGACCTGCTCTCTGTTACCATTTAGAATCCATCACAGTGAAAGAGAATTTCCATCAAAAGGAAAATTAGCTACAAGGTCATCAACCTTTGGGAAATATGGATTACGTTTAAGAAAGAAACTGTCTCCATAAATTGCACATCATATCAGCTTCAACCCCACAGGCATTTCAAGACCACTATGGAAAAATTTACCTCAGCCACAAATACCAGCGGAGGATTCATAAACACTGAAGTCTCCTTTTAAAACCATCTATTATTGAATTTCAATTTGGCCAAAAAGTAACCTCTTACTGCAGAACTTGTAATTTTGCAGTCATGTGTGGGTGTGTGTGTGTGTATGTGTGGATTGCGAAGGTTAGGACGTGGCTTTACCTTTTTAAGTATCTTTATATTTTTACCTTGGTGGGCTATTGACTCAATGAGAACTAACCACTTCATGTTTAAATTCAAGAAAGCCTGTCGGACTAAGTTCTTTGCTTGAGAATGGCGAAATGCAGACACTGAATTGTCATTCTTATAAATTACAAAAATCCTGTTTTGATCAATCGAGAATTGAGGAAGAAAGGGTGAATCCTGACACATGTCCTCACTGGTTGTAACAAAATAATTAAAATGAGGAAAGCCATTTAGCCCAAATCAACCCAAACATCAGTAAACATGGTACATTTCCCCCTGCCATTACATCATCCATTATTACAGAGCAATTACTTGTACTGCTCTATCACAAATTCTATCTCTGATTTATGTGTTAGGCACCTCCTTGTAAGTTTGTAATATCAGTCCTAAGTTTGTCATTTTCTAGTCTGAATCTTTATCTCCTTGGCCTATTGTTGAAAATGATTTTAAAATATTATTTTGGATTTACTTTGTATATATCCTTAATTATCATACATGCCCCTATCCCTAATCAAGCTGGTAGTTCCAATCCAATCTTATCTCTTACAATTTATCTTTCTCCTCGCTGCTGAAGATTTCTGACCAAAATCTCATTGTTACGTCCTGTAGATCTTCATCGTCAGTTTGTTGTGAGTGGTGGCCGAATTGGTACTGTTGATAGAGTTGATCAGCAGACATTTCTGAGGTAGAAACTTATAGCTTATTTACAAAGATACTCAGCAGCATCTAAACATGCGTTTTCACTTCAAACTCTATCTCTACTAAATACTGGCAACTAACTACTAACTACGCAGGGAGCCCAAGCTATACTCCTATTGGGTATTAAGATCATGTAATCCTACTTAACAGCATTCTTCTCAAAGTTATATTACACATTAGAAAAAAATATAATTACCACATCCTTCCCCTTTTACTCAGGTATACATTTTACATTTACAAATACAATTCTCTCGAGACGGCAAAATATTTACACTGATCAGTAATTTACAAATTCAGATTTTTTGGGGGGTTTTCTTATGCATGTGGAGCATCTCAGTTCTACAATTTCAGATGCTTTCTCAGGAACCTCCTTTTCTAGGGTTGCCTGAATGCCAGATGCTTTGGTGGGCACTTGCAGATCTGTATCCTCCACTCTTGAAGGAATATCAGCTATGTCTGTACTGGGTTGAGTACTCTCAACAGGCAACACTGACCTGGCTGTAAACACTGGTGGAATCAATTCTTGGTGATTTGTTTCTCACTTCCTTAGATGACCCACATGTCTGCGTATGACTCAGCCTTCCACCTTCACATGGTAAAATAGAGGTCCAGTCATTGCACTTATTTCACCCGGTAAACACTTTGGTCCTTCTCTAAAGCTCTTTATGTATACCGTCTCTCCCACAGTAAATTTCCTTTCATAAAAATGCCAGTCGTGTCTGGTCTTCTGGCTTCCCCGACTCCTTTCCACCTTCTCCCCTAAATCCGGCATTATTAAGCTCAATCGCATCCTGAGATGTCGTTTCATCAATAATTCTACAGGTGTGGCACCTGCTGTTTTGTGAGGGGTGGTCCTATAATGGAAAAAAAAACATGCTAGCTTGATTGCCAAGAAATCTCCAGTTAGCTTCTTCAAGCCTGCCTTGAATGTTTGAAATGCTCTTTCAGCCAGTCTATTTGAGGAAGGGTGGTACAGTCAAGTTTTTACGTGAGTGATACTGTTGAGACTGATAAACTGCTGAAACTCAGCACTTGCAATCACTCTTGCCATTATCAGAAATGACTACTTCTGGCAGTCTGTTAATAGCAAAACTTTAACATAACTTCTCAATTGTAGCAGAAGACGTTGGTGACTTCACCTCATATACGTCCATCCATTTTAAGTGGGCATCAACAATGAGCAGAAACATTGTTCCCATGAAAGATCCAACATAGTCAATGTGTAACCACACCCATGGTCTTCCTGGCCACTCCCAAGGGTGTAACGGAGCTGTTGAAGATAACTTTTGCAGTTGCTGATATTGCACACAATTTTTCACTAAACTCTCTATTTCACCATCCATCCCAGGCCACCATAGACAGCTGCAAGCTATGATCTTCATTCGGGATAATCCTGGATGTGCACTGTGCAGTTCATTTAACAGTGGCTTTCTTTCCCTTTGAAATACTATCACTCGTGCTCCCCACAATAAGATGTCATCCTGGCTGGTTATTTCGTGTCTTCTTTTGAAGTACGGTTTCTTTTTTTAATCATCCATTCATGGGGTGTGGGCATCGCTGGCTAGGCAAGCACTTATTGCCCATCCCTAATTACCCTGTTTAGGGGGTATTTAACAGTCAACCACATTGCTATGAGCCTGGAGTCAAATATAGGCCAGACCAGGTAATGACACCAAATTTCCTTCTCCACAGGACATTAGTGAACAAGATGGGTTTTTACAACAATCGACAATGGTTTCATGGTCATGATTAGACTTTTAATTCCAGATTTTTATTGAATTTAAATTCTACTATCTGCCGTGGCGGGATTCGAACCCAGGTCCGAAGAGCATTACCCTATGTCTCCAGATTACTAGTCCAGTGACAATACCACTACACCATCGACAGAAAGAAGGCTCTTGTGACCAACCATGAAATCAAATAGCTTGAAGTAACTAACGCTTAATATGTTTTCAAAAAAGGAATGAGGCTGTTTAATATAAAACCAGTCAAAAATATAATAACATACAGAAATAATTTACAAACATATTTTAAGATACAGGCAATCAAAACAGCTAACAGAATGCAACTTTATACCTGGATAGTGGAATCATGCCAGGATGACGACTGTCACTTGTTCTCGTACTTGAGATAGGACTGCATCCTGACTTGTCCAGTCCCTGATCTGTCAATTGCATACCAGCGAGAAATCTAAGAAATTTAACAGTAAAACAAGTTCCTGTGGAATTGGGATGTCCTCATCATTTCTTTGTAAAGGCAAACGACCAAATGCATCAGCTTTCAAGAGTTGATTGCCAGGCCTATGTCTAAAGTATATTTATATGCTGCTAGGATTAAAGCCCATCATTCTATTCTTGCTGAGGCTATGGGTGGTATAGCCTTGTCCTCACTAAACAATCCTAGCAATAGCAACAACTGTAAAATGACATCCATGTACATACTGGTGAAATTTCTTGATGCCAAAAATGACTGACAGGCCTTCTTTTTCTACCCATGAGTATCCCTTTTCTGCTGTGGTGAGTGTTCTTGATATGTATCCTATAAGCCATTCTATGCCATTGTCTATCCGATGGGAGAGCAATGCTCCCACTCCATAAGGGACAAGTCAACACCAATTCTTTCCTCTGGTCATAATGCACTAACAGGTTGGATGAATGCAACAATTGTTTCACCTTAGTGGAAGCTTCTTTGTGAGACCCCTCCCAAGACCAACATTTGTTCTCTTTGAGCAGCATTTTCCGGCTGGCAAGCAGGGGCGGGGCCTGTTTGCCGACACGCAAAATGACATGGGGTGACTTCAGGCATGTGTCCTGACGTCACCCCGCGACATTTAGATTTTCAGTTCTGCGGGTCCGCAGCAGAGTCGGCTGCATGCCCGCCGAACTGTCAATGGCCTATTATGGCCATTAAAAACTAATTAATGAACTTAATGGGCCTGACCATCCAACCGTAAGGTTGGAGGGCAGGTGAGGAGGCCGGGCGGCCTTCGGATAATGCATCAGACCTCATCCACGGGCAGGATGATGTTTCATGTAAGAATTAAAATTTCACAAAAATTTTTCAGTAGAAGTAATGGACATGACCCATCTCATGCGACTGTTCACATGAGGGGACATGGCAGGGAATTTTTTTCTGTCTTTAATTAGGTTTTTAAAAGTAACACTGATCTCCCTGAGGCAGCACTTTGCCTCAGGGAGATCTGTGTGCTCTTTCGCATGTATGCATGAAAGAGCGCACTCGCGGATGAGGGAATCCCCCCCCTGCCCGCACAGGGAGTGCACAGCTGGATGGGCCTTAATTGGCCCACATACGTAAAATGGCGTGTGCCCCCAATTGGGGGCGTCAATAGGGAACCCGCCCGCTCATGCCCACTCCCATACAACCCCCTGATGGGGGAAAATGCTGCCCTTTGAGTAGATAATGTAGGGATGCCAGTTCTGTAGGCAAATTGGCCCATAATAATTTACCATTCCTCGGTATAATTTGAGCTCTGAGGCGTTCTTTGGTGCAGGTGCCTCTCTTATGGCTCTCACTTTCTCCTCAACCAGGTGGAGGCCCCGTGAATCTATCTGGCAACCCAAATAGATGATGTCCCTCGCTTGGAATTTGCACTTTTCTTTTTTTTAAACACATTCCAGCTTGCAAGAAACATTTTAAGACTTCTATGTTTACCAAATGTCCTTTTTCAGTGCATCCTGTCACTAAAACATCGTCTAATAAACTACGACCTGGGGCAGGCCCTGCAGTAAACTTTCCATTACTCTCTGGAAGATGGTGCAAGCTGAGGAGACGCTGAAAGGCAATTGTGTATATTGGTACAACCTGTTGTAGGTATTAATTGTGACAAATTCCCGGGAGGCATTATCTAACTCCAGTTGTTGATAAGCATGACTCATATCAAGCTTCGTGTAGCTGGTAGCACTTGTCAGCTTGGCATACAGATCCTTGATTTTTGGAATGGGATGCCTGCCTAGCTTAGCTACTTTATTAACCATCAATTTGTAGTCTCCACAAATTTGGATGCTTTGGTTGGGTTTAAGGACGAGGACAATGGGTGCTGCCCATTCTGAGAACTGCACAGGTTGTACAAAGCCCAGTTTTCCTAGTCTGTCTGATTCAGCGTCGATCTTTTCTCTCAATGCATAAGGTATTGGTCTTGCCTCCATGAATCAGGGGCTTGCCCCTGGATCCACATGAGTTTTTGCCTGCAGCCCCTGAATCTTCCTAAGTTCATCCTTGAAGACTGTAGTGTACTTTTGTAGTAGCTCTGGTTAACCCCTTGCTCTCAACTGGAAAATATGAGCCCCTTCGAACTTAATCTCCTTTAGCCAGTTTCACCCCAGGAGGCTTGGCCCCTCGCCTACTACCATCATCAAGGGTAGGTTTACTGATTGGCTTCCATAATGGACAATTACTCTACTTATGCCTCTAACTTGAATATCTTCACCCGTGTATGTTTTAATTAGGCTGTTGTTTCTTCTAAATTTAATTGATGTTCACCATTATTTAGAAATCTGAAGGTATGTTCCCCAATTACTGTAGTCGAAGCTCCCATGTCCACTTCCATTCTAAGAGGGTTGTCATTCACTTTCACTGTTACATATATTGGTTCTGTCTTTCCAACCTTCAAATTAAACAACAAGTAAATATCTGAATCTGTTGTTTCAGGCTCTTTTATATTGTATATCTCACTGGGTATTTTCTTTTGTTTAAAAGTCTGCTTGACTCTTTCCTTGCACTGTCTCATTATACGTCCGTTTCTATGACAATGAAAACACTCTATGTTTTTAAACTGCCAATCTTTACAAGACTGCTTGTTTCCACCTCTATTGAAATTACTCCTCGTTTTCGCTGCTAAGTCTTTTTTTTCATTTTCTGCCTAGTGGGTACTATTTCTCGCTGCTTGGCAAAGTCTTGCATTTTTATGCCCTTTTTGACTGGGACTTCCCACCCGATGTGGAGGACGGCACCATTTTGTGCACCCTGTATAGCTTTTGAATCTCTTACTGTGCTTTCCATTGCCTGTGCTATCTCTAGCACCTTCTTGAAATCCAAATTTGTTTCGGATAACAATCTCTTCCGAATCATGTCCTCATTCACACCACACATTAGACGATATATGAGCATGTCGGTTAGAGATGTACCAAACTCACAATGTTCCATTAGCTGCTTCAAACTTGCCACATAGCAAGCAACTGTCTCCCCTGGGGCTCTATTTCTCGAGTTAAACTTGAACCTTTGCATTGTTACTGAGAACTTTGGTTGATAATGACCCTTCACAAGGTCCACCAATTTTTGAACCTGAGGCATTGGGTGCCATCAATCTTTGAATCAGGCCATAGGTTTTATTCCCACATATATTTAAGAGGATCGCCAGCTTCTTCTCTTCCACCGTAATCTCGTTCGCTTGGAAAACGGTGAGATGTTCAATGTAATGAGGACCATCGTCCATTGCTGGATCGAAAGGATCAATTCTTCCAAATTGTGGCATTCTGAAAGGGAATTACTTTGTCAATTTAAATGCAACTTCTACTTACAATTACTGAGCGAGGTACAGTGCCAATGTACAGGGCAGTTTGATCTCACTCCAGCTACCAATTCTCCCCACAGAGTCAGCCTGGGTCCCTAGGGAGTAGGACCAGCAGGTGCACACCCAAGCCCATCCATCCAGGTGACTTTGGGAGTGTCCAGCCCATCTAAATCCTTCTTCCTGTGACCTCAGAAGCTCCAGCTCCATAGGCTGACACAGCAAGACCCCAAGAGCAGGCCAGAGCCTTTTAACTCTCAGCCCTCCATAGGATTCCCACCCAGGTCATCACAGATAGGGTGTAGCAGTCAACAGGCTGCCTCCACCTCTGCTGTGGATGTCCAGGGAGCACCAAGACGTAGCGGCAGGGTTAGAAAAGTTAAGAAGAATTAGTTGTGGAGTCTGGGCAGGGATATTAATCACTTGTACAACACGTTCACTATTGTCAATAAACGCCCTAGAATGTCTCCCTGCCTATGGCATCTTGTTCTGATGAGCAGTACTCGTGTCACTCAGATGTGAAACCTTTCTGCACAAGACAAAGCAGGTGTCTCAGTCCACGGCCTCTTCCCTGTGCTCTGTGCAGCCTTCAGGCCGCAGTGATGGCCCAGCCTCACATTCCCTAGACACATTACTGATGCCTGCAATTTAACGGAGCTGGTCATTGCTGCTAGAATGTTGTGGGCAGGCAAAACAGATTTCCGTCATTCTCTCTGTATGCTCTCAGCACCTTTAACATTGGGCTGGCCCCCATCTTAGCATCTGTGACAAGTCACACTGTGCTCCTGAAGGGCTCAGGTGCTGAAGGCAGACAAAGGATCGGATGAAAGGAGGCACTGGCGTAGAAACTGAGCGCCACAGTCACTTTTACAGCCACTGGTAGTAGATGCCCTGCATGTCCCCATGCCCCCAAATCCTGTAGAAGATGTGACTGACCTGTTCCTTAAACATATGCAGTCTTCAGCGACACTGGTTCTTGGCCATCTGCAGGAATGAAAGTTGGTGTCCATAAATGCTGGGTTTCGCTAGGTGCCGACCAGCGACTGTTCTTCTGTGGCTCTTGGGAGGTGTTTGCGGGAGCCCCAGCCACCCCTTCTTCCTGAGGCTGCTGCTCCTGCCTCTGCACAGCCAGGAGCCTCAGTCACTCTCTCCTTTGTCATCTTCATGCTCTGTAGGCCATCAGATATACAGCTGGTTCACTAGGCTCCATGACCTTGATGTACTCTTCCTGCAGGATAAAAGAGAGAGAGACACTTGGTTATCATGTATGTACTAAGAACCTGTCCTGGTTAAGTATGAAGGCCCCTCAACCCATCCACGATTTGGATGGCCAGAGTTTAGTGCGCTGCATGGCTGCCCGAAACCCCACCAACCTCCGCCCCACTTCACCTGACCAATTGGAGGCAGCTTTGCCCACTGGACTACATGTTGTGCTCTTAGCTCAGGCACAGGCATTCACCTAACCTGTACTGCAAGGCTGGGCTGTTAGCTTGAACCATGGGAAGACGAGTCCAACTGGGATGCTGAAATTACAAGGGGCTGTGAGCACCTCCAGTAGTGACTGCTCCATGGCCAGCTTTAGCGAGCAGATTGTGCAATGTATGCCGTCGTCCAACTGTTCTGCAGTCCACTAAAATGCTCAAGACTTTGCAGTCTGTACCAGGGTGGGTGAAAAGCTTGGGAGCACTTGATGGCATTACTTGAGTGGGCAGATAAGCTAGAGGCTTGACTCCAATCATATCAATATCGCTGTACCTGAACTGCCTCAGCTTTAGAGGAATGGTCACTTTATATAGGTTTTCCTAATACATGATTTCTTCCCTCACATACCCTACCCTACACCCCCCCACCCCACCCTGAATGCTTGTAATCTATATTCACCCATAAGGCAGCCCTTGCCACTCCTCTACCCCCACAAGCTGCCTCAACCACAAGGCAGCCCTTGTCCCTTCCCCACAATTCACCTTAATGGCAGGGCTGCTCCTGCCACCACCCCACCTCCATATGCCCTCAAGGCTGAAGTCCAACAGTGACTCTAGTAAGCACTGCACATAGTTGCTGTGTACTCACCTCAAAGTGCAGCCCACCAAGTGCATGCCCTTTATGTGCTGTTGTGAAACATGTCGGCGTGCTTTCCCACCAATGTGGATGGACAATCCAGCCAGGAGGAAATGATTCCGGAGGGCTAGCCTAATAATGCAAATGTATTACATTGAGTTTCCCAATGTCCGATGGCAGGAAACGCAGCCCACCATTGACGGCTTGAGTGGACGTTCATGAACTGGTTTCATGCCGTTGTGAAACCGATCACGCCATAATGTTCACTCACTGAACATGCCCGACACATTGCAACTGTGACCAAAACTAGAAACTAGCTTTCCAGGCGTATTTTACATTTCAGAAGGATGAAAAAAGAGCAAAAGGAGATGGGGTAGCTCTGTTAATAAAGGATGGGATCAGTACTATAGTGAGAAATGATCTTGGCATTGAAGACCAAGATGCAGATCAGGTTGGGTGGAGATAAGAAATAACAAGAGAATGAAGTCACTGGTGGGAGTAATTTATAGGCCCTTTAACAGTGGTTACACTGTAGGATATAGTATAAATCAAGAAATAAAATGGACTTATAAGAAATGTGCTGCAATAATCATGGGCAACATCATTCTTCACATAGATTAGATAAATCAAAATGGCAAAGGCAGCTTCAAGGACAAGGTCATAGTATGCATTCAGAAAAGTTTCCTAGAACAATACCTTGTGGAGCCAGCTGGTGAACTGACCATTTAAGACCTGGTAATGTGTAATTAGATAGGATTCATTTATGATCTCATATCAAGGGTCCTTTACGGAAGTGTGTTCATAACATGATTGAATTTCACATTCAGTTTGAGGGTCTGGAACTGGTACCTTAGACCAAATAGATTAAAAGTTAAGACAGTAGATAAGGAACAAAAGACATTGAAGGAGATATTTTATAATCCTCAACAAAAATATATTCAATCGAGAAAGAAAGGCTCTATGAGAGGGATGAGTCATCCATGACTAAGGAACTGTGGAGTTTATAATGGGAAATCAAGAAAATGGCAGAAACTTTGAATGAATATTTAGTACCTGTCTTCATGGTAGAAGACACCCAAAAGCATCCAAATGACAGTGGAAAAATCATGGGGAGAAAGGGTGGGAGAAGCTGAAAAAAACGATTATTACCAGAGAAAAAGTATTAGGCAAACTAATGGGACAAAAGGCTGACAAGTCACCTGGATCTGATGGCTTGCATCTGAAAAGATGTGCCTACAGTGATAGTGGTTATTTTTTTTAATCCTCCAAAATTCCCTAGGTTCTGGAAAGATACCAGCAGATTGAAAAGCCACAAATGTAATGCCCCATTCAAGACAGAAGAGAAACAGAAAGCAGGAAACTGTAGGCTAGTAAGCCTAACACCTATCACTGGAAAAATGCTGGAATCTACTATTAAGGAAGTAGTATCAAGACACTTAGAAAATCATAATTTAATCTGGCAGAGTCAACATGGTTTTCTGAAAGGGAAATCACATTTGCTGAATTTATTAGAGTTCTTTGAGGATGTACCCGATAAAAGGGAACCAGTAATTAGTGCATTTGGATTTCCAAGAGGCATTCTCTTTGGTGCCAGATAAAAGGTTACTGCGGAAGCTGAGAGCTTCTTCTTTTCGGTTAATATACCAGCATGTATTAAGAATTGGCTAACTAACGTAAAACCGAGAGTTGGGATAAATGGGCCATTCTCAGGTTGGCAAACTGTAACTAATGGGGGGCTGCAGAGATAGTGTTGGGGCTTCGCCTATTTATGATCTACATTGATGATTTGGGTGAAGAGGGCAAATGCATTGCAGCCAAATATGCTGACAATACAGACGGTGTGAAAGCAAAATGTGAGGAGAACTCAAAGGCCCAGATTTTCTGATCATGCCCACGGTGGGAACTGTTGTAGGCGAGGCAGAAAATTTGATGGAGCAGCCAAATGTCCATTGACTTTGGACGGGAATTTCCGTGGGACTGGAAAATCTCAGCCAAATAGTCTGCAAACAGATATAAAGTGGCTTAAGTGATTGGGCAAAAATTTAGCAATTGGAACATAACGTAAGAAAATGTGAGATTATATACTTTGGTTGGAAAAATAGAAAAGCAAAATATTTAAATAGAGAGAGACTGCAGAATGCTGTGATACAGAGGGATCTGAGAGTCCTTGTTCATGAATTGCAAAAAGTTAGCACGCAAGTACAACAAGCAATTTGGAAGGTAAATGGAATGTTGGTCTTTATTGCATGGGGACAGACCATAAAAATAGGGAGACCTTGCTACAGCTCTACTGGGTGTTAGTGAGACTACACCTAGAGGACTGGTATAGTTTTGATCTCCTTACTTAAATGTGGATATACGTGTACTGGATTCAACTCAGAGAAGGTTCACTTGGTTGATTCCTCGGATGATGGAATTGTCTTATGAAGAAAGATTGAGCAGGTTGAACCTATACTCATTGGAGTTTAGAAGAATGAAAGGTGATCTTATTGAAACACATAAGATTCTGAGGAACTTGACAGGGTCGATGCTGAGAAGATATTTCTCCTCATGGGGGAATCTGGAACTAGGGGGCATTGTTTCAGAGTAAACATTGCGCTTTTAAAACAGGGATAAATGAGGAACTTCTTCTCTTAAAGGATTGTAATCTTTGGA
This sequence comes from Carcharodon carcharias, assembly GCF_017639515.1. Classification (NCBI taxonomy): domain Eukaryota; kingdom Metazoa; phylum Chordata; class Chondrichthyes; order Lamniformes; family Lamnidae; genus Carcharodon; species Carcharodon carcharias. The sequence goes on along the minus strand of NC_054467.1, from coordinate 128,146,236 downwards.
ATTCTCTATCCCAAAGAGCAGTGGAGGCTGGGTCATTGAATATATTCAAGGCTGAGTTAGACAGATTTTTGATCTTCAAGGAGTCAAGGGCAGTCCAGGCTGGCCCTATGTAAGAGAAATTTGTTGTGTTATTATAATAATATAATACCTAGGACTTATTTACTGTACAAGACAGAAGGCACCAATCGCTTATAAGGGATTAGGGAAACGCATTATGGGTTCATTTATTAAGATTAGGCACACGAGAACAATTATACATAGGTATAAAACTTGAAGACATCATAGCTGTTTGTGCCCTCTGCTCAAAGCAAAAGTGAAACGGTGACTAGATCACATGACACATTTCTCTTCTTGTGATGTCATGTGGATATCCCCTAAAGGCATATTACAACACAGTTTAACTGGCCCCAATTTCCAATCCTTTCCTTGTAAACCTGCAAACTTAACCCCTGCACGTGCTTATCCAATTCCCTTTTCAAAGCCATGATTGAATCTGCCCCCAGCATGCTCTCAGGCAATGCATTCCAGATTGCAACCACACACTGTGTTAAAAGATTTTTCCTCCTGTCACTTTTTGTTCTTTTGCCAATTACATTCAATCCATGTCCTCTGATTCTTGACACTACTGCTAATGGAACAGTTTCCCTCCATTCCTCTGTCCATACCCCTCATGATTTTGAACACCTCTAACAAATCTCCTCTTGACCATCTCTTCTCTGTGGAAACCTAGCTTCTCAACCTGTCCTCATAGCTTAAGTCCTTCATCCCTGAAATTATTCTTATAAATCCTTTCTGCACACTTTCTAAAGACTTTACATACTTCTTAAAGAATGGTAGCCAGAACTGAACACAATGCTCTAGTTTTTCATAACTTCCTTGCTTTTGTTCTCCATGCCTCCATTTATAAAGCTCAGGATCTTGTGTACATGTTTAAACATTTTTTAACCTTCCTGCCACCTTCAACGTTTTGTGAACATATACCACAGGGCTCTCTGTTCCCACACACCCTTTAGAATTAAAAACAAAAACAAAAATACCTGGAAAAACTCAGCAGGTCTGGCAGCATCTGCGGAGAAGAACACAATTAACATTTCGAGTCCGAATGACCCTTCAATAGAACTAAGTAAAAATAGAAAAGAGGTGAAATATAAGCTGGTTGAAGGGTGGGGGTGGGATAAGTAGAGCTGAGTAAAGGGCCAGTGATAGGTGGAGATAACCAAAAGATGTCACAGACAACAGGACAAAGAGGTGTTGAAGATGGTGATATTATCTAAGGAATGTGCTAATTAAGGGTAGAAAGTAGGATGAGCAAGTTACAGATAGCCCTAGCTTGGCCTAAATAGCCAAGTGGTTATGGTACTGGGTTTGTAACCCTAAGATTAAGAGTTCAAATCTCACTATGAAACAATGTAACTTCATCTGAATAGGAACAGATGGAAATGGGTTTGTACTCGAAAGAGTTACAGATAGCCCTAGTGGGGGTGGGGTGGGGTGGGGTGAAGGAATTGAAAAAGGCTAAAAGGTAGAGATAAAACAATGGATGGAAATACATTTAAAAATAATGCAAATAGGTGGGAAAAGAAAAATCTATATAAATTATTGGAAAAAAGGGGTGGGGGGGCGGGGAATCAGAAAAGGGGCGGGGATGGAGGAGAGAGTTCATGATCTAAAATTGTTGAGCTCAATATTCAGACCGGAAGGCTGTAAAGTGCCTAGTCAGAAGACGAGGTGCTGTTCCACCAGTTTGCGTTGAGCTTCACTGGAACAATGCAGCAAGCCAAGGATGGACATGTGGGCATGAGAGCAGGGTGGAGTGTTGAAATGGCAAGCGACAGGGAGGTCTGGGTAATGCTTGCGGACAGACCGAAGGTGTTCTGCAAAGTAGTCACCCTGTATGCATTTGGTCTCTCTGATGTAGAGGAAACTGCTTTGGGAGCAACGAATGCAGTAGACTAAATTGAGGGAAGTGCAAGTGAAATTCTGCTTCACTTGAAAGGAATGTTTGGACACTTGGACGGTGAGTAGAGGGGAAGTGAAGGGGCATGTGTTACATCTTCTGTGGTTGCATGGGAAGGTGCCGTGGGAGGGGGTTAAGGTGTAGGAGGTGACGGAGGAGTGGACCAGGGTGTCCCGGAAGGAATGCTGCCAGGGGCTATGAAGGGAAGATGTGTTTGGTGGTGGCATCATTCTGGAGTTGGCGGAAATGACGGAGGATGATCCTTTGAATGCGGAGGCTGGTGGGGGTGATAAGCGAGGACAAGGGGGACCCTATCATGTTTCTGGGAGGGTGAGGAAGGTGTGAAGGCGGATGCGCGGGAGATGGGCCGAACAAGGTTGAGAGACCTGTCAACCACCATGGATGGAAAACCTCGGTTAAGGAAGAAGGAAGACATGTCATAGGAACTGTTTTTGAAAGTGGTATCATTAGAACAGATGTGACGGAAGCGAAGGAACTGAGAGAATGGGATGGAGTCCTTACAGGAAGCGGGATGTGAGGAGCTGTAGTCAAGGTGGCTGTGGGAATCGGTAGGCTTGTAATGGATATTGGTGGACAGTCTTTCACCATAAATTGAGACAGAGAGGTCAAGGAAGGGAAGGGAAGTGTCAGAGATGGACTATGTGAAGATGATGGAGGGGTGGAAATTGGAAGCAAAATTAATAACGTTTTCCAGGTCCAAACGAGAACTTGAAGCAGCACTGAAGTAATCATCGATGTACCGGAGAAAGAGTTGTGGGAGGGGGCCGGAGTAGGACTGGAACAAGGAATGTTGCACATACCCCATAAAGAGACAGGCAATACTGGGGCCCATGCGGGTACCCATAGCCACATCTTTTATTTGGAGGAAGTGAGAGGAGTTTAAGGAGAAATTGTTAGAATTATACGCTTTATCTTATATCCCCTCATTCTTCTTACCAAAATGTATCACTTCACGCTTCTCTGCATTAAATTTGCCGATCCCTAGGGAACCACACAATATACCTCCCTCTAGCCTGAAAAAACAACAGTTTACCACTACTCTCTGATTTCTGTCACTTAGCCAATTTTATATCCTTGCTGCCACTGTCTCTTTTATTCTATGGGCTTCAACTTTTCTGGCAAGCCTATTATACGGCACTCTATCAAATACCTGTCGGAAGTCCAGATATAACACATCAACAGCATTACCTTCATCGACTCTCCGTATTATCTCATTAAAAAAAGTCAATCAAATTGGCCATTCAGATTTATGTTCATTACATCTTTTCCTTTCCTGCCTGTTCAGTTGGGTGTAGAAGATTGTGGGAGATGAGTTCAAAATCAACAAGGCAATTCCCTTAGTGCCCTGGCCAATATTTATCACTCAGCTAACACTAATAAACTGGGTTAATTGATCTATTGTCTCTGCTGTTTGTGGAAATTGAAATACTCAATGCTCCTTTTTTCTTAAAAATCAACTCTTTGACCAAGCTTTTTGTCACTCTCCCAAATATTTACTTCTTTGTTTTCAGCCACTGTGGCTGCTGAGTAGCGACTGCTACTCTACTCACTGGTACCCAATTTTATAGATGGTCCTAAATCAGGCATTAGGCCCTTTATATTAAGTTGCCAGATCTATTCTAAATTTAGCACAGCGGTAGTGCAACACAATATGATAGAAAGTATCCTTAATGTGAAGTTGGGATTTCATCTCCACATGGATGGTGGTCATTGCTTTTATCTGCTTCATCTCAAAAGTCTAACATGTTCCCTTTCCTCGACATGCTAGTTGAGAAACCTGCTTATAGTGCTTCCACTAATGTCTGTACTGCAAGCTTCATGTTGGTATTTTTGCTGCTCCATGTGCTTTAAGATTGGCCTTATTTGTAATCTTGTAAATAGGGCCCTAGTCATTTTCTGACCTTGAAAGCTCGCTGAAGAAATAGAATGCATCAAAGCTATTCAACAGGATAATGGCTATCCTGATAAGATCATTGTTCGCTGTGTAACATGAAAACTTGCAAATGGGTCAAAGACTTTGGCCCTGAAGTGTGTCCAGTCTACCTCAATTAACCTTGGAGAGGCACGCACCTAAAACATTTGAACAGGTTAAGTAGGCTATTTCACGCTGCTACTATGCAGTGTAATTACAAGTGGTATTTTCCACCAGTAGGATGCTGCCGGTGGTCCAAAAAAGACTTTCTGTTTACCACACAAGTGAGCAATGTTGTATACGAATTTCAGTGCTGATGCTATGCCAGATATGTAGACTATACCTCCCAATGCTTGGCTGACAAAATCAAAAAACATTTTCTTCCAGCTGTTCATAATAGGCAGAGCACAAACCATAATCAACCAGTCCAAGATGCAAAATCCAAAACAAAATGCCTACTATTCAATATGATTCCAGAATTGGACAGCACTTGCTGAACAATCCTAATAACTATACTAACAATCAATTTAATATAATCAGTTGAACTCATAACATTGTCCATTTACATTTGTTAGAAGTGACACACAATTCATACATAGGGACCAGTCCTCAGCAAACAAGATGAATATGTTCAAGCTGTTGTGTTATTATAATGATTTAAGTCCTTGAGCTTATTTGCTCTATTGGACACAAGGCACCAATCACTCAGAAGGGATTGAGTAAACATATCGTGGGTGCATTTATTAAGACCAGGCACATGAGGACAGTTATAAAATGTATAAAGCTTGAAGGCACCAGAGGTGTGTATGTGTTGTGCTCAGCAACATCCGTTTTTATTTTCAGAGATACCTCCCTCTCTTCCAAAGAAGTATAACTATGCACAATAAATGGTCCTGTTTAGTTACCAAAAGATAAGTGTATAGAGCTGATGAATCTATAATGGATGGCTCACCATTGTGCGTTTGTTTGGAATGATTTCATAGGCCCTTGGTTCTGAACAAATCCTTGTCAACTTGGCTGGTTGCATTAACCTTCTATGGGATCCTGGATGCAGACGATTCTGTATCTGCATTTTATCGTGCACTTTGGTCATCTTCTCTTGCAGTTTTAAAAGCTGCCTTTAGTTTCTGACAGAGTAGAATGGGTAAGTCTAGGTAAGCTGGTGTGCACTGGTCTACTGAACATGAGCTCTGCCGATGATGGAATATTTGCATTTAAAGGTATCGCTCTCAGATATAACATCGCAGTGTGTAGATCTTGCTTGGTCTGTCTACATTTGAGAATTAGGGAATTCACCTTATCAGTCATTCATTCAGCTAGGCCATTAGATTTCGGGTAATGAGGAGAGAAAATAGTGTGATCAATGCTTCACTTCTCACACATATACTGAAATGGCTTACCAATAAATTGCGGACTGTAATGGTCACTCTAGACACACCAGATAAACTAAACGTAGCACTTAGAGTGTGTGCAACAGTTGTGCTTGATGTATTGTGCAATGGTCAAACATTGGAGTTTTTGGTAAAGTAGTCATCAATAACGATGAAGTCAGTGCCATGGAGATGAAAGAGATTGGATGTGATTTTGGACCAAGGATGTATAGGAACTTGATGTGAAATTAGTGGTTCTTTGTGCTGACTTGGCATAAGCTTTTGACATATCTCATACTTCTTGACAATGACTTCAATGTCATTGTTCATACCTGGCCAATAGGCTGCCTCTCTTCTGAATCTTCTCTTCTGATCTATGCCCATGTGTAAGTGATGAAATTGTTGAAGAATATCTGGTTACAAAGATTCTGGTATGATGATCTGCTTGCTTTTAAAAATGACTGCCCTGGAGATACCTAGTTTGCCTTGATAAGGTCAAAATGGTTTCATGTGTTTGTAGACATGTTGAATTGAATCAGGCCAACCTTCAATGATGGCTTTCCATAGTTTTTGTAATGTGGAATCTTTTAGGTTTCTTCTTGTAGCTGCTGGCACTTGTGTTGCGCAAAATGTACCATATCAATTTGGAGAACATCTTCAAGTTCGATATCAATGAAGTCAACTTGTAGATCTAAGGATACATCGTCTGTTTATCTTGGATATGGCAATTTACTAAGTGTATCCAATGAAACCACCCAGCTCCACCTGCCCCACCCGCACTTAAACAATATAAATTTCATCACATTTCCATTTCTCTTCAGCTCTGAAGAAGGGTCATACGGACTCGAAACGTCAACTCTGTTTCTCTCTCCACAGAAGCTGCCAGATCTGCTGAGTTTTTCAAGCATTTTCTGTTTTTGTTTCAGATTTCCAGCATCCATAGTATTTTGCTTTTATCTTAGTGTTTAATTCACTGCCACTCTTCTTCCAGGAATGCCTACCTTGAAGAAGTATTGCTCTTCTTTCTGACAGGATTTCTGTTTGCCTCATTTGCCTTGTTCACCTTAATTGCTTTCCATTTCCTTCCTGGTGTTTGACAAGGTGTTTACCAAAACTTGCTTTCACAGCCCCACTTCCATCCGGGACGTACAACGTTCCTCGGTCGGCTGTTCTCGCTGAATCCTTAGATCCACGCTTGGTGCCATGCACCACCATTTTGACACACTCGACCTCTCTCTCCAGCAGCACTGGCTCATCCTATCTCAAAGCTGTCCTTGTTCCCAGTTTCATTTATTTTTCGTCTCATCCAACGCCTTAACAAGAAACTTTGTCTCTTCCTTTCAGGTGCGAAGGAACGTGAGATCCAACAATTCTGTGATACCAGTGCCCATCCAGGACCCTCCAACTCTTCCCATCCCTCTGACCCCACCCCATATCCTAATCTCAGCTCTTGCCCATATTCACCATACCCCATGACCTTCCCCTCTCTGATGCTGAACATTCTGTACTCAGCAAAGGACTCAGTTTTACAACCTTAAACCCTCACCTTTATGAATTTCGGGCTTGGCACGATGCTGAACTCTTCTTTCACCCTCTTCATCTCCGTGCTAGCTTCTTTGGGCAGGAGGACTCCCCCCATTCCATGGATCCTTTCATCCGCCTCCAATATTCTCCCTCCACCTGGACCACTCCCTCTGGCTTCTTATTTGCTCTCAATCTTTTCACTGAGAACTGTAAGTGTGACATCGGCCATCTGAATTTCTCTGCTCCTCTCACCCACTCTAACCCGTGTCCTTCTGAACTTGCTGCACTCCATTCCCTTAGGTCCAACCCTGCCTTTGTTTTTAACTTGCTGACAAGGGTGGTGCTGTTGTTGTCTGGCGCACTGACCTCTACCTCGCAGAGGCTGAGCACCAACTCTCAGAAACTTCCTCCTTTCTCCCCCTGGACCATGACCCCACCATTGAACATCATGCCAATGTTTCCAGGACTGTCACTAACCTCATCTCCTTTTGCAGCAGATGAATGTTGAAGCTCTGATGATGACTGTGTCAGTGATTTGAAGAGGTGTTGGTGGTCTTCATGCCACAGGAAAGGCACATCCTTTCTCAACAATTCCCTTAGCGATGAAGGTTTTTTGAGCGAAATTGGGAATGTAGGGAGACAGGAAATTAAAGAGACCTAGACATCTCTGAAGATCATCCTTATGTTGTGGTAATGGCATGACTTTAATATGTTCTATTTTACTTGCAATGGGACATATGCCAACAATGGAAGAAATAGAATTGAAGGAATTGATCTGCTACCTGTTGATGTCGCATTTCAGACTGTTGAACACCAATCCTTCATTAGGTGCTGCTTGAATCAATAAGTGCAGATTATGGTCATGTTCTTGCTTTGTTCTTCTCATAACAGCTATGTCATCTTCAATACAGATGCATCCTGATATAATGCATGTAATACGGTCCGTGTGAGCTTGAAATAGGGGGTTTGGGGGGATGTTCCCCAGTGCATTGTCTGGGTATCTCTCCATTACAATGACCCAGAGCCTGGAACTTATTATTTCGTTTGATATTACCAGCATGCAGCCTTACCCACTGGCAAAGCTAATTGTTCTGGGCATGGTCCCCTTAAATTTCCATCCCCTTGATTTTAATGGATTGTGGAGAGGGAGCCTATGATTTCTTTACATAGAGGAGCATGAATATGAAAAGCTGCCCCTTTAGTGTCTATTACACTGCTATTTAATACAATGTTATATTGTATTGTGAGTAATAATGGCTTTTTTATATGACTATGCTTTCCTATGTTGCACTGCCGAAACAACAAGCATCATTTTTTTTTTCTTTAGAGGTACTGAAGTTGTATTCTGGTACCATTCAAATAAATCTTTTTAGATCTGTGTGCATTCATAATTTGTTGCTTGTCAACTGTGCTCAAGGTTTGGCTCAGGTCATTTAGCCTCCAGGTAATATCTGCCAACAGTTGCAACATTCAAAACTTATAGGGCTGTGGTGGGTGGGAAAGTAGATGGGCAAGAGTTCAAATGATTCTGAAACCTCCTCATCATTTAAAGAACTGGCATTAATGATTTTTTTTGATCTTTTTGCTAACTTTGAAGATTGTTTTCCCCCTAGAATTGTATGCTCATTCAATTCGCTGAAACAAGGCAGAACTGCACCCATGAAGTCTGAATGAAGTCTGTCACTGTCATATCGCTTGAGGGTGTGTGGAAGATCTTCAGCAGCTGCAACCATTTATGCCTCTTCAAAAGATGTTTCAACTTACCACGAACAGTAAAGTCAGTGTTCAAGAAACAGTTCTGAATAGTGGATTGAGAAACTTGAGACCAATTAACATGTGCACATCATCCAACAATGAGACAGTTGCGGTACACTGTGTTTGTAAGACTATACAGCTACTGTCATCATCTATCTCTGCAAAACCTTCTGTAAAAATGGTCATTTTTAATGAGCTTTAAAACTTCAATTGTGTGATTGAAAAATCAGGATTGGCTTAAAACACAAGTCCTTATTGATCAATCTGACCCAACTGCCATGGACAGCTTTTTAAATGTTATTTAGTCCCAGACACATCAACATTTTAAAAATCTAGATGTTCAGAGCTCACTCCCAGAATACATGATGGTGTGCATTGATATCTTCCAAACATTCTAGTTAAAATGTATCTTTCTTAGCTTCGATGTTAAACAATCCATCTAATATGAAATTAAAATGAATTATGACTTGACAGTCCTTGATTGCCAGGTTGGAAATTATTCTAGGCGATAGTAACAGACTAACACCTCATTTTAGTAGATCAGTACTCTTTCATGTTGAACACCATTTGGAGGAAGCACTAAGAGTGGCAAGGACACAGAATGGGTGGGGGACTTCAATGTCCATCACCAAGAGTGGCTCAATAGCACCACTACTGACTGAGCTGGCCAAGTCCTAAAGGACATAACCGCTAGAGTGGACCTTCAGCAAGTGGAGGGAACCAACAAAAGAGAAGAAGATCTTGTCCTCACCAATCTACCTATCACAGATGCATCTGTCCATAATAGAATAGGTAGGAGTGAACACCACACAGTGCTTGTGGAGATGAAGCCCCACCATCTACAATGCACAAGTCAGGAGTGTGATGGAATTCTCTCCGCTTGTCTGGATGAGTGCAGCTCTAACAACACTCAAAAAGTGATGCACCATCCAGGACAAAGCAGCCTGTTTGATTGACACCTTTTCCACAAACATTCACTTACCCCGCCACCGACGCACAGTGGCAACAGTGTGTACCATCTACAACATGCACTACAGCTACTCATCAAGGCTTCTTCAACAGCACCTTCCAAACCTATGACTGCTTCCACCTAGAAGGACAAAGGCAGCATATGCATGGGAACCCCACCATCTGGAAATTCGCCTCCAAGCCACACACCATCCTGACTTGGAAATATATCGCTGTTCCTTCACTGTCCCTGGATCAAAATCCTGGGACTCCCTCCCTAACAGTACTGTGGGTGTACCTACACCACATGGACTGCAGCATTGCAAGAAGGCAGCTCACCATCACCTTCTCAAGGGCAATTTGGGATGGGCAATAAATGCTGGCCTTGCCAGAGATGCCCCCATCCTTAAAAGAATAAATAAAAACTTCCCCTTAGTCCCTCATCCACTGTTGTGCAACAGAGGTCATTTGAGATTCTGTATCCTAAGAGAACTGAATACAATATATTCTCTCTTGTCAAAGGGAAGTGGGAGGAGTGAACACGCAGCTTCAGCAGGATTGCAGGCTTCCCCATTGTCGTAATTATAGTTTGGAGGACTGTAGGACGTAGCTTTAAGAATAATCCTGTGTTGTAAGATCACAAGATCTGTGTAAACCTATTGGGTTAGCAGCGCGTGGAACCTTTAGTGAGAAGTTCTGCTTTAGTTATACAGTTTGACACACACATGTAGTTGATGCTGCTGTCTTGTAAATAAAGTTGAATGTGTCCACCAAGAAAAGTTGCCTGTCAAATCATCTCTATAACACCCATGATACAGCATGGCATTGACTGCACGCAGGCTGCTTAACAGGCACTGTATATCGACTCTGTGTTATGCCACAACTGGAAGGGTTTCCACTCCTTCAGCATCCAGCTGGTCTGTGGCTATAGTTGTGGATTGTGTAGGTTAATGCCTGGTACACCAACAACAATTGTGATGTTTTCATTCTTCAGCACAATTCTGACCACCTGCATTTATATAACTACAACACACCAGAAGATGGTTACTAGGCAACAAAGGCCATCCTTGACCACGTGGCTCATGACTCTGATGCACAAGCCACACACACATGGGGCAGAATATTTCAGTCGTCAGGCACGCATGCACCCGACCCAAACGAACGTACGATGAAGCGTGATGTAGGCCAAGCTTCCTGACGTCATCGCGCACTCATGTGATATTTCGGTCGGCATGTGTGCATGGGAGTTGGCAGCAAGCCCACCAACAATTAAACAGCTTATTAAGGCTCTTAATGAACTAATGTATTTAAATTTTTCACTGCCCGTCCAACCGTTTGGTTGGCGGGCAGGCGAAAAGGCCAAGATGCCTTTGCATTTTTGGCGAAACTTCATCCATGTGCAGGGATTGTTGTGTGGCAGGCGCAAAGGGAACAAACAAGAGGGAAAAACATACCTAACCTCATCTTTACCAACCTGCTGCCGCAGATGCACCTGTCCATGTCAGTATTGGTAGGAGTGACCACCACACGGTTGCTGTGGAGACAAAGTCCCACCTTCACGTGAAGGACATCCTGCATTGTGTTGTGTGGCACTACCACCACTACCACCATGCAAAATGGGATAGATTTTGAATAGATCTAGCAACTCAAGACTGGGCATCCATGAGGCACTGTGGGTCATCAGCACAATCTGTAACCTCATGGCCCGGCATAGCCCCTACTCTCATCAAGCCAGGGGATCAACCCTGGTTCAATGAAGAGTGCAAGAGGGCATGCCAGGACCAGCACCAGGCATACCTAAAAATGAGGTGTCAACTTGGTGAAGCTATAACACAGGACTAATTGCATGCCAAACAACATAAACAACAAGTGATAGTCAGAGCTAAGCAATTCCACAACCAAGAGATCAGATCTAAGCTCTACAGTCCTGCCACATCCAGTTGTAAATGGTGGTGGACAATTAAACAAGTCACTGGGGGAGGAGGCTCTACAAGTATCCCCATCCTCAATGATGGGGGAGCCCAGCACATCAGTGCAAAAGATTAGGCTGAAGCATTTGCTACAAACTTCAGCCAGAAATGTTGAGCGGATGATCCATCTCAGCCTCCTCCAGAAGTCCCCAGCATCACAGATGCCAGTCTTCAGCCAATTTGATTCACCCCACGTGTTATCAAGAAACAGCTAAAGGTAATGGATACTGCAAAGGCTTTGGGCCCTGACAATATTCCAGCAATAGTACTGAAGACTTGTGCTCCAGAATTTGCCATGCCCCTAGCCAAGCAGTACTAGTACAGCTAAAACACTGGCATCTAGTCGGCTATCTGGAAAATTGCCCAGGTATGTCCTGTGCGCAAGAAAGCAGGGCAAATCCAACTCGGCCAATTTCCGCCCCATCAGTCTACTCTTGAGCATCAGTAAAGTAATGGAAGTGGTCATCAACAGTGCTATCAAGCAGCATTGCCTTAGTAATAACCTGCTCACTGATGTTCAGTTTGGGTTCTGCTAGGGCCACTCAGCTCCTGACCTCATTACAGCCTTGGTTCAAACATGAACAACAGAGCTGAAGACGTGAGGAGATAGTGACTGCCCTTGGCAAACAAGGCAGCATTTGACAGAGTGTGGCAGCAAGGAGCCCTAGAAAAACGGGTCAATGGGAATCAGAGGAAAACTCTCCGCTGGTTGGAGCCATACCTAACACAAAGGAAAATGGTTCTGGTTGTTGGGTGTCAATCATCTCAGTTCCAGGACATCACTGCAGGAGTTCCTCAGGGCAGAGTTCAAGGCCCAACCATCTTCCATTGCTTCATCAAGGACTTTCCATCTTAAGGTTAGAAGTGGGGATGTTTGCTGATGATTGCACAATGTTCAGTACCATTTGCAACTCCTCAGGTACTGAAGTAGTCCATGTCCAATTGCAGCAAGACCTGGACAATATCCAGGGCTGACAAGTGGCAGGTAATATTTGTGCCACACAAGTGGCAGACAATGACCACCTGCAACAAGAGATAATTTAACCACAGCCCCTTGACATTCAATGGCATTACATTGTAGAATCCCTCACTATCAACATCGTGGGGAGGTTACCATTGGCCAGAAACAAAACTGGACTAGCCATATAAATACTGTGGCTGCAAGAGCAGATCAAAGACTAGGAATCATGTGATAAGTAATTCATCACCTGACTCCCCAAAGCCTGTCCACCATCTACAAGGTGCAAATCAGGAGTGTGTTAGAATACTCCCACTTGACTGGATGAGTGCAGCTCCAACAACACTCAAAAAGCTTGACATTATCCAGGACAAAGCAACCCACTTGATTAGCACCACATCCATAAGCATTCACTCCTTCCACCACCAACGAACAGTGGAGCAGTGTGTAACATCTATAAGGTACACTGCAGGAACTCACCAAGCCTCCTGAGACAGCACTTTCCAAACCCATGACTATTACCATCTAGGAGAAGAAGGGCAGAAGACACCTGGGAACACCACCACCTGGAAGTTCCCCTCCAAGACACTCACCATCCTGACTTGGAAATATATCACCATTCATTCACTGTCACTGGGTCAAAATGTTGGAACTCCCTTCCTAACAGCAGTTTGGGTGTACCTACACCACATGAGCTGCAGCAATTCAAGAAGGCAGCTTACCACCATCTTCTCAAGTGCAATGAGGCTTGGGCAATAAATGCTGGCCCAGCCAGTGAGGCCAACATCCTGTGCATGAATAGAAAAGAACTATGGGTTAGTGATGGTGAGCTGCCTTCTTGAACCACTGCTTTTCATGTGTACACCCACAGTGCTATTAGGGACAGAGTTCCAATATTTTGACCCAGTGACAATGAAGGAATGGTGATATATTTCCAAGTCAGGATGGTGAGTGTTTGTTGAAGCTGTGGGATCCACTAACATTTGAATTCATTGTTGTAAAGCCCACATGTTGCAAATTTTATTGCTCTCAGTGTTATGCATTTTTATAATGTTCCTGTGAAGTGCCTTGGGCCATTTCATTATGTTAAAGGTGCAATATAAGTACAAGTTGCTGTTGTATGTGGGAGACATAATGCCAGTTACATTGGTCGTACAATGGATGATACTTCCAAGAGAGCCCAGGAAGCCCTCACCTCCCCTACATGCCCACAAACTGACACTGGTATCGAGGTGGCTGTGTCGCTGTAAGAAGCATCAGGCTCCCTCTGTTTGAGTTATTTATAAAGCTCATAAGTTACAGAGGTGCAACAAAGATGGTTTCCCCTAAATTTCAGCCCTCCCCCTTTACTCCCATGAAGCCTGACCTCTGTCCTCAAAAGGAGCAGATGTTCATGGTTCATATCTCCATTTCCTTTTGTGTAAAATAGTCCTGCCTGAATTCACCATAATTTTTGAACTTCCTCATTATTAACCTTGCTTTTCAAAGGAGCAATTATGATTTTGAAATCCTCTAACAGATCACATTGCTAAATTAGCTTTACCAATTTTCATCCCTCTCTCTCCATATATTTTTACTGGGGGCATTAACCCACTTGAAGTCAATAAGTTAAAATAATGGATAGAGAATTGTTATATGGATATATTAAGGCTGTGTATGCTCACATAATTTCTAAGATGGCACTTCCAAATTAAAGGATTGGAATGGTAGAAGAAAATGACACCAAATAAAGTGATAATGACACAGCTGTTTGATACAGTCTCTCATTGTTTCAACACTTTTTGATAAATTGAGCATTTTAATACATAACGCCACAAGAACATGCTCCAGTGCTAATCACTTTCGTTTTGCATAGGGAGGCACAGCACATAAAGCCTATTGCACAGATAATTCAAGCCTGACAATTCAGTACATAGACAATTGTAATCAGATTGAATGAGAACAGCTGAGCATTAAGTACAGGTTTTCATGTTAAAATGCCTGTCTAAGGAGTGATTCACAGGCATCTTGGCACATGCTGTATGTAACAAATTAACTCATATATTTTAAGTAGAGTCCAGCTAAACTTAATGATAGATAGGAAATAATTGTCTCCTCCAAAAGAAGAAAACTTCGTTTCATTTTAATGAAAGAAAGAGGGACTTGCATTTATATAGCATTTTTCATAACCACCAGATGTCTTAAAGCGCCTTACAGACAATGAAGTAATTTTGATGTGTAGTCACTGTTGTAATGTAGTTAATGTTGCAGCCAATATGTGTCCAGAAAACTCCCACAAATAGCAATGTAATAGTGAGCAGATAATCTGTTTTCTTTGTGATCTTGGTTGGGGGTTCAGTATTAGCCAGGACACCAGGAATAACTTTCCTACTCTTCTTCAAAAGGGCTCTTTTACATCCACCCAAGCAGGCAGATGGGACTCTGTTTTAAAGTCACATTTAAAAGATGGCATCTCTGACAGTGAAGTATTCCCTCAGTACTGCTCTGGAGCCTTGATTTTTGTGTTCAAGCCTTGGAGTGGGACTTGAATCCAAAATCTTGTGACTCGGAGGCAAAAGTGCTCCTGATTGAAGCACCTAAAGACAAATGGAAATGGAGCTTCAATGCCTTTATTTCATTCGATCCTCTTGAATCCCTTGTCCCTCCCACTCATTACCCAATTTTTACAGATGGCTTCTTTTCCAAAGGCACTCCTTCACCTTCTTCCTGTTTCAAAAATCAAAAATAGACCTGAGTCTCCATTAATCAAGAGAACCTGCAACCCAAACCTTTTGAAAGGATGCTCTTTGTTCAACTGGAATACATCAAAGTTTTGAATCAATTTCATGCCTGACCCAGACTGTACAAACTGGTGCAGAGACGAGATCAAGTTAAGGCATTTTGCTTCAAAATTGTACTCAGTAACACCTGCCTTTTAGGCATGTTAGTCAATTAGTCAGCGGTGTTATTGAGTCCTGTGCTGATATATGCAGCCAATAAATAGCACAGGGAGTGTACTTTAATTTAGTCTTTCATGGGATGCAAGTGTCACTGGCAATGCCATCATTTGTTGCCCATCGTTAATTGCCTTTGAATTGATTGCATTGCTCAGCTATTTCAGAGGGCAGTTAAGAGCCAACCACATTGATGTGGATCTTCTTATTCATTCTTGTACACGATGTGGGCATTGCAGGCTAGGCCAGTTTTATTGCCCATCCCTAATTATCCTTGAGAAGGTGGTGGTGAGTAGCCTTCTTGGTGGTGAGCAGCCTTCTTAAACCGCTGCAGTCCATGTGATTTGGTACATCCACAGTGCTGTTAGTGAGGGAGTTTCAGGATTTTGACCCACCGACAGTTTTTGGTGAGTGGCTTGGAGGGGAACTTCCAGGCAGTGGTTTTCACATGCATCTGCTGCCCTTGCTCTTATGATGGCAGAGGTGGGGGAATTGGAAGGTGCTGTTGCAGGATCTGGAGTCACATGTCAGCCTGACCAGGAAAGGAAGGTGGATTTCCTTCCCAAAAAGACATTAGTGAATCAGATAAGTAAAAGCAAAATACTGCAGCTGCTGAAGATCTGAAATAAAAACAGAAAGTGCTGGAAAAAAACCTCAGCAGGTATGGCAACTCTGTGGAGAGAGAGAAATAGAGTTAATGTTTTTAGTCCAGTACAGCTCTTTTTCAGCTCAGGCTGCAATCACAAGTGCAAATACCAGTGTGCAAAGAGGCTTGCAGGATCTCATTGCTGTCCAGCGATCTTTCTTCCAACATGTTACTGCGATTGCTGAGGTCCATCCCAGCAGAGTGGCAGTGGAGCACAAACCTACTGTTCTCTCAGGCTGGCAGCATTTATTGGCTCACCACTACCTTAAATATATTCGATAATGGAGCATCCACAGCCCTCTGTGGCAGAGAGTTCCAAAGATACAGAACCCATTGGGTGAAGAGATTTCTTCTCATCACAGTCCTAATAATTAGCCCCTTATCCTGATACTGTGCGCCCTTGTTTGAGATTCCCCAGCCAGGGGAAACAATAGGCGAGATTTTCTGGCCCCGCCTGCCACCGGGATCCTCTGCTCCAGCCGAAAATCAATGGACTTTTGGCCGGGCTGCCAAATCTCCCATGGCGGTTCCTGCCACAACAGGTCCGGAAAATCCTGGCCTATGTCTCAGAGGAGAATTTCCTCCCTGTTGTGTGGGCTGGGCGGGAGCGGGCGCGCAGCCGATCGCTTCCTGTGATCAGTTCTGCGGTGCCATTTTACGTGGGTGGGCCAATTAAGGTCCACCCAGCGTGATGCACACCCGGAAACGCTCAGTGCGCCCTGTGTGGGCGGGGCGGGGGGAGACATGCGTGCAAAAGAGTGCAGAAATCTCCCTGACGCATGGAGCTGCCTCAGGGAAATTAATTTCATTATGAAAAATGGAAAAAAATATAAGAAAAATTACTCAGACATTTCCCATCATGTGACAGGGTCACATGAGCTGGGACATGTTTATGTATTTCAATAAAAATTTTTATTTAATTTATAAAACCTTCATGAAAACTCATCCCACCCATGGATGAGGTTTCATAAGAAATGCGAAGGCCACCTGGGCCCTTCGTCTGCCCGCAAACTTTAAGGATGGATCAGCAGCCCTGTTAATGATTTCAATTGGTTTTTAAATGGCCTTAATAGACCTTTGACAGTTCAGCAGGCACCTGCCAAACTGAAGATTGGAATGACGTGCGGTGACGTTGGAATGCACGCCCAACGTCACCACGCGTCATTTTTCACATCGGCGAGCAGGGCCCGCCCCCTCATGCCGACCAGAAGTTTCGAGCTTCAATGTCTAACCTGTCAAGTCCCTTCATCAATTTGAATGTTTCAATGAGATCACCTCTCATTCTTCTATACTGCAGAGAATACAGACCCAGTTTACTCAGCCTGTCATCGTAGGATAACCCTTTCATCCAATGGACCAATTTAGTGAACCTTCATGTACTGCTTCCAGTGCAAGTAAATCCTTTCTCAAAAATGGATACTAAAATTGCACACTGTATTCCAGATGTGGTCTCACCAAAGCCCAGCACAATTGTAGCAGGACTTCCTTATTCTTTATTCTTGTACTCCAATCTCATAGTCGTTTGGTACTACAGAACTTGAGCATTGCTGAAAAAGAGACATGTTTCTTTTATCAGCAATACTCTAATCTCCTTATAATAAAAGCCATCATGCCATTTGCTTTCCTAATTGCTTGCTGCACCTGCATTCTAACTTTTGGTATACCTTGTGTCAGTACATCCAAGTTTCTCTGAACATCAACATTTATAAGTTTCACAACTTTAAAAAATATTCTGTTTTTCTATTCTTATGACCAAAGTTATACTCACTTATGACCACATTGTACTCCATCTGCCACCTTGTTGCCCACTCACTTCACCTGTCTTTATTTCTTTGCAGTCTCTTTGTGTCCTCTTACAGCTTGCATTCACATCCAGCTTTGCATTGTCAGCAAACTTAGATACATTACTCTCTGTCTCTACATCTAAGTCATTAATATAGATTATAAGTAGCTGAGGCCCCTGCACTGATCCTTGTAGCATCCCACTAGTCACATCCTGACAATTTGAAAATGCCTATTTATTCCTACTTGCTGCTTCCTGTCTGTTAGCTGATCTTCTATTCCTGCTAATATATTACCCCCAATTCCATGACCCCTTACCTTTTGTTTGGCACCTTATTAAATGCCTTTTGGAAATCCAAGTATTACATCTACAGGTTCCCTTTTATCTATCCCACTAGTTAACTCCAAAAAAAACCCTAATGATTTTTTTCAAACAAGATTTCCCTTTCCTAAACCTAAGGCTTGCTCTAATTAAACTGGCCCATAACTTCCGTGGAATAGCAATTGAGTTGGATTGCCACTCCGCTCATAGTTCCTCACTTGGAAATCTGGCCTCTCTTATCTCACCCAGACATCCGACTCAGGCCAGGGGAGATCTCTCAGTGGGTTCTCACAGCCTTCTGCCCAGGGCTGCAGCGTCTGAAGTAAGGAAGACATACACCTTTATTTTACAGCACCAGTTGCCAAAAGGCAGGCAAGTTTAAAGGTACAGCCACTTTGAGCAGCCAAGGAGAAGGTAAGTTTATAAGGCAGGATTGGGGAGGGGGGTGTTGGAGGGATAAGGGTGGGGTTGGATGGCAGGTGGGGGTGGTCTTCAGTGGGGATTGGGTTGTCAGTGTGGGCTGTGAACAGTGGATTGGTGGTCAGAGGGAAGGGTCGGATGTTCAGTGGGAGGAAGTCTGGGACAGCAGCCAGGGAGTGGGGGTGCATTCGAGAGGTGTGGGGGCCTATCATGGGGGTGGGGGTAGTTGGTAGGGAGGAGGTGTAGTCGGGGGTGGGGAGGGCAGTTAGTGCACTGGGCGTTTAGTTGGAGTGTGAGGTGGGCAATCGAGAGGGTGGCAATATTGTCAGGGGGTGGGGAATGCAGTTGGAGGTATATGGGTGTAGTTACGGGCTGGGAGTTGCAGTTAGCGGGCGAGGGTGTAGATGGGGGAGGGACCTTGGGGGGATCAGGGGATGCCATGGAAATTCGGGGTGTGGGATGTACTTGAGGCGGGTGGGGAGCAGGGGATTAGTTTTGAGGTCCTGTGGAGGGTCGAGGAAATATCAGAGGGGTACTTAGAGGGGGAGTATTGTGAGGGGAGTCCCATGGCCTGTGGGAGGTCAGGTTGGGTGGGGGAAGTCCTGTGGGGTTT
The DNA here is from genome assembly GCF_017639515.1 of Carcharodon carcharias. Taxonomy (NCBI): domain Eukaryota; kingdom Metazoa; phylum Chordata; class Chondrichthyes; order Lamniformes; family Lamnidae; genus Carcharodon; species Carcharodon carcharias. The sequence goes on along the minus strand of NC_054467.1, from coordinate 128,127,105 downwards.
CGGGTAGTAATGTATAATGGTTACCCAGAAGCCAGAAGTGGTTTTAGTTCTTCTGGATAACTACAGCTGTAACACAGTCAGAACTAGCTGAAGCATGCACTTAAAATATTTTCGGATGGTCCTCAATGCAGGGCAATTTCCCATCGGAGAATTGAACCTCTTGGGCAATTGCTGTGCAACCCTTACCTGGGAACTTTTGGGGTGTGGCAGGGTTGGGGTGTGGCAGGGATGGGGTGGGGGGGGTGGTTGGGGCAGGTCAAGGCATCTTTGGTGTACCCCCCGATACACTGCCATTGAGCTCAGAAGTTTTGGGCCACTATGTTTTTTTAAGTTCATTGTTGACACTTCTTTAATAATAAATTCCAGCCCTTTCCCAAACACTGATGTCAGGCTATCTGCCCAGTTGTTCCTTGTGTTCTCTCTTCCTTCTTTCTGGAATAGCAGCATTACATTTGTTAACCTCTGATCTGCTGGGACCATTCTGGAATCTAGAGAATTTTGGAAAATGATAGCTAGCACATCCAATATCTCTGCAGCTAACTCTTTTAGAACTCTAGGAAACAGGCCGTCAAGTCCTGGGGATTTGTTGGATTTTAGTCCCTTGGGTTTCTCAGTACTTTTTCCCTACTCATATTAATTACCTTAATTTCCTCACACTTGTCAGCCCCTAAGTTACCCTCAATTTCTGGTATGTAACTTGTGTCTTCTACTATGCAGACAGACAAAACACTTGTTCAACATCTCTGCCATTTCCTCATTCCCCATGATTATTTCTTCTGTCTCTGCTTCTAAGGCTCCAACATTCACTTTATCCACTCTATTTTTAGATACTTGTTATTGTAGTATGTGCCTGCACTCCATGCCATTGTAATGTAAAGGTGCTCAGAGGAGCAAGGATTAATGTGGGACTGGAGAATAGCGCCGCCCACGGTATGATGTACAGAGTCACATGGTCATATTCTGAGAGAACAGACAAGAAAGAACACTCTGGAACGAGCCTGCATGGAGGTAACAGAGCCATGCATGACAGTAACCTGGTATCTGTAAATAGTTAAAGATTAACAATAAATGGCTCGTATTTAAATAAACATAAAGTCTCAAGTTCTTATCATTGAGACATCTAAAGAACCCATATTACAACACTTTTGAAAACTCTTACAATCTGTTTTTATATTCCTGGTTAGTTTACTCTCATTCAATTATTTTCCCTTTGTATCAAGTTTTGGTGCCCCTTTGCTGGTTTCTAAAATACTCCCAATTCCAAGACTTGTGACTATTTTTTTTACAACATTTTATGCCTCTTTTAACCTAATTCTACTCTTAAGCTCCTTAGTAAGCCATAGATGGATATTGCTCAATGTGTTTTAGTTCTACAGTGAAATATATTTTTGTTGAACATTTTGAATTGGTTCTTTAAATGTTTCCCATTGTTTACTTATGTCATATCTTTTGACCTAGTTACCCAATCAATCTTAGCTAGCTCTCCCATCAGACTTATGTAATTGGCTTTGTTTACATTTAAGATACTTGTTTGCGATTAGAGAATGTTGTTTTCAAACTTAGTATGGAATGCAATTGTGCCATGATCACTATTTTCAGTGGATCTTTTACTATGACATTGCTAATTAACCCTGTCTCATCGCACAATACTAGATTTAAAATAGCTTTATTCGAATTGGTACCACAACACACTGCTTCAGGAAACTGTCTCAAATGAGCTGTACAAACTCATCTTCCAAATCACCTTTGTCAATTTCATTGGTCCAGGCTATATGAAGATTAAAGGTCCCACAACTATTATATTGCCTTTGTTACAAACTTGAAGAATTCCCTGTTTAATGCTCTGTCCAGCAATATAACTACTGTTAGGGGGCCTATAAACCACTGTCACCAATGTTTTCTGACACTTGCTATTCCTAATCTCTATCCATACTGATTCTACATCCTAATTTTCTGAGCCCACCTCCTTGCTCACTATTGTTCTTATGTCATACCTTATTATCAGGGCTACCCCTCCTCCTTTTCCATCCTGCCTTTTTTTTTTCAAAATATTGTGTACCCTGGAACATTTATTTCCCAACCTTGGTCACTATGTACCATGTCTCTGTAATGGTGATTAGATCTAAACCATTTATCTCTATTTGTGCTATTAGTTCATCTATCTTATTGTGGATGCTTTGTATATTGAAATAAAGTGATTTCAATTTTTTTTACTATTATTTCCTGCATAAACCTTACTCTCTGATGAGTCTTTACTGTAAAACACTCTCTCCTTTCATATCTCACTCAGCTTGCCTTTACCCACATCAATATAGTTTATTATTGCTTCGACTTTTACCTTTGGATTTCTGAATCCCCCTTCAACCAAATCCACCTCTCTCTTTGTCAGTTTAAAGCCATTTTTCCCCACCCTGACCATATTGTCAGTGTGTTCTTATGTTGGAACTCTCTGGCCCTTCCAATCACACTCTGGTTACTATTACTGTATCACTACTCTGCACCATTGTCTTGTCCTTTCTCTTTAAATTTTCAAATCTCCCATCAGATGAACCCTCCCCCACTCCATTATTTAGTTTAAAACCCTCTCTACAGTCCTAGTTATACAATTATTCAGGCTACTGGTCCCAGCACAGTTCAGGTGAAGCCACCCCAACAGTACAACCTCAGTACTGGTACCAGTGCCTCTTGAATTGAAACCCATTTCTCTCACACCAATCTTTGAGCTATGTATTCAACTCTCTGATCTTATTTACTCTAACCAATTTGCTCGTGACATGGGTAGTAATCTTAACTATTATTACCTGTGGTTCTGTTTTTTTACTTTAGCACCTAGCTGCTCACACTCCTTTAACAGAACATTTTTCTTAACCACATCTTAGTCTTTGGTACCCATATGGACCACAACAACTCGATCCTTCTCCTCCCACTCCAGGTTTCTCTCTGACCAAGAGGAAATGTTCCTAATGCTGGCACTGGACAGCAACACAGCCTTTGGGACTCATGCTCCCAACTGAGGAGAACCATATTTATCCTTTTACTTATGCTGTCCTCTACTACAACTGCATTCGTTTTTAGTTCTCACTTGAATAACTCCCTTCACCAGTTGTTGTGGTCCACATGAGTACCAAAGTATAAGATAGGACTAATAAAGAGGTCTTGGTCAGCTTGCTCATCCTCCTTGCAGTCCCTGCCCTCGTCCACATAAGCTGCAAGAACTCAAGCCTGTTGAATAATTGCAAGAGCCGAGGCTCCTCCATTGCTACCTGCTGGGTCCCCATACTTGCCTCCCTTGCAATTGTAATTACCTGCCCCTGACTGCAGGCTAAAATCAGAAATACCTAGCTTAAGGAGTGTGACTGCCTCTTGGAACAAAGTGTCCAGGTAACATTTCCCCTTCCAGAAGCATCACTGTGTCCAAAGCTCAGTCTCCAGCTCATCAACTCTGAGCTGAATTTCCTTGAGCTGCAGATACATACTGCAGGTGTAATTGTTGTGGATCCACTAGTGTTCACCAGCATCCACATTCGACAGCTGCAACACACCTGCCCTGCCAGCTTTATTGTGTTTCATGTAAATGAAGTGGTAGCATCAAATCTGTCTGCTGCCTATCTCCATTAGAACCAAGCAGCCAGAAATCATGCCCCTCTCCACCCCCCTCCCCCTGCCATGCATGAATAAAAGTGCAATCAAATTTTAGCCTGCTCTCTATGACTATGAAATTATCCAATCCCTAAGTTTTGTTTAGCTTATGGTACTAAACTTTGAGCAGTTCAGATCATATCATTTTCAACTAAAGACATTCTGCAGAATAGAGAGATATTAAAAAGGACACATTAAGCATGCCTAGAAATAATAAAGGCTATGTGCAAAAAATCCACATCAAATAGAATAACCAAAAACATGCAAAGAATAATAAATATTATAAAAGTATTTTATAATGAATTGAATTGATGACTTTAGGGGACGTATTTTTCTGGATGATATGACAACAAGGTTATTGACCCAGATCTTGATTTTAAAATCTGAATCAAAATAAAAGCTTTTTTATCTGTGGTAGATGTAATAGCCTAAGGAAAAATATTTTCTGACTGTCAAAGTATCATGATATTCTAACTTAAATTGTAAATCTCTTTGCACTGTAGCCACACTGTATAAAAAAACTGCAAAAAAATCCCTTCCTTATTTTAAGAAAATTTAAATTGATTTTTTTAGTATGACACTTTACGCTGATGAAGCAGATATGTACCTATTTAACTGTTTTCTTGATGTCCTTTAAATACATATTTCACATGGCATAAACTGTTGTCAAAAAAAGGTGAAGTGCATTAGTGCTACAAACTGCAGATGTTGATAGATTCTTTGGTATATGCAGTGTGCCCATGGCTAGTGACAACTGTCAATATTTCAACTCAGCACAAATATAGTGTAGCCCACACTGGGACCAATATGTTAATTGGGCAAGATATTAGGGTGTTCATGCAGCCCTGGCAATATTTTGGGGTAAATGGGAGTTGAAGGAGGCTTAAAAGGCTTCCCTTTGAAAATTGGCAAATTGTTCCAAAGTTCTGCACATTATCAATTGTTGCGATTGACTGTACTTGCAATGGAGGAGAATAAGAAGCAGCAGAAAGAGATGGAGCAACAGGAGGAAGATGGTGCTAAAAAGCGACTAAGCACCATTGCCTGGTACCAAAGTTTGAGAGGCATGACAGGCTCCTTTTGGGATATCTTCCAGAAACTAGAGAAGATTGATTTTTGCTCTATTTGTATCTGAAAGAATAATATTTGTTTATCTTTCTTTCTTTCATAAACTGTGATGTTTGACTCAAATCCTTTTTCAATAAAATGACACAATGCAGTTAAAGCTGTGTTTTATTGACTTTCTCTGTGTGACAGTTGGAAGCATATGGGGCCCCCAAAGTGCCAATGTGTTACCGCTTCAATGAATTATCCCTGTGTGCTTATTAGCATCTATAAACCATGCAGTTTCTGAGAGCTGCGTACTCTTCTAGGTAAGCAGCCAAAGTGTAGTTTCAGCTGTTGAGACTCAGTGTTCCCTTTTTCTGTAGTGATGACTTGCCAAATGAATCTTCATCATATCATCAAGCTCCTGTACATATGTTGTTGCGCAGCCCCTGCTTCCAGATGTCTGTGTAGGACGATATGCTATCATAGAGTTCAAACTAAAATCTCTACCTCTCTGCCTTTGAATGCATACACTGCTAAAGGGCACTTGCTAGAGGATAGAAAAGTATATATCTTTGAAGCTGAAAAATTCCTCGTTGACAGAAGTCTGCAATCTTTTAATGGATTCCTTGCTGTTGTTTACTGAGATGGCCCTCTGTGGCTGCAATTGGATTTTGGTGCCTAAGCAATTCCAGTCTCAAAATGAGACAATTGATGATCCATCCTTTAATTGTAAGATTAAAGATCTATTAACATTCAAACCAGCGATTTCTATGAAGCTGATGCAGACGATCAAGCCTCACATATTAAATTATCCTAGATTTGGCAGCAACTAGGAGGTATTTCTCCTTAAAAAGGACGCAGTGGTCAAGCTTAAAATCTATCTGCAATTTTCCATCCATTAGACAATAAGAATTATTCACCAAGACTGAAGCAATCAACTTCTCAGTTTTATCTATTTGGCAAACTGCTTCCGCAAGTGTAGAAATCATAAAATTGACATTGCTGGGCATGGGCACCACCTCACATGACTGCAAATTTTACTCTGAGTTGGAGGCTAACACTGAGAAGGAGCATGGTTCACCTTTTCAATTGTTATAGCTGTTATTGCACAAACCTAGAAATCCGGTCACACCCGCAAACTGGGCACAGATCTGTTCATGCGGTTATAGGGATCATGTTACATTGGTACTGGCAGCTCATTACCATGACTCAGGTGTGCAGCCAGGATTATTCATTGCTTGCACATCTAGTTGTGATTGGGAAAATGGGTTTTGCTGATGGTAACCAGCAATTCTTAAAGGGGAGGCATACTCTGGTTTCAGGTAATGGAGAAACATGACAAGTGGGGAAATAGCTGCAAGAGCTGCAGAGAAGGCACCTGGTAGGGTGGTCTGGTATTGGAGCCTCAGATCAGGTAGCGAAAAGCAGGATTTTAATGAATAGAATATCAATCAGGATGTGTAATGGACCGATTCTGTACTGTCTGTTTCGCACACCTGCCAAGTCAAATTTCACTGCCCTCATATATTTCATGTTACATACAAACTATGGCAGGAACATTCTCCAAATGCCTCATTAGACTGCCCGCCACACTCTCCTTTCTTTCTTGCAGGAGAAGGTTGAACTGAACTTGCAACAAGAGGCTGCCACTGCAGGAGGTTGAGCCCCCCGCACACCCTGCTCCCTACAGAATGAAACATGCCGACCGGGTATGTCCGTGGCAAGTAGCAAAGCTGGAGGGGGTGTTACACAGAAATCCTTCACACTTCTTTCACCAGTCACCCATTCCTCTGCTACCCTTTCAAACCAACAGTTAACCCTGGTCCCTCTCTTTCACTTCAGGTGCTAAAAATATAGAGATAGTTTTAAGAAAAAAAGACTTGCATTTATATAGCGTCTTTCATGATTACCAGATGTCCCAAAGTGCTTTACAGTCAATGAAGTGTAGCCACCTTTGTAATGTAGGAAACATGGCAGCTAATTTGCACAAACCAAACTCCCACAAACAGCAATGTGATAATGACCAGATTATCTGTTTTTGTATTGATTGTGGAAAAAATATTGGCTGGGACATGGGGTGGTTAATTCACCTGTTCTTCGTCAAAATAGTATCATGAGATCATTAATATCCACCTGAGAGGGCCAAAGGGGGCCTCAGTTTAATGTCTCACTTCTGACAGGGCAACATTACAACAGTACTGCTCTGGAGGAATAGGCCAACCTTTCTAAAGATGTATCGTTCCTCACTCTGACCATAGCAAGCATGAAGCCAGAGAGTAGTATTTTAGAGGCTATAATAGAGGAGGAGACTTCATGTGGTGGATCATTAGCCATACAAGTGCAGGAGCTGGGGCAGGGATATAAAAGGAAGAGATCCTTCATAAAGTGTTGTCCAGAATTGAAGACAATATTCCAGCTGGAGCCTAAATCAGTGATTTTTAAAGCTTATTATGGTTTCCTTGGGCTGAAACCTCCCCCGGTTGAGGGGGGTTGTGTGGGGGTGGGCACGAACCTGATCGGCTCCACTGATCGGGGCCATGCCGCTACTTTACATGGATGGGCCAATTAAGACTCGTCTAGCATGACATGTGCCCAGAAATGCTCAGCGCTCCCTGTGCGGGTGGGGGGTCCCTGAGTCGGGGCCTATGCTTTTTCGCGCGTGCACCCGAAAGAATGTAGAAATCTCCCTGAGGCATGGAGCAGCCTCAGGGAGATTAAGTTCAGAATTAAAGCTTTTATTAAAGACGGAAAAAAATTATTCAGACATGTCCCCTTATGTGACAGCATCACATGAGCTAGGACATGTTTAGCAACAATTTGAAAATTTTTCATTCAATTATAAACCCTTCATGAAACCTCATCCTGCCTGTGGATGAGGTTTCATGAAAAATGTGAAGGCTGCCTGGGCTCTTCACCTGCCCTCCAACCTTAAGGTTTGGTGGGCAGCATTCTTAACTACTTTAAGTACTTTCTTAATGGCCTTAATAGGCTTTTGACAGTTTGGCGGGCACGCAACCGAATCGGTTGTGCACCCACCGAACTGAGGATCAGAATGATGCATGGTGATGTTAGGACGCATGCCTGACCTCACCACGTGTCATTTTACATGTCAGTGAGTGGACCCCGCCCCGACTCGCTGACCCGAAAAGTCTTCCCCTTGTTTTGCATTCAATACCCCTATTTACAATGCCAAGTCTCCCATATAGAGAACTCAGATGTGATTTTGAGGGCTCAGGTTACTGGAGAAGGCTGAGGAGTGTACATCAGGAAACGTGCACTAAGCAACCTGTGCTGAACTTATGCATAATGGTCCATGAAATTAGGGTTCTGATTCCAACTTGTTTTGTGGTATTGTGCAGAGCATGGAAACCAATCTTTCCAACATGAGGCAAGTAGCCAACATCATAAGTATAACAGTGGCCCACCATTTTGAAGTTTCTGCAGACAAATGCTGGAAATATGAAATAAAAACAAAAAGTGTTGGAATTGGTTCTGATGAAACGTCATTGACCTGAAATGTTAACCCTGTTTCACTCCACAGATGCTGCCTGACCAGCTGAGTATTTTTAGTATTTTTTGTTTTTATGTTGGTATTATAACCATTGCTGTTCTTGTTATGTATACATGATCTGGCCTGTGTACAGAGAATACAATTTAAAATCTGCAGATGATACAAAACTTGGTGATAGAGTAAATATTGAGCAGGATAGTCCAAGGTTTCTAGAGGACACAGGCAGACTGGTGAAATGGACAAACATACGGCAGGTACAATTTAATGCGGATAAGTGTGAAATGATGCACACTGGGAAAAGCAACATGGAGGGACAGTATAATTTAAATGGTGCCATTTTGAAAGAGACTGGAAGAGGACATGGACCTGCCGTATGAATTCACAAATCGTTGATGTTGGCAGGGCAAGTAGAAAAGGCAATTCTATAGGATACTTGGTTTTGTAAGTAGGGGCATTGAGCAAGGAAAACATGCTAAGCGCTGATTAGGCTTGTTGTGGTCTCTTATGGTCTTTTGCCACCATGTATGTTCAGGGTCTCGATGTAGGGCTCAAGGGATGTGTCTCTATGCTATCTATGCTAAGCAAGATATTGAGACTGATGAGGGTTCCATTTGAATACAATTGCATGAAATTTATTACCAGCATAACTATATACAGCTCTGCACAGGCCTTGATCTAGCCTGTGTCCTAACAGTTACATAGGCTGTTTACATGATTATGTGCCTGACTCACATGGTGTGCATAAAGTCTTACTGATACAGAGTCACAGACAGTAGTGAACATCTACAGTAGAGATCACAGGTAATAGTGAATATGTAACATGGAGGCTGTACCTTTTATCCTCCAGCCTTATACACTGTGATGTCATAGTGATGTCACTAAGCAGCTTCTTAAAGGTACATGTTATTGTTTGCATTGGCATGCATACAATATCACAACGTCCCCCTTTGCCCATTTAATAAAAAGTAAAGCTTCATGAGAGCATACATAACAGTGAATATCAGGCACAACAAGACTGAGTCATGGTATAGGGTCTTTATGCATGAAGATAACGTTTTGGTGGGCATAGGACATGTCATTATCTTGTTCTCGTGTAGTTTTCAGGGTGCACATTGTGTCCTGTTGTTGTGCATTCACAGCTTGTGGTTTATGGTTGTTCATCATGGTGTTGGTATTTGTGTGGTCCTCTGTGACTGAAATAAAACTCTGTGTCTGAGTCATCATCAGTCTGATTCATCTATGGTTCAGCCAGCGCGATGAAAATGTGCTAAAGTTTCCTTCTGAGGATCTGTCCATTTGGCATCTCAGCCACAAATGCCCGTGGCTCTGTGCACTTTCACAGTACCTTCCCCTGTACCCAAACTTTGTGTGGTGATCCGGTATGGGCATGTTTTTACCTACATTTACCTGTGTTAACGGTTTAGCTCTCTGGTCCTACTGCTAGGACATCCTCTCTCTCCATTCCAATAGAATATCATGAGCTTCCGTTTGGATTGGGAGTAGATGAGATGGGAGAGTTGTACGGACTTGCCTCCCGAACATCAAATTGGCGGTGAGGGTAGACCGTCTCCCTGTGGTGTGGCACGAAGATTGAATATGGTGATTCAGAAATCTTGCTTGGTTGCCTTACACTTTAGAAGTGTTGCTTTGACTGTCTTGATGGTCCATTCAGCTAACCCATTGGACTGAGGGTAGTGCGGGGAAGGTGTGACGTACTTCACACCCCATTTTGTGCGCATGTCCTGGAAGGGTTGTCCTGTTGTCTGAGACAATGGTGTTTCAGACACAACAAACATGCTGAAAATCATGGTGAATGTGTCAACAACTGTAAAGCTGGTTGTGTCCTTGATCTGACAAACAAAAGGGAGTTTGGTAAAATAATCCGTTCCCTAGATGTAATCTTCGCCATCTAGATGGAATAAATCAGTGGCTATTTTTGACCATGGGACAGAGGGGATTTCATGTGGTAATGATGGTTCTCTGTCCTGCTGTGATTGCTGCATCTGGCAGGAATGGCATGTCTGTGACAATCTGTCAATGTCCTTATTAATATCTGGCCAATAAAGAGATTCTCTGACAAGGTATTTTGTTTGTCCTGTACCCATGTGTCCGACATGTAGGTGACTTAACATGGTTTGATGCATTGACTGAGGTATGAGGACTTGCTTGCCTTTAAATATGATGCTTCTGGAGATTCCAAGTTCATCTCCAGAGTGCCAAAATGATTGGATACGTTTGTGAACATCCTTGATGTGATCAGGCCAACCTGCATAATAACTTGCTTCAGCTGTTGAATCATCCCCAGCAGCTTGTGGTCTGTTTGGACTGTGAAGCATCTTCTGAACAGATGCTAGGGGAAGGGTTGGATGCCAAATACTAACACAAGAGTTTCACATTCAATGTTAGAGTAATTGGCTTGTGCAGAGGTAAGAGCTTTTGAGGCAAAAGCCACAGGCTTATTGTCCTGTAGTATGCAGGCACCAAGACCTGTCTGTGACGAATTCACCTCGAGTACAGTGTGATTGGAGGTGGTCATAATATTGCATGACACATGAGCTCAAAGACAGGGCATCCTTTAAACTATGAAAAATGTGCAGGTGGTCCTCTTGCCAAATGTATAGCGTGTCCTTCTTGAGGAGGTCCCTGAGTGGGGCAACTTTGGTTACAAAGCCCACGAGGTACAGAGATAGTAAGTCAAAAAACCCGACCCCTTTGCAGGTCGTCTTTTTGTTGTAGGGTGGGCATCTTCTGTGCATTTCTGTTTTTGCTGGATCTGGCTGAATGCCTTGAGAGTAGAAGATGGAGCCGAAAAAATTGATCTGGCTTGCATTTATTTGGCATTTGGCACTAGGAGCGTGTGTAGGTTGTTGTCATGTTCTGTTTTAGTCTTAACAAGGACTGCTATGTTATCGGCAATGCACAGGCACCTGGGCACGTCTTCTGTGATGCGTTCCATGCATTGTTGAAACACATCTTGGCTCACCGAGAGCCTAAAAGGCAAGTGCAAGATGCAATACCATCCAAAAGGGGTATGAAAAGTGGTGAGCTCTTGTGATGCTGGTGCCAGATGGATAGACCAGTAGTTATGCTTGGCGCCCAGTTTTGAGAAGTAACAGGCTCCTCAGAACTTGGAGTTCAGTTCCTCAAGCTTGGGGATTTTGTGAGGGTATCACTTTAATGCCGTGTTGAGTGGGTCCAAGCATAAACGTAGTGAACCACCTTTCTTTAGAATGCAGGTGACAGAATTGTATCCATCTGAATGGTGCTCGGCTTTCCAGATGATTTTATTGCGGACCATCGCGTCCAACTCTGATTTCAGCTTTGTCTTGGGCCTGTACACTGTGGTGTATTGGGGGTGTCTCTCACTTTGTTGACATGTTTATTTTTTGCGGGACAAGCCCTGGAACTGCCATTAGTATCTGATTTCTGTGGAGTCCTTCTTTGTTGTGAGTTTTGTGCATTGAGCATGCCTGGTTTGTTGTGTTTGTGACACGTTTTTCCCAATGCCCTCTGGTGAAGCACATTTCGTATATGTCGAAAAATGCTGGACATTGCCTGGGTAAGTGTGTAAGACCATGCCACCTGCAGGTTTTGGGTGCCTTTAATGTTTTGGTTACTGTGGCAATGGTAGATTTTTGATCAAGGGCTGTTCACCAGCCACTAATGCCTCAAGGTTTCTAGTCCAGTAGTGCATCTATTGAGTAACGTTTGGCTTTGTCTAGTAGCACTTTCCTGAAGGACTTGATGGGCATGGAAGTAATGACAAGCTCCATCAATCTCTCCACAAGGTCAAGGGCATTGAAGTCGCATTCAGCTCCTTTGCACCGACACCTGTTTATACATTGATCAATGCTTCCACTTGGCTACTGTCAGTACAACATGAACTCTAGCCTGTGAATTTTAAAGTTAACACAGGCCTTTAGTTGATTTTCGATGAGCTTGAAGAATGTATCAGTGTCCTTTTGATCTTCAGGAGATAGACCTGATGAGTTTACATGCATTAGCCCCTTATTATTACCAAAAGCAATTACTAACTTGGCAACTTTTTTCTCTTGTTCCTGTCCACAAAGTGTAAGCACATCTTCTGTCTAAAGAGTTGAAATTCTGTAAGAAGATCTCCTGCTTGACAGTTCATAGTCAAATTTCTATTCACCATTGTGATGTTCTTGGTTATTGGCTGCACTGGGTGCTACACAAATGTAGCTGCTGAGTGCTGTGTCTCTTTGGATGAGAATTTGCACTTGCTGTCTGGATGTTGTCACTGTGCTGTTGGAGAAGAGATGCTGCAACAATGTCTCACTGTGGCATTACAACAGTGTGCTGCTAAGGAAAAAAGCTTGCTTCTCCTTTTGCTGCATATTTTAAAAGTAAAACTTTAGATGTTTGGCTTCTTCTAGTCTGGCTTGAAATAAGGAGAAATAATTTTAAATTGCTGATCTTTAGATTGCAGAGTTTTTGTCTTGCTTGTTGTATTTGTTGCAGTATTGAAACTGTCATTTTATTCTGCGGGGTTGCTGCCATGTCTCGATTGTTGGGGTGGGGAAGCTGGTTTTGGCACCAAAACTGAAAAAACAAAATGGCGGAACCAACCGACAGTTGTGCTGAGTTCTGCGGAGAGTCATTGGGACTTGTCTCTCCTGACCGTCTCGGCTTGGGGTACTTTTATTTTTAAACAAACCTGACAGTCTAGCCTGCACTGTTAGGATATAATATAAATAGCTGATCCTGACATTCAGATAACACAAGGCCTGCTGCCCAAATCACTGAGCTTGGAGTGATGTCTTCACTCAATTCTGAACTTGAATGTTTGTTGTAACAAATCTCAGCGCCTAATGTTGGATGCCAAGTTCTTGTTGAAGATCTGGATGGTTTTTGTGTTTAAGCCTAAGCACCTGGACTGAGGTACACTGTAAGTGACTTCCCTTAAAGTTCTGTACTTACAGATTGTCCTTCCCTTGAGGAGTCTGGATTGGAGCTGGGTTAGTGGAATCACTACTGTTGGTTTTGCTGCCTAAGGAGTCTTCTACCTTGTGTTCTGGTATCTTCAGAAATGACCTTCGCTGCTGCGAAGTCTTTAGAAGCAACCACCACTGTCAACCATGTAGTGGACTCTTATGGTCTGCTGCCACCATATATTTTGAGACTCTTGATGTAGAACTCAAGGGATCTGATTCTATGCTATCTACGCTAAGCAAGATATTGAGACTAATGAGGGTTCCGGCTGATTACAATTACATGAAGTTTATTACTAGCAACAACTATATACAGCTCTGCAAAGGCTTTGATCTAGCCTGCATCTTAACAGTTACATAGGCTGATCACTTGACTATATGCCTGACTCATGAGGTGTACATAAAACCTTATTGATACACAGTCACAGGCAGTAGTGAACATCTGCAATAGAGATCACAGGTAATAATGAATATGTAACATGGAGGTTGTAACTTTTATCCTCCAGCCTTATACATTGTGATGTCATAGTGATGTCAATATACAGCTTCTTAAACATGTCATTGTCTACATTGCATGCAACAAGGCTCTAGCTGGAATATTGCAAACAATTCTGGACAACACTTTAGGAAGGATGACAAGCCCTTTCAAAGAGAACACAGGAGCTTTACCTAGATGAGGGACTCCATTCATGTGGAGAGATTGGAGAAGTTGGGACATTTCTGTATTAGTAAACTAAGTTAAGAGGTGACCTAATATAAAGGTATTCAAAATTCTGACAGAGCCCTTTGCTTTGCAGACAGAAAAAAACATATACACACATTGCCCCTGTTTCAGCTAAACAAAATATGTGACAGCCATTTCGTGGTTCATTCTCCAGGGCAATGCCTTAACTAATCAGAGTCAAGCTGACTGATTTAAATTTCCAAACAATGCTTGTCAGATAACTGTCAGTCACCATAAACTAGTGCATTATCCATGGTAATGCTTCTACCAATCAGAATCCACTTGCCAACCAATCATCACTCTCTTCTCATACAGTATAAATATGTTGTCCCTGTTGACATTGCCATTTTCTTGTGAATTATCTTGAATAGTGCAAGGCAAAAAGCTTCAACAAAAAACTGTATTTTTCAGAAATAATAGAGATCTTCAGGGAGGAGAAGTTCTAACTTCATGCAGTTATCTTGATGTGCATATAGTAGCTATAAATAAGGACATAATGATAGCCTCAAGCAGCTTACTTTGGGAGAATAGACAAGCCCCAAAGAATCCCGTCTAGACCCGAAACACATGATGAAACAGAGACCACTACTGTTCACATTTTACATTAACAATTTAGACTTTGGAATCAGATAAATTTCTAAATTTGCAGATGACACCAGATTGGAGGTGGTGGTGGGATGGGCGGGGGGGTTTGGTGTGGGGGTGGGGGGGAGGTGGCGGTGGTGGTAGGGGATTCTTAAAATTGAAGAGGACTGTAACAAGTTACAGGAGGACATTACTAAACTTGCAGAATTGACAAATAATCAGCAAATGAATTTCAACACAGCTAAATGTGAGCTAGTACATTTTGGTAGGAAGAATAGGGAGGTTATTTGTTACTTGGAAGATGCAATCTAGTGGATCGAAGAACAAAGGAATCTTGGAATACAAATGCATTAATCACTAGAGGCTGTACCACAGGTTAGCAAAGCCATAAAGAAAAGCAAACACAGCGTTTGATTTTAGTTTTAGAGGGATAGAATTGAAAAGTAGTGAAATGAGCCTAAACCTACATCGAACCTGAGTATTGCGCGCACATCTGGCTATCATATAAAAATAGCATAGAGGCACTGGAGAAAGTGCAGGGAAGATTTACAAGGATGATACCAGAAGTGTGTGGGGATACATATCAGTTATGATTTGACAAGTTGGGTTTCTTCTCTCTTGAAAAACGAAGGCTGACGGGGTGACCTCATAGAGATCATTAAAATGATGGAAGTTTAGATAGAGTGGATCCAGAGAGAGTGTTTCTCCTATGGGGAAGAGCATAGCTAGAATCCATCAATATAGGGTAGTCACCAAGAAATCTAATAGGGAATTCAGAAGAAATGTCCACACTGAAATCCTATGCAATCCAATGTGAAGGTCTCTGGTGCAGACATCCCCTGCAAATGCTGAAAGCAACTGAATTTACCTATCATGATGTCACACACCCCTACTGGCTGATGTGATGCACATTTAGCAGTTTGGATCACGTAGGTCCATTCAACAAATTCAGACATCACTCACGAAAGATCAAGCTTTCAGCTGCAAGAGATGCACTGCACTGGTGTTATATAAAAGAACAGGCATCCAACTTGCAGATTTGGTGATTTTGCAAAATTTCTGCTATTGCAAAGTGCCTGAAAGAGCTCTGCTGTGTTTTTGGAGGTGTTGTGGTGAGTTCCTGAATTTGGCAGAGTGTTGCTGTGCCCTCACAGGGAGGCCAGAGGAATAGGTGATTAGCACACACCAAAGCTGCAGCAGGTGTGGGGGCAGTGGTGGTGGTAATGCCTCTGGGTCTGCAACACAACAAGGAGATGGGTCAGTGCTGCAGAGAGGGTAAGATCTGTGTGATGTCTCCACAAAGCTCTTTGACAGTGACAGGAGGCTGCCAGCCAATACACAAAACATGGTGAGCATCCTGTAATCCTGTATACTGCACTAGTAAGGTCCTTATAAGAGTCCTCTGCAGTGGTATTCATCTGTTACTCACCCTCCAGTGTGCTGGCACATGAACCATCTAGTACCTCTTGCTTGGCTGTAGCTCACTTGTGCCTGGTGATTCACCAAAATCACCCAACTCTATATAAGTCCTTAAGTTATGTGCAGTGCCAATATCTGAACTTGTGACTGCGAGTATCGGATCAAGTGATGGGAACTCTTCATACGTGGTGTGGAGTTGCTTTCTTCTCCTCCTGGGTCTCCTGCAGCTGGGCTGGCAATAGCTCTTAGGTGGTTAAAAGCACAAAATCAGAAGAGGAAGTTTGGCATTAGGGGAGGGATGGGCTGAAAAGCAAAAGGTCCGAGATGATGCCATCTGCAGCTTCTTTATTACGCCAGATATGAGGGTGACCTGGGAGTTGAAAAGGGTATAAGTCAGGGACATACTGTCATGCTTAATGTTCTCAGTGATGCAGAATGTCACGGGCTTTGGCACAACCAGCCCCATGATGGAGAGAACCATCTTCCCCATAGGGTTCAGGAAATGCAAGCCTGCCTGTTCCTGCTGCATTGTGGTCTGCAAGAGGGAAGAAAGGATGTCAGTAATTATATTACTATGTATTTGGCTGATGTGCTTGCCATAGTTGAATTGCCTGAGGTATGTGGAGACGGTAAGAAATGTGTGTTAGGGTGGCAGTGCTGGCAGCTGTGTGAGGGTGAAGGTGGAGTATCTACATATTATGCATAAGTTCAGAGTGTCAGGGAGTGGTACTGAGTGATTGATGGGCATGTGGATCACTGAGCAGCACAATGGGCTGGTAGTGGGAAATGTCATATGAAGATGCATTCACTGACCTTGACCAGCTATGTGAGATCATTAGACTTTTTATGGCACTGCTGTCATGTTCCAGTGACCAGATGCCAAAAATTGGCTGCCCTGGATACTTGCTCCCAATCCCTTCTGAGTGTTCCTTTGGGATCTCCTGGAATTCTGCAAAACCATGGCTCCTCTCCCCCTGTCCATCTTCACCACTAAGGCCACCAGCACCACATCTGTAACCCTGGAACTCCCTCTCCGTCCTGGTCTTCTACTTCACTTGCTTAGAATTGTATTCGACAGCAGCTTCCTGAGATTCAGTGCAGCTTCTCTTTAAGAGAGCCAAACTGCCTTTAAGAACAAAAAGCTGACTCCATCATATGAGGTGAGCACACACTGCTCAGCTCTCTGCTGCATGGCAGAGGCTCAACCCTATGCTGCAGTCATGAAACTGAGATGGCAGTCCCAAATTTTCCTGATTCCCACCTACATCAGAACAGGTATGGGCAATTCGTGAATCATCCACCTCCATGTCCAAAAATTGATGCACAATAAATTTTAGCCCCATGATTTGGTGCTTCTGATTCAACTCCAACAACACTCAAGAAGCCTGACACCATCCAGGACAGGACAAAGCAGCCCACTTGATTAGTACCCCATCCACAAACATTCATTTCCTCCACCACCGACACAGAGTGGCAGCAATGTATACCATCTACAAGACGCATTGCAGGAACTCACCATGGCTCCTTCGACAGCACCTTCCAAGTTCACGACCTCTACTATCTAGAAGGACAACGGCAGCAGATAGATGGGAACACCACCACCTGGAAGTTCCTCTCCAAGTCACTCAACATCCTGACTTGGAACTTCATCCCTGTTCCTTCCCTATAGCTGGGTCAAAATCCTGGAACTGTCTCCCTAACAGCGCTGCTGGTGTACCTACACCACATGGACTGCAGCTCAAGAAGGTAGCTCAACACCACCTTCTCAAGGGCAATTAGGGATGGGCAATAATTGCTGGCCTAGTCAGTGATGCCAAGATTCCATGAAAGAATAGGAAAAAACTTGCCATAAGGAGACTGATTTGTGTTTATGGATGTCACAATCTCCTTTGGCTGAAGTTTTTTTTATAAATGATCCATAACATAACACAATCCTAAAATCTGCAAACACATTTATAAGTGCTATAAGTTATTTTTGTAAAGCTTAGTGATGTAGAGCAAAGCATCTGGAGGATAAGGTGGATGAAATTGGTCTACATCAATCATATGAATTGGGCTTATGGTGAATCAGCAGCCTGTTTTATACCAAGTCTGATTTTCTATTCCATTTATTTTATTTTAAGATTTTTCCTGATTTAAGACTGCTGATAAGGTCACAACTCAACCATGTTTTCCTGAATACAGCAGACTTAGGCCAAGATTTTATAGTCAAAATGTGAGGGAGGGCCCGACAAGTCAGCACGTAAAATGACGCGTGATGACGTCGGGCGTGCATCCTGATGTCATAGCGCTGTCTCATGATGTTTCATTCGGTGGGCACACGCTGGAATCAGCTGTGTGCCCGCCGATAATTGATAGGCCTATTAAGGCCATTAACAAGGTAATTAATGTCAAGTTTACATGCCCGTCAAACCTTACGGTTGGCAGACAGGCGAAAAGGTCAAGTGGCCTTTACATTTTTTAGGAAACCTCATCCACGAGCAGTATGAGGTTTCCTAAAGCTTTTAAGAATTAAATAAAAAATTTTCTGAAAAATAAAAACATGTCCCATCTCATGTGACACAGTTACATGAGGGGTCATGTTTCATTAAGTTTTTATTGATTTTATTTATTGTTTTCAAAAGCGCGTCAATCTCCCTGAGGCAGTGCCGTGCTTCAGGGAGATTGAAGCATTCGTTCACGCGCTGCACAGGTAGCACTGAGTGCCATTGCTTGCGTATCACACAGGGTGGGCCTTAATTGGCCCACCCGCGTAAAATGGCAGTGCGGAACCAATTGCAGGCGGTGGTCAGCTCCGTGATCACCCCCACCTGCTTCCACTGAGCTTGCCCAATGCAGGAAAGATTCAGGCCTTAGTACAGTTTATATTTAGGGTAGACCAATCTTGCAAAGGACCAGGTTGGAGTCCAGGATGCTTCTTTTACTGTCATTACCAGTATGACGAGTGGTGCACTTCCAACACGGAATGTGTGATTGTGCCCCTCCTGCCATATTTCTTTAACATCTGCTTTATGTCTGTAAAATGGATGCAGTGTAATCCAATTTCTAGACCTGAGTGTGTGTAGTGGGAAGTGTTCTATTCCCCTAGGACTGAAACACCTTTCACTTTGACATGCACCAATAATTTTGTAAAA
Source organism: Carcharodon carcharias (assembly GCF_017639515.1). Classification (NCBI taxonomy): domain Eukaryota; kingdom Metazoa; phylum Chordata; class Chondrichthyes; order Lamniformes; family Lamnidae; genus Carcharodon; species Carcharodon carcharias. The sequence goes on along the minus strand of NC_054467.1, from coordinate 128,108,091 downwards.
ACCATAAATGAAACTCAAAACCACCCTGAAATATCCTTATAGACCCCATGCAATTCACTGACTCCAAGCAGAAAGAGTAAGCATAATGACCTACAATTAGACATAGATACACAGGAATAAGAGTAGGCCATTTCATTTCCCAAGCTAGTTCTGCTATTCAGCAAGATCATGGATGATCTGCTACCTAACATAATGAGGCTTGGCTGAGAGCTCAGACAGCTAGAAAATAACAGAACACCTGCGCTCAGAGGAAACATTGTTTGATTGGTAGCTTAAGTGCTCTGATCTCTGCAGTCAATTTCACAATGTTTGTTGACATAAGTCAAGCAGTTTCAAGAGCTTGTGGCTTATGATTTTTGAAACTTCAAAGGGCCTGGATGATTGACACTTTTATTAGTTCATCCAGACATTTTTTTCAAGCATAGGGGAAAGTGATCAAATGATTACATTTTCTCAAAGCTTTTTTATATGCATTCTACTTTACACTGTGGTGTTCATTGGCACTAGAATGTGTACAGTAGGTCAATGGGCATGGAAGTGCCAGAACCTGGCATAGGGGACATGCAGACCCTGAGGGGCTGGGTGAATGGGTAAAGCCTGGCATAGAGGGCATGAGGGACCTGAGGCAGTGGGTAAGTGGACTATGAGGTAACATGGATGGTGCTTGGGGAGTGTTTGTAGGGTGAAAGGGGTGTGAGGGGTGAGAGCTGGAGTGCCTATGTGTTTTTTTAATCACTAGGCCAAAGTCCCATGGCACCAAGACAGGCATTTTAAACTGCCTGCATCATCAGCCAACAGGTCCTGTGCTTGCCTCCATACCTCTTCCTACACTGGCTGGCCCTACTCCAGCTCACAACTGACCCCAGCAATGAAGTTCCCTCTTTGGTGGACACTTTCTCCTGAGGTGGGCGGGCTGGATGGGGAATTTTCCCAACACCCCTACCCACCAGGTCTCTATGTCAGTCTTTGCTGAATATTCCTTACTACCTTTGGATAACAAAAATCTATCAATCTCAGATTTAATATTTACTATTGATGGAGCATCAATTGTTGTTTGTGGAAAAGAGTTCCAAATTCTACTACATTTTGTGGGTAGAAGTGCTTCCTAACTTCACTCCTGAAAGGTCTGGCTCTAAGTTTTAGACAATGCTTTGTAGCCTGAGACTCACCAACCAGCAAAAATAGTTTCTCTCTATCTATCCTATCTGTTCCCCCAAATACCTTGAGAACTTCAGTCAAGTCACCTTCTAAATTCTAGGGAATATACCCTTGTTTTGTGTAATTTCTCATCAATATTTGACATTTGGAGTCCAGGTTAACATCCTGGTAAACCTACTCTTCACTCCCTCTGAGGCTGATCCTTATGGAGCTGTACTTACTCACAATATTCCTAACATGATCAAACAGGGCTTTTTATAGCTGAAACATGACTTCTACATTTTGGTTTTCTCATCCTCTAGATGTAAAGGCCAGCATTACATTAAGCTTGTTGATTATTTTCTGTTTGCACTTATGACATCTGTGTACCTGGACACCTCAGTCCCTGTGGGCCTCCATTGTTTCTAATTTTTCACCATTAGACACCTATTTGATCCTTTTTAGGCCAAAAGGGGATGACCTCAACTTTCCCTAGGTTGAAATCCATTTGCCACCATTTTGCCCATGCACTTAATCTATCATTACCTCTTTGTAATTTTATGTTTCTGTATATGCTGCTTAGAATACTGCCTGCCTTCCTGTCATTGGCAAATTTGAATATGTGACTTTCAGTGCCATTGTCTACGTTATCAATAAAAATGATGAATAGTTCAGGGCCTAAAACAGAACCTTGCAGCATACCACTAGTCACAGTCTCACTTCCTGTTTCAGTTTTTCCCATGTTATCTGGGGTCACCATAATGCTGATTGTCATATCAGCAATCATTTTTTTTGGAATTGGCAAGTAGTTATACAGCTGGATGCCTTTCCTGCCACTAACTCTCCTCATTTATCTGCGCTGGGGATACACTGGCTTGCCTGTACCAGGGGTTGGGTTATTCTGTGGCCAGCAAGTTCTGGAGAGGGATTCAAATCCAGGGCCTTCTGGCTCAGAGGCTGAAGCTTACCAACTGAACCACTTGGGCTCCTCAGAATAGCACGAATCACATGTGTCATGTCAATAAGACATGAAAAGAAACCAAAACTATGTACATCAAACTTTATTATTTTCTTACTATTTTAAAATGGGCTTTTGTTGAACCAAACTATGGTTGCTAAAGGTCATATGACTCACAGGATTGGCCACCTGTCCTGGAAGCATCTCACATCTTTGTGGAATCTCACACCCCATTGCTAGGACATTATAATTATGAAACCAAAAGGCTCACAGAGACCGAAACTCGTTATTCCTGCAGAGCTGCTAACTGACCAATCACACACCTGGAACTGCCCAGGTCCATTTCAAATGGGGACCATTGAGGGGATAATAGATGTAATTTGCATCTTGATAAGCTTACCTGGCTAGCAGAGTCACAGGATCTGCCCAGAAAATGGCTGCCCAAAACATGATTCTCATCATGGATGGTGTCTCTTTCAGTCGCTAATGACCTTTTTTTCATTTGTTTATGGGATATAAGCATTGCTGGCAAAACCAGCATTTATTACCCATCCCTAATTACCTTTGAGAAGGTGGTGGTGAGCTGCCTTCTTGAATCGCTGCAGTCCATGTGGTGTAGGTACGCCCACAGTGCTGTTAGGAAGTGAGTTCCAGGATTTTGACACCGCAACAGTGAAGGAACTGCGATATATTTCCAAGTCAGGATGGTGAGTTGTTTGGAGAGGAACTTCCAGATGGTGGTGTTCCCGTCTACCTGCTGCCCTTCTCCTTCTAGATGGTAGTGGTTGTGGGTTTGGAAGGTGTTGTCTCAGGAGGCTTGGTGAGTTCCTGCGGTGCACCTTATAGATGTTACACACTGTTGCCACTGTGCATCAGTGGCGGAAGAAGTGAATGCTTGTGGATGGTGTGCTAATCAAGCGGGTTGCTTTGTCCTGGATGGTGTCACGCTTTTTGAGTGTTGTGGGAGCTGCACTCATCCAGGCAAGTGGGGAATATTCCATCACACTCCTGACTTGTGCCTTATAGATGGTGGACGGGCTTTGGGGAATCAGGTGGTGAGTTACTTGCCGAAGGATTCCTAGCCTCTGATCTGTTCTTGTAGCCATGGTATTTATGTGGCTAGTTCAATTTTGGCCAAACCAATCTGGCCAATGGTAACCTCTCCAGGACGTTGATAGTGGGGGATTCAGTGATGGTAATGCCATTGAACATCAAGGGGCAATGGTTAGATTCTCTCTTGTTGGAGATCATCATTGCCTGACTCTTGTGTGAAGTGAAAGTTACTTGCTACTTGTCAGCCCAAGCCTGGATATTGTCCAGGTCTTGCTGCATTTGGACATGGACTGCTTCAGTATCTGATGAGTTGAAAATGGTGTTGAACATTGTGCAATCATCAGCAAACATTCCCACTTCTGACCTTATGATTGAAGGGAGGTAATTGATGAAGCAACTAAAGGTGGTTCGGCCTAGAATACTACCCTGAGGAACTCCTGCAGCGATGTCCTGGAACTGAAATTATTGACCTCCAGCACCTACAGCTACCTTCCTATGTGCTAGGTATGACTCCAACCGGTGGGGAGCTTTCCCCTGGATTCCCATTGACCCCAGTTTTGCTAGATGCCACACTCAGTAAAATGCGGTCTTAATGTCAAGGGCAGTCACTCTCACCTCACCTCTTGAGTTCAGTCCTTTTGTCCATATTTGAACCAAAGATGTAATGAGATTTGGGGCTGAGTGGTCCTGGCGGAACCCAAACTGAACATCAGTGAGCAGGTTAGTGCCACGATAGCACTATTGATGACTCTTTCCATCACTTTATTGATGATCGAGAGTAGACTGATGGGACGTTAATTGGTCGGGTTGGATTTGTCCTGCTTTCTGAGTGCAGGATATATCTGAGCAATTTTATACATAGCTGGGTAGCTGCCAGTGCTGTACCTGTACTGGAACAACTTGGTTAAGGGCTTGGAAAGTTCTGGAATGGTGCCCCATCCACAAACATTCAATTCCCCATCACCAACACACAACAGCAGCGGTGTGTACCATCCACACGATGCACTACAGAAACTCACCAAGCCTCCTTAGACTGCAGCTTCCAAACCCAAGACCACTACCACTTGGAAGGACAAGGGCATCAGATGCATAGGCACACCACCACCTAGAAGTTCACCTCCAAGTCACTCACCATCCTCACTTGGAAACATATCGCCGCTCCTTCACTGTCGCTGAGTAATAATCCTGAAACTCCCTCCCTAACAGTACTGTGGGTGTATCAATAGCACAAGGACTGCAGCTGTACAAGAAGGCAGCTCACCACCAGCTTCTCAAGCGCAATTAGAGATGGGCAATAAAGTTTGGCTTAGCCAGCGATGCCCACATCCCATGAACGAACAAAAGATAAATACGCTTACAAGGACTTTTGTGCTGCTGTCTCTCAGCAGGGACTTAACACCACGATGAAGGGAATGCCATCTGGACTTTGATTTTTTGCTCTTCTGAAGCATGTGAACTAATATTTATTTCTGTGGTTATTTTACTTTTGTTCTGCACAGTTGTAAAAAAAACCTTCTTTTCTATTCCTTTACTGTATATGAATGTGTGTGTGTGTGCCTGTCTGCGTGTGCGTGTATGCGTATATGCATGTGTGTGTGTGTGTGTGTGTGTGTGTGTGTGTGTGTGTGGCCTGAACTTTACCTGTGGCAGACACATGCAATCAGTGGGCATGGGAGCAGTTGGGAAATGGACCGCGATTAGCCCCCGACTGCAATTTCACTCACCTAATTAACGGCCAGCCAGCATGGAACAGGCACTGAAATGCTCAGCGCTGCTGGGGTAGGGGCGGAAAAAGGGTGGGTGATGACGTCACCACGGGAGCGGGTGAGCACTGCGAGAAAGCTCCCTGATGACAGACAGCTGCCTCAGGGAGCTGCACACCTGGAAAGGCCTAAACAAAGGTTTTAAAAGCTGAAAAAGACGTCCATGCATCACATTCAATCACCTGATAAAAATATTGCCCACAGATATTTATTTTAATTTTATTTCATAATGGAAATTCCATCCCGCCCTTGGATGAGGGTTGATGAAAAAGGCAAAGGGTGCCTGGCTGATTCGTCCATCCATCAACTTTAAGGTTGGACAGACCACGAAAAATCGGAGACAATTACGCCATTAATGAGCTTAATTGCCCTTTTAATTGTCGGCGGGTGCGCTTCTGACTTTTGTACTCTGCTGCCGAACGAAATATTGTGCGAGTGTGCAATGACATTGAGACACTTGCCTGACATCTTCTTGTGCGATTTTACACCTGATCGGGTATGGTGCGCGCCGGCCTGTGGAACATAAAACCCAACCCTATTTGTGTGTGTATGTGAGTTTTCGAATATCTCATCACCCCACATCTCCCCCCACCAGGACTGGATGTGAAATAATTTAACCTTCTGAGTTAATAATGACCAGCCTCCAATATTCTCCTCTTCATAAATTTGGGGTCAACCAAAACACTGATGCCCTTCTCCTTACTTGCGCAAATACTCATCACCCCTGTGCTGGCTGACCTACATTGGCTCTCAGTCAAACAACATCTAGAAATTAAAATTCTTATCCTTGCTTTCCAGTCTCTCCTTGGACTTGACTTTCCCTGTAATCTCCTCCAGCCTCTTGACCTTCTGAAAATGTTATGCTCATCCAATTTCTGACCTCTTGAGCACCCCGATTATAATTGCTTCACTGTTGGTGGTTGCGTGATCAGCTTTCTGGGCCTTGAGCTCTGGAATTTCCTCCCTAAAATTGTCTACCTCTGAACTTCTGTTTCCTTCTTCAAGATGGCCCATTAACCCTACCTCTTTGAACACAATTGCTGCTGGAAAACAATTATCTCAGCCCTGGGATATCACTGCAGGAGTTCCTCAGAGTTCTGGGCCCAACCATCTTCAACTGCTTCATTAATAACCTTGGCTCCATCACAAAGTAAGAAATGCAGATACTGATGATTGCACAATGTCAAATTCCACTCATAGCTCCTTTCAGTTAGTGAAGCAATCCATGCCTGCATGCAAAAAGGCCTGAATAATATTCAGGATTGGGCTAATAAGTGACAAGTAATATTTATACTACACAAGTTCCAGGTAACATTTCCAACAAGAGAAAATTTAAGCACCTCTCCCTGATATTCAGCAGGATTACCAGCGCTGATGTCCCCACCATTAACATCAGCAGTGTCACTACTGGTCAGAAACTGAACAGGAACAGCCATGTGGACCAGCCATACTGCCACAGCAAGTCAGAGGCTGGAAAAACTGAGGTGGGTAATTCAACTCATGATTCCCCGAAGTCTTTCCATTATCTCCAAGGCACAAGCCAGGAGAATGATGGAATACTCTCCCCTTGCCAATGCGAGTGTAACTAAAAACATGTTCAGCACCATCCTGGACAAAGCAGCCTACTTTGTCCAGCAATTCCAAAGAAGAGTTCTATTGGACTTGAAACATTGGCCAGAATTTTTTGCTGGGCGGTCGGGTGCGAGCCTGACCTGCTCGAGCGTAAAATGATGCGCGATGACGTCGGGTGAGTATCCCGACATCATCGCACACTCGCACGATATTTCGGTCAGCTGGTGGGCATGAGAGTGGGCAGCACACCCGCCAACAATTAACAGGTTCTCTAAGGCCATTAAAGTAATAATTAAATGCAATTTTTCGCTGCCAATGCAACCTTCTGGTTGGCGGGTAGGCAAATCGGCCAGGCCATCTTTTAGATTTTTTATGAAACCTCATCCACGGGCGGGATGAGGTTTCCAACAGGAATTAAAAATAAAATTAAAACGTTTAAATCTCATTTACAACATGTCCCTGCTCATGTGACAGAGTCACATGAGGAAACATCTTTTCATAACATTTTAAAATTCTTTATTTACATTTTTAAACTTCTGCAGCCCCTGGGGCAGCTCTGTGCCTTCAGGGAGCTTTCAGAGTGCACACCCACGCGCAAGCGCAAATTTCCACCCTCACCCTTCTCCCACCCCCACCCCGGCAATGCCCATCATTGCCGTGCGCGATTCACGCTATCTAGCACTTAATTGGCCAGCCAGCATAAAATCACGGTCGAGACCCGATCGCAGGCGGCGGTCGGTTTCATTATCGCTCCCGGGCCTGCCCGACGAGGTAAAAATCCTGCCCATTAACTCTGTTTCTCTCTCCACAGATGCTGCCAGACCTGCTGAGTTTTTCTAGCACTTTGTGTTTTTATTAAAGCTGCCCGCTTGATGGGGACCCCATTCATGACCTTAAACATTCACTTCCTCCATCCCAGCCACACCGGGGCTGCAGTGTGCGTCATCAACAAGATTTCCTCCAGCAACTCACCAGAGCTCATTCGACATCACCTTCTAAACCCAAGACGTCTACCACATAGAAGAACAAGGGCAGCAGGTGTGTGGGAATACTATAACCTGCAAGTTCCCCTCCAAGTCATACATCATTCTGATTTGCAACTGTATTGCCGTCCCTTCATCTTTTCTCAAAACTCTCCAACTCCCTCCATAATAGTACTGTGCATATACCTACATATACCTGTTACCAGATTCTCAAGGGCAATTAGGAAGGGCAAATGGTGGCCTTGCCGGAAATTTCCACATCCCGTGAAAAAATTTTTAAAATCCTCTATCCACAATTTTAATCACCTCTTCAAAAACTTCAATCAGTTTCTTCAGGCCCGAAGATGGTGAGTAATGCTGACTGTTGCAGGATGAACATAATCTGTTGTAGGGGGTGGCAATTCAGTGTCCACCTCCCTGGTGAAATGTAGCCATCTCAGACATTGCTCCTGGCTGAAGGAACAGGTTAAATTTGATCCCATTTCTGGGGTGTCAAGTCAGTGTCCTGAATATTTTGGTTGACAACGTTTTCATTCCTGCAGTCTGAAGGGCTGGCTGGGAACGCATCCCTGCCGACTCGGAGTGCCCTGTAGCCAATTTCATGCTCGAATGAGTGTCAGTTGGCTGCAGGTGGGACCCGTATTCTTCACTTGTAAGGAAGTCCCACCTTAGAGAGCTGTTGGACAATTTAATTGGCTAACAACCCTCTAGTCCCTGCAGCGACAGAAGCTGCAGTGGACAGAAGAGGAAGTGCTTCAACATGCCAGAGCCTAAGCCCCAGGAGAAACAGTAAGGGAAGTTTTGTGGGTCCCAGTGCAGAGAACGTAAGGAAAACCTGGGGGAGAGGGAGTGGAAAGTGAGCGATTGGTATGTTGGGGGAGAGGCTTCAGTGGCGAGGGGCGGGGGTGCATGCTCAAAGTCAAAAGGGGGTTTCTGGTGGAGGAGCCCGCCCCCAACCCCGCCCACCTGAGGCCTAGGTTCGGTCATTTTCAGGCTTCTCTCATGCTAGGTAAATTCTCCCTCCAGTCAAAAACTTGAGGCTGGGTGGGAAACGGCCCTTTCGGGGCAGATGTCCTCACTGAGGCCTTGCCTGCCCCAGGGTAAAATCGCTGTGAGGTCAGGTCGAGCAGGAACCCAGAGGGAAGTCTGTTCATTCTTCCCCGCACCTAAAAGCCCACCAGTGGGGGTGGGTGAATTTCAGGCCAGTATTTGATTTGAGTCTGTGGGCTTCCCACCAGGCAGGTCAGATTAAAATTGCCCACCATCTCCATTGCTCGGCCAATATCCTAACCAGGTAAAACATTTGCCTTTGATTTCATCAGCTTCAACTTCAGATAACTTGTCGTTTATGAGGGATTTTATCAAATGCCTTCTGAAAGTCCATTTTAATAACACTCTGTTGTACACTACTTCAATCATCTCTTCAAAAAATTCAGGAAGGTACATCAGGCATGACCTGTACTTTACAGATCCATGCTGGCTCTCTCTGATAACTGAAAAAAATCAAGGTGTTCAGTCACCCTCTCCTTAATTATAGACTCTAGTAATTTTCCAACAACAGACGGTAGACTAACTGGTCTATAATTCTCTGGTTTTTCTCCTCATCTGCCTTGAATAGTGGAGTGTTCTGTACAATTTTCAAATCTAAAGTAATGATTCTTGAATCAAGAGATATTTTGAAGATTATAGTTGAGACGTTTGCAATGCCTTTAACAACCTGGGAGGGAAGTCACATGGTCCTTGGATTTGTTACTTTTTTGTGCTATTATTTTCTTCATCGTTGTTATTTTGCTTATGTTAATTTTGTTCAGTTCTTACCCCTGATTCAATATTATTTTCCTTGGGAGTTGTTGAGTGGTGACCTCGTCTACTAAAAATACTGATGCAACATAATTATTTAACATTTCCTTATTTTCATTAAAAATGTTACCATTATCAGTATTCAAGGGGCCCACATTGGACAAACATCAGATAGTGTCTTCATAATTCTGGTTGGGAGAGTCCTCCAAACTGTTAGCGGAAACACCTCATTATCAGGATCTCCATTGTCTCCCTGGCACCTACTCTCTGATGACCCACATGTGGCTCGACATGAGGCTCTTGACCCTGATGTTCCTCTTCTGAGTCATCATTCAAGTTATCATCTGAGATGCCTGGTGGTCCATAATGTTCTCATCTGCCACTTCTTCCCTGCTCTGCAGTGCCAAGTTGTGCAATGCAAACAACTGCAGTCAAAGAGACATGAGCTGGTGTGAACTGCAAGGTGCCAGCTGATTTGTTGAGGTAGCGGAATCATATTTCGAACAGACCAGTGGTCCTCTCTATGGTCCTGATGCTGGAGGCATGGTCGCATTGTACCTCTCCTCAGCTTCAGAGCCTTAGCAGCATCATAAGCCACTTCTTTAACAGATAGCCCTCGTCTCCAATTAACCAGCCATCTAGTTGCATTGGGGGCACAAGCAGCGGTGGTGCTTGGAAATGCCTGTGTATATAGGCATCATGGCTATTCCTAGGGTACCGACTCATACTTCAAGATGCACTGCAGATAGTGAATTCTACATGAGTGCAGTTAATGTCCCCTTGCACTTCAGGGAATCCCGCAATAGCCCCAAATTCTCTTGCTCTCTCTGCCTGGCTGTCAACATCTGTGGTAAACTTTATGAAGGTGCCAATTCTCCTGAACAATGCACCTCTTATGATTTTAATACAATGGTGGGCTGATGATTGCGAGATGCCGCACAGATCTTCTGCTAATCACTGAAAGGATCCCAAGACATAAAAATTTAGGGCTACTGTGACCTGCAATTACCATGCTTCCCCTCCTCTTTTTCCTCCTCCATTTCCACAGCCTCATGCTCCAAGGTGTCATAGTCCACATTCTGCCACATCCAACCATCTTTTTCCTTATTCTCAAAGTAGTAAGTAACTGTTGAATAGGACCAATTTCTGTGGATCCTCATTCCTAAACTTACTTGGGTTTCTCTCACCCTGTACACTATTGATCAAACCAACCTTATTCTGACTTTGCAGCTCCTCACAAACTGTGACTGAAAACTGGAGAAAACTGTCTAGATACTGCTCACCCTCAATGACTGAGCTGGGGAGGTTTAAGACAAGGACATCCATTGCAGATGGGTTCACTCTGGATAGTCTCACTCTCCACAAACCTCCACATACTGCAATCCAGACACTGTCTGCTTATCTATACCATGGCCTAGGTTATTAATACTCTAGTCCATTGTAAATTTTCTTTTTTTTTTTACTCACCAAGTTGCAATAAGCAATAAAACACTGGACGTAAATTTTAAATGTTTACTGCCTCAAAACTTACCACTACAAGCAATAAATAGCACTTCCTTTTCTTCTCTGCACTTTCAAAATATTCCCAACATTTGCCCTTTTTTTTATGTTACACTCTATTCTGCAATCACTTTGTGCCAACTACACAACTTTCTTTAAATCCCCAACATCCACAGCAACACCTAAATGCGTTCATTACAGATGGTGATAAATCTTTCTGTTAATGACAGCTCCTGTGCAATTGTCAGTTTTCAGTTGTGGTAACATAATTCCAGTGCCACAAACAAGAACAAAAACTGTTCTGTTCTAGAATATCTTAAGGACACAGAGCTTTGAGATTTTGAGGTAACTGAAATCTTATAAAATTCTTCATCACCCTGATTCAAACTCCTTAAACATTTTTAGACACTATGACTAAAATATCAGGAAATGGTATATTAAGTTTGGCGTACCAATCATAATTATAATATGGCACCAAAGTGAATGGAATTTTTCTTGTTTGGCAGCAATTTTTCTTTCAAGTTAGGTAGTAATGTCTATTTTCTAATTAAAGTTATTTTCACGTGTAAATCAGGTTTAATTGTTAATATTTCTTCATGCTTTTTTAAATAACATCACAATATTTTTAAAAGGTATGATCAATAGCTTTTAAATGATATGAGAAAGTCTAGAGACATAAATTAGTTAGAATTCTTATAAGTACTACTATTCCCTAAGGGCATGGCTAATATATGTTCCAAGCTCTGTGATTTTTGTGTTATATGGGCAAGTCTTCCATCTAATTTGATTTGCACGGATGAATACTGTTAGTTTAAGTTATGGATTCTTAAAAAGCAAACATTTTGTTCACTTAATTTTATTAAAATAGAATTTGTGCTTTTTAAACCAGGAAGTCTATTTTCTAAATTAACCAAATTCATATATACAAATTAGTTATGTTCTTACCATAATTGTTTTTCTATTACAAGATGTTTATGCACGTTGCATTCAACAATAACAATTTGGTCTTGCATAGTTCCTTTAATTTAGAGAACAATGTTGACAAGTTTTCAAGTGGGAATCAGAACCAACTAAGAGCAGAAAGAAGATTTAGAGGAGGGAGCTGGTGGGTGAAGAGGTAGGTTTTCAGGAAACATTTGAAGGCGGGAAGATACAGCGATGTAAAAGAGTTATAGAAGAGAATTGCAAAGTGCAAGGGTGAGATGGCTAGAAGTTTCTCCACTAATGGTTAAGTTCATAACAGTCCTGACTCAAAAGTGGAATATATTGACCAAGCCATAGAAGATGTGATTAATGTGTATTCATGAATAGTTCTTCACAGGCATGGGTGGGATAATGCTAGATCTCCTCAAGAAACAGTGGAATCACCCATTTTCAGCTATTAATGCCATTTCTCCTGAAGTTTGAAAAATATCCTGCTGAGATTATAGCGAAAGGTCAATATAACTTCATGATAATCCAGGGCCCCTTTACGTTCCAAACAGTCATTAAAAGAGATTTGTAAACATCATGGAAGCATTTTGACTCCCAGCTGGGAAGCTAACAGAACAGTTGGGGTTCCCACCCAAATATCGCTGTAGGAGGCTTGGCCAGCATTAGCTGGCAGGCTTCAATTGCATCCCACTCCCTACCTGAGGCAGATGTAAAGAGACAGCTGACTGGCTGCTGCCATGCAAATATTTTAGAGCATCGACTTCTTCCCTGATAGGTATTATTGAAGTACCTGTGGTGAGGGCCCCTCTTAATATGCTATTAAAATGTCTTCAGGTTAGAATGCATTTCTCAACCATGACAATGGCAAACTCAGCCCTGTCGACCTTGTAAAGTCCCCAATTGAGAGAGCTGTCCCACAACTAGTCAAGCAACAGCCTGACATAGTCATACTCACAGGATCATACCTTACACATAATGTCCCAGACACCAGAATGGGAGGCAGTGGCATAATGGTATTGTAACTGCACTAGTATTCCAGATACCCAGGGTATCCCACTATGGCAGCTGGTGAAATTTGAATTCAACAAAAAATCTGGAATTAAATGTCTAATGATGACCATGAAACCATTCTTGATTGTTGAAAAAACACATCTGCTTCACTAGTGTCCTTTAGGGAAGGAAATCTGCTGTTCTTACCTGGTCTGGCCTACATGTGACTTCAGACCCACAACAATGTGGTTGACTCTTAAATGTCCTGAAGGGAAACTGGGGATGGGCAATAAATGTTGACCCAGCCAGTGATGCCACATCCCGTAAACAAATAAAAAGAATCATCATCCCTGGGTATGTCCTGTCCCACCAGCAGGACAGGCCCAGCAGAGGTGGCAGCACAGTGTTATACAGTCATGAGGGAATTGCCCTGAGAGGCCTCAGCATCGACTCTGGACCCCAGATCAAACACGGGCAAGGAAACCTCCTGCTGATTACCATATATCACCCTCTCTCAGCTGATGAAACTGTGCTTTTCCATATTGAACACCACTTGGAGGAAGCACTGAGGGTGGCATGGGGGCAGAATGTATTCTGGGTAGGGGACTTCAATGTCCATCATCAAGAGTGACTCGGTAGAACCACCACAGACCAAGCAGGCTATGTCCTTAAGGAAATAGCTGCTAGACCGGGTCTGCAGCAGGTGGTGAGGGAACCAGCAAGAGGGAAAAACATACTTGACCTCATCCTTTCCATTCTGCCTGCCACAGATGCATCTGTCCATGACAGTATCAGCAGTAGTGATCAATGCAAAGTCCTTGTGGAGACAAAGCCCACTCTTTACATTGAGGACATCCTCAATCGTGTTGTGTGGCACTGCCACCATGCTAAATGGGATAGATTTCGAACAGAAATAACAGTTCAAAACTGGGCAACCATGAGGCCATCAGCAGCGGCAGTATTGTACTCAACCATAATCTGTTAGTTCATAGCCCATCACAACCCCAATCTACCATTACTACCAAGTCGGGGGATCAACCCTGGTTCAATGAAGAGTACAGGAGAGCATGCCAGAAGAAGTACCAGGCATTCTTAAGAATGATGTGTCAATCTGGAGAAGCTATTACACAGGACTACTTGCATGCCAAACAGCATAAGCAGCAAGTGATAGACAGAGCTAAGCAAATTCACAATCAATGAATCAATATAAGCTCTGCAGTCCTGCCACATCCAATGGTGAATGGTAGTGGAAAGTTAAACAACTCACTGGAGGAGGAGTCTCCACAAATATCCCGATCCTGAATGATGGGGAGGCCCAGCACATCAGTGCAAAAGATAAGTCTGAAGCATTTGTAACAATCTTGAGCCAGAAGTGCTGAATGGTTGATCCATTTTGGCCTCCTCCAGAGGTCCCCCGCATCACAGATGCCAGTCTTCAACTAATTCGATTCACTCCACATGAAATCAAAAAATTGCTGAAGGCAATGGATACTGCAAAAGCTACAGGCCATGACAATATCTGGGCAATTGTACTGAAGACTTCTGCTCCAGAACTTGTTGCGCCCCAAGCTAGGTTGTTCCAGTTGAGCTACAAAAGTGGCATCTACCCGGCAATGCAGAAGCAGAGGGTCTTTGAATATTTTTAAGGCAGAGCTAGATAGATTCTTGGTTAACAAGGGGGTGAAAGGTTATCAGAGGAAGGAAGGAATATGGTGTTGAGGTTACAATCAGATCAGCTTATTGAATAGCGGAGCAGGTTCAAAGGTCTGAGTGGCCTACTCCTGCTCCTCATCTGTGTGTCAAGTGACCCGAGACAGCCATTGTAAATTAGCATCTGCTTTCTTTAAAAAAAGTCATTTGAAGAAGTTCAATGTATATGTGAACATCCGAGAGAGAGAGAGAGAGGAGATATAGGCAGCAAGTATCTGTGGTTAACCATGCAAGAATGTGGGTGGGAGCTTGCACTGACATGGAAGAGGCCAGGCTCCTGAGATTTGCCTAGCATTAGCTAGAGAGAAGAATCTCCAATTCATCTCTTACCATGAAAGTCAGTTCAGAGAGTAGGAGTTACCTAGCTGAGTAAGTAAAAGAAAGTAAAGTGTCCACTTAATGGACAAAGTAAAATATTATCCTGGAGTGAGATTTTTGGTCATGCTTAAAGTTAAATGGGAGATATTTTTTTATTTTAGTTTATACATTGCCTTTTGAAATTGTGTTTAGTTATGTTGCTTTTAGTTTGTTACAGTAAAGGTCTTAAAACTTGAAATCTTGGGGTGTTATTCTTTCAGCCATTCAATGGAAGTTTGAGTTTCTTTTTCAAAAGTTATTGGGCTATAGAGGGATTGTAACACTAGCTGCTCAGCCATTTTTCATAAACATCCTAATCTCCACTGCTTGATCATAAGTGTTTTGTCATTTATAGCAGATAGGTGGCTTGTTAACTGCTTGAGAAAGACTGAAGGATCATAATCATGAGTGTATGGTAATTGGCCTTATTTTACTAAAAAATTTGAATTCAATAAAACTGTGCCCCTTTTTAGCGGATAGGAAATAATGATGTTGAAGGCCATTGAGCCCTTTTCTTGATAAAAGAGTAAGTTATAGCTTTTGGTAAGGAAATTGGAAGACTGATATGGCATTAGGTTTTTGGTAGAGAAAGCTTGGGTGGGTGAGTCCATGGTGCTTGTAGTAATTATGGTTTTATTTGGTGTGAATAATGCAAGGATAATACTTGTTAGGCAAGATAACATGATCTGTAACAACCAATAGGGAAGTAGCATAGGATACCTCAGCAGTCAGGGTAGAGGTAGAGTTATAGCTGAAAGTATACGTGTAGTTGCCACTGAGTACATTGTAAATAAACTTAAAATTTCCACCCAAGAGTATCTGCAGATCAGCTCTATCACTAATAGTACAACTTGGCCACCCTACAACAAACTGGCGATGAGGATAAAACAGGATTGAACAGAAGAAATCAAGTTAAAAAGAAATCGGTACTGCACCTCACCCAGTGTTTGTAAGCAGCAAGCACCATTAGAATTGAAGAAGTTATCCCCTCTCAAAATGCTGTAATTTGGGAGACTTGATCCTTTTGAACCAGCCACAGACAATTGGTCTCAATATATAAAACGCCTCATGTTCTTTTTTCAAGCAGGTGAGATTATGGGGGAAGATAAGAGGTGAACAATCCTCTTGAGTATTTATGGGAACAAAACCTACAGGTTGATTCGAGGTTTGATGGTACCCTGTGCCCCAGATTCAAAGAATTTCAATGAAATGGCGGACCTCATGAAGGGTCAATTTCAACCAAAGCCCTCAGTCATGGTGCAGAGGTTCAGGATTAATTTGAAAAATTGAGCCCCAGGTGAGACAATTGCAGGCTACATAGTAAATTTGAAGCAGCTAACAGAACATTGTTAGTTCCGTACGACTCTGAACGACTAGCTCAGAGGTCATTGAGCATGTTGTGTGAAAGAGGACTCTATTCAGAAAAAGTTATTGCCCAAAGTGAACCTGGATTTCAAGAAGGCGCTAGAGATAGCGCTGGCCATGGAAAGCGCAGAAAAAGATTCAAAAGCAATATAGGGTGCACAAAATGGCGCCGTTCTCCACATCAGGCAGGAAACATGAGCTGAAAGAGGCGTGAAAAATCAGATTCTGCTGAAAAGCGGAAAAGAGTTAACTAAAGAATAAAGAAAAATAAATTAGTAGTGAAGTTGAAGAATAATTTTAATAGAGATGGAAACAAGCAGACATTTTAGCGATTGGCAGTTTAAAAAAATTGAATGCTACTATTATCTCAGAAATGCACATATGATGAGGCAATAGAAGAAAAGATTCAAGCAGGTTTGTAAACAAAAGAAGAAGTTCAATGAAATCCACAATGTAGAAGAGCCTGAAACCAACAAATTCAGACATTAACTTATTGTTTAATCTGAAAGTTGGAAAGACAGAACCAATATTTGTCACAGTGAAAGTAAATGGCAAAACTGTTAACATGGAAGCAGACACGGGAGCTTCCATTACAATAATTGGGGATTTGAATAACGGTGAACACCAATTAAGTTTAGAAGAAGCAGATGCTAAGTTAAGAACATATACGGGTGAAGACATTCATGTAAAAGGCATAAGCTGAGTAACTGTCCATTATGGAAGCAAATCAGCAAAGCTACCCTTGATGGTGGTAGCAGGTGAAGGGCCAAGACTCCTGGGGTGAAATTGATTAAAGGAGATAAAGTTAGAAAGGGCTGAAATTTTCCTGTTGAGACCAAGTGAGCTACCAGAGCTACTTAGAAAGTACACCACTGTCTTCAGCGACGAGCTGGGGGAAATCCAGGGCCTGCGGGCCAAGATTCACATGGATCCGGGAGCAATCCTTTGCTTCACGAAAGTGAGATCAATGTCGTACGTTGTGTGAGACAAAGTCAACATTGAGCTGAACAGGGTAGAGAAACTGGGTGTTATACGACCTGTTCAGTTCTCAGAATAGGCAACACCCATAGTCCCCATACAAAAACCCAACCAAAGCATCTGAATTTGTGGAGACCACACGCTGGTGGTTAATAAAGTAGTTAAGCTAGACAGGCACCCTGTTCCAAAAATCAAAGACCTGGATGCTAAACTGGCAGGATGAACAACGTACACAAAGCTTGACATGAGTCATGCTTATCAACAACCACAGTTGGATAATGCCTCCCAGCAATTTGTCACAATTCGTACCCACAAAGGGTTGTACCAATATACATGGTTGCCTTTCCTGCCTCCTCCATTTGTTCCACCTTTCAAAAGACAATGGAACGTTTACTGCAGGTTGTGGTCTATTTCGATGATGTATTGTATTGGTGACAGGATTCACTGAAAAATAACATTTGGCAAACTTTGAAGAAATCTTAAAACATTTCTTGCGAGCTGGATGTGTTTAAAAAAAAGAGTGCGTGTTTCAAGCAAGGGAGGTAATCTATTTACAAAACAAAAACTGAATTACCTGGAAAAACTCAGCAGGTCTGGCAGCATCGGCGGAGAAGAAAAGAGTTGACGTTTCGAGTCCTCGTGACCCTTCGACAGAACTTGCGTTCGAGTCCAAGAAAGAGTTGAAATATAAGCTGGTTTAAGGTGTGTGGGGGAGGGGGGGGGGAGGGGGGGCGGAGAGAGAGAGAGAGAGAGAAGTGGAGGGGGGTGGTGTGGTTGTAGGGACAAACAAGCAGTGATAGAAGCAGATCATCAAAAGATGTCACCAACAATAGCACAAAAGAACACATAGGTGTTAAAGTTGGTGATATTATCTAAACGAATGTGTTAATTAAGAATGGATGGTAGGCACTCAAGGTATAGCTCTAGTGGGGGTGGGGAGAGCATAAAAGATTTTAAAATATTTAAAAATAATGGAAATAGGTGGGAAAAGAAAAATCTATATAATTCATTGGAAAAAACAAAAGGAAGGGGGAAGCAGAAAGGGGGTGGGCATGGGAGATGGAGCTCAAGACCTTAAGTTGTTGAATTCAATATTCAGTCCGGAAGGCTGTAAAGTGCCTAGTCGGAAGATGAGGTGTTGTTCCTCCAGGTTGCGTTGGGCTTCACTGGAGCAATGCAACAAGCCAAGGACAGACATGTGGGCAAGAGAGCAGGGTGGAGTGTTAAAATGGCAAGCGACAGGGAGGTTTGGGTCATTTTTGCGGACAGACCGCAGGTGTTCTGCAAAGTGGTCGCCCAGTTTACGTTTGGTCTCTCCAATGCAGAGGAGACCACATTGGGAGCAACGAATGCAGTAGACTAAGTTGGGGGAAATGCAAGTGAAATGCTGCTTCACTTGAAAGGAGTGTTTGGGCCCTTGGACTGTGAGGAGAGAGGAAGTGAAGGGGCAGGTGTTGCATCTTTTGCGTGGGCATGGGGTGATGCCATAGGAGGGGGTTGAGGAGTAGGGGGTGATGGAGGAGTGGACCAGGGTGTCCCGGAGGGACCAATCACTACGGAATGCCGATAAGGGGGGTGAAGGGAAGATGTGTTTGGTGGTGTCATCATGCTGGAGTTGGCGGAAATGGCGGAGGATGATCCTTTCAATGCGGAGGCTGGTGGGGTGATACGTGAGGACAAGGGGGACCCTATCATGTTTCTGGGAGGGAGGAGAAGGCGTGAGAGCGGATGCGCGAGAGATGGGCCGGACACAGTTGAGGGCCCTGTCAACGACCGTGGGTGGAAAACCTCGGTTAAGGAAGAAGGAGGACATGTCAGAGGAACTGTTTTTGAAGGTAGCATCATTGGAACAGATGCGACGGAGGCGAAGGAACTGAGAGAATGGGATGGAGTCCTTACAGGAAGCGGGTTGTGAGGAGCTGTAGTCGAGGTAGCTGTGGGATTCGGTAGGTTTGTAATGGATATTGGTGGACAGTCTATCACCAGAGATTGAGACAGAGAGGTCAAGGAAGGGAAGGGAAGTGTCAGAGATGGGCCACGTGAAAATGATGGAGGGGTGGAGATTGGAAGCAAAATTAATAAATGTTTCCAAGTCCCGACGAGAGCATGAAGCAGCACTGAAGTAATCATCGATGTACCGGAGGAAGAGTTGCGGAAGGGGGCCGGAGTAGGACTGGAACAAGGAATGTTCCACATACCCCATAAAGAGACAGGCATAGCTGGGGCCCATGCGGGTACCCATAGCCACACCTTTTATTTGGAGGAAGTGAGAGGAGTTGAAGGAGAAATTGTTCAGCATGAGAACAAGTTCAGCCAGACGGAGGAGAGTAGTGGTGGATGGGGATTGTTCGGGCCTCTGTTCGAGGAAGAAGCCAAGGGCCCTCAGACCATCCTGGTGGGGGATGGAGATATAGAGGGATTGGACGTCCATGGTGAAGAGGAAGCGGTTGGGGCCAGGGAACTGGAAATTGTTGATGTGACGTAAGGTGTCAGAGGAATCACGGATGTAGGTGGGAAGGGACTGGACAAGGGGAGAGAGAAGGGAGTCAAGATAACGAGAAATGAGTTCTGTGGGGCAGGAGCAAGCTGGGACGATTGGTCTGCCGGGACAGTTCTGTTTGTGGATTTTCGGTACGAGGTAGAAGCGGGCAGTCCGAGGTTGGGCGACTATCAGGTTGGAACCTGTGGGAGGAAGATCCCCAGAGGAGATGAGGTCAGTGACAGTCCTGGAAACAATGGCTTGATGTTCAGTGGTGGGGTCATGGTCCAGGGAGAGGTAGGAGGAAGTGTCTGCGAGTTGACGCTCAGCCTCCGCGAGGTAGATGTCAGTGCGCCAGACAACAGCACCACCCTTGTCAGCGGGTTTGATGACAATGTCAGGGTTGGACCTGAGAGAATGGAGTGCAGTAAGTTCAGAGAGAGACAGGTTAGAATGGGTGAGAGGAGCAGAGAAATTGAGACAGGTAATCTATTTGGGTGAGTGGGTAGATTCACAGGGCCTCCACCTGGTTGAGGAGAAAGTGAGAGCCATAAAAGAGGCACCTGCGCCAAAGAACCCCTCAGAGCTCAAATCATGCCTAGGAATGATCAATTATTATGGATGGTTCTTACCCAATTTGTCTGCAGTGCTGGCCCCCTGCATTTTCTACTCAAAAAGAACCAATGTTGGTCTTGGGAGACCCCCAGAAAGAAGCTTTCATAAGGATGAAACAATTGTTGCACTCATTCAATCCATTAGTGCATTATGACCAGGCGAAAGAATTTGTGCTGACATGTGACGCATCTCATTATGGAGTGGGAGCAGTGCTCTCTCATTGGGGACGATGGTATGGAATCGCCAATACGTTATATATCATGAACACTCACCACAGCAGAAAAGGGATACTCACGGATAGGAAAAGAAGGCCTGTCCATCTTCTTTGGTGTCACGAAATTTCACCAGTATGTACACGGCTGCCATTTTACAATCATTTCAGACCACAAAGCATTGCTAGGATTGTTTAGTGAGGACAAGGCTATACCACCCATAGCCTCAGCAAGAATATAACAGTGGGCCTTAATTCTGGCAGCATATGAATGACGCCCTTAGTCATTTGCCTTTACAAGAAAATGATAAGCACTTCCCAGTTCTATAGGAACTTGTTTCACTGTTAATCATCTTAGATTCCTTGCTGGTATGTGCTCAACAGATCAGAGACTGGACAAGTCAAGGCACAGTCCTGTCTCACGTACTACATGGTTGGTCACAGGAGCCCATACCTGATGAAATGAAACCATACTTCAAAAGAAGACATGAAATAACCAGTCAGGATGCCATCTTATTGTGGGGAGCATGAGTGGTAGTTCCTCCAAAGGGAAAGAAGCCACTTTTAATTGAATCACACAGTGCTCATCCAGAAATTTCCCAAATGAAGACCACAGCATGCAGCTATCTATGGTGGCCAGGGATGGATGGAGAAATAGAAAATTTAGTAAAGCATTGTGTGCAATGTCTGCAACTGCAAAAGTTGCCAGCTCCACTGGCCAGAGGACATCTTCCAAGGTCATCAAGGCCAACAAGACAGCAGAGTCAGCAGGCTATCTCCAATACTGGTGCCAGTGAGGGGGGTGGTGGTGGGGGAGGTGGGGGGGGCCAAGGCGTAGCACTCGTAAACATAAGTTTAAGGCACCATGAGCTCTAGAGGGACAGTTAATGGATGAATTTCTGTTCATTTGTGTTGGTTTATATGTCTGCTTGTGTGGACATCAACACCAGTAATAGTAATATCATAATGATTTGAAAATGACAATAAAATTACATTTGCTTTAGCTCTGGTGGCTGGAGCAGGCTTCACATTTTTTTCTTTCTGGTGCAGGGTACGTCAATGTGTAATGCCGGATGTGAGTGGCTGGATGCTTCATTGCACAAGCATTGAGTGGACTTTGGGCGCAAATGAAAGGGTCATTTCAGACATCCGGGATGGAGACAGCAGCCCTGGCATGCGGTTGAAGCTGATCTTTGGCAACATAGTTGAAGGACATTGGACAAGGTCTGCCTCCATGCCCTCAGTGTTCTCCTTACCGTGCTCCTCTTCTGATTTACTACTGGGCTCATCTGTGGCCTGTGCAGCTGCGTCAAGGTCCTTTTCCTCTATTGGGTCCCCCCACTCTCCAGCGCCAGATTGTGGAGAGGGCAGAATGCAACCACTATCAGTGACATACGACCTGGGGGGTTTTGTAGTGCACCCCCTGAACGGTCCAAGCATCGGAAGCGCATCTCGAGAAGACCTATGGTTTTCTCTACCACCGCCTTTGTGGAGCCATGGCTCCTTTTGTACCGCTGCTTGGCTTCTGTTCCTGGATGCCAGAGAGCATCATGAGCTACCTTTTCAATGGGTAGCCCTTGTCGCCCAGCAGCCATCCATCCAGCCGGGCTGGAGCACTGAAGAGCCCCAGCACCTGGGAGTGTCTGGGGATGTGGGTACCTTGCACAGACTTGCAGAATTAGCATCCTGTGATCACACACTATCTGCACGTTCATGGTGTGGAAGCCCTTCCTGTTGACAAAAGGACTTGGCTCACCTGCTAGCATCTTGATAGCCACATGTATACAGTCAATTGCACCCTGGATGTGGGGAACCCAACAACTCAGGCTCACTCAGCCTGGCTGGCCTCATCTGTATCGTAAAGAACAAAAGTCAGTACCTGCTAGTACAAAGCTTCTATCACCAACTTGACGCAAATATGGACAGCTGATTGGGAGACTCCATAGAGATCTCCCACTGAGCCCTGGAAAGAGCTGGAGGCATAGAAGTTTAGGGCCACCGTGACCTTCAGAGCCACTGGCATGGGGTGTCCACCCACACAGTGGAGCTGATCTCAGGGCCGATCATCTGGATCCTCCTTCGGCACTGCACCTCAGACATATTGAGGTAGCTGCATCACTGCTTGTAAACCCTGGCAGCAGGATAGTGGTATCTTTGGCAGCTCTTTCCGCCTTGGACTTCCTGTTGGCTCACACCCTTTATTTCTGCGCCTGTCTTCCCATATGTCAATTCCCTAGAAGCTGCATAGGAACAGCTGGCCTTCTCTTCCATCTGCCCCTCTCTTCCACCTCAATGGAGGTGCCTCCAGCGGAGACCGCAATCCCCATTACCAGGGTAACGGAAAACTGTCTGATACCTGGAAGGGTCCACATGGCCTGAATCCTCCAAGGACCTTTGGAGGCACCAAGGTGTCCTGAAATGAAGCCTGGAAATGCTTACAATGAAGCCCCGAATAGAAATGAAGCTGCCACCAGCAGCAAACTATCTACTAGACTCCGCACTACTGACACTGGCAATGCTGCTCACCCCTTTAATCCCACCCACGGATGAGGTTTTTGAAATTGTCAGCTGGCCATCTGCCCATTTTGCCTGTGCAACAAATGCAAAATTGTATGGGCAACGAAAAATCACCATCAATTGACTTCGTAATGGCCTTAAGTGGCTTCTTAATTAATGGCGGGCGCAGTTCTGGCACCTGCTTGTGGCTGCCAACAGAAGTATCGTGCGAGTGCCTGATGATGTCAGGACGCTCACCCGATATCATCACGTGCTATTTTGTGCCTGATCGGGTCAGGTGCGTGCCAGCCGCAGGATGTAAAACCCTACCCTAAGGAAAGAATAAATTAAGGGAGGACATTGAAGGCAAGGGAATAAATGAAGTTATAGGACAGGAGTCTAAAAAGATGGTTAAACATAAAGTGAGCGGATATCCTATTAAGATGAATTAAAATATCGATACAGCAATGCATACAATGTCCATGATAAGACATTCGAGCTGGTGGCAATCAGACATTGGGAGAAGCCAGGCATAGAATAAATTACTGAGTCATGGGGCAGAATTTTTTAGATAGTACGATTCCCCACCCCACTACTAAAAGCGTCAGCTGGGAAATCAGCCCTGCTCCGGACGTCTGACCTGCAGCCATTTTCTGCTCTGTGTAACGTTAATTGGCTGGAGACAGTCCTTCTGCCCCTGTTGGCAGCTCTATAGCCCCAGCTACACAGCTGTGCCACTAGGAGCGGTGGCCACTGCTGGGATGACACCAAGTTTCACAGAACAAAGTGTCGAGGTTCCAGGATGCAGGTAAGTCTTGGTACCTTTCAGTGGGGCCAGGACAGCAGGCCGTGGTTGGGTGAGATGTTCGGGGCCATGTTGCAAAGGGTGGGGTGGGGGCGACTCCCGGGGAGATGGGGGAGAAGACCTTGTGTAGAGGCTCAGTTGAGAAAGAGGGCCTATGAAGTAGGTGCCCCTCCACTGCCCCACTCTTCCCTCCCGAAGCCTGAGCAGGCTAACCAGTCAGGGTTCTTACCCCCATCCCTGACCTTCTCCCATTGACCTACAAATTGCAGCTGGGCTGGAACGGCCCTTAAGTGGCCATTAATTGGCCACTTAAAGGCCTCAATCGCAACAAGGGTGGTCAAGCTGCCCTGGACCTTGACCATCCCACTTAAACTCGCTGTCAGGTCAGGGGCCAGTGGATAGGTGGCAGGAAGGACACCCACAAAATTATGTGGGCCCCCACCTGCAAACCTGCCATTGGGATTATAAAATCCTGCTTATGGCTACAGAAAAATCAGGACTGGAAATCGTGGAAATTAGGCAGGGTATAACATATTGAGAAAAGATAGAGAGAATAGACTATCTGTACTCATTAAGGATAATATAATGGTGGTTGAAAAAAGTGACACCTCTATCAGCAAGACAAAAATAGAATTCATATTGTTGTTACAAAAGACAATAAAGGATCAACCTCTTTAATAAGTGTAGTCTATGAACTACCTATTAGTGGAAGGCAGATGGAAGAAGACGTCTGCAGACAGTAGAGAATTGAGAGAATAATAAACATGGATGATTTCGACTATGAGTTGGACAGTGTAGATAGATAAAGTGGAGCAGGGAATAGAATTCCAATAATGAGACCAGGATTTCCTTCAAACTGAACATATAAAAGCCCAACAAGGGAAGATTCGCTATTGGATCTAATAATGGGGAATGAACCAGAACAGATAAGAGAATTAAGTAGGGGAACATCTACAGCTAAGTAGGGCAATCGTGACCATGATGTAATACGCTTTAAGATGATGATGTTAAAGAAGGACACTGGCATGTCAGAAGTCAGGTTAATAGATTAGAGAAAAGCTGACTTTGAGGGGCTAAGGATAGAACTTAGGAAAACAGCAATGTTGGACACAATGAAAACAGTGTTCAACAAAGTGCAGAAAATGCATATTTCACAAAGAAAGAAGAAAAAACTAAACAGTGGTGAGATTGCATGAATGAATAAAGACATAAGGGGACAATCGAGGGTTAGGAAAGAGGCATATATTAAGTATACAGACAGCAGAGGAAAGCATGATAAGAGAGAATATGAAGAGATTATAAGTAAAATAAAAAAAATACAATTAGGATGGCAAAGCGGAACTATGAAATTAAATTATCGAGGAACATAAAACAAAATAGTAACATATTTCACAGATATATCAATAAAAAAGAAAGACTATGATGGGAATAGTACCATTAAGTGATAGACAGGATAATACCACACAATGACAGAGAAATGGCAGAAATATTAACTATTTTGCTTCGGTATTTACCAGGGAGATAAAATATGTAGACATTGCATTGAAGGGTGAGATGGGACAAGTACAGTTAAAATAAAAAAGAGGATGTAGTGAATAAACTGAACAAATGCAAAGAGGATATAGCCCCTGGTCTGGATTGATTGTATCCACATATCTTAAAAGAACCTGGGAAAATGATAGCAGAGGCAATACTGCACATATTTAATAATTGGTTAGAAAAAGGTGTAGTGCCAGAGGATTGAGGCTTATTGTAATTCCTATATTTAAAGGAGGGGGACAAAACATGCCCAGGGAATTACAGAGCCGTCAACTTAACATTGGTGGTAGGAAAAATAATGGAAACCCTACTAGAGAAGAGAATTAAAGAATGTTTAGAAATGAGAAATAAAATAATTAATAGTCAGCATGGTTTCAAAAGGGAAAATCTTGCTTAACCAGCCTTACTGACTTTTTTGTGGAGGTGACAGAGAGAGTAGACAATGATAAAGCAGTAAATGTAATTTACTTGGATTTTTGAAAGGCCTTTAATAAGCTGTCCCATAAACAAATGAATAAGGTCAAAGAATGTGGAGTGAGGGATAAGTGGCAGAATGGATTGCTAGTTGGCTTCAAGACAGAAAGCAGAGAATGGTTATAAAGGCTAGTTTCTCAGAGTGGCAGAAGGTGAAAGTAAGTGTTTCACAAGGATCAATTGTGGCACTATTACTGTTCATAATTTATATTAATGTTTTGGACTTTGGAATCAAAATCATAATTTCTAAATTTGTGGATGACACCAACTTTAGGGGGGCAGAGGTGAGTTGGATAGTTAATACTGAGGAGAACTGCAAAAAATTACAGGAGGTCATGAATAAATGTGTGGAATGGCCAAATAATTGGCAAATGCAGTTCAACACAGGTAACACATTTTGTGAGGTAATACATTTTGTTAGGAAGAATGGGGAAGTCACTTAATACTTGGAAGGTGCAAATCTATGTGGTATGGAGGAACAAAGGGATCTTGAAAAACAAATATACTAATCACTAAAAGTTGTGCCACAGGTCAGCGAGGCCATATTTAAAAAAGCAGGCTAAGCACTAGGCTTTATTTATTGACGGATAGAATGAAGATTATGCTAATCCAGTATCGAACATTAGTTAGGTCATACTTTGAGTACTGCATGCAGTTCTGATTGCCATATTATAAGAAGGGTATAAGGACAGTGAAGAGGATGCACAGAGAAGATGAAGGAAGACAAGGACAATACCAGAAATGTGTGGGTTTACAGGAAAGGTTTGACAAGCTAGGTTTAAACAAAAAGGGCAGAGGGGTGATCCAATTGAAGCATTTAAAATTATGAAAGATTTCAATTGAGTAGGTAAAGAAAGAAGGTTTCCATTTGTGGGGAAGTGCATAACTAGAGACCATCAATAGAAGATAATCAGCAAGAAATCAAATAGGAAGTCCAAAAGAAACTTCTTTACCCGCAGCATGGTGGAAATGTGGAACCCGCTACACAGGAATTGATTGAAGTGAAAAATATCAATGTATTTAAGGGGAACCTCGAAAGCATCTGAAGAGAAGGGAATAAATGATCACAATGATAGATTAGATGAGGACAGATGGGAGGAGTCTTATGTGGAGCTGGCATGGACTGATTGGGCCAAATAACCTGTTTCTGTGTTTTATACCCTATGTAATCCCATCAAATGGTATATTTTAAATACGTCTAAATGGGATTTGGAATGCTGAGGGTTTTTTTCAGAGTTTTTGAGGTTCTTCCGCTGTCGTTATGGTTGAGCAAGAGAACTCTCACTGGAATTCACTCCCTGAGAGTTGGGCAATAAATAAATGATTGCCAGAAAAAAGACGCTATGTTCGGACATTAGGAGGAAATTAATAAGTGAGTACTGCCTGCAGGAGCCTGAATGGCAGAGTGGAGTTTTAGGCAAATGATCTTCTTAATTATCCAGCCATTGAAGCAGACCTATAAAATTATGCAAAATCTAACGTTACGGTTGTTATCAATGAGATTTCTGAATTGCTATTAAATGACTTTCTATTCAACTCTACAGTTGCTAATTTCTGTAGGATCAGAAATATAAGTCCACCTATGCCTGGGCAATAATTGAAATAACCTTAAGCTTAAAATGAACAATATTTAATCTTCATGATGAACATAGGATTAATACAGGGTTAAAGAGACTTTAGTTGGAAATGAGTTATGGCAAGTACTGATGCCCACTTGTATTGTCCAACCACAAGTTCCAAAACCAGTTCAAGATTAGTCCTCTGGTCTTAGAATTATTTGCATGAGCTGCTGCATCTGCCTCTTCTCCACAGGCAGCTTGAGCATTTAACTAAGCTGAATATTGGGCTGCTTGCCATTTGGCTGCTGTCTGGTAGAATTGCCAACTTTGGCTTGAGTTATTCCTGGAAGTTTGAATGTGTGGTATTCTGACCACATGACATCTAACCATATGATGCTTGCTAGCATAAAATCTGATTGCATAACTTCAAAAATGTTATTGCATTTGGCTTATAAAAGTATATACTAACTAATTGTGGTAACACTCAGATTACCTTCAGAACTAACATTAAGGCAGGATTTTAGGGTCATCGAACAGACACGATTGGGAGGCCCAAGAGCGGCCGGGAAACAGTCTGCTGCCTGCGATTGGTCCCCGATCGCGATTTCACGCTGGCTGGCCAGTTAACAGCCAGCCAGCGTGAAAGGCGTGCTGAGAATCCCAGTGCAGCCAGGGTAGGGGTGGGAGGATGGCAAGTGCAAAAGCCTGCGCATGCCCGGGGGAGTGCACACTGAACGCTCCCTGAAGGCAGGGAGCTGCCTCAGGGATTTGAAGAATGTTAAAATAAAAAAATAAAGATTTTGAAAAATGGAAAAAAAATGTCCCCATCTAGGACACTCACATGAACTGAAACATGATAAAATCTCTGGCAAAACATTTTTTTTAAATAAATGTCAGAAACCTTATCCAGCCCATGGATGAGGTTTCCTCAAAAATGCAAAGGCTGCCTGGCCGATTTGCCTGCCTGCCAACCGTAAGGTTGGGCGGACAGCAAAAAATCGCTGCTAATTAATACTTCAATGGCCTTAATTGGCATCTTAATTGTCGGCAGCCTGCTGCTGACTCTCACGCGTACCCGTCAATCGAAATATCGCCTGGGTGCACAATGATGTTGGATGCTCGCCTGACATCATTGCTCGCTATTTTACGTCCGATCGGGTCAGGTGTCTGCCTGCCCGTGGGTCATAAAATTCTGCCCTAAGAAAATAACTATCTGCTGCTGAATCTTTACTTATTTGACCTAGTGGAAGCAGGGCAGTTAGAAAGCTGCAGTGAACTCAAAAGTCCCAGATGTGACTGATCGAATCACCCCCTCGGGAGCCAGTCAGATTGATTGGTTGACTTCTCATCAGACAGAGCACTCATCAGTGGAGGTTGCAGGAGCAGGTTAAATCGACAATGAGGGCAGTAGGGGGCAAACTCAGGTGCCTAGAGTGCAATGGCAATCGGAGATGAGAAGAGATCGACTTACGGGGGATAAAGGAATCAATCCTGGGAGAGTGGGCATTTGGGGAGGGGAGGTGGTCAGTCCCAGCAGTCTGTCAGTGAGGCGGTGGTAGGAGTGGGTGGGGTGGTGGAGGAGAGACAATCCTTTGAGTGACCTGCTGATCCTGTGGGTGAGAAGAGGGATATCAGAGGCCTCTTTTGGAGAAGTCAGGTGGGATGGGGAATCAGAGGCCTGTTGAGGAGAAGGAGTCAGGGGCCTCAGAGGGGTGGTCAGGGGCTTTATGGGCAGGACTGTCAGGGGGAGATTGGGGTGGGAAGATCAGAGGGTAGGCCGCTATTAAGACCTGAGTGGAGCAAACCCAACACCTACTCACTGATTGCGAGTTTTCAAAGGGGTCCACAAACAGGCCCCCGCGTCCCTCAGCAACATGTGCAAGGGGCTTAACATTTGTTTTAGGTCAGCATATGGAACATCTAAAAATGGGCCGGAAAAATTTACCCATAGGTGCATACAGATTGGGCATGGGCCATCTCATAGTTTAAATCTGGCATCATTACACCTGTTAAATGCCTGAAAAACAGATAGAATATCTATCAATTGATTTCCTTTTAGCTTTGTAAATTCTTAAGGAGGTATTTTATTGTTGCTACAACAATTGTTTAAATTACTGAATATAATTTATTTTCCTAGTTGCAACATTCCCCATTACAGCTAGCACATTTATGCATAAAGCTAATGTATGTGCAGATGCTTTGATTAATGCAGACACTGAACTGAGAAATTAATTAACTCACTTATTATCCAACAGAGACTCTTAAACAGATTCATTAGCAGATTTTTATTGTACCTCGTCATTTTCTAACCATTATGAAAACACATGTTTGCACTTCCAGCTTTGCTGATTTATACAATATTTTTATTTTGGTTGTTAATTTATTCTTATACTTCCACTTTATACTTATGGATAAGTAGCAAGTAACACACGTGTCACACAGTATCAGGCAATAGCCATCTAACTATTTCCCCTTACATTCAATGGCATTACCATCATTGAATTCCCCACCATCAATATTCTGGGGTTCATTGACCAGAAACTTATCTTGACCAAAATTCTGTGGCGAGTAATTCACCTCTTGACTCCCCAAAGCCTGTTCCTCATCTACTAGGCACAAATCAGGAGTATGATGAAGTGCTCTTCATTTGCCTGGGTGAATGCAGCTCCAACAAGCTCAACAACATCCAGGAAAATGCAGCCTGCTTGAGTGGCACCCCGTCCACCAATTTAAATATTCACACCTTCCACATCAATGCACAGTGGCAGCACCGTGTACTACACGCAAGATGCACTACAGCAACTCATCAAGCCTCCTTCAACAGTTCCTTCCAAATCTCTATGAATTCTATCATCTAAAAGGACAGGGGCAGCAGACTCATGTGAACACTACCACCTGGAAGTTCCCCTCCAAGCTACTCACCATCCTGACTTGGAAATATATCACCGTTCCGTCACTGTCACTGGGTCAAAATCCTGGAAATCCCTCCCTAACAGCACTGTGGGTGTACATATACCACATGGACTGCAGCTCACCCCTGCCTTCTCAAGGGCAATTAGTGATGAACAACAACTGCTGGCCTTGCCAGTGATGCCCACAACCCATGAAAGAATTTAAGAAACACTGTATCAATAATTTGAATTCCACACCTTACAACATTGTGAGAGCATCATTTTCACTGCTGCCATTTACTACTGCAGTGCAACACTATGCCCGCCAATACTTTTTGATGGCAACTAAAGATGACCAATGTAGCTTTGTCAGAATTATCCACATCTTATGAACAAATTAAAAAAAAAAGAAACCTCTAATCCCTCACATGGAGAAACCTTAGAGATCCTGTGCAACCATATGGTTAACCCTGTTGAAGCTGGAGACAATTTTAACCAGGTACTTTTTTTGGGCGAGATGCCAGACATGGATGTTCTGAAAAAGTCAGAAAGCTCCGTAGAGGTCAGCTCCTTTTTTGTAAAGCGTGTGGATGCAGTTCTCTTCATCACTGCTTTAAATTGAAAGTCAGTGGATGAGCATCATGATGGAGATCAGTGTCATCATTTGTGC
This sequence comes from Carcharodon carcharias, assembly GCF_017639515.1. Lineage (NCBI taxonomy): Eukaryota > Metazoa > Chordata > Chondrichthyes > Lamniformes > Lamnidae > Carcharodon > Carcharodon carcharias. The sequence continues at coordinate 128,077,253 of NC_054467.1, read as the reverse complement.
CAATGTCTGGAAGATTTGACAAAATGCAGGGCTATCTGGATTTAATCATGGCAGGTAGATCCTGGGAGTAGCATCAAGTTAGATTTAAAAACAACAAGTCTCCTCCCTCACAGAGAAGCCTCCATATTAATCTGAATGATATGACAACTGGTTTGCAGACTTTGTGGGGGTGGTGTGTGGAGACGGTGATGGGAGGGGCAGGGTGGTGATGGAAGGTTGGGGGGTGGTGTTGCGCTTTTAGAGTACAATAGTAACCAGTTTCTGGAGATACAGGATGCCATCTGTCAGGGTCAGCAAGATTTAATTCCTATCGTCAGGTCTGCATAACAGTTTATCAGTGGGTACTCTGACCTAGGACCTATCACAACTATGGAGGTTGAATTCAACTTTACAATGTTGTCTTCTCTCCTGATGATAGCTCATATTTTTATTTTAGGCAGTCCCTCAAATGCCTCGGTAATGGGTTGTCTGAATACAGGATGCGATAACTTGCAGTCTTTCTGAAATTCAGAAAATCAGAGATGAGAGTCACCTTGATCTCAAGATATTCATGAAAACATAATACAGCCAAGAGCCATTAGCCGCCCTGGCCCTCAACTGAATACTTGGGACAACACCAGGATGGGTATAAAAACAACAGGGAGAGGCAACAGAGTATGTAGACTGGTAATAAAAAGATTTCTTAAAGCTGATGTTTCAAAGATAATGGTTATAAAATCAATAAAAGGTTGTGAACTCCACCACTGCCTGGCGACACAAAGATAAGTAGGAAAGTATATTGTGAAGAAGATGTAAGGAGGCTACAGATTGATATAGATAGGTTAAGTGAGTGGGCAAAGATCTGGCAAATGGAGTATAATATGGGCAAATGTGAAATGGTTCATTTTGACAATAAAAACAAAAAAGGAGCTTCAGAGGGATCTGGGTGTCCTAGTGCATGAATCATAAAAGATTAGTATGGAGGTACAGCAGGTAATTGGGGAAGCTAACAGAATGTTATCACTTATTGTGAGGGGAATTGATTACAAAAGTAGGGAGATTATGCTTCAGTTGTACAGGGCTTTGGCGAGACTACATCTGGAGTATTAAGTACAGTACCGGTCTCCTTATTTAAGGAAAGATGTAAATGCATTAGGAGCAATTCAGAAAAGGTTTACTAGACTAATAGCAGGAATGGGTGGGTTGTCTTATGAGGCAAGAGCTGAGCAGGTTAGGCTTGTATCCACTGGAGTTTAGAAGAGTAAGAGGTTACATGATTGAAACCTTGACAAGGGTCTTGACAGGGTGTTTGTGGAAAGGATGTTTCCTCTTGTGGGAGAACCTAGAACTAGGGATCACTGTTTAAAAATAAGGGGTTGCTCATTTAAGACAGAGATGAAGAGATTTTTTTTTTCTCTTTAGAGGGCCGTGAATCCATGGAACTCTCTTTCTCAAAAGGCGGTGGAAGCAGAATCTTTGATTATTTTTAAGGCCGAGCTAGATGGATTCTTGATTAACAAGGGGATGAAAAGTTACTGGGGGTAGGCAGGAATGTGAGGTTGAGGTTACAATCAGGTCAGCCATGTTCTTATTGAATGGCGGAGCAGGCTCGAGAGGCCAAGTGGCCTACTCCTGCTCCTAATTCACATGTTTGTGTGTTTGAATGTTCATATGCATGTTCGTAATTGATTCCTCTTTTCCACAGCTTAATTACTGTCAACTTCATTTCTGGTGTAAATTTCTGGAACTACAGGTTTTGTCCTTATTTTCTTGTCATTGGGATACATTACCACCTCAGGAAAGACACCCCTTCTGCTAGTAGCCAACTGTGCCAGAACTTAGTAAATGGATACTCAGCTCCTGGTTAAGCAATGCCTCAATTTTAAAATTCTCATCCTTGTTTTCAAATCGCTTTATGACCTCACCCTCCCTTTCTCTGCAATTTCCTCCGGCCCTACAACTCTTCCAGGTGTCTGCGCTACTTCAATCCTGGTTTCTTGAGCATCCCCAATTTTAATTGTTCTATCATTGGTGGCCATGCTTTCAATGCCAAGACCCTAAGCTCTGGAATCAGATCCCTAAAATTCTCTGCCTCTATCTCTTTTCTTTTTAAAGACACTCCTTAAAACCTACCTCTTTAACCAAGCTTTTTGTCATCATCCCTGATATTTTCTTGCCTGGCTCAGAGTCAAATTGCATTTGATAACGCTCATGTGAAGTGCCTTGGAGCATGTTACTATGTTAATGTTGCTATATAGATACGATCTCAGTGCTTTTGTTGAGATATCTGATTTTCACCCTAAATTCCAGCCTCCACTTTTGCAGAAAACACCATTTTTTTTAAACACCTAATGACAAATCATTCAGGTAACATTCTGGATCTATTTGATATATTTGACAAATATCTACTAACCTGAAAACTGAAATTTGACCAGTAATCTGTCAATTTTACATCACTATGAATTTGTTTACTTCAGTGGCTTTTTCCCACGTTGTAAAAATCTGCCAATCAAGTTGATTAAGAATCATCACAAGTTCCACTGCAGATAATGAATATATGCACATTCAGAAGAGACTTAAAACCACACAGAATGTTCCTCTGATAGCCTAGTGATAAAGACACAGCCTGTTATATTGTTGTGCTTTGTAAGTCCAGGTCCTAGTCCTCAAATCCTGGTCTGTGTTCAGTCATATGACTCAAAGGTAAGAAATCGATTGAAATACTACAAAAGTCTCACAATGCTCCTGGGCTAGAGAAATTGCTGTCAACCCTCCAGGATTGTCCTGGAGATTCCAGGAATTAAGGATTCATGAAAGGAATTAAAGATTTATCCCTGTGATTAAAAATCATGGCGGCAATAAATAAAAGTTGTGCATTTTCTTTGAACAGTTTAGTTTCTTGGATTTAAGAATATTGGATTTGGACAGGTGCGGGTAAGGCTGTTTAACAGGGTGTTGTTGTCAGATGTGGGAGGTCGTGTGTTGAAACTATGTCCACTCTAGCTGGGGTAGGGAAAGGAAAACAAGTTGATCATTGCTGCACATACACTTATAGAATTCAGAGCAAGGTCAGTTTTGGCTTTTCTGCCCTCCATGGAGAGCCACTGACAATCCATGTATAAAGTTACACATGACGAATGGCTGCCTGACCGACATAGCAGGAGTTGCTAGTGACCAGCTATGATGCCTTCAGGGATGAGGGAAAGAAGGTTGAACAGGAACCAAATTTAAAAAAAAAACATTTGTTTATTTTTTTTAAGAATTTCAAATCTGAAAGTGTTGTTGCCTTTGCTCTCTCTGAGGGAAAGCACCACAATCACAAATATCTGGAATTAATCAGCATAGATTTCTTTCAAACTCTTAGAAGGGATTTTGTGAACACTGATCAAAATGAAAAAAAAAATGATATTCAGAGATTCGTATCAAATTACAGATAACTTACAACATAGGAATAGGGTGTTCTGCTGACCAAATGTATGATTTGGAGGTGTATACCCTCCATATCATCTGGATCACTATTGCTATGTGCCCACCATGTTCCCATTACTTTAATTTCCCGTCCTCCAAGCACCCATCTAATTTATTTTTAAATAATGATGTGGTCGCGGTTTCAAACACTAACTTCATTAAATCTCACATCCCTCTGCCTAAACATGCTTATATTGCCCTGGATCTCTTGTATTTAATATTATATCTATATCCTCTTGTTCTCGGTCCTTTACTGACTGGATATAGTCTCCTTCAACGTATACTGTTTCATCCCTCCTTAATTTTAAATTAGGTTATAACACAATCAGAAAGGACAGGACAAGGGAGAAATGGGTGGGGTGGGGTAGCTGTACAAATCAGAAATATCAGTGGCAGTATAAAAGATGAAAAAGGTTAGAAACAGAATTCTTATCAATTGAAATAGAAGAGAAGTAATTGATCATGTTAATAGGGGTATAGTACACCACTTATACCACTTAATAGTTGAAAGGAGATGAAGGAGGAAATATGGAAACAAATGGGTGAAATAAGTAATGGACATTTAATAGGGGGAGGTGGTAGTGGTATTATTGGATTAGTTGTAGTCTGGGGACCCAGATTCGAATCCCACCATGATAGATGGTGGAATTTGAATTTGATTTAAAAGCCTAATGATGACCGTAAAACCATTGTTGTAAAAACCCCGCTAGACCATTCGTGTCAGCCTGTTCCTGCCCCCAGAACTCATTTCTTCTTATGTTGACTTCGTTCTCTCTTCCCTTGTCCAGTCTCTTCTCATCTACGTCCATGATTCCTCTGATGCCCCTCATAACAACAATTTCCATTTCCCTGGCCCTAATCGCCTCCTCTTCACCATGGACGTCCAATCCCTCTACATCTCCATCCCCCAGCAGAATGGTCTGATGGCTCTCCACTTCTTCCTTGAACAGAGGTCCGGACAATCCCCATCCACCACTACTCTCCTCCGTCTGACTGAACTTGTTCTCTCACTGAACAATTTCTCCTTAAACTTCTCTCACTTCCTCCAAATAAAAGGTGTGGCTATGGGTATCCACATGGGCCCCAGTTATGCCTGTCTCTTTATGGGGTATGTGGAACATTCCTTGTTCCAGTCCTACTCAGTCCCCTCCCACAACTCTTTTCTCGGTACATCGATGACCGTTTCAGTGCTGCTTCATGCTCTCATCTAGACTTGGAAAAATGTATCAATTTTACTTCCAATTTCCACAGCTCTATCACCTTCACATAGTCCCTCTCTGACACTTCTCTTCCCTTCCTTGACCTCTCTGTCTTAATTTCTGGTAATAGACTGTCCACGAATATTGATTACAAGCCCACCGACTCTCACAGCTAGCTCGACTACAGCTCCTCACACCCCGCTTCCTGTAAGGACTCCATCCCATTCTCTCAGTTCCTTCGTCTCCGTCGCATCTGTTCGGATGATGCTACCTTCAAAAACAATTCCTCTGACATGTCCTCCTTCTTCCTTAACCGAGATTTCCCACCTACTGTGGTTAACAGGGCCCTCAACCGTGTCCGACCCATCTCCCGCACCCCTGCCCTCACCCCTTCCTCTCTCTTCCAGAACCATGATAGGGTCCCCCTTGTCCTCACTTTTCACCCAAGCAGCCTCCGCATTCAAAGGATCATCCTCCACCATTTCTGCCAACTCCAGCATGATGCCACCAACAAACACATCTTGCCTTCACCCCACCCCCGTCAACATTCCATAGGGACCATTCCCTCTGGGACACCCTGGTCCCGTCCTCTGTCACCCCCAACACCTCATCCCCCTCCCATGGCACCTTCCCATGCAATCGCAGAAGGTGCAACACCTGCCCCTTTACCTCCTCCCTCCTCACCATCTAAGGGCCCAAACACTCCTTTCAGGTGAAGCAGTGCTTCACTTGCACCTCCTTCAATTTGGTCTACTACATCCGCTCCTCCCAGTATGGTCTCCTCTACATTGGAGAGACCAAACGCAGACTGGGTGACTGCTTTGCGGAACACCTTCGGTCTGTCTGCAAACATGACCCAGATCTTCTTGTCGCTTGCCATTTCAACAAACCACCCTGCTCTCATGCCCACATGTCCATCCTTGTCCTGCTGCAATATTCCAGTGAAACTCAACGTAAACTGGAGGAACAGCACCTCATCTTCCGATTAGGCACTTTACAGCCTTCCGGACTTAACATTGAGTTCAACAACTTCAGATCATGAACTCTCTCTTCCATTCTCACCCCTTTTTTGCCCCTTTTTTCCATATTAATTTTTATTTTTTAATTTTTATTTTTTATCTACGTATTTTTATTTTTATTTATTTTCATTTTTATTCATTGCTTTATCCCCACCTTTGATCCTATTTTAAATCTTTTTAGCCACCACCATCCCCTCCCCCCACCCCACCCCCACAAGGGCCATCAGTCACTTGTCCATGTTGTTCTTTCCAGAGTGCTTACCCTTGTCCTGCTATTACCACATTCTGCTTTCTGACCTTAATGCCACCATCAGCACCTCCTTTAGCCAGTACCACCACTATTAACACCCCTTTGTCCTTTTGTTCATTTCATCTTTGTCAATGTCTCCTTTGCCGCCACCTATCGCTGGCCTCCTATACAGCTTCACGTGCTCCACTCTTAACTGCCCTCTGGAAGCCACTCAGTTGTATCAAACCATTAAAAATGAGTCAATAAGGAATGAAACTGGACAGACCACCCAGCATTGACCTAGGCTCCAGAAACAACAATGGCAAACTCAACCCTGTTGAATCAGCAAAATCCTCTTTATTAACATTTGGGAGCTTGTGCCAAAATTGGGAGAGCTGTCGCACAGACTAGTCAAGCAACAGTCTGACATAGTCATCCTCACGGAATCATGCCTTTACAGATAATGTCCCAGATTCCAACATCGCCATCCCTGGGTCTGCTTTGCTGGTAGGACAGACTGAGGTGGCAGCACAGTGATATTCAATCAGGAGGGAGTTGCCCTGAGAGTCCTCAACATTGACTCTGGACCCCATGAAGTCTTATGGCATCAGATCAAAAATGGGCACAGAAGCCTCCTACAGATTACCATATAGTGCCCACTCCACATGACTCCACTCCACATCAGCTGATGAATCAGTACTCCTCCATGTTGAACACCACTTGGAGGAAGCACTGAGGGTGGCAAGGATGCAGAATGTACTCTGAATGGGGGATTTCAATGTCCATCACCAAACATGGCTCAGTAACACCACTACTGACCGAGCTGGCCAAGTGCTAAAGGACATAGCTGCCAGACTGGGCCTGCGGCAGGTAGTGAGGAAACCAACAAGATGGAAAAACATACTTGACCTCATCCTCACCATCCTGCCTGCCACAGATGCATCTGTCCATGAGACTATCGGTAGGATGGACCACCACACATTCTTTGCGGAGACCAAGTCCTGTCTTCACATTGAAGATATCCTCCAACATGTTGTGGGGCACTACCACCATGCTAAATAGGATGGATTTCAAACAGATCTAGCAACTCAATCCTGCCACACCCAATCATGAATGGTGGTGGACAATTAAACTAGTCACTGGAGGAGGAGGCCAATGATGGGGGAGCCAATTATATCAGGGCAAAAGAAAAGGCTGAAACATTTGCAACATTCTTCAGCCAGAAGTGCCAAGTGGATGATCCATCTCAGCATCCTCAGGAACTCCCCAGCATCACAGCCAATTCAATTCACTCCACATGATTAAAAAATGGCTGAAGGCACTGGATGATGCAAAGGCTATGGGCCCTGACAATCTTTCAGCAATAGTACTGAAGAATTGTGCTCCAGAATTTGCTGCACCCCTAGCCAAGCTGTTTCAGCACAGCTACAACACTGGCATCTAGCCAGCTTGAAAAAGGGGATGTGGCCTCCTTCCCTTCGACAGAGCTACCTTTTGACATTAGGCCCCGGGGCTGCTCTGCACTGTCTGGATCTCGCCTGGCTGGAGTTGAAACGTTGGTTGAGACAGGATGAAAAAAAAATGAAGGCAAAAAATCTAGGAGCAGAGAGGCAATCTGACGCTGACTGCCACTATGAGGGAGTTTAATCCCATTAAGGTTCAGAACTTTCGAATAGCTCAATACATTGTCATGCTGCTGGAAGGAGAACTCAAGAAGAAAAATCATAAGGTCATTAAAAAAGTTATTTTCTCCTCATGGGCTGGATTTTATGGGCGGCGTACTTACTACTCACCACAGCCCTCCCCATCTGCCCCCTCGCCTCCCACCCCCCTCAGCAGAAATATCAGTTCCAAACTGACTGACTTTAAATAAGACTGCCCCACAGCAATAACACACGGTGGGCAGTCCTAACAAGCAGAGTTGGACTTTCACCCTTCATTGGGAGTAAGTTCAGTCTTGAGAGCTGCCAGCCAATCTGTTTGGCCGGCAGCTCTAGCAGGACCAGAACTCAGTCGTGGGCACTGCTGGGACAGCAAACGGTAACGCAGAGAAGATCAATGGTGTCCGGAACCAGATAAGTCCCAGAATTTTAGGGCGGGAAAGGATTGGCACCTTTTAGGGAGGGGGTAGATGGAGATGGGTTTAGGAGGCCAAGCGGGAAGGCACAAAGTAGGGTAACATCTTGTGTTGGTGTGGCCCGGATGAGCACAGGCCACCCCCTGAATGATGTAATCCTCCTGTCTTCCCACCTTTTCTACAACTTTGCTTAAAAGCCAGCCTTTCTGCTCTTGCCTGCCTGCCTGTGCTCAATGTATCATGGAGGCAGATTGAGCATGTGTTCTGCTGAGGAAAACACACCCGGTGGTTGGGGGCCATAAAATACAGCCTCATTTTCTTTGAACACTCTTAGTTTTTAAGTTCTAAATAAATTGGAGATAGGAGAGATAAATCTGCTTGGCTGGGTAGGGCAGTTAAAGGCTGTGGTCTTGTGATCAAACCTCCAGAAATAATCACAACCAGAATTGGCAACCTGGGGGAGAAACCAGGATTATGGGTCATAAATTTATGATAATCAGTAACAAATCCAATAAGGACTACAGGAGAAACTTCTTTAGCCACAGAGTGATTAGACTGGAATTCATTACCAAATGGAGAGACAACGGTCATTTCAGGGGGAGTTAGATAAACACATGAGTGGTAATGAAATAGGAGGATTAATTGAGTTAGTTAGATGAAGAGTGGTGAGAGGAGGTTCTTATGGAGTACAAGTATCAGCATGGACCTATTTAAGTGAACAATCTTTTTTTGTTGTTGTGGTTCTGTACTGGCTGTGATCTTTGCTTTGCCCCATGCTTGATGTGGAGCTGTGTTCTTCAAGCTATATAACCAACTGGTTCTCTCGAACAGAGAGAGATGCCTCTGGTCCCTTGCAGACTATGGTTAATTACCTTATCCAGGAGCCATCCTCACTTAGTTTGCGATTATATACCAGCAGCAATCAAGAATAATGACAGCAAATATTAACAGAAAAATAATGTCAACAATGGTAAAGGAAAAAAGAAAAGTTGACAAAATCAGTTTCCTGCCAATTTGTAAGTTTCAGCATTAGTAGAACAAGGACACTTTTTTTTAAAGTTAAAGATTTAGTCCTTTGAATGTATATCTAAACATGTTTCTCGAAATGTTTCTGTGTACTGTAAAATGAATGAATTTATATTGAAGAAGGAAATATAGTTGTCAATGGAACAGAATTTGAGTGTGGAACGTTTATATTTTCACTGCGGTGCATGTAGCAATTTCCCTCAAAATAGTTTTAATATATTAAAGTATTATCTGCCAATGTGCAGTGGAGTGACATCTGGTGCATTTCCAAGAGAAAAATATTAATTTACATAGAGAGAGTAACAGCAATTTTTCTATTTTCCTCTGATGTTTTCTCTGCATTAAAATGGTTCACTAGCTGAACACAAATGACATATTGCTATTTTTTCAGATATGCTAATACCTGTATTGTCAGCAACATTTGGGAATTTTCAGGGTCACTGCACCCAATTTACTTATCTTCTGGAGGAATATGCAAGGAGGAAAGATTACAGATCCCAGCAGCGCTCTATTCATAAGGCTGCTCTCTGAAATGCTTTTGAACCATAAAGATGGACATGTAGCTTTACAAAAACAGTTACTGCAATCGTGTGGCTCGCTGGTTCAGACTGATGTAAGTGCATTCAGCCAGTTACTTCCCCATTATTAAACTAACCTTTAGATGTTTCAGATGCTACTAATGTAAGAGCCAGTTGCCTTTTAATGTTAGCTCTAAGAAACAAAGAAAATTTGAAGTGTACAAAGAAAGTCCAGTGGCAGCTGTCACATCACTGGCCAAGAGATCAAAAAATCAAGCCACACCTGATGTGGATGTCAAGACTTAATGGATCTTGGGACATGATAAGCATCACCAATTATATAGTACCCTTAACCTTGCAACATGCCCCAGTGTGCTTCACAAATGCATCATTAAATTTGACACCAAGTCACATAAGGGGATATTTGAGCAGATGAACAAAAGAGCTATACCTTAAGGAGCATTTTAAAGGATGAAAAAGAGGAAGAGAGACAGAGAGTTAGGGAGGAAATTTCAGAGCTTAGGGCCTTGGCATCTGAAAGTACGGCCACCAGTTGTGGAGAGATTAAAATTGGGATTGCTCAACAGGCCAGAATCAGAGGAGTATAGATATCTCAAAGGGTTGTGGGGCTGGGGGAGCTTACAGTGGTATTGAGGAGTGAGGTGATGTAAGAATTTGAAAACAAGGATGAAGAATTTTAAAATTGAGGCTTAATCAGGCCCAATGTAGGTCAGTGAACACAAGGATGAAGGATGAAAGGGACTTGGTCCAAGTTAGGATAGGGGGAGCAGAATTTTGTATGGCCTCAAGTTTACAGAAGGTAAGTTTTATATTCTGACTAGATAATATTCATAATTTAGATCCTGGCATTGTTACTTCAGTTTTGCAGCTTTATCTGATCTTGAAATAAATGAACCATCTCATGTTTGAGATTTGTTCCAAGATAAACTGGACAAGGTCCATCACAGCCTCACATCCATCTATAATGAACAGTAGAACCTAATTTTTCTCAGTAATCTCTAATCTCATACATTGATATAGCAAATTAATTATTACAAGTTTTTACTCTCTGCAACCCAGTTCCTATTATATTGTACAGTGTTTAATATGTATATGTGTTCAATTCACTCCTATATTTAAATGAAGTTTATATGCCAAATTTTATAATAATGCTGTAACAATTCTATAGGCTCTTTCAATTACAGTTTCCTGCAAGTTTCCCCAATGACTGCTGTTTACTCCTGAACCAAAGTCCCTTACATTTACAGATGGGAGTTAAACCAGATTGTTCTTGGCTTTATCATGGGGAAAACAGATTTTCTGATCTACATTTGAACTTCGCACAGATGCTATCGTACCTTGGACTGATACTTTGGTTTCAACAGATGGAGCTGCAGATTTCAGAATTGATATTAATAGTCAGTCAGAGGTACACTTCTGACTCCCTGAATTGCATGATTCCTTCCAGATGGACAGTGTAACTCCTGAGACCAACATAGCCAGACTTCACTCAAAAGACGTTGATGGGCATTAGATCAATTTTCCTGACTTCATTGAAGCGGTTCGCCTGGCTCCTTGATCAATGCTTTTGTATTTCCCAGGTGAATATTGTTGGCTTCTGGTTTGGCGTTACTAGTTTCCTTGTATTTTGGCTTCAAGATAAATTATCTTTGCTTCTCTGGATGATTCCTTATATTTCATGCTTCTCTGTTCTTCCTTTCCCTGAGCAAATGCTCAAAGGGCTTTCATTGTGTTTGCACTGTACTCTTTCATTGTTATTTGTTTTGCTAGTGGGACTACTTTTGAGATGTGATGACTTAATTAGTATCATCTTGTAAAATAATTGAAATCAATAGCTGAAGGAAACTGTTGCTTTTTACAATGTATGAGCAAGGCTTTTCAATAAGTCACCAAGAGAATAAAATAGATTATGGTTATCATGTATAAGAACCCCATTGAGAGCTAATCAGAGCTTATGGGGTGGTTTTCAAGGAATGCCTGAAATGGATGCAAAAGTGGACATTTGCTAAACCTTTCCAAGCTTGCTGACATGAAGCACAAACCATTTTCAGGTATAGTAATGGTAAACTGTCAGTGCTGCTCAAGCATGTAATTGGCAGTGGTGGGTGGGGATAAAGCAGGAAATATGTCAGAGCTCCCATGCTTTAAGGGCAGTTTCCACACTGGAAAGAAGCAATGCCAATTAAAAATGGCACCTGTAGCATTTCTGACACAGTATAGGTGGGCTAAAATGTATCCCAGTCCTAGCCCTTATATTATAGATCAGGGCTTCTCAAGCTGCGGGGTAGCGCGATGAAATTTTGGCATTGCAAGCTCCAAGGCAGCAATGACTGCTGTGGAACTGAGTCTGATTTCTGTCTGAGAAACCCTTTGGTTTTTTTCTATTGGTGAGCATAGCCTGGGGCCCGATTTCTGATGCTGTGAAAAGCCCGTGAAAAGATTGGTGTTCATTTTTTGTGCAGAAGCCCTGCCTTTTCATCTCCCCCAGCTCTCAACATATGTTCTCCCACCTCCCCACTGCTCAACAGCTAAAGCCTCCTGCACCCCTCCCCACCCCACCCCCTACTCAGCAGCAATCATAACCTTCCCAAATTTTCACGCTGGAGTCACACAAAGCCTGAGGCATTAAAATGGGGGTCACGCCAGGAAAAAATTTGGGAAGCACTGTTATGGATGCTATGCAGGTACAAGCCTGTTAGAAATCACCGCCTTTAAATTAGTTTTGCTTTTGCAATGATCTGCTGTATTTAGTTGATTATCTGTTGTAGCGCGAAGTCAGCTATGCAATTTATGTGAACTATATATTTTTCAGCATCATGGAGAAATGTTTAAAAAAAAATCACACTAACATCACCAAAACCTCTATAATTCTGAGACTAGTTTAGCTCTCATTTAAAATATAAATTGTCATCTTGTTTTTGATTTAATGCATTTTGATTACTTGCTGATGTGTAATATGAACAGAATTCATAATGCAGAGCTAATCTATATCCATCTTACATTATTCATTACAACTCATGACTTTAGCAGATTAGCCCATTTGTGGGATACCAATTTAAGCCTATGTCCACTCATCATGTATTCAATTTAATATATGTATTTTCTGCTGTGCCTGTACTGTTGTTTCCACACTATTTAAAATGTTAAATTCAATACTGATCATTCATATTAAACATTTCCTCTCCTACCTTAATATCTTAAAATATAGTCATTTGGTAGTTCAGAACTTCAATGTTGCTGAATAAAGAGACATGCTGAAGCTTTTCATCTTGAACTCATCAGGTCACTTCGCAAGAATACCAATTTAAGGGGGAAACAACAATTTATACTGTATGTGAAGAGAGTGCTGATTGGTTAGCAAGTGGTGTTGCCATGGGAAGGGCACCAGTGATGGTGACAGACAGTTTCCTGCCAAGCATTGTTTGAAATTTAAACCAGGCAGCTTGACCTTGATTGCTCAAAGCATTGCCTAGAGGAATGAGTCAGCAAATGGCTGTCACTTATTTTGAAACTTAGCTGAAACAGGTGCATTGTGTACATGTTTTTCTGTCTGCAAAGAACAGGTCCCTGCGTATTAATATATGTAACTTCCAGTACAAGCAAATGCGCCACACTATGAGCCTGATTGACAATCTTAAATTGGTTGTCAGCATAATTCTTAGCACACTGAGTATTATTTAGCAAATGTTGTCCAATCGCAGAATCCCATCTCATGTTGGGCACTGTGTTTTGAGTTTTGCAAGCACAGGCTGGTTGGTTACAGTCTGTACCTTGCCCATTGGGAACAGTGACTGGGACATGTTGTTTGATGTGCTCTGTCAGTATTTGGGAAGTACAGCCTACATACCTAGCATCACAGTGATGCTGAAATCCATATACCACATTACTCATCTGTGTGAGAGGCAGAACATCTTTTTGGTTTGACAGCAGCATCCTGTTAGTGGCAAATACCACTTGTGTTGCTACTGCATAGTAGCAGCATCAGACAGCTAGCTTCACTTGTTGCTCAAATTTTTGAGATTGCAGGGTAACCTGAGGTAGACTGGGCACTTTTCAGGGCCGAAAGTGATGGCCTTGTTGTTTCCCCTTATATTGGTATTCTTGCGAAGTGTGCTGATGAGTGCAAGACAAAAAGCTTTAGCATGTCTCTTTTTTCAGCAATATTCTGTTCTAAAACTTTGTGCCTCCATCTCCAAAATAATGGAATATTGTGGTGAACCTCCAGTCATGCTGATTGGTCTACGTTTAACATCGCGGACAAATAAGATTATAGATTTGTCCATTCTAGCCATACCACAACACAGATAAATTACTTCCCCAAAAGAACATGAAACTATCCAATCTTTCCTTTTTTGGCTTTCTATTTTTTAAATTTAATTTAAAGTTCCTCCTTTTTTGCAATTATCATTTTTTCTTACAAATGACCAACTCCTGGTTCACTCAATTCCTCTGTTCTGCCTAGACTGACTCTCCCCTGTGCTCTGATCATGCTGCTATCATTAAGTTCTGACCTATTCAGCCATTATGCCTAATCTGCCATCACTTGCATTCCAAAACCAACTCCAATCAAGCTTTTTTGTCCAATCCAATAAGGACCAATCTGATATAGTCCTGGCCACCCAAACCTGAATGACACCTTCCTGGCAGTAGGACCTCAGATGATGTGCATTAGCAGTCAACTTCCTATGTTTCATTTCCCAGTTGACACATTCCATGCTGTCACTATCTGGTTGATAATCTTCTGCCTGATTTCAATTCTTTATTTCACATTTCTAATGCCAGGGAGTGTGAGGCCTGGCAGCCTGTGAGAGTTTTGTTGCTGATTCCTCTTCACAATTGTATTCATATTATGTGGGCACGTTCAAATCACACAAAATAGAGCATTAGTTATAGGGACTAACCTTTCAAATTACTGAAAAGTCACTGCTAAAAATACATTTACGTCCTTTTAAAATGTAAGGCGAGGATTTTGCCCTCGTTGGGCGGGCTCAGCGGGGGCAGGTGGGAGCGGTCAGGAAGCTGACTGCCACCTGCGACTGGGGCCCAACTACAATTTCACTTTGTTGCTGCTCTGCTCAGTGCTGCCTGTGTTGGGGGAGGGGGGTTGGTGGGGGGGTGAGGGTGTGCATGCAGGAAAAGCTCCCGGAGATACAGAGCTGCCTCAGGGAGATGAAGATTTTAAGAATTAAAAATAAAGTATTTTAAATTATTTTTAAAAATTCTCCTCATGTGACTCTGTCACATGAGCAGGGACATGTTATTAATGAAATGTTTTAATCTTTAATAGCTGTTGGAAACCTCATCCCACCCGTGGATGAGATTTCCTAAAAGATCCAAAGGCCGCTTGTCCTTTTCACCTGCAGGGCTGAATTTTTGCGTCAGCAAGCAGGGGGCGGGGCCCGCTCGCTGATGCAAAAATGACGTCATCCCGCCCCATTTAAATTTTCAGGAAGGCGGGGACACAGCCAAATCAGCTGTGGGCTCACCGATAATTAAAACAATTAAAGGACCTGCCTGTCCAACGTTAAGGCTGGTGGGCAGGCCAGGTGCCCCAGTGGGCTTCTGGAAAAACATGAAACCTCATCCACCGGCAGGATGAGGTTTCATGTCGGGTTTAAAAAAGTTTATTAAAGTTTCAGTGAAATTTATTAACATGTCCCATCTCGTGTGCCATTGTCACATGAAAGGGACATATTAAGGATTTTTTTATTTTTCCATTTTTAAAGTTTATAAAGCTGCCAGCGATTTCCCTGAGGCAGCACTTTGCCTCAGGGAGATGTGCGCTCTTTCGTGTGCATGCGCAAAAGAGCGCACTCTCGCATTTGGGGAAACCCCTCCACATAGCACTTCCTGGCGGGTGTCATGCTGGGTGGGCCAATTTAGGCCCACCCACTTAAAATGGCGGCGGGACCCGCTTCTCTGGCAGGGATCGGCTCCCCGCCCTCCGGAGATTGAGTTGGGCCCGCCCAACCGGTAGGCAGAAAATTCTGCCCGCAGAGTTCTAATTCTGGCTCCAGGTCTCTATAGTAAGCAAGAGAAAAAGAAGGGACTGACTGTCAGAGACATCAAATAAGAAACATAGAGAGGGAGGAAGGAGAAATTCTAGAGAAGTATACAAGCAAACATATAGAAAATAGCAAAAGTTATAATGAAGACAAAAACTTGAGGAAAAGGCTGAATGAGAAGACTGTCACAGAAAAACAGTGAATAACAGAGTTTGAAATGATCATTTATATTATAATTAAAACAAAAGAGATTCATTTACATTTGTGAAACTACAGAGTAATTGACCTCTGTTTTCACAGTCATGTAGGTATTCATTTTAACTTGGTTCCCAATGCATATTGCAAGGTCACTGTGTTCATTAAAGGGTCTATTTTCTTGCTGCTAAGTCTGGTTACAAAGGAATTGGGGAAATATTGCTGAGGTCCCTGGAGCCAGATTTCATTGAATGGTGCAAGTGCAATTTCCCACCAAGCCTTTCGGCCTGGTCTCACCAAAAAGGAGTCATGTCTTCATTTAGATATATAAAATGTACTGCAATTAAATCATATGATTTTCTAGCCGCTTAAGATGAATTAAGCTTGAAATTTCTTTTAGCCATCTGGAATGTGCCTCAGGGTATTCCAATTTATAAAGAGACTGAGGCATCTTTATTCAATTTTCCAGTTTTATGGTACATTTTAGTACTGGTTTCTGCTGCTAATGGTTATTGTATTTTTTTTCTGGAAAAACAGTCATTTTCCAAATTGCTTAAGAAAATGTTTAACCTTTCTTCTCTCAATTAGTATTATTTACCTGGAATGTAAAATAGCTGAATATTGTCTGACAGAACACAGGAAAGCCGAGGGCAATTGAAGTATTTCCAAGACTATAGCAGAACAGAAGAAAAGAAACAGGTGGAAATGAAAAAGCATGTTCTTTCATGGCACCTTAGAGAAAAAGCGAAGATATCTAAACAAGGAGTCCCATGGTGACTGGTAAGTCTAATCAAAAATTCATGATGGGGTTGGTTTTGAAGCACCACAAACACATCAGCAGGTACTAGAAGCGGACTGGCTGCAACTGCTATTATTCTGTCCTGAATCTCTGGTAGCTTTGGCATACCCAACTGGAAATGAACATTGGAATATCACTTCACAGGCTTTAGGTTAGCCAGTTACAGATTTGCACCATCTATTGTAACAATACTTGTAGCCAATCTGTGCTACAGGGCCAGTGGTAGGCAAGGTCATGTTCTTCCGTAATGTTTTACCTTTATCTCCTTCATAGCATAGGGATCATCTGCAGTTCAAGTCAATTTGTTGCCCATACATGTATCAAGTAAATTGCTCGCACACAAAAGCAGAAAATGCTGGAAAAACTCAGCAGGCCTAACAGCTTCCGTGGAGAGAAAAACAGAGTTAACGTTTCGAGTCCATATGACTCTTCAGAGCGCTGAAGAAGAGTCATACGGACTCAAAACATTAACTCTGTTTTTCTCTCCATGGATGCTGTTAGGCCTGCTGAGTTTTTCCAGGATTTTCTGTTTTTGTTTCGGATTTCCAGCATCCACAGTATTTTGCTTTTATCAAGTAAATTACTGATGTATAGTTCAAAATGCCAGGCACACTCATTTCTTTTCAGAATAGCAATAGCTTCATGACATGACTGCCCAATGCTACTTACTGCTGCATTTTCCTAGTTACTGATGGGTGGCACTCCAATGGCAGTTAAGGCCAGAATGCTGGGTTAATTGCTGAGCTAATTGGCTCTTTAAATATTTTAAAGAGCTGCCTGACAGCTCCACAGGGGTTCCCAACTTGCCTACAAAGTCACCTGGGTTAAACTCAGATGTGGGCAGGAAGTGTGGGGGGGATGTGTCCTCTGAGAGCCACTACGGCCCTTGCTGCCAAATTCCCTCACCCCACCCCCACCCACCATCAATGTGCCTGGGTCCCTGATTGCTCCGAGGCCTCGGGTAGGTTTAGTACTGTTAGCAACCATAGCCTCCCTAGTAATACGACTATGTCCAGAAGAGTTGCCAGCCTCTGATTGGTCAGCAGTTTCAGGGGGTGCGGGGGTGGGGGGGCACTTCCAACCCTTAGGGTCTTTAATCCTGGGGGACGCCTGCCGCTGGTCTGTTAAGTGCCTGGGTGGTGCAAGATACAACTTTGTTGAAAAGAGGTGATGCAGTGAGCCGGCGGCCGAGAGCCGCTTCGCCTTCACAAGATTCCACTCCTTGGCAGTCAAAATTCTAGTCTAAATATCAGTTTAGTCTAGTGGCTGTACTCCTGCTTCTGGCTAAGATTGTGCAATTCCCACACCACAGCTTCAGCGCAATATCTAGGTTGACATTTCAATCTAGCACCGAAGGTAGGCTGTGCTTTCAGAACTGCACTCTTTTAGATTAAGCATTAAACTGACGCCCTGTCTGACCCTTCAGGTAGATGTTAAATATTTCATGGCACAATTTAAAGGGAGGCAGGGAAATGACCGCATGCACCGTCAACATTTGTCCTTCAATCAACAGCATTGAAAGGAGGTTAGCAGGTAATTCATCTCAGGCGCAGTGTGTGGAATCTTACTGGGCTGATCTTAATGTAAAAACAAAAAAAACTGCGGATGCTGGAAATCCAAAACAAAAACAAAAACAGAATTACCTGGAAAAACTCAGCAGGTCTGGCAGCATCGGCAGATGGCTGTAAAGTGCCTAGTCGGAAGATGAGGTGTTGTTCCTCACCTCATCTTCCGACTAGGGACTTTACAGCCTTCCGGACTGAATATTGAATTCAACAACTTTAGGTCGTGAGCTCCCTCCCCCATCCCCACCCCCTTTCTCTTTCCCCCTTCCTTTTCTTTTTTTTTCCAATAAATTATATAGATTTTCCTTTTCTCACCTATTTCCATTATAAAAAGAAAAAAAAAATATTTATTTATTTTATTTTTTTTTACATCTTTTATGCTCTCCCCACCCCCACTAGAGCTATACCTTGAGTGCCCTACCATCCATTCTTAATTAGCGCATTCGTTTAGATAATATCACCAACTTTAACACCTATGTTTTTTTTGTATTATTGTTGTTGACATCTTTTGATGATCTGCTTCTATCACTGCTTGTTTGTCCCTACAACCACACCCCCACTCCACCTCTCTCTCTCTCTCCGCCCCCCACACACACACCTTAAACCAGCTTATATTTCAACTCTTTCTTGGACTCGAACTCAAGTTCTGTCGAAGGGTCATGAGGACTCGAAACGTCAACTCTTTTCTTCTCCGCCGATGCTGCCAGACCTGCTGATCTTAATGTATGCAGCACAGGTCTCAGTGGCAGCCCTGGAAGTGGGTGCCATCGCTGCAGAGGAGACAAATGACTGGCTGACTGTGATAATGTGGTGGCTGGTCAATAATGATTGGAGGCACAGGGCCTGTCCAATCCTATCATAGGGCAGGGCATGAGATGCTGATCTCGGCATCACCTGGTGCAGAAAGCAACGGAGGCTGGATCAGTGAATACATTCAAGACTGAATTGGACAGATTCTTGATCTACACAAGAGTCAAAGGGTTATTGCAGTTCTACTACTGCAGGTAGGAAAGCAGAAAGTGGGGGCAGCTATGATTATATTGAATGGTAGAGAAGGCACAAGGGGCCAAATGGCCTATACCTGCTCCTATTTCTTATGTTCTTATGTGTCAATGGCATTTTTAAAAAGCTTGCCAGCTCTGCATTCAGTCTAGCCTTAAACACCAAATGGCAAAGCAGCAATTCTGAGAAAGCACATTGTCCAGAGCAGATGACTCCAACCTGAAGGCTGACCAGTCCTCATTGCAAAAACCCCAGAGGCTGACCAGTACTAAATCCAATGGAAAAATTGCAGCTCAACTAGGGAGTCAAGGAAATGTCCAGGACGGTGCAGGAGACATGCTGGATGGAAGATATCAGGTGGCTCTATGATTTAATGATGACTTCCTGCAGGTTCTCCCCCAAGAAGAAGGCAAGGGAAAGGCAGGAACTTCTCCCATCTGAACAAGCAAGGGGCGGCTGCTGTGGGGTCACCCCACAATCCTGGATGCAATGACCTCCTCAACTCCACCAGGGTGAATTTTCCATGTTGCTGTCCTCATTGAGACATAAATGTGGCAACACAAGATGGTGTACTGGATGGGGAGGGAGTTACCAAGGGGGTATGGCAGCACCAGTGCCTTATGATGCATGGCAGCATCTCAGCAACAGCCAGATATCTATCTTTGCTTACTCCCACCACATTCCTTGACAGCGGACAGATGGAGGAGGCATTTGGGAGTCCACATTATCGGACATTGGGATACGATCAGCTTATTTGTTGTGTTGGTCTTTTTTGTGGAAACTCACAGTGGTCTTCCTTCTACATGCGGGAGAAACAGGCCCACAATAATAAAGAGGTACCTACAACAGATGAACTGCAGTAGTTCATGAAGTCGGCTCAGCACCAGCTTCTCAAGGGCGATTAGGGATGAGCAACAAACGTTAGCCTAGCTAGCAATGCTCACACCCATGAAAGAATTTTTAAACATCCAAAAAAAATTCTAAAAATAAATGTGGAAGAGTACTTAACATCAGAACACTGAAGTCGGCAGACAAATGGGCCGTGGATCTGGCTTGATTTAAGGGTGGCTGCACAAATGTGGATGGCGAGACTGGTGCGTCAACCCAAGAGAAAGAGAGGGCATTGAGCTCATGCATGTACCCGTGTACATACGGAGATCCATTGTAGGCATGGATGGCAGGATGAGTTGTGATTGAGCTCCAATGGAACACCCAATAGAAGCCGGAGATGTGCGCAAAACTATATACCATTGCCTCATCCATTAACTTATAACAGTAGTGGCAAGTCGAGAGGGAGCAAGGTACTCAGGTTTGTAGAGAGGTACGGGTACTTCACAAGGGAGGAGAAATGGCTGATTTCTGCTTCTGGGTCTTCTCTCAGCTAGGGTGTTCCAAGTATGGACAATGGTACCCTCTGTCAATAAATCCCAGGTCTCCGGTAGCCACAATGACAAAAGAGGGGCCTCCACCTCAGCACATGATCCATAATTCCTGTGCACTGATCATTAAGGTCCAAACTCTGCATAAAATCACTAACAATTGCATTCTATTTGATAAGTACCTGCTCAACCAGCTCAATTGCCTTTCCACCATGTTGTAGAGACAACACTGCCTTGGTGCCTTCCTGCTGCTGGCAGAATACAGAGCTGATGACACAATATCGGGTCCCAGTCCATTGCACCTCCCTCCCAATCATTCAGCCCCCTCACTCCCTCTTCTATCCAGCTCCTGAAATTCAGCCCACTGTAGGAAAACTGGCTGCTCACAATGTAACAATCATTAGAAATGAAGCACCTTAGGATGTCCTGAGGATGTGATCAATGTTAGAAATGCAAATTCTTTATCCTTATGAAGATTCCTCTGATTGGGCTCCAAAGCCCTGTCCATACAATATCCAGTGTTACCCTGGCCTCATGGCACAAACAACTGTTAGGTATGTTGCACTTTCAAACTGCTGCTTTGGAACAACAAACAAGACAAATCTCTTAGCACCCAGCACTTACAGTAGAACCTCCACTTTGCTATGGTGTGTTACATTTCCATTTATATTTATTTAAAGAACCAATTGCTTTTCAGCCAGCTACATTTTGTCTCATATAACTTTCAGAAATTATTTTTAAAATAATTATGGCTTTTGTAAAAGCAGCAACAATTTTCACCCCCTATTTGCAGCCTCTTACATTTAGTTAGGTATTCCAATAGCTACTGATACATGCAATATCCTATCCCCTCCCCAAAACCAACACTGGGTCCAATATAGGAGCCAGGTCCAGTAGGAAAACAATGTTGCCATACTCTGGTCACATCCATTTACTGCTGGGTCCATAAATTAAACTTTAAATTGGCCATGAAATGTCACAAATGCCTTATAGAAAAACTATTAGACTTTGTCACAATTTATTTGTGGTTTGCTTGGCAAAAATTCCTCATGCTATTCCTCTAGGTTTTGAATTTGTGGAAGGTGAATTTAATCACAGAAGCTGCAGACAATTAGCCAATTATAAAGCAGCTGTAATAATTATAAAATCATCAGAAACATATCAGTACATGTGAAGTTGCAAAAGTATTTTTTTCCACATGAATCACCTTAGCATAATCCTACATTCCTTCTTGCTCCCATACATTAAACAAGGGGAAGATTAAATAAATTTATAGACTTCACAATAATTAATAGCAAATAATGCCACAATCTAATTAATAATAGTGATTTCACACTTCACAATCACATAAATTGCCAACAAATTGGTATGAATTCTAAAAATTCCATTCAGCCATCTGTGGAGTGTACAAGATTGACCATAACTTCATCCTTATGCTTACTGCCAAATTTGCTAAGCCTGACTAATTAGCCAGGACATGAGGGTGATAGTAGATGGCCCTAAAATAATGGATGAATAAATATTCAGTGAGTTGTTTGTTTTAATATGGAGGTGAAGGCCATATATGAAGGAGAATTTTTAGATTGATTTTCAATATTCTTAAACTGTACAATTCTTCGTAAATTCCACAAGAAGTTGAAATATTCCTCGGACAATGACACTGGCACTTATATTGGGTTCAAGCCTGCCAGTGCTCAGCCATAGTAAACTCTTTTTGAGTTTTGTACTGCGGAATCTGAAAGAAGTGGAGTAAGAGATGCACTAGGAGAAGAAAAACTACAAAATCCAAGAAAATGAAAGGTGAAAACAGCAGTGAAAAATCAAGGGCTACAGCTAAGTAATTGAGTAGAAGAGCTGAGGCATCAGCTTTAAATAGCATTGGCGCAAAATAGAAAAGGGAAAAATGGTTAAAAATGACTCCATAGTCTCTAAGTTGAGTTAAATAGTTAATTACTTATAGGGCTGAATTCCGCCCCCCCCGCCCCCCACACCGGGTGGGGGGGAAGTTGATTGGGAGGCATGTGCAGGCAAGCTTCCAATCAGTGCCTTCCATTGGAGGCATGCCGCCATTTTACGTGAGCGAGCCAATTAAGGCCCACCCAGCGCGATGTCTGCATGGGAGCGCAATGAACTCCCTGTGTGGGCGGGAGGGTGGGGGGGAGCGGGAATCCCAAAATCGAGGGTACGCTCTTTTGCGCAGGCACAAGGTCACATGAGTTGGAACATGTCCATAATTTTTACAAAACCTTTATTAAAGTTTTTTAAAGCCTACATGAAACCTTGCCCGCCTGTGAATGTTGTTTCATAAGAGCATAAGACCATAAGACATAGGAGCAGAAATTAGGCCATATGGCCCATTGAATGTGCTCCGCCATTCAATCATGGCTGATAAGTTTCTCAACCCCATTCTCCCACCTTCTCCCCGTAACCTTTGATCCCCTTACCAATCAAGAACCTATCTATCTTGGTCTTAATTACACTCAATGACCTGGCCTCCACAGCCTTCTGTGGCAATGAATTCCATAGATTCACCACTCCCTAGCTAAAGAAGTTTCTCCTCATCTCTGTTCTAAAAGGTTTTCCCTTTACTCTGAGGCTGTGCCCTCGGGTCCTAGTCTCTCTTACTAATGGAAACATCTTCCCCATGTCCACTCTATCCAGGCCTTTCAGTATTCTGTAAGTTTCAATCAGATCCCCCCTCATCCTTCTAAACTCCATCGAGTATAGACCCGGAGTCCTCAAATGTCCCTCATATGTTAAGCCTTTCATTCCTGGGATCGTTCTCATGAACCTCCTCTGGACCCTCTCCAGGGCCAGCACATCCTTCCTGAGATATGGGGCCCAAAATTGCTCACAATATTCTAAATGTGGTCTGACCAGAGCCTTACAAAGCCTCAGCAGCACATCCCTGCTTTTATATTCTAGTCCTCTTGAAATAAATGCCAACATTGTATTTGCCTTCCTAACTACCAACTCAACCTGCAAGTTAACCTTAAAAGAATCCTGGACTAGGACTCCCAAGTCCCTTTGCACTCCAGATTTCTGAATTCTCTCCCCATTTATTAAATAGTCTATGCCTCTATTCTTCCTACCAAAGTGCTTGACCTCACACTTCCCCATGTTGTATTCCATCTGCCACTTCTTTGCCCATTCTCCTAACCTGTCCAAAACCTTCTGCAGCCTTCCTGCCTCCTCAATACTACCTGTCCCTTCACCTATCTTTGTATCACCTACAAACTTAGCCAGGATGCCCTCAGTTCCTTCATCTAGATCATTAATGTATAAAGTGAAAAGTTGTGGTCCCAACACTGACCACTGTGAAACTCCACTAGTCACCGGCCGCCATCCTGAGAAGGACCCCCTTATCCCCACTCTCTGCCTTCTGCCAGACAGCCAATCTTCTATCCATGCTAGTACCTTGCCTCTAACACCATGGGCTCTTATCTTACTGAGCAGCCTCCTGTGCGATACCTTGTCAAAGGCCTTCTGGAAGTCCAAGTGGATAACATCCATTGGCTCTCCTTTGTCTAACCTACTCGTTACCTCCTCAAAGAATTCTAACAGATTTGTCAGGCATGACCTCCCCTTGATGAAACCATGCTGACTTTGCCCTACTTTACCATGCACTTGCAATTATTCTGAAATCTCATCCTTAATAATAGACTCTAAAATCTTACCAATGACCGAGGTCAGGCTAATCGGCCTGTAATTTCCCATCTTTTGCCTCACTCCCTACTTAAATAGGGGGGTTACATTAGCGATTTTCCAGTCCTCTGGGACCCTCCCTGACTCGAGTGATTCCTGAAAAATCGTCACTATCGCCTCCACTGTCTCTTCAGCTATTTCCTTCAGAACCCTGGGGTGTAATCCAACTGGTCCAGATGATTTATCCACCTTCAGACCTTTCAGTTTTCCTAGCAGCTTCTCCTTGATAATGGCCACCATACTCACCTCTGCCCCCCCGACTCTCTTGAAATTTGGGGATGTCACTCGTGTTTTCCACTGTGAAGAATGACACAAAATACCTATTCAGTTCCTCCGCCATTTCTTTGTTCCCCACTACTACTTCTCCAGCATCATTTTCCAGCGGCCCAATGTACACTTTTGCCTCTCTCTTATCCTTTATATATCTAAAAAAACCTCTTGCAATCTTCTTTTATATTACTGGCTAGTTTACCCTCATATTTAATCTTCTCGCTCCTTATTTCTTTTTTAGTTGTCTTCTGTTGGTCTTTGTAGACTTCCCAATCCCCTGGTTTCCCACTACTCTTTGCCGCATTCTATGCTTTCTCTTTAGCTTTTATGCTGTCCCTGACTTCCCTTGTCAGCCATGCTTGCCTCGTCCTCCCTTTAGTATGCTTCTTCTTCCTAGGGATGAATTTCTACTGTGTCTCCCAAATTACTCCCAGAAACTCCTGCCATTGCTGTTCTACTGTCTTTCCTGCTAGATTCATCTCCCAGTCAATTCTGGCCAGCTCCTCCCTCATGCTTCTGTAGTTGCCTTTATTCAACTGTATTATCGTTACATCTGATTCCAGCTTTTTCCTCTCAAATTGCAGGGTAAATCCTAAATATTATGTTTTTTCTAGTTCCCGCCGGGGCTCCTGGCCTGCCTGCCAACATTAAGGTTGGATGGGCAGGTCCTTTAATTACTTAATTGAATCTATCGATGGCCTCATTTGGCCATTGACAGGTCGGCAGGCGCGCAGCTGATTTTGCTGAGCCCCGTCTACCAGAAAATTTAAATGGGTCTGGGTGATGTCGGGAGGTCCCCCCGACGTCACCGCGTGTCATTTTACGCGTTGGCAAGCAGGCCCCGCATGCGCTCACCAGCAGGAAAATCCTACCCAAACAGTTTCAATGAATTTATCACAACTATTCATTGCACTTTACGAACTGATGTTCTGTATATAGGATCTGAATTATTGTTGTCTGCTTGTCATTAATTTGTTTTACTTGTATTTTATTTGACTTTATTAAAAGAGTTATTAATAGAGTTCAATGTTTTCTAAATATGAAGATTACTTACATTGAGAAACTAATGAATGGTGTTCCACGAGTGGCAGAGAAACTCAGTCAAGTTGGGACTGATAATGAGAATTGCAGTAGATCAAGTTTGGAATCAGCCATCAAAGAGAATACAATTGTTCACCTTGCATTCAATACTAATTGCATTTAAACATTAAACACCAGCTATGAATGGCTAATCTCTATTCTGAATGGGAGCCGAGAAAATGCTTTGGACTAAAAATTGGCTTGCCCGGTTTTCAGACCCAGGGGTTATTTTTCACAACCTCCCCACACTAGTTCCGTCGTAGGTGGAGATTTCGTGAATTTGGTGATACTGCCTCATTACTTTGACTATAACATAGGTCCAAGTGCCTGTTACACTGCCATTTACTTCTGCACTCTGCAGGGAACTGAGCAACAATGTGCTAATTGTTGGTACATGTGTTGCAGGCTGCCTTAAAGCAGTCTGTCCCTCTTAAACTGAAGCGGCACTAAATAGTAATGCTGCAATTATAAACTATGTAACACAGTGCAGAGTGGGTTTCCAGGTGGCGGAAGAAGTGCTGGAGGCATTAGTGGTTGAGGTGGACAGGAGGAGAGATGTCCTATTTCCACAGGAGACCAGGAGACTCTCAAGGACGTGCCTCTCACCCTGAGACCCCAGCAGTAGAGGCGCAAAAAGCCTAATGATCTCATATGAGTGGTCAAGGTCAATGAATAAATCTGCAAAGGACATTTCCTACCCAATATATCACCAACCTCTCATGCTGCACAATGCTCCACACACCCCATCACTCACACAACAGCATTCCCTGGCACTCAGGTTTCATTCAGGAGCATTCAGATGCTCCACCCCACACTCACACATCTACCAATGCTGTCAGCCACACTGCCTCTTGCTGTCTCAACATACATTCAGCTATTCAGCTATGGCAGGCACATCTCCCCAATCACTGACATTCTGCTCACAATCTTGCAGGACAAAGTGGCAAACAGAAGGGAGCAGAGCACAACCATGAGTGAAGATGCAGACTGGCACTTGGGGAAAAATAATTCAAAATGAATGACAGAGTTTATGGTCTGAAGTTGTTGAACTCAATGTTGAGTCCAGAAGGTTGCAAAGTGCCTCATTGGAAGATGAGGTGCTGTTCCTCCAGCTTACATTCAGTTTCACTGGAACATTGTACCAAGGTGAACTGAAATGTGAGCATGTGAGAAAGATGGTGAATTGAAATGGCAAGCAGCAGAAAGGTCGGGTCATGCTTGTGGACTGAGTGGAGACATTCTGCAAAGCAGTTATCCAGCCTGCATTTAGACCCCCAAGGTAAAGGAGACCATATTGTGAGCAGTGAATACAGTGGACTAAATTGAAAGAAGTACAAGTAAATTGTTGCTTCACCTGGAAGGAGTGTTTGGGGCCTTGGACAGTGGGAGGAGGTAAAGGTGTTACACCTCCTATTATTTTTGGAACAGAGGCCCAAATAATCCCCGTCCAGCATCACCCTCCTCCACCTGGCTGAACTGGTCCTTTCATTGAACAATTTCTCCTTTAACTTTCTTACTTCCTCCAAATAAAAGGCGTGGTTACATGGGCCCTAGTTATACCTGTCTTTTTGTGAGGTATGTGGAACATTCCTTGTTCCAGTCTTACATCAGGTACCAGCCAACAACTCCGTTTCTGTTACATCAGTGACTCTATCAGTGCTGCCAAGTTCTCTCATCTGGATGTGAAAAATTTCATCAACTTTGCTTCCAATTTCCACCCCTCTCTCACCTTCCCATGGTTCATCTCCAACACTTCCCTTCTCTTCCTTGACTTCATTGCCTCGATTTTTAAGGATAGACTGTCTGCTAATATTTATTACAAGCATCAGCTCCCATAGCTACCTCGATTACACCTCACCACACCCTGCTTCCTGTAAGAACTCCATTCCATTCTCCAAATTTCTCCATTGCATCTGTTTTTCTGATGCTATCTTCCACAACATTGCTTCCAACATGTTTTCTTTTTGCCTCAGCTTTCAATTCTCCCCCACTGTGGTTGACAGGGCCCTCAGTCATGTATGACCTATTTCCCTCACAGGAGGAGGAGGAGGGAGAGCAACAACAGAGCACTGATGAAAGGA
This sequence comes from Carcharodon carcharias, assembly GCF_017639515.1. NCBI lineage: Eukaryota > Metazoa > Chordata > Chondrichthyes > Lamniformes > Lamnidae > Carcharodon > Carcharodon carcharias. The sequence continues at coordinate 128,049,636 of NC_054467.1, read as the reverse complement.
TCCAGTCACTCTATCTGACACTCACATCCACCAGCTCAGGTGTTGGCACTGTGCTTATATTAGACTCTACTGTAGATTTGGGATCAGCATGTGGTCAATCACCAGACACAACTGGGCTCCAGCCAGGCCAGGAGGAAAGAATGGTTTGTTTGCCCGATTACTCATGGTCAAGTTCACAAATGAATTCTGCTGCAAAGGATTCAGATGAAGCAACATACAGCACCACACAGATAAGGATGCACATCAAGATGCTGGTTGAATTGGCGGTACTGCTAGACAGTCTCCTGTCACTGTCAAGGAGCATGGAAAAATCCAGCACCAATTTGGCTTAGGTCATCACTTAGAGCTTGTACTCTTTGCAGCCTTGGTTCCAGCTCTCTGCTGTGCTCCAGAGGCAGTGCCACTGTTGCCTTCTTACTTGCAGAGCCTTTGAGTTCACAGGTCACCTAATCCTCTGTCCTCCCTGTAAGAATACAGCAACACACTGCCAAATACGGGAGCTCACCACAACACCTCCAAAAGCACTCCAAAATATTTCTGGACACTTTGCAATGGCAGAGTTTTTTTCCAAATTAAGTTGGGCGCCTGATTCTTTAACTAATGCTAGTGCCAGGCTCATCTTGCAGTTCAGCACTTGACTTGACCTTCATAATTGCTATTATGAAAAGTGATGCATGAGTTTGTTTAATGGGCTTGTGTGGTCCTAGTTAATAAGCCTGGCATCACATGGGCTGGTAGGACTGCACTACACCAGATATGGGAATGCTTGTGTGAACATCCTTCTCAAGAGTAGCTCATGGGGTGCAACAGAAGCAGCTAGTGGTGAGCCTACAAAAGAAGGTCAGGTTTGTATTGTCTCCAGCAATTTTGTCCCCTTAGTCTCTATTCCTCCCTTTGCTAAACTGCATGTTTCCCTCATGATTGTTCCTTGCACTCCTTAACAAAACATGTTTTTCCCTCTGTTTTTCCTTATTCCTATTTTAGACTTGAGTCTAGCTGTTACAGTGGGAAAAGTTCAGTTACTGTTTTTCCTCATTATTTTACTCACATCTCACCTTTCTCCCAATTAATATCCAGAAGAAAATATGTCTAAACCATCAGAAGCAGAACTATTCTACAGCTTTAATCTGGAAAATCATTTTGCATCTTGTCAAGTTTTCTCCCATGTGTTGCAGTCTTTGCAATACATATGCACATCATGTAACGTATTCCATCTGTCCATAAATATGCCTCAATAATACTGCAAGTGATGCATCTATTAGAGCTCTCTCCCTGCTGGCTTGAATATATCTGTTTACAACTACATCAATAATAAACCAACAAAAAGCTTGGAAACGGCCTTGGTTTGGCCTTAATGCTGCAGCTGAGTGTTCATTAGTTCAAAGTAAATGTTTAAAGATCATCAGATAGGGTGATGTCCTACCATTTAACCTCGATAATCAATGGATTCATTAGAAAGTCTCAGGATGTTCTTATCAAAACAACTGCTGAGATTTTCCTTCAAAATATGACAGAAAGTCAATTCAATCAATGATGAAATGATAGCAAACTTGGTGAATGAAATGTGCTGCATGCTCTTGCTTTCCTTTCAAATTATTCTGAAATTTAACTCTTTTCATTCAAACATCCCATCTTATTAAAATTGAAAACTAAATTTAAAAATTATTGTCCTTTAAAGGAAGGAAGAAATTGAAACCACATGTTTACTTTAAAAGTGATCTTTCTATAGTTTGTTTTCTAGAATAGGACATTAGTAACAGTGGGCAGAAATCTCTGCCTGTCGGGTGGGCGGTGCAGGAGCTGGCACAGACCCGAACGCTACCCATGATTGGGTCTGCGCCGCCTTTTAACACGGGCCCGCCCAGCGTGAAACATGGCTCCCAAGGACAGCGGGAGTGGGCGGGCCGTGGTGGGGCTGCAATGACCACCGGGTCCCATGGCGACCCGGCAGCCTGTTTAAAAGTGCTCCTGCAACCTTGCAAAGGCTGTGAGTCATGGCCAGTGGAAGGGCTCCTGAGAGCGCTGCTGGTGAGCAGGCCAGGCAGGAGGGTTGGGCAGAGGTACACTGTGCCCTCGTTTATCAGCTGTTTCCCTTGCTGCCCTCCTCGAGAAGGTGGCAGCATGGCTGGAGGTCCTCGTTCCCAGGGATGGGGGGAGGAGGCCCCCCCTGCATGACCAAACATGCCTAGGAGGAGGTAGCAGAGGTGGTGAGTTCACACGATGTAGTGCAACACACCTGGATCCAGTGTCGCAAGTGCTTCAACATACTGTTGCAGTCTGGCAGGGTGAGGACCATGTTGGCAGTGGCCACTTAACCCAGCAGGTAGGCTTGCCCCCTGGCTGCACCACCCCCACCCTCACCCCCAACACCCCCCAACCACCACCACCACCACGACACCACCCCCCCCCAAACCCCACTAACTCTGAGTGTAGTTACTGAATCATTGACGGCATGTGTCCTTCGCTGGGTGGGCCAGCAGATATTGCCCATGCCAAGGTCAGCCTGAGAGGGTGGTGAAGAGATGGGTTCTCCACTCGCAGCATGTGGTACACTGAGACCCACATGACTGTTCTGAGGGCCACCTGGAGGACTTGCACCTAGGGACAGTGCTGGAACTGCAACACATGTCAAGGCCAGGGTGATGACATGCTGGGAGGGGAGCTTCCAGGTGGCGGGGCACCGATCCACCTGCTGCCCTTTGCGCACCAAATGCTTGTGCTTCCTTGCTTTGCAAGGTTAGACCATGTGGTGTCAAATGTGATGTAGGCAGCATTTGGCCAAGGAAGGGGGACAGGTCTGGCATCTTTGTGTGAGAATGTGGCAGCTGTAGGGTGAAGAGGCATTGGAGCCCTGCAATGTCCCACTCTGGTTGGGGTGGGACGTCAGCGAAGAGATTCCAGGTACTAGTAGCACTAATCAATGCTCTTCTCTCCTTTTCAAGAGAAGAATACACATAATGCCGCTGAGCAGTTGAGGACTGGCAGTGGCCAGAGAATTTGGCGATCATTAGCAGGTTCGAGAAGGAGACCCTCGACCTGGAGATGCACCATGTGCCTAGGTCCACTGGTGTTGGTGAGGCTGGGGTGCCATGGGCAGGTATGTTTGCCCAGCACTGAGACTTGTCCAGCCATGGCACTGCTGAATATTCAGTGATTGAAATTTGCAATATGGCTTGACCATTGCTTATGGAAGGGTAAGCATATAATGATCTGGGGGGACAGGGATGCACGTTGACATTGTCTCCATCTTAATTAATCAAATATCCTTGTTCTTCCTTTCAGCTTCACCGGAGCAGGGCCAGGAGGAGGAGGCACAGGGGCCCCCCTCTCACACCTGGGGGCTCTGAAGTCTCTGACCCATCAGCGTCACACCATCTCTGCCAGCCAGGCATTAACGCAGATACTAGCACCTCGGTGGGAATTAGATCATCAGTTAGTGTCTCAGGGCACAGTGGTGAGGGTACTTCACAGTCACTGGAGGAGCTGGCGGAGATAGAGAATGCCCATGGAGCCAACAGTTGGAGGTTTGCAGGGGACCAGGAACATGCTCAGTCGGTGCCTGATGATAGGCCTCTGGAGTCTTCTGTGAGGCAGCAAACACTGGAAGTCCAGCAGGGTGTGTGGGAGAAACTGGTGAAGATACGTGAGGCTGGGCTTGTCTTGCTCTCTATGGTGGAGGAGTCCACGCGGACTATCGCTGATGCAATAAGCCACATGGCCGAGCGCCAGGCTTCCTCAGTGGCGACTCTCATGGAGAGGCTCCTCCAGGAGGCCAATCACGCCTTCCTGGGGATGCGCTCAGATCAGCAAGCCCTCACATTGGCATTGACCTCAGCTGGTCAGTGCCAGTGTAGGAGATGGTTTAGGCACCAAGTTTCCCAGCTCAGTGCCCACCCATCTACAGTGAGCAGGGAGGTCCGAATTGAACTCACGTCGGCACAACAGCTGCCTGTCGTTTCTGCGGGCTCCTCTCAGGGCGCTCTGGATGAGGGCAGCAGCCCCTCCACCCTTCTGCCAGTGACCATTGCCTCTGATGAGGCTGCGATGACTGGGGAGATGCAAGCCGTGGAACTGGCCACTCCCTCCAAGTCGTGACCAACACAGGCTGCTCAGGCCAGAGGACAGCCGCCAAAGTCATTGAGGCCAACAGTACAGCAGAGTGAGCAGGCTGTCTCAGATGCCAGTGCCAGCGAGGGGACAACACCTAGATGTAGCATCTGAAAGTGTAAATTTAAGGCACCTTAGGCACACCACGGGTTTCTCACTGGTGCTTTTGTGTTGCTCTGAAATGAGGTCATGATTTATTGGTGTGATGTTTAATACCTTTGTCACTTTGTTTCCTGAAGTTCATTTTGTTATATCATTAAATTTAGACAAGCGACCATGGCTGAGGGTGCCACTCTTCCTCTGCAGGTGAATGGTTACCCATGATGTTATGAGTGAGTTGTGTCACTTTGAGTTTTATTGACCAGGCCCTTAGCTAATGTTCCTATCCAAGCAGATTTAGCTCTCAGGTTTCAAGTATGGAGCTTGCAGCACAGGCTTATGTGAAGGTCCATCTGTGGTATGCTAGCTGAAGGTTTGTTGGATTAAAGCCTCTTAGGTGTCCCTGCCTCCCTGGAGTAAGCCTTGGTCAGCGTCTACCCCCTCAGCATTTCCCTGTGTGTGCTCATCCTCAGACTCACTGCTGGACCCATTGTGTGCAGTCGCAGCCACTGTGTTTACATCTTCTTCGTCCACGGCGTCGCCCCTTTCCAGCGCAAGATTGTGGAGAGCGCAGCATGCAACCACTATCAGCAACACATAAAATGGTCCAGGCATCGGAAGCACATCTTGAGACCAATGGCTCTCTCCACCACAGCCCTTGTGGAGGCGTGGCTCCTATTGTACCGCTACTCAACTTCTGTTCTTGGATGGCGGAGAGGCGTCATGAGCCACCTTCTGAGGGGATAGCCCTTGTCACCCAGCAGCCATCCATCCAGCTAGGCTGGAGCACTGAAGAGCCCCGGCACCTGGGAGTGTCTGAGGATGTAGGCATGGTGGGAGCTGCCTGGGTACCTTGCACAGACTTGTAGAATCTGCATCCTGTGATCACACACTATCTGCACGTTCATGGAGTGGAAGCTCTTCCTGTTGACGAAGATATCGGGTTCACCCGGTGGTGTCTTGATGGCCACATGTGTACAGTCTATTGCACCCTGGACGTGGGGGAAGCCAGCAATGGCCGCAATGCCTCTGGCCCGCTGTGTCTGGCTTGCCTGGTCACAGCGGCAGTGGATGAAAGTCAATGCATGCCTGAACAGAGTGTCTGTAACCTGCTTGACACAAGTGTGAACAGCTGATTGGGAGACACCACAAAGATCACCCACTGAGCCCTGGAAAGAGCCAGAAGCATAGAAGTTGAGGGCAGCTGTGACTTTTAGAGCCACTGGCATGGGGTGTCCACCTACAAAGTTAGCGGAGATCTCAGGGCCTATCACCTGACGGATAGAGTTGAGTGGCTCCCTTGAGAGATGGAGCCTCCTTCTGCATTGTACCTCAGACGTATTGAGGTAGTTGCTTCGCCACCTGTAAACCCTGGCAGCAGGTTAATGTCATCTTCTGCGGCCCCTTCTGCCTTGGACAACCTGTTGGACCTGTGCCCCTTGTGCCTGCGCCTGCCCTCCCAAAGGTGGCTCCACTGGACTCTGAATGTGGACTCCTGTCCTCTCCCTCCTTCTGGCCCTCCCTTCCTCCTCAGAGGAGGTGCCTCCAGTGGATAGCACAACTCTCATTCCCAGGCTAAGGGAAGGCTTCCGAAAAACTGCAGGCCCCAAAAAGCATCTTCACTGTAGAGTGCTGACCTGAAGGTTGTGAGTCCTGTCCTGCTTGGCGCCTTGATGGCCACATGTGGCAGCTTGCTGGAATGAGTTCTTAATTATTTCTGCTCACACAGGCAAGTGTCAGTAACTTTCCAAATTAAATATCTGACAGAGCACATTCGCAACCCCACTGAGCCCTCTCATCCTGCCTGTGGATGAAGTTTATACAAATGTGTCCTGCCTGCCTGCCCGTTGCGCCCATGCGCCAACCTGAAGATCGCACGGGCCCCAAAAAATTGCCGTCAATTGATGCCTCAAGGGCCTTAAGTGGCCTGTTAATTAATGGCAGGCGTGCATCCGAGATCTTCATGTGCCCATCCACTGAAATATCGTGTCATTTTATGCGTCAGCATGTGCAGCCAATGGGAAAATTCTGGCCAGTGATTGTCGGAGGAGAATAACATCTACTACTCAACTAGCCATTTATCAGGCATTCATATTGTGAGGCTTAAGCAAGACTGATTAGCACTAGATTCAGAATATGATACTTAACATTTTTAAGCCCCTTTTTCTGTTAATGATACTACCAGGAAAGTTTGGACTATTATGACTGGAAAATCCAAAATAAAGTTCTTTATTAACCCCTTTTAAACAGTTTATCAGATACAGCATTTCAACAACTGAAATTAGTTTATATGATGATGCTTAGTTGGGAAATGTGAGTCACTGGTCCGGTCCTTTGACTTTAAAAATGTGATTCTGCTGACATCAGTACCTTTTCATTGAGAATTATTGATGGCATTAAATCAACTGGGAGATGCTTTTCTATATTTAATAGAAGAGAGAGTGTATAATCTTATGGTTTGATATTTTTCTGTGCAACCTTTGGTAATCTCGTCAGGAGGAGTTATGCAGCTTTGTTTTGATTATGCCAGTGTTGATTTCTAACAGCCTGTTTGACCATTTGGTATTTATACATTTGTCTGGGTCTGGTTGTCTATTGTCAAAGATAGATCAGCTGATTTACAGTGTGGATACTCCCTCACCACATGAATAAATATATATAAATATATTTCTATTACAAACACAGAAAACAGTTCTATTGCTTACATGAAAAGCTTAAGCCTACAATATCCATAAACGTTCAGATGCAATTGGATCGAGGCTTTGACATCAGGAATGGATTTTGACTTTTGGGCGGTCTAGTGACTGCTCACACTAGTTGGCTACCTATTCCAGCGGCAAAGTGGTTTCTGTCATTTTGAGGCTCCAGCCCCATTTACGTTTTACAGATGAACCATAAAATGCCAAACAGGTGCCCTGGGTGCAGTTCTCCAGGTTGAGGCATGAACAGTTGGGCCAGAGCTGCTGTCAGCAAGGTAAATTGTGAGGGTAAAGGGGAAAGGTGATATGATCATGGAGGCTGGGGGTCCTGGAAAAGCATTTCACCACAATTATTTTTGTAGGCCCTTGAGGCTTTTTATGACAGCAAAATAGTCAAATACTTACTTTTAAATGGAGAACTACCTTGGCTCTGACAAATTCTGACCTAAAATAGTGATCTGTTATATATTTGCATCATAGGATTGTGCTTTCTTTATTAAGAGGGGCCTATCATGTTTTTTTTTTATTCATTCATGGGATGTGGGTTTCGCTAACTAGGCCAGCATCAATTGCTGGTGCCATTGAGAAGGTGGTGAAGAAGGAGCTACTTTCTTGAACTGCTGCAGTCCATGTGGTGTAGACATACCCACAGTGCTGTTCGGAAGGGAGTTCCAGGGTTTTGACCCAGTGAGAGTGAAGAAATGGCAGGATGGTGAGTGACTTCGAGGGGAACTTCCAGGTAGTGGTGTTCCCATCTATCAGCTGCCCTTGTCCTTCTAGATGGTAGTGGTCGTGGGTTTGGAAACTGCTGTCTAAGGAGTCTTGGTGAATTCCGGCAATATACCTTGTAGATGGTACACACTGCTGATACTGTGCGTCAGTGATGAAGGGAGTGAACGTTTGTGGATATGGTGCTAATCAAGCGGGCTGGATGCCCTGGATGGTGTCAAGCTTCTTGAGTGCTATGGGAGCTGCACTCCCACAAACTTCTGACTTGTGCCTTGTAGATGGTGGACAGACTTTGGGGAGTCTGGAAGTGAGTTATGCATCACACTATTGCTAGCCTCTGACCTGGTCTTGTAGCCACAGTATTTATATGGCATGTTCAGTTCAGTTTCTGGTCAATGGTAACCTGCAGGATGTTGATAGTGGGGGGTTCAGTGATGGTAATGCTATTGAACATCAAGGGGTGATGGTTAGATTCTCTCTTGTTATAGGTGGTCATTGCCTGGCACTGGTGTAGTGCAAATGTTGCTCACTACCTGTCAGCTCAAGCCTGGATATTGTCCAGGTCTTGCTGCATTTGGACCTGGACTGCTTCAGTATCTGAGAAGTCACGAATGGTGCTGAACATTGTGCAAACATCAGCGAACATCCTCACTTCTGACCTTATGATGAAAGGGAAGTCACTGATGAAGCAGCTGAAGATGTTTAGGCCAAGGATGCTACCCTGAGGAACTCCTGCAGTGATGTCCTGGAGCTAAGATGACTGACCTCCAACAACCACAACCATCTTCCTTTGTGCTAGGTATGACTCCAACCAGCGGAGAGTTTTCCTCCTGTTTTCCATTGGCTCCAGTTTTGCTAGGGCTACTTGATGCTACACAGTCAAATGCAGCCTTGATGTCAAGGGCAGTCACTCTCATCTCACCTTGGGAATTCAGCTATTTTGTCCATGTTTGAACCAAGGCTGTAATGAGGTCAGTAGCTGAGTAGCCCTGGTGGAACCCAAGCTGGGCGTCAGAGAGCAGGTTATTGCTGAGCAACTGTCACTTGATCCCTCTGTTGATGATCCCTTCCATCACTTTACTGATGATCGAGAGTAGACTGATGAGTGGTAATTGGTTGACTTGGATTTGTCCTGCTTTTTGTGTACAGGACATATCAGGGCATAACCACATATCCACATAGCCAAGTAGATGCCAGTGTTGTAGCTGTACTGGAACAGCTTGGCTAGGGCCGTGGCAAGTTCTGGAGCACACGTCTTCAGCACTATTGCTGGAATATTGCTAAGGCCCATAGCCTTTGCAGTATTCAGTGCCTTTAACCGCTTCTTGGAATCACGTGAAGTGAACCGAATTGGCTGAAGACTGGCATCTGTGATGTTGGGGACCTCGGGAGGAGGCCGAGATGGATCAACCACTCGGCACTTCCAACTGAAGAATGTAGTAAATGCTTCAGCCTTATCTTTTTCACTAGTATGCTTGGCTCCTCCATCATCGAGGATGGGGATATTTGTGGAGCCTCCTCCTCCAGTGAATTGTTTAATTGTCCATCACCGTTCATGACTGGATGAGGCAGGTCTGCAGAGCTTAGATCTGATCCGTTGGATGTGGGATTGATTAGATCTGTCTATCACTTACTGCCAAATCAGGTGGTGCTTTGGCCACCTAGCAGAAAACATTTTTGAAGTGGAGCTGGTGTTATCAGGGTGCTAAGCCTACCAACCCCTTCCTGAAATCATTACTATCTAATTAATGTTAAAGGAAGGCATTGAAAATCACCCCGTTACTTTTTGGTTCTCTAAATTAGGATGCCCATACTTTCGAGACCATGATGTACAAGCTAAAAAGCTATAGTTTTTAGCCTAACATGTGAAAGTATTTGTCAGATGAATGAAAACTTTGCCTATATTGAAGGAAATGAATAAGAACTGTCACTATTTTTGTAATCATATGCTCCTTAGTGCAAGGACAATCTATGCAGGAGGTCCTGCCACAATCAGGCAGTTAAATGCACATCGTGCAGAGATCACATCTTCAGGATACCTCACTGCTCAGGTTATTATGTATCAAAAAGGTATCCTCTACACCTCCATCTCATTAATCTATTAACATTTGGAAAGAAGATTGTCCAACCATATTTTTCTACCAAATGAAAACTGAGGTCAGGCTTATATTACGTGGAGGCCTAAAATTTTAATAATCCTTGTGGGACAATGGCAAGAGTAACGCCAACGGGAGATCAGATGCACTAAGATGAAGGTCAGGAGGAGCGAGAAAAAAGACAAGAGCACAACTTACAGTATCACTGAGATTCCCTGTCAAAGAAGGCATTGGTGATATGACTTACAGAGCATTGCATAGTAAATTGATGGATCAAACAAAGTCCCTTGTGTCTATCTGGAATGAGCCTATGGTGCAAAAATGAAGAGCTGTTGTCACTTGTTTTTGTCACAGTCAGAGCTGTTCATGCTGTGTATATTGAATGCAGATTAGGCTGCAACAACAAATGTAGCCTCTTCAAAGCTTCATGACTGAAGTGTAGCTCACTGAGGCAGAAGCCCTAAGCAAGGGATATCAATATCAACACAAAACATATTTGCAATTATATTAGGGACAAAAGGACAGCCAAAAGTAATATGGGCCCCTTGAAAACTGGTAATGGTGACATTATAAATCAAAATAAGTCTGCGGACATGTTAAATAAATAGATTTGTAAAAGGCAGATTATGCTTGACTAATCTGATTCAATTTTTGATGAGGTACCAGAGAAGTTTCTTGAAGAGAATACAGTGGATGTTGTCTGTATGTCTTTAAGAAAGCATTCGACAAGGTACCACATAAAAGGCTAGTTAACAACATTGAGGCTGATGGAATAGGAGGACCAATGTGTAACTGGAGGACAAAAAGCAGCAAGTTGTGGTAAATGCTTACTTTTTTGGACTGGAGGATGGTGGACAGTGTTGTTCCCCAAAGGTCAGTGTTTTTTCTCTTACATATAAATGATTTGGATCTTGGAATACAGAACAAAATTTCAAAATTTGCCCAACTTAGATTGCGATATGAATGCTTTCAAAAGGATATAGACAGGCTAGCAGAATGGACAGATGAGTGGCAGACTGAATTTAATACAAGGAAGTGTGAGGTGATGCATTTTGGCAGAAAGGGATTGGGAGAGGCAAATGTAGATTTAATAGCACAATTCTAAAAAGCATGCAGGAACAGAGGGACATGAGGGTGTATGTGCATCAATCTTTGAAGGTAGCAGGATATGTTGAGAGATTAGTTAGCAAGGCAAATGGACTCTTGGACTTCAAAAATAGAGGCATTGAGTACCAAAGCAGGGAAGTTATGCTGAACCTATATAAGGTTTTGGTTAGGCCTCAACGAAAGTATTGTGTACAATTCTGGTCACAACACTTTAGGAAAGATGTTCAGATCCTTGAGAGGGTGCAGAGAAGGTTTGCCAGAATGGTTCCAGGGATTGGGGTTTTTAGTTAAAAGGTTAGATTGGAAAAGCTGGGATAGTTCTCCTTAGAGCAAAAGAGATTGAAGGGGGACTGAGGCGAGATTTGAGAGAGGCGTATGAGATTATGACATGTTTATATAAGATAGACAGGGAAAAATAAAAAAATAAACTCTTCCCATTAGCTGATTGTAGAAGGACGATGGGACATAGATTTAAGATTTTGGGAAGGAGATGTAGTGCAAATGTAAGGAAGAAGATTTTTACACCGCGAGTGATGATGACCTGGAACTCGTTGCCCACAAGGATGGTGAATGGGGGAATGCTCAGTGATATCAAAAGCAAATCAGATGGGCAGTTGAACTAAAAAAAAAACTTTCAGGGCCACAGGGACTGAGTAGGGTTGTGGGACTGACTGGATTGCTCCACAGGGAGCCAGCATGGACTCGATGGGCAGAACAACCTTCTCTTGTGCCGTATGTGACTCTATGACTTTATGGGGAGGATATTATTTCCCGCCCTGCCACAAAGAGTGCCAGTAGGGAATGCAACCTCCAGCCACTTTTAATGCTTTGTAGTGTGTTAATTGCCTAAGGCCAAGATTTCTGCCCCATCTAGAGAGGAAGTCCTGCCTTAGAGAGCTGCTAACCAACCCAGTTGGCCCAGCAGCACCAGGTTCAAGGAGTGACTACTGATGGGACTGCAGTTAGTCCTGAATAAGAGGAGCTAATGGAGGCCAGTGAATTAGTGGGGCCTGGCAGACAGGCCCCAGTGAGGGGGCTGAGGAGGTGGGAGAGTCAGGGAGGAAGGGTTAAATGGGGGGCTTAGATCTTATGGAGATAGTCTTTGATGGACACAGGGGACCCCCAGAGGAGGTCCTCTCTGTTCTTGCTTGATACCAGCCCAAGTAGTAAAAGCTGCTGGGCTACCCACCTGTTGTGAGCCTCTACCTGCCACAAGTAAAATAGTGGCAGGGGTGGGATGAGGCACTTAAGTGGCCATTAATTGGCTATATAAGGGCCTGAATCAGCCCAAGGCTGGTTGGGCCATCTGACACCTCCACCATGTCCCCGTTCAAATACGAGACAGGTCGGAGCATGTGGGTAGACCACACGTTATATTTTATGAGCCCCAGCCCTCAAACCCGCCAGTGGGGAACCATAAATTTTTTCCCATGACTCAAAATTCTTTGGGCAGAGGTCACAGAATTTCAGATAAGAAATGTCCTCCTACCATAACTCTGGCATTTTTGTATGGTTACCACTGGGAGTGGGCACTTTTTCAACACACCTTCAAACTCCACCAAGTTCGTGCTGAGGCAAGTCTGCAGTGGAATTCCAGTTTATGTTGATGCTAGCTAAATCTCTGGCCCTGTAAAGGCAAAATGACCAAATGATGCCCTCTTCCAAACTAGAAATTTCCAGTTCAACTTGCACTAAAAATTCTAATAAATACATCCTCATGCTTTATCCCCAAGTAATCATTCCCAGGTAAATAAAGTTTGCAATTCTAACCCATGCAGCAGCACTTCTATGGGTCCATCATATTTCTCACTCTGCTGGTGGTCTCCTAAGGGAGAACAGTATGAACAATTACAATGCATGAGGAGACAAATGCTGGAAATACATAGCAAGTCAGTCAGAATCTTAAAGAGAAAAGGTAGGTTTATGATTCAGCTACGTTCTTATCAGTACTAAAAGAAACTCTGCATTGTACTTTGCAACTTATGAACTAACTCAAACTTAAATATTTGAATATATCAACCATTATCTGTTACTTGAAGACTCAACATGTATGGCCTGCAATTTAAGTATCTCATGAATAAAATTTTACATATTTGGCCAGCAACGGACAGTTAGGGACAATACTAGTTGGGATCTCATACAGCAAAAAACATTAAATCTAAAAACGAATCCATTCTTGGATCCCAACTTCTTGATATCCTTGTGAAAAATGCTTCTGATTTGTGATTCCCAAAATCTGCAACTAACATTTTATTGCTATGCAGCTGTTAGCACTATACCCCTGTTCTCAGTCTCGTGGAATAAATTTGATTTTGCAAATGCATCAGCAGCAACTTTCTCCTCATCAACATGCAGCAATCACACTCGGTAATATTAGGAACTAGGAAAAACTGGGACCCACAGATTCAAGAAACATGCACAACAAGGATTGATACCTTGATAATTATTGGCCCCATCATTCACTGGATTGAGTTTACATTTTTAAAAATGTATTCTTTCATTGGATATGGGTGTTGCTGACAATGTCAGCATTTATTGCATAGCCCTATCACTTGAACCAAATGGTTGTTGCACCATTTCAGAGAGGGCAGTCAAGATTTAACAACAATGCTGCGGGTCTGGAATCACATGTAGGCCAGACCAGGTAAGGATGACAGAATTCTTTCCCTAAGGGACATTAGTGAATGAGATATGGGTTTTTACAACAATCATTTCATGGATAACTGTTATAGAGAATAACTTTATCAATTCTAGCTACCATGGTAGGATTTGAGCCACTGTCCCCAGGGCATTAGCCTGGGTCGCTGGATTACTAATCCAGTGAGATTGCCACTACAACACCATAGCCCACAGTGTGCCTGTTTTCCTAAACTGCAATTTCTTTCAGAACACCTTATGACTAAGATGAACAAAGCACAGCATAGATTTTCACAAGGACATCATCCTTCCTGGAATTGTTCCCTGGAAAAACCCTATGACTGAATGTCATGAGCACCCGCCTCTGGGGTCAGTCTCATTTGATGTTGAAAATGCCCCTCATGTGGTGGTGGGAAGCAACGGCTGCAGTATTTAAACACATGCAGCAGCTGAAATTGCCAGGTACCCTCACAATATGTTTGGCTGCACAGAAGCAATTCCTAAAACATCAACTGCAGACGCTTAGATACCCCTGCTTTATGAACTCTGGCATGGAATTATTCTGGCAGGGTGTTAGGAACAAATGAGAACTGTCGTTACTGAAGGATAGATGGGGGATCTCAAAAAGAGATGCTCAAATTAGTGAAAAGATGTTCTCTGAATAGTCAATGACAAAGTGCTACAGGAAGAAGTATAATGTATCTGTACAAGGTCAGACAAAGCAAGAAACACCAGTCCTACCTTTTACAAATGTACACTAAGCATGCCTGCTACTTGTATTTTATTAAGAGTGCTTTACCTGGCTACCATTAATGCCCTGGGCAACGTATTGTTCTCCAGCTGGAAGTGGTCCTTCACTTATGGTCTTACATTTATTCATCCTGCTAAAAGCTTCAGGTTGCATCATGTTGGTTGGCACGTATACCTTTCATCATTCCTTCATGGACTTAATGCATGCACTTTACTGCATTTCATGGTACTAAAAAAGTAATTATTTTTGAAGGTGACAGACCATCAGACTGTTGAGATGGTGAGTTAGGAGATCACATGGGAAACGGTGGCCTCATTAGACCATTCTGCTTCTCTTATTGAACAATTCATTAGTCATCCTCAAAAGGTTATTTAATGTCCTCCCACCATGCTTCAGCACCTAGCAAAAGCAACTTCACAAGCATGCACTCACTCTCACTCTCTCATTCTTGCAAGCACCAGTCCAGAAATAGCACCCTAGGGGAGTTCAAGATGATCAGAGGAAAATGAATTATGTGCAACAGCAAGCATGAATGTCAAAGGGCAACTGGTGGTGTTACATCAGGAGGAAGACAAAGCTGGTCAGGGAGAGAGGAGGCATTGTCTCAGATGAAGAGCCAAGGCATCACTATCTTGTGGACCTTACATTGAACAGAATTAAGAAGAACAACACTCACCTAACATCAAGCATTAGTGCAGGCATGGGGACCATATAAAACAGAGTGCTGCAGATTGTAGTTGATGTGAAGGATTCAACCACACAACATATGCAGCATAGTAAAAGGCAAATTAGCAGCTCTGCAATTCATCATGGACAGTGTGATGGCTCCAGGAACATTTCTGGTGAATGCCTTCATGATAGGTAATATTCTGCTTCCTCCATTAATAGTTAGACTGATACCATAAAGGTTTTGCATGTTAGAATTTTGGGCAAACTTGATTAATTGCATCCAAGCATTAGACGTGGCTTCACTGATCCTATTTTTTCAGCTTTTCTGCTGGTCAGTGGCCAAGCAAAGCCAATATCTAACATTAGTGACTTGCATGTAACCTCCTACCAGCCCCCTCAGATGTCCGTACATACGGTAGAAAGGACACAGTCCCAGGGGTTTCTCCTGCAGCAATGCAATAATTACAAGTTTCTGATGGATTTGAAGACTTACTTGCCATCAGACAACTCAGTCCCAAGAAGCTCATATTTAGATGCCCGACATCACCTCCTGAGCCGCCTTATGCAGCTGTTCATGTTGCCTCCAAAAGATGTCCAAGATTAAGATTGTTAATTCACACTTCACATAATAACATTAAAGAGAAGCAAATAAAAATTAAAAAATGCTGGAAAAACTCAGCAGGTCTGGCAGCATCTGTACAGAGAGAAACAGAGTTAACATTTCAAGTTCATATGATTCTTCTTCAGAACTCTGAGCATTTTTTTGTTTTTATTTCAGATTTCCAGCATCCACAGTATTTTGCTTGCATTAAAGTGAAGCATGTTGCTTAGATGCCCAAATGTGCGAGTACACACACATACTCTCACACACACACACACACACACACACACACACACACGTTATGTTTTATGCTATGGATATATACAGAGATGACATTCTCCCGGTTCTATGTGTGTAGGCGACATTTTATTCAGTGCTTTAAAATACCTACTCTCTCATCCTTACAACATGTTGCCTTCAATTTGGTTTCATTTTCTAAGTGACCCAGGCTTAATTATTTATAACAAGTAAGCAGTCAACAGTCAACAGGCACATCTTATCAAACACAGGATAATTGAACATTACATCCCGAGTCTTCCGACGTCCAGAACAACAAAATCTGGATTTAACTCTGTGTTATATGTTGGGACCCTGCAGACATCCTGGCATGCACATGTGCTATAATTGCCCTGGAAGCTTAAACTTCCAAGGAGCTGGTTTGCATTGTCCAGGATACAATGCGAACGCCTCTTACACTAATTTCATTGTCAGAGATTTGGGCTAGATATGCGGGACTTATCTGGAGATACTCACCCTGGAAATGTTACACTGTTTAATCTTACGTGTAATTCAATGATTAAGCAACATAACTGAACTGAGCACCACAGCTGACTCCACCAATCATTCGCTGACCTGACTACCCTCCCGACCCAAAACCCGGCTACACCCCAGCATGAGCCGACTATCCCCCAACACAAGCCGACTTTTTCCCAACCCAACTATGCCCCTGACCATAGTGCCCATCACCTAAACCAACTATCCCCCCGTCCACCAACTGCCCACTCACCCACCCACCTACTCACCCACACACTCACTCACCCACCCACTCAAAGACTTGAGACCTTTAAAATTTCACCTGAATACGGTAGCTACTGTCAAGAAAAGGGGATGTGTCTTCTCTTTGTCTGTCTCCTATGCTCACTGAAATTGGCCTGCTGCAACCAGGGAATCCCAGCTGAAGGTGTGCGATATAGTTGGGGCACAGAAAACCTTTCAGGCAGCATCAAGGTGCTCAGCATTGCTGCTGTCCGCAAGATCCAGGCCAACATATTTTCCTCCTTGTAAAGCCAAAAGAGCTTACTTTAAGTTAAACCATCCTAAACAACAAACATGTACATCCATTCAATTCTTCAAGTTCAGCTTGTCTATTTTCTCTGAATATAGAAATAAACTTTGAGATGTGAAGATCCTTGATGATGGCTCTGAGATCTACGAATTTGAGGTTGTGGTTCTTCAAATCAGCTTAGTTGTGTGAAGCTGCCACATTTGACATCAAAGTTGCACTGATGTAAACAATCTCACCATCTGTAGATTCTTAGAAGCCGATAACCAGATCCTGACGTGGCTAACATTGTAGTCAGTGCTTTGTGATCGGTGTGGAGAATGAACTTTCTACCGCACAGAAATATGTGCCAATGTTCACAAGCATGAAGAGTAGTACTTCCCGCTCACTAGTTGAGTAATTGCCTTCAATTTTTGGCAACAACAATGCTGCATAAGTGATGGGTCTCTCGCTTCCTTCAATGTACTATGAGAATACAGCTGCAATTGTATTTCCTGATGCATCTGTTGCAACATATGTTCCTGCGGGGGAAATGTGTGAGGAATGGTGGAAATGCTATCGTCACCCTTAACATGTTAAACACTGTTTGCTGTGCAATTGTCCATTCCCATTGCGCATCTTTGCGCAGTCACTTCCAAAGAGGCGTCACAATCTTTGACATACTTAGGAATGAAATTATGATAAAAGTTGTTAGTACCGAGAACAATGCCAACTCTTTCACATTAGGTAGGATCAGAAGCACATCAATGGCTTCAACATTGTTGTGTGTGGGCTTTACTCTAGTTGCTATCACTTTGTACCCTAGAAAGTCAACCTCAGATGTCACAAATATGAATTTGGTCCTATTGAGCATCAGATTGTGTTGTGCATGTCAAGTGACACCACTGCTAACTGCTAATCATGTTCTGCTTTGTGCCTTCCATGGACAACAAAGTCATCAAGTAGGCTGAGCATCCCCTCAATGTCTGACATCACTGAATAAATGATCTTCTTGAATGTGCTAGGCACTGAACTAATCTATAGGGAATTCTGCAGTATTGAAAAATGCCATCATGACTAACAAAAGTTGTACGGCATCAGCCTAGCTCTGCCAGCAGTACCTGAAGATATATTTGTCATATGCCAATTTTCTTTGTAGACTGTGGAGTCATAACATAATGCTGATAGCTCTTGGGTCTTAGGAAATGGATACTTGCCTGGAATGGTTTCTTTGCTGACTGCTTTAAGGTCATGCATATTCTAAGTTTGTCATATTTGCATCGTGCAATGGCTCAATTTGATATCCACAGTGATGAGTTGATTTGCTTAATGATACCATGACAGTATCCATTAATCTCCCAAATCCAGTAAATATGGACAGATGCCATTTTGTGTAGTCTGTGTCATCAATCACATCACATCGGAGTTAGGAAGGCAGCAGACCTGCGAGGAAGCAACGCGGAGCGGGAGAGTATAAATCAGATTGAGGCTTGAGGCTTACACCACTTACCTTGGGAGTTGAAGAGGCAGTGGACCTGCAAGGAAGCAACCCAGAGAGGGACATTATAAATCAGGACCAAGGCTTGAGGCCTACATTTAGTGACACACCAGTCAGCTGCTTGGAACCAGCCTGCACTGACTTCAAAAGGACAGTGAGAAAAAACCAATAGTGATATCAAGAGAAAGTGGTAAATTCATTGGTTGGTAAGGAACTGCTGTTAGTGCCTGTCTTTAAATTGCTGTAAATTAGAGAAGCGCATTATTTTTAAAGAAGTGGCTATACTTGGAGTTAAGTGAGAAACACCAGGAATAAGGGAAAGTTAGGGTCAGTATAATAAAATAATATATATAAAGCAAAGCAAAGTAAAGTTAAGACATGGCAGGGAAGCCCGGTTGAGTGGAATGTGTGTCCAGTAACATATGGGAAGTCATAGATGCTACAGATGACCACGTAGGCAGGAAGTGCTGCGAGCTGCAGAACATTAAGCTCTGGGTTTAAGAGCTCGAGTGGTGGCTGGATTCACTGTGGCACATCTATGAGGATAAGGGCTATGTGGATAGTACATTCATGCCATACCTTTGGAGCCTGGAGGCAGTCCAAGAGAACTAGGCAGTAGTGCAGGAGTCCTGTGGGGTCCCGCTCACAAATTGGTTTTCTGATTTGGAAGCTGATAAGGGTCCTGATTGCTCAGAGGAGTGCAGTCAGAGCCAAGTTTGTGGCACCACGAGTGGCTCAGGAGGGGAGGAAGAACAATAGTGATTGGGGATTCATTAGTTAGGGAAATACACAGACATTTCTGTGGCCCTAGACATGACTGCAGCATGGTTTGTTGCCTCCCTGGTGCCAGGGTCAAGGATATCACTGAGCAGCTGCAGGACATTCTTCTGGGGGAGGGTGATCAGCCAGATGTCGTGGTCCACATTGGTACCAACGGCTTAGGTAGGAACGGGATGTAGTCCTTCGGTCAGAATTTCGGGAGGGCTTTAGATTCTAGGGACTGGGACTGGATCTGGGGAAGGTGGCACCTGTACAAGCTGGACAGGTTGCACCTGAACAGAGCTGGTACTGGGTTTCTTGAAGGGCATTTTACTAGTGCTGTTTGGGACGGCTTTAAATGAACTCGGCAGGGGTTTGGGAACCAGGACTGAGTATTAGAGAGGAATACCAGGGTGCGCTAAAAACTGGGAGAGACAGATAGCATTAGTATAGAGAATAGTAAGTTAATAGGTGGTGTTGAAGTAAGTGAGAAAGTCATGAAGTGAATATCAGGGTTACTGTGCATGTATGTGAATGCACAGAGTATGCTAAATAAGATTGGAAAGTTAAAAGTGCAGATTGCCATGTGGAAATATGATGTTGTGGTGATAACAGAGACCTGGCTCAAGGAAGGGCAAGACTGTGTGTTAATTATTCCTGGGTACAAGGTGTTCAGAAAATATAGGAAAGGAAGAAAAGGAGGAGAGGTGGCAGTATTGGTTGAGGACAGCATTGCAGTCCTGGAGAAAGAGGATGTCCCAGAGGTTTCAAGGACATAATCTATTTGGCTCGAGCTAAGGAATAAAAAAAGGTGCAATTACATTGTCCAGGGTTGTTCATAGGTCACCAAATAATGGGAAGGATGTAGAGAAACAAATTTGCAAGGAAATTACAGACAGGTGCAAGAATTATAGAGTGGTTATAATTATCTGAATATAGATGGGGATAGAGTAATGTAAAGGGCAGAGTGGGGCAAGTGTTCCTAGGGTGTATTTGGGAGAATTTTCTACAGCAGTATGTTTCCAGTCCAACTGTTGGACCTGGTTCTTGGAAATGAGGTGGGCCAAGTGGATCAAGTGTCAGTGGGGGCACATTTAGGAGACATTGATCATTGTATTGTAAGATTTAGGATGATGGTAGGACGGGCAATTCAAAGTAAGAATAATTAACTGGGGCAAAGCCAATTTCACTGGGCAAGAATAGTGCTGGGCCGGATAGACTGGAACCAAAGATTGGTGGGAAAAACTGTAGCTGAACAATGGACTATGTTCAAAGAAGAAATAGATCAAGCACAGTCAAGGTATATTCCCTCAAAAGAGAAATGTAGAGCAAACAAATCCAAAACTCCCTGGATGAAAAAGGAGATAGAAATTAAGATAAAGAAGAAAAAGTGTGCTTATGACAGGTTTCGTGTAGAAAATACAATTGAGAACCAAATGGAATACAGAAGGTTCAGAGTAGAGATGAAAAACAAATAAGAAGCAAAGAGGGATTATGAGAAAAGACTGACAGCCGACATAAAGGTGAATTCCAAAGTCTTCTATCGGCACACAAGTAGTAGGTGGGTGGTAAAAGGAGGAGTAGGGCTGATCAGGGATCAAAAAGGGGATTTATACATGGAGGCAGGAGGCATGGCTGAGATGTTAAATGAATACTTTGCATCCGTCTTTACTAAGGAAGCAGATGCTCCTGAGGCCATGGTGACATAGGAGGAAACTCTGTCACTAGAAGAGTTCAAAATTGTTAAGGAGAAAGTTTTAGATAAACTGTCGGTACTTAAAGATGACAAGGCACTGGGACCGGATGAGATGCATCCAACGATATTGAAGGAAGTAAGAGTGAAAATTATAGTGGCATTGGCCATAATCTTTCAGCCTTCCCTAGACTCAGGGTAGGTGCCAGAGGACTGGGAATTGCAAACATTACGCCCTTGTTCAAGAAAGGTTGTAAGGATAAGCCCAGCAATTACAAACCAGTGAGTCTAACTTCAGTGGTGAGGAATTTTCTGGAAACAATAATTTAGGATAGAATTAATAGTCACATGGAAAAATGTGGGTTCATTAGGAAGAGCCAGTATGGATTTCTAAAGGGAAAATGGCACTTAAATAATTTGTAGGAGTTTTTTGAAGAGGTAACAGAGAGGGTTGATGAGGGTAATGCTGTTGATGTGGTGTACATGGACTTTCAAAAGGCATTTGATACAGCGCCACACAACAGACTTGTGAGAAGAGCTATAGCTCATGGAATAAAAGGGCCAGTAGCAATGTGGATGTAAAATTGACTGAGTAATAGGAAACAGCGAATAATGGTTCATGGATATTTTTCGGGCTGGAGGAAGGTTTGTAGTGGAGTTCCCCAGGGGCCGGCATTGCGATCCTTGCTTTTCTTCATACATATTAATGACCTAGATCTTGGTGTTTACGGTACAGTTTCAAAGCTTTGCGAATGATATGAAACTTGGAAGCATTGTAAATTGTGGGGAGGACAGTATAGAAATTCGAAAGGACATAGACCAGTTGGTGGAGTAGGAAGATAGATGGTAGATGAAGTTCAATGTGGAGAAGTGTGAGGTGGTGCATTTTGGTAGGAAGACTATGGTGAGGCAATATAAAATAAAGGGTGCAATTCTTATGGGTGTGCAGGAGCAGATGGACCTGGATGTATATGTGCATAGATCATTGAACGTGGCAGGTTAGGTGGCAAGAGCAGTTAATAAAGCATACAGTAACCTGGGCTTTATTAATAGAGGTATAGAGTACAAGAGCAGGGGGAATATGCTGAGCTTATATTAGACACTAGTTAGACCTCAGCTGGAGTATTGTGTACAGTTCTGTGTGCCACACTATAGGAAAGATGTGAGTGCAGAAGAGGCTTACAAAAATGGTTCCAGGGATGAGAAACTTCAGTTATGAAGATTGATTGGGGAAGCTGGAACTATTCTCCTTGGACAGGAGAAGGCGAAGAAGAGTCTTGATAGACATGTTCAAATCATGAGGGTG
Organism: Carcharodon carcharias; assembly: GCF_017639515.1. Classification (NCBI taxonomy): domain Eukaryota; kingdom Metazoa; phylum Chordata; class Chondrichthyes; order Lamniformes; family Lamnidae; genus Carcharodon; species Carcharodon carcharias. The sequence continues at coordinate 128,027,624 of NC_054467.1, read as the reverse complement.
CTGGGCAGAGTAGATAGGGAGAAACTGTTCCTGCTCATAAAAGGATCAAGAATGAAAGGGCATAGATTTAAAGTAATTTGCAAAAGAAGCAAATGTGACATGAGAAAAAAAACTTTTTCACACAGCAAATAGTTCGAATCTGGAATGCACTGCCTGGAACTGTAGTGGAGGCAGGTTCAATCGAGGCATTCAAGAAGGCATTGGATGATTATTTGAATAGAAATAATGTATAAGAGTATGAGGAAAAGGCAGGAGAATGGCACTAAATCATAAAGCTCATTTGGAGAGCTGGTGCAGATTTATGGGCCTAATGTCCTCCTTCTGCACTGTAACAATTCTGTGAATTTGTGATTCTGTGATATGTGCTCCAGTGGGTTCTTTAAGTTTTCAAATACGCTTATTGAACATATTTACCCCCATAAGTCTTATGCCTTTGGCTATATTGAACATGAACCTGTCTACGGTGATATTTTTGTAGCATTCTGGAATCACAATTATTACCAAAGCTGGCATAATAGAGTCATCGTAAACTTGAAGAGTGTTTGTCACAGTAGCGAGAAAAAGCTGTGTAAAATACACATGGTGGATTTTGTGGCTCAGTATAGATACATACACGCCAATCTCAATGAGAAACAACACTGAGATGCTTGTGATCCTGACTGAGCATTCCTTAAAATGACCTGGTGCTTTACCATGCCTGATGTTTTGCAGATGTTGTAGCTCACTCTTAGGAAGTGACTGTTCCACATGTCAAACTGATGAAGTCTTCCTCTTCTTTGGCCTGCATATCTTTGTGAAGTGGTTCCTCTTTAAGCACGAGTTGCACTGTTCCCCTCGAGCTGAACATGGTGTTGTGACTTGATAAGTATTTCCACAGTTTGGGCAAAGTTTTTACAGTAGCTGGCCATGATGTGGGATGTGTTGATGAGAATGCTGAGGTCTCTTTGTCCATAACCCTTTGCACTTGAGCAAGTTTGGCTGGCTGTGTCTACAACCCTGAGCCTAAGGGCGCATTTCTGTGTAACCTCTTCAAATATAACATGCCAGATTCTATATAGACTGCCAAGGCTCTGGCTTTTCTCAAAGTTAAACCATCATTTTCCATGAGGTGGTGTTTCATAATTTGTGGAATTGAAGTCTTTTCAATTCACTGATCCCAAGTTAGTTTGTTAGTTAGTGTGCCAAATTTACATGCGGGAACCAATTGCCACATCATTGCCACATACTATTTTATGGGCTCGCCATTTCCCTACCATCTCTGACAGAACTTATATTGTTCAAGCATCGCACTTTTCTTTAGGATGAAGCATCTTTCAAGAGCACTTTGCGCGATACCTATTGTGGATGTGTCATATGTGAGCTGCTCGAATATTTGCCATCCTTCTGCTCTGTGACAATGTATGAGTAATCTCTTCTTGTGGGTCACTGCTACACTGTCCATCCCTGTAGAGAGAAAATAGGTCTTGAACCCTGAAATCTATTGATCCCACAGCATGGTTGGATCTCCTGGCAGAAATAAGTAAAGGTGCAGGAGCTGGTAAATTTAGATTATTTGTCATCACCCTCATCGCCAGTTGCTGCGTTTTATGCATCAGAGATGTGCAGAGATAATAAACTCCAGTTTCTGTGTGCAGGAGGAGTTTTATTCAATGCTTTAAAATGTCTGCTCTCTCATACTTACAGCAACTTGCTTACAGTCTAGCTTATTTTTCTAACTGACCATACCCAGACTTAACTAATCATACATAGTGAGCAGTCAACAGTCAATAGACACACATAATCAAACACCAAAGAATTGAACAACTGAACACTGCAACACACAATAAAACTCAGTATGAGTGACAAAATTATTATAGCGGTGCTAAAGTTGTGCATGTGGACTTTATTTTTGTTTTTATAAGATGACACAACTAAAAGCTTATTGAGTTTTTGGGCACAGAGGAGAATCTAGGGATGATAACATTGGGTGATTTTCTACTGCAGGGTCTCTGATATTAATTGTCATTATAATTCAAACTTGTGCAAGAGGTAGCGCACAACCCCTTTCCAATGACCCTAGCAAGACTATGCTGCAAGACAATTCAGACCGAATGAAGCATCTGTTGCATGTCTCCCACATCCTTTATTTTGCCTTTGGCAGCTGCATTATACCAATACTTATCTTCAGCTATGGGTGCAGCAAATAGCTGTGTCCTCCTCTGCACTACTTTCAGGCCGCCCTTTCAGAATGGAAAACTATTAATAGATTGTTTTAATTAAAGGAGTCACAAATTCTGTTCCCTAGCCACTGACACCATCACTCTCCCTGCTCACTATGTGAAGCTGAACTGAACTATTTTTAGCCTCAATCTCCTAACTGACATCCAACCAAGCTTCCAACCCTTTATCCCCCCCATTACCAATGTTTCTACCTCCATAATAGTCCCCGCCTCCTCTCCTGCCTCAGCTTCTTTTTTTTATTCATTCACAGGATGTGGGCTTTGCTGGCTGGGCAAGCCTTACTTCCTGCTCCTGGTTTCCCTTGAGAAGGTGGTGGTGAGCTGCCTTCTTGAACTGCTGCAGTCCATGTGGTGTAGGTATGCTCCCAGTGCTGTTAGGAAGGGTGTTCCAGGATTTTGACCCAGTGACAGTGAAGGACCGGTGATATATTTCCCAGTCAGGATGGTGACTGACTTGGAGGGGAACCTCCAGGTGGTGCTGTTCCCATCTATCTTTGTCCTTCTAGGTGGTAGTGGTTGTGGGTTTGGAAGATGCTGTCTAAGGAGCCTTGGTGAATTCCTGCTGCTTAAACATACGTCATGCCTCTGTTACCACCCAACCTGACTATTCCAATGCTCTCAAAGCCAATCAACTGTCACACTTTGGAAACTTGGCCTCATCCAAAAGTCTGCTGCTACATCCTAACTTACACCAAGTCCTGTTCAAATGAATGTTTATATACCAACTGTTCAGCAAAGTCTCAATTTTAAAATTTTCACCTTTGTATTCAAATCCTTCTATATCCCTGTACCCTTACCCAGCCCTACAACTCTTTGAGTGTATTTCAGTCAGTGCAATACCTCTATAGCCCCCCAAGCAAGATCCATGCGCTCCTCCAATTCTGATCTCTGTGCATCTCCAATTTTTAGTGCATTGATGTAAGTTGAGGAGCTTTTTCTTTAAACAAAAGTAAACAATGATTTTTATTTATAGGTAAAATCTCTGAAGATGCTTCATAGAAGCTTTATTCAAAAAAAACGGCAAGCCCTGTGAAGAGATATTAGGACCAAAGTTCAGTCAAAGATGTAGGCTTTAAGGAGTGTCTTAATGGAGGAAAGAAAGGTGGAGATGTGGAGTTGTTTAGGGTGGGAATTCAGAATTTAGGGCTGAGGCAGTTGAATGGACTAATAGAGAAAGATTGTAGAACTTTGCAGTAGAGAGGGATCTGGATGTCCTGGTATGTGAATCACAAAATGATTGTATGCAGGTACAGCAAGTGATTATGAAGGCAAATAGAATGTCATAATTTATTGCAAGGGAAATGGAGTATAAAAGTAGGGAAGTTTTGCTTACAGGGCATTGGTAAGATCACATTTGAAATACTGTGTACAGTTTTGGTCTCCTAACTTAAGAACGGATATAATTGCATTAGAAACAGTTCAGAAAAGGTTTACTCAACTGATTCCTCGGATGAAGGGATTATCTAATGAGGAAAAGTTGAACAGGTTGGGCCTGTATCTCTTGGAGTTTAGAAGGATTAGAAGTGATCATAATGAAACATATAAGATTCTCAGGGGACTTGGCAGAGTGCATACCAGGATGCTCTTCCCCTTATGGGAGAGACTAGAACTATGGGTCACAGTTTAATAATAAGTGGTCTTCCATTTAAGAGGGAGGTGCGAAGAGTTTTTTTTCCCCTTAGAGGGCCACAATCCGTGTAATTCTCTTCCCCAGAGAGCAGTGGAGGCAGAATCATTGAATATTTTGAAGGTCGAGCTAGAAAGTCCTTAATTGACAAAGGAGTCAAAGGGTATAGGCAGGAACATAGAGTTGAGGTCACCAGCAGATCAGCTATGATCTTATCAAATGGCAAACCAGGCTTAAGAGACCCGAAAGGCCTACTCTTACTCCTAATGTATGTCGATGGTGGAGCAAAGAAGTTTGGAGATGTGCAAGAGACCAGAATTGCAGGAGCGCAGAGATCTTGGAGGGCTATAAGTACTGTACTGAGTGAAATACAATTTTTGCTTTCAAGTATACAAAAACCTCATTATACTTGCATTAACAATAACACCAACAATGATAATAAAATTCTGCCTGAACTTACCACAAAGAGCAACACTAACTGTGTTTTACAATATCTGCAGCCACTGAGCCATTTCTCTGTGCCATTTGTTAGAAGGAATCCATACAACCTGCTGTGGAATCAATGAAACAGAGAAAAACTTTTGGTTGTAAAGACTTACCTCACAATATTTGTATGTGAACAATATTTTTGTAGAAACTCATACCACAGGAGGTAAACTAATCATATCCAATTGAAGTGAAATGTCACGCAGTTGCAATTCTTTCCTTCATGGTTCTTCTGAAAAACACTCAAGAACAATCAAAGGTACAGAAGCAGCTTTCTCACCACTTACAAGTATCAAGAAACTAATATGTCAAACAGCATTTTGCTTTCAACTTTCTCAAAAGCCTCCCAGTTTCAGGCCATGAAATTAGTCTCCACAGCATTGATGGTGGCGGCATTACAGAAGGCCCAAGATGAATGGTGGATGCAAGACTTGGAGCCACCCTCGGTGCCACCTGTATGGTGCACCATAACTTACAGAGCACTAATCCACATGTAATGTGCATGTGTTGGAGGAGGAAGAGGGGGAAGATCATAACATCAATTAGTCTCTCCAGCTGATTGGATGCACATTTCTACCATTTTGGACCATGTGCATTCAGTTAATGTTCTTTCCCCCTCATTTACAGAAGAGCATGTGCTTGGCTGCACAAGGGACCCCACCCTCCCCCTGCCCCACCCTCCCCCTGCCCCACCCTCCCCCCACTTCCCCACTAGCATTATTTAAAGAGACAACCATTAAACTTGCAACTGAAGTGTTTTCGACTTACTATGGCTTTGACAAAATTTGTGGAAGTACTGTGTTCTGTTCTTGGAGGACTTTTGCTGACTTGTTGGATTTTCAAGAGTGTCATGCTGCATGCTGACAGGGAGCTCAGGGTAGTTTTCGGCTCTGTCAAGAGAAAGCCTGCTTGAGTTATGGGAACAATAGTTTCAGTTCTTCTTGGGTGGCAACATGGTTTGGAAATAAAGAACAGGCAGTTGAGAGGGCAAGCAAAGTGCAGAGAGAGAAAGAGGGCTCTAAATAGAAGGCCTTACCCAGCCAGGGCCTTTAAACAGCCTTTTCTCTATTTCCAACTCAGCCAGGAGCAGTATCTGAGGTACCTGAATTCCAACAAGGAGATGGTTGCTGATCAGTGCCACAGCCACAATCTGACCTGTAGCTGCACAGCCAGGTAAGAATGGTGCGATCATTGGCCAACAAGGTCATTGTCACTCTCAATGTCTACACTAGGGGATCCTTCAAGGGATGATAGGCAACATAATTAACATCTTGCAGATCGCCATTCAAAAGTGCATCAGGGAAGTCACAGAGGCTCTGTACAACAGGAGAAGGCACTTCATTGTCTTCACACTTACCTGAGAGAAGCAGGAGAAGAGAGCACACGGATTTGACAGGCTGGTGGAATTTCCAATAATTCAGGAGGCAGCCAACTTTCCACACGTTGATCTGGAGTGGAAGCAATTAATCCTTGATCCCAAGGGACTGCCTAAGAATAAGAAGAATAGTTAAAGGGGCAGTCATCCAGCTTGCAGGTAAGAGCTCTACATGTGCACAGTGAGATATTGTGGAACCATATCAGCCATTACTGGCTGCAAACTGGGATATGTTTGCAAAGTCACCTGCTCCCGCCTGGAAGGATCTGAGTGTGTATAAGTCGAGAGTGACAATGACCTTGGCAGCCACTGGCAGCACCATTCTTACCCTGATGTGAGACCAAAGGAAGTAGCACAGTTCTGTGACCAACTTCTTGATGAATGTCAGTTGCCACAGACATTGCTCCTGGTTGAGATGGAAGAAGGGGAAGTACTCCCTGAAAACCCTTAGATAAAGCCTTTGGGAGAGCCCTTGTTATGACACAGCAGTTGATAAAGGCTCAGTTATTCAAAATCCCAGAGGGAAACTTTAAACAACTGCCATAACCTATATTTTTAATTGGTATGTTTGAGTTGCAGCTCTAAATTCAGGAATCAGACCACCAGTTCTCAAGAGGTTTTTATATCAAACTACATGAGACATTTATTAATTTACACAAGTTAAACATATACACATGACTACAAATTACTACTAGCATAACTTTTTAACAAATTCCCAAACTAATCTCCACTAATGCAACAACAACCCATAGACTTTAAGCAGACACCAGACAAAGCATTTTCACCTTCCACGTTCAAAATGAGCTTCCTTTCACTTTGGTCCCTTGGCTGACACAGTTGTAGGATTAGGAGCTTTGATATTACATGTCTCTGCCCTGCACATGCAAAACTGCTTTCTGTTATACCCAACACTCCCCTTTGAATGTAAATTTTCATTGAATCATCAGGCCCTTTGAACTCCACCTCTTCTAACAATAAAAGCCCCTTTCATAATATAAATTGTATTCGTAATATAAACATTGATTGGTGTGCCCTAGCTGGTGCAAGATTTCGCCCCCAGTCTTTGAATGCTCTATTCAACCAAATATGAATGCTCTCGACCTCTGTATTTATATCTCAAAACCATTATACTTCAAAGCACCCAGACTAGTTGGCTCTAATCCAATCAAAACAGACACATAGAGATATCCACAGACTAAACCTCTATTTAAAAAAAAATTCCTATACATTAAATACATTAATAGCTTCATGAAAACCGTCTTCTTCATCACTCTGTGCGGAGCTTCCCTACGCAATAGCCTCAGTTCCATCTCCTTGTTGTGTTGCAGCCCCAGTTGCTGGGGTCTATTCCGTATACTCCATGATAGTATGCAAGCTGTGATTCTCTCCAGCGGAAACACCTCAGATCCTGGACGGAATTTTCCGAGCCTTCTGACAGCGGGTGTAATAGGTAACATGTACCGAAAATATGGTGGGACCCACTTTACGACAGTGTGAAAGCAGGCTGTGATCTTCCGCTCAGCCCGCCAATGGCGGGTCGCAGTTCCTTCCTTCGGTCGTGGAGAGCTAGTTGTAACACATTAGCATATAATTAAATGGCCATGTCGCCAGGCTGTAGCATCTGTCCACGTCAGCGGGAAGCACACCAACATGCTTCACAACAGCGCACAGGCGACGTGCACTTGGTGGCTTTCACTTTGGGGGAACTGAGGTGAGTGAGCTGTAGCGTTGTTCATGGCTTGCGTGTTCCTTACAGGCCTCAGGAGCAGCGGGAGGGTGGGGGAAACAGATGCCCTGCCCGGCAGGTGAGAGCTGAGTGTTGAGGGGTGTCTGGGGGCAAGTGCTGGCCAGCCTTGGAGGCAACTGCTGAGGTGGGGTGGGGGTCAAGTGCTGCCCTGGCACTGGCATTCTGCACACAGGCAATCGAGGTGGGCGGCAGGGTAAGCGAGGAAAATGGCCACGCATTAGGGACACCTGTATAAACTGACCATGCCTCTGCAACTAAGACAAATCAGGCGCAGCCACAGTGATGATTGAGGTCAGGCTACTGGCCAGCCCACCCAAGCAAGCATCGCGCCACCAAGCACTCCATACCTTACCTCTCCCACGCCCCCTCCCCCACCCCGGCACAGAATTCAAGTCCGCCACCACTTTATTGGATCGCAGAGCAGTTGGACTGCACATGTTTTATAATCTCCTCACCAATGCTGGCCATGTAGCAGTCACTGCTGGTGGTGCTCACAGCCCCTTGCAACCTCAGCATCCTGGTTTGGACCAGCGCCCTCCATGTCGCAGGTTGACAGGGCAACATGCAGTGCACACATCTGTGGCCATCCAGGGGGTGACCAGCACTTTCTGGGAAGCGTTAAGGGGCCACGAGAGGCAAAAAGTCCAGCCATGATAACCATGTCTCTCTCTTTCATGTTGCAGGAGGACCCTGTCAGGACCATGGATCCTGGTGACCTAGCTGTATGCCTGATGGCCTACAGAGACCATAGAAGATGGAGGAGAGAGTGACTGAGGCTCCTGGCTGTGCAAAAGCAGGAGCAGCAACCTCATGAAGAAGGGGCAGCAGGGGTTCCTGCACACGCTGCCCAGGAGCAACAGTGAGCCGTGGCTGGTTGGTGCATAGCGACACCAGGGTCTATAGACATTGTCTATCATTCCTGCAGATGGCTGAAAACCAATGTCACCGATGACTGCGCATGTCTAGGGACCTGGTCACTCACATCTGCCACTTACTGCAGGACTTGGCGCCAAGGGGACATAGGGGGCATCTACTGCCAGTGGCCGTGAAAGTGACCGCGTTGCACAATTTCTATGTCAGTGGTTCCTTTCAAGGCTCCACAGGTGACCTCTGTGGGATTTCATAATCTGCCAACCGCAAATGCATCCATGAGGTCACAGATGCCATCGTCTCCATGGCACACAACTTTGTGCATTTTGCCTGGGACCAGGACATCCAGGATGCAAAGGCCATTGGATTCACCCTGATCTCGGGATTCCCACAGGTGCAGGGTGCGATTGACTGCACTCATGTGGTGCTCAGGTCTCCATCACTACACACGGTGAACTTTTTCATTCGCAAGGGCTTCTATTCACTGAACGTGCAGCTGGTATGTGACCAGCAGAACGCATCCTGCAGGTGTGTGCACGGTTTCCTGGGAGTGTGCACAACACCTACATCCTGAGTCACTCGCAGTTCCCTGCAGTCTTCCAGGGCCACAGAGGCTGCAGGGTTGGCTCCTTGGGGACAAATGCTACCCCCATAGGCCTTGGCTGATGACATCCATGCGGCGGCCTCAGACTGCAGCAGAGCGACACTAAAAAGACACTTAAAGATGTTGAGAGCACACAGAAAGAATGAGAGAACTCTGTGCCACCTGCCCACTACATTCTGGCAGCAATGACCAGCACTGCCATGGTGCAGGCATCAGTAATGTTTCTAGGGAGTGTGAGGCTGTACCATTACTGTGGTCTGAAGGTTGCACAGAGCACAGGGAAGAGACCCTGGACTGAGACACCTGCCTTTATCCTGGGCAGAAAGTTTTCACATCGGAGTGACAAGAACACTGCTCATCAGAACAAGGAGCCACAGGCAGGGAGACATTCTTGTGAGTTTATTGATAATAGTGAACATTGTGTACAAGTGACTAACCCCGTGCCCAGGCTGTGTAACTAATTCTCCAGTGGGCACCCCGGGGACTGGGGTGCTTTATCAACCCCCTTAATCACATTTTCATTTAATGTTTGTAAGTTTCCTTTAGTTTTACATTTTGGTTTTACAGTTCCCTAATTTAGGGGCTGTGTTTATTTTGTCCCTGATTTTGTTAATTTAGTTTATTTGGTTCACTCAAAAAGAGTTAATTCTCCTTAACTGTCCTAACCCTGCCGCTACATCTTGGCGCTCCCTGGGCATCCACAGCAGAGGAGGAGGCAGCCTGCTGACTGTGACGGCCTGTCTGTGATAACTTTGGCAGGAATCCTCTGGAGGGCCAAGGCTTGGTGGGCCCTGGCTTGCTTTCGGGGTCCTGCAGTGCGGCAGTGGCACTCTCCTCGGCACGTGAAACTGGAGCTGTGGAGGTCACAGGAAGAGGGGAGTCAGATGGGCTGATCACTCCCAGAGTCACGTGGGTGGTTGGCCCTGGAGCATGCACCTGCTGGCCCTCCTCCCTGTGGGTGCAAAGGACCTCTGGCTGACTCCATGAGTGGAAGAGATAGCTAGAGTCAGATCGAGCCGCCCAACACTCCTCTCACGTGCACACTGTTGAAGGCCCACTATGGCTTCTGTGATGGAGTTAAGCCCTCAAAGCAGTACAGGAGTGACATCCTGGACCAAGCTCTCCATGGCAGCTGCCATCCTGCCAGTGTTGACCTCGGTGCATTGCAATGCTGGCGTTATCACCTTAGCCTGAAGATGGATGGACTCCTCCATCATGCCTTGCAATCTGAGGAGTACAGCAGCCATCTCTTCCTGATGTTCCCTAGCTTGCCTTTGCAGCTCCAGCAACTGTGACATGACTGAGTCCAGAGGCTCGTCATCTGACTCAGACTCAGCACCATTCTGGCCTCCAGTAGTCCTCCGAGTGTCAGGGACCTGGGAAGTCCCTGCCTCCACTTGCTGTGGATCAGAAAGTGCGATGCGCCTCCCAGATTGTGGTCCTAAGGCTGCTCTAAAGTTAAGTCCAACTGAGGCGTGTGTCTCTGTGCTGGTGGCGGGTGTGGGTGAGCGCTGTGGCAGAATTTCAGGGAGGGTGCCTTTAGATTCCTCTTTGGAGGTTTCTTTGGAGCTTGCTTGGAGGATCTGAGTCGTGTAATCCTTCTGTTGCTTCCCAGGTGTGCCTGTGAAAGAGGACACATCACTCATGGCATGGTTGTTTGATGGATGTTGCATTGCTGGATCCTCACTTGGTAGAGCAGCGCCGACCTCACTGTCAGCACAGGAACAGTCCCAGTCAGCTCTGGCCAGCTGGATGGCTCTGTTTTCAAATTCTGTGAAAACTTTGGATTCCAACATCCCTCCACCTATCTGCAACCTTTCTGTCCTGTTGTGTGCCAGTTTGTCCTGCATGGATAGAGATGGGAAGAATGTATCAGGATGCCTGCTGGGCCAGATGATAAGTATGCTTGGCCTGTGTGGGTGGTGAGTGGTCCCATGGATGGGATGAGGACAATGATGGTGAGTGTGAAAGCGTGAATGGTATGTCACTTGCATTGGCAGTGAGTGAGTGGATGTGTGATGGGTTTGTGAGTGTGTGAGTTGGGAGTGATGAAAAAAGTGACTTACTCTGATGGAACAGAACAGATCATTTGTCCTTTTGTGGCATTGGGCGTCTGTCCTTTTCTGAAGGGTGTTGGTGCTGACTACCATTACCACTGCCTCCCAAGCCAGGTTGGTGACTTTGCTGCCCATCCTGCGGCCAGAGCAGGGGTAGAGCACATCCCAGCGGGTCTACATGACATCCAACAGTTGCTCAAGGAATCTGCCATTGAAGCGGGGGCTGCAGTCTTTTTGCCTTTGCTAGCCATGTCGCCCAGACAGCAGTGGTGAACTGGCAGTGATGAGCAATTCACTAATGGCTGCCTTTTAAAGATGGTGGCCGGCATGATGCAGCAGCAGGGTTTTGGCAAACGGGCGAATGAGACCCCGCCTGCCATGGAAACGGAGTGTTTCGGTGGAAAGAATATATAATGAGGCCGGCTCAGGAAGATATGGCGTGAAAACCGTCATTTTCATCGGTGGGTAGGAGTCCATTTTAGCTGCCCACTACTGCACTTAGTGCAATTCTGGGAAAATTCTGCCCTCTATGTTAGTGAAGACTCTGGTCAAACAAGACTGTGTCATCACACCAACCCTCTTCTCCAACATCTTCACTACAATACTGCACTGCACATCCAACAAGTTACCCATAGGCATGGAGACAATTTACAGAACAGATGAGAAACTGCTCAACCTACACCACCTTCAATCCAAAACCAAAATCACTCAAACTACAGTCATTGAGTTCCAGTATGCGGATGAGAACTGTATGTGTGCTCACTCAGAAACTGAGCTCCAGTTAATTGTTGACACCATCACTGAAATATATAAGAAAGTGGGCCTTTCACCAAACACCCAGAAAACTAAAGTCCTCTTCCAACCAGCTCCCACAGGACAACACCTTCCCCCATCATTGATTAAGATCAATGGCAAGATGCTGAAAAATGTACAGCATATTACATATTTTGGGAGCCCATGAAATAGCGTTAGTGGTGATCCCTCCTGCAGTTTATTCAGCTGTGATCAAATAGGAGAGGATGTTCGCTGTGCATCAAATCAGCCTGAGAGATTTTTGACATCTTGATCTGCCCACTGCGACATGCCAGCTCCAGCACTCTTCCCATTTAAGGCATTATGTGTGGGTTATGTAGGAAATGGTCAGAGACGCTGTACCTGGCATTTTGAGGGCCCCCTGTTTGTGTTGTCATCTGCTCCAGCAATGCTAAGGAAATAAAAGCAAAATATTGTGGATGCTGGAGATCTAAAATAAAAACAGAAGGTGCTGGAAAAACTCAGCAGATCTGGTAGCATCTGTGGAGAAAGAAACAGAAGTAAACATTTTGAGTCCAATATGACTCTTCTTCAGAACTTCAAAACACTAAGGAGCTGAATGTCGTGGCACTCATCCTTCGATTAAACAGCTTAAAGCAAGGATTCTACAAGGTGCTCAACAATTTTAGATCATAACCACCGTCCCATTTTGTGGGTCAGCAGCTATTTGTAATAATTCTACTATTGCCATTAACTCCTCCCCTATACCCATCATTTGTTTCTTTCCGTGCCCCATTACCATTTACTTTGGCCTTGCATCATCATCTCTTTTGTTATCTAACCTCTTCTGTCCTCCAGTCTATCACAAGCCGTCCCTTTTGTACATTCCTCCTGGGTCCCCATTCCCTTCCTCTATTTGCTTAAAACCTGTTACATCTCTGACTGTTTCAAATTCTGAGGAAAGCTGAGTAACCTGAAATGTGAACTACATTTCTCTCTCCACAGGTGTTGCCTGACCTGTAATGTATTTCTTGAATTCCCTGTTTTTATTAATAATATGATAACTTTCTGCCTCAACTCCTTGCATTCAGAGATTAGTGAAGATGAGAGCATACTAAACCAGGCCAGACCATTGTTATTTCCAAACTCCTGTAGTATTATTTACATTGGACAGCAACTATTGTTTTTGATTATCAGAAATGGAATGGGAAAATGTCAGTTGTCACATCAAACTCACTCCTTTCCAACCATGTACAATGTAACTGTCATGACCTTGCCCCAATTTATTCCATCTGCAGAGGGAGGTCATTAGTCATTGAAGAAAATTGCCAAAAAGATAAAACCCCAAAATTTCTCCCTGATTCCGCAAGGGCCAGCAACCTTTCAGCCACACACATTTTGTTAATTCTTTCACAGGACTTGGGCATCACTGGGAAGGCCAATATCTGTTACCCATCCCTAGTTACCCTTAAGAAGGTGGTAGTGAGCTGCCTTCTTGAACTGCTGCAGTCCATGAGGTGTAGGTACACCCATAGTGCTGTTAGGGTGATAGTTCCAGGATTTGATCCAATTACCGTGAAGGAATTATGATAAAGTTCCATTTTAGGATGGTGTGTGGCTTGGAGGGGAATTTGCAGGTGATGGTGTTCCCATACAGCTGTTGCCCTTGTCCTTCAATGTGGCAGAGGTCGCAGGTTTGGCAGGTTCTTTCAAAGCAGAGTGACTGTGTAAGTTGCTGCAGTGCATCTTATAGATGATGCACACAGGTGCCACTGGGACTGAACGTTTGAGGTGGTAGATGGAGCACCAGTCAAGCTGGCTGCTTTGTCCTGGATGGTGTTGAGCTACTTGAGTGCTGTTGGAGCTGAACCTTTCAAGGCAAGTAGAGAATATTCCACTACGTTCCTGATTTGTGCCTTGTAGATGGTGGACAGGCTTTGGGATGTCAGGAAGTGAGTCATTCCAAACAGAATTCCTAGCCTCTGACCTGCTCTTGTAGCCACAGTATTTATATGGCTAGTCCAGTTCAGTTTCTGGTCAATGGTAATCCCCAGGATGTTGATTGTGGGGGATTGATCAATGGTAATGCCATTGAATGTCAAAGTAGATGACTAGATTATCTCTTGTTGGAAATGGTCATTGCCTAGCACTTGTGTGGCACGAATATTTCCTGCCACTTGTCAGCCCAAGCTTCAATGTTGTCCAGACCTTGCTGAATATGGACACAGACTGTTTCAGTATTTGAGAAGACATGAATAATACTGAACATTGTGCAATCGTCAGTGACCTTATGATAAGGAAAAGGTCATTATGAAGCAGCTGCAGATGGTTGGGCTAAGACACTAACTGAGGAACTCCTGCAGTGATGTCCTGAGACTGAGATGAGCGAACTCCAACAACCACAACCATTTTCCTTTGTGCTAGGCATAACTCCAACCAATGGAGAGTTTTCCACCTAATTCCCATTGACTCCAGCTTTGCTAGGGCTCCTTGATGCCATACTCAATTAAATGCTGGCTTAATGTCAAGGAAATGTCGCTCTCACCTCACCAGCTTTTTTGCCCGTGTTTGGACCAAGCAGTAATGAGGTCAGAAACTGAGTGGCCCCAACAGAACTCATACTAAATGTCATTGAACAGGTTATTGCTGAATAAGTGCTGCTTGATAGTACAGTTGATGACACCTTCCATCACTTTGCTGATGATTGTGAGTGTTGTGTGGGAATCCATATTTCTAAATTTAATTTTTATATTTTTTGAGGTAGATCCTACCTCAAAGCAGAAACTAAATTGAAAATGGAACTGAAAGGAAAGCAGAAAAGGTGAAGATAGGAATGAAACTGAACTTCCCAGTCTCTGAGGAAATCAGGAACAGGCTGAGGTTGGGAAATCAGACCTGAACCTGGGTAGAAGATGTAAAAGAACCCAAATCAGCCCAAGATGGGCAGCAGCAGTTGCTGAGTCCACTGGAGCAGAGCAGAAAGCTAACAAAAAATCAAGGAGAAGAGGCTGGATCCGGAAGCTGAGAAGAAGCAAAGAAAGCAAATTGCTGCAGCTGATCTCTGTTTCTTGAAGGTAACATTGATGGATTGATGTCACCCACACAGAGTTAAGCTGGTTCTGCACACATCTGGCATTTGTGGTCAAGTCCTTGCTTGTGGAACTTGAGTTTGTTGTGTACTGCTATTGGCTCGGGTTCAGAATATTAACTAAAATTCCTTGTGAGGAAGATAGAGTTTGAGGGACTTCTGACTCAGTGTGGTCACCAAAATCTGAATGGAAATGCTGAGCCAATTCATAAGATCTGTCTTAGCTGTATATGCCATTTACTGTGCAATTTATAGCTTACATTCACCACAATTTGCCTGCTAATCTATGGCCAACTCATGTCAATTCTGGATGTTAGAGTATAGAATAGGTATTATTTAGTGTTTGCTTTGTTGAGTCATGTATACTATAAAGTCTTCTGTTTTAAACTGTGGAATGTTGTGCCTTTGTTCTGGGATTTTGTACTTTGTCTCTTTTTTTAAAGTTATTGGTCTCCACCAAGATCATAACAGAGAGCTGATGGGGCAGTACTTCCGAGTTGGATTTGTCAAGCTTTCTTAGACAGGGAATATCTGACAATTTTCCAAATTGTCGGTTAGATGCCAGTAATATAGCTGCACTGGAACAGCTTGGCTAGGAGTGCAGCTACTGCTGAAGCACAAGTCTTCAGTACTATTGTCGGAATGTTGTCAGGGCCCATAGCCTTTGCAGTATCCAGTGCCTTCAGCCGTTTCTTGATATCATATGGAGTGAATCAAATTGGCTGAAGACTGGCGTCTGTGATGCTGAGGACCTCCAACGGAGGCCAGGATGGATCATCCACTCTGAATTTCTGGCTGAAAATCATTACAAGTGCTTCATTCTTGCCTTTTGCACTGATGTGCTGGGATCCCCCATCATTAAGGGTGGGGGTATTTGTGGAGCCTCCTCCTCCAATGTGTTGTTTAATTGTCCACCACTGTCACGAAGAGATATTAAAGTCTATAATGTTATTGAAAATTATTTTTAAATTGGAATTGTAGTAGGGTCTATGTCTATGTTTTGTCTATGTGTGTATCTGTGTGTGGCTTAATTGGATTAAGGGCAGCTAGTCTGGGTGCTTTGACGTATTTTAGTTTGAGATGTTAATTAGATAAACATAAGGAGGAGAAGGTAAAATGTAGATTTGCATTTGTTGAATAAACTATTCAAAAAATGGGTAAAAGCTTGCACCTATTTGGGAGACACTAAGCAATGTGCTTATATTACTAATAAAATTGGCGGAATGAAAAGATTATTATTAGGAGAGCTACAATTAAAAAAACCTAGTAATACAATGGAAAATTTACATTCAAGGGGGAAGCTGGGTATAAACAGAAATAGGTTTGTGTGTGTAAGTCAAGAGGCATTTAAGATCTAATCAGCCTGTAAGCCTACAACTGTGTCTGCAAAGGAACCAAATTGCAAGGAACCTCATTTTTGAATTTGTAAGGTCAAATGTGCTTTGCCCGGTGTCTTTTTAAAGTCTATGATTACTGTTGCCATGGTGAAGATTAATTTAGGGATTTGTTTAAAAGTTATTTGGTAGTAATTTGTAGACACGTGTATGTGTTTAATTTATTATTACATTACTAAATATTTTATTTAGTTTTATATAAAAAAAACCTTTTGAGGCTCAGTGGTCTTATTCTTGAATTCAGAGTTGCATCTCAAACATACCAATTGAAAAATAGGTTCTGACAGTTGCTTAAGTTTCCCACTGCAATTTAAACAACTCAGCCTTTACCAAATGCTGTGTCATAACAACCACATTCACAACTGGATGTAGCAGGAGTGCAGAATTTTGATCTAACCCATTGTTTGTGGGATCACTTAGTCCTATCTATCACCAGCTGCTTATGCTGTTTGGCATGCATGCAATCCTGTGTTGTAGCTTCACCAGCTTGACAACTCATTTTTAGGTATGCCTGGTGCCGTAGCTGGCATGCCCTCCTGCACTCCTTTCTTTATTCATTCAGGGGATGTATCTTCGCTGGCTGGGCAAGCTTTTATTGCCCATCCTAACTGTACATGAGAAGGTGGTGGTGAGCTGCCTCCTTGAACTGCTGCAGTTCATGTGGTGTAGGTATACCCACAGTACTGTCAGGAAGGAAGTTCCAGTATTTTGACCCAGCAACAGTAAAGAAACATTGATATAATTCCAAGTCAGGATGGTGAGCAACTTGGAGGGGAACTTCCAGGTGATGTTTTTCCCATCTATCTCTCTTCATTGAACCAGGGTTGATTCCACAACTTGATGGTAATGGTAGACTGGGAGATATTCCAGGCCATGGGGTTACAGATTGTGCTGCTGATGGCCCATAGTGCCTCAGATGCACAATGTTCAGTTGCTAGAACATTCTAGATCAAACCCAACTGCTACCAATACCATACTGTCATAGACAGATGCATAATAGATACAAGGTTAAATGCTTTTTCCCTGTTGCTTGTTCCCTCATCACCTGCCGGAGACTCAGTCTACCAATTACATTCTTTAGGACTCGGCCAGCTTGGTCAGTATTGGTACTACAGGACCACGCTTCATAACGGGCATTCGAGTTCCTCTCCAAGCCAATCACCATCCTAATTTGGAAATATATCGTTGTTCCTTCACTGTCTCTGGGTCAAAATCCTGGAACTCCCTCCCTAACAGCACTGTGGGTGTACCTACACTGCATGGACTGCTACAGTTTAAGAAGGCAGCTCACCACTGCCTTGTCAAGGGCAATTAGGGATGGGCTATAAATGCTGGCCTAGCCAGCAATGCCCACATCCCATAAATGAATTTTAAAAAGTCCTCCAGACTATATTCTGTGCCCATGTCGCCTTCAGTACTCCTTCCAGTTTGTGGTCAACGAAGAATGACTCAGCCATCAGCTGGATAGTGGGGATTGCAGTCAGAATAATCAACAGAAGGTTTCCTTGCCCATATTTGACTTGATGCCATAAGACTTCATGTGGTCTGGAATGACTGTTGAGGTCTCCCAGAGCAACTCCCTTCCATCTTTATACCAGTGTGGCACCACATCTGCTGGGTCTGTCCTGTCAGTGGGACAGGACATTCCAAGAGATGGTGATGGTGGTGACATTGTCTGCAAGGTGCAATTTGGTGAGTATGGCAATACCAGGCTGTTGCTTGGCTAGTCTGTGGGACAGCTCTCCCATTTTTGGCACAAGCCACCAGACGCTACTAAGGAGGACTTTACAGGGTTGACAAGGCTGCATCTGCCATTGTTGTTTCCGGTGCCTAGGTCAATGCTAAGTAGCCTGTCCAGTTTCATTCCTTTTTGACTGTGTAGCAGTTTGCTACAACTGAATGGCTTGCTCAGCCATTCTAGAGGGCATTCAGAGTCAACCAAAACCACATGTAGGCCAGGCTAGGTAAGCACGGCTGATTTCCTTCTCTAAAGGACATTAGTGAACCAGATGTGTTTTTACAACAGTCAGTGATGGTCACCATTACCAGCACGAGCTTTTAATTCCAGATTTATTCATTAATTGAATTTAAATTCCATCAGATGTTTGGGTATTTGAATTACAAGTCCAGTGACATTGCCACAATGCCACCGCCTCCCCAGAGCTAAATTAACATTCTCTTTAAATTCAGTTCATTCACGTCAGAATAAAGCTTCTTAAGAATCATTAAAAATATACCATTACCCACGTGCTGTTTTGTCTATTTATGGTGCTGTTGCTGTCCTGCTGAAATGAGATTTCTTCTGTGCAAATTGTCATTTATGAAATTTCTGGACAACTTACTGAGAAGTATATTTGCAAATGAACACCAAGCTTTATGAAAAGGTGCTTCAGTCTGTGGTAGCAGACACACCGCTTCACAAGAGAGGATCCTTTCACAATATTAAGTGAAAGCATTGTGAGCACAACATTACAATACGTAAGGCAAGTAAGACTTAAGGTATTCTAAATACATCCAACTTAAGCATCTAAAAATGAATATAGTTTTGTTAATACTTATATCCACTTTGACAGGACAACTATAGAATAAATAACTTATAAGCACTAGACATTTCTATTATTTATGGTTTGCCAAACACATTATATGTTAATGGTTTACCGCCAGGTTGCACTTAAGTGATACGCTAATGTACAATTGTGAAATATAGGTCAGTGCAAGTAATCCCCAAGCAACGAGATAAAGACGGTGAAGCTGAAGTCTTTATCAGTCAGTTCAGATAGTCCCTACCTGATATGCTCCTCTGGGTTTTAAAGGGCGAATGAACACAATGCAGTAAACACTCAATTCATACAATGTACTGACATCATCTTGTCAGATCCAAAATAAAAACTAACAGCAGCCATAACGAGTTTGAGTACTGCATCCTATCCTGTAAGTAAAATAAATTTCACCAGACAGCCGTAGAATTTGATTTTAACTGCAGCCCCAGATGAAGCTAGGCCGAGTTAAAATATTGCATGTAATTTAATGAGTGAACTGATTTTCTGCAGTAAGACAACGCTAAATAAATTCTTAGCATATCAGGCAATGCCTATGCATAGTTAAGTAATTTCTTAATCACTAATGACTTACTGATAATAATGTGCTTCATAGTGCTCAAAGGCACGCATGAGTAAGGAAGTGCATGCTTTATTTAGCACAGCAATTGTTAAATCAGAATTTATCAATTTGCAATTGATGGAAACTGGTGATGCCTTCTGTGGTTCACCATTTAATGTATTCTGACCCTGAAAATCTACAGTAGTTGTGTCAGATTCCTGCCATAACTTAAATGGGAGTCTACCAGAATGGCTGAAAACTTGGACAAGTGTAAACAGCACTGCAGATTTGCTATTGCCAATTTCGTGCTATAACTCAAGTTGATAATTTGTCACTAGAATTCACAAGAAAGATCATTCTTATATAATAGTTTAAAAACAAAAAGCCTTTGGAGCACATATTGCAATGGGATTTAGTTGCTATGAATATTTTCAAATATAATTTCCTTACTACATAGTTATTAATTCACAATTACTCACCAAAACTTAAGGAATATATTGATTCTATTAAACAGTGTTTGAAACATACTGCTAAGTTATGTGGATATGACAGATTTTGCCTTCAATTTAATGAGGTGTTCAGAGTGATTCTTGGAATTTCTTTATCTGGATTCCAAGAAAGATAAAAACTTGGAACTCGTAAATTTAGAAAACCGAAGTGAAGGGATAAGAACCACAACAGCAACATACTTGAAAGACATAAAATAATATGAGCCAAATCAAGAAATGGTGATAGACGAGTGCAAGGTTTGTATTTGAAATGAGACATTTTCTACTTCAGCTTTCCTGAAATGGAATTGCATTTTATGGCATTGCACATCAGCAAATTATGTACCACCAACATGTGGCTATCCATCGTTAATTTTAATTAATGTTATGTATTATTGATGAGGCTTGAGGTGAACAACTGTTAAAGAAAGTGCATTGGTTTGGCCAAACGGTGATTGCATTTCTTTCCCTTGTTTCATTTCACTTCAGATCCAGGATAATCATTAGTTTAAAGGACATGATTAAAAATATAGGATCAGTATCTTACACTAAATGATTGATAGATAAGTGAAATGAGTGATTTTGAAAAAACATGGATGTATTATGCTTGAGTCAATGCATTTGTTTCCTAAAGTGGATCTGTATTGGTATGTCTGTACATTTTTTTATACTTTATATGCGTATATTAGTTTACCTTTGCACCAGCATTGATTTTTAAAATTATAGTCAATAGATTCAGTTGAGAGTTCAATCATTTAAAAAAAACATTCTTAGTCTCTGGATGATGCTAGCAAAGCCGGCATGTATTGCCTATTTGTAGGTATCCTTGAGAAAATCATGTTGGACCTTCTTCCTGAAGTGCTATAGACCATGTGGTAATAGGTAGCAGCAGTCAGCAGCAGCTAGAGGAGAGTGCGAGAGGAGGACCCTGGGACAGGCAGTCAGCAGCACCTAGAGGAGAGTGTGAGAGGAGGACCCTAGGGCAGGCAGTCAGCAGCACCTAGAGGAGAGTGTGAGAGGAGGACCCCAGGATAGGCAGTCAGCAGCACCTAGAGGAGAGTGTGAGAGGAGGACCCCAGGATAGGCAGTGAGCAGCACCTAGAGGAGAGTGTGAGAGGAGGACCCCAGGATAGGCAGTGAGCAGCACCTAGAGGAGAGTGCAAGAAGAGCACCCTGGGACAGGCAGTCAAGAGCACCTAGGAGTGGATGCAAGAGGACGACCCTGGGACAGGCAGTCAGCAGCACATAGAGGAAAGTGTGAGAGGAGGACCCTGGGACAGGCAGTCAGTAGCACCTAACAGATCTAGTCTATCTAGAGGATCTAGCCTCTAGTCTATACTCAAATAGGAGTAAGAGTATAATAAAAGCAAGGGTCCATATTCTATTTAGTTAAGATATGTCTGCTGAACTCAGTCCCATTATTTGCACATCCTGCGCTATATAGGAAATCCTGGCAGTCTGGAAGACCATGTGTGCAGTAGATGCCTCCAACTAGAGCAACTTGAGCTTGGGTTTTGGAGCTTGAGCGGCAGCTGGGGGCACCACGGTGCATTCACAAGGCTGAGAGGTGTTGTGGAAAGCACTTTTCAGGATGTGGTCATCCCGCAGCTTAAATAAGTGCAAGCAGAGAGGGAATGGGTGACCACCAGACAGAAGGAGGGGACCTGGCAGGTAGTGAAGGAATCCCCCAAATGCATCTCTCTCGCAAACTATTTTTCGGCCTTGGAAAACGGTAAGAGTGACGGTTCCTCTGGGGAGGCCAACCAGAGCCAAAGCCATGGCAGTTTGGGTGGTCCAGCTGCTCAGGGCAGGAGGAGGAAGTGTGGAAGGGCAATAGTGACAGGGGATTCATTAGTGAGGGGAGCAGATAAGCACTCTTGCGGCTGTCGACATGACTCCAGGATGATATTTTGCCTCCTGGCTGCCAGGGTCAGGGATGTTACAGAACGGCTGCAGGACATTCTGGAAGGAGAGTGTGAGCAGCCCCAGGTCATGGTCCATGTTGGGACCAATGACATAGGAAGAAAAAGAAATTAGGTCCTGCAAACAGACTTTAGGGAGTTAGGTAGGAAATTGAAAAGCCGGATTACTCCTGGTGCCACGCAATAGTGAGTATAGGGACAAAAGGACAGGGCAGATGAATGAATGGCTGGAGAGATGGTGCAGGAGGGAGGGCTTTAGATTCCTGGGGCATTGGGACCATTTCTGGGGGAGATGGGACCTGCACCTGAACAGGAACCGGACCAACATCCTCACGGGGAGATTTGCCAACACTGTTGAGGCAGGTTTAAACTAAATTGTCAGGGGGATAGGATCCTGAAAAGTAGTTCTGAGGGGAGAGAAGCTGAGATGGAATTAAAAGTTAAAATGCTAGTAAGTGAATCTGGGAGGCAGAGGAAACATAGGCTAGATAAGAAAGAAGTGAGTTTAGCAAAATTAAATGGAATATATTTTAATGCAAGGAGCCTGAGGAATAAGATAGACAAGCTGAGGGCACAGAATGGCATGTGGGAGTATGATACCATAACTATGACTGAGACCTGGCTAAAAGAAGGGCAGGATTGGCAGCTCAACATTCCTGGTTACAGGGCATTCAAACGAGGTGGAGAGGGGGAAGAGAAGAGGAGGGAGGGTTGCAACATTGATCAAGGAATCAATTATAGCAGGGAGGAAGGATGATATCTTGGAAGGATCATTAAATTAAGCCATATGAGTAGAAATAAAAATCACAGAAGAGGCAAATGTGTTGTTGGGTTTATATTATAGGCTCCCAAACAGTCTCAGGGAGAGATAGAGAATCAAATTTATAATCAAATTTGAGAGAAATGTAAGAATATTTAGGCAGTAATAGTCGGGGATTTCAACTACCCAAATATTAACTGGGATAGTTTTAGTGTGCAAGGTAGAGAGGGAGCAAAATTCTGAAGTTGCATCCAGGAGAACCTTTTTTAGCCAGTATGTAGGGGAGCGGGCATTTCTGGATTTAATATTCGGAAATGAGCCCAGGCAGATGGAAGGCGTGTCAGTAGGAAAACATTTTGGAGATAGTGACCATTATTCAGTTAGATTTAGGATCATTATGTAAAGGATATCTTTGGGCCAGGAATAAAAGTTCTAATTTGGGGAAAGGCTAATTTTACTAAGATGAGATGTGATTTGGCTTAAGTGGACTGGGAGCACCTACTTGCAGATAAAACTGTGTCAGAGTAGTGGGAGGCATTCAAGGAGGAAATAGCAAGAGTACAGGGCAAATATGTTCCCATAAAGACAAAAGGGGGGACAAGCCTGGGGAACCCTGGGTGTTAAGGGATATAAAGTTCAGGATTAAGAAAAAAAGAGAAGTTTATGGCAGATACTGAGGGCTCAATACAGCAGAGTCCATAGAGGAGTATAAAAAATGCAGAGGGGAAGTAAAAAGGAAATTAGGAAAGCCAAGAGTGCATGAGAAAGCATTGATGGGTAGAATAAAGGAAAACCCAAAGAGGTATCTTGAATATATAAAGAGCAAGAGAATAACAAGAGAAAGAATAGGGCCAATTGGGGACCATAGAGGTAATTGTGTGTGGACTTGGAAGAGGTGGGGGTTGTCATCAATGAATACTTTGCATAGGTCTTCACGGTGGAAAAGGACGACGCAGATATAGACATCAGGGTGGAGGACTGTCAAATATTAGAGGAAATGAACATAGAGAGAGAGGAGGTACTAGTAGGTTTAACAACCTTAAAAGTGGATAAATCTGCAGAACTGGATGAGATGCATCCTAGGCGGTTGAGGGAGGCAAGAGAAGAGATATCAGGGACCCTGGCAGTAATTTTCAAATCCTCTCTGGCCACAGGTGAGGTGCCAGAGGCTGGAGGACGGCTAACATAGTCCCATTATTAAAAAGGAAGGAAGGGATAGGCTAGGAAATTGCAGGCCAGTCAGTTTAACCTGGGTGGTGGGGAAGTTACTAGAAATAACTCTGAGGGACAGATATATCTGCACTTGGAGGGACATGGATTAATCAGGGATAGTCAGCATGGATTTATTAAAGGAAGGTAATGTTTGACAAATTTGATCTAAGTTTTTGAGGAGGTAACCAGGAGTGTTGATGAGGGTAATACATTTGATGTGGTCCACATGGACTTTAGCAAGGCTTTTGATAAGGTAAACTGGACAAGAAAGTAAGAGCCCATGGTATCCAAGGCAAAGTGGCACGTTGGATCCAAAATTGGCTGAGGGGCAGGGAACAGATGATGATGTTAGAGGGATGTTTCTGTGACTGGAATTCTGTTTCCAGTGGAGTTCTGCACGGCTCAGTGCTGGGGGCCTTTGCTGTTTGTGGAGTACGCAAATAATTTGGACTTAAATGTAGGGGGTGTGATCAAGAAGTTCATGGATGACCCGAAAATTGGTAGAGTCGTAAATAGTGAGGAGGATGGCTGTAAACTGCAGGAGGATAGCAATGGACTGGTCGGGTGGACAGAGCAGTGGCAAATGGAATTCAACCTGGAAAATTATGAGGTAATGCACTTTGGGAGGGCTAACAAGGCGAGGGATTGCACTATGAATGGTAGGACCCTGAAAGTACTAAAGATCAGAGGGAGCTTGGTGTGATATCCACAGATTCCTGAAGGTGGCAGGGCAAGTGGATAAGGTGGCTAAGAAGGCAATGGGATATTTACCTTTATTTGCCGAGGCGCAGTATACAAGAGCAGGGAGGTTATGCTGGAACTGTATAAAACACTGGTTAGGCCACAACAGGAGGACTGCGTGCAGTTCTGGTCACCACATTATAGGAAGGATGTGGTTGCACTGGAGAGGGTGCAGAGGAGATTTACCAGGATGCTGCCTGGGCTGGAGGGTTTGAGCTATGAGGAAAGATTGGATAGGCTGGGGTTGTTTTCCTTGGAGCAACGAAGGTTTAGTGGGGACCTGATAGAGGTGTATAAGATTATGAGGGGCATAGATAGAGTAGATAGGAAGGTACTTTATCCATTAGTAGAGGGGTCAATAACCAGGGGGCATAGATTTAAGGCAAGAGGTAGAAGGCTGAGAGAGGAGTTGAGGAGAATTTTTTTCACCCAGAAGGTGGTGGGAGCCTGGGACTCACTGCCTGAAAGGGTGGTTGAGTCAGAAACACTCGTAACATTTAAGAAGTACTTAGGTATTCAATTATGTTGCTATAACCTCCAGGGCTATGGTTCAAGCGCTGGAAAATGGGATTTGTGTGGCCAGATCTTTGTTGATTGGAGCAGACAAGATGGGCTGAATGGCCTCCTTCTGTGCTATAGACATCTATGAGTCTATGAGTCTCATTCATAACTGCATACCAGGCATCATGCACCCTCCCCTCCTCAGCCCTCTTAATACATCTTGTTTTCAATTATAAAGCTGCCGCCTTGCAATGGGGCCCCTCTCCTGTTTTGTTTTGTCCAATAGACTGGCTCTACTCATTCACTGCCAGCTGCGGCATCTCCCCCTCAATGGGAGTTAATATGGCCAAGTTTGGCACACCGCTTCTGGATTTTCTTTTCTTTCTGACATTGTACGCCCCCTTCTCCTATAATTAAAGTGTGAGATTGCAATGATTTTGATTCTCCTGTACAATTATTCCTTCCCACGTATGGACTATGAGAACTCTATAGGCTTCACGTTACTCGAAATTATATGCACCAACTAAATTGTGTATCTTTTACTCTTCCGGTAGCCTCCTCCACACCCCACCCCCACTCCCCCTCCAAAAAAAAACCCTTTAAAGGCCCCAGTGCCCTGTAGACTGCCATGTATGTGTCATGTGGCCTCAGCTATTTGGGGAACACAGTACAATCCTCTAATGGAGCCTTCATATAACATTCCATATATGCACATATCCATAATGATGACAATCTCAGTTTTGCAGATCTTAGAAGGTAATTTAGTCTGTTATGGCACTGAATCCAAGTTTGCTGGCTGACCCCAAAGCTGCTGACCTCCACTGTGATCTCCATCCAGGCTACTTCAGTCAGGCTGGGAATCTCCTTTAACCGTCAGCAGGTATGAGGACCTCCCAGCTGTCACCTACAGCCTGGTGGAGAGCTCGCAGGGAGTTGCCATTGAACCTTGGGGTTGTCCTTGACCTTTTGCCCTCCCCATCACCTGACTCCCTTCTCTCAGCCATCTGCGGAGAGACACAGGAATTGAACAGCCTGATTCTCTATAACTCCCTAAACACTTTGTATCTGTAAGGATTATGGTTCATCCGCATTCCAATTCTATCGCTTCCTTGCCAAAATTCCTGAAAGAACATAAGAACATAAGAACTAGGAGCAAGAGCAGGCAATTCAGCCCCTCAAGCCTGCCCCGCCATTCAACACGATCATGGATGATCTCCTTTCAGCCTCAACTCCAATTACCCACCCTCTCCCCATAACCTTTAAACCCTTTACTAGTTAAAAATCTGCCTGTCTCCTCCTTAAATTTATTTAGAGCCCCAGCATCCACTGCACTCTGAGGTAGTGAATATCACAGATTCACGACCCTTTGAAAAAAGTAATTCCTCCTCATCTCTGATTTAAATCTACCACCCCTTATCCTAATACTATGGCCTCTCGTTCTAGAATGCCCCACATGGGGAATCATCCGCTCCACATCTACTTTGTCTATCCCCTTTATCATCTTATATACCTCAATTACATCTCCTCTCATCCTTCAAAACTCTCGTGAGTATAGGCCTAAACTGCTCAATCTCTCCTCATAAAACAAGCCCCATACCTCTGGAATCAGTCTAGTGAACCTCTTCTGAACCACCTCCATAGCAGCTACATCTTTCCTCAAGTAGACCAAAACTGTGCACAATACTCCACATGCAGTCTCACCAATGCCTTGCACAATTGCAACAACACTTCCCTATTTTTATATTCTATTCCTTTAGCAATAAATGCCAAAATTCCATTTGCCTTCCTTATTACTTGCTGTACCTGCATACTAGCTTTCAGTGATTCATGCACGAGGACACCCAGATCCCTCTGCACTGAAGCCTTCTGAAGTTTCTCTCCATTTAAATAATAAGTCAATTTTTATTCTTCTGACCGAAATGGATAACCTCACACTTATCCATGTTAAACTCCATTTGCCAAGTTTTGGCCCATTCACCTAACCTGTCCATATCCATTTGTTAATTTCTTATTTCTTCATTACAACTTATTTTCCTGCCTATTTTGGTGTCATCTGCAAATTTAGCTACAGTACCTGAATCCAAGTAATTAATATAGATTGTAAATAGTTGGGGCCCAAGGACTGAACCCTGTGGCACCCCACTAGTTACAGCCTGCCATCCGGAAAAAGACCCATTTATCCTGACCCTCTGCTTTCTGTTAGTTAGCCAGTCCTCTATCCAAGCTAATATATTACCCCTAACTCCATGTGATCTTATCTTGTGTATTAATCTTTTGTGTGGCATCTTATCAAAGGCCTTCTGGAAGTCCAGATATAGTACATCTACAGAATCCCCTTTATCCACTTTGCTTGTCGTATCTTCCAAGAACTCTAGCAAATTAGTCAAACATGATTTAATCTTCATAAAACCATGCTGACTCTGATGGATTGCATTTTGACTTTCCAAATTCCCCATTACTACTTCCTTAATAGTGGATTCCAACAATTTCCCAATGACAGACATTAATCTAACTGGTCTATAGTTTCCTACTTTCTGTCTCCCCCCTTTTTTAATAAGGGTGTTATTTTAGCATTCTTCAAGTCCACTGGAGCCTTTCCAGAATCCAGGGATTTTCGGAATTTTATAGCCAATGCATCCACTATCTCTGCTGTCACTTCCTTTAAGGCCATGGGATGTAGGGCATCAGGTCCTGGGGACCTGTCACGCTTTAATCTCAACAGTTTGCTCAGTACTTTTTCTCTAGTGATGGTGATTGTTCTAAGTTCCTCCTTCTCCATTCCCTCTGCATTTCCTGTTACTATTGGGGTGGTACTAGTGTCCTCCACCATGAAAACTGAGGCAAAATATTGATTAAACGTCTCTGCCATTTCTGTATTCCCCAGTCTTAACTCTCCAGTCTCATCCTCCAAGGGACCAACATTTACTTTAGCTACTCTCTTTCCTTTTATATACTTGTACAAGCTTTTGCTTTCAGTTTTTACATTTTGCGCTAGCTTTCTTTCATAATTTACCTTTGCTCTTTTTATTATTTCTTTAGTAACCCTTTGTTGATCCTTAAAAGTTTCCCAATCTTCCAGCCTGCCACTGACCTTTGCAATTTGGTATGCCTTAGTTTTTGCCTTTATGTTATCTTTAGCTTCCTTGCTTAGCTATGGATGCTTTTCCCCCCTCTTACTATCTTTCTTCCTCTTTGGAATATATTTCACTTGGGAGGAATTGGATAACTCCTTAAATATCTGCCACTGCTTATCAACTGTCCAACTTGTAGCCTTCCTGCCCAGTCCACTCGGCCAAATCTGTCCTCATACCTATGTAGTTATCTTTGTTTAACTCCAGCACACTAGTATGGGACTCAAGTTTCTCACTCTCAAACTGAACTTGAAATTCTAGCATGCTATGATCACTCCTCCCTAGAGGATTCTTTACTCTGAGATCATTAATTTATCCCATCTCATTGCACAAAATCAAATCCAGAATAGCCAGCTCCCTGGTTGGTTCCACAATATATTGCTCCAAGAAACAAACTTTAATACACGCTATGAACTCTCCCTCGAGGCTACCCTTGCCAATTTGATTAGTCCAGTCTATATGCATATTAAAATCACCCATGATTATTGCCGTGCTTTTCTTATATGCTCCCAGTATTTCCTGGTTTATACTGTTCCCTATGGCTGAACTGTTTGCGGACCTATAGATTACTTGTGTCAGGGACTTCTTTCCCTTGCTATTTCTTATTTCTACCCAGACTGACTCTACGTCTTGCTCTCCAGTGCCGATATCATTCCTCACTATAGCACTGATCTCTTCCTTTACTAACAAAGCTACACCACCTCCTTTTCCTTCCTGGCTATCCTTCCAAAACAATGAGAACCCTTGGACATTCAACTCCCAAACCTATTCTCCCTGTAACCACGTCTCAGTATTTGCCTCCACATCATATCTATTTATTTCTATTTTTGCTGTTAACTCATTAGTTTTATTCCGACTGCTCTGTGCATTCAGATACAAAGCCTTTAAATTTGCCCTGTTGTCAATTTTCCCTACTCATAAGATTCTTTGGTGCAATATGTCCTTTCCTTTCGCTTTTTGGTAACAGTCAGCCTCGTCACTAACCTACACTCTCACCCTCTCCTTAAACTTTGATTTTTTATATTTCCATGCAACTGAACTCTCCCTCCCACTATTTAGTTTAAAGCCCTATCTATAACTTTAGTTATGTGATTCACCAAGACACTGGCCCCAGCATGATTCAAGCGGAGCCCGTCTGAACAGAATAGCTCCATCTTTCCCCAGCACTGGTGCCAATGTCCCATGAATTCAAACCCATTTCTCCCACACCAATCTTTGAGCCAAGCATTTACCACTTTAATCTTATTGACCCCGTGCCAATTAGCTTGTGGCTCAGGTAGTAATCAGAGATTATTAACTTTTTGGTTCTGCTTTTTAATTTAGCCCCTAGCTGCTCATATTTGTAAGGCTCATAAAGCTTCCGATAAATAATAACAGACATACGTAGTTAATATATTTCACTAATTTCTTGCAATGGTTCATATTACTTCTATTCATCAAAATGACTTTCAGATTCTCTCAAAACAAAGAACCCTGGCACAACTGACACAGGCCCCTGCCAATGGTCTACTGAAGTGAGTGGCTGTAACCTCCTTCTGGGTCACGGTCTGCCACCTCTGTGCCCGGATGTCCAACCCTCATCGGATCATTGTTGCACAGCCCCACACCCACTAAAGCTGTTGGTTGACTCCTCACCAGTGGCCATTAATTAGCTGCCATGTGTGTTATCCGATGTCTTTCAAAGGCTGAGTGCGGGAGTCAGGAAGACACTGACTTCCAGGACAGACTCCCGCCCACTGGTATGTTAAATCCAGCCCCATAACTGTGTTTCCCTGTGTTGTAAAAATAGATGGCACTTATGCTGCATTATTTAACAAGCCTAATGATAAAATTATGCTTAAATTGTATATGTGATTGCAAAAATCATGGTTATTTGTTAACTGCATTAGAAAATATTATGACACAAGTAATTTTTATCAAACTGTTAGCACATACATATCTTGTTGTTGAAGGCAATGGGAGGCAATGGCATTGTGGTATTGTCACTGGACTAGTAATCCAGGGACCCAGGGTAATACTCTGGGGATCTGGGTTTGAATCCTGCTATGGTAGATGATGAAATTTTAATTCAATAAAATTTGGAATTAAAAGTCTAATGATGACCATGAAGCTCTCATTAAACAATGCAGTTGACTCTGAAATGGCCTAGCAAGCCACTTAGTTGTAATAAACTGCTACTGATTGACCCTGCAAAGTCCTCCTTACTAACACCTGGGGGCTAGTGGCAATTTGGGAGCTGTCTCACAGACTAGTCATCCTCATGGTATCACACATTACAGGTAATGTCCCTGATGCCACCATCACCATCCCTGGGTATGTCCTGTACCACCAGCAGAACAGACCAGATAAGGTGGTGGCACAGTGGTACACAGCTGGGGGTGAGTTGCCCTTGTAGTCCTCAACATCGACTTCAGGCATCAGAAAGTCTCATGACATTAGGTTAAACATGGGCAAGGAAACCTCCTGCTGTTTATCATGTACCACCCTCCCTCAGCTGATGAATCAGTGCTCCTTCATGGTAAACACCACTTGGAGGAAGTGGTGAGGGTGGGGAAGGGCACAGAATGTACTTGGGGTGGGGGACTTCAATGTCCATCACCAAGAGCACCACTATTGACTGAGCTGGCCGAGTCCTGAAGGACACAACTGCTAGGCTGGGTCTGCTGCAGGTGGTGAAGGAACCAAAAAGAGGGAAAAACATACTTGACCTCATCCTCACCAAGCTGCTTGCAGCAGATGCATCTGTCCATGACAGTATCGGTAGGAGTGACCACCGCACAGTCGTTGTGGAGACCCTCCATCATGGTGTGTGGCACTACCACCTAGCTAAATGGGATAGATTTTGAACAGATCTAGCAATTCAAGACGGGGCATCCATGAGGTGCTGTGGGCCAGCAGCAGAACTGTACTCAAACACAATCTGTAAACTCATGGCCTGGCATATCCCCCCACTCGACCATTACCATCAAGCCAGGAGATCAACCATGGTTCAATGAAGAGTGCAGGAGGGCATGCCAGGAGCAGCATCAGACATGAAGTGAGGTGTCAACCTGGTGAAGCTATAACACAAGACTACTTGTGTGCCATACAGCATAAGCAACAAGTTATAAACAGGGCTAAGCGATCCCACAACCAATGGATCAGATCTAAGCTCTGCAGTCCTGCCACATCCAGTCCTGAATGGTGGTGGACAATTAAACAACTCACTGGAGGAGAAGGCTCCACAAATAACCCCATCCTCAATGATGGAGGAACGTAGCAAATCAGTGCAAAATATGAGGCTGACACATTTGCTACAATCTTCAGATGATCCATCTTGGCCTCCCTCTGGAGGTCCCCAGCACCACAGATGCCTGTCTTCAACCAATTCGATTCACTCCAACTGATATCAAGAAACAGCTGAAGGCACTGGATAATGCACAGGCTATGGTTCCTGACAATATTCCAGTATAGTGCTGAAGTCTTGTGCTCCAGAACTTGCCATGGCCATAGCCAAGCTGTTCCAGTACAGCTACAACGCTGTCATCTACCCAGCTATGTGGAAAATTGCCCAGGTATGTCCTAAGCATAAAAAGCAAATCCAACCTGGCCAATTACTGCCCCATCAGTCTACTCTCGACCATCAGTAAAATAATGGAAGCGAACATCAACAGAGTTATCAAGCGACACTTGCTTAGCAATAACCTGCTCACTGATGCCCAGTTTGGGTTCCGCCAGGGCCACTCAGCTCCTGACCTCATTGCAGTCTTGGTTCAAACATGGACAAAAGGGTTGAACTCCCAGGGTGAGGTGAGAGTGACTGCCATTGACATCAAGGCAGCATTTGACTGAGTGTGGCATCAAGGAGCCCCAGAAAAAACAGGAGTCAATGGGGATCAGGGGGAAAACTCTTCACTGGTTGGAGTTATACCTAACAGAAAGGAAGATGGTTGTGGTTGTTGGAAGTCAGTCATCTGAGCTTCAGGACATCACTGCAGGAGTTCCTCAGGGTTGTGCCCTCGACCCAACTATCTTCAGCTGCCTCATCATTGACCTTCCTTCCATCATTAAGGTCAGAAGTGGGGATGTTTGCTGATGATTGCACAATATTCAGCACCATTTGAGACTCCTCGGATAATGAAACAGTCTATTTCCAAATGCAGCAAGGCCTGGACAATATTCAGACTTGGGCTGACAAGTGGCAAGTAACATTGCACCACACAAGCATCAGGCAATGACCATCTCTAACAAGAGAGAATCCAACCATCATCCCTTGATGTTCAATGGCATTACCATCACTGAATCCCCCACTATCAACATCCTGGGGGTTAACATTGACCAAAAGCTGAACTGGATTAACCATATAAATACTGTGGCTAAAGGAGCAGGTCAGAGGCTAGGAATCCTGCGATGAATAACCCACCTCCTGACTCCCCAAAGCCTGTCCACCTCTACAAGGCACAAGTCAGGAGTGTGATGGAATACTCTCCATTGCCTGGATGAATACAGCTCCCACAACACTCAAGAAGCTTGACACCATCCAGGACAAAGCAACGCAGTTAATTGGCACCACATCCACAAACATTCATTCCCTTCAACACTGACGCACAGTGGCAGCAGCATATATCATCTACAAGATACACTGCAGGAATTCACCAAGGTTTCTTAAGCAGCACCTTTGAAACCCACGATCACTACCATCTAGAAGGACAAGGGTAGCAGATAGATGGGAACACCACCATCTAGAGGTTCCCCTCCAAGTCACTCACCATCCTGACTTGGAAGTATATCGCTGTTGCTTCACTGTCACCGGGTGAAATTCCTGGAACTCCCTCCCTAACAGCACTGTGGATGTATCTACACCACATGGGCTGCAGTAGTTCAAGAAGGCAGCTTCACCTTCTGAAGGGCAATGAGGGATGGGCAATAAATGCTGGCCCAGCCAGCGAAGCCCACATCCGGTGAATGAATTAAAAAAAGTGAAAAGTAGAATGCAGCATCAATCATTAACATTTCATCAATGCTAATTCAGTTTCACTTAGGATATGTACTTTGACCATACCCTGCTTTACCTTACCCCAACATCTCTTGGTCCGTTCATTATCTCTAAATTGTCAGACAGTACTGAATGATTGGAATTTCCTCGAATTAAATATTGGGAAGATTAAAGCCATTGTCTTCGGTTCCCACTACAAACTCTGCCCTGTTGCCACCAAATCCACTCATCTCCCTGACAACTGCCTGAGGCTGATCCCAACTGTTTGCAACATCATTGTCATATTTGACCCTGAGATGAGCTTTTAATCACATACCTGCATCATCGCTAAGGCCACGTACTTCCCCTCTGTAATGTCACCAGACTCTACCGCTGCCTTAGCTCTTCTACTGCCGAAACCCTCAACTATGCATTTGTTACTTACATACTTGACTATTCTGTACCTTTCCTGGCTGGTCTCCTCTATTCTGCTCTCTGTAAAATTATGGTCATCCAAGACTCTGATGTCCGAGTCCTAACTTGAACATAATTTGGTCATCCATCGCCCTGTGCTCTCTGATCTACACAGGTTCCAGTTAACAATGCTTTGATTTTAAAATTCTTGTCCATATTAAATCGCTGAATGCCCTAATTCTCATTATCTGTATAATCTTTTTCAGATCCACAACCCTCCAATATATCTGCATTCTTCTAATTCTGATCCATGATTTTAATCACCCCACCATTGGTAGCCATGCCTTCAGTTGTGTCAGTCTTAAATGCTGGAATTTCCTCCCTACAACATTTCCACCTCTCCAAATCTCTTTCCTCATTTAAGACCTTAAAATCTACTTCTTTGACAAAATGTATGTTTTTTTGCCTTAATATCTCTTTTTTCAATTCTTTTATGGGATAAGGGCATCACTGGTGAGGCCAGCATTTTTTGCAGGCATCAGTAATGTGGCCAGGGAGTGTGAAGCCATTATGTGATACTGGGTGGGACCATCCCAGGTTTGCACTAAGTCAGTAGCGGGTGGGTAAAACGATGATTTACCCACTGGCTGCAATGGCAGCTTTTCATGCCGTATTGTCCTAAACCCGCCACATTAATTGTGCATTCCCAGGAAACACACTATTTCCATGATGGACAGGTTCTCATTCATCCACCATGCCATCACCTCACCACTCTAGCACGCTGGGCACCATATTTAAAGTCAGCCATGCGCACCACATCTCAGTGCTTCCAGCCCATGACTGCTGCAAAGAAGACATGGCCTGCAAAGGCAAAAAGACTGTAGCCCCCAGGTCCAATCACACGTCCCTTGATTGCCTTTTGGACAAAGCGGAGGCCCACCGTGATGTCCTCTACCCCTACTCTGGTCACAGGATGGGCAGTAACATAACTAATCTGGGTTAGGAGGCAGTGGCAGTGGTGGTAAGCACCAACCCCCTCAAAAGTGGCAGTGGTGGTCAGCACCAACCCCCTCAAAAGAGGACAGCCTACCCAGTGCCACAAGAGAATGAATGATCTCCTCCATTCCACCAGGGTAAGTCACCCTTCTCATCACTCTCAACTCATACACTCACAAACCCATCACACACCCACAGGGTCCTCATTTACTGCCAGTTCAAGAGAACTCACCACTCACTATCTCACACACAACGTCATTGTCCTCAACCCATCCATGGAACCACTCACCACCCACATAGGCCAGGCATACTTATCATCTGGCCTGGCAGGTGTCCTGCTTACACTATCTCCATTTCTATTCATGCAGGACAATTTGGCACACAACAAGAGGGAGAAGTCACAGACCAGTGGAGGAATGCCTGAAATTAAGGTTCTCATGGACTTTGAAAACAGCCATCAAATTGGCCGGTGAGGATCTGCACCGTTCCTGTGCTGATAGTGAAGTTGGTGCTGCTCTACCAAGTGAGGGTCCAGCAGTGCAACGTCCATCAGGCAACCATGCCATGAGTGATGTATCCTGATCACACGCCGCTGCTATGAACTATTTACCTCCCCTTCTTTCCACAGGCACACCTGGGAAACAGCTGATGGAGACCACAACACAGGGCCTCCAATCAATCCCTGAAGGAGCCTCTGAAGAAGAATCTCCGGGCACCCTCCTCGAAGTCCCGGCACAGCGCTCACCAAAACCCTCCACCAGCGCAGAGACTCACACCTCGGTGGGACCTAGCTTCAGGATTACAACCTGGTGAGCTCATTGCACTGTCTGATCCAGAGTGCCTTCACCAGTGACTGCTCCATGGCCAGCTTTAGCAAGGTGATTGCCTGCAGTCTGCTAAAATGCTCATTAGTTTGCAGCATGTGCCCAAGGGGTGAAAACCTCTGGAGAACTTAGTGGCACTTTGATGCCTGGATTGCTTGAGTGGACAGAGAATCTCGAGGCCCGTCTTCAATCATATCAATGTGGCAGTACCTGAACTGTCTCAGTTGCAGAGGAATGGTCACTTTATACAAGGTTTCCCTAATGCATGGCCGCTTCCCTCACCCAACACCCTCCACCCCACACGTGCTTATGCACTACCTTCAACTGCAGGGCAGCCCTTGCCCACAGCCCTCCCAAGTCACTTCAACCACAAAGCAGCCTTTACCACCACCCCCCCACTCACCAGCATGCCTCAACCTTGAAGTCCAACATGTGACCCAGGCAAGCGCTCTGCAACGTTACTGTGTACTCACCTCTGAGTTTCCCTCAAAGTGCAGCCCCCAAGCGCATGCCTTTTATATGCTGATGTGAATTGGGTGGGACGATCCAATGGGGTGGTGGATGATTCCAGAGGGCTGGGCTTACGATGATATGCTGATGTATTACAATGATGTCCCCGATGTCCGATGTTGCGAAATGCCGCTATCAGCAGGCGGAGTGGATGGTTGGAAACTAGTTTCATGATGCCATGAAACCTATTTTTGGCCTTCTCACCATATTGTCTGCTGACGCCACCAAACACAGCCGACGCCAGGGGGCATAGAAAATCCCAGCCTCCGTGTTATGTTTTGTTTTATAATGCCATGTGAAGTGCCTTGGGACTTCTTATTAAGTTAAAAGTGGTATATAAAGACAAGCTGTTGTTGTTTTTGTTGTTGATATTCCAATTGTTGGAAATCCAATTCACCCTTAGCTACCACTTGGTCTTCTGCAAAGGCTGCTTTGGCTACAAACACATTCTCTAATTATGCTTGGCTGCTGTACTTGTTGAGGGACTGGAGGAGTAATCAAGGTTAATATACCAAATTTATAGTACAGAAATGTAGTCATAAGGTACAAGTTCTCAGCAGCAACATTGAATACTTTAACTTCCAATGTTTAATGATTGGGATGAGCACATTAGCTGATATTCATCAACGCATTTTATCATTCAAAGAACCAGCTAGATGCTGTGAAGTGGAAATCTATATTCTTTCTGGATGGATGTGGTAGGGCAAACCAAATGGCGTTTCTCATCAGTATTTATCTTACAATCACTGGAGGCATGTAGTTTGTGTGTATTTACTGCAAAAGAGATATCCTATTTAGAGAATCAACTCTTATCACAGACTACAACTCTGATACCTCCTCCTGACTTTCTGGGCTAAAGCATTGCAAGCAAAGTGTTAACGCTTTGATCATCTGTGTTACAATAGTGTATTATTTTATCTACAAGGTTAGGTTGGAAAACCTGCGGTTGTTCTCCTTGAAACAAAGAAGTTTAAGGGGAAATTTGATAGAAGTGTACAAGATTAGGATGGGTTTAGATAAGATAGACAAAGGAAACCTTTTTTCCATTAGCTGAAGTCACAAGGGCTAGTAGGGGACACAGATTTAAAATTTTGAACCAGAAGTGCAGGGGGGGATGTGACAAAAAACCTTTTACTTCATGACCTAAAACTTACTTCCCATGAATGGTGGAAGCTGAGGCAATCAATAAATTTTGTCTGCCACAAGTTACCTCACTTTATAACTTCCTCCAGTCCAGGAAACAAACATTTTGATGAAAGATCATCGCCCTAAAACATTGGGCCAGATTTTCATCTTAGACATGGGTAGCTCGAGCCAGGAAATTTCCTGGCTTGGCACACCCCCTCAGGAAAATCTGCCCCAAATGACACAAGTTCATTCTGGAGGGGTGGGTGCAGAGTAGAATCAGGCCCAACACCCCCAGATGTGGATCAGAGGCGGCTGCAGTGCCTGCCAAGTGCCAAGGCTGGCTAGTTAAAAAACCCTTCTCAGTTGTCTGGGGCTTTGTTCCAGCTGTTCTGTTAAATATTAGCCCCTCTACCCCTCATCCGTCATGCCCCCTCACCTCCTCCCACACTCTCCATGCCCCATCTATGCCAATTGTTCTCAGCTTATTCCCCCCACCTACCCCAATGGCCCCCCATATCCTTCATGCCAACTCATGCCCCTCCACATGCTCCCAATGGCCCCTCATACTCTCTATGCCAAATTCTTCATGTCAACTCATCTCTCTCCATTGATCACCTTGTCCCCTTATATCACCTATAGCAACTTAGTGTCAATTCATGCCAACCCAAGCCCCCACCCATCACTTACAAGCCCTTACACTTCCACTGCAGCTTATTCATTATCCATCATGGGCTCCTTCAGGAGCCATGCTGAGATGAAATGTGGAGTCAAAATATTCATTATAAATTTCACTATATTAGAAAACACTCTCATTCATGAAAGTACAGTCAGTACATTTTAATCTCCTCAAGTACTCAATCCTTTACAAAAGCAAGCATCAAAGACAGCTAACCCTTTAATAACCTCTTGAGCCATCAATCAAACTGTGAGCTTAACCCCACCCTACCGCGACCCTACCACTGTGATAATGGCAGATTGTGGAAGCAGCCAAACAATATTAATGCTATCATTATAGCACTTGGGGCTATGTCAACAAACATCTATTGAAACTGCTAGAACTGATTTTTTTAACTCTCACAGATACATCAGTTTGTTTGTCAAAATTTAAAGGGCATGGGATTTATACAACTCAACAGCTTGACCGTTCTATATACCTAATCTGCCCTTCACAAGCATTTACGTCTTCACCATAAAGCCGTGGAACACACAACGTGGGTTGAAGCCATTCTTGGAGCAAAAACTGAGTCTACTTGTCCTATGCATTGAGTTTAAATGGCCCAGCCAATTCATAATTCATGCCTCTGCGCTTCATGTGCCAACCCCTTTCCCCTACTGGCAAATATGAGACCTGCCAGAAATGAGGATGGCACTTCTAGATCCAGGTCCCTGGGGGACCCCTGAGTCTCCATGTCTCCATGAAAATCTGACCCATTAGTTTTGTTCCTCTCTCCAAAGATGCTGCCAACATTTTCTCAATTTATTTCAGATTTCCAGCATTCAACATACCATTATTCTCCAGTTTCTGTCACCTGGCCAACTTTGTATCTATTCTGCCACTGTCTGTTCTATTCCATAGCTTTGTCAGCAAAGCCAAGCCTGTTATGTGGCACTTTACCATATGCCTTTTGGAAGTCCGTGTGCACCACACCCTTATCAACTCTCTCTGTTACCTCAATCAAATGGTGTGGAAGGTGTTATCATCAGAAAACATACAGCGGAGGTGGGGAAACTGAGAGAATGGAATAGGGTCCATTCAGTGAATAGTGTGGGAAGAAATATATTCAAAGGAGCTATAAAAGCCACTGCATTTATAATGGATATAATAGCCTATCCCCAGAAATAGAAATAGAGAAATCAACAAATGAAAGGGAACAGTCAGGGATAGACCATGTGAAGTCAAAGGAAGGATAGAAATTGAACATTTTTTGCATTTTCCAATTTAGGATGAGAGTAGGATATGGCTCCAATGCAGTCATCATTGTACCAGTAAAAGAAGGGAGGGAAAGGACCCCAGCAGGATTGGAACAAAGAATTTCCCATGTTTCTATGCCTGCCTTTTCTGAAATTAGGCTGTTACAGGTTCCCTCAATAATTCCTTTTATTTGGAGTTTGAAAACTTTTTAGGATGGGTGTGAATGTCTAAATGTGTTGTTATGAGTTTCAGATATCTTGATGCCAAAGGACGTTGATGTTGGGAGCAGAAACATGACAAAGGGGCCTCTGGGGGACAAAAATGTGGTCCAATCCACCTGCCTAGTGGCCTGTCACCTGGACTCTCCCATTGAAAGAAAACTTTACTCCCAGCAAGTGCTTCCGTGTAAAGCCTATAAAACCAAAATTGCAAATCCAAAGAAACAAATCCATTCCCAATCACTCACATAAACTAAAACCCACAAGCTAATTTAATCACTTGGGAAGTGTCTGAGTTCAAATAAAACCTCTTCATAGCAGTGTGATAATGTTATATGATCTTGTTAGTGTGCGTAAGTTTAATGAACACAAAATGTTCACCATGCTGAGCAATGGATGCATGGTTAATTGGGGAAGCTATGGGCGAGAAATTCAGTGGGATAGCAGCACATACATCAACCCTCTTGTAGGGGTGGGAGGTGCTGAAAGCTGCTTCCTGCATGGCCAATGCAGCATTGCTGGAGGATAAGGGCCTGTGCAGGAGCTTTGCCTGTGTGTGCAGGAAGACATTGATTTGGCACCATCCTGACATCAAACAGCCTAACTGGCTGATGTGACACCTTCCACATTGGAACACAGAATGTGCAGGGAGTGCCTGTTATGTTCGTTCATGAAAGAAGAGCATGAACTTGCAAAATTGACCCTGCAGGAGCATTATTTAAAGGGTCAGGGTCCTGATTCCAAGTAAATTAATTTTTTCGAACATTTGCTGTTTTAAAGTTTATAAAAGTACTCTGGAGTGTTTTTTTTTGTTGGTGTTTTGGCGAGTTCCTGCATTTTCCAGTGAGTTACCTCATCCTCACAGGAATGGCAGAGGAGTGGGTGAGCTGTCCAAACAAAGGTTGCAACAGGTATGGAGACAACAGTGTCAGTACCTCTGGGCCAGCAGGATGACAGGGAGATGGCTGTGGAGATGGTAAGCTCTATTCCATGCCCTTTGCCGACTTGGAGCGTGACTTCTCCATGTTCCTTGACAGAAGTAGAAGGCTGTCTGACAGGCTAACCAGATCACCCAGCACCTCGGTGTGTATGCCCATTCAGTTCTCTCTTGTATGCTTCCCCACCGAGGTTTTCACCTGAGTCCACTGTAGCAGTACTTAGCTGACACTAAAATAAAAGCAAAATACAGTGAACGCTAGAAATCTGAAATAAGAACAGAAAGTGCTAAAAGTACTTAGCAGGTCTGGCAGCATCTGTGGAGAAGGGAACAGAATTAATCCTTTGAGTCTAATATAATTCTTACTCATCGGGCACCTTGCTCTCCAGGGAGCCAGGAAGGGAACCATCCTTTCCTCCTGACATGCAGCCCACTCAAGCTCAGTGACTCACCATGTTTTGATACCATCTCTATATGAGTTCCAAGGTACATGCAGTGCCAATATCTGAGCTGGGGGCTGTAAGTGGTAGATTGAGTGATGGGGCCTCTTTATCAGTGATGCTTTGTTGTTCTCTTTTCTCCTCCTGGGGTGCCTGTGATTGGACAGGTGGCAATTTTGGGGTGTTTGGAAGCAGGAAATCAGAAGGGAAAGGTCAGTGTAAGGGAAATAGGACAGTGTAGGAAGCAGGAAATCCATGATTACACCTTTAGCAGCATGTTCATTATGCCAGAAAGCAGGATGAGGGTGAGCTGGGAGTTGAGAAGAAGCATAAAGCAAGACATATAACATCATCCTCAGTTTTTCTCAGCAGTGTCAGCTGCTGCAGGTCCTGTTGCAGCCATTCCCATGATGCAAAGAACCATATCCTCCGTGGGGCTCAGTTCTGCTTTGCTCTCCTCTATTGTGTGCCAGCTTTTCCTGCAAGAGAGGGGGTAGGCTGTGAGTGATTGTGTTGCATTGTGTTTGGATGGTGTACCTGCTATAAATGAACAGCGGGGGCATGTGGAGGAAGTGAAAGGTAGATATGCTGCTGGCAGCATTGGTAGGTCTGTGAGGGTCAGTTGGAGTGTATGGATTTTTGGTGTGAGTCCTGAGTTCCAGGGAGTGATTATCGGTGAGGGATAGGGGTGTGGTGCATTGAGCAGCGTGAAAGGTTGGTGCTGTGAATGGTGGGGGATGTTTTGGAAGAAGCATTCACTGCTGCTGACCATCCACATGAAGCCATTAGACTTTCTGTAGCACTGTTACCAAGGTCCTTGGGTCAAGATGGAAGAAGTTGACTCACTGGCCACCTCCTCCCATTCCCTTCTGAGGGTGGTCCTTGAGTGTCCCTGAGGGACCATGACATCTCTCCACCTGCCCACCTGTACCAATAATTCCTCCAGCAATGCAATGCTTCACTATGGAAACCTTTCATTGCTCTGGTGTTAACTAAGTAAGAATTTACATTACAGTAACCTTTTTGCTGCAGCTTTTCTTTAAAAGACAGCCTGCCTTTAAGAAGTGCAGGCTGTGTGTAACATGTGGTCTATTGGGACCTCCTGCTGTGTGCATAGTTCGCCGATACTGTTATGGCGGAGACAAGAATGATTGAAGCAGATGAGTCAACGCCACAATTTTTCGGATAAGGTGGGCACACAAATTTTGCATTTTGCCCACCTCGATCTGAATAGGTATGGTCAGGTGATGAGTGGGGTACCTGCATCCAAAAAGCTGGATTATCTAATGTCAGCCCTACATCTTTATTGTTCACATTTAAATGCTGTGATTTTTAAAAGATTAAGATATGAAATACTTTACTATATCAGAGCCTTGCTTGACAAAGTAAAGGTTTTGAGTTTAGTTATCTTTCACAGAGTAACCAGCTGCTGCCCCCATCACGATGACCACAATATATCTCATTTTGATTCAAGCACAGCCTGGGTAATTAAATTGTTTTGGGTATAGACACTAGAAATTTGTTGTTAGCTGCTCATAAAAATCCCTCCACTCTACTTGAAGCTGCTATGGATTAATCAGGAGTTCAGTTTTTTTTATCATAACCATTGGTGCGTGTGTATGTGTGTGTACATTCTGCTTCAGTATTTACCCATTCCAATACGAAGACACCTCCAGAGTTGCAAGTGGCTTTTTATTCCCTGACTGGAATAATCCTGATGTGAATCCGTATGATCTGTATAATACCACTGTGCCAGTTATACTTCATTGGCTTTTCTCTGAAAATCAGTTTCTTTGGTTTGACGTACATTTCAGTTCATAATTTATACAAGTTTAAGCTGCCAGATTGTACAAACATGCTGGTCATTTTGAGGTAGCCTATTCCCTATTGTTTGCATCAGTTTAACTAGTACACTCATGCATAGATAATACCAGTGAATTATTGTACATTTAAAGGCAATGAGACATCTGTCAGTTTCATATTTTCTTCATTATCTTTAATACTGTGAAAATGATTTTGTTTATATAAATGAAAAAAGCATCAATCTGAAGGTTGTTTATAATGTGGAATCCCCAAAGACTGCTAGTAATTGACAAAGAGATAACCTTATACTTCATGCTATTCTTTCTCAGATACTTTTCCATGAAATCTTAGCAGGTGTAATCCCTTATCCATTTGTTTCTTCCAACCTTTGCAAAGCAGAACCCATAGGAGACACCAATATGGATGTACTTCCTCCAACTTAGACTGTTAATGTTCCTGTGAAGTGGCTTGGGACATCTTACGATCTTTTACTCTAAAACTATTAATTTGTCTTGTCCCCTTTGGATACTGTTGGATCTGTCACAACTTCTTTTGGTTTTTTTAATTCAAGCACAATACTTAAAATAAATTAAAAGCATTAAGAGTTTATTTTTTTTTAAATCCCAAATGAAAGAGTCCACTGCTGCAAAAGTTGGACGTTTAAAAAATATTTCCTCTCAGGATGTGCACTTCATGTTAAATTCATTGCCCTTTGACAGATGACCAAAAATGAATTGGTTTTATAGTTTCACTTCAGAGAGCATTTGGGTCAAGCATGGAGGAAATGTTAGTCATTTATTCCAGGTCAGGTAAAAGTGACATTATTGAGTAAGTTGAGTTTTTACAACAATCTGGAAGCTTGCATTGTCATTTTTCAGATGCCAGTCCACAAATGAGCAAATATACCAAACCAATTTCATAGCTTGCTCTAGTGGGATTTGAAATCATATTCTCTGAATTATAAATCTAGTATCATATCTGTGATATGACTATTCCTCTAGAATTCTAGTTCACATCCTTTTGTACAAC
The DNA here is from genome assembly GCF_017639515.1 of Carcharodon carcharias. Taxonomy (NCBI): domain Eukaryota; kingdom Metazoa; phylum Chordata; class Chondrichthyes; order Lamniformes; family Lamnidae; genus Carcharodon; species Carcharodon carcharias. Next base: position 127,984,385 of record NC_054467.1, on the reverse strand, counting down.
AGACACAATTGGACCCATCAGGGTAAGGCACTGACTGGATGTGATTTGTTTTGCCTTGAAGTGGGCAAAATGATACTCATGGTGAGGTGAACTCCAGGATTTACACGTATGCGAATGATTTGCTACACAGCACTATAAATATAACTCTACAATAAATTTATCATCGGCCCTGTCTGTCAGTGTTTGAAAGTTGTCTTTTTCACATGGACCCATGAAGTGGAGCTGGGGAGCTGATAAAACCTCTGGCAGATGGGTCTTTAAAATCCTTGATAGCAAAGAAGAGGTCATTGTAGTCTTCTTTTAGAGTTATGTAGGGGGTGCAGAATGTGATGAAAGGATTTGTTCACTGTGAAGCAATAAAACATGCACTGGCAGTGGAGGTGGATAAGATGCTGTTGAACTTTTTTCATTGTTACTTATCCTGCAATCTACTCCTTTCAAAGGGTACCAAATAGTACAAAAGCTTTCTGACCTTATAGGAAACAAGTGCTGATGGATATATCTTCCTCTTTGTTCCTGATAGCACAATTATCTGCTTCTTTGGTTAGCTTGATGGTCGCTCAAGTAATAATTGTTACTCCGCTAGTACTAAGGCTGGAAACAAGGATCTTATATCTTTGAACCATGTGCTGAAGCATTTTGAGCATTAGTATTTCTTGACCATGTTTCATCTGGGCTGTAGTGGTGCTGAGCTGTATCACTAGTGCTGTAACGTTGTTCCTGCCTTTTGTTTGTTTCAAGTTTAAGTTTAATTAATACTAAACAAAACACAGCAGACAGTTAGGCAAGCATGTGTATAATGTGCACGACAATTGGTGGCTTTGGCAGAAATCTTTAACTGTATGCTGACTATTATAGTATCCCAGTGGCAAATTAAAATTACTCAAAGCAGATTGTACACTAAAATTAATACCTTGGGTAATCTCACACTTCTCATTCAATTGGACCAATATCACAGAACTACACTATTGCCCTTGTCAACTGACGAATAATAAGGAATAATTGTATGAAATATACCATATCAGAAATAAATTGCCATTGTTAAGAAAGCATGTCTGACAGGCAGACCCAATCTTTAAAACTGTTGGAAGAGCATAATAAGATGATTGAGCCATAAAACATTGGCAGATGTTTCTCCAATTGACAAGAAGTAACTCATAGTCAGCCATTAAGATCTGATCTTGGTACAGAAAAATGATTTGGACATCAAATTGTCTCCTCTGTATGGTATAAATTGAGTTCAATACTGATTTCTCATCCCCCTTTAAGAGATTGAGTTAAAGAGTCATATGATTAGACTAGACTTTATTGTTTACTCGAAGAGTTTCAATCCCTCTGGGAGAATGGGTGTAAGCAAAGCCAAAATGCTGTTTAGGTTCCTGTAAACAAACCTGTTTAAAAATTAAGATAAGCCTCAGGCAGTTCACATGTCAGAAGTAAAACTGTACAGCATGCTTCGAAAGCAGAATGCTATCAGCATGTTTAAATTTAGTCTAGCAGAATAATTAACATTAGTCAGGCCTTGTCTGGTCAATATGGTAAGAAAGATATCTATCATTCAGGGCTGCAACAAAAACTTTCCAAAGAGGGTGATGATATACAATATAGTACTCCTGCTTACAGTTGGGACCAAAATGTAGAACATATTGATAAAGCTTTGATTTATAAATTTTGGAATATCAACAATTTCCAATTATATAGCATTAGTTAATTAGTAAAATATTTTGAGAAACTTCATTCACAGGAGCAATTATCAAACATAATTTGACACTGAGTGCAGTCCAAACCCTCCTAGAATGATTGAGAGTTTCCCAGGATTGGGGGTTCCTTTATCAAGCGATACTTCCAGCACCCAGGGTGATTTAAGTTTCCCACCACTTCAACGGACCCTTATGGGAGATAGTGTAAGTCATGACTAACAATTGTGCTGGCTGCTGCTCAGTGCCATCACCATTGGAGATCTACTGAGTGGGAAGAGGGCAAGTCAGGAATCGGGAGTCCCTGGCCCAGCACTTCTTCAGCTGATATTCTCCTCTCATTACAGGTGGAACAGGGGGAACATGCTTGCCACTAACCCACCAAAGACATTCAAGTAACTGATCCCCTAGATTTTGCTGAGGTCTGCAGTGGAGTACTGAAACATTACTCAAGACATTTTTTTGAATTTACTCTTAGATGGGATGTGGTCATTGCTGCCGAGGCCAATATTTGTTGCCCATCTCTAATTGCCCTTGAGAAGGTGGTGGTGTGCTGTTGTCCATGTGAGGCAGATACATCCACAATGCTCTTAGAAAGGAAGTTCCAGAATTTTGATTCAGCGACAGGGAAGGAACGGTGATATAGTTCCAAGTCAGAATGATGTGTGCTTGGATGGAAATTTGTAGCTGGTGGTGTTCCCATGCATCTGCTGCCCTTGCCTTTTTAGGTGATAGGGGCAGTGGATTTGGAAGGTACTGTTGAAGGAGCCTTGGTGGGTTGCCGCAGTGCATCTTGTAAATGATGCACACTGCTGCATTGTACATTGATGGCGGAAGGAGTGCATGTTGAAGGATGGAGCGCCAATCAAGCAGGCTGCTTTGTCCTGGATGGTACTGAGCTTCCTGAGTATTGTATGGAGGTGAGAACTTGAAAGATATTTTTCAGACACTTAAGCCTGAATTTTGCCCTCATCGGGGGGGCTCGGCGGGAGCAGGCGGGGGTGGTCGGGGAGCCGACCGCTGCCCGCGATCGGCTCCGCACCACGGTTCCACACAGGCGAGCCAATTAAGGCCCGCCCAACGTGGAACGCGAGCGTCAGCACTCAGCGCTGCCTGTGCGGATGGGGGAGGAGGGATAGCTGGGCCTCACGCGCAATACGTGCATGCATGCAAAAGAGCACTTCAATCTCCCAGAGGCACAGGGCTGCCTCAGGGAGATTGAAGCGCTTTTTTAAAAAAATGAATAAATACAGTAAAAATTGAATCAAACATGTCCCCTCATGTGATTGTGTCACATGAGATGGTGCATTCTATTAATGTCAAAATAAAGCTTTTATTTAATTAGTATTGGCTTTAGGAAACCTCATTCTGCTCGTGGATGAGGTTTCCTAAAAAATGTAACGGCTGCTTGGTCTTTTGCTTGCCCGCCAACTATTAGATTGGATGGGCAGTGTAAATTTCAAGTAAATTAGGTCCTTAATGGCCTTAATAGGTCTTTCAATTATCGGCAGACCCGCAGCCAACTCCGGCGTGCACCCACCGAATGAAATTTCGCACGAATGCGCGATAACGTCGGGACACACGCCTGATGTCATCGCCCATGGTATTATGTTCCGGCATGTCAGGCACACGCCCACACGCCAAAGGTAAAATTCAGGCCTTAAGCTTGCACAAGATGGCTACACCTTAGCAAAAAAATGCACTAATAGCCTATTTCATGCCCATGAAAAGCACAATATACAAAATAATTGTCTTCTGATGCACTAAGCAAGAAGCAAACGATAATAATTAAATATTGCACATAAATGAGGCAATTAGCAAGCAAATGTGACTTTGGTGATGCTGAACATGTCCAGTGCCAAATCAAAACACTAATAACCGAAGGTTGACTCTCTAGTCAACTACACCGAAAGCACTCAATAAAGGATGCAATTTTCCATTCTGGAGACTAAGTCTGGTGACAGGTGGGAAAGTCAATGTGATTCTCGCTGAGTGGCAGGGTGGGTGAACAAATGTGATCTTCCATTTTTTAGCCCATTAAGTATGCATCCACGAGGAGCTCAGCGAATCTGGTGGCGGGGATGGCCAGGAAGCCATTACCTCATAGGGCCGAAGATCCTGGTGCCATATTTAAATGGAACTCAGACACACATTCAGTCTTTGCAGGGTAGGAGTTCTACACTACTCCTACAAGGTCCTTGTATCGGAAAAGCTAGCATATGTGAGCAACCACATCCCGGGACATTACCTTTCACTCATCTCTAGATAAGAGCACTGCTGGCAATATACCCATGCTTGGGCCAATGCTTGCTGTTACAGTGGTCCATGTTCATTAGCCTCTTGACCTTTTAGAAACCCCACTGCCTCTTGTTGCTCAGCTTTGCTTCTGCTGGCCCTGTGCCAGCCTGTGAAAGACCCTCCTTCTCATCTGGATGAGGGCCATCAACCAAGGTAGGGTTGCTTGAAGCCCACATCATTTTTCGCCCCAGTGGATCTGTAAACAAATTGAAGTGATTCATCAAGTGAGCATGTCCTTTGCAGGTTTCCTTCTATCTCAAAGCCAACAGGCAAGTGCTAAGCCCTTTATCTAGCCTCCATCTAGACAAAGCATCCCCACTTCCCCCTTTCCAGGTAAAGGACATCTTGGAGGACCAGAGATGGGTGTTCCTCCTGTTCATACATGAATGTGTATGGAGGCATTGTTCTTTGACCAAGGTAATGAATGCCATGTGCAAGAAACCTCAAGCAGTCACTTTTCTGCTTGTCACCACTACCCTCAGAACTGGAACAGGGAACAATTGCCTTGGCAGCATAGAGAGACTAATCACACGATCCCTTGTCAGCCATTACAATTTGTCCAGGAGGATAGAGGTTTGGAGTCACAAGTTGGCTGCTCTCCACTAGCTGTGCCCCTTGGAAGCCTCCTTCCTTTCATCCCTGCCTCTGACTGCAGCCAACTGGAAATTGCACAGAAGAAACAGCAGCTTCCCATCTTGTTGGGATCTTGATGTTATGAGACCCAAGAGTCAAGAACAAACCTCTGCATTGCGGGCTTAACCATAGAGAGAAGAACACAGCTGAACATCTTTGCCATCCAGCTATCTCATAATTATTAGGGTGTCCCTGTAGTCAGCCACATGTGCTGACCTTGAACTCCACACCCAAAAAGGCCCTCCTCCTACCTCAAGGGATCTCACCGGCTGACTAACTGGGTGGTCAAGGTCAGCTTGGAAAAATAGTGCGTGTCACCTCTCAAACTTTCTCCACCACCTTCTACCCTTCCCCTGTCACCAAACAACTTCCACCCATCACCCTTGAATCACCCAAAATCACAATTCCTCTCCCCTCTCACCCTTGAACCTTGCCCCATTACCATTATCATGATCCACCCCCAAATGTCTTTCCTCCTTTCAGATCTGGTACCCACTGCAATCCCCATGTCCACCCTGACCCTGCCCCCTCCAGTTATCCAAGCCACCCTGTCTTGTCCCCCTCTGTGACCCACATATTGAGATCTTCACCTGCCAGGCTTTCACCCTGGACCTGCCAGCCTATCGAATTGCAAATCCCCCCCTGTTCCCACCAGCGACGGGACTGATTGTGACTGTTCCCTCCTGTTACCATTACCCCGAGTTCTCCCCCCAGGACCGCACCGCCAACACCTTCATCCCTGCCCGCTAAGGCACTTCTCCCCCTTCCCCAGACATTCTCCCCCCTTCCCCTGACATTGTACCCCTCTTCCCCAGATATTCTTCCCCTCTTCCAGCCTTCACATGCCTCCCTTGTCCAGTCTTGCCACAGTGTTCACTACTTGTACTCGATATGAGTAAAGTTATGTGATTTACCCAAGAAGGAGAAAACAACAGCTATGGACATCAAATTCATTCATGAAGTGAAGCTAGCCAGGTTCACACCACTTATACACAGTCGGGAAACAGACCGTTCTAATTATCCGCTGGTGGGGTATTTAATTTGGAGGGAGAGCATAATTCTGGCTAATTGGCCTCTTAATGAGCATTCATGAGATGCAAATGCATGCAAATGTGGTTCCTGACACATATCAGCAGGCGACTCAACCCACATTTAGCCTGCCATCTAAGTTGGGAGAACAAAATTCCAAAATAATTTCCTGCTGGCAGGAAGCTGACTTTTTCCATCATGCCAAATTTAGTGCCCCCATCTGCCATGATTCCTGTTGCTGGTGGGAACAGAAAATTCCACCCAAGACTAAAAGCTGTCAGAGCTGTTGGAGGTAATGAGATCATTATTGTTTTCAGAGTCCAGGGTTACTGAAGTTGAGGCTGCCAATAGTGACTACTAAATTCCTAGTTCAACTGCTGTGAACATTGTTCATCGTTCACGTGCCAGAAAAAAACCTGCAAAGCAACAAAAGCAGTGTCACAAACAAGAGTTGAGACTTCTCCAAACAATGTTTCTACTCTGACAGTGCTTATGCACACCAAACAGAATGTCCTGCTACTGATAAACAGGGTAAAACTTGCGGAAAACTCAACCACTTTGCCTGTGCTTGTGGTTCAACAGCAAAATCAATTACTAAGACCAATATGATCAGAAGGGTGCCAAGGGAATTGACCAAAACAAACCACTCCTGAGGGAAATGTATGATTCCCAGGAACTGACTGCACAGTAGAGCACAAAATCAATCAGTGTTTGCCATGAAAAGCAACCACAATGTAAAATCTTTGTAATCCTCTCAAGGTGTCGGAACTATCTTCAGGACCATGGATTGAAGTTAACCTTGATTTTGCAGACGCATATAGTGGTGACCACTTGCTTCTTGTCACTGACCTACAGCAGATTCCCAGTTGTGGAAATAGTTATGTTTACCTCATCAAGAACAGTCATTCCAAAGCTTGACCAGATTTTTGCTTTGTTTGGAATCCCCAAATGGTGAGAAGTGTCAATGGATCTCCATCTGACAGTAATGAGTTCAGCAAATTTATGAACTACCTGGGCTTCACATTGAAAAATCACACCCCGTTGGTCAAGAGAGAAGTCAGGAGAGTTATCCGTATCTTGATAAAAGTGATATGTACAGCTACAGCTGAGAGCAAATCATGGAAACAACAGTTGTTTCATTTGCTTTGAAATTTAAGAGTGACTCCTTACTCAACTACTGGAAAGCCTCTAGCTATGCTCATTTTTGCATATCCTATGTCTTCTTGAACTGCCCCACAGAGCTAATGATCAACATGTATGTAAACCCGATTGAGAACAGGAGGATCAAATGAGAGTAAACTCAGAGCAAAACATGAAATTTAAAGCTGCACCGCTAAAGCAAACAACCGATTACAACGTCCAGCCATTGTTGTGACCAATACATAAGGATAAATGATCACTGCCGTTCACTGCTGAGCATAGTTTGCAAATCATCGCATGAAATTGGTCTTTCTTCAAAACATTGAAAACACCATTTGTAAGCATTGAATATGGTTCTGACATCAACATCTCAGGTGAAGAATGAGTTAAATGAGACTACACCTGATGTCAGATGATACCCTCCTCATGAGAGAAAAAATCTACCATATTTAAGTGATTATGTTATGAAGTGAACTATTTACAGTTGGTGAACAAATCTTTAATCTCATTGTATATGGCTGAGTGCATTGTTAAATTAATACAAAGTTTTAGAATATATAATAGTATTACTGGTGAAGTTGAATGTTCAAGTTATGCCTAAATTTGTTGTTTACACTTTTGGAATCAAACCATTGAAACACACAATGCCTCTCATTCACTAAGAAGTGGGGCAGGGGGCTATTGTGAATTGAAAATTCCAATGTACATTTTGTCCACTTAGGGCTACCTTACCCATATACCAGCAAAGGGAGTCTAGAATGAGAATAAAATAATCCATGGTTTAAAAGCATGCACAATTCTGATTCTGAATGTAGCTGCTCATTATTCTGGCATTTACAGTCATGCTGCACAAATGCTTTGTCTCTTTACTACAACGATTACCTCTTCCTTTACTTTTTGTTCCATGACATCTTTGTCATTTAATTTCTCCCACTTTCTACCCTCTCCCAGACCTTCCCTTTTGTTTTTCCTCCCCCTCCCCCCTTTCAATGACATAAAACACATAATTTTTCTAGCCTCCTTCAGTTCCAAAGAAGAGGTATATTTGACTCAAAGCTTCAACCTCTCTTTCTTGTTCCACAGATGCTGCCAGGTTTGCTGTGTGTTTTCAGCACTTTCTGTTTTTATTCCCCTTTAAGAGATGCAGGCTAGCTTTAAGCAGTGCAGCCTAGCTCTAACTGGTCCTAGCCAGTCATGATATTGGTCTCCTGCTCAGGCAGCCAGTCAACCAACATCATGGTTAGAACAGGCTGGACATACACCAAAAAGTTGGTGTGTTACCTGCATCGGGGTCAATAGGCACGAGTTTATATATTAACGCAATCACTGTGCCTGGTTTTGGTGTTTCTCAAATTTAACTCCCCATGACTTTTAAGCCAGTATAATTTATTTATAGAACTTTGAATATATAAAGGAGCAGGAGAAAGGCATATTCAGCAAAAAAAGAGGATGTAATCATTAAGATATTGATTTGTTGATGAAAAATACATTGTAGCTCCTGATTAATCCATTACACAAAACTCATGATGACTGCACTCCTGGTATTGAAAACAGTTCTTTCTCTGATTGAGTTTGCTATATATGCCAGTGTATTTATAATACATTAAAAAGAAAGGTGACTGTCCAACCTGAAATATTGAGAGTCTTAAATCTATTACAAGGAAACTAGGATGCAGCTACTAAAATCTAAAGATCATATACAGTGCCCAAAGTGGATATTTCCTGCTACAGCACTTCATCTAACAAATTGGATTAAAAACAAATCTACTACTTATAAGCCTTACAAATCTACACTAGTCCTAATAGTTAATGTCTGGCAATCAATAAAAATCATTAGACAGCTGCAATTAACCATGTTTTAGCTCTACATTGATTTCAATAAAAAGGAAATGCTCAGCAATTTTGGAGACTTATGAGCTACTGCATGACACTGTTTAAAGACAATGTTCAAAGTTAAACATGCGTGACCCTACTCCTGAGTCATCAAAAGTGAGGTTATGTTATCAAAGAGATACAAGATGTGACAAGTGCTTTTGTATAAGATACTTTCAGCCATTTCTATAATGTGAATTTGTGCACTTCCGATTCTCTCTGAGTTATCTCATTAATTTCCATTATGATCAGTATTAACTGCACTTGAAATTTCCATTAATGACAGTGAACCACCTTAGTTCCATCTGGGATGTTGAGCAAGTTATTGCTACTTCCTCCCACCCCATGAGGGTATTTGATTCAGATCCTGCTTCCTGCTGCTGAAAAATGAGCATAACGCAGAGAGATAATCTGTGGTGTTGATTTTTATAGTCATATGTATACAAATACTTTTGCTCACTTTTTAATCAGGAGATTCCTCATTATCTGGCTATTCTTAAACAGCTTAACCTTAAAATTTTCATATTAAAATACAATAACTTAAATAAACAGTACGCCCTGTTACATGTGAACTTATACAACATTATCGTGGGTACAAAATGGGAAAAAAAACCTTAAATGTCATTGAATTAAAAACAACAATGTATCTAAATAAATGTAAAAGTTATTTCAGTGAGAACTTTACAATTAGATATCTCAAAGAAGCTTTGTTTCTAGGAGACAGTTTCTCATATCCCCCATTAATTATTCAGTATGTTTCACAGTTAATGGATAACACAAGGCTTCCTGATGTAATATTAGTAAGCTGTATTAGAGAACCGCAATGTAATAGAGGAAAAGTATCATTTAATAAACAAACCTAGTTGTCATTTAATCCTTCATTAGGTTTTTTTACAGTTTGCAACACACCCATTTTTCCCCTAAAATAACGGGCATTAAAAGGTCATTTTGTTACAAGTTGAAAAATGCTTTGGCACTTTCAGGCTTTCAAGCCACTTCAAAAATTATCATAAGGATCACTCACAACTCAAAATAATTGTGTATTTTTGTTTTGTCTTGTCAATAATGTAAAACAAAATCCATGTGATTTGTTAAAAACATTTGGACCATCTCTTGCCAGTAGAACAACTATGGAAAAGTGTTTCAAAATGAGCAGGTAGATGAATAAAAAGTGACAGTGACTGTAACAGCAAGTGTTGCTGTTATTCAGTTTTCTGCTGAATAATGTATACTTTCATTAATGAAAAATAAATCTTGTCAAAATTAATAAGGCCCTCATTAATGATCTATTCTGAGAAAATGTACAGTAAACAACCTTAGAGTTTTCTATTCATATGCAGACCTGGAATTCCTATAATTTTGAAATGACAAGATTTGTAAATAGCAATACTCCTTGAGCCTCATAAAATGGGTCATGAGGCCATTATCTATTATTTCATGGTGGGTTAGGAACTTCAAGTGCATTGAGGCCTCACCATTCACAGAACAAATGATCCAATGAGGCACTCCTACTGGAATATTTCAGGGCCTTGAAAATGGGTGGGTAAAGGGGACGGCCATGTTACACCTGTCTGTTCACGTAGGTCTTAAGCGGCATGTTAAATACATGTTGTGACTTGATTAAAGTGATTCAGGTCTGTTTAGCCAATGTTACCTGCATTTTTCATTGGCTCCAGCCCTTTCAGGGGCTGGTAGAGGGGAATTTAATTTAAACATAATTTAAACCCATTGGTACGCAAGGATTTTTCTGTTCTTAACAATCTGCTCACACCTGATAAAGGTCCAGTTCAGGATCAGAACAGGTCATTTACCAATCATCATAACCAGCATAACGCACTCAATGGAGCATCATTTCTCAAAAGGTATTCTTTAAATTAATTCATTTTGTTAGCTGACGCATGCCACTTTTCACAACGGTTATAATAACAGTATTTAATTTGTAAAAGGCATTTGCCCACTTGCTAAAATTTACCAATGTTTATGGAAACATTTTGAAGTTCCTGGAATACACCCTGGCTACAAAACAGGAAACAGAAAGTACAAATTAAAGATTAGATTAAAACTCAGATTAAAATGGAAGCAGGTGGTGTTCCACAGGTTTTGGTACTTGGGCAATTGTGGTTCACAAGTTACAGAAATGATTTGGACTCAGGATTCATAAGTGTAATTTCAAAACCTGAAGATCGCATTAAATTGGGGGCATATAGACAGAACTGCAATAAAACTCAATAAACTTCTGGACTGCAACAAAATCCAGAAAGGCATCAATAAACTTGCAGAATAGGTGTGGATTGGCAAATGAACTATAGTATAGATAAAAATGACGTAGCATATTTTGGTAGGAGTAATAAGGTGACCACATACTTCTTCGGAAATAAATGTTTAAATGGGTTACAGTGTTGTAGGTGTTGGAAGTAAAGATGCACATACCAGTATAAGTAGCAACATAAATTAATAAGGCTGTTAGAAAAAAGAAAACAAATGATTTGTGTTCATTTCTAGTGGGTTAGTTCTGAAAAGTTAGTTACTTCAGAAAGGTTATATTTAATATAAAAACAAAAAACTGCGGTTGCTGGAAATCCAAAACAAAAACAAAAATAAAAATACCTTATATGATTATATTTAACTTGCATTGAAACTGAATAGTTCTGGCCTCAACTTTATAAAAATAAGTTTATAGAAGCACTGGAGAAGGTACAAAAATGATTTACTAAAATGATACCAGAATTGGAAGTTTTTAGATATCGAGGAAGATTGAAGAAGCTGGAGCTCTTTTCTCTAGAAAAGAGAAGACTGAGGGGTGATCTCATAGAAGTCTTGGGCAGAATTTTACATTCTGGGATTGAGCACGAAGTTGACCCAATTGAACATGAAATCGTGCGAGATTATATTGGGTGGGTGTCACAATGTCACGAGGACATCACCCAATTTTACAGTCGGCAGGCACGCAGGGAAGTTGGAAGTGTGCCCGCCAATAAATAATCTAGCAATTAAGCCACTTTAATACCCAATTACTCGCGATTTTACGTTGCTCATGCAATTTAGCAGTCAGCCACGCAGCAATACTGGTACGCAGCCATCCTGTTTTTATTGCTATCTCCGTCCAGGGTGTGATGAAAGTTGTCCGGAGCCTAGGCAATGTGAGTAATTAGGAGTTTCGATGAGAGTTTGCAGTTGATTGATTCCTGATAGTTTCATAGCATTTTCAGTGTTTTTTGGAAGACTCATTGCCTTTCTAGCTTTCTTTCAGGACTGTTTGACTTACAGTCTTTCTGCCCAGTGCACCCTTCAGTGCACGAGACAGTGCCATCTGCATTTCTGCAAATGGAGATTATATACTCAACTGATGGGACTTCCTCTGAAGAGGATGAGAGGGCCAGAAGGGAGAGGAGGCCTGGTGTCTGTAGGCAGCATTTCAGAGATCGACCTGTGGGAAGAGAGGTACAGCCACAAGGGAGTGCAGGGCCAGCAGGAAGTGCAAGGTGAAAGGGTCCATAGAAGACAGTACTATCCTGCATCTACAGTCTACAGACAGCACTTCAGCTACCTCAACATGTCTGAGGTACAGTGCTGAAGGAGGCTCCACCTCTGTTGGGAAACTGTAACCTCCATATGCCAGAAGATTGGGCCGGAGGTTGTTTAGGTGACCACCCTATGTCAGTGGCTCTAAAGGTTACAGTAGCCCTCAACTTTTTCACCTCTGATTCTTTTCAGGGGTCAGTGGGGGATCTATGTGGTGTGTTCCAATCTGTTGCCCACAGCTGAGTCAAGCTGGCCAGTGATGCTCTCTTCTAGACTGATGAAGCCAGCCAGGCTGAGTGAGACAAAGGCTTTGCAGCAACTCATGGGCTCCTCCGCATCCTGGGTGTGATCGACTGTGCTCATGTGGCCATCAAAGTACCAATGGATGATTCAGGTACCTTCATGAACAGAAAGGGGGTCCATTCCATGAATGTGCAGATAGCTTGTGATCACAAGACACGGATTCAGCAAGTCTGTGCAAGATTCCCTGGAACCCCCAACCTCCCATGATGCCGACATGCTTCCACCCTCCCAGGTGCCAAGGCTGTTCGTGGATCCAGCTCAGATGGATGACTGGCAGCTGGGTGACAAAGACCATCCCTTGATAAGGTGGCTCATGACACCACCCCAGCACCCAAGGGCAGAAGTGGAGGAGAGGTGAAATAGGACTCCACAAGAGCAGTAGTTGAGAGGACCATTGGGCTGCTGAAGATGAGGTTCAGATGCCTGGACCGATCAGGGGTACACTTCAATATCCTCCAGAGCATGTGTCAAATATAGTCATTGCTGTGCTCTGTACAGTCTAACTCTGTCAAGATGGGACCCACTGGAGGATAAAGACAGTGATACAGCTTCACAGGCCAGTGAGGATGACTCAACTAATGGTTCTGATGAGGAGCCAGGGGAGGCACAGGATGAGGACATGGAGGCTGGCATGGAGCCTTCAGGGAGGCAGGGACACCAGGGAAGCCTTGATTATCCACACGTTCAACTAGGCACCCAAGGCATGGCTTGAAACTTAGGCCAATGGCGCGCCTCCTTAAAAAATATTCCTGATGAGACCATCCTATGACCCCAATGTCTATTCGTACCCTCTGAAATAAGGTTTGCAGCCCCTCAATCTATCACAAGCCACTGTCAAGTCCTGAACCAATGAAAAACATGAAGCACACTCAGGCCATAAAAAGAAAATAAATATTGATGTCTTGTTGATGTTGTCATAAAAATGAACATAAATTTATCTCTTGTTGATGTAGCCACAAAATGAACACCTAACACACTGCTCAAATGAAGTAATCTCACCCATGAAAATCACATTTTGCGCTCATGGTGCCTTAAATTTAGGTTTGCGAGTGCCGCCACTTGGTGTCCCCCAACTCCACACCCGCCTCGCTGGCAGCGGCATTGGAAGCAGCCTGCTGCCTGTGCTGTCTTACTGGCCATGATGACCTTAGCAGTTGTCCTCTGGCAGCGGAGCCTGAGACCCCACGTCCAGCACCATGGCTGGGCAATCCTCAGTCATCGCAGCCTCATCAGATGCCATGTTCACTTGCAGAGGGGAGAAGGAACTGCAGTCATCCAGAATGCCCTGAGAGGCACCTGCAGAGATGGCAAGCAGCTTGTCCACCAGCGTGAGGTCAGTTTGAACCTCCCTGCTGACCATTGATGGCCGATAACCTAGTAGAGAAACTAGGCGCCTAATCCATCTCTCACACTGGCAGTGACCTGGTGAGGTTAATGCCAGGGTGTGGGCTTGCACATCGAACTCAGCCCCAGAAACCGCTGATTCTGTTCCTGGAACTGTCTCTCCAGGAGGTCACCACTTTCTTAATTGCGGAGATTGTGTGCTCGGAGCTCAGGGTCAATGCAGTATTCATGCTCTGCATAGATTCCTTCATGACAGAGACCATGGCACACAAAGCTTCCGGGGTCTCTGCCAGATCTTCCCTTGATCCTGCTTGATAGCTAGCATCCGCCGCCTGATTGACAACTCCAGTGGCTCATCATCTGCCTCAGGCTCAGTAGGGTCCTGGTCTCCAGCAATGTTCTGACTGCTGGCACATTGGGGACTCTCTGCCCCCGGTAGTTCCTCATGTGAGTGTGTAGTGCCCTTCCCACTGTGCGCTACCATCTGAGCTGATGAACTAATGCCCAGCGACGTGTATATGTCTGCGCTGGTGCCTGGTTCGGAGAGAGGATGTGATGTGGCTGGGGGTCTTCCTCAGGTTTTAAAGGGGGGTCTTCAGGGCCTCGGCAGCCTCTTGAGGATGGCTCATCTGATGGAGGAAGACAATATGTCAGTACATTCAATTATCACATAGTCAATATGCACGTAAGAAAGTCTGCTGACACCATGGACAACTACCTCACTGAGGCATTGTGAGTGGATGAACAATTACAACTCTTCCTTAGGAATTCTCATTTGAGATGATATGCCCCTACCTTTATTGCACCCTCCACCAGTCTCGCGCCTGTCCACTAGACTCTTACCTTCCTCCAAGATCCCTGCCTCTCCATGATCTGTGGACCTTGCTCCATGATGGCACTCGAGCTCCAGGGCGTCTATCTCATACTTAGTCATTATGAGGAAGTTGCCCACCATACCAACCATTCATGGCCACTCAACAACCTTATGGTTTCTCTTCTCCTGAATGGGCAGAAGAGAATTCATTAGTCCAACCTCTACCTGCAACACCTTTCTAGCCTGGCTCACACCCTGGGAACCAGGTTGAGGTGCACGTCAGATTATCATTCCTCACTTTTCGATGCACCCAAGGCAAGCAGGCAGATCTGCCAGCCTTGGTTAGCACTGATTTCAGTACCATTTGACACACAGACTCTTATACACCTCAGTATCATGATGAATGGCCAAGCCTTAGCACATCTATACACAGTTCCATGCCAACTCAGTACTCACCTTGCTGAGTGAAGAAGATCTTTAAACCTTTTGTGCACTGTATCCAGGTTTCACACATCATGTCATGTCTGCTGACATGAATAAATATTGATGTATATTAATATTAATCTTAATACTGACCCGATGCGTGGATCATTTCCAGGTCCCGAACACGTGATAAGTCAGAGCCATGATTTTCGAATGTAAAGCCCTTAATTGGCCTGAAGATTAGTTTGACGCCCAATTAGAGGAGCTCAGAACAGCCTGGAGATGGAATTGGGAACAGAGGATGATTTTGAAAGGCAAATAGCAGCCATTACTGGGTTGAAGCCATGGAGCAGCAAGGAGAACATAAGGCCAGCGTTGGCTGGAAAGGGACTCCCCAGTGCCCCCAAGCTTTTCAGATGCCTCCCTTAAAGGCTTTGATGGATGCAGTCTCTGAGAGGACAGCTGTGCTCTTCTCTCTGTCTGGAAGAAGAGTCTCCAAGAGAGGCCAAAAGGGCATGGCTGAAGGTGGCCACAGAGGTTTGCAGTCAGGCAGTCACCAGGAGGACAGGGGTCCAGTACAAAAAGCACTTCAATGGCCTGATCCAGGTCTGAAAAGGTGAGTGGGAAGTGACACTAGGGTATCAGACCTCTAACTGTGAATAAACCAGCATTCACCATGAGTGAGTTCTCCTTAACTTTTTCAGATCAAGTAGTCAGTTGCATCACAGAAATGTCAACCACCCTCACATATGGCATCAAATTGAACAGGGGTATCATTGAGGGGTACAACGGCCAGGATTTTTAGGATGACGGGATTTCCTGTCTTGCTTTCTGAGGAGTCAGCACCAAAAGCATCACCGTCCATACTGGCTGCCCCATTGGCATTTAACATTCCAAAGAGCGTTAATTGGTTGGAGGTGGGACTTCCAACCCTCAACCAGGAGGAAGTCTCACCTCAAAGATCCAGACAATCTGATTGGCCAGTAGTTCTCTCGTCCCAGCAGTGCCAGAAGATGCATTGGACAGGACAATGGCTGCAAGAGGTCCCAGAGTCTAAGGGTGGAATCATCCCATAATTGCACTAAGCGCAGTAGCGGGTGTGAAAAATGACGTTTTACCCGCAAGCCATGATGGTAGGTCTTCATGCTGTATCATGCGGTCCGCTTCTCCCCTTGTTAATTATGCAGCCACAGGAAATATCCCATCTTGCTGACAGGCGGCCTCTGAATCGCCCGCCATACTGTTATCTTGCTGTTTCCTCACTCCCGGTGCCCTATCTAAACTGCAGCTGAACACACAGTTCTCAATGCTTGTAGCCCAGGACCGCTCCAGTGAAGACTTAGTCCTGAAAGCCAAGAAGAGTTCAATGACCCATCACTGGAATGCCTTTTGGAGGTCCGCCGTGATCTCCTCCAACCCAGCTCTGACTGCAGGAGGTCCAACAATCTCACTACTCCCGCTTTGGAGGTGATGGCAGTTGTGGTCAATGCCAACACTGCATAGAAGATGTTGGCCATCCTGTGCAGAAAGAGAATGAATGATTTCATCCATTCCATCAGGGTAAAGCAGTTATCTCATCATCCATCACACATTCACTGGCATCTCACCCACTGCCAGTTCAAGGGACATCATCACCCATCCTCACACATGCCCTCACATCTCCATCTGGCCTCATCTCCTCTGGAGACTGCCTCCTCAGCCCTCACCATCTTGAGGCCACTTGCACAGGTCAATGTGCTCCCACACGCACCCTGTGATGCCCTTCTTCCTCAGTGCATCCCTTGTCCTGCAGCCTTTTCCCTTGCCTGAGGCCACTTCTCCCCCTTCCCCAAGCAAGCCCTCACCCTGGATCCATTGAATAGCCTTACGGTTGGGTTGGTAGGTGGAGACCTATCCATGAGACCCCTAAAAGTGATGTGGTGCTGCCTGCGAAACCTGGTGCTGATAAACATGAGTGTTGCCCAAAGCAAAGTAGGCACACGAGCCTCGAAGTCCCGAGCGAAGTGCAGCTCACCAGGTGCATGTCACTTATGGACTGTTGTGAAACATGGGCTGACATGCCCGATTGATCCAGTGTGATTGGATGATTCCTGCGAGCAGGGCTTATAATGAAATGTATTGAAATTGGGTTCCCGACATGCGAAGGCAGTAAACGCGACTGGCCATTGAAGGGTGGAGCGCACGATCGCAAACTGGTTTCACGATGAAGTGAAACTGATTTTTGCAATTTCCTGATATTTTCCACTCCCACCCACTATGACACTTGCTGCAAACAGGAGCGGATGATTCCACCCTTTTACTCCTGGGGATTATATGGTCCCACTGGAGTCAATGGATTTTTGAACGGTTCACCGCACTTTACAGCCCCGCCCCTGCTGTGATGGGGCCGTAAAAATTCCGCTCTGAGTCCCTGGAATCAGGTAAGTGTGGGGTCTCAGGCTGGGGACGGGAAACGGGAGGGAAGGCCCGGGGGTTACGCAGAGGGAGGCATGAGGCTGTTGGTGGAGATGCTGGTGTGGGGAAGGAAGAACGCACAGGGCCAGCCCATTTAGCGGTTTGTCAAATGTTGAAAGGAGGCTGCTGATGGAGGTGACTCCACCCAAGCACTGAGCACTTTCCAGACATCCCCCCCAGTCCTGAGCCGCTGCTGCCAGCCTGAAATTTGAGGCTGTGTGGGAAATGGCCCTTAAGTGGTCATTAATTGGTCACTTAAGGGCATCAGTTGGGGAAAGGTTGGGCGGGCCTAGGCTTTTCCCGTCCCACCGTAAAATTGGAGAGAGGTCAGGGTGGGCGCGAGCCCAGTGGGAAGGCTATCCGAAGAATTTTACGGCCACCCCCTGCCTACAGGCCTGCTGATGAGGGAAAATAAAATTCTGCCCATTACATCTCATGTGAATGTCATGAAGGAATAGGTGACAGGCGGCAGCCTTCTTGTAAATCTTTCTCTCTTCATTCTGTAGGAGAAGAAAGTGCACACTTCTAGAGAGATGTCTCAGACTGGTGGCAACGTTGAGTAGCTTCGCACACTGACCACCATTGAGGAGGCTGCATGGATATCGCAAAGGTGCCTTTGAATTAGGTTGTTGACAATAGCAAAATGGGACCCCGTCCAGAATAGGGTGTTTCATAGCTCAATCTACAGGTGAAGAGCATGGAGGATATTCCTGCCCAATGTGCGCTGAGGCTCTTTTACTGCTGGCATCTCTTGGGTTGGTGCTAATCTGCCTGCTGAGTAGCTACAGTTCTTGTTACCACCTTCCTGTGTTTCCCACAGGGCCAGTTTCAGAAAGGGAGCAGAATGTACCAGCCCAGCCATCGCAGTCTCCTCAGCAAGGAGAGATGTTTCAAAGCCAGCCCTGTCACATCATTCCACTACATCTTCTACCAGCGCACATAACCTTGCCTCAGTTAAGCCACAATCCACCTTAGAATGAGGAGCACTGGGTAAGCTGCACCTCACAATTGAATTAGAAGAAGAGAGTGAGGCAGATTCAGCTGCGAGCAGTCCCCCTCACACGACAGAGGACAGACACAGCCACACTTCACTAGGCAACGATGCTGGGCCTCGGGTGAAACAAATAAGGAAAGTCTTCTGGGAAAAAATAGAGGCAGATGAGTTCCCAAATGCAGGTGATCCTTGCGGAATTGTGGAGTTATGGGCAGATAGTGGAGAAGTCTGTGAGGTTCTTGGGACAGAAACAATAAGATTCAGCCAGAAGCATTCAGAATTAAAATGATTAAAACATGAATCCTCCTTTATTATTATCTCTTCCTATTGGACTCCCTCTGCTGGTATATGTGTGTATGGTAGCATCAAGTGGTTGAGTGCAGCTCCCACAACATTCAAGAACCTTGACACCATCTAGGACAAAGCAACCCGCTTGACCGGCACCATATCCACAAACATTCACTCTCTCCACCACCGAAGCACAGTAGCAGCAGTGTGCACCATCTACAAGATGCACTGCAGGAATTCACCAAGGATCCTTCGACAGCACCTTCCAAACCCATGACTACTGCCATCTAGAAGGACAAGGGCAGTAGATAGATGGGAACACAACCTCCTGGAAGTCCCAATCCAAGTCACTCACTATCCTGATTTAGAAATATATTGCCGTTCCTTCACTGCCTCTTGGTCAAAATCCTGGAACTCCCTTCCTAACAGCGCTATGGGTGTACTTACACCACATGGGCTTCAGTGGTTCAAGAAGGCAGCTGACCACTACCTTCTCAAGGGCAACTAGGGATAGGTAATGAATATTGGCCCAGCCAGTGAAGCCCACATCCCGTGAATGAATAAAAAAATGTGCAATTTTCAATACACCACATGCCTTCTTAATAAAGGAGAGGCATTGCACATTTAAATGGTTTGTTTCCAAAAGAGTAAACAATAAACTTAAGCATAACCGTTTAAAACAGTGAGTGGAGAGCCAGAATTTTCATAGTTTGAAAAAGCGAGAGGAGAGCTGGGAGCATACAGAGAGTGGACCTGCATGAAAAGGGCAGCGACGGCAGAGAGCCCCTTCAACCTGTTTCTACCTGCCAGGGCCGATGTGTGACCTGAAAGGAAAGCAGGTAGGTGATTGGTGGGTATCTCTTCCGTGTCTCTTTTGATTGGCCAAGTGGTTTAAATCAGGAGACATTATTACAGCTGAAGAGTACAGTTAAGAAATACACTTTTAAAATATTTAACATCCAAATTAATTAAATTGAATAGCGATGGCTGGGCAGGTGATGTGCTGCAGCTGTAGTATGCGGGATCTGGTGGACTCCAGTGCAATCTACAGTGACTACACCTACAGTAAGTACTGGCTGCTCGAGGAACTTCAGCTCAGAGTTGATGAGCTGGAGTCTGAGCTGCAGACACTGCGGCACATCAGGGAGTGGGAGAGTTATCTGGACAATGTGTTTCAGGAGGCAGTTACACCCTTTAGATTAATTATATCAAATTTGGCCCATGGCCAGGGACAGGAGGGTATGACTGCAAATGAGGCAGGTATGGGGATCCAGAATTTAACTTTGCGAGAGCTTCAGCCGGTGCCCTTGTCTATTAAGTATGAGGTTCTTGCTTCCTGTGTGGACAAAGCCACAGACTGCAGGGAGGATGAGCGAACTGACCACAGCACTGTGGTACAGGGTGCCATTCAAGTGGAGGGAGGAAAGAGAAATGTAGTAGTAATAGGGGATAACATAGGAGAATAACTGTTCGCTGCAGCAAAGACAGAGACTCCCGAAGGCTGTGTTGCCTACCTAGTGCCAACGTTAAGGACATTTCTTCTGGGCTGGAGAGGAACTTGGAGTGGGAGGGGAAGGATCCAGTTGTCATGGTCCACATGGGTATCAATGACATAAATAGAACTAGGAAAGAGGTTGTGCTGAGGGACTATGAGCAGCTCAGGGCTAAATTAAGAGGCAGAACCACAAAGGTAATAATCTCCGGATTGCTACCTGAGCCATGTGCAAATTAGCATAGGGTAAATAAGATTAGAGGGGTAAATGCATGGGTCAAAGATTGGTGTGGGAGAAATTGGTTCCCATTCATGGGGCACAGGCATCAGTACTGGGGAAGGAGAGAGCTGTTCCATTGGGATGGGCTTCATTTGAGCCATACTGGGACCAGTGTCCTGGCAATTCGTATAACTAGAGTTGTAGCTCAGATTTCAAACTAATTTGAAGGGGAGGGATGGGAGGGTTCAATTGAAGGGAAGTTTAAAAAATCAAAAAGAAGTGAAAGAGTAGTGGTGCAAGGCAGTGAAGAGGCGAAAGATAATCAAAGTATGACAGGAAGGGGCAGAAAATATAAGCAGAAGAGTGCAGCAGAAATTAGAACCAGAATGAATAATAATAGTAAAAAGTCAAAGCTGAAGGCTCTTTATCTGAATGGATGCAGCATTTGTAACAAGATAGATGGGTTGACAGCACACATAGATATGACTGTTACAGAGATACGGTTGCAGGGTGACCAAGACTGGGAACTCAATAGTCAAGGGTATTCGATGTTCTGGAAAGATAGGCAAAAAGGAAAAGGACGTGGGGTAGCTTTGCTAATAAAAGAATGTATCAGTGCAGTGGTGAATAGTGATATCGGTGCCATTGATCATGTTGTGGGCTCAGTTTGGCTAGAAATAAAGAATAGCAAGGGGAAGAAGTCACAGGTGGGAATTGTTCATAGGCCCCCAAAATGTTGCCTCACTGGAGGACAAAGTATAAATTGGGAAATAATGGAGGCATGTATGAAGGGTGCTACAATTATGATGGGTGATTTTAATTTGGATATTGACTGGACAAATCAGTTTGGCAGGGGAAACATGGAGGACGAATTTGCAGAGTGCATTAGGGATTGTTCCTTAGAGCAATACATTGCAGAACCTACCCGGGAGCAGGTTATTTTAGATCTAGTAATGTGTAATGAGGTAAGGTTAATAAGTGGTATCGTAGTTAAGGATCCTCTAGGGGGGAGAGATTACAACATGACAGAATTTCAAATTCAGTTTGAGGGCGAGCAACACGGGTATAAAATCAGTGTCCTCAAGTTAAATAAGGCACTTACAGGGGCCTGAAGAAAGAATTGTCTAAAGTGGGCTGGGAAAATAGACTAAGGGGAGGGTCAGTGGATGAACAGTGGCAGACATTTAAACAGATATTTCATAATGTTCAGCAAAAATTTTTCCCGGTCAAAAAGAAGGATTCAATGAGAAGCATGAACCACCCGTGGTTAACAAAAGTGGTCAAGGAGAGCGTTCAGTCAAAAACTAAGGAATACAAAGCAGTGAAAACCAGTGGTAGGCCAGAGGATTGGGAATATTTTAGGAGCCAGCAGCAGAAGACTAAAAAACTAATAAATAGGAAGAAAATTGATCATGAAAGTACATTGGCTAGAAATATACAAACAAACAGCAAGAGCTTCTACAGGGATTTAAAAATAGAGTAGCTAAAGTGAGTGTGGGACCATTGGAAGTTGTGACTGGTGTATGGGTTGGTGGTGTGATTCAGTTTCACCTCTGACTTCTGAGCGGTTCGAATCGCTCCCACTCCCTGGGTTCTAGACCTTGGATTTATTTGGGGTTGTGACAAAGTGCAGCAGACAAATGGTTTTGGTGCAAGAAAAACTGAGTTTACTGAAGTCACAAATGAACTTATAACATTAGGATTACACTGAGATTATACAGACTTACAAAGTACATTTAGTTAAGAATGGGGAACACATGGCATAACGAGGGAAAATCACACTACTAATCCCCTTACCCTTGTCCCACCCCCAAAACCTAACTAAATTGAACTAGGAGAGGTCAGGGATCATGCTCACCAACCCAGGGTTCCTTGACAGTTCAAAATCCAGCCAGGTAAGCCACTTGCAGTTTTGGGGTACGCTCTTTGTGTCCTGTGGGACCTGCCGTCCCCACGTTGTCCTGGCCTGTGGAATCTGCGAAGGTTCTTCAGTTGGGTGTAGGACGTAGTTGTGGGTGGTCGATCTTCGTGGAGGGCTGCGGTTGTGGCCTTGTTGTCGTCGGTTGAACCTGCCACCTCATGCCCCTCGCCATGATGTCGTCTGCGGGCCTGCAAAACCTCCAGATCTTCTTGCTTAAACTCTGTTTCAACCGCTCCCAACTGCTCACTGCCTGCTAGCTGCTTTCCCTCTCTCACCCTTCTGCTAGCTGGTTTCTCTCTCTCTCTCGTAACTGACTGTCCAGTTATACTGTCTTTTGAATTTCTTATCGGAATCCAAAACAAGGTTGGCTCTTTGTTTGACTTTGGTGGGCTACCTTAGGTGATTGTGTGTCTCGTTTTTAATGGGCTCGCATGATGTTTATCATTGTCTTCCTGCCTAGTAACTAGTTTTGAACTGAAAGCCATTGTATGTGTGGAGTATTGATGGGTTCGCATGATTGAATTAATTGTGAGCAATTATTTTGCAAGATTTTGATGGGCTTCAGTTTCGTGTGAGGTGAAGTTGTTCTCTGGGTTGATTGTGTTAAAGGGAAGAATGCGTATTCTGCCTCCTCTCGTTGTCTGGTTTCAGGTAAAACAATCCACACTGCACTCACTATGCCCAGGCATGTGCAGCCCCAGGCCTTCATGGGCCCAGTCTCCTGTCTCCAGGGTTTTACACTTAACTCAACAGTTTAAAAATCCAAAAGTCATATCCTTTTTGATGATATGAAAAATGTGGGAATTTTGAGAACCCTTCAGTCCCCCCTGTGATACTTAAACCTTGTTTCAAGTATCAAATGGGAAAAAACAAAATTCCCGACCCTCCATAGTCAATCTTCCGCTGTAATTACCCATCTAAAATCTCACAACACATACATTCCCCATTCTTTAAAATGTGCTGTACGTAAGCATGCATAGGCAATGTACAGTTATTTACAAACATCCAAACATTTAGGAGGTCTAACACCCCACTTGGTGCACATACATCTTTATTAAAAGAAAACAACACGTAAAAGTCTTTCTTAAAAATGACCGAACACAAAAAAAATGATCTTTATTCAGGAACACACAAAAAATATATATCAAAGGTTCAAACAGGTGTATCTCTCTCCACCTTAGCATAATACTTCTTCCAGGAGTTTTGGTACTCTAGGATTTGCCTTTTCCCTTGCACTGAGAGCACAACAGGTACAACACTATTCCCAGCTGGCAAACCACGAGGATATGGGAAGCCAATCTGACCCATGAAGGGACCTCTATTTTTTCGAATATGTCCCACCAGGGTGGGACTGTGATACCTTGAATCTCTCCCTCTATCTCGTGTGTTTTCTGTTCCAAAGCATAGAAATACTTTTGTGATAACTCTACAGCTTTTAGTAGTTTAGTAAGATGTTCTGGTAGAGGGGGAATTTCGTAACCAAAATGTGTGACAGACCTCTGCAGGTTGGTAATGTTTTCCCTAACAGTGAGGTAACAGTGGAGGGATCAGGAATGGGGACAATCTGTTCCTGGGACTCTTGAACTTCTGCCTTGGGTTTAAAACAAACACTGCTGTCACTTACCAGACATTGGATGTGCTGTCCAAGCTGGTAGTGGTGCGCACTTGTGGTGAAACAATATGTCCCACCCCCTATATATGCTACCTGTGGGGAACATGGCCTTGTGCCATTACCTCCATGGTACAGTTTATAGGCCATGCACCAGCAGTTTTAAACCCGCACTGTGGTCTGGAATAGGCGTTCAAGTGCTGGGGACACAGAACTATGTGTGCACAACGGCTCCGATACCCAGAGTGGTCTGTACCTGTCACTATGTGCTCCCACGTTATGACGTAAGGTGGGACCGCTGCAAAACGGACATGTGCATCCCCTTGAATGACTCCAATGTTCTCCACCCTATATACCGGTGCAGGTCGGGCTGTCCCACCCATGACCGGCATCCTCACTGCTATACCCATGATGGTGTGGTTGGAGCGCCCACAGTCTACTGGGACAGGGTAGGCTTCAGAGGCTGGGTGGAACTGACACGGACTTAGTGAATTCTCAAATGTGTGGAGGGCTGCGAGGTGCTTATTGCTGATCCAGGAGGGGACTAAACCTTGCTTTAAATCCTCCAGGTTGCTGCAGCCCTCGCCCAGCAACCATGCCCTGTACAGCACGCACACCTCATTCTGTGCAGCCTGGTCCGATGCATTCCTATCCTCCCGAATGAGTGCATTCACTGTTTTGTAGTGCCTTTCCAACTCAGCAATAATCTCCTTTAACTGAACCGTCATGGCCTAGTCCTCGTGTAGCTCTGAGCCTATCACTGTGTTCTCCTCTGTTAAGATTTTTCGTAATTGTGTTCTTAAACCGTTTATTTGTGTCTGCAATTCTGTGTCATCCAGACTGTTTATCACAGAGGATCCTGTATTATATGCTGTGAAAACATCATTCCAGGTTCCCCTTCTTTGTCTCCCTGCATTGCGAAAGTACTCAGTGTGGGGAGTGTACTGTTCTGTTTTGTCTACATTGGCAAAATCGAACTCGTAGAATTTCCTGAACATTTCTCTTAACAGGGCCTGGTATAGCTGTTCTGGGGCACCACTCAGGTAAGTGTACCTCTGTGAGGTTTAGAATCACGGAAGCTACTGCGTAGTGTACCCTCTGGTATAGCACCATTTCGTTCGGCACAGGTACCAGCCCATTCCCTGGTCCCTAGGTGGTGGCAGGGCACTTCTCCATATGTGTCCTTACTGTCGGGACCATGGGCAGGGGCTTTTGGGCATGTGCCACGAGTTCAGTGGCCTTAACTGAGGCTGGAGAGGGTGGGGTTATGCAAGTGTGTAGGTGGGAATCCCATTCCACCCCCTTCCCCTTGTCCAGCCATGCTGCAGAAAAGATAATGGATATGCCCGTGGGGCAGGTCTTCCGCGATCCTCACATGCAGACATAGATTCCCTGTTCCAATTTCCTCCACTTGTCCCAGCACATGCTCACCCCCCCCCCCCCAAGGTTCCCGGAATGGTCCGATGGGTGTCGTTCCCCAGTCGTTCCCAGTCAGCTGTACTGTCCCCCATGTCTCTGCTCAGCTTCCTGAGCCACCACCACATTCCCAGGGGAATCTGTCCTCTGCAGGTCAGGCACACGCTTTTCCCCTCAGTGACACCGACCCGTGTGGCCACAACCTGTATGCTAGGGCAGGGGAGGGAGGCCTCCCCATAGGGGAACCCGGTCTGACTGGAGTATCGGGTGGAGTTAGATCCCAGCCACCCTGATCTCCTCTACGTTACCTTCACTGCCCCTCGCATTCACAACTGCGGCTCTCTCCCCTGAGCACCAAAAATGTGGGAGTCCTCCACGTCACCTCACCTCCCAGTGGCCATTCGTATCAGGGCGAGTGGGAGTATGCCCCCCCATCCTATCGAAATCCTTTCTGTGGGGAGACATAAGAGCATATAGCCAAGTCCCAAACAGATTCGCTGGCTTGGGTAAAGCATAGTCGAGTCTTGCGACCTCAACTCAATACAAACACTCTTAAACAATAATACTTAAACTACCAACCACCTTATTTCAAATTTAACTAAAACACCCAAACTTAATCTCAAAAGTAAATAACAGAAGCTATGTACATCCATTGTATCTCCACTGCCGCTGGCTGGGGATTTCTATCCTCAGGCTGTACCTCTTCTAAACCTGTGTCAGGGGCAGGTAACTCTCTGCCCTCAGGTCCCACCTCATCTGAATCCCAGATGAGCGGGGAAGTGTCCCAAACGTTGGTTGGGATGGCCCTTCCCTTAAAACAAGCCACTGCACCTGCTTGTGCAGTCTGTGAGTTTGCTCCTGCTGCAGGCTGAGGATTTTTATCCTCAGACTTTGCCCCAACTGGCTGTTCCTTTCTCTCGGATTTAAACAACTTACATTGGTTCCCATTCCTACCCGTGCCTGCTGTTATAGAACGGGACCCATATGGGTCCCAGAAAATGCCTGTGTGGGCACCCTCCGTAGCTAGCACATGGGCCTGCCGGTGGCCCTCACTCTGGGGTTCTGCGGAGGAATGGGCTTTCACCTTATGGATGAAAACCGCCCCTTCCTCCCCCACTGCTGCTGGCTGTAGTCAGGGTGTGGGTTAGATGGGGCTGATGGGGTCAGCGCGCCGGTGGTGGCTGCTACCTTCCCTGGGCCAGTCTATACGGTTCTCATGGGGTCCAAAAATGATTCGACCGTGGCGAGAGGGATTCCTGCCTCTGCCTTTTGGGTTGGGGTTGAGGAATCCTTTCCCTTTTTATCTCTCCAAAGATTCTTTCACTCCTTCCTCCAGTGTCCATTCTTCCCACACCCATAACAGTTGAGCTTTGTGCTGGAAGGGTTATTCCCTTCCTGATGCCATTCCTTCCTACCCTGGCCGGGTTTCATTTCATGCACTTTCCCTTTAGGTGGGTGTGCATCGGTTCCTTTACCATTACGGTAAGCTATGGTCAATTGTCTGATCACTGTGAGTTCGATAGTCAGGGGATTCTTTGGGTCAAACCACATTCCTGCCGTGACCCTGACCTGTGACAAGCTGTTTGCCACCAGGTAACAGAGCCAGTGGGCCCGCTGATCCTGGTCCAGGTTAGCCCAGTTAGGCGTCCCACTGCATGCGCTCCTATACACTAGCCAGAACCTGTGTGCAAAAGCCTGCGGGGGTTCTCCTATGAGCTGCACTGTTTTTTCCACCCGGGAGAAAGGACTTCCTTCATTCATCCCCATGGCCTCAAGAACTTCCTCCTTGAGCTCCCCATAATCACACTGGCCCATCTTACATTGGTCAGAGAGGGACTGGAGGAGCTCACTCTCCAGGGAGAATAGCAGCATTTTGGCCTGTTCAGTATCATTGCACTCGTTGATGCTTGCTGCTTGTTCTACTTCCCTGAAGTGGACCGAGGGATCCCCATTTACCACAAGTTTAGTTAAATGGCTTACCATGGCCCTAAGCTGTTGGGTGCCGTGGGGAACTACGAACTGGTTTTGGAGGGGTCTCTGATCCCCATTATCAGCGGACGGGGCGAACCTTTGCTGCCGGGTCAGGCACATCGGCCTCGGTCCCAGCCTCTCCTGCTGGGGGTTTTCCTCCTCAACTTCTGACCCTAATTCTGCCCCCAACCCTGCCAGATTTTGCTAAAGCTTGGTGCTACGGGTAGTGGTCGTGGGCCCTCCTGCTCCTCAACCGGGTAGTCCCTTGGCACGATCTGTGATGTCCGAACCGTCCTCCCCAGGTTCCCTGTGAAGTCAACCTGGGCTGCACTAGGGTTTATCAGGCACACCATGCCTTTCGCAATCCTTAGAGCAAGGCTCAGACTCTCTATCTGCTTCTGACAGGGGCCATGGTCTGCATTCTCAAACCCCTGTGTGCGCTCACTATCTTATAGGCTGCCTGTAAGCCTTTTACTTTCTCCTCCTGCTCTCTTACTTGTCTTGCTAGGCGGGCATTATTTTCCCACAACCCCAGCTCATTGTTCTTGGCCTCAGTGACCTGACAGTATAAATATTCCTGCTGGGTCTTATGCTCCCCCACTAACTGCACCCTTTCCTGGTTCAGACCTGCAATGCTAACAGTAACTTCTCCCCTGCTGGGGCCTTTGTTTGGATTTCCAGGGTTGACTCCTGAATCTCAGCTGCCTGGGCTTCAACAAGCCTGTCCAAAAGCTGCATCTGTTTCTTGAAGCACATCAGCCAGACGGCCTTTTCTATGGATTTTTTATGAGCCTTCCCTTCTGTCCATTTAGTTGCAGCATCTACCAGGCACCCAGCCTTTACAGATTAGTGACCCATTTTTTTTTCCATATTCACCTCACTGAAAACATAATTGGAAATCCTCTCTTCCATTACAGTTCTCTCTTCCAAATCAGTGTCCACTGCATCACATCCCTTTTGCCAAGGTCCTGTCTCAGTTGCCATTATGTAGGGGGTGGTGGTGTGTGTCAGCTTCACCTCTGACTTCTGAGCGGCTCGAATCACTCCTACTCCCTGGGTTCTAGACCTTGGATTTATTTGGGGTTGTGACAAAGTGCAGCAGACAAATGGTTTTGGTGCAAGAGAAACTGAGTTTATTGAAGTCACAAATGAATTTATAACATTAGGGTTACACTGAGATCATACAGACTTACAAAGTATACTTAGTTAAGAATGGGGAACACACGGCATAATGAGGGAAAAATCACGCTACTAATCCCCTTACCCTTGTCCCACCCCCAAAACCTAACTAAATTGAACTAGGAGAGGTCAGGGATCATGCTCACCAACCAGGGTTCCTTAACAGTTTGAAATTCAGCCACATAAGCCGGTTGCAGTTTTGGGGTACGCTCTTTGTGTCCTCTGCCGTCCCCACGTGGTCCTGGTCTGTGGAATTTGTGAAGGTTCTTCAGTTGGGTGGAGGACGCGGTTGTGGGTGGTCGATCTTCGTGGAGGGCTGCGGTTGCCGCCTTGTTGTCGTCGGTTGAGCCTACCACCTCGTGCCCCTCACCATGATGTCGCCTGTGGGCCTGCAAAACCTCCAGATCTTCTTGCTTAAACTCTGTTTCAACTGCTCCCAACTGCTCACTGCCTGTAGCTGGTTTCTCTCTCTCTCTCGCAACAGACTGGCCAGTTATACTGTCTTTTGAATTTCTTATCGGAATCCAAATCAAGGTTAGTTCTTTGTTTGACTTTGGTGGGCTTCCTTAGGTGATTGTATGTCTCGTTGTTTTTAATGGGCTCGCATGATGTTTATCATTGTCTTCCTGCCTAGTAACTAGTTTTGAACTGAAAGCCATTGTATTTGTGGAGTATTGATGGGTTCATATAAGTTAATTGATTGTGAGCAATTATTTATGCAAGATTTTGATGGGCTTCAGTTTCGTGTGAGGTGAAGTCTTTCTCTGGATTGATTGTATTAAAGGGAAGAATGCGTATTCTGTCTCCTCTCGTCTGGTTTCAGGCAAAAAAATCCACATTGTACTCAATATGCTTGGGCATGTGCAGCCCCAGGCCTTCATGGGCCCAGCCTCCTGTCTGCAGGGTTTTACACTTAACTCAGCAGTTTAAAAGTCAAAAAGTCATATCCTTGTTGATGATATGAAAAATGTGGGAATTTTGAGAACCCTTCACTGGAGAATTGATAACGGGGAACAGGGAAATGGCACATAATTTAAACAAATATTTTGCGTTGGTCTTCACGGTGGAGGACAATAGAAACATTCCAAAGATATCAGATGAGCAAGGAGCTAATGGGAGGAGAGATCTTGTAACAGTCTCTATCATAAGGGAGAACGTATTT
This sequence comes from Carcharodon carcharias, assembly GCF_017639515.1. Lineage (NCBI taxonomy): Eukaryota > Metazoa > Chordata > Chondrichthyes > Lamniformes > Lamnidae > Carcharodon > Carcharodon carcharias. The sequence goes on along the minus strand of NC_054467.1, from coordinate 127,954,604 downwards.
GACAACTAATGAGACTAAAGGCAGACTAGTCACCAGAACCTGATAGCCTGCATCCAAAGTTTTTAAAGGAAGTGGCTACAGAGATCTTGGAGGCATTGGTCAAAATATTTCAGGTCTCACTGGATTTGGGGAGGGTCCCAGCGGATTGGAAAGCTGTTAATATGACACCCCTGTTCAAGAAGGGAGGGAGACAAAAAGCAAGAAACTATAGGCCAGTCAGCCTAATACCTGTCATTGGGAAAATGCTAGGGTCCATTATTTAGGAAGAAATAGTACGACATTTATCAAAGCTTAACACACTCAACGGAGTCAACCTGGTTTTGTGAAAGGGAAATAATGTTTGACAAATTTGCTAGAGTTCTTTGAGGATATAACAAGCAGAATTGATAAAGGGGAACAGGTAGATGCAGTGCATTTGGATTTCCAGAAAGCATTCGATAAGGTGCCACATAAATGTTGCGCAAGATAGGAGCTCACATTATTGGGGACAATGGATTAATGATTGGTTAGCACACAGGAGATAGAGAGTCAGGATTAATGGGTCTTTTTCAGGTTGGAAAGACATAACTAGTGGAGTGCCACAAGGTTCAGTCCTAGGGCCTCAATTATTTATTATCTATATTAATGCCTTGGAGGAGGAGGCAGAGTGCAATGTATCTAAATTTGCTGATGATACAAAAAATAAGTGGGAGAGCACGTTGTGATGAGGACACAAGGAATCTGCAAGGGGATAAAGACAAGTCGAGTGAGTGGGCAAAAACCTGGCAGATGGAGTTTAATGTAGGAAAATGTGAGGTCATGCACTTTGGTAGGAAAAATCAAAAGGCAGTCTATTATTTAAATAGAGAGAGACTCCAAAAAAGTGCAGCACAGAAGGATCTGTGTGTTCTTGTGCATGCAACATAAAACGTTAGCATGCAGATGCAGCAAGTAATTAAGAAAGCAAATGGAATTTTGGTCTGTATTGCCAGGGGGTTAGAGTTTAAATATAGAGAAATCTTTTTACAACTGTACAGGGTGTTGGTGAGGTCACACCTGGAGTACTGTGTACAGTTTTGGTCCATGTATTTAAGAAAGGATATATTGGCATTGGAAGCAGTTCAAAAGAGATTCACTAGGCTGATTCCTGGAATGAAGGGTTGATTTATCAAGAATGGTTAAACAGGTTAGACCTTTATTCATTAACATTTAGAAGAATGAGGGATGATCTTATTGAAATGTACTAGATTCTGAGGGGGCATGAAAAGGTAGATGTTGAGAAGATGTTTCCACTAGTGGGGGAATCTCAAACTAGGGGACATAGTTACAGAATAAGGGGACTCATTTAAAACTGAGATGCAAAGGAATTTCTTCTCTTAGAGTGTAGTGAATGTCTGGATTTCTCTACCCCAGATAGTTGTGGAGGCTAGATCACTGAAAGTATTTAAAGAGGAGGTAGATAGACTTTTGAAATGTCAGAGAGTTGAGGGTGAAGAGCTGGCATGAGAGAGGGGTTGAGGCCTGGGGCAGATCAGCCATGATCTTATTGAATGACGGGGCAGGTTTGAGGGGCTGAATGGCTTACTCCTGCTCTTATTTCTTATGTTCTTATAACTTGAACATTCAACTTCACTAGTAGTAATATTGCATATTCTAACTTTTTTACTAATTTAACAAAGCACTCAGTCATATAAAATGAGATTAAAATTTAAAATCAAAATACTGTGGATGCAAGAGATGTGAAATATAAAAAGAAAGTGCTGTAAGAACTCAGCAGGTCTGGCAACCTGTGGAGAGTAGATAACAAGTTAACGTTTAATTCTCACATGACTCTTCTTCAGAATCAGTGGCATCATGCTGAAGTTGATGGAAATGGTAGAGGATAATGCCTTAAACATGGAGGCCGGTGAGGTGGAAAATGAGGACAAGGGGAACCCTATCATTGTTCTATGAGGGATGGGAAGGGGTAAGGGCAGACGTGTTGCGAGTGGGGTGACACAGTTGTGGGGCCTGTCAACCAAAGTGATGTGAATCCTCAGTTGAGGAAAAAAGAAGCCATGTCGGATGTTCTGTTTTGGGAGGTAGCATCACCAGGACAGATATGATGGAGACGGAAAAACTGGGAGAATGGATTGGAGTCCTTACAGGAAGAAGGGTATGAGGAGGTGTAGGCGAGGTAGTTGTGGGAGTTGGTGGTCTTGTAATGAATATTAATAGACATTTCTATCCTCAGAAATGGAGGCAGAGAAGTCAAGCAAGGTGAGGGGAGTGTTGGAGATGGATCATGTGAAGGTGAAGGAAAGGTGGAAATTGGAAGCCAAAGTGTTTAATTTTTCCAGTTCCTAATGAGATCGGGAAGTGGCACTGATACAGTCATCAGTGTACTGGAAAAAGAGTTGTGGGAGGGCACAGGATAGTAGGTTGTTCCAAAAGAGTTACGCTACACTTGAAACATTGACCCTGTTTCTCTTCACCGATGCTGCCAAACGTATTGAGTTTTCTGAGATTAAAGATTTGTTCATGAACAGAAAATAGTTCACTTTGTTACATTTGTTTTCTCTCATGAGTAGGGTATCATCTAACATTAGGTGTAGTCTCAGTTATCTCATGTTCTTCATCTGAAATGTCAATGTCTGAATCGGATTCATGCTTATGAATGACGTTTCATTGCCTTGAATAATCACCCATTTTGTCTAATGATTTGTGAACAATACTTAGTAGTGATAATTAATCCTTTTGCGTTGGTCATAAAAATGACTGGATGTCATAAGGGGTTGTTTGCTTTCCAACATGACCATCACGTTTCACTTTACCTCCTGGCTTTAGTGGCGTAGTTTGTTTCACTCTCTATTTGCTTTCATTCAATCCTTCTGTTTTCGATCATGTTCATATATGTGTTAATCATTAGCTCATCAGGCTAGCTCAGGAAGATGTGTGAATATAGGATGCAAAGATGAGAGTACTTGGAGGCTTTCCAGGGGTCAAGTGGGGAGTTGATCTGTAATTGTGAAGGAAGTGATACAACTCTTGCTTCCATGATTTGCTCTCAATTGTAGCTGTGCCTGTTGCTTTTCTCAAGGTATACACACATGGCACCCATGGTATTGGTCTTAGTCATTGATTTTGCTGATGAGCAACAGACACGAGCAAAGTGGTTGGGCTTTCCACACTGTTTGCCTGCAGTAGGACACCCTGTCCAGTGTGGGTAAACACCATAGTGGAAACTTCCTTTAGACAAGTTGCAACTCCATTTGTAAGACTGTTGTTGTTTTTTTACAGGTGGTTTCCTGGTATGTGAGCATTGAATAGTGTTCACAGGAGTTGAACTTGGAGTGTGGTAGTTACTGTTGACAGTCTCAGCCTCAGTAGCTCTGGAATTTGAAAGTGATAATGCCTTGCTAATTCCAACAGCTTTGATAGTTTTCTGTCTTTCCCGAATGTTTTTTGACTAGGGAGACATCCTTGGATTATTAGTGTTTCGATTTCCTGTTTGACATGTTCAGTATCACCAAAGTCACATTTGGTTGCTAGTTCCCTCAACTGCATGTAATTTTGGTCAATTGTCTCATTTGCTTCTTGTCAACTGTGAATGCAAAATCTGCCATAATGCCTTTGAAATATCACAGCCCCTTTTGCAAACATGGGAATACAGATGATGGCTCAGAATGCACATCAAGAGGTGATAGATTGAGCATAGACCATGCCATATTGATCAGCAATGAAGTGATAAAATTTCTCTGTATTGGTCTGAGATTAATTTTTTTATTGTATGTTTACTTTGGCAAAATCAGTGTATGTATTCAGTGTAAGTCTTCCTGTTGCTAAATCTGAGCTCGAGTGCCCTAGGCCCAACCACTTCAGCTGCTTCATCAATGACCTTCCTTCATCATATGATCAGAGATGGGGATGTTTGCTGATGATTGCACAATGTTCAACACTATTTGTGACTCCTCAGGTACTGAAGCTGTCTATGTCCAAATGTAGCAAGACCTGGATAATATCCAGGCTTGGGCTGACAAGTGGAAAGTAACATTCACCCCACATAAGTGTCAGGCATCTCCAACAAGAGAAAATCCAACCATCTCCCCTTGATGTTCAATGAAATTACCATAACTGAATCCCCCACGATCAACATCCTGGGGGTTACCATTGACCAGAAACTGAACTAGACTATCTATATAAATACTTTAGCTACAAGAGCAGGTCAGAGGCAAGGAACCATGCAATGAGTAACTTGCCTCCTGACTCCCCAAAGCCTGTTCACCACCTACAAGGTACAAGTCAGGAATGTGATGGAATACTCCCCACTCGCCTGGATGAGTGCAGCTCCTACAACACTAAAGAAGCTGGACACTGTCCAGGACAAGGCAGTCCGCATGATTGGCACCACATTCACAAACATTCACTGCCTTCCCCACCGATGCACAGTAGCAGCAGTGTGTACCATCTACAAGATGCACTGCAGGAATTCACCAAGGCTCCTTAAATAGCACCTTCCAAACCCATGACCACTACCACCTAGAAGGACAAGGGCAGCAGATAGATGGGAACGCCACCAACTGTAAGTTCCCCTCCAAATCACTCACCATCCTGACTTGTAAATATATCACCATTCCTTCACTGTCAAAATCCTGGAATTCCCTTCCTAATACCACTGTGGACGTACCTACACTGCACGGACTGCAGTGGTTCAAGAAGGAAGCTCATCACCACCTTCTCAAGGGCAACTAGAAAATGGATAAACATCTCCAAAATTTCCATACCTGAAAGTAATGTTTCTTATTTCTCACCATCCTCGTTGCCAATATGAAGTTCTTAGGACAGAAACAGTAAGATTCAGCCAGAAGAAATCAGAATCAGAACTTCGTGTGTTGGTAAAACATGGATCCTTCTTTATTATTATCTCTTCCTACTAGACTCCCTCTTCCAGTACATGCATGTATGGTAGCCTCAAGTGGACAATTGGAGGGCTGAAGGGGCCAGCCCTCCAGGAGTATCAGCCTTCACCTCCACTGCTCCTCCAACTGAGGAAGCAATGCCCTGTGACTGAGGCTGCTCCTGCAATAACACAGCTGCAGCAGCCTGTGGAGCCCTTGCGGTTGCCTGCACAACGAGGAGAGAAGCAATGGGTGTCTCAGGCGTGAGTAGAGAAAAGGGAACAGGCTGCCTCCACCTCATCCTCAGCCACTGGGGAACATCAAAGTAAAAGGGATGGGCATGCAAGTCACCACATTTTTAGATGAACTTCATGGGTCACTTATGTGATATTTTCTCAGTTAGCATGTCCATTGAATTCTACTTTTTTGTATTGCTCCCCATGCCTATGAGTAGACTTGTGTGTTATCATTGCTTAATGCTAAAAGAGATATGGAGTTAAGGGCCTTGGTGGGTGTCCGGGAGCTCGATCAGGATGCTGGGTTTCATTCAGTGCCATGATCTGTGCTGGGTGTGTTGTTGGCAGTGGAGACCCCAGTCTCAATCTATATGGGTGGCAAAGGGATTGTTCAGATTAGTGCGCTGGCTGGATAATATCCTTCTCTGATGGAAAGTGAGTTACAGTCATCTGTCAGGAGGGCTGGGCACCTCTCAAGTAAATCATTGCAGAATTAGAATGGCCCTTATAGCCATTCTAGCCTGCTGATTGCCATGAACTGTGGGATAGCCTCGGTGGTCTTCTTCCAATGCCTGGGCACTGGACTCCTCTGGCGTGACAGCTTCATCCTTCTCCTTTGCCTTCTCCTTGGCATCCTCTGAGGAAGAGTCGCATTCCAGGTCCTTCTTTTCATCCAGCTCCAGGCCTCTTTGTATTGCCATGTTGTACAATGAATGACCACAGCACAAGACACTCTGGCTGGCTAGTACTGGAGGGAACCACCCAACCAGTCAAGGTAACAGAAACACATCTTTGAATTGCCAATGGTCTGTTCAATGCTGGTCCCAGAAAGCAGGTGGCTTTGGCTGCAGTGCTTCTCTTCATCCGTGGCTGAGCACCAGATGGGTTTCAGGAGCTAGCTCTTCAGGGGTCCCCAGAAGCCGGTCTTGGAGCTGGATATTGGCCTGAAGAGGCAAGATGCACTTCCTGTGGTCACAGAACAGCAGAACATTCAGTGAGCGAAAACCTTTTCTGCTCAGCAATCTGCTTGGTGGATCTGTTCCCCAAAATAACATTTACTGAAAGAAATCTATCTAATTTGCATTTCTGAGTCTCAAAACAGCTTTGTATCCTAAAATGCACTACTTTGTGACATTAATAGGAATATTGATGGCAAGACTGGCACAGAAATACATCAAGGGAGATTAAAATTTCTCAAAGCCTTTAGGAACAATTACCTGCCTCATTGTTTCCTTTCTAGACCTTCAAGGTTGAAAATCATGTCAGGACCATAAATCACAACATTAATAGGGTCCTTACAACATGAACTATTAGTTGTGGTGAGATTAATTTGCATTTACATTGGAAAACCAGTGATTTCATGTCACGCAACAAACTTCAATGAAGAGCCTTAAAGCAAGACAGTAATCTTTCTGGTTTTGTCGAGGTTAATGGTGGAATGCTACAAATTGGGGCAAATCAGAACTCATGGTATACCTCTTCTTCACCATAAATTGCTTGACTTATTTATAATGAGCTAATAATGGTGAGCATCATTAATGAGTCATTATTTTCCAGTAATTTCTGGTCCATTTGCTTATTCAACTAACCATTCTGCTCACAGTTTGGGGCAAAGGAGGCAGACTGCCTTCAACTTTGACTACAAAGCCAGTGAACTGTTTGTGAATCAGAGGTTGGGATGGAGGTATTGGTGGAGAAATCAAAGGATGTAGATGAAGGGGAGCTTGGTGGGATCTTGTGCTCCAAGTTACCCTGAAGAAAGAACGTGGCTCCAGCAAAGGGAAGACAATATAATTTGTGGTGTTTAAGTATATCATCATTTTCCCATTGATACAAATAGCATTCATTTCTAAATTAAGTTTCTCATATGGCATTTAAGCACGTTTTATAAAGTAGAAATACAATTTGAGAAATTTACTAAAACAAATCCATTAAATTAATCAAGTATATGTGCTTTAATAAGTGAAAATAACTTTTTTAGTGACATCAGCACAGAAAGCATCATGGCAGGTGTTGTTGTATCACAGTAACAGTATCATAGAATCTTTACAGTGCAAAAAGAGGCCATTCCGCCTATCGAGTCTGCACTGGCTCTCTGAAAGAGCATCCCACCTAGCCTCACTCCCCTGCCTTATCCCCGTAATCTTGCACATATTGTCTTTTCAGGTAGCAATCCAATTCCTTTTTGAATACTCTGATCAAACCTGCCTCCACCACCCTTTCAGGAAGTTTATTCCAGACTCTAACCACCCTCTGGGTGAAAAAAAAAATTTCCTCACATCACATTTACTCCTTTTGAAAATTATTTTGAATATGTGTCCTCTAGTTCTTGAAGGTCTCTTGAGTGGGAACACTTTCTCACTATTTACCCTGTCCATACCTCTCAGGATCTTGAATACCTCTATCAAGTCTCCTTTCAGCCTTCTTTTCTCCAAGGAAAGCAGTCCCTACCTCTCCAATATACCCTCATAGCGACAGTTCTTCATCGCGGGAATCATTCTTGTGAATCTCTTCCATACTCTCTACAATGCCTTCACAGCCTTCCTCAGGTATGGTGCCCAGAACTGGATGCAGTACTCCAGATGAGGCCTAACTAGCATCTTAAGTGTGTTAAGTGCTGCTCTTTTGCTATGCCCTAGGCCGTGTTTGGCTCCCCATGACCTTTCTTCTCAAGGAAGCTAAATTATTTTCTTGAAAGTGCTGAACACCTGCTGCAGCCCTAGCTCTGCAATTGTATGTCAATTTTGGTTTGTGTTCCCAGGTTCAGAAGGTTGAGGGTGACCTAACTGAGGTATTTAAAATAATGAAAGGATTCAATAATATTACAGACAATTTTTTTTTACTCCAGTTGGAACATTTAGAACAAGGTGCATAATAAAATTAGAGTTAGGATAGTTACAAATGAAATCAGGAAGCAATTTTTCACATAAAAGGTAGTGCGAATCTGTTGCTCTCTCTTCTAAAAGGCTGAAGATACCGAATCAATTGAAGTTTTCAGGACTGATAGATTTTGATTAATTGAGGGTATTAAGATATAGGAAGAAAAGGTGGGTACCTGGAGTTGAGGTAAAGATCAGCCATGATCTAATTGATGGTTCAGCAGGCTTGAGGGTCTGGATGGCCTCTTCCTAATACGATGCTCCTATGTCTCTTTGTGTGACTATCATTGCTGTTTGAATAAAGTGCTCTTTTACATTCAATTATACTTTGCTTTACAAAAACAGAATTACCTGGAAAAACTCAGCAGGTCTGGCAGCATCGGCGGAGAAGAAAAGAGTTGACGTTTCGAGTCCTCATGACCCTTCGACAGAACTTGCGTTCGAGTCCAAGAAAGAGTTGAAATATATATATTTATATATATATATATTTCAACTCTTTCTTGGACTCGAACGCAAGTTCTGTCGAAGGGTCATGAGGACTCGAAACGTCAACTCTTTTCTTCTCCGCCGATGCTGCCAGACCTGCTGAGTTTTTCCAGGTAATTCTGTTTTTGTTTTGGATTTTCAGCATCCGCAGTTTTTTTGTTTTTATACTTTGCTTTGTTCTATTCTGTGAGAAATAAATATTTCAATTTGTTCCACATAAATGACCTTATTCTCCATTCATAGAAAGAATTGGACATTTATTCATAGTTCTTTTCCACAAATGGAATTTAAAGACAGACACTCCAAATTGCAAATTCATCCTTTCTATATATTGCCAGCTTGTCCAAGCCCCAGCCCACAGACAGGTGTGGCCTCCCAAGCCTCTGTATCCTGGCACACGGATCCAGCATTCAAAATGCCAGTAAGCAATGTAGAAGACTCTGCAAGGAGTTGATCCTCCAATCACAGGCCATTTCTCTCCCATTTCTCTCTGAGAAAAGAAACAGTCTCTGATTGGAGGAGCAGTGAACAGTGTGCTTCCTTCAGCCTGAGGCCTGAACATCAGCGGCGGTCATGAGTGTGCTGGGGAAGGACGGAAGATTTCAGGAAGTGGGGAGAGAGAGAGAGAGAGTGGCAGGTGAGTGGAGGGGATGGTGGAGCGGAGAGAGGCTGCCAGGCAGTTATGGGGGTGATGTCAGGTGGGAGAGTGGGAAGGAAAAAAGGCTGCCCAGTGGGACAGGTGGTGAAGAAAGATTGTCGGGTTGTGGGTGAGGAAGAGAGACTACCCAGTGGAGCAGGTCAGGAAGAGAGACAATCAGATTATGGGGTGGGGGAGAGGGAAAGAGAGGCTGTTGGGTGGAGGGGGGCTGCAGAGAGAGACTGGTAGGTGAGGGGGTGGGTGGTGGAAATAGAGGAAACCCCACAGTGATGGGGGAGACACGCTGCCGGAGCAGGGGTTCTCACTCACCCTCACCCCCACACACCAACACATACTCACATCCACTCACACCGTCGGTGAGAATAAGTGAGTTAGCACCCTGAGACTGGGAGTGAGCTGGACACACACTCTCACCCTCTCACACTTTAATTGTCATTTTTATTAGTTACTCATTTTTTTAAAATATCGATTTATTGCTTTGCCATTGCTTTGTTTTTGCTTAGCTTTATTTTCTTCATAGCTTAACTTGTTTTTTGAAATTCATGTTTAATGTTGTGGTGCCAAATCTTATCTTTTAGAAGTTTGCTCATCAACCCCTGGGGTGGGAAAAAATGTGGTCCCTCATGCGAAAAGGTTGGACAAGCCTGATATAATGAAATTAGTGTCATATGGAGAGCTCATGTAAATTAATCACTGTTTTAAAAATGACCCTGAAATTCATGTGGCCTTCAGTAAAGGTATCAGCACCCTTCTTTCTTTCCTGCATTAATGTGGCACATTTTGAATAATCTTTGCAACAAGTGACACTCGATTATGCATGGGTGACTTGCCAGCATCTGTTGTCCCATGCCCTCCTCTGTTAAAAACTTTCAGTGACATGGGCACCTACCATTGGTGGGGTCAGGAACAGAAGTCACTGGCATCCACTGCACCATGTTCCTCTGACAGAGTGAAATCATTGATTCTTCTTCTCCCATATTTTTGTCAAATTCCTTTTCAATCAACATTGTTAGAAACCCATAATAGTTGTATATCCATTCAGCACTTTTTGTCCTTTTGCAGCAAAAAAGTCATTAACATACCCAACCTTATCCTTTTCACATCTGACCTTTGTAGGTTGGATTAGTGACTTCCTTTGATACTCTTCTAAAGGTTGTTAAAGTTTTTGGGTGCTCCTATCAGATCTGAACCATTGTCATGATTGAAGTCACTTGGTCCATGACACCTTAGCATGCATTTGGCAGTGCTTATTATCTCTGCAGTTGCAAAACAGTGACTCCTTCTATCCACTTTGAGTTGACCAGCATTTCAATGGCCCTGCAAGTGAACTTAACTTCATGAATTCACTGCTGCTTTGGGCACTGACAGTTCTTTCCAATTATTTCTACTAGTTAAGCACTGTTAAGGCACTTGAGAAATGAGGGTTATTATAGGCACATCACAATTGGCTTGGATTATGCAACTCACCCTTACAAAACTGTTTTGCAGAAGAATTTAGTGGAAAATAGATATAAGCAATTTTCTCTGCTTCTCATTTAATTTTTGTAATTTGGGATTTTTAACACTTTCCTTTGCAAACACATGCGTCATAATTTCTGAACAGCTGCAAACTGACAAAATCTTTAAAAGCTTTGATAAGCTTATTTCTGGGCAGATTTTCCTGCCCTACTACCCTCCCATCCCATCCCATACCATCAAAAGTGAATTCCTCTCCAGGGCCTGGCCATTAACAAGGATGCCAATCAAGTGGGCAGCTTTATCCTGGATGGTGTCAAGCTTCTTGAGTGTTGTTGAAGCTGCACTCATCCAGTCAAGTGGAGAGTATTCCATCACACTCCTGACTTGTGTCTTGTAGATGGTGAAGAGGCTCTGGATAGTTGGGAGGTGAGTTACTCACCGCAGGATTCCTAGCCTCTGACCTGCTCTTAGAACCATAGAACCATAGATCACTACAGCACAGAAAACAGGCCATTCGGCCTTTCTAGTCTGTGCCGAAATATTATTCCGCTAGTCCCATTGACCTGCACCTAGTCCATAACCGTCCAGACCTCTCCCATCCATGTATCTAATTTATTCTTAAAACTTAAGAGTGAGCCCGCATTTACCACATCAGATAGTAGCACGTTCACACTCTCACCACTGTCTGAGTGAAGAAGTTCCTCCTAATATTCCCCCAAACCTTTCCCCTTTCACCCCAAACTCATGTCCTCTCATGTTTATTTCTCCTAATCTAAGTGGAAAGAGCCTACTTGCATTTACTTTGTCTATACTCCTCATAATTTTGTAAACTTCTATCATATCTCCACTCATTCTTCTACGCTCCAAGGAATAAGGTCCTAAACTGTTTAATCTTTCCCTGTAACTCAACTCCTTAAGACCCGGCAACATCCTAGTAAATCTTCTCTGCACTCTCTCAATCTTACTGACATCCTTCCTGTAGTTAGGCGACCAGAACTGCACACAATACTCCAAAGTTGGCCTCACCAATGTCTTATACAACCTCACCATAACATCCCAACTCCTATACTCAATACTTTGATTTATGAAGCCCAGAATGCCAAAAGCTTTCTCTACAACCTTGTCTACCTGTGATGCCACTTTCAGGGAACTATGTATCTGAACTCCCAGATCCCTTTGTTCCTCCACACTCCTCAGTGCCCTACCATTTACTGTGTATGTCCTACCTTGGTTTGACCTTCCAAAATGTAACACCTCACACGTTTCCTCATTAAATTCCATCTGCCATTTTCTGGCCCATTTTTCCAGTTGGTCCAGATCTCTCTGCAAGCTTTGAAAGCCTTCCTCGCTGTCCACAATGCCTCCAATCTTGGTGTCATCAACAAACTTGCTGATCCAATTCACCACATTATCATCCAAATCATTGATATAGACAACAAACAACAATGGTCCCAGCACAGATCCCTGAGGCACACCACTAGTCACAGACCTCCAGTCTGAGAAGCAATCATCCACTACCACTCTCTGTCTTCTCCCACACAGCCAATTTCGAATCCAGTTTACAACCTCTCCATGGATACCAAGTGTCTGAACCTTCTGAACTAACCTCCCATGCGGGACCTTGTCAAAGGCCTTACTAAAGTCCATATAGACAACATCCATGGCCTTTCCTTTATCCACTTTCTTGGTAACCTCCTCGGAAAACTCTACAAGGTTCGTTAAACATGACCTACCACACACAAAGCCATGCTGACTATCCTTAATCAGCCCTTGGCTGTCCAAATAATTATACATCTGAACTCTCAGAACACCTTCCAATAATTTACCTACTACTGATGTCAGGCTCACTGGCCTGTAATTACCTGGTTTACTTTTGGAGCTTTTTTTAAACAACGGAACAACATGAGCTACCCTCCAATCCTCCGGCACCTCACCCATGGCTAAGGACATTTTAAATATTTCTGCCAGGGCCCCTGCAATTTCTACACTAGTCTCCCTCAAGGTCTGAGGGAATATCATGTCAGGCCCAGGGGATTTATCTACCTTTATTCGCTGTAAGGCAGCAAGCACCTCCTCCTCTTTAATCTCTATATGTTCCATGAATATTTATATGGCTAGTTCAGTTCGGTTTCTGGTCAATGGTAACCCCCAGGGAGTGGGGGAATTCAGCAAGGGTAATGCCATTGAATGTCAAGAGGCAATTGTTGGATCATCTCTTGGTGGAGCTGGCCATCACCTGACGCTTGTGTGGTGTGAATGTTACTTGCCACTTGTCAGCCCAAGCCTGGATATTATCCAGGTCTTGCTGCGTTTGGACATGGACTGCTTCAGGATCTGAGGAGTCGCGACAGTTAAACATTGTGTAATCATCAGCGAACATCCCCAATTCTGACCTTATGATGGAAGGAAGATCATTGGTTGGGTCGAGGACAGTACCCTGCAGTGATATTCTGGAGCTGGGATAACTGAGCTCCAACAACCACAACCATCTTCCTTTGTGCTAGGTATGACTCTAACCAGCGGAGAACTTTCCCCCTGATTCCCATTGACTCCAGCTTTGCTGGGGCTCCTTAATACCACAATCAGTCAAATGCTTGATGTCAAGGGCCGTCACTCTCACTTCAGTTCTGGAGTTTAAGGCACTTTGGTTGGATTGGGTGGCGATGGGGAGGGGAGATGTAGGGGGACAGTTTTGGAAGAAAGAGCAGGAAATGTAAGCACAGTTGAGGGGCTTATGGGCCTGCAGTCACATGTTTTGAGCTGTGGTTCAGGATTCTATATTAGCTGATGGGAGTTAGCAGCCAACAAGCTCTAAATGCCTCCATCGTGTAGGGGAAGAGGGCATTTAAGCTTTACTTCACCCTCTGTTTTTAATCTTCTCTTGGACTCCCACAAACCCTCTGGATGACTGGGTCCAGGAGCAGGCCAGAGTGCCATTTTCATTAGGAATTTCTGTGCTAAAGCACTCAGCAAGCATTCCTTCAGGAAAATGAGATAGAAATCCAAGCACAGCCTGTTTCATCTTATCTGAATAGGTCTAATGCATATCTATCTTCTATAGGTAACCAGGGATGTTCTAGGGCAATGTAAAAGAAGCAAAAAGTTGATGAAATGAGTTCCCACTACTTTTACCAAGGAACTGGTAAACCTCGAAAAATGGGCATTCATTGGAGACAGGGGGGTGCCAAATGCCTTAATACCAGAAACAATTTGGGAAATGTATTTAACAATATTTGGTATATGAAGCACACAGTGAGTTTGACAAATTTAAATGAAGTTTTGAAGGAGTGACTGATTGGATAAAGGGAATATTGTAGCTGCAATGAAAATAATTGATCAGAAGCTTTTTGACAGGATGTCTTCTGGGAGGCTTGTTGGAAAAATACAGGTTAATTGTATGATAGGAAATGTAGCAACGTGCACTGGAGTGCTGCTTTGGGTTGCATAAGAGTGCTTAAGCTGGAGTTTGGTGAGAGAGGGAGTTCAGTGAAGAGGGGAAGGATGTATTTCTTTCTTTTTCTACCTTTCCTCAGAAAATAGAATGGTAGCCTTGGTAAGTAGGACATAGTGATTATTTCCTCTGTCCTTAATATTCTCTAAACTTGATGAAGTAAAACTAAGAGTAAGCCATGGCAAAGCAGCTCGGCCAAGTGGAATGCTCCTTCTGTGTGATGTGGGAAGTCAGGGACTCTTCTGGTGTCCAGGGAGGCCACATGTGCAGGAAGTGTCTCCAGCTGCAGCTACTCTAAATCCATGTTTTGGAGCTGGAGCTGTGGCTGGAGTCACTGTGTAGCATCTGCAAGGATGAGATCTTCGTGGATAGCACATACAGTGAGGTGGTCACACCACAGGTAAAGAGTGCACAGGCAAAAGTGAATGAGTGATAACCAGACACAGTCAAACCACTAGGCAGGTAGTGTTTGAGTCTCCTGGGTCTATTTGCCTCTTTAACAGATTTTCCATTTTCGATACTACTGGGGAAGATGTTTTCTCAGGGAAATGCAGCAAGAACCAAATCCAGGCACCACAAGTCGCTCAGCTGCACCGGGGTGGGGGGTGGGGTGGGGGGGGCGGCGCAGAAGGAAAAAGTGTGGGAGAGCAATTATGATAGGGGATTCTATCATAAAGGGAATAGGTGGGTGTTTCTGCGGCCACTGACGTGACACCAGGATGGTATGTTGCCTCCATGGTGCCAGGGCCAAGGATATCACTGAGTGACTGCCGGACATTCTAAAGGGGGAGGGTGAACAGCCAGAAGTTGTGGTCCATATCAGTACCAATGACATAGGTAAAAAGAAAAAGATTAGTGAAGACAAATCTAGATCCCTTAAAGTTCGAAAGAGGAGAATTTATAATAGAGAACAAGGAAATGGCAGAGAAATTAAGCTACTTCTTGGAGGAAGACGCAAATAACTTCCCAGAAATACCAAGGGTCTAGTGAGAAGGAGGAATTGAAGAAAATTAGCATTATTAAAAGCATAATGTTGGAGAAATTAATGGTACTGAAAGCCAATAAATCCCCAGGGCCTGATAATCTACATTCCAGGGTACTAAAGGAGGTGGCCATGGAAGTGATGGATGTATTGGTTGTCATCTTCCAAAATTCTTTAGATTCTGGAACAGTCCCAGCAGATTGGAAGGTGGCAATTGTAAACCCACTATTTAAAAAAAAGGGGGAGGGCGAAAAGAGAGAATTACAGACCATTTAGCCTAACATCAGTAGTAAGGAAAATGCTTGAGTCTATCATAAAGGATGTGATAACAGGCCACTTAGAAAATATCAACAGGACTAGACAAAGTCCACATGGATTTATGAAAGCAAAATCAAGTTTGACAAAATGCTGGAGTTTACGTAGGACATAACTAACAGGATAGATAAGGGAGAACTAGTGGATGTGGTGTATTTGATTTTCAGAAAGCTTTTGATAAAGTCCCACATAAGAGATTAGTGAGTAACATTAAAGCACATGGGTTTGGGAGTAATATATTGGCATGGATTGAGAATTGGTTAACAGACCGAAAACAGAGTAAGAATAAATGAGTCTTTTTCGGAGTGGCAGGCGGTGACCGGTTGGGTGCTGCAGGGATCAGTGCTTGGGTCGAGCTATTCACAATATATATCAATGATATCAATGATTTGGATGAGGGAACCAAATGTAATATTTCTAGGTTTTCTGATGACATGAAACTTCGTGGGAATATGAGCGATGAGGAGGATGTTAAGAAGCTTCAGGTGAATTAGACAAGTTGAGTGAATGGGCAAATACATGGCAGATGCAGTATAACGTGGATAAGTGTAAAGTTATCCACTTCGGTAGGAAAAACAGAATGGCAGATTATTAGTTAAATGGTGACAGATTGGGAAAAATGCAAAGGGCCCAAATGCCCTTGTACACCAATCACTGAAAATTAGCATGCAGCTGCAGCAAGCTGTTAAGAAGGCATATGGTGTGTTGGCCTTCATTTCAAGAGGACTTGAGCAAGGATGTCTTACTGCAGCTGTACAGGGCCTTGGTGAGACCATGCCTGGAGTATTGTGTGCAGTTTTGGTCCCTTACCTAAGAAAAGATATACTTGCCATAGAGACAGTGTAGTGAAGGTTCACCGGACTGATTCCTGGGATAGCAGGATTGTCGTATGAGGAGAGACTGGGCCGTCTGGGCCTGCATTCGCTGGAGTTCAGGAGAATGAGAGGGAATCTCATTGTTACATATAAAATTCTCACAGGACTGGACAGATTGGATGCGGGGATGATATTTCCTCTGGTTGGGGGTCTAGAACAAGGGTCACAGTCTCAGGATATGGGGTAGGCCATTTAGGACTGAAATGAGGAGAAACTTCTTCACTCAGAGGGTGGTGAACTTGTGGGAATCTCTACCACAGAGGGCTGTGGAGGCCAAGTCACTGAATATATTTAAGAAAGAAATAGATAGACTTCTAGACTCTAAAGGCATCAAGGGGAATGGGGAGAGAGCAGGAGTATGGTTTTGAGATAGAGGATCAGCCATGATCATATTAAATGGCAGAGTAGGCTCAAAGGGCCGAATGACCTACTCCTGCTTCTATTTTCTATGTTTCTCTATTAACATTAGTTGATAGGCAAGAAACAAATGGTGGATTTTTAGGATTCCACTCTGGACTGGACTGGCAGATGGCGGTGGGCACACAAAATCAGGCATGGTGATGTGCCTCCCCATCTCTGCTGGCATTTTACCAGCGGCAGTTGATGTCAATGCCACATGGTGAAACAGACTTTTTCAGGGCTGGGGTCCCTCCCATTTGGCCACCCTACCCCTCCCTGCCCTTTCAAACCCAGCCTCCACCCCACACATCAGGGCCTGCCAGCCTAGCCTTAGAAAAGCCTTGGACTTACCTGGACCTCCGGAACCATGGTTCCTAGACATTGAGACTGTCTGTAAACCCAGCCATGGCCACTGCTCACAGCGGTGTTGCTGGGACTAGAGAGCTGCCAATCATTTGATTGCTGGCAGCTCTCGGAGATCGGACTTCCTCCCAAATTGGGCAGAAGGTTCATCCTGATCCAATTAATGGCTGTTAAAACACATTGGGCCAACATGGCCAAGTGGAAGCAGGCCTGCCTGGAGTGGCAAGGTCACTGCCTGCATGTAAAATTTTGGCTAAATGGTTGGGATCACTGGGTGTTGCATGTGTTGAAGAAAGATTGCAAGTGGAATAGCCAGGGAATAGTGCTAGGTCCACTTTAATTCTCAGTGGATGTGTAAGTGACCTGAATTAAGTGTGGAGGACACAATTTAATAATTGACTAATGACAGAAAAGTAATGGATTTGCCAAATAGTGAGGGAGAATTATAAAGGACTTCAGAAAAAACATAAACATATTAACAGATTGAGACCTGAAATATTTTGTCACAGAAAGCGTCACAGACCATTGTGTTTTTGACAGGAAAGTAGTGTGACTATTTGGAGCAGAAGGAGATACAGGACTATGGGAAGATTGTAGACACTGGGATTGATTTTGGGTTGTTCCAGCAAAGAGTTGCCATTGATAACCATATGGCTTCTGTTGGTGATGTCAATATTTATTGCTCTAACTACATCAATTATACATTTTTATTAAATTTTCAGACAAATGATGTTTGTTTATTATCTTGCTGTTTTGTTAATGAAGTAGGAATAATATAATATTGTGAACAAAATACACTATTCTTCCAAGGCAGGTTGCAACATTAGCACTTGTCATTTGACTGCTGATCATGTGGCTTGCTCAAACACTGTAATTTTTAATACACAATGGTTTATTGCACCCTGACAAATTTCAACACTGAATTGTTTTGTTCCTTTGATTTTGTTTAATAGTATGTGATGGCTTTGCCCCAGGATATTCCTTATTCCTTAGCATAGGATAGATAATTAAAAATGTTGACTGTTGAGTACTGTTGGTTTTGCAAGACTAATATAATTCAAATAGTTAAACACAAGAACAAAGGTCAAACATAGAAGGTCTACAAATGTACACCATGCAGAAAGCTGGCTGTCATTACATAAAATAGGTGGAGATGGATGAACTGACCAATAAAAGAATATGAAGCTCTGCTAGAGTAGATTCTATGGGTCAAGTTTTCTCAACTGGGCATCAACTGGAGATCATCTGGCACCACATTTGTCTATCCAGAAGGTAGAATATTGCTATTACACTATTGGTGTAAATAATTACTAGTTCTTAAGATAAACATCAGTGTTTCTTGGGAATTATGGGTAAGAGCTTATTCTCAAGACTTAGATTCAAAACCCCTTTTATTCGAGGAATGCCTAATTAATGCAGTTGATCAAATTATGTTAATTGTATTATATTATTGCCATTAACAGATTTAGGTGGCCTAATTTTTAAACAAAATTTAAAATTTTCAAAAATAACTATGGAATATTACACATCATTTTATTAGTCTATGTAGGTTAATTGCAAATGACCAATTTTGAAAAACTGAGGGCTCTGAAGTAAGGAGAGTACCTGCAACTTGCCTTCCTATTAAAAATAAATCTGATTAAATAGAACAATATTTCATTTGATTAGGAACTTTAAACAAAGCATCAAGTTATTTTCTTTTTTCCATTCACTCCTGAAAGTGTTCACTCATGATGGGTTATAGTTTCATGGCATTCTTTTAGTTGACATTTTGAGCACAGCAAACAAATGACCTCCAAGTCCATCACAGCTGAACTTGATCCAATCTTCAGCTGAGGGATGCATGTTCTCTTATAGACCACAGAATTGCAATCAAGAATGAGGCTTTTGGCTGATTTTCTCCCTTTCAGACCTACTTTAGTGTTCCTAATCACACTCTAAGCTGAGATCAACTAACTTGAATTGAACCTTGGACAACCTGTATGACTCAATGCCACGGCATCTATGCTCTGAGCCAACTGGGAGTTCCTGGGAGATGTAACATGTCTATTTTATTGTGATGAGCGCATCAGGAATGAACTGTTTGATTGATAGTGACAGGGTAAAGGTAGCAAGTATTTAAGCTTTCATTCTATTTGAATTTGATTGCAGGATCATCACCAAAGATGCCTAATTCAGAATTTTAAGTTTTTGAGCCATTCCTGCTATCGTTTATGGGGAGAATTTTCTGCTTGTCGGGTGGGCCAGTTGGGAGCGGGTATGGAGCTGATCGTCGCCCACAATCAGCTGCGTGCTGCCATTTTATTTCGGTGGGCTCAGCGCCAACTGTGTGCGGGGGAGGAGGAGGGAGAGTCAGGGCCTGCACTCTTTCACGCATGTGCACAAAAGTGCGCAGAAATCTCCCTGAGGCATGGAGCTGCCTCTGGGAGATAAAGTTCAGCTTGAAATATTTTAATAAAGAAAGATAAAAATTATTTACACATGTCCCCTGAGCTGGGGCATGTTTGTCAATTTATCAGAATGTATTTATTTATTTAATATAACCTTCAAGAAACCTCATCCCGTCCGTGGATGAGGTTTGCTGAAAAACACGAAGGTCGCTTGAGCTCTTCGCTTGTCTGCCAACCTTAACGTTGGATGGGCAGCATTGATAAGTGCTTTAATTGTTTTTTTAATTGCCTTCATAGACCGTTGACAGCTCAGCAGGCACACAGTCGCCTCCAACGTGCGTACACCAAAAGTATTATCTAAATGATGTGCGCTGATGTTGGGACGCATGCCCATTGTCACTGTGCATCATTTTACGCGTGTTGGACCCGCCGTCGCATGCTGACTTCAAAATTCTGACCTATATCTCAGCCATGGCTAGTATCATTTTGATGCCAATTCAGGGGGAAAAAAATCATTGAAGAATTTATGAAAAAGATTAATTATAGTTGCTTAAGCAAGATTCAGCCACCTCCTACTTTAGTTTATCAGCTAATATACTGTCTGATGTGCTATTGACACGTACAGAACAGGAAGGTTTCAGTCCAAACCTGGTCAATGCTGAGTTTACTGACAGAAGTTGGATCAATGGTAGTGTGCTATAGTTGGCATCAATGTGCCTTGGCTCAAAAGTGGCAAAGGAGTGGATTTGTGTGGAAGAGGTGAAAATCTGGAGGCGGTTTCATTTCCGGTCGCGAAACAGGCCCTGAAGCCAACCATAAGCTAATCAGCTCCTATCGAGCTCTGTAATTACATAAATGCACTTATTAACAACACAGGTGACTTCACTTTAATCCATCCCCGCCCTCGTAAAAGTCAGAAGGGTCAGGAACTGAGGTAGCAGACTGGCACTCAGGCCGTTAGTGCCATCTTTTTGATCACCCGCCTCCATCCCAACCTGATTCAGTGCATAAAAATCTGGCTCAAAATGTCAGCCAGAATTCCTACCCTCGATCATTAAATCATGATCTCAACTGAAAGTGTAAAGAGATGATAGAATAGAGTTTGAGCACACTCCTTTGCTTAGTGTTTGGCCTCACACATGAAAATTTGAGTTGACCCCCTGCATGAATCATTGGGTGGAATCTTGTGGAGGCGATAGGTGTCTTGTCTGGGAACTGGAGACCCATGTTGCCTCCATTGGGGAAGGCCTGCAGAACCATGAGCCAACCAGTTAAGAGGCCAGCTATGAGCCTTTTCCCAGGATCAAGACCCGGAGGTGATGGTTGCTGCAGGAAAGAACCACGGGAGGCTCAGGATCATGGGGTGACCCAGGACACAGGTAAGTAATGACGGTAGGGGTTTCGAGGGATACGGGCCACAGGGTGGTGGTGGAGGGAGGGTGGGGTGGGGGGGGGGGTAGGGGTGGGGGTATAAGGCAGTCAACAGCAAGAGGAGGGGGGGTGGCTCTCAGCGGGCCCCCCACTTTCCTGATGCTGGGTCCCTCAATCAAGCACTGAGAACCTTTGAAGGAGGGAGCCCTGTCACCACCCACACAGACACTTGGCACACACGCTGCATGGTGACAGGTCTGCCCACAGCTAGATTGATAACAACAGTGGGAGAATGAGACCCTTAAGTGGTCATTAATTTTCCATTTAAGGGCCTCAATTGGGGACAGGGTAAGAAGGCCAACCATGGGCCTTTCCACCCTGGTCTTAATCAGGGTGGAAGCAGGAAGGTAGTGGGCTGTTCACCTGCCATCCTCCCACATGATTAAATGCCCTTACCAGCTCCAAACATGCTACTAGAGAGGGCAGGAGATTCTGCCCATAGTCTTCAGGATAGCAGGGAAAGGGGGAGGAAATTAGAAAAGGCTTAAAGTGGTTTGCTTGTGTTCCCAAGTTCCAAATAATGTTTTATAAAACCAATAAGAAACTATTTTTTTTTCATGTTAAATGTTTCAAATTGTGCAGTTATACAAAGATATCAAAGATACAAGACAAGAACATTAATGGTTAAAACATAATTGGATTTATGTTTGTTTCAAAGATAATAGTGGAGATTTTCCCAAAAGATTGAAATGAAGGAAAATATATTATTCCAAAGGAATCGAATTCCAAAGGAAGAAGCAAAATAACATCACATTTATCAAAATTGGTCAAGTCTGTGATACAATCATCTTCTATAAGGATCTGTTCCAAGCAGCATGTAGTGTTCAGAGCAAATCATACAATGTATTCCTAAGGGCTGATGGTGTTAAATTATTGAAACATTATAAGTCTGCCTATCTATGTGGAATTCCTTCCTGCCCCAGGCAGTGGCAACCTTAATTTTTCATATGTAATAAAACGATGATAACTGAACAATTTTATCTTGAGTGTGATTTTTTGAAACTCTGTGTTAAAGCTCTGTCAGCTACATTAATAGTGATTTAGTTGTTTTTGACCAGACCAAGTGCAAAATCAAAGAGAATAATAATGTGTTAAGCCAGCAGATTTGTCAGATAGATGGAGCCTAATATGATGGAAACAGGCAATTCTGTTGGAATTGGAAACATTTAGTTGATTTGAACCTTAAAATATAACATGGAATCTAGAATCATGCCTAATCATTTAAAAAATGTATCATTATTAACAACATGTGAAATGCAGAGAACCTTTCAATATGCACACAACCTACAAGAAACAAATCGGTAATTTTATAATATTTAGTGCTAAATAATTCTGAATAGCCTTAGCCCTCACGTTAAGCTGATTTCTGCATGTTGGTTCCATCATGCATGCACATGTTGTGTAAGTCTTTGGCTGCAAAATTTGATTCCATACCATTAGTACTTTCAGTGCTATGGCTGCTGGTTGTCTGACTGTTTCCACGTGCTTCCTGCATGAGCCAATACCAACTTGGTGATGTGGTTAGCGTGGGCATTATGTGTACATGCTGGAAGTTTGCAGTGTAGGAAAATTATGGCATCAGTCAGTCTCAAATGCTGATTTAATGCCAGACCTTCCAATTTGGATCACACCACTCTAGTCAATGCCCTATGTTAAACACAAACAGATGAACATTCAGCATCACGAAAGACTCCCCACTAGAGCTATTTAAAGAGACCATCAATAGCTGCAGGTTTTTTGTTGATTACTTTCTACTAGCTCTTTTTGAGTTTGTGGAAGTGTTGGGTGTTTGAATGAGTTGAAAACAGCTGATAAAGTCTGCAGGCAGTGGTTCTGCACGTGTTTCCAAAGGTTCTGAGCACGCCACTTGCTCCTAGTCTATGGTAGCAGTTTTCCTAGAAAGGAGATGGTGTAGAGGCAGCAGAGAAAACAAGCCAATTGCAGGAGGAGGACAGCTCTCAGCAGGAGGTCTTACCCACCTAGGGTCCACTGGAAGCACTTTTCCTAGCTAAGGCAGAAGCAGTGTGTTTGCCATCTGTGCTTCACCAAGGAAGTGATCTCTAAACTCCTGGAACAAACCATCAACTTCAGATCAGGGTGAGTACGGCACCGAAGTGACCTCAATTTCTTCATGACCAGGTTTTCCAGGCTGGACTGGTAACATATATAGCTAATAGTATTCACAGTTCATTATGTATTGCTGCATTGGAGAAGTGACAGGCTCCGAGGATTTCATTTGTCTTCTCTCTGAGCAGAGAGAACCCAGGAGGAGTGGGCACATGGCTTTTGTTTGGAATTTTAGAAATGCAATGCTGTACTGACTAACTGGCTTGCTATAGTCATGTGACTCTGCCATGAGACACTGCTCTGGAGGCAGACATCTTGAAACTAGTTCAATAAAAGCTCTCACTGCATTTACACTGCAGAAGTACATGAAACAACTTTGCCAGGACAGCAGGCTTCCCCATGATACAGGGATCACCAACTGCACACGTGTGGCTTTGCTGGCACTGCATCTCACTGCTGGGATGTACCAAAGCCATAAAGCTCACCACTCAGTTACTGTGTAGCTGGTGTGGGTGCATGCCAGCACATCATGTTGGTAAATGCCTAATGTCTTGGCAGCAGTCATGATACAGTCATTCTGTACAAGCCTACTGTTCTAGAATTTTTTTTCTTCCAGCATATCAAACCAGAAGGTGGCTGCTCAGCAACGAGGACTATCCTCTCTCCACTAGGCTGACTCCATCCTGCAACCCAACTACACATGGCCAGCACTCGCATAATGAAAGCCATGCTGCTATGAGGAAGATTATTGACAGACCTTTGGGGTGCTGAAGCAAGAGGTCTCAACATGAGTTTAATTCAACACTTGAAGGAATGATGCAAGAATATTGACTCAAAAGTAAAAAAACTTCATTGTAAAATCTTGACATCCCCTGGTATAAGAGTTTAGCAATGTAACCAAACTTTTACCTACGGGAGTTGTACTTTTTTTAAAAGATAATTTGCAATTTTAAATCATAAAATGAACTAAACTCAATTCCGCATGAAAACATGTCAAATTTAACAGATACAAGATGAATCAAAATGCTTAGCAAATCTTCCCTTCAGATAACGTTGCTTTGTCCAATACTCAATAATCTAATATCATTTCAAATTCTTGCTTTTAACTCCTTTATAAAGAATAACAAATATTAATAGGGATAATATCAAACATCAAAAACCTACTACAATATCTTTAGGCTCTCACAATATTTAATTTATGATGCAAATGATGAGCTACAGAACAAACATTGCAGATTATCAACTCCAGATAGCTACTACAGTGGGCTAGATCTTTCCATGCGAACTGCAGCAAATGTTGAGATGTCCACCATTTGTGCGCTTTAGGATCTATCGGAAGTTCTGACGTGCACACAAGAACTGTAATTGCCTGGGAAGTTTAAAATCCCTATTGACTAATTTATGCTGCCCTGGACATTTCATGACTGTCTCCTACACTGTCCTCAGTGTTGGAGACTTGGGCTAGATACGGGTTACGTACCCGAAACTTACTCTAGCATTGTTGCACGGTTTAAAATCTGGTGTAACTGAGAGATTAACAGTGTACTTCAACTCACTAGTCCCCAAGCGTATCACCCCAACCCCAACTACCTCCCAACCTGAACTTAATACCCACACACCTACCTAACTACCACCCCACTTAAATACCATTCTCCTGACCCAACTTAGCTAACCTCAGGCCCAGTTACTTGCGACCAGCTATGCAGCCCAACCTTACCAATCCTGTGACCTGTCTGCCCACCCCTTACCCGACTGCCCACACCCCCGACCTGACTACACACTCCCTGCCACTAACCCTCCACTTACCCACTCACTCATCCACATACTCACCCACCCACTCATACTCACCCACTCACTTACTTGCCTAATCACTTACCAAACCACCCACCCACTCACATACACATCCATCCACTCATTCACCCACTCACTCACTCAATTGGCCATCCATTCACTTACTTACCTGCTCAGCCACTCACCTACCCAGTC
Source organism: Carcharodon carcharias (assembly GCF_017639515.1). NCBI lineage: Eukaryota > Metazoa > Chordata > Chondrichthyes > Lamniformes > Lamnidae > Carcharodon > Carcharodon carcharias. The sequence continues at coordinate 127,929,772 of NC_054467.1, read as the reverse complement.
GCTAACTCACTTACTCACCCACTCATTCATTCACTCACTGAAAGCCTTTGAGAACTTTAAAAACTTACCTGACTACTGTAGCTGATATTGTAAAAAAGAGGGTATGACTTCCATACTGTTCCTCTTTGCCATTCCTCTCTGTGGATTGTTGCCCAGATCCATTACTGCTTTTGCCAGGACAGGAAGTTTTGGCCAGAAGGATGCAAAACTTTAAGGGTGTAGCAATTGTAGTGTTCAATGGTTTAATTGATCTATCTTTGATTATGTTAGTTTGTTTACCAATCTATTCACTGTGCTTAATTGTTTAAGTCTGGTAGGAGCCTCTGAGAGCTGAATTATACATAATTTTACAGAGAAAGACCTGGGAAGCCTGAGCTGTGAAAATGTTTGTCTAAATCTTGTAATTTAAGAGATATTTTAAAGCACTGTAAATAAACCTGCTGTAGATTTAGAACTAATGTCACCTCTGCATTGCACTGAGGTAAATCAGATAAATAAAACATATAACAAACCCCACACAATATGACCAAATGACAAAGAAAGCATAAGAGGCATTGTTTAATGAAAAAGCTGAATTAATTTGTTATCTCTTAGATCACTGGCCTGCACGAGTAGTACATTTTCAAAGGGATGTGCAGGGTATCCCTTCATTCATTTTCCTGAGTCTGCTGTGGCTCAGTTGGTATCACATTCACCCCTGAGTCATAAGGTTCACCATATAAGTCCGAATCCAGGGTGGGTGGGAGGGAATTTTACACTAGGCAGGTTGATGATGTTGGCAGTGCACCTGCTCCTGCCCAGTCCCTTGGTCCTGCTGTGATTATATAATGGGTGGCCAATTAACAGTCAAACAATGGGACTGCTGGTAAATCTGAGGTCCAGGCTTGGCCTAAATAGCCAAGTGGTTATGGTACTGGGTTTGTAACCCCAAGATCAAGAGTTCAAATCTCACAATGGCAAACTATGAAACAATGTAACTTCATCTGAAACAGATGGAAACAGGTTTACTCAAAAAGAGTATCAAGAGTTCAAATCTCATAATGGCAAACTATGAAAAAAAAAATAATGTAACTTCATCTGAAACAGATGGAAAGGGGCTTGTACTCGGAAGAGTTGTTAATTGATTTAAAAGATTATCAAGAGTTCAAATCTCACAATGGTAAACTATGAAACAATGTAAATCTGAGGTCCATTGCAGGAAGTAAGGCAGTGAAGGGGGTGGGGTCAGAACATGGGGTAGCTCTGTCAGGCAGGTTAAAGGGCCACTGACAGTGTGTAGCAGGCCAATAGAGCAGCAATGTCAGGAGGGCAGTGAACATTGCAGGTATACTGAGTGAATAACTGCTTCAGACAGAGGGGTTACTTCCTTCCTTAACAGCCCAAGTGTTCCTGAGGTGCACACCATGTACTATGGTGTATACTGGCTGCCATGTTTCCTACGTTATAGACTGCACTTCATTGGCTGTGAAATAATTTGAGACATCCAGTGGTCATGAGAAGTGATTATATAAATTCAAATCTGTCTTTTCTTTCAGTAAACTTTATTGTGTGAATATTTGAGTGCATCAGAAGCAATAATAATTTCCATTTATATAGACCTTTGAAGTGACTAAACATTTCAAAGTTCATCAAGTAAGTGTGAACAAAAAATGGATGTCTATTTAAAGAAGCAGATTTTATTGTTATTAGGATGGATGATCAAGAGCTTGGTCAGATAGTACATTTTTTAAGTGAAGGAGAGAAAAGTTGAGAGGCAGAAGGGTTTAAGGGGAAAATTCAAGAGGCCTTGATGGAGGAAGGCACAACCACCACTGTTGAGGAGGAGGAAGGTCATATGCACAAGGGGCCAGACTTGGAGAAACAGAAATCAGCAGTAGTGTTTAGAGTTTATAGTGATAGAGAGGAGTAAATCTTTGAAGGAATTTAAATATGAGAATCAAAATAACTTCAATTTACTCAATGCTAGCATCTTACATTTGTCTGATTGAAGGCTCCCATTGGAGAAGAATTTGAGAATACCCTCTTGCATATCTTTTCACATGCATGATTTTGCAAGTAGTCCTTTAATATGCTTGAAAGCCTCCACCCTTATGCATTACTTTTCCAGCTGTAGGTTATATGTAACATGCACTTATTCAGACACAAGCTATGTCTCATTTATAGTAACCAAGCCTTCAGTCATCTGGACCATATGTTCTGCAATTCCCTCTCCAAACCTCTGCTTCACCACCTTTCTTTTCTCGTTTCAGACCCACCTTAAAATATATCTCTTTGACCATACCTCTGGTCCCCCTCCAAACATCTTTCTTTTCTGTGAAATGCATTGGGATGTTTGTGTTAAAGTCACTACATAAACGCATGTTGCAGTTATTATTGCTGATGATGTAAAAATTATTTTGTCTGAAGCCTATACAGTGTATGCATTGTGGGATTATACAAATCAACTTATTCTCTTTAAGCTATGACCTATAATAACAACAACAACTTGCATTTATATAGCTCCTTTAACACAGCGAAAGGTGCCACTAACACTGATGTAATAGTATTGAAATACGCTTTAAATAGGATACAAGCAGCATTTTAACAAAAATACATGGGATCAAAAATCTTTATGACTCAAAACATCCCAGTTACAAATATGGAAATAGTTGTAAGCAACTACTGACAAATATAGATAGAGGAAGTTAGGAATATCAGATTTAAATAAACCACTATTCTGGGCAATGGATTAAAACTTAAATGGTGCAAATTTAGTCCCTCTCACTGGGCAGAATTTTAAGCCTGTCAGGTGGGCAGGCCCAACCCAATCTCTGGCGGGCGGGGAGCCGATCCCCGCCGGAGAAGTGGACCTCGCTGCCATTTTACGTGGGCGGGCCAATTAAGGCCCGCACAGAGTGATGTCTGGTGGGAAGCGCTTTGCGCTCCCTGCGCGGGCGGGTGGGGGGGGGTGGGATTCCCCAAAAGCTAGAGTGTGCTCTTTCGCGCATGCGCACGGAAGAGCGCACATCTCCCTGAGGCTAAGTGCTGCCTCAAGGAGATTGCTTACACTTTTAAAAAATATTTTAAAAAATCCTTAACATGTCTCCCTCATGTGACAATGGCAAATGAAATGGGACATGTTCATATATTACAGTAAAACTTTATTAAACTTTTTAAAACCCTGCATGAAACTTCATCCCGCTGGTGGATTACCTTTCATGTTTTTTCTATTGCCCGCCGGGGCTCCTGGCCTGCCCACCAAACTTAAGGTTGGACAGGCAGGTCCTTTAATTGTTTGAGTGATCCTGTCAATGACCTCAATTGGCCATTGACAGGTCGGTGGGCAGACAGCTGATTTGGCTGTGGCCCCGCCTTCCTGAAAATTTAAATGGGGCAGGATGACGTTGGGGGTTCGAAGAGCGGGCCCGCCCCCTGCTTGCCAACGGAAAAATTCTGCCCACTCTGTTGCAACTCTTTTACAACAACAAGCATTTCTCATGTTCTTCTGAGTTGAAGAAACAATGGTTAATCTGCAACTTGAACTTCTTTTACTCTCCATTTGCTCTTTCAGTTTCTTTACAAAAATCTGCGACCAGGATTTTCTGGCGGTTGAATGGGCTCGGCAGGGGTGAGTGGGAGCAGCCACAAATCGGACCCCCATCCGCAATCAGGCTGCGGCCACCATTTCACACTGGTTGGCCCACTAATAACGAGTGCGCACAATAAAAGCTCCCTGAGGCATAGAGCTGCATCAGGGAGTTGAAGCTTTTTAAAAATAAAAAATAAGGAATTTAAAGATGTGCAGGGACATGTTGCAAATTAGTTTGAAAATTTTAAATTTTTTTTAAAATCACTGATTGAAACTTCATCCCACCCGTCGATGAAGTTTCACAAAAAATCCAAAGGCTACTTGGCCTTTTAGCCTGCCCTCCAACTGTGAGGTTACATGGACAGTGAAAAATTTCATTTAATTAGATCTTTAATGGCCTTAATAGGCCTGTTAATTGTCGGCAGACACGCTGCCGACTTCTGCAAGTGCCTGCCGACCGAAATATCGTGTGAGTGCGCAATAATGTCGGGATGCTTGCCCGACATCATCGCACGCCATTTTATATTTGTTCAGGTTGGGTGTGCACCCGCCCGACATGCTCAATATTCTGCCCTGTGAGATTCAGGGTGGAATTGTCCCAGATTTGCACTAAATGCGATAGCGAGCGGAAAAAGGGACATTTTACCTATCGGCCACAATGGCGGCTTTTCACGCTGTATCAAATAAATCCCACCTCATTGGTCATGCATTCCCAGGAAACACCCCATTTCAATAGAGGACAGGCTCTCATTTGCCCACCATGCTGTCACATTGCAGCTTTCTCAGGCCAGGCACCATATTTAATGCAGTCGCACGCTCACTTCTCAGTGTTTCCAGTCCAGGAATGCTGCACAGAAGACATGGCAAGGAAAGCAGAAGACTGCCTTTTGAATGCTGTGGAGGCCCGTCGTGATGTTCTGTGCCCCTGCTCTGGCTGCAGGAGGCCCATCAGTGTCACTACTCCAGTTTGGGAGGCGATGGCAGTGGTGATCAATGTCAATGCTGCATAGGAGAGGTTGGCCATCCAGTGCAGAAAGAGGATGAATGATCTCATCCCTGCTGCCAGGGAAAGGCAACCATCTCATCATTAAACTCACATATTCAAGCACATCACATACTCACTGGCATCTCACTCACTGCCAGCTCAAGGGACATCACCAATCACTATCTCACACACACCTTCACATCTCTATCTGGTCTCATCTCTTCTGGAGACTGCCTCCTCGGCCCTCAGCGTCTTGAGGCCAATTACACAGATCAACATGTGCTCCCAAGCATATCCTGGGATTACCTCCTTCCTCAGTACAGCCCTATCCTGCAACCTCTTCCCTTGCCTGAGGCCACTTCTCCCCCTTCCCCAAACAAGCCTTAGCCCTGCAGCCATTGAAAAGCCACCCCTGCCTTACAACTCATTTGGTAGGTAGAAACCTGCCTGTGAGCCCCTCTACAATTGATGCAATGCCATCTGCAAAGCCTGGTGCTGATGGTCGCCAGTGGTGCCAAAAACAAGATAGGCAAACAAACCTCAAAGTCCCAAGAGAAGTGCAGCTCGCCAGGTGCATGTTGGTCATGTACAGTTGTGAAATTGCATGCCGACGTGCTCGGATGATCCAGCGTGGGAGGATGATTCCGGCGAACTGGGCTTATAATGATATGCAGATGTATTACAATGAGGTTCCTGACGTTAAACAGTGGAAAACGTGGCCTGCCATTGACAGGCAGAGCAGAAAATTGCAAACCGGGTTCACAACGTTGTAAAGCCGATTTTTGGCCTTCTCATCATATTGTCCGCTCACACCGCCAAACACGCCCATGCCAATAGGCATGGAAAATTCTGCCCTCAGTTTTAAACACAGTCTGCTCAATTCTCACCCTTTAATAATTTCTATGAGAGGTAAGTTAGGGAGCACATCATATGAAAGTGGTTAGATGGGATGAGGAACTACTTTTGCTCAATCATGGGACAGAATCTGGTTAAAATGGTTACAAATGTATTCATGTATTGGATTGAAAAAATGTATTGTTATCCATTTCAAAAGGAACAATTTGGTCAAGCATTTGGACTCTCCAATCAATTCTAGTTATACATCTCATGTTTAACATGGAGAGTGTAAGACCCTACTCCTGGTCTAAAGGTTCTTCTGTCTCTAATCTGGATACACACCAGCTTGAATGAAGTTCCACCAAATGTGACACACCTTTCTTAAACCATTAAGTGGCTCCCTGCAAGTTGGAATCTGCCTCAGTAGTCAAACTGATGACGAATCTTCTGTGCGTGTCTTCTGAGTGATTGACCAGATCACTCTAAATCACTGCAGCCAAAGTGTGTTTGTGGTCTCTTTGTTTATACCTTTCCTTGCTCTGGCCCTGTGCCATTTAAAGTAAGCTCTGTTTATAGCCCACTTAATTGGTTTTCAATTGCATCAGCAGCCCGAATCATCGGGTCGGCGTGTGGGGGTGGGCTCCGCTCGCTGATGGGTAAAATAACACGCAGTGACATCGAGCGTGTGTCCCGATGTCACCGCGGGTCATTCAGATCTTCAGTTCGGCCGGCTGCGTGCCTGCCAAACTGTCAAAGGTCTATTGAAATATCAATTAAAATGATTAACAAAGCTGCCCGTTGGTTGGCGGGCAGGTGAAGAGCCCAGGCGGCCTTTGCATTTATCATGGAGCCTCATCCACGGACGGAATGAGTTTTTATGAAGGTCTTTAAACTTTAATGGAATTTTTAAATAAAATTCATAGACATGTCCAAGCTCATATGACACTATCACATGAGGGGACATGTCTTAAAATATTTTCTTCTTCTTTATTTAAATTTTTGAAACTCAAACTAATCTCCTGGAGGCTGCTCTGTGCCTTAGGGAGATTCCTGTGCTCTTACGCGCACGTGCGCGAAAGAACACAAACCCCGACTCAGCCTCCTCCCCCCGACCGCACAGGGAGTGCTCAGTGCTTCTGGGTGCGCATCACGCTGGGCGGGCCTTAATTGTCCCACCCACGTAAAATGATGACGCCCACTGATCACAGGTGGCGATCGACTGCGCATCCGCCCGCGCCACTCCCACTCAGCTCCCCCGACGGGCAGAAGATTCTCCCCAGCGTCTTTTCCCTCGTTCTCATGTACTGGACCTCTCACGAGGTCATGCTTGAAGGATTTAACCAGGCTGACTCGCTGTTATCTCTCAGTCTGTTATCAAAATCCAAGGCTGGTACAGGCAGACATCTTTACCACCTCTAAGGAGCATAAAAAGGGGTCTATTTTCTCAAAGTCTGAGGCCAGTTCTCTGGCACAGTTTAATTCACTTTGCAGAACTTGTTCATTCTGGTAGGGCTTTGTCTTGATTAAATTGACCATCATGCTTTGTGTTTGGAGCCCACAGTGCAGTTTATATTTTCAGTCTGGGTTCTTCTTTCACCTCGGTGTTCCATGTTACCATCATGACAAAGACTCCACACACAGGGTTACACCACAACTGGTCAGTATTAATTAATATAAAAGAAATAAAGGGCAGAATTTTGCCCTTGTTGGCAAGCTCGGAGGGACAGGCAGGGGCGATTGGGAGGCCACCCGCCGCCTGCAATCAGGGCCGCACCCCAATATCATGCTGGTGAGCCAATGAAGGTCCACCCAGCGTGAAAAGCAAGTGGCAATGCCCAGCACTGCCTGTGTGTACTGGGGGGAGGAGTGAGAGTGCGAACTTTGCGCATGCGCACACGTTCACGTTTGAAAATCTCCCTTAGGCACAGAGCTGCCTCAGGGAGATGAATAGTTTTCAAAATAACACATAAAGATCTTAAAAATGTCATAAAACATGTCCCCTCATGTGACTCTGTCTTATGAGCAGGGACATGCTATTAAATCAATTTTAAAATTTTTATTTTATTTTTATTTGATGTTGGAAACCTCATCCCGCACGTGGATGAGGTCTCCAAAAAAATGCAAAGGCCACTTGGCCTTTGCGCCTGCCAGCCAACTGTAAGGTTGGACGGGCAGCAAAAAATGTATTTTAATTACCTCTTCAATAGCCTAAATAGGCCTTTTAATTGTCGTTGAGCGCGCTGTCCACTCTGACGCGCGCCCACTGACTGAAATATCGCATAAGCGTGCGATGATGTCGGGACGCTTGCCCGATATCATCACGTGTCCTTTTACTCTCGGTGGAGTCAGGCGCTCACCCACCCACCGAGCTAAAAATTCAGCCCAAAGAAACTGTTGCATATTTTAAAAATGAAAAGTTGGTGTACAAGAGTTGTCTGCATGGTATTCATTTGAAAAGTGTATTTTCCATACAGTTTTAGCCAATAGCTATTTTACCTAGAATGGTAGGTAGAACAGAACAGAATGGAAAGAGACAGTTGCAAACCAGTTCCATTAGGTAGAAGTTGACCTTCCTAAATAAGTTTTGAAAAATAAAATTGCTCTGCTACTGTTCCAACTCAATGATGCAAGAGATTAGGAAAGAAGCAAATTGACATCACTATCAGCAGAACTTGCAGGTCAGAAACTGCAGAAAAGTCAGTGTAGATTTTAAAAGTAATTGTGGATGTGTAGATGGGATTCTCACTAGATAAGATGTTACGTGAAGAAATTGTAGTTGATCAGAGGGATGAACATTTGGGTTATACAATTTCAATTTTGGATCACATCACTGTATTTTTTCCTTTGAACATTTGCCATGTATTCAGGGCAAATTATTGAATCTAAAGCAACATCTAAGCATCAAAGTCAGAAGAGAATAATCTAGCAGTAGATCGCAAGTACTATTTGTTCCAATCTACTGGAAGTTGTGCTTAATGAGTACAACTTACATTCTTAACGCACTCTACGTAATTTGATTCCTTGATAAAATAGAAAACATTTTCTGCTATATTTGTATTTTAAACATATTAGTTTTATCTCAAGGCATAATATTAGGACGTAAACTCTGCTTTTCCCTTTGTACTGTTGAACAGAAGCTTTAAGGCTACATATTAACCCGTTTGTCTGACTGCCCAGGTCAATATGAGGTTCTGACTGCAATCCTCACACATTCCTAGCCGTTAATTCACTAACAGCCAAGCCCCACAGACATTTCCAGAATGAGCAGTCTTCATCAAATAGCAGAAGAAAGAAAAATGAATCCTCAAAAGCATTAGCCCACAATGGCACTTAATTTATTTTTAACCTGTGTAAAATGAGAATCACTTTTTTTCTCATTTTTACTGCTCTCTCAGGAACATAGCAATTTATTCATAACACATTCTTAGAGCTCGGATGTAGTACAACTAACACACGACAAAGCAGCCAGTCAAAAGTACCTCCAACAATGCTGCTGAAATACCTATTAATCCTTATAAATAACGCTTAGTACATCAATAAAATATTAGAGTATGCAATTTCGAGCACAAATGAAGAAGGTACATGGAGAAAGATCTGCTTTACTCATGATTCCTTCCAATCATCTGGGCCACATGAGAGAATGTAGGAGCGCCTTCCCTGGATCAGAATGGTAACCTGCCACTAAGCAGAAGGTCCATCAGATTTGGGAGGGAAATGCACTTGCCACACCCAAAGATATATATGGAAGGTTTGTTATTGCAAGGGAAACAATAGAGATCAATATCAATTTTGACACACTGCTATAAATGGGTATGACTGTCAATGACTTTGCATTACTATAGACTGGTATGAGTGCCTATTTGGTTATTTTGGTATTCATTTCTATTCAAACAGTTTGTAAGCGTTAACCACGATTGCCTGGTAGTTTTATAATATTGCTAACCTGAATTCAGCCATATCTCTAGCTGTAAGTGTAGAGTGAAACAGAAAATGAGAAATATTTTTGAAATGACACAACAGATCAAAAATAATAGGCCTGTTTTCTGAAAGGTGAGGAAGTTTAATCATGAACCATCCTTATGCACTTCTAGTTATATGAAAGTATTCACTCTGTTTTTATATCTTTAGTTAACAAGATATCTATGGGCTGGATTTTATGTCCACAAATCAGGAGGGGCCACAATAAAGTAGGGCACAATGACATCGGGTCAGCAATACAATGTCATCATGCCAGTCTCCAAAATGATGGAATGTGAGTCAGTGCGATGATCTTAAAATTACAAATTAACAAGCAACTGAGCTTGTTAATGACCCAACCAACTGAAATTGTTTGTTGCCTGTTCTGCTTTTTGGGTGTCAGCTGTGAAATAGTTTGGGAGTGTCTTATGGCAGCTGTGACGAGGCGGCACAAAGGCGGAGAAAAAGACCTGCCACTTGGACCATGGCTCAATATAGCAGCAGATCCTGCTGGTGAAGGTGGCAGAGTCTGCATGTTCTTTTTAACTCCTCTTTGAGCTTTCAATAAAAAATAAAGTGACATTGAGAGAGCAGGGGGCCTTTAAACTTGCAGCCATGACCGCCTTCCTGTTCGTGTCTTTCCCCTTCCGCCTCATGACATCCTTTCCTACAATTGGGAGCAGAGCTCTACTTTGCACCTCTAATTGGCCTCCTTCCCACTGGACGTCCACGAATTGTCTATCCTATGCTTGACTGGATGAACTGAGGGTGGCGGGGGCAGGAGAAAGCAAACCACTCAGTTTCTGTTCTACCTCCCTCAACCTGTCAAAAATCATAAAATCCAGCCACATGTTTATGTACACTTTTATGCCGCCTTTGCATAAAGACTGTTTATCAGTAATTATTTTACTTATCGTCCAAACAAATTCTGCTTGTCTTTGTACATTAGTATGTATAAAGATTCAAAGGAGGGGAATTTTAGCTTTGCTAATAGTCATTCTTATTTACATCTTCAGGTTTCTACTTCCATAGAACTCGATCGACATAAAACTGGATGAGGTGTAACATGGGTTGCTTGATTTGCTGTTGCCCTTTTTACACGATCTGAAAAAGTTAAAATGAGGCCCAACACATCAGGCAGAATCTTGGAAGAAAAGCAACAACATGCCTTTGAAAAATGAATCAAAGTGGAAAAAAATCAAGCAAAACCAAGGCCAGAATTCAGGCTGTCTACAACAACAAAAACTTATATAGTACCTTTAACATAATAAAACACTTCAATGTGCTTCACAATCTCATCTCAAATGCCAAAAATGTCAGTTTTGCCTTGTCAGGCAAGTTCAACTGCGATGGCCACTGCATGTAAAATCTTTCATAAGCTCTGGTTCTATCATAGGTGCATTTGTACTTTTTGTCTAAACTACAATATGGAATTACATAGCATAACTACAACCTATTGCCAATTACATTATAAAGTATATTAAGATGGTAATATTGAAGCCGACTTGTGAATTGCACATCTTAAAAACAGTATCTGCGATAAGAAGTGTTAATAAACCCATCCTAGATTGTGCAATAAGATTTTTCTTTTCAGCCCAGGGTTGCCTTTGGTTACATGATCAATCTACATGTTTTTCTTTCCCTCATTCATTGCCAGATACACTGCATTGTGAATGAAACATACTTTGAAACATAAAGAAAATAAGCCATTCACTTGGAACGGAGAATTGTGCACAATTATGCTGTGAGCCATCTTGATATTTCAAGCTAGCATTGTTCACGATACAGACAGTTAGGTTAAGATCTCGCAAGATATCCCCATCTTAGTTCAACACATTACAGCAATTTGCTGATTCTTAAAATAGCCCATAGTTATAAAACCTTAGTTCAGTTGTTCACAGATGGCTTAGCACTCAACATCGGCTCATGACAAATAATCCTTACTTAATGCACATTGGGTAAGGCATTATAAGTAGGAATAGTACTATTTGATTTTAATCTGAAAATTCTGGTATTTTATCCAATTAGCGATTGTTTCTTGAAACCAGTTACCCTATATTCACAGAAACTAAATTAAAGCAATTTGCAAATCATGGCCTGGAAATGTGTTGATGCTATGCAGTAGTAAAACAAATGCCTGCCTACGTATTCAACATGGTGGATAGCGGACTCATGAACATGTAAATCAGAAGTAGACCATCTACCATATTGGTAAAGGTTGAAGTATAGGTATCCAGGCATTGGTTGCCAGAGTGGTGTCGTGAGCCACCTTTTCAAGGGATACCCTTTGTTACCCAGCAGCCAACCATCCAGTCGAGCTGGAGCCACGAAGAGCCTTGGCCCCTGGGACTGTCGCAGGATGTATGCATCATGGGAGCTGCCAGGGGACCTTGCATGGACTTGGGTCTTGTGGTCACATACTATGTGCACGTTCATGGAGTGTTGCTTGTTTCTATTCATGAAGGCACCTAGCTGACCCGCTGGTGCCTTGATGGCCACATGGGCAGAGTCTATGGCACCTTGGATGCGGGGGAACCCAAAAATAGTTGTAAATCCTCTGGTTCACTCAGCCTTGGAGGCCTGGTCCACCTGGTAAAAAATGAATATGAGAACAAACCTGAGCAGTTCTTCAGTGATGAGCCTGACACAATTGAGGTCCGCTGATTGGGACACTGCAGGCAGAATGCCCACTGACCCCTGGAAAGAGCTGGGTGCAAAAAAAATGAAGGCTAAGGTGATCCTCAGAGCCACTGGCAAATAGGTGCCCATTGCCCAGCTGGAGGCAATCTCTGGACCAATCATCTGGCATATTTATGTCATAAAGTCTCTAGAGAGGTGGAGCCTCCTGCGGCATTGGACCTCAGACATATTGAGGTAGCTGGATCACTGCTTGTACACTCTGGCAGCAGGATAGTGGTTTCTTCTGCAGTCCCTTCTGCCTTGTTGTCTTTGCTGGCCATGCACCCCCTGTGGTTGCACCTCTCCTCCTACAGGTCTCTCCCTGTGACATTGCCCGCGGATACCTGGCCACCTCCCCCTTCTTCCCCTCTCTTCCTCCTGAGAGGAAGTCCTTCCAGCGGACACCACAATCCCCACCTGCTGAGTTGCAGATAGCACTGCCCTGTGCACTAAAGGCTGCACTTAACTTAGCAGAAATGCTCTAAGAGAGTTGACGAAACAAGAGTCCTCAAGACAAAACTAACAAAGCAAAAAACTTCAGAAGAAATCATAGGAAAAGGTCTGAAATCTCAGCTAAACAAGCAGCAGTAAACTCTCACCTGAACTTTGAACAACTCACACAGGAAATGCTCCGCTCCCCTTTTATTCCACGTAAGGATGTAAAAAGTGAAAAAACGAGTTTAATCACTGCCCATGTTGCTTAAGTGATGAGCGCAAAATCACACCAGCAACATAAAATTGCCTTCAATTGCACTTTTAATTGTCTTAAGTGGTGATTAATTGTCGGCAGGTGCGCTTCCAAGTTCCACTTGCGTCTGCCGACCGAAACATTACATGAGTGCACAAACAAGTCAGAACATGCACCCGACATCTTCTCATGAAATTTAATGCTCTTTCACATCGGGCACACACCCGCTAATCCTGCATAAAATTCTGGCTATGGAATAGCGCATACCATGCAGGCTATCTCACAGAGCTCATAGGCGGTCTACTCTGCCTGTTTCAGAAGAATAAAAAAGCGATTTATTATTTAACTAGAGAGAAACTTCAGAATGCTTCAGTGCAGAGGGATCTGGGTGTCCTCGTGCATGAATTGTTGAAAGCTAGCATGCAGGCACAGCAGGTAATAAGGAAGGCAAATGCAATTTTGGCATTTATTGCTAAAGGAATAGAGTATAAAAAATGGAAGCGTTGTTGGAACTGTACAAGGCATTGATGAGACCACACCTGGAGTACTGTGCACAGTTTTGGTCCCCTTACTTGAGGAAGGATGTAGTTGTATTGGAAGCAGTTCAGAGGAGGTTCAGATTCCAGGAATGTGGGTCTTGTCTTATGAGGAGAGATTGAGCAGTCTAGGCCTATACTTGCTAGCGTTTAGAAGGATGAGAGGAGATCTAATTGAGATATATAAGATGCTAAAGGGGATAGACAAAGTAGATGTGGAGCAGATATTTCCCTTTGTGGGGTATTCTAGAACGTAAGGCCATAGTTTTAGGCTAAGGGTTGGTAGATTTAAATCAGAGATGAGGAGGAATTACTTATCTCAAAGGGCCGTGAATCTGTGGAATTCACTACCTCAGAGTGCAGTGGATGCCGGGATGCTGAATAAATTTAAGGAGGAGATAGACAGATTTTTAATTAGTAACTGGTTGAAATGTTATGGGGAGAGGGAGGGAAATTGGAGTTGAGGCTGAAATGAGATCAGCCATGATCGTATTGAATGGCAGGGCAGGCTTGAATTAGGTACTCCTGAATTGCTCCTAGTTCTTATGTTCTTATTTTATGTTCTTATGTTTGACCAACATTTTCAGCCACAAATTTCTACCAAGGTCAGATGTTCCTAGGGCAGGATTTCAGTCACTTACCTTCAAGAACTTAACCAATTCTCCACAGGCAGCAGCTTGATAGATTCTTAGAACAAAGCATTCTGGAGCCAACCAGAAAACAGGCTATATTAGGCCTAGTATTGTGCAATGATATAGGATTAATTGATAACTTCATAGGGAAAGCATCCCTAGGTAACAGCGATCATAATATGATTAATTTTTACATTCAGTTTGAGGGAGAGAAGACTGCACCAAAGAATAGTATTTTAAACATTAATGAGGGCAATTATGAGGGCATGAAAGCAGAACTGGTCAATAGAAATGCAGCAGCAGATATTTAGAGGGATATTTCAAAATACACAGAATAGGTGCATTCCAATGAGAAAGAAAAATTCCAAAAGGAGGACCCACCATCTGTGGTTAATTAAAAAAGTTGAAGATACTATCAAACTGAAAGAAAAAGCATACACTTATGCAAAGAAAGATGGGAGGTCAGAAGATTGGAAAGAATCTAAAACACAGCAAAGAATGACAATAAGATTAATAAGCAGGGAAAAATTAGAGTACGAGAGAAAGCTATCTAGAAATATAAAATTGGATAGTAAGAGTTTCTATAGATATTTAAATAAGAAAAAAGTTAACAAAGTGAGCGTTGGTGCAATTGGAAGTAAGTTTGGGGAATTGATAATGGAAAGTAGGGATGATGGTGGATGGTATTTTGCACTGGTCTTCATTATAGAGTATACAAGTAACATCCCAGAAATAGCTGTAAATCAGGAAACGGAAGGGAGGGAGGAACTCAGAAAATTGGCAATCACCAGAGAAGTGGTATTGAGCAAATTGTTGGGACTGCGGGCTGACAAATCTCCAGGTCCAGATGAACATCACCCTAAGGACTTGAAAGAAGTGTCCAGTGAGATGATTGATCATTGATTTTAATTTTTCCAAAATTCCCTAAGGCAGCTTTTTCCAGTAAGTGAACTGGGGCGGGGTCCACTCATCAACGCATAAAATGACACGGAGTGACATCAGGTGTGCGTCCTGACATCTCCCCGCGTCATTTCGATTTTCAGCTTCAGACCTGTCGACAGACTATTAAGGTCATTAAAAATGTAATCGAAATGACTAATGGACCAGCCCGTCCAACCTTAAGGTTGGCAGGCAAACGAGGAGCCTGGTGGCCTTCCAATAAAGCATGAAACCTCATCCACAGATAGGATGAGGTTTCATGAGGGATTTAAAATTTTTGGAATATTTTTAAATAAAGGTAATGGACATGTCCCAGCTCATGCGACACATGAAGAGACATGTCAGGAAAACATTATCTAACCTTTAAAATTTTTTTATAACTTCAAACGATCTCCCTGAGGCAGCATTTGCCTCAGGACAATCTATGCACTTTTTCGTGCTCAGGGAATCCCCCCATCCACAAAGGGAGCGCTCAGCCCTTCCGAGCGGACGTCACGCTGGGCTGGCCAAACATAAAATGACGGCATGCCCCCAACCAGGGGCGCAGATCGGGAATACACCCGCCTGCACCCGCTCCTGCACAAACCCCCGACAGGGGGAAAATGCTGCCCCTAGATTCAGGGAAGATTCCATTAGATTGGAAAATAGCAAATGTAACTCCTTTATTGAAAAAGGGAGGGAGACAGAATGCAGGAAGCTACAGGCCAGTTAGCCTAACATCTGTCATAGGGAAAATGTTAGAAGCTATTATTAAAGATGTTATAGCAGGGCACTTAGAAAAAATCAAAGCAATCAGGCAGAGTCAGCATGGTTTTGTAAAAGGGAAATCATGTTTAACCAATTTATTGGAGTTCTTTGAAGGAGTCGCACGTGATGTAGATAAAGGGGAGCCGGTGACTGTACTTAGATTTCCAGAAGGCATTTAATAAAGTGCCACACTCAAGATTATTGCAGAAAATCAAAGCTCATTTCCTTGGGGGTAACATATTGGCCTGGATAGAAGATTGGCTAGCTAACAGGAAGCAGAGAGTTGGCATAAATGGGTCTTTTATTAGTTGGCAGGAAATAACAAGTGGTGTGCCACAGGGGTCAGTGCTGGGTCCTCAACTTTCTACAATTTATTTAAATGACCTGGATGAAAGGACCAAAGGTAAGCATTTGAAATTTCCTGATGCCACAAAGATAGGTAGGAAATTAAATTGTCAAGAGGGCATAAGGAGGATACAAAGGGACATGGATAGGTTAAGAGAGTGGGCAAAAATCCGGCAAATGGGGTATAATATGGGCAAATGTGAAATGGTCCATTTTGGCAGGAAGGATTAAAAGGAAACTCATTATCTAAATGGCGAGAGATTGCGGAGTTCTGAGATTCTGAGGGAATGGGTGCCCTAGTGCATGAATCACAAAAGGCTAGATTGCAGGTAAAGCAGGTAATTAGGAAAGCTAATAGAATGCTATTGTTTATTGTGAGGGGAATTAATTACAAAAGTAAGGAGGTTATGCTTCAGTTGTACAGGACACTGCTGAGACTACATCTGGAATATTGTGTATTGTACTGTTCTCCTTATTTAAAGAAAGATATAAATGCATTTGAAGCAGTTCAAACTATTACTAGACTATTACCAGGAATGGGCGGGTTGGCTTATGAGGAAAGGTTGGATAGGTTATGCTTATATCCACTAGAGTTTAGAAGAGTAAGAGGCGACTTCATCAAAACCTTTAAGATCCTGAGGAGTCTTGACAGCGTTGAAGTGGAGAGGATGTTTTCTCTTGTGGGAGAATCTAGAACTAGGCGTTACTGTTTAAAAGTAAGGGGTCACTAATTTAAGAAAGAGATGGGGAGAATTTTTTTCTCTCAGAGGGTTGTGAGGCTTTGGAACTCTATTCCTCATAAGGTGGTGGAATCAGCCTTTGAATATGTTTAAGGCAGAGCTAGATGGATTCTTGATTAACAAGGGGGTAAAAGGTTATTGGGGGTAGGCAGGAATGTGGGGTTGAGATTACAATCAGATCAGCCATGATCTTATTGAATGGTGGAACAGACTGTAGGGCCTCCTGCTCCCAATTCATATATCCGTATGTATGTATGCTCTGCAAAAACAGGGTTCCATCCATGCAATCTTCTACACAATGGCACACATCATTCTGGAACATTCTCAACTCTCAGCTTTGATCAGTTGTCATAACGTGGATCTACCAGAAACACTTTTAATTTTGAATGTATGGCTGATTCCAGGCATTCAATCTCTCAGAAGTGAAAGAAACAGTGGCAACAGTCCTTAACATGTCTTCTGACCACTCAGGAATCCAGCTCTATCACTTCGCTTGCTGAACGTCTCCTCTCTTCAGTTCTTCCATTTCCTCTATTTTCCCTCCTGCCACACGGCCCCTGTATTTTGTCTTCCTTCCTCTTGGTGCTGCTAACAGGCATTTCAGTCAGGTGAGGAGTGATAGACTGACTCCCCTCCCTTTCCACTCTTGTTTGACTGCAACAGGATTTTTTTAGGAAAAGAACACGCTTGCCAATTCAGTGAATGTTCAACTGTTTAAATGTTGTGACTATAAAGGACACAGTCTTTTGTGCAAGTTTTTAAAACAAAAAAGTATAGTTTTGATTGTATTTAGCACTGAATAAAATTGCTCCAACACTTAGACACATGGGGCAGGATTTTATGCGTTGGTGAGCGGGGGCGGGACCCACTTGCCAACGCGTAGAATGATGCGCGGTGACATCGGGGGTAACTCCCTACATTATCATGCTCCATTTAAATTTTCAGGAAGGCTGGGGCGCAGCAAAATCAGCTGTGCACCCACCAACCAGTCAGTGACCAACTGAGGCCATTGACAGGGTCAATTAAGTAATTAAAAGGACCTGCCCGTCCAACCTTAAGATTGACAGGCAGGCCAAAAGCCCTGGCGGGAACTAGAAAAAGCATGAAACCTCATCCACGGGCGGGATGAGGTTTCCTGTAGGCTTCAAAGAATTTTAATAAAGGTTTTGTGCAAATTATGGACATGTCCCAGCTCATGTGGCATTGTCACACGAGGGGGCATATTAGGGAAATTTTATTTTTCTAACTTTAGGTTTTCAACACTTAGCCTCAGGGATATGAGTGCGCTCTTTTGTGCAAAAATGCGAAAGAGCGCACTGTCAATTTTGGGATTGCACCAGCCCCCCACCACCCCGCCCACCGCCCCCCCCCCCTCCCCGGTCACCCAACCCATCTGCACAGGGAGCACATAGCACTTCTGTGCGGGCGTCACGCTGGGTGGGCCTTAATTGGCCCGCCTACGCAAAATGGCGCCGTGCCTCCGATCGGGGCGCCGATCGGAAGCTCGCTTATGTGCGCCCACCCTTCAACTACCCCCTTGATGGTGGGAAAGTTTAGCCCATGCATTCAAGAGTACTCACAGACACATACAAGTAAGTTGGAAAGTCGGAGAATAGGTTAATTAGTTTAAAAGTCCAAAACATTCAGTTGTATATGGAATCAGTAGATTGATGCCTTGGGTGGTTTCTGATGAGCTCAATGGTCTCTCCTAACTCTGCAGTTTAAAGGTATTGATGGTTGATTTCCATTTGGTCTCCTGGAGTCAGCAGTGGCTGGGTTGGTTTGTTAGATGTTGCTTGTGGTGTATAGCTATTTAAGCAACAGGTAGGGCTCAAGCTTTCAGGGTGGATAAAGAGAGAGAAAGGGACACAGAGAGAGAGAGAGAGAGAGAGAGGGATGAAGTCCACTCAGGGCCCTTCTTCTGCATCTCTTCTTTTGTTCTCACTGGCCTGAAGAAAGGAAGTTTCTTAAAACACAAAGTAGGGTTAGTTGGCTCATCACATGATCGCCCCTCACAGACTGACCTGTTAACTAAACTTGGTCATAGCAAGTTGATTATAGATCCATGGTTTAGACATGATTAGATTATTGTTGGAAAAGTTCCTTTCTCAGCCAGGGTCCATTGTCCAAAGTGATTGTGCCTAATGACTTGTTCCACACCCAGCTGAATACCAAGGTACTATCTGGATATTTTGTGCATGGCTCAGAAGATAGGTTATTCACATTCCTCTAAGGTTATTGTCTCTGATGGGTTCTTCTGGATAGCCTGACTCCATTTTAATGGCTTTGAAATGTGTATGGTACAGTTATGCAAATATCCAGCCATCTTACAAGCTGCTGTTTTAAGTCACTGAGATGCTGTTGTTCAGTCTTTTAAAACTTAACCAGTGGGTTCAGCCCAATAAATAAATGGTCATTTTTGATATAAAGCATAGCTTTATAACACAGGTCAAGGGCCACCAGGTCATATGGACCAGTATTTCTTAATATCCCAAAATTATAATTTATCACCTTACAATTGAAGCAAATTCTTAAAAGTCCTTTTCAAAAATGTTTTAAAAACAATTACAATTTCCGCAAACATTTTAATGTAATTATAAAAGTTCTTTACTGTTACTTCTTCCAAGGCAAAGGTCCTCAGAGTGTTCTGGATATGATAAGAAATAGTGGGTAAACTGCAGGTCTGTTCCATTGTTACAAAGTTGGAATTTTCTTCACAAAATTTATTTTTTGTCATCAGAATTAACACTACTTTTGTAAGATGCGCAGCATGTGTAATATTCTTTTCAACAATAGGCAGCAGGGAGTAAAAGCAGAAGCAATGAATTGAGAAATCTGTTGTGCAATGATCTGGCTGCTCAAGAGGATGCTCTAAAGTAAATATTGTAGATAAGCACCAATTACAGTAAAAAGAAACAGGGGTTCTTGTCTAAAACAAAACAATGCAACTGATAAGATAAAGTAAAACATTAAAAAAATCACATAATCCAATGCAAAAAAATCAGAGCACAGTAAAATCATAATTCTGATAGTAAAATAGGGTAATAGACAGGACAATTCCATATTTTGCCATGACCATAAACTCAATTTCCTTCTTATCAGCATTTATTACATTTTCTTTCCCAAATGCTTACTACAGGAAGCTATCAGCTTGCTGCAGATTGATTGACCTTGGAAAAGTCTGATATTTTAGAATAGTTTTCTTTTTTTATTACATTTATGAATCCAGTTGGAGCCTATGCACTGCTGTGCACATATGTATTGTTGTAGATGACAGGAAGCTGCTGTTCTGTTTGTTGAGCTTTTGTTCCTTTGGAAACTTTAGCTGCCTTGCAGGTGACAGCACATTTTGTTTGCGCATTTGTCAAGATTCTCAAACAGAGATTGGGAAGTTGTTTGTTACACGATGGAAATGACTTGTCTGGAGAGAATGAGTATTTTAGTTTTTGTTGTGGTGTAACAACGGGCGATAAGACAGGAAGTCAATATTTCTCTTTTTAGGAAGATGATATGTTTTACGAGAATAAATTGGGAAGGAATGAAAAGTGAAAAGTAAGGAAAATCGAAGTAATAGATAAATGCAAAGCATGGCAACAGATTTGGAGGAAAACAGAAGCAGAAGGAATTAGACAAAAAGAAACCATGTCTGACTTGATACAATGTGACAGACAGTGAAAAGGAACAAGAGCAGAGTACAGGAGAAATAAATGGTGAGGTATTATTACAAGCAACCAAACAGGGATGGGAAAAAATAAAACATCTCACTGGCCTTCTCAATCTATTCAACAAAACGGACACCATTTCTTTATTATCCACTGAGACAGCTCCAGTTCTTGAGAGACTGATTAATATTACATTTTTAATTAATGTATTTAGAAAAAAAACACTTGATTAAAGTAACTGTTCTGAAACAACATTTGAGACACTTATGTGATCAAAAATAGACACATAGCCAAACCTGTGACCCCCATTCTACAAGTCATCAAGTAAAGGGATTTCATTATTCCTGCAGCTTGCAACTGCATCTGAATGTTTTATCAATGAATACTGGTATCCCATTCTTCAAAGACAATCCCCTGAGAGGCATTAACTATTTCATGGGACTATTATCCATCTGCTGCTCTAAAATAGAGAGGACACAATTCTTAATCAGTACAAGGAATAATGATTTATTATTTTTGATTAGTTAAAGATCTCTATCTATCTTCAAGAACACAAAAGAGAGGGAGAAAGAGTCAAGGACTTCTGGGGAATGATAACAGTTTTACTGTTCAATTATGCAAATCAAGAACTGTTCAATTGATCAACAAGTAGTTTGCACATTTAGCAAAGAGGAAGTACAGTTTACCATATAACACCTAATGCTTTCTTTTCCCCTGGCTACATATTAAAACATGATTAGTGTTTCCAGTTTTGCCATTCATTACTTCAGTTGATTAACATTTTACAAAGCACAGTTTCATTTCTAATGCCATTTACAGGCACATAAATATTCACCCCTAGTTGATTAATAAAATGTCTAGGGTGTTTCCTCCTGAACCAACTAGGCCTGTTGCAGCAATTTCTGAAAAAAATAGAAGACATTAATATTACTAATTTATTAAAACAATGTTATAATTTTCATGAAGAAATAAGGTAGATTCCACTTATTTAGGTTATGATACCTGCAATGAAAATGTTCAGAATATAATCTTGTAGTGTGTCCATGCTGTTCCTCTGTAGGAATGTCTTCATTTTAAAGTCATGTCTACTTGAATATTATTTTGTCATTGGATTTGATATGCCTGAAATTCAGAGGCTTCAAAACAACAGTAGCAGTGAACATATATAAGGCAAGACAATATTTAATGGGGGTGAAATTGATCTTGGACAGTAGCAAAAAGCGGCTGATAGTGAGTTGGCATCTTGTTTCATTGCAGTAATTGAAAAAGAAAACCTCCATGCTGTAAAAGATGCTGTCGATTCACTATTGTCCATTTTATGTTTCTGTAAAGCCAAGTTTCACCCTCACTGAATCTATTAAACACCTGGCTTGTCACACTGAATAATGCCATGTCTCATGTTTCAATCTTTCTATTGCACTAGGCTTGAGCCTGTGGCATTTCTTTGCTTAGGTCACAGGTCTCAGTCACCTCACCGTACTTACTCACTGTCAAAATAGACAGAGAACTACATGAAACGTTTTAATGAATCCACGGCGAAAATTAAAAGACTTCTCTAGATATAACTAAATGGATAACACTGATAATAAATGTCTTTTTAGTTTGACGACAATGCAATGTGACTTTCTTTAGGAGATTCTGGTCACTTACTTTAAACCTTTATCTGATGTAATAAACATCAAGTGATCACTAAATCAGAATTGACACTTTCCTGAAAATTGTGAGTTTTTTTCAATGAAACATAGAGCAGGATCTTCCGGTCAGCGAGTGGGGGTGGGCCCCGCTCACTGTCGCATAAAATGACGTGGGATGACGTCGAATGGAACTCCCGATGTCACCCCGCGTCATTTCCATTTTCAGGTCGGCAGGGGCGCAGCCGAGTCAGCTGTGCGCCCGCTGACCTTTCAACGGCCTATTGAAGCCATTGAGAAACTAATTAAAATCATTAATGGACCTGCATGTGTGAAAGAGCTCACTCTCTGCCAAGGGAATCCCCCCCGCCTGCACGGGGAATGCATAGCACTTCTTGGCGGAGGTCACACTGGGCGGGCCTTAATTGGCCCGCCCACGTAAAATGGCAGCGCACCCCCAATTGGGGACATGGATCAGAGGCAGGCTTGCCCGTACCCAGTCCTAAACATCCCCCCAGTGGGGACAAAATTTTTAATCTTTTGCTATAAATATTGTAAATTTTGTTTTGGTGTTGTAATTTAAAAAAAAAATTGTGGACCTTGTTAAGGTGCACACTAAGCTGCATGGGTGTGTAGTCATGCAGTAAGCTGCAGTGTACCATGCAGGAAACAATGAGGTTGCCCTCAACCCTGTAAGATGCACACGCTTGTGGGCATGCAACAATCTTAAAGAGACTGTGTAATGCAACAGGCAACAGACAGCAAAGGGAAATAGGGAAATTAGAGGGAATATTGGTCTTTACTGATGGCCCCAGTGTATGTGTGTGCGTGTGTGTGTGTGTGTGTGTGTATATATATATATATATATATCCATATTTATCCATATATAAATTTCTATTATATATTTACATAATATATATATTGTTAGGCCCGAATCTTCTTTTCGGTAAGCAGGGGCAGGCCCCGCTTGCCAATGCATAACATGACCCGTGGTGATGTATGGCGTGCGTCCCGAGATCACTGCGCATCATTCAGATCCTCAGTTCGGTGGGTGTGCAGCGGAGTTGGCTGCACGCCCGCCAAACTTTCAATGGCCTATTAAGGCCATTTAAATTCCAATTAAAATAACTAACTGAGCTGCCCATCCAACCTTAAGGTTGGCGGGCAGGTGAAGAGCCCTGTTGGCCTTCACATTTATCATGAAACCTCATCCATGGGCGGGGTGAGGTTACATGAAGGATTTATAAATTAAATACATTTTTAAATTAAAATTTATTGACATGTCCCAGCTCATGTCACACTGTCACATGACGGAACATGTCTTAATTATTTTTTTCTTCATTAAAATTTTTAAAAATCAAACTAACCTCACTGAGGCAGCTCTGTGCCTCAGGGAGATTTCTATGCTCTTTCGCGCGCATAAGTGAAAGAGCGCAGGCCCTGACTCAGCCTACTCCCCCTGTCCGCACAGGGAGCACTCAGTGCTTCCGGTTGTGTGGCACACTGGGCGGGCCTTCATTGGCCCACCCACACAAAAAGGCAGCACCCAGCCAATCGCGGGTGGTGATCGGCTGAGCGCCCGCCCACACTTGCTCTGGCCCAGCCCCCCGATGCGGAGAAAATTCTACCCATAGTTTAAGCAAGTTATATTTGTATTTGTGGATGTCAGGGATGAGTCTTAGCTTTAATGTTTAAGCTTGCTTTGTATTTCGGTATCTGTGTTAAGAAAAGGTTAAATTGAGTATTAGTTTCACTTTAAAAGTTGCCTGCATTTCTAATGAGAGTTTTATGACTGCTGCAGCTAAGTTAAACAAACAGCAGAAGAGAAACTGGGCTGTTGCCTAGCAACAGGGTTCCAGAAAGACACACAGAAGAAGCTAGGAACAGCAGTTTGATTTAGAAGTTGTTTGAGTTCAGCTGGCTTTGAAAGTAGCTGCCAGGAGAGACTGGAGCAAAGGGAACATGTAGCCAGTTCTAAGCTAAAGAAGAAAGCCCAAATAAATCCAGGGGAGTGGAACAGGAGAAAGTCCCAAGCAGGCCTTCTCATCAAAGGAAGGAGAGGAACCTGGAACAAGGTGCTGTTAGGTGAAGTTAAGAGTGAGGGGCAGAGAAAGGATCCAAGCTTCATGTTTAAAGCTTCAAGCTTAAAGGTATAAAGGGTTTAGAAGTTACAAAGTCCAAAGAGGCAGCTTAAGGTCTGTAACTCTTTGCTATGAGTATGTGAAGCAGTGGCGTACTGTTGACAACTGAGTCAGTGAGAGAGAGTGTGTGGAAGAAAGCTTGAATGCATGTGGTGACCCAGGGGAGAGGAACATCAGAAGGACAGTTCAAAACCTGGGAGGTGAACCCTTGCAGAAGGTGTCTGAGGGAAAGCGTCAATTTGGCAGAAGTTTGCAAGGCAAGGTCTTAAAGAGTGGAGATTGGAAATTCTTGTGTGAAAGATGGAATGCAGTGAGACCGCTTAGCTCATGGTGTGACAAGTGCCTGGGGAGGAGTTGAGGAGAAATCCATGGCATCTGTCTGGGGTGGCATACAGCTTGGAAAGAGGCCCTTCGGCCCATCATGTCTGTGCCTGCCATCAAGCCCCTACCTAATCCCATTTTCCAGCACTTGGCCTGTAGCTTTGTTTGCTTTGGTATTTCATCTAAATACTTCTTAAGTGTCACGAGGGTTGCCTCCTCTACCACCCCCTCAGGCAGTGAGTTCCAGATATGCCCCACCCTCTGGAACAAAAATGTTTTACACAAATCCCCTCTAAACCTCCTTCCCCTTACCTTAAATCTATGCCTCTGGTTATTGACCCCTCCACTAAGGGGAAAAGTTGCTTCCTATCTACCCTATCTATGTTCCTCATAATCTTGTACACCTCTATCAGGTCCCCCCTCAGTCTTCTCTGCTCTAAGGAAAATAACACCAGCCTATCTAACCTTTCTTCATAGCTGCAATGCTCCAGCCCAGGCAACATCCTGGTGAATCTCCTCTGCACCATCACCAGTGCAATCACATTCTTCCTATAGTGTAGCGACCAGAACTTCACACACTGCTCCAGATGTGGCCTAACTAGCGTTTTATACAGCTCCATCATAACCTCCCTGCTCTTGCAGTCAATGCCTTGATTAATAAGGGCAAGTGTCCCATATGCCTTCTTAACCACCTTATCTACCTGTCCTTCTGCCTTCAAAGATCTAGGGACATATATACCAAAGTCCCTCTGATCCTCTGTGCTTCCTAGGGTCCTACCATTCATTGTTTACTCCCTTGCCTTGTTAGTCCTCCCAAAATGCATCACCTCATACTTATCAGGATTAAATTCCATTTGCCACTGTTCTGCCCATCTGTCCAACATGTCTATATTGTCCTGTAGTCTAAGGCTTCCCTCCTTGCTATTTACAACACCACCAATTTTTGTGTCATCTGTGAACTTACTGATCATACCTCCTACACTCATATCTAGATCATTAACGTACGCTACAAACAGCAAGGGACCCAGCACTGAACCTTGCAGTATGCCACTGGGCACAGGCTTCCAGCCACAAAAACAACTTTCAACCATCACCTTGGTGGCCTCCTGCGACCGTACTTACCTAATATATATATATATGTACACATGTGTTTAACCTATCATTTTACTCCTCTCTTACCTATCTTTATAATATTTAATTTTATCTCAAATTAAGAAGCTACATTATTTAATGAGCCTGGAGATTTTCCTTTATTTCAGAGTTTTGGGTCTCAATGTACTGCACATAACCTTATCCAAAAGTGCTTCAAAGTTTGGGAGGGGATTGAAATAACACTGAATGGAAATTCTTATGTGGATGGAGGGAATGTCATTGGTGAAGCAGTTAAACATGACTGGGCCTAGGACACTACCATGAGGAACTCTTGCAGTGATGTCCTGGGGCTGAGATGATTGTCCTCCGCAACCATCTTACTTTATGCTTGGTATGACACCGGCCAGTCGAGAGTTTTCCTCCAATTCTCATTGACTTAAATTTCACTTGGAAGTTACACCTGATCAAATGTTGCATTGATGTCAAGGGCAGTCACTTCCACCTCATACAGAAACACAAATGAAAATTGCTGGAAAAACTCAGCAGATCGGACCATCTCGTCTCTGGAATTCAACTCTTTTGTCCATTTAGACAAAGGCTGTAATAACGTCTGGAGCCAACTGATTCTGGCTGAATACAAACTAAGCATCACTCAGCATGTTATTGCTGAGTAAATGCCACTTAATAACACTGTGAACAACACCTTCCATTATTTTGCCAATGTTTGAAAACAACCTGATGGGGCAGTAACTGGCTGGCTTGGATTTGCCTTGAATTCTGTGAACAGGACAACCTTAGGTAATTTTGAAACTTTGTGCATTTCGATCGAGATCAGGAAAGCCAAGAAGCAAGAGCGCTGGGACTTGTGCAGATCACTGGTTTTCACAGGTGCAGGTGCCACGACTGCACTGTCATGGCACTTCGATCTCCAAGAAAACAAGCAGTCAACTATGTCAACTGCAAGGGCTTCTACTCGCTGAATGTTCAGCTGGCATGCAACCACCATAAACACATCCTACAGGTCTGCATACAATTCCCAGGCAGTGTCCCCAACTCCTACATCCTTAGGAGGTCTCAGATCCCTGACATCTTCCAGGGTCCACAGAGGCTGCAGGGTTGGCTCTGCGGGGACAAGGACTACACATAGAGGGTGCGGCCAATGTAGCCCATGCAGCGGCCTCAGACTGCAGCAGAGCGATGGTGTAAAGAGGCTTATGCCATGACCCAGGCTTTGGTGGAAAAACAATAGGCATCTTGAAAATGAGGTTCCGGTGCCTCAACAGGTCCAGTGGAGTACTGCAATACAGTCCACCAAGGGTGTCACGCATCATTGTAGCTTGCTGCATTCTCCACAAACTGGTGCTGCAACAGTGGGAAGGACTGGCTGAGGAGGAGATGGAAGAGCTGCACGTCTCCTCCAATGAGGAGGATGTCAAAGGGGATGATGGTCATGAGGCCATCATCAAGGTGATGATGACGAAATGCAGTGAGGAGAGTCCTGACGTCCTCACCTTGCATCTGTGAACGTTTGACTCCTGTGTGGCTGATGACAGCGCACATACCCTCGGTGCTTAGGCTCATGTCATGGAGATGCAGCGGAAGCCCTTATGGCCGCTAGAATCCAGGGAGATGATAATGATGACATGCAGTGAGGACACTCCATAGATTTTCACATCGCTCTGAGAATGTCTGACTCCTGTCTGGCTGGGGGCAGCTCGCTCGCGTTCTGTGGCCAGGGTCATATCATAGAGACGCAGCTGTGAACCTTTAAATGCACCTGATCCTTTGTCTGCCTTCAGCACCTGACCCCTTCAGGAGCATAGCATCACCGATCACAGGTGCTGAAGAGATAGGGGCTCCACCTTAAAGGTGTTGAGAGCACACAGGGAGAATGAATGAACTCTGTGATGCCTGCCCATGACATTCTGGCAGTAATGACCAGCACCAGCGAGGTGCAGGCATCACTACTGTGTCCAGTGAGTGTGAAGCCAGATCATCACTTTGGTCTGAAGGTTACAGACTGCACAGGGGAGAGGCCCTGGCCTGAGAAACCTGTTTTTATCTTGTGAAAAAACCAAGGTTTCATATCTGAGTGACACAAACACTGCTCATCAGAACAAGGAGCCAAAGGCAATGAGACATTCTTGGGAGTTTATTTACACTAATGAACATTATGTACAAGTGATTAACACCTGTGCACAGGCTGTGACTCTGCATCTTCTTAACTTTCCTAACCTTGCTGCTACCTCTTGGTGCTCCCCCGACATCCACAGCAGAGGTGGAGGCAGCCTGCTGACGACCTTGGCGACATCTGCGATGATCTTGGTAGATGTCCTCAGGAGGGCCGAAACTTTAGGGGCCTCAGCCTACTTTGGGTATTCTGCTGTGGGTCGACTGCACCCTCCTCGGTCTGGTGAGCTAGCGTTGCGGGGATCACAGGAAGAGGGGACTTAGATTAGCTGGACATTCCCCGGAGTCACCTATGTGGATGGCCCTGGGGTGTCAAGATCTGGTCCTCCAAACTATGGGTGCCCGACGGCCCCTGGCTGACTCTTTGAGAAAAAGGGGAAGCTGGAGTGAGATTGAACCACCCTGCACCCCTCTTGCATTGACACTGTTGGCATCAGCGATGGAGTTCAGCCGAAGCAGCAGTGCAGGACCAATGTCCTGGACCATTGTCTCCATGGCAGCCGCCATCCTATCAGTGTTGTCCTTTTGGCATACCAGTGCTATCACCTCAGCCTGAAGACAGACAGACTCCTCCATTGAGTCTTGCAACCTGAGGAGTGCAGTGGATATTCCTTCCTGATGTTCCCCAGCTTGCCTTTGCAGCAACTGAGGTATGACCAAGTCCAGAAGCTCATCCTCTGACTTGGACTCAGCAGGTTTCTGGCGTCCAGCAGTTGAGTGCCAGAAACCTTGGGCAGGGTTTTGCAGTCGGCGTGCGGGGTCCAGCCCAACAGGCTGATGTGTAAAATGATGTGCGATGTAGCAATGATTCGATCGGTGGACAGGTGCTGGAGTCAGCTGTGCGCCCACCGATATGTAAGTGGCCTATTAAGGCCATTAGGGATCTAATTAAGGCTATTCTAAACACTTCCCATCCAACCTCAAGATTAGCGGGCAGGCAAAAAGGCCAAGCGGCCTTCACATACGCATGAAAGAGTGCTGGCTCCGACTCTCCCTTCTCTCTGGCTCATGTATTACGCCAGCAGGCCTTAATTGGCTACCCGCATAAAATGGCGGTGTGGAGCCGATCGCAGGCGGTGATCAGCTCTGCGGCTGCCCCCATCAACTCCCGCTGAGCCCACCGAATGCCTGAAAAATTCAGGCCTTTGGAAGACCTTGCCTCTGCCTGCTGTAGATTAGACAGCGCAATGTACTTATCAGATTGTGACCCCGAGATACTCTGGAACTAGGCCAACTGAGGTGTATAACCGAAGATGTGAATTAGGAGCAGGGATAGGCCAATTGGCCCTTTGAGCCTACTCTGCCATTCAATAAGATCATGGCCCACACGTTCAACCCCACATTCCTGCCTACCGCCGATAACCTTTCACCCCCTTGTGAATCAAGAATCTATCTTGCTCTGCCTTAAAAATATTCAAAGACTGTTTCTACCACCTTTTGAGGAAGAGAGTTCCAATCCTCTGTGTGTTTTTGCGGTGGTAGAGGATATGGGTGAGTGCTGTGATGGGTCTTCAATGTGGGGATCATCAGATTCTTTCCCTGAGGTGTCTTTGGGGCTTGCGTCGAGACCTGACTTGTGGTCCCCCTCAACTGCTTCCAAGATTGTCTGCAAAAGCAAGGAGAGGAGTGAATGGCAGAGGACTGTGGCACAGGAGAGCTTGATCACAACATGGTTGTTGGATGGATGTTCCACTGCTGGATCCTCACTTGGCTGAGCTCCACTGACCTCACCGTTAGCACAGGAATAGTCCAAATCGTTACTGGCCAGCTGGATGATGCTATTTTCAAAGTCTGTGAGGACCTTGATGCCGGGCATTCCTCCTCCGGTCTGTGTTTTCTCCCTTTTATTGTGTGCCAGCTTACCCTGCATGAATACAGATGGAGAGAGTGTAAGCAGGACACCTGCCAGGCCAGATGAGACAGATGCCTGATATGTGTGGCTGGTGAGTGGTACCATGGACAAGATGAGGACACAATCGCAGGGCAGATGAAGGTGTGTGTCAGGGAGTGAATGGTGATATCACTTGAACTGGCAGTGAGTGAGGGCTTGTGAGTGTGTGAGTTAAGTGTGATGAGAAGAACGGCTTACCCTGGCAGAATGGAGGAGATCATTCATCCTCTTTTGGCACTGGATGGCTGTCCTCTTCTGCAGGGCGTTGGCGCTGACCACCGCTGCCATTGCCTCCCATGCTTGATTTGTCACCTTGCTTGTTGGTCTTCGCCTAGACCGGAGGTAGAGGACATCACGGCAGGCCTCCACTGCATCCAGTAGGTGCCCGAGGGGTCATCGATAAATTTGGGGGCAGCATGTTTCCACCCTTTGGCAGCCATGATTTTCTAGCAGCTTTTGATCCCTTAGAGAGTGCCAGCACTGTGCAGGGGTGCCCTTTAAATATGGAGCCCAGATTACTAAAGGTCTGAGGTGACGGTGGGGCAGGCGAATCAAAGGCTGCCCTACCAGTGATCTGGCGTGTTTCCCGGGAATGCATTATTAATGAGGTAGGATGCACCAGGAAGGGGGCAATACGGTGCGAAACCCATCATTGTGGCTGGCAGGTGAAACAATCTTTTTCACACTTGCTACCTCACTTAATGCAAATCTGGGACGATTCCGCCCAATGACTCTAAGTTTGTGTTTTTGACAAGGTCAAGTCCCACTGATTGTGAATACCTATCATGCATTGACTGAAAAGACCAGGCCCAAGGTTTAGTGCTGTTAGTGCATAATATCACCAAATGATTCTTGCTTTATCTGTCTTATCTTTTATTGTCATGAGGCTAAGGTTTCTGATGTTTATCACTGACAAAATTCGTCAAGATGGATGAGAACTTTGTACTGAAACAACTGGAAAATCCTTTTAAAATAATTATTTTATACACTTTTTTTTAATTTAAAAGTCAGAACCTAATTTTCAAGTCTTAGGTGCTATAATGAGCAAAAGCAGTAGTCTAATGTCCATCACTTCTGGAGAGTGGAATCTAATGATGGATTACTAAGATAAGTAAATCCTTTGATAGCTGTTATCAATTGTAGATAAAAGATAAATCCTGGCAGTTTTATTTTGCTCTTTAGGACCCTGGAAATGAAGCTCAAAGTGTCCTTGATAACTAAGATCCGACAGACCTGAATCAAAAACTCATAGAATACAGATTTTGGGAGGTAATTTTAACCCCTCACAGCACATGGGTTGGAATGGCTGGGGCTGTAGTTAAAATAATTGATTTTAAAATCATGACCACAACACAACTCCAGTAGATCCTTCTTCAGGTTTAATAGAGGGGTACCTGCATGTAACCTACTCACTGAAGTCTGGATATTAGTTAGTGCAGGCAGACAGGTAATTGTGGCAATTAATGTCCTTATGAGGCATTAATAAGGTTCTTTTTCATTGAATTTTATTAAGTTTAGATTTTATGTCCTTAACACAGGCTTCCTGGAGCTCAGGAAACTGACCAATGAAACAACAGCTAGATGTGAAGTACAGTTCACATGGTATTTGAATAAATGCTCATTGATTACATCCAGTGTCTCAGCTCTCCCTGACAAACATTTTCCAGAGAATTTTGTCCATTCGTTGTGTGGTAATTATAGTTTTATTTAGTGTGTCATATACCTTTAAGGATAACGCTTGTTAAGGAAGATCACATGATCTTTAGTACCAAATAGGAGGGTAGCACAGGCTACCTCTGTAGTTACTACTTAGCAGTGTAGAGATAGAGTTTGAAGTGAAAGCACACATGTAGTTGCTGCTCCGTACCTTTGTAAATAAGCTAAAACTTTCTGCCTAAGAAATGTCTGCTCATCAATTGTAGCAACTCAGTCACCACTCACAACAAACTGGCGATAAGGTTAAAACCAGTTTAATAGAAGAAATCAATTGACACAAAATTGGCACTGTACCTCACCCAATAATTGTAAGTAGCAATCCATTCAAATTGATGAAGTAATTCCCCCTCAGAACACTGCGATTTGGAATAATTGTTCCTTTCAATCTAGCCACGGACGATTGTTCTTATTACATTGAATGCCTCATGTTCTTGTTCCAAACGAACAAGATTACGGGGGAAGAGAAGAGGCGAGCAATCCTCGAATACATGTGGGAATAAAACCTATGCCTTAATTTGAAGTTTGATGGCGCCCAGTGCCCCAGATCTGAAAAAGTTTGATGAATTGGTGGACCTCGTGAAAGGTCGCTATCAACCAAAGCCCTCGATATCGGTGCAAAGATTCAAGTTTAACTTGAGAAAGAGAGCCCCAGGGGAGACAGTCGCAGGCTATGTGGCAAGTTTGGAAGCAGTTAATGAAATACTGTGAGTTTGATACATCTCTAAATGATACGCTCAGGGATTGTTTATTGTTCGTTGTGAATGAGGATTC
Organism: Carcharodon carcharias; assembly: GCF_017639515.1. NCBI lineage: Eukaryota > Metazoa > Chordata > Chondrichthyes > Lamniformes > Lamnidae > Carcharodon > Carcharodon carcharias. The sequence goes on along the minus strand of NC_054467.1, from coordinate 127,897,704 downwards.
GATTCAGAACAGACTATTGCCCGAAGTGAATTTGGCTTTCAAGAAGGCGCTAGAGATAGCAATGGCCATGGAAAGAGCAGTAAGAGATTCAAAAGCCATACAGGGGACACAAAGTGGCGTCGTCCTCCACATTGGATGGGAAACTCCAGCCAAAAAGGGCCGAAAAATGCAAGACTTTGCCGAGAACTGGGAAACAGCCCCCGCTAGCCAAAAAATGAGAAAAAATGACCTAGCAGCAAAAACAAGGAATGATTTCAATAGTGGTGGAAGTTAGCAGTCTTTTGACGATCGACAGTTTTCAAAAAAATTGAACGTTATTATTGTCACAGAAAGGGACATATAATGAGACAGTGCAAGGAAAAATTCAAGCAGGCCTTTAAACAAAAGGAAAAAACCCAGTGAGAACTACAGTGTAGAAGAGCTTGAAACAGCAAATTCAGATATTTACTCATTGTTTAATTTGGAAAGACAGAACCAATATATGTAACAGTGAAAGTGAATGGTAGACCTATTAGAATGGAAGTGGACAAGGGAGCTTCCACTACAATACTTGGGGAACACACCTTCAGATATCTTAATAATGGTGAACATCAATTAAATTTAGAAGAAACACTCACCCAATTAAAAACATACACAGGTGAAAACATTCAAGTCAGAGGCATAAGTAGGCCCAAACACTCCTTTCAAGTGAAGCAGCATTTCACTTGCATTTCCCCCAACTTAGTCTACTGCATTCGTTGCTCCCAATGTGGTCTCCTCTACATTGGAAAGACCAAACGTAAACTGGGCGACCACTTTGCAGAACACCTGCAGTCTGTCCGCAAGAATGACCCAAACCTCCCTGTCGCTTGCCATTTTAACGCTCCACCCTGCTCTCTTGCCCACATGTCTTCCTTGGCTTGCTGCATTGTTCCAGTGAAGCCCAACGCAAACTGAAGGAACAACACCTCATCTTCCGACTAGGCACTTTACAGCCTTCCGGACTGAATATTGAATTCAACAACTTTAGGTCTTGAGCTCCCTCCTCCATCCTCACCCCCTTTCTGTTTCCCCCTTCCTTTTGTTTTTTTCCAATAAATTATATAGATTTTTCTTTTCCCACCTATTTCCATTATTTTTAAATATTTTAAAATCTTTTATGCTCTCCCCACCCCCACTAGAGCTATACCTTGAGTGCCCTACCATCCATTCTTAATTAGCACATTCGTTTAGATAATATCACCAATTTAACACCTATGTGTTCTTTTGTTCTGTTGTTTGTGACATCTTTTGATGATCTGCTTCTATCACTGATTATTTGTCCCTACAACCACACCAACCCCCTCCACTTTTCTCTCTCTCTCTCCGCAACACGCCCCCACCCCCCCCGCCCCCACCCCCCCCCCCCCACACACACACACACACACACACACACACGCACCTTAAACCAGCTTATATTTCAACTCTTTCTTGGACTCGAACTCAAGTTCTGTCGAAGGGTCATGAGGACTCGAAACGTCAACTCTTTTCTTCTCCGCCGATGCTGCCAGACCTGCTGAGTTTTTCCAGGTAATTCTGTTTTTTTTTAATTTCCAGCATCCGCAGTTTTTTTGTTTTTATCTCTGTGTTTAATTGACTGCCACTGCTCTTCAAGAAATGCCTACCTCCTTGAAGAAGTTCTGTTCTTCTCTGCGACAAGATTTCCATATCTCTCTTTAGCCTTGTTCACCTTCATTGCTTTCCACATCTCTCCTGGTGTTTGACAAGGTGTTTACTAAAACCCGCTTTCACAGCCATATCTCCTTTCTCAGTGACTGTCTCCGTCTCTGACTTACCCCACGTGGATTTCGACTGAAATTCCACCCCTCATGTTTCGAACCCACCCAGGATTACAGGTATCTCCGGGACATAAAACGTTTCTCGGACTGCTGTTCCCATCACATTCTGAAATCCACACTCAGTGCCATGCGCCGCCATATGAACACACTCGACCTCTCCCTCCAGCAGAACTGCCGTACCCTTTTTCAAAGCTGTGCGTGCCCCCAGTTTCATTTTATTCTTCGGCTCATCCGACGCCTCAACAAGAAACTTTTTCTCTTTCTCTCAAGTGCTAAGGAACGCAAGCTCCAACAACTCATCGACACCAACACCTATCTAGGACCCTCCACCCCTGCCTGTCCCTCCATCCCCACCCCATCTTCCAATCCCAGCCCCAGCCGTGTATTCACTATACCCCCTGACCTTCCCCTCTCCGATGCTGAACGTTCAGTGCTCAGCAAAGGACTTAGTTTCATACCCTTACGCCCTCACCTCAATGAATTTCAGGCTCGGCATGATGCTGAACTCTTCTTCCGCCGTCTTCATCTCCGGGCTCACTTCTTTGGGCAGGAGTCCTCTCCCCATTCAACGGATCCTTTCACCCACCTCCAATATTCTCCCTCCACCTGGACCCCTCCCTCTGGATTCTTACCTTCTCTTGATCTTTTCATTGAGAACTGTCGGCGCGACATTAGTCGTCTCAATTTCTCTGCTCCTCTCACCCATTCTAATCTCTCTCTCTCTGAACTTACTGCACTCCATTCTCTCAGGTCCAACCCTGACATTGTCATCAAACCCGCTGACAAGGGTGGTGCTGTTGTTGTCTGGCGCACTGACCTCTACCTCGCGGAGGCTGAGCGTCAACTCTCAGACACATCCTCTCCCTGGACGATGACCCCACCACTGAACATAAAGCCATTGTTTCCAGGACTGTCACTGACCTCATCACCTCTGGGGATCTTCATCCTACAGCTTCCAACCTGATAGTCGCCCAACCTCGGACGACCCGCTTCTATCTCCTACCCAAAATCCACAAACAGAACTGCCCCGGTAGACCGATCATCTCAGCTTGCTCCTGCCCCACAGAACTCATTTCTCATTATCTTGACTCCCTTCTCTCTCCCCTTGTACAGTCCCTTCCTACCTACATCCGTGATTCCTCTGACACCTTACGTCACATCAACAATTTCCAGTTCCTTGGCCCCAACCACTTCCTCTTCACCATGGACGTCCAATCCCTCTACACCTCCATCCCCCACCAGGATGGTCTGAGGGCCCGTAGCTTCTTCCTCGAACAGAGGTCCGAACAATCCCCATCCACCACTACTCTCCTGCGTCTTGCTGAACTTGATCTCACACTGAACAATTTCTCCTTCAACTCCTCTCACTTCCTCCAAATAAAAGGTGTGGCTATGGGTACCCGCATGGGCCCCAGCTATGCCTGTCTCTTTATGGGGTATGTGAAACATTCCTTGTTCCAGTCCTACTCCAGCCCCCTTCCACAACTCTTTCTCCGGTACATCGATGATTACTTCAGTGCTGCTTCATGCTCTCGTCGGGACTTGGAAAAATTTATTAATTTTGCTTCCAATCTCCACCCCTCCATCATTTTCATGTGGTCCATCTCTGACACTTTCCATCCCTTCCCTGACCTCTCTGTCTCAATCTCTGGTGATAGACTGTCCACCAATATCCATTACAAACCCATCGACTCCCACAGCTACCTCGACTACAGCTCCTCACAACCCGCTTCCTGTAAGGACTCCATCCCATTCTCTCAGTTCCTTCGCCTCTGTCGCATCTGTTTCGATGATGCTATCTTCAAAAACAGTTCCTCTGACATGTCCTCCTTCTTCCTTAACCGAGGTTTTCCACCCACGGTCGTTGACAGGGCCCTCAACCGTGTCCGGCCCATCTCCCGCGCATCTGCCCACACGCCTTCTCCTCCCTCCCAGAAACATGATAGGGTCCCCCTTGTCCTCACTTATCACCCCACCAGCCTCTGCATTCAAAGGATCATCCTCCGCCATTTCCGCCAACTCCAGCATGATGCCACCACCAAACACATCTTCCCTTCACCACCCCTATCGGCATTCCATAGGGATCGCTCCCTCTGGGACACCCTGGTCCACTCCTCCATCACTCCTTACTCCTCAACCCCCTCCTATGGCACCACCCCATGCCCACACAAAAGAAGCAACACCTCTCTCCTCATCGTCCAAGGACCCAAACACTCCTTTCAAGTGAAGCAGCATTTCACTTGCATTTCCCCCAACTTAGTCTACTGCATTCGTTGCTCCCAAAGTGGTCTCCTCTACATTGGAGAGACCAAATGTAAACTGGGCGACCACTTTGCAGAACACCTGCGGTCTGTCCGCAAGAATGACCCAAACCTCCCTGTCGCTTGCCATTTTAACACTCCACCCTGCTCTCTTGCCCACATGTCTGTCCTTGGCTTGCTGCATTGTTCCAGTGAAGCCCAACGCAAACTGGAGGAACAACACCTCATCTTCCGACTAGGCACTTTACAGCCTTCCGGACTGAATATTGAATTCAACAACTTTAGGTCTTGAGCTCCCTCCTCCATCTCCACCCCCTTTCTGTTTCCCCCTTCCTTTTGTTTTTTTCCAATAAATTATATAGATTTTTCTTTTCCCACCTATTTTCATTATTTTTAAATATTTTAAAATCTTTTATGCTCTCCCCACCCCCACTAGAGCTATACCTTGAGTGCCCTACCATCCTTTCTTAATTAGCACATTCGTTTAGATAATATCACCAATTTAACACCTATGTGTTCTTTTGTTCTGTTGTTTGTGACATCTTTTGATGATCTGCTTCTATCACTGCTTATTTGTCCCTACAACCACACCAACCCCCTCCACTTTTCTCTCTCTCTCTCTCTCTCTCCCCCCCCCCCCCCGCCTACCCCACACACACACACACACCTTAAACCAGCTTATATATGCACAGTGCCATCCAGGAATTTCCAGAATGAAGAGCAAAGCATGCAGCTGTCTATGGTGACCTGGGATGGATGGTGAATAGAGATTTTAGTGAAGAATTCTGTGCAGTATTAGCAATTGCATAAGTTGCCTTCCACAGCTCCATTACACCCATGGGATTGGCCAGGAAGAGCATGGATGTGGTTACACACTGACTATGTGGAGCCTTTCAGGTGCATAGGAGGAGGTGCATTTTGGAATTAGATCACCGTTCCTCTGCGGGCGGTGGAACTCCTTCCCTAAAAGCACTGTGGGTATAGCTACACCACAAGGACTGCAGCAGTTCAAAAAGGCAGCTCACCACTGCTGTAGGCTATTGGATACCATTTGATCAGTCTTAATGAAGTCTTTGTTGTCTTAAGTAGGTTAACTGTATGTATTTATTAACTACAAGAACAATGTACACATACATTGTAAGGGGTTCAAGTGTCTCCATGCTTGCATAAGCATACGGCTCTGTCCAACACTAGACTGACCCCCTAAGTGTGGGCCATGTGTTCTCTTACATCACTGTGTGGGCAGTACTGTAATCATTCCACGTTAACCCTAAGTGTGCGAGACCTTCATACTACAACCACTACCTTCTCAAGAGCAATCCAGGATGGGTAACAAATGTTGACCTAGACAGCGACGCCCAAATACAATGAAAGAATTTTAAAAATCTGAGCACCAGACAGTAACCAGGATGTTATTCCCGTGATGTGCAGTTGGTGTTCTGTGTCCTACACAATATTGCACAGTAGAATTGTAGGTGCCAAGGTCGGGTAGAAGAAACAGGGCAATTGGTGCTTGAAGAGTTGGGTAGAAGAGTTGTTCGGAGTGTTTTGCACTCCTGCTGATACCTTGACTTTGCCTTTGCATGTTCCCGACAAATTCTCTCAATGTGGTCAGTGCTACCCTGAAGAAACCTTCTCCAATTTGGTCAGTCACAAGCCAGTCTCCCATGAGTCAGTGAAGATGTTTAATCTCTTCAAGGATGCAGCATTTCCACTGTCTTTCTGTGCGTCTCTGGCCATGACTGAGTTCTGAGTAGAGCAGTTGCTTCCCAGAGTGTGGTGACAGGCATATGAACGGCATGTCCCGCCCAGTGGAATTGGTTTTGAGTGATTATCACCTCAATCATGGGCAAGTTGGTCTGGGACAGAACGCTGCTGTTGGACTGTATTTCTTGTCACCGCATTTGGAGGACCTTCCAAAAGCATCGATATTGTGCTTCCTTAGTGCTTTGTGGTGCCTTCTGTGGGATATCCAAATCTCTAAAGCATATAGGAGTACATGGATCACTGTTGCCCAGTAAACCATGACCTTATCCTGAATTTGAGATCCTGATCCTCATATACTCTTTTCCTCAGTCAGCCAAAGGCTGAGGTGGCATATCGGAGGCAATGGTTGTGGGATGTGACTGCTTTCATTGCTAGGACACTCCAAAAATATCAAAAAATGACCCATATTTTTCAGGGTCGCACCAATGATCTTAAAAGGGCGATGTGCTGTTGGAGTTGGTTGGTAGAGGACCATAGTTTCCTGGATGTTTCGTGAAAGGCCCATTTTCTCATATGCTACAGAGAAGGAGTTGACAGTGACCTGGAACTCGTGAGCGCACACAAAGTTATCATCTGCATACTGGAGCTCCATGAAGGAGGTTGGAGTGATTTTGATATTGGCTTTTTGGTTGAAGGCATCATGGGTTGAGCCGTTTCCCCTCTCCCCTGTGGATTATATTTATGCCTGTGGGTGATTTGCTGGTGGTGAGGTATATTATTGCAGCAAAGAAAATGGAGAACTTTGATGCAATGACATAACCTTGTTTGACTCCAGTTTCACTGACATAGGGTCAGTGGGGTGGGGTGGGAGAGGGGATTGGGGTTGGAAGGGGGAAATGGGCACGCATTGCCAGACCAGCTACTTTCATTTCTGCCTGGGATGCCTGGGATGCCCTAACATCATAATGGATCACCTACTGTTGGCTCAAAGCAAAATATAAGAAATGAAATCCTGTGACCGCTCCCCCCACTAGACCACCCCTTAACCCACTTCCCTTTTATCAATAAAATTCTTCAACTGCTCATCCACTGATTGCACATCTGCCCAATGGGTCCTGTTATATATTGGCATTCATCATGAAACAACTGAAAGGCTAAATTGACACATGAAGTACCATATTGGGAAAATCGTGTACGTGGTTCTTTATGCCTATGTGGCTTTATACGAAAAGGAAACTTGACAACATACTTTGTCAAATGTGCATATGCATTCCCTTTATTTATTACAATTTCTTTAACTTACACATTTTACTGCTTCTATATGGTGCATCCCGGGTGGTTTTAGCAGAGGTAGAAGTAAGTATAAAAGCAAAATACTGCAGATGCTGGAAATCCGAAATAAAAACAGAAAATGCTGTGAAAACTCAGCAGGTCTGACGGCAGCTGAAGAGAGAGAAACAGAGTTAATATTTCGAGTCCGTATGATCCTTATTTAGAGCAGTAAGTGCTCCTACCCTAATTGCTGAGATGTTTTTGACCTACACCCTTTAGATTTTGGGATTCTTGAGGGGCCCTGCCAAAGAATATGCCACCCACTACAGTACAGGGGCAGACTCAGCCATCAGGAGACACAACAGCATGTTGGTACTGGCTGGGAGGGGATGGGCAATGGATGAGCAGAGGGAGCACTTTGAATGGAGTTCCTACTTCTGTTTGTCATCATTCCTCTCCTGGCCACATCGTTCTTTTCATTGTGCTGAAGACCAGACTGGTGTAAGGCTATAGATAAGGTATTTGTCACCCTAGTTAAGGCAGCAGACATCTACATGGTCATAGCCTGCAATTGAGGGCTGTACTTGAAGCTCCATGAAGGTGACACTCTCTCCATGATAGACATTATTGCAATTCCCTGCAGCACCAACCCACTAGCGATCAAGTTGGACTCCTTCCTCCTTTCTGCTTTTGTGGTAAGTGTGCATGGCATGTCTGTCAGTACCTGGTGAAGTTGTGGATGCACCTCTTTTCCATTCTCCTTCTCAATGACATCCCCAGGATTCAGCATCTGAGCCTAGCTAAGTAGAGTTTGGAGAGGATTTCTTCCTGATGCAGACTCTCCATATCTGTCCCTGCCACCAGTGTCGGCTGGTGTTCATTTGTGAGGTCTGAATCACCAGTCTAAGTGGACATATTGAAGTGTAAGTATCTGCTTTGGTGAAAGGCAGTGCATCCTGTGACAGTGCACCCTCAGCAGGAATCAGGTACTCTGAGGAATCCTCCTCTTTCATGTCCTGTGATGCTTGCTATACAAGTAAAACCTGGACCTGGAAGACAAGAAAAAGATTATGATAAAGGCACAATCTTGACAATTACTATATTCAGTTTCCCTGTAGTTCAATCATTCATGAAATAAAGTCAGCGTTTGTGTGTCAGGGATATTTGTGATTCTGTCACCAGATAATTGCAAGATCCTTGTCTCTCTATCTCTAATGCAAATGTACCACTTATCTCTGGGCCATCCTTCTCTGACTCTGTGAGCTGGATGGTGTGTCAACTCCATTCCTCACCGTCTCTCTTGCATTTTGCACTTTCTTCACCTATGAGGGATGATAAAGCAGATGTGTGAATGCATGAAGAAGAAGTATCCATCAAATGGATGTGATGGTGACTATGAGAGAGATCCAGCACCTCTAGGAGGGTTGGGATAAAAGGTAATGGTGGACGAATAAATGGAGAGATCATGAAGTGCTTAGAAAGTGACGGCAGGCTGCTGCTTTAAGTGGAGTGGGTGTGAGGAACAAGATGATGAAGAACATTTAGCACAACAGATAGTGAAAGAGGGTGGGACTTAATCAGCAAAGGTACTCACTTTTCTTGACCTGCTTATGTCAGTAAACTACTTCCTACATTGTATCCAGGACCTGGGCACATTGGTTCTGATATCTGCTCAGCTCCCTCCAGCCACACCTTCTTGATGAGAAATAGCAGGTTTCTTCCACCCATTGCTGGGGAAAAGTATGTCCTTCATGGTCCTGACAGCACCTGGCGACAATTCCAGTGACATATTATTAAATCTAGATGTTGCCTTGCTCTGTGTCCACTGTCCATTCTGAGCAACTTGAAAATTCATTGTACGTTATCCCTTTAAATACAGCTAAGATTGTATCATATGGGTATGTATCATCCTTGCTGCTCAGTTTGGAGACGTAAAACTGAGAAGTCGAAATTTATTGCTTCATTTCAGTTGCAATCACAGATTTCCAAGCTGTTGAGTTGACTTCTGGGTTTTGTCCATGCACTTCCAATGTGCTCAACCCCCACCCTCACCTGGCCCCCTCCCCCTACTTGGAAATCACCTATAGATTAATAGAGGGGTCAATGTTTGTATACCTTCTCATCAACCTATCTGTCCTGCTAACTTTACGCATCTGTGGACATGCACTCCCCTATTCCCCTACACTTCTCAGTATCCTATTTATTGTGCATTCCCTTGCCTTCTTTTCCCTCTACAAAAACATTACCTCACGCTTCTCCGAATTGAATTCCATTTGCCTACCCTACCAGTCCATTTATATCTTCCTGCAGTCTACAGCATTGTTCCCATTCCATCAACCACATGACTAATTTTTGTATTATCTGTACACTTCTTAATCATGCCCCCTAACATTTGAGTCTGATGTTGCGACTGCACTCAGTGCTGGGCAGAATGGTGCTGTTGAGGACTTTGTTGTTTGTGATGTAGCCTTGCTAGCTGATGTTCATGATGGATTGAAGACAGCATTGATGGAAACGATCCAGCAATTGCGTTTGCTTTCTATACAGAACCCATGATTCTGACCCTTACTAGAGGGTGGTGATGACAACTGCTCTTTTTACTTGAGTTTCAATAGAGATTTGCAGTGAATAGTTGCGCCACTCTTCAAGAGGTGGCCAAAGGAACTGTTGACGTTGGACTGCCAACTGTCTATGTCCTTGTTGAAAATGGCATTATTCGAGATAATGCTACCTCAATAAATTGTTCTATCTAGGTAAACTGTTCTACTACATTGAGGTTGCTTTTGTCAATGCTGATCTGCGGTGGATTGTAATTTCCTCCTGGCCATGGTTGGTAAATCATTTCTGTTTTCTTCAGGCTAACAGTAAGACCAAAGGCATTTGCTGCCTCAGAAAAATAGTTTACAATGAGCTGCATTGCCCTCTCCATGTGCCAGAAGGGCAAAACTGTCAGCAAATAGAAGCTGTATGATAAGAGCTTCTGTAGTTTTGGTATGTGCCATCTGTTTGGAAGTGGATATAAATATGTCCTCTGTCAAGCCTACCTTTGCCTCTTGAAGCATCATACTGATGAAAATGGAGAAAAGAGTCAGTGCCTTTGCTTAACACCATCAAGTCTAATTCATTGATGTGTATCCATATACCATGAAAAACTTAGTTCTGAGCCCTGTGGAACCATATTGGAAACAGTCTTCTCGTCACATAAACACCTATTAACCATTAACCTTTGTTTCGTGCCATTGAGCCAATTGTGGATCCAGTTTGCCACTTGCCCTTGAAACCCATAGAAACATAGAAACTAGGAACAGGAGTAAGCCATTCAGCCCTTCGAACCTGCTCTGCCATTCATTATGATCATGGCTGATCATCCAACTCAATAGCCTGCTCCTGCTTTCTCCCCATACCCTTTGATACCTTTTGCCCCAAGAGCTATATCTACCTCCTTCTTGAAAACATACAATGTTTTGGCCTCAACTACTTTCTACGGTAATGAATTCCATAGGCTCACCACTCTCTGGGTGAAGAATTTTCTCTTCATCTCAGTCCTAAATGGTATACCCTATATCCTCAGACTGTGACCCCTGGTTCTGGACTCCCCCGCCATCAGGAACATCCTTCCTGCAACTACCCTGTCTAGTCCTGTTAGAATTTTATAAGTTTCTATGAGATTCTTCTGAACTCCAGAGAATATAATCCTAACCGACTCAATCTCTCCTCATATGTCAGTCCCACCATCCCAGGAATCAGTATGGTAAACATTCGCTGCACTCCCTCTATAGCAAGAATATCCTTCCTCAGATAAGGAGACCAAAACTACACACAATATTCCAGGTGTGGTCTCACCAAGGCCCTGTATTATTGCAACAAGACATTCCTGTTCCTGCATTCGAATCCTATGGCTATGAAGGCCAACATACCATTTGCCTTCTTTACTGCCTGCTGCCCTTGCATGCATACCTTCAGCAACTGGTGTACGAGGACACCCGGGTCTCATTGCATATTCCCATCTCTCAATTTATAGCCATTCAGATAATAATCTGCCTTCCTGTTTTTGCTACCAAAATGGATAACCTCACATTTATCCACATTATACTGCATCTGCCATGCATTTGCCCACTCACTCAGTTTGTCCAAATCACACTGAAGCATCTCTGCATCCTCCTCACAGCTCACCCTCCCACTCAGCTTTGTATCACCTGCAAATTTGGAGATATTACATTTTGTTCCTTCAGCTATATCATTAATATATATTATGAATAGCTGGGGTCCCAGCACCGATCCCTGCGGTACACTACTAATCACTGCCTGCCATTCGGAAAAAGGCCCATTTATTCCTACATTTTGTTTCCTGTCTGCCAACCAGTTTTTTATCCATCTCAATACACTACCCCCAATTCCAAGCGCTTTAATTTTGCATACTAATCTCTTATATGGGACTTTGTCGAAAGCCTTCTGAAAGTCCAAATAAACCACATCCACTGGCTCCCCCTCATCAACTCTACTAGTTACATTCTCAAAAAATTCCAGTAGATTTGTCAAGCATGATTTCCCTTTCTAAATCCATGCTGACTCTGTCTGATTCTGCCACTGTTTTCCAACTGCTCAGCAACTGAATCTTTCAAATTGGACTTTAGAATTTTCCCCACTACCGACGTCAGGCTGACTGGTCTATAATTCCCTGTTTTCTCTCTACCTCCCTTTTTAAATAGTGGGGTTACATTAGCTACCCTCCAATCTGTAGGAACTGTTCCAGAGTCTATAGAATCTCAGAAGGTGACCACCAATGCATCCATTATTTCGAGGTCCACTTCCTTAAGTACTCTGGGATGTAGATTATCAGGCTCTGGGGATTTATCGGCCTTCAATCCCATCAATTTCTCCAGCACCGTTTCCCTGCTAATACTGATTTCTTTCAGTAAACCCTCTCACTAAACCCTGTGTTCCCCAACATTTCTGGTATGTTATTTGTGTCCTCCTTTGTGAAGACAGAACCAAAGTATGTATTTAGTTGGTCAGCCATTTCTTTCTTTCCCATTATAAATTCCCCTGTTTCCGACTGTAAGGGACCTACATTTGTCTTCACCAATCTTTTCCTCTTCACATACCCATAGAAATTTTTAAAGTCAGTTTTTATGTTCCCCACAAGATTATTCTCATACTCTATTTTCCCCTTCTTAATCAATCCCTTGGTCCTTCTTTGCTGAATTCTAACGTGCTCCCAATCCTCAGGTCTTTTGTTTTTTTCTGGCCAATTTTTATGCCTCTTCCTTGGATCTAATACTATCTCTAATTTCTCTTGTAAGCCATGGTTTGGCCACCTTCCCTGTTTTACTTTTGTGCCAGACAGGAATAAACAATTGTTGCAGTTTACCCATGCGCTCTTTGAATGTTTGCCGTTGCCTATCCACTGTTATCCCTTTAAGTCCCATGGGCTCTTACTTTCTGACCAGATTTCAGAGTGGTACCTTGTCTAAAACCTTGCTAAAATTTAAGTAAACAATGTCAAATGTGCCACCCTCATCAACTTGCTTTGTTACCACCTCAAAAATTCAATCAATTTAGGCAGATATAACCTTTTCTTAACAAATGTATGCTGACTGTCCTCAATTAATCAACACTTTCTAAACAATGATTAATAATGTCCCTCAGAATTTTGTCCAATAATTTGCCCACCACCAAAGCTGACTGGCCTGTAGTTCCTTGGTCTACCCCTTGTTCCTTTTTTATGAACAGTGTAATGTTAGAAGTTGTCCAGCACCACAACTGTAGCCAGAGAACATTGAAAATTGACGATCAGAAGCTTTACTCTTTCCTTCCTTGTTTTTCTTAGTAACTTGGGAGACATTTCACTTCACCTGGTGACTTATCCACTTTCAATGATGCCAAATACCTTAATATTTCCTCTCTCACTATATTCATCCCATAAAATATTTCACACTCCTTCTCCTTAACTGCAATGCCGCCTTAATTCCCCTCTTTTATGAAGACAGACACAAAGCATTCATTAAGAACCATGCCCACATCTTCTGCCTCCCCAGACAAGCTATCTTTTTGGTCTCTAAGCTAAAGACTGTGGGACCTCTTGGATTGAACGTATAATCTAAGCTGGTGCTAAGGTGATGCACTGAGGGAGTGCTGTGTTTTTATTCCGCTTAACACCATCAAATAATCGCAGCATCTGCTATGATTTAGGTAAGTATGGCTGCCATCAATCTTAACCAAAGTTTCATCTGTCTGTTTGGGTAATTGTTAAAAATGACAAAATGCAGACCTGCTGTTTTTTGATTTAAAATAAATGGAGAATTATTAAGATAGTACCCTATGAAATTTTACACAAGAATGCTTACCAGTGGAAATACAACTTTTTATATTGGCATGTCTTGTTTTGCAGCTTGCCCAGATGCCAAATATAAACTGGTATTGCTTTTCATTTTTTGATGTGCAGTCATTTCCAAGGATTATTACTTTTTGTGAGTTAAGGGTTTACAGGAGGCTTGTAACAATAAATGAGTTTTGTTTGTGTGAGAGTCTCAAAGCTAACAAATTCCACTGTTAAGAGTCACAAAGTCTGTTGCATGATTGAAAGAACCTCCATGTGGCACAAAAATATGCAGCACCTTTTCAGTTTAATGCTCCAAGTGATGCAAGTTATTACCTTGGATGTTGGCTTTCAAGTCGACATTGAAAGCCTTGAAAAATTGTTCCAAAATTGGGGGGAGTGACGATATGCCAAGTTTAAAAATGAACCACTGCCGTGGGTGTAGATGAATGCCATCTTTGTCTGCTCTGTATGGGTGTGCTTAAACTCCTGTGCATCTTTGCAACACAGCCTATGTTACCCATTTGATACTTTATGCCCACTGAAAGGGTACCAGTAAGTAAAACTTGTATTTGTGGGGTGAAAAATTGAGGCTGATTACTAATGCAAGTATAGCATGTCGTGGTTGAAAGGCAGGTCAACTTATATGTTGAATATATTTAAAACATGATTTTTGGGGTAAAAAAAAGGGTAATCTTATGTGCCAGGTCAATTGTATGCAATGATCTGCAGAAGTGATGTCTCTTTAACTATTGACTGTTTTCATATTCTTGTACGGTGAAGCTGGAAATAATCTTAATTTGCAATGGCCTAGATTTTCTGTTTGAGCTATGCATTCTTCCTATTCTAACTCAAGGGGAGTTGAGTCAAATATACTGCTCTGTACCTCTCCACTCACCCATATCTCTTCCCGATTTCTCACTGCTGTTAATGTGCAGGCCCACTCTATGGAGTGGTGTATTGCAACCACACAACTGTGCCAATTGATATCAATTATATCACAGCAACACTGAGCATGAGGAACACCATTGCATTCCTGGAATCCCGCATTTTTACATCGATGAACTGGGATAATGGGAATGCATGCCATTGTGTCCTTGTGGAGGAGTCCATGTGAAGCATAAGCACTACATTGACCCTCATGGCCGAGTGCAATGCCTCCTCCATGGAGAGATTGGCAATTCTCATGGAGAGGCTCCTTCAGGGACTCAATCATGGGTTTCCGGGGATGAAGTTGGACCTGCAAGCCCTCACACCAGCCATGACCTCAATTGGTCAGTGTCAGTGTGAGAGATGGATTGGGCACACAGTATTCCAGCTATGTGCCCGTCCATCAATGGTGAGCAGGCTGGTCCAAAGTGACCTGACGTCTCTGCGGGCTTCTCTCAGGGTGCTCCAAATGGCAGCAGCAGCTCTTCCATCCCTCTGCCAGTGACTGCTGAGGCTGCGATGACTGGGGAGATGCCAGCCATGGCACTGGCCGCTTCCTCCCAGGCGGGGCCAGCACAGGCTCCACAGGCTAGAGAATGACCGTCAAGGTCATCGAGGCTAAAAAGACAGCAGAATGAGCAGTCTGCCTCCAATGCCGGTGCCAGTGATGGGGGAGCACCTAGACAGAGCACTTGTAAGTGAAAACTTAAAGCATCTTAAGCACAACACGGACTGATCACGGTGATATTTGTTTCCCCCATTTTTCTATTCCTTAATGATGTGATGTAAATCACCGGTCAATGTTAATTTATGCAATGTTTGTCAGTCAGCAGTAAATGAGATTTTTTTTTTACAACTGGCGTCTGGATGCTTCACTTGCTCTGTAAGTGCAGGGTAAGCTATGATGTTATGATGGACGTTTGTTTCCTTACACTATCTGCCAGTGCAATAGAATATGTGTTGTTGACCAAGAAATTGGTCCTGTCAGGGATCAAGTCTGCAGCCTGCAGCCCTGGCATGTGGTGGTGGTTCTTATTTGGTAGACTAACTGAAAGAACATTGGATCAAGGCTTCCCGGATGTCCTTGCCTCCCTGGAGATTACCCAGTTCAGCGTCTCTGCCCTCAGCGTTCCCCTGAGCGTGCTCGTCCTCGGACTCACTACTGGACTCATCATCTCTTGCCTGTGCAGCTGCATCAAGTACTCTTCCTCCAGTGGGCCCCCCCCGTGCCAGATTGTGGAGAGCGCAGTATGCAACCACTATCAGTGATGCACGATCTGGGGGGTATTAGAGTGTGCCCCCTGAACGGTCCAGGCTCTCTCCACCACTGCCCTTGTGGGGCCATGGGCCCTGTTGTGCCGCTGCTCAACCTCTGTTCTTGGATGGCACAGATGCGTCATGAGCCACCTTTTGAGGGGTTAGCCCTTGTCGCCCAGCAGCCATCCATCCAGCCGGGCTGGAGTACTGAAGAGCTTCGGCACCTGTGAGTGTCTGAGGATGTAGGCATCATGGGAGCTGCCTGCATACCTTGCACAGACTTGTAGAATCAGCATCCTGTGATCACACACTATCTGCACGTTCATGGAGTGGAAGCCCTTCCTGTTGACGAAGGCACCGGGCTCACCTGCTGGCGCCTTGATGGCCACATGTGTGCAGTCTATAGCACCCTGGACGCGGGGGAAGCCAGCAATGGCCATGAAGCCTCTGGCTTGCTCAGCCTGGCTGGCCTCATCCGTATGGTAATGCATGAAAGTCAATGCACATATGAACAGGGCTTCTGTCATCAGTTTGGACAGCTGATTGGGAGACTCCACACAGATTCCTGAGCCCTGGAAAGAGCTGGAGGCATACAAGTTTAGGGCCACCATGACCTTCAGAGCCACTGGCATCGGGTGTCCACCCACACAGTGGAGCTGCTCTAAGGGCTGATCCTCTGACAGTTGGAGGTCACTGTCTCCCTTGAGAGATGGAGCCTCCTTCAGCACTGCACCTCAGACATATTGAAGTAGCTGCATCACCACCTGTAAGCCCTGGCAGCAGGATAATGGCATCTTCTGTGACCCATTCTGCCTTGGACTTCCTGATGGCCCTGCACCCCTCGCGCCTGTATCTCTCCTCTCACAGTTGGCATCCTTGGAAGCAGAATAGGGACAACAGGCCTCCTCCCCCTTCTGCCCTTCTCTTTCTTCCTCAGTGGAGGTGCCTCCAGTAGAGACCACAATCCCCATTGCCAGGATAAGGGAAGGCTGTCTGATACCTGGAAGGGCCCACATGGTGTGAATCCTCTAGGGGCATGGAAGACAACACTGAGTCCTGAATTGAAGCCTCTAAATGCTCTGAATGCAGTTCTAAAGTAAAATGAAGCTGTCCTGTTCATAAAAGCAAGCAACAGCAAGTGATATCCAAAACTACTCACTATTCATTTTGTCAAGCCCACTGACCCCTCTTATCCCACTCTTGGATGAGGTTTTGCAAATTGTGGCCTGCCCACCTTTGCCCATGAGACGCCTGAAAATCACAAGGGCTACGTAAACCTGGAGACAATTGGTCTCTCAAGGACCTTAACTGGCCACTTAATTAATGGCGGCCACACCTCTATCTACATTGTACACCCAGCTTGGCCTAAATAACCAAGTGGTTATGGTACTGGGCTTGTAACCCCAAGATCTAAGAGTTCAAATCTCACCATGGCAAACTATGAAACAATGTAACTTCATGTGAATAGGAACAGATGGAAATGTGTTTGTACTCAAAAGAGTTACATTGTACACCCAGCTTGGCCTAAATAGCCAAGTGGTTATGGTACTGGGTTTGTAACCCCAAGATCAAGAGTTCAAATTTCACAATAGCAAACTATGAAACAATGTAATTTCATCTGAAACAGATAGAAACATGTTTGTACTTGAAAGAGTTACATTGTACACCCACCTAGTGTAATATCGTGAGAATGCGCATTGACATGGGGATGCTAGTTCAACATCAACACACTTTATTTAAACTCATCTATCTTGTTACAAATTCTGCATGCTACACTGGACCAGGCGATCCCGGTCTTCCCCAATTATTACCTGATGACTCCAGGATAATGTATGTGACAAAGCCTAGATAGTCCATCTAAAAGATGTGGAGTGCCTTGACCCCAGAAAATTGGACAGGATGAAGGGCTCATTAATGTGGCAGGTGGAGCTCCTGTCTTGATCACTTCAGGGGCCTGGATTCTACAAAAGTTTAAAGCCCTGTTTAGGAAATGACTAACAACTGATGTAAACATGACAACTATTAATGATATAAAAATAGAAAATGCTGGAAAAACTCAGCAGGTCTGGCAGCACCTGTGGAGTGAAAAGCAGAGTTAATATTTCGAGCCCTTATGGCTCTTCTTCACTCTGACAAAGAGTCATACAGACTCGAAAAGTTAACTCTGTTCATCTCTCCACAGATGCTGCCAGGCCTGCTGAGTTTTTCCAGCATTTTCTGTTTTTATTTCAAATTTCCAGCATCCACAGTATTCTACTTTTAAACTATTAATGACACATGAGGGAAATTCTGACCCCATAATTTTTTTAACTTTAATCTTTAAATGTATTGTTAATATTTGCTTCCTTTTGCTTGGAATTAACATAATTTAAATCGTCTAATGTTTTTTGTATAAGTGGACTGCTGCCTAGCATTTTGAGAAAAAGTTATGTTCTACATGAAAGTTCAGTTAAAATTAAAATGCTGATCTCCAGCCATACTTCCAAGGAAGTCGTCAATCGGGAGACCCCTGATGGAAATTAATAGCGAGAGATTTACAAGCAGCTTGCTTTATTGATGTAAATGCAGTGAGCAATTATTTTTTCGATTCCCTCTTGCAACAAGCAAATGCTGGTGATAAAATTTTTAAGAGACAACATGCTGGCAATTAGTAACAAATAAATTAGCACATAAAATCAGCATTTGAGATGATTGCTTTGCAATGGGAAATATCCAAGCATCCATACATTTTTAAAATTAACAACATTCAGTATTTAATTGCATTTATCTCTTGCTTGATAGAAAGTTTACATTTTAAAAATGTTACGAAGTCTGAAATTTAAACAAAAAAATCTCACTTATCAGTGGAGTTTTCTCGAAAAGCTGTAGTTCCGTTAGCATTGAGTGTTAAAGGTTTGCAGTCTAATTATGCACCTGATAATAGTGATTGACAAACAGTTTTTGTGAGAAAGTTACTGAACTAAACTAATTGACATTTTATTCAAACAATCAACAGGTAAGAACCCTGTGGTTATAATGGTATCTGTGATGAGACACTGCATTTTTAATTAGGCAATCAATCTAATAATTGATGTGAGCAGCTTTGGGTCTTTCAAAATTAAATAATATGAACACAATTGAAATACATCCGCTAAAAATTATGGGCTGAGAGTCTTGTTTTAATTAAGGACAGTATCTGTTATAGGTTTATTTATATTCACAAACAATTTCATTTTATCCATATCATTTGAAAGAGTTAGAGTTGATGTGATGAGTTATTGGGCCATAACTTCCGAGCTCCCCAGCATCGGATTGGGGGGTGGGGGAGGGGGCGAGGGGGAGGGGTGGGAAGGGGGGGATGGCCCTAGAAATGCGCCGGGGGATCCCCTTTAGGGGTTCCCAGGTGAGGGTTGACAAGGCAATTGCCCAGAAGCGCAAACTTCCTCTGGGCAATTGTCCTGCACTGGGATTTTAATCACAAAATTCGGATGGTTCCTACTGTGTTATACCAAAACTTACCCAGATAAAGTTAGAATGACTAAAACCTCTTCTAACTTCTGGGTAGCTATTGTTAAAACTCAAACCAACAGGACTCCCCCCACACCCCTGACACCCCAGGGGACTTCCCCATCCGCTGATCACCCCCAAGAGGAACCACCCATCCCCTCCCGGCCCACCAGTGAACTCTCCCCAACCCCTCTACTAACCACCATCCTACTCCCCACCCCCATGGGATTCCCCCCACCCACACAGGACACCTCCACCATACCCTCACCCCGGCCCGACTCTCACCCCAACAGCCAAAGCCCAAAGCCACACTCCTCTGCAGGCCAGACCTAACTTGAGCCAATCTCCACCTCCTTCTCAGCCCAACCCAACCCAACTCCCCCCTATCCAAACCCCACACCCCGATCTGCCCCAACACCCACACAACCTGATCCAACCCCTACACCCACCCAACATGGCGTCCCCCTAATCTGAACCGGCCATCCCCCGACCTGACTTGGCCTGTTCCCAAACTGAATCGACCCCCGATCTAACCTGACATCTCTGATCCGACTCCCCCCCACCCCAAACCGATGGCCCCACACCCCCAATCCCCCCCCAAAACTGACCCAGACCCCCACCCCAAACTGACCTGCCCCTGCCCCCCTTCCCCCTTCCCCCCACCCCCGAACTGAATTGATCCCTGACCCTACCCGACCCCCACTGACCCGGCCCAATCCCACAACCTGGCCCATCCAATCCAACCTGAAAGCCCCGCGACCCAACACCCCCCGAACCAACCCGACCCCCACCCCTCCAATGCGACCTGACACCTGTCGATCCAACTAAACCCCCCCATCACATGCCTGACCCAAATCTGCCCTCCCGTGATCTGACACCCCTGAACCCCAACCCTCCCACCCCTACCCCGAGGCCCAAACCCCCCCTCCCCCCCTCATCCCCCAAATCATATCCACTTACCTTAGACACTTGTCTTCTCCCTGGCCTGTCAAGGACCTTTGAGTTACCTGGTTTATAGCCGCTAGTGCAGTAAAAAAAGGGGGTGTGTCCTCTTTAACTTCAATGGACCAGGAATTTGAGGCTTGGCCTCGGCGACAAGCTGCACTGCCTAGTTCTTGCCCAGCCTGGTTGTAAGGTTGGTTGAGACAGGGTCAGAAGAAAGGTCACATAAATAATTGGGCATGGAGTGACAATCCTATGCTGGTTTCCACTCTGAGGAAGTTACACCCATTATGACCTGGAATGCATTGCCTGAAAGGGTAGTGGAAACAGATTGAATAATAGCTTTCAGAAGGCAATTGAATATTTACTTAAAGAGAACATCTCTGTGCTGTGTGTTAATGGCAATGACCGATTGGAAAGCTCTTTCAAAGAGCCAGCACAAGCATGATGGACAGAATGGGTTGCTTCTGTGCTGTAATATCCGATGATTCTATATTACATAAGAGTCATGATTTAATTTGTAAGTATTTTGTGGAATGTTTTCCAGGAAAGATAACATCGTTGTGCTTTACATGCTCTATAGCTACATGCAATAACTCTTCATCAAATTCTGATTCCAAAAATTATTTTTTTGAGGATGAATTCAAATTTTGAAGGATGTTTTATGGCCTTGCACACTGCATAACTTGTCTACAATTATGTCATTTAGCAAATATAGTTGAAGAACATTGGATTAGAAGAGCATTTTGCTTGCCACAAGAATGTTTCCACTAAGTGATATCATTTACAATGCAAGCAAGACTACAGCAGATTATTTTTCTTCAAAATGTATTTAGCATTTATTAAAATCAAGACAAGTTAATCATGGAATCACTTCAGCCTAAGTAAAAATGAAAATACTACATTAAATGTACCCATTCAAAAATTGTCAGAGTGAATTTCTCCCAGGATTCTCTGTCTTGGCTGCTGTGACTTCATTTGAAGAGCCATGGAAACCCTGGAAAAATATGTAAATGGTGCTTCACACCATTATCCTAGTGTTTGCAACAAAGTTTCAGTAGGATTTCAGGAGAATGGCTGTGGAAATTCTTTCCCTGGTGTCAGACTGCATTATTCCCAGCCTTTCTTAAACATGGTAATACCACTAAACTGGCAACTTCAGTTTGGAAACCAAACAAAAGTGAATGCATTTTCAAAGTGCATTTTCAGTTAAGTTATAAACTTCAGTTTTTAAAAAAAACATTTCATAAAGGTCATTCTATGTATGGGGTAACGTTAATATCTCCCTAAGCGTACAAATAAATGTTCCCCATAATTTGCATGGCTACATGGTTGTGCAGCAACCTGAACATCCCTGTGCAGGCTGTACGCACATCAGCCCCTTTAAGTTACCACATGCGCCAGTCACACAAAATATTTTACAGTGCCACAAATGTAAATCAATCACCCACACACTTCAAAATAAAATAGAGGGAATGTTGCTATATGCCATACAATGCTAAGCCCACAAACAGGGAAACTGGTAATATATAATGAGACAGGATCAATTAATAATCTCATAGTAAAGGATCCTCTAGGCAAGAGCGTTTATAAGATGTTTGAATTTAACGTTCAGTTTGATGGTGAGAAACTTGGGTCTGAAACTCTTGTCCTAAACTTAAATAAAGGCAATTAGAAAGGTATGAAGACAGAGTTGGCTCCAGTGAAGTGGGAACATAGGTTAAAAGATAAGACAAAGATAAGCAGTGGCAGACATTTAAGCAGATATTTCTTAACTCTTAACAAAGATATATTCCATTGAGAAAGAAAGACTCTATGAGAAGGATGTACCATTCATGGTTTGCTAAGGAAGTAAGGGTGGTATAAAATTGAAAGAAAAGTTGTACATTGAGGTGAAGATCAGAATTTAGAATTTTTAAATTTTAGAAACCTACGAAGGATGTATTATGGAATTTCGAAACAATCACACTTTTAGGGCAGCATCATCAATGCCCACTGGCATCAGGCATGTTTGGTGGTGTGAGTGGACAATATGGTGAGAAGGCCAAAAATCAGTTTCACCACCTTGTGACCTCAGTTTGCAATTGTCCACTCCACACCATCGGACGTCGAGAACCTCATTGTAATACATCAGTATTTTATTATAAGGCTAGCCCATAGGACTCATCCCCCAAATGGATCGTCCATCCATGTTGCCGAGATTGCATGCTGGTACAGAACACATCTTGACAAGTGTGACGTGCAGAAGTCGGGACTTCCCGCCAGGTCTTTGCTCACATTGCGGACATCTGAGGAACAGAAGATGCTGGAGCCTGACAGCAACAGAACTCTTGAGGAACATCCATGGCATGTTGGGCAGATTCATATGAACATGGCTCTGCTGCAAAGCAGCTCACAGAAAGTGGAAAGTCACCATTGATGCTCACAATGGATAATAGTTGATGGGTTGGGAAAGGAAGGTCCAGGATTGACTGGGAGATGAAGAGGTAAGGAGAGTGGGGTTGTGAGGGAGGGAAGGGTATCGGTGGGGGGTAAGTTTGGGAGGTGGGAACGAAGGTATCGGGGGGTGTGAGGTTGTGGAGGGAGGGTGCATGGGGGGAGGATGGGGTAAAGAGGAGAAGATGACAACTGGGGAGGTAGGTCACTCTTGGAAGACGTACGGGTAGGATTCAAAAGGGGGAAGGAATGCAGACAGAGGAGGGAGTAAGGGTGAAGGAAGGAGTGTGGAGAGGGGAGGGAGTCCAGGGGGAGGAAGGAGTGTGGAGAGGAGAGGGAGCATGGATGGATGAAGAAGTAAGGGTGGAGAAGGATTTGGGAATGGGAAGGAGTAAAGCTGGAGGAAGAAATAAGGGTGTCTGAGGGGGTCAGGAAAGGGAAAGAGTAAGGCTGGAAGAAGTGGTAAAGCTGGTAGAAGGAGTCGGGAGGGGGAAAGGACAAAGGGTGGCAGAAGAAGTAAAGGTGTCTGAAGGAGTCAGGAAGGGGGAGGGTCTAAGCGGGGGGTGGAATCCTGGGGGGATGGTGGGAGGATGAAGTGGGGGCTTGGGGGAAGGAGTTTCAGGGTAGAAGGGGTCCGGAGGGGGGGCATGTCCAGGTGAACTTGCAAGGGGGAGGTCTGATGTGTCCAAGACCGCTTCCGGGTGAGCAAACTGAGGGTGGGTGTGGTATGAGTGAATGGTGAGAATGACTGAGGGCAGAGTAAGGTGGGAGTACAAGAGTTCGATGGTAGCGGTAGAAGGGATGGCAAAGGTGGTTGATGGGGACTCGGAGGCAGACACGGACCCTGGAGGTGAGATGGAGGAGGTTGGGGAGAATAATGTGGATGGACATGTGATTTTCAGGAAGGAAGGGAACATATATGTTTATCAGGACATCGCTGAGAGAAAATGGTTATGTCTGGCAGGTCATGGAGAGCAGGTGGAAAGTGATGCCAGGGAGTCAACTGTGATGGGGAAAGGAAATGGTTGACTCGGGGAGAGGAAATGATGGGGGAGTGCATGAAAAACCAAATGAGCACTATGCTGTTCAAATTGAAAGTGAAATGAGAGTCATGGTGTTCGAGATGGGAGTGGGGTCAGTGGGTGGGCGGAGCTGCAGGTCAGTTCAGATGGGCAACTGAAAGCGAACCTCAGCAGACAGCATTGAAAATGCTCAGGACATTGAGGTGAGTGTGATGGGGAAGGATCTGCGGGTTTGAGTGAGTGCTTACAGAAAGCTCCGAAAGGCCCTGCTATGCAGACACTTCTCCCTCCAGAATCACTCATGGGCCGGCTACTCCAACTGTGGTGACAGAGGATGGGGTTGAGGGGCTCACAGGCACAGGGAATTTGGAGGGAGTGGACAGCCTTTGAGATTCCTGAGGGTATGACCCAGTGATGTCCAGCTGCCACTCCTCCTCCCTTCAGGTGCCTGGGGTTCCCAGCCTGCCTCCTTGAAAGGAAGGAGCACCTGGAGGGATGTCGTGGTGCCCCATTTCCCTCTCGCATTGCCACTGCAGGAACTCACCCATGGTTCTCGCGATGGAGTGCAGGTCTGCATGCATCTCCATGTTTTGCTGGACCAGGGTCTCCATGGCATCCACCATCCTCACCATGGAGACCTCCACATGCGCACATGTGGACACCAATTCATCAGAGAGCAGATTGTTGCACTCCTCTGACTTGCATGTCACTCTGTTGAGCGCTGCATGATTTTCCCACACCTTCTGTTGACTCTCCAGGATGAGAGAAGGCCAAATCCAGAGGCTTGTCATCTGACTTGGATCTCACAGATGCCTCTTTCCCAGCAGTACTCTGAGTGCCAGGAAGCTGGGCTGAACCTGCCTCCTCCTGCTGCACACATGTGTCCACCAGATTGTGAACCTGAGCCTGCTTGAGATCTAGACCCCACTGAGGTGTGTGTCTCTGTGCTGGTGGAGGGTGTGGGTAAGCAGTGTGAATGGGTCTCCCAGCCTGCTTATTTCCAGCTGTTCAGTGGAGGAGGTGTCCTCTTGGCTGGAGGTGAGGATGTGGATGAAACTGAGGGACTGGCTGGTTGAGGGTACCAGTCACTTGGCAGAGGTTCCTGTGAACTGAAGTAGAGATACTTAGTGCACAGCAGCAGAGTCAAAAACAGGAGAGAGAACACTCACAGTTGCATTGCGAGAGGGATGATGTGGTGCAGGATCCTCATGTGGGTGTTCACCACGGGCCTCACCATTGGCGTAGGCATGGTCCACATCCTCACCAGTCAGCGTGATGGCACACTCCTCAAGGTGATTTGAGGGTCCTGATGTGGACCACTCCACCTCTGGCCTGTGACCCCTCCCTGCTGATGTGAGCAGGCTTCACCTGCATGGAAACTGATGGAGAGAGTGTGAGAGGATGTATGGCACTGCATGGAATGTTTGTGCAGTGTGTGGAGCCATGGACGGGATAAGGCTGCGAACTTGAGAGGATGTGAGTCTGGTGGAGATGTGAGGGTGTGTGTGTGAGTTATTAGTGTTGTCCCTTGAAGTATGAGATCTCTGTAGATGTGTGATGGGTTTGTCGGTGTGTGAGCTGAGAGTGATGAGAAGAGTGAGTTACCCTGGTGGAACGGATGAGACCATTCATCCTGTAGTGGCAGTGGGTGGCTGTCCTCTTCTGCAGGGCATTGGTGCTGACCACCCATGGCACTGCCCCCCATGCTGGTTTGGTGTTGTCGCTGCCCCTCCTGCACCAGATCGGTGGTAGAATACATCACGGTGAGCCTCCCCTACATCCAAAAGGTTCTCGAGGAAAGTGTCATTAAAAATGGGGGTTGCAGTCTTCTTGCCTTTCAGGGCCACGTCTTCTTTGCAGCAGTCATGGGCTGGAAGCACTGAGAGGTGTGCGCGCGGCTGCACTTTAAGTGTGGTGCCCCGGCATGATGAAGCAGCGAGATGATGGTGTGGCGGCTGAATGAGAGTCTGCCACCATGGAAATAACGTGTTTCCCGGGAATGCACAATTAATGCGGTGGGTTTGGGACGATATGGTGTGAAAAGTCAGAATTGCAGCTGGTGTGTAGGTTTTACCCACCCACGACCGCACTTAGTGTAAATGAGGGATGATTCCGCCCTTAGACTCAAAATACTGGAGCTTCACTGAGTATATTTCTTAGAGTTCTCCAAGTGTCTGGTTCACTGATACATTGTTGCTCAGCACCTGACTGCAGCGCAGCAGTAGATGTGGCACCCTGGGTGTATATTTGCATAAGAATTATTTCCTATTTATTTACAAAGAATATAACAATATAGCATTATATTAGAAAAAAAAGAATGGGGGGAATTTTATGGAAGTGACAGTTGGTGAGCCAGCGAGTGACCCGTGTTGCCTACTTTGGGGAAAGTCCACCAATTTAGGGGACAATCAAGAAATGAATAGGCCACTCATGGGCCTTTCACGGGACCAGGGCCCCAGAAGCGGGAAGACCAGCCCAATAAGTGCTGACAGCTTATCAGAGGCCAGCAATCTTTTCTCAGTGTCGTCACCAGGAAGGCGGTGGATGCTGCAGGAAATACACTGGAGGCCTAGGATTGTGGAGCAACCCAGGACAATGGAAGGTGGGGCTTCGTGAGGTCGAAGCCACTGGGGAGAGGGGTGTAATGGGGTCAGCAGCAAGAGTAGGGTTACTCTCAGCAGGCTCCACCTTTCCGATGCTGGGTCGCTCAATCAGGCACTGAGTGCTTTTGAACAGGGGGACCCCAGATGCCCAGGAGACCACAAGCAAACCTAAATAGGCTTGTTTGTCATGCTCCCTGTGTGGCAACAGGCATTAATTGTTCATTTAAGGGCCTCAAGTGGCACCGAGGAGCGAAGGCTGTCCATGGGCGTTCCTGTGGGTGGCCCCCACCCACAATTATCCCACTCAATTAAATGCCCCGTCACCTACAAACTCGCCACAGGGGAGGGCATAAAATATTGTGCAATGTCTCAACATAACTGTTCTGTCATTAACCTTTTTTGTATTATATTCAAATAAACAAGATTAACAATCGACTTCTCATAATTAGAATGAACACCTTTGGAGTTTACTTGTTTACCTTTCTGGAAACATTACTCACTGTATCACTTAGGTGGTAGGATGTTTGCCTCCATCTTGTAGATTTGCTATCCTTCGCTCTCAATGGTGCGTTAGCACATTGCACAGGTGATGTTGTGCTTGTTGCTCTTGGTGTTGTAGGAACCATGCTCAATGTTAATGTATCCCTTGTTGGTGATGCTGCTGATGTTGTCTTGCTGGTTAGTGGTGTTGCGGTTGTTGTTGCTTGTGTAGTTAATGATCTCTCTTGCTTCTCCAGTTCAGGTGTAGGTAGAATATGGGCTGTGTTCCTTCTTATTTGCTTACAAGTTTGGTTTCAAATGACTTTGGAGTCTCAGCTTCAACAACAACTTCCAGGTTTTCCATGACTGGATCCTGTATGTGTGGTGGAGACAGGTTCAATCGAGGCATTCAAGAGGGCATTAGATGATTTTGTGAATAGAAACAATGTGCAGGAGTACAGGGAAAAGGCAGGGCAATGACACTAAATCATAATGCTCATCTGGAGAGCCGGTGCAGACACAATGGGCCAAATAGCCTCCTTCTGTGGCGTTAAAATTCTGTGATTCTGTGTACTGTTTGTCCTTTCAACAACTCAGGCAGGGATTTAGCAAGCTTAGGGGGAGATGATGGTGCAGTATCACAGAACTAGTGATCCAGATGCTTTGGGGACCTGGGTTCGAATCCTGCCATGGTAGGTGGTGGAATTTGAATTTGATAAAAGTCTGATGATGACCATGAAACCATTGTCGATTGTTGTAAAAACCCATCTGGTTCACTAATGCCTTTTAGGGAAGGAAATCTGTCATCCTTACTTGATCTGGCCTACATGTGACTCCAGCAACAGCAATATGATTGACTTTTAAATGCCCTCTGAAATGGCATAGCAAGCCACTCACTGGTAACAAACCACTGCAATGTCACAAAAAAGGAATGAAACCAGACAGGCCACCTGGCATCAATCTAGGCACTGGAAATGACAATGGCAATCTCAGCCTGTCAACCCTGCAATGTCCTCCTTACTAACATCTGGGGGCTAGAGCCAAAATTGGGAGACCTGTCTCGCAGATTAGTCAAGCAACAGTCTGACATAGTCATCCTCATGGAATCATACCTTACAGATAATGTCCAAGACACCACCATCACCATCCATGGGTATGTCTTGTCCCACCGGCAGGACAGGCCCAGCAGAGCCTCAGCATCAACTCCACACCCAATGAAGATTCATGACACAGGCAAGGAAACCTCCTGCTGATTACCACATACCGCCTTCCCACAGCTGATGAATGAGTGCTCCTCCATGTTGAACAACACTTGGAGGAAGCACTGAGGGTGGCAAGGGCACAGAATGTACTCTGGCTGGGGGGCTTCAATGTCCATCACCAAAAGTGGTTCAGTAACACCACTACTGACCAAGCTGGCTGAGTCTTAAAGGACATAGCTGCTAGACTGGGTCTGTGGCAGGTGGTGACGAAACCAACAAGGGGGGAAAAACATTTGACCCCATCCTCACCAACCCACTTTGGCAGATGCATCTGTCCATAACAGTGTCGGGACGAGTGACCACCGCACAGTCATTGTGGAGACGAAGTCTGCCTTCACATTGAAAATACCCTCCATTGTGTTGTGTGGCACTACCACCTTGCTAAATGGGATAGATTTAGAACAGATCTAGAAACTCAAGACTGGGCACCCATGAGGCGCTGTGGGCCAAGAGCAGCAGCAGAAATGTACTCGAACACAATATGCAACCTCAAGACCCGGCATATCCCCCACCTCTCCAATTAACATCAAGCCAGGGGTTAAACCCTGGTTCAATAAAGAGTACAGGAGGGCATACCTAAAAATATGGTGTCAACCTGGTGAAGCTATAACACAGGACTGCTTGCATGTCAAACAGCATAAGCAGCAAATAATAGACAGGGCTAAGCAATCCCACAACCAATGGATCAGATCTAAGCTCCGCAGTCCTGCCACATCCAGTTGTGAATGGTAGTAGCCAATTAAACAACTCATGGAGGAGAAGGCTCCACAAATAGCCCCATCCTCAATGATGGAGGAGCCCAGCACATCAGTGCAAAAGATAAGGCTGAAACATTTTCTACAATCTTCAGCCAGAAGTGCCGAGTGGATGATCCATCCCGGCCTCCTCCAGAGGTTTCTAGCATCACAAATGCCAGTCTTCAGCCAATTTGATTCACTCCACATGATATCAAGAACTGGTTGAAGGCACTGGATACTGAAAAGGCTGTGGGCCCTGACAATAATCTGGCAATAGCACTAAAGACTTGTGCTCTAAAACTTGCCGCACACCTAGCCAAGCTGTTCCAGCACACAGAGGATAAACAAGAGGAGGTACTGATGGCTGTAAGGAAGGAAAAGGAGGTAGAAATTGAGAATTCTGAAATTGACCTTCTTCTGATTAAATTGGACAATGCCTAAGTACTTAAGAATCTAAATGTAATGTTAGGTTACCTTCCAGATGATTGTTGGAGTGATTTGAATGAGCTAATGCAGCCACACAAAGCAATCTGTGGAAACAAATGGGGGGAAAACAGCAGTGTATGATGTTGATGTGAAAAACGCAGTTTCAATAAGGCAACACCCAATCAGATTAAATCCAGTACAATTAGCTCAAGTGCAGAAAGAAATTGAACTCTGCTTCAAAATGACATCACAGAGCCCAGTTACAGTAATTGGAGTTCACCCATTGTAATGGTGCCAAAACCGGATGGTTTTTTTTCACAAAGAATATGTATTCACAAAGAATATGTATTGATTACTGAAAAGTGAATGTAGTAACAAAGGCCGATTCATATCCTATTCCACAATAGGAGGATTGTATCAACCCATATCACAAAAATTGACTTGCTGCGAGGATATTGGCAAGTACTTTTATTGGAAAAGACAAAAGAGATATCAGTTTTTGTGATGCAGGATGGGCTATCTCAATGCAAAGTAATGCACCAGCAACATTTCAGAGACTAACAAACAAAGCAATTGAAGGGCTGAGCAATTGTGCTGTTTCAATTGATGACTTAGTTGTATTCAGTCAAAGTGGGAGCAACATTTACAACATTTAAGTGAACTGTTTGATTGACTGCAGGAAGCCAATTTGGTGGTAAATTTGGTTAAAATGAATTTATGAAAGCCCAAGTTACATATTTAGGCCACAGTGTTGCACATGGTCAAGTGGACCCATGAGATGCAAAAGTGAAAGGTATTGTGGAATTCCCAGTGCTTAAAACAAAATGGGAAGCTTTGAGATTTCTAGGCATCGGTGAATTTCATTGGAAATTTGTGCCAAATTTCAGCAGTGTAGTTGCTCCACTAACTGGATTGTTAAAAAAAAATTGAAAATTCTAATTCACACAGGAGTGTTAGAATGCATTCAACAGCTTGAAAGCTGTACTAAATACTACACCTGTTCTATCAGCACCTGATTATACAAAACAGTTTAAATTGGCTATCGACACCAGTGATGTGGGTGTTGGTAATGTGTTGCTACAAGAAGATGAACTGGGAATTGAGAAGCTATAGGATATTTCTCACGGAAGTTAAATGTACATCAGAGGAAATATTCAACTTTAGAGAAAGAGGCTTTAAGTTTGATATTAGCTTTGCAGCATTTTGAAGTGCACGTTGCAAATAATTCTTCAGAGGCAGTTATATATATTGACCACAATCCTTTGAAGTTTCTGAAGAAGTTTTGTGAAAATGAAACCATCTTTTTGAAATTATGATAGTTCTTTTTTTGCAGGAGGGAGGTGTGAGAATGGATTTTTAAAAAATATTTTTGGGAAATATTGTGTAACACTGTGAAGAAGGCTGTGTGTGCGTTTTTGTGTGTAAATGATTTAATTAAGCTGGGGAAAGGTGCTAGAGACAGGTTATCTGGGAAGTTTAAGACATGAAAAGATAAAGGCATTAGATTTGTGGCATTGTAAGGAGATAGCATGGTGGGTTTGAGGTACAACTAAATAGGTTGGATATAACATTTACATCTTTAGAAAAGTTGAGAGCTCATTTGAATGTCAAAGTGAAGTCAGAAGTGACAAGAAACATTTTTGCATCTTACAGGAGCTCCATTATTGACCCAAAAGCAGAGACAAAATAGAAACATGAAAGATTTTATATTGGGAAGGATTTGAGCTTCAAAGTGGTGTGAGAACAACGGAACCTGAGATGAAAGCAGGGAAAAGATGTTTTTGACTTACTGTGGAGAGTTTAGTTTGGCAGTTGGCTGTTGGCTGTGTGAGGAAGACCTCTGGGAAACAGCCCTAGGCTGGGAAAGAAGGCAGTTTGAATGAACCATCTCGTCAGACCAGAAAAAGTCTTAGGTTGCAAAAAGCAGTCTTGATCTGAAGTCTTGGGTTTCCACAGCAGAGTGGAAGAGAGTTTAAGAGGTCATGTGGCATTCCTTTATTAACTCTACAGCAGTTTGCCTTGGGTAATATTACTGAATTTTTATAGTTAAACATCTATAAGGGAGCATTGCTTGGAAGGTGTTTGCTTTTGGGTCTGACCAAGTAGTAAGTCTTTTGGGAGGATGTTTCATAAGACTAATTTTAATTGTGTAACTGTAATATTGTTTGTTTAAGTTTTCTTTTCTTCATGTTAATAACATTTTTACTTTTAATTTTTAAAATCCCAGAAGTGTTACTGGACTTCTTGCTGCTGAGATCAGTGTGTTTTCTTCTCATTTTCAGTATATAAATGAAAGAAAAGCCCGTAAGCCAAGGTTCCCCCTGGGATTTTGTTTGCTCAGCAGTTAGCACCTGCTGTGGTCATAACAACCCTCTCTGATGCCTTCACTTCCTTCAAAAAGTGAGGCACCCAGAACGAGACACAATACCCTAGTTGAGGCCAAACAAGTATTTTATAAAGGTCTAACATAACTTCCTTGCTTTTGTACTCTATGTCCCCAATGATAAAGCTTAGGACTCTATGCTTTATTAACTGTTTCTTCAACCTGCCCTAAATCACCTTCAATGATTGATGTACATATATGCCCAGTTCCCTCTGCTCCTGTATCCCATTTAGAATTGTACCCTTTATTTTATACTGCCTCTCTGCCTCCTTCCTACCAAAATGAATTACTTCACATTTCTTGGCATTACATTTTATCTGCCTTTTGTCTGCCCATTCCACTAACCAGGCTATACCCTTTTGAAGTTTTACACTATCATCCTCATGGTTCACAATACTTTCAAGTTTCGTATCATCTGCATATTTTGAAACTGTGCCATATGCACCAAAGTTATTAGTACATATCAGGAAGAATAGGAGCTGTAACATAGATCCCTGGAGAACTCTACCTTCCTCCAGTCTGAAAAGGTACCTTTCTCCATTACTCTTTGCTTCCTGAGACTCAAAAAAATTATATCCATGTTGCTACTATTCCTTTTACCCCAAGAACTCTAATTTTGCTCCCAAGTCTGTTATGTAGTACTTTTTCAAATGCTGAGTGTATTTCTTACAGCTCTTTATGTGACTGGTCGACTGAGGCATTGTTGCTTAGCACTGGACTTGAGTGCAGCAGGAAATGTGGCAACCTGGACGTACATTCACATAAGAATTAGTTCCTATTTCTTTATGAATATTATAACAATATAAAAAGATGACTTAAAAAAAAAGTTAAGAGCAAGAAATTAGAATATGAGAGAAGCAAGCAAAACCCAGGCAGTAGGAGCTTCTATAAGTCATAAAAATTAGCTAGATGTTGGTTCTTTAGAGGATGCCACCAGGGAACTAATAATGGGAAACAAGGAAATGGCAGAGATTTTTATCCAGCATTTAAATGTCTATTCACAGTAGAAGACAAAAAAATCCATCCCAAGATAGTAGAAAATCAATGGACAAATGGGAGGGGGGATTTAAAACAACCTCTATCACAAGAGAAGAAGCACTAGGAAAACTAATAGGACTAAAGGCTGACAAGTTGCTTGAACCTGATGGTGATTTCACGCTGACGTGTTTCCAAACTGCACATAAGTGACGTGCACCTGGCAAACATCCTCGGGTTTTAAAAGAACTGCTGCAGGGCTAGTGGATTCATTGGTTGTAATCTTGCAAAATTCCTTAGATTCTGCAAAAGTCCCAGCAATTTGGAAAACAGCAAATATAACAACTCTATTCAAGAAAGGAAGGAGACAGAAAGCAGGGAACGAGAGACCAGTTAACCTATGTAATTGGGAAAATGTTGGAATCTATTATTAAGGAAGCATTAGCAGGAAATTCAGAAAATCGAAGCATAATCAAGCAGACTCAATGGTTGGAACTTTCCGTGCCTGCTGGCATCGGGCCTGCTCAGTAGCATGAGCGGGCAATATGGCGGACAATATGACATCGTGAAACCAGTTTGTGATCGTCCGCTTAGCCCACTGATGGCAGGCTGCATTTCCCACCATTGGACGTCGAGAATCTAATTTCAATACATCTGCATATCATTATAAGGCCAGCCCACCAGAATCATCCCTCCTCGCTGAATTGTCCGACCACGTCAGCATGACTGCATGCTAACATGTTTCCAAACTGCACATAGGTAATGTGCACCTGGCGAACTCCACTTTGCTCAGGACTTCAAGGTTTGTTTGCTTATCTTGCTTCGGGCAACACTCACAGTTATCAGCGCCAGGCTTTGCAGGCAGCACCGCAGCATTTTTAGGGGGGGCTCACTGGCAGGTCGCTACTCAAGTCACAAGGCAGGAGTGGCTTTGAATGGCAAAGGACCAGGGCTTGCTTGGCGAAGGTGGAGAGGTGACTCCAGGCAAGGGAAGAGGCTGCATGGTGAGGGCTGTACTAAGGAAAGAGATGTGCAATGATTTGCGTAGGGCCACAGGTTGAACTGTGCAAGTGGCCTCAAGATGGTGAGGGCCAAGGAGGCAGTCTCCAGAGCAGATGAGGCCAGATGGAGATGTGAGGGTGTGTATGAAAGAGTGAGTGGTGATGTCCCTTGAGCTGGCAGTGAGTGAGATGCCAGTGAATGTGTGATGGGCTTGATTGTGTGGGATTAGAGTGATGAGATGGTTGCCATACCCTGGCTGCATGGATGAGATCATTCATCCTCTTTCTGCATTGGATGGCCAACCTCGTCTGTGCAGACACAAAAACAAAAAATGCTGGAAAAACTCAGCAGGTCTGACAGCATCTGTGGAGAGAAAGGTAGAGTTAACGTTTTGAGTCCATATGACGTTGCTTCAGAGGTAAAGGGAAGTAGAAATGTGGTGAAATATATACTGTTTAAGGGAGGTGGAACAGGTGAAGCTGGATAGAAGGCTAGCAATTGGTGGAAGCAAAGGAGAGATTGCGAAATATGTCATAAACAGAAAGTCAAAGGGTTGTTAATAGTGGTGATGCTGGCTAAAGGAGGTGCTAATGGTGACATTAAGAGTGGAAAGCAGAATGTGGTAATGGCAGGACCAGGGTAAACACTCTGAAAAGTGCCAGATGGCCCTAGTGGGGGTGCGGTGGGGGAGGGGACGGTGGTGGGAAATAAAGATCGAAAAGGCTAAAAGCTGGGGATAAAACAATGAATAAAAATGGAAATAAATTTTTCAAAGGTTGGTGGTGGATGGCTCGCATCCCTAGAAGCAAAGAGCCGACTTGCTCCACGCCAGCCCACCCCACAACCATAATGCTCTGCGGACTGGCTAAATAGGCTGCCAGTGGCACTCCCATCCCTCAGGATCTGCCAGACAATCCGACTGGTACCTCCAGCAGCTCCAGCAGTGTCAAGAGTGCAATTGTAGGCTCTTCCGGGACTGCAAGCAGGCCCAAGGCCAATGGATCCCAGAGCATGGTAACTCCGGGGTCTTGGGCGAGGAGGATTTGGGCATTTTGGGGATGGGGGGGCGGTGGTGGTGAGGTGGTGGGGGCTGATGTGTTTTCTAGGGTAGGTGGTTTGGAAGAAAAGGGGTACTATCTTAGGAGGGTTGCTGTCTGATGTACAAAGAGCACTGCCAACACCCCCTCCCTTAAGATAGTGACCCACCTTCCCTCCTGCTTTTTTGAAAAGGCTTTTTAAGAAGATGGTCTGTCCACACCCTGTCTGACTGGAAACAGTCTAAAGAGAACACTCTTGAAGTAGCCTACCTGCATGGCAGCAGCACCATGCATGACAGTAACCAGGGATTTGTATGTAGTTAATAAAGAGCAATAAATGGTTCACGTTTAGACATATAAGTCTCAAGATCTCATAATTGAGATACATAGCAATGGCACCACAATATAACATGATGATCAGTGGTGATAATGCAACTGATGCTGGGTCGTTAAATACATTAAAGGTTGAGTTATACAGATTTTTGATCTACAAGGGAAATAAGGGCTATGCGGCGGGAGGGGGTGGGGAGGGGTGGGGTGCAGGCAAGAAAGCGGAATTAAGGCCACAATCAGGTCAGTCATGATCTTATTGAATGGTAGAGCAGGTTTGAGGGGTCAAATGACCTATTCCTGCTCCTATTTCTTGTGATCTTATGTTCTTATGAAAGCATCATCATAGTTGTTTCACAGACAATGACGAGCAAAGACCAGATGACTCTCAACCACAGGTGAGTAAGGCAATGAAGGTAGAGGTGGAGTAAAAATTTAGGGCGGGGTTTTACCAAAAGAGTGGATGTTACTTCATGGGGGTGGTTTCTGGTTTGGAAGTCCACACAGGTGTGAGGCAAAACTTTGCCTGTGGTATTGCCATGGGAAGGAAATTGAGAGCTGGCAGGCAGGGGAGGTGACAACGTGAGGATGGCAGGCTGTATGCTGCACAATCAGAAGGCTGGCAGCACTGGAGCCTCAGCAGCGCCAACAAGAGAGGTGCTTGCTGCTGAGACAGTTAGGAGGGGTCTCATGGAGGAGTGAGCATATCTTTATCTGTTTTGGGTCAAACAGGCAGGGCCTGGTGAATGGAGGGGAAACCCCTCTAGCGACAGCGTGTGGGAGGGGTTTGCTGCTAGCACCACCACTCCCTGGGCCACAGAGCCTCCGGCTCTGACGGCCTCACTTGGAGGCTGCAGGGAGGCCACTTCCATGCAGCTGGCCACCTCTCCACATGCCAGGAGACTGCTCCAAAGACAAAACAGCAATCAACAAAGTTGTTGAACTACATAACAAAAACAGTAGACAAAGTTAGAAGTTTGTTTCTAAGGAAGGTAATGAAAGGAAAGGGGAATTAAATTTCTAAAGCTGGTCCATAACATTCTATAGGAATTGGCAATCTCTCCATCAGCACTTTTCTATTTAAAGGTCAGAGTGACCAGGATGATAACCTACATCATCAGCCTAGTAGAATACAAGTCATCAGAACCAGTAATTCCACGGCACAGGAGATGGCATACCGAGCATTGTGTCCAATTCTGGGCAGACTGAGAACTGTTGCCAGCCAAGGAGTATTGCACTTAAATGCTGATTGGAACTTCCCCAGCAGAGGGTCTAAGACCACGAGCTGTTTCAGCGAGGCTCCTCACTATTTTCCCTGCTCCCCAGCTCCCTGGCCCCGAGCCTGTTGCCCCAGGGCTGGTAAAATTCCACCCTGCTCTGAAGGGTTAGGTCACATCTCTTTTTCAGCTGATGATCAGACTTCACAGAGTCTGATTTTAAAATGAGGATGCTTCTAAGCACAGAATCATAGCGTTATTGATCACTGTGTTCTTAGCTTACAATAGGTAAAGTTCTCTGTGAAGCAGTCCAGAGGTCACTTCTGTATAAGAATAAGAATCCATTAATTGCATTGCAATCCATCATGGAATATATGGAAATTGCTGGATAATTTGCCCCAGGCTTGGAAATATATCGCTGTTCCTTCACTGTCGCTAGGTCAAAAACATGAAACTCCCTCCCTAATAGCACTGTGGGTGTACCTACACCACTGGGACTTCAGCAGTTCAAGAAGGTGGCTCACCACCACTTTCTCAAGGGTAATTAGGGATGGATAATAAATGCTGGCTTTGCTAATGATCTCAACATCCCAATAACAATTTTTTTTTATAGATTCCCCTCAGGCAGAGACTTTGGCATCCACTTCTGACTGACTGAAACGTTACCAAATCTTATTGGCGGCCATCAGGTCTGCTCTTATGCAGAAAAATCAATGCGGTGAGCCAGTGACTAACAGGTGTGGCTGAAGCTGGCACAGATGAGGGGTTTTCTCACAGGATAACCTACCTCCTCTGATTTCTAAATTCTACTGTGTTGGCTTTGTATTACAACAATCTATTGGCTTTGTTGATTGGTGCTTTGCATTGGCTGGACAGAGTGAGCATGGAGCCTGCAAAGGCTCCTTGAAGTGAACTTCCATGGGCGATTCTGCCATGTGCATTCTCACATTGTCCCAGCGGAAGAATTGTGGAAATTTGAGAGAAACAGTGTAAATGACATTTGCAGTGATTTTCCAGGGTTTCTGCGACACTTCCGTTGAAGTTGTGCACAAAAGCAAGAACCTCCCGTGATAACTCACCGACAGAGTTCTTTTTCAATGCCATGCTTTAAATTGTCTGAGGGGTTCTTCTTAATAAATTTCCTTCTTCCTAATTTGACTTTTTTACATAACAGCACTGTAAAAATTCAAGTTGTTGTTGTTGTTAATACAGTAATTGGATAAAAATAGCACACAGAAAAATGTAAATGAGTAATTTGTTGGTGGAGTTTGCTGACCACAATTTCCACTTTTATAGATAGCCCAGACCTTCCATTCCCTGGAGGGTCGTACCACTTGGGGACCTTTGGAAGTCCTCAGGCAAGAACTGCATGGGAATTACCTGGAATGTTTCAACATCCATTGGGTAATTTCCCTGCACCTGGAACCCTCTGAAACTTAAAGTCGGAGACTTTAGATGGTTCCGACTCACTTAGCAAAATAGTTACCCAGGAAATGTTAGAAGGATTAAAACCATTGCTAACTCGTGGATAACCATGGTACTTACTCCCCCCTGACCACAGAACCCCACCCCCCACTCCCCAACTATCCCCCTACCACTTGATTACTCCACACTCCCCAACCCCCGACTACCTGACTATCCTCCAACACTCCACTCCATGACCCATTCTATTCACTTACCTTACATATTTACCTTCTCTTCTGTCAAAGTGGCTGGGACATTTATATTTACAGGAATACTGCAGCTCCTGTGGTAAAAAAGGAGCCCCTGACGATCCTGCACTACACTAAGGACTCTAGGAGCAGCTACACTGCAAGTTTCTGAGCAGGCCTGAATCAGAAGACTGGATAAGAAATGTGCAGCTCCAGACTAAGGTAAATAAAAAGTAGCAGAATGGCAATCTGACAGTGATTGCCATTCCATTGAAGATTTGGAAGATTTGAAATGAAATTATGTTGTCTGCAGTGGTATTTTTACACTATTAGCATCTAGTATTTAATTGCTTTTATTCCCTTCAGTATATTACACCTGTTATTGCCACTAAGATACCTTTCCTACTGTTTATTAATTGCAGATGTTGATCCGAACATACAAAAAAAATTCAATTAAAGCAATAATTAAAGGGTACAGTGAAATAAAAAGGTCTGGTAGCATCAAAAGCACCAGTGTTATTCAGGTATAATTAAAGCTCAACTGAAGTAGAAATAATAATGTTTGTACGCATGATATTGTTACAGTGTCTTTGTTTTCCCAGCAATGTCTTATAAATAGCAGCGGGACTATAAAGGCCGAAGAGAAATATATGGGAACAAGGCACTTTCCATTCAGATGAACATGAAGTACATGTAAAAACAAATAAATAATTTAGCTTTATCAAAGTAGAGGTGTCAGAATTTTTTTAACGGGTTCTCATAGATCTATGTCATCAGCTGCCCTATGTCCTAAATACCTTCTGTAATTGTGACTTAAAAATGTCTATTTCTGAAGATCATTGCTGCACCAAACTTGCAGGGCAGAATTTTATGTCAGCACAGCAGGCATTCACCATAAAATCGGACATGGTGACATCAGAAAGAGAGTGTGGCATAAAGTCAAAAGCTCACCCGCCTTCTGATACAGGCCAATTAAGAGCTAGTTGTGGCAACTAGCCATTTGCGAATGTACTGTGATTTTTCACTGGCTGCACGATTTAATAGTGGTTGCCCAGGGAGAGAATTGTAGCAGGGTCACCCAAGCAGCAGAAGGGCATAATGAAAGACACCATCAGAGGAGCACAATGAAGAGTTGGAGAGACTGCTGAGAAACATTTTTTATGAACACTTTGAGGGAATAGCATAGTGGTATTGTCGCTAGACTAGTAATCCGGAGACCCGGGGTAATGTTCTGGGGACCTAGATGGCGGGATTTGAATTCACTAAAAAAAAAATCTGAAATTAAAAGTCTAATGATGACCATGAAACCATTGTCGATTGTTGTAAAATCCAATCTGTTTGCTAATGCCCTTTAGGGATGGAAATCTGTGCTCCTTACCTGGTCTGGCCTACAAGTGATTCCAGGCCCACGCCAGCAATGTGGTTGGCTCTTAAAACCATCCACTCAGTTGTATCAAACCACTACAAAGTCTCTGGTACTGACCTAGGTACTGGAAACAACAATGGCAAACTCAGCCCTGTCAACCCTGCAAAGCCATCCTTACTAACATCTAGGGGATAGTGCCAAAACTGGGAGCACTGTCTCACAGAATAGTCAAAGAAACAGCCTGACATAGTTATCCTCATGGAATCATATCTCTCAGATAATGTCCCAGACACCACCATCACCATGCCTGGGTATGCCCTGTCCCACCGGCAGGAGAGGCCCAGCAGAGGTGGTGGTATACAATCAGGGGAGAGTTGCCCCGAGGAGTCCCTAACATCAGCTCTGGACCCCATGAGTCTCATGGCATCAGGTCAAACGTGGGCAAGGAAACCTCCTGCTGATTACCATGTACCGCCCTCCCTCAGCTGATGGATCAGCGCTCCTTCATGTTGAACACCACTTGGAGGAAGCACTGAGGGTTGCAAGGGTTAAGAATGTACTCTGGGTGAGGGACTTCACTGTCCATCACCAAGACTGGCTCAGTAGGACCACTACTGACCGAGCTGGCTGAGTACTAAAGGACATAGCTGCTAGACTGGGTCTGCGGCAGGTGGTGAGGGAAACAAGAGGGAAAAACATCCTTGATCACATCCTCACCAACCTGCCTGCCGCAGATTTATGTGTCCATGACAGCATCGGTAGGAGTGACCACCGCACAGTCATTGTGGAGACAAAGTCCTGCCTTCACATTGAGTATATCC
This sequence comes from Carcharodon carcharias, assembly GCF_017639515.1. Taxonomy (NCBI): domain Eukaryota; kingdom Metazoa; phylum Chordata; class Chondrichthyes; order Lamniformes; family Lamnidae; genus Carcharodon; species Carcharodon carcharias. Next base: position 127,857,964 of record NC_054467.1, on the reverse strand, counting down.
TCCATTGTGTTGTGTGGTTCTACCACTGTGCTAAATGGGATAGAATTTGAACAGTTCTAGCAACTGAAGACTGGGCATCTATGAGGCGCTGTGGGCCTTCAGCAGCAGAATTGTACTCAAACACAATCTGTAACTTCATGATCTAGCATATTCCCCACTCTACCATCAACAGCAAGACAGGGTATCAACCCTGGTTCACTAAAGAGTGCATGAGTGCATGCCAGAAACAGCACCAGACATACCTAAAAATGAAGCGTCAATCTGGTAAAGCTATAACATCAGGCTACTTGCGTGCCAAACAGCACAAACAGCAAGTGATAGACAGAGATAAGTGATCGCACGATGATCGGATGCAGTCCTGCCACATCCAGTCATAAATGGTGATGGACAATTAAACAACTCACTAGAGGAGGAGTCTCCACAAATATCCCCATCCTCAGTGATGGAGGAGCCCAGCACATCAGTGCAAAAGATAAGGCTGAAGCATTTGCTACAAATTTCAGCCAGAAGTGCCAAGTGGATGATCCATCACGGCCTCCTCCAGAGGTTCCCAACATCACTGATGCCAGCCTGCAGTCAATTTGACTCACTCCTCATGATTTCAAGAAATGGCTGATGGCACTAGATACTACAAAGGCTATGGGCCTTGACAATATTCCAGCAGTATTATTGAAGACTAGTGCTCCAGTACTTGCCATGTCCCCAGCCAAACTGTTGCAATACAACTACAACACTGGAATCTACCCGGCTATGTGGAAAATTGCCCAGGTATGTACTATCCATAAAAAGCAGGACAAATTCAGCCTGGACAATTACCATCAGTCTACTCTCGATCGTCAGTAAAGTAATACAAGGGGTCATCAACAGTGCTATCAAGTGGCACTTTCTTAGTAATAACCTGCTCACTGCCACCTAGTTTGGGTCCTGCCAGGGCCACTCAGCTCCTGATCTCATTACAACCTTGGTTCAAACATGAACAAAAGAGCTGAACTCCCGAGGTGAGGTGAGAGTGACTTGACATCAAGGCCTCATCTGACCGAGTGTGGCATCAAGGAGCCCTAGCAAAACTGGAGTCAACGGGAAACAGAGGGAAAGCTCTCCACTGGTTGGAATCATACCTAGCACAATGGAAGATGGTTGTGGTTGTTGGAGGTCAATCATCTCAGCTCCAGGGCATCACTGCAGGAGTTCCTCAGGATGGTGTCCTCGGCCCAACCGTCTTCAACTGCTTCATCCATGACCTTCCTTCCATCATAAGGTCAGAAGTGGGATGTTTGCTGATGATTACACAATGTTCAGCACCAGTTGTGACACCTATGATGCTGAAACAGTCAATGTCCAAATGCAGCAAGACCTGGACAATATCCAGGCTTGGGCTGACAAGTGATAACTAACATTTGCGCCACACAAGTGTCAGGCAATGACCATCTCCAACAAGAGAGAACCCAACAATTGCCCCCATGCATTCAACAGCATTACCATCATTGAATCCCCTACTATCAACATCCTGGGAGCTACCATTGACCAGAAACTGAACTGGACTAGCCATATAGATACTATGGCTACAAGAGCAGGTCAGAGGCTGGGAATAGTGCGATGAGTAACTCACCTCCTGACTCCCCAAATACTGTTCACCATCTACAAGGCACAAGTCAGGAGTGTGATGAAATGCTCCCTACTTGCCTGGATGAGTGCAATTCCCACAACACTCAAGAAGCTTGACACCTTCCAGGACAAAGCAATCTGCTTGATTAGCACCCCTTCTACAAGCACTCACTCCCTTCATCAACAACACACAGTAGCAGCAATGTGTACCATCTACAAAATGCACTGCAGGCATTCGCCAACCCTCCTTCGATAGCATCTTCCAAACCCACAACCACTACCATCTAGAATGACAAGGGCAGCAGATAGATGGGCAAAGCTGGAAGCTCCCCCACAAGTCACTCACCCTCCTGACTTGGAAATATATATTTGTGTTCCTTCACTGTCGCTGGGTCAAAATCCTGGAACTCCCTTCCTAACAGCATTGTGGGTGCACCTACACCATATAGACCGCAGCAATTCAAGAAGGCAGCTCATCACCACCTTCTCAAAGGCAACTAGGAATGGGCAATAAATGCTGGCCCAGCCAGCCACACCCACATCCCATGAATGAGTAATAAAAAAAAAGTCTGATGTTGAGTCAGTGAATGGACCAGTTGTAAGTGCAATATTTGGAAGAGGAGCTTCAGCCAGGTAAGGACCATCACAGGGCAGGCTGAAACAAATGAGGCCATATGAATAGTTCCCACCAATGGAGGCTCCTTAAGTGAGGTTGTGGGAAGGAGAAAAGAGCAACGGGCCAGGGCAGCAGCAGCCAGCTGTTCAAGCATATGAATTGCATAGTGATGCTGAAGGGACAGAAAGCCTCAGAGAGAAGCGTGGGCAGGACTTTCCATGGAGAAGTCATTACCCTGAAGAAAGGGTGTATGGGCAGCACTCAAATTGCCTCCAGACGACAGGCTCCCAGAAGGCTGCATCTCTCTGGACAGGCGATCACATCCATCAGCGAGATGCTTGCAGGGGAGATAAGTTCTAACTGTGTGGGAGGCCATCCAATGCCTGTGGCACTGTAGGTCATGGAGGCCTTAAATTTTTAAGCCTTGGATCCTTTCAAGGATCAATAGGAGATGTCTGTGGTGTATCATAATCACCAGCCCATTGTTGTATCATGATGGTAACTGATGCATTGTTCAAGAGAGTAGACAACCTCATCAAGTTTACCACTGACAATATACAGCAAAACCCCAAGGCAGCAAGAGGATCTGGGGGAATTCTGTGATTCCCTAAGTGCAAGGGGCCATCAGCTGCACACATGTGGCCTTAAGGCACCCATAGGTACCTGAGGATCTGGACTGGTCTGGTGCTGATGGTGAGATCAGCGCTGCTTTACCAAGTGAGGATCCAGCAGTGCAACATCCATCAGAGAGCCATGCTGTGAGTGATGTGTCCTCTTTCACAGGCCACTGCCATGCACTAATTATCTCCCCTTGCTTTTGCAGGCACATCCGGGAGACAGTCGATGGAATCTCCAACCCAGGGCCTCCAATCAGGCCCTGAAGAAACCTCTGAAAAGGAATCTGGAGGCACCCTCCCTGAAGTCCTATCACAGCGCTTACCCACACCCTCCACCAGTGTAGAGACACACACCTCGGTGGGACCTAGCTTTAGAGTAGCCCCGAGATCACACTCTGGTGAGCACATCACACTGTCTAATCCACTGCAGGTGGAGGGAGGGACTTCCCAGGTGTCTGGCACTCTAAGGGCTGCTGGAGGCAAATATTTGCTGAGACCGAGTCGGATGATGAGCCTCTGGACTTGGTCATGTCACAGTTGCTGGAGCTGCTAAGGGCAGCCATGAGAATTTTGTGACCCAGGAAGGATTTCACACCATGTGCAGAGAGTGTATGATCACCAGCTGCAGCACATCCTGCAGGTGTGAGCACGGTACCGTGGGAATAGCCACAATGCCTATATCCTCAGGCATTCCCAGGTGCCACAGCTGTTTGTGTTTCCAGCTCCGCTAGATGGCTGGTTAATAGGAGATAAGGACTATCGATTAATGAGATGGCTTATGAGATTGATTATGCATCTATGCTCAGAGGTGGAGGAGAGGTACGATGTGACCATAACAACCATAGAGAAGACCATTGGTCTGTTCAAATATGATTCCGCCATCACAACTAATCAGCTGGCATCTTGCCATTCGCACCAGCTCATGTCTCTTTGTTCATTGCTTGCTGTGCGCTGCACAACTTGGCATTACAGAGTGGGGCAAAACTGGCAGATGAGGATATCAGTTAATAAAGTATACTGGGTTTATAAATAGGGGCATGGAGTACTGAAGTAAGGAAGTTATAATAAACCTGCAAAAAGCACTGGTTTGGCACCAACTGGAATATTGCATCCAGTTCTGGGTATCACAGTTTAGGAAAGATGTGAAACCATTAGAGAGGATGCAGAAAAGATTCACAGGAATGATATGGTTCCAGGGATGAGGGATGTCTGTTATGTGAGTTGGCAGTTGTGGGCGAGGGGGTGGGTGGGGTGATTTTATGGAGCCTGCAGGTACAGGGAGACTTTATTAGGTGGGATGCGAAATTTTGAATTCTCGATGGTGGGTTGAGATGCAGAGATTAAGTCAGTGGTGTGTCTTGGCATATTGAACATTGCACAGGCCTTTGATGGGTTTGTACTTGTAATGTCATGAACTCATTCGTGTGAAACAGTTTTTAATAAAGTCTACCTTTGGGATACAGTCAGCTGTGCACGAGAATGTTGTGGCACCCAGTTCACGATCTTTTAAAGCTGGCATATACCAGTCTACTTTGTGCAGTTGTGTGTAAGATCAGCAGTTTTCCTTGTCTAACTCTACTGCACAAGGGAGGGGAGCGAGAGAATGGCAACATTCAATGAGGCTCAGGGTCACAGAGTAGCATGTCCCACAGATTGGCGAGAGCAACATTGGACACTAACAAGATCGTTCCATAAAGAGTAAACAAAAAACACAGCATTATTTCTTCCACAAGAAAAAAATGCTTCTAACTTCCCTGTAATCATCAAGATGTGCAAGCTTGAGACACATCAGTACATTTATCTCCCTGACTAAGCTAATCTCAACAAATAATGATGATGCATATCTAAATAAAGTGAAATCAATGCAATGTGAAATATTTACAAGTGAAATTTAAATTTGAAAAACACCAATGCCACCTTTGTGCTCTCAAGTCTCATGTTAATGGCAATGGAGTTGGGCAGGAAAGTTATGGCTGTGATTGTCACTGTTTGACCAGGAGGCTCATTTATAGGTCAGCTGCTTTATTAGCTGACGGAGAATTTCACCAATGAACAGCTTCCTCCGCCTCTGAGTCACACATTTCCCTTGTACACTGCTGGCATTTAGAATTTTAATTGTAATCAAGTGGGAATGTAGAAAAAAGAGAGAGCATAAGTGGTGGATGGTTCAAGTTACAAAATCGAGAATGGCACAATGTTTAGAAAACCCTGGCTATAGATGGATTGGAAGAGCTAGGACTGTTTTCCTTGGAGAAGAGAAGGTTGAGAAGAGATTTGATAGAGATATTCAAAATCATGAGAGGTCTAGACAGAGTAGAGAGGGAGAAGCTGTTTCCATTGTTGGAAAGATCAAGAACTAAGGATTGCAGATTGAAGGTAATTGGCAAAAGAAGCAACGATGACATGAGGAAAACCTTTTTTACACAGCGAGTGGTTAAGGTATGGAATCAATTGCCTGAGAGTGTGGTGGAGGCAGGTTCAATTGAGGCATTTAAAGGGGGACTAGATCATTATCAGAAAAGGCAAAATGTGCAGGGCTATGTGGAAAAGGTGCAGTATGACACGAGGTGAATCGCTTCCGCAGAGTTCCAGAACAGAAGGGGGCTGAATTCTATTTTTTTAGCATTCATTCACGAGACGTGAGATTCGCTGGCTGGACCAGCATTGATTGCCCATCCATAATTGCCCTTGAGAAGGCGGTGGTGAGCTGCCTTCTTGAACTGCTGCAGTCCATGTGGTGTAGATACACCCACAGTGCTGCTAAGGAGGGAGTTCCAGGATTTTGACCCAGCGACAGTGAAGGAACGGCGATATATTTCCAAGTCAGGATGGTGAGTGACTTGGAAGTGAACTTCCACGTGGGGCTGTTCCCATCCATCTGCTGCCCTTGTCCTTCTAGATGGTAGTGGTTGTGGATTTGGGAGAAGCTATTGAAGGACCCTTGGTGAATTCTTGCAGTGCATTTTGTAGATGGTACACACTGCTGCTACTGTGCATTGGTGGTGGAGGGAGTGAGTGCTTGTGGGTGTTGTGCCAATCAAGTGGGCTGCGTTTTCCTGGGCAGTGCCCAGCTTCCTCAATGTTGTGGGGAGTATTCCATCACACTCCTGTAGATGGTGGACAAGCTTTGGGAAGTCAGGAGATGAGTTATTTGGCGCACGGTTCCTAACCTCTGACCTGCTCTTGTAGCCATAATATTTATATGGATAGTCCAGTTCAGTTTCTGGTCAATGGTAACCTCCAGGATGTTGATAGTGGGGGATTTTGTGATGGTAATGCCATTGAACATCAAGGGGCGATGGTTGGATTCTCTCTTGTTGGAGATCGTCATTGCCTCACACTTGTGTGGTGTGAATGTTACTTGCCACTTGTCAGCCCAAGCCTGGATATTGTCCAGATTTTGCTGCTTTTTGACATGGACTGTTTCAGTATCTGAAGAATCATGAATGATGCTGAACATCATGCAATAATCAGTGAACATCCCCATTGATTCTATGATATCCTCAAGAGAAACCCCTATCTGACCTATATATGACTCCAGTCCCACACTATGGATGGAATTTTCCCAAATTTGCACTAAGTTGAGTAGTGGCGGGTAAAACAGCGTGCTGCTTGTCGACGGTAATGGGTTTTAATGCTGTATCGTCCCAAGCCCGCCTTATTATTTATGTACTCCCCAAGAACATGGTGGGCTCCTCATTTGCCAGACTGCCATCACCCGGCTGTTTCATAATGTTGGGCACCATGTCTGAAGGCCAGCCACAAGCACAACGCTTATTGCTTCCAGCTCACCACAGCTGCCCGAGAGACCTGGCCTTCAAGTCAAGAAGACTGCAGCATCCGGTTTAACGACTGGTCCCTCGAGTGACTGATGGATGCCTTGGAGGCCTGCCAGGATGTCCCGTACCCCTGTTCTGGCCACAGGATGGGCAGCAATGTGACCAATCTGGCTTGGGAGGCAGTGACAGTGGTGGTCAGTGCCAACGCTCTTCAGAAGAGGACAGCCACCCAGTGCTGCAAGAGGACGAATGATCTCCTCCGTTCCGCCAGGGTAAGTCACACTTTTCATCACTTCCACCTCACACACTCACAAACCTAGCACATATCCACAGGGCCCTCACTCACTGCCAGTGCGAGGGACATCACCATTCACTCATTTACATACACCATCATTGTCCTCAGCATTTCTATGGGACCACTCACCACCCATACAAGCCAGGCATACTTCTCATCTGGCCCCACAGGCGCCTGCTTACTCCTTCTCCATCCCCATCCATGCCGGACAAACTGGCACACAACAAGAGACAGAGGTCAGTCACTGGTGGAGGAATGCCTGAAATCAAGGTCCTCATGGACTTTGATAACAGCCATCCAGCTGGTCGGTGAGGTTCTGGACCGATCCTGTGCTGATGGTGAAGTCGGTGGTGCTAGACCTAGTGAAGATCCAGCAGTGCATCATCCATCAGACAACCATGCTGTCAGTGATGTTTCCTGTTTCACAGGCCACTGCCATGCACTAATTATCTCTTCTTTATTTCGTAGACACATCTGCCAAACAGCTGACAGAGTCCATGACCCAGGGCCTCCAATCAAGCCCTGAAGAAATCTCTGAAGAAGAATCGGGAGGCACCCTCCCTGAAGTCCTGTCACAGCACTCAACCACACCCTTCAGCAGAGCAGAGACATATGCCTCGGTGGGATCTAGCTTTAGAGTAGCCTTGGGATCACAATCTGGTGAGCACATCACACTGTCTGATCCACAGCAGGTGGAGGCAGGAACTTCCCAGGTCCCTGGCACTCCTAGAATTGCTGGAGGCCAGAACGTTGCTGACTCCATGTCAGATGACGAGCCTTTGGACTTGGTCATCTTACAGTTTCTGGAGCTGCAAAGGTAAGCTCGGGAATATCAGGAAGGGATGTCTGCTACTCTCCTCAGATTACAAGGCACAACGGAGGAGTCTGTCTGCCTTCATGCTGAGGTGATCGTGCCAGCATTACAACGCACCCAAGGTCAAAACTGGTAGGATGGCAGCCACCATGGAGACCTTGGTCCAGGACTTTGCTCCTGCACTGCTGCGCGGTCTTAACTCCATTGTTGATGCCATAGTTGGCCTTCAACAGTGTGTATGCGAGAGGGGTGCTGGGCAGCTCGATCACACTCCAGCTACCCCTGCTCCTCAAGGAGTCAGCTTGGGGCCCCCGGGTACCCATAGGAAGGAGGATCTGCAGGTGCAAACTCTGGGCCCATCCATACCAGTAGCGCCAAGAGCGCCTGGCTTATCTGGCTCCCCTCCTCCTGTGACCTCAGCAGCTCTAGCTCCACAGGCCGAGTAAGGTGCCACTGCCACACAGCAGGATCCCAAAAGCAAGTTAGGGCCCTCCAGGTCTCAGTTCTCCCGAGAACACCCACCATAGTCATCACAGACAAGGCATCACAGTCAACAGGCTGCCTCCACCTCTGCTGTGGATGTCCAGGGAGCGCCAAGACATAGCAGCAAGGTTAGGGCAGTTAAGGAGAATTAGGGACATGGGTGTTGATCACTGGTACATACTGTTCACTATTGTCAGTAAACTCCCAATAATGTCTCCCTGCCTATGGCTCCATGTTCTAATGAGCAGTGTTCTTGTCATTCAGATGTGAAACTTTTCTGCACAAGATAAAGGCAGGTGTCTCAGTCCCGGGCCTCTTCCCCGTGCTCTGTGCTGCCTTCAGCCCAAAGTAATGGTCCAGTTCCACACTCCCTGGAGACATTACTAATGCTTGCACCTCGGTCATGCTGGTCGTTTCTGCCAGAATGTAGTGGGAAGGTGCCGCAGAGTTCTCTCATTCTCTCTGTGTGCTCTCAGCACCTTTAAGGAGGGGCTGGCCCCCACTTCTTCAACATCTGTGACCAGTGATGCTGGACTCCAACTCCTGAAGGGCTCAGGTGATGAAGGTGAACAAAGGATCAGATGCTTCTAAAGTTTCATGGTTGCAAATCTACGATATGACCCTGATCACAGAACGCAAGTGATAGGCCCTCAGCCAGACAGGAGTCAGACATTCTCAGAGGCTGTGTGAAGATTTATGGAGTGTCCTCAATGTATGTCATCATCCTCCTTCAATCGAGTGACTATTAGGGCCACCTTTGCATCTCCATAACAGGAGCATTTTCACAGAGGGTATTTGCGCTGCCATAAGCCAGACTGGAGTCAAACGTTCACATATGTGATGTGAGGAACTATGGGGTCACCTCACCGCATGTCGTCATCATCCTCCACAAATGTAGCAGCTATGAGGGCCTACCCAGTGTGCTTGCCTCATCTAGCCAGTATGAGGACCTCCTATCCGTCATCATTGCCTCCGAGGACCTCCTCAATCTCTTCCCCATCAGTGTCCTCCTGATCGAAGGAGACATGCAGCTCCTCCATCTCCTCCTCAGCCAGCACGTCTCCCGGTTGGAGCACCAGGTTGTAAAAGGTGCAGCAGGTGACGAGGATGCGTGACGCCCTCTGCAGATAGTATTGCAGGGCTCCACCAAACCAGCCCAGGCATTGGAACCTCATCTTCAGCATCCCAATGGTCTGCTCCACCAAGTTGCGAGCTGCAGCATGAGCCTCATTATAGCATCACTCTGCTGCAGTCTGAGGCCACCGCACGGGTGTCATCAGCCACGGCCTTTGCGGGTAGCCCTTGTTCCTGGGGAGCCATCCCTGCAGCTTCTGTGAACCCTGGAAGACTCCAGGGATCTGTGACCGACTGAGGATGTAGGTGTCATGCACACTTCCTGAAAACCGTGTGCACGCCTGCAAGATGCATTTCTGGTGGTTGCATACCAGCTACACATTCAGTGAATGGAAGCCCTTGTGGTTGATGAAGTCCATTGTGTGTTGCAATGGAGATCTGAGTGCCACATGAGTGCAGTCAATCACACCCTGCACCGCTCTTGCAACCTGGCTGTCCTGGTCCCAGACGAAATGCACAAAGTCATGTACCCTCACAAAGATGGCAACCGTGACCTGTGGTTGGAGGCTTGAGAGGTCCCACAGGGGTCACCTGTGGAGCCCTGAAAGGAGCCACTGGCATAGAAATTGAGTGCCACGGTCACTTTCACAGCCACTGACAGTGGGTTCCCTCCATGTCCCCATGGTACCAAATCCTGCAGTAACTGGCAGATGTGAGTGACCAAGTCCCTATACATTCACAGTCTTCCACGACACTGGTTCTGTCATCTGCAAAAATGAAGGGCAGCATCTATAGACACTGGGTGTCTCTAGGCGCTGGCCTGCAATGGCTTATTAGGCTCTTGGGCGGCAGGCGTGTGTGGGAGCCCCAGTAACCCCTTCATCCTGAGATTGCTGCTCCTGCCTCTGCGCAGCCAGGAGCCTCAGTCACTCTCTCCTCCATCTTCTTTACTCTCTGTAGGCCATCAGGCATACAGATAGTTCACCAGGCTCCATGATCCTGATGTACTCCTCCTGCAGGATAAAAAAGAGAGACACATGGTTAGCACAGGTGTAATAAGAACCTGTCCTGGTTAAGTGTGACAGCCCCTTAATGCTCCCCAGAGATTGCTGGCCCCGACTTGGACGGCTAGGGATTAGTGTGCTGCATGGCTGACCTGTTAGCTTGAACCATGGGGGAGTCTGGTCCAAACCAGGATGCTGACATCGCAAGAGGCTGTGAGCACCTCCAGCAGTGACTGCTCCATGACCAGCTTTAGTGAGGAGATTGTACAACGTGTGCAGTCCAACTCTCTGCAGTCCACTAAGGTGCTCATGAATTTGCAGTGTGTTCCCGGGGGGCAGGGGTAGTGGGGGGTGGGGTGGGATGGGTGGGGGGTGAGGGGGTGGCGGGGGGTGCTCTGGAGAATTGGGTGGTACTCTGACACCACTTTGATGCTTGAGTGGGCAGATAAGCTAGGAGCCCAACCCCAATCATATCAGTCTGACTGCACCTGAACTGTTTTAGTTGCAGAGGCATTTGTCACTTTCTACAGGTTTTCTGATGCATTGCCACTTCCCTGGCCTGACCGCCCGCCCGCCATGCCCCCCAATGAGGGAAAAATCCTCCCCTAGGTTTTGGGAAATGTATGATAGCACAAAAATGATTCAAAAGCACCAAAAACTTTACATCATAGAGTATAAACACGGCTTATTTTTTGAATTACAAATAACCTTACAGAACCCTGGTATGGAACAAAATTAATGTTGTTCTTTTTGCAAACAGTTTTAACTCAGCCTTCATCATTTTCTAACGAAGATCACAATATTAGGTGCATGAGTGGAGCAGTGGAAGGGGTTTCTTCAGGCACCAGGACCACCATTATCAGTGAGAGCAGCAAAATAGCCCATTCCTCCATGTAATTGGGTGGACACCGCGTATCACTCTCCCTAATCGGTTGGCCGAGGCGTGATCATGGTTGGCTGACCTCTTCACGTGCACTCAGGAATCCCGCCAACTTCCAGGCCCCCTATCTCCTGGACTAAATTCTGCCCATCAACTCTGGCTTCTCTCTCCACAGATGTTTCTGACCTGCTGAATCTTTCCAATGTTCACTATCTCTATTTCTGATTTTCAGCAGTGTATTGTTTTCATTATAATTTTGCTTAATTAGTTTAATGTTGGATGTCTATATGAATATTTCATGTGTGCCCTTTGTTTTCACTCTCATGTTTTGTTCTGCTATGCAAAGAACAAAAGTTAGCACACTACCGATGTCATGGCATTGTCAATATATACAATGAGGATTTCAGCTTGTGGGCGTTGGGTCGTGCTACAAGGACTGAGGTGTTTATTTGATAGTTAACAAATGTCAGCACCAGTGGCACATTCTGAAGGACCATGAGGGCAGGTAGATGAGGCTGAGGGATTGAGAGCAGGTAGATGAGGCTTAGGTATCATGAGGGCAGGTGGATGAGGCTGAGGGACCGTGAGGACAGGTAGATGAAGCTGAGGGATCGTGAAGGCAGGTGGATGAGGCTGAGGGATTGAGAGCAGATGGATGAGGCTGACGGATCATGAGGGCAGGTGGATGAGGCTGAGGGATTGAAAGAAGATAGATGAGGCTTAGGTATCATGAGGGCAGGTGGATGAGGCTGAGGGATCGTGAGGGCAGGTGGATGAGGCTGAGGGATCGTAAGGGTAGGTATATCATGCTAGGAGGTTGTCAGGATAGACAGCATGCATGAAGGGCTTATGACAGCATATTGTGGAGGTTTCGGCATAGTGATCATACTGTGCAGGAGATGTTATCAATCACTATACAGAGACTGTGGCACATCATAGACATTATTTTGAGTTTTGCAGATTTGTGGGGAAGTAATAATTAATAGCAGGTCTGTGCAGCCCTGCAATATTATTTCAATTCGTACAATAGTTGGTGGATTATATTGAGAAGTATCATATCACATCCAATTTTCATTCAAAAACCTCATTCTGACATCCAAAATATTAACCTGCCTTTCTCTTTCAGGTTCTAACTGCCCTGACTTCCTTCCTAACAGTTTTTCGTAATATTATAGATTTTTAGCTTTTGTTTGTTTCTTTTTTCCCTTTGTTTAAAAAAATAATGGGCTGAATTATACAAGGCGCCGAATTCTCCATACCCCACCTCCACTAGATGTTGGGGGTGGGGAGATTACTCAGGGGAACACCAGCTGCTTTGCAGTCATTTAATGGCCATTTGGTCATTAATAGGCTGGAGGTGGCATTTCTGCGTCACAGGAACAGGACGTCCTGCCTCAGAGAGCTGGCGACCAATCAAAGACTAGGAGTTCTTGTGACCTTTGGGACAGAAGTGTGTGGCATTGAATCAGGATTTTATATGTTTGGATGTCTCACCGGGTGCCAAGCTGGCAGGCACTGGTGAGGGGGTGGGGTTTGATGTTTGAGAGGCCAATGGGAGGAGGGAAACCTGGGGGATAGAACATTATCTGATAGGCCCAGGAGGCTCGTTAAGGAGGGCCTTGCCCACCACCAGCATGTGCAGGGAAACCTGCTGGGCTGGGCACTTGGCTTGGCCCTTATCAATCACCAGCTAAATCCCGGCAGGGGCTGCATGATAAGGCCCTTAAGTAGAATTAATTGCCCACTTAAGGGCCTCAACTGGCCCATTGGCGGCTGGACTGCTCACAGCTTCCCCAATGCTAGTATAATTGCAGTGGGGGCAGGAGTGGGCAGTGCATAGCGGGCAGATTGCTCGCTGGATTTAACAAGTGCCCCCACTTTCATTGTCGGGGAACGTTAAATCCAGCTCAATGTCTCTTTGATGCATTCAGCAGTTAAATATAACTTCTGTACACCGCGTTTAAGTTAGAATATGCATACCTTTTTATAATAAACATAAAAGAAGAGATCAAAAAATAAGGGCGTTTAAGATAGAAAGAGGGAGCTAATTGATGAACAGATCAAACTTCGAGAGGATAAGAAGTCTGGTCCAAATAGATTATATTAGCAGATATTAAAAGAAGTTAGAAAAAGGACAGGAGTGACGGTTTTACATGAATATAAAAATTCATTTTAAAGAGAATGTTCTGGAGTTTGTGGTCAGTGGCAAAGCAGGGATGCTCACCACTGGCCTTCAACTCAGCCTCGCAGATGGATCTAGCAACCTCTTTGGTGAGAATTTCACCTCTATCACTGTGCAGTGATACTCTTTTTGAGTAAACCTGTTTCCATCTGTTTCAGATGAAGTTACATTGTTTCAAAGTTTGCCATTGTGAGATTTGAACTCTTGATCATGGGGTTACAAACCCAGTACCATAACCACTTGGCTATTGCTGCAACAGATGGAAGTGTTCTTTACCAGGTATTCACCGCTTAGAGCTGGAGTGATGTCATCAGGCTGTGAAAGCCACTCAAACAGGAAACAAAAAACAGCAAAGTAACATTTTTACATGGAGCGAATTAAAGATTGGGACATACACATGAGGTGAAGGTATCAGTTAAAGTGTTCAGAAAAAAAACTTCTAAAAAACAATTATTCATAAAATTAAGCATTAAAAAATATACTAATTAATCATTTCATAGCACCTCATGAATATCAAATGATTATTTTCATGGCCAGCTCTATTGTTCATTAAATTTTATTAATCACATCACTGTTTAAAATCCAGTTATACCTGACAGAACAAGTGTCACTTTTTCAGGGGCTTCTAACAGTAATACCAGAAAGTTGAAATTCCCATTGATTTCAATGGTTGCTGCTTTGTAGGTGCCCATAGAGCAGCCTGTGGCAGAGCCCTGAGTGACAGATTGCAACTCCACAATTCTCTGCTAATTGGCAGGCACATACCCAACATCCAGAAGCCACAGTCAGTCAGTGGCAAGTGTGAATGGCGAACGTTCGCTGTCAAAACCACAACCACGGTCCCCACCTCACCTCCATCACTACCTCCCCCACCGCCTGCACCCCGCCCTGCCCCTACGCACTTCCTTGCTTCCCACCACCCCCACCCTCCCCCACCACCACCACACACACCACCAATATCCGGGCTATTATAGAAACTAGGAGTAGGAGTAGGCCATTCAGCCCTTCGAGCCTGTTCCACCATTCAATATGATCATGGCTGATCCCCTATCTCAACGCCATGTTTCAGTTTTCTCTCCATACTCTTTGATTCCCCTAATATCCAAAAATTTTTCAATTTCTTTCTTCAATATACACCATGACCTGGCCTCCACAGTCTTCTGAGGGAGAGAATTCCATAGGTTGACCACCATCTGAGGGAAGAACTTTTTCCTTATCTCAATCCTAAATGGCCTGCCCTGTATCCTGCGACTATGGCCTCTGGTTCTAGACTCCCCAACAAGTGGAAACATCCTCCCTGCATCCAGTCTATCTCGCCCTGTTAGACTTTATACGTTTCAATCAGATCCCCTCTTATTCTTCTAAACTCTAGCGAATACAGGCCCAGACGAAGCATTCTGTCCTCATATGACAATCCTGCCATCCCCGTATCAGCCTAGTGAACCTTCACTGTACTCCTTCTACGGCAAGCATATCCTCTCTTAGGTAGGGAGACCAAAACTGCACACAATATTCCAGTTGTGGTCTCACCAAAGTCCTGTATAACTGCAGTAAGACATTCCTTGTTCCAGTCCTACTTCGGCCCCCTTCCACAACTCTTTCTCTGGTACATCGATGATTACTTTGGTGCTGCTTCATGCTCTCGTCGGGACCTGGAAAAATTTATTAATTTTGCTTCCAATTTCCACCCCTCCATCATTTTCACATAGTCCATCTCTGACACTTCCCTTCCCTTCCTTGACCTCTCTGTCTCAATTTCTGGTGATAGACTGTCCACCAATATCCATTACAAGCCTACCGACTCCCACAGCTACCTCAACTACAGCTCCTCACACCCCGCTTCCTGTAAGGACTCCATCCCATTCTCTCAGTTCCTTCGCCTCCGTCGCATCTGTTCTGATGATGCTATTTTCAAAAACAGTTCCTCTGACATGTCCTCCTTCTTCCTTAAACAAGGTTTTCCACCCACGGTAGTTGACAGGGCCCTCAACCATGTCCGGTCCATCTCCCGTACATCCGCCCTCACGCCTTCTCCTCCCTCCCAGAAACATGATAGGGTCTCCCTTGTCCTCACTTATCACCCCACCAGCCTCTGCATTCAAAGGATCATGCTCCTTATTTCATGATCATTATTTCCCCAACTCCAGCATGATGCCACCACCAAACACATCTTCCCATCACCCACTGGCAGCATTCTATAGTGATCATTCCCTCTGTGACACCCTGGTCTGCCCCTCCATCACCCCCTATTCCTCCTCCCATGGCACCTCCCCATGCAAATGCAGAAGATGCAACACCTGCCCCTTCACTTCCTCTCTCCTCACCATCCAAGGGCCCAAACACTCCTTTCAAGTGAAGCAGCATTTCACTTGCACTTCCCTCAACTTAGTCTACTGCATTCGTTGCTCCCAATGTGCTTTCCTCCACATTGGAGAGACCAAACGCAGACTGGGTGATTACTTTGCAGAACACCTTCGGTCTGTCCTCAAGCATGACCCAGACTTCCCTGTCGCTTGCCATTTCAACACTCCACCCTGCTCTCTTGCCCACATGTCTGTCCTTGGCTTGCTGCATTGTTCCAGTGAAGCTCAACGCAAACTGGAGGAACAGCACCTCATCTTCTGACGAGGCACTTTATAGCCTTCCGGACTGAATACTGAGTTCAACAATTTTAGATCTTGAACTCTCTCCTCCGTCCACACCCCCTTCCCATTTCTTCCCCATCCTTTTTGTTTGTTCCAATAATTTATATAGATTTTTTTCTTTTCCCACCTATTTCCATTATTTTTAAATGTATTTCCACCATTCCTTATTTCTACCTTTTAGGATTCCCCCACCCCACTAGAGCTATCTGTACCTTATCTGTCCTGTCTTATACTCTTAATTAGCACATTCCTTTAGATAACATCACCACCTTCAACACCTCTTTGTTCTTTTGTCTGTGACAGCTTTTGGTTATCTCCGCCTATCACTGACTGCTTGTCACAACAAACCAACCCACCCCCCCACCTTAAACCAGCTTATATTTCACCCCTTTCCTAATTTTACTTCGTTCTGTTGAAGGGTCATGAGGACTCGAAACATCAATTGTACTCTTTTCCGCCGATGCTGCCAGACCTGCTGAGTTTTTCCAGGTATTTCTGTGTTTTGTTTTTGTTTCCTTTTATAAACCCATGCTGACTTGGTCTAATCCTGTTAATGCTTTCTAACTATTTTGTTACCACCTCTTATAATAGACTGTAGTATTTTCCCCACTGCTGATGTTAGGCTAACTGGTCTGTAATTCTCCATTTTTTCTCTCCCTCCTTTTTTAAATAGTGGGGTTACATTTGACACCCTCCAATCAGTAGGAACTGTTCCAGAGTCTATAGAATTTTGGAAGATGACCTACAATGTATCCAATATTTCCAGGGCCACTTCCCTTAGTGGTCTGGGATGTAGGCTATCAAACCCAGGGGATTTTTCAGCCTTTAACCCCATTAATTTCTCTAGCACCATGTTTTTACTAATACTGATTCCCTCTCTCTAGGCCCTTGGTACCCTAATGTTACTGGGAAATTATTTGTGTCCTCTTTTGTGAAGACAAAACCAAAATATGTGTTCAATTCTTCTGCCATTTCTTTGTTCCCCATTATAATTTCCCCTGTTTCTGACTTTAAGTGACCTACATTTGTCTTTGCTAATCATTTTCTTTTCACATATTTATAAAAGCTTTTACAGTCAGTTTTTATGTTCCTGCAAGTTTACTCTCATACTCCATTTTCCCCTTCTTGATCAATCTTTTTTGTCCACTTTTGCTGAATTTTAAACTGTTCCCAATCCTCAGGCTTTCTGCTTTTTCTGGCAATTTTATATGTCTCCTCTTTGGAGTACTACTTTGGAATACTACTATTCCTACTTTCTTTTGTAAGCCATGGTTGAGCCACCTTTCCTGTTTTATTTTTGCGCCAGACAGGAATGAATAATTGTTGTAATTCATGCATATGTTCCTTAAATATTAGCCATTGCCTATCCACTGTCAACCCTTTTAGTAAGGTTCCCCAATCCATCACTGCCAACTCGAACCTCATACCCTCATAGTTCCCTTTATTTAGATTCAGGACCCTAGTTTCAGATTCAACTTCTTCCCTCTCTATCCTAATGAACAATTATATCATTTTATGGTTGCTCTTCCCTAAGGGACCCCACACAAAATGACTGTTAATTAATCCTTTCTCATTACACAACACCCAGTCTTGGATAGCCTGCTCTCTAGCTGGTTCCTCAATGTATTGGTCTAAAAAACTATCACGTACCCACTCCAGGAAATTCTCCTTCATCATATTATTGCTAGTTTGGTTTTCTCAATCTATATGTAGATTAAAGTCATCCATGATTACAGTTATACTTTTATTGCATGCATCTCTGATTTCCTGCTTCATGCCTTCCCTTGCATCTTCATTATTTTTGGTTCCTATAGACAACCCCCGCAAAAGTTTTCTGCCCCTTGGTGTTTCTTATCTGCACCCAAGCAGATTCCACATCATGATTTTTCAAGCCAATATCCTTCCTCACTATTGCACTGATTTCCTCCTTTACTCACAATGCTACCCCACCTCCTTTCCCTATTTGTCTGTCCTTCCTAAATATTGAATACCCAGGATGTTCAGCTCCCATTGTTAGTCATCCTGCAGCCATGTCTCCATAATTGCAACTATACCAGAACTCTTTATATCTATTTGCACTGTTAATTCATCTACATTATTATGAATGCTCCGCGCATTAAGGTACAATGCCTTTAGACTTGTCTCTTTCACCTTGTTAATCATCTTAGCTTTATTTTGTACTATGACCCCATTTGTTTCTCTCCCTCATTTTTTCTGCCTTCCATTTTTGCTTCTGTCTTTTGTTTCTATCATTGTTTCTCCCTCCTCTGTCTCCCTGCACAGGTTCCCATTCCACTTTTTACCATTGTCATTGACACCAATATGCTGTTCACCCTCCCCATTCAAAATGCCCTGCAGCCTCTCCGAAACAACTTTGATCCTGGCACCAGGGAAGCAACATACCATACTGGAGTCTAATTTGCAGCTGCAGAAATGCTTGTCTGTTCTCCTTATTATTGAATCCCCTACCATTATAGCCCTGCCACTCTTCTTCCTCCCCTCTTGTGCAGCAGAGCCACCCATGGTGCGATGGACTTGGCTCCTGCTGCTTTCCCCTGAGAAGTCATCTCCCCCAACAGTATCCAAAACAGTATATCTGTTAGAGATGGGGGGACAGCCACAGGAGACTCCTGTACTACCTGCCTTCCTCTATTCTGCCTGGTGGTCACCCATTCCCTTTCTGCCTGTTTCAGTCTTTACCTGCGATGTGACCACCCCAATATGATGTCCATGATAATCTCAGCATTGCAAATGCTCTATAGTGAATCCACCTGCAGCTCCAGCTCTGAAATGTGATTAGCCAGTAGCTGCAGCTAGACACACTTCCTACACACTTGGTCGCCAGGGTCATTGGAAGTGTCCATGACTTCCCACATAGTGCAGGAGGAGCATATCATGGCTCTGTTGCCATGACTTCCCTTTAGGTTAATCTCATTAATTACTCCCTTTAAAGAATACGAATTATGGTAGGGGCGTTATTCCACTCCAAACACTCCCACTACAGTCCAAAGACCTCGCCTTATTTTGTTTAAGCTAATGGAATGCAGCAGTTTAATTAGTAGGAAAAGTAGAAGTAGAAGTACTCACCTGACCCTATTTACCAATCAGCTGCCTCCCCTGCATTGTCACTTCTTGAATCGTGATGTCTTCGCACTGCTTTCAGCCCCGAGTCCAGCTCCTGATCTTTTTAAATCTCCACCCTGATTTTCAGATCCCACTCTATTTAAATCTCTGATCAAAGGACTGGTGAACAGTCAATGTGATTCCTATTTTACAAAAACCTAGATATAACACACAGGAAACAATAGACAAGCTAGTTTAACATCAGTGATAAGAAAGTCAATGAAATCCTTACTCACAGGTGTAACAGAAAAACAACTAGAATCTGAAAATATAAGGAAGAGTAGCCAGCACAGATTTCAGAAGAGAATTTCATGCTTGATGAACCTTATTGTATTCATTGAAGAAGTAAAAGAAAGAGGAGACAAGTGTAAGGCAGTGGATGTAATATATTTGGTACTGCATAGCAGACTCTTGACTAAGGTCTGAACATGTGGAGTCAGGGCACAATTTGCAGAATGGATAGCAAGCTAGCAACAAAACAGGAAGCAGAGAGCAGGGCTTAAAGTAGTTACTCTAGTAAAAGGTGAGAAGTGGTGCTCCACAATGATTGATGCTGGGTCCTCTGCTGTTCATCATTTACATACATTATTTGGACTTGGAAATTGGAAGTACAATTTCAAAATTTGCCGATGACACCAAATTGAGAGGTATAATTAATTTAAAGGAGAACTGTGATCAAAAATAAAAGAACAGATCAATGGAAGTGTGATTGGGCTTGCAATTGACAAATGAATTTCGATATAGTTAATTGTGAGGTGGTACATTTTTGTGAAACAGTTAAGAGGCTGCATACTCCTTGGAAAATAAGGATTTTACATCTTAGAGCAGGATAAAGGAGACTTGAAGACATAAAGGAAGGGGAAATTTGTGGTCTGCTCACTCCTGTTCCTCCCATTACATCATGTTGGGTCAAATGCAGCCGGCCATTTAGCAGTCGGCCGAAGGGAATACCAACCCCAACCAATTAGCATGGAGCAGAGAGGTCCACAGCGAATGAACTACCTAGGGCAGTAGTCCGGTGGGAGAGGAGTTAGGCTGTGAATCGGAATTTGGTCCTGGCCTCTAATTTAAAGGTAGGCTGCTCTCTCACTCCCCCCTTCATTGTTCTTTCAGCCCATGGTACCTGAACAAATCAAGTCTACTAACAACCAAACAATGACACCTTCAGCAGCAGACCCTGATGCTACATGCACCATGGACACTTTTGCAGGCCTTTTCTTCCAAGTTTGTGCTACCCCCGCATACCTGGCATAACACACTCCCGGCGTTTTTCCTGTGTGCCTCCTGTAAAATGAAATGGGCCACTGTAATGATTGTAAGTTAAACTATTTCTTACTGTTGTGGGGTTCATGTGACTACATAGGCGAATCAGCCCTAAGTCCGGGAATCTTAGGGGGGAAGTTTTTTAGCCTTGGTCTCAGAACAAATATGTAATCTCCTCTGAAGTCTGTTAATAAAATTTATTGTTTCTTACAAGAAACCCATCCTGCACTCCCCAAGTCTCTTTCAATGGACAACAAAGTTAAATAGCATCAATGCTGCACCTTGCCTCTTGACTGTGAGTATTCTGATATTTTAAGGGAAGAAAGAAAAGAAGTATCCTCACCAGCAATGCTTCTCTGCAGCAGAATTGACACCTACGGCTTATCCGTTGAGGACTGGAGTCAATACATTGAGCGATTCAGGTTCAACTTTGTAGCTAAAGAAATAACGGTGGAGGTGAAACAGAAGGCAATTCTCCTAAGTGTCTGTGGGAGCAAAACTTATAACCTAATCAGTAGCATGATGGCTCTGAATGCCAAATTCCAGACCCTTCACCAAGTTAGTCAACCTCATGAAAGGACATTTTCAGCCTAAATCGTTGGTGATCATTTAAAGATTCAAGTTTAACTCATGAGTAAGGGCTGACAGTGAGTCAATCGCAACTTACATCATAAAGTTAAAACAGTTAACGGAGCACTGTGACTTCAGTGATACTTTAAATGACATGTTGTGAGATCATTTCATTTTCAGCATAAATGATGATGCCATTCAGCTCCATTTGCTTGCAGAAGTTGAGATAGGGCTGAAGCACACCATGGAGTTAGCACTAGCAATGGAGAGTGCTGAGAGGGATTCGTAGCCTCTGCTAGGGCGGGAACCTGCTGCTGGGCGTGGTGTGATGATCAAAGAGGCAACAATGAAGCGGGACATCCTCCCTACCGGTGGGGGAAGAAATGTTGGAACCAGCTCACCAGTAACCCAGAAGTTAAAGTGTTACTGTTGTGGGGGAAATCATGCACCCAAAGTCTGTAGATATAAGAGGCAGAATGCCACTACTGCCACAAAAAAGGGATAAATAAATGCAGTGATGTTCTGAACCAACTGAAGAAACAGTTGGAAGAAAAAATACAACAGTCTTTAATGCCCCAAGAGGAAGCCAAAAGATACAAACAAGAGACAGAAGAACTGAAAAATCAGTTGATGGAGACAAGAGACGCACTAGAAGAAAAAGTCATTGAACTTTCCAAGGTGTGAATGGATAACTCAACCCTCAAACTGAACCAAGTTAAGATTTCTCCAGAGAGAGATTTGGCCAACTGTAAAATCAGAATGAAGGCTGAGATAAAACCTTGTGGTGAACACAAAAAGAAAGAAACAAATATCAAAGCTGAAAAGCCAATAGGATAAGAATCTAGAACCATTTCTGCAGCCGAGAAAGGATACTCGTAAATTGAAAAAGATGGGCTGCAATTTTGTTGGTATATGAGTACACATGAGTATATACATTAAAGACTGTTGTATGTTTTCTTCCAACTGTTTCTTCAGTTGGGTCAGAGCAGCACTGCATTTGTTTATCCCTTTGTTGTGACAGTAGTGGCATTCTGCCTCTTATATCTACAGGCTTCGGGTGCATGATTTCCCCCACAACAGTAACACTTTAACCTCTGGGTTACTGGTGAGCTGGTTCCAACATTTCTTTCCGTAGCAGCAGGGACTATGTCCCACTTCACTGTTGACTCTTTGATCTTCACACCACGCCCAGCAGCAGGTTCTCACCATAGCTGCAGAACGACGCCATGTTGCACACCGTCTGGGTTTGCTTATAGCAAGTGCTGACACCCTCAGTCATCTCCCTTTGCCCGACAGTATGCAGTACCTCAAGAGGTAGTACTTGCGTTAAATTTCCTGGACTCCTCACCAGTCTGCATAGACAGATAAAGAATTGGACAAGTCAGGATCCAATTTTAGCAAGGGTCTGTGAACAAGCATTACAAGGATGGTCAAATGCACAAGTCCCTGAAGAATTAAAACCGTTATTTGAATGTCGATCTGAAATGAGTTGTCAAGATAGTATCTTATTATGGGGATCAAGTGCGGTTATCCCTGTGCAAGGAAAAGAACCATTATTGGAAGAACTTCATAGTTCGCATCCTGGTATTTCAAAAGTGAAGATGCTCACACGAAGTTATATCTGGTGGCCAGCTATAGACAGTGATATAGAAAAAATGGTGAAACACTGTCTCCAGCGACAATAGAAGTTGCCCATTTCAGTTCCACTGCATCCATGGGAATGGCCTGTACAACCCTTAGCTCGACTACATATAGACTATGTAGGCTCATTTCTAGGTATCCTGTTTCTTGTGATTATTGCTGCACATTCCAAAAGGACGGATGTGTTTGAAGTGAGATCACCTACTTCATCTGCAACCATTGAAAAACAGTGCCAGTTTCAGTGTTCATGGTTTACCTGAAGTTATTGTGTCAGACAATGGCCTGCTTTCACTAGCACTGAATTCCAAAGATTCAAGAACCTAAATGGGATTAAACATGTCAGAACAGCACCATACCATATTCGTCTAATGGCTTGGCAGAAAGAGCAGTACAAACCTTTAAAACAGGTATGAAGAAACTATCAGGGGGAACATTAGAACACAAATTTCAATATTCCTGTTCAGCTTTCGCATAACTCCTCATGCGAAACTGGCTTTAACCTTCAAAATTGTTGATGAAGCAATGATCTCATACAAGATTGTGTATAGTATTCCCTAATTTAGAGAGGAAAGTGAAGAGAAACCAGTGTAGTCAGAAAGTGAATCATGACGTTCACAGTAAAGGTTGAGGGTTTACTGTGGGAGAGGCAGTTTTTAATGAAATTTTGCAACTGGACTGAAATGGGTCCTTGATACAATCACCTCTGAAACAGGACCTTTATCTTACCAGATAGAAGTGGAAAACAGGATTGTTAGGGAACATGTGGATCATCTCAGAAGTCAAGAAACCCTCCAACAACCAGTTATTCCACCTGAAATCAAAGTAAGAACTTCGTCACCTGAGGGGCCAGAATAGACATACCTGATATCTCTGCTGAAGTAAATAATTCTGAACTGCCAGTGTCTAGGGATGACCCTGAAGCTGCAGTTCCTGTTCAAGTCGATCCAATGGAAGAACCCTCAATTGTAGAGTTGTGTCACTGTACCCGAATCTGAAAGCCTCCTCAAAGACTAAATTTATAATGGCACAAACTCTATAAAATTGTATATAATATGGGTTAAGATGTTTTGTAAATAAGTGGGTAAAACAAAAGTAGAGGGGGACGAATGTAATGATTGTAAGTTAAACCATTTCTTATTGTTATGGGGATCATATGACTGTATATACGAATCAGCCCTAAGCATAGGGAATATTAGGGGTGGAGCTTTTTAGCCTTTGTCTTGGAATAAGCATGTTGCCTCATCTGGAGTCTGTAAAAAAGTTTACTGTTTCTGACAAGAAACCCATCCTTCAATGTCCAAGTTTATTCAACCACAAAAACATTGCAATCTGTTAGGCTTTTGACAAGTTTAATAGCTTGTTAATCAATCTTTTCATGAAAGTGGACAGGGTTCTGATTTCTGAACTCAGTCAGCTTTCGTATCTTTAGCTACTGACAAGATGATGACCCAACGTCATCAAGCCGTGTTTTACATAAGCATGGGGTCCCACCCAATTTGCCTCTGTAAAAGCCAGCAGGAAGGATCGATGGGGTAGATGTGCAGAGGCATCTGGGGGTACTGCTTTACAAAGCATTAAATGTAGTGGCACAGGTTAATGAGGACATAAAAAATCAAACAAAGCACAGGGGTTTATTTCTAGAGGGATAGAATTAACATGAAGATAAGTTAATTAAACATGGACAGAACCTTAGTTAGACCACATTTGGAATACTGTGAACAATTCTGGTCTACACAAAATAAGAAGGATATAGAGCCATTGGAGAAGGTGCAAAAGAGATTCACTAGAAGGATGCTAGAACTGAGGTATTTTAATTATCAAGAAAGATGAAACAGGCTGGGGCTCTCTGGAAAAGGAAATGCTGAGGGGGTGACCTGGTAGAGGTCTTTAAAATTATGAAAGGGTTTGATATTTCCAGTTGCTGGGGAGACCCAAAATTAGGAGCTTTAAATATAACAGTCATTAAAAAATCCAATGGGGATTTCAGGAGAAACACTTTTATCCAGAGAATTGTTAGCATATAGAACTCATTACCACAAGGAGTAGCTGAGGCAGATAGCATTGATTAACTTAAGGGGAAATTAGATAATACATGAGGGAGAAATGAATGGAACAATGTTTTGATAAGGTTAGACAAAGAAAGAAGAGGCTCAAGTCAAGCAAAAAGACAGGCATGGACCAACTGGGCTAACAGGCCTGGTTATTTCCGGTCCTTATTATGAGGTAGTAGACAATACTACACAACCTTTCTTTAAGAAAACGCACAATCCATTGAATCCATATTCATGATGAGAAGTGACTTAAATCATCGTTTTGGATTAATTTCACCTGCTTTTAATTTATATGTTTAAATGTTGTATATATAGCTCCTGATTTTGGTCTCCCAGCAACAGGAAATAACATCCATTTCATAATTTTAAATAATCATAAGAAATGATGGAAATTGTCACTGACGGTGCTTTCAAGTGGCATTTAATCAGCAATAACCTGCACACTGATGTTCAGTCGGGTTCTGCTAGGGCCACTCAGCTCCTGACCTCATTATAGACTTGGTTCAAACATGGACAAAAGAGCTGAACTCCAGCATTTGGCCAAGTATGGCATCCAGGAGCCCTAGCAAAACTGGAATAGGAATCAGGAGAAAAGTCTCCGCTGGATGGAGTCATACCTAGCATAAACGAAGATGGTTGTGGTTGTTGGAGGTCAATCATCTCAGTTCCAGGACATCATTGCAAGAGTTCTTCTGGGTAATGTGCAACCATCTTCGGTTGCTTCATCAATGACCTTGATTCCATCATAAGGACAGAAATGAGGACTCGAAACATCAACTCTTTTCTCCACCGATGCTGCCAGACCTGCTGAGTTTTTCCAGGTAATTCTGCTTTTGTTTTGGATTTCCAGCATCTGCAGTTTTTTGTTTTTATCAGAAATGGGGATGTTCGCTGATGGTTGCACAATGTTCATTCGTAGATCCTCAGATACTGAAGTAGTCTATGTCCAAATGCAGCAAGACCTGCACAATATCCAGGCTTGGGCTGATTAGGGGCAAGTGACATTGATGCCACACAAGTTTCAGGCAATGATCATCTCCAACAAGAGAGAATCCAACCATTGTCCCTCTACGTTCAATGGCATTATCATCACTGAATCCCCAACTATCAACATCCTGGGGGTTACCATTGACCCCCAGAAACTGAACTCAACCAGTATATAAATATTGTGGCTGCAAGAGCAGGTCAAAGGCTGGGAATTCTGCTGATAGTAGCTCACCTCCTGGCTCGCCAAAGTCTGTCCACCATCTATAAGGCACAAGTCAGGAATGTAATGGAATACTCTCCACTTGCCTGGAAGAGTGCAGTTCCAACAACAATGAAGAAGCTGGACACCATCCAGGACAAAGCAATCCACTTGATTGGCATCCCATCCACCAACTTCAATATTCACTTCCTCCACTTCCAACTCACAGTGGCAGCAGTATGTACCATCTACAGGAGTCAGTGCAACAACTTACCAAGGCTGTTTTGACAGCACCTTCCAAGCTTGCAACCTCTACCATCTAGAAGGACAAGGGCAGCGGATAGGTGGGAACACCACCACCTCCAAGTTCCCCTCTAAGCCACTCACCACCCTGAGGTATGATGTGGTGGGCATCACGGAGACATGGTTGCAAGGGGATCAGGACTGGGAGCTAACTATCCAAGGATATACATCCTCTCGAAAAGATAGGCAGGTTGGCATAGGGGGTGGGGTTGCTTTGTTAGTAAGAAATGAAATTAAATCGAGAGCAAGAAATGATGTAGGATCAGATGATGTAGAATCTGTGTGGGTAGACTTGAGGAACCGCAAAGGTAAAAAAATCATAATGGGAGTTATGTACAGGCCTCCGAACAGTAGTCAGGATGTGGGACACAAGATACACCAGGAGATAGAAAAGGCGTGGAAGAAAGGCAAGGTTACAGTGATCATGGAGGATTTCAATATGCAGGTAGACTGGGAAAATCAGCTTGGTAGTGGATCCCAAGAAAAGGAATTTGTGGAATGTCTACGAGATGGCTTTTTGGAGCAGCTTGTGGTGGAGCCCACTAGGGAACAGGCAATTCTAGATTTAGTGATGTGTAATGAGGCAAATTTGATAAGGGAGCTTAAGGTTAAGGAACCCTTAGGAGGAAGTGACCATAATATGATAGAATTTTCCCTGCAATTTGAGAGGAAAAAACTGGAATCAGATGTAACGGTATTACAGTTGAATAAAGGTATATACAGAGGAATGAGGGAGGAGCTGGCCAGAATTGAGTGGGAGATGAGCCTAGCAGGAAAGACAGTGGAACAGCAATGGCAGGAGTTTCTGGGAGTAATTTGGGAGACACAACAAAAATTCATCCCTAGGAAGAAGATGCAAACTAAAGGGAGGACAAGGCAACCATGGCTGACAAGGGAAGTCAGGGACAGCATTAAAGCTAAAGAGAAAGCATAGAATGCGGGGAAGAGCAGTGGAAAACCAAGGGATTGGGAAGCCTACAAAGACCAATAGAGGACAACTAAAAATGAAATAAGGAGGGAGAGGATTATATATGAGGGTAAACTAGCCAGTAAAATAAAAGAAGATTGCAAGAGTGTTTTTTAGATATATAAAGGGTAAGAGAGAGGCAAAAGTGGACATTGGGCCACTGGAAAATGACGCTGGAGAAGTAGTGGTGAGGAACAAAGGATTGGTGGAGGAACTGAATAGATACTTTGTGTCAGTCTTCATGGTGAAAGACACAAGTAACATCCCCAAAGTTCAAGAGAGTCGGGGGGCAGAGGTGAGTAGAGTGGCCATTACCAAGCAGAAGGTGCTAGGAAAACTGAAAGGTGTGAAGATGGATAAATCACCTGGGCCAGATGGATTACACCCCATAGTTCTGAAGGAGATAGCTGAAGAGATAGTGGAGGCGTTAGTGGTGATCTTTCAGGAATCACTGGAGTCAGGGAGGGTCCCAGAGGACTGGAAAATCACTAAGGTAACCCCACTGTTTAAGAAGGGAGTGAGGCAAAAGATGGGAAATTACAGGCCGATTAGCCTGACCTCGGTCGTTGGTAAAATTTTAGAGTCCATTATTAAGGATGAGATTTCAGAATACTTGGAAGTGCATGGTAAAATAGGGCAAAGTCAGCATGGTTTCATCAAGGGGAGGTCATGCCTGACAAATCTGTTAGAATTCTTTGAGGAAGTAACGAGTAGATTAGACAAGGGAGAGCCAATGAATGTTATCTACTTGGACTTCCAGAAGGCCTTTGACAAGGTGCTGCACAGGGGGCTGCTCTGTAAGATAAGAGCCCATGGTGTTAGAGGCAAGGTAGTAGCATGGATAGAAGATTGGTTGTCTGGTAGGAGGTAGAGAGTCGGGATAAGGGGGTCCTTCTCAGGATTGCAGCCGGTGACCAGTGGAGTTCCGCAGTGGTCAGTGTTGGGACCACAACTTTTCACTTTATACATTAATGATCTAGATGAAGGAACTGAGGGCATCCTGGCTAAGTTTGCAGATGACATAAAAATAGGTGGAGGGACAGGTAGTATTGAGGAGGTGGGGACGCTGCAGAAGGATTTAGACAGGTTAGGAGAATGGGCAAAGAAGTGGCAGATGGAATACAACGTGGGGAAGTGTGAGGTCATGCACTTTGGAAGGAAGAATAGAGGCATAGACTATTTTCTAAATGGGGAGACAATTCAGAAATCTTGAGTGCAAAGGAACTTGGGAGTCCTAGTCCAAGATTCTCTTAAGGTTAACTTACAGGTTGAGTTGGTAGTTAGGATCGCAAAATGCAATGTTGGCATTTATTTCGAGAGGACTAGAATATAAAAGCAGGGATGTGCTGCTGAGGCTTTATAAAGCTCTGGTCAGACCACATTTAGAATATTGTGAGAAATTTTGGGCCCCATATCTCGGGAAGGATGTTCTGGCCCTGAAGACGGTCCAAAGGAGGTTCATGAGACTGATCGCCAGAATGAAAGGCTTAGTATATGAGGAATGTTTGAGAACTCTGGGTCTATACTCAATGGAGTTTAGAAGGATGAGGGGGGGTCTGATTGAAACTTGCAGAATACTGAAAGGCCTGGATAGAGTGGACGTGGGGAAGATGTTTCCATTAGTAGGAGAGACTAGGTCCCGAGGGCACAGCCTCAGAGTAAAGAGAAGACCTTTTAGAACAGAGATGAGGAGAAACTTCTTTAGCCAAAGAGTGGTGAATCTATGGAATTCATTGCCACAGAATGCTGTGGAGGCCAGGTCATTGAGTGTATTTAAGACAGAGATAGATAGGTTCTTGATTGGTAAGAGGATCAAAGGTTTCGGGGAGAAGGCAGGAGAATGGGATTGAGAAATTTTTCAACCATGATTGAATGGCAGAGCAGACTCGATGGGCCGAATGGCCTAATTTCTGCTCCTATGTCTTATGGACTTGGAAATATATCACTGTTCCTTCACTGTCACTGGGTCAAAATCCTTGAGTTCCCTCCCTAGTAGCACTGTGGGTGTACCTGCACCATATAGAGTGCAGTGGTTCAAGAAGGCAGCTCACCACCACTTTTTCAAGGGCAATTAAGGATGGGCAATAAATGCTGGCCTAGCCAATGACACCCACATCCCATGAACATATTAAAAATAAGACCACTATCTGGTCGCCCCTTGGCATTCTCTTTTCCAGAGAAAAGTGCCCCAGCCTGTTTAATCTTTCTTGATAATTATAACGTCTACGTCTGATATTCTTCTGGTCAGTCTTTTATGCATCTTCTTATATTGTGGAGATGAGAACTGTACAATGTATTGGGCAATGTCTCTGACTGTACTATGATGAATTTTATTGAAGAATTTTATTTTAAAGATGGGCGAAATAACTTGTATTTCGGTTGCCTCTTTCATGAATTCAGTGTGCTCTAAAGCATTTTACAGCCAATGAAGGCCTTTTACAGAGTAGTCTGTGTGCACATATAAGAAATGCAATAGTTAATTTGTGCATATCAAGATCTCATATACGGTAATGAGATAATAATCAAATAAACGGCTTTAAATTTTTTGGTTGAGAGCTAGTAGTCAGGACGCTGGGGATGTTCCTCAACTCTTTTTTGATTAGTGTATTGTAATCTTTTGTCTCCACACAAAAGGGCTGATGGGGTAGTTTAGTGTCTCATCCAAATGATGGCTCCTCCAACAATGCAGCCCTCCCTCAATACTGAACTGAAAAGTTGTCCTAGATTATGCACTCAGTAGCCTCCTCAATGCATGCTGATTATGAGCCAACAGTGCACATCGCACCATTTTGGTAAGGACCATAATACAGAGTGCAGTTCCCAGGGCTGAAACAGATGTTAAGCTTTAGACATATGTAAATGAGGAGCCTAATTCCTGTTTGGATCCCCCGCCCACTGCCAGATTAGTTTGTTCTGACAGTTGAAGTCAGGTAAACTAAGCCTAGGTGAGAGCTAATAGTTCCTTAAATGGTCTGCTGTTGGCCACAACCAACTTGGTACGATTTGAAATGTGCTTCCCTGAATGTGGAGCAGGGAGGAGATGAGCAGAAGTTTATTTTATTCATTCTTGGGATGTGAGTGGCGCTGGCAAAGCCAGTATTTTTTTTTTTTATTCATGGGATACGGGCATCACTGGCTAGACCAGCATTTATTGCCCATCACTAATTGCCTTTGAGAAGTTGATGTTGAGCTGCCTTCATGAACCACTGCAGTCCATGTGGTGTAGGAACCCCCACAGTGCTGTTAGGGAGGGAGTTCGAGGATTTTGGCCCAGCGACAGTGAAGGAATGGCGAATTATTTCCAAGTCAGGATGGTGAGCGGCTTGGAGGGGAACTTCCAGGTGGTGGTATTCCCATGTGTCTGCTGCCATTGTCTATCAAGATGGTAGCAGTTGTGGGTTTGGAAGGTGCTATCTAAGGAGCCTTGGTAAGTTCCTGCTGTGCATCCTGTAGATGGTACACACTGCTGCCATTGTGCGTTGGTGGTGGAGTGAATGAATGTTTGTGGATGGGGTGCCAATCCAGCAATCTGCTTTGTCCTAGATGATGTCAAGCTTCTTGGATATTGTTAGAGCTGCAACCCATCCCCAGTTGTTCTTGAAAACATGGTGGTGAGCTGCTTTCTTGAACCACCGCAGTCCATGTGCTGCTGGTACACCCACTGTGCTGTTAAGAAGGGAGCTCCAGAATTTTGATCCAGTGACAGTGAAGGAACAATGATATAGTTCAAAATCAGGATGATGTGTGCCTTGGAGGAAAATGTGCAGGTGGTGGTGTTCCCATGCATCTGTTGTCCTTGCCCTTCTAGGTGGTAGAGATTGCAGTTTGGGAGGTGCTTTCAAAGGACACTTGGTAAGTTGTTGCAGTGCATCTTGTAGATTATGCACACTGCTGCCATTATGCGTCGATTGTGGAGGATGTGAATATTGAAGGTCGTGGGTGGGATGCCAAACCAGCGGGTAGCTTTATCACCATTCTTCCATTGCATTTTGCTGGTGGGTTGCCCGTTGTTCTCAGCAGCTGGTCAGCTCAATGGAAATTAGACCACAATTCCAATACCGTGAGTCCTTTGTGCCTCACCATTCAGATTCATCCCTGAGCTCCCTGCAGGTGGGCACACCCCAATTTCTACACCTTTTACTGTGCTAATAAAATTCTTATCTGGAAAAAATATGAACCTTTTCTATTTTTACTTGTAGAAGTAATTCATCATTAACTGCATTCACATAGTCATGCACAGTGAAAGACAAATCCATTCCCTCTGGGTATGTTTTATTTTGCTGCAGTACAGGTGCTTCTATCTCCTATCATTGGATTGTGGGCAATGACAAACAACTGGAGCAATCTCCATTATCATACTTATGGTTGTTATCCTATACATTGAGCTGTGACAATAATGCATCCATCCTGTGACAATTACTCAGCGTTAGCCCTGCATTCACAGTTGCTATGTAATTCTCAAAAGGCAGCACTAACTTTTGACAGAAATAATCTCCATCAGAATCAATTCACCCCCTGACCATTAATTTCTGTTCTTTATGTAACCCTCGCTTTTACAAACATTGGATTAACCCTTTGCCTAATAAGAAAGGGATGCTTTCTGTTTTAATACATTTTAGCTTTTTAGGAAGCATCACAGCAAGTATTCCATTATGTTCTTAGCCCTAATAGCTCTCTTCTCATATTGACTACACATGAACGCATTTGAAATGGGAAAGCAGGATGTTTGTTTCTCTACTGAAGTGCTTGTTCAAGTTGTAGAGCCAGAAACCATTCAGCCCCACTTACCCATATTTAGAGTGAGCTTTCGTAGGCTTTAGCCAAGCTATTTGCTCATTAATGTTTTGTATCTGGAAGAAAATAAATAGTCCTGAACTTACTTGGGCAATCAGCAGAATATATTAAAAAACAGGCACTTGGATACACTTGGGCTGCAGTAGAGGTATCTGAGTGCAGCAAGTATGGAGCCCAACAGGAAAAAACAGTTCAGACCAGTGCTCAGTTTTACTGTTTTTTCATACTGAGAGAGGTTGGATGATTAATTAACAGATTAAAATTGTGCTCTTGTAGTTAAATTGGGAAACCTGGCAGTGAAATGGAGGCAGGAGCTGCTTGGTCCCCAAATAAGTACCACTTTTAGCACTTCTTATGAGATTGAAGTAGGACAGTTCACCCCAGGCCCCTCAAGAAAGCCTTTGTCTCTCCTGGCTCAATCACAAGCCTTTCACCCCAATCTCTAGCTTGCCCCAGTTCTCACAACTGCATATGGCCCACTTGCCCTTGATCGCAGGCACTCCACCATCCTCCACCGCCCCCCCCCCCGACAACCGCCGCCCCCCCCCCCCCCCCCCCCCCCCCCCCCGCCCCCCCCAACCCCCAACCAAAATCTCCTGATCACAGCACCCACTCATCCCCTCATGGCCCTGATCACAGGCCCATCTACTGATCAAGAGGCTTTCCTCCACTCTCTCCCCCGATCTCCTGATCACAGGCCTGCCTCCACCCCATCTCCTAATCACAGGCCTCCCCATTCCCCGTATCCTGATCACAGGCTTCCCCTTAAAGCACAATTGTAGACCTTCCATTTCTCCTTGTCTGCAGTCTCCTGCTGCTGGTGTTCCTTCCCTTAAACCAGGCTGTCCATTTGGTGGCTCGATGGTGGAAAACAGAGTTACAAGATATTAATGCAGTCCTATCATCAAAATCAATGGCTCTTTCTCATTGACCACCATTTTCAGCTTCACCCACACCTCCCAATTAATATTGAGGCCTTGGTCTCTGTTATCTCAAGGAGTTCTCAGTTGGTCTTATAGGGAAGAAAATGCTACCTCCTTTTAGAAGGTCACTGATGCCAAGGGGCAGAGCTGAGGCTGGGAAATCTATATGTTGGAAAGACGCTTCCCCTGTTCAGACATAAGTCTGAACCTCACCTGGAGACCGTATATTAAGAGAGATGAAGTGACCTGACCTTCAGTAGGCCACAACCCGGCCCCACCAAGGATAGAATTGGATCCAAGCCAGTGAAACAGCCTGTGTGCCCCAAAGAAAGGAAGGATAGTTTTCTGAAAATCTTTTGTTAGCTTCCTTATACAGGGGCCAAGTACAAGCTGCAGAGGATTTTCTGGTTGCATGAGGTAACTAAATGGCAGAAATATGTCTGTACTGGTCTGGTTGCAGATTGACTCCATGTAAGTCAAGTATTCTTCTGCTGACTCCACAAGCTCCAACTATGTCAGTGCCAGAGGTCACCAGTATGTGTGAATCTGGCATTTATGCTGCAATTACATAGTACAGATTTCCAGGGCTATATTCAACACTTTGACAACAGTAATTCTTTTTAACCTGGCACAAAGCGGTCCCAAGCCCATTGTGTAGCAGTTGGAAATCGACCTACACTGCACAACTTCTGAATAAAGCTGAATAAAGGCATTCTTTTCATACCATTTCAAAAATAGAAATAGGAGCCTAAATTGTACAGCTTACTTATGTTAGAGTTGTGTGATGCTATGTGAAGCAATTCATTTATCTACTGTACACTTCCTTTGTTTTCAATTTGAAGCTAAATATTGACTCTGTTCAGCTACTCATAAACATACAAGGATGTAGAAGTGAAAAAAGAATGCACTTATATAGCACCTTTCATGAATTCAGGAATGTCAATGTGCTTTAAATCCAATGAAGCGTAGGCACTGTTGTAATGTAGAAAATACAGAAACAAATTTGTGCACAACAAAGTCTCACAATCAAATAGCTTAAAGGCTATGGTTACTGATAATGTTTTATTCCAGATTTTTTTTAAATTGAAGTCAAATTCACAAAGTGCCATGGTGGAATTTGTACTCACATCATTACATTACTAGTAACTTAATTGCTACATTACTGTACTCAACTTGAATCCGCTGCCTTCTGACTCAGAAAGAATAGTGCGACCATTGAGGCGCAGCTGACACCCACATCAAGATGCTTATAGTAAGGCCTGAGTGCTTCTATTGTTAGAGAGAGGGTTTTATATACAGATCCAAGCAGCCTTGACTTCCAGCATGTTTTATATATGTAGGAGAGAATTGAAGAAAATTACCATTAGCAAAAATTTGTGGAAGATGCTCGTAATAATGATCCAGTTTAACCTATGATTCACAGTCCTAGTGAACAATCTTTCATGAAATAACATTTTAACTGTATATTGTTGTAGTTTTGTTTCTTTCTGTCAAGTTTTGGAATCAGGGTTGAAAATGCCATGATACTGAGTGACATCTTTAGTCATAAATGAGCAAAAATGCTCACTTTGCACTATTGAAGTTAGATGTGGGTTTTCATGGTGGCAGGCACTTAAACCCTCTAACCTCATGAATGATGAGTTTATTCATGTCCCAGCCAGGCCACTTGATGCTAATAGGCATATATCCATCTGCTAAAGCCTGCACTAAGTACATCTCCTGTCTCCTGAACCATGGTGCTGAAAGAACATTAAAAGAGTGAATGGGCAACAAATTCACACAGGAAGACGCGTCAGTGATCTTATGTTGAAGTGAAGCATTGGAGCCACTAGCTTGAAATCTTTCAGTTCCTATACAGCCTGTAACTAGGGTGAAAAGTTCAGACAAAACTGATAGGTTCACAGAATCAAAAGCATGCAAGATGAAAATAAATGAAAGGAAAATACTGAGGATTACCTAAAAGGTTAAAAGATTTATGCAGTTTTTTGAGCTGTGATCATGTAAAAATCTTTACCCCCAAACTACGTAGAATTTTCTTAACAGCTGGAATATGGAATTGTAGAATTAGCTAAATAAGTAATTATGTAAGTAAATAAATACGAAAACAGACTGTTTGTGAGGCATAAAACTACATGTATATTCTTACTTTCATTGTAGATCACAACTGTTGTAACTATTTTTTCTTTAATAAGATTAATCTGTCTCATTTCTTTCCCTTTAAGTCAACGATTTACCTTTCTGGAATCAGAAATAGAGTACTCCAAGGATAATGAAGCCTTCTGATCACTGGAAAATGAAATAGGAATGGTGACTGAGGAACTATTGGAAAAATGGTTATCAGTTGGATTCAAAAATAGATTAAGATCAGTAAATTAATTTAAAAATGTAACGTTATTTTTGATAACAGTACATGGGAGTACTAACTCTCAGCATCAAAATAGAGACCTAGAGAACAGAGGCTTAATGTCCACACTGAAGTTTTCATTCTAGCTGTCCAACTGTGGAAAGTGCTTGCAAGAAGAGGGAAAATGCCCCTCAGATGGCAGGAGGGGAAGATCAGAAGCTTAGACATTTCTAGTCTGCTATTGCCTATCCCTGTGAATATCTTCAATCTGATGTAGTCCTTGAGAATTGCATAATATAATTTTCTCAGTCATACTGCCTCTGATCATGACTTAAATTTAATTTTAAGTTCTCTATATTGCTGTATCATTGTTCGATGGTAGCACAAGTGGGAGTAGCAAGTGAAAAGAACTTCTTGTAAGTAATCCTGCAACTCATGCATTTACTGCTCACCCACAAACTATCACACCTATCATAGCACTGATATACACAAGGGGATGGGGCAGCTATGGATGAGGTTGAACTTGACTGGCAGAATCCCATTGAGCAGCCAGCTAAATGGACAGCTGGTCGGTGACCAGGAGGGCTGGCGTCTGGAGGCTGGCGAGCAGGGCTGAAGGAGGGAAGCTGGAGATTGGGAGGTGGGAAGAAAAGCTGGAGATTAGAGCTGCAGGCTGGGTAAGGTTGGGGACAGAGGCTGGAGATTGGTGTTCGGGGAGGGAATAATAGAAGAGGGAGGCTGGAGGTGAAGGCTAAGGAAAGTCAAGGGTTCCTTAAGGCACCTGGCGAGGGAGAATACCTGCTCCTCCTTGCCCACAGGGATTGCAAAAATTGGCATTTACTTTTAAGAGTAGGCTGCCCCCACCTTGGTTTAGTTGTCGTACCTCCATCTGATTTTCTGTTACATTTAAGCTATTGATCATGGCCCAGATTTTCATCACGACGGAGCAGCTTGGAGAATGCGGAACTTCCCAATTCCATGGGGGCAAAACGTATTTCGCACATGCTCATTTTACAGAGGCAGCTGGCCATTTAAATCATCAGCTGTCTCCACTGAAGTGGGGTTTTGGTAGCCTTGGAGTGTGTAACTTGAAGTCTGAAGATTAGACCTGGTAAGAGCGGGTCTGAACTTTGTAGACTCATTTGGATAGGTAAAGTACCCCTTTTGATTTAGCCCTGGGATACCTTTGGGCAAGGCAAGGTGCCCTTTGGTGGATGTGAAATACCCTGGAGCGTTAAAAAAAGATGATTATTGGCTATTTCACACTGTCTGTTGACACAAACCATTACTGGATTACTGCTATGTGACTGATTTCACAACCATCCATTATCATAGTAGGATTCCTGCTATTTCACCATTTGATTGACAGCTACAAGTGGCTATAGACCTTCCGACGTGGGCCAATGAGTTTCAGTACTTGTTGTTATAAGGGATTGTTTATTTGAAAGAAATGTTTGTTGTTATAAGACTTTATTTAGTTGAAGAAATGTAAATGGAGTAAGTGGGATTTTATGAATGAGAGTTTTTTTCTATATAGTGAAGTCTGAAATAGACACTTAGAATAATAGAACTTTGTTTTATCTCATCTCTGCAGAGGTCCTGAGGTCTACACATGATGGATAAAAGGTGAGTTGGAATGGTAGGCATTGAAGGTTCATAGCATGGCATAGGGGGCATGAGGGTTCATCAGGTTATTTGAGGGACATAGATTAGGATGGGGATATGAGGGGCTGTGAGGGATGAGAGGTGTAGCTTGGCATGGGGGGACATGAGGGGCCATAGGGGTTATTTGGGGGGCACAGCTTGCCATGGGAGAATGAGTGGCCATGTGTAGTGGTCGGAGGCATGAGGTGACATGGGGTGAAATGAATTGGGCAAGTGAAACAAGTGGGCGGGGGTGAGGTGTGAGGACTGGGGAGATGTTTCATGTTTTATTTTTGTTTATATTTTGGAAGCAGTGCTGGAGCCCGGAGGCAAGCCTTCCACTCAGGATGCCTCTGCACTCAGCATCATCCTCAGTTTTTCTGGGGTCGCCTGCCCTAACTTCTAATCCAAACTGCAACCCCCCTAACAAGCCTGCACTCTATCTGAACTGTTTGAAGTGGGGTGTGGGGAGAGGTAGTTAACACTGAGGCCATTAAATCATTTTGATGCTATTTAGTTCCAGTGATGAGAGAAATATTAAATCTAAATTCTTTTATATTTTTCCCCAGAATAATTCTGCATCCAAGATTGTCTGCATCAATCATGCATAATATGCAAAAAACATCCTTGCCCACAAAATGCTGTAAAATATTTTTTTTCTGGTAGCTTTTAAATAAATTGTGTAAGCCTCAGCATCATTTATAGCAAAAGCAGATAAAAAGTTGCATCTTTTGAAAAATACAACTCAAAAAGTGTGTACCTACAGGTGAGGTAACTCCTGCAGTGACCACTACAATAGGCTAAAAACATGGAATTCAAAATCATTTCATATTTTAAGTTTCACCTTTATTTCCTATCTTCCAAAGAATCACGTAACATTACAGTCAAGTAACAGGCAATTGTCTGTCAGGTCTGAGCTGTTGGTTTTCTTATGAATTGCTCTGCTGCCTGCCCCCCATGTCCTTTAATATTCCTCTTTATCAAGTCACTATCTAATTACCTTATGATAGAGTTTCTGGACTCTGCTTCAGCAATTGTTTGTGGCAGAGAAGTTCACACTCTAGCCATTCACTGAGCAAAAGCATTTTTTTTAACCCGACCAATTCATGACTCTCCTGAAGGGCCAAACCACTAAGGGCAAACTCAGCAAGGCTGTGACTCTGAAGAGGAGCCTTGCTAAATGAAGGTGCAGTTCAGGTAATAAGGGCTATAGTTTTTGAGTCCTATCTTTCACTCATATTCCCATCTATTGAGACTCCACTCCAGGAGGGTTACCTCACTGAATTCATCCTATGGATTAATGAGTGTTGACAACTCTCCAGTACCTCACCTGACCAACTGTTCTTCATGCAGGAGCCCAGTCTGTGAGTATTGGTAAATTAGTTGAGTGTTGACATGTATATCAATTCTTTTATGTCAAATGGAAGTCTCATCTTTGCCAAGTCTTTGACTCAGTTTCCACTTGAATTCTGCCTCACTCCTCTGCCACAGCACCAGCATTACCTATCTTAAAAAAAAGTGTATATTTCAAAGTAATTCAAACTATGTGAAGCACTTTAATATGTTTCTGAGAGGTTATTTTAAAATAAGTGTACTCACTTGTAGGAAATCAACGTATTTCCTGAGTAAATTTGTGTTTCTGGTTAATGGCTACTTAAAGAACACATAACAAGTAAAATTTTAAAAAAAACTAAAAGTCCCAGGTAATTGTGTCAACATATATCATATTATTTAATGAGAACTGGCTGACAAAATTATTGCATTTTAACTAGCAAATGGTCTGCTAGCACAAATTAAATCATGTTGTAAATAATGTTGAGCAATGAGACTTGCTAGCTCCCTTTTAAATTACCCGGGCATTAACCTCTTCTGGAGTTTATGGCATTTAACATTTTTGGCTAAGAATTCAATAGCTTAGTTTATGGTCACCACGATTGTGATTTGCAAGAAGCCTATGTTAGGGCAGGCAACAAGCAAACTTTGCGCCAGCTCCTCATTTCTATGATTGTAGCATTCAGCCAAGCTTGACCTGCAGGTCTGGCTGACTAAATGCTTAACATAGGGCCTAGCAGCATGCATGGCTACATGTGTTCCAGCTTGTCTGCACTTCTTAAAGGCAACCTGCCCTTCTTAATGGGAAGCTACACTCATTAGGAGGATGCTATTGCTGACTGCCTCCAGTGCAAGGGCCTGCAAGAACCTTCAGACTGATGCCGTTACTGCTGTGGATACCAGTGCACAGAGCAATCCACCAATCTGCCCTCCAACAGATTACTAGAATTGCTGAGGTGTTGCCCTGCGGGAGTGCCAGTGGCTCCCTTGAACCTGCTCTCCCCTCTCAGGATGTCAGCATCAATCTTCTACTGCTGCTACTCCACTGGTACCCTTGCTGTTGCCCATTGGCTCTTCAGCCCAGACAGCTGCCGCCCATGTGAAATGTTGCAGTCCAAAGCCAGGCCCTCAAGCCCAGAGTTGCCCAAGGACATCCTGTAAGGCCATCTGCAGTCTCCAACATTGAAAGCTAGTAGCCTTCCACCAGCTATGTTGCAATCACTGGCACTAGGGTACTCAAAGTAATCCACAAGACAGGCAGTAAGGGAATGAACAATTTGTTGCCTATTGTATGGATTATTGGATGTGTATTTGGATAAAGTTGGTATGGAATGGTTGTTCTATGGTGCCTTTGATTTCTGAATTTTAGCCAAGAGGATGCAATGATAAAAACAAAACGCTTCTATCTCCTACCCAAAATCCACAAACAGAACTGCCCTGGTAGACCGATCATCTCAGCTTGCTCCTGCCCCACAGAACTCATTTCTCGTTATCTTGACTCCCTTCTCTCTCCCCTTGTCCAGTCCCTTCCCACCTATATCCGTGATTCCTCTGACACCTTACGTCACATCAACAATTTCCAGTTCCCTGGCCCCAACCGCTCCTCTTCACCATGGACGTCCAATCCCTCTACACCTCCATCCCCCACCAGGATGGTCTGAGGGCCCTTAGCTTCTTCCTCGAACAGAGGCCCGAACAATCCCCATCCACCACTACTCTCCTCCGTCTGGCTGAACTTGTTCTCACGCTGAACAATTTCTCCTTCAACTCCTCTCACTTCCTCCAAATAAAAGGTGTGGCTATGGGTACCAGCATGGGCCCCAGCTATGCCTGTCTCTTTATGGGGTATGTGGAACATTCCTTGTTGCAGTCCTACTCCGGCCCCCTTCCACAACTCTTTCTCCGGTACATCGATGATTACTTCGGTGCCGCTTCATGCTCTCGTCAGGACTTGGAAAAATTTATTAATTTTGCTTCCAATTTCCACCCCTCCATCATTTTCACATGGTCCATCTCTGACATTTCCCTTCCCTTCCTTGACCTCTCTGTCTCAATCTCTGGTGATAGACTGTCCACCAATATCCATTACAAACCCACCGACTCCCACAGCTATCTCGACTACAGCTCCTCACA
Source organism: Carcharodon carcharias (assembly GCF_017639515.1). Taxonomy (NCBI): domain Eukaryota; kingdom Metazoa; phylum Chordata; class Chondrichthyes; order Lamniformes; family Lamnidae; genus Carcharodon; species Carcharodon carcharias. The sequence continues at coordinate 127,817,696 of NC_054467.1, read as the reverse complement.
CCCTGCTTCCTGTAAGGACTCCATTCCATTCTCTCAGTTCCTTCGCCTCCGTCGCATCTGTTCCGATGATGCTACATTCAAAAACAGTTCCTCTGACATGTCCTCCTTCTTCCTTAACCGAGGTTTTTCACCCACGGTCGTTGACAGGGCCCTCAACCGTGTCCGGCCCATCTCCCGCGCATCCGCCCTCACTCCTTCTCCTCCCTCCCAGAAACATGATAGGGTCCCCCTTGTCCTCACTTATCACCCCACCAGCCTCCGCATTCAAAGGATCATCCTCCGCCATTTCCGCCAACTCCAGCATGATGCCACCACCAAACACATTTTCCCTTCACCCCCCTTATCGGCATTCCGTAGGGATCGGTCCCTCCGGGACACCCTGGTCCACTCCTCCATCACCCCCTACTCCTCAACCCCCTCCTATGGCACCACCCCATGCCCACGCAAAAGATGCAACACCTGCCCCTTCACTTCCTCTCTCCTCAACGTCCAAGGACCCAAACACTCCTTTCAAGTGAAGCAGCATTTCACTTGCATTTCCCCCAACTTAGTCTATTGCATTCGTTGCTCCCAATGTGGTCTCCTCTACATTGGAGAGACCAAACGTAAACTGGGCGACCGCTTTGCAGAACACCTGCGGTCTGTCCGCAAGAATGACCCAAACCTCCCTGTCGCTTGCCATTTTAACACTCCACCCTGCTCTCTTGCCCACATGTCTGTCCTTGGTTTACTGCATTGTTCCAGTGAAGCCCAACGTAAACTGGAGGAACAACACCTCATCTTCCGACTAGGGACTTTACAGCCTACCGGACTGAATATTGAATTCAACAACTTTAGGTCGTGAGCTCCCTGCCCCATCCCCACCCCCTTTCTGTTTCCCCCTTCCTTTTTTTTCCAATATATTATAAAGAATTTCCTTTTCCCACCTATTTCCATTATATAAAAAAAACCCACTAGAGCTATACCTTGAGTGCCCTACCATCCATTCTTAATTAGCACATTCGTTTAGATAATATCACCAACTTTTAACTTTAACACCTATGTGTTCTATTGTACTATTGTCATTGACATCTTTTGATGATCTGCTTCTATCACTGCTTGTTTGTCCCTACAACCACACCCCCCCCCACCTCTCTCTCTCTCTATCTCTCCACCCCCCACACACACACCTTAAACCAGCTTATATTTCAACTCTTTCTTGGACTCGAACTCAAGTTCTGTCGATGGGTCATGAGGACTCGAAACGTCAACTCTTTTCTTCTCCGCCGATGCTGCCAGACCTGCTGAGTTTTTCCAGGTAATTCTGTTTTTGTTTAGGATGCAATGATAGTCTGCTTCAGAGGGATGGTATGGTGGGAAAGTATAGGGCAATGAAGATCTGGGGGTTTCTTCAGGGGAAGTGGAATCAAATGATGTGATCGCTGACAGCCTGCCTGGATCATGGATGTGTTACCTGTATCCTCCCTTCATCCTCCTCCTGAGGAAGCCTTCGAAGCCCTGGTTGCATGGGCTGTTACGGATTGTATAAGATTAAAAGAAAAGGCTTATAAAGTTGCCAGAAGTAGTAGTAAACCTGAGAATTGGGAGGTTTTTAGAATAGAGCAAAGGAAGACCAAGAAACTGGTAAAGAAAGGGAGAATAGGAGAATGCAATCTAGCAAAAAAAACATAAAAACAGATTGTAAAAGCTTCTATAGTTATGTAAAAAGGAAACGTTTGGCTAAGACAAATGTGGGTCCATTACAGGCAGAGTAAGGAGAATTCATAATGGGGAATTGAGAAATGGCAGAGAAGCTAAATAATTACTTTGTGTTTGTTTACACTGAGGAAGATACAGGAAATCTCCCAGGTTTAGAGATCCAAGGGACTAGGGAGAATGAGGAGTTGAAGGAAATTAGTATAAGTAGGAACGTTGTATTGGAGAAATTAATGGGACTGAAAGTTGATAATTCCCCGGGACCAGATGTTCTGCATCCCAGAGTGTTGAAAGAGGTTGCTATTGAGACACTGGTGATCATTTTCCAAAATTCTACAGGTTCTGGAATAGAGCTAATTCTGAAGGTTGGAAGGTAGCAAATATCACCTCACTATTTAAGAAGGGAGGGAGAGAGAAAACAGGGAACTACAGACCTGTTAGCCTCACGCCAGTAGTAGGGAAAATGCTTGAATCTATTATAATTCTATAATATTAGAATTATATTATAATAAAATAACATTATAATATAAAAACTGGATACTTGGATAATCATGACCTGATTGAGCATAGTCAGCATGGATTTGCGAATGGGAAATCATGTTTGACGAACTTGTTGGAGTTTTTTGAGGAAGTTACTATCAAAATTGATAAAGGGGAGTCGATGGACATAGTATACTTGGATTTTCAGAAGGTTTTTGCTGAAGTCCCCCACAAGAGGTTGACTAGAAAAATAAAAGCACATGGGATAGGAGGCAATATACTGGCATGGATTAACGATTGGCTAACAGGTAGAAAACAGAGAGTAGGAATGAACGGGTCATTCTCACATTGGCAGGCTATGACTAGTGGGGTACCGCAAGAATCAGTACTAGGGCCCTAGCCGTTCACAATATATATCAATGATTTAGGTGTGGGGACCAAATGTAATATTTCCAAGCTTGTGGATGATACAAAGCTAGGTGGGAATGTATGTTGTGCGAAAGATGTAAAGTGGCTACAGGAGGATTTGGACAGGCTTAGTGAGTGGGCAAGAACTTGGCAGAGGGAATATAATGTGGAAAAATGTGAGGTTATCCACTTTGATAGAAGGAACAAGATGTGCAGAGTATTTCCTAAATGGTAAGAGATTCGAAAGTGTAGATGTACAAAGGGACCTGAGTGTCTTTGTCCATAAGTCACTGAAGGCTAACATGCAGGTGCAGCAAGCTATTAGGAAGGCTAATGGATTATTAGCCTTTATTGCAAGATGATTTGAATACAAGAGTAATGAAGTCTTGCTCCAATTGTATAGAAGCTTGGTTAGATTGCATCTGGAGTACTGTGTGCAGTTTTGGTCCCCTTAACTCAGAAAGGATGTTTTAGCCATAGAGGGAGTGCAACAAATGTTCACCAGACTTGTTCCAGGGATGGCGGGACTGTCTTATGAAGAGAGATTGGGCAAACTGGGCCTGTATTCTCTAGAGTTTTGGAGAATGAATGGTGATCTCATTGAAACCTACAAAATAATTAAAGGAATAGACAAGGTAGATGCAGGTAAAATGTTTCCCCTGGTTGGGGAGTCTAGAACCAGGGGACACAATTTCAAGATAAGGGGGAAGCCACTTAGGACTGAGATGAGGAGATTTTTATTTACTCATAGGGTTGTGAATCTTTGGAATTCTTTACCCAAGAGGGCCATGGAGGTCAGTCATTGGGTATGTTTAAGGTAGCGATTGATAGATTTCTGATTAGCAATAATGTAAAGGGTTATGGGGATAGTGTGGGTAAAAGGCATTGAAGTGTTTCATCAGCCATGATCGTATTGAATAGTGGAGAAGACATGATGGGCTGAATGGCCTTCTCCTGTTCCTATGTTCCTACCCTTATGATGAACAGTTGTTGGAGGCTTCAGCAGACCAACACAAATTATGAGACTTGCTCCAGCAAGAACTGAAAGATTCCACCTGAGGTCCAAGCAGCCCTTATGCTTTTGTCCTTGAGCAGCCGCCCTCTGGTTCAATATGGTGTCTGGAAGATTGCTGGAACTGTGGAATGGAATAGAACAAAAGCACATGATTGCTGCTAGAATAATGGACCAGCTTGATGTACTGGCATGATTTCCCACCAATTGGATTTTCAGCGAATGGTGCCCCTTATGGTTGTGGGTAATTTCCCAATTAAAAGCATGTCTCTGTGCCATGGGGAAGCACACTATCCTAGCACTGCTTTGTACTTGCCCATCCTTCTTCTCTCTGTTTAAACAGAAGCCAATGAAATCCCTTTCATGGTGTACAGGCCTTCCATGACCTCCGTATATCGATGGACAGTGAACTGTGATATTTTGGAGGCGTTGCTTGGTTCAACCTGAAAAGATCTACTAGCGCAGAAATTGAAGGTTATAGGCAGTGCCATCCTCACTCTGATGTGAGGCTGCAGTTCTGGGTGGAGGAAAAGACGAAGTTCTGTAAGCACCTCCCTGGTAGAGCAGAACAACCGAACCGACTGGGAGGGGAAGTTATTCCTGAAGACCCCAGGTGAGTATGGACTCCTGTTGACAGTTCTCCTCCTTTTCCTCCTACCTTTGCGAGCATCTTGTCTACCCCTGCAGCCTCTACTCCAACTCCATGTCATGCTGCAGCCCAAGGGGAACTACAACTATAGTCTTCATAGCTGTGAGAAAACGATACATTTAGACCAGGATTTTCTGCTCCTGCCCACGGTGGGCATCATGGCGGGTGGCAGCAGTAACTATAGCGACAGCAAAAAAATCAGTTTCACGTTGGTGGGAAAACAGATTGCAATCGTCTGCTCCTGGCTTCAATGGCCTGTTTCCTGTTGCACTATGTTGGGAATGTCATTTTAATACATTTGAATATCATGCATACTCATTATAATGAGTGCTCGCTGAAATCACCTCCCCCACCCCATCCCCCCATGGTGGATCAATAGGCCATGTTGGTGTCTCGTTAGACCGACGACTTTCACAACTGTATGTGAGCAATGTGCACCTGGGTGAACCGCACTTCCCTCATGACTTTGAGGTTCATTCATCAGCCTTGCATTGCACAACACTCACAACGACTTGCAGTCAGTGCCAGGCTTTGCAGTCAGCACCATATCACTTTCAAGCGGTATCACAGGCAAGGCTCTAACTACCAGCAATAAGGCAGGGGTGGGTTATAAGGTGCTGCAGGACAAGGGCTTGACTTGGGGAGGGTGGGGGGGTGGTGAGGGGGGGGGGGTGCGGGGTGATGGCGGTGGACAAAAGCACGGGAAGGGGCTGCAGGGCAAAGGGTCAACTGGGGAAGGGGGGAAAGTGGACAATGACAAAGACAAGGCTCAGGAGGCACAGTGTAGATATATCCCCACAAAGAAAAAGGGTGGCACTACCAAACTGAGAGCCCCCAAGTTATATAGAAGCATACGAGGTAAGATAAAGCAGAAAAAGAAAGATTTTGACAATCACAAAGCATTTAATACTGTAGAAAGCATAGAGGAATATAAAAGTACAGGGGTGAAGTAAAAAAGCTAATTAGGAAAGCAGAGAGAAGATATAAAAACTTTTGACAGGTAAAGTCAAGGAAAATCCAAAGATGATTTACTAGGATGTTAAGAGCAAACGAATAACTAAGGAAAGGGTAGGGCCGATCAGAGGTGTATCTGATAACTTGTGCTCTGATGCTGAAGATGTAGGAAGGGTTCTCAATAAGTACTTTGTCTTTGTTATCCTAAGGAGATGGATGATGCAGATATTCTAGGGAAAAAGGAGGTGTGTGAAATATTAAATACAGTGAATATTGTGAGAGAGGATGCACTGGAAGGACTAACATCCTTGAAGGCGGATAAATCACCCGGGCCGGATGGATTGTATCCCAAGCTGTTAAAGAAAGCCAGGTAGGAAAGAAAGTGTGCTCTGACAAACATTTTCCAACCCTCACTAGGTACAGGTGAGGTGCCAGAGGATTGGAGATCTGTGAAAGTTGTATTATTACTTAAAAAGGGTGCGAGGGATAGGCTGACTTTGAAGGTGGGCAAATTATTAAAATCAATTTTGAGAGTCAGGGTAAGCTGTCAGTTAGAAAGGAATGGATTAATCAGGGATAGTCAGTATGGTTTTGTTAGGGAAAGGTTATGTCTTACTAATATAATCAAATTTTTTGAGTAAGTAAGAAAGAGAATTGATGAGGGTAGTGCAATGGATGTTGTCTACATGGATTTTAGTACGGCATTTGACAATGTCCTACATGGCAAGCTGGTCAAAAAAGTAAAAGCCCATGGGATTCGGGGGAATATGGTGATTGGGATCCAAAATTGGCTCACTGACAGGAAGCAACAGGATAATGGTTGATGGATGTCATTGCGCATGGAAAGTGTTTTCCAGTGGCGTTCCACAGGGTTCAGTGTTGGGTCCCTTGCTGTTTGCGGTATGTATTAATGGGACTTAGATGTGTGTAGCATGATTGGAAAATTTGCAGATGACACAGAAATTAGCCATATAGTTGATAGTGAAAAGGATAGCTGTTGTCTCCAGAATGATACCAGTGGTTTGGTTGATTGGTTGGAAAAGTGGCAGATGGAATTCAATCCAGAGAAATGTGAGGCAATGCATATGGGGAGGGCAAACAAAATGAGGGAATACACTATGAATGGGAGGATATTGAGAGGGGTAGAGGAAGTGAGAGACCTTGGAGTGTATGTCCACAGGCCCTTGTAAGTGGCAAAACAGGTGGATAAGGTGGTAAAGAAAGCATATGGAATGCTTTTCTTTATTGGACGAGGTATTGAATACAAAAGCAAGAATATAATGCTGGAACTGTATAAAACACTGGTTAGACCACAGTTGGAATTTTGTGTACAGTTCCGGTTGCCACATTACAGGAAGGACATAATTGCTCTGGGGAGAGTACAGAGGAGATTTACATGAATGTTGCCAGGGCTTGAAAATTGTAGCTATGAGGAAAGATTGGATAGGCTGGAATTGTTTTCCTTGGAACTGAGGAGTCTAAGGGTTGGCCTTATTGAGGTGTACAAGATTATGAGGGCCTAGATAGGATAGTCAAGGATGTCCTGTTTCCCCTGATGGAGATGTCAATTACCAGGGGGCACAGATTTAAGGTGATTGGTGAAGGGTTAGAGGGGACATGAGGAAAAACTTCTTCTAATTCTTCTGATGCCTCTGCAGCCTTGATGGGGAAAAGGTATTATAGGGCCATTCATAGGTCTCACGAGGGGTGTGGGGGGTGGTCTCTATATTCCAATGTGCAAAAGGCCTCAAGATTGGGAAGGGTAAGGTCCACATGGGACATAGGCGCATACATCTCAATCCACAGGGATACCACCACAATCGTAATGGGATCAAGGATTGGAAGTGGAGACTTGAGAGTTTTGGAGGGACGGAAACCACAGGGGAGGGATTTCGACAGTTAGACAGGGAGTATCCAAGCTGGTGTGGTAGTAAGACTCAGCACCATCATCTTGCAACTTGAAGTGATAGTACAGTGCAAAGTTAAACTGAGGCAAAGCTTTGATGGTGAGGGCTTTGATGGCCATTTAGAGGCACACCACACAGGGCAATCAATTAAAGGGACACCCAACTGAATTGTGTATTCCCAGATGACGAGAGATGCAAAGCTGAGACATGTTTAGAGCCTTTCAGCGACAATGCAGGGAATCAGGAGAGTGAAGCAAAGAAGCACATTCATGCGAGACTAATCCTGAATAGTGACACTTATCAATATTCTTGCATTAACCCCTTGTTTCCAGCATGGAAATTCCCCAGGGCGATAACAAGGTCAAGAGCAAATGTGCGACTGGTAAAGCTGCAAATGTGTGTCAAAAGCAAGAACTCAGAATTTTGGCATTGGCAGGTTCACAGGTGAGAAGCCTCAGCTCCCGCCCCCCTGTCCCTCAAATGATCTTAGTTCCTCACTATACCTGAACCCTCATGTGTATTACAAAAAATGTAGACTTAGAGTTCAGCGAATGAAGATCTATGTGCCTGGCTCGGAAACAGCACATCCAAGCACTTGGCCAAAGCAGTTTCATAGCAGTCAGTCATGTAAAGGAGTGGGGTGCCATAAGAACATAAGAAATAGGAGCAGGAGTAGGCCATTCAGCCCCTCAAGCCTGCACCCCCATTCAATAGGATCATGGCTAATCTGCCCCAGGCTTCAACTCCTCTTTTATGCCAGCTCAACATATCCCTCAACTCCCCGATATTCAAAAATTTATCTACCTCCTCTTTAAATAATTTCAGTGATCTAGCCTCCACAACTCTCTGAGGTAGAGAATTCTAGGCGTTCATGACCCTCTGAGAGCAGAAATTCCTTCGCATCTCAGTTTTAAATGAGTGTCCCCTTATTCTGTAACTATGTCCCCTAGTTCGAGATTCCCCCATTAGTGGGAACATCTTCTCAACATCTGCCCTGTCAAGCCCCCTCAGAATCTTGTACATTTCAATAAGGTCACCCTACATTCTTCTAAACTCTAATGAATAAAGGCCCAACCTATTTAGCCGTTCATGATAAGTCAACCCCTATATCCCAGGAATCAGCCAAGTGAATCTCTTTTGAACTGCTTCAAATGCCAGTATACCCTTTCTTAAATACGGGGATCAAAACTGCACATAATGCTCCAGGTGATGCCTCACCAACACCCTATACATTTGTAACAAGAACTCTCTATTTTTAAACTCCAACCCCCTAGCAATGCAGGCCAAAAATTCCATTTGCCTTCTTAAATATTTGCTGCATCTGCATTCGAACATTTTGTGTTTCATGCACAAGAACACCCAGATCCCTCAGTGCTGCACTTTTTGGAGCCTGTCTCCATTTCAATAATAGTTTGCCTTTTGATTCTTCCTACCAAAGTGCATGACCCCACACTTTCTTACATTAAACTCCATCTGTCAAGTTTTTGCTCACTCACTCAACCTAACTATATCCCCTTACAGATTCCTTACTTCCTCATCAAAACATGCCCTCCCGCCTATTTTTGTATCATCAGCAAATTTAGATACATTATATTCTGCCCCCTCCTCCAAGTCATTAATGTATATAGTAAATGATTTAGGCCCTAGGACTGATCCTTATGGCACTCCACTGGTTAGGTCTTTCCAACCTGAAAAAGACCCATTAATCTCAACTCTCTGCCTTCTGTGTGCTAACCAATCCTCAATCCATGCTAATACGTTACCCCCGATACCGTGAGCTTCTATCTTGTGCAATAACCTTTTTCTGTGGCACCTTATTGAATGCCTTCTGGAAATCCAAATACACTACATCTACCAGCTACCCATTGTCAACTCTGCTTGTTATATCCTCAAAGAACTCTAGCAAATTTGTCAAACATGATCTTCCTTTCACAAAACCATGTTGACACTGTTTGATTGTGTAAGCTTTTCTAAATGTCCTGCTATTTCTTACGTAATAATGGATTTAAATAAATCTTTTCCCAATGATAGATGTTTGGCTGACTGGTCTATAGTTTCCTGTTTTTTGTCTTCCTCCCTTATTGAACAGGGCAATTTTCCAATCTGCTGGGACCCTTCCGGAAACAAGTGAGTTCTGGAATATTTTGACCAATGCCTCCTCTACTTCTGCAGCCACTTCCTTTAAAACCCTAGGATGCAGGCCATTAGGTCCTGGCAGCTTGTTTGCCTTTAGTCCCATTAGTTTGTCAGATACTTTGTCCCTCATGACAGAGACCATTACAAAATCTTTCCTCCCATTAGCTCCTTGCTTATCTGATATCTTTGGGATATTTATAATGTCCTCCACCATGAAGACCGATGCAAAATATTGGTTTAAATTATCTGCCATTCCCCTGTTGCCCGTTAATAATTCTCCAGTCACACCCTCCAATGTTCCCTCACTCACTTTAGCTACTCTCTTTCTTTTAATATACCCGTAAAGCTCTTGCTGTTTGTTTTTATATTTCTTGCCAATTCACTTTCATAATCACTTTTCTTCCTCTTTATTAGTTTTTAGTCATCTGTTGCTGGTTCCTGAAAATATCCCAATCCTCTGGCCTACCATTAGTTTTTGCCGCTTTGAATGCTTTCATTTTTGATTGGATACTCTTCTTGACCACCTTTGTTAACCATGGTTGGTTCATCCTTCTCATCGAGTCCTTCTTTTTGACTGGGGTAAATTTTTGCTGAAATATTTGCTTAAAGGTCTGCCACTAGTCATCCACTGACCTTCCCCTTAGTCTATTTTCCCAGCCCGCTTTAGACAACTCTTTCTTCATACCTCTGTAATTGCCCTTATTTAGGTTAAAGACACTGATTTGAGACCCAAGTTGCTCTCCCTTAAACTGAATTTGAAATTCTACCATGTTGTGATCGCTACCGCTTAGAGGATCCTTAACTACGATATCTCTTATTAATCCCACCTCGTTACACATTACTAAATCTAAAATTGCCTGTTCATGGGTAGGTTTTGCAAAATATTGCTCTAAGAAACAATCCCTAGTGCACTCTACAAATTTGGGCAGGGGAGGAGCACCTTGAAACATATCTTACGCTGGCCAGTATCTCAGTGGCAAAGAGGTGGCAACACTGAAACTCACTAGTCTTCGACAGAGATAGGACCTTTGGCGGCTAATGCTGACTCATGTCTTTTTATCATTGACACTGCAGAGGGGGGGGGCCTTCGGAAAGATGGAGGCTGGATTTATTGCTGCATGCATTATCGCACATAGGCAGGAGAGGAGAACGTTGTGACGGAGGCTCCTCCCAGGCTCGCCAAAAGGAGGAGCTTCACCGTCATGAATAAGGGGCAGCTGGGGCCTCTCTTGACGCAGAGGATGAGGCTCACATAAAAGCTGTGATAGGTCACTCTCAAGGCCGAGGGTCTACATACAGAACACACATGCCTTTCCTGCAGATCATTGGGAGATGATGATACCTCCACATGTCCGGGGATCTGGTGGTGGACATCCGCCACATCCTCCAGGAGTTGACCCTGCGGGGACTCAAAGGACATCCTATGCCAGTGGCTGTGAAAGTCACCGCCGCTCTTAACGAGTGGCTCTTTCCAGGGCTCCACTGGGACCCCAGTGGAATATTACAAGCTTCCATGCAGAAGGGCATATAGGAGGCAACAGATGCCCTTTTTGTCAAGGCCCAAAATTACGTTGACATTGCCTGAGATAAAGCCAGCCAGGATGCCAGAGCTTTGCTGCGATTTCCAGATTCCCACGTGTGGCTGTAAAAGGCCCCTGGCAACAAGTACTCCAATATATCAATAGGAAAGTCTACCACTAGCACAGTGTAGCTGGTCTGTGACCACAAGTAACAAATCATGCAGGTTTGTGCGAGATACCCGCGAAGCTGCCACAACTCCGACATCTTGCGTAGATCCAGATTCTGGACATCTTCGAGGGACCACATAGGATCCAGGGCTAGGTCCTCGGTCACAAAAGGTACCCACAAAGGAAGCAGCTGATGATGCCCATGCAGCAGCCACAAAATCCAGCTGTGAGAAGTTATAACAATGCTCTTGCCGCTACCAGAACATTGGTGGAGCACACCAAGTGCCATCTTAAAGATGCGATTCTGGTGCCTTGACAGATCTGGCAGATCACTCCATTGCACCCCCCAGAGGGTCTCACAGGGTCATTGTGGATTGCTGTATGCTGCACAACCTGGCACTGCAAAGGGAGGAGATCTTGCCGGATGCCGGTGTCAGCTCCTGGAGAATGTGGCAGATGTGCACCACCAGATTCCCGTAAGTGGGGAGGCGTCAGCATCACCCACTCATTTGCAGAAAAGACATGTGTGTTCTGCAGACCCTCGGTCTTAAGAGTCACCTATCATGACTTTTCCATGAGCCTCATCCTCTGCGTCAAATGGGGCCCCTACTGCTCCTTACTCATGAGGGTGAAGCTCCTCCCTTTGGCAAGCCTCGGAGAAGACACAATCGCAATCTTCTCTCCTGCCTGTATGCAATAAGGAGGAGCTGCACGTTTTCTCACAAGGAAGACATTGAAAGGAATGAGGGCGATGAGGTCAAGGAAGCCAAGGCTGCAGGGGAAGGGGCCATAGAATGGTCCAGACAAGGCAGGTGAGAGTGTGAGGCCCTCATTGCCAACAGAATCCACAAAGAAGAGGATGAATTGCAGTGAGTATCCTCTTGGACAAGTGCCCTCCGTCATGGGTCCACATGAACACTAGCATTACTATTCCTCTCATTTCAAACATGCACTTCGATGTGAGAGTGAATAGTCACACATCAGGCTCACATTGTGCTGATCCTCTGAAGGACGATGAAGCCTTGGGAGACTGATTCCTTGCTGAGATAAGGTGCTAATTGGAGGAGGGTGTCCTGACATCAAGTGTCAGAAGCTGCTGCCTCTTCAAGCATCTCTCCAACATCCCAGTTGCTATGGCAGCCTAGTAGAGGCAGGAGCTGCTCTATAACCCTCAGTGGACTCAGAGCTATGTGCCTTCAGTCTGACAAAGCACCTCAAGGAGATCCATCTGCAGCAACGGCACAATGCAATCTTTATACCCTTGATAGTGATACCGATAGGTCACACTTGGGCCAAGGCTGCCAATGATGTTCTGCCGATGTTAATCTATTCTGAGATCACTCAGTCCTTTGTGTCGCCTTCTTCTCCATCACATTGATATTCAGCATTCTCAGTTAGGGATGCTGGCCTGCATTCATCCTCACCTTTCTATGGATGTGGACCACCTGAGGATGACGATGTTCACACACTTGCCTGCCAGACATTAAAATGCCTCCTCTTTAACACAGAAAGCCTGCCCTCCTGGCCAGGCCCTTGCATATTCCAAAATGCTAAGACACCATGAATCCCTTAAAAATTACTATTTGTTGAAAATAAAGAGCACACTTCAGCTTCACAACATCCTCAGTCCTATCCCATTGCACCCCTCCTTATTGTCTAAAGCAACCATACGTGCTCCCAGAAGCATTATCAGAGGCTCCACTGACCGCCAGACATGATTATTTGGATTTGTCATCATTGACCTCAGTGAGCATTTAGGTGAGGGGACGATATGCAGAAGGTATGACATAGTGTTGCATTCCTACATTGTGATGAGAGACTTGTGGCCACAACATAGACAACTGCAATGTGAGAAATGCTCAAGCATGTAGGTTTGAGCGCCAGGACAATAATGTGGCTGTGAGGGGCAGAGCTTCGGCACACTGAGCTGGGAAGGTGCTCATACTTATCAGTAAGCTTAGCAGATGTACACTCAGAGAGGCAGCAATGCGCTAGATAGACAGGAGTGCACAAAAGCTCTGATATGGGCTCATAGATTGAAAACCCTGCCGGATGATAGTGAGTACATGTGTTTCCTGGATATCTGATCCTTGTCCATGTGTGAAAACATCTCTCTTTGTATACTAAACCTTCAGCTTTCAATAATGCAGACAAGATGGATGAAAATCTTAGCCTCAGTCTTGCACAGCCAAGAATGAACATGACATGACCCAGCAAAGCATGTGAACAAGGTTCCTTCCACAAGCACATTTTACATTAAGGAATAGGCATTGTTGATGTTGAGAATGATCTGAGGACAGGCACACATTATGGTGAAATGGAAGCAAGTGGGCACACATTGCGGTGATTTGGAAGCAGGTAACATTGACCAGAGGCCCATGATGGCAACATGTGTGATAAGTTGGGGAGGGGGCAACACTGGCGTCATACCTGATTGGCAACAATACAGCTCATGATAAAAAGGAGGTACACAAGAGGAGATGTGAAATGCATGCAATTCTATTTACATTGATGAAAATTATATACACATGGTTAACACCCACGCCACCATTGTGTTCCTAATGTTTCTTGATTCCCCTAAAACTATTGCTATGCCTTGGTGCATCCTTGACATCTACAATGGAGGTGAAGGCAGCTTGCTGGCTGCTATTTCCTTTTGCCTGTGATGACTTTGGTGAGCTGAGACTGGGAAGGCCCCGGCCTGCTTTACATCTCCTGCTGTGGGGCAGGTGCACCCTCCTCAGCCTGTAGAGCTGGAGTTGATGGCATCACAGGAAGTGGGAATCAGGATCGGCTGAAGTCACCTTGGGTGGATGGCTCTGGTATGACCAGCTGCTGCGCCTCATCCCTATGGGTGTCCAAGAGCCCCTGGTTGGAGAAGGGGCAGGTGAAGTGAGATCAAGTTGCCCTGCCCAGCCCCTCAACCCCAAACCCCATGCTGCATGCCCCCGCCTTCTTGCGTAACCACTGATGGGTACCACGAATGCCTGCACCAATGAAGTGCAACTCCTGGCATAATGCAGGTCCTATGTCCTTGACTGAAGTCTCCATGGCAGGTGTCATTCTACCAGTGCTGACCTTGGTGCATTGGCATGCCAGCGCTATTGCCACAGAATGAACGTGGACAGAATTCTTCATCCTACATTGAAATCTGAGGAATGTAGTTGGCAGTCCTTCTTGATGCTCCCGTGTTTGTCTCTGCAGCTCCACCAATTAATTTAGGACTGAGTCCAGAGGCTCGTTATCTGATTCAGACTCAGCAGAATCCTAGCCTCAGCAGGTTCCGCGTGCCAGCAACTTTGGATGTCCCTGCCTCTGCCTGGCATGGCCATATTTTGTGCTATGCTCACCAGATTGTGACCCCAAGGCTGCTCTCGAACCAAATCCCACTGAAGAGTGTGTCTCTGCATTGGTGGAGGGTGTGGGTGAGCGCTGTGATGGGTCTTCTATGGTGCTGTTCTCTGGTTCCTCATCCGATGTGTCCTCTTTGCTGGAGACGAGGACCTGGCTTCTTGGTTCCCTTGGGTGCTTTCCAGAGGTGTCTAAGAAAGAAAGTAGAGATAATTAGTGCATGGCAGGTGACTGGAAGACATGACAATGGACTCACTGTATTGTTGTCTGAGGGATGAACTAGTGCAGTGTCCTCACTTGGGTGTGCACTGCCGACCTCACCATCGCCACAGGCATGGTCCTGGTCATCCCTGGTCAGCACGATGGCATGCTCCTCATAGAGAATTTCTGCCACTCCACTTCTGGTCTGGGACCTCTCCCTCTTTTTGTGGGTGAGTTGTCCTGCATAAAGGAAGATGGAAAGTGTGAGCAGGGCGCATACTAAGGCAGATGATAAGGATGCCTGCCTTGTATAGGTGGTGAGTGGAGCCATGCACGGGATGAGGATGAGAGCTACACAGTATACGAGCCCAGATGGAGATATGAAGATGTCTGCAAGAGAATGAGTGGTGATGTCCCTTGACCTGGCAGTGTGTGAGATCCGATGGAGTGCCACCAGTGAATGCCTGATGGATTGTGAGTGTGTGAGTTGAGAGTGATGAGATGGTTGATTTATCCTGATGGAACGGATGAGATCATTCCTGCGCTGGATGGTTGACCTCTTCTGTGCAGCGTTAGTGCTGACCGCTGATGCCAGCACCTCCCAAGCCAGAATAATCAGGTTGGTGGACCTCCTTTTGCCATGACAGGGGTAGAGGACATCCCAGTGGGCTTTGACGGCGCGCAGCAGGTGGCCCAGCGAGGCGTCACTAAATTTTGAAACAGCATGCTGCTTCCCCTAGGGAGCCATGTGTTCCATGGAGCAGTCCTAGGCTGCAGGCATTGAGAAGACTATGCATGGTCGCGTATTAAATATGGCACTCAGAGTGAAGATCTGCTGAGGTCACTGCAGGGTGGACAAATCAGAGGACGCCTACTTGTGATCCGCCATGTTTCCTGCTGATTCATAATTAATGAGGCTGGAAGGGGACAATACTACGCAAAAACCTGCCATTGCGCCTGGTGGGAAAAGCACCCAGCACTGCATTTAGTGCACGGAAGGGAATATCTCGCCCTTGGTCTTTCAAACCATAGTTTACTTCTCCTGACTGAAATCATTTTTGTCAACTCCTCCAACAACACAGTACTTCCACTAAATCTGCAGAGCAAATAGGCAGTCAAATATACCTCACAAGGAAGTTGAACAATGATGCCCTTAAATAGCACTGGTGGGGTTGACCATGCAGCTGAATGTGTGTTAAGCTGTGCATGTTTAAGAGCAGTCCAGGCACCAAATTAATTTTAGATTCTGGCCAACACCATGTTCAATACACTTTGCATGCTTCCAACACATGTACAGAGTTGCCTATTGGGGAATGGACACCCACCATCTTTTCCTGATATGGGTCCCATAGCAGGAAAAATAGCAGTGCTACAGAGTCAAATTTTGCAGCCTTAGTGTTGAGTTCCTCCAAAATAGAACATAAACCCAACCCTGAATATATTTTAAAATGTTATCCTTAATACTAGTTCTTATTTTGAAATTGGACTTTCCTACTGAACAAAGACAAGTAAGATTGTTGGCCCTCTGTCTGGAAATTATCCCTAGTGGCCTCCAGAACAAAATAATCTCTTCTCAGTTGTGGGAATGTCACACTTCATTACACCTAAGGAGCTTCTAACAGACCACCTGGGAATGTACAGAACAATTTCAAAAGGAGCTATAGGAATGCCATTTGCACTTGATAAGCCAACCTTGCTAGTGGAGTTTGTGGATCTGTTGAGACAATGGCTTGCCAAACACCAGACCCTCAACATGAATGGCACCCCTTTCAACCCACACAGCTGAGACATTATCAGTCCTGGAAACAAAATCAAATTCCAGACACTGGACAAACATCCTTTGTTGAAGTCACTGTAGAAAAGTAAGGGCATATGACCCAAGACTCTGGCCTCTTGAGCAGTTTAATATTATCTCTCTGAGTTGTGCAGCCAGTCTGTTGCTTAACATCCAACTAGCATGCCACACAGAAACAAGCTCTGTCCAAGTTGGACCACCGGCCCATCTAACCAGATTCTACTGGAAGATTTTGTATCATCGCTACAGAGCTGTCGCAATCTCTGCGTGTCTACTTCATCTTGCAACATCAATGCCACCTGAAAAAGCAAATCTTACAACACTGGTCTCCAGCCAGCTGACCATTGAAAGCCTACATGAAAGACTTCCTCATTGGACTCTGACTTTGGGATTCTGGAACTCACCAAACCAATATCTATCTTCTCTGTGGTCCTTGTACGATAAAATCTCTTTTTCTCTATTCCTCCCTTTACTGTGTGAATGTGGAGTGGAGCGTCACTAACTTTCTTTTTCACAGTTTTTGAATGTGTATAATAAACTAAACTGTTAAATTAATCCTAACTCAAGTTTGTTGTGGGATTATTAGTAAAATTGGATCACACAAAAACTGAGGGGTTGGGAAATACACCATTGCATATTCTTTAAAAAAAACTAATTCAAAACACCTCCTGTTTACAGACAGGTGGTAAGAGGAAAACTGTGCTGTTTGAACTGACCCCCTCCTGCTTGTAGCACTTAGCTCAAAACAGCTTTAGATCCATAGTTTATGACAAAACCTAATAGTGAACGTGTGCAGATATATGCTTTGTCCCTCTAGTCATTTTTAATAATAATATAATAGGTGCATTAGAATTAGATACTATTTAAGTAAGTTAAAATTGCTTAATTGTGTTGCTTTGGATTTAGAATGTGGTCTGCTTTCTGTCTGAGTTGTGTGTATTGCCAGCTTTACCCTTTGCTGTACTCAGCATGAAAATGCTCAGTAAGCTCTTCCTTGTCAGACTTATGTTGAGAATCAATAGGGTTTGTGCTGTTATTCCTGCCTTATCATAACCCCTAATTTTAGATCTTAGAAATCTTCTCCTGAATTTTCTTAAGCTCCTTTCACTTAATGAATTATGCTACCAAATTGGCTTCTTTTTTCAAGCTTTTGGTCAAATTTAAATGGTAATCTTATCTTAATCAACACACCCACTTTTTCTTTGTGTTGTTTCTTGGGTCAAATCCTCCACAGTATTAGTGGTGATTTCTGGTTTAATCAGAACTTAGTGCATTTTAATGTGTGATGTGCATTAAATATCTTCTTTGTGTTGGCATTTAATAGACTCTAGCCATTCATGTTCAATGTTGAACACCAAAATAAGCATATAATACACTGTGAACTAGGCCATGGAATTACTATTGATGATATAACTGATGATTTTCTCTATCTCTTCCTTTTCCATTCCCTTTCCAAAATGGCAATGTCATCAACTTCTCAAGAGAGAAGCAGGAGGTTTCAGAGTAGACTATTCAAATTATTTTCCATGAAGGCAGAATCTAAAGAAACCAATGCTTTTGTATGACTGTTTTGATAATTACGCAGCAAAAACTGCAACTCAAAAAAAACCTGTGATCTTGTGATCATTTTCAATACAATAACTCAGACAAAGCAAACTTACTAACAATAGCCATTGCAGAAATTCTCTATTATTAAGTTTATGCCTGTGATTTTCCACCTTAAGTTTATCATTTCAAATGCGGCATTCCAGGCATTACTGTGAAGAAGGCATCCAACTTTGCACAAGAAAAAATAAAGCATCTACATAAGTGAGTGTCCCATTGAAATTATAGCTGTTATCAGGAGAGAATAATGCCAAATTGCTGCAATGGACAGATGGCTAGACCTTGACTGGAGGCCCAGGTTCCTACTGAGCAGCTCATCAGTCCAAGACCACAAATGAAGCGGATGTGTACTGCAAATGACACCCAGCCAGATTATAAGTGCCACTGGCACAGGTTACAAGTGGAGTAGCAGAGAAAATCAACTTAGGTGGTGAAAGATAGAGCTAAGTTCATGTGAGTTTGGCAATCTCAAGTGCATTGCATGTTACTGTGGAGCTTTGACAATCTGTACTAACATTAATTATGTCCTTGCTTATCTGTGTGAAATTTCACAGTTGCCTGAATGTTGCCAGACCTCCATGGTCAGGATTGCCCTGACCAGCTGTTCAGAGACAGCTGATCCTTTTATGTATGGCATACTTTAAATGCTGTTGCACTTTTTGGGTATTTTTCAGTTGACAAAGGATTTGGAAAGGGCTGAAATGTAAGAAGATTCAAAAGTTAAAAAAAAAGTGAAAGCAGTGGGAAGAAAAACAAAGAGCAAAGGACCAGAAAGAGAAGCTTACAAATAATTTGTTCAGAAGAACTTGGAGATATTGGAAGATAAAAACATAGTGGCCAAAGGAGGCCATTTAGCTCTTAAAACTGTTCCACCATTCAAAAAGACTACAATTTCATTTGCCTACCTTTGTTCAATATCCATTGATGCCAACATCCTGGGGGTTACCATTGATCAGAAATTGAACTGGACTGGCCATATAAATTCTATGGCTACAAGGGCAGATCAGAGGCTAGGAATCCTGTGGAGAGTAACTCATCCCCTGACCCCCCAAAATCTGTTCACCATCTACAAGGCACATGTCAGGAGGTGGGTGGTATACTTTCCATTTCCCTGGATGAGTGTAGTCCCAAAAACACTTAAGAAGCTTGACGCCATCCAGAATAATGCAGCCTGCTTGGTTGGTGCCCCATCCACCACCTTAACCAATTGCTCCCTCCACCACTGATGCACAGTGGCAGCAGTGTGTACCATTTACAAGATGCACTGCAGGAACTCATCAAGCCTCCTTCCAAACCTGTGACCTCTACCATCTAGAAGACAAAGGAAACAGATGCATGGGAACACCACCAGCTGCAGGTTTCCCTCCAAGCCAAACACCATCCTGACTTGGAACTATATCGCTGTTCCTTCACTGTTACTGGGTCAAAAACCTGGAACTCTCTCCCAAAGAGCACTGTGGGTGTACTTAGACCACAGAGACTGCAGCAGTTCAAGAAGTGGCTCACTACCACCTTCTCAAAGGCAATTAAAGATGATAAATAATTGCTGGAATTGTGTGAAAAAAATGAAGAAAAATTACCAAACAAAAATCTATTGATCTGTTTGAAAATTTCATTTGAACCAGAATGTACTGCCTTTTGTGGAGTGAGTTCCAGCTTTCCATTGTACAAACAGCTGCTTCATGATTTCACTATATAGCTTACGGATAAGGTTCTTCACTCTTGCTCTGAATTCCCCCTTCAGAGGAAATAGATTTTCTGGCCCGGATTTTCACTCTCGAATTGGATGCACAGTGTCGGGGAATTTCCCAACTCCCGAAATCTGACTTGGGAGTGTAACCCAATGTATTATTTACTTTCTTTTAATATATTAATAATTTTTTAGACCATGTAATTGTTTCTTTATTTTTTACTATTAAGGGATGTAGACCGGTTGCTTGGTGGCTCTATGTGCAAGTAGTAACATGGAACATCGAAGAGAAGCAGCACCCTGACTGGACACTCATGAATAACTGCACTGTGGGTGCAAGGCAGGATGGGTAATTTAGCCTTGCCTGAATTAGCAAGATCTGCAAAATTAATTAAACTGTACAGGAGAACTGGCCTCGAACTGTGAGAAAATAGACCCCTTTTATGCTCATTTGAGGTACTAAAAATGTCTGTCTATACCAACCTGAGATTGATACAGTGTAAGAGATAACAAAGCAGAGTCAGGCTGGCTCTATTCCTTTAATCTTGTCCTTGTGAGAGGCCCAGGACATAAAGACAAGGGAAAGGACACAGATGTAATTGAAAACCAATTAAATGGGCTAAAAACAGGTATTAGCTTATACGACACAAGGCCAGAGCCAAAAACAGTATAAAGAAAGAGCACACAAAGATATCATTTCTGCAGAGGGTACAGTGGCTTGGTCAGCTATTCTGAAGATAAGCATGGAGACCTTGTCAGTGGGTTGACCACTGAGGCCAATGAAACACTCTCTAGGGCTACTAAGCAGGGCTACTAAGTGATCAATACTGTGAGTATGTACTATTGCTTAGTGGTATTAATAAAGGTGTACCACATTTAATGGAACAGTATCCAAATTGTTGTGTGCCATTGATACCGGGTAGAGGCAAGAACTTTTAGACCAGGTGGAGGATCTTACAGGAAAAACGTCCCCAGACAGCAGGATATTGGCTCAGTGAGCCTGGAACAGTATGGATGTAGAGGTGGGCCTAGAGTGTAAGGAGTTCCTGCTGTGAGGCAAGAAGTGGATGCAAGCATTTCTGTTGCTCAGAGGAGATTTCAATAAAAGGTCAGGTTAGCACCTTTTTTTATTCATTCATGGGATGTGGACGTCGCTGGCTAGACCAAAATTTATTGCCTACCCCTAATTGCCCTTGAGAAGGTGGTGATGAGCTGCCTTCTTGAACTGCTGCAGCCCATGTGGTGTTGGTTTTCCCCAATAGTGCTGTTAGGGAGGGAGTTTCAGGATTGTCACCCAAGTGACAGTGAAGGAACAGCGATATATTTCCAAGTCAGGATGGTGAGCGGCTTGGAGGGGAACTTACAGGTGATGGTGTTCCCATCTATTTGCTGCCCTTGTCCTTCAAGGTGGTGGTGGTCAAGAGTTTGAAAGGTGCTGTCTAGGCAGCCTTGGTGAGTTCCTACAATGCATCTTTTAGATTGGACACACTGCTGCTACTGTGCATTGGTGGTGGAGGGAGTGAATGTTTGTGGATAGGATGCCAATAAAGCGGGTTGCTTTGTCCTGAATGGTGTCAAATTTCTTCAATGTTGTTGGAGTTGCACTCATCCAGGCGAGTGGGGAGTATCCCATCACACTGCTGACTTATGCCTTGTAAATGGCAGACAGGCTTTGGTGACTAAGGTGGTGAGTTACTCACCACAGGATTCTGAGCCTCTGACCTGCTCTTGTAGCTATAGTATTTATATGGCTAATCCTGTTCAGTTTCTGGTCAATGGTAACCACCAGGATGTTGATAGTGAGGGATTCAGCAATGGTAATGCCATTGAATGTCAAGGGGCAATGGTTAGATTCTTTCTTCTTGGAGATGGTCATTGCCTGGCACTTGTGTGACGTGAATGTTACTTGCCACTTGTCAGTCCAAGCTTGGATATTGTCCAGGTCTTGCCATATTTGGACATGGACTGCTTCAGTATCTGAGGAGTTGTGAATGGTGTTGAACTTTATGCAATCATCAGTGAACATCCCCACTTCTGACCTTATGATGGAAGGAAGGTCATTTATGAAGCAGCTGAAGAAGGTTGGGCCAAGAACACTACCCTGAGGACCTCCTGCAGTGATGTCCTGGAGCTGAGATGACTGACCTCCAACAACCACAACCATCTTCCTTTGTGCTAGGTGCAACTCCAACTAGTGGAGAATTTTCCTCCTGATTCCCATTGACTCCAATTTTGCTGGGCCTCCTTAATGCCACACTTGGTCAAATGCTGCCTTGATGTTGAGGGCAATCACTCTCACTTCACCTCTGTAATTTAGCTCTTTTGTCCATGTTTGAACCAAGGCTGTAATGAGGTCAGGAGCTGAGTGGCCCTGGCTAACTCTAATATTTATCTGACATGGGAAGAGACGGCTTATCAGTGGCTTTCCATAGTAAAATACAGCTGCCTATTCACATTGGAATGAAGCAGCACATCCTAGAAAATTAAGCTTTAAAAAGCTTCACAAGACAGAGCCATGGAGATCGCAGCATCTTGGCCACGTTAGCTGCTCATAATTATCTTTATGTCTAGGGGATGCCTGACAGACATCACATTTGGCATGAACCTTTGCCCTTCCACTTACCCTCTTTCCATCCATCTCTCAAAGCATGACCATGCAATTGATCCTTGACCAGAACCCTCCCAGCTGCACACTATGGCAGAACAGTGTGACTCAGAGTGACCAGGCTAGCAGGGTAGTTTACGTTCAGGAGCATAACAAGCGATCAGGTAGTGACAGGTTCAAATGCCTGACCACCCTGCATTTGTCCATCCTCATTTCCTCCCCCTCCCCCTACCCCTCCACCAACATTAGGCATTGATGAGATAGAAACATGGTTCATTATATGAGCAGACATATGTGTGTGAGGGCATTTGAAGCTAGAAGCCTACGTGTTTTTTCTTTTTCATTTGTTATGCCAGAATGTCACAAAGCAGGGCATGTGAGCAAGGAGTGGGAGGAGCTGCGCTCTGCTTCAGTGACCAGGATCTGCAGATCCTGGTTGAGGAGCTCCACAGAAGCTGCAGCACCTTCTACCTCAGTGGCTGATGGAACCCGCCCATAGCAACCAAAAGGGCATGGCTGTAAATGCAGCAGAGAACTTTGCCCAATCATGGATTCAATCTAGGAAGAGGTTCTCCGATCTGTGGTGCCTGGGCAGGTGAGTAGTTCAGCAAAAGCACATGGAGGTCCAAGTGATGGTTCACACCTGAATGCTGCACTTATGGCACATACTTTTCCAAAGCATTGAGGCTTGTATGTCCAAGTCACTCCTGTAGGTGTATACAGCAGAGATTTGTCCCTGGCAGCACTATATACTAGGCTAACATCACTCTGTGTATTATCTGCAGCACAGGAGGGATCATAATGCCAGGGAGATAGCCCTGACTGGGGGTGGATCCATGGGTGATCAGGAATGTGGAGGACGCAGCCATGGAGGTAACCAGGGCGCCCGCATGGCTGATTGTTGGGGATGCTGAATCGTCTGTAGCAGGTGGTAAAGGTGGTAGTAGAAGCACTTTGGAACATGGTGCCAATGTTGGAGGTGATCCTGTTAGTTCACTCAGCAGAAGAGGACATTGGCATGAGAGGGAGTGTGAAGGTTGGGTTGCATGATTAGAGCACTCTAATTAGGGTTAGAGGCTAAAAGCAATGGCCTGTATCAGAGTGTGCTCTCGCAATGTAAAGAGCTAAAACTTATTAAATCCCTTTCTGTCTCACAAAGTCCAAAGCCGCTTGATCCCCCCAACCTTGGCCACCCCCTTCCCCTTCCAGGCTACCCTTAGAAATTCTGCTTCTCTCTCCACAGATGCTGCCAGGCCTGCTGAGTTTTTCTAGCATTTTCTGTTTTTGTTTCAGATTTCCAGCATCCGTAGTATTTTGCTTTTATATTGTAAAGTTTACTTACCAACCTGAGCAAGAAGCAACAGGAAACAGTTCCCAGCAAGTCAGAGGTTCAAAAAGTTAATGTAGAATTTTTAAAAAATTTTCCATGTATGGCCAGCAAGAAAAGCAGCACCTCTACAGGTGGCCCATACTACAAGCTCCATCAAAGGGCTCCCAAAGGATGACCTAGCAGCAAATTCTGCTATTTAACTCTTTGCACCTGGTGGCCTTTGGACAACATAACTTTCCATAATTTCCTCCCTGAAATGGATGGGAAATTGGTTACAGTGATTTAGCTGTTAAAATGAGCTGGGTCTCATTCTGCCATTGGCGGCCAGAAAGCTAATTGCCCAACACCTTTCCCGACAGACAGTTAAAATCCGGGCCTTAACTGAAATGCTTTAGGTTGATTACTGTGACCTGTTTCAAAAGTCATATTTCAATCAGTTTTAGCCTTTGAAGGCCACAAGTTTGGCTACTGAACACTAATGTTGAATTTTGATTTTGTACTTGTTTGTTTTTTAACCTAGGTCCAATGTATATTATTACCAGTTGTATTATGTGAAATTAAGAGACATATTTTATGTGAAATTGTAACCTTATTACGTTTTTAATGTTGATTCCAGGATTACTGAAGAATACTCCTGTGGTTTGTGATTTAAATTCTTGGCCTGGATCTCGACACCAAATGAAAACTTATCATTTTTTGAATGATGCTAAAATAAAGAAAGTTGCAGGGACAGAGAATGTGACAAAATATTTATAGGGACCATTTTGGTTCATTTTTTAATGATATTTCATTGACATTGGACTGAACTCACAGAGGACCACAAATTACCACCATGGTAACTGGATAAATCATCACTACTGCAACATCAAGACATTATGGACAGAATTTTGCATTGGGCGGGCAGGCTCGGCGAGGTTGGGCGTGGTCAGTCGGGAAGCCAACCGCCACCCGCGATCAACACCGAACTGCGATTAAGGCCCGCCCAATGTGAAACGCGAGCAGCAGCGCTGAACGCTGTCTGGGCATGGGTGGGGGAGGGAGAAGGGCAAGCGGGCCGAGCGCGAACTTCGCACATCATAATCTCCCTGAAGCATAGAGCTGCCTCAAGGAGATGGAGAGATATGAAAAGAAATCATTTTTAAAAACGTAATGAAACATGTCCCCGCTGATGTGACTCTGTCACATGGGCAGGGACGTGTTATTAATGAAAAATTAAAGTTTTTATTTTATTTTTATTTGCTTTTGGAAACCTCATCCTGCCCATGGATGATGTTTCCAAAAAAAATGCAAACCATTAGGCTGGACGGGCAGCGGAAAATTCAAATTAGTTGATTACTGAATGGCCTTAACAGGCCTTTTAATTGTCAGCAGCCTGCTGGCCAAGCTATTGCGTGACTGCACAGTGATGTCAGCACGCTTGGCCAACGTCAACGCGTGTAATTTCACGCTCAAGCGGGTTGGGTACGCATCTGCCCACTGAGCAGAAGTTTATGCATAAGAGCATCATTCAATAGATGCACTTCAATTACGTTACATTGTAGTTGTTGCATATTTGTGAGGAATTGTGTAAAATTTTACAGCAATTGGTTAAATTCTTGTCAATCCCTAGTATCCTTTATTAAATATATTGAGATGCCCCAATTAATAGCTTGGAATCCTGAGCTAAAAATAAATAAATTTAAAATTTGGTGCTCTCCCAAAACTTTGATAGTGACATAACATCTTTCACCTGTTAAATGTATCTCTTATTTGGCATTAAAAATGTCTAATATTTAAATGTTGAAATTACGGAGTAATATTTATAACCTCACTGCAAATCCTTTAATGATTACACTTCCCCAAAAATGATGGTTTAATAAAGGTATTGATCTATACAAATATTAAATCCCTCCCCTATCATCATTTTCATAACCACCTCCAGCGCAAAAAACAAGTGCAAGCAAGCAAATCTTTTTTTGATGTTAATGAATATTGCCAGTTAAGAGCCTGAGCATTTCATTTCATTTCAAATCAAAGAATTTCTGTAAGTGAGGCACTAATAGCTTAAAGAAAAGAAACTGAAAGGCCCTTGTATTTGATAAGCATTGCTGTATAGGATGCAATGTAAGGCTGTGGAGAATGGTGCAAGCTGCTGGGGAAATTAAATAACATGCCCTTTGTTGCTTTTGAAACCAAAAATCTTCACAATCTTTGATGACGTGAACAGATTAACACTTTCTTTTTTTCAGCCTCAATAACTGAAACAGCACATCCAGTATGTGGCAAATGAATTGGTGTTTTGTTTAAAAGGCCCTTGTATTTTGGTCAGCTCCTAGAGCCAGCAATCTTCCTATTCTTGGAATAAAAGCTTTATTCGAATATTTCAGATAAAATGTTCATTGTTGGAATGACGAGTGTGACTACTTAATTTCTTATAAAGAAAAGGAGCACCATGATACTCGCAGACAATAAGACAAGAGATTCATTTAAAATTACTCTTAAACCTGAAGTGACTGACCCTGAGGCTCCTGCTATTAAATTATTTTAAAACATTAAGGAGAATGATTTTTTTTTAATGCTTTACTAAAAAGCTCATTCTACACATAAGAAACCAGCCTCTGGAGAGGGTTATCTCATTCTCTATTAAATGACTACCCCGAAATTCTGCATGATCTTTTGACATCTATTCTATTGAGTGCTACTAGGCCCAAAACATCTGATTAGAATCAGAACCCTTGTGTCCGCTCTGATCAGACAAAAGCCTACACAGTTAACTGCGTGCTTTGAAAAGGCCCCGACTACCAATGCAGGATCCTGCAGAACTCCCTTAGTGCAGGAATGCCCTGAGAGAGCAGGAAAGAGAATCTGTGCTGAAGCCATGCCCCCTTTTTACGGCACTAGTTACCATATTCTGGTAAATTCAGCACCATTCACAACTCTTCAAGTACTGAAGCAGTCCACGTCCAAATGCAGCAAGGCTTGGACAATATTCAGGCTTGGGCTGAAAAGTGGCAAGCAACATAAGTGCCAGGCAATTACCATCTCCAACAAGACAGAATCTAACTATCACCCCTTGATGTTCAATGGCGTTACTATCACTGAATCCCCCACTATCAACATCCTGACCAAAACCTGAACTGGACTAGCCATATAAATACTATGCTACAAGAGCAAGTCAGGGGCGAGGGATCCTGAAATAAGTAACTCACCTCTTGACTCTCCAAAGCCTGTCCACAAAGCACAAGTCAGGAGTGTGATGGAATACTCTCCACTTGCCTGGATGAGTACAGTTCCCACAACACTCAAGAAGCTTGACACCATCCAGGACAAAGCAGCCCACTTGTTTGGCATCCCATCCACAAACATTCACGCCCCCCACCACTGATGCACAGCGGCAGCAGTGTGTACCATCTACAAGGCACTCTGCAGGAATTCACCAAGGCTCCTTAGACAGAAGCTTCCAAACCCATGACAACTACCATCTAGAAGGACAAGGGCAGCAGATAGATGGGAACACCACTATCTGGAAATTCCCCTCCAAATCACTCAGCATTCTCAGTTGGAAATGTATCGCCATCCCCTCACTGTCGCTGGGTCAAAATCCTGAAACTCCCTCCCAAACAGCACTGTAGGTGTACCTACACCAAATGGACTGCAGCAGTTCAAGAAGGCAGCTCACCACCACCTTCTCAAGGGCAGCTCTGGATGGGAAATTAATGCTGGCCCAGCCAGCGAAGCCTACATCCCGTGAATGACTGAAAAAAGTGTTTGAAGGACTCCAAGCTTCTCAATGTGTTAGTGGATGAGTGAATGAGTGATTGTGTGAGTGAATGGGTAAGAGAATAAGAGTGTGTGTAGGTGGGGAGGGCCCCAGCTGGGTAGGGTGGTAACTGGGTAAGGCGACAGGTGGGGAGGGTGGCAGGTGAGTAGGGTAGTAGGTGCGTAATGTGGGTGAGTAGGAAGGTAGGCTGGGGTAGTCGGGTTTGGAGGAGTTGTCAGGTTGGGGTCCAGTCAGGCCTGGTTAGGGAGATTCGGTGGGGAGGGGGACAGGGGAAGTGGGCAAAGGGGACTTGATGGTGGAGATGGTCAGTTTGGGTTGGGGCAGTTAGGGTTCAGGGAGAGAGTTGGGGGTTGGGCAGGGTAGTTGGGGGTCAGGGGAATAATTGGACGGGTCAAGGGATAAGTCAGGAGTTTCAGTTGTATACTTAGCCAGGAGCTAGACTAGGATTTTTCTGTCTAGCATTTCCTGGGTAACTAGCCAAGTAAGTAAAGCTGAACTGCCCAAAATCTTCAACTCTAACTCAGAGTCTGAGACATTTCCAGAGGGCCCTGGGGAGCAGGGGGATTGCCCATTGGAAGTTCAAACTCACTGGGCAGTTCCCACTGAGTTATTGGACAGAAATTTTCGCTCGGTGGGTGAGTGCGTGCCTGACCCGCTCAAGCGTGAAATGACGCACGTTGGCATCGGCCGAGGGTGTTGACATTAATGCGCAGTTGCGCAGTAGTTCGGTTGATGGGTGCATGCCAGAGCCGGCAGCTCACCCGCCAACAGTTAAAAGGCCTATAAGGGCCATTAAGTTATCAACTAATGTAAAATTTTCACTGCCCTTCCAACCTAATGGCTGGCGGGCAGGTAAAAAGGCCAAGCAGCCTTTGCATTTTTTTGGAAACCTCATCCACGGGCGGGATGAGGTTTTCAAAAGCAAATAAATAAAACCTTTAATTTTTCATGAATAACATGTCCCAGCTCATGTGAGAGTAACATGTGAGGACATGTTTTATTGCATTTAAATTTTTTTTTAATATATATCTCTTCATCTCCCTGAGGCACTTTACTCAGTAAAACTGACATTTGAAATATAATCAATTTTAGCAAACTTTCTATCTATGTAGTGGAGATTGATATCCTGAACCATGTGCTCTGTTTACAAATGGTCTTGACCTCTATTCTGCATCACAAGTTCTTGACAATCAATGCTCTGGAATCAGTGATATGAAATGAAGGTTAGCAGCCATTATAAACTAAATTTGTGGTTCAGGATCTCAAAATCCACTGAAAACTGGGAAGATCTCATAAATGGATCATATTTCAAATGTGATTTTTGTCAAATAAGATACTGAATAATAAGCTTCACAGGTATCTAAAGCTCAGGAAGTCATCTCTTTCATGATAACACCCATCACTCTTTCTATGCCTCTGTGCTTCAGGGAGATTCTGCAACGCTCACTTGGGCACATGTGTGAAGTTTGGCCCGCTCGCACTCCCGGCCCACCATCCTCCTCCCGCGCACAGGCAGTGCTCAGCGCTGCTGCTCATGCTTCACTCTGGGCGAGCCTTAATCGGCCAGCCACCGTGAATTCACGTTGCAGTGCCGATCGCGGGCTGTGGTCGGCTTGCTGACCACCTCCGCCTGCCCCCGCCGAGCCTGCCTGCCAAGGGCAAAATTCTTCCCATTGTGTCGGGACCTTTGCAAGGTACCCTTGGGGAGTACATCCGGTCTCCAATGATCCGGAATGCACTAAGCATCAGAGTTACAAGCACTATTTTAACGTGGTTAACAATCAAATAATTGAGTAGTAGATCAATACTTTATTAACTTTGCATTAGTTATCCCTTCCATCTGTTGCTTTTCAGACTTCTTAGGGTCTCGACCAGTGAGGCACAGCAGAAGTGGTGTAAAGGAAAATGATGGCTTTCAGTACCTGAGCAAGTAGTGCGGTAACTATGCTCCATTTCATTGCCACATCCCCCAGACACTGATCAAAAATGCATCAAACTTAATCAGTGTTGTATTATAACACAACATCTGCAAGTTTCAAGTTGGGGAATGTGAATGGGCAGTTCTCAGAAACAATTTTATACAATTACAAAATAGAAATACATTTTTAAAATGCCTTGCCTTCTAAGGTTTGATTACCCTTTGAAGATTAATATTAAGACACTTTACTTAGTAAAACTGACATTTGAAATATAATCGATTTTAGCAAACTTTCTATCTATGTGGTGGAGATTGATATCCTGAACCATGTGCTCTGTTTACAAATGGTCTTGACCTCTATTCTGCATCACAAGTTCTTGACAATCAATGCCCTGGAATCAGTGATATGAAATGAAGGTTAGCAGCCATTGTAAACTAAATTTGTGGTTCAGGATCTCAAAATCCACTGAAAACTGGGAAGATCTCATAAATGGATCATATTTCAAATGTGATTTTTGTCAAATAAGATACTGAATAATAAGCTTCACAGGTATCTAAAGCTCAGGAAGTCATCTCTTTCATGATAACACTCATCACTCTTTCTATGCATTTATTATGATCTTTTTCCAGCTATTCCTTACTCTTCCATGATTGAGTGATGTTATGTTCATATATTTAACTAACATTTCTTGAACAAATTTATGTTGCTAGGGATTATGAGTAGATAATGAATTGAGGTTCACCCTCAATGACATCAGAATCATCATATAGATTTAAAACTACAAAGTTAGGAGTGAGAGATGAAGGAGAATATGTTATCAGAGAGTATTAAACATTTGGATACATTTCTGAAAAGCGACAGGATAGCAAAATAATGAACAGGTAGGAAATTGGATTGAAATCTGAAAAAGAGAGAAGGTTGTTAGGCCTAATCGCCTTTCCCCATAATTTCATAATGTAGACACATTTTGAATGGGGGTCGTTGATTTTCATTGACATAGTTCATTTATAACCAGAGGGAGAGAATTGTGTCAAATTGTCAGAGACATCTGAGCAACGGAAAATAAAAATAAATAAATAGAACAATCACATAGACAGTGGTTGAATGAACTTTTGAGTAATTCTAAGAGAAATTAATGAATTGTTGCCATTCAGTTTTCTTTCTCAAAGAATAGTTGCATAATCAGCATCTATGTTCAGTTGCCTTAACATTGGTTTTCATACCAAAGACTATCTAAAGGACCGCCTTGCCAGATAAGTTTTCTGAGCCCTCGCTTGCCATCAGCACTTATCAGAAAATCATTGGGGAACGGTCCATGATTTTTCAATTTCCATTGGTGATGGCTGAGGTAACTCATCACAACCAAGAGGCCAGGAGATCTACTTCTTACATTGACTTGTTAAATCTTCTGTTACTATGATACTTTCAAAGTAAAATGAGAACTTACATTTATACAAAAGCAAAATAGTACAGCTGGTGGAAATCTGAAACAAAGAGAGAATGTTTTAGAAATGCTCAGCAGGTCAGGCAGCACCTGTGGAGCCAAAAAGAGAGCTAACATTTCAGGATGATGACCTTTCATCAGCACTGCAAAAAAATGGAGACTAACAGTCTCTAAGTACAGAGGCATGGACTATGGGAAGGAAGGAAAAAAAGCCCAAGGAAAGGTTTGTGATGGGGTGGAAGGCAGGAGTAATTAAATGACAAAAAGGGATGATGGTGCAAGGCAAAAAACTTTAAGGTGTTAATTTAAAGGGTTGAAATAATATATAAAAAATAAAGTATACATAATTGGCAATGTTTTTATCGCAGTCATCTATATATGAAAGATTGTATCGGTTTTACATTTGTATTATATAGAGCCAATAATATTTCAAATCTACATTAGATTAATTCCTGTGCCCACAATTAACAACGTTTCACATAAAACCATTCTTGGATTCTTGGTTGTTCAACATTTATTGTCAGATGATCCACATGTGAATTATTCTTATAAATTCTGTAGCTATGAACAAGGAGCATGAAATCACAGAGAAATAATTACACGCTTTAGATACTAAAAAAGCATGAATTACCCCAATTATTCCAAAAAGCAGTCCTACTGAGTTAAGTTCACTTTTGATTCTCACAAGTTCAGAAAAGGTTGGAAACATTTCAACATTAATATATAGAAAACCTGAGATTGCATAACATTTCAAAACAATTTAAGTTTACACGTTGTATTTGTTTTTCAATATTGTCGTATTATCTCCAAGCAAGATATTAAAGTACATCTTCAGGAACAGAGGTACTGTGCTTTGATGAATTACCTTATTTTCTGTAATACTCAGTTTCAACCAGGCATGTCATGTTGACTGCATCAAATGTCATTTGTAAATATGTTTGGTTGATGTAATAAACTTAGAATGCATAATAATTTCAGGTAAACCATGAACGTCGAAGCTCTGGTCCAGTTTTTCAATGGTTGCAGATGAAGTAGGTGATCTCACTTCAAACTCGTCCATCCAGTTGGAACGTACATCGATAATCACAAGAAATATGGGGCAGGATCTTCTGGCTGGCGAGCGGGGGCGAGGCCTGCTCGCCGACGCATAAAATGATGCAGGGTGATGTCGGGTGGGCGTCCCTATGTCACCGCGCATCACTTACATTGTCAGTTCGGCAGGCGCGCAGCCAACTTGGCTGCAACCATTGAAAAACCACTGAACTGTCAACAGCCACTTAAGGCCTTTAAAAAAGTAATTACAGTAATTAATGGGCCTGTCTATCCAACCTTAAGGTTAGCGGGCAGACGAGGAGGCCAGGCGGCCTTTAGGAAAAGCAAAAAACCTCATCCACGGGCAGGATGAGGTTTCATGAGGGATTTTAAAACATCTCAGAACATTTCAAAATAAAAGTTATGGACGTGTCCTAACTCATGTGACAGTATCACCTGAGGGGACATGGCAGCAATTTCTTTTTCTCACCCTTATTTAAAGTTTGAAATCTGAGCTGATCTCCCTGAGGCACACTTTCCATCAGGGAGATCTATGTGTTCTTTCGCACATGTGCACTCCCAATTGAGGGAATCCCCTCCTGCCCACACAGGGGGCACATAACGTTTCCTGGCAGACGTCACGCTGGGCAGGCCTTAATTGACACGTCCACGTAAAATGGCTGTGCGCCCTGACTAGGGGCGCTGATTGGAAGACTGCCCGCACCGGTTCCTGCACATCCCACCACCCCCCCTCCCCAATGGGGGAAAAATCTTAGCCATGGTACCTAGAAATTGACCTACATAGCCTATACTTAGTCTAACCCAGGGTCGATCAGGCCACTCCCATGGATGCAGTGGAGCTGAAACAGGCAACTTCTGTTGTCGCTGGCACTGAAGAGAATGTTTCACATTTTTTCTATATTACTGTCTATACCTGGCCACCAGATATACCTTGGTGCGAGCATCTTCATTTTCAAAATACCAGGATGCGCACGATAGAGTTTTTTCGAATAATGGTTCTCTTACGTGCACAGGGATAATGACTAAGTCCAGAAGGCTGTAAAGTGCCTAATCAGAAGATGATGTGCTGTTCCTCCAGTTTGCGTTGAACTTCACTGGAACATTGCAGTCCATTGTTAATCCTAACAGTGGTTTGTGATCTGACACTATGCTGAAGTGTGGACCGTGCAAATATTGATGGGACTTCTTACTCCAATTACGATAGATAAGCCCTCTTTTTCAATTTGCGAGTATCTTTTCTCTGCTGCAAAAAGGGCTCTGGATACATATTCTATCAGTCTTTCAGCTCCATCCTCTATCTTGTGTGACAATACTGCTCCTAACTCCCGAGGGAGATGCATCACAAGTGAGTATCAATTCCTTAGACGGGTCGTAGTGCACTAGCAGACATGATGAGTGAAGTCTTCATCTTGCTGTGCCTTCCAGGACCATCTATGGTTCTTCTTCCATGATAAGCGTAAAGGGGCTAACACTTTACATAGATTAGGCAAGAATCAATCATAACAGTTTACCATGCCCAGAAAAGACTTGAGCTCCATGACGTTGGTAGGAGAGGGCGCTTCCTTGATTGCCCTGGCTTTCTCCTCTAATGGATGCATCCACTTGATGGCCCAGATGCATAACTTCCTTTGCTTGGAAGGTGCACTTTTCTTTTTTTAAATGAATGCCAGCCTCTAAAAATCTCTTCAGAACATCTTCCAGGTTTGCCACATGTTCTGCTTCTGTGGATCCTGTGATTAGGATGTCATCCAGGTACACTATAACTTGGTGGGGGGTCCTTGTAGTAAACTTTCCATGGTCCTTTGGAAAATCACACAGGCAGATAACACATTAAAGGGAAGGTGTGTGTATTGGTCCAGGCCCTTGTGCGTGTTTATGGTGACATAACTTCTTGATGTGTTGACCTGCTCGAGCTGTTGATATGCATGGCTCACATCCAGTTTAGTGTAGGACCTTCCTCCTGTAAGTTTAGCATTCAGATCTACAATCTATGAGATTATGTATTTGTCTAATTTCATAGCCTTGTTTAGTATTAATTTATAACCTCTGCAGATGTGAATGGTTTGGTCCAATTTCATTACAGGTACTATGGGTGCTGCCAATTCTGAAACTTGGGCTGGCTGTGTTATTCATAACTTCTCCAAATGAAATAATTCCACATCTGCCTTTAAAATGTAAGGCATAGGTCTTGCCTTAAAAAGCCGAGGTGTTGCTTCAGGGTCCACGTACATTTTAACTTGTAGACCTTTGATTTTCCCCAAGTCAGCCCGGAATACTCTGTCATACTTTTTTAGAAACTCTGGGCAAGACTTTTCAGTTGGCATGCAGGGGTGGGCCTGACACGCTGACGCATAAAATAAGGCCATTAAGGAAGTGATTGATGTAATTGTTAATGCTACCCATCCAACCTTAAGGTTTGTGGGCAGGTGAAAAAGCCATGCGGCCTTTGCGTTTTTTAGGAAACCTCATCCACGAGTGGGATGAGGTTTCCTAAAGCTTTTATTAATTAAATAAAAATCTTTTCCTAAATATAAAAACATGTCCCATCTCATGTGACTGTGTCAAATGAGGGTACATGTTTAAATAACATTTTAAACCATTTATTCATTAATTACAATAGTGATTCAATCTCCCTGAGGCAGCTCTGTGCCTCAGGCCTCAGGGAGATTGAAGCACTCTTTTGCACGCATGTGCGAGAGAGTGCTGGCCCCAACTCTCTCTCCTCCCCCCTCCCTCACAGGTAGTGCTGAGCACTATGGCTTGCATCTTATGCAGGGTGGGCATAAAATGGCGGCGCGGAGCCAATCGTGGGCGGCGATTGGCTCTGCGACTGCCCCCGCCTGCTCCTGCCGAGCCAGCTAACTGCCTGAAAAATTCAGGCCTCTGAAATTCCGCCAGTCCTGAACTGAAAATTTTTTGACCAATTTAGTTTGATTTCTTTCAACCAATCAAGGCCCAGAAGGCTAGGTCCTTCTCCTGTTACAACAATTATTGGCAGCTGAGCTGTCTGTTGTCTGTATGACACAGGTACAGAGGTGATGCTTTTTACCTGGATTGCTTCTCCTGTATACGTTTTTAATTGAGCTGCGGTTTTCTCCAAACTCAATGGCTGGGTATATTCTCTTGAGGTACTTAAGGATATGTTCTCCCACCACTGTGGTCGATGCTCCTATGTCCACTTCCATTAGCAGAGGCTTTTTATTTACTTGAAGTGTAACAGTGATTGGTTCAGTTTTCCTGGCCTTCAGGTTGTGTAAGGAATGAACGTCAACCTCAGTAACTTCTGGCTCATCTTATTGCATACTTCATTTAACTTGACCTGCTCTCTGAATGGCTGTCTTGGTCTAGTTCTGCACTGTTTAACAACATGCTCTTTTTTACGGCAGTAATGGAATTCTGCCTTTTTAAATCTACAGCCTTCAGGTTCATGATTACCCCCACAATGGTAGCACTTTAACTTCTGGATTACTGGTGAGATGCTTCCAGAATTTATTTTGATTTTTCTAGTGGTAAGGACTTTTTCTCACTTCACCTAGCCTCCCTGGTCTTTGCGCCATGCCTGGTGCCAGGTTCCAGCTCTAGCTGCAAAATGGCGCCATGTTGCACACTCTACAAAGGCTGCTAGTCGCTCTCAGTACTCTCTATGGCTAACACTATCTCCATGGCACGCTTCAGGTCTTTCTCAACTTCTGCAAGCAAACGGCGCTGAATGGCATCATCGTTTATGCCACAAACCAAACGATCTCGCAACATGTAATTTAAAGTATCGCCAAAGTCACAGTGCTCCGTTAACTGTTGTTAATTTGCGACGTATGTTGCGATCAGCTCACCAGGGGCCCTTATTGGAGAATTAAACCTGAATCTTTGTGTGATCACTGAGGATTCAGGCTAAAAATATCCTGTCATAAGTTTACTAGCTCAGTGAATTTGGCACATTCGGAGCCATCTAGGTACAGATTAGGTTATACGTTTTGCTTCTGCAGACACTTAGGAGAATCGTCTTCTGTTTCTCCTCCACCGTTATTTCATTACATATAAAGTAGAAACCTAATCGCTCAACGTATTGACTCCAGTCCTTGACAGATGAATCATAAGGGTCAATTCTGCCACAGAGAGGCATTGCTGGTGAGTATACTTTTTTTCTTTCTTCCCTTAAAATATCAGAGTACTCACAGTCATGAGGTGAGGTGCGGTGCTGGTGCTATTTATCCTCATCGCCAATTGTAATAAACTTGGAATGCAGGACTAGTTTCTTGTAAGAAACAGATGAGGCTACATGCTTGTTCCAAGACCAAGGCTAAAAAGCTCCACCCCTAAGATTCCCCACGCTTAGGGCTGATTCATCTATCCAGTCACATGATCCCCATAACAGTAAGAAATGGTTTAACTTACAATTATTACAGCTGATTTGTGTTAAATATGATTTTTCATAAATTATGATCGATTGTCAATTGCAGAATATCTGGTGAGATTCCCAAATCAGAAAATGATCAATTAGAATGCAGAAGAAATATAGAAACTTAACGAATTAGAATTAAGACATTGCAGATATTACAAACATGCAAAACAAAACCTTTCCTAGCTTATTTTTGGCCACAGTAGTTTTCAAAAGATAGGTAAATGTTCCATGTAGCTGATGTGATCTTCTACTTACCTTAAAAGATGAAATATTGTGATCAATCATTGTGAACAACCCATTGTATATCATGACATGATAGTATAGTGGTTACAATATTGGACTATAATTCACAATGAAATCAAATTCTGTAAATCCACTAATTTGTGAATTAGTAACAAGAAAAATGAGCATGAAAATATTGTATTCACAAAGAACCCCAACTGGTTCATAAATGTTATTCAGAGAAGGAAACTTGTCAGCACTTTTTGGTCGGTCTATATGGAGTTCCAGCCTGACACTATGTAGTTGATTCTTAATGATTTCTGAAGTGGTCTAGTCAATCACATAGTTGTAAAAACTATTAACATTAAAGAATCTTCAACTTTTCAGGACATCTGAGTAAAGTTAAAGATAACCCAAAGATGTTTTACCAATACATTAATGCTAAAAGGTTAGTTAAGGAAAAAGTGTGACCTATTAGAGATGAAGATGGAAATTTGTGTGTTGATGCAGAGGCTGTGGGAAGGGTTTTGAATGAATGTTTTGTCTCCACGTTTACAAAGGAAAGGGACGATATAGATATAGTAGTCCAGGAGGAACACTGCGAGATATTACATGGGATAGTCATAGAGAGAGAGGAAGTACTCGAAGGGTTGACATCCTTGAAAGTTGATAAGTCACCAGGGCCAGATGGATTGTTTCCGAGGCTGCTGGAGGAATTCAGGGAGGAGATAGCAGATGCTCTGAGGATGATTTTCCAATCTTCACTAGATACAGGGGAAGAACCGGAGGACTGGAGAAATGCAAATGTAGTTCCATTGTTTAAAAAGGGATCAAAGGAAATGCCAAACAATTATAGGCCAATTAGTCTTACATCGGTGGTGAGTAAATTAGTAAAATCATTCCTGAGAGATTCGATTAACTGTCATGTGGAAAGGCATGGACTAGTCAGGGATGGTCAGCATGGATTTGTTAAAGGAAGGTCTTGCCTCACAAATTCGATTGAACTCTTTGAGGAAGTAACAAGAAGGGTTGATGAAGGTAGTGCAGTGGATATTGTGTACATGGATTTTAGCAAGGCATTTGACAAGATCCCACATGGTAGATTGGTCAGGAAAGTAAAAGCCCATGGGATTCAGGAAAATATGGCAAACTGGATAAAATGTTGGCTTTGTAACAGGAAACAAAGGGTAATGGTCGATGGATGCCCTTGCAAATGGAAAGTTGACTCAAGTGGTGCTCCACAGGGTTTGGTGTTGGGACCCTTGTTTTTTGCATTATATTTTAACGATTTGGACGTGAATGTGGAGGTCACGATTGGGAAATTTGCAGATGACACAAAGATTGACCGAGTAGTAGATAGTGTAGAGGATAGCCATAATCTCCAAAACGATATAGGTGGAGTGGGCAGTAAAGTGGCAGATGGATTTTAACATAGAGAAGTGTGAGGTCATTCACTTAGGGAGGTCAAATAGTTACAGGGATTACAAAATAAATGGGAATATACTAAGAGGGGTAGATGAAGTGAGAGATTTTGGCATCAAGTACACAGATCCCTGAAGGCAGCAGTTCAAGTAGACAAAGTTGTAAAGAAGGCATATGGAATACTCTCCTTCATTGGCAGAGGTATATAATATAAAAGTAAGGATACATAATGTTGGAATTGTATAAAACACTGGTGAGGCCACAACTGGAGTATTGTGTGAAGTTCTGGTCACCACATTACAGGAAGGGTGTAATAGCTCTGGAGAGAGTGCAGAGGAGGTTTATAAGAATGTTGCCAGGATTAGAAAAGTGTAGCTACGAGGAGAGATTGGATAGGTTGGGGTTATTTTCCCTGGAACAAAGAAGGCTGAGAGGTGACTTGATTGAGGTGTACAAAATTATGAGGGTAATTGATAGAGAGGACAGGATAAAATTGTTTCCCTTGATGGAGAATTCTAGAACCAGGGGACATAGATTCAAGATAAGTGGCAGAAGGTGTAGGGGGACATGACGAAGAACTTTTTTACACTGAGGGTAGTGGCTGTTTGGAATTCGCTGCCCAAGTTGGTGGTAGCGGCAGAAACTTTAAACTCTTTTAAAAAGTACCTGGATCTGCACCTAAAGTGCTGTAAGCTGCAGGGCTATGGGCCAGGCACAGGAAGGTGGGATTAGAAAGTGCACCCAGCTGGCATGGCCAAGATGGGCCGAATGGCCTCTTTCTGTGCTGTAACTTTTCTATGGTTCTACGGTTCTATCTAGAGATGGCCAATAAATGTGACCTTGTCCAGAGTCACCCATATCCTAAGAACAAATATAAACAATAAAAAGCAGTAAATGTTATAACAAAATATTAAGGAGTTTCTCTGATATTGCAGAGGAGAATGTAACCTCTTGTAGAATACTCATGGACTTCAGGAAGGCTCTGTGTTTGATCTTTGTTCTGCACTGAAATTTGTCACAACTGAAGCAGAATTTGGAAAACAGCAATCAGAATTTCCTTGGAGTTGTCTTTGATACTTTCAGGAGATAGGGGAATAAAAAGAGGAAAAAAGAACATGAATTTTGTGTCATATATATTGGGTATGCATATTGTAAATTGCACACTAGAGGGTGTCCTGATGGGAGCAAGCATATTCTCATAATTACATTCAAGGATCTCTTCTTATTGTTTTTTTCTATTATAGGGAATATTCCAGAGAGTCTGAAACATAGGCAGCCATTATATTATCAGACCAACTTGAGTGTTTCTCTGACATAATATTCCGTACAATGAAAATGAACAAGTACAATATATAAAAAGAAATGGCACACCAGATGAATGCTTTGATAATTTTCTGGTAGAAGGCATAGAATGAATAAAAGCACAATCATGTGCCAGAACATTCAAGAAACAAAGAGTGCTACTTCAAAGCAGAGCTTCCACATTATGTTCTAATTATTGTGTGCCTTTGTTAAAATTATTGTTTGTAAAGATAATCAGCTTTGTTTGTGTTTTAATGTGTCTGTGAAAACAAATGATGAAAAATGAAAATGAATGATACAGATTTCTCTCTTTGATGGGATGTGGGCATTGCTGGCAAGGTCAGCATTTGTTAGACACCCCTAATTGCCCTTGAACTGAATAGTTTGCTAGGCCATTTCAGAGGCAAGTTGCAGTGTATTATTTTTATTCATCCATAGGATGTGGTTGCCACTGCCTAGGCCAGCATTTATTGCCCTTCCCTAGTTGCCCTTGAGAAGGTGGTGGTGAGTTGCCTCCTTGAATCATTCCAGTCCATGTGGTGTAGTTACATCCACAGTGTTGCTAGGGATGCAGTTCCAGGATTTTGACCCAGTAACAGTGAAGGAACGACAATATATTTCCAAGTCAGGATGGTGAGTGGCTTGGAGGGGAACTTCCAGGTGGTGGCGTTCCCATGTGTCTGCTGTCCTGGTACTTTTAGATGGTAGTGGTCATGGGTTTGGAAGATGCTGTTAAGAAGGCTTGGTGAGTTAAGAGCCAACCACGTTGCTATGTGGCGGGGGTCACATATAGACCAGTCCAGGTAAGAATAGCACATTTCCTTCCCTAAAGGACATTAGTGAACCAGAAGAGTTTTTACATCAACTGACGATAATTTCATGGTCACCATTGCTGACTAGCTTGCAATTCCAGATTTTTTAAAAAAATTGAATTGAATTTAAATTCCACCAGCATGGTGGAATTTGAACCCAGGTGCTTGGGGCATTGGACCTCTATATTATTAATCCAGTGACATTACAATTACACCATCATCTCCCCCTGATACATAGCCTATTGAATTTTAGTGTAAAGCTTGTCTCTGTGTATAGATTAGAGCAACAAAGGAAAGAAAATTGCAGTCATTGTCTTTGTTGATACAAACAAGTTCTAGAAATAACCAACCATTACAATATATTCGCCATCAACTGGGCTTAAAACAAAATTCTATGAACTATTAAATTTTTTAGGGCTCTAATAGGGTATCTTTGTACTTCAACATTTCACAAATCCTTTAATAAAGCATACTAACATACAAATTAGGAGCAGAAGTAGGCCACTCAGCCCCTCATGTCTGCTCCACCATTTAATAAGAATCTATCTACTGCTGCCTTAAAGATATCCAAAGACTCTGCCTCAACCACCTTTTGAGGAAGAGAAGTCCAAAGTCTCACAACTTTCTGAGAGAAAAGAATTTTACTCTTCCCTGTCCTAAATGAACAACCCCTTATTTTTAGCAGTGACCCCTAGTTCTAGATTCTCCCACAAGATGAAACATCCTCTCCACATCCACCATGTCAAATTCCTTTCGGATCTTATATGTTTCAACCACGTCATCTCTTACTCTCCTAAACTCCAGCGGATAAAACTGTCCAGCCTTTCCTCATAAGACAATTCACCCATTCCAGCTATTAATTGTGTAAACCTTCTCAGAACTGCTTCCAATGCATTTATATCTTTCCTTAAATAAGGAGACCAATACTGTACACAGTACCCCAGATATGGCCTTACCAATGCCCTGTGTCACTGAAGCATAACCTCTCTACTCTCGTATTCATTTCCCCTCGCAATAAACAATAACATTCTATTAGCTTTGCTAATTACTTGCTGCATCTGTATACTAACCTTTTGTGATTCATGCACTAGGACACCCAGATCCCTCTGCATCTCAGAGCTCTGCAATCTCTCACCATTTAGATAACATGCTTCTTTTTTATTTGTTCTGCCAAAATAGACAACCTCACATTTGCCCACATTATACTTCATTTGCCAGATATTTCTAATTCACCTAACCTACCTATATCCTTTTGTAACCTCCTTATGTCTTCTTCACAACTTTCCAACCTATCTTTGTATCATCAGCAAATTTAGCAACCATACCATCGGTCCCTTCATCAAAGTCATTTATATAAATTATGAGTTGAGACCCCAGCACTGATCCCTGTGGCGCACCACTCAACACATCCTGCCAAGCAGAAAATGACCCATTTATGCCTTTTCTGTTTCCTGTTAGCTACCCAATCTTCAATCCATGCCAATATGTTACCCCCTTCACCATGAATTTTATTTTCCCTCAATAAGCTTTGATATGATACCTTATCAAATACTTTCTGAAAATCTAAGTACAGTACAAGCACCAGGCCCACTTAATCCATAGCCCATGTTGCTTCTTCAAAGAACTCCAATAAATTGGTTAAACATGATTTTGGAAAAACTTAAAACCTTTTCACCATACATTCTTGTAATGCTGTTGTGTCCCTTGATTTGTAGATTGAGAGTTAATTACTTATGAATATGACACCTAAACTGTGTTCAGCAATACTTCAAATACTTCAGGTTGGGGAAGAATTCCTGTGATTGTTGTGTGTAGCAACACTCTTGCTTTTAATACAGTTATGCTATACGCCTGAGCCGGAGTAATCCTCCTCTATTTTTGGATTATTATATTAAACAAGAATCTCTTGAGTCAAAATTGCAGGACATTATATAAAAATGCATACTAGTGGGTGGGATGAATAAGGGAAGATGCGCATCCTAGGGTTATCAAATGATGTGATAGCTTTAATTCATGTGAGTCCTATTCAATAAAGAAGCTGGCTCAGAAATGACCAAGTCAGCACACAAATTGTTGCAATCTAATCTTGCTCTTCACAGGGATTCAAATCTGTAAAATTAAGGTTTAAAGCAGCTGCTTAACCATGACCGGGTGCAGAAATCAACTGTAGAACAATGGTTTTCAAAATAAATATTGCTTTCTATGATTTCCATACATGTTTGGCACAATATATTTAAATCTGAATATGATTGCACCATTTGTTAATTTCTTATATACCCTTGCCAATATATTAAAAATAAAATAAAACAATGTCATTACCATTACTAATAACTGAAATGAACAAAACAGTGATTAAGAATGGCTGTTTTTATTTTATGTAAGTGTGCAGAATACACTGACTGGGAGTTACGACAGGCACCTCAAAAGGAAAGCTCACTTCATGTTTAACAACATAACCTTGAGAAGTGCATATATATACAAGCTGTATTACCAGCCAATTGTGGGATACGTTGTACAACAAAGTCAGACTTCCCAAATTAAAAAAAAAGTAATGAAAGAGAGCTCTTAGTATTATTCTATAAAATTCTTAACAGGCCAAATAACTCTTGAATCAGCTCTTTTGTGGGAGAGTTTGCATTATGGGGCAGAAATTTGCCCCGTCAGGGGAGTTATGTGGGGGCGGGCGGGGGCAGGCGTGAACCTGATCGGCGTCCCCAATCGGGGCCGTGCCGCCATTTTACGTGGGTGGGCCAATTAAGGCCTGCTCGCCTGTGTGGGCTGGCGGGGGGAGGGTGGTTGGATTCCATGAGTCTCTGCGCTCTTTCGCAGAGGTGCCTCTGGGAGATTTATTTAAATCTTAAACATCAAAATAAAGAAATTAAAAACTTTTAAAACGTGTTTCTTCATGTGGCACTGTCTCATGAGCTGGGACATATCAATGAATTTATTGAAAATTTTTATGGATGAGGTTCCATGAAAAATGCAAAGGCCGCCTGGGCTCTTTGCCTGCCTGCCAACCTTAAGGCTGGACGGGCAGCTCATTTAATTAATTCAATTAGTTTTCAAAGCCTTAATAGGCCTTTGACAGTTCAGTGGGCCTGCAGCGCCCGCCGAACTGAAAATCTAAATGACGCGCAGTGACGTCAGGACACCCGCCCGATGTCACCGCTTGTCATTTTACACGTTGGCAAGCGGGTCCTGCCCCTGCTCGCCAACCCAAAAATTCTACCCGTGGTTCCCATTCAAATTTTAAGAAATTTTACTGTATGCCAGGAGATTTCCCTCTTCTCTAAGAGTAACAGTAGGATGGCCACCTGAAGGGATAGAAAAGATCTGCAGAAGAGACTTGGATATAATTATACTAACTGTTAGCTGGGAGGTGGGCTAGAGGTTGACTAAATTGGAGGGAGAGGGGGCTGCCAGTTAGCTTTGTCTCTATCCTGACACGTCTGGACTTTTTCATTGCCACCTGAGTGGCCAGCAATAGGCTTATTCTGTTTAGAACAATGAGTATAGGATATGTAGCAGGAAAATCCCTCAGACATGAGCTCCTACCCTTAGTTACCCTTAGTTACCTGTAATGGACAGAAGCAATGAGGGAACGACATTAAGTGAAGGTGGTGGGCTTCATCTCCTGCCAATGACTAATTCTCCAATATGATGCTGCCCAATTTTGGGTGGGACCATGGAGGAAAATCCAGCCCAGATCTGCGTGATAAAATATTTACCTGGAATATATATTGCATGAATCTGCTTTGGATATTTTACAGATTCATAAGGCTTTCTTGTATGCCCATGTACCTTCAAGTGTAAAATTGCTTCACGTAGAGCGAATTGATTTTGAAAAGTAATGATTGTTGTTGTTATGCACCTCTGTTAATTTAGATCACCTGTTTCTGCCAACTGACTTAATTATGTTTGTGTTTACTGGGGATAGAATGGGGAAAAGGCATTGAAGTGGATGATCAGCCCTCTCCCTCCAATTTAGTCACCTCTAGCCCACCTCCTAGTAAACAGTTAGAATAATTATATCCAAGCCTCTTCTGCAGATCTTTTCTATCCCTTCAGGTGGCCATCCTACTGTTACTCTTAGAGAAGAGGAAATTCTCCTTGTATACAGTGAATATGAAAGTATTGAATGTGGCGGAGCAGGCTAAATGGGCCGAATGGCCTACTCCTGCTCTTATCTTCTTATGTTCCTCAGTCCCTATTCTTTTTCCAAGTTTAAGTTCATCAAAGTGAAGTATATCAATATTGGGGAATGGAACCTTTTCAGACATTTTACACTAAAGAAATAATTTTACACGTCCTGATAGATAAGGCTGCCATGATTCTCCATCATTAGTTCTAGTATCAGCATCAGGCCCTTTCAGATCAGAAACAGCGTGTGTTAACTAGAGAGAAAAGCTGTCCCT
The DNA here is from genome assembly GCF_017639515.1 of Carcharodon carcharias. Classification (NCBI taxonomy): domain Eukaryota; kingdom Metazoa; phylum Chordata; class Chondrichthyes; order Lamniformes; family Lamnidae; genus Carcharodon; species Carcharodon carcharias. The sequence continues at coordinate 127,773,442 of NC_054467.1, read as the reverse complement.
GCTCTGAATCAATTCAATCCAACTGCATCAAAGCTCCCCTACTGAAGCATTAGGTAAGTGTGTTTCAGCCATTTCTTGAATAGTTTTGTTCTTTTTTTCTGATAACAATTTCGTTTTTATTCATTCATGGGATGCAGGTGTCATTGGCAAGGCCAGTGTTTATTGCTCATCCGTAGTTGTCCTTGAGAAGGTGGTGGTGTGGTGAGCCATCTTCTGGAGTTGCTGCGATCCATGTGATGAAACTGTGCTGTTAGGTAGGAATTCCAGAGTTTTGACACAGTGGCCATAAGGGATCGATAACTTTCCAAGGCCAGGACTTTCTGTTTGTCGGGCAGGAGTGGCGATCGGGCACAGGAGCAGCTGGGAAATGGTCCACTGCCCATGATCGGGCCCTGACCCCAAAGAAGAACCTTAGTGCTGCCAGGGTGTGGGCGGGAGGAATGCGAGTGCCGAAGTCTGCGCATGTGCGGGGGAGCATGTGCTGAAAGCTTCCTGAAGGCAGAGAGTTGCCTCAGGGAACTGAAGAATTATACAATCATAAATAAAGATTTTAAAAATAAGGGAAATATGTCTCCACATGTGACTCAGTCACATGAACAGGGACATATTAAAAATAATGTTTAAATGTTTTTTAAATTACTTTTGGAAAACTCACCCCACCCATGGTTGAGGTTCCCTCAAAAATCCAAATGCCGCTTGGCCAATTTGCCCACCCGCCAATCGTAAGAATGATGGGCAGTGAAAAATATTGCCTAATTAATTGATTAATGGGCTCAATAGCCCTCCTAATTGTCAGCAGGCACGCTGCCGATTCTCATATGCACCCGCTGGCCGAAATATTGCATGAGCGCGTGATGATGTTGGGACACTCAGCCGATGTCATCGCACATTATTTTACGCCTCACCGGATCTGGGGTGTGTCTGCCTGATGAATGTAAAATCCTGCCCCACGTCAGGATGGTGTGCGACTTGAGGAGAATTTGCAGGTACTCCATCACATGTCAGACTTATGCATTGTGTATGGTGCAAAGACTCTGGAGAGTCAGAACAAGAGGCACTCATGGCAGAACTCCTAGTCTGCTCTTGTAGTCACAATATTTACGTGGCTTCTACAGCTAAGCTTCCGGTCAGTGGTAACCCCTCAGAATATTGATGATTGGGGATTCAGCAATGGTAATGCGATTGAATGTTAAGAGGCAGACAGGTAGTTGGGCTCTCTCTTGTAGTAAGTCGACATCCCCTCATACTTGTGTGGCACAATTGTTACTTGCTATCAGTCCAATGTTATCCAGGCCTTGCTGCATACAGGCAAGGGCTGTTTTGTTACCTGAGAAGTTACAATTGGAACTGGATACTTTACAATCAATGAGAAAACATCACCATGTCAGAACTTTTGATTAAGGGAATGTCAATGATGAAACAGCAGAAGATCATTTGGCCTAGGACACTACCCTAGGGAGCTCCTGCAGTGATACCCTGGGGTTGAGATGATTGGCCTTCAACAATCATAATTGTCTACCTTGGTGCCAAGTATGCCTCTAGTCAGGGGCAAGATTTCCCCCAATTCCCATTGACTTCAATGTTACTAGGATTGTATTGGAGCACCGTCGATCAAATGCTACATTGATTTCAAGGGCAGTCACCTCGGTACTGGAATTCAGTTCTTTTGTCCATGCTTAGACCGAGGCTGTAATGAGATCTGAAGCTGAGTCGTCCTGGTGGAAACCAAACCGATTTCAAGTGCAACTTGACACTTATCAGCCCAAGCTCGGATGCTGTCCCAGTCTTTGTGAGCATGGCATGGATTGATTCATTATCTGAGGAGTTGCAAATGGAACTGAAAACTGCAATCATCGGCAAACATCCCCATTTGTGACCTTGTTTATGAGAGAACGTTATTATTGAGACAGCTGAAGATGGTCAGGCATAGAACACTGTGTTGAGGAACTCCAGCAATGATGTACTGCGGCTGAGATGATTGGCCTCCAACAACCATGACCATCTACCTTTGTGTCAGGTATGACTCCAGCCATTGGAGCGTTTTCCCCGATTCATAGGAAAATATGAAATAGGAGCAGAAGTAGGCCATTCGCCCCCTCAAGTCTGCTCCGCCTTTCAATAAGATCATGGCTGATCTGTTTGCATTTTGAATTCCAGGTTCCTGTCTAACCCCAATAACCTTTGATCCTTTTACCTAACAAGAATCTATTTACCTCTGCCTTAAAAATATTCAATGGCCCCCTCTCCACCACCTTCTAAGGCAGAGAATTCCAAAGTTGCATAACCCTCTGAGAGAAAAAAACCCTCTTCATCTCCGTCCTAAAAGGGTAACCCCTAATTTTAAAACAGTGCGCCCTAGTTCTGGACTCACCCACAAGAGGAAACATCCTTTCCATGTCCAACTTGTCAATACTGTTCAGGATCTTGTATACTTCAATCCAGTCACCCCTCACTCTTCTAAACTCCAGTGGAAACAAGCCCAGTCTGTCTAACCTTTCCTCATAAGACAACCCACTCATTCCAGGTATCAATCTAGTAAACTTCGCCTCAAATGCATTTACATCCTTCTTTAACTTGGCCTAAATAGCCAAGTGGTTATGGAACTGGGTTTATAACCCCAAGATCAAGAGTTCAAATCTCACAATGGCAAACTATGAAACAATGTAACTTCATCTGAAACAGATGGAAACATGTTTGTACTTGAAAGAGTTACACCTAGTACAAAGTTTAGGTTTGGCCTGAATAGCCAAGTGGTTATGGTACTGGGTTTGTAACCCCAAGATCAAGAGTTCAAATCTCACAATCATAAACTATGAAACAATGTAACTTCATCTGAAACAGATGGAAATGGGTTTGTACTCAAAATAGTTACATCCTTCTTTAAATAAGGGGACCAAAACTGCACGCAATATTCGATCTGTGGTCTCACCAATGCCCTGTGTAACTGAAGCATAACATCCTTACTTTTATGTTCAACCTATCTTGTAATAAAGGATAGCATTCCCTTAGTCTTCTTGATTATTTGCTGTACCTGCATTCCCATTAACTTCAATTTTTCTCGGGCTGTCTGGAGGCACATTCAGTCCAATATGCGGCCATGATATTAAGGGCAGTCCCTCTCATCTCATCATTTGAGTTCAGTTCTTTTGTTCATGTTTGGACTAAGGCTGTAATGAGGTCTGCAGCTGAGTGGCCCTGGCAGAACCCAAACTGAGCATTGGTGAGCAGGCTATTGCTGAATAAGTGCCACTTGGTAATACTGCCAATGACATATTCCATCACTTTATAAATGCCTCAGAGAAGATTGATTGGCTGGATTGGAATTTTCCTACTTTTTGTTAGGTAGATGCCAGTGTTGTAGCTCTACTGGAACAGTTTGGTTAGGGGTGTGAAGCACAGGTCTTTAGCAGTCCAGCCAGGATGGTAGCAGGGTCCAGAGCCTTTGCTATATCCAGTGTGTTCAGTCATTTTTTGATATTACGTGGAGTGAATTGAATTGTCTGAAGACTGGCATCTGTGAGGGTGGGGATCACAAGAGGAGGCCGAGATGAATTATCGACTTGGCACCTCTGGCTGAAGGTGTATGCATATGCTTCAGCCTTGTCTCTTGCACTGACATGCTGGTCTCCACCATCATCTAGAATGGGGATGCTCACGGACCCTCCCCTTGCTCCAATTAGTTGTTTAATTGTCCACAACCATAAGACCTGTTTTATTTTCCTTCCAACATTATTAACCCCTCCCAGTGAGAATTTCCTTATCTGCTGTGTTTAGAAGAAGAGAAGGATGAATGGAACAGTGTCAGGAAAGACAGGTTGCAATGAGAGAGTGCCAATCTGCTGGGACCAACACAATAACATCTGCAAACAGAAATGAACATACTTCACTTGGTGATAGCTAATATAAATGGAGTATGCTATTCCAAATGTAGCCCTGATGGCATCACCAATTATGAAAAACTGACTGTTGGCTGTTTCTTCAGAAGTACATCGCCACAGCATAATTATAAGCAATTTTGAATTAAATTATACTTTAAGAACATCACAAGATGATCAAAAGCCCAAGCAGTTTGATTGGCCTGACATTCACACCCAATAATGATTGTGGAACAACTGTCTTCAATGTGTCTGCATTAGTATAGTGTCAGCAGTCTAGCTGTGCTGACTGTGTAGTAAGTTACCATGCAGCATAAGATTGGCATAGTGCAGGTCAGCTGCAGTCACCAACTGTGGTATATTATACATTTTAAGATTTCCCAGATTTGACCTAGCTGATTCTATAATCATTCTGCAGTTTGTCCACTGGCAAACATCAAGGGCAGAATCATCCTGAATTTACACAAAGTGTGGTGGCGGATGGGAAAAAAGTCATTTTACCCACTGGCCATAATGGCAGGTTTTTGCGCTATATTGTCACATTCCCACCTCAGCCACAGGAAACACGCTGTCCCACTGGTGGGTGGCCTTTGATTTCCCCATCACGCCATTAGCTCATCACTTCCTCATGCAGGGCACCATATTTAAACTGCAGCCACATGCACACTTCTCAATGCTTCCAGCCTAGGACTGCTCCAGTGAAGATATGGCCCCAAAAACCAAGATGAGTGCAGCACCCTGATTCAGTGACACATCTCTGGGACACTTTCTGGATGCAGTGGAGGCCCACCATGATGTCCTCTAATCCCAGTCTGGCTGCAGGAGGCCCATCAGTCTCACCACTCCAGCCTGGGAGGCAGCAGCAGATGTGGTCAGTGAAAAGAGGTTGGCCATCCAGTGCAAAAAACGGATGGGTAAGGTAAGCATCTCATCACTCTAAACTCACAACACACAAGCCCATCACACATTCACTGGAATCTCACTCACGGCCAGCTCAAGGGACATCACCACTCACTCTCACACACACCCTCACATCTCCATCTGACCTAATCTCCTCTGGAGACTGCCTCCTCCGCCCTTACCTTCTTGAGGCCACTTGCACAGATCAACTTGTGACCCACTCACACCCTGAGATACCCTCCCTTCTGCAATATACCCTGCAGCCTCTTCTCTTCCCTGAGGCCATTTTTCCCTTTCCCCAAGCAAACCTTAGCCCTGCAGCCATTGAAAAGCCAGCCTCACTTTATAGCTGGCCTGGTAGGGAGACACCAGCATGTGTGCCCCCCTAAAAGTGATGTGGTGCTGCCTGTGAAGGCTGGAGCTGAAGATTGCGAGTGCTGCCAGAAGTAAGGTCGGCAAACAAACCTCAACGATCCGAGCGAATTTGCAGATCGCCAGGTGCACGTCACTTATGTACAGTTGTGAAACACGTCGGCATGATTGCCCGGATGATCCAGTGTGGGGGGATGATTCCAGCAAGCAAGGCTTATAATGAGATGCTAAAGTATTGAAATTTGGTTCCTGGTGTCTGGCAGCCAGAAACAAAGCCCGCCAATGACTTATGGAGCGGACATTTGCAAACTGGTTTCACGACGGCATAAAAACAATTTTTGGCCTTCTCGTCATGATGTTCCCCAGCTCCGCCCCACACCCTGGCTGCCATGACTCCCGACGCCAACAGGGCTGGAAAATTACGGCCCAATTGTGCCAAAGGTGCAACATAATACTGTGGTTTCTGCTCACTATCAAAACGAGCCTTGCAAGCAAGACTCCAAGAAGTCACATCACGTTGGCCTTGGTTTGGAGAGCTGCCAGTTAACTGCAGTTGATGCAAAGCTCGGTTTAATTCTTTTAAAAAAAAAATGGGCAATCCATGACAAGGAAAAGCAGACTGGCTTCATAAAGTTCACGGTTAAAGAAAGACCTCAGATGAGTGGCTCTCACACAGTGTCAGAGGAATGAATACTTCCAACAAATACTTTCAGAGACCAACATGAAAAACAGAGATGTCTCAAACGGATAAGTTCCATAGAGTATCATGGAAACAGATACTGTCAATAGATAGCTGCTGTAGATCTTCAGAAACATCTCAGGCTTTGAGTTCCCATGGACTGTTAAAGGACATGGATATTTTCCAATGAATAGGTCTTATAGACTACCACATTGATGATAGCCCAAAGTAATACATCCTCTAGATTATCAAAAAAATCCCAAATAGCTTAATGACCTGACCAACATGGGAATTAGATTAAAGCAAATAGACTGGAATCACACAACATTAAAACATTGCAACAAATAAAAACCTTCAACAAGATCAGCTGCTGACTTCAAAACTGAAACGTGGACAAATGCCAACTTCTGTTGTCATTCTACGTTGATGACATCGCACATATGCAAAATAAGCACTATGGTTCCTTGTTTTGGTGATTGGAGATATAACCTTTCCTACTGCCTTTAGGGGTCTCGTGATTGTACTGATGAATGAGCCTAAAGCGCGGGTGATCTGGGGAGGGGGTGCAAGTGGAGCTTTCTAGTCGTGGACCTGGTTCAAGCATATAGCTTCTAAAGTGCTCTGTAAATAAAGTTATCTGTTTCGAGCAACAAACCTGCCTGGTACCTCAAGTTGATTACAATTGGCGATGAGGATAAAATAACTCCGACGCTACATCTTGCCTCATGAATGTGAGGAATCTTAAGGAAAGAAAGAAAAGTATGCTCACCAGTCATGCCACTTTTCGGCAGAATCGACCCTTATGACGCCTCCATGGAAGACTCGAGCCAGTACATAGAGCGCCTAGGTTTATATTTCATGGAAATTGAAATAAAAATGGAGCGGAAGCAGAAAGCAATTCTTTTAAGTGTCTGCATTAGCAGGACATAAAACCTCATCCGCAGTCTGACAGCTCCGAACACACCCAATTCGAAATCTTTTAATGAATCGGTAGGCCTTGTGAAGACACATTTTCAGCCAAAGCCATTGGTAATTATGCAGAGATTTAAGTTTAACTCCAGAGTAAGGGCCCTGGTAGAGTCCATTGCAACTTATATAGCAAAGTTGAAGCAGTTGACTGAACACTGTGACTTCGAAGACACACTCAATTACATGTTGCAGGACTGGTTGGTTTATGGCAATCATGATGTTGCCATTCAGTGCTGTTTATTTGCAGAAGTTAATGTTGATTTGAAGCAAGCCATGGAAATAGCGCTAGAAATGGAAAGTGCTGAGAGGGACTCACAAGCTTTACAGAATGAGCAACATGGAGTCATTCTTCAGTTGGGGCAGGAATCTACTGCTAGGCATGGTGCAATAACCAGAGAGACACCCGCAAAGCAGAAGACAGTCTCTGCTGCTCAAGAAACGAGAAGGCCTAGTGGAAACATTATAGCACAGATTCAGAAATTAATCTGTTACCGATGTGGGGGTAACAATGTACCGGAAACCTGCAGATTTAAGGAGGCTGAATGCCATTACTGCCACATAAGAGGGCATGTAAAAAAGCAATGCAGGGCAAAATTGAGACAGCCCATCAGGCAGCAGACCAAAATGATTGAAGTGCACAATATAACAGAACCAGAAGCTGCTGATACTGATATCTAGTCCCTATAAAACATCAAAGCAGTAAAAAACTGAATCAATAACCGTCACCATTCAAGTGAATGGGAAGCTTCTGGTCATGGAGGTAACACAGGAGCATTAACCTCAGTGATGGGAGAACACACATTTAAATACCTAAATGAAGTTACCGAGCCTTTGAATCTGAAGCAAACCACAGCTCAACTGAAGACATACACTGGATAATCAGTACAGGTGAAAGGTATTGCCACAATACCTGTGTCCTATAAGCAGCCCAGCTTCCAGTGATCATAGTGACAGGTGAAGGACCCAATCTTCTGGGCCACCACTGGTTAAAAGAAATTAAGCTCAACTGGTCAGAAATATTTCAAGTGAGGACAGGAGGAATTCCTGAGCTGTTAAGGAAATACAACAGCAGATTTCTTGATGAATTGGGAAAGATAAAAGGCTTACGGGCAAAAATATATGTAAGTTCAGAGGCAACACCCCAGTTCTTTAAGGCCAGGCCTGTGTCTTATGTGCTAAAGAAGAAGGTGGATGCAGAATTGTGCCACTTAGAGAAGCTGGGCATCATCCAGCTATTGCAACTTTCGAAATGGGCATTGCCCATAGTCCCTGTGATAAAACCTGATCAAACTATTCTTATTTGTGGAGGCTACAAATTAATGGTGAACAAGGCAGCCAAACTAAATAAATATCATATCCCCAGGATAGAAGATTTGTACACTAAGCTAGCTGGAGGCAAACCTACACCAAACTAGACAGGGGCCATGCATATCAACAGCTAGAGCTGGACAGCACATCTAGAGGGTATTTAAATTGAGGTTATCCATTTTGGGAGCAAAAACAGGAAGGCAGATTATTATCTGAATGGCTATAAATTGAGAGAGGGGAATGTGCAACGAGACCTGGGGGTCCTTGTACACCAGTCGCTGAAGGTAAGCATGCAGGTGCAGCAGGTGGTAAAGAAGGCAAATGGTATGTTAGCCATCATAGCCAGAGGATTCGAGTACAGGAGCAGGGATGATTTGCTGCAATTGTACAGGGCCTTGGTGAGATCACACCTGGAATATTGTGTGCAGTTTTGGTCTCCTTATCTGAGGAAGGATGTACTTGCTATTGAGGGAGTAAAGCGAAGGTTTATCAGATTGATTCCTGGGACAGGGGTACTGACATATGAGGAGAGATTGAATCAATTAGGATTATATACATTGGAGTTCAGAAGAATGAGGGGGGGATCTCATAGAAACTTATAAAATTCTAACAGGACTAGACAGGGTAAATGCAGGAAGGATGTTCCCGATGATGGGGGAGTCCAGAACCAGGGGTTGCAGTCTGATGATACGGGGTAGACCATTTAGGACTGAGATGAGGAGAAATTTCTTCACCCAGAGAGTGGTGAGCCTGTGAAATTTGTTACCACGGAAATAGTTGAGACCAAAACATTGTATGTTTTCAAGAAGGAGTTAGATATAGCTCTTGGGGCGAAAGGGATCAAAGGGGAGAAAGCCGGAGCAGGCTATTGAGTTGTATGATCAGCCAAGATCATACTGAATGGCGGAGCAGGCTCGAAGGGCCAAATGGCCTACTCCTGCTCCTAGTTTCTATGTTTCTGTGTTAAGCATCAACATGCACAAGGACCTGTACCCATATATGTGCTTACACTTTGGTGTATCATCTGCATGTGCAATCTTCCCATGACCATAAGACCATATGGCAAAGAAGAAGAAATTAGGCCATTTGGCCCATTGAGTCTATTCCATCATTCAATCATGGCTGATAAGTTTCTCAACCCCATTCTCCCGCCTTCGCCCCGTAACCTTTGATCCCCTTACCAATCAAGAACCTATCTATCTCGGTCTTAAATACACTCAATGACCTGGCCTCCACAGCCTTCTGTGTCAATGAATTCCATAGATTCACCACTCTTTGGCTAAAGTTTTTCTTCATCTCTGTTCTAAAAGGTCTTCCCTTTACTCTGATGCTGTGCCCTCGGGTCCTAGTCTCTCCTATTAATGGTAACATCTTCCCCACATCCACCCTATCCAGACCTTTCAATATTCTGTAAGTTTCAATCAGATCCCCCCTCATCCTTCTAAACTCCATTGAGTATAGATCCAGAGTCCTCAAACTTTCCTCATATGTTAAGCCTTTCATTCCTGGGATCATTCTCATGAACCTCCTCTGGACCGTCTCCAGGGTCAACACATCTTTCCTGAGATAGGGGGCCCAAAATTGTTCATAATGTTTTAAATGTGGTCTGATCAGAGCCTTATAAAGCCTCAGCAGCACATCCCCACTGTTATATTCTAGTCCTCTCGAAATAAATGCCAACATTGCATTTTGCGATCCTAACTACTGACTCAACCTGCAAGTTAACCTTAAGAAAATCTTGGACTAGGACTCCCAAGTCCCTTTGCACTCCAGATTTCTTAATTTTCTCCCCATTTAGAAAATAGTCTATGCCTCTATTCTTCCTTCCAAAGTGCATGACCTCACACTTGCCCACATTGTATTCCATCTGCCACTTCTTTGCCCATTCTCCTAACCTGTCTAAATCCTTCTGCAGTGTCCCCGCCTCCTCAGTACTACTTGTACCTCCACCTATCTTTGTATCTTCTGCAAACTTAGCCAGAATGCCTTCAGTTCCTTCATCTAGATCATTAATGTATAAAGTGAAAAGTTGTGGTCCCAACACTGACCCCTGAGGAACTCCACTAGTCACCGGCCACCATCCTGAGAAGGAGCCCTTATCCCCATTCTCTGCCTCCTGCCAGACAACCAATCTTCTATCCATGCTAGTACCTTGCCTCTAATACCATGGGCTTTTATCTTACTGAGCAGCTTCCTGTGCGGCACCTTGTCAAAGGCCTTCTGGAAGTCCAAGTAGGTAACATCCATTGGCTTTCCTTTGTCTAACCTGCTCATTACCTCCTCAAAAAATTCTAACAGATTTGTCAGGCATGACCTTCCTTTGATGAAACCATCCTGACTTTGCTCTATTTTACCATGCACTTCCAAGTATTCTGAAATCTCATCCTTAATAATGGACTCTAAAATCTTACCAACGACTGAGGTCAGGCTAATCAGGCTAATGTAATTTCCTGTCTTTTGCCTCACTCCCATCTTAAACAGCGGGGTTACATTAGCGATTTTCCAGTCCTCTGGGACCCTCCCTGACTTCAGTGATTTCTGAAAGATCACCACTAATGCCTTCACTATCTCTTCAGCTATATCCTTCAGAACTCTGGGGTGTAATCCATCTGGTCCCAAGTGATTTATCCACCTTCAGACCTTTAAGTTTTTCTACCACCTTCTCCTTGGTAATGGCCAACATATTCACCTCTGCCCCCCGGCTCTCTTGAACTTTGGGGATATTACTCGTGATTTCCACCGTGAAGACTGACGCAAAGTACCTATTCAGTTCCTCCGCTACTACTTCTCCATCTGATTCCAGCTTTTTCCTCTCAAATTGCAGGGTAAATTCTATCATATTACGGTCACTTCCTCCTAAGGGTTCCTTCACTTTAAGCTTCCTTGTCAAATCTGCCTCATTACACATCACTAAATCCAGAATTGCCTGTTCCCTAGTGGGCTCCACCACAAGCTGCCCCAAAAAGCCATCTCATAGACATTCCATAAATTCCTTTTCTTGGGATCCACTTCCAACCTGATTTTCTCAGTCTACCTGCATATTGAAATCCCCCATGATCACTGTAACCTTGCCTTTCTTACACGCCTTTTCTATCTCCTGGTATCTTGTGCCCCACATCCTGACTACTGTTCCGAGGCCTGTACATAACTCCTATTATGGTTTTTTTACCTTTGCAGTTCCTCAACTCTACCCACACAGATTCTACATCATCTGAACATACGTTGTTTCTTGCTATTGATTTTATTTCATTTCTTACTAACAAAGCCACCCCCCCCACCTCTGCCACCCTGTCTATCTTTTCGATAGGATGTATATCCTAGGATATAGGACCTTGGAAAGTCTTCTGCGAGGACTTCCCTCAGCAGTATTATACCTGGATGATGTCCTGATCACAGGATCAGTGGAAGCTGAAAATTTGGCCAACTTAGAAAAGGTTTTAAGAAGATTTTTGGAAGCTGGTGCATGATTGAAGAAATAGAAATATACATTCTAAGTGCCAGAAGTCACTTACTGGGTCACCGAGTGGATGCCAAAGGGTTGCATCCAGTGGAGGAGAAAGTCAGAGCAATCAAAAAGGCTGAACTCAAGTCTTTTTTTGGGCATGAAAATTTATTATAGTTGCTTCTTGTCAAACTTGTCCACAGTTTTAGCATCATTACACTAATTATTGAAAAAGAACCATCGTTGGTTATGGAATTCGCAGCAAGAAGAAGCTCTTGTAAAAGTCAAGAAGCTATTATATTCACAATGTCGACTAGTACATTGTGACCCATCAAAAGAATTAATATTAACCTGTGATTCGTCTCCTTATGATGTGGGAAGGTGCTGTCATACAGGATGGAAGATGGTTCCAAAAGGTCAATCAGCAATGTCTCCAGAACCCTCTCTGCAGCCGGAAACGGTTATTCACAACGTGAAAAGGAAGGTTTATCAGTAATATTTAGAGTGAAGAAATTCCAATAGTATCTGCATGGATGACATTTCACCATAGTGTCATACAATAAACCATTAATTGGTTTATTCAGTGAGGATAAAGCCATTCCACCAATAGCATCAACAAGAACTCAACACTAGGCTTTGATATTATTGGCGTATGAGTATACTTTTATGCACCATTCTGGTGTGCATATTGCACATGCAGATGCACTCAGTCATCTTCCGTTGCATTGTACATACTCCAGTGCCACCAGGAGTTGTGCTTGTGTCGAATTTCTTGGACTCTTCATCTGTCTGTGTGAAGCAAATAAGGAATTGGACAAACAGGGCCTTGTGTTACAAAGGTGGTCAAATTCACCAGTGCCTGAAGAGATAAGACTATTCCATGCCCATAAAACAAAGTTAAGTTGTCAAGATGGAATCTTATTATGGAGATCAAGGTTTGTTGTCCATTCGTAAGGAAGAGAACCATCCTTGACAGAGCATCACAGTGCTTATCCAGGCACTTCAAAGATGAAGATGCTTGTGCGAAGCTATGGCTGGCAGCCAGGAATAGACAGTGACATTGAAAGCATGGTCAAGCACTGTCTCCAGTGTCAGCAACAACAAAAGTTGCCCATTTCAGCTCCACTGCATCTATTGGAGTGGTCCGGTTGACCCTGGGCTAGACTACATGTAGGCTATGTAGGTCCATTTTTAGGTACCATAAGTAATTGATCATTGATGCGCATTCAAAGTGGATGGATATATATGAAGTTAGATCACCAACATCGAGTGTAACTTTTGAAAAGCTGCGTCAATGTTTTAGGATAGATGGCCTACCAGAAGTCATTTCAGATAATAATATTGACTTCATTGGTACAGAATTTCAGAGGTATATGAGCTTAAATGAAATAAACATATTAGAGCAGAACCGTATCATCCTTCATTAAATGGGTTAGTTGAAAGAGCAGTGCAAGCTTTAAAAACAGGAATGAAGAAGTTATCCAAAGGTACTGTAGAAACTTGACTTTACGTTTTCTTCTCAATTATCGTATGACTCCTCATGCAACTACGGGTTCAACACCATCTGAATTAGTAATGAAATGCCGCCTACATACAAGGTTACGTCTGGTGTTTCCAAACTTAGAGGAGGGAAAGAGAGAAGGATCAGAGTAGTCGGAAATTAAATCACGATATTCATAGCGAAGCTCAAAGAATTACTGTGGGGGATACAGTTTTTGTGCGGAATTTTGAAAATTGACCTAATTGAGCTCCTGGTACAATTGTCTCTGAAACTGGATCTTTATGATTCCAAGTAGAAATGGAAGAACGGACTGTTCAAAAAACATGTGGATCATCTAAGGAGTAGAGAAACATCCCAACAACCAGCTATTCCACCTGTAATTGAAGTTGAACCTTTAAACTCTGAGGTGACAGATCGACCTAGAATAGACATACCTGATATCTCTGTTGAATTGCCTAATACTGAACTGCCATTGTCTAAGGATACTTCTGATACTGTAGTTCCTGATCATGTCGATCCAGTGGGAGAATCTCAAGTGATAGAACTACGCTGTTCTAACCAAATTAGAAAACCATCTCAGAGATTTTAATCGTTAATCGCATGACCTGTGTGTGTGTGTATATGTATATATATATATATGTATGTTGTGGATTAAAATATTCCTTGTAAATAGGAAATGTAAAAAAAAACTAAAGGGGAGGAGATGTAGTGATTGAAGTGTAACCTTTCCTACTGCCTTTAGGGGTCACACAATTGTACTGACGAATGAGCCCTAAGCGCAGGTAATCTTTGAGGTGGACCTGGTTCATGAATGTAGCTTCTAAAAGAACTCTGTAATAAAGTTATCTGTTTCGAGTAAGAAAGCTGCCCAGTACCTCAAGTTGATTACACTTATGTATCACTTTTCTTAAAGGGTCAGGCCATTTGAATCCAAATTTATTGAATTACATCAACATTTGTACATTATCATGATATAAATATAAATTTTATCACTAGGGCTCTTTTTCATTCACCAAAGGAATGCAATCACACAATGCCACCAATTAGTATCCATATTTCAATTATATATATTACAGAATAACCAGTCCATCATCCGTCATGTCAATATATCATGATCATCATACAGTAGTGACAAGATGACAAGTTTTCTTAATAACTGGATTGGTAAAGCACACCCATCTTTAATGTGTCTCAGTGTTGCAGGAGAATGCTCGCATTATCAGACAGTCACAAGGCATATTACAAGGCCACAGCATAGCAATACTGTCTACATTTCTCTCTCTGTATTTGCCATAGCAGTTAGAGCAGATGACAGTAGAAGCGTTTGCATCAGAGTGTTTAAATAAAATGTCTCCAAAGTGCAAAGACAGCAAGGGATCATTGGTGACAGGTATATTGGTTTATGAACTGCTGCATTTCAAATGATATGGAATAAAGCATTGTTCCTGGCAATACTTAATACAGTGAAGATGTAAAAAATGTATCAGTTGAAATAATATACTACCATCTGTTTCTCTAAATCTGATAGCCTGTGCTTATGTAATCATGAAATTTAATGATTGAGAAGGCAGGTGATTGTTAATGAGGGATGCTGGCAAAGCAGGATGTGTGTTACCATAAGCTTTAGTCACATAATAAAACACTGCGATGAAATTAAAAGATAAACAATATACATCTTCACATCTCAGCTTTTATTGAATATGACTCTGGGGGAATTCACAAGCAGTGTGCTTTACTCAGTGGCACTATCACAGAATGCAGATCTGTGCTGCCCAGCTGTGCATTTATTGTTGCAACACAGTTAATAGCCCACTTACAGCCTGGTGGGACATTTCACTGCTGCAGAAACCTTATCAAAAGACCAATATTTATTTCTTGAGGCATTAATCTGCATTTTCTTTTGCTTGTGAGGAATAACTTGATATTTTCTTGGAAACATGTAATGAGGCCTAATGGTGTTTCAGTATTCAGTAGGAATCTTCATTCATTTTGCCATGAGGTAGGCATTTGTCATTTTTTGTAATGATAATATTTGATTGAATTTACTAATGTAGTGTTGTTTTTTGTTAAAGCTCATTATTAATGCACTGAACAGAGATATGACAACACTGCACCTATGAACTCCTGTTTTGTTTTACTGTTGTTTCAAAGATCATTATTTAAAATTCCCACTATCATTTACAACTGATAATGCACAATAAAGAGAGCTAAGCAAATGGGATTAAAAGCAACAGTAGTTCATCATTCAATATTTAATGTAAGCAAAAATAACATTGCAGTAGACATAACCAGCATTTCTTGTAAATAGCTGAACAGGCTGTATCAAGTTCAAAATAGAGTCCAAGTCCTGGAACTACTAATGAGTATTAGAGTGCCACCTACAGGTTTGGATAATTTTAAGTTTTTTAGAAATTGTAATGGTAGTTTCAAAGGGCAGTGGAGAATAGAATTCAGTGCAGAAAGATTGTTCATAGTGCTGCCAACCCTTGGAATGAGGACAGATGAAAGACAGGACAAGATAATGGCAATTAGTGCAAGCAATACAGTGACAAATACTAACTTTTATTTTCTCTAATCAAAAACTTTGTTTAAAATTGTGCTTTCAAGGAACTATTGGTCTGAAAATTCATGCGAATTTCAATTCATTTCCAGACAATGAGCAGCACACAAACTTTGCGCAAGAGCACTAATGAGATTGTTGTTAAACAGGACACCAAGTTTGCGAACAGTCTGATTCAGGCTGAGGCAGTGGCCTGAGGGTGAGATGGAATCAATGGTGAGGTTACAGACTTACAGAGTTTGTGTAAGGGGGATGAAGAAGATGGCTTCAGTCTTCCCAATGCTTAGCAGGATTAAATTTCAGCATGTCAAGGACCGGATGCTGCACAAAATAGGCTAGCAAAACAATGCTGTGGTGAGGTGAAGAGGGTAAATGGAAAAATATAGATGGGTGTTGTCAGCGTACAAGTGGAAACCCCCATATTTCCAAATGTTAACAAGGGGCAACATGTAGATTGGGTAAAGGCGAGGGGCCAGGGCAGATCCATGGGGCACTCCAAAAGTAATGGTGAAGGAGCAGGGAAAAAGCCATTGTAGGACTGGATGTGTAACAGTGGAACCAACTAAAGGCTGAATAATGGATGAGAGACATCGGAGGAGAAGAAGGTGTTGACCGAGGCAAAGGCTGCTTAGAGATCAACAGAGAAGGACGGATCATGCACTCATCACTCCAGCCCTTGCCAACCTCTGTTTGATTCCCATCTTCCAGTGCATTGAATTCAAAATTCTCATCATTGTTTACTTTTAAACCCATGTCCAACTCATTGTACAGCTCACCACGCATGTTGTTCTCACTCTGGACATCTGCTTATATCTACACTGCTATATTCTGTTGTCAGTGACAGAATCTACAGTCTGTGTACTGAAGAACTGTGTACCCTGCAATTCCATCCCTAAGCATCTTCCTTCTCTAATAACTTCAAAACTTCTCTCTTCAACCATTGCTTCCCCAACATTCTTCTGGAATTCCTGCTCAGTGTCTGTAAACCTCCCCTGACCCTGTCAAACACCTTAGGTTGCTTAGGATACCAATTCTTGCTTCGGTTGGTTCTCACAATATTGCCTCTTGAATTCAATTGTTGGCCAATAATGATCTGCTGAGACTAGAAAAAAAATGATACATGCCTTTTTGGAGTCTGCTTTTTTTCTGGTTCTCTGAGAGTTGTGGTGTGGGACATTTCTGAAAGCAGTACCTCTGGAGGACAGGGCAGGATAAGGCAGCAATACTTTAAAACAAAAACAGAATTACCTGGAAAAACTCAGCAGGTCTGGCAGCATCGGCGGAGAAGAAAAGAGTTGACGTTTCAAGTCCTCATGACCCTTCAACAGAACTGGGTGAATCCAAGGAGAGGGGTGAAAAAAACTCTGTTCAGTGCATTAATAATGAGCTTTAACAAAAAACAACACTACATTAGTAAATTCAATCAAATATTATAATTACAAAAAATGACAAATGCCTATCTCTTGGCAAAATGAATGAAGATTCCTACTGAATACTGAAACACCATTAGGCTTCATTACATGTTTCCGAGAAAATTTCACCCCTCTCCTTGGATTCATCCATTTCTGTTGAAGGGTCATGAGGACTCGAAACGTCAACTCCTTTCTTCTCCACCGATGCTGCTGGACCTGCTGAGTTTTTCCAGGTAATTCTGTTTTTGTTTTAGATTTCCAGCATCCGCAGTTTTTTCTTTTTATCAGCAATATTTTAATGTTGGCACAATCTTACCAGGAAGGCATACATGAAGTAGCCATTCTTCCATAGAGTCTGGCAATGGTCGCATAAACCCTGTTACACTTCTGGATACTAGATCCATTCCCATTCCTGAATCCATCTGGAAATTGCCTCATGAAGTGATCTTCCCTGATACCTCTTACAGGTGAGAAATTTAGTCTGTCCATGGGTTGGGATAGGCAAAATTTGTAGCTGTCATGTTCATTCAATTCTCAGTTGTAATGTTTCAATAATTGATTCAATATTGAGCTACTAAATTAACTGGCCATGCACAGATACGCTTACGGAATGAAAGTTTTGAAAAGCAGCAAGCTGGCCTGCAGTCAAAATAAATATTAGATTGTCCATTGAAAAGCTAAGGCATAAAATACTAAGCATCAGTATCAATTTTATCTATTTTATGTAAGATATGTTATTCTATTGTGTGACAATGCCTTATTTGGAAGTGAGTGTACACTGTTAGAATTAATTTTGCAGTCACTGCTTGCTCAGTGTGGATATATTTATTTTCCATTTTAATTGATTTATTTTGTCAAGATTCAATTTCTTTTTACATTAGATTTTGTGGACAGTTTTCATAGGAAGCTAAAATGCCTCAAGATAAACAAGACATTTTGTAGACTATATTTTGTAAGACTGGGATTGCAGAGCCACATGGAGATGATATGGACCAGGAGCTTATGTGAGTGGGAAACTTAGGACCTGGCATCAGTTTATCATGGGAGAGAGTAATGCAGTTTGGGGCCTAGTCAGGCAGGAAGGGACTTTATGCTGAAGCATATATTTCTGAGAGAAATTGCATTGCAATGTCAACATGAATTCATTATATTTTCTGAAAAAAACGAAATTATTCTTTGACATTATTTCGTACATATGACTAAGCAGTTACAAAATCTTCCATGACCATCAGATATCTCAAAGCATTTTACCGCCAATGTAGCAGTTTTGAAGTGTTGTTTTTGATATAATGTAGGAAATGTAATATATAATTATATGTATAAATGGCACAGACCCAAAACCTGTAGATGAAATCAAATATTGAAGGATAGGGTTAAGTATGCCGAGGCAGGAATAGAGGAGTGACGATACCCTTTTACAAATTCCACTTCAATCACTGCTTTCCAGTAATGATATATTTATCAGACTGACATTGCTCATAGCCCAGGAAAATGCCCAATGACTGCAATGAATCTGATGAACAATGAATGACAGTTTGCTTTTCCTCAATGATCCTAATTCCAGTGTGCACTTGAGAAGATATATATTTAATAGGTAGAATGCTACCCATTCACAGTGCATTAACAGAAGTTTGCTTTCACTTATATCTTCACTGTTTTAGAGGAAGCCATTGTGAAACAATGAGTGGTGTTGATTTGATCTGCCCACTATGTCGATCAACCTAGTAAATACTTTCATGAAGATTTCTACTTCTTCTAATTAAAGTACAATACATACATTGACATTAATTACCACAGGGATTCTTCTATCTGCCTGCCATGTCTTCAGCAGAGATCTTGGGCATTGGATAAATTATGTAACCACAATCAAGGTGGCAGGGCAGGTGATGTGTTGCAGCTGTAACACGTGGGACTGGTAGGCACCTGTGTGACCCTCAGCAACCATACCTGCAGTAAGTCTCCGTAGCTTGAGGAACATTGGCTCAGAGTTGATGAGCTGGAGTCTGAGCTTTGAACATTGCAATGCATCAGGGAGGAAGAGAGTTACCTGGACACTTTGTCCCAGAAGGAAGTCACACCCCTTGGGTTGTTATTTCTGATTTGGTCTGTGGTCAGGGACAGGATGGTGTGATCATGGGTGAGACAAGAAGGGGGACCTAAAAGAAGCAATGAAAGAGCCTTAGTCCTTGTCCAATAGGTTTGATGTTTATGAGGTTTGTGTGAACAAGAACAGGGACTGCAGGGATGATGAATTAGCTGACCACTTTACCAAGGTGCATGAAGCCAATCAAATGGGTGGTGTTAAAAGGAATGTAGTTATAGTAGTTATAGTATAGTTTGGGGGACAGATAAAGTTCTTTGCAGGTGAGAGCATGAGTCCCGAAGGCTGTATAGTCTGTTTGGTGCCAGGGTTAGGGACATCTCCTCAGGGCTGGGGGGGAGCTTGGAGTGGGAGGGGAAGGATCCAATTGTTGTGGTATACCTGGATATCAATGACAGGCAGAACCAAGAAATAAGTTCTGTTAATGGGGTTTGAGCAACTAGGGATTAAATTAAAGAGCTCAACCACAAAAGATTACCACTTGAGTCACGAGTAAACCAACATTGGGTAAATAAGATCAGAATGTTGAATGCATGGCTCAAACACTGGTGTGGGAGAAATGGGTTTTGATTCATGGGCTACTAGCACCAGTACTATGGAAATAAGGAGCAGTGCCATTGGAATGGCTTTCATTTGAACCACACTGGGATCAGTGTACTGGCGAATTGTATAAATAGCACTGTAGAGAGGGCTTTAAACTAAATAATGGCAGGGAGGGTTCACATGAGGGAAGATTTGAAAAGTTAAAGAGAAAGGACACAGCAATTGTCCAGGGTAATGATACAGGTAATGATAACCAGAGTATGACAGGAAAGAATAGTGCATATAAACATAAGAGTGTACCAGCAAATAATGTTAGACTAAGCAAAATCTATAAAAAGACAGAATTAAAGGATCATTACATGAATGCTTGCAGCAGTTGTAACAAGAGGAATGAATTGATAGCACAAATATAAATAAATGAGTATGATATAATAACCATTACAGAGACAGTGGTTGCAAGATGGCCAAGGCTGGGACCAAAATATTCAAGGTAATCAGACATTTCTGAAGGATAGGAGGCAAGGAAAAAGAAGAGTGGTAGCTCTGTTAATAAAGGGTGAGATCAGTACAATAGTAAGAAATGACCTTGGTCCAGGTCAAGAATCAGTTTGAATTGAGATACGAAATAAAAAAGGAAGGAAGTTATTGTTGGGAGTAATTTAAAGGCCCCCTAACAATATCTATACAGTAGAATAGGGTATACATTAAGAAATAATTGAGGCATGCAAGAAACACACAGCAATAATCATGGATAACTGTAATCTTCACATTGATCAGATAAACCAAATTGGCAACTGTGACCTGGAGGGTGAGTTCATAGAGTGTAATTGGGGTAGTTTCTCAAAACAGTGCATTCTGTAATGTACCAGTGGCCAGAATATTTTGGACTTGGTGATATGCAATGAGATAAGATTAATTAAGGACTTCATAGTAAAGGATTCCTTAGGTAAGAGTTATTAAAACATTATAGAATTTCACATTCAATTTGAGAGTAGGAAATGTGGGTCCATAATTAGTATCTTAAACTTCAATAAAGACAACTATAATGGTATGAAGACGGAGTTGGCTAAAATGGATTGGGAAAATAGGTTAAAAGGGAAGGCAGTAGGGAAGCAGTGGAAAACATTTAAAAGGATATTTCATGACACTCAACAAAGATATATTCCATGATAGAAGAAAGACTCTACCAGAAGGATGTATGATACGTGGCTAACTAAGGAGGTTAAGGGAGGTGTCATGTCCCTAAAACATGAAAGAGATCATGAACTGTTTAAATCAAACCTTACCTTTTCGCTTATTTAAAAAAACGGACTTTGCTGGACCAAAGGATGGCTGCTGCAGGTCACATAATTTACAAGTTGACTACAGTTTTTGGAAACTTCCAAGATCAGCTACAGAACAAAAGTTCAATGCACATCCTTGTGGAATCTTGCACCTCTTATGGTGAGAACACATTGCAATCAACAAAATCAGGGATCAGCAGACAACATATCCTCCCCCAGGCAAAGGGAGAGTCATTGAAACACATTATACCGCACTCTTCTCCCAGGCTGGTGAAGATTACTAATGCTGGGAATGGGGGAAATAATCCCAGAATATGGTCCCATCTGCCATTTTTAAAAGACCATGGAGTTGGGTGACTCAGTGAAAATCCAGCCCAATATCTCCTTAAGTGACCCGGTGTCAATCTTTGTTTTATAATGTTCCTGTGAAGCACCTTGGGACTTTTCATTACATTAAAGAAACCATATAAATATTAGGTGTAGGCGATGGTGACTGTTGCTGCTTCTGAGCTAAGGCCATTTTCTAGTTCTTTCTAGCTCTCCAGTATCCTGGCAAATAATTATCCCTCAATAACCTCACAAAAACAAATTATCTGGCCAGTATTACATTGCTGTTTTTCTTGATTAAGATACAAAATTAAATTGTTGGATGTCTATTACTATATCCTTGCCTTCTTGAGACACAAAGAAGAATGACCTAGACTTTTAGCAAGATGATGGGCCGGTTATTCCCTCAAAGGGTGGGAAGCAGCACTAGGGACTATTTTCAGGTCCTGAATTCATGGGGCAACAGTTAGTCAATATGATTTTCTCTTTGGCTGCCAATTATTGGTTAGAAGACGGGCTTGCCATCCACTTAAGGAGGATAGGCTCTCGAAGCTAGAGGATCAGTCAGAGGCCTTCCAGCTTGAAAAGAGCACCAGACCGTGTTAGAGGTAAAGGACATGGTGCTTCAGAATGGAGGTGCACACTCTCCAAAATTTTTGAACTTAAATGAAAAAATAGATCTTGCAGCCAAGCCACCAGAGTCAGAATGGGGGAGCTTCTCTACAAGGCAGCCTGTGACTGCTCCAACACCCAGATAGGTAGGAAGGGCCTCTAGGTCTGCTTGGTGTGCTGGGTTTCTGGCCTGCCACCAGGAGGCTATCTCCAGGCACCTAAACTGGCCCTCATCATCTGCAGGAACCTGGAGGCTGACTGGAAAATTCCTTTTGGCCTCCTTTACTTGGCCTCAATAAGCTCTTAATGAGCTGTGTTGGCTCCCGTCTCTTGCTGCACAATGGCCTGGGGGCAGGATTGCCCTGGGGATCCGACCCGCCATCTGGGCAGGACTATTTGTAGCTCCTGAACCCCTCCATTCCCGGGGCTCAAAATTATGCACCACATGTTTCCTAAATTTCAATTGACTACAATTCAAATGTGCTCAATTGGTTGTAAGGCACTTTGGGATGACCTGAGATTATGACAGGCACTATATAAATTAAACTCTCCCTTTTCTCTTCTGGTAATAGAAGTTACAAATTTCAACATGGTTCATTTATTCTGCAATGGTGACAACTTGTTCAGAACAATCCTTCCTTCAATTCTTATTCAACACTAGACCAGTAAAATGCTCTTTTTCAATGCTTCAGAAATATGGTATACTTTTGTGTTAACTTCAAATATTTTGTTGTGAAAAATCCCAAACAAAATCTAATACAGTGATTTACTAATTCAGAGAGTAAAAGTTAACTCAACATTAATTGGTTTCTATAGTAAGAATCACCTCAGTAACCTGCTCTCTCTTCAGTGCTACAATAACAAGATGACAAATGTTGTCTATTTCTAGATTATTATCTTTTACAATATCAAAATATTTCAGATGTATCAAGAGGTGTATCATAAGTTGCTTTGTTATGTACGAGGTTATTCTGTATCAAATAGCTACGGCATGCCAATTAAGCACCAAGGCAGAAAGCTGCGATAATTATTGTTATTGGAGCCCTTTGATACTGCATAACTAATCAAACTCTGATGTATATCATTTAATTACACATCAAAGGTGCATTTAGAATGTGAAACATTGGTATCCTTTTCAAAACAAAAGTTGTTAAGAAGCATTTATGATTATAATTCCTACAGGTATCCTCAGACTTTTTTTGTCGTTTTTAAGTAACCATTGTGAAATTGAGTGTAAGAATTTCCAGGAACCAGGGGAGACCTGTGGGACAACTAGGCTGTCCCTTTTTCATACATTATATCGACTTACCTTGCTTCTCACTATATCCCCAAATCCCTTCTCTATCTATAATTACACCAATTGTCTCTTAAACTCAGTTACACTGCCCACTTGAGTGCTATTCCTAGTAAATTACTCCAAATGCCTACAACTCTGTGAGTACAAATGATCCACCTGACTTCATGTATACTCCAAGCCTTATAATTTTCAAATTGTAACCATTGGTATTTGAAGCCTTTGTTATAATTTGCCTTGATAATTTATGTTAATCTCCTTTATAAACTTCAGTGAGGCCTGAAAGGATTTATGAATCGAACAATGATGGAGTTGGATTAATTCAAGTAGTTGCAGTAATTAGGACTGATTACTCTAGAGACCCTGTCATTTCAGCTGGGACTAAGGCCTAGATGGTGTTGATACTGAATGATTGCCAAAAGGAAAGCAAGTTTATTTCCTTCCAGACAGGAGTTAATATACTGGTGGATGTTGGCCAACAGCAATATGAGGAGTCAGTTCAGAGGTCATTGCCAACCAGGCAAATGTTCATTCCTTTAACAGATGTTAAAAATTAAATTAATTCTCTGCCAGCATTTCAGCCATGAATGCTGGATGTAAATTTCTGCTTAACATTTTTTCTACCATTAGTCGATGGGATGTTGGCCAGAATTTATTGCCCATCTCTAATTGCCTTTGAGAAGGTGGTGGTGAGCCACATTCTTAAAGTATTGCAGTCTTTGTTGTGTAGGTACACTAACAATTCTGTTTGGGAGGGAGTTCCAGGATGAAGACACGACAACAATGAAAGAACAGTGACACATTTCCAAGACGTGATGATGAATGACTTGGAGAGGTACTTGCAGGTGGTGATGTTCCCATGTGCCTGTTGCCGTTGTCCTTCTAGGTGTAGAGATCATGGATATGGAATGTGCTGACAAAGGAGCCTTGGCTAGTTGCTGCAATGCATCTTGTAAATAGTACAAATTGTTGTAATGGTGTGCCAATAGTAGAGAGAGTGGATGATTAATGTGGTGGATGAGGTGCCATTTAAGCAAGCTGCTTTGACTTGGTGTTGAGCTTCTTGAGTGTTATTGATGCTGTACTCATCCAGCCCACTGGAGAGTATTCCATCATACTCCTGAATTATGGCTTGTAGATGGTGGACAGGCCTTGAGGAGTCAGGAGGGGAGTTACTCCCTGCGGAATTCACAGCTTCTGGTCTGCTTTTATAGCCAGCAAACTTATGTGGCTGATCCATTTAAGTTTCTGGCCATTGGTGAGCCCAGGACATTGATGCCATTGAGTGTCAAGGGGAGCTTCTTGGAGATGGTCAGTGCCTGCTTGAATGTTACTTGCCACTAATTCATCCAAACCTAAATGTTCAGGTCATGTTGCATTTGGGCATGGATTGCTTCATTATCTGCGAAGTTGTGAATTGAACTGAACATTGTGCAATCATCAGTGAACATCCCTCTTCTGACTTTATGATGAAGAGAAGATCATTAATGAAGCAGCTGATGATGAATGAGCCCAGGACACAATCCTGAGGAGCTCCTGCAGTGATATTCTGGGGTTGTGATATTTGACCTGCAACAAACACAACCACCTTCCTTTGTGCTGGGCGTGACTCCAACCAGTGGAGAGTTGTCCCCCGAATTGACTTCAATTTTGCTAGGACTCCTTGGTGCCACACTTAGTCAAATGTTGCCTGATGTCATGGGCCGTCGCTCTCACCTCACCTCTAGAATTCAGCTATTTGGTCCATGTTTAGACTAAGGCTGTAATGAAGTCTGGAGGAAAATAATCCTGATGTACCCAAATGAGGCATCAAGAGCAAGTTATTGGTGCATAAGTGCTTTATTGTTAGTACTGTTGACAACACCTTCCATCATTTTAAAGGTGATCGAGGGTAGACTGATGGGATGGTAATTGGTCAGGTTGGATTTGTTCTGTTTTCTGTTGACAGGACATCCCTGGACAATTTTCCACTTTGCCTCTTGGATGCCAATGTAGTAGTTGTACTTGAACAGTTTGGCTATAGATATAGCTAATTCTAGAGCACACGTTTTCCCATGAGGGACAGCATGTTGCCAGGATCCATTGTCTTTGCCATTTGCCATTGCTCTGCCATATCTTGATAACACTTGAAGTGAATTGAATTGACTAAAGGCTGGCATCTGTGATGGTGGGGACCTCAGGAAGGGGCCAAGATGGATCAGCCACTTGGTAATTCTGGCTGAAGACAGTTGCAAATGCTTCAGCCTTGTCTTTGCATTGAGATTCTGTGTTCTCCCATCATTAAGGATAGTGATGTTCAGGAATCTCCTCCTCCTGTTAACTGTTTAATTGTCCACCACCATATATGAAATTGTCCATCACCATTCATGACTGAATGCGGCAGGAGTGCACTGCTTTAATCTGATCTGTTGTAGTGGAATCACTTAGTTTTGTCTATATTCACTATTTAGCATGCACATGATCCTGTTTTGCAGCTTCAGTGGGTTGACATTTCATTTTTATGTATGCCTGGTGCTGGTCCTGGCATGATCTCCTATAGTCCTCATTGAACCAGAGTTGGTCACCTGGCTTGATGATAATGGTAGAATGAGGAATGTACTGGGCCCTGAGGTCCCAGATTGAGGTTAATTACAATTCTGCTGGAGCTCATGGCCTGGAACAATTCATGGATGCCCAGTTTTGAGCTGCTAGATCTGGTCTGAATCTGTCTTAGTACAATGATAGTGTCACATAACACAATGGAGATTGTCATTGTTTGTTTCAATGTAATATGGGTGGCATGCAAGAATATTTGGTAAAATAAGTTTTTGGCAGTCACAATACAGTTTTTCATGAGCTGGGCTGAAATAACAAAACTGCTCTTATTTAATTAAATCAGCAGTGTCACTGAGAAAAGATTGTTGGTGTAGGAATAGGAAGAAAGTCACACCATTATAATGAGAGATTGTTGCTAATAGATATTGCTGGGAGATGATGTTGAATTTGTACAAGAGCAGGTCAACTCTTCATTATAAGAAGGACACTCAGACAATAAGATGTTTACTGTGATAAGAGATTACAATTTTAGTGAGAGAAATTTTTCATGAATGTTGAAATATTAGAGAGTGTAGAGAGAAAAATAAATTCCACTTTCAAAATGTAAACCTTTGCATCAAACACAAATTGATGATCTTTGAATTTTCTTTATCAGTAGAAACTTATATCTCCAATTAATGCTTATGAAATTAAATTAGTTGTCTCATGTGAAGTAAACACCTGATGGATCAAATAGTCTGAATCTATGGTATAATGTTCTACGTTTCTGTGAAGAGAGGAAGAGGAAGATTTACTGTGTACCATACTAGACCTGACCTGAGAGTCCTTGATGTCAATAGTGGGGCCAGAATCTTTGGGCCAGGCCCCTCTCACCGACGCATAAAATAACGCACGGTGATGTTGGGCGTGCGTCCCGACATCACTGTGCGTCGTTCAGATCTTCAGCTCGGCAGGCACACACCGGAGTCGGCTGCGTGCCCGCCAAACTGCCAAAAGCCTATTAAGGTAATTTAAATATCAATTAAAATAATTAACAGAGCTGCCCATCCAACCTTAAGGTTGGCGGACAGGTGAAGAACCCAGGTGGCCTTCGCATTTATCATGAAACCTCATCCGCGGGTAGGGTGAAGGTTCATGAAGGATTTATAAATCAAATAAATTTTATCATTAAAATTCATTGACAGGTCCCAGTTCATGTGACACTGTCACATGAGGGGACATGTCTGAATTTTTTTTTTCTTTATTTAAATTTTTAATAATGAACTAAAACTCCCTGAGGCAGCTCCGTGCCTCAGGGAGATTTCTGCACTCTTGCGCACGCATGGGTGAAAGAGCACAAGCCCTGACTCAGCCTCCTCCCCCCACCCTTAATTGGCCTGCCCACATAAAATGGCGGCGTGCAGCTGATCGCGGGTGGCAATCGATTGCTTGCCCACCCGCACCCACTCCCGCCCAACCCCCTGACAGGGAGAAAATCCTCCCCTGGATGTTTCAAATAGCTAAGTATTTTACTACCCAACATTAACATTTAGTTCCCTGATAAGCATAAAAATCCAACATAATTATATATATATTATATAAAACTGACGTGCATGACAATACATCAGGATGCACATTATGTGGTGCTTCATAAGAGAAAATTAACTAAATACAACTAAATTACTTAAACCAAATTACGAGAGTGTTACTTTCTACAATTTATGCCTTCCCTAAAATGTTGGATGTTTATAATACAATTTAAATTAACAAAGTATCAGTTGCTTTTGTTGTAAAGCATTAAATTTTTGATTAATTTTAGATGGCAAGGTGGAGTAATAACGTTCATGTTCCATTCTTTTAAAAGTGAACAGAGAATCAGACTGGGAAATCAAACTATGATGATGGTCATAATTTTGTCAATCCACCTGTAAACAGGCATTAGACTAAATGAGAAAGAAATGAAAAGAAGGAAGAGTGCTAGCAAAAATAAACAAGTAGGCAAGAGCAAAGGTGAATCGGTACTGATGAACTACAGCTAGAGACAATCATTACGGATATTCAGAGCAATATTACAAATTACTTATCAACATCAATGTTTAACTTACCTGTGTATAAAGGGAGGGTGGTGTTTTCTCTGGGATCCTTTCATTCTCAAATTTCGTTACATCATAATTTTTCTTCTTCTCTTCAGTTGTGCAACAGCACAAGGTGATTTAAAAAAAAAATACGATACATTTAAATAACCAGGGCCAATGTAATATACATCATTTTAAATGTACATTGCTAGCTCAAAATTGTATTATTTGAATGTCACAAGATGTATTAGGGAGCCAGCGGTGTAATTGTACTGTCTATTTTCCTCTCTCCTTCTGATTGTAGCAATGGCAAGGGTTCATGACAGTTGAAAGCTTGATAGCAAAAGCTTAAATAATATGTCCACCAAGTCTAAAGACAGCAGGGATCACTAGTGACAGGTATATTAGTTTGTGAATTGCATTTCAAATTATATGAAGTAAAGCATTGATATTGATAATATTTGGTGTGGTGCCACTGTAAAAGCCTATTAGTTAGCACCACAGAGCTGCATAAAGTATTCTCTTAAATGTGATAAGGGTTGAATAATACTGAAACTTTTAAGAGTAGGAAAGTGCAAAACTGTTAATAAGAGGTAATGATAAATGCAATATGCTTTGCAAAACATTTGAACCACATGATTAAGGCAGAGCAAAGTGATAATTTTGAATTATATGGGTAATTTAGAACAATTAGAAATGTTTGACATGAAACACTTTAAAACTATAGCACTTTGCATAAATGTATGTAGTTGTTGGTTGCTCTAGCACCATATTTGTCTAAGGAAACACCTTTCTCGATTTGTAACTATCCCTGGACAAGTTATAGGCACATGCCACTATCAATTTGCTAATTCCGCCAGCATAAGAGGAGTTTTGTTAAAATGAGCAGTAAAATTCTAGGAAGACAGGCAAATCACTTTCTATCATTTATAACATTTGCACTTTTTATGTGGAGTATAATTTATTAATTAGATTTTGCGAGTTTTTAGTTTTAAATTGAAACTAGCTCAGAAGCTGACAGCAAAATAAAAGGCAAATACTTCTTGTCACTGAACATTGTACAACATCTGTTAGTAAGCTGTGTGGTAAATTTAATTTCAAGTTTTGAATTTAAAAAAAAAACAGAAACGACCAAAACCTGGTAGATAGCCACCTCTGGGATGCCAAGAGGATTATTCCTGGGACATTGAGACAGCTCGAGTGGTTTCCTGTGCTAGCACACATTGAACCACCTGATATCCACAAGGAACACACCCTTCGGAAAGAAAGCCAGCGGCTGAAAGCGAAAATCACTCCTACTGACACAGGACCTCACGCTCACCTAAAATCCTGTAGTTCCTAAAGGAATGTACTGTATACCCAACAAACTGACAACAGCCCCAACCCTCGATGGTGCACCTCCTGGTTGACTGCAAGCATCACCAACCACATTGGTAACTGACCTGGGTGGTGACGTACTGGGTTTCAAACTTCCATGGAAAATCTGGACAACCCTCAATCACTTGCAGACAGATCAGGAAAGATGTGCCTCTTGCTCCACATGTGGAACATGAGGAATAGCTCAAATTGTGACTGAGGTCATTTAAGTCAGGCCATCACCCATATTCTGAACTTCTGCCCTGAGAGATCCATTTCTGGTGGCATAACCATTCACACTGCATCAGATGAAGCCATTGAATAGATGGTTAAGCTCGACATAACTGCTATACTATAACTGCTTCTCCAGCCATAAGAATAAAAAAAATCTTGAACTGTTGCCCAAGATTTGATTGACGGGATTATCTCTTCAATACTATTCACAAGCAATCTTTCTTGGTCATCATGGTTATGTATTTATTTTATTGACAATAAATTCTTTATTCAAATAATTAGTGTCAATAAATCATTAAACTATAGTCATTTTGAAATTACTCTTTACACAGGCTACATTATAGGACATTCAGTGGGCTGCCACTCTGCAACAGGTAGGTTTAACTGGTTGATTTTCAGCAGGTTTTTTTAATACTTTGGAAAAATCATCCACTTTCTGATCGACACGTAGTTGTTGGCAATGTTATCTGTACTGCTTCCAGCTGCAAGTTCATTAAAAAAGAAGTAACTGAATAGTTCAACAGACTTTTTTTTTAAGTGACAGTGTGTCATGCTACTTCATATCACTTCTCATCAATATATGAACTTAACAGTGAGTGACACTTTAATTTCAATGGGAAAAGCAGTTAGATGAGGGTTCAGCTTGGTTGCTCCTGGTCAAAAAAAATGAGTAAAGCCTACTTAAGGATGTAATGAATGAGAGAATGACTACTTAGCTTTCTCAACTGCTAAATTCAATGAATTGTGAAGCCATTTTAAGTCAACCCACCCTCAAACTGGGAAGTTGCTTAATTAAGTGGTTTTCTAGAAAAAAAACGCTACATCCATCTATAGTGAACTACTTCAATTTGCAAGCAGATAACTTCCCAGGGAAAGATTGACAGTTTCCTTCTAATCTGCCTCTCGAGTGCATGTACTGGCATCTATTTAAATAGCCTCCTGTGGTGGTGTTTGAATCTCACCAGTCATCAGCTCTTGATTACAAATAGCTCCCGCTAAACAGCAAAACACAGAATTTTAACAGAATTCAAAAGTGCAAATTATCCAATGATGGATAAAAAGAGAATGAGTCTTTGGAAAGGTCATGTGTCTGATCTTAACCAGTAAGTCTTACATTCAGTATCAATTACCTGGTATCAGGGAAGGGAAGATAAATTCAGGAGGGAAAACAATCTTTGACAAAGAGGCTGCAAAGGTTCAGTGAGCAGAAAGTCACTGCCTGCTTATCAATTAGAAATGAAAATCAGAAGCATGTCACAAGGATTTTCCCTATTCAAATTGCATTCAAACATCAAAACCAAAACAAGTTATGCTGAATGCACTGATTACTGCTAGAGCTGGGTGAATGCTGAGGAGGAAACATTGACAATGAAAGAGAAGGTGTGGATATAATGAAGCCACAATAATAGAAGAACAGACTCCAGAAACTGTGAAAATAAAAGAGCCAGAGGGAGTGGTGATATTGGAGAAGGAGCCAAAGTTGTTGACACTGATTAGAAAAAAAAAATGCTTAGGCCAGTTTTTGGGTCCAAGGATCACAATATGTGATTACCCAACTCCCGAAACCTTTGGGGTAGGCAGAATGCAAACTTTGTGCTGCCTGCTCATCAACATAATTTCAGTCTGTAGCCCAATGCTGCTGACTGGCTGAATGCTCAGCATGGGGTCCAGCAGCGTGCATAGCTAACTGGCAAGCCTTCACTTCTTAAAGGCAGCCTATGCCTCTTAAAGCGGAAACTTTACAGAAACTTCTGGAAAACCTCAAAAGGTCTTGATTGAAAGGAGGAGACTGTAATTGGAAAAACAGGTCAGAGTGAGCTCTCAGGTCCTCTGATGTAGCACTGGAACTGTATTGCAGGAGGTCAAGAGGAGGATTCCACAAGGGGTTGCAAGACCGTCAAGGCACATACTCCAAAGTGAATGCGAGCAGGTAGGCTTGGAGGTCAATGCCCAGAATCTGACGACAAGGACTTGGCTGCAGTGCCAAATATGTTCAATGATCTCACAGGTGTGGTTAAGGTCATTTTCAAATGACATCACTTACACGCTGCACTACCAATGCCTCATGGTGCTCAATGTAATAAAACTCCATCACACCTATCAGCAATCAGGAATTATGCCTAACAAGATTTTCCACTCTTGCAGTTTTTACATACCTCCAGATATGGCAAGTTGCACCACCCAAATACATTGCAGCATACTCACTGGCATTCTCCACTCTCTCTTGCAGGACAAGGTTGCACATAACCTTAAGGAGCAGAAAAGAAAACCATCAGGGCACAGGCATGCCTGCATCTGTTGAGCCCTTTAGTGGAGGTATGCTCTGCATCATAGGGACCATAGTGACTGAGGCCACAAGGATGAAGGCATGTTTCTGCCTTACATCCCTCTCAAGTCCCATCTAATGTTGTTACTGTCATCCTGCTATCCCTCTCCATCTGTATTTCTGCTGTCAGTTACCAAAGATTTGCCACCTGACCAGCCAGTGCATCCTCACCATCAAGCCAATGAACAAAATGTTTACACAGACGTCTGATGAAGAAAGATAATCTCTTGATCTGACAAACACAACCACTAGCTGAAATATAACTGCTGTATGAAAGCTACAGGGTATAGCATAGATATGTGATCTGCATTTGGTGAGTAGCTGGGTTTGAGTGAACTGCAGCAAAGCAGGGGGAAAGGATAGCATGTGTGACAGTTCATTGGAGGGTGTGGTCACAGACAAATTCTGCTGCAGAGGACTCAGCTGAGAAATTTGAGGAGGCTCTGTACAGGAAAAGGCTGGAAAAGACACAGAGCTGCTCGGTGCATTGGAAGGCGTGCCTGAGAGCATCTTGTCACTGAAAGGAGCAATGAGGAGTTTTGCTCCAACTTGGCACAGTCCTTCATGAGAAACCTGGAGCCCATCCTTTCCAGAGTGCAAGTGGTGGTCAGCTCCATGACAACATTTGCATACCCAGTCAGCCATGATGCTGCATCTGGGGGCCGATGTTTCTGCTTCTACTTCAGCAGAAGCAGAAGTCACCTGACACCTGGGTGCTGCAGTGGAACCTTTTACTGATGACATGAGATATGTGGCTATTTCTATGCAAACCCAGCTTGGTGCTATACAGGCTCAGACTGATGTCCTCACAGCTATGGATCTCCATGCTTAAAGGTGATTGCAGGCTCTCAAAGCAGTTCAGCAATCCGTGCTCCAGCAGATTACTAAAATTGCTGAGATGGAAGAACCTGTTGTCCTCTTTCAGGGTCTCAGCATTTGTGCTCTGACTACTGCCATTCTGCCACTGCCCTTGTTGTTGCCTCTCAGCCAGCCAGCCCAGACTGCTGCCAACATCACCAAGGTTGTGCAGTCCTCATCCTCCTCCTCCCCAGGTGCCTTCTGAAGGTCTGGTGATGAGATACGTGCCCTTAAGTCTGTGAAGAACACCACCACTTGGAGAATTTAGAAAGTTCCTCGGTCGAGTGCTGGAGAGCTTCCCCCAAGTGATCCAGGCAGCAGTCCCGTTGTTTCAGAAGGCCTATATTGCTCCATGATGTTCTTGGTGGCAGCGTGGCTCTCACTGTAGGCATGCTGTTCACGCATGGTTGGGTGGTGAGTCATCGGGCAGGTGATAAGCAGGTAGCCTCTGTGATCAAGCAAAAAGCTTTATGTTTTGTCATGGTGGACTGAAGATGACTTGCTGACTTAGGCAGATTGGATGTGTCATGCTACTGCTAGAATAATGGGCATTCATCAACAGGATTTTCTGTGCATGGTTGCAGACCAAATGCATGTTCTTAGAATGGAGTTGCAGTACATCTCCCCACTGTTATATGGTGCTCCAGAGCCACTTGCATGCTGTTGATGACTCCCTGCCCAGCTGGAAATCCTGCCAAGCTGACAAAGCCATGTCATCTTCTCTTCTGCTTCTCTCTGAGAAAAGGAAATGAATTCTCCACTCCTTGAGTACAGGATCTGATGCAGTGATGGCAAACTGGGAAATGGCTTTGTCATCTATGCCCATCTGGAATGATCCACTGGTGTAGAGTTTGAGGGCCCCAGTGATCCTGACAGCTACTTGCAGCGCTGTCCTCGCCCTAGATGTAGGAGGTGGCACAGTTCTGTTAACGCCTCCTTGGTTAAACATAACCACCTCAGACACTCCTGCTAGCTAAATTAGAGGAGGGAGAAATGCTCTCTGAAGACCTTTGGAGGGTACAGCATTCTACTGAAAGCTTTCCTCCTCTTCCTCCCTCTGCACATAGCTCTCCCTCTCTGCTGCTTGTGACCCATATCCCTCTTATGCTGAAGTAAGCTTTCTCCTGAATCCAAAAACAGGGACCCATTCTCTGCAAGCAAGAGGTATATGTTCAAGCTTTGGGCCTTTTTGAATTGCCCAGGATCTTGGAAGTACTCCACTGCTTTCTCCATGACCACACCAGAGTCAACTTGCCAACTGGTCAGCATCGTTTTCTCCTATATTCTAAAGCGTTGTGAAATTTGGGATTCTTGAATTTGTCCTGAAGGGTGCAAGATGAAAAGCTACAGCAAGATGTCTCTCTTCTCAGCAATATCCTAAAACTTCTCTAAATTCTGACAGTAACGCTCAGTACAGTAATTCCACTTATTCTGCAGCAGCAAAAGTAAATCAAAAACACCTCAGGTTCAGTGGTGTTCTCTTTAAATAGCACCAATGTCGAGGTCTAATTGCAACTGAATGCATGTTCAGTTGAGAGCAATTAATAAAGGGCATTAACTGGACCTGAGAGGTCCAAATTGGTAGCTCATGAACTACGTTAACATTAGTCGCCAATTGGTGTCATAGGTCTGGACTTTTAAATGTGCCAAGGCCGAGGTCAGGGGCAGGCAGGCATGCATTTTGGCACCATCTACCTCCATGTTGGTCCTCCGCCATGATCTCAACCCTGAATAATTTTCGTTGGGCAGCTGGCAACTGATCAGGAAGCAGAGAGCAGCTAGTTAAGGTCAATTATTTATAATTATGGAATCCATGAAGTTCTCATTCCCTCACCAACTGGAATTTCCAGCTGACAGTGCAGGCAGTCCACATTGATCGAAAGCATGTCTGAGCGATTGTGGCAAGCTCAGGGTGGGAATGGGGTGGAATTGTGGGGGGGTGGGGGTGGGTGGGTGGGGTGATGAACAATGAATCACAGGAGAGACAACCACTGCCAGACCCATAACATCTGATGGGCCACAGCTGTGGTTGCAGTCCATTCTCTGGAGGGAATGCCCTTCAAGGATCATGGCCAGGTAGCTTGGTTTTTTAAAAAGATAAAAATAAACGTATCTCCATATCTCTCTCTCTCCCCCTGTCCATGTTCACATTAGCTGTTCCCACCTCGGCTGGTAGGGGTGCCGATCACAGAGTATTGGAGGTCTCTCATTGGCCCTCCAGCAAGAGGATCCCGTCTTCTTCCTTCATTGGATGGCCAGTCTACTCCCTGGTCTTTAATTGGCCTGAGCATTGAAAATTGCTTTGTGAATGTCTAAAGCTGACTGCACAGGGTCAGGACCCAGAACTAGCTCCCACTTCCAATTCCCACGAACCCTGATTAAAAGTCCAGCCCACGATCTGCCCACACTATATGCATCTGGCATACACACGCTCAAACACCTTTCAGGGCCTAGGACAGTGGGAGGGGGGTGGGTGTCCACCCAACACAAAACACTGGGGCCCAGGGCTAAGGGGGCCTGGGCTCAGTGTTGCAAATATAGTTTTTCATTGTCCGGACTGAGCAGACAGAGTTTCAGGCCTGAAAGATAGTCTTTAAAAACAAATTGGAAACGTCAGCCTGACAGTTTTGATTTTTTTTTTAAGCTGGTCTTTTAAGCCAGTTTCATTGACAGTTCCGGCACTGCTGCTTCTGGCCTTTGGGTAGCTTCGTAGTTCCAATTTTTTTAAAGCCAGTCAACCTTGGAACTGCCCAAAGTTCAGACTGTGTACAGAATAGTGATTGGAGGAGCAGCAGGCACAGGAAAGACAAAACTGCTTCTCTAACCACAGATCTAGCATCTCCTACTTGTGCACTGACCTCCACAATTCTTCAAATAGCATTCAGTGAATATAGATTTTTTTTAAAATCAATTACTCAGGGATTTATGCATTCACCCATGGAAGTAAAGGAAACATGGGTGATCAGAGAAGGAGGGTGTGCTTTTAAAATGTTAAGGGTGTGTATGGAGAGACAGAGAGAGTGAGAGGATGAGGGCAAGGGTTGAAAATAAAGCCTCTATCTATCATCACATCAGCCACAGTGAGTTCAAAGTGGACAAAGGTTAATATGGAAATATGTGTAGGGGTGAGAGGCAAAGCAGCAGATTTCTTGGGCTTTCAGATTTTGCAGGTACCCTATGGGAAGTGGGTGGCTAAAACAGTTGGAATTGAAATTAGTCTGTTTACAGTCTCAAAAGAAACAGGGAATCAGATAAATAATCCTGTCTTTGAACTTAAAAATACATTCAAATGATATTAATATTCTTGAAGGATCAGTACCAGGGGAGATCCATAGAACAGAATAAGTGATTGTTTGTACACCTGTTATAAATCATTAGTGTTTTCAGCAGCATCAAATTTACAGTCCTAAAGGACTGTTGTAATATGGGTTCGACTGATGTGGCTCATCTCTGAGTTTATAAATTCAGATGGTCTTGAGGCTTGACAGTTCTTCCACATCTCATAACATAAGAACATAAGCACTAGGAACAGAAGTAGACCATTCAGCCCCTCAAGCCTGCTGCGCCATTCAATAAGATCACGGCTGATCTTCTTGTGTTTCGATTTCCACATACCCATCTAACCCTGCCTAACAAGAATCTATCTACCCCTGCTTCAAAAATATTCAATGACCTCACCTCCACCACCTTCTGTGGCAGAGAGTTCCAAAGTCGCACAACCCTCTGAGAGAAAAAAATTCTCCACATTTCTGTCCTAAAAGAGTGGCTGCTAATTTTAAAACAGTGTCCCCTAGTTCTGGATTTACAATTATTTAAGTTAAGATGCTAAACTTGGACCCATTCTTCTCCCTTTCAAATTGAATGTAAAATTCAATCATATTGTGGTCACTGCTATCTAGGTGTGCCTTTACTCTTAGGCCATTAATTAATCCTTTCACGTTACACAATACCAAATCTAATATAACCTGCTCTCTGGTTGGTTCCAGGACATGCTGCTCTAAGAAACTATCTCAAAAGCATTCTAAGAACTCCTCATCCAGGCTACTCCTGCCAATCTGATTTTTCCAGTATGTGTAGATTAAAATCACCCATGATTATTGCCGTCCTTTTACCACAAGCACACAATATTTTCTCTTGAATACTTTGTCCTACACTATAGTTACTGTTAGAGGGCCTGTAGACAACTCCCACTAATGACTTTTTCCCCCTACTATTCCTCAACTCCACCCACAGTGATTCTACATCTTAATCTCCCAAACCAAGGTCATCTCTACCTATTGCACCAATACCCTCTTTGATTAACAGTGCACCCCCTCCACCTTTACCTAGCTTCCTATTCTTCTTGAATGTCATGTACCCCTCAATATTAAGGATCCAATCATTGTTGTCCTGCAGCCACCTCTCCGTAATTGCTTTCAGATCATATTTATTTACTTCAATGTGGGCCATCAATTCATTTACTTTGTTATGAATGCTATGCGTATTCAGATAGAGAGCCTTCAATTTTGTCTTTTTGTTACCTTTGTAACATTTACCCTTGACTGTTGATGTATTCTTAGTTTTTTCTCTCTGTCCCTTCCTGCCATTCTCTGACCCTCATTTCTCACATTACTATTATACTCTCCCGTCTTGACTCTACACCTTGAATTGCTACCTCTACCCAAGCTTGATCCCTTACCCCTCTCAGCCTGTCATATTTAGAAGAACGGTAGTAGTACTTTGTGTTTCTGGTGCTTGGCTATATCCATTTGATTTGTTTTTTGCACTCCCCTGAGTTGCGCTTCTCTTTCATTAAAGCTTATCTGATTTTTCCAGTTACTGTGAGTTTCTCATGCTCCTTCTGAGGGGAATGTACATTCTGTTCATTCCTAGAGTGGACTGGTATTTTCCTTTTCCGTGATGTCTGGAATGTTCTTGCGGGCGTACATGTTTTGGAAATGGAACCTTCATTTCCACTTGTTTTACAATTTCAGCCAAACGTTTGTTTCCTGTTTTATTTTAAAACTGGTTTGCAAGCTTATTAGTTCTTTCATTCAGCTAAGCTTTTACTTCTGCTAGTTCCATGAACTTCAGTTTCAGATTTACATGTTCCGATCTCATTTCTGTCTATTCATTTTCTGTCAGCAATAGAACTTTGTCCTTGTCCTTCAATTTGGATTCGTTGTTGGCCAGGTCTGTCTTTGGTGATGTCTTAATTTGTTTCATTTTTGTAATTGTGCTACTCCTGGCTTCACTATCCACTCACAGCTTGGAAAGTTCTACAGCTTTTCCTCTCAATGCTTCCTTTTCAACTGCTTCTTCAGCTCTTCAGTCTATTTCTTGTAGCTTTTGGCTTCCTCCTGGGATATGGAACATGAGTGAGTCTTGTCTGCCAGCTGGTTCTTCAGTTTGTTCAGAGTGATGTTAAATTAATTTTGCCTCTCTCCTAAATTTTCTAGAAGTACAACTTTGACCTAAGGGATTCTTGTAGCATGTGAAGGTCTTTCAACAGGTTTTCCTTTTCTTTGCGAAGCTCACTTGTTTCATCTTGAACTGTCCTGTAATTCAACAGAGTCTCCTCCAGTTTCTTCCATTGTTCTTCCATTCTGCTGTTTAAGATAGTCTTCATTTCTTCATGTTGTGGAATGGTTACGCATTCCTTTTGTATTTGATCTTGAAGGGCAATCGGATATTCTTTCTACTGTTTATTTTCTTGTTGCTCTCTTGCCAACTCACTCTGGGCTTCAGTGCATTGTTTCATTGCTACTGATAGTTTGAACACAGCTTTTTTTGAAGTAATGTTCAATATTTTCAGTTCCTCATCTTTTTCCATGGCTACATATTGATTCTTCAAGGAGTCTTGCAGTGTTACAACTTCTTTGTGTACCTTTTCTGCCTACTGTTTTGCTTGGCTGTATATCTGGTTGAGTTTTTCCAACTCTTGCTTTGATTTGCCATCTGTGGAACTGAGGGTCATTATTTACTCCTGATACCTTTGTGTTGTCTCTGAAATTTATTTGTTCAGATCTCAAACAGCTTGTCTCATTGAAGACATTAGTTTGTTGTGCGTTTTCAGAAGTATACATTCCACTTGAGCTTCAAATCTTCCAGTTCAGCTCTGATGCAAACATTTTCCTGTAGAACAGCTTCATTTATGTTTTGCTTCTTTTGTGTTACCTCACATAGCTTTTCTTCATTCTGCACTCTCTGCACTGACATCTGCTTCCCTTGCTCTGGGGTCTTTTGGCTCAAGCGCTCCAGAGTTTTTGTTGCCCTTTCTCTTTTGCTCCCCTTTCTCTGGAACCTGTTGCTGTCCTTCCTCTGGGTCCTTCTCGCTCCCTTTCTCTGGGGTCTTTTGTGGCCCTCTGTCTGGGGCCTCTCATTGCCCTTGGTGCTTTATTGGGGGTGTGCCAGACCACTCTTGTGTCTGTTACAGCCATTTTCTTATCCAAAATGTGTCTGTCTCTTCTAGTTTTCTGTCCATAGCTGTTGTGTTTTCTTGTGGTTACAGCTTTTAAATTATGTTGGTGCTTTAAGACTGTCCAGTGCAGTAACCATTTTTTTCACTCAGACTGCCTCTGCAGCTGTTGGTTTCTGTGCTGTGAATTTCCTGTACTCCTTTCAATTTTGGTTGGCTCTCCAGCAATCATGGCTGCTCTTTTTTAAAACTTTTGAAAACTTCTAAAATACTTCTCCTTTCAAAAAAAAAACAACGCAGGAAGTTTTCTCTTTTTTTTGAATGTCCCACACACTGGGAGACTTGATGGGTTCATATTCCAATCAGAGCCTGTTTTTTTTTTAACTTAAAGGGACAGTGCTGTTGTTTTAAACTTTGCAGGTCTTTTTTTAAACATCACAGGTTCTCCTTTTTAGATTTTAACTGTGGTCTGCACATTTCTCACTTAACATGGCAGTTTTTTTCCTCTGCTCTGCCTACCTGTATAACTTTTTTTTCAACTGCAGCTGCCTTTCAGTTTATCTATGGATATGCAGAGCCATGGGACTGCCACTATTCTAATTTGAGGTGCGGCTGGCCCCCATCTCATCAGCATCTGTGTCCGGTGACATTGTGGTCCTGAAGGGTTCAGCTCATGAAGTATGCCATAGGACCAGGACAAGTTAATGTTTCTCTGCTGCATCTCCATGACATGACCTTGTTCACAGTGCACAACCGAGCTGCCAACAACCAGACAGGAGTCAGACATTCACATAAGCTATGTGAGGATCTATAGAGTATCCCCACTGAATGTCATCATCATCCAGCTGGACTGTGGGGCCGTGGGCATTCGCTGCATCTCCATGACAGGAATCTTATCACAGATGGTATGTGCACTGCCATAAGCCAAACAGGAGTCAAATGTTCACAGATGCAATGTGAGGATCTGTGGAGTCTCCTCACTGCATGTCATCATCACCCTCCAGGGATCTAATGGATATGAGGGCCTCCCAGGTGTGCCAGCCTCATCTGGCCAGCGCAATGGCCTCATCGCCGGCATCCTCAACTTCGAGGACCTCCTCACCCTCATGCCCGTCAACATCCTCCTCATCGGAGAAAACATGCAGCTCCTCCATCTCCTCCTCAGCCAGTTCCTCTGCCCATTGCAGCACCAGTTTGTGAAGGGCAGGCAACAATGATGCGTGACATCCTTTGTGGACTGTTTTGCAGGGCTCCACCAGACACAGAGCCTCATTTTCAATATTCCAATTGTTTGCTCCACTATTTGTGAGTTGCAGCATTGAGCCTCGTTGTACCTTCTCTCTGCTGCACCCTGGGGCCACCACACAGGCATCACCAGACTCTGCGGGTAGCCCTTCTCTCTGAGGAGCCAACCTTGCAGCCTCTGTGGGCCCTGGAAGATGTCAGGGATCTGAGACCGACTGAGAATGTAGGAGTCGTGGACAGTCCCAGGGAATAATGCGCAGACCTCCAGGATGTGTTTGTGGCAGTGGCATACCAGCTGAACAGATGCTGAACATGCAATTGACCTAGTTGACTGCTTGCTGTCACAGAGATCTAAGTGCCACATAAATGCAGTCGATGCCACCCTGCACATGTGGAAAAACAGAGAGCAAATCCCTGTGATCTTGCATCCTGGCTTGGGTGATCCCAGGTGAAATGCATAAAGTAGTGTGTCTTTGTGATTATGGCGTCCATGAGCCCTGGTTGGAGCCACTGGCATAAAAATTAGGCGCTGCAGTCACCTACACGACCACTGGCATTGGATGCCCTCCAAGTCCCTGTGGTGCTAAATCCTGCAGCAGTTGTCATTCGTTACTGACCAGTTCCCTAGACCTGCGCAGTCTTCGGTGACAATGGTTCTCGATCATCTGCAGGAATGACAAGCACCGTCTGTAGACCCTGGGTCTAGCTAGGTGCTGACCCATGACGGCTCACTGTGGCCTCTTCCTGAGGGTGCTGCCCTCCCTCTGCTCAGCAAGGTGCCTCTGTCGCTCTCTTCTCCTTCGTCTCTGCTCCCTGTAAGTTGTGAAGCATACAGCTAGGTTACCAGGCTCCATGCTCCTGATGTACTCCTCCTGCAGTGTGAAAGAGAGAGATGTATGGGTGTACTGAGAACCTCTCTTGGTTAAGTCTGAAGGCCCCTCAATGCATCCCGGAGAGAGCTGGCCACCACTTGGATGGATGGTCAGAGTTTAGTGCGCTGCATGGCTGCCCAAAGCCCCAACCACCTCCGCACCACTCCACCTGACCGATTGGCAGCAGCTTTGCCCACTGGACTGCATGCTGTGCTCTCAGCTCAGGCGCAGGCATTCTCCTAACCCACACTGCAAGGCTGCGCTGTTAGCTTGAACCAATGCGGAGACTGGTCCAAACCAGGATGATGACATTACAAGGGGCTGTGAGTGCCTCCACCAGTGACTGCTCCAAGGCCAGCTTTAGCAAGGTGATTGTACAATTTGCCCAGTCATCCAACTGTTCTGCAGCCCCCTAAAACATTCATTAATTTGCAGTCTGCGCCCAAGGGGTAAAAAGTTCAGGAACATTTGGTGGTACTTTCATGCCTCTGCGTGAGTTTAAGTGGGCAGATAAGCTAGAGGCCTGACTCCAAGCATGTCAATGCGGCTGCGACTGAACAGTATCAGCTGCAGAAAACTGTTCAGTTGATACAAGGTTTCCCTAATGTGTGGCCGCTTTCCTCCCCCACACCCACCTCCATATGTGCTTGTGCAGTACCATCAGACCATGCTGCCTTGCACACCCTCCCCCCACTTGCCCCAACTGGAGAGCAGCCCTTGCCCCAGCATTGCACTGACAGCCAATCAGGCAAAAATGACTTGCCTGTGCCCTCACCTGAATGCACTGCGCCTGTTCCTTGAAGTCGAACGGTGGCCCTCGCAAGCACTGCACAATGTTAGTGTACACTCACCTCTGAGTTTCCTTCGAAGTTCAGCTCACCAGGTACATGCCTTTCAAATGCTGTTGTGAATCAAGTTGGTGTGCAATCAACTTGACGTTCCCAACGTGTGGCAGCAGGAAATTGAAGGTCGGAGCGGACGATCGTAAACTGGTTTCACGACGGCATGAAACCGATTTTTGACCTTCTCACCACATTGTCCATTCACACCCGCCATGACACCCAATGCCAACAGGGCGAAAAATTCAGGCCAGAATCTATGATTAGAGGAGCAGGAAGGGCAAGGGAGAGGCAACCTGTAATTGCAGGTGCTGGAGGAGCCTTTCCTGCTGGCCACTGTACAAGAGTTCTTCAGCTGCACTGAATGCTTTATGAGAACAGCTTCCAGAAGCCAAGGGGAAGAAGCACAAAATGAAAGAACAAGAGGGATTCTCCACTGTTAATGAGGTTGGAGTTGGCTGGAGGAAGCTGTCACTCAGCTTCATACCAGGCTGGACAAGGCTGTTGTCCACATCCACAGCACAAGACACCTCCAGGAAATTGGAACTGTGCTTCTAGTGATGCTGAATTATCTTGAATGAGGTGAGTGATTGCTATTTCAGTGTGTCTATGGAGGGAGATTAGGCAAGTGAATGGGACTGTCCCCTCATCCCCTCTATCTTCCCTTCTGCAAGTCTCCAATAATGAAACAATGTGAGTTGGAGGTAGTCCTCCTTTTTCATACAGGGCAGGTAATCCAAATAGATAAAACAAAACCTGAACGGTTTTCTTGCAGTCTGGATTGCAAGTATTGAATCTTTCCCCCAAATATGGATGTACTGTCACAGTGTGCATATAATGCAATCTACAAAACATGGAAATGAGGCAGTCACCAAAATCTGTGTAATAAACAAAAACAGAAAATGCTGGAAAAACTCAGCAGGTCTTGCAGTATTTGTGAAGAGAGAAACAGAGTTAATGTTTCGAGCCGTATGACCCTGTGACTGAAATCAGTATAATGGTCTGCGCAGTTATAAATAATTAATGGGGTATTTTCCTATCAAATTAACAAGATTCCACGGTGCTGTTAAACTAAACTTTGTACTCTCTGGTTTGTTTAACAGGTGAGGTGGGATTACCGATAGTGTGCACACAATATAAAACTGCATTAGATCATTGCTGCTCATCATATTAATGACCCATGCTGTATATATAGCGGAATATATTTGTAACCAGATGCCAATAATGGGCGTCGTCATTTATCTGGACCTGTCTGTGATTGTTTGGTGAATTGATTGATGAATCTTGAAATGGAAAAAAATAGCATGCACGATTGAGGGTGAAGGTTAAAGGGCAGGGAAGGGATAAAGGGCCCAAAAACAGGAGAAGCACCGGGGCCCATGATTTATCTTCCTGGCCCTGATGTCTTTAGATGCCATGCAGGGCACACCAGAAGCAGTACAGCCGACATTTTTTGGAGTTCTGGGCTTCCATAGTGCTGACGCTAATGACACTATGGAACTGAGTTTCACGGCTAAAGTATTTCAAGTAAGCCTTGTTAGAGTCTAGGTAGTCTGCAATACTGCATTTACCCTTAACACAGTTCTACCAGGAAATGTATCAATTGTGGACATAAAACACATGCTGCCTCAGATGGGCCCAAGCCTATCTTTAAACATGGCTGCCTCCGCTGACTCTGAGAATTGTTGTACCAGAGCAGTCGGGTAAATCATCTCTGCAGAACAGCACTATTTAACTGACTGAAAGCAGGCTGAGTCCTCAGGTGACTTTATCCTCTTTTTACACAATGTTCAGGAGCCAGAAATGAAAGGTGTGATTTTGAAACAACTGGATGTGAGCAACTTGGAGAGGCAAAGGTATTTCTATCATAGTGGTAGCTATCTAATTTATCACACACGCTCTCTGTCTCAATTTTATAATCACACTTTAAGATTTGTCTTGTCTTTCCTTGCTTCCCTTTCAATTTAACAGTTCTCTGAATCTTCAAAGCTACAATTCAAAGCCCTTCATTCTCTTCATTCTTCCTTTCCTCATACAGTTTATAGGCTTCTAAAACACAGCCATTGCACTATCTAACCATTACTTCTTAATTTATTCCATCTTCCATTCCCTACTCCATTTAAATAGGTGTCCTGCAAATTTAGACTTTAATTCTTCAGTTTTTTTCCCAAGAACAAAAGAAAATATGTCATTGTGATTTCTTAGTTGATAAAGAGAGGATGTAGTTGAGCCAGACAGATAGGAAGGCCAAAGGTTCAACTTGCAATCTATGCTGAGCTAAATGACCTAAATGACCTTAGCCCAGCTGATAATAGTGACTCTACATTTGTCCTCAGTGTCCCTGCGTCATAAGGAGAAACTCTCAGCTAAGGTTTCCTATCCAATAACCTTTGCCAGAAAGGGTGCAAATATAGATGTCAGGTGAGAAGGAAGGAAGGAAGGAAGGGGGGAATGGAAGGAGAGAAGAAGGTAGGCAGGGAATCAATTTAACATAAGAGGGCTAAATTTGCTGGGGGAATTCCTGGCTCAGGAGGAAGAACCATGGATGTTCTAATTTTTGTTCGGGGGTGGGGGTGTAGGGGCAGGTATGGCTGTTATACAGATTTGGGCCCACTGTCCCACACCCCCCCCACCCCCAGAAAGAGTTTGGAGGCAGTGACAGGGGTTGTGGGGTGCAGAAGCGAGTTGTGTGAAAGACCCTCTTCAGTGCTCCAGGACTTGTAAGAAACAGAGTAAAACAAAAAACAAACACTTCTAACTCCTCACAACTACACATCCCCCACACACTCTACATGCCCCATCCATGCCAACTCATGCCACCTCATGCCCCCAACCCCCCATGGTACCTCCATGCCAAGCTATGCTCCTCTACCCATCCCCATGGCCCTTTATAACCCATGCCAATTTATGTCTACCCCTGGACCCCAAACATGACCCTTTGTGCTTCCCACTCCATGCCAACTCACACAGTATCCACCATGGGCAGACCTAAGGAGCCATGCTGAGATGAAAGAAAATAAAGTTCTAAGTGTCTGTTGATGACTTCACTACTTAAAAGCATC
This sequence comes from Carcharodon carcharias, assembly GCF_017639515.1. Classification (NCBI taxonomy): domain Eukaryota; kingdom Metazoa; phylum Chordata; class Chondrichthyes; order Lamniformes; family Lamnidae; genus Carcharodon; species Carcharodon carcharias. The sequence continues at coordinate 127,728,486 of NC_054467.1, read as the reverse complement.
TCATTTATAAAAACCCATTCAATACATTTGAACACCTTCAACTACTTAAACTCTCATGAAAGCAAACATTTCATTAGAATACTTAATCCCTTATCTTACTCTCTTATCTTAACCCCTTTCTCCCTTGTCCTTCTAGATAGTAGTGGTCATGGGTTTGGAAGGTGCTGTTGCAGGAGCCTTCATGAACTCCTGCAGTGCATCTTGTAGATGGTACACACTGCTGCCACTGTTGGAGAGAGTGAATGTTTGTGGATGTGGTGTGGTTTTATCAAAGGCTGGAGTGTCAGTCAAACTGTGAACTGACAGGCACCTTTCTGTAATAATGATCAGTTGTGGAATCAGTCATGCAGCACTAATCTTATAATGATAGTCCTCAGGCTCATATCAACAGAGTGAGATTGCAAGAACCAATGTTTTTTAAACTGCAGACTGTTTTTTTAATTTAAAGGGGAGGAGACTTAGATGTCTTGAAATCTTGAAAATTTCATGGAGCGTATCCACTTTTTACATACATTCATGTCCACTCCTACCAATTCTGAAGGGCACCTTATGTTCTAAAGGGCACTTTACCTCTCAAAAAAGGCACCTTACCTTTCCTTAGAGGCACCATACCTCTATCCAAAGGGGTTCCTGGACCTATCCAAAAGTGTATCCTATCACTCCAAATAGTTCTGCCAGCTTTAAACCTTTTCCTCAAAGACCTGAAGCCCACGAGGGACAATTTACTAACAAAAATTGAATTTGTTTGAAGGCAGCTGTGCTTTTATATGTGCAGCTGCCTCCGTGAACTACAGGTATGCAAGCGACATCCCACCCTTGTTCCCTGCGCATCACTCCACTGGCGAAAATATTGGTGCTAGGTTCAGAGACAAGGCTTCCAGAATCGGGACTCTGGTGCCTTTTTTTTAAACTGGTGGTCCTTTGAATCCCTGTGAAAATTTAGGCCTCAATCAAAAAATGGCAGGACACCCTCAGTACTATGCTGTTAGCGTAGATTTTGTTCTCAAATATCTGGAGTGAATAGATTTTATTGTGGTGCTCCCCTAAACTTAAGTAGATACCAGACACTCACTAGGTTCATGCACGAAAAATGGATAAAGTACTGGAGGACAACTACTACCTGTGGAACAGGGCCTAAGCAGAGTCAATGGTTTAGAGAAGGGGAGGTAAGAAATAGAAGAAGATTTGATTTAAAAAAATAAACGACAGGCACAGGCAATAATAATTTTGAAATACATTGCAGCACTCATCTGAACGACACCTGCCATTATAGTTACGATATAATATTTCCTATCTCACAGAGTGATGGAAAATCTGAGTCAAGGCCAAAACCTCTGCTGACGTACTGCAGTAATTGCCAAATCAGAAATTAGCACTTAAATTCTAATGGAACCTGTTTTCAGAAACATTCCTCATTTGTCATTCAAGGTTTTATATTTGCTATGAAGAAAAAGCTTCTTAGAACAACATTTGGAAATGTGCCATTACATAACGATGCGCTGAACCTCAAGATTAACAACAACAACTTATCTCTATATTGGATCTTTAACATAAACAGAAAGTCCCAAGGTGTTTCGCAGGAGCATTATAAAATTTAGATGCTGACCTGAATGACTAGCTATCCAAAAGTTCAGTCAAAGGAGCTTCCTAAAGGACGAAAGAGACACAGAGAGGTTTAGAGAGAGGATTCCAGAGCTTAGGGTCCTGATAGCTGAAAGCATGGCCATCAATGGTGGAGCAATTAAAATTGGGGTTGCTCAAGAGGGCAGAATTGGAAGAGTAGAGATATCAAGGAGGTGTGGGACTGGAGGAGATTATGAGATAGGGAGGGGCAAGACCACAGAATGATATGAAACCAAGGATGAGAATTTTAAAAACAAAGCATAAAAATGCACAGCTTTGATATTTATGAAAACATATATGTCTATTCTAGAGCACTGTTAAGATAAATTATGGAGTATTATAGGATTACAATGGAAATACAAGATCTGGGTGGTCATTTGGTAATTGTTTGTGTGGGTTTCAGGTATTTCTAGTTTGTTACTTTAAAAAAACTGTGAGAATTAAAATATGGCACTGCATTTGTGAAAAGGTTAGCATTTAAATGCATATAAATGACCCTTCTGTCGAAGGGTCATGAGGACTCGAAACGTCAACTCTTTTCTTCTCCGCTGATGCTGCCAGACCTGCTGAGTTTTTCCAGGTAATTCTGTTTTTGTTTTGGATTTCCAGCATCCGCAGTTTTTTTGTTTTTATAGCATTTAAATCTGTTCATCATAAAAAAGATAATAGCCAAATTTTTGCTGAAAAGATATTGGTGTCTGACAAAGCATATTGGTACTATTGCAAAATTTTGCCATTAAGTTATAGCAAAGAAAAGATACCCCAGGAATTGTGATTCACTGACCAAGTTGTGCCACTCCACCATCAGCTTTGATTTTGATTTTCATGAAGATGCTGCACTTGCATGCTAATTATTCACTAAACTCATCACAGCTGGGTAAGTCTAGTAATTAACAGCCTACATACCTTTTTAACAATGTGACAATTGTTAATGAATGCCAATCAACCTCTCTTGCCCTGAAAACAAACTGTTAAAAGTGTGGAGTCTCATGCCTTCAGATTGTGAATTAAATACTGGTGTTGGAAGACCTGTCAATGTGTATTCAAAATATTACCCTTCATAATGTTTCTGAAAACTTACAAAAAAGTTTAAAACTTTATAAAATTTCCAGGTAGAACTATTAGAAAGTGTTTGGCATAAGAGTACCACAAATAAAGTTTAATTAGTGCAGGAGGTTCAGTTGATGGTGCAAAGCAATTAAAAAAGCGAATAGATGCACTGGAGGTGGTTCAAAGGAGGTTTACTAGATTGATACCCGGAATGAGTGGGCTGTCTTATGAGGAAAGGTTGGACAGACTGGGCTTGCTTCCACTAGAGTTTAGAAGAGTGAGGGGTGATTTGATTGAAGATCCTGATTGGCCTTGACAAGTTGGATGTCAAAAGGATGTTTCCTCTTGTGGGTGAATCCAGAACTAGTGGGCACTGTTTTAACCTTAGGGGTCGCTCTTTTAGGACAGAGATGAGGACCATTTTTTTTCTCTCAGAGGGTTGTGCAACTTTAGAACTCTCTGCCTCAGAAGGTGGTGGAGGCGGGGTCAATGAATATTTTTAAGACAGAGGTAGATAGATTCTTCTTAGGCAAGGGAATCAAATGTTATTGGAGTTGCATGGGAATGTGGAAATTGAAACATGAGAAGATCAGCCATGATTTTATTGAATGGCTGGGAAGCTTGAAGAGCCTGTTCCTATTTCTTATGTTCAACAATGCAGTATTCCACAGCTGTCCGATCAATATTGTTGAGTCACCACAAGTGGGGCAGTCGTGGCATTTAAATAACCTTATTAATAAAAAAGTGTACAGAGAGGCTGAAAAGCCTGGGCCAAGATTTTCCCATCCAGAATTGGGACAGAATGGAGGTGAGAAGTAGGGTGACTAAGCCTCCCTTATTTTATGGGTTTGGCACATTGTTGAGTCCACTATCCCATATCCCATGGTGCTGGCATGCTGTTTGTCCTGTAGTTGGGACTTTTAAATTTGCACCCTTTTGCTGCTCGCACAGCCCGTGCAGTACCAGCACCGTCCCACCCCTGCCCCCACCTCCCCGCTCTCACAGGTCTGACAGCTACCCCTGCAAGACCATGCAGGGATTTGAAAATAAGGATGAGAATTTTAAAATGAAGAACTTGCTTGACCAGAAGCCAATGTAATTCAGTGAGCACAGGGGTAATAGGAGAATGGGAAAGCTGCAAGTTAAGCCATAGGCAGCAGAGTTTTGGATGACCTCAAGTTTACCGAGGGTATAAAGTGGGAGACCAGCCAGGAGTGCATTAAAATAATCTAATCTAGAGCTAACAAAGGCATGGATGAGAGTTTCAGCAGCAGTTGAGTTGAGCCAGCAGCCGTGTCAAGCAATGTTACGGAGCTGAAATAAGGAGTCTTAGAGAAGGTGTGACTATTAAGTCCAAAGCTTATCTCAGGATCAAATGTGACATCAAGGTTACAAACAGACTAGCATAAACTCAGGCTGTTGCCAGGGAAAGGGATGGTGTCGGTTCCGAGGGAACAGAATTTTGACTAAGGACCAAAAACTTTCTCATCCCGATATTTAATTGAAGGATGTGGATGTTGGATAGGCAGTCTAATAATTTAGCAATAATTTTGGGATTGGCATTGTGCATTGTGTAATATTTGACAATAATGTACGTATATTTGAAACATTCTGCAAACCAGCATTGCATAGTGACATGATACATATACAACACTTTTTGAATTAAAGCAAACATTACTTGTACATTCATATAATATTCAGCTTGCAATTTAAATTAAATGTTGAAGTGTCTATTTAAAGGATTTTTTTCCATATGAAACTATCATGTGTATAAAGAAAGTTGACATTAGTAACAGCTTACATAAGAATTTTTTTGTGTATTGCTGCACCACTGTCTAAAGAATGAACACTTAATTTCTTAAATATTGGAAATTGCTAGGCACATTGTATTTTTACAATCAAGTATTTTTTTCTGTATTTTAAATCCTTGTAACAATAGACTGGGTCTTCCTGCATTGTACTACAGGTGACTAATGGAAGGCAATTGAATGGTAAGGCCTGTTATCAAATTCTTGCGTGGAAGCACACTTACAGTAGCATAATGCTTTCTGCTGCAATGCCCACCTCATTCCTTCCTTGCTGCAGGCAGATGATGGCAGTGGGTTCATTTGTAAAGGGGATCAGGAAACTTGTTAAGGCCTGTTTGTGGCAGCCCACAGGCACTTCACAACTGAATGTTTCAAGACACCCAGAGCCACCTGCCATTAGGTTTTCAGTAGAATTTTAACTTTTATTTCTTTGTCTCATTCTTATTTTAGTATTTCCAAAGGATAGTTTCCTCTGGTTCTCTGCTTCGAGGGCCACCGATCAGCACTTTAAGGCAGGAGTGCTGCCACTGAGTTTATGACTGACACAAGATCATGGAAATCAAAGGATAATAGCTATGGTTACTCCTAAAATGGCTTCTGTTTTCATTTTTCTCGATGAGAATAAAAATTTTGATTTTTTTTCCTATCCTGCGAAGTTTTCAATATTAATACAGTTTATATTTTGCCATTGTATGAACCTAATTGGGTGTGGTTGTACTCAAAGTCAGAAAAATCTAAAGTACTTGAAACTGTTGAATGCATCAGTTTTAATAAATTGTATATTGGTTACATATTATATGTGAGGTGAGGAGAAAAATATATTTGTGCTATTTGTAAAACATTGCAAACTTAGGGCAGAGTTATTCTCTCCTCGGCAGGCACGACCTGAACGAGCATAAACTGACACTTGATGACATCAGGCAAGCTTCCCAATGTCATCGCGCACTCACACGATATTTCACTCAGCGGGCATGTGGGGGAGTCGGTAGTGCACCCGCTGACACTTAAGTGGCCTACTAAGGCCTTTAAGCAATTAATTGACTCAAAATTTTCACTGCCCATCCAACCATTCGGTTGGCATGCGGGTGAAAAGGCCAAGCGACCTTTGCATTTTTGGCGAAACCTCATCCATGGGTGGGATAAGCTTTCAACCAGTGATGGGGAAGCAATGTTGTAGCTGTATTATTGCTGTATTAGTAATCGAGAGACCCCACGGTAGTGCTCTGGGGACCCAGGTTCGAATCCCACTACGGCAGATGGTGCAATTTGAATTCAACAAAATCTGGAATCTGTGGATCATGAAACCATTATCAACTATTGTTAAAAACACATCTGGTTCACTAATACCCTTTGGAGAAGGAAATCTGTCGCCCTTACCTGGTCTGGCCTACATGTGATTCCAGATCCACAGCAATATGGCCTAACAAGGCACTCAGTTGTAACAAACTGCTACAAAGTCACAAAAACTGAATGAAACTGAATGGATCACCCAGCGTCGACGTAGGCACTGGAAATGACAACAGCAAACTCAGCCCTGTCGACTGTGCAAAGTCCTTCTTACTAACATCTGGGGGCTAGCGCCAAAATTGGGAGAGCTGTCTCACAGACTAGTCAGGCAACAGTCTGACATAGTCATCCTCACAGAATCATATCTTACAGATAATGTCCTAGGTACCATCACCATCCCTGGATATGTCCAGCAGAGGTGGCAGCACAGTAGTATACAGTCAGGAGGGAGTTGCCCTGTGAGTCCTCAACATTGACTTTGGACCCCATGAAGTCTCATGGCATTATGCCAAACATGGGCAAGGAAACCTCCTGCTGATTACCACTTACCACCCTCCCTCAGCTGATGAATCAGTGCTCCTCCATGTTGAACACCACTTGGAGGAAGCACTGAGGGTGGCAAGGGCACATAATGTATTCTGGGTGGGGGACTTCAATGTCCATCATCAAGACAGGCTCAATAGCACCACTACTGACCAAGCTAGCTGAGTCCTAAAGGACATAACTGTGAGGCTGGGTATCCGGTAGATGCTGAGGGAACCAACAAGAGGGGAAACCATACTTGACCTCATCCTCACCAACCTGCCTGCTGCAGATGCATCTGTCCATGACAGTGGCATGAGGAGTGACCACAGCTCAGTAATTATGGAGACAAAGTCCCACGTGACTTTGAGGATGCCCCCTATCATGTTGTGTGACACCCACCATGCTGAATGGGATAGATTTCAAATGGATCTAGCAACTCAAGACTGGGCATCCATGAGGTGCTGTGGGCCAAGAGCAGTAGCAGAACTGCACATGAACACAATCTGTAACCTCATGATCCAGCATATCCCCCACTCTACATTTACCATCAAGCCAGGGGATCAACACTGGTTCAATGAAAAGTGCAGGAGGGCATGCCAGGAGCAGCACCAGGCATACCTAAAAATGAGGTGTCAACCTGGTGAAACTATAACACGGGACTTCTTGGATGCCAAACAGCATAAGCAGCAAGTGATAGACAGGGCTAAACAATCCCACAACCAATGGATCAGATCTAAACTCTGCAGTCCTGCCGCATCCAGTCGTGAATGGTGGTGGACAATTAAACAACTCACTGCAGGAGGAGCCTCCACAAATATCCCCATCCTCAATAATGGGGGAGCCCAGCACATCAGTGCAAAAAATAAGGCTGAAGCATTTGCTGCAATCTGCAGCTGGAAGTGCCGAGTGGATGATATATCTCGGCCTCCTCCTGAGGTCCCCAGCACTACAGATGCAGCCAATTCAATTCACTCCATGTGATATCAAGAAAGGGTTGAAGGCACTGGATACTGCAAAGGCTATGGGCACTGACAATATTCCAGCAATAATACTGAAGACTTGTGACCCAGAACTTGCCACGCCCCTAGCCAAGCTGTTCCAGTACAGCCACAACACTGGCATCTACCCGGCTATGCGGAAAATTACCCAGGTATGTCCTGTGCATGAAAAGCAGAACAAATTTAACCCAGCCAATTACTGCACCATCAGTCTATTCTCGATCATATGGAAAGTGATGGAAGGGGTCATTAACGGTGCTATCAAGCGGCATTTGCTTAGCAACAACTTGTTCACTGAAGCCTGGTTTGGGTTCCGCCAGTACCACTCAGCTCCTGACCTCATTACAGCCTTGGTTCAAACATGGACAAAAAAGCTGAACTCCCGAGGTGAGGTGAGAGTTACTGCCCTTGACATCAAAGCAGCATTTGACAGAGTGTGGCATCAAGAGTCCTAGCAAAACTGGAGTCAGTGAGAATCAGGGGGAAAATCCTCCACTGGTTGGGGGCATACCTAGCACAAAGGAAAATGGTTGTGATTGTTGGAGGTCAGTCATCTCAGCTCCAGGACATCACTGCAGGAGTTCCTCAGGCTAGTGTCTCTAGGCCCAACCATCTTCAGCTGCCTCATCAATGACCTTCCTTCCATCATAAGGTCAGGAGTGGGGATGTTCGCTGATGATTGCACAATGTTTTGCAAATTTTATGGCTCCTCAGATACTGAAGCAGTCCATGTCCAAACGCAACAAGACCTGGACAACATCCAAGCTTGGGTTGACCAATGGCAAGTAACATTTGTGCCATGCAAGTGTCAGGCAATGACCATCTCCAACAAGAGAGAATCCAACCATTGCCCGTTGATGTTCAATGGCATTACCGTCACTGAATCCCCTACTATCAACTTCCTGAGTGTTACCATTGACCAGAAACTGAACTGGACTAGCCATATAAATACTCTGGTTACAAGAGCAGGTCAGAGGCTAGGAACCCTGTGATGAGTAACTCACCTCCTGACTCCTCAAAGCCTGTCAGCCATCTAAAAGGCAACAGTCAGGAGTGTGACGGAATGCTCCACGCTTGCCTAGATGAGTGCAGCTCCCACAACACTCAAGAAGCTTGATACTGTCCAGGACAAAGCAGCCCACTTGATTGGGCACCACATCCACAAACATTCACCATTGTGGTACAATAGCAGCAGTGTGTACCATCTACAAGATGCACTGCAGGAATTCACCAAGACTCCTTAGACAACACCTTCCAAATCCACGATGACTACCATCTAGAAAGACAAGGGCAGCATATAGATGGGGATGACACCACCACCTGGAAGTTCCCCTCCAAGTCACTCACTATGCTGATTTGGAAATATATCACCGTTCCTTCACTGTCACTGGGTCAAAATCCTGGAACTGCTTTCCTAACAGCACTGTGGGTGTATCTACACCACATGGACTGCAGTGGTTCAAGAAGGCAGCTCACCACCACCTTCTTAATGACAACTAGGGATGGGCAACAAATACTGGCCCAGCCAACGGAGCTCACATCCAATGAATGAATAAAACAAAAAAGTTTAAATTAAAAACTTTTGACACTAATACTTATTTTTATTGTTAAAAACCTTCAGCTCCTGAGGCAGCTCTGTGCCTCAGGCATCTTTTACTGTGTGTACCCCCGCGCATGCGGCGCTTCCATGCTTGCACTCCTCCTGTTCCCATCCCAGCAGTGTTGAGCGCTGCAATGTGCATTTCATACTGGCTGGCCATTAACTGGGGCCTGATCGTGGGTGGCGGTCGGCTTTGCGACTGCTCCTGGGCCTGCCCTCCATGCCCGACTGAAGGGGGCAAAATTCTGCTCTTGATGTGAAATATTGACACATCAATGCCTTTTTGTCTTGTACATTTACTAGGCAGTCTTCTGACTTCTGTCACTCAGTTCGCTTCAAGTGGTACAATTTCCAGTTCAAAGAATCATTCAAGCAGCTAGATGTCAACTGGCTCCACTTAATTTCAACTGGTTCCAATTTGCTTGCTAACTTGTTCCAGCAGAGGTCAACTGGTTCAAGTAAGATTCAAATGGTTACAACTGGAGTCAACTGGGCAGGTGATATCACAACTGTTTTCCATTGTAAGCATCAGTTATTCCGCTTGTTTACAGTTGAGCCAGTAAACAGGCCAGCTGGCCTCTGAGACTCAAATGGTTCCAGTTAATGCCGCTAGGCCATCGGGGATACCAGCTGGTTTCCAGTTATAGTCTCCAGTTATTCCAGTCACAACCAGTTAAAACAAGTTATGCCCTATTATTCCCAGTTGAGATCAACTTTGACCTATCAATATGCCCAACTGGTTCCAACTTATTTTTTCTCGAGGCCAGGGATAATGGATGGCTGGTGTGCCAGAGGATTCATATCAGGACAACGATTTGGTAGCATTCAGGAAATCACTGATGCACACAAGGATGCTGGGAACATTGGCTGCCCTGTCAGACAGCCCCCTGTCACTGTCCAAGGTGGAGCTCTAAATTGGCAGAGGGCATCGCGCAGAGCTTGCCCTCACTGCAGCCTCTATTCCAATTCCCCTTTGTGTGACTGAACGGGACACTGCAACTATAGCCTGTTACCTGTTGCAGTTTTTGTGTGAATGAGTCACCAAATCCTCTCCCGTCTTGTGAGAATGCAACAACACTCCTTGCAAAATGCATAACTCACCACAAAATCTCCAAAAACACTCCAGAACAAATTAAGTTAGAGGTGCAATTGCGGAAGGAGTTCAAAATGATCTTCCTTGCAGGTTGGGTGCCTGGCCTTTTACATTATGCTAGTCCTGAGTCCCCTTTACAGCTGAATGCTTAAGCTTTGGTGAATGACAAGCAAATGTGTTGAATGGATCTGTGTGATCCAAATTTGGAAAATGAACATCACATTAGCTGGTAAGGCTTTTTGACATTATGACAGCACCACTTCAGTTTCCTCTGTGCTCAAGAGTGATGCTTGCACAACCAACCTTCTCAAGATATTACACCACATAGGTCACAACAGAAGAGGCTGGTAGCCCAGCATGCACCCCTGTTTGGATAATCCAGTACCATTTCCAAAGGTGTTACAAAACAGAATTTCACACCCAACATTTCTTGCTGAGGATCAAGATCTTTTTCCCTTGCCACACCGGATGGATATGGTCTCCTGCTATGGTCTCACTTCTCCTCTTCCTCTTCCAACAGCTTGTCCTTCCCCTTGTTGCCTCTGCTCCTACTCCTAGTCATGCTGTAGTCCAAGGGAAATATCTGAGACTGCACCCACGTCTGGGAGCAAGTGGTATGTGCAGAATTCTTGAAGTCAGGGCAAAGTCCTTCAATGTGTGCCTCAGCACTCTCTGTAGAAATGAGAAACTTTACAGAATTCTAGAAACCACTAACCATTACTGCAATCACAGCAATAGCCAGTAGAAATCAATTTGCAACTATAATCTATAAGTAGCCAGTGATCACTTTAAATAGTGCTGATGAGGGGTGCTTCCTGCTGCTGGCCATGTATTCAGCTGTGTGATGTTAAGAGTGGCCATTAGTTGGAGTGTTGAGCTCCAAAATGGACACTAGTATCAAATCAATTTGCCTACTCTGCATACTTCCAGCAAATGTTTCCAACATGTGTTCTATAATGCCCTCACCAAAATGGCTTCCAGAAGTGTGCAAGCAAGGTGCAGATATAATTTTGAAGTCAAAATGGCATTCGTAACACTGAGTAACTGGGCACCAAGGAGCTGAGTTTTGAGGCCATAGCACTTTATTTTTGGAAATTGACTCAAACACTGATTGAATGATCCTTGCCCTTAAATTCCACTGCAGGATGCTTTTTTTTCCAAATGTTAATTAAGCAGCAAACTTATTGTTAGGTTTTGTTCCTCAAACTCCGAATTGGTCCCAGCATAAGCCTACAAAAGAAATACCTCAACTTCATTATATGACAAGCTAAAACACAAGATGTATCTTTTTATCTTGACAATTAGAAGTGGTGCTTAGAGCAAACAACAATCAGCTTCTGGTTTCCAGGATGAACATAGTCTTTAGTCTAATCAAGCTGTTTGTAATGGAGGTTGTACATACCTAGCAGTGTCTGGATCAGGCAAGTAGTTAGTTTGTCTGATAGGAATATAGAAATGAAAGCAAAACCAAACTTTCAATATAAATGCATTTTAGAAGAAGTGATTGATGTTTTAATTCCTGACCCTTTTGATCACAGGGACAAACCAGTTCAAATAGTTTACTGTAAATACTGAAATATTTTTGTTGACCTTCCTTTTGGCAATGTTCTGCTGAATGGGTACTGAATGATGCATCCTACCCTAAGCTACATGACCTTTGTAGGTCAGATCAATGGGAGACAGCCAAACAAACTTCCCATGTGGGCACCAGGGAACATAACTATGCAGTGTTGTCTTGAGGCTTTAAGCTGTGAAGCATTTGCCAAAGCCAAAGCAAAGCATGCTGGCTCGATGATCATTGACATTTCAGTTAATCTGCTTACTTAATAATGACTCTAAACATGAGTCAAAGCCCTTTGGTGTAAAAAAATGGCAGCACAAAGAGCATCAGCACTGCCAAATGCATTTCTGCTAAGATTTTATGCTAGTGAATCAGGATTACAAAAATATGCCGAGGATGTAGCCTTGTACAGCAGTAAAACTGTTCCATCTTCACAATCTGTAGTTCATGCCAAGATCCTTTCTCTTTGATGATCAAGTGCCGGATGATATGCTGAGTGTTGTTGAGTTAAAAAAAGAGCTATATGAAAAATCGGATAGGTGGCCAGAGTATTTAAAACTAGAAATCATGTTCGGTTATATTTATGGAAGATCATTTAACATAATTAAATGGCAACACATCACTAACAATAATTCCATGCCTATAAATAAAAAAAAAAGAAAGACAAAATAATTATTTGTCCCATTGAGCAACTCAATAATTTATGTACAATTTGTACTGTGCTGAACTCTATCAATTTTAGAAAAATGCTGATGAAGGTGAATAACCACAAAGAGAATTTGTACTTCAGCTTAGTTCAGTTGGTAGCACTCATGCCTTTAAGCCACAAGGTCTTGCTTTCAAGTATTCCAGTATGCAATGTGATCTGGCACTCTGAGAGAATGTTAATATGAATGGAATTATAGGAACAGGAGTAGGCCATTCAGCCCCTCAAACATGTCCCACCATTCAATTTGATTATGGTTGATCTGAACCTCAGTCCTATATATTCCTTTAATCCCCTTTCCTAACAAAAATTCCAATGTCATTTTTGAAGATTTCAATTGGCCCATCATCCAGAGCTTTTTAGCAGAGAGAATTCCAGATTTCTACTACTCTGTATGAAGATGTGCTTCCTAATTTCACTCCTAAATGTCCTAGCTCATTTTAAATTTGTGCCCCTTTGTTTAGCATTTCACAACCAGAGGAAATGGTTTAGCTGCTCTATTGAATCTTTTCACCATAGAAAACATTTCAACTGGATGATCTCAGAACTTTGTAAACTAAAAAGAATACAAACTATGTTTATACAATCTGTCTTCATAATTCAGCTCCTTAAGCCCTGATATTGTTCTAGTAAACCTCCAAGACCAATATATACATCTTGAAGTGTGATGTTCAAACAGAACACAATATCGCAAATGAGCTCTGAGTGAGCCTCTATTCAATTTGAAGCATAACTTCCTTCATTTTGTATTTCAATTACCTTGAGATAAAGGTCTTTTGATGACCTTTTTGATATGTTTTTGTACTAGATGATTTGTGTACTTGGACATCTAAATCCCTTTGAACCTCCACAGCTCCTAAACTCACCAATAAAATAGCATTACAATTTGTCTTTCTTGGATGCAAAGTGGATGATCTCACACATCTCCATAATGAAAACGCCCAGTTTTGTACATTCACTTAATCTGTTTATGATCCTTAGTAACTTCTTACTTCTATTTATGAAACTTGCATTGTCTCCTACTTAAGTCTTCAAATCTGGATATACAATTCAATTCCTTTATTCCAGTCCCTAATAAATATCATGACAAGTGTTACGACCAAGTAAGGAATGGAGGGGGTAGTTGGGGGGTGGGGGGTGTGTGGGGTGGGGGGGGGGTGGTGGTGGTGGTGGGGGGCGGGGGAGTAGGTGGCCCCCTCTATTTGACTTCCTTGGTTGGTCATAACAAATGTTTAAGTTTTTTCATGGGGATATGCCTTTTCCAAATCAGAATGTATTGAACTTTTTAACCTGTGAGCAATAAGGAGCCAATCAAACAAGGTTTTCTTAAGTCAAAGAAAGAGCAAATTTGTTAACTGCTAAACCTAAGGAAAATAATAAAAGTGCAGTGTCAAGCATTTGGCCCTCACTGAATCATGCAGGCCCATACACAGACAGACACACACACACAAACACAAACAGAACTAAGGAGAGTTAGGGTCTAATAAAAATAAGTAAAAGAATATATGGTTAAGTGTCCTTTGTCCTTGAGGCATAGATTTTAAATGCTGTGGCCTATTTATGTTAGCTGGTTTCTTGGATGTGGTCAAATATAGAAAATGTTGCAATCATTATGAGATCTCAGTTTGCTGATAATTTCTGGTATAGCTGACTTCTATAATCAGGTGACTCGAAAAAAGAGGAGAGAGAACAGCCCTCACCCTGTTTCCCCTGTTGAAGATATTCTTGACACTGCCTGTGCCGCTTGCATTCTCTCTCTAGTGGCTGGGCAGCCTTGACTTGAAGTACTTCATCCATTGTGTACTTTCAAGAGGTTTTGGGTGTGCCTGTCTGTGGCAGCCATTGTTAATATCCAGTACTTTTGCATGTTTTCATGTCTCTTACTTAGAGAGTTATGAATTTCTATGGATGTCTGGATTATAGGAAATGTCTCTCTCTTCACACTCCCCCGAGGGTGATTTTGAAAATCATATTTTCAAAAATAAAGTGGCATAGCCTCGTGACACAAGCTGAGGCCCCGGTACCTATCCCTGGAGACACATTTATCACAACCCATCAATCAGAAAACATTCCATTTATTCTTACTTTCTGTCTTCCACCTCCCAACAAATTGCCAACCCATTTCACGAGGTTGCCTCCAATTCAATGCGCTTTTACTTTTGTTATTACTTATTGTGCAAAATCTTATCAAATGTTCTCTGGAAGTCCACATAGGCAATATTCATAGAAATTCCAGCTTTTTAGTGGCCTCCTGAAAAAGGTCAACTAAATTAAGACTGAAAAGCATAAAATGTAGGCACCAAATTGAGCCATAATGGTCCCAAATAGGAAAAAAATTGTTAGGTTCCTTTACTGTGGGATTATTTTTGTCACTGTTAGGATATATGCAGAATGATTTTGGTGGGATATGTGCATGAGAAAGTAGCAGAATTGTCTCTAAATCAGAGCCTTATCTTAGTGGGGGAAGGCTAGGCACCAAAGAGCAAATGAGTTGAGTTTATTGCTAAAAGGAACCCTGATATTTTTACTCATTTGGCAGCACCTATGGCTCAGTTGAAAACTTCCCTGTAATCTGTCGGCCCAGGTGTCTGGTTTCAGGCAGAGCTCAGTTATTTCTTTGAGAAGCATTGTTGAAGGGTCACCTTGAAGTAATCCCACCTTAGTCTTAGCAAGGGAAATATGGGTGCCATGGCTAGGTGACAAGGCTGTCTAAGGTGTATGTTCAGTCTGGCATCTGTGTGGTAGGCAGAACAAAAACAGAAATACCTGGAAAAACTCAGCAGGTCTGGCAGCATCGGCGGAAAAGAGCAAAGTTGATGTTTCGAGTCCTCATGACCCTTCAACAGAACTAAGTGGAAATAGGAAAGGGGTGAAATATAAGCTGGTTTAAGGTTGGGGGGGGGAGAAGGGAGGGTATTGTTGGGACAAGCAAACAGTGATAGGAGGAGATAACCAAAATATGTCACAGACAAAAGAACAAAGAGGTGTTGAAGGTGGTGATATTATCTAAAAGAATGTGCTAATTAAGAGTGGAGAGCAGGACAAGTAAGGCAGCTCTAGTGTGGGTGGGGTGAAATAAACCATGGGTAGAATACATTTAAAAATAATGGAACTAGGTGGGAAAAGAAAAATCAATATAAATTATTGGAAAAAAACAAAAGGGAGGGGGAAGAAACAGAAAGGGGGTGGGGATGGAGGAGGGAGTTCAAGATCTAAAGTTGTTGAACTCAATATTCAGTCCAGAAGGCTGTACAGTGCCTAATCGGAAGATGAGGTGCTGTTCCTCCAGTTTGCGTTGAGCTTCACTGAAACAATGCAGCAAGCCAAGGACAGACATGTGGGCAAGAGAGCAGGGTGGAGTGTTAAAATGGCAAGCGATAGGGAGGTCTGGGTCATGCTTGCGGACACACCAAAGGTGTTCTGCAAAGCGGTCACCCAGTCTGCGTTTGGTCTCTCCAATGTAGAGGAAACCGCATTGGGAGCAACGAATGCAGTAGACTAAGTTGGGGAAATGCAAGTGAAATGCTGCTTCACTTGAAAGCAGTGTTTGGGCCCTTGGTCGATGAGGAGAGAGGAAGTGAGTGGTATCCTCATCCTCATTCAGTTTGATGTAGGGGGATTAATAAAAGAGACTGACTGGAAAATCCCCTGAAACAATGGTGAACAACAGAGAATGAGGGCAGGCCAGGGACAAAAAGAACAGGGAAAGAGAGAGAATCCTTGTTAAACTGAAAGACTGGGTCAGATCAGAAACATCAGAATTAATCTCCTCACTCTGTGAGGGAAATAGTCACTGGAGATCCTTGTGTCAGAGTCTGACTTTATTAACGCTCAGTATCTCACACACACATACAATTCTGCTGCTTTGGTATTCTATCTTTATTCCACCAACAGATTCTGCCAAACATCCTCCACTTTAAGTATAACAAAAACGATGAAATAATTTATAAAGTACAGCAAATTTGAATTTCCAGAATAAACAGGATTCTTCTGGTAAATTCTCATTGAATTTAAACTAAAAAGCTAGACAGTTTCTAAATAAATTGAGAATATTTTCTCAGCTGTTTCCATTTCTTTCTTTCTGATTTCCTTTGCTTCCCACCCTTCACATCTTTTTGAAAGCAGTCAGTTTGAGAGCAATGCTTTTGGGCTTTACTGGGCTGGTCAACTTTCTAATGGCTTGGAGCCTAGCAGCTCTTGTATTTCCTTTCTAAAAGTTTATAAAATTCAGATGCCACCATCAACACAGAGGACCTGACCCCTTCCCACTCTGTGGGCCAGCCACACTGCCTCCTGGCTGCCCTGCAGGCTTGTCCCTGCCTTCCAGCTGCTTTGCAGACTATCCTCACTGCCTCCCTTGCCACTCCCTGGTATTCATTTTTACCCGGTACTCAACGCCTCAGTCCTATTCTCTGATAATGCCCGTATCCTTCCCACCACTTTCTGACCTCCAAACCCCTTGTTGCTTCATGCTCACCATCCTTCTGAACACCTCTCTCCTGAGGCACCCTCAAAGGCCTGGGAGAGGGACTGCCTAAAGGATGATGAGCACAAAGCAACAAGGGGTTCAGTGATTGGGAGAGGGTCAAGAAGGAGCAAGAGAGAGGGAGACCAGGAGCAGACAATAACGAGGAGCAGGAGGGAGGCGGCTAGTACCGGGGTGAGCGACACAGGGAGGCAGTGAGCACCACAGAGTGGCCAGAAGGCAGCGAGGATAGCCCGAGAAGCGGCCAGAAGACAGTGAATGGCCTGCATATCAGGAAGGAGAAAGACAGTAAAGTGACCGACAGAGTGGGAGCAAGAGATCACAGCTGGAGGAGGCTCCAATCTCAACCCCCTGATTGGTTGCCTTTAGCAAAAATCGCTTGCTGATTGGCCATGGTGATTGTCAATCAGCAGCATGTATCCTGTATCCCCCTTCCCCCATACCTCTTCAGCACCTGCAGAATGTGTTGCATGTTGGGTGAAAAGCAGGAAAAAATTGTTTTTTTTAAGTTTCAATTAAAGGATGGGGCAAGAGAAATATATGGAGTGAGAAAAGAATGGTATAATAATTTGACAGTCTATTGGAGAATGGTCTGAAGTTTTAGAGCTGTATTAATATTGCTTTTTTAATTTAACACTTACAAACATCTTTCCTCTTTCCCTCACAGATAGACATGCTTTTTTGTTTAATTCTTCAACGCCTGAGAAACTAGATGGAAAATCACTCAACCTGAAATGTTTCACTGCCCAGATACTGCAGCTGAGTTTTTCCAGCATTTTTTTTTGTCTTATGTTTCAGATTTCCAGAATCCACAGTATTTTGCTTTAAGTCCCCAGATGTCTGTTGAATTGAATACAACTCACAGAGGACATTAAAAGCTGTGAACACTCATCTGCCATGAATCTAGGTGCACGATATTTGGATCCCATCAAATGGCAAATGAGTGGACTATGCCAAGGGAACGAGAGAAAGTGGGGTTCAAGTTTAGCTCAGATCTTCATGTTCACAAGTAGATTTCAAAGGTGTGAGGGAACTTCAGCTTTTAGCCGAAAAGGGCAAGAAGATTTTTGAATGTTAACCCTTTGTCTTTTATTGAAAGCAAGCTTTTTATTTGCCTCATATAATGTTCCAAACAACTGGACAGGTAAACCTTAAATGTAACATTGTTACATTATAACGTTTCTTGCTCCATGGACTCCGATGAAGAGATCAGATGGAAGATATGGAGTGGCTCAAGGTTCATGGAGTCCAAGATATTGGGCACCACTGGCCAGGACAGCAGCAGTGATGCCCCCTCTCTCCACTCCACCCTGCCCCCGCACCACTCTAGAAAGGACCAGAGAGCAGATAGGGTAAGTATCCTCGCATTGATTTCCAATGCTAATAGTTTAAGAGATCTCAGATCAAAGCTGGATGGTTATGCTTTCAAAAACATCTTCTCTGTGGTAGAATTAAGGAGAACCCTGCCAAAATAAAGGAGGTCTGAGAGCAACAATGGAAGAGAGAATGATGCAAGGGAAGATGTGATTAAGGATAATACAGCCTCTTGGCCCAAGAAGAAGCAGCTGGAGGCAATAAGCTACAAGCTACAGCAGGAAATTGTGAAAATGTCAAAAATAGGTGAGATACAACTGTTATTTTAATGTTACATTGTATTCCTCTTTCTGTGACTGATGCAGCCCTGTCTAATCAGAAACAGAGGATAGAGTAAATTGAAGTTGTGCAACTTCCAACTTTGATATATGAATGATGCCAATTATTTTTCATCGTATTGCTAGGTGATTCATTACCTCAGATGAACCACCAGCAACACACAAGCAAAGATTGTTGAACATGCCTGCTCCCCCAACACCACTTAGAGTCAGCAAGTCATATGGAGCACAAAAAGACCACTGAGCGGTTGTACAACGCAATTGATGTCAAGGTAATGATTCGTATAATTAATTTTCAAAACATTTGATAATCAATGTTGGTTTCAGCAAAAAGTGATAGTAGATCGTGTTAAACATGCCTCCATCATGGATTCAGAGACTGAACTACTGAATAACGTTACATAGGCCAGGATTTTATATTGGTTGGGCAGGTTCGGCCAGAGTGGGCGGGGGCAGTCGGGAATCCGACCACTGCCCGTGATTGGCTCCGCAAAGTGATTTCCCACAGGCGGGCCAATTAAGGCCTGACCTGCGTGGATCGCGAGTAGTAGCACTGAGCACTACCTGTACAGGCGGGGGGAGGAGGTAGAGTCAGGTCCAGTGCACAAAACAGCGCTTCAACCTCCCTGAGGCCAGGAGCTGCCTCAGGGAGATTGAAGCGCTTTTAAAAAAAAATACATTAAAAATTTAATGAAACATGTCCCCTCACGTGACTGTCACATGAGATGGGACATGTTTTTATTTTACAAAGAAAGTTTTTATTTAATTTGTAATAGCTTTAGGAAACCTCATCCCGCTCGTGGATGAGGTTTCCTAAAAAACGAAAAGGCCGCTTGGCCTTTTCGTCTGCTCACCAACCGTAAGGTTCAATGGACAGCGTAAAATTCAGCTTAACTACCTCGTTAATGGCCTTAATCAGACTTTCAATTATCGGCGAGCGGGCTGCCAACTCCGGCGTGCCCGCCAAATGAAACATCGTAAAACATCGCTATGACGTCGGGATGTACGCCTGCCAGAGCCTTAATTGGCCCGCCCACGTGAAATCGCATTGTAGAGCCAATCATGAGCAGAATCCCCATTGCCCACGCCCGCTCCCGCCAAACCCGTCCAGCCAAAATTATATTCTGGCAGTTAGAGCGCGGGCCCGCACGCCGAATGTAAAATTCTGCCCATAGAGTCTGTAGTTAATCTGAATCTGTATTATCTTGCAATTTTACTGAGTATGTTCCTGATTTTGCTTCCAAGTAAAATTATTAGGTGGTATTGAGAATAAGGTACACAGCCAAAGGACGAATTTGTTACTTGTCAATCCTTGGCTGTTAACATCTGGGTCCAACGAACTGAAGGGAAGGCTGTTTTATTGCAGGAAGCATAGAGATTACAATTTCTCGCAACAGGAGGTCAGCTTGGAGGCCTCTTGTCACCTGCCTTGGAAGTCTCTGACTAATTTCAAACTTAAACCTTTTCTCTTTCTTTACCGCATGTTTCATTCGAAATCTCCAGACCTAGGGGAGAAGGCTTTCAAGAAAGAGTTCAAAAAATGAATAATATCAAAGAAAATTCAGGACCTCAATAAGAGATAAAAATCCGGTGAACACTTTAACGTGTAAATGTAAATATGGCTTATGTTCTGTATTTTGTTTAATGGCTGTAATTTGATATTTCTGCATTTTAACCGTGTTTTGTTTGGTTTCTGTCTGGACTTTGACTGTATTTAACTGTTTTTTGTTCTTGCATTTTATGTGTTTAACTTTTCCTTGTTTTGTTTAGGTGTTTATCTGATATTTATTTCATTCATTGCAGGAGTGATAGTGTCTCAGAGAAAATCAGGAGGCGAACCATCCCGTCTCAACAATGTAAATAATATTCAAGTTTTGTTTTTGAAAGCTGCAATTTTACTGACTAATAGGGTAGAATTTTCAGGTCAGCATGCAGGCGTATGCCTGACCCGCTCGAGCATTAAATAGCGCGTGGATGATGTTGGACAAGCATCCCGACATCATCCTGCGCTCACACAATATTTCAGTTGGCGGGTGTGCGCAAAAGTCAGAAGCGCGCCTGCCAACAATTAAGTAGGCAATTAAGCCCATTAAAGTTGTAATTGTCCCCAATTTTACATGGTCAGTCCAACCTCACGGTTGGTGGACGGGCAAATCGACCAGGCGGCCTTTGCATTTTTCATGAACCCTCATGCAAGGACAGGGTGAAGTTTCCATTATTAAATAAAACAAATAAAAATCTATGGACAGAATTTTTTTGATGTATATGTTCTGGTGACTGTGATGCTTGGACATTTTTGCTCTGATTTTAAAATCTTTATTTAATACTTTTGAAGTCTTCAGCTCCCTGAGGCAGCTCTCTGCCTTCAGGGAGCTTTCATTCCACGCTCACCCGCGCCTGCGCTGACGTCAGTGCCCGCCCCCATCCCGGCCCACCCCAGCAGCGCTGATCCCGCTGATCACACCCACACGCCAACCCAGGATTTTTCACTGAGCCGGCAGGCACAGGCCTGACTGACTTGAGCTTAAAATGACACGTGATGACGCTGGGTGAGCGTCCCGACATCATCGCATGATATTTCAGTCAGCTGGTGTGCGCGGGAGTCGGGAGCGTACCCGCCGACTATTGAGGCCATTAAAGTATTAATTGGATTACATTTTTCGCCGCCCGTTCAACCTTACGGTTGATGGGCAGACGAATCATCGGCCTTTGGATTTTTTATGAAACCTCATCCACGGGCAAGATGAGGTTTCCAACAGCAATTAAAAATAAAAGAAAATGTTGAAATGTCATTTATAATGTGTTCCTGCTCATGTGACAGACTCACATGAGGGGGCATGTTTTCAACATTTGTAAGTTTTTTATCTTTGATTTAAAAAATCTTCAGCCTCCTGAGGCTGCTCTGTGCCTCAGGGAGTTTTCATTGCGCACGCCGGCGTGCATGCACAAACCTCTGCACTCGCCTCTTCCCGCACCCCCCCCCCCCACCCCACTCCGGCAGCGCTCAGCGTAGTTGCATGTATTTCATGTTGGCTGGCCACTACTTGCACTACTTGGCCAGCCAGCATGCAATCGATGTCAGGGCTCGATCGGGGGTGGCGGGTGGCTTTGCGCCTGTTCCCAGGCAATGCCCACCACGCCCATTTGATGAGGTAAAAATCCTGCCCCATGTGTTTTGTGTATTTATGCATCACAATGAAATTTGAAACCTACAGTGAAGTCTAATCAAGTTATATTTCACTGGCCCACAGTACACACAGACACATAAGCATTTATTTTCATTTATTAATGGTATTTATGTGAACGGCGCAGGTGAATTAGTTTTCTGAGCTCTTTTGCATGTTTTGAATACACAGCTGCAGGTTGACCTATTCTGTATTTTAAGGGATTGTCCTTTGACTGCTTGTCCCATAAGGAACACATTTTGTCCTGTATTCTCTAGGATAGGCAGTGGGAGACTGGTTCTGGGAGTCTCATAATCCCTGCCCACTATTATGGTCTCAAGAAATCCCATCCCAATCCCTCTCATGTTGAACACCCCCACCCCCGTTCATGCTTACCAAACCCCTAGTCCCTGCTCTCACAGTCACCAACACCACCCTCACACACTGGTCACATGGTGGAAATGCTCATTTTTAATTTCACATGGTCACCCTGTGTAGCTTGTCTTCAAGAAAACCGACTGAGACAGTAAATTTAACAAGGCTAACTAGTCACAACTGGAACCAGTTTGACAGCTCAACTGGAAACCAATTCAACTGGGCAACTGTGACCAGTTCAACTGGCAGAATGGAAGCAGTCTGCCTGGCCCAGTTCAATTTCCATTGGAAACTGGTCCCATTGAGGACTAGCTTGGATTCCATTGTCATAGACTCTGTTACAGCCCCATGATTTGGAGAACCTTTCTCACTGGGGCTCAGGGAGACGTCTTTGTGTCTGAATGGCTTTGCTCCTTTCCTTTTTGAAATTGTATCCTACAAGAGATTATGTTAGATGTCTCTCCTTCACTAAGGAGATCTTCACTGAAATCTGCTACTTGCTGCAGTCACAGCTGTAACCTTAGGGCAAGGTGATGACAGCACTGCCTGTGACTCTGAAGGTGGTCATGGTTAACAACCTTTATGCCTCAGGCTCCTTCAAGGCTGCAGCAGGTGATATTTGAACAATCTACTAGTTTTCTATCCATTGTTGCATAAGGAAGATCACTGAAGCTCTATATTCCAAGAGAGCTGATATTATTTCAGTCTCTCTTGCTAGAGAGAAACAGGTGTCATAAGCATGTGGCTTTGCCAGGATTGCAGGATTCCCCATGGTGCAGAGTGCCAGTGACTGCATGCATGTCATTTTGTGGGCACTGCATGTCAACTGTGAGATGTACTGAAATTAAAAGGGATCATGCCTCCCTCAATGTTCAGCTGGTGTATGACCATATGGAATGTATCATTCCGGTCAATGCCTAATACCCTGGCGTCAGTCATGACGCCTTCATTCTGTGGCATTCTGCTGTGCAATTTGCATTTGAGCTACCAAGGATACTGGGCAACAAGGATTATCCTTTGACAACATTGTTCCTGAACCTTCTGCACAACCCACACACATGTGGGCAGCATTCATACCATGAAAGCCATGCTAACACAAAAAATTGTATAGCAGGCCACTGGTGTGCTAAAACAATATGTTCACTGCCACAACCACTCTGGGGGAACTCTGCAGTGTTTGACAGTGTGGATGTCATGACTTTCATTTGTTTGCTACATGCTGCACAACAACAGGCCACTGGAGATATTGTTGCAGACATTTAAGGAGATATTTCATAACACTCAGGAAACATACATTCCAGTGAGAAAGAAAGACTCCAGGAGAAGGATGCATCATTCATGGCAAACTAAGGAGGTTAAAGATAGCATTGAATCAAAAGAAAAAGCATGCAACTCTGTGAAGATTAGTGGTAGGTCAGAAGATTGAACAGAATATAAAAACCAGTAAAGAATTAATAAAATATAATGAGGGAGAAATTACAGTATGACGGAAGCTAACTGGAAATATAAAAACAGGTAGTAAGAGTTTCTGCAGATATTTAAAAAGGAAAAGGTCCTCTAGAGAGTGAGTCAGGGAACTAAAAATGGGAAATAAGGAAATAGTGGATGCATTGAACAGAAATTTTGTATCTGTCTTCACTGTAGAAGGCGCAAAAAGCACCTCAGAGATAATTGTAAATCAAGAGGCGAAAGGGAAGGAGGAACTCAAAATAATTACAAACACCAATTGGGAAAGGATAGTGAAAAAAATTATTAGAATCAAAGGCTGATAAGCCTTCAGACCCTGATGGACTTCATCCTAGGATATATTTGTTTTAATTTTCCAAAATTCCCTAGAATCTGGAAAAGTCCCATCAGATTGCAAACCATTGAATATAACTTATGTATTCAAGAAAGGAGGGAGATCGAAAGCAGGGAACTGCAGGCCAGTTAGCTTAGCATTTTTCACTTAGAAAATGCTAAAATCTATTTTAAGGAGGTCATAATACGGCACTTAGAAAATGTTAATGCAATTAGCAAGAGTCAACATGGTTTTTCAAAATAGAAATCATGTTTGACTAATTTATTAGAGTTCTCTGAGGAAGTAACAATCAATATGGATAAAGGGGGACCTGCAGATGTGGTGCACTCGGATTTCCAAAAGGCCTTTGATAAGGTACCACATCAAAGGTACCACACAAAATAAGAGCTCATGGTGTAGGGGGTAACATATTGGGATGAATAGAGGACTGGTTAGCTATCAAGAAGCAGAGAGTAGGGATAAATGTGTCATTTTAGGTTTCACAAATTTAATCAATAGAGTACCACAGGGATCAGTGCTGGGGCTTCAAATATTTACAATTTATATTAATGACTTGGTAAAGGGACCAAATGTATGGTTGCTAAATTTCCTGATGACACAAAGATAGGTAGGAGAATAATTTCTGAAGAGGGCACAAGGAGTCTGCATAAGGATATAGATAGGTTAAGTGAGTGGGCAAAAATTTGGAAGAATAGAAATATAGCATATCATTTATACGGAGTGAGATTGCAGAACTTTGCAGTGCAGAGGGATCTGGGTGTCCTGGTGCATGAGTCACAAAAAAAAGTATGCAGGTACGGTAAGTGATTAGGAAGACAAATGCACTGCTATTTATTGCAAGGGAAATGGAATATAGAATTAGGGAAGTTTTGCTATAGTTATACAGGCTTTTGGTAAGACTATATTTGGAGTACTATGTATAGTTTTAGTCTCCTTACTTAGGAAAGTACATAATAGCATTAGAAGTGATGCAGAGAAGGTTCATTCAACTGATTCCTAGGATGAAGGGGTTGTCTTATGAGGAAAGGTTGGACAGGAAGTGCCTGTATCCATTAGAGTTTAGAAGAATGTGAGGCGATCTGACTGAAATATATGAAATCCTGAGGGAACTTGACAAGGTGGATGCTGAGAGGATGTTTCCCCATATGGGAGAGACTAGAACTAGAGGACACAGTTTAAAAATAAGGGGTCCCTCATTTAAGATGGAGATGAGGATTTCTTTTTCTCTCTTAGACGGTTGTTACCCTGAGGAATTCTCTTCCCCAGAGAGTGGTGGAAGCAGGGTCATTGAATTTTTAAGGCTGAGTTAGATAGATTCTTAATTGACAAGGGAATGAAAACGCATGGAGATATCACAGAATCACAGAATTGTTACAGCACAGAAGGAGGCCATTCAGCCCATCATGTTTGCATCAGCTCTTTGATTAATCAATTTTCCTAGAACAATTCCCCTACGCTCTCCCCGTGGCCCCTGCACATTCTTCTTTTTCAGATAACAGTCTAATTCCTTTTAGACTGGTTGATTGAACCAGCCTCCACAACACTCTCAGACAGTGCATTCCAAACCTTAACCACTCGTTACATGAAAAAGTTTTTCTCATATCGGTTTTGCTTCTTTTGCCAATTACTTTAAATCTGTGTCTTCTTGATCCTTTGATGAGTGGGAACAGTTTCTTCCTATCTACTCTGCCCAGACCCCTCATGATTTTGAACACCTCTATCAAATCCCCTCTCAGCCTTCTTTCCTCCAAGGAGAACAGTTCCAACTTCTCCAATCTATTTTATAGGTAACTGAAGTTCTTTATCCCTGGTACCATTCTCATGAATCTTTTCTGCACTCCATGCTGCTTTCACATCCTTCCTAAAGGGCGGAGTCCAGAACTGGATGCAATACCCTAACTGAGGCTGAACTTGTATCCCATACAAATTCAACGTAACCTCCTTGTTCTTGTACTCCATGGCCCTATTAATAAAGTCCAGGATACTGTATGCTTTATTAACTGCCCTCTCAACCTGTCCTGCCAACTTCATTGACTTATGCACATACGCACCGAGGTACCCTTTATTTTATATTGTCTCTCCACATTCTGCCTGCCAAAATGAATCACTTAACACTTCTCCGCTTTGAACATCATCTGACACCTGTCCGCCCATTCCACCAACTTGTCCACGTCCCTTTGAAGTTTTTCACTATCCTCCACATTTCACAATGCTTCCAAGTTTTGTATCATCCATAAAATTTGAAATTGTGCCCCATACTACCAAAGTCTAGGTCATTAATACATATCAAGAAAAGCAAGGGTCACTGATCCATGGGGAACTCCAACATCCTCCATCCAAAAAGCACGTTACTCTTTGTTTCATATCACTCAGCCAATTTCATATCCAAGTTGCTACTGTCCCTTTTATTCCATGAGATATAACTTTACTCACAAATCTGTTGTGCGGCTCTGTATCAAATGCTTTTTGGAAGGCCATATATGCCACAACAGCATTGACCTCAGTTACCCATCAAAAAGCTCCAGCAAATTAGTTAACCATGATTTTCCCTTAAGAAATCCATGCTGGTAGATAGGAATGTAGAGTTGAGTCCACAGTCAGGTCAGCCTTATCAAAAGGCGGAGGGATTGAATGGCCGACTCCTGCTCCTAAATCACATGTATGAACATACCATCATGGACACAGTCCTTGCCACCCACTATATGATGACCACCTGAGGAGGAGGAGCAAGAGGAAGGAATAGATAATATAGACAAACCCTTTTTGGTGGACTATCCATGAAGGACTCATGTGATTGACATACCAGCAAACACAAGCTAAGTCCCTATTTACCAACAATCCCACCCTTTTCCTCTTCTCTGTCACTGACAATCACAGCATCTAATTGGCCACGATACAAAATTAAAAGCCGACACAAAATGAGCATTCAAAACCAAATTTATAAGTGAAATCATTCCATATTGGATGTAACTGGGAAATGTTCACCCTTGTGCATTCCTATAGTGCCTGTTTCCTTTTTGCCACTGCCTGTCTGAATGCTCCCATGTAGTGCTACCCCAATGGCTGCAGCATGGCTGCTGATTTTCAGTGGGGGAGACTGCAGATGGCCTTGCAGGATGTCTTGAGCAACTCTGGCCCTTGAAGCCTGGTTTTAGACTGTACCATCTGGGCATGGGCTGAAGCAATCTGGACTGATTTGGCTGACATAGGAATTAATGCTGTTATCTTGATAGACAACAGCACTTTTGTATTCTGTTGAGCCACTGCCGCTCCCCCCAAGCAGTGCGGCAGCAACACTATCAATCTACTGGAGGACAGACTGCTGAACTGCTGTGAGAATCTGCATCCTGGTATTTGCAGCCTTAAGTGCAGAAATCTCAACGTTCATGGCAGCAAGCTGAGCTTGCATTACAGACGTCTGAACTTCTAGCTCAGCACACAGGGAATTGGTTAGCTGCTGCTTGTGCTGCAGTGGAAGCTGAGACATCACATATCAGATGTTCATTCATGTTAGCAACCACAAGTGTGCCAATGGAGTTGGCCATCACTTCCACGCTGGAAAGGATGGGCTCAAAGCACTGCGCAAAGCCTGGTGGCAAGTTGATGTTGAACTTCTTCATGGTCCTTGACATTTCATGCAGCCTTCTGGCAGGCCTGAAAATGCACTAAGCATTTCACTATCTGTATGCACCCATCAATCTCCTTCTGTGGCATGCAACATTGAAGTGCTCATCTGAGTCCTCGACAGCAGAATTTCTATGTGGCCTTGCCTGTTGGTGAGCTGGCATTTGTGTTACCCTTGTCCCTTGCCTGGCTGTAGACAGCTCATGCCTAGTGACTCACCATGTACAGATAAGCTTTCCTTTAATTTGCATTCACTGCCAGTACTTGAGATGGTGGCTGAAAGTGTGAGAGGGAGTGATGGTGCAACATCTCGAGCACTGTCTCCCTGTTCTTCGACCACTGCCTGGTCTGGTTGTGGCTTTTGGTTGCTATTTGAAAGCAGAAGTGCAACAGGGTGGGGCTGTAGAAAATATAGCTTGTACATGAAAAGTGATTGTGGGGTGAGGGGGAAATAGGATGTGATAAGACAATTAGGTCTGAGGATTCTATTGTTTCAGCCTGCCACTGGCCACAGCCTCAGTGACGACTGCCCCAGTGATGATGACTTTTGTCTCCTACAGTGGAAGGCTTGCAAGCATGCCTGTCCCGAGCCAATTAATTCCTGCTTCCTTCAGTTATGTGCCACCTTGTCCTTCAAGAGATAGGAAAGTGTGTCAGTCAGTGTGAAGCAACTTGTTTGGCTGAAGTGTCCATCATGGTCGAATAGCTGACCATGTATGCAAGCTGTAAGATGTGTGTGTGAGACTTGCAGTCATGCTAAATGTGTGAGAATGAGATGAACCTATATATGGCAGGAATGTGTCATGATTGATGGAGATTGTTGGTAGCTGAGTGATGGGGGTGTGGTTCATTGAGTCATGTCTGAGGCTAGTGGTTCATTTGGTGGGAATTGGCATTTGAAGATGCATTCACTGACTTGTACACTTATGTGAGATCATTGAACTATTTGTGGCACTGCATCCAAGTTGCTGGGGCTTGACTCCTGGCATGAACTCCATCGCTGTCAGGTCCCACTGCCTTTGCAAGCTTTGTCTGGAGGGCCTCCTGGAAAGGACCTCTCTGCTCCTGTCCACCTCCTGAACCAAGGCATCAGTTAACCAGGGAGCACACTCTTACCCCTGCAAGTAGTATAATTCACTCTTCTTTCTATTCAGACTCTCTTTCACAAATAGTTTCATCACCTGCTTCAGTCAGAATACACCTCTCCTTTAACAGGTGCAAGCTGGCTTTCAGTAATGGAGGGTAGCTTTAAATGGTACACAAGCTTGGGCCCTCCATTGAGGTGTGAAATCACTCAACAGCATGTTTAGCTTTGGCTGCACACAGCAATTGTGCAAATTAGCAGGCAGTACAAAGTATGCATACTCCCTACATCAGGAGCAATGGACATGGTTTAATTGTGCATCGCGGTCCACTTGCCTGTTTTTGATGGCAAAGAATTTTTCGGCCTTTGTACTGGCAATTCATCTAGCTCTCTTGTGGCTTTAATAGATTGTTTGCTGGTAATCGAGTGGAAAGGTGAATGCTGAAGGTGAAAATGCTCGTTTGTGTGTCGGTGTGTGGGAGAGTGTTACTCTATGTTTGTAAAGCTTGCAATCCATGTCTAAATATCCTTACAAGTTTACAAGCATGTGCTTTCAATTTTTGCAGGCACAAAAATGTAAAGCATTGGTCAGTATATGGAAAACTAGTAACGGAATGAGAACAGTGTCATCCCATGCAGCTATCAATGCATGTGAACTACTGAGAATAGATTTTAGGAAGGGATTTAGAACAAAGAAGGCATAAATAAGCAGTTGTTCTGAAGATGGGCCCTTGATCTGAAATATTAACTGTTTCTCTCTCCACAGAGGTTGCCAGTCCTACTAAGTATTTCCATCATTTTCTGTTGTTTTTATAAATGAATTATGTTGACTTCCCTCTTTATTTTATATTTACAGATAGTTACTTGACTAACATGGAAGGGGACTTGTGTTGGTGAAGGAAAAAAGGTAATGCAGCTGCCTAGGTGGGTGCCAGGCATCAATGTTTTCCTTGGCATGGTGAGGGATCTCCTTCAAATGGGCAGGTGGAACATGCAATAAAACATGTGGATTCCGCACCATGCCACTGATGTTAGTGAAAATGTGAAACTTCATTCTAGCAATTTGCCATCTGTTGGTGAAAGGGATTGTAAATAAACAAGATTGAATTGTGTGGCAGATTTGGTTAATGAAAGTGGGAAATGAATTTGCTTTCCATTGTCAGTGCACTCCTTACTGTGCAGGAATGACACAGGAGATTTATTTTTAGAATGGAGATTCAGGTGAAAGCCATACAAATTGCTTGCATGCCGTGGTAATGCAGCACCTAAGCTTTGTTGTGCTTTTTGATACTTCCTCTGATCTACCTAGTGAGTCTCTATTGGCCTCATTTCCCCACTGGCCTCATCTAAGCACAACAATTTAGGAAGGATGTGAAGGTTTGAGATAGGGTGCAAAAGAGATTTATGAGAATGATCCCAAAGATGAGGGCTTACAGTTCCATGGATAGTCTGGAGAAGCTGGCAGTATTCCCCTTGGAGCAGAGAAAGCTAAGAGAAGATAACAGATGTGTTGAAATCTATGAGCAGAATTTTCAGGTTATCATGTGGGTGTGCACCCAACCCGTTCAAGTGTAAAATACCCTGTGATGATGTCGGGCGAGCATCCCAATATCAGCCAGGCAGCAGTATGAGTGTTCACCAGACTACTGGCACCCTTTACAGCTGAACAGCTCTATTCCTAAGCCTGGAAATTCAAGCATTGCAACAGAGAGATAGGGTAATACATTTTTTGAGTTTGATAGCTTCCCCACAGCACAATTGATGGCTCCCACATTGCATTAAGGGCACCACAGGACACCTACTCAGCTATCTCAACAGGAAGAGATTCCATGCTCTCAATGTCCAGGCAACATGTGACAACAATCATGGCAACACAGAGTATGGACAAAGTTACCACAATGTTGTTATTCTTTGTCATTTCGCTCTGCCCTACTGGGGATAAGATTTGAATGAATACATGAGAACTGGGTGAAAAAAAATCCTTGCTTCCAGTTAGATCTCCTTGAGATGCAGCAGTGGAAAGCTACAATAAAGCATAGGCAGATAAATAAGAGGAGCAATGGGCTATTGAAAATGAACTTTTGCTGTCTTGAAGGGTTGGACGGGAAAACTGTAGCACCCTCCAGATTGGGTGTCCCGAAGAACCTGCAGTCCATCAGAACATTGCCATGGTTGAGGAAGAAATGCTAGGTCTCATGATGCAGAATGGTGCTGATCATTGTGAAATCATCCATGAACATCCCAAATTCTGACCTTATAGTAGGGTAAAGATCATTGATGAAGCAGCTGAAGATGTTTGGGCCTAGGACACTACCCTGAGGAACTCCTGCAATAATGCCCCGGGATTGAGATGATTGACCTCCAACAACCACAACCATCTTCTGTTGTGCTAGTGGAGTGATTTCCTCCTTCTTCTCATTGTTTTGCTCAGTTTTGCTCAGGCTCCTTGATGCTACACTGAGTTATTTAGTTATTAGTATTAGGATTTAGGGTGATTTAGCAAACAGTTGCTTTGTGATTATGAAGAGTGCACTGCTGCTAAGAGTAGGCAAGGGAGCAAAGGAGAGACTGTCCATTCTGTTAGCCTGCTGCTTCTGATGACATCATTGATCTTTATGTGGTACAATTCTGTGGCCCTGGGTGAGATAGAATGACATTCAGTTTCAGTGCCACCTCTCACCAGGCAGATTAGGTTATATTCTTGTCATGCTTCATAGCCTCCACACAGGGATCTGTGCCCTGTCTTCAATTTCACTTAGCAGGACTCAGAAGCCTGAATGAGTGAAGCTCTGTGTTTTTCTTCCCTGCTTGGAGCTCTGCCCTGTTGCCTTCTGGGTCCAGAAGGTCTTTAAGGGCAGAATTTTATGACCCATGGGCAGGTGCATGCTCGGCTCGATCGGGCATAATATCACGCGAGATGATGTCGGGCTAACATCCCGTTGTCATCGCAAACTTGCGCAATATTTCACTCGGCAGGTGCACGCAAAAGTCAGAAGCGTACCAAGACAATTAAGTAGGCAATTAAGCCCATTAACGGCCCAATCATCAGTGATTTTTCATGGCCCATCCAATCTTACAGTTGGCGAATGGGCGAATTGGCCAGGCGGCCTTTACATTTTCATGAAACCTCATCCAAGGGCGAGATGAAATTCTCTGTTAGAAAATGAAAATGGGGACAGCATTTTTATGAGGTATGCTTTCACGTGCTTGATTGTGATGCATCATCATTATTTTTCAGCTTTTTACTGCTTCATTTCATTATTTGCAGGTCCACAGCTCCCTGAGGCAGCTGCCTGCCTTCAGGGAGCTCCCTTGAAGCGCTCACCCACGTCCACAGTGATGTCGTTGCCCGCCCCCACCCAGCAGTGCTGAGTTTTTCAGCGCGCGTTTCACGCTGGCTGTTAATTGGCCAGCCGGCGTGAAGCCGCGGCCGGGGGCTGATTGTGGTCGGGAGCCCGTTTCTGGCCTGCTGTCGGGCCCACCAGCCGTGCACACCCGACGATTGAAAAATTCAGACCCAAGTGGTCAAAAGGGCAATTTTTCAGAGACATTGAGTGAAGTAATTGCAGGGTGAAGATAAAGAGACAAGCTATTCCTTTCTTATCTTTTTCACCTCCCCCACCCCCACAAGTTTGCTGCTACCATGTGCTAGCTGAACTGTCTTTCCGAAGAGTGCACAGGAGCTTCCAGGCAGTTCAAATGCTTAAACCATGTGTACTCGGGTTTTATACCAATGAGCATACAAATGAGCAGACCCAGGAAAGCCGCATGCAAATCCCTCTGTGGGTCACTGCAGTGTAAGTCATTTCAAGCAGATTCTAGACCAGCACTTTTTTAGGACAGTTAATTGCAAAAATTCAAGATAAGCAGGTGACATAGCAACCAATATTTGAAACAATCAAAGTAAGTCATAGTTAAACATTCAGTGAAATGACTAAATTTGTAATTTTCCTAAAAGCACTGACATCCGCAGCCAGCATGACAGATGGCTATCGTTGTCAAGCAACTTTTTAAAATATTGATCACATTATAATTTAAGAATCTTGGAGTAAGGGTTATAATTTATTGTTTCATGTCTGGGACTAATAAATAAATGAATTACAAAAAAATGTCAGGCAGTTTAATAGTAATATCCTTCAGAGTTACCAAGTTTATTTTAGTAAAGTAGTTCCCACATGGTTGTAAATGACTTGGCCTCTGCTCTCAGTACTTATTCAATCTGTGGGGAGTCTTTATTACTTCATAAACTTAGCAAAAACACATATGGAGTGATTATGGTATCTTTCAGGCAGTCGATTCAATCATGATAAAGGCAGAATGCCTTCCTTTAGATATTTCGTTACCAAACACTCCTTACATTTGTTACTAAAAAATATCAGATGTCATTTTTTTTATCTCAGCTTTTTTTTTGTAATTTGTACTTTAATATTTTTGTATAGAAAACATGTGAACCTGAAAATGTACAGGCATGCAATCTGGGCAAATATGTCTATTATGTAATTAAATCCACCAGGAACCTCAGCCATTGCTCCCAGCAGACTCTCTCTAAAGTCAGGGACAGTTTCTTTTTTCCTATGCTAATGGTGTCCAAGCTTCTATGGGGCATTGAGTGCCTACAGTGGCCTCAATACGTGGCATTCTGTGCCCAGTCCAGAGGAGGGATGAGGATGCTGTGCAGGAGAATGAAGGTATGTTTGACACTTTACAATAATAAATACAAAGACAATCATCAGAGGGTCAAGATTACATTATAGTCTGGATCCCTAGGAAGAGCTCATTCTCGCAATTGGTCTCCCTGGTATGCCAATAAAACACGGGACAACTCTGCAAGCATTTGGAAATGCCCAATGTTGGTTGCCCCGTCCCCAGCTCCACGACCTCCTAGCCATTACATTTTGGTGAGACAGGCAGAAGCTCTGCTCCTTCCAGTGCCCAGAGAATATTCACGTCAGGCTGGGATCAGGCAAACCTGGGAAACTACACCATTTCCAGCCTTTTTTGCAAATGCACCTAATCAGTTTCAACAAAAGTACATCGTGTGTGCCGAGGATTTTTAGATCCAATGGCCTAGTTAATGGGGGCAGGTGCTGAGGAGCCAGTGTGCTTCTCAATGGAAGGAGCGTCAAGATTTTTGTCAAAGCACCTGTGGGATGGTGAATACTTCTCAACTCGAGGATTATTGTGAATGTCCCGTTAAATGAAAGGGCTCATGTGGAGGCACAGGCACCTAAAATGTGTGGAGTGGATGACGATCAGTGGGAGTGGCTTGAACTGTCAAATATATTGCTCAGTGGGAGAGGGAATGAAATGTAACTCATTGACTAGGCAGTTGGGGCAGCTGCTCTTGTGAGTGGGGTGTGATGGAGACGATGAAATGTGATAGAATCCAACGGGTGAAAAGGAGCTGAATAAGCAGCCAAGTGTGCACACTTTCAGGATGATTAGATTGGGGCAATATAGGTGACAGGAAAGCTGGGCAGGGCACCAAAGATGCAAGTCACAATGATGAATGACTAACTGGACAATGTACGGGGGATTGCCGAAAGGAGAACCATTGGCGTGTGTCATTGTCAAAGCCCGCAAATGCATGTAGACACAACCTTCTTTTTCCCATATTAGCTCTTAGTACAAGGGATGAATTTCCGTGCCATTTACATTGAATTAGCAGCGGATAAACAGCATTTTTTGGGAGGAGGAAACTCAAATGGAGTAATTTACACCATTTGTGCATCTTTAAAATGCCTTTCCAAAGTGTCTTTATGATTTTTGATCCTTCCCACTACCTGTCCACAGTGATCCATTGGCCAAGAATGGGATTCAATTGGCTAATTGCTGTGAATTTCCTGAGTTTACTCCGTTGATGTGTTCTAGCTAGCTTAGTCTGAGATATGGGAGATGCCAAAGTTGCTGGGATCAAGGGCTGCAATTTATTTGTCCCCACTGGGCATGTTTCTGTCAGGAGCGGCATGTAACATAGGGCGGGTGCACACCCCATCAATTTCCCGCCCACCCCTTCCGAGCTCATTCCCATAATAATAAATAAACAAGCACAGCAAAAGGGGGCTGGGAGGTGCTGAAATCGGCAGCCCGCCTGTCATATTTAAATAGATAACTAAGGGTCGATTGGGCCTGTTACCAAGCTAATTGACCCTGATAACGTGCTGCCCATGCCATAAAGCCATCGGTGTGGGCAGTGGCGCAGAGCTGGGTAGCCTGATTTTTTTTTCAATTCAAAGGGTGGGGAGGGAGGAGGGGTACTGTCTCCATTGGCTGCCTTTGAGGATCTGGGGGTGGCTCCTCTAAGATAGAACAACCCTTTCTTCCAACTCGTCGGCTGCATTAAAGACACCACCACCAACCACCACCTCCCCCACAAACAAACTGCTGCCCCCCCCTAACCTGCCCAAACCTTCCCTGCCCAAGACTGCAGACTTGCTGGTCTCTGGGGTTCATTGGGGCTTCTTTTCCTTCCCCATTGTAGTCCCGGCAGTGCCCACTAATGCGCTCTTGGTGCTGGAGGGATTGATGGAGTTGCTGGCTAATCAGATTGTCTGGCAGCTCGCGAGAGAGGGGCTTCCTCCCCAGTAAAGGGCTGGAGTCCCGCACTGCCCCAATTTAGCCTGCCCACAGCAGGGTGGGCTGGTATGGAGTGGGTCAGCTCCAAGCTGACTTTGCTTCTGGCAAGGGCGAGCTGTCCACCCCCACCCCCACCACCACCCCCTTCCCCCCAAAGTGATATTCCGCCCCAGCTGATTAAGATGAAAGTGAGGAGCTCCTGCCACAGAAGAGGCTGGAAATATTACATTTAGAAACCCTCATCTAAGCTCTGTCACTTTCAGATGCAACTATTCTAATTCTCTCCTGGTTGACTCTTCATAAAGTTCTCTCCTTGAAACCTACTGCCTGTCCACCATGCTGCACCCTGACCCCCATTCCTTTAAGGCTGATATTAAAGCCCTCCTCCTTGAATAATTATTCACCTTCTTAATATCTCCTTTTTTGACTCGGTGTCAATTTTTGTTTGATTATGCTTCTGCGCAGTGCCTTGGAATGACTTTTTCTACATTCAATCCGATATAAATGATTATTGCTGTTATTATTGAGGAGATAATAGTGCTGGCCTTGCACACAATGACAACAAAGTCTAATTAGGGATAATGAGTCAACAATTACAATGGCAGAGGTAACATTTAAATGCCCTAAGGTACTTCATGAGAAGGGGTTGACCTGCAGGCTGAATTTAAGAGAAATGGCTGATGGCCCCTGTTTCCAATGCCAGGATTATCAGGTTCTGCCCATGGCTGGAATCATTGCAGGTAGGATGAAAAATTTGCTGGACCAGCCAAAGGTCCGTTGACTTTGGGTGGGAATTTCTGGTCCGTTGGCATGCGGGACCGGAAAATTCTGGCCCAAGGCTCTTTCAATGAGCACCTGAGATGCATTGGGCCTAGAAAAATCATTCTCACTATCTTTATTACCCTTTTAATGAAAAGCTATGACTGAGAGTAAATAAGTTGAAGATATTTAGATCAAAGTAAGGTTTATGATAAAGCACCCTGGCACTACTTGGAAGTTCCGGCAAGGCATCCCAAATTGGTATATTTAGGTTACATCTGGTTTGGAATTCAGTGACAACACCAATCATCTTTAAGTTCTCCTGATTCCTTACTGGTTCAATATTCTACCCCTCAAAGGTAGTTTTTGTTTGTCTCAGCATTGTTTTATCTTCTGTAATTCCTCACTCCAGTCATCCCCAGGCAATGACTGCTTGTTTTCTGGCTTATCAGTTTAACTATCTGCAGCATTCAGCTTTTCATTTTAAAATCTATTGGAATTTGTTTTAGCAACCAATGCATTTCAGCAGTATGTTATGATTCTTAATTAGTTCTCTGTGCTGAAGGGCAAGCTCAGTTGGATGAATTGAGATTATATTTATATTTTTACCCCTACTAGTATTATTAATAATATTATTTGCTTGTTATTTGCTGATCTAAGATGCTTTAACTTCCTTTTGCTGTGCTTGTTTATTCATTCCACCTTCATCTTTCAGTTTATATAGTTAATCTAATTTTTCTGAGCGTGGTGATATTTTTTTACATTTCCTTCAGCAGTGAAGATAAACATGAATTATGAAACCAAGTTTGGCCACAATGCTGAGAAAGTAGCATTTTAGCAGATCTGAGTCAAGACAGGCCATTTGGCTTTATAATAGCTTGACCCAATTATGGCCAGGAAATTTGGGAATGTTAATCCCTGTGCTTGAATGGTGAAGAGGCCAATGTTGTTTAATGATGGTTTCAGGAGGAATGCTTCTATTCCTCTTGCGTCCACATTCAAGTGAGTAAATATTGAAAAGTTAACTCGGTTGTGGCCTGCAATAGTCCCTTTAAGAAATGCAACAAATGGGCTGCATTTATTGAGTGCAGCCCATGCCAGTGTCTGGTAAACCATTGGATTGTTAGATATTGCATGCCTTAGACAAGTCGTTGATCTTCATTGCTGAAGGAGATGTAATAAAAAATCAGATGCTCGGGGAAATTAGATTAGCTATGGCCAGGATATTTCCCCAACTGGGGGGGAAGTTGAAGAGTGCCTCGATCAGGGGCACACCGCCATTTTACGTGGGTGGGCCAATTAAGCGCTATGCGCTCCCTGTGTGGGCGGGTTGCGAGATCCCTATACCCAAAAATGCGCTCTTATGCGCATGCACATGAAAGAGCGCGCTCATCTCCCTGAGGCTAAGTGCTGCCTCAGGGAGATCGGCTCCACTGTAAAAGGATTAAAAATAAAAAAAAAAATCCCTGACATGTCCCCTCATGTGACACTGTCACATGAATTGGGACATGTCCATAACTTCTAAAA
The DNA here is from genome assembly GCF_017639515.1 of Carcharodon carcharias. Taxonomy (NCBI): domain Eukaryota; kingdom Metazoa; phylum Chordata; class Chondrichthyes; order Lamniformes; family Lamnidae; genus Carcharodon; species Carcharodon carcharias. Next base: position 127,691,187 of record NC_054467.1, on the reverse strand, counting down.
ACACTTTAATTAAAATTTTTAAAACCTACATGAAACCTCATCCCGCCCATGGATTCTTCATGCTTTTTCTAATGCCCACCAATCTTAAGGTTGGACAGACAGGTCCATTAATTACTTAAATGACTCTGTCAGTGGCCCGACATCACTGCGTGTCATTTTATGCGCCAGCAAGCGGGCCCCATCCCCCGCTCGCCGATGGGAAAATCCTGGCCTATATAAACTGAAAGCTGAAGATGGAATGAATAAACAAGCACAGCATAAGGAAGTTAAAGCATCTTAGGTAAGCAAATAACAAGCAAATAACTTTGTTAAGAATACCAATAGGGGTAAAAATATAAATATAATCTAAGCTCATCCAACTGAGCTTGCCCTTCAGCACAGAGAACTAATTTGGGTGTGCAAAGTGTCTGATGATTGTTTCAAGGGAGCACAACAATGTTTTGACCTTCATCAATAATACAAGCGGCACATTTCAATCTAATATACGTGTGCACCCTGATTGCCACCGTAGGCTTCAAAAGCTGTTGAACACCCACAAAATCAGACGCTCCACAGCCAGAGTGTAAGGCCTACGTGATACGTTTTGATCTTCCTGACATTTTTTTTCCTAATTCTGGTTTGTCAGCCTGAAATCAGGGGTCATACAAAAAGAAAGCCACACCAAATCTGTTAGGAAATTGCAATGCTAAGTTTGATAAGCAAATGCCTCCTGATGTATTTATTTCGCATTGTGTTTTTTTTTTGTTTAAGTTTTGATGTGGTGATGCAGGCTGCATTAGATAATGTCTGGAATTCCTTGACACACAATCCCAACAATTATACCAGAAATGTAATCAAAGGTAACCTTTACCCCTTCCTTCACTAAATTATGCAGTTATCCAGGGTCAATGGGAGGGCACCCTATTTTGTTATTATCAGAGTGTGTATAAGAGGTGCATCAAAGGTCCTGACCACCAGACCACCAAGGCCAGAAAGTCTAGTGCCTGCTGATGACTAGAAGGAGGTAATTCCTTGCTCCCCCGGATGTATTTGTGGATTATCAACTCCTACTGTAAATAAACAAAGAAGCAACATTATCTGAAATGAATTCCGTGTCACAGGCCACTAACCCAGCTGGCCCCCATTTCTGGGAGGGTAGTGGGTAGTTTACCTTCTTTAGCAGCTCTTTTAACAGTTATCACTGGCCCTCCAAATCTTTGAGAGGTCATGGTTACTTGAACTTCAACACTGGAAATCTCTTCCTTTGATTCCTCATCACTTTACTGGCCCTGAGTTGAAGGAAAGGTACAAGGTCTTGAAACTTCACTCCCAGTTAGGGAGCGCAGATTTGGGAGAATTCCCAGCTCCACAAAACCAACTCCTGAAATACAGCCTTGGAAGTTCGGATTGTCATTACAGGCATTAATGGGTGTGGTAATCTGATGTGTAATATACCTTTAAGAAGAATGTTATAATGGAAGACCACATGATCTTAGTATCCAATAGCAGAGTACCTTAGTAGTCAGTAGTGAGTAGTCTGGTGTTAGAGTCTGTAATGGGAGACAGGGTTTGAGTTGTAAGCACGCAAGTGTAGCTGTTGGAGTTCTTTTGTAAATAAATAGATTGTGTTCTACATAAGAACTGTCTATTGATCTACTCTATGTTACCAACTCGGTCAATCAAAACAAGCATGCAACCCAGGTCAATTAGTCCAATTAAGCTAGTGACCAAACTAGCAATGAGGAAAGGCAAGAAGGATGAAAACAAAAAGCAAGAAAAAGCAAGGAAGGAAATCAATTGAGCCGAAATCGGGCCGTACCTCGCTTGATAATTGTAAGTAGAATTTCCTTTCTAATCATCAAAGCAGTCCCCTTGAAGCATGCTACAGTTTGGAAGAATTCATCCTTTTAACCCAACTCTAGATGATTGGTCTCATTATGTTGAATGCCTCGCGTTCTTTTTCCAAGCTAATGACGTTGCGGGGGAGAGAAGAGATGAGCGATCCTCTTATCCACGTGTGGGAGTAAGATCTATGGATTGATTCGAAGTTTGATGTCACCCAGTGCCCCAGATTCGAAACGTTTTGATGACATAGTGAACCTCATGAAGAGTCATTACCAGCCCTCACTAACGATGCAAATGTTCAAACTTAACTCAAGAAAAAGAGCCCGAGGGGAGACAGTTGCTTGTTATGTGGCAAGTCTGAAAGAGTTAACAGAATATTGCAATATTTGGTACCTCTATAAATGATATGCTTAGGGATCGTTTGGTGTGCGGTATAAATTAAGTAATGATTCAGAAGAGATTACTATCTGAAAGAAATTTGGATTTTCAGAAGGTGTTAGATATAGCACCAGCCATGGAAAGTGCAGTGAGGGAATTGAAAGCCATACAGGGGCACAAAATGGCACTGTCCTCAATGCTAGGTTGGGAGCCTCACCCAAAAAGGGCGCGAAAATGCAAAGCTCTGATGAGAAGCGGAAAGCAGCCACCGCTTGCAGTCAAATAAAAAGAAGTGATTTAGCAGCGAAAACATGGAATGATGATAGTGAGGCGGAAGCAGACAACCTTGTAATGAATGGAAGTTTAAAAAAATCAAATGTTTTTACTGTCACCATAACGGACACCTCATGAGACATTGCACGGATAGAATCATACAGATATTCAGTCAAAAGAAAAAAACCCATGAGATCCATAACACAGAAGATCCTGAAGTAACAGATTCAGATATTTATGGTTGTATAATTTAAAGATAGGAAGAACAGAACCAATCTATGTAACAGTGAGGCTGAATGATAGACATATCAGAATGGAGGTGGTCACAGGAGCTTCCACTAGGTTAATAGGTGAGCATACCTTCACACACCTAAATTATGGAGAATGTAATTTTAATTTGGAAGAAACAGATGTCAAATTGAAAACTTACATGAGAGAAGACATCAAAATCAAAGATATAAGCAGCGTTACTGTACAGTATGGGAGTCAATCAGAAAAATTACCCTTAAAGGTGGTAGGTGAGGGGCCAAGCTTCCTTGGACTAAACTGGCTGAAAGAAATTAAATTGGATTAGGCTGAGATCTTCTAGCTGAGAGCCAGTGGGCTACCTGAGCTCCTAGAAATATACACCTCAGTTTTCCAAGATGAACTCAGGAAAATCCAGGGGCTACAAGCAAAAATTCATGTGGATCCAGTTCCTCAAGAGCTCGTTTTATTATTGAACTTCTTAGGTTCATCACTGGTATGAAGGATGTGATTGCACTGGAGGGGGTGCAGAGGAGATTCACCAGGATGTTGCCTGAGATGAAACATTTAAGTTATGAAGTCTTCTTGTCATGTCCATGGACAGTCTATACATGGCCCAGCCAGAACTGGACACATTTTTGCGCCTTGTTGTTGAATTCAGCAAGATCTGCAACAGTGCAGGGTTCCTCTAGCGATAGGCATTGCAGGAGATGTTGCATAGTCTGTGGCTCAGTTCCACATTCACAAGTTGTCGGACTGGTTGTATATCCCCATTTGCTTAGTGACATCTTTGAATGACCTACAACAGTCCTAAGTCTGTTAAGGCACTTCCAGGTTGCCCAGTTGCAATTAGCTCCTGGGGGAAGGCTTTCATCCAGTAGAATTTCCATCGCTGGGGGTTGTTCGAGACTGGAGAGCTGGTCTTTGCACAAGGCGATCCAGGCTTCAGATGGAGTTGATTGTAATGGTACAACACTGTTCATGAAGCTCTTCCTTGACTTTAGGTGGCTGGGTGTAGGTATATGACCATGTAGAGGGTGCCTCTCATCTGATGTTTGACGGAGTCGCTCTCTCTTGCTGGCTACCGTTCTTCTTATATCAGGGGGAGCGATACCCACCAGAATATATAGGCTGTTGGTGTTTGTTGGTTTTAAACAACCTGTGATAAGTTGGCAGCTTGCATTCAGAATGGCATCCATCTTTTTAGCACGAGTAGATCTTTCCCATGCAGGGCAAAAGTTTTCAGCAGTATTCGGCAGTATTCAGCAAAGAGCAAGTGCACTGGTTCACAATGTTAGTGAGCTTATTCAAGATGTTCTTTTGTGTGCTCACTTTTGCCTTTGTCTTTTCGATGTGGTTCTTGAAGGTGAGGCGTCTGTCAAGGGTGACTCCTAAGTAGTTAGGGTGCAGTGTTGGTCTACACCAGGTTACTTTAAGCTGGCGTTTGGCTTCACAGTTTCTGAGGTGGATTGCACAAACTTGTGTCTTTGATGGGTTTGCGCGAAGGTGGTTTTCTTCATAGTGAGATGTTAGTCCCTCCAAGGCCTCAGAAAACGTTTTCTCCACGGTGTTAAAATCAGTGCTTTGGGCAGTGACACATAAGTCATCAGCATATATAAAACAGTGTGTGACACCGTCTATAGGTTGATCATTCATGTAGATGTTGTGCAGCAACGGGGCAAGCACGCTTCCCTGAGGAAGACCATTCTTCTGAATACACCACCTGCTGCGCTTCCCACCTAGTTCAACATAGAACCGGTGATTCTGAAGCATGCTTTCTAATAGCTCTGTTAAGTGAATATCTTTTGTCATCTCTAGGATCTTGCAAAGGAGACATCTATGGTTCACTGTATCGTATGCTCCTGATAGGTCTACAAAAACAGCACCTACTACCATCCCTTGCTCAAAACCATTTTCGATATGTTGTGTGAGGTTGAGCAGTTGGCTTGTTGTTGATTTGCTGGGGCGGAAACCTGCTTTGGAATGATCTTCTCATCTACAGTTGGTGCTATCCTACTGAGTAGCAGGCATTCAAACAGCTTATTGGTGTGGCAAAGCAGTGAAATTGGCCGAAAACCCTTTAAGATCTGAGGGATCTTTTCCGGGCTTTAATAGTGCTAATACATGTGCCTTCTGCCAAATATTAGGTGGCTAGTGTGTTGCCAGGCAGTAGTTGAACAATTGTAGGAGCAATTTCTTTGCTTGCCGTTCAAAATGTTTTATCTGCTCCATTGCTATGTTGTCAAGACCAATTGCTTTCCCGTGTTTTAGACTAGATATACCAGTTTCCAGCTCTTCCATGGTAAATGGTCCCGTGAAGCCAGGGTCATCGCTGTACTTCTTCCTATCTAGTTGTGCTCTTGATTATTTCTTGTTGATTTTTCCATTTAGGAGCAACTGGTGAGCAACTTGGTTTGCAGACACATTTGGATGTTGGGCAGCTTTCTCGGGATCGCCTCCAACTTTGCGTATGAGAGACCATGCCTTCTTGCTGTTTTTTGTAAGATCTGTTGTCTCTACCAAGGTGTCCCAGGTGTTTTGAAGTGAGGTTAGATAGACTTGGGTTGTTTTCGTTGGAGCAGAGAAGACTGAGGGGCAACCTGATCGAGGTGTACAAGATTATGAGGAGCATGGACAGGGTGGGTAAGGAGCAGCTGTTCCCCTTAGTTGAAGGGTCAGTCACAGGGGACATAAGTTCAAGGTGAGGGGCAGGAGGTTTAGGGGGGTTGTGAGGAAACGTTTTTTTACCCAGAGGGTGGTGACAGTCTGGAATGCACTGCCTGGGAGGGTGGTGGAGGTGGGTTGCCTCACATCTTTTAAAAAGTACCTGGATGAGCACTTGGCACATCATAACATTCAAGGCTATGGGCCAAGTGCTAGTAAATGGGTTTAAGTAGGTAGGTCAGGTGTTTCTCACGTGTCGGTACAGACTCGATGGGACAAAGGGCCTCTTCTGCACTGTGTGATTCTGTGATTCTGTATATGCTAGACAGATCAGAGATTGGATAAGTGGAGACCTAGTCTTAACCAAAGTACTAGAACAGGTTCTTCACAGTTGGCCACAAGAACAAGAATCTGATGAAATGAAACCTTATTTTCACAGCCAAGGTGGTATCTCATTGTGGGGAGCTAGAGTGATTGTTCCTCAAAATGACGAAAGCCATTGTTAACTGAACTTCATAGTGCACACCTAGCTATTTCCCGAATGAAGACCATAGCACGCAGCTACTTATAGTGACCTGGAATGGATGGAGAAACATAGAGCTTAGTGGGAAGTTGTATGCAGCGTCAGCAAGTGCAGAAGTTACCTCCAGCAGTTCTGTTACACCTGTGGGAGTGGCCAGGAAGTCCATGGGTGCAATTACATATTGACTATGTGGGACCTTTTATGGGCACAGTGTTTCTGCTTATTATTGATGCTCACTCAAAATGGATGGACATTTATGAGGTCAAGTCACCAACATCTTCTGCTACAACTGAGAAGCCAAATCAAAGTTTCACCATCAACAGACTACCAGAAGTGGTCGTATCAGATAACGGCATGGCATTTTCGAGTACTGAGTTTCAATGGTTTATCAACCTCAACGGTACTGCTCATGTAAAAACTTCACTGTACCACCCTTCATCGGATGGACTGACTGAGAGAATGGCTCAAATATTCAAAAGTGGCATGAAGAAATTAACTGGAAACTCAAAAGCGACCCAGCTAGCACGTTTTCTTTTCGTTATAGGACTACACCTCGCACGACAACAGGTGTCACACCTGTGGAATTGTTGATGAAACTCCATCTCAGGATGAGATTGAGCTTAATAACGCCAAATTAGGGGGGAAGGTGGAAAGGAGTCAGGGAAGTCAGAAAACTGGACATGACTGGCATAGTCATGACAAAAAGTTTACTGTAGGAGAGATAGTATGTGTGAAAAATTTTGGAGAAGGACCCAAATGTTTATCAGATGAAGTAAGTGGACCTCTTTCTTACCACGTGAAAGTGGAAGGCTGAGTCACACAGAGACATTTAGATCATATAAGGAGTAGAGAAACAAAATATCAGGAAATGATTCCTCCAGCGTTCCCGTCTGAATTAACTTCTCCTGTTGAAAGAACTCAACTGAGTACAGTCGTGTCTGAAGGATCGGCTGTACCTACAAGAGCTGAGGAAACAGATTTGCAGGTGCCCACCAAGGAACCTGATGTTCAGAGAACACCAGAAAAGGAGGTTCTTGACAAGGCTTCTGAAGTTATAGACCTGAGGTGTTCTACATGCATAAGGAAATCCCCAGAAAAACTAAATTTGTAAATGACTTAGCTGTGTAAATAATTTGATATGTTGAGAAAAATTGTAATTGTAACTGTAAAATATATTTCTGAGTAAAGGGGGAGGAATGTGGCAATCTGATGTGTAAAATACCTTTAAGAAATGTATTATAATGGAAGGTCACATGATCTTAGTATCCAATAGCAGGGTAGTGTGGGCTACCTTATTAGTCAGTAGTCAGCCGTGAGTAGTCTAGAGTTAGAGTTTGTAAGGTAGAGACAGGGTTTTAGTTATAAGCACACAAGTGTAGCTGCTGAGTTCCTTTTTAACTAAATAAAATGTGTTCTACATGAGAATGTCTACTGATCTACTCTGTCCATGGTACCAACATGGCCATCCTGAAACAAGCTTGCAACCTGGATCGATTGTCCAACTAAATTAGTGACCAGGATCCAACTGTGGGATGGGTGTAATGGGAGTTGTGCCTGCCAACCCCAGATACAATTCAGAGGCAGTACAAAGGCTGCAGCTGTCGGCTGGGTGAATGCTGGCCTTGGTAATCTGGCACTTAGTCCCAGTTGTAAAAAAAAGCATCCTTCTAGCTCATACTCCCTCACCCCCCCATTTCCCATGCATGCTAAACCATGCCTGTCACACACACCCCATGGCTCCTCATACTGTCCTTACCAAACTATGCCCATCCACCCATTTGCCATGGCCCTTTATAACCCCTAAGCCAACCAATGCCCCCCATCCATGCTCTGACCGTTTTTAGCCCATATACCAACTTATGCCCCTCCACGCAACCCCTGGCAAATTAATGCCAACTAATGCCAACCTGTGCCCCCCACACACCAATGTTTGCCCTTACACCCTCTAGGCCAACTCATCCAGTATCCACCATGGGAAAGCCTCCGAAGCGATGGTGAGATAAAATAAAATAAAGTTCTAAGGCCAGGATTTCCCACTCCCACCTGTTGGGGGCGGTGGTGTCTTGCTGGAGGCAGCCATCCTACCAGTATTGACTTCAGTGCATTGGCTTGCTGGCATTGAAAACTCAGATTGAATGCAGACAGACTTCTCCATGGTTCATTGCAATCTGCTTGTAATGCAGCTGACAACCCTTCCTGATATTCCCTTGACTATTGCTGAAGCTCCACCAACTTCATTAGGGCCAAGTCTGGAGGCTCGTTGTCAGGTTCAGACTCAGCAGAATCCTGGCCTCCAGCAGTCCTCCGAGTGCCAGCTACCTCGGATGTACCTGCCTCAACCTGAGGTGGACCAGACTGTGTGCTGTGCTCACCAGATTGTAACACTGAGGCTGCTCTAGAACCAGGTGCCACCAAAGTGTGTGTTTCTGCATTAGCGGAGGGTGTGGTTGATCGCTATGATGAGTCTTCAACTGTGCTCTCCTCTTCTTCGACTTTCGAAGTGTCTTCCGGACTGAAGCTGAAGGCCTGGCTGGGTTAGACACTTAGACACTTTCCAGAGGTGCCTTTGAAAGAAAGTGGAATGGACTCACGGTATGGTTGTCTGAGGGATAAGCTGATGCAGGGTCCTCACTTGCACTGTCACCACCCATCTCACCACATGCATGGTCCCAGTCCTCTCCAGCTAGTACGATGTCATACTCCTCTTATTGAGTGAGGTGAGGGCCACAATTTCAGCCATTCCACCCCAGCCTGGGACCTCTCCCTCTCATCGTGTGCGAGATTGTCCTGCATGAAGACAAATGCAGTGATCGTGAGCAGGACTCATGCCAAAGCAGATGATGAGGACGCCTGCCTTCTGTAGGTGGTGAGTGCAGCAATGGACAGGATGAGGATACAATATATACAGGATATGATGCCAAATGGGGATGTGATAGTGTGTGTGAGAGAGTGAGTGGTGATGTGACTTCACCTGGCAGTGTGTGAGATCCCTGTGGAGAATCATCCTGCTAAGTCCTGATGAGCTTGTGAATGTGTGAGTTGAAGATGATGGGATGGCTGACTTACCCTGGCGGAATGGATGAGATCATTCGTCCTTTTCCTGTACTGGATTGCTGACCTTTTCCGTAGCGCGTTTGTGCTGACTGTCAAAGACATACATACTAACGTATGAATTAGGAGCAGGAGTAGGTCACTCTCCCCCTCGAGCCTGCTCCGCCATTCAATTAGATTATGCCTGGTCTGAATGTAACATCAATCCCACATTCCTGCCTACTCTCGATAACCTTCACTGCCTTGTTAATCAGGAGTACATCTAGCTCGGCCTTAAAAATATTTAAAGACTCTGCTTCCGCCACCTTTTGAGAAAGTGAGCTCCAAAGACTCACAACTCTCTGAGAGAAAAAAATTCTCCTCATCTGTCTTAAATGAGTGACCCCTTATTTTCAAACTATGACCGCTGGTTCTAGATTCTCCCACAAGAGGAAACATCCTCTCCACATCCACCCTGTCACGACCCCTTAGGATCACAAAGGTTTCAGTTAAGTCACCTCTTACACTGCTAAATTCCAGTGGATACAAGCCTAACCTATCCAGCCTTTCTTCATAAGACAAATCGCCCATTCCTGGTATTAGTGTAGTCAGCCTTCTCTGAACTGTGTCTAACACATTTAGATATTTCTTTAAACAAGGAGACCAGTACTGTACACAGAAGTGGTCTCACCAATGTGGTCTCACCGCCTCCCAAGTGGAGTGGTGGCATTAGTGGGCCTCCTCCGGCCATTACTGGGATAAAGGACATCCCAGTTGGCCTCAACAGCATCCAGCAGGTGACCCAGCGAAGCGTCACTGAACTTGGGAGCAGCACTTTCTTAGCTTTCGGTGCCATTTCTTCTGTGGGGCTGTCCTGGCCTGGTGACATTGAGAATGCTATGTGAGATTGCACTTTAAATATGGCGCCCGGAGAAAAGAATTGGTGAAGTCACAGTGGGGCGGGTGAATCAGAGGCCATCCGCCTGCAACCCGATGTGCTACTGGTTTTTGCATTGTTAATGAGGCAGGGAGCAGACAATGTTGCTTCTGTCAGCAAACTGTTATGGCACAATCGATGGTAAATGCTGAGCTGCTCAAATCCCAAAGGGAAATTTGAAACAACTGCCACAACTTGTTTTGCAATTTGTACAAATTTCAAGATGCGTGCCTTGAATTCAGTAGTAATAAAATCATTGAGTTTTATAGGTTTCTTACAAAACTAAATTAAATCTTTATTAATAGAAGAAATAATTTTAAGTATACACAGATCTACAAATTACTACAATGATAACTTCTAAATCCCCCAGTTAGTCTAACTCCCAGTTACACTTTTATTAAGGCAACAGCGAGACAGCTGTGGTGGGATTTTCCACACCCGCCCGCCCCCACGATCTTCCGGTCCTGCTGCAGGTCAATGGAATTCTGGTTGGGGTGCCACCTCGCCTGCAGAGGGTCCCACCTGCGGCGGGGCTGGAAAATCCTGACCCTAGATTTTAAAAGACCCAGACAAAAAAAATATGATACCCTGAACAATGCAATTCAAAGTGAGTTTTCTTAACTTCTGTTCCTTGTATACGACAGCTTGAGGCATAGATGCTGAAAGCTTTTCACACTTGTTAAATCTTAGACTGCCTACCCTTACATACAGCCTTCACTCCTTTATACATAATTTCACCTTTGAATGCAAATTCCCATTGTTTCACTATGTGTTAGAACTTTACCTCTCTAATATTAAAAATCTCTCACCGTACCAATGTTACCAGTAAATCTTTGGGAAAAATAAACAACACTGTTTCTTGATTTCCCCTGGCTAGGTGAAATATTTCACCCCTCCTTTGAAATCAATCAAGTCTGCTTTATTTAAAAATGCAAATGTTCCCTTTACACTTACGTTTACCTACTTAATATTTCAAAACCAGTTTATATTTTGTTACATCAAAGATTTCAAACAAATTGCCTTTAATTCAATTAAGTCACACACACACACACACACAGACACACACAGACATAGACACAGACCCCACTATTACCCTATTTTACAATAAATTACAATAACGTTATGAAACTTATATCTTCCTGACAAAACATACATTGAAAAATTAAGACAAAGAACCTTCTAACCCGGATCACTGTCTCTATGGCAACATGGAATGCTTTAAGATGCTTCAAAGAGAAATGCAAACAAATTATTTTACTTTTAACACAACTCTCTGATTCTGTAACCCATATGAATAATTTCTATCACTAATAGGGGTTTATGACCTTTTTTCCCAGAATTGCAATCTCTTAGCTTTTTTTATGGCGATAATGATAAGCACCCTACCTCTGCCAAGTAGTCCAGAAATGTGTCACTCAATGTTTAGGTTTTTTTTTCACTATCAACTCTGACCTTGTAAGATAAGCACAGGCAAATTAAATCTAGACTTGTTTGATTTGCGTTTACATGAGGATTGTTTACCAGTTTTTAACCAGGCTTTTTCCATTTATCTTACTTTTAACACTTTAATCTTTAACCTAAAAGTTATATTCCTAAAACATATTCATATACTCAAACATGAATTATGAGCTAGATTTTTGTAACACAACTCCAAAAATACAGTATCCCCTTCAACAGTGCAGTAGCATGCTAGCTTTTGTCATATGTCACATGATATGCAACTCTCTGACAGATATTTCACCCCTGAGAATTGGAATTTTTCTAGTCTCGACAGTTTAGTTCCATCCCTTAATATATCCTTATGGAGAGTCCTGGTTTATTTCAAATTGTGTTGCAGCAAATATACTGTATTTGATCATTTTCAATCTTTTTATGAAGTTAGTTATAAAGTTATTGTACCTGTGATAACACTAAGTGATGTTAAAATGCCTCTTTTGGTGTTTCGAATTGTTATTTGTTATTATATTTAGTGATAACAGGATGGATTCTTAACTTTAAAACTTGGGCACTCAACATCACCTGTAACAAATGCAGAAAGGGAAATTCGACATAGAAGACTACACAGCTTTTGCAAAATCTATCAGATTTCCTTTCAACAAAATTAATGAAAGAAAATTCCTGCAAGTCTATAAAGGGACATGTGATCCTCACTGCTATATTTACCATTCTGTCTTTTGTACAGGTGAGACAACTATCCTATAAAGATGAACATCTGCACCAATTTATCTTATGTGCCAGTAATACAACAAATTGGTTTGATTTGCGTGCCTACATAAATTAGGTTGGCATACATCCACTGTGAAATGACTGGGAAAACACATTAGAAAATATCAACAACAAAGTGCGGAAAATGAAAGCTCATAGTGTGGGGATAATATATTGGCATGAATAGAAGATTGGCTAGATAACAGGAAACAGAGGGTAGCCATAAATGGGTCATTTTCTGGTTGGCAAGATGTGATGGGTGGTGTGCTACAGGGATCAGTGCTGGGACCTCAACATTTTATAATTTATATAAATGACTTGGATGAAGGGACTGAAGGTATGGTTACTAAGTTTGTTATGACACAAAGATAGGTAGGAAAGTAAGTTGTCAAGAGAAATAAGTGAGCTAAAAAAGGATGTAGATGGATTAAGTGAGTGTGCAAAGGTCTGACAAATGGAATATAATGTGGAAAATGTGAATTTGTCCATTTTGGCAGGAAGAATAAAAACTAAGCATGTTATCTAAATGGTGACAGATTGCAGAGCTCTGAGATGCAAAGGGGTCTGGGTATCCTAGAGCAAAAGGCTAGTATACAGGTACAGATAGTAATTAGGAAATCTAATATTGTTTATTGTGAGGGGAATTGAATACAAACGTAGAGAGGTTATGTTTCAGTTGTACAGGGCATTGGTGAGGCCATATCTGGAGTACTGTGGACAGTATCGGTCTCCTTATTTAAGGATGTAAATACATTGGAAGCAGTTCAGAGAAGTTTACTAGACTAATACCTGGAATGGGCGGGTTGTCTTATGAAAAAGGATTGGGCAAGCTAGGCTGGTATCCACTGAAGTTTAGAAGAGTAAGAGGCGACCTGATTGAAACATATAAGATCCTAAGGAGTTTTGACAGGGTGGATGTGGACAGGATGTTCCCTCTTCTGGGAGAAACTAGAACTAAGGGTCACTGTTTAAAAATAAAGGGTCACCCATTTAAGACAGAGATGAGAATTTTTTTCTCTCAGAGGGTTGTAATTCTTTGAAACTCTGTCTCTCAAAAGGCAGCAGAAGCAGAGGCTTTGAATATTTTTAAGACAGAGCCAGACAGATTCCTGATTAACAAGTGGTGAAAGGTTATCGGGGGTAGGCATGATGTGGAGTTGAGGTTGCATTCAGATCAGTCATGACCTTATTGAATGGCAGAGCAGGCTCGAAAAGCCGAGTGGCCTACTCCTGCTCCTAATTCATATGTTTGTATGTGCCAGCAATATAACAAATACTGTACTTTGGATTGATTTCTTTGCCTATGTTAATTAGGTTGACATATATCTGCTGTGGAATGACTGAGAAAACACACTAGAAAGCATCAATATCAACATGGCTTCTTTCATGTCAGTTCAACTTTGTGGCTTAGTTGATAGCACTCTCACCCCTGGGTCACAAAGTTCTGTATTCGACATTTGTGCTCAAATAGCTATACTGACATTCCAGTGTAGTACTGAGGGAATGCTACAGTGTTGGAGGTTCTGTTGTTCAGGTGAGACATTAAACTGAGGCCCCATCTGCCTTCTTGCTTGGATTGAAAGGATCCCATGGCACTGTTATGAAGAAGAGCAGGGAAGGTATCTGGTATGCTGGCCAATGTTTATTCCTCAATCAACACCACAAAACTGATTAGCCAGTCACCATCACAGAGCTGTTGTTGAGAGTTTGCAGAGTGCAAATTAGCTGCAGTCCAAACATCCTGTTCTGGCTGTAAAGCAATTTGGGATGACTACTGGTTATGAAAAGTGCTTTTTAAATGCAAGTCTTTCTTTCTGTTCCTATTGAGAAACTAAATGAAGTACCAGGTTAGAGTGTGTGGAATGCTACCAAGTTGGAAAAAGTAAATTGGAAAATGAACCAAATCAGAAGTAGGTGACCAAAAACTTTGATTTCCAAAGCTTGAAACCTGCAGAATGAAGAAACACTAAAGGGAGGTCAGGAATTCTATCATTTAGAGGTTTGGATGTGGTGTGGATAAAACAAAGCAGTTTACTGAGAGCAAGAATGAAAGCAATCAATCAGCACAGCAGGCCACATGCCATGCAGAAATCAAGCTCGACACTACACATAATTAAGTCTGTATCAGTTGACTCCACTATACATGCTATGGATCAACACAACAGAAGTCAAACACAAAGGTCTTGAGTATCAATAGTCTTTTTTGTTGTAGACCAATTTCACTGGAAGTGCAGCAGAAGCCTATTTTGTGCATGTATACAAGATTTCCACAGCAACATTAGGCAGTGCAGTGGCAGCGGCAGACTCCTGAGGAAATTCAGAGCCATAGGCCATAGGGCAGAATATTACCTCATTGCGCACTCTCACGATATTTTGTTTGGTGGGCACGTGCCAGAGTCGACTGCGCTCCCACTGAAAATTAAAATGCCTATTAAGGCCATTAAGAAGCTAATTAAATTCAAATTTACACTCCCTGTCCAACTTAATGGTTGGCAAGCAGGCAAGAAGGCTAAGTGACCTTTATATTTTTTAGGAAACCTCATCACGGGCGGGATGAGGTTACCTAAAGCAAATAAACATCACATGAAAATTTTATTTTTGAATTAAAAACATGCCCCAGCTCATGTGACAGAGTTTTATGACAATTTTATTTCCTTTATTATTTTTTTAAAACAGTGCTTCATCTCCCTGCCTCAGAGAGATTGAAGCGCTCTTTCATGCGCGTGCGTGAAGATCGTGCTAGGATGGCTCATCCTCTTGCCCCTGCCTGCATAGGCAGTGCTGAGCTCTACCACTCACATTCCATGCTGGGCGGGCCTTAATTGGCCTGCCAGTGTGAAATCGCAGTGCAAAGCCGATCACGGACGGCGGTCGGCTTCCTGACCGCCCCCACCCATCCCCGGCGAGCACCCCGCCAAGGGAAAAACCCTGACCATAGTTTAGTTTCAGACATTGAAACAGATAGACATGGAGCTGAGCTTCTGAGCTCCTGTCATCATCATCACAAAGATTCTTTAACTACACTTCTGTAACATCACCTTGTCTGCTGCTGCCATAGGCAATCAAAACCCCCATCCGTGTTTTTGTTATGTTTGGATGTGACTGATCAAATGCTCTCCTGGCCAGTCTTCCACAATTCATAAATTTCAGCTCATTCAAAGCTCAATTTGTCCATATCCTGAACTGCACCAAGTCCTGTAGACATACATTGATTCCCATTTGTTTTTGTTTTAAATTACTCATCCTCGTTTTCAAATCTATTCATACCCTTCTCTAACTCTGCATCCTCCTCTAACCTTAAAAGCCTCCACCTTACATGCTCCCATCCTTGCCTGCAGGTAGCCAGCCCGGACTGCTGCTGCCCTTGCTGAGATGGTGCAATCAGGGGTTGTGCCTTCGGGGCCCAGAGATGCTGGGGACTGTCCTCCATGTCCATCTGAAGTCTCCTCGAGTGAATGTCAGCACTCCTCCATAAGCCATTGCAAAGCATCTCATGGAAACACTAGGAAAGACAAGGACACAAGGAAAAAACAAAAAAGGAATGCACAAGGGTGATTAGTGTATTTTTGTACCCACTGTTCTGTGATTATGAATATATGAATTTGGACGGAAATACGGACCAAGATTTTACATTCAGTGTGCGTGGGTGGGCCCGACACCCCTGAGCGTAAAATGACATGCGATATTTTGTTCGCCGGGTACTAGCTGATAGCTGAAAGGCTATTAAGGCCATTAATGAAGTAATTCATTTCAATTTAACGCTGCCCATTCAACCTACAGTTAGTGGGCAGGCAGATAAGCTAAGCAGCCTTTATGTTTTTTAAGATACCTCATCCACGAGCAGGATGAGGCCTCCTAAAGCTTTTCTGAATTAAATAAAAAGTTTTTCTGAAAAACAAAAACATTTCCCATCTCATGTGACACAGTCACATAAAGGGACATGTTTCATTACATTTTTATTGCATTTATTTATTTTTTTCAAAAGCACTTCAATCTCCCTGAGGCAGCTCCGTGCCTCGGAGATTGAAGCGCTTTTTCATGCGCATGCACGGAGGACCGCTGGACCCGACTCTCCCTCCTCCACCTGCCCGTACAGGTTGCGAGCGCTACCACTCACCTATTACACTGGGCGAGCCTTAGTTGGCCCACCTGCGTAAAATGGTGGTGTGGAGCCGATCACGGGAAAACTGCTGTCGAGCCTGCCTGTGCGGGAAAAATTCAGGCCATGTATTTTGCATTGGCTTTTATTTTTGTATTGTAAACAAGAAGACAAAGTGGTGGTCAAGTGGAAAGGCAAGGGGTTGGTAAATGGGGAATTTTGACTAAGGCATTTATAGAAATTATAGTTTTGTTAAATGTTGGTCTGTACCTTTATAAATAGTCCTGTGATGTAAGATCACATGATCTATGTAAACTAATGTGTTAGCAGCGCAGGCTCCCTCCTTGGCTTGTGCAGAGATGGAGATGGAGTTGAAAGCACACTTGTAGTTGCACATATGGTGGGAAGAGAAAGCCCAAGAGATCCAACAATCTGCTGATCATCAGGACATGCAACCACCGGGCCATCCATAGACCAAGGTCAAATGGACATTACTCACAGGATGCTGTTTCTCTTCTTCAGGAAGACAATGCCATCCATTAATGCTGGAAAGAACATTTTCAACAACTCTTCAACTGTGAATCCACAATGGCAGCTGATACTCTCCAGGCTACCCCCCATTACCCTGTGGTAGAATCCATGGGTAAACAACCATTGATGGAGAGCTGCAATGAGCAATCAAACTGAAGAAAAACAATGAAGCCTGTGGCTCCGATGGTTTAAAGCTGGAAAACCTTTTGCTCACATCAAGGCTCCTTACACTCATTCTATAGATTTGGGAGGAAAAAGAGCTTCCCCAACTTCAGGAATGCATCAATTGCAACAATATTCAAGATGGAAGATAAATCACGCTGTGGAAACCATTGAGGTATTTCCCTCTTGTCCAAAACAGGGGATATCCTGACATACATTTTCCTGACTCACTTAACCACTGTGGCTGTGGATATGCTCCCAGGGACACAGTGCGGTTTTAGACCTTCCAGAGGAGCCTCTGACATGGTCTTTGTTGCCAGTCAAATCCAAGGAAAATGCCAAGAACAAGACCAGGAACTGTTCATTGTATTCATCGACCTGATCAAAGCATTTGACTCAGTAAATTGCGAGGCTCTGTGGACAGTGCTCTAGAAAATTAGAAGTCTAAGAAACTTTATCACAATCCTTCATTTGCTTCATGAAGCTATGACTGAAACTGCCCTGAGTAAGAGATCTAAAACAGAATCCCTCCAAATCCAGACTGATGTCAAGCAAGGCTGTGTGATTGCCTCATACTGTTTACAATCAACCTGACATTCACTTCATCAAAGATCAACTGCCCTCTGGTGTGAGTACTAAATAACACCTAGATGGAAAACTCTTTAACCTCAGTCACCTCCAGGCCAAAACTAAAGTGATCAACATAAACAATCATGATCTACAGTTTGTGGATGTTATGACCCAACCTTTTGGTTAAGCTGAGTTATTTAACAAATCCCAGAAGGAAACCTTAAACAACTGCCATAACCTATATTTTTAAGTAGCATGTTTGAGATGCAGCTCTAAATTCAGGAATCAGACCATCAATTCTCGAGAGGTTTTATATTAAACTAAATGAAATATTTTATTAATTTACATAGGTTAAATATATACACATAGCTACAAATTATTACTATCATAACTTTTTAACAAATTCCCAAACTAATCTCCATTAAAGCAACAGCAACCCATAGAGTTAACCAGACACAAGGCAAAGCATTTTCACCTTATGAATTCAAAATGAGGTTCCTTTCGCTTTGGTTTCTGTGGAGACAGTGGTAGGCTTACAGCTGCTTTGATCTTATATTGCCTCTGCCCTGCATACACAAAAATTGCTGAAGTTATACCTAGCACAGCGCATTAAATGTAAATTCTCATTGCAACACCAGCCTCTTCTAACAATAAAACCACTTTCATTGTACCAATTTTATTAGTAATATAAACATATTGCTTGGTCTCTGCTAGCTAGGTGCCAGATTTCACATGCCTTTTTGAATTCTCTATTCAAAAAACGCAAATGCACTCTAACTCTCTTATATCACAAAACTAGTACAAATCAAAGCACCCAGACTATCTGGCTTTAATCTAATTAAGACACACCCACAGACTGAACCTCTATTTTAAAAGAAAAATATTTTCCAATAACATGATATACATTAATAGCTTCATGAGAGTGGATGGCTGTAGTGTTTGTTCTCCACTCTGCACCACATTTGCAAGCAACTCTCAGCCTCTTCAATTCTGCATACAAGAAACTCAGCCTGTCCATGAATGTTGTCAAAACAAAACTCATATCAACCCACACCTGGTCAGCCAAATATTGCACCCCCCATTGCACATGGGATACAGGGTAATTTGATAAGGTGGATTCAAAATTGGCTTAGTTGTAGGAGACAGAGGGTGATGACAGAAGGATGCTTTAGTGACTGGAAACCAGTGTCCAGTGCCATACCACAGGGATCTATGCTGGGTCCCCTATTATTTGTTATTTATATAAACAACATAGATGACTATGTGGGAGGTAGGATTAGTAAGTTTGTGAATGACACAAAGATTGGCCAGGTGGTTAACAGTGAGGCGGAGTGTCTTGGGCTGAAGGACAGACTCTGGAATATGTTGAGCAATTCTCATACTGGCAGCCATCCCTCTCGAAAGACCAGCGAAAGGAAAACACTGGTCATCGTCAAACAAGACGAAGATCTATGGGTCTTAAACAGTGTCCACGCAATAGTTGAAAAGGTCGCTGCTGGGGTCATTGGGGATGCCAAGGAGATCCAACACTTGATCAGCTACACCAACTCAGCCTTCTACAAACTATGGCAGCAATTGTTTGGCAAGACCTCCGCTAGACAACAAAATTTCTAGTACACAAATCAGCTGTTGTCACCACACACCTTTACTGCAGTGAAAACTAGGGTTGGATCATCCCAGATTTGCACAAGGTGCAGTAACGCGTGGGATAAAGGATGTCTTGGATGGAGTGGATTTCTTGAAATGTGTACAGGAGAACTTTTTAGGTCAATATGTAGAGAGTCCAACAAGGGGCTGCACAGTGCTGGACCTAATTCTGGGGAATAAAGCCAGACAGGTGGCTGAGGTTGTGGTGGGTGAGCATTTTAATGATAGCGACCACAACATGGTACAGTTTAGGTTTGTTATGGACAAAGAAATAGACAAGTTGCAAAAAAATGTTATGGACTGGGGGGAGAGCAGAATTTAGTAAAATAAGGCAGGATCTGGCCTAGGTAGACTGGGAAGAGCTACTTGTGGGGAAATCTACAGAGGAGCAGTGGGGGGGGGGGGCATTCAAAAAGGAAATGGGGAGTGTACAGGCTCAACATGTTCCCTAAAGGTTGATAAGAAGGATTAATAAGCCCAGAGAACCATGGATGACCAGAGACATTCAGGTTATGATAAGAAGGAAAAGAGAGGCTTTTAGCAGGTACAAGGAAAGCAAATCAGCAGAGACATTAGTGGAATACAGAAAGTGGAGGGTGGAGCTTAAGAAAGCAATTAAAAGAGCAAGGAGGGGATATGAGAAAGCTCTGGCTGGTAAAAGTAGGGAAAATCCCAAGATATTTTTTAAATATATCAATGGGAAGAGGATAACCAGGGAAAGATTAGAGCCAATTAGGGACCAAGGAGGCAATCTATGGGTGGAGCCAGATGACGTCTCTAGGGTGTTGAATGAATACTTCACATCCACCTTCACCTAAGAGAATGAGGATGAATGTATCGAGCTCTGGGGGAGAGACCATGAGGTTCTTAAACAACTTGATATAGGGTGTGACAATGTATTGGAGATGTTGGCAGGCTTAAAAGTGGACAAATCTCCAGGTCCAGATGACTTGTGTCCTAGGCTGCTAAGGGAGGCAAAGGGAGGTGATCGCAGGGGCTCTGACACAAATTGTTAATTCCTCTTTGGCACTGGGGGAGGTGCCAGAGGACTGGAGAACAGCTAATGTGGTTCCACTATTTAAGAAGGGTTGAGGAGATAAGCCAAGGAACTATAGGCCAGTGAGTTTCACATCAGTGGTAAGGGAAACTATGGGAGAAAATTCTGAAGGAGAGAATCTATATCCACTTGGAGAGGCAAGGTTTGATCAGGGATAGTCAGCATGGCTTTGTCAGAGGGAGGTCCTGCCTAACAAATTTGATTGAATTTTTTGAGGAGGTGACCAGGTGTATAGATGAGGGTAGTGCAGTTGATGTAGTTTATATGGATTTCAGTAAAGCCTTTGACAAGGTCCCACATGGGAGACTTATAAAGAAGGCAAATGCACATGGGATACAGGGTAATTTGATGAGGTGGATTCAAAATTGGCTTAGTTGTAGGACACAGAGGGTGATGACAGAAGGCTGCTTTAGTGATTGGAAACCAGTGTCCACTGGCGTACCACATGGATCTGTGCTGGGTCCCCTATTATTTGTCATTTATATAAACAACATAGATGGCTATGTGGAGGGGTAGGATTAGTCAGTTTGCGAATGACACAAAGATTGGCCTGGTAGTTAACAGTGAGGTAGAGTGTGTTGGGCTACAGGAAGATATAGACGGGATGGTCAAATGGGCATATAAGTGGCAGATGGAATTTAACCCTGAAAAGTGTGAGGTGATACACTTTGGAAGGAATAATTTGACAAGGAAGTATTCAATGGCATGACACTAGGAAGTTCTGAGGAACAAAGGGACCTTGGCGTGCGTGTCCATAGATCTCTGAAGGTGGAAGGGCACGTTAGTGGGGTGGTGAAAAAGGCATATGGGACACTTGCTTTTATCAATCGAGGCATAGATTACAAAAGTAGGGTGGTCATGTTGGAGTTGTATAGAACCTTGATGAGGCCACAGCTGGAGTACTGTGTGCAGTTCTGGTCGCCACATTATAGGAAGGATATGATTGCACTGGAGGGGGTGCAGAGAAGATTCACCAGGATGTTGCCTGGGATGAAACATTTAAGTTATGAAGAGAGGTTGGATAGACTTGGGTTGTTTTCGTTGGAGCAGAGAACACTGAGGGGCGACCTGATTGAGGTGTAGAAGATTATGAGGGGCATGGACAAGGTGGATAGAGAGGAGCTGTTCCCCTTATGTGAAGGTCAGTCATGAGGGGACATAAGTTCAAGGTGAGGGGCAGGAGATTTAGGGGGGATGTGAGGAAGAACTTTTTTACCCAGAGGGTGGTGACGGTCTGGAATGCACTGCCTGGGAGGGTGGTGGAGGAGGGTTGCCTCACATCCTTTAAGAAGTACTTGGATGAGCACTTGGCACGTCATAACATTTAAGGCTATGGGCCAAGTGCTGGTAAATGGGATTAGGTAGGTAGGTCAGGTGTTTTTCACTTGTCGGTGCAGACTCAATGGGCTGAAGGGCCTCTTCTGCACTCTGTGAATCTGTCTTACCCGCTAAACACAATGGTGGGATTTTACGCTGTATTGTCACATTCCCAACACATCCAGCCTCATTAATAATGCACTCCCGGCAAACATATCGAATTGCTGACAGGGTGGTCTCTGAATCGCCCACTCTGCCCTCACCTCAAGCCTTCAGTAGTCCAGGTACCATATTTAAAGTGTGCCACTGCATAGATCTAGCACTCTCTAAGGGATCGAATCGGAAGCTGCTGCAAACTGATGAGTGCCAAAGGGAGGAAACATGCTGACCAAAATTTAGTGGCGCCTCCCTCGGGCACATACTGGAAACAGTGGAGGTTCGCCATGAAGTCCTCTACCCCTGCTCTGGGCAAAGACCAGCAAGCAAGGTCACCAATCCAGCATGGGAGGTAATGGAAGCAATGGTCAGTGCCAACGCCATACAAAAGATGATAGCCACCTGGTGCCGAAAGAGGATGAACGATCTCTTCCATTTCCAGGGTAAGTGACTCTTGTCATTCTCAACTCACACACCCACAAGCACATCACACATCCACAGGGATCTCACTCACTGCCAGCTCAAGGGATATTCACTCATTCACACACCTTCGTCTGTGTTGTGGATCATGTCCTCATCCTGTCTATGGCACCAGTCACCACCCACACATGCCAGCAATCCTTCTCACCTGGCCTGGCAGGCATCATGCTTACACTCTCTCCATCTCTGATCATGCAGGACAAGCTGGCACACAACACAAGAGGGAGAGGTCGCAGACTGGTGGAAGAATGACCAACATCAAGGTCCTCACACACTTGGAAAATAGTCATCTGATTAGCTGGTGATGATCTGGAACATTCCAGTACCAACAGTGAGGTTGGCAGTGGTCAACCAAGTGAGCGCCCGGCAGTGCAAAATCCACCAGGCAACCATGCTGTGAGCGATGTGTCCTGTTTCACTGGCATGAACTTCTTACCTCTCCTTGCTTTCACAAGCACATCTAGGAAGCGGCGGCGAGGTTCACTACCCAAGCCCCAAAGACACATTGGAAGAAGAATCTAATGACACCCTAATTGAAGACCCATCACAGTGCTCACCCACACCCTCCACCAGCGCAGAGACACACAACTTGGTGGGGCCTAGATCTAGAGCAGGCTCGGGTTCACAATCTGGTGGTTGCCGAATGGTTATGTGTCTGCAGCAGGAGGAGGCAGGTTCAGCCGAGCTCCCCAACACTCAGAGGACTGCTGGGGAAGAGGCATCTGTGAGGTCCGAGTCTGGATTCGGCCTTTCAACTCATCCTGGAGAGTCAACAGAAGACGGGGGAGCATCAGGCAGAGCTGTTGGAAGTCCTCAACAAAGTGGCTCGTGAGTCAGAGGAGCATGCCTGCCTGCTCTCTGATGAAGTGGTGCCCACATGTGCACGTGTGGAGGTCTCTATGGGAAGAATAGCAGTTGCCATGGAGACCCTGGTCTAGCAGAATGCATGGGTGAACACATGGGTCACTTTATAATCTGAAAATCTATTCACTTTCACTGAATAATGTGTAATGTTGTCTTTCAGCTTGATTGACAGGCTTTGTGAGTCCTTCCACTGCATCTCCCTCCACTAGCAGTTTAGCTGCACACAGACGGACCATGGGTAACTCTTGAGGGAGAAATGTCTGTATGGCAGGGCCTTTTGGAGCCTTGTGCAAGCACTCTCCCATGCATGCAGAGCCTTCATCGATCACACCCATCTCAATGTCCCGAGCATTTTCAAGCCTGCTGAGGTTCTGTTTCAGTTATCTATCTGAACTGACCTGCATCTCTGCCCACCCACAGATCCAACATGAAGCTCTGCTCACTTTTCATTTTGACAACAATGGTCTTGTCAGATTTTTGCTCAGCTCCCCTGTCCTTTCCCCTCCCCAAGTTATCCATGTCCTTTCCCCCATCACTGTTGACCCCCTGTCATCACCTTCTGCTTACCAACCTGAGTCCTTGTCATTCAAGGATGTCCAGGTGAACGTGCACCTTCCCTACCTTCCTGAAAATTCCGCCCCATCCACACTGATCTCCCTGACCTCCTCCTTTCTACTCCCAGGATCTGTGTCTACCTCCGAGTCCCCACCAACCTCGCCAATGCTTCAATTGCTACTGATGCTCCCTCACCCTTCTACCCTTTTGGCTTTCTCTGTCTCCCTCCAGACTCATTATTCCCTCCTACCACACCCACCCTCAATTTACTCCCCAGGAGGCAGTCATTGTCTCCACGGACCCCTCTCTTGCACATTCACCTGGGTTTCCCCAACACCTTATTCCATCCTCCACTCTTACTCCTTCTTCCCCCCAGAATCTTTCCCCCTCCAAACTCCTTCCCCTTTCAAACTGACCCCCACACTAAACTCCTTCCTCCTTTTGAACTCCATCCTCCGCTGGATAACTTCCCCCTCCAAAGTCCTTCTCCTTTCTGAGCTCCCTGCTTCCCCCGGACACCCTCCTCCTGGACTCCTTCCCCCAGAACTCTCTCGCACCCCCCCCCCCACCCCTCCAGATACCTTCCCACCTCTGAACTCCTCCACCCCCTGAACTGATTCCATTACACCTTCCTCCTCCCTTACACCTATCTCCCCACTTGCCACATTCTGTCCTGCTTTACCATTCTCACCCGTACTCCCTCCCCCTCCCAGTCTCACACTCTCTGACACCTTCTTCCCCGCCCTGCCAATCTCGCTGCCCCCCAACTATCCACCCCCACACCCAGGTACACTTTCCTCTTCCCCTCACAACTGGACCTTTCCCTCCGCCCCCACCCCCTCGATCATCCATAGCAGCCCATGGCTAAGGCCATGATGTTCCAAAGCAGACCCGAGACATCAGCAGAGGCCTCCCACCTTCTGTGAGCTGCTTTGTGGCAGAGTGATGTCCATGAGAATCCACCCAGCATGGGATACATGTGTTCCTCCAGGGTCTGGTGTGGGGCTCCAGCATCTTCTGCTCCTCGGGTGTCCACAATCATTGCAGAGGCACTAGCAATAATCTTTCAATGTTCTCTAGATTCGGGGAGTGGGGTGATGCCAGAGGACTGGAGAATTGCAAAAATTACACCCTTGTTCAAAAAAAGGTTGGAAAGATCTGCCTTACAATTACAGACCAGTCAGTTTAACTTCAGTGGTGGGGAAACTCCTAGATACAATTATTTAGGATAGAATTAATAGTCACATGGAAAAATTTGGACTGATTGGGAAGAATCAGCATGGATTTGTTAAAGCAATATTGTGGCTAACTAATTTGCTGGAGCTTTTTGAAGAGGTAACAGAGATGAGGGCAAGGCCTTTGATGTGGTGTATATGGACTTCCAAAAGGCCTTTGATACAGTGCTACACAACAGACTTGTAAGGAAAGTTATAGGTCATGGAATAAAAGGGACACTAGCAACATGGATACAAAATTGGCTGAGGAATAGGAAATAGAAAGTAATGCTAAATGGGTATTTTTTTTGGTTGTAAGAAGTTTTGTAGTGGAGTTCCCCAAGGGTCAGTATTGGGACCCTTGCTCTTCCTGAAATATATAAATGACCTAGATCTTGTTCAGGGGACAATTTCAAAGTTTGCAGATGACACAAAACTTGGGAGAATTGTAAACTGTGAGGAGGACAATGTAGAACATCAAAAGGCCATTGACACATTGGTGAAGTGGGCAGATAGGTGGCAGATGAAGTTCAATGTGGAGAAGTGTGAGGTGATACACTTTGATACAAAGAACATGGAGAGACAGTATAAAATAAAATATACTATTCTAAAGGGCGTGCAGGAGCAGTGAGACCTGGGTATATGCACATAAGTTATTAAAGGCAGCAGGATAGGTAGAGAGAGCTGTTTCTAAAGCATACACTATTCTAGGCTTCATTAATAGGGGCATAGCATACGAGACTAGTGAGGTTATGATGAACTTATATAAGACACTGGTTAGACCTCAGCTGGAGTGTTGTGCAAAGTTCTGGGTGACACATTATAGGAAAGATGTGAACACATTGGTGAGAGTGCAGAAGAGGTTTACGAGAATGGTTCCAAGGATGAGACACTTCAGACATGAGGGAAGATTGGAGAAGTTGGGACCGTTTTCCTTGGAGAGGAAAATGCTGAGAGGAGACTTGATCGAAGTTTTCAAAATAATGAGAGGTCTGGACAGAGTAGATAGGAAGAAACTGTTCCTGCTCTGTGAGAACTAAAGGGCACAGTTTTAAAGTCTTTTGCAAAAGGAGCAAATGTGAGGTGAGAAGAAACTTTTTCACACAGCGAGTAGTTAGGATTTGGAATGCACTGCCTGGAAGTGTGGTGGAGGCAGGTTCAATTGAGGCATTCAGGAGGGCATTGGATAATTATCTAAATAGAAACAATGTGCAGGGTTACAGGACAAAGGCAGGAGATTGATACGAAGTTAGAATGCTCAAAGAGCTGGCGCAGTCACGATGGTTGAATGGCCTCCTTCTACACTGTAAACATTCTGTGATTCTGTGATTTGAGCAAGGCCCTAACGGTAAGTCTTGGCTTCTGCATGTCACACTTGTTCAGACATGTTCTAGGCTGACTGTTTTCCCACTAGCATAACTGTAAATCTGTCATGGGGGGATGATTCTGGTCAGGCCTTACTCTGCATCCCATTAGTGGAATGCAAAGTGGGTTCACTGCAGGGCTCCATTGGGATTCGCGTTCCTTCATGGCGGATGCCATTGCATTATCCCACTGTGCGTTCATGCCAATGTGAAACTGATTTTTGACGTTCTCACCATATTGTCCCCTCCCACCTGCCCTGGACCATGCATCAGCTACACATAAGAATGCTAGGGAAATTCCATCAGTAATGCCTCCACTGTATGCTTTGGATTCAATGGGAGGACCATCGAACAAACACTAGTATCCATTTTGAAGCCAGTTCTAAAAGCCCCTTAACAACCAAGAAATGGGCACTACAGAGTTCAGTTTTGCTCCCAGAGTGCCTACTTCAAATTTCTCTCATTGCTTCAACAAGGGTTTGAACATTTTCTTCAGCACCTGTGATACATACCACCACACTACATATCATGTTGTTATTATTAACCTTTTATACTTCTACATACCGGCTTACAAGTAGTTGTTCCTATTTAGCTTTTAAATTGTGCATGGCCTGTGGTACAGAACTAAACAGTTTGATCATTGTGTAAGGAACATCAATAAAGTACAATGCATTTTTCCTGCTATTTTTCCCAAGAGTCATCCAAAGTTGGAAGTTCACAACTATTTCTGGTTGACAACCAGAAATAACCACAACTGGTTCACAAACAGTGGAAGTGGTGGTGTAATGGTATTGTCACTGGACTCGTGATCCAGTGTAATTCTCTGAAGACCTGGGTTTGAATCCCACCACAGCACATGGTGAAATTTGGATTTTAAAAAAACACCCAAAAAATCTGGAATTAAAAGTCTAATGGTAACCATGAAATTATTGTTGTAAAAACCCATCTGGCTCACTAATGCCCTTTAGGGAAGGAAATCTGCTCTGCTTACCTGGTCTGGCCTACATGTGACTTTTGGCTCACAGCAATGTAGTTGACTCTTACCTTTGGCTTTGCAACTCAGTTGAATCAAATTGCTACAGAAAATTGGATAAGGAATGAGACTGGACAGACCAGCAGGCACAGACCGAAGCACTGGAAACAACATTGGCAAACTCAGCCCTGTTGACCCTGGAAAGTTCTCCTTACTAACATCTGGGATTGGTGCCAAAATTGGGAGTTCAGCTGATATTGTTGTACTCACAGAATCATACATTAGAGGTAATGTGCTGGAACCACTGTCACCATCCCTGGGTATGTCCTGTCCCATCAGCAGGACAGGCCCAGCAGAGGTGGTCACACAATGGTATACATTTGGAAGGGCTCTGGGAGCCCTCAACATTGACTCCATACCCCATGAAGTCTCATGGCATCTGGTCAAACATGGGCAAGCAAACCTTCTGCTGATTACCATGTACCGCCTTCTCTTAGCTGAAGAATCAGTGCCCCTCCATGTTAAACACCACTTGGAGGAACCACTGCAGGTGGCAAGGGCACAGAATGTATTCTGGGTGGGGTTCTTCAATGTCCAGCACCATCAGTGGTTTGGTAGCACCACAGCTGGCCAAATCCTATATGACATAACTGCTAGGCTGGGTCTGTGGCAAGTGGTGATGGAACCAACAAGAGGGAGAAACATACTTGACCTCATCATCACCAACCTGCCTACCGCAAATGCATTTGTCTATGACAGTATCGGTAGGAATGACCACCGTACAGTCCCCCTGGAGACAAAGTCCCATCATCACATTAAGGATACCCCCCATCGTGTTGTATGGCACTACCACTGTGCTAAATGGGATAGATTTTGAACAGATTTAGCAACTCAAGACTGGACATCCATGAGATGCTGTGGGCCATCAACAACAGCAGAATTGTACTCGAAAACAATCTGTAACCTCATGGCCTGGCATATCCCCCACTCTACCAATACCATCAAACCAGGCGATCAACCCTGGTTCAATGAAGAGTGCAGGAGGCCATGCCAGGATCAGCACCAGCCAGACCCAAAAAAAACTCAATGAGGCATCAACCTGGTGAAGCTACAACTCAGGACTACTTGCATGCCAAATAGCAAAAACAGCAAGTGATAGTCAGAGCTGAGCGATTCCATAACCAGTGGATCAGATCTAAGGTCTGCAGTCCTGCCACACCCAGTCATGAGTCGTGGTGGGCAATTAAACAACTCAGTGAAAGAGGAGGCTCCACAAAGTCCCCATCCTCAGTGATGGGGAATGCATGTGTAATGATCTCCAGCCAGAAGTGCTGAGTGGGTGATCCATCTTGGCCTCCTCCAGAGGTCCCCAGCATCACAGATGCCAGGCTTCAGCCAATTCAATTCATTTCACATGACATAGGAAACAGCGGAATGGATGCTGCAAAGGCTATGGGCCCTGACAATAATCAGGCAATAGTACTGAAGACTTGTGCTCCAGAATTTGCCGCACCCCTAGCCAAGCTGTTCCAGTACAGCTACAACACTGGCATCTACCTGGCAATGTGGAAAATTGCCCAGGAATGTCCTATACACAAAAAGCAAGACAAATTCAACCCGGCCAATTACCACCCAATCAGTCTGCTTTTGATCATCAGTAAAGTGATGGAATGGGTCATGAACAGTGCTATCAAGTGGCACTTGCTTAGGAATAACCTGCTTTCTGACACCCAACTTGGGTTCCACTATGGTCCCTCAGCTCCTGACCTCATTACAGCCTTGGTTCAAACATGGATAAAAACGCTGCACTCCAGAGGTGAGGTGAGAGTGACTGCCCTTGACATCATGGCAACATTTGACCGAGTGTGGCATCAAGGAGCCCTGGAAAAATTGGGGTCAATGGGAAGCAGGGGGAAAACTTTCCGTTGGTTGGAGTCATGTCTAGCACAAATGAAAATGGTTGTGGTTGTTGGATGTCAATCATCTCAGCTCCAGGACTTCAATGCAGGAGTTCCTCAGGGTAGTGTCCTTGGCCCAACCATCTTTGCTGCTTCATCAATGACTTTCCTTCCATCATAAGGTCAGAAGTGAGGATGTTCACTGATTATTGCACAATGTTCAGCATCATTTGCGACTCCTCAGGTACTGAAGCAGCCCATGTCCAAGTGCAGCATGACCTGGACAATATCCAGGCTTGGGCTGACAAGCGGCAAGTAACATTCACCCCACAGGAGTGACAAGCAATGACCATCTCCAACAAGAGATAATCAAATCCAACCCTTTTGACATTCAATGGCACTATCATCACTGAATCCCTCATTATCAACATCCTGAAGTTTACCATTGACTAGAAACTGAACCATATATATACTATGGCTACAAGAGCAGGTCAGAGGCTAGGAATTCTGCGGTGAATAACTCAGCTCCTGACTCCTCAACATCTGTCCACCATCGACAAAGCACAAGTGAAGAGTGTGACGGAATACTCTCCCCCTGCCTGGATGAGTGCAGCTCCAACAACACTCAAGAAGTTAAACTCCATCCATTACAATGCAGCCCGCTTGATTGGCACCCCATCTACAAACATTCACTCCGTCCACCGCCAACGAACAGTGGCAACAATGCGTATCATCTACAAGATGCACTGCAGTAACTCATCAAGTCTCCTTCCATGGTATAATCCAAACCCATGACCGCTGCCACCTAGAAGGACAAGGGCAGCAGGTACATGGGAGCACCCCTCCAAGCCACTCATCATCCTGTCTTGGAAATACATCACCGTTACTTCACCGTCACTGGGTCAAAATCCTGGAACCCCCTCCCTCACTGCACCGTGTGTGCACCTACATCACATTGACTGCAACTGTTTAAGAAGGCAGCTCAACACCACATTCTCAAGGGCATTTGGGATGGGCAATAAATGCTGGCCTAGCCAGTGACGTCCATATCCGATGAATGAATAAAAAAAATCTATTGCAGCCTATGTTCTTGCTGACCTACTCAGACCATCTCTGTGGTTAGGCACTTCAAAGCTTACAAAACCACAATTAATGGGGACTGATGATTTGACTGATGTTGTCTTACAATTGCAAAAGTTAAATCAGCAAAGAAAGGAATTTCAGCTCCACTGACCATTTAAGTAGAAACAAACTGCTTCCCTTCTGTTTCACAGACAGGAGCTTCTCAATGCTGAGACGGCTTTTAGATGTTTTAAGAGGTTTGGCAGATAACCTCCTGCCTTTTTTCACAGGATACTTTTAAGGTAATTTATGAGAGATGCAAGATCCTAATCAAAAGGCAGACATTCATTTAATGTCAGCTTCTGAAGCTTCCAGAGTTTCCTGAGTGCATTCCCAGACTTTTAATGTTCTTTTAATGGAGTGAAATTGACACAACTGTTAGCCAATGAATTGGAGGTGGGACAGTTTTACTTTACAGAGTGGAGGATAGTTATGCTATACAACCTGATCCTTTCTCCAGCAAATTGCTGTGAGTGGACTACAGTCACACTATATAGATTATGTGAATAAAATCAATCCTAATCATTTGCAGCAGTGAAATTCCACGTGTGGATGACCTAATCATTTTCATTTTAGCCAGGTTTTGTGATGTCACTATATGCAGCCATTAATTGCAATGCTGCAGGTGGGACTTGATTCCTGTAAATTGAATCATTTTGCAACTCTCTTCATTACTGGGACTTCATTTATTTTTGCCTTGAGCAGTCTTCCTTACTGCAAAAGGTGTCCTTGGACGCTTTTACTTTGCAGATTGTTGTTTGGTTCGTTAATCCAAATCAGCTAAATTCTGAGACTGGAAATCCTGATCCTAATTGTCCAAGAGGATGGACAATATTGTGCTGGTTTATGCCCTTGATCAAATGGGGACTTTTTAAAATATTCAAATCAGGAACACAATTAAGACCTAAATGATCACAATGTGAACAGTTACCATTAATTGGCTATTAATCAGATGTAAATGGTCCCCAATACACTTCTATTGCTAAGCTGCCAAAAAACAATGGATGCGTACCAACAAATAAGCTTGTTAGGGAATTTAATATGCACTACTGAGAATCAAATATCACTTGTCTGTTTATGATCATTGCAAGTCTTTAAAGCGGCTGCCATTATTTTCTATGAATGGACTACTTTTCTACTTTTCTTCACTTTTCTACGCTGGAGTTGCTGTTTGATCCTCTGCAGCCACGTTAATTTAGCTTATCACTGCTTGGTTCTTTTATCACTGAAGCAAGCACACTTGTTTCATTATTTTAAGTGGAGCACAACTTCTTGTTTACAAAATTACATTTTTATTTTGCCCTTTTATTTGAATAGCTTTTAAATCTCGTTTAAATTAAATCAGTATAGAAAGTGTAGTTTTACAATACTTAATGAATGTTGAACTTTTCAATTAAATTGTTTCTGCAATGCTCGGCTTTCCTTTGAAAAGATTTAAGGGCTGATCTTGAATAAATTTGTCTCTCTATCTCTACACCATAATCTGTGTCCTCTCATATTTAACCTCTGATGTCTAAGATGCCATAACCTTCGCTCTCTAGCAAAAACCTGTAGGTCTGACAATCTACTGCTATGTACAGAGGTAAATGTCATAATTTTGAGATTACCATTCACACATAGAACTTTGAAATATTTATTTTCCACACTCTGTGAACTGATGTTTTGTCATTACTTTCCTAAGTGACTATATTCTTATATTATGCCTTCTGTGTCACAAAAATATAATAATGTTCATAATATTACTCTGGTTTATTGTAAAGTAGGTTTATGGGTGTGAGTGTAGTTGGTTCTATCTGTGTGATTTAATTACCTTGGAGTCAGGTAGACTGCAAGCTTGAAATTGTCAAAAGAAGTTGGGTGTAGAAATGTACTTGAAATGCTCATGAGTAAATGTGGATGGGATATTAGTATGTAAGATGTGAAAGGAATTTGCATTTTTAGATAAGTGAAGGGGTTGTTTGGGTTTCAAAGGGATTTTAGGATGTTTACAACTAGCCAAATAAGTAAGGCTAACCAGTGTGTTAATTTTTCCCAAAGATTACTGACAATATTGGCATCAAGAAAGATTTTTATACTAAGGGAAACGTAAAGTTTCAAAAGACATTTGGAACAATGGAATTTACATATTGAATAGAGAAACACATATATGAAGGAAAAGGTAAGGCTATATTGCGAGGCCATGTAAGATCTAACACGAGTTTGTGAAATAGCCTTCAAGAAGCCTCCAGCCATTTGTGAATACGTCTACTGTGTCCAGTAACTATAGTTGGAGGTAAGCTTTTGGGAATTCCACTGTCAAATGGATACTATGCTAACTTGCTGGCTTTTTTTAAAATTTAAAATCTATTTTGGGCTGTTGCCTTAAAGGTCCTGTGTAATTGTGGTCAGGTTAATTAGGAATATTAGGATTTGTTACAGTAGTAAGTAATTGTTGTCTTATGTATGTGCTTGAAATCTTTTCTTTTGTTCATAAATATTTTCATTTATTTTTAAGGTCTTAGTGGACTCATTGCTTTTGAATTCAGTACACACATCTCGTAATAAATACAAATTGCCAAACCATTGTGACAGCGTGGGCAAGTTTCCTTTGTGGATTTGATCCATCTGGCGCACATCATCTGCAAATCAGAACAACTGCTTTATCAAGGTCTGAACTTGAGCAAAAACAATAACTTGCATTTATATTGCATCTTTAACATAGAAAAGCAGTGCAAGGGATTTTGCAGTGATATAAGGAAAATGAATTGTCAAACCAATTAAAGAGAGTTTTGGATGAGTAGTCATTTTTGGATGTGATGCTGAATTATCACCTACAAGCCCTGTTCTCTACCATAAAGTCTACATGGTCTAATTATATAACCACCATCACTCTTTCCTTTTTTTCTAGATTTGCTTCTTGTGCCCTCCTTCTTCCTTAAAAAAAACCCTCCTCCAGGACTTTGGAACCAGCTGATTCTAATCACATGGGGCTGGATTTCCATTCGCAGACCTGCAGTTTTGAAGGCGGGGGGCTTGTACAACCCAATGACAGCTGGTACACTATCCACTCCAAAGCTACCTGAGATTTTATGGGGGGTAGCAGGAGATGTCGGGCGGCCCTGCCACCCTTGGACCTACCTGAAACCTTAAGCAGCCAATTATTGGCCACTTAAGGGCCTCATCCCACCACTGCTAGTATTTTATCCATGGTGGGGGGAGGTCTAAGCCATATGGGAAGCCATCAGCTTTAGCTGCATGGGCTACCATTGGGAAAAGGGGGGAATCTCCTTTGGGGATACCCTGGTCAATCGGAGGCACTGCCTATCAGGTCATGTCTCTCTGCTTTAATGCTCCCCCAAACTCTGCACCCTCCACTCTCTCTCACTGAGACCTCTGACCCTGGAATTACATGGGCTTCTTGGCATGATGAGGCTGCCTGTAATCCCAACAGTGCTGGGTGCTGCTGGGATTACAGAGCTACTGGCCATCCGATTGGCTGGTAGCTCTCAAAGCTGAAACTTCCTCCCGAGAAAGGGGCAGATGTCTTGCATTAGAGAGTTTAATGTTGCTCCCAGCATTAAAGTCCTGCGGCGCCGTCATCAGAAACATGGGTGGGCTTACCCCCTCCCCCACCTCCACAACATTTCAGCTGGGATAGGGGGAACAATACTGGCCAGTTAAATTCAGTCAATGATGGCATGTCTAACCTGATTCTCTTTAATTTGCCTAACATATTGCACCAGGTATAATCCTGAGATTATTAATCTTGTGGTTTTACAATTCAGTCTAGGGCCTAAGTCCTCAAAATTCTTCTGTAATATCTCATTTTTACACTTCCATATTGTATATCATAGGTTTCTTATGTGAACATTGGGCAGAATTTTCTGCCTACTGGGTAGGTGGGCCCGACCCAATCTCCGGCGGGCAGGGAGCTGATCCCCACCGGAGAAGTGGGCCCCACCACCAGTTTATGTGGGCAGGCCAATTAAGGCCCGCCCAGTGTGACGTCCGGCGGGAAGCGCTATGCGCTTCCTGTGTGGGCGTTTGGGGGGTGAGGGGGGATTCTCCAAAAGCGAGAGTGTGCTCTTTCGCACATGTGCATGAAAGAGCTAAGTGCTGCCTCAGGTAGATCATTTACACTTCTAAAAATATGAAAATTAGAAAAAAAAAATTCCCTAACATTTCCCCCTCATGTAACAATGTCACATGAGATGGGACATGTTCATAATTTACATTATAAGGTTTATTAAATTTTTTAATTCTCTACATGAAACCTCATCCCACCGGGGCTCCTGCCCTGCCCGCCAACCTTAAGGTTGGATGGGCAGGTCCTTTAATTATTTAAATGATCCTGTCAATGGCCTCATTTGGCCATTGACAGGTCGGCAGGCCCACAGCTGATTCTGCTGAGCCCCCGCTTTCCTGAAAATTTAAATGGGGCGGGATGAAGTTGGGGGTTTCCCTCGATGTCATCCCGCATCATTTTACGCGTCAGCGAGTGGGCTCCGCCCCCTGCTCGCCAACAGCAAAATTCTGCTCCATGAGTTGTGGATGGTTATTCACTGTTTTCAAAAGTCTTTCCTTCTGCTCCATTATGTCCCTTATTTTGGTTCTAAGCAGGAAAAATAATTTTCAAGGCCTGTCTCATGCATGAGTCATGATAGTAAGTCCCAGCAATAAATTGGAGGCAGTTTTAGTAATCTTGCCCCATGAATAGGTTAGGATTACATAGGATAAAGAACACAGAAACAGGCCATTCAGCTCATCCAGTTCATGCTGATGTTTATGTTCCACTTAAGCCTCTTCCCATCTTTTCTCATCTAAATCTACAATCATAACCATCTTTTCCTTCCTTCTTCATATGCTTGTCTAGTTTGCTCTTAAACGATTCTATATCATTCAGCTCAAACACTCCCTGTGTTGGAGTCCCACATTCTTACCTCTCTTTGGGTGCAGAAGTTTCTTCTGATTTCCCTATTGGATTTCTTGGTGACTATCTTACATTAGTGGCCTCAAGTTATGCTTTTCCCTACAAGAGAAAACATTGTTATTTGTTCTTAGCAGTTGGTTGATAGTGATAAGGGGTAGACATCCCAGCAAATTTACTTCTTCCTAACTCAGGGCCCTGATAACAATTGTAGGATAGTTTTATTACCCCAGTTTGGATGAGTTGACCCAGCACACACCTAGAACTTACATGGTCTGTGTGGCTCTGCTACTTACTGTATAAACTCATTGAACTTTCAGGGTAGCTTCACATAATTTTAATGTTAGTTAACAGCTTCTGTGATTTTGGAATAATTCTGGTCTCCTCATTATTAAGCAACACATTATGATTGAAACATTGTGATCAAAGTCTATAGCTTTGGAATTGTGTTGTGGAATAATAGAGACGCAGAGATAAAAAGAAAGGGATTTAGTTTTTTCTTTCTTCCAGTTCCCCACTGATAATGAAGTGGGGAGAGATGGGAAATTGAGGGAATGCACATTCCATCCATTTCTGCACTATAGCTATCTCTCCTCATATCTGACAGTGGCTGAGTATACATGCCCAAATATTATAATTATTTTGCTCACATTGAACATTTCCAAAGCCTACTGAGGGCTTCAAAAAATACATATTCCTACCCCATTGAGGGGGAATAAATTGTGTTTCATGCCAATGTCCATTTCAATAACTGCAAAAAGTGAAAGATCTTTCATGATTGCTTTGAACCAGTGCACAACCTATGCACATATTTTCATTTTATGCAAAATTGGTCCAGAAGTTCATATGATTGACTTAGGTTTACTCATCACCAGAGTCATCTGAGAGCACCAGTTATGTTGCAATTCTTGTCAATCTACATCGCAGCCACAAACTACATGTGAGAAAAGGAGGGTAAACAGCTTTATGCTAAATATGATTATGTTACTGAGAAACAAGTTAAAAAACAACTAAAATTGAAAATATTAAAGCTAGTTTTCAAACTATAGTAATCAGAAATTAGGCCCAAAATTTCCTGCTAACTCTCAGCTTTCAAACAGGTGTGCCTTATTAGCACTTTACCCATTTTGTGTCTGTTTTTATCCTTTAATCAAAATAACACCTCTTATGTCTCCAGTGGAAGAGTCCAGGCAAAGGCAGCATAACCTTAAAATTAGAGCTAGCTTATTCAAGAGTGAGCTCAGAAAGCACTTCTTCACACAAAGGCTAATGGAATTCTAGAATTCTCCCCCAGAGAAACTGTTAAGACTAGATTAATTGAAAATCCCAAAGCTGAGATTGATATATTTTTGTTAGGTAAAGGTAGGAAGGCTTATCGAACCAGGGCACATAGATGGAGTTAAGATACAGATCAACTGTGATCTGACTGAATGATGGTGTAGGCTCAAGGTTCTTAGTGGCCAACTCCTGTTCTTCTGTTCCTGTGAGTTATTAGTTACATTCTGTCCAGTGAGGGTGTTAAGCAGCAGTCCCTAAAGGGAACATAGGAGGCTGCTCAAAAAAAGCTGACAAAAAAGTTTTCAATATTAGTACTCAACCTGACCCTGCAAATAAAGACAATATGTGCCTTCTTCTGGGATTTCTCCCTTCCTTAACTGCCCTGCACAACTGGGCTCTGTAGCAAAACCTCTAGAGGCCAGTCATCCCCTCTGATCAATGGGCTACTCCAAAATTCCGAGTTGTCCACTAGCAGAATGTAAATGAGGCCTGATCGTGAAAATTATTTAAGCTTCCGATGGTTCAATCTGTCCACCTTCATGGTGGAATGGGTCACCTGAAAACTGAGACCAAAGAAGGATCTTAAATTAAGCAGAGGAGTCCATAGTGGGAAAGTGCTTCCAACACTACTGCATGATGATCAAACCTCACTTGCATAGAATATCAAGAATGAGACTCAAACTGCCAAAGATAGTCTATACAGAAAGTGCATACTGAGAGCAAACCGATGATATATTGAACACAATAAATTTTGTTTGAGGTTTGATAAACCCAACAGATGCAGGAAATGCTGAACAACTAGCAGACTTAAAGTTGTATTTTTATGCTTTAGTGCTCTCAGCATGGAGCTGTGTGCAATGGGAGTGCTTGTCATTATTATGGGCATTCAAACAGTATTTCCCAGGCATTAACATTAATGAATAGAAGAATGTGTGAATGATAAATAGGGCACATTGGCTTATGCACCCAGCAGGCACAGCTCTGTACCAGGTGTGCTAAGTTGTAAAATGTTAAACGCTTTATATATATATAGGAGCATTGGAGCAGGAGAAGGCCATTCAATTCATTGAGCCTGCTCCATCATTCAATACGATCATGGCTGATCATCCACTTCAATGCCTTTTTCCCACATTATCCCCATATCACTTTACGGGGAGAATTTTCCCCATGTCGGGTAGGCTAAGTGGGAGTGGGCGGGCCAATTAAGGCCCACCCAGCATATTTCTCGATTCCCAAGGATAACGGTAGTGGGCAGGCGACGACGGGAGTGCAATGACCGCCGGTTCCAATGGCGACCTGGCGGCCTCTTTAAATGAAGCGCTGGCAGCCTTTGCAATGCTGCTCACAATGGCAGGTAGAAGGGCTCACTCGGACGCTTCTGGTCAAGTCTGGAGGGTAGGCCACAGAGCAGGCCAGGCTAGAGGGTAGGGCAGTGGGGTAGTGTGCCCCTCATTTTTTAGAAGAGTGCTTAGCTGCCCTCCTGGAGGAGGTGGCAGCACGGTGGGAGGCCCTCGATCCTAGGGATGGGTGGAGGAGGCCCCACAACCTGACCAAAAGTGCCTGGGAGGAAGTGGCCGAAAGTGTGAGCTCCCATGATGTGGTGCGATGCACGTGGGTCCAGTGCCGCAAGAGATTCAACAACTTCCTGCACTCGGGAAAGGTGAGTACCATGTTGGCTGAGGTCATTTAATGCAGCCCTCAGTCTTTCTGCCCAACACACACCCCCCCGCCCCCCATAGTAATGGCATTGAATTCCTCATGGCATGTGCGTGGGCCAGCAGATATTGCTCATGCCTAGTTGACCCTGAGAGGGTTGTGCTGAGATGGATTCTGCACCCACAGCATGTGTGACACGGACACCCAGAGTACAGATTGAAATTTGCAACATGGGTTGACCATTGATTATGGAAGAATGAGCGCATACTAATCCGGGGGACAGGGATGCATATTGACATTGCCTCCACTTTAACTAATCAAATATCCTTGTTCTTGCTTTCAGCATCACCGGAGCAGGGCCAGGAGGAGGAGGCAGAGGGGCCCCCCTCTCACACCTGAGGCCCCTGAACAAATGGACTCACCAGCATCACACCATTACTGCCAGTCAGGCACCAACGCAGATACTAGCACCTCGGTGGGAATTAGATCTTTGGCTAGTGTCCTGGGGCACGGCGGTGAGGGCAATTCACACTCGCTTGAGGTGTGGGCAGAGACAGAGAATGCCCAGGGCGCCAGCAGTCGAAGAACTACAGGGGGTCAGGCACATGCTCAGTCGGTGGCTGATGATGTGCCTCTGGAGCTGTCCTTGAGGGAGCAGATGCTGAAAGTGCAGCAGAGTATGCGGGAGGATCTGGCAGAGATACAAGAGGCAATGCGTGGCACGGTGCCCGAGCTGGAGGAGTCCCACACGGAGCATCACCGATGCAATGAGCCTCATGGCCGAGTGCCATGCTTCCTCCATGGAGACCGTGGTGACTCTCATGGAGAGGCTCCCCCAGGAGAACAATCAGGGCTTCCTGGGGTTGTGCTCAGACCAGCAAGCCCTCACATCGGCATTGACCTCAGCTGGTCAGTGCCAGTGTGGGAGATGGTTTGAGTGCCAGTTTTCCCAGCTCGGTGCCCATCAATCTAGGATGGGCAGGGAGGTCTGAAGTGACCTCACGTCGGTGCAGCAGCTGCCTGTCGTCTCTGTGGGCTCCTCTCGGGGTGCTCCGGATGAGGGCAGCATCTCCTGCGCACCTCTGCCAGCGACCATGGAATCCAATGAGGCTGCGGCAACTGGGGAGAAGCCAGCTGTTGAACTGGCCGCTCCCTCCCAGGCGGGACCATCAAATGCTCCATGGGCCAGAGGACGATTGCCAAGGTCATTGAGGCCAACAGGACAGCACAGTGAGTAGGCTGTCTCAGATGCCAGTGCCAGTGAGGGGACAGCACCCAGACGTAGCATCCGTAAGCATAAATTCAAGGCACATTAGGCACACCACGGGTTTCTCACTGATGCTTTTATATTGCCCCCTCCTATTTCATTAAGACTTGGTGTGATTTGCAACACTTTTTTTTGGTTTCCGAACTTAATTTTGTTATATCATTACATTTTGATATGTAAGAATGGCTCAGGGTGATTCTTTACTTCTGCAGGTGAACAGGAACCCATGATATTATGAGTGAGTTGTTTGACATGGAGTTTCCTTGACCAGGGCATTAGTTAATGTTCCTAACCAGGCAGGTATCCAGTATGGAACCTGCAGCCCTGGCGTGTATTGGTGGTGTGCTAGCTGAAGGTTCTTTGGATTAAAGCCTCCCGGGTGTCCCTGTCTCCCTGGAGTATGCCCAGGTCATCATCTACCCCCTCAACATTCTCCTGTGCGTGCTCATTCACAGACTCACCGCTGGACACATCATGTGCAGCCAGAGCCACTGCATCTACATCTTCATTGTCCACTGCATCGCCCCTTTCAGTGTCAGATTGCGGAGAGCACAGCATGCAACCACTATCAGTGACACATGATCTGGGATACTGCAGTCGCCCTCTGAACAGCCCAGGCATCGGAAGCGCATCTTGAGAAGACTGATGGTTCTCTCCACCACAGCCCTTGTGGAGGCATGGCTCTTATTGTACCGCAGCTCAGCTTCTGTTCTTGCATGGCGGAAAGGCATAATGAGCCACCTTCTGAGGGGATAGCCCTTGTCACCCAGCAGCCATCCATCCAGCTGGGCTGGAGCACTGAAGAGCCCCAGCACTTGGGAGTGCCTGAGGATGTAGGCAACGTGGGAGCTGCCTGGGTACTTGCACAGACTTGTAGAATCAGCATCCTGTGATCACACACTATCTGCACGTTCATGGAATGGAAGGCCTTCCTGTTGACAAAGGTATCGGCCTCGCCTGCTGGTGCCTTGATGGCCACATGTGTACAGTCGATTGCACACTGGACACAGGGGAGGCCAGCAATTGCCACAAAGCCTCTGGCTTGCTGTGTCTGGCTGGCCTGGTCCCAGCGGTAGTGGGTGAAAGTCAATGCATGCTTGAACAGAGCGTCAGTCACCTGCTTGACACAAGTGTGGACAGCTGTTTGCGAGATTCCACAAAGATCCCCCACTGGAAAGAGCCACAGGCATAGAAGTTGAGGGCAGCTGTGACCATTAGCGCCACTGGCATGGAATGTCCACCCACAAAGTTGGGGAAGATCTCACGGCCTATCATCTGATAGATGGAGGTGACTGTCTCCCTTGAGAGACGAATCCTCCATCGACACTGCGCCTCAGACAAACTGAGGTAGCTGCTTCACCCCTGGCAGCAGGATAGTGGTGTCTTCTGCTGCCCCTTCCGCCTTGAAATTCCTGTTGGCCCTGCGCACCTTGTGCCTGCGCCTCTCTTCCCAAAGGTGGCTCCCCTGGAGGCTGAATGTCGACTCGTGGTCTCCTCCCCCTTCTGGCCCTCCCTTCCTCCTCAGAGGAGGTACCTCCAATGGATAGCACAGCTCCCATTCCCAGGCTATGGGAAGGCTTCCTGAAACCAGCAGACTCCAAAAATGACCTTTACTGTAGAGTCCTGACCTGAAGGCTGTTACTCCTATCCAAGCAGCTGGTATGTGTTTTGATGTATTCCTGCTCACCCACAAGTAACAGTAAGCTTCGCAATTAAATATCTAACTGATATCACTCATGACACCTCTCACCCCTCCTACCCCGCCCGTGGGTGAGGTTTATACAAATGTCTCCTACTCACCTGCCCATTGCGCCCGTGCAACATCCTGAAGATTGCATGGGCTCTTAACAGTTACAGACAATTGCTGCATCAAGGGCCTTAACTAGCAGATTAATTAATGACAGGTGCGCATCTGAGAACATCGCGTGCCCGCCCACTTAAATATCGCGATGGCGCATGGTGACGTTAGGACGCTCACCCAATGTCACTGCACCT
Source organism: Carcharodon carcharias (assembly GCF_017639515.1). NCBI lineage: Eukaryota > Metazoa > Chordata > Chondrichthyes > Lamniformes > Lamnidae > Carcharodon > Carcharodon carcharias. The sequence continues at coordinate 127,649,996 of NC_054467.1, read as the reverse complement.
CAATTTACACGTCAGCGTGTGGAGCCTGCTCCCGCATGCCAACAAGAAAATTCTGGCCTACGTCATTGCTATTTAGAAGTCTACCAATCTCTGTTCACAACATACTCAATGACTGAGTTTCCACAACCCTCTAGGGAGAGAATTCCAAAGATTCACAACCCTCTGAGTAAAGAAAAATCCCCTCACCTTGGTCGTAAGTGGCTTCCCCCTCATTTTGAAACTGTGTCCCCTTGTTCTAGTCTCCCCAACAAGGGCAAGCATCTTACCTGCATCTATCCTGCCTATCCCTTTAAGTATTTTCAGTTTCAGTAAGATCACCTTGAAACTCTGGAGAATACAGGCCCAGTTCCCCCAATCTCTATTCATATGACAGTCCTGCCATCCTGGGAAGTATGGTGAACCTTCACTGCATTCCCTCTATGGCAATAATATTCTTCCTAAGGGAATGGGGCCAAAACTGCACACAGTACTCCAGGTGCGATCTAACCAAGGGTCTGTACAACTGAAGCAAGACTTTGCCACTCCTGTACTCAAATCGTCTTGCAATAAACGATATGATACCATTAATCTTTCCAATTACTTGCCGCACCTGCGTGTTTGCTTTCAGTGGCTTATGACGAGGACAGCCAGCTCCCTTTGTATATCTACAGTTGCTAATCTTTCACCATTTAAGAAATATTCTGCACATCTGTTCCTTCTACCAAAATGGATAACCTCACATTTTTTCACATTATATTCCAACTGCCATTTTCTTGCCCACTCAATGAATCTGTCCAAATCCCCTTGAAGCCGCTTTGCATCTTCTTCACAACACACACTCCCGCCTAGCTTGTGTCATCTAGCTTAATGCAAATTTATGGCAAACACTTCCTGAATAGGTATAGCAAGTTAGATGTAAAATAATAAAACAATACATCCTCTGTCCTTTCCCAACAATATGCCTCAAACATACGTCAGAGGAGTAACCTCTGTCATAAAGATATTAGATAGGTTTCATCACTTGATGGAACTCTACTCAGCCTGAATCACCAGCTTTAGGAGAGAAAGGATGAAAAATGTTAATAATTTTCTGAGTATACCCATGCCCATTTTAAATTATTGTGAAAAGCAGAATTGTTGAGTATCAGAATCATTTTTGTTGTGGTAGCAAGCTGATGCAGCCTCTCGTTTTCTTGCACACATTATAGATAGATAAGGCGGGTGTTTCCACCAATTGCAGCATTTACAGACACGTGAGGGGGCTCACCAAATTAAATCTTATTTTTGATGAATGCACTATAGTAATGGACACGTTTTAATAGCCCCTAAATGTTCATTTTTAAATTCGCTATGAAAATGACTACCGTACCCCAATGTATAGGTGGTTCTGTGTATTTTTAAAGGGTGGAATATTCTGTGTTCACTGATACCGGGCATGCTCAGTGGCGTGAATGGACAATATGGTGTGAAAGAATCGGTTTCACAATGACGGGCTGCGTTTCCCGCCATCGGCTGTCAGGAAGCACATTGCAATACATCTGAATATCATTATAAGGCCAGCCCGCCGGAATCATCCTCCTCCCCTGCTGGATCATCAGCTTGATTGCATGTTAGCGCAGGACACATCTTGACAGATGTAACATGCAGAAATCGGGACTTACCTCCAGGGCCTTGCTAACATCACGGACATCCGAGGAGCAGAAGATGCTGCAGCTAGACAGCATCAGTACGGACCTCCTTGTCACCCCAGGTTGATTCTGATGGACTTGGCGAAGCAGCTCACGGAAGGTGGAAAGACACCGTTGAGGATCTGCTCCCAAACGGTTGGTGGTTGAAGGTGTGGAGAGGAAGGTCCAGCCATGTCTGGGAATGAAACATGTTCCGGAGGGTGGGAGAGGAAGGTGTAGGATGAACTGTGAGAGGAAGAGGCTTGGCGGGGAGGAGGTGGGCGGTGGGGGGAGAGCGGGGTCATGTGCAGGGTGAGGATGGGGGGTGGAATGAAGGTGCCAGGGGAGGTGAGTTTGGGAGTGGGGGAATGAAGGTGCCAGGAGAAGATGTTGGGAGTGGGGGGAGGGAGTAGCGGGGTGGGCGGGGTAACAGGGTGGGGGGGGGAGAAGACAGCAACTGGAGAGGTCGGACAAAGGGGAGGTGTAAGTTGTGAGGGAAGGAGTTCGAAGCGGGGAGGATGTCTGGGGGAGGAAGGAGCGTGGAGAGGGGAGGGAGAAAGGGAGAAATGGTGGAGGAAGAAGTAAGGCTGGAGGAAAGAAGGACTGAGCGGTGGAGGGAGCACAAAGAATGAAGGAGTCCAGAGGAGGGGTTCCAAGGTTGTGGGGGGGGTGGGGTCCAGAAGGGGGATGTCCAGGTGGACATGCCAGGAGTGGCTCTGATGAGTCCATGGCTGCCTCCTGGGGAACGAACTGAGGGTGGATGTGGTATGAGGGAATGGTGAGAATGACCGAGGGCAAAGTGAGGCGGTAGGGTGGGAGGGTGAAGGTTTGAAGGTAGCAGTAGAAGGGATGGCGAGAGTGGTTAGTGGAGCCTCAAAGGCAGGCAGGGAACCTGGGGGTGTGAAGGAGGAGGTTGGGGAGGTGAATGTGGATAGGGGTTGAATTTTCAGGAGGAAGGGAGTGTGCAAGTTCACCTGGATATCCCCGAAGGAAAAGGGTTGTAGCTGGTACGTCATGGAGGGTGACCCTGGGAGGCTCAACAGTGACAGGGGAAAGGAAATGGGTGACTGGGAGAGGGGAAAGGACGGGGGAGCGAATGAAATACTGCATCACTACCATGCTGCCTAAATTGAAAGTGAAATGAGAGTCATGGTGGGTGAGATTAGGTGCTGCATGCAAGTGTGGTTAGTGGGTGGGCGGAGATACAGGTCAGCTCACATGGACAACTGAAAGAGAACCCCAGCAGGCAGCATTGAAAATGCTCAGGACAGTGAGATGAGTGTGATGGGAGAAGGATCCATGTGTGTGGGTGAGTGCTTGCACGAGGCTCTGAAAGGCCCTGCCACACACACACTTCTCCTTCCAGAATCACTCGTTGGCCAGCTACTCCCTCTGCAATGACAGAGGATGAGTTTGAGGGCCTCACTAGCAAAGCGGACTCAGATGGAGAGGACAGCCTCTGAGATTCCTGAGTGGATGACCCAGGGGTGTTCAGCTGCCGCTCCTCCTCCCTTCTGGTGCCCGATGGCCCCGGCCTGACTTCCTTGAGGGGAAGGAGCACCTGGAGGGATGTTGAGGTGCTAGGTTTCTGTCTCACATTGCCACTGCAGGAACTCATCCATGGCTCCCATGATGGAGTGCATGTCTGCACGCATCTCTGTTTTCTGCTCCATCCTCCCCATAGAAACCTCCATACGTGCATATGTGGGCACCACTTCATCAGACAGCAGGCGGACACACTCCTCCAACTGTGAGCCACTCTGTTGAGGGCTTCCAACAGTTCTGTGTGACTTTCCCCCACCTTCTGCTGACTCTCCAGGATGAGTTGGAAGGCTAAATCCAGAGGTTCATTATCAGACCTGAACCCCACAGATGCCTCTTCCCCAGCAGTCTTCTGTGTGCCAGGGAACTCAGCTGAACCTGCCTCCTCCTGCTGCAGATGCGAGTCCATGCGGTGACCTCCAGGTTGTGAACCCGAGCTTGCTCTAGATCTAGGTTCCACTGAGGTGTGTGTCTCTCCGCAGGATAAAGAGCACTCACGGTTGCATTGCGAGAGGGATGATGTGGTGCAGGATCCTCATGTGGGTGTTTGCTGCCTACCTCACTGTCGCCACAAGCATGGTCCATGTCCTCACCAGTCAGCGCAATGACACGCTCCTCAAAGTGAGTAAGGGACTAAATGTGGGCCACTCCACCCTCAGTCTGGGACCTCTTCCTGCTGATGTGAGCCAGCTTCTCCTGCATGGAAATGGATGGAGAGAGTGTGAGCAGGACACATGGCACTGCGTGGAATGTTTGCGTGGTGAGTGGAACAATGGGTGGGATAAAGTAGCAAGCTCCAGAGGATATGAGCCTGATGGAGATGTGAGGGTGTGTGTGAGAGTTTGTGGTGTTGTCTCTTGAGGTGTGAGATCCCTGTGGGTGTATGATGGGTTTGTGACTGTATGAGAGTGATGAGAAGAGTGACCTACTCTGGTGGAATGAATTAGACTATTCATCCTCTTGTGGCAGTTTGTGGTTGTCCTCTTTTGCAGGGCATTGGCACTGACCACTGCTGCCACCACCTCCCATGCCGGATTTGTGATGCCGTTGCCCATCCTGCAGCCAAAACGGGAGTAGAGGACATCAAGGTGGGCCTTCACAGCTTCCAAAAGGCTCTTGGCGGACACATCATTAAACCTGGGGTCTGCAATCTTTTTGCCTTTCAGGGCCATCCTGTCTTCTGTGAAGCAACCCTGGGCTGGAAGCTCTGAAAGGGGTGTGCACGGCTGCAATTTAAATGTGGCGCCCAGCATGCTGAAGTGGTGAGGCAAATGAGAGCTCAACAACGGTGTGTTTCCCGGGAATGCATAATTAATGTGATGGGCTTGGGATGTTACGGCGTGAGAAGCCGCCATTGTGGCCTATGGGTAAAACATCATTTTCCCTGCCTAAAGACTTTTGCTGATATTTAAAATCATACTTTTGAGAGGTGGTAGACTAGACACTGATTAAAAATGCTTAAATTTTGTGATAAACCAATTTTTAGCTGTGTTGCTAAAATCACTCTAAAATAATTCAAGGTATGTATACAAAATATTTTGAGCAGAAACTTGAGCAAACTAATGACTTCTTAAAACAAATGTCATTTTAAGTTTAGCGCCCAAATCACCAGTTGTCCCAAAGCAGAAACCCTCGGCCTTGATTTCCCCAAAAGTGACTCAAGGTCAGCTCCTCTTCTTCACTCACGAACCCGAAAAGAACAGATGTTTACTCGGAGGATACTGGAAGCACACCAAAAGGGAAGCGAAATTCAGAAGATTGAAAACACATTTTTTAGTGCAAACATCAGAATAAAATGCCAGAATTGAAAGGATTGTGATGTGGATGGATTTGAGTAGCGCACAGTGAATCTAATTCTGCTGTCTGGATTGAATTACAGTCAAGCATGGTTCGAGAGATGAATACAGTTTTATCTGCTGAGTAATAAAAAAAATTGCAGTAACCATGTGTCCGAAGATTATGAAGGAGCTTTCTGCTACAAATTCAATTTTGGAAGTAAATAGTGGAAGTTGTAACAGACAAGTGAGCAAAGATTTCAGCTAAATTTAGGAGGCTGTGACTGCCCCATGACCACCCATTCCTGTACCATTTCATTAGGTGCACTCAGATATAAGGTACATATTGTATTGATGCACAATTGGTGACAGTTAGTAGATGGACAAAAGTTTTGATTAATTAGGCAACAACTGTGCTGGAAAACAGGACACTATAATCAGACTGATCAATGTGTAGCCATGGATTATGACGATCTATGGGACCTTGTTATGTTGTAGAAACAAAGTCAACACTATCCTACTGCAAGAAGGTCATAAAAGTTATTGCTTAACAAAGCTATTCCATGTAATGTAGTTTGATATTTTAGCCCAGTACAAGGGGAATGCTGAATTGCCAGAGGTACTGGTGTAGATTTTCTTCCTCACATTCCTGACTTTTAATCAGGCATAGCAGATTTCCATGTCATCGAAATCAATAAATCTATAAGAGCTGGCTGATCCACTGCGGCAGCTTATTGCCCTGGCAACAAAGAGGAAAATCTACCCCACCAACTTTCAGGTAAGATGTCCAGGCATGTTCAACTCGTTTGCTAATTTGGATGGATGTAAATTATAAACTCAAACAATCTCTCTCGATGTCCTGTCCAAAATTCTTTCCTCAATAAACATTACCAAAAATTGCAAGTTTCCCATTAATCTCACTTTTGTGAGACCTTTTTTTATGAATATTTTTTGTCATATTTGCATGACGGCATTCCAAAAGTAAATCATCTGATGTCCTTACCCTGAGGACACGATAATGAGCTATATCGTCTAGTTTTTGTCTCATATGCAAATATCGTGCTCAGGTTTTATTTTTACAGATGTAAAACAATCTCAACATGCTCTATGCTTCTGAACTGAAGCTTTTAAACTTCCAATTTGAAGAACTCTCGGATCAAAATACAATTAAACTGAATGATCTAATGTTCTGTTCACTTAACAGCAAGTGCTGACCTTGCTGGAGCTTATGCTGCAGCAATCTGAATTTGGGGAGGCAGGGGTGCGGCCTGCTGTTTGCAATGAATTTGTCACTTTGACCTTCAGGCACTGCATCGTGGTTGAGACCACAAATGTGTGAAATAAAAACAGAAAATGCTGGAAAATCTCAGCAGGTCTAACAGCATCTGTGGAGGGAACAGCAGAGTTAACGTTTTGAGTCCATATGACTCTTCATCTCTGACTCTGAAGAAGAGTCATATGGACTAGAAACGTTAACTCTGTTTCTCTCTCCACAGATGCTGTTAGACCTGCTGAGTTTTTCCAGCATTTTCTGTTTTTGTTTCAGGTTTCCAGCATCCACAGTATTTTGCTTTTACCACACGTGTGTGAACTGAGTTGGACACCACTTCCATGCTGGAAAATACAGCCAGGTTTGTTAGGCTTCAGGTTCGCTAAGCATGAATGTACAGGGTACACCTTACCCAAAGGTACCTGGGCTAACTAAAAAGTAACTAGGAAAAGACTGAATAATTGAGTTTAGGGCAGGCGAGAGAGAGTGTTTGTAGAGAGAGAAAGAGGTGAACTTGCACATTGTTATTTGAACAGTTACAATGTGAACTCATGATACTTCTTAAAATTAAAGTTGGCTAAATCAACAACCAGAGTATAAGCTGTTGTCAGAGCAAGCAACTAGCAGCTAAACTCTCTCTTGGATAAGTTGGAAGATACAAAACACTGGCACTTTATTGAACATACCACTGATTAAATGTAAAGTGCTAATTGCATTATGTTTCTGTCATTATAAAACAGCACAATCTTTGACTTACCATAATTGATGGCACAGGAAATCCACTAGATATGTCTCAAGACAAAGTAAGGGAAATTATCATTCTAATCATTGCATTCTGCTCATTTGACCATATCAAATAATTAGCTTTGCTTCTGCAAGTGGGTGTGAAAAATGTTGCAATTGGATAAAATACAGTAAAAAATTTAATTTGGTGCCATTCATTCAAATAATCAATTAGTTGCTTTAAAATTGTGACTCCAGTACAGGAGCCAGCAAGGTATTTCCTGAATGTCACTTTTGTTTCCCTAAACAATCTGGGATAAAGAAAATAAATCCAAAAAGTACCAGGTCGAAGCAGAACCTGGTGGAATTGTATGAGTTCAGTTTGAAGGTTGGAAAGAAGTAGGAGGTTCCCTTTTTTATGTTGCAAATATTGCAATTTAAAATGTGTGCATTTTAAATAAAACACACAATAAAATGTCTGTGTAATAAAAACAAAAATAGATTTTGTTATATTCATACTTCAGCACCACAATCACCATTGAAGAAAATTAAGCTTCCCCATTTACACAACTGCATTCAGCTCACAAACCACAAACCCACACACACACACCCACACACACCCACACACACATCCACACATAGCCACAGATACCCACACAGACACACACCCACACACACAACACACACACACACCCGCAGACACACACACACAACCCCACACACACACACACACACACACACACCCACATACACCCATACTCACAAACACTCATCCACACACACAACCGCACATGGCCACAGATACCCACACAGACACACACCCACACACACAACACACACACACACACCCGCACACACACACACACAACCCCACACACACACACACACACACACCCACATACACCCATACTCACAAACACTCATCCACACACACAACCACACATGGCCACAGATACCCACACAGACACACACCCACACACACAACACACACACACACCCGCACACACACACACACACACACACACATATCCACATGCACACACCCACTCACACACACACACACACCCACACACACACCCCACACCCGCACACCCACATACACACCCACACCCACAAAGAGACACAGGCACACACACAACCAGCCCTACACATACACAGACCCACCCCATACACACACACACACACACAGGTACACACAAGCACACACACCCACATACACCCACACACGCGCTCAACATAGCCACGCACCTACGCCCACCCACACTCCTACACTTGCAACCACATGCACACTCACACAGCCACACACACCCACACAGTCACGCACCCAAACACACCCACACTCTCTCTCTCACACACAGACAGACAGACACACACACACACAGACACACACACACCCAGAGGCACACACACAGCCACACACCTACACCCACAGCCACACACCTACACCCATATCCACACACACACACACACCTACACTCGCACAGACACACAAACCCAAATCCACACACACACACAAACACACAAACACGCCCCCACAGTCACACACCCACACTCAACAAACCCACACACCTACACCTGCACTCATACACAGACATACACAGACACAAACCCATACACCCTCACTCAACATACACCCCACACCCATACCCAGACACTCCCACGGCCACATCCAAATACACACACACACAAACAAACACACTCACACAACCACATCCATGCACACACACCCTCACACCTACGCCTATACCCACCCACACTCCTACATTTGCACCCAATCCCACACTCACACACCCTCACACACCCACACAGACACGCACCCAAACACACTCACACTCTCTCACACACACACAGACACACACACAAACACCTACCACCACACCCACACACCTACACCCACAGCCACACACACACACCTACACTCGCACACCCAGTCACACAAACACACACACCCAAACCCACACACATACAAAGACACACACACAAGCATGCCCCCACAGCCACACACCTACACTCAACGCCCCACAAACCTACACCTATACCCACCCACACACCAACACCTAGACCCACACACAGACAGACACACACAGCCACACACCTACACCTACACTCATACCCACATTCACACAACCATACACACCCACACAGATATATACCCAAACACACCCACGCTCTCATACACACGCAGTCACACACACACAGGCACACATACACACAGACAAACACACATAGAAGCCCACACCCACACCCAAACACCCCCTCAGCCACACCCAAGCACATACACACACACACACACACTCCCCTTCTCTTGCTCTTTTCATTGAGAACTGTCGGCGTGAAATTAGTCATCTCAATTTCCCTGCTCATCTCACCCACTCTAACCAGTCTCTCTCTGAACTTGCTACACTCCGTTCTCTCAGGTCCAACCCTGACATTGTCATCAAACCTGCTGACAAGGGTGGTGCTGTTGTTCTCTGGCGTACTGATCTCTACCTCGCAGAGGCTGAGCGTCAACTCACAGACACCTCCTCCTACCTCTCCCTGGACCATGACCCCACCACTGAACATCAAGCCATTGTTTCCAGGACTGTTACTGACCTCATCTCCTCTGGGGATCTTCCTTCCACAGCTTCCAACCTGATAGTCTCCCAACCTCAGATGGCCTGCTTCTACCTCCTACCCAAAATCCACAAACAGGACTGTCTTGGCAGACCGATTGTGGCAGCCTGTTCCTGCCCCATGGAACTCATTTCTCCTTATCTTGACTCCCTTCTCTCTCCCCTTGTCCAGTCTCTTCCCACCTACATCCGTGATTCCTCTGACACCCTACATCATATCACCAATTTCCGGTTCCCTGGCCCCAACCGCCTCCTCTTCACCATGGACTTCCAATCCCTCTACACCTCCAACCCCCACGAGGATGGTCTGAGGGCTCTCAGCTTCTTCCTCGAACAGAGGCCTGAACAATCCCCATCCACCACTACTCTCCTCCGTCTGGCTGAACTTGTTCTCACACTGAACAATTTTTCCTTTAACTCCTCTCACTTCCTTCAAATAAAAGGTATGGCTATGGGTACCCGCATGGGCCCCAGTTATGCCTGTCTCTTTATGGGATATGTGGAACATTCCTTGTTCCAGTCCTACTCTGGCCCCCTTACACAACTCTTTCTCTGGTACATCGATGATTACTTCGGTGCTGCTTCATGCTCTCGTCTGGACCTGGAAAAATTTATTAATTTTGCTTCCAATCTCCATCCCTCCATCATTTTCACATGGTCCATCTCTGACACTTCCCTTCCCTTCCTTGACCTCTCTGTCTCAATTTCTGGTGATCGACTGTCCACTAATATCCATTACAAGCCTACCAACTCCCACAGCTACTCGACTACAGCTCCTCACACCCCGCTTCCTGTAAGGACTCCATCCCATTCCCTCAGTTCCTTCGCCTCTGTCGCATCTGTTCTAATGATGCCACTTTCAAAAACAGTTCCTCTGACATGTCTTCCTTCTTCCTTAACCGAGGTTTTCCATCCATGGTTTACAAGGCCCTCAACTGTGTCCATCCGTCTCCCACGCATCCACCCTCACGCCTTCTCCTCCCTCCCAGAAACATGATAGGGTCCCCCTTGTCCTCACTTATCACCCCACCAGCCTCCGCATTCAAAGGATCATCCTTCGCCATTTCTGCCAACTCCAGCATGATCCCACCAACAAACACATCTTCCCTTCACCCCCCTGGCGGCATTCCACAGGGATCATTCCCTCCGGGACACCCTGGTCCACTCCTCCATCACCCCCTACACCTCAACTCACTCCCACGGCACCTTCCCACGCAACCGCAGAACGTGCAACACCTGCCCCTTTACTTCCCCTCTCCTTACTATCCCAGGGTCCAAACACTCCTTTCAAGTGAAGCAGCATTTAACTTGCACTTCCCTCAACTTAGTCTACTGCATTCGTTGCTCCCAATGCGGTCTCCTCTACATTGGAGAGACCAAACACAGACTGGGTGACTGCTGTCCGCAAGTATTACCCAGACCTCCCTGTCATTTGCCATTTCAACACTTCACTCTGTTCCCATGCCCACATGTCCGTCCTTGGCCTGCTGCATTGTTCCAGTGAAGCTCAACCGCACCTGGAGGAACAGCACCTCATCTTCTGACTAGGCACTTTACAGCCTTCCGGACTGAATATTGAATTCAACAATTTTAGATCATGAACACTCTCCTCCATCCCCACCCCCTTTCCGATCCCCCACTTTTTTTCCCAATAATTTATATAGATTTTTCTTTTCCCACCCATTTCCATTATTTTTAAATGTATTTCCATCCATTGTTTTATCTCTACCTTATAGCCTATTTCGATCCCTTCCCCCCACCCCGTCCCCACTAGGGCTATCTGTACCTTGCTTATCCTGCTTTCCACCCTTAATTAGCACATTCCTTAGATAATATCACCACCTTCAACACCTCTTTGTCCTTTTGTCTATGACATCTTTTGGCTATCTCCACCTATCATTGGCCCTCTATCCTGATCTACCTCCGCAACGTTCCCCCCCCCGCCCAATCCCGCCTTAAACCAGCTTATATTTCACCTCTTTTCTATTTTTACTTAGTTCTGTTGAAGAGTCATTCAGACTTGAAACGTTAACTGTGTTCCTCTCCGCAGATGCTGCCAGACCTGCTGAGTTTTTCCAGGTATTTTTATTTTTGTTTTGGATTTCCAGCATCTGCAGTTTTTTGCTTTTATCTTAACATCCTGGTGAATCTTTTCTGCACTCCCTCCAGTGCAATCACATCCTTCCTATCATGTGGCGACCAGCACTGCACACAGTACTCCAGCTGTGGGCTCACCAAGGTTCTATACAACTCCAACATGACCTCCCTGCTTTTGTAATCTATGCCTTGATTGATAAAGGCAAGAGCCCCTTTTCCATCTTCACACTAACATGCCCCTCCACCTTCAGAGATCTATGGACACACACAACAAGGTCCCTTTGTTCCCCTGAACTTCCCTGTGTCATGCCGTTCATTGAATACTTCCTTGTCAAATTACTCCTTCCAAGGTGTATCACCTCACACTTTTCAGGGTTAAGTTCCATCTGCCACTTATCTGCCCATTTGACCATCCCGTGTGTATCTTCCTGGAGCCCAAGACACTCCACCTCACTGTTAACCACCTGGCCAATCTTTGTGTCATCCGCAAACTTACTAATCCAACCCCCACATAGTCATCTATGTTGTTTATATAAATGACGAATAATAGGGGACCCAGCACAGATCTCTGTGGTATGCCAATGGACACTGCATTCCAGTCAATTATGCAGCCTTCTGTCATCACCCTCTGTGTCCTACAACTAAGCCAATTTTGAATCTACCTCATCAAATTACCCTGTTTCCCATGTGCATTTGCCTTTTTATAAGTCTCCCATGTGGGACCTTGTCAAAGGCTTTGCTGAAATACATATAAACCACATCAACTGCACTACCCCCATCTACACACCTGTTCACCTCCTCAAAAAATTTAATCAAATTTGTTAAGCATGACCTCCCTCTGACAAAGCCATGCTGACTATCCCTGATCAAACCTTGCCTCTCCAAGTGGATATAGATTCTCTCCTTCAGAATTTTCTTCCATAGTTTCCCTACCACTGACGTGAGACTGGTCTGTAGTTCCCTGGCTTATCGCTACAACCCTTCTTAAATGCGAAAACACATTAGTTGTTCTCCAGTCCTCTGGCACCTCCCCCGTGGTCCAGGGAGGAATTAAAAATTTGGGTCAAAGCCCCTGCGATCTCTTTCCTTGCCTCCCTCAGCAGTCTGGACACAAATCAACCGGACCTGGAGATTTGTCCACTTTTATGCCTGCCAACACCTCCAATACGTTGTCACACCCTATATCAATTTGCTCAAGAAACCCTCAATCCCTCTCCCCGAGTTCCATACCCTCATCCTCATTCTCTTGGGTGAAGATAGATGTGAAGTATTCGTTCAGCACTCTACCGATGTCCTCTGGTTCCATCCACAGATTGCCCCCTTGGTCCCTAATTGGCTCTATTCTTTCCCTGGTTATCCTCTTCCTATTGATGTACTTATAGAATATCTAGGGATTTTCCCTACTTTTACCAGCCAGAGTTTCTCATATTCCCTCTTTGCTCTCCTAATTGCTTTCTTAAGCTCCACCCTGCACTTTTTGTACTCCACTAATGCCTCACTGATTGGCTTCTCTTGGACTTGCTAAAAGCCTCTCTTTTCCTTCTCATCGTATCTTGAATATCTCTGGTCATGCATGGTTCTCTGGGCTTGTTACTTCTTCCTATCACCCTAGAGGGAACATGTTGAGCCTGTACCCTCCCCATTTCCTTTTTGAATACCCCCCACTGCTCCTCTGTAGATTTCCCCACAAGTAGCTGTTCCTAGTCTACATTGGCCAGATCCTGCCTTATTTTACTAAAATCCACTCTCCCCCAAACCAAAACATTTTTTTGCAACTTGTCTATTTCTTTGTCCATAACAAGCTTAAACTGTGCCATGTTGTGGTTGCTACAACTAAAATGCACCCCCACCACCACCTCAGCTACCTGTCTGGCTTCATTCCCCAGAATTAGGTCCAGCACTGCGCCATCCCTTGTTGGACTCTCTACATATTGACCTCAAAAGTTCTCCTACATTTCAAGAAATCCACTCCTTAACACTGTATCTACCCAATTAATGTTGGGTAAGTTGAAATCAACTAATATAATTACCTTATTGTTATTGTTTTTACACACCTCCAGCCTTGCCTTACTCCCTTGAAACTTAACGCAGATGTACTCCCTCTGACTTGATTGCTTTACTGTACACACACACCCACGTATCCACACAAACCCACACCCACACACAGACTCAACATACCCACAACCTACATCTACATCAACCCACACTCCTTCACTTGCACCCACACCTACATTCACACACCGACACACACACCCAAACACCCCCACTCCCACAGCCACACACACACCACCACCCCGCTCACCCCCCCACCGCCACCACCAACCCCCCCCCCCCCCCCCCCCCCCCCCCCCGCAACGCGCACACACACACACAAAGCCAGACAGACAGACACACACACACACACATATATCAGTTTGGACATTACAGTCCCCCACTGGTGAGTTTGCCGGTGGGGATGGGGGAGGGCAGTAAAATACCCAAGCGGTCTTTCTGCCATCCCCTGCCCGCCTCATCACCAATTCTTGGCCAATTAATGGATGGTCACTGCCCAGCCTCAATTTTGAGGCTGGTGGAAGTAGTTCAGGGACAGGGGGAAGCCTGGCAGGTCTCCCTGCTTGGGCCTTGAACAGGTAGTGGCTGTGGTGGGGTGACTGATCTCTCCATCACGACCCCCAGCCCTCTCTTCCCGCACCACCCCCCCGAGCCTCACATCCCTCCCCACTGTGAGACACCCGCAATTACCTAAATCTGGAGTCAGGTACTTCAAATCTGGCCATTGCTGCCACTGGCACTGCTAATGAAGCATTAAATGGCTGTGTGGCTGCTGTGATCGGAAGGGATGCGTTCCCCACCGACTCTTTGGATAGCGAGGCGGAAACCGTGTCATCTGAAAAATCCTGCACGTAGATGCTCTATTCATTAATCATTAGGATACCTTTGTACCAAGGATCTTCTGGGCTGAATCCAATATATTAGATTTATATTTCGGCCAAAAGATCAATATTCAACTATACTAGGGTTGAGAATCCGCAGCTTTTCAGGCTTACTCCACTGTGGGCCATGGATTAGGTGAAAAGTTGGATACTCCAAGCCTCAGCCTTCCACTGAAGTTTCTGAATGACCTAGTGAGGGGTGTGGTTTTATCCCAAGCCTAACAATGCCATCAATGTAACAAGAAAAAGGACTGTGTGGGAACTTCCAAACAGGTGTTTCTGTGTCCACAGCATGGTGTGGAATTGGAGAGCTACTAAGCCAAGTGTGACTATGTGTGCTGAACCATTGTGAAAAAGTTTAGGATGGATGAACAAGAGCTTGATTGAAAAGATGGGTGTTGCAAAGGTTTTTATAGATGAAGGGAAGGAGAAGAAGAGAGGCAGAGGCAGAGGGGCTTAGAAGTGGAATTCCAAAGCATGAGGCTGATGCAGATGAAGATTCTGTCACAAGTGCTGGGACAAAATGGAAATGGGCTGAGAAAAAGACAGCTGATGTTGTACCCCAATTTCCATGTTACAAGCAGCCTCTTGCCTTAAACAGGTAGACACTTCAGCCATTCAAAATGCCGGCCTCAGGAGCACTAGTGGAAATGTGGTAGTAAGTGATCATGTCTAATTCTCTTTACTCTTACTTTCCCCTCAGCCACAATATCTTCTGATTTACAAGCTGCAGATGGGGTAAGCAGGTAGCTGTTACTTAACCCCACCCTGCACCACTTCCCACACCATGACCTTACCTTTCTGCTCATGGTCTCTCAGATCCAAGAGGTGCAACTTAACCCGGAACAACAGAAGACAGTGATGATGTAAATCACAGCATCATCACTTGATTCCACATTCACAGCCTGGCTGAGATGTTGCACATATCCGTGAGGATAGATTAGAGGTGGGATGTGCACATGGTGAGACACCAAGAGTGAGTACATTGCAACCAGAGCAGGGTTGAGAACAGCGGAGGTGCAAACTCATTTGCACAAGCGTGCTGCTACATAGAACTCAGATAAGGGCTTTGGTGAGTCAGGCTACAGAAGAACACAAGAGTATCCATAACAAAATATTTGGTGCATTGGAAAGCCTTCCAGAAAGCCTGTGTTCAGTGTCAAGAAGCATTCAGCAAACCAATTGGGCACAGGGCTGTGTGCACGTCTTGGAGTACATGCTTTGCAGTGTGGAAGTGAAGGCCAACTTTGTTCGCACCCTGGTGGACTTAAACATGATGTAGTGCATGATAGCTGATGTCACAACTTCCATTACAGCACGGGCAGTAGCCACACGATATCTGAGTAACGCAATGAAAGCTCAAGCTGCTGCCATCAAGGCTGTAGATCGCAGTGTTCACAGAGGTTTGCTGGATGTCTCAGCAGTCTAGCAATCTGTGGAATGATAGTGACTCCATGCAGAATGAACCTGTTGGCCTGTCTCAAGATGGTACAGTCAGCAGCTGGGCCATCGACATCCAGAGTGGCTTAGGGTTATCTTCCAAGACAAGTGTGCAATCTTTTCTTCCTCTGAAAGTCAGCAGTTTTCCACCAGCCATACTGCAGCCATTGCCGTAACATTGTGTATGGATACAGTGGTGCTCTTGGACTGCAGTGGTTCAAGAAGGCAGCTCACCACCACCTTCTCGACGGCAATTAGGGATGGATAATAAATATTGGCCTAGCCAGCGACGTCCACATCCTGTGAATTAATAAAAAAAATTTAAGGCAGGTAAAAGTATTTCCACTTTTGTCAAACTCCTTTAGAGGGCTCTATCGAGAATCAAAACTCAAATTTTTAAACTTTATAAGAACTGTAATTTACATTATCAAAATTAAAAAAACCTCTTTCTCACATGTATAAATTTGTATCCAGATTAAAAGTCTCACATGTTTATCAACATGTATTCTTTATCTTGGATAGCATTTGCTTATGGTTGGCGGGCAGGCGAAAAGGCCAAGTGGCCTTTGCATAAAATGAAAATGTTAACATTTCATTAATAACATGTCCCTGTTCATGTGACAGTCACATGAGGGGACATGTTTTATAACATTTTAAAAATCTTTATTTTTAATTTTTCATATCTTCAAAAGAAATCCCTTTTTATCCATAGGAATCACCTAGACTGTGTCTTTATGCCTTTTGGTTTCCCTAGAATCCTTTTGAATCTCAGGTAGTTCTTTACAAAGGGGGGTTCATCTCAAACAAAGGGAAACCCTATTTTATCTTTACAATACATTGGAACTGCAATTTTGCCAGAAACCTCAATCCGAAGCTTTTACTCAAAATATTGAAATGTTTGAGAATGCTTTTCCTTTAATCTAATTTGAGGCTTTTGACTATAAAGTGCTGAACTTCACACACAAATGACAATTTAGGGAAGAAAACACATCAAAGCTCGAATACAATGCTTCCTTGCACACAAACACTTTGGCCAGAATTTTTTGGCTCGGTAAGCAGGGGCGGGACCCACTCAGCGAGGCGTAAAATGATGTGGGGTTGACGTCGGGCGTGCGTGCCGATGTCAGCATGCGTCATTTAGATTTTCAGTGCGGCAGACGTGCAGCTGATTCCACTGCGCGCCCTCCAAACTGTCAAAGGCCTATTAAGGCCACTTAAAAACTAATTAAAGCAATAAACGGAGCTGCCCGCCCAACCTTAACGTTGTAGTGCAGGTGAAGAGCCCAGGCAGCCTTCTCATTTTTCATGGGACCTCATCCATGGGCAGGATGAGGTTTCGTGAAGTGTTTATAAATTGTATAAATATTTTTATAAAAATTCATTGATAAGTCACAGCTCATGTGACACTGTCACATGAGGGGACATGTCTTAAAACTTTTTTTTTTATTTAGCTTTTTAAAACTTAAACTAATTTCCCTCCTCAGGGAGATTTCTGCATTCTTTCATGCACATGCCCATATCCTCACACTGTGACCCCTGGTTCTGGACTCCCCCACCATCGGGAACATCCTTTCTGCACCTACCCTGCCTAGTCCTGTTAGCATTTTATAGGTTTCTATGACATCCCCCCTCATTCTTCTGAATTCCAGCGAATATAACCCTAATGGACGCAATCTCTCCTCATATGTCAGTCCTGGGAATCAGTCTACTAAACTATCCCGGGAATCAGTCTACTAAACTTTCGATTCTCTCCCTCTATAGCAAGAACATCCTTCCTCAGATAAGGAGACCAAAACTGCATGCAATGTTCCAGGTGTGGTCTCACCAAGGCCCTGCATAATTGCAGCAAGACATCCCTGTTCCTGTACCTGAATCCTCTGGCTATGAATGCCAACATACCATTTGCCTTCTTTACTGCCTGCTGCACCTGCATGCTTACCATCAATGACTGGTGTACAAGGACATCCGGGTCTCGCGTGCTCCCGGCAAGGAAAAATCTCAGGCCATGGGCTGAAGTTGTTGAACTCAATGTTCAGTCCGTAAGGCGGTAAGGTGACTTAATATTGAGTTTAATAACTTCAGACGATGAACTCTCTCCTCCCTCGTAACCCCCTTTTTATTCCAATTTTTATTTAATTATTTTTATTTATTTATTTTAAATTTTATTTAATTATTTTATTATTTTTTTCATTATTTAATTCTTTTTCCCCTAACCCCCACTCCTCCCAACATGGCCATCTGTCTCTTGTTTTTATGTTTTGCTTTCACAGATCTGACCCTTGTTCTGCTATTAACACCTACTGCTATCTTGCCTTTATGCCACTATCAGCACCTTCTTTACTCTTTACCACTACCATTTATACTCCCTTTGTCTTGTGTGTATGATATTTTTTTCAATCTCTCCTTAGCTGTCACCTATTCCTGACCTTCTAGCTTGTTCCACCTGCTCCATCCCCTCTTAAACAGTATTAAATCCATCACAATTCTACTTCTCTTTGGCTCTGAAGAAGAGTCATACATACTCGAAACATTGGCTAGGATTTTCCCCTTGCTGATTTGGGGGCGGGGCCCGCTCGCCGAGGGGAAAATGACACGGGATGACGTTGGGAGGAATCCCTGACGTCATCCCGGTCCCTTTAAATTTTTAGGAAGGTGGGAGGACAGCGAAATTAGCAGTCCGCCCGCTGACCTGTCAATGGTCAATTGAGGCCATTGACAGGCTAATTAAGATAATTAAATACTTGCCTGTCCAACCTTAAGGCTGGCGGGCAGGCCAGGGGCCCCAGTGGGCTCCAGATTATTCATGAAACTTCATCCACTGGAGGGATGAAGTTTCATGTCCGTTTTTTAAAAATGTACTAAATTTTAAGTGTTTTTTATTAACATGTCCCATCTCGTGTGACATTGTCAGATGAGCTGGACATGTTAATAATTTTAATATTTTTCTATTTTTAGACCTTACTTGCCTCTCACGAATTTCCCTGGGACAGCACTTTGCCTTAGGGAGCAGCGCGCATGAGTGAAAGAGCGCACTTGGACAGATGGGGAATCCCTCCCCCCACCCACCCCCACAGGAAGTGCATAGAGCTTCCTGTCGGGCAGGCTGCTGGGCGGGCCTTAATTGGCCCGCCCACTCAAAATGATGGCGGGCCCCGTTTCGGTGGCAGGGGTCGGCTGTCCACCCAATGCCGAGCCGGTGTAGCCTGCACACCATCTGAGGGCAAAATTCTGCCCATTAACTCTGTTTCTCCCCATAGATGCTGCCAGACCGGCTGAGTTTTTCCAGCATTTTCTGTTTTTATTGCAGTTACAAGTATTGCACTCAGATGAGTTCTTCACAAACAGCCCAGGCAGAGAGAGGGTGTCTAGAATCCCTCTTTCCTTCCGCTTCATCACCTTCCTCTTCTTTTCTTCTGCTTCTAACACTCCCCTCCTTCATGCCACTACTCTTGAGCTGCTCATCATCTAATGGGCAGCTAAGGCTGTTCTTTCATGATGGTGAGATTGTAATGGACCAGCACAATCTTGATGCCGCTCTATTGAGTATTGTAGGGTTCTTCCAGAGTGCACCAAGCAGCAGCAATGTTGTATCATGAGCCCAATGTTCTGCTCTCTCATATTGTGTGTGTGGCAGCGTGACATTCATTATATGCATGTGCAAATGTGCAAGGTGCATGGATTGGACACTGGAGTCATCAGTCCTTTATCACCCATTAAGCACTCTCTGATTTGTCATGGGGATCCAAATGCAGCTGGCATAGTGAATTGCCACAAATGAAGGCATCATGACTGTTGCCAGGATACCAGGCATTGAGCTGTATAACTCACTGCCCATGTTTTCAAACCAGGTGTTGAGGGAGCAGAAGCCCTTTTTGTTCTGGTATATAGCAGATTTGGCATGTGCCGCCCACATGTCAATGCTTATTCATTCAATACTCACTTATCCCGCCTGCTGGTCTCTGGCAAGAGAGCGTGACATGTTGTTAACTCTCTGAATAGACAGCTCAATGACCTCCATTATGCAAGAGTTGACTGTGTGAAATTCAAAATGTTACAATGATCAACAGCTCCAGCCTGGAAGAAGCTGGCACATAAAAAAGGTCATCACCAAAGTCACCTTCAAATGCACTGCCAGTGTGGCTTTGCTCTGACCTGATCTTTTAGTTCAAGCTGCAGCAAGTGGCAGATTTCAGTGAGGATGTCATTACTGATGTGTAGGTGTTTCACGTATTGCTTCTCCCTGAGGTGCAGGTCAAATAATTGCTCACCAAGCACACTGGGTGGATGTGGCCTCTTTCTCCCTCTTTCATCCTCTTCACTTTTCTAGAACGTTGTCCTGCTCTGCCTGACCTCTGCTCATTTTCCCATTCATATGTTATTCCAAGAAGATTGGCTGCTACTGGACCCACGTCTGGAAGCAATTGGTTTGAACAAAAACGTTGAAGTCAGCAAAAAGTTGTTTTGCACCTACCATATCCTCCCTATAGACTTTGCAACTTAAAGCAACAATGGAAAGCAGTAAATAATTGTTGAATCATGCTAACAGCTGTAAGAAACTAACCAGCTTGTATCCTATAAATAACTGATAATCCAGTTAAAAGGAATTGGTGGAAGATACTTCCTGCTGTTTCACTTGCGAAGTTAAGGGAAGGTGAAAGCTGGAGTGTTGTACTCCAAAATAACACCACTGGCATCAATTCAGTACTGCACACTTGTTGATATCATGATCTACCTGCTCTGCATAATTCGAGTTGGTGTTCACTGCATGCTTGTTGACCCTCTTACTAAGGTGGCATCCAGTGTGCTTTGCTGCAGTAATGTGCTTGGAAAACGCAATTATTGGAAAGTGCTTTTTGTCCCTCAGCACCCATAATGCCAAATAACTGTGAGATGTAATTGGCTAGCTTTGACAGGTTACTTTACTTTTTGGACATGTGAATTATGAGAAATAATGAGAAAACATGCAAAGCCCAAATTAAACGCTAATGTCTTTATTAGTTTGAATAATAAAATATGCTCATTAGCTATACACCTATTAACAATACACCTGCTACTTATTACTAAGAGTTATACATAGGGAAGAATTTTCCCTCCGTTGGGGGGGGAAGTGCAGAAGCACGCGCATGCGGGCATGCTTCCGATTGGCACCTCCAATCAGGAGCATGCTGTCATTTTATGTGGCGCCCGAAGCGCGATGCTCTCCCTGTGCTGGCAGGGGGGATTCCCTCAGCCGAGAGTGTGCTCTTTCACACGTGCGTGCCAAAGATCACGCTCATCTCCTTGAGGCTAAGTGCTGCCTTAGGGAGATCGGCGCCAAATTTCAAAATGGTGAAGGGGCAAAAATAAAACCTTTCTGACATGTCCCCTCACATGACACTGTCACAAAAGTTGGGACATATCCATCACTTCTAATCAGACCTTTATTAAAATTTTAAAAACCCTCATGAAACAGCATCCCGCCCGTGGATGAGGTTTCATGCTTTTTCTGAAGCCCACCAGGGCTCCTGGCCTGCCCGCCAACCTTAAGGTTGGATGGGAGGTCCATTAATGAGCTTAATTACGTTTAAAATGGCCTCAATTGGCTGTTGACAGGTTGGTGGGCGCACAGCTGATTTGGCTGCGTCCCCGTCGACCTGATAATTGAAATGTCGTCGGGTGACGTCAGGAGTTCTGTCCCGCATCATCCCACATCATTTTACCTGTCCCCCCGCTCGCCGATTTAAATATCCTGGCCATACAATCACCCAGTAAGCAGTCATTTCCTGTTGATTGTATTCTTCAGCTAATGACTCGGTTGCCTGGCTGTGGCGCCAAATCTTTCCAAGGCGGCAGGATGTTTCTTTGACAGCTTCATACTGTTCTAGAAAAATGCACCTTAAACCACAATTGTCCAAAGAGGCATCTAATTCTGTGTTTTTTAAACTCATTCATAGGATGTGGGCTTCACTGGCTAGGCCAGAGTTTATTGCCCATCCCTAGTTGCCCTTGAGAAGATGGTGGTGAGCTGCCTTCTTGAACTGCTGCAGTCCATGTGGTGTAGATACACCCACACTTCTGTTAGGGAGGGAGTTCCACGATTTTGACCCAGT
The DNA here is from genome assembly GCF_017639515.1 of Carcharodon carcharias. Classification (NCBI taxonomy): domain Eukaryota; kingdom Metazoa; phylum Chordata; class Chondrichthyes; order Lamniformes; family Lamnidae; genus Carcharodon; species Carcharodon carcharias. The sequence goes on along the minus strand of NC_054467.1, from coordinate 127,627,866 downwards.
GACCGTGAAGGAATGGAGAAATATTTCCAAGTCAGGATGGTGAGTGGCTTGGAGGGGAACTTCAAGGTGGTGATGTTCCCATCTATCTGCTGCCCTTGTCCTTCTAGATAGTAGTGGACGTGGATTTGGAAGGTGCTCTCTAAGGAACCTTGGTGAATTCCTGCAGTGCATCTTGTAGATGGTACACACTGCTGTTACTATGTAGGATGAGGGGTGGAGGGAGTGAATGTTTGTGGATGTGGCGCCAATCAATGTCTGGGAGCAATTGGCTTGAACAAAAGCCTTGAAGCCAGCAAATGTCCTTCAGCACCTACCACATGTGGTTCAAACTACAACACAGCATCTTTGCATTGTACAGCTGTTTTAAACTTTGTTCACTAATTTTCCATCCCTCCTGATGCTACAGTTATCTTTAAGATCATTATCAGAATGCATAATGTGCAGGTTCCTTTCTTGGTCACACATGTTTCAGAATCAAACAATGAGTGCCTCAAATTACTGACTTCTTACAAATTGTTCCTTGGTGAGTTAAAGACAGAAGTTTATCTATGAAGGCATATTCAAATTGCTTATTGTGGAATTAGTTTCTCTACATTTCAAAAGGAGACAAACTTTGACATCACCAATCAATGACAGGTTGTGTCAGTTTCTGCAGATTTCAAAATACTTAGGTTGGCTAAACAAACTTTTTGGCTGTGTTTAATATGTGAAGTTTCACCAAAGTTCTAACTCGGCATCAAAGCAAAACATTACTTTTAAGGATACCTGCTTATTAGGTTTCAACCTGATTTTCTGAGTTTTGGGCCTCCTGGTAAACATTCAAGTGTCATTTTCTATCACAGATCAGTGACTGTTTACCTGTGGGAAAAAAAAGGAGCCTGCTGCTTTTAACAAATTACTTTAGTTTGAAAAGCCATTTTGGCCTTCGCAATGCATTCTGGTAAGATTCTGTCAGTTTCTGTATATCTGCCCACATCAAACAGTGTTCTGTTTTTCACTTAAACTCAGGTAGTGAGCAAACTAACAAAGACAGATTCCTTAAAAAGATCATAGTCAAAGATGGAGACATTTTCAAGACAAACTTTCCAATTAATTTGTCTCACGTTCTATGTGGTCTTTCCCAAAATTATTTCATCACCTCTCACATTAGTTTCCCATATCACTACACTGTCTTTGGTTTACCCCAGTTTGACAGACCCACTTTGGTCAGATTTGATATTACAGGAACTATCTTGAAATGCACATCATGGTACAATATAATCCAAGTCAGAAGTGTCCCTAATCCATTTAACTTTTGACTATGCTGTACAACTCCTTCTACAGGCATTCAAATACAACCATGCTCACATTGGGCAAAATTTTGACCTTGGCTGGCAGCTAACCGCCCAACCCGCTCGAGCGGAAAATGACACAGGTTGATGTTGGGCGAGCATCCTGACGCCAACCGCAGTCACGTGATATTTCAGTCAGCGGGGTGTGCCAGAGTCAGCAGCGGACCCACCAACAATTAAAAGGTCCATTAGGCCATTGAGAAGGTAATTAAAAGAAATTTTTTTCCGCCCATCCAATCTTACAGTTGGTGGGCAAGCGAAAAGGCCAAGCGGTCTTTGCACTTTTTAGGAAACCTCATCCGCAGGCGGGGTGAGGTTTCCTAAAGCAAATAAAAATAAAATAAAAATTGAAAAACGTAATTAATAACATGTCCCTGCTCACTTGACAGAGTCACATGAGAACGCATCTTTTATAAGGTTTTTAATTTCTTTGTTTTTTAAAAAACTCTTCATCTCCCTGAGGCAGCTCTGTGCCTCTGGGAGATTATCAGGTGTGCACTTGCTTGACCCATTTGCCCCCTCCCCCTGCGCACACAGGCAGCACTGAGCGCTGACGCCCACATTTCACACTGGGCGGGCCTTAATTGGCCCACCAGCATGAAATCGCTTTCTGGCCTCGATCACTGGCAGTGGTCGGCTTCCCAACACCTCCCACCCGCCCCCACCAAACCCGTCTTACAAGGGCAAAATTCTGCCCATTGTTTCATACCATTAGCTGGATCCTATAACTTGCTGAAAAAAACCTTACAATGAATTGTACCCAGGTGATTTTTCCAGTTCAGTCTGTGGTGTGATTTTCCTTTCTCTATCTCTTATCTTCAGTCATTTCCTCTCATTCAATCCCGCAAAACTCATTATTTACCATTCTATCTCATACTTGAGCCCCAAAGAAACTTCATGGTCCAATACAATATTCTCATAAGATCTTGAAACAGCAATTCCATTAACATATTTTGTTTGCCTATCCTTTATTTTGGATCACCTTTCTAAATAACACCATATTCAAGTGCTATTAATTCGCCCATATTGGACCAAGTCTTTCTAGTCTCCAGATCATCGGAGACCAGACATACGACTGAAGATGTGTGCTGGGATTCCGTGGAAGTCCCGATGTGCAGACCTCCGTGGGAATTGCCCAAGAAGTTTCAGCTTCTAATGGGCAATTCCCCTGCTCCCTGAAATCTTTGTGAATATCTCCGACCCTGAGTTAGAACTGGAGATTTAGGAGAGAACTAATGCACTTACCTGAATAGTCACTTAGGAAATGTTTGATGGGAAAATTGTAGTCTAACTCTTGGATAACTCCAGAGCTGACCTCCAATCACCCCTGACTACCTCCCTGACCCCTGCCTATCCTTCTGAGCCCCAACCACTCCCCAAACCCCCCAAATATCCTCCTGACCACCCGACTACCCTCCCAACCATCCTACTACCCTCCTGGTTCTCCAACTGCCCCCACAACCCAACCCGACTACCCTCCCAACATGACCTGACTACCCTCTCGACCTGACTTGACTTCCTCCGATCTAACTACCCACTCACACACCTACTCCCTACCTATTTACCTGCTTCACCTGCCTACCCACTCTCACTCACCTCACCCACCTACCTACTTTATACACCTCACCTCTCTATCAATTTATCCACCTACCCGCCTCACCTACCACCCCATTTACCCACTTACTTATGTACCCACCTCACCCACTTATGCACCTTCCCACCTCACCACCTACCCCTACCCACTTACTTACCTCAGTCACTCACTCACTCACTCATCCATTCACTAATATTCAGAGAGCCAGTGCTGTAGAAAGGGTATGTGTCTTGTCTTCCCCCGACTATCCTACAATCCAATGGAGTTCTCCAAGGGATGCTGTGCTCTGCATTTCTGGAACAGCTGGGTTCAGAAGAGCCTGGTAGAAATGCAGGGCAGCGTTGGTTGGGGAAATTTGCAGACACAGTGGCAATCTAGTGGTGACTGCCGCTCCTCAGAAGATCCAGGCCATTATTTCCCTCCACACCCCCCAAAAAACTTTATTGCTTGATACTTAGGAACTATCTAGTGTGCTTTCAATAATTTCTTTTAATGAAAACTTGACCATAAGCATAAATTTTAGTAAATCTTCCCTTTCTTGTGTGATTGGAAAAGCAACTCATGTCAATTTATTGTATTAGTTCCAATTTCAGAAACAATGTTGCTCAGTCATGGTGAATTTTATATTAAAGACAGAATTCTTGTAATTAATATCTCCCCTTTTTGAGCTTTTTATCTCCAAAGATAACAAATCCCCTGAATAGATTAAAGCCAAGCATTTAAAAGGTAAAGCCTTAGTTCAAAATCATCACTATACTGTGACATTCAATTCCTGAAAGTAAGCTCAAGTCTCTTGCTCTTAGTTCTCTTGTTGCAGTTGTAACGAGGCTATGCCGCTTTATTTCTGAAAATATGATTTTTCAACTGGCTGGAAAATTGTGCAATTTGAATTGAGACAGAGCAAAGCACTTAAAATTGCAAGGCCACCTCCCAAGGTGAAGGTAAAAAACAACCAAATCACCCTCAGAAGGGTGCAAAGAGTGAGACATCTTTGATAAGTCAGAAACCCATAGAAACTTGTCACTGTCTAAGGGAGATATATTAAAATGCAAAATGCTGGATATTGAAACAATGGCTGCCATACAGAGACTCACCCAATACTCCTTGGAAATACAAAATAGGTGGGATATTTCTGAGCAAGACTGCCAGCCACTCCAGAAAGATTGCAATTTTCAGCAGAAGAAACAGGCTGAAAGTTGGGCTGTCTCCCTGTCATGGTGGGATGGGGTCGCAGGGTGAGGGTCATGGAGAATGGCAGCAGGGCAGAAGAGTGGTTCTCAGTGGGCACCAACCCTATCCCCTCCCACCCCCACCACTTCCCAATGCCGGGTCTCTGAAACAGGCACTGAGTGCTTTTGAACAAGGAATTCCCCGTCCCACCCTGGGAGCCCACAAGCAGACATGCCAGGATAGTCTTGTCATGTTTTCTGCATGGTGAGGGCTCCCACGCACTTCTGAATTAATACTAGTAGCAGTGGTGGGGCAGGAAGGCCGTCCATAGGCCTTCCCATCCGGACATAATTGGAATGGAGGCAGGAAGGAGGCAGGGTCACCCTCCCGCCTGATTAAATGACCCCTATCACCAAACTCACCATAGGGGAGGGCACAACATTCTGCTCAAAGAATCCATTGCGGCTTTGCTCAAAAGTTCAAAGGGTTAATTTATCCAATCATATCCATCAATTTGGAAAATTAAAGTTTAAACTCTAATTATTTCCAAACCAAGATATTTACTCCAGCCAGTGTAATTTAAAAAAATAGAATTACCCTTGAATGTCCCAAAATCTAATTAACACCATTAAACATTTAAAACATCAGAACTGCCAATTCTTTTGTGCGAGAATTTTATATCTGGAATTAAAATTTCCACATATTTGACACAATGACCATAATCACATCATGGTCCCAATGAAATTCAAGTTCTCATGACTTATTCAGGACTCAAAGTTAACTTTAATAATTTTACATGAATTAAGGCTGGCACGTATTAACTAACACAGAACACAAAGCATATGCTTTAAACAAGAAAAGATAAATTACATCATTTCCCTGTTCCTTCTTCAGGCATCTTTCCAAGTGAGTGACTGTAATAAAACTAAAGAGATGGACCAAAACCCCTGACATTCTCACACTAAGAAGAGTGAAGGCAAGAAGAGCTTCTACGGTTTGACAGCTCCAAGCATTCACAGCAGTGTTTAAAGAGATAACACTGTAACATTGTAGTCCTTTAACAGTAAAGAAAAACAGTTTTGTTTTCAGTTTCTACTTTATTCCATTATGGGTAAATTCATCCTTTTGCTTGGTTAAACACATTTCCATTTTTTGATGTTATCCACACTATCCCGTCTGTTCTGATTCAAACCTCAAAATCCTTGTTTGCGACCTCACCCAAACCCAGTTCGTCCTGCAAAATTCTTAACATTTTTATCTTGGGGAGATGTAACAAATTAATGAAAAGAGGTGAAGGGAACATCGAGGCTGAATGTTTTAACGTCCTAAAAGCAATTCCATATCCATTTAGACCAGGCGTACAAACGCTCATATTTTGACTTTTCACTGAACATTTCTGCTTCGCACACCTCCAAAGTAAACTTTAATCAAAAGATCTTTTTAAATCCCAAATTTGGGCGCACAATCTGAAATTGACATGGACACATTCAATAATTAAATTCACACTCCCCTTTTCTTTACATCTTAGAAATAGAGCTTCCGAGCTCCAGGGCCATCATGTCAGGGGGGAACCCCAAAAATGCCCTGGGGAACCAACGTCCCCACCAGAATTTCCAAGGTAAGGGTTTGCATGGCAGTTTCCCAGAAGTGCAAACTTCCCATGGGCAATTGTCCTGCCCGGAGAAACAGCCAAAAATGTGATTAAAATTGCAATCTTCGGATGGTTATGGCTGGATTACATCAATAGTTAACCAGAAAATGTTAGAAGAATTAAAACCTCTTTTAAATTCTGGGTAACTATTGAACGGACCCATACTGAACTCCTACAAGGCTCCCTCACACCCCCAAACACTGAGGGGAATCCCCTGAACCTCTGATTACTCCCCACATTGAGAGTCCTCCGTCCCTTCCCCTCCTGGGACTTCCACACTGCAACGGCACTCCCCACCCCCAATGGGACTCCCTCCCCAGGGGACAGACCCACACTGGACTCCCCTCACAGGACTGCCCACCCCCCAATGGATTCCATCCCACCCCCACCATGAGACTTCCCCCGACTAAAGCACCAAGGCCCAGCCCGAATCGCCAGCCCCTGAGACCACCCCGCTGCCCAAAATGCCCGGCCTGACCCAACCTGTCCAGACTAACCCCAACCCCCCATCCTGATCTGACCAGGCACTGCCCCGCCAAGGCCAACCTGACCTGACTGGGCAAGCCCGCTGCAAGGCGCAACCCAACCACCTCCACCCGAGGCCCAGCCCTACCATCACCCCCCCAAGGCCAAAGCCAACCAAGCCCCGCCCCCAAAGCCCGACCTTCCCCCCTCTCACCCCTAGTCCAACCTACTCCCCTTCCCCTTAAGGAACCAGCGACCTGACCCCTCCGCCACCCCAAGGCCCGACTTTGCCCTGTCTCCACCCCCCCCAGATCCTTCAAACTTACCGTACGCACCTACCTTGTCAAAGACATGTAAACCTAGCTGGACCTCTAAACTCACCTGCTTTACGGCTCAAGTGCCATAAAACAGGGCATGGCTTACTTACCTTTGACACTACAGCCCTCGATGTTTGGTCCTGGGGTCCCGCTGCACTGTCCAGATCTCATTCAGCCTGAGTCAGAAAGTCGGGCAAGATAGGATCGCCTGGATTTCAAGGTTAGACATTTAGAGCGGAGTGGCAATCCAACTCAGTGGTCTTTCCATCAGAAGTTATGGCCCATGGATTTCTAAACTCAAAGTGATAAATTGTACCCTCCCAGATCTCAAGTGCTAGGGAAAATTTATAGTTTAAGCTGGTTTAAAATCTCACCACAACAAATTTTTAAAAAACTCTAAGACAAGATCACAAAGGGCAAAATAACATTTAGTGCCGGGCATAGAACATTGAAGCTAACACATACAGGAAAAAGTGAGATTCAAACCAAGGAAGCCACTGGCAGGGGATACCCTCCAACTCCAAGTGGCATCAAGTCTTCATGAAGAATATGGCATATGTGATGTACCAGATCTTAGGACAAGCACAGATGTTCATGGCATTGCCTCTCACTCATTTGTAAATAGGAGAGTCTTCTACGATAAACCCTAGGTCTGGCAATTCACCCCCATTATCTGGGTCTCTCCTCCTGACCCTCCTGTTCATGCTCTGGCTCCATTTGACCATATTCAGCCTGCTGGAGCTGTTCACAGAGTTGCCTCTCCCTCCTTCACCTCCTACATTGTATTAGGACCCTGACAATGGCAGCATTGAGCCCTGGACCCATATGTGCTTTTGCCTTCTCTCTGAAAGGAAACATTGAAGACATTAATGATTCAAGGGGCAAGAAAGTGAAGCTCAGAGGATGTTATGTTTGGAAACTGCAAGGATCCATAGTTTGTCCTGCCCCACTTGCATGGTGGCTGATGCCGCTTTGTCCCTGAGAGACGCTGGCACACACATCGAGGTGACCAAGATGGCATCGCAGAAATGTAACATCTTGAGTTTCAATGAGATGAGTGATCCAACCTAGCTCTGTGCTTCAGTCTCTGATGTGGCATATTAGTGACCAATCAGTTGCTCATGGTGAATTTGTGGATTCCCTTTAGCCCATTAGGAGTGTCAAATCTGCTGAGCATGTGACAGGCCTTCATTGATGGAATGCCATATATGATACAGCTGTGCCTCCTTCAATATTCCTGCATTCCCAAACTCTACATACCTATGTGTTACTCTTGCGATGCAGTGACTGTGATGTGAAGCTGCTGAGTTCTCTGTAGCCCTTTAACATTGGCTTTCAGTGGCTTTCATTGTAAGGAGGTATTCCTCCTTTCTTTCTAAGCAGAATCCTGCTCACTCCTGCAGTAGCAAGAGGTTAGAGAGAAACGCCAGAAAGACCCCCTCATGTTCACCCTTCCCCCTGACTGCCATTCCACAGCCTTCCCTCTCCTTTCTCCCTCATGTTCGTAAACCCCAACCTCACCTCACAGCCCACGCCCAGTTGAAGTGCTAGTTTCTGAAAGTGGAGGCCTGCATGAGGGCTACAGCACAGTGGTGTTCTTCGGGACAATGTAGGCAAAGAGCGGGAGCAGACCAACCCTACAGCCTACATCGCTACAAAACCAATGCATCACAATGGCAGGTAGGCTCTGTATGTTCCACTCATCTTGAAGCTACCAGTGAACTGAGGTCTGACTTGTGCACACCATCCCTGTTCAAATGAGTTTGAGGCCGATGTAAGTTCCCGCTGGCGTGACGCAAGATTGGAAGGCCTGACAAGATTCTGGTGAGCAACTGTTTTAATGAGCATTCATGAGACATTAATGAATGCAAATTACCTTTGTGCCAATAGTCGGAGCGAAAACTGACCCGCCATAAACCCACCATCGGGAGAATTGCAAGCTGTTCTGACGCCGGTGGACTCCCAACTTTTTGCCTGCCAGTGGATTCTCCACTCCTGCCTGCCATGAAATCCACCAAGGGCGAGATGGGAAAATCCCACCCCATATTCTCATCATTAGTTTCACATCTTCATTACCTCCCTCAGCCTTTTCCAACTTTTGCTTCTGGCTGTACACTTGTTCACTCCAAGCTTCAATTTCCTACTCTTATTCAAACTCTGATTCTCTACCTACTGCTTTTCATGCACCATCTTTTCTTTACCTTTTTAAACTCAATCTCACTTCTCCTGCACAACCAATGGATTATTTTTGTAATGTTGCCACAGTTACATAGGCAGCCAAATTGCATAAAGCAAAATCGCACAAACAGCAAATGATTAAATGAATGAATCTGTGGTGTAAAATCCTACAATTTTTTTCTGAGGTCATAAAACTGCAGATGGTTAAATTCACCTCAGCTGTCGTGCTGAATCCCTGCTGAACCTGCAGCAGGACTCCACCATAATGGCTTTGGGAAAGTTTGAGAATTGATATAGTTGGATCCTGATCTTAACAAATTCTGATCAGTCATGCAGTCTTGATCTTCCCTCTCCTTGCAATATCAGTCATGTGATGAAGAGGTAAAATGGGCAGGGCGCTCAGAGTTTCTGTTACTGTGAAAGTAGTAGAAATAAAAATCAGGCAGTTTCTGTAATGGCAGTAAACATGCAATACCAATTTTATGCCTTGCTGGTAAATTGACAATTTTCCCCAATGCTTCTTATCTCTCAACTAGTTTTTAAAAAAATCATGTCTAACGTTAACTCTGAACCTCCAGTGCTTAGAGTTTAACAGATAGCCTTTCATATGCAACGTTGTCAACAGTTTTTTGCAAATCAAGGTACTCCAGGGCTTTCCATGGTCCACGTGGTAGGTCAATTCCTCAAAGGAACAGAGGCGATTAGAGAATCAGGATCTGACTCCATGCCAACTGCTGTTTACTTGATTATTGTTGAACAATGAATCCTCAAGGCTACTGTTATGGTCACTTTGACAAACGGACCACAAGAGACTCAGGTACAGGTTACGATCGTTTATTCGAGCAATTGCAAGGAGGGCACCATCTCAATACAGCTTGAGACAGTACTCTGCTAAGCTACAAGTGTTCACCATATTTATACATTATTGGTCATGTACAAGAACAGTTTCCAGATTCCGATCTCGTCAACATATCTCTCAATTAGTTTCAACAGAAACTCTGAGCCCCCTGCCCATTTTATCTCTTTATCACATGACTAATATTGCAAGGAGAGGGAAGATCAAGACTGCATGACTAATCAGAATTTGCTAAGATCAGGATCCAACTATATCAATTCTCAGAGATTACAAGAAATCTCAGGTAACAAATACATCCTTATTTGTTTTCACCCAGGTAGAGACCTTACCCTCTGTTGTTCCCCTATCTGTTGAAGAGCACACTTAATCTTAGTTGTTATTGCCAACCTCTGACTCCAGTCCAATTCCAAAGCCTTTCTGTGTGGTTTCACTGGGGTCTGGTCTCCCTGCGCAGCTTTGGCTAAGGTTATATTTCAAACCATAACCCGCCAGCACGACTCTGCCTCCTATCTCTGGTAATGGTTCTGGCCTTCCTGCACAGCTTTGGCCCAGCTAGCCTGCCTGCACGACTCTGCCTCTTACCTCTGGCATCTCCTCTCTTCTGTCCTGAGTCCTCCTCCTGATTCTTTGATACTTGACCAGACCGTTCTCAGGTAGGCTTGCTGCACTAACTACAGGTGGTAAATGAATATACTCACCTACTTTGCAGAGCCGTCCCGAGGATCTGATCCAAGTATCCTGCTGACTACGCAAAATTGTTGTGGTCACTTTGACAAACAGACCACAGGAGACTCAGGCACAGGTTACGATCGTTTATTTGAGCAATTGCAAGGAGGGCACCATCTCAATGCAGCTTGAGACAGTACTCTGCTAAGCTACAAGTATTCAACATATTTATACATTATTGGTCACGTACAAGAACACTTTCTAGATTCCAATCTCGTCAACATATAGGTTTACATTACAAGAGATCTCTGGTAACAAGTACATCCCTATTTGTTTTCACCCAGGCGGAGACCTTACCATCTGTTGTTCCCCTATCTGTTGAACAGCACACTTAATCTTAGTTGTTATTGCCATCCTCTGACTCCAGTCCGGCTCCCAAGGCCTTTCTGTTGCTTGCAGGCCCTTAAGGCTGTGCAAGGTTCATCTGGTAACCTTTAACTGCCAATGTGCTTGGAGATTTTAAGTAATTCATTCCCTTTCAATAAGTTCTTACTGTACTCCTATATTCCCCCTAACAGTTACTCCTGATCATCAATCTCATTACTTTGCATAGAATGAAAATGAGATTAAAACTAAAATTCATTATTGGAGTTTTATGCCATGTTCTTAAACTGTTTTAATTTTCATTGAATAATAGGCCAGTCATTGCCAATATTTATTGCGCACCCCCCCCTTCCTTAGTGTGGGAACCATGTTATTCCCTTTGATCCTGTTGTTAACTCCTTATTTTCTATCAGCTGGCCATTGGAGCTTCTAGCATGCTTCATTCTCACACTCCCTTCCACAACCCTTGTTGAATTTGTGCATTGAGTTAATATTGGGCCTTTAGTTAATTAAAATTAATTGTTTAAATGCTATTACATGTTGCTTAGCAGTATTAATTTTCAAATTAATGGAAAGAGCACTTGTGACACTTGCCTCCGGTCTTTTGGTAGAAAACACAAATTGTTCCTGTACCATAATCTCATTAGATGTTGATGACTTTGCTTAGTTGGGATAAGTAAAAAAAAACCTATTTTGTGAAATGAAACACTTGTGTTAAACCAGAACCTAATTTGAAGGAGGTGATTTAATGACACTTCACATACTGAATTCAGTGGCAAACTGTTCAACTCTACTGGGGAAACCAAAGGTTGTTTCCATGTCAATCAAGAATGGAATTGACTGTCTAAACATGGCAGTATTAATAAAGTGAAACAAAATTCCATAAATTATATAGAATTGGAATAATAGGAATTTTCCTAATATTTCAAGAACCTGTTGGAAAAGTCTTGATGGTGGCAGATGGAGTTCCAAAAGTCAGACCCCTGACAACATAATCAGCTTTCTAATGAACAATATTTATGGAGCAGTCAGTGTTACTGACAGGCAAAAGCCCCACGCATTTTAATTGGTAAATAATTTAAATTAGGTCCTTCACTGAATTTCATTATATCAGATGATGCTCTGCTCCAAGGCCAATCACATATGAAATTAATGCTTTGAAACATTTCCTAAAGCAAGATTGTTTTTATTTTATTCAGTGTTAAAGTTGCCATTTTTTGACATTTGAGCGTTGTTACATGAATATTTTTACTAACCCTTATATTTTTGTTGGAACTTTTAGATTGCAAAAACAAGGAATACAGTTAACGTTTCAAGTCTGTATGGCTGTATTCATCTCCACAGATGCTGTCAGACCTGCTGAATTTTTCCAGCTATTTTTGTTTTTGTTTCAGATTTCGAGCACCACGGTATTTTGCTTTTATCTTGATGCCTGCTGCAAATTGATTTACAGACAACTTCAAGAACTGAATTCAAGAGCTGAAATCTGGCATTCAGTTTCTCTTCAACAGATTCCTTCCAAGTCACTGCAGGGGACATTTGGCAGATAAGGCAGCCTGCAACTTATTCGCATGTAAAAAATGTGGGAGATGTGATATGTGCCCTCTATCATTTTGCCAGCTGAAGTAGGTACGAATTGGAAAATGCACAAAGTTTTACCATTGAGTGGAGCTCTCAAGATTCCTGGGCATTATAGGTGGAACACATGTGGCAGTTACAACTCTTACACATCCACCCAAAAGCATGTATTAGCTAGGGTGTAGTTACATTAATGTTGAAGGTGTACTTTCCCTATTTTTCAATCTAAGACTGTGTTGATGTGCTCCCTGGATGAGAGGCATGATTATGGTGACAGTTGATGTTGGATGGTTTTGTTTTGTTGGCATAGTCATGGCTTAGAACCTCTACATGTTTGGCCATGTAATGTTTCAAGCAGCTGGAACCACAATAAACAATGTAATGGCTACCAGCACTGCTCACTGCAATTACATTATCCATTGCAGAGCCTGGCTAGAGTGACAAAACATGTGGACACCTCAAAGGTGTTACTGATCTTTCCAAAGATCTCCCTATCTGTCAAATGTAGCTTCAACAAACTACTAAATCTAGAGATAAAAACAAAAAAACTGCGGATGCTGGAAATCCAAAACAAAAACAGAATTACCTGGAAAAACTCAGCAGGTCTGGCAGCATCGGCGGAGAAGAAAAGAGTTGATGTTTTGAGTCCTCATGACCCTTCGAAGGGTCATGAGGACTCGAAACGTCAACTCTTTTCTTCTCCGCCGATGCTGCCAGACCTGCTGAGTTTTTCCAGGTAATTCTAAATCCAGATCTTGGGTGCACCCTTTGCAGTGCTGGTAAGGGAACATAGTTCTGTGTTCATTCCTTTACTATTTTGGGATTTCTTACTGATATTCAAGAAGGGACCACTTCTTCCACCACTTGTTACTCCTTTTGAGTAAGTCCCTCACTAATGACTACAATGATGTCAGAGTTACACTTATTGCACCTTCTCAGCCATTTGCTGCTGGCTGTTCATGCAAATAAGCTTTGTTCAGCATTCTTTCCTATCTGAAAGCAGACTTGGGAGAACACCAAACCTTTGCTGATACAATTAGCATAAAGTTAGCCTGAAGCATAGTAGGAATTTTCTTCATCCTCTCCTGCCATTTGCATCACCTGCTCCACCTCAGGTGTACCTTCCTAAAGCTCACTAACTACCTTCTCCAGGGTGTTAGGGTATCTGCTGGTGTTTAGGTAGTTGGAATGTTTCCTGCAACATGTTGTAAATAACCTGGTCATTGCAGCAATTGCTGCTTCTTCTGGTCTCCTCATCCTGTAGAGAACCTACAGGAAGAGAGAATGAATAAGTTCAAAATGCATCCCTCAGACAGCTTCTAAAAACTGTTAAAATCATATGCTTTATAATTAAATCATGCAGCTGCTTTGCAAATATAACTGCTGCTCTTATGATTTGGAGAAGCAATTAGTGTATGTAAGATTATTATAAATGTTGAATTCTTGATAGCTAATGAAACCATACCTCCAAACTCACATTGGTAATATTGTCTATGTAATCATGTCTAAAAAGGAAAAGGCCATCTCCTTAAACTGAGAGCTGCGGTAGCATGGCAAGCCAACCACGTTTTTTTTGTTAACCATGGCCTCTTAAATGGAACACATTGAAGATGATATTGACAAAAGCCTGAATTCTCCAAGCAACATTTCTGAACAACCTTCTTCCATCCCTGTATTAGTTTTCCTGGAGTTTTTCCTCCAGTATTTTAATGTGTCCTGTAAAAGGCTTTATTGTCCCCTACGGCAAATGTGTCATGCAGCTTCTATTAACTGAAGCAGGGTATCAGATAGGATTCAACAATTTATAGTTGTTTTGAACCCTAACTCCCTGAGGTTGCAGGGGGTTATTAACACAAAGACCACACCTTGTATAAGTGAAGAGTACAGATGTACGTGTAGGTGATTTTCTGCTATGACTCAGTGAGTCACGCTCTTGCCTCTAAACCAGAGGGTTGTGGGGTTGATGCCCCACTCTAGGACTTGAGTATAAAAATTAAAGCTCTTGTGTACTACCAGTGCTGACCTGCTGGGTGTACAGCCTCTTAGGTGAAGTGTTAAACCAAGCTGCTGCCTGGTTTATAGGTGGATGGGAAAGGTGTCTACATTTACCTTGGCACATTTTCTGGTACCACTAAGCCATTTCCTTATTGGCTCACAGGTACCTTGGACCTGGAGTGTGTATTTACTCACCCAACAATTTCCATCCTGCAACTTGCTCCTGGAATTTAAAAGGTAGGTGTGTTCAGTGTCAAACATGGACACTTTTCTTCCCAGGACAACTGGCAGCATATCTCCAAGGTGTCTTTGCAGCATCCAAACTGCACATTTGTTGCTTTCAGATTTGCTGCTCCCTCCAGCTGAACGATTGATGGTAATTCCCCTTACCTATCCAATTTTCTGTCTTGCATTTAAGCTGCATCCAGGTTTCACTGCCTGCATATGTTTCCCTTGCACAGTGATTCCATGCAAACAAAGCAGACCGGTTTGCCTCACACAATTCAGTAAGATCCACCCTCTGATGCTGACTTGACCTCACCTACCCTTGAGGGAGTTGGTAATGTGATGATAAAGTCACTGAACTAGAAATGCAGAGGCCTGGGCTAATGTGCTCGGGACATGGGTTTAAATCCCACCATAGCAGTTGATGGAATTTAAGTTCAATTAATAAATCTGGTATTGAAAGCTAGTCTTGGTAGTGGTGACCATGAAACTATCATCAATTGTTGTAAAAACCCATCTGATTTACTAATGCCCTCTAATAAAGGAAATCTTCCATCCTCACATGGCCTGGCTAATATGTAACTCCAGACCACAGAAATGTGGTTGATTCTGAAATAGCTCAGCAACTCACTCAGTTCAAGGGCAATTAGGGATGGGAAACAAATGCTGGCTTTGCCAGTAATGTCCATATCGCACAAAAGAAAAAAGAAACCAGCAATATGAAATTGAGGCCTCAGTATATTATGTCTTGCCTGGAGAATTTCTCTTCATTTAATCAGGACACCTTTTTATTGTTCATTGAGAGGCCTAAGTGAAGGGAAAAAGGGCATTGTATCATAAACGATGAAAACATAAGAAAAAATGAAGATGAATCAAGAACTGGTGGTGACAACAGGACTTGGTTTTAAGAGCCTACATCTTGCATTAGAAAAGCGGAGGTAAGGAGGTATGATTTAAAATCTTGGAGAAAAATAATAGAAGATGGAAGAATAGAAGAGAAGCACTTTAGGGAAAAGAAAAGAAAATGACCAAATAATATACACTCTGTCAGAAATGTCAGAGAGTGATCATGGTCAGATACCTTCAAAAATGTGCCCGAATTGTGGAGGTACCCATTGGTTCCCAAGACCCACTCCAACTTGAGAGAAAAAGTGTAACTCCTGGTTAAGTTGGAATCATTTTGCAAAGGTGTGTGGGTCACTGAAGAAAGAGACTCCATCAGTTTGACATATGGAGCAGTCTCTTTCTGAGAGTGGGACACAATGTGTGTATAACCATTTTGGACAGCAAAGCACCAGTTCATTTTAAGGACTGCTCAATCAAAATTGCTGGCATCTTAGTGTTGCTGCTCATAGATGTTGGGATGAAAGTATCTATGTTGAGTGCCAATCTCTACGATTGTTATTTTTCACAATTTTCACTGAATCCTAGGACAGGCATTCTTCAAGCTTAAGATGACTCAATTATTCTGGTTTTGGGAACAATCGCTGTTCCAGTGCGCTAGAAAAACGTCACCCTAGACAGGTTCACGTTCAAAGTGATCAAAGGCAGATGCCTTATGAGGATAAACCTGTTTGATAGGGTTGGCTTCAAACTTGCAGACTCCACTGGAGCACACATTAATGTGATCGATGTCACAGACCACACACTACCCTCACCTTTAACATGTTAAGCACTATTTGCTATGCAATCCTCCAAGTAGTTACCAGATTTGGGGAGATTAAGGGTACTGCCAAGCTCTTTACATCAACATATGAGTTACCCAGTTTCACAAAATTTGAAAATTGAAATCTGTGCTAAAGTGTCACAGGAGCTGAAATGACTAGAAGCAGAGAATATTACTGAGTGAATAAACTCATCACCATGGATGTTAAACCTGGTCATAATGTGATGCAAAAATGGTGAACTTGGAATATACATCAGCCTTCTGGTGGTCAACAAGGCAATCATTCTAGACAGAATGAGTATCCATTCCTGTGACCCAAGAACTATCGTCATTATTTCACGACTCCACAATCTACACAAAGCTTGACACGCACTGGAGCTATCTTCAGACACCACTAGTGGAGTAAAGCCAATATCTTACAACTTTTAATACTTACAAAGGTGTGTTTCAGTATCGCAGGATGACCTATGAACAAAGTTTAGCAACTAACACCTTCCAGAAGATGGTTTCTTCAGTTTTGTTAGACGTTGATGGATGCTCAACCTACTTGACAATGTTGTTATCCATGGAAGGGACAAAGCAGTGGTGCTCACTCAACTCGGGCAACACAATTTGATACTCAACAAGGACAAATGTACACTTGCAGCATCCAAGATTGACTTTCTAGGCTATAGAGTGACAGCAACGGGAGTAAAGGCTGCACATGACAACATGCGCTTCTGATCCCTTTTAACATTAAAAAGTTGGCATTGTTCCTCAACACTACCAAACTTTTATCACAAATTTGTTCCTGAGTATGCAGAGATCACGGAACCTCTTTGAAAGCTACTGCTGAAAGGTGCACAATGGGAATTGTCAATCATATAGCAAATAGTGTTTAACAAGTTAAAGGTGAAGGTATCATCTCCACCAATCCCCATGCATTTCAACCCACATGTGGAAACATACATTGAAACAGATGCATCAGGAAATGGAATTGGAAATTACTCTCCCAGTACATAGAAGGAAGCAAATGACCAATCGCTTATACATTATGCTTGTTGTTGGAAACTGATCACAAACACTCTACTGGAGGGTGGGAAGCACTAGCCTGCAGCTATGCTTGTGAACATTGGCACATGTATATGGCAGAAATTTCACTCCTTGCACCGATCATCAAGCACTGACTACGATGTTAGCCATGTCAGGATCAGCTCATCGAACTCTTATGCATTTACAGATGGTCAGATCATCTTCATCTTTGAGGTCGAGTATCTTGCAGATTCACAAAACCGAGTAAGTTGATAGGTTAGCTGAAATACTATTGCAGACAACATTTGCAACAGTGAATTGGCTTGCGATGTCTGAAAACTAAGTGATTGTGGTGATTTTATTTGTTTCCCCTAATCTTGTTAAGCAAAGAGGTGCAGGCAGAATTAGTGACAGATAGCATACTGCAGAAAGTAAGCGAGTACCTAAAAGCTGAGTAGCCTCACAATGTAGAGAATGAGCTTGTTCTATACAACAGAGACACAATAAACTCGCATTGTTTGATGTCACTTGAATTGCACACAGAAATCTAGCAGTTATCCTGAAACACTACAGCAATATGTATTGCATGCATCTTGTCCATGGAGGATACCCAGGTTTTGTTAAGCTGAAGTAATCTGGTAGCCAGCAATAAATTGCTGCATATACCCTCAGCCAAAAATTTGTTAAACTGTGGACAGAATTGTCTGTTCCCATTGGCAGCACGCAGCAAAAATCAGCTTCAAGCCAGTGTGAAATCACTGCGGGATCATCTGATAGTGTCAACCATGGCAGATCATGAATCCCGCTGGAGGCCGACATGAAGATAAGTTGAGTGAGTGGGAAAATGCAAAGTTGATCACTTTTGCAGGAGGAACAAAAAAGCAGAATATTACTTAATTGGAGAATGGCTGCATAATTCTGAGGTGCAGAGGGATTTAGGTGTTCTAGTACAAAGTCACAAAGAGTTAGTATGCAGGTATAGCAAGTAATTAAGAAGGCTACTGGAATGTTATCCTTTATTATGAGAGGGATTGAACATAAAAGTAAGGATGTTATGCTTCAGTTACTCAGGGCACTGGTGAGGCCGCACCTCGAATACTGTGCACACAGTTTTGTTCTTCTTATTTAAGGAAGGACGTAAATGCATTGGAGGCGGTTCAGAGGTTTACTAGATTGATACCTGGAATGAGCAGATTTTCTTATGAGGAAAGGTTGGACAGACTGGGCTTGTTTCCACTGGAGTTTAGAAGAGTGATAGGTGTTTTGATTGAAGTATTCAAGATCCTGAACGGCCTTGAGAAGGTGAATGTTGAAAGGATGTTTCCTATTGTGGGTGAGTCCAGAACTAGGGGGCACTGTTTTAAAATTAGGGGTCACCCTTTTAGGACAGAGATGAGGAGAAATTTTTTCTCTCAGAAGGTTGTGCAACTTTGGAATTCTTTGCCTCAGAAGATGGTGGAGGCAGGGTCATTGAATATTTTTAAGGCAGGGGTGGATAGATTCTTGTTAGGTAAGGGAATCAAAGGTTCTTGGCATTTGATGGCAAAGTGGAAATCGAAACACAAGAAGATCAGCCATGATCTTATTGAATGGTGGAGCAGGCCCGAGGGGCCGAATGGTCCACTCCTGTTCCTACTTCTTATGCTCTTAGGTTATGAACCCGATTTGCATCCCGCTGATGGGATGCAAGGTAATGCCCGGCCAGAAACTTGCCCCCATGCCTGATTTAGCATTACACCAGCAGGAAAACACACTAGCCCAGGACACATCTGGACAAATGTGACATGCAGAAGTCAGGACTGACCTTTGGGGCCTTGCCTACATCACAAACATCAGAGGAGAAGAAGATGCTGGGGGCCTACAGCTACTGGGCCCAGGAGGAACACATGTATCGCATGCTGAATGGATCCCCTTGCACATGGGTCTGCCGCACAGCAGCTTTTGGAAGGTGGGAACAGCAGTTTCAACTCTGCTGAGGCGTCGGAACTTCACAGACATCGCCATGGACTGGTATGGATGATCAGTGAGGGGGGCAGGTGAGTGAGTGGAAGATCTAAGTGTGAGTGGGAGAGGTAGGCATATGGGTTGGGGCGAAATTAAGGTTGGAAGGGGGATGCATGGTGTTGGGGGGTGGGGTTACTTTGGGGGTGGGGCTGTGATGATGTCGGAGGATGAGGTTGGAAGGGGGAAGGAGGGTGACTGGGGGGAGGAAGCAGTATGGGGGGGAAGGAGTAAGATTGGAGGGAATAAGTGTGGAGGAATGAGTAAGGAGGGAATGGAATGTCCAGGTGAACGCATAGGGGAAGGTCTGTGGATTCAATGACTGCCTCCTAGTGAGTGAAACCAGGGTGGGTGTGGTAGAAGGGGATGGTGAGTGTAAGAGGGGGCAGAGGAACAGGAAAGGTGGGAAATTGAGGGCCCAACAGTACTGGTAGAAGTGGCTGGCAAGGGTGGTTGGTGGGGACACGGAGGCAAACACGGACCCTTGGGTTGGGAAGGAGGAGGTCAATGTGGATGGGGGTGGGATTTTCAGGACGGTAGGAAACATACACGTTCACCTGGACATCCTGGAATGACAAGGCTATGGGCTGTAGGTTAATTGTGGGAAGGTTGAAGGTGCTGCCGGGGGAGGTGGGCTGTGATGGGGGAAAGGAATTGGGTGACTGGAGGAGGGGAAAGGATGTGGAGAGCTGATCATAAGGTTTATTACAACCATTTCACACAAATTGAAAGTGGGCAGAGCCTCGTGTTGAACAGGCACAGGTGTTGCATGGGAGTGCAAACAGTGAATGGGCGGAGATGCAGCTCAGCTCAGATGGACAGCTGAACGAGAACCCCAGCAGGCAGTATTGAAAATGCTTGGGGCAGTAAGATGAGTGTGATGGATGAAGGCTCCATGTACGTGGGAGAGTGCTTGCACGAGACTCTGAAAGGCCATGCCACACACACACACTTCTCCCTCCAGAATCACTCGTGGTTCGGCTGCATGCAGCTGAACTGCTAGTGGGCAGGGAGTGGGGGTGAGGGCGGTGGGTGTGGGGGGTTGGTGGTGTGGTTGCAGGGGTTGCAGGGGAGGACTGGAAAAGCCAGTAAATGAAGCTGAAAGACAACATTACACATTATTCAGTGAAAGTGAATATATTTTCAGACTACAAAATGAAATAACATGTTCACCTGTGCAACCATTTGTGATCAGAATTTCTTAACTTTTTTAGGCCTACCAATTCCCCTAGGTGCTTCCTGGTATCTGCAGCAGGGATGGAGACAGTCTGTGCAAATGTTGCCTCTGATGACTTTGTGCATCCTCTGGAGGGCCAAGGCCTTGAGGGCCCCGGCTTGCTTTGCCTGTCCTCCTTGGGTCAGCTGCACCCTCTGTGGTGACAGAGGACAAGGTTGAGGGGGTTACAGGAAAAAGGGACTCAGAGGGAGAGGATAGCCTCTGAGATTCTTGAGTGGATGACCCGGGGTGTCCAGCTGCCGCTCCTCCTCCTCTCTGGTGCCTGGGGTTCCAGCCTGACTCCTTGAGGGGAAGCAGCAGTTGGAAGGACATCAAGGTGCCTCGTTTCCCTCTTGCGTTGCCACTGTAGGAACTCACCCATAGCTATTGCGATGGAGTGCAGGTCTGTGTGTATCTCCATGTTCTGCTGGACCAGGGTCTCCATGGTGTCACCCATCCTTCCCATGGAGACCTCCATACATGCACATGTGGACACCACCTCATCAGAGAGCAGTTGGATGCATGCCTCCCACTCACGTGCCACTCTGTCGAGGGCTTCCAGCAGTTCTGCATGATGTTTCCCCCACCTTCTGCTGACTCTCCAGGATGAGTTGAGAGGCTGACTCCAGAGGCTTGTCATCTGACTCAGACCTCACAGATGCCTGATCCCCAGCATTCCTCTGAGTGCCAGAGAGCTCGGCTGAAACTGCCTCCTCTTTCTGTGGACACACTTCTGTTTGTTGACCACCAGATTGTGAACCCAAGCCTGCTCTAGATCTCGGTCCCACTGAGGTGTGTGTCTCTGTGCTGGTGCAGGCTGTGGGTAAGTGCTGCATTGGGTCTTCCAGGCTGCTTATTTCCAGCTCTTTAATGGAGGAGGTGCCCTTTTGGCTGGAGGTGAGGGCGTGGATGGAACTGAGGCACTGGCTGGCTGATGGTGTCAGTCACTTGGCAGAATTCACTGTGAGCTGAAATAAAGATAATTAATGCATGGCAGCAGAGTCTAAAGCAGGAGAGAGAGCACTCACAGTTGAGTTGAGAGAGGGATGATGTGGTTCAGGTTCCTCAAATGGTGGTTTGTCACCAACCTCACCATCGTCACAGCCATGGTCCACATCCTCACCATTCAGCACGATGGCATGCTCCTCAATGCGTGTGAGGGGCTTCATGTTGGCCACACAACCCCCCAGTCTGGGACCCTCCCTGCAGTTGTGAGCCAGCTTGTCCTGCATGAAAATAGATGGAGAGAATGTGAGCATTACACATGGCACCGCGTGGAATGCTTGTGTGGTGAGCGGAGCCATGGATGGGATGAGGGTGCAAGCTCGCGAGGATGTGTCACCGCTTCCCAGGCTGGATTGGTGACTCTGGTGGACCTCCTGCGGCCAGAGTGGGTTTGAGGATAACAAGTCTGCCTTCCACTGTGTCCAGCCGGTGCCCAGAGAGGCATCACCAAACTTGGGGGCTGCCGTCTTCTTTGTGTTCGGAGCCATCGATCACCTGAAACATTCTCGTCTGAAGGCATGAAGCAGGCATGCGCTCTGGGACAGTTTAAAATTGGCGCCCAGAGCAGGGAAGTGCTGAGGTCATGCATGGCAGACAAATCCAAGCCAGCCTGCTAGCGATCCAGTGTGTTTCCTGTAAATGCATTATTAATGGGGCACAGGGAAGGATGATATGACACAAAAATCCACCATTGCTCCCGACAGATAAAAGATCATTTTTCACGCCTGCTTATTGCAAACCTGGGGTGATTCCACCCAGGGTCTCTATGGTGTCCGCCATCCTCCCCATAGAGGCCTCCATACATGCATGTGTGGGCACCACTTCATCAGAGGGCAGGCGGATGCACTTCTCCAACTCACATGCCACTCTGTTGAGGACTTCCAACAGCTCTGCCTGATTCTCCCACACCTTCTGCAGACTCTCCATGATGAGTTGGAAGGCCAAATCAGAGGCTTGTCATCTGACTCAGACCTCACAAATGCCTCTTCCCCAGCAGTCCTCCAAGTGCTAGGGAACTCGGCTGAACCTCCCTCTTCTTTCTGTGGACATACATCCATGTGGTGACCATCTGATTGTGAACTTGAGCCTGCTCTAGATCTTGGTCCCCTGAGGTGTGTGTCTCTGTGCTGATGGAGGGTGTGGGTAAACGCTGTGATGGGTTTTTCAGGCTGCTTATTTCCAGCTCTTCAATGGAGGAAGCACCCTCTTGGCTGAAGGTGAGGGCCTGGATGGAGCTGAGGGACTGGCTGGCTGAGGGTGTTGGTTGCTTGGCAGAGCTCCATGTGAACTGAACTAGAGATAATTAGTGCATGGCAGCAGAGTCAAAAGCAGGAGAGAGCGAGCACTCACAGTTAAATTGAGAGAAGGATGCTGTGGTGCAGAATCCTCACTAGCGTGTTTGCCACTGACTTCATCATCACCGCAGGCAGGGTCCATGTCCTCACCAGTCAGCACGATGACACACTCCTCAAATTGAGTGAGGGGCACTGTGTGGGTTCCTCCACTCCTGGTCTGGGACCTCTCCCTGCTATTGTGAACCCCAGCTTCTCCTGCATGAAAACAGATGGAGAGAATGTGAGCAGGACACAGGGCACAGCATGGAATGTTTGTGTGGTGAGCAGAGCCATGGACAGGCGAGGATACAACCTCCAGAGGATATGAGTCTGATGGAGGTGTGAGAGTTAGTGGTGTTGTCTCTTGAGGGGTGAGATCACTGTGGATGCCTGATGGGATTGGGAGTGTGTGTTCAAAGTCAAGAGGTTGTTGACTTATCCTGGTGGAACAGATGAAATCATTCAGCCTCTTCCTGCACTGGATGGTTGACCTATTCCATGGTCTGGGTGCTGAGCACCTCTGTCACCGCTTCCCAAGCTGGATTGGTGACTCTGGTGGACCTGCTGCAGCCAGGGTGGGGTAAAGGAGTTTGCGGTGGCCTTCTGCTGTACCCAGCACGCGCCCCAGAGAGACGGCTGCCTTAACCTTTGCTTTCAAGGCCATCTATCGCCTCGAGGATAGCTGGTTTGTAGGCTGTACTCTGGTGTGCTTTAAATATGGTGCCCAAAGCGAGGAAGCGCTGAAGTCACGACGTGGTGGGGAAGTCTGAAGCCACCCGCCAGCGATCCAGCGTGTTTCCCATGAATGTAGTATTAATGAGGCAGGACGCGCTGGGAAAGGGATAGTCTGAAAATCCGCCATTGCGGCTGATGGGTAAAACGTCATTTTTCACGACTGCTACCGCACTTACTGCATATCTGGGGTGATTCCGCCCTGTGTGCCACACCTCTACTACTGTCTCCATGGTCAATAAAACCATGGCAACAATTCCAAGTAGATATTTTTGGAGAAGGGTAAGCAGCCACTAGCAGAATATTTTTCATGCATGTTTTCCATGATCTACATAGCAAATTCCACAAGAATTGATTCAGTAGTTAATATTTTAGACAAGTCATTTACAAAATGGGGTTTGCCAGAGACAATCACTATGGGCAATGGACAACAGTTTGTTTCCAGTCAAGTCATGGAGTTCCTAGCAAGCTATGGAATTCATCACCATATGACATCATGATACAACCTGCAATCAAGTGGTGGCATTGAACAATTCACAGGGTGACAGTCTGAGAACTAATATGTCAGAGGGGGGAAATATTTAAACAATCTACTCACATCCTACTTCATGTACATCAATCCATTCCGTACTCCCTGACCAGAAAGACACGAGCTGATCTTATGACCGCTCAGAACTTTCACATGCCGCTGATCATTACTAAGCCATCACCACCATTCAGTGGGAATGTCAGGGCGAAAGCAGAAGAAATCGCGAAGTAACGAGGCAGAGCAAAAGCAAACTTCGAGAAGTAAACATGTGCAAGGAGACCACGATTTGAAGTTGGAGGTTGGCCAGATCATGACCACAAACTCATGTCGTCCCTGAGGGGACCACAGCAGGTCAAACAGTTGATCGGTACCAAGCATATCTGTGGGATGACAGCACAAAGTGGAATGCGAGACACTTGACAGTGAGAAGTCGAGGATATTTTGAGGACAGTGATTATGAGGATACATTTCCTTTTCCGATGAGTGACAATGATGTTAATCATCTCATCGAGCTGATCATGCAAAACCATAACCTCAAGTTTGTAGATGTCAGTACTGTCATCAACAACCTTCACATCTCAAAGCTATTTCTGTGGTTAGAGGAAGCAGGCACTCTGAATGCTAAGAGTTGACCCGATGCACATATGCTTGTTGTTTATGATGGTTTCATTTAAAATAGGGTCCTTTAGTTTTCAAGGGGGAAAAGATGTGGTATTCAATTGTCCAATTGCTCAGTGTTTGATTACGTGTGGCTGTTGACTATTTTTACTGCTGTTAGCCAATCCTGGGTGTGAAACAGAAACTAAACTGAGTCAAGAAACTGGAGCAGACATTTTAAAAGCACTGTAAATGATTGTTCTGTTCAGACATTGAAACTGGTGTAATCTCTGAGGCATAAAGCACAACAAACATGAGTGGATCTGGGCAATTGAAAATGAACCACAGAATGCCTTTATTTTGTTTTATTACCTAAAGCTTCAAATTGTTCTATTTCACCTTAACCTATCCTTTAAAAAATATGCATTTAGGAGCATTAATATCCTTTTGAGATTGCGTACTGACTTTGCTTTTCCAATTTAATCTGAGAGGTGATAGTTTCAGTTTACCAAAGTGCAGATGTTTTAGTGTAACGGTTATGTTACTGGAGCCATAATTCAAATCCCAGTAAATCTGAATAACTTTGAGTTTAAATCCAATCAAGTGGTTTAAAGAATTTGAACTTACTTCAAAAAAATTGAAATAAAAAACAGATATCAGTAAAAGTAACCATAAAACGTTTTTTGTTTCATTCATGTTCATTAAGAAAGGAAACTTGCTGTAAGTAGTTCCAGTCTCACATCAATATAATTGATTCTTAACTGTCCTTTGAAGTGACCTAGCAAGATATTCAGTTGTATCAAGTCTTAGAAAATGATCCATTATTACCTTCTCAAGGCAAAGAGGTATGGACAATAAATTCAGCAATTCTTGCATCCAGCGAATGACAAAATAAAGTATTAAACTGGTGAACAGGTAACAAGTTTTTCATATTCTAAAAATAAAGTATGCTTGATTGACAGGCTCGTTTGAAGCATCCAGCTCTTGATGATCTATTCAGTATATGTGTGTGGGTGGTTTGGAAATGTAGTGATACTCAGCAACTTAATGACTTCTGCTATTTTTACCTGGTCCGAAAGCTTTCCTGCTGGAAATTGCCACATTGTCCTGTATGAGATCAGCAGAGGCAAGTGAAGTGCTGGGGTGTTTAGACATCAGAAAGGGGTCTTGCAAGATGTGTAGTATCCTAATTATAACCAACCATTCTGACTTAAATGTTCCAAATGTTCTTTCCATGAGCACATCCACCTTATCCAATTTGGTGAGAAATCCAGCTGGGAATGTGTGCATCTTTCAGAGGCCATTCTGCAGACAAAAAACTGGAGTAACATGGCCAAATTTCTCGATCTGTCTGTGCAACATAGCAACTTGAATAACTCAGAATTGGGTCACTTAAGTGCCACATAGATGATTTTTGTCGGCCTCCTTCTGAGGCCTCCACTCTCACAGATGCCAGTCTTCAGCCAATTTGAGTCTCTCCACATGAAACTATAAAATGGCCAAGTTCATTGAACAGATGAAAAAGGCTATGAGCTCTGACAATATCTGAACTTCAGTGCTGAAGACCTGGGGGAAGAAATTAGATGCTGTCACATCCATTTTTAGGCACTATGCAGCTTACTAATGGTGGAAAGTGATATCCGAGATACTTGCACACACTTCTGATGGGAATGCGCTGCTTGCCATCTTGGTAAAGGGGCTTGTTTGCACACATTTATGAACTGCTGGCAGTATGCAGGACCGGTTTGATATAATACACTGATTTGACATCAGCACTGCCATTTTTGAACCAGCCTATGTCCTTTCTTAATCTTGCACAACTGTATACAATGTTAAATGCTATGGTGGACCTCTTCTCATGATAATTAAAATGGATAATGAACCAGTCCCAGATTAGATGTTGCAGCATTTCTTCTGGTTTCTGGTCTAATAGCATTCATTTTTACAGTTTTCCTACACTTGCCTAAAATTTCAACAGTCTAAAGGAACTGATTTGGCTGGTGCTTAAGTCCTATTTTGTTTATTTAAAAGCTTCTGCTGAAACAATTTGCTTACAGATGTGGGTGACCTGGACCTTGCTTTTGGAATTGAATAGGACTTGAAGAATAAAGAATGACCACCAGTTTAATGTTTTGCTTGTAAAGAAGAAAGAAAAAGATGGGTTAATTACATACCATGACCCCACGTCTGTTTTCAATGTTTAGCCAATTCCTCCTCTTTGAGCTCCAGGAGAAGCCATGGCAAGTGTTTTAGTATAAAGACAACACTGGCAACTGGCATACAATATAGGATAAAAGCAAAATACTGCAGATGGCTGGAAATCTAGAACAAAAACAAAAATATCTGGGAAAACTCAGCAGGTCTGACAGCATCTGCAGTGAGAGATACAGTTGACGTTTCGAGTCCGTATGACTCTTCAGAACTAAAAATATGCGATTAAAAATATAGGAAGTTGTCCTGGTATGGCCTGGCCACTGAAGTAGAATAATACAAGTGAGCCAATCCCCCACCCCATCAGTCCATTCTCAATTATCGATAAAGTGATTGAAGGCGTTACCAAAATTGCTAGTAAGGAACATTTACCCATCAATAAACTGCCATGTGAAGCTCAAAACAAAAACAGAATTATCTGGAAAAACTCAGCAGGAATGGCAGCATCGGCTGAGAAGAAAAGAGTTGACGTTTCACGTCCTCATGACCCTTCGACAGAAGTTCAGTTTGGATTCCACCATAACCTGTTTACAGCCTTGGGCAAATATGGACACAAAAACTGAATTCCAGAGGTGAGATAGGAGTGACTTCTTTTGACATCAAGATAGCATTTTACTGAGTACAGTCTCAAAGAGTCCTAGTAAAACTGAAATCAATTAGAATCATGGCAAAAAATGGCTGAAGTTAACCTGGCACATAGCAAGATAGTTGTGATTACAGGAGGCCAGTTATCTCAGCCCCAAAACTTCACTGCAGGAGTTCCTGTGGGCAGTGTACACAGCCCAGCCATGTTCACCTACTTCATCAATGACCTTCCATCCGTGATAAGGTCAGGAGTGGGGGTGTTCGCTGATGACAGTACAATGTTCAGCTCCATTTGCAATTCCTTAGATCATGAAGGCTAACCATCAAAAACAAGCATGGGATCATGATATGCAGCAAGGCCTGGACAACATTCAGGCTTGGGATGATAACTAGCAATCAACGTTCACATCACATAAGTGCCAGGCAATGACCGTCTCCAACAAGAGATTCTAACCATCTCTCTTTGATATGTTTTTGTTTTAGATTTCCAGCATCCACAGTATATTGCTTTTATCCCTTTGATATGTAATGACTATACCATCACCGAGAACCTCTTTATCAATATCTTGCAAGTTAACATTGACTAGGCATTCAACTGAACCAGCCACATAACTGCCATAGCTATAAGAGCAGGTCAGAATGGAATGCAGCCAAAGATATGAAGTTATAAGAGAATCCAGATATAAATATGGAGTTATGAGATTAAAATTGTGATTCTCCTACGAAGTAGGGAATGAAAATTAAAAGCCAACTTCATCTGCTGGGCAAAGGTTCAAGAAGTATATAAATATGCCTATGCATAATAGTGTGCTCAAGGGCAACAGCATCCTGTAGCATAGAATGTGGTATATCGCCTAACACAAAGCTGTTCTGCAAAAAAAAGGAACTGGCCTTTACAGCTAGGCATTGACAAATTGTAAAATACTACATCTAATAATGAATAACCTTGAGGATGATCCTAAACAACTTGTTAACTCAATCTTGGAAACTAAGGCCTAAATCTTTTGGTCGGCGTGCAAGGATGGGCCCTGCTTGCCGATGTATAAAATGATGCGCAGTGACATCGGACATGCGTCCCGACGTCACTGCACATAATTCCGATTCGGAATTCGGCGGGCGCACAGCGGAGTCAACTGCACGCTCGGCAAACTGTCAAAGGCTTATTATGGGCATTATTAAACTAATTGAGGTACTTGGAAAAACTCAGCAGATCTGGCAGCATCGGTAGAGAAGAAAAGAGCTGACGTTTCGAGTCCTCATGACCCTTCGACAGATGATTTTGTCAAAACATTCTGGAAGTGAGGTCACAGCATGCCAGTAGATCTGTGATTGCTGGGCCTTTAGTTTCCATGAGACAGAACATCTGTAACACCCAGGAGGATTGATTGTGTTTATACACCAGGACTATGAATCCTGTGGATGGGATTAATGAACCGCTGTATGCTGAAAGTTTTACAGCAGTAGGTTTCGTCATGGTCCTCCATGTCTGTGGATACACGTCTTTTAGAATTCACAGGGGTAGTATGTTGGCATTCACCCCTGTGTCAATTCTGGTCAATAGCAAGTAGTTATCAATTTTCTTAGGGCAGATAATTCAAATCTTGGCAAACACTTCAGACGGTGTGACGGCATCTGTATTTTCCATGAGATTGACATTGTGAATCATTTGCTCACTGCTCTATGTCACATCGTACACATCATCATTAATTTCTGATTTGTCAGTCACCTCATGTATGTACTTCTGACATGATACCGGATGGTCATTCTTATTGCTTGAAGGTACCCGTTGTGTACGGTCTGTTTGGATCAGTGCACGCCTTTTTGTAGATACATCAGCCTTCACTCTTGTGCATTGCCGCTGTCAATAGCCCTTTCTGCTACATGCCTAGCAAAATTGTTGAAAAGCTGGGCATTTCCTTGGTGCCAGCAGAAAGCCCACATTCCACATGTCTTAAGATAAAAGCAAAATACTGTGGATGCTGGACTTCTGAAATAAAGACAGAAAATGCTGGAGAAGAGTCATATGGACTCGAAATGTTAACTCTGTTTCTCTCTCCACAGATGCTGCCAGACCTGCTGAGTTTTACCAGCATTTTCTGTCTTTCTTCTACATGTCTTGCTAGGTTTGTGTGTTCAAGTGAGTAAGTTGAAATTTGGGGTGGTACTTAGGACTATAAGCTTTGTCAACTTGAGAGGATCACTCGTACTTACGTTCATTCTTCAGTAGCTCTTCGATGCTGTACATTTTTGGCTTGGTCTAGCAGATCCATCTGGAACACTTCCAAGGGGGTGGATGCAATCACCAACTCAACAAGTCGGTCTGCTAGCTCTGAGGAAACTCACAGTATATACCTTTTTCTCGACATCTGCTGACAAAGTGTCCTGTAGATTCTGTAGGCTGTTGTCCAGATTACATGAACTCTAGTCAATTAATACGGAAGTTTAACCTGATCAAACACCTTTATCCATATTTGTGCTATTCATTCATCCTTGTTATGGATGCTTCATGCATTCAGGTATTATGCCTTTAAATTCAACTTCTACTATTTTTCCCTGATGTAGCTTTAGTTGCTCGTGCAATATTACCTTTGTGAAATTTTGTCCCTTCCTGACACAGTCTGCTTGATTTTACCCAAATTGTACTGTGCTCTACAGCCTTGATTTTTTTCTTTAGGCATATGTATATACTCTTAACTGAATGCTTCATACCCCTAATCATTTAAAGCTCTATCTAGCACCCGAGTTCTTCAATTCACTGAACACTGGTCTTAGCCCAATGAAATAGCAGCTTTTTCTCTCAATATTGATGTCAGTGACCCATGAATTGAGACCGTCACCTCCCACACAACTCTTAAACCTTGAATTGTTTGTCCATATGCCAATTCTTTTGTTACCCAGATGGTAAGTCAAAGGTTATTACCCTTGAGGTTCTGCCTTTTATTACGCTAGCACCTCAAACACCCTCAGCAGAGCCTTATTCCTAATTCCATCTATATTGTTTCTATTATGAGAAGTTGGATAAATTGTCTCTATTGTAGGAAGATGGTAAATTCCCTGTAAGAATACTTTTGCGTTGAAAATTCTATAATTCCCAGTAAAACAACTGGCAATATGGTGATTACAGGATGTTAAGTGGGTCCTCGTCATTTACTGGTGATATATACAGTAATGTCCTGTTTTCAGATTATGTCCATGCCCTCAAAGCATTAATATCTCAGAACATATTACAGTTTATGTCAATATATACCATAATAAATATGTTGCTTTACTAAGCAACATTTGTCTCACCACCTAATCTGTATTTTCAACAAGCAACGTTCTAACACTGTATCAGATATATTCACATGACAGATGCGTTAATATGAAGTATGCCTTAAAGGATATTTCAATCAATACCTACCAGGACAACTAAGATGAAGCTTGTTTGATAAATATATATTTAACCGAATTTCAGCTTTAATTAATACATTTCGGTTATGTATGTTCAGTCAGTTGATATTTAAGTTCTTGGGCAAAAAAAATGCATAAACTGAAGCCTTTAACTCAGCAATTAAGTACAGTAACCAATCGTGTTCTTGGGAAAGTTGAGTAACTTGGTTTAAATCACAGAAGGCTCCAATAGCAATCAGTGAAATTCTAAGCCTTCAAAGATTTGCTTTCCAAAATATTTTCTTTCCCTATTTCATATTCACTAAAGCGCTGGTTTTATCATGTGGAACTGTGTGATCTTAGTGCGGGAGCAGAATGCTATATATTTTGACATTTATGGCCTTATCCATGTGTTTGATGCCACCAAATATTATTGAAATGAATGGTATTGTTTTCGAGAAATGACACAAATTCAGAAACAATGTCAAATGTATATGAAAGTTGCTTATCTCTGTTCAATGCCAATTATTCTGGTGCTTTCATGTACTCATGTGGAATGTGTTTTATTGATTATATCCGAATGCTTATTTCCATGTTTCAGATGTTCATTCTGCTACTGAACAGATCTGCATAAAGTCACAGAATGGGGATCTTTAATTTCTAATTGTTTAGTGGAAGAAGTGTTAACTGTCCTGTGGAGACGATTCCTTTGTGTAGACAAATGTAGAACCTTCTCAGACTGGTATTCCTTCTGAAATCATGAATATGTTCAAATCAAATACATTATGAGGAACACTAACCAAAAGAAGTATTTTGCATTTGTTTACAATCTCACTAGATTTAATAGAAGAAAACCATCCAAAATTTGTACTTTTTTTGGAAAGCATTTTCTCATTTAAAGTAAGCTTATACTTTACCATCTTTTAAAAGTAATTTGAGAATGTATTCCTTGTTAAATAAAGGCACAACCATTACAGTATAAGAATTATCATGAATAGAAATATGTCACTAGGCCCAAAATATTCATCCCAATATATAATGTCACTGCCAGTCATTGGCAATAAAATATTTCTAGGGCATACATGTCAACTGTCAAGATTTCAACTTTTCCTACTGGAATTAGATGTTTTCAGTTACAACCAAACAGATCAATTGGAAGCTAAGACTCAAGTCTGTTAACCAATCAAATCAGTTGAAGGGCCTCACTGCTGCTGTAGAGTGCTAGATGGCAGCCTTCTTGGGGCCTACTCTGTTAAGTGCGAAATCACGACTAATGCCATCAACCCAGAGACCAAACAATGATCAATGATCTCTCGCCCTTCAGAGCAGCGAATCAAGCCATTTTAACAGCTGTTACTAGACCAAGCAATGTGCCAGATAACTCCTGGAACAAGGGGTCTCCAATAAAATATTGAGCAATTTTGCTGGGTCAAGTGCGAGTATCTCTCAAAAAAGTTGAAAGTGCATAATATTGACGTACTCATGCTCCAAGAAACCATGCCTTCAATGATGAGCTGTCCAGCAACTACCGCATCCATTGTCCCGATCTCATGACTAGCCTCTCCCATCTGAAAGATGACCTGGCCACATATTTGCAGCACCTCATCAAGGATATTTACATCTTGCGTCCAACTGCAGAGGAAGTCACCTACATGACTGCCATCAAGATAAGGGGCTTTCACTTTATCAGCGTTTATAAAACCTTTAATTCAAAATAGTCGGTCAAAGCTCCTAACTGTAGCAATTCTAGCCCTAAACATTGATGAGTTTGGAAAGCACCAAATTATGTGTGGCTTCAAAGAAAATTAAGCCAACTGTGAAGATCTCATGGACTGGAAGGCCAAAAAAGATTTGCACATGGTCTTCAAACCCGCACAGTGAGCAACATTCCACTCTCCTCACTGGTAATACAACAAGAACCTAAACCTCATCAGGCCTTAGAGTAATTGATTTAAAAGGTTTAATTTGAAGGGATAAGTCTTGGCAGGAGAGCTCAAAGCCATGGTGTGCTCCTCGTGCTCCATGTGGAAAGCCGGGAACATTTCTAGTGCCCGGGACCAGCATGTGTGCAGGAAGTGTATCCAGCTGCAGCTCCGGGAAGCTCGGGTTTTAGAGCTGGAACAGTGGTTGGGGACACTGTGGAGTATCCGGGAGCCTGACAGCATTGTGGATAGCACATTTAGAGAGGTGGTCACACCACAGATGAAGGGACTTGTGGAAGGAAGGGAATGGGTGACCACCAAGCAGTCCAAGAAAAACGGGCAGGTAGTTCAGGAGTCCCCTGGGGCCCTGCTCGCAAATTAGTATTCCATTTTGGAGGCTGGTTCCTCCAGGGAGTGCAGACAGAGCCAAGCTTCCTGCGCCACAAACAGCCTGTCTATACAGGAGGGGATGAAACGAGGAACAGCAATAGTAATAGGGGATTCTATAGTCAGTGAAACAGATAGATGCTACTGTGGTCGTCAACGTAACTCCGGAATGGTGTATTGCCTCCCTGGTGCCAGGGTGATGGATGTCACTGAACAGCTGCAGGGCATTCTGAAGAGGAAGGGTGATAAGGCAGCGATCATGGTACATGTTAGTACCAATGACATAGGTGGAAAGAGGGATGATTCTTGCATCAAGAATTCAGGGAGTTAGAAAGTAGACTGAAAAGCAGGACATCTCGTGTTGTAATTTCTGGTTTACTCCCAGTACCACATGCTAGCGAGCACAGAAATAGAAGAATAGCGCAGATGAATACGTGGCTTAAGAGTTTGTGCAGGAGGGAGGGTTTTAGATTCCTGGATCACTGGGACTGTTTCTGGGGAAAGTGGGACCTGTACAAGTGGGATGGTCTATATCTGAACCAGAGCGGGACTAACATCCTTGCAGGTGGGTTTTCTAGTGCTGTTGGGAAGAGTTTAAACTAATTCAGCAGGGGGAGGGTACACAGAATGTTAGCAGAATAGGGACACATCTTAATACAGTAAAACAGTCAAGGCAGAGGGAGCACAATGGCATTAAGTTTCAGGGGAATAATGCAAGTCTGGATGGCCTCTACTTTAATACCAGGAGTATTGCAGGTAAAATGGATGAGTTAAGGCTGAGGATTGACACATGGAATTATGATATAGTAGCCATCACAGAGACATGGTTAAGAGAGGGGCAGGATTGGCAGCTCAACATTCCAGGATATCTAATCTTCAGGAGAGACAGGTGAGGGGATAAATGAGGAAGAGGCAATGCATTATTAGTTAAGGAGTCAGTTATTGCAGTAAGGAGAGATGATATCTTGGAGGGGGCATTGAATGAAGCTTTGTGGGTAGAGCTTAGGAATAAAAAAGCGGCAGCACATTGTTAGGTGTTTATTATAGACCCCCAGATTGTCAATGGGAAATTGAGGAGCAAATATGTGCACAATTTGCAGAGGTGTGTAAAAATAATAACAATAGGGTAATAATATTAGGTGATTTCAACTTTCTCAACATTAATTGGGATAGACATAGTGTTAAGGGCTTGGATGAAGTGGATTTCTTTAAATGTGTACTGAAGAACTTTTTAGGTCAATATGCAGAGGGTCCAATAAGGTACGGAACAGTGCTGGACCTAATTCTGGGGAATGAAGTTGGACAGGTGGCTGAGGTGGTGGTGAGGGAGAATTTTAATGATAGCGACCACAACGTGGTATAATTTAAGCTCGTTATGGACAAAGAAATAGACAAGTTGCAAAAAAATGTTTTGGATGGAGGAGAGCAGATTTTAGTAAAATAAGGGAGGATCTGGCCAAGATAGACTGGGCACAGCTACTTGTGGGGAAATCTACAGAAGAGCAGTGGGGGGAGTTCAAAAAGGAAAAGGGGAGGCTACAGGCTCAAAAAGCGCAGGGAAGCATGGATGACCAGAGGTATTCAGGATACGATGAGAAGGAAAAGAGAAGCTTTTAGGAGGTACACGGGGAGCAAATCAGCAGAGGCATTAGTGGACTACAGAAAGTGGAGCTTAAGAAAGCAATTAGGAGAGCAAAGAGGGGATATGAGAAAGCTCTGGCTGGTAGAAGTAGGGAAAAATCCCAAGATATTCTATAAGTATATCAATGGGTAGAGGATAACCAGGGAAAGAGTAGGGTCCATAAGGGACCAAGGGGGTAATCTATGGGTGGAGCCAGAGGACATTGCTAGAGTGTTGAACGAATACTTCACATCCGTCTTCACCCAAGAGAATGAGGATGAAAGTATGGAGCTTGGGGAGAAAGACTGCGAAGTACTTAAACAATTTGATATAGGGGGTGACAAGGTGTTGGCAGGCTTAAAAGTGGACAAATCTCCAGGGCTGGATTATTTGTGTCCAGACTGCTGAGGGAGGCAAGGGAGGAGATCATAGGGGCTCTGACCCAAATTTTTGCTTTCTCTCTGGCCACGGGGGAGATGCCAGAGGACTGCAGATGTGGTTCCGCTATTTAAGAAGGGTTGTAGAGATAAGCCAGGGTACTACAGGCCAGTGAGTCTCACGTTAGTGGTAGGGAAACTATTGGAGAAAATTCTGAATGAGAGTATCTATCTCCACTTGGAGAGGCAAGGTTTGATCAGGGATAGTCAGCCTGGCTTTGTCAAAGCGGAGTCGTGCCTAACAATTTGATTGAATTTTTTGAACAGGTGACCAGATGTGTAGAAGAGGATAATGTAGTTTGTATGGATTTCAGCAAAGCCTTTGGCAAGGTCCCACATGGGAGACTTATAAAGAAAGCAAATGCACATGGGATACAGGGTAATTTGATAAGGTGGATTCAAAATTGGCTTAGTTGTAGGAAACAGAGGGTGTTGACAGAAGGCTGCTTTAGCGACTGGAAGTCCGTGTCCAGTGACGAACCACAGGGATCTGTGCTGGGTCCCCTATTATTCATCATTTATATAAACGGCATGGATGACTATGTGTGGGGTTGGATTAGTAAGTTTGCAGATGACACAAAGATTGGCCGGGTGGTTAACAGTGAGGTGGAGTGTCTTGGGCTACAGGAAGATATAGACGGGATGGTCAAATGGGCAGATAAGTGGTAGATGGAATTTAACTCTGAAAAGTGTGAGGTGATACACTTTAGAAGGAATAATTTGACAATGAATGACATGACACTAGGAAGTTCTGAGGAATAAAGGGACCTTGTTGTGTGTGTCTATAGATCTCTGAAGGTGGAGGGGCATGTTAGTGGGGTGCTGAAAAAGGCATTATGGGACACTTGCCTTTATCAATCAAGGCATAGATTACAAAAGTAGGGAGGTCATGTTGGAGTTGTATAGAACATTGGTGAGGCCACAGCTGGAGTACTGTGTGCAGTTCTGGTCGCCACATTATAGGAGGAATGTGATTGCACTGGAGCAGGGGCATAGGAGATTCACCAGGATGTTGCCTGAGATGAAACATTCAAGTTATGAAAGGAGGTTAGATAGACTTGGGTTGTTTTCGTTGGAGCAGAGAAGACTGAGGGGTGACCTGATCGAGGTGTACAAGATTATGAGGGGCATGGACAGGGTGGATAGGGAGCAGCTGTTCCCCTTAGTTGAAGGGTAAGTCACAAGAGGACGTAAGTTCAAGGTGAGGGGCAGAAGGTTTGGGAGGGATGTGAGGAAAAACTTTTTATCCAGATGGTGTTGACCGTTTGGAATGCGCTGCCTGGGAGGGTGGTGGAGGCGGGTTGCCTCACATCCTTTAAAAAGTACCTGGACGAGCACTTGGCATGACATAACATTCAAGGCTATGGGCCAAGTGCTGGTAAATGGGATTAGGTAGGAACATCAGGTGTTTCTCACATGTTCGTGCAGACTCGATGTCTGCACTGTGTGATTCTGTGATTCTGTGATCATCTCCAAAGATGAAAGCTGGAGCCAGTCCCACCCATCCCAGAAAATACTCCCTGATTTCCTCACTAACAAACAAAGGCTCATCATTACAAACATTTGTATTGAAGTTCCCGTGATGCTGTTGAAACAAATGCTGTGGCAGAACCTGACCAAATCCAAATGAGACCGCTATAGAAAAGCTTTTGAAAATGAGGTGATCCCAATCCTCACAACACCGGAATGTTACTGTTGGTTTGTAGCCTTCCTTACCATTGTCAGCAAATCATGCCTTAGGGCCTTTGGGAAGAATACACTCCCTGCTGGACAAAAAGAGATCCAGAACCTACTTGAGCAATATGATTAGTTGGGCAGCCCACAAATGGCAGAGGCCCTGTTAGAATCTCTAGACTCAACCAGACACCAGCAATGGATTTAATTCGTTGAATATCTGGACGTCACATGCTCTGGTCACCCTGCCTGGGCCCTACTATGACAACTTGGAGCTTCTAATCCAACAGAATGTTGGGGATCTTAAATGTCCAGCCAAATTGCATGGTCTCCAAACTGGTGGAGAACATAAAAGGAGCACTCGTCAAAAGCTCTGAGACCAATCATGAACTACACCAGACAATGACCTTAATTGCTCCACAAGGCCCTACTGCAATCGATACAGATGAAGTAAAGGAAGGTTTTGCCAGAAGAACAAAAGGGAAGGCAGCAGGCATAGATGGTATGCCCCCATAATTTCTTCATCAACTAAGCTCCAAAGGACTCCAATGCTGACTAAACTCTACATCAGTACCATGGCTGTCCAAAAGCATAAGGAGAGACAATGGTCATTGCAACACTCAAACCAGGCAAGCCAAATGATGACTGTGAAACTATAGGCCAATATCATTCCTGTGTATGGCCTATAGCCCTTTGAAGCATATCATCAAGATTCAGCCCTCTCATGGAGTCAGTGATTCCTGAAGAACAAAGAAGATTTTGACTTAATCGCAGATGCCGTAGCCAACTGTTGGCCCTTAGAGATTCCTAAAGAAATGCAAGACTGACACTGCCTTTGTAGATTTGTCAATGACCTACAACATGGTCTGGATTAAAAGACTGAAGCTGAAGCATGCAAGGTCATCCGTTGCCTCAAAATATTGCACGTGTCATGGATGATGCTGAAAACTAGTGTCCACTTAGGTGAAAAATATCAGCTGAACCCAGTTCTTCAACAGCAGATCACCACAAGACTTAGAACTCATGTTAATGTTTTTCAATGTCATATGAATGACATGCTGCCAACAAAGTCACATAAATTTGCATATATGGGTGATCTTCCACAGGCACCACAGGTAGCCACCTTCAAGAACATTGTCCTGACTCTCAAAGGGAAATTTAAACAAAATGGAGGAGTATTTCCAGAAATGGAAGCTCAAGCTAACCCCCACAAAGAAACAGTCACTGCAATCCACCGTGATCAGAGAAACACTAAACATACTCCATACTTCTGTGGCAAAAACATGTGACATTATCATACTCTAACCTATCTTGCAGTGAAACTAACCAGGCCATGCATTAACCTTACATGACCACCTGAAGAAGGTAGCTGCTAAGACAAAGATAAGTGCCAACCTGGTCTAGAAACTTCCAAGCACAAACCCAGGGAGCATCCGCATCAATGCTTTGGATATCAACAATGACCCTTTGTGTACTTCATAGCTGAATTTGTGCACAGGTATGGATCACAAGTGGCCATCTTGATTTTTGATGTCCAGAAGAAGATTGCAATACAATATATCACTGGAACCCTCAAAGCAAAACCCAATACACTGTTTGCTGCTGCTATTGCACTTCACTTACTCCATCCAGTCACCACAATGCTTTAGCCCTCTGGGAAGTCCAGAAAATCAAGGAAAACAAACATCTTCCCATTGTCAACAATGCCCCTGAACATTATATATATTTGTGCAATGCTTTTTGGTCCACGCGTTTAACCTTTGACTCTGCAACTTCAACCTGATGAAACTTAAAAGCCAAATAGAATTCACAAGAATTCATAACCAAAACACCTCATGCAAGACCCAATGCAGATGTTCCCTGGCTTCAGTTTACTGCAAAGCTCATGGGCAACCTTAAATTATATTCAAATAAACCATAGCAGATGCAGATACTTAATGCACAAATGGAAAATCAAAACACTACTATAGAAGCATGGTCACTGAAAACAGACTATGGAACGTATAACACCTTAATACCCAATTCAAAATTATAAAAGATATATCATTGCAATGCACCAACAGCACTGTGGGTGTACTTACACAACATGGACTACAGTGGTTCAAGAAGGCAGCTCACCACCACCTTCTGAAGGGCAACTAGGGATGGGCAATAAATGCTGGCCCAGCCAGCGAAGCCCACATCCCATGAATGAATTAAAAAAACCTCATCTAGTCCTGGCTTAGTCCTTATCTGACTTAACAAAGTGAATGTGAAATTATAGTTGCTTCTCTATAGTGACGTTATCCACAAGAAAGAAAAAGAAGAAGACCACATCTGCATTCAAATTTCTTACCCCCCCCCGTCATGGTATGTCACATCAGGACATGGCCTGAGTCACAACATCTACTAGCTATGTTACTATGCCGGGAGAGGATATATGGTGCTCCTGGACCTGGGCAGGTACAGTGTATTTCAAGTAGGCTTCTCCATTTCAGTACAAGGGCAAGGAGTGTCCTGGAAAATTTGCCGGCCATCTTCATATTCTGTGTTTTCAGCAATTTCTAAATGAACTGCTGCTTTAAACTGTTTTTGCATCTATTAGATTGCCTTCCTTCTGGTTTGACTGAATGTTGTGTGTATTTGAAGCTTAAGATAAGGCGAGCCCATGTCCACTGCACATTCAATCCAACACTTATTTTGCATCCTATTTTTGAGATGCTATTTTTCTGGTGCACTGTTAGGTTTTCCTTGTGTTCTAGTTAGCTTGGATACTGTGCACTGCAACCTCTTGCCTTGCCATCAAGTACACTATTCTATTTAGATGCATTGTACTAACATGTACATCTAATTAAAATCTCAATTGTTAAACTCTTACAGCTTTTGTAAAGCTATATTATGATCAACCGCAATCACTTCATCAGGAGATCTGCAGAAACTTCAGAGCAAGTGTAGACACTGTTTATGCTATTGCTCTGAGGTTACTGCTGGTCTTCTGTCAAAGTTGTGAAGGATGATTAGGAAAACATACTCAGAAACTAATTGCATATGTCAACATGCTACATCAGTGCAAAATTTCTTCTTTCATTAATATAAGATGTATCCCATGAAATACTATTTAAAGGCTTTTTTTTAACTATCATCTCATAGCAATTTAAAATCAGAATTGGGATTTTTAATGGAACCCTTAATAAAGGAGGAAATTTTAAAAAGGCTAGAAACCAAAACTACAATATTGAATAATCAACGCGGATCTTTTTCAAAACCTATTCTTTCGTGGGATTTGGGTGTTGCAGAGAAGGCCAGCATTTGTTGCCCATCCCTAATTGCCCTTGGACTGAGTGGCTATGCCATACCTTTTCAGAGGGCAGTTAAGAGTCAACCGCATTGCTGTGGGTCTGGAGTCACATTAGGCCAGACCAGGTGAGGATGGTAGATTAGGGAACCAGGTGGGTTTTTACAACAATCCATGAGGAAACTCACAAATCTGATGGGGAACCTAAAATGATAAAGTGTTAATCCCAAATTAGCAGCATAAAATGGCAAGTTAGCACTATAAAATGGCAGATTGACATGAAAATGGCTGCTTACTTGAATTATTGCCAGCATGTATAAAGTGAACAAGGTATTTTAGACTGTGAAAAATTGCAGAATAGCCAGGTGTGTGTCTGCAGTCTGAACACATTTCTTTAAAAAACCTGACTATTGGCTATACAGTCAGTCAACCATCTTTGAGACACACAAAGGGTTGATTTCCTTCTAGAAGTCCCACTGGCCTAAAGACAGAGGTGCTAATCAGACCATATTGGACTTGTGAGTATCATTTTCTTTTATATATTTGTTTGATTATCCAAAATTTGCTGA
This sequence comes from Carcharodon carcharias, assembly GCF_017639515.1. Lineage (NCBI taxonomy): Eukaryota > Metazoa > Chordata > Chondrichthyes > Lamniformes > Lamnidae > Carcharodon > Carcharodon carcharias. Next base: position 127,587,316 of record NC_054467.1, on the reverse strand, counting down.
TAAGTTGGAATCAAGATTGCACGTATCTTTATTATGTTATGGACATGTTATGATTAGCTTTAGTTACTATGTATAACCTGATATATAAACTCTAATCTATAATTGGCTTCAATAAAAGACATGTATTTTTGAACCATACAAGAGGGTATTATCTCAAGAATAAACATAAACATAAACACATTACTCTAGAAGTCTTGGTTAGATTTCTGAGAACTGGTATTGGTAAACTTTCAAAGAAGTTGGCCTCAATGTGTGTCCCATCCTAAGATAACTGTTTTGGCTTTGGGACTCCTGGGGGAAATGCTCTTATATTTTATGACCTGGTCTAGAACCACTTGGGATGTTATGTTCCTTTAAGGCTTGGAAGTTTCTGCCAGTTGAGACTCTAAACTAGCAATAAATTCAAGGGACTTGGTTTACCTTGCAGGAGATTTAAGATAGTAAAACCACTAACAAATCAACAATGGTTTCATGGTTACCTTTACTGAGGCTAGATTATTAATCCCAGATTATGACTTGAATTTGAATTCCACAGATTGCAGTGGTGCGATGTGAATTTTGTACATTAGCCTTGGCCTCTGGATTATAATCCCATGACATTATCATTGCACCATCATATCCCTTCTTAAAAGGGAAAGTCTTGATTGACCAGCCTCATGAAATTCTTTGAAGCAGTAGCATAGAGAATAGACAAGTATAAATTCAGTAGATGTAATATATCAAGATTTCTAAAAGACCTTCAATAAGCTGCCACATAATAGACCAATGAATAAAGTCAGAGCATGTACGTGGAGTCAAGGGGTATGTATCAGAATGGATAGCTAGCTGGCTGCAGGTCAAGAATAAGAGAGTAGGGATAAAGTGTAGATCTTCAGAGTGAGATGAGATAAAAAGTGGGGTCCCACAAGGATCAGTGCTGGGAACATTGGTATTTATAATTTATATTAATGATTTAAACATTGGATTCAAAAACAGTTTCTAATTTTTTGGATAACATCAAATTGGGAAGGATAGTCAGCACTGAGGAGGACTTCAAGAAGACATCAGTAAACTTGCAGAATGGGCATATAATTAGCAAACATATTTTGATGTGGATAAGTATTACGTTTTGATAAGAAAAATAAAGCTGCATGATATTCCAAGATAAATAAAATTCAAACGGGGTGGATAAGCAAAGGGATTTGAGAGTAGAAATACAGAAATCTCTGAAAGTTGTGAGAAAAGAAATCAAAATACTGTGGATACTGGAAACCTGAAATAAATAATGGTCACTGACCTGAAATATTAACCTTGTTTCTCTCTTCACAGACACTGCCTGGCCTGTTGAGTATTTCCAGCATTTTCTGTTTTGATACTAAAAGCTGCAATGTTGGTCAACAAGGCCATAATAAAATCAACCAAGCACAAGGGTGTATTTCTGAGAGATATAGGCCAGGATTTTACAGACCCTCTGCAGTGTGTCTCTCCTCGGCAAACCATTTAAATCTCAATTCACTTCAGCGGGCCCATAATATCCTATTGGGCGGGAAAGGCCATAAAATCCTAGCCATAGAATTGAAAAGTAGCAAATTTATGCCAAACGTGGATTAAGGCATGGTCAGATAACATTTAGAGTTTTGTGTACCACTCTGGTGACAACATTACAAAAAAAATTATAGAGGCACTCGAGAAGATGCAAAAAAAATTTTCAAGGATGATACCAGAGCTGTGAGGTAATACATATCAGGAAAGGTTAAACATGCTTGGCATCTTTTCTCTGGGGAAGAGAAGGCATGGGGGGTGACCTAATGGAGGCCTTTTAAATTATGAATGTTTTTGATAATGTCGATACAGGGGGCCTCATTTCTAAGCCCTGGCAGAGGTGGGAGTGGAGGCAAGTGGGTGATGGAAATAGTGGTGCCAACTGGTCTGCCTATTTCCCATCACCATTCCTGCTGCTGGCGAATTTCTTCGGATCAGGCAAGGCCAGTCCCAAGAACCTACACATTTCCTATATGAATACAATTAAGGTCCTTAAAGAGCTCAATGGGAGCTAGATGAGGGTTATGTTGAGATTTAGGTGCAGGCACACAGGCTGCATGTTGGGTCAGAGACAGACAAGGTGCATTGTAGCAGCAACACAATGGGAAGCCATTCATGGCCATACAAGGGAATTAGCTGGGTGCATAAAAGGGAGAACGGCTTAGAGGAGGACTCAGTCATCGACACACAGGCGCCATCAGATGTACACCAATTATGGGGAGAATGTTGAGTGTGCATTCAGGCATTGCAGAGGCTCATCACCATCCTGGCATTGCAGGGGCATAAGAGGAGAGGGCAAGTCTTCCAGACATAATCAGGAGGCCTCCTAAGCACAAAGAAGGCAACAGCTGGCAATGACAGCACAACTTTCAGATTTTGAGTCCGGTGGCGTTGAAGAACAACAACCTTGGCAGGCATAAGAGCCCCAGGCATCAGGAAGGCAGAGGAGAGGCATGAGGGGCAAAAAAGCAACAGAGGCCATACCCTCAGTATAGGCTGTACTGCCAAGGACTATCTTGAGCTATCTTGAAATGACTGAAACCCGGTGTTGCAGGAGGCTGCGATTCTCATGGCAGATGGTCACTGAAGACCTCACACCTCATAGCATTGCTCAAAGCAGCCACCAGAGCCACTGTGGGCTTGAACTTCTTTTCCTCTGGATCCTCCCAAGGACCAGCTGTGGGCCTGGGAGTTTTTTTCACAAGCGCTTCGCACAACTGCATTTCACATGCTACTGATGCCCTATTTTTGAGAGCTGGCCAGTACATTCACTCCCAGACAATTGGACCTTCTCTGGCTCAGAGCGCAATGGGTTTCACCTCCGCCCCTGGATTGCCCCCTGTTGTAAGACATCATCAGTTGCACCCATGTGGTCATCAATGCACTGACTGAGTGGCCAGTGAGATTCATCAACAATTCTTCCACTCCTTGAATGTTCAATTGTTCTGCATCTGCTTGCACTCACTATCTGGTAGCTGCCATGAATCTTTCATCCTCTGGCAGTCGAGGCTGCTGCAGCTCTTCATTCCACCCCTCAAATTACATGGTTGGATTCTAGAGAACAAGGGTTATCCCTTTAAGGAATGACCATGCAACCCTTTATGAGTCCCCAAGACAGAGGCACAGGGACACTCCAACCAAAACTATCTGCTGACAAGGACCAGCATCAAACAGGCCATTGGGCTTCTCAAGATGCGGTTCCAGTGCCTGGATCAGTTGGATGATGCTCTGCAGTACCACCCTGCCAAGATCTCAGTCACCGCGGTGGTCTGCTGTGCTCACCATAGCATGGCCAGAAAGCTGTGTGCCTCGAAGAGGGTCAGACCCTGGAATGACAAAGCTCATTGGAGCTACAATAGGAGCAGGATATATAAGAAGAGGAGGAAGAGGAAAATGCAGAATAAAGAACCCAGAAGAGGGAACCTGGGTACACAGGGAAGTGACCGGGCCCAGAACAAGATTCCAGGGTCTCGTCAGCATCAGGAAACATCTGATCCAGGCACATTTAAGCAGATCCCTTCTAACCCAGGAGGATGGCATGTTCTGGAACCCACTTTGAGCCGCCTGTGAGAACACTTCCATTGAAGACACCGCCCAGGATACATCTTACCACCAATGAATGACGCACATCTGTCCAGAGGTTTCACTGTTCCCCTTCAATGATCTTTGTTCCCCTTCCCCACCTCTTCCCTCTTTTGAAATCTTGTTATTAAAAAGTGGAAGCTCACATGTCTGACATCGTGGCCAGAATTTTTAGCTCGTCGCATCCTGATCTGACCGTATGTAAAGTAATATGTGGCGACATAGGGCAAATGTCCCAACGTCATTGCGCAGTCAGATAATAGTTCGATCGGTGGGCATGCGCTGGAGTCGGCAGCACACCTGTCAACAATTAAAAAGCCATTAAAAAGGTAACTGAAAGAAATTTTTCGCTGCCCATCCAACCTTACAGTTGGCGGGCAGGCAAAAAGGCCAAGAGGCCTTTGCATTTTTTAGGAAAACTCATCCACGGGCAGGATGAAGTTTCCAACAGCAAATAAAAATAAAACTTTAAAAATTTCATTTATACCAAGTCCCTGCTCACGTGACAGAGTCACATGAGGGCACATGTTTTATAACATTTTTAAAATCTTTATTTTTAATGTTTTAAACTGTTCATCTCCCTGAGGCAGCTCTGTGCCTCAGGGAGCTTTTCCAGTCTGCACCCGCGTGCGTGCGCAAAGTTCGCTCTCACCCTCCTCCACCGCTACCACTCCCCCCCTCCCCCAAACCTACCGGCCCCACATAGGAAGCGCTGAGCGCTGCCGTGCACATTTCATGCTGGGCGGGCCTTAATTGGCCCGCCAGGTTAAAATAGCACAGAGATAAAAACAAAAAACTGCTAATGCTGTAAATCCAAAACAAAAACAGAATTACCTGGAAAAACTCAGCAGGTCTGGCAGCATCGGTGGAGAAGAAAAGAGTTGACGTTTCGAGTCCTCATGACCCTTCAACCAAACTGAGTTTTATAGTCTTTCCACCCAACCCCCACTAGATCTGTAACTTGAGTGCCCTGCCATCCATTCTTAATTAGCACATTCGTTTGGACAATATTACTACATTCAACACCTCTTTGTTCCTTTGTCTGTGACATCTTTTGATTATTTGCTCCTATCACTGCTTGCTTGTCCCTACAATCACACCCCCCCCAACTTCTCTCCCCCCACCACCTGCCTCCCCCACCCACCTTAAACCAGCTTCTATTTCACCCCACTCCTAATATTCACTCAGTTCTGTTGAAGGGTCATGAGGACTCGAAACGTCAACTCTTTTCTTCTCCGCCGATGCTGCCAGACCTGCTGAGTTTTTCCAGATAATTCTGCTTTTGTTTAGGGTAAAATAGCAGTCTGGCCCGATTGTGGGCAGCGTTCAGCTTTCCGACTGCCCTTGCCCGTCCCCGCCAAGCATGTCCATCGAGGGAAAAATCCTCCCCATGGGTCAATATTTACATTGTGTTGAAAAAGTCAAAAAGTGCACATTTACAGGTGAGACAAACCCCACTCACTCAGTGTTCTTGGCATGGTGGCCTCTCTTCTTGTCCACTTTTATGTGATTCTCCTCTTCTAGCTCAGCTGACATGAGGTAGTGTAACACTTGAACTGTTACAAGGATCCAGACTTGAATAGAACAAATAATTATGCTGGCAAAGGAATAGGATTATAACATTCTTGAATTAACTTTATGGAACTGTGTTTCAAAATCACAAAGCTATGAATAGTACACTGATAGTTGATGAACAGGCGAATAACATTATGCAGGACCCATCAATGTAAAACAAAACTTAAAAACCGATTTCTTTTAATTTATTTGTTTCCTGATTTAATAAATATCCCATAGAAACGGAATCATCCTAATTCAGCTTTTGTTTTACCTATTAAATAAATTGCAACTGTCGTCTTTTATCTTGCTCCCTGTCTTACTTTAAACTATTCGATCAAAGATTTACACATCCAGTTGTCTGCATGATACCCACAAAGCTGAACCTTCCACACTGTCCTCAGCCTTGCCCTATAACCCACAGAAAAATTGGCACTTCCCTCTAACTCTCTGCTTTAACTCAACCAGGAGACCAAAAGATGGTACATTTCCCGAACAACACTCACAATACCCAGCCCAACTACTTCCTGTTCACATCTCAAGTGCTGATCAGATGCGCAGGGGAAAACATGTAACTTCTGGCATGTTGGCCAATGTCCGGTAAAAGGACAAAGGAAAAGCACACCTTTCTTATACCCCTGTGTATTTTGTTCAGGATTTGCAGCAATCAGAGACTGGTTACTCCCTGCTCAGCTTTGTGAGTGGCCAAGGGTGATGTCACTCCCCCATGGACAGAGCCCCTATGAACTATTTCAACATGCCCTTTTTGACTGTTACAAGACACCCAAAGGTGCCTATCATAACATTCCACATGGTACATGAGCATCATCCATGTGTGTTTTCATACAAGGATCCAAGGGTCCTTGTTCCCCTGACCACAATGTTAACCTATCAGATCAGAAGAAGTTTCAAAATTCCCTTAGTGAGATCCATCCTGTCAGTGTTTTGCTAATCATAAGTATTGAAACTATTGAAATGTCTGCAATAAAAAGCGATCCCATACCTGACCTCTTATAATTACAGGCATTTAGTCATTTTATTGCGATATCCTGTTTAGGACATTCCATACTGAGGTGACTTAACCAGTTTTTCCTTGTTATATTTTCACTCCCTTAACCCTTGTGTTCCCATAAAGACCAAGCAAGCAAAGTGGCCAATTCAACTTAATATACCATAACAGGCAGCTGAAAATGAATCAGTCACGGTGTCATTTCTGGCTTTTCAGTCCATATTACAGTCAAGACAGTCTGCTCAGTTGTATCTATAGTGCTGAGGTTTCCAAATGCAGGTGAATCTTTGGCATATTGTTGGACAGACTGGAGTGCAATACACCCCATTCATCTACACATTGCAGTCACTTTTCATGCTCTCCATCAGGGATGCCCATCTCGCTGTCCCTGACTTGCTTGGGGTCAGCAGCCCTGGCAACCTCCAGTGCTCCCTCATACATGGTGGTGACCAGGTGCAGGATGGGAGCTGCCTCCTCCTGTCTACACCCTTTCACAGGCATTATAAGCCTGTTTCTTCTGCAAGGACAAAATAAAGAGAGAGAAATAAGGAGCAGCTGGCCTCTATGGACAGTGCCAGTAGCTCATTTAAATAGGAAGCTGCATTTGTCAGCGGAGAGATACACATGGGTATAAGAAAAGTGTATCTCTCCTTTGTCCTTAAATTGGGCTGACACCTTTTCAGCAGTTCCACCATTCCCACCTCGATTGCCCCTAATTGGCTGCCCAACCTGCCCTCCAGTTAATTAACCCTCTCCCTACTCCATCATATACTTGTTTAGCTTTCCTTTACAAGTATCTATATAATTTGCCTCAACTCCCTGCATTCCCACCAGTCTTTAGGTAAAGAACTTTCATCTGAATTCCTTATCTGATCTCTTCATTACTATCATATATTGATGCCTCTAGCTATGCTCTTCCCTACAACAGCAAATATTCCTTCTGTATCCATTCTATCAGAACCTTCCGTAATCTTAAACACCTTTAGAGGTCACCCTTCAGCCTCTTTTTTCAAGAGGAAATCGATTCAGTCTGTTCATCCTTTCTTTATATGTATACCCACATTTTTCTGGTATCATCCTTGTAGATCTTCTCTGAACTGTCTCCAGTGCCTCTATACCCTTTTTATAATATGGTGACCAGGACTGCATGCAGTCCTGTAAGTGTGATCTAACCAAGGTTTGGAACAGGTTTAGCATAACCTCCATACTTTTCAATTCACCCATCCAGAAAATAAAAATCTAATGTTTGGTTTGCATTTTTTATACGTTTGTGGTGCAAAATTTAGTGATCGATGTATTTGTACTCTGTGTTCCCTGTTCCTCTATTCTACCTACATTTGCACATTACAAGTGATAAGTCACCACCCTATTCTTTCTACCAAAATGTGCGGCCTATCAACATCCTGAGGCAGGTTATTCAGCTCGGTGTGTGGGTGCATGCCCGACACGCCTGTGTGTGAAATAGCAAGTGCGATGATGTTGGGCAAGTGTCATGATGTCATTGCGCACTTGCCTATTAAGGCCCTTAATCAATTGATTAAAACCAATTTTTCGCTGCCCGTCCAGCCTTCCAGTTGGTGGGCAGGAAAATAGACCAGGTGGCCTTTGCATTTTTTGCAAAACCTCATCCATAGGTGGGATGAGGTTTCCAACAGTGAATGAAAAACAGTAAAAAAAAACTAAACTCATTTTTAGCATGTCCCTGTTTATGTGACAGAGTCACATGTGGTGACATATTTCCCTTAACTTTCAAACCTTTATTTTTTAATTTTTAAATCCTTCAGTTCCCTGTGGCAGCTCTGTGCCTTCAGGGAGCTTTCAATGAGTGCACCCCACCGCATCCGCAAACCTCAGTGCTTGCACACCTCCCACTCCCACCCCAGCAGCTCTGATGCTTTCAATGTGCATTTCATGCTGCAGCAGACAATTTATCCCAGGCGGGCCTTACTTGGCCGGCCAGCACAGAAATCACGGTCGGGGCCTGATCATGGGCAGCAGACTGTTTCTCAGCCCACCCATCACGCCCACAAGACAAGGGGGAAAATCCTCCCTCAGGAGTTAACATTGACCAGAAACTGAACTGGACTAGCCATATAAATATGTGGCTACAAGAGCAGGTCAGAGACTGGGAATTCTATGGAGAATAACTCACCGATTCCCAAAGCCTATTCACCATTGACAAGGCACAAGTCTGGTTTGATGCAATTCTCTCCACTTGCCTGGATGTCTGCTGCTCCAACACCATTCATGTAGCTCGACATCATCCAGGACAAAGCAGCCAGCTTGATTAGCAGCCCATCCATTGCCTTCAGCATCTGCTCCCTCCACCACTGATGCACAGTGGCAGCAGTGTGTACCATCTACAAGGGCCGGGCCACGATTTCACACTTGTGGGCCAGTTAAGGCCTGCCTAAGGTAAAATGCGTGTGGCAGCACTCAGCGCTACCTGTGCAGGGCTGGCGGAGAGGGTGAGCGGGGAACTTTGCTCATGCAAGTGCACGCAGGAAAAGCTCCCTGAGGCACAGAGCTGCCTCAGGGAGATGAAGAGTTCTAAAAACCAAAAATAAAGAATTTTTAAATGTTAAAAAATATGACTCTGTCATGAGTTATGAATGAGATGTAAACTTTTTTATTTTATTTTTGTTTGCTGTTGGAAACCTCATGCGGCCCATGATGAGGTTTCCTAAAAAGTACAAAGGCCACTTGGCCTTTTCGTTTGCCCACCAACCATAAGGTTGGATGGATAGTGAAAAATTTAATTAATTAATACTTTAATGGCTTTTATAGGCCTTCCAATTGTTCAGTTGGCGGGCGCTCATGGGAATTGGCAGCACACACGCTAACCGAACAATCACGCGACTGCATGGTGATGCTGGGACGCTCAACCAACGTCATCACATGTCATTTCATGCTCAAGCGGGTTGGGCATGTGCCGACCCGCCGAGGTGAAAATTCTGCCCATGATCTCTACCACCTAGAATGACAAGCGCAGCAGATGCATGGGAACTCTAGTACCACTGGAAGTTCTCTTCCATGCCACTCACCATACTAATTTGGAATTATTTTGCCATTCCTTCACTGTCACTGGGTCAACATCTTGGAACTCCCTTCCTAACAGCACTGTAGGTGTACCTACACCACATGGACAGCAGCAGTTGAAGAAGGCAACTCACCATCAACTTCTCAAGGGCATTTAGGGATGGGCAATTAATGCAGGCCTAGCCAGCGATGCCATCATCCTGTGAAATAATTTTTAAAAATCTATGTAGAAATTAATTTGCCAATTATTTTCTAGTCTGCAAGTTTATATGTCCTCTTGTAATTTGCTACTGTCCTCTACTTAATTGACTATCCTGTGGCTGGCAACCTTCAATCACACAAAGATGATGGACATGCAGATAACAAATCCATTTCAGATGGGCGTCTTCATATGGCACACCTTTGCTGATGGCTGACGAAGCCAATCCTTAGAAGGCAGGTTCTGTCACAAATGCCACACTTGAAGCTATCAATATCATTGTGGGTTGTTGATTTCACCATTCGTACCTCTTGCCAAGCCACTGGAGCCGCTGGCTATTGTGGTGGTGCATGCCAGCCAAAAGGAGGTGTCACAAACTTCCTCTGTCATCAGCTAGTGAGTCCCTCCTATGATAATCGGTGTCCAGGGCCTTGGTGTCATGCTTGCAGGCATCCTTGAAGTGGAGTTTTGGGTGTGTTATTGATTGTCTAGTCCTGACTACCGGACCATACAGAAAGTCCTTGCGTTTGTAGCTATCTTCCATTCTGCGGACATGCCTGAGCCAACGAGGCCACCTCTGTTTGATGAGAGCTAACAAATTGGAAGCTCTCCATTTGAAAGGAGTGCCAGATTTGTGATTTATTTTCCTTCCAGGATTTATTCACAGCCCTGTTTGATTCCACTCTTCACTCTGAAACTTTCATATTGGAGTAATCAAACTGTACATGTTGCCTTTGAAGGAGCAGGCATGACTGAGGAGCTTTTGTAGGTAGGCAGCACGTTTTTCCAAAAATCTTATACAGACTGGCTCTGCTGATGGTACTGAATACCTTAGTGAGATCTATGAAAGTAAGGTAAAGGGTTTTACTCTATTCCCTACACTTCTCTTGCAGCTGGCTTAATATATCCACGATAGATCTGCTGGTGCAGAAACTGCACTGTGCTTTTGTGTACACCCGGTCTGCAAGTAGATGGAGTTTTTTAACTCTGACCCTAGCAAAGTAGTTGCATGAGTTGCCAGAAGATGAAAAGTGAGAGAAACACCAAACACTGATGGGACTGCACTCCAGGGGCGAGGAAGCCCTGCCAATCCGATTGGCTGGCTGCTCCTTCAGTCCCAGCAGCATCAAGAGCATGTCAGTGGCAGCTGCTGGGACTGCAGGAGAAGAAGGAAGAAGGCTCATGGATCCCTGGAGCAGGCAAGTCTTGGGTTTTGGGCAGGGAGGGTTTGGGTAGGTCAGGGAGGGGAGCAGAATGTAGGGGAGGGTTTGGGTTTAAGGCTGCGGGTGGATAGGAAGGAAAGGGGGGCTGCTTTGCGATCAGCAACAGGCAGCCCCTGAAGAGCAAACTCCTCCTTCCTTCCCTCCCTTCGAAGAAGTTTTTTTAAAAATTGGGCTGACCACTTCTGCCCAGCTGTCCACGCCAAACGTTTTATGGAGTGGGCAGCATGTTATCAGGGCCAATTGGCTTGATAATAAGCCTAATTGACCCTTAATTACTTATTTTAATGTGTTGGAAGGGTTGTTAGTTTTTGCGTCCAACGACCTCCCGTATTCTGGGGGTGAGCTCAGGGATGGGGTGGGCTGGACACCAGCCCTATTTCATGTGCCTAACCCCCCATCCCACCTGCACAAAACACACTATCAGGAGCATGTAAAGTACAGCCCCAGATTTTATTTCGGGTTTTACTCACTGAGCTGTTAACTCTTGCTGCTGTTCCTAATGTTGAAAGGCACCAACCAGCAGAGCCCAGATTGCTACAGACGTAGATGTAATCTTGGCCTCCAGATTTGTTTTTTCATTTCATTTGTTCACGGGGTGTAGGTGTCACTGGCAAGGTCAGCATTTGTTGTCCATCCCTAATTTTGTTAAGAGTCAGCCCCATTGCTGTGTGTCTGGAGCCACATGTAGGCCAGACAAGATAAGGATGGCTAATTTCTGCTCTAAAGGGCATTAGTGAACAGATGGGTTTTACAACAATTGATGATCATTTCATCGTCACCATTACACCATTAGCTCTTTCAATTCCAGAATTTTTTTTTTTGATTAATTTAATTTAAATTCTACCAGCTGCCATGGAGAGATTGTACCTATGTCCCCAAAACATTAACCTGGGCCTCTGGATTACTAGAGATAAAAACAAAAAAACTGCGGATGCTGGAAATACAAAACAAAAACAGAATTACCTGGAAAAACTCAGCAGGTTGGCAGCATCGGCGGAGAAGAAAAGAGTTGACGTTTCGAGTCCTCATGACCCTTCGACAGAACTTGAGTTCGAATCCAAGAAAGAGTTGAAATATAAGCTGGTTTAAGGTGTGTGGGGGGGGGGCGGAGAGAGAGAGAGAGAGAGAAGTGGAGGGGGGGTGTGGTTGTAGGGACAAACAAGCAGTGATGGAGGCAGATCATCAAAAGATGTCAAAAACAATAGAACACATAGCTGTTAAAGTTGGTGATATTATCTAAACGAATGTGCTAATTAAGAATGGATGGTAGGGCACTCAAGGTATAGCTCTAGTGGGTGTGGGGAGAGCATAAAAGATTTTAAGATATTTAAAAATAATGGAAATAGGTGGGAAAAGAAAAATCTATATAATTTATTGGAAAAAAAAGGAAGGGGGAAACAGAAAGAGGGTGGGGATGGGGGAGGGAGCTCACGACCTAAAGTTGTTGAATTCAATATTCAGTCCAGAAGGCTGTAAAGTGCCTAGTCGGAAGATGAGGTGTTGTTCCTCCAGTTTGCGTTGGGCTTCACTGGAACAATGCAGCAAGCCAAGGACAGACATGTGGGTAAGAGAGCAGGGTGGAGTGTTAAAATGGCAAGCAACAGGGAGGTTTGGGTCATTCTTGCGGACAGACCGCAGGTGTTCTGCAAAGCGGTCGCCCAGTTTACGTTTGGTCTCTCCAATGTAGAGGAGACCACATTGGGAGCAACGAATGCAGTAGACTAAGTTGGGGGAAATGCAAGTGAAATGCTGCTTCACTTGAAAGGAGTGTTTGGGCCCTTGGACGGTGAGGAGAGAGGAAGTGAAGGGGCAGGTGTTGCATCTTTTGCGTGGGCATGGGGTGGTGCCATAGGAGGGGGTTGAGGAGTAGGGGGTGATGGAGCAGTGGACCAGGGTGTCCCAGAGGGAGCGATCCCTACGGAATGCCGATAAGGGGGGTGAAGGGAAGATGTGTTTGGTGGTGGCATCATACTGGAGTTGGCGGAAATGGCGGAGGATGATCCTTTGAATGCGGAGGCTGGTGGGGTGATAAGTGAGGACAAGGGGGACCCTATCATGTTTCTGGGAGGGAGGAGAAGGCATGAGGGCGGATGCGCGAGAGATGGGCCGGACACGGTTGAGGGCCCTGTCAATGACCGTGGGTGGAAAACCTCGGTTAAGGAAGAAGGAGGACATGTCAGAGGAACTGTTTTAACTGGGCGACCGCTTTGCAGAACACCTGCGGTCTGTCCGCAAGAATGACCCAAGCCTCCCTGTCGCTTGCCATTTTAACACTCCACCCTGCTCTCTTGCCCACATGTCTGTCCTTGGCTTGCTGCATTGTTCCAGTGAAGCCCAACGCAAACTGGAGGAACAACAACTCATCTTCCGACTAGGCACTTTACAGCCTTCTCGACTGAATATTGAATTCAACAACTTTAGGTCGTGAGCTCCCTCCCCCATCCCCACCCCCTTTCTGTTTCCCCCTTCCTTTTTTTTCCAATAAATTATATAGATTTTTCTTTTCCCACCTATTTCCATTACTTTTAAATATCTTAAAATCTTTTATGCTCTCCCCACCCCCACTAGAGCTATACCTTGAGTGCCCTACCATCCATTCTTAATTAGCACATTCGTTTAGATAATATCACCAACTTTAACATCTATGTGTTCTATTGTTGTTGACATCTTTTGATGATCTGCTTCTATCACTGCTTGTTTGTCCCTACAACCACACCCCCCCCTCCACTTCTCTCTCTCTCTCTCTCTCCGACCCCCCCACACACCTTAAACCAACTTATATTTCAACTCTTTCTTGGACTCGAACTCAAGTTCTGTCGAAGGGTCATGAGACTCGAAACGTCAACTCTTTTCTTCTCCGCCGATGCTGCCAGACCTGCTAAGTTTTTCCAGGTAATTCTGTTTTTGCTCTGGATTACTTGTCCTGTTACATTACCACTATGCCACTGTCTTCCCATTTTCTGGCCCCTCTCACAACAGCCAGCTCCCCCCACCTCCGGTGTCCCCCAGCGAAACTCAGCCAAGCCACTAAACAAATTATGTTAAATTAACCCCCTCAGTAAAATCCACACTTAATAATAAATCACCTCTGTAAGCCTCCAGCCCAGCAATGAAACTGGCCTAAAGGCCCCAACCAATAACTGCCCCTCAATAGCCCCTCACTGTCGCACTAAATCCTACCCCCCCCCCCCACCCCCCCGGCTAAATTCATGAATAGATTCCATTAAACCCAGTTAATTCCTTGAGGGAAATGCTATGTACACAATTACTGAGACTTAACCCCTACTCTCTCTCTTATTTCTTCAAAATATTCAATAAATTTAGTCAGGTTTGAAATCCATGTTGACTACATTCATCATTATATTTTTCTTTCTACATATTCTTCTAATCTTTCCTTTGGTATGGAAAGCTAGATAAGCATATGATAGAGAAGGGAATAGAATTATGCTGATATGGTTAGCTGAAGAAGGATTAGAGGGGCCTCTAGTACAGCATAAACACCAACATGGGCTCTTTAGGCTGAATGGCTTGTTTCGATGCTGTATATTCGACGTAAGCACTTTTGAACATCAGCAAGTTTTTATGAAAAACTTTCCGAGGGGATTATTGTGCATTTATAAACATTATGTACAGCCTAGCAGGATAAGTGAGCCACATTGTTTTAGTTCAATCCATACTTTCTGTTTGCCAATTTTGTCCCCTTCTTTCCTATGGAGGTTGACTTCCTGTCCATGTATGGTTGTTCTTTGCTAAGTTTTTCATACAATAATTCTTCATGGATATTCTAAAGTTTTTTCAATTAATTTTTAAGGCTCAGGAATTATTTACACAGCAATTCCCTCAAGGTAATAAATGGGTAGAACAGAATCTATGGGGTGCATTGTGCATGGCTGTGATTATTTGCCAGTCTTTTCGTAAAAGAGGTTATACGGCTAAGCCTTTTTCTGTCCACTTGCAGCTGGGCTTTCTAGATAGTCATTAGGAAGGGAAATCTGGCCGATGTTCCCCTTTGTAATCTGGGGTATTGAAGTCAATTGCAGTACTCCTGCCCATACCTCTGCAGCAAGTAATATTGATGAAAAATAACAGTGCTTTGTAACTAAGTTGAAAGCATACAGTCATTCTGATTCATCAGTATGCCAGACTAATATCTTATTTACACTGGAATGCATTATAATACTGCTATAGCTAAGGAAGATGTTTTTATCACAGTATTTTCTGTGCCTGTGTGTAAATTAATTGTGTTGATGATGTTATCCTATTCAAAATATATTTTTAGAAAGAAATATAAATATTTTACAAACTGCAGGCAGATTCAGTTTACTAGTATAATGGCAATAAAATAAGACAATCAATTCAATGTCTGCAATGATGTCAATATAGGTAAAGGCTCTTCGGTTGGGAAAAATAGAAATAAGGTCCTTTGTGGTTTAAGTGAAATCACATATTAGTTTTGGTTTAAAAAAAAGAAATGGATGGAGGGGATCTGAATGAATTTTTGAATTCTTGGTGCAAACATGTCAAACGTGAAAGAAAATTATAAATTATTGAACAGGTGGTATTTCTTCATTTGCAGCTACATGACTGAGGATTAATATCTGGTGTACAGTGCCACCAGCGATGTACACAGCTATTAATCCGTAGCTACATAGCAGCAGAAATGAAAGCAAGTTACTGAATAATGCATTTCGCAATGCATCAACCATATTTGCATATCCCATTTGGTATTAAAAAGGGACAATGAAGAAACTTTTCAGAGGGCTTTATGCAGGTGATGTGATGTTGTGTAGTTCTGTTGTGTAACTCTTTTTTGGAATAATTATCCAACAGTATAGCATCTTGCCAGTTTATTTTCTGTGAATGAATACAGATGTAAGCCTGAACATTTGATAATATTTAACATATTTACAGTTATTTGGATTTCCTGTGCTGGCCACCTACATGTTGATATTTAACATGAAAATGAATTTTTGCATGTCAAAAGGCATTATGAATTATAATACAGGCTAATTACAAAGTATAACTAGTTCCCATAATTGTACACACTTTTGTACACACTTTTCTGGGAACAACATGCTAACATTAGGAGAAAATGCAGGAAAAAATAATCATCTATTTGGGAAAATTATCTTTTTATGTTTGCAATAATTAGCGAGATAAGCATTTCTTGAGTGGATGAGAATTATATTTCCCTCAGTTAAACTAGAATAGGAAGATGATCAATAGCAGTTATCATTTTCAATAGCGAGGAATGTGGTTTGTGGGGACTCATTATGCACAAAAAATGCTTCCTTTACAATTACATGTAGAAGAAAACAATCTTCCATCGAAATTACTGAGGAAATGCTTGCCTGCCATAATATTATATTCTTGGTTGGCTTGTGGCAGAACACATTGATTTGCGATATTAAAACCTATAGTAAAAGGTGATAGACCGTATTAGAAGAGCGTCATAAAAGCCAGGATAACAAAAAAAACATTCACTCAACTACAACAACTTGCATTTGCATTGAATATCTCAGGTGCTTCGCTGAAATATAATCAAAAATTAACAGGCATCCAAAAGAAGAGGTATTAGAAGGGGTGAATAAAAGCTTAGTGATAAAGGTGGGTATAAGAAGCCTTATCAAGGAGGAGAGGGAGGGTGGGGAAGGAGAGGGTTTTTTTCTTTTATTCATTCATGGGATGTTGGCTTCACTGGCTGGGCCACCATTTATTGCCCATCCCTAGCTGGCCTTGAGAAGGTGGTGGCAAGCTACCTTCTTGAACTGCTGCAGTCCATAAGGTGTAGTTAGACCCACAGTGCTGTTAGGAAGGGAGTTCCAGGATTTTGACCCAGCGAAGGTGAAGGAACGGCGATATATTTCCAAGTCAGGATGTTGAGTGACTTGAAGGGGAACTTCCAGGTGTGGTGTTCCCACCTTTCTGTTGCTCTAGATGATAGTGGTCATGGGTTTTGAAGGGGCTGTCAAAGGAGCCTTGGTGAAATCCTGCAGTGCATCTTGTAGATGGTAGACACTGCTGCTACTGTGTGTTGGTGGTGGAGGGAGTGAATGTTTGTGGATGTGGTGCCAATTAAATGGGCTGCTTTGTCCTGAACAGTATCAAGGTTCTTGAGTGTTGTTGGAGCTGCCCTCATCCAGGCAAGCGGGGAGTATTCCATCAAACTCCTGGCTTGTGCCTTATTGATGGCGGATAGGATTTGGGGAGATAGAAAGTGAGTTACTCATCGCAGGATTCCTAGCTCTGATCTGCTCTTGTAGCCACAGTAATTATATGGCTAGTCCAGTTCAGTTTCTGGTCAATGGTAACCCCCCAGGATATTGATAGTGGGGGATTCAATGATGAAAATGCCATTGTACATCAAGGGACGATGGTTGAATTCTCTCCTGTTGGAGATGGTCATTGCCTGACACTTGTGTGGCATGAATGTCACTTGCCACTTGTCAGCTCAAATCTGGATATTGTCCAGGTCTTGCTGCATTTAGACATGAGCTGCTTCAGTTTCTGAGGAGTCGCGAATGTTGTGAAACATTGTGCAATCATCAGCGATCATCCCCACTTCTGATCTTATGATGGAAGGACAGTCATTGATGAAGTAGCTGAAGATGGTTTGGCCTAGGACACTACCCTGAGGAGCTCCTGCAGTGATGTCCCGGAGCTGAGATGATTGACCTCCAACAACCACAACCATCTTCTTTTGTGCTAGGTATGACTCCAACCAGCAGAGAATTTTCCCCCTGTTTCCCATTGACTCCAGTTTTGCTAGGGCGTTCTGATGCCACTCAGTCAAATGCTGCCTTGATGTCAAGAGCAGTCACTCTCACAAAGATAACTGCAGAAAGAGAATTCTCTCACAAAGAGAATTCCAGAACTCATAGCTGGGTGTCAATGATAGGGTGAAGGATGATGGGCACACATCAAAGGTCAGAATCTGAGGAATGCAGGGTTCTTAGAAAATCATAGTGAATTAACAGGCCAATTAACAGCGATGTTTTGACACCCGTGCAACTTTGGGTTGGTATGTGGGCACAACGGGCAGGCAGGTAGGACACATTTGAATAGTCCTCATCCATGGGCAAAATAAGTGTGCACTGTCAAGTATTTATTTTTCAAAGTTATTGAAACTTGCTTGTGTGAAGTGCAATACCAGCTGCTTTTTCTGGACTCTTTGCCTTTAGCTCAGAACTCTGCAGTGAGTAATCTCTTCTGGGCTTGCAGCTTTCAGGAACCCTTCCCTTAGCCTTAGTGGGAATGGGAGCTGAACCCTCCACTGGAGGCAGCTCCTCTGAGGAGGAAAGAAGGGCTAGAAGGAGGAGGAGGCCAGGAGTGCACATTCAGCCTCCAGGGGAGCCACCTTTAGGAGGACAGGCACAGGCACAGGGGACGCAGGGCCAAGAGGTGGACCAAGGCGGAGGGGGCTGCAGAAGACCCCATTATCCTGCAGCGGGGGTATACAGGCGGTGAAGCAGTTACCTCAATGTGTCTGAGGTGCAGTGTCAGAGGGGGCTCTGTCTCTCAAGGGAGACAGTCAGCTACATTTGTCTGATGATTGGCCCTGAGATCTCTGCTAACTGTGTGGGTGGACACGCCATGCCAGCAGCTCTGAAGCTCACAGTTGCCCTCGGCTTCTATGCCTCTGGCTCCTTCCAGGCCTCAGTGGGTGATCTTTGCGGTGTCTCCCAATCAGTTGTCCACACTTGTGTCAAGCAGGTGACAGATGCTCTGTTCAGATGTGCATTGACATTCATCCACTTCTGTTAGGACCAGGCAAGTCAGGCACAGCGAGCCAGAGGCTTCCCAGCCATTGCTGGCTTCCCCCGCGTCCAGAGTGCTATAGACTGTACACATGTGGCCATCAAGGCGCCAGCAGGTGAGCCCAGTGCCTTCATCAATAGGAAGGGCTTCCACTCCAAAACGTGAAGATAGTGTGTGATCACATGATGAGCGATTCTACAAGTTTGTGCAAGGTACCCAGGCAGCTCCCACCAGCCTACAACCTCAGACACTCCCAGGTGCCAGGGATCTTCAGTGCTCCAGCCCGGCTTGATAGATGGCTGCTGGGTGACAAGGGCTATCCCTTCAGAAGGTGGTTCATGACGTCTCTCAGCCTTCCAAGAACAGAAGCTGAGCAGCAGTACAATAGGAGCCACGGTTCCACAAAGGCTGAGGTGGAGAGAGCCACCGGTCTTCTCAAGATGCGCTTCCAATGCCTGGACCACTCAGGGGGCGTACCCCCAGATTGTGTGGTGGTGATAGTGGTTGCATGCTGCACTCTCCACAATCTTGCGCTGGAAAGGGAGGACTCAGTGGTCGATGAAGATGTTGACGCAGTGATTGGGGCTACAGATGATGAGTCCAGCAGTGAGTCCGAGGATGGGCATGTACAGGGAAATTCTGAGGGGGTAGATGCTGAGCCGGGCATAATCCAGGGAGGCAGGGACACCCGGGAGGCTTTAATGCAATGCGTCTTCAGCTAGCACATCACAGATGGACTACCAGGAAAAGCCTGGGCTGTGGGCTCCATACTCGACACCTAAGTGCAAAATCTGCCAGATTTGGAACAGTCACTAAGGGCCTTGTCAATAAAGCTGAGTGTCCAACAAAGCACTCATTACAGTTTTGGAAATCATCCACACACATAAGAAAAGAGGCACCCTCAGCTATAGTGAAAAATCTGAGTTTAATATGTCAAACAAACAAACTAATGCAAAAAAAAAATAGTGTCACAAATCAGAACAAATCATAAAGACCCCATCTCGGGCAAACACAAAAGCATGAGTGAAAAACCCATAGTGTCCCTAAGGTGCCTTATGTTTGCGTTTCTGTGAGCTGCGTCTTGGTGCTACCCCATCACTCAGAGTGGCATCTGAGACAGCTTGCTGACTCTGCTGTCTTGCTGGCCTCGATGACCTTGGTAGTCATCCTCTGGCCCTTAGAGCCAGTGCTGGCACTACCTGGGAGGGATCTGGCTGTTCCACCGCTCCCGCCTCCCCAGTCGTCGCAGCATCATTGGATGCGAAGGTCACTGGGAGAGGGGCAGAGGAGCTGCAACCCTTATCCGGAATGCTGTGAGTGGAGCCTACAGAGATGCCAGGCAGCTGCTGCGCCAACGTGAGGTCGCTTTGGACCTCCCTGCTCACCATGAATGAACGGGAACCGAGCTGGGAAACTTTGTGCCCAGGCCATCTCCCACACTGGCACTGACCAGCTGAGGTCAACGCCGATGTGAGTGCTTGCTGGGCTGAGCTCATTCCTAGGAAGCCCTGACAGGTCTCCTGGAGTAGCCTCTCCACGACAGTGGCCACGCTGTGCATGGAGGACACATGGTGCTCGGTCATGTGGCTCAGTGCTTCGGCATTCGTCCACGTGTACTCCTCCATCACAGAGACCAAGCCAAGTATAGCCTCATGCATCTCCTCCAGATGTTTCCGCACACCTGGCCACATTTCCTGCCCCTGCAGTATCATGGATGGCTCCAGAGGCGCAATATCAGGCGCCGACTGAGCATGTACGTGGTCCCCTGAAGTCCTCTGACTGCTGGCGCCATGGGCACTCTCTGTCTCTGCCAGCAACTATGAAGTCCCCTCACTGCTGTATCCTGGGGCACTAGCCAATGTTCTAACTCCCGCCAAGGTGCTAATATCTGTGCTGGTGCCTGCCTGCAGGAATGGTGTGACTCTGGTGAGACTTCAGGCCCCACTGGTGTGAGAGGGGGCCTCTGCTGCTGCTCCTCCCGGCCCTGCTCTGATGATGCTGAAAGGAAGAACGAGGACAGTGGATCAGTTAATGTGGAGACAATGCCAAAGTGCATCCCTGCCCCCTGGATCATTATGGACTCATCCTTCCATAGCCAATGGTCAAGCCATGTTGCAAAATTAAATCAATTAATATTCAGCACTGCTATGGCTGTTGGGAGAACAATGCTGACCTCACTGCTGGGCAAACATACCTGGCCGTGGCACCCCAGCCTCACCGACACTTGTGGACCTGGGCGTGTGGAGACTCTCCAAATCTAGGGCCTCCTGCTCAAACCAGCTGAGAATGGCTAACTGCGCCTGGTCACCGCCAGTCCTCACACGGTCTGCCGCGTTATAAGCATTTTTCTCCTGAAAACGACAGAAGAGCATTGATTAGTGCAAATTGCACATGGACTCTCTTCATGCACGGCCCACCCCAACCAGAGTGGGACATATCAGGGCTCCAGTGCCTCCTCACCTCGCTGTTGCCAAACACTCACACAAAGGTGTTAGGCCTGTTCCCCAACCCTCCACCCCCACCTTGGACACATGCTGCCTACATCACATTAGGCACCACACGGTATATCCTTCCATAGCAAGGAAGTGTAAGCACGTGGAGCACAGAGGGCAGCAGATGGTTCATGGCCATGACACCTTGAAGCTCCCCTCTCAGCATGTCATCACCCTGACTGGGACATGTCCTGCAGTTCAAGCACAGCACCTAAGTGCAGCTCCTCCAGGTTGCCCCCAAACCAGTCATGAGGGTTTCAGTGTAACACATGCTATAGGGGCAAAACTCATCTCTTCATCACCCTCTCAGGCTGACCTAAGCATGGGCAATATCTGATAGCATACCCAGTGAAGGACACATGCCGTCAATGATTCAATGCAGTGACTTGGAGGTGGAGGGGGGCAGCAGGGGGGTTAGCTGACCTGCTGGGTTAAGTGACCAATGCCAACATTGTCCTCACCCTGCCAGAGCGCAACAAGTCATTGAAGCGCTTGTGACACTGGATCCAGCTGCGCCGCATCACGTCGTGGGAGCTCACCACCTCCTCCACCTCTTCCCAGGCACATTTTGTCATGTTGGGGGGGTCTTCTCCTCCTATCCTGGGTCCAAGCCATGGTGCCACCTCCTCGAGGAGAGCAACAAGATAGTCATCAGAAAAATGAGTGGCACACTGACCCCCCACTCTACCCTCCATCCTGGTCTGCCCTGATAGCCTATATTCTAGCCTGGCCTGCCCCGATGGCCTACCTTCCAGACTAGCATGAACTTCATTGACCCTCTGCACAGCACTTCACCCATCCATTGCGAGCAGCCTTTTCAAGGCTGACAGGCCTTCCTTTATACAGGCCGCCGGGTCACCATTGGACCCGGCGGACTGAGCGCACCCACTGCTGCCCACTCACTCCCGTAAAACATGAAGTACACTGGGCGGGCCTTAATTGGCTGGCCAGTTTAAAATGGCAGCGCGGACTCAATCGTGAGTGGTGATCGGGTCCACACCCGCCCATCCCCACTCCCACTCTGCCCTCCTGCCAACCAGAAAATTCGGCCCCAGGTTTCCCTTTCGCCTCTATGATGGCAAAGATCTGAGCCTTTGTGATGGAGATGATATCTAGGAAGAAATTCAGCTCATGATCAAATAGGACACAGATAGTCTGTTTCAGCTTCACACGGTAGTTGGAGAGAGGGATGGAAATAATAGCCAGGATATGAAATTTGTTACAGGAGTCAAAGATAGTTACTTCTATGTTTACAATGTTTTCCTGCGGGAAATTGTGGCTCACTGAGTTCTTAATGTCGGCGATGGATGTGACGGCCCTGGTAAGAAAACATGGGACAGCTGGACTCATCGTTTCCCCCCGCATCACCTCTGTGTGACATGCTATCAGTAAAAATGTAAGTCAAAAGGCTTCTGAGTCATTCAGATTACAATGCTTTTATTCATTTTTGTGTGCTTACATGAACTAAAGATATTCACCATATTATCAATGGTTTCTGGCAAGGTTTAGTGGAGAAAATGGCTCTGCATAAATGATTGGTGCCATGTATGTTGTGGCTGTGACTCCAAGGTAACATGCTGACAGACCTCCTGCTTTCTTCCCTCTTAGTCACTGTGTTATGCTATGAGAGTGTGCAGATATGAGGGACCTGGTAAAGGATCACCAGTGTGGGCGCATGCTTATACATGAGTGGCAAGAGGGCAAGTGGATAGAATAACCTGCCTCCGACCATTCACTGCTTCCATGGTTGCCTACCTCAACTCCTATTCTAGATTGCACCCACCTGCACTGAAAGTTGGAAGGTCGGGCAGCTGTTTTTAGAGGGTGAGGTGAGAAGCCGGGAGAGGGTTTGGGGGGGTGTTGGTTGCAGGTGGGATGAAGGTTTTTGTGGGGGATGAGGTTGGGATGCGGGGTGAAAGTGTCAAGGCGGGACCATGGGAGGGGAAAGGAGGTTGTCCAGGGGGCGGAGGGATTTCTGGAGGGGGAAGGTTAACGGGGGGAAAATGGTGCACTTGGAGAGGTAGGTGTAAGGAGGAGGAAGACGTAAGGAAGGGAGTTTGGTGGGGGGAAGTTGTCCAGGCGAAGGAGGGAGTATTGTGAAGGAGGGAGTATGGGGGAGGAAAGCATAGCGGGGGGAGAAAGGAGTAGGGTGGAGGAAGGAGCAAGGATGGAGGAAAGAGTAAGGGTAGAGGAAATAGTACAGGGGGATGAAAGTGTTGGAGGGTGGAATGTCCACGTGAATGTGCAAGGGAGGGGTCTGTCAAGTCAATAACCGCCTCCTGGTTGTGTGTGGAAGGAGGGGGTGGCTAGAGTAACATGGAGCAGAGCAGGCTGGTAGGGTAGGAGGGTGAGGCTGCATCGATGTCTGTAGAAGAGATGGTGAGGGTGGTTGATGGTGACACGGAGGTAAACCTGGACAGCGGGTGGGAAGGAGGAGTTTGGGGAGCTCAATGTGGATGGGGGTGAGATTTTCGGGAAGGTAGGAATGTACACGTTCACCTGGTCATCCTGGAATGACAAAGGTTCCAGCTGGAAGGTTATGGTGGGGAGGTCATAGGTTACGCTAGAGGGGTCAATGGTTAAGGGGGAAAGGGCATGGGTGACTGGGGGAGGGGAAATGGTGGGGGAGCTCTTGAAGAATTTGACCACGACCATCTTTTTGAAATCAAAAGTGAGTAGAGCCTCATGTTGGATGGGCACAGGTGCTGTATGGGAGTGCAACCAGTGGGTGGGCAGAGATGTAGGTCAGTTCAGACGGACAACTGAAAGAGAAGAGTCATCTGGACTTGAAACGTTTCTTTCTCTCCACAGATGCTGTGAGACCTGTTGAGTTTATCCAGCAATTTTTGTTTTTGTTGTGAAAGAGAACCTCAGCAACAAGCATTGAAAATGCCTGGGGCAGTAAGATGAGCGTGACCGATGAAGGCTTCGGTTGCTTGGAAGAATGTTTGCACGAGGCTTCTGAAAGGTCCTCCCACAGACACTTCCCCCTGCAGAATCATTCATGGTCTGGGGTGTGCAACTGAACTGCTAATGTAGGGCGGGGGAGTTGGGGGGTGCAAGGGGGAATGCAGGGGGAGCACTCAGGAAATGTGTAAATGAAGCTGAAAGATAGCATTATACCTTATTCAGTGAAAGTGAATATATTTTCAGATTCCAAAGTGACATAAGTACGACCACTTGTGATCAGGAATGCTTAACGTTTCTAGGCCTACGACTTCTTTTAGGTGCTGCCCTGACATCCGCAGCAGGGGTGGAGACAGCCCGTGCAATGGTTGGCCCTGTTAACTCTGATGACTTCGGCATCTTCTGGAAAGTCGAGGCCTTGAGGGTCCCAGCTTGCTTTGGCTGTCCTCCTGTGGGCCAGCTGTTCCCTTTGCAGTGACAGAGGATGACGCTGAGGTGGACATAGGCAAAAGAGACTCGGAGAGAGAGGGCAGCCTCTGAGATTCCTGAGTGGATGACCCAGGAGTATCCAGCTACCACTCCTCCTCCCCTCGGGTGTCTGGGGGCACCGGCCTGACGTCTTGAGGAGAGGAGGACCTGGAGGGATGTTGAGGCGCCCTCTCATATTGCAACTGCAGGAACTCACCCATGGTACCACAATGGAATGCAGGTCTATGCACACATCTGCACACATCCGCATTCTGCTGGACCAGAGTCTCCATGATGTCTGCCATCCTTCCCATAGAGACCTCCATGTACACACCTGTGGGAACCACTTCATCAGAGAGAAGGCAGACATACCCCTCCAACTTGCGTGCCACTCTGCTGAGGGCTCCCAACAGTTCTGCATGAAGTTCCCCCGCCTTCTGCTGATTCTCTATGATGACTTTGAAGGCCAAATCCAGAGGCTCATCATCTGACTCAGGCCTCACAGATATCCCTTCCCCAGCAGCCCTCTCAAGTGCCGGGGAGTTCGGCTGAACCTGCCTCCTGCTGCCGGAGACACATGTCCGTGCGGTGACCACTAGATTTTGAACCCGAGCCTGCTCTAGATCTAGGCCCCACCAAGATGTGTGTCTCTGCCCTGGTGGAGGGTATGGGTAAGTGCTGTGACGGGTCTTCCAGGCTGCTTATTTCCAGTTCTTCAATGGAGAAGGTGTCCTCTTGGCTGATGAGGACGTGGATGGAACTGAGGGATTGGCTGGTTGAGAGGATCGGTCGCTTGGCAGAGCTCCCTGTGAACTAAAGCAGAGATAATTAGTGCATGGCAGAAGTCAAAAGCAGGAGAGAGAGAGCACTCACAGTTGTGTTGAGAGAGGGATGATGTGGTGCAGGATACCCACTTGGGTGTTTGTCGCTGAACTCACCATCGAAGCAGGTCCATGTCCTCACCAGTCAGTGCGATGGCATGTCCTCAAAGTGAGTGAAGGGCTTAATATCAGCCACTCCACCTCTGGTCTGAGACCTCTCCCTGCTGATGTGAGCCAGTTTCTCCTGTGTGAAAACAGATGGAGGGAGCGTGAGCAGGACATATGGCACTGAGTGGAATGTTTATGTGGTGAGCAGAGCCATGGACGGGATGAGGACACGACCTCCAGAGGATATGAACCTGATGGAGATGCGAGGGTGTGTGTGAGAGTTATTAGTATTGTCCCTTGAGGTGTGAGATCCCTGTGGATGTGCTATGGGTTTGGGAGTGTGTGAGTTGAGAGTGCTGAGATGGTTGACTTATCCTGACAGAATGGATGATGAGAGCATTTGTCCTCTTCCTGCACTGAGTGGCTGACCTTCTCTGTGCTCTATCATTGCGGACTGCCACTGCCACCACCTCCCAGCCGGAATGGTGACTCTCATGGACTTCCTGCAGCTGGTGTAGGGGCACAGGACATCACAGTGGACTTCTGCTGTGTCCAGCAGGCACTCCAGAATGGGGTCACTAATGGGGGCTGCCATCAATTTTGCTTTTGGGGCCATCAGTCACCTGAGCAGTCCTGGCCTGTAGACATGTAGGCTATACTCTGGAAGCTTTAAATATGGCACCCACAGCAAGGAAGCGATGAGGTCATGGTGGCCAAATCCAAGCCTGCTTGCCAATGATCTGGCGTGTTTCGCATGAATGCATTATTAATAAGGCAGGAATGTGTAGGGAAGCAGACAATATGGCACAAAAACCTGCCATTCTGGCCGGTGGGCAAAACTTCATTTTTCATACCTGCTGCTGCACTTAGTGTAAATCTGGGAAGATTCTGTCCTTTGTTCTGTTCATAATAGGACAACTCAGTATTTCTGATTGTGGAATTGTTCTGATTTGGCATCTGCTTCATCGCACTGTCATGCTAATTTTTGTTTGTATTTGAAATGATCTTGGCTCAGGGCATACGCTGATGATTTCCACTGGATTCCAAGGTCCATCAGTTGGATGTTGCACTCAGATGTTTAGGTTGGGTAATTCGTTACCTGCATGCTGGTCATGGGCATCTTTCATCTTCCCCTGTTTTTCAATTAATGCATCTCATTCACCTGGGAGTATCTACGAGTGATGACTGGGAAGGGTTGTCCACACTTGTCTGCCAAATAGTAATTCCACAGGTAAGGGAAGAGTCGCACTGTGCTGTAACATACAGCATGGCCACACATAGATCGTGTTTTGTTTGATGGCACTTCTTGATTAATGATTTTACTGTTTGAATCATACATTTCACAGGTCCATTTGATCTGGGGTAATGTGATGATGAAGTGATATGGTTGACTCCCCACTTCCCACACATCATCTTAAAGAGTCATCCAGTGTATTGAGGTCCGTTTCCAGAAACAACCTCTCGTGCTGCCCTGAATAGACCGAAGATCGAAGGTAATGTGTCTACAATGGTTGTACTAGATCTGTCGTGTCGGATAATGGGAAACTTGGAAAAGTACTCCATTGCGATCAAGAAATCATCTCCATGAGTGCTAAAGACGTCAATTGCGAGTCTGGTCCATGGATGTGTGGGTACCTCGTGAGACAATAGTGGTTCTTCCTGTTTGCTGGCTTGAAGGTTTGACATGTTCCACATTTCCTCATGGCCATTTCAATGTCATGGTGGATTCCTTGTCAACACACCATCTCTTTGGCCAATCTTCTGGTTCATTCAATTCCCATGTGTGCTTGGTGCAACTATTGGAGGATGTCAGGTTGCAGGGACTCTAGGATGACAACTTTCTTTCACTTAAATATGACCTCTTGAGATATCCCAAGTTCATCTCTCAGGTCAAAATGGCCTTAACACCTAGAGGATATCCTGGAAAGATTCTGGCAATACATCATTCACTGTTGTCCATAATTGCTGTAGTACAGGATCATTGGATGTCTTTTGATGCAACACTTGGCACTTAGATTACTGAAAATACCATAAGGTTAACATACAGAATTTCTTCTATTTCAATGTGCACAAGATCTATATGCACATGTGGGGAGGTGTCTGCAATTTTTGACAGTTAGGTAAATGGTTTAGGTTATTCAGTGTGACTGTGGAATTATCCGACTTGTAGTGTATGTCACAATCATAGCCCTGTATTTTGACCAGAAGGTGCTCTAATCTTGGTGGTGCACAAGTTAGGTATTTGTGAATGGTTTTCATGACAAACTTCTTTCCAAATAAGTAAGTTTGGAACCCTGGATGCCGAATACCAGTTCTAGAGTTTCACATTCTATATTTGAGTAGTTATCTTGGGCAGTGGACAAACTTTTAGAGGTATAAGACAGCTGAACAGATGGTCTCAATAATATAGAGGAAGAAGTCCATGAGTTCCTTTCACTTTGAGGTGAGGATAAAGCAATCAGGGAAAAGAAGCTTACGGAGATGATTAATCATGGAAAAAAGAATTCAGGAGTTATCTATGTTTTACAAAATGACCTGCATTAGCGACTTGTTTGCACACAGGAGTCCCACGCCTGATAAGTACTTATTTTGGTTTAGCTGAATCTGATGTTAGATAGTAAATCAATTGTGTTGTATTTTTGTTTGCTTAATACAAACTTACCAATCTCACACAGAACTGGTAAACTAAATGTGGGTTCAGTTTATTTCAAGATGTAGTTTAAGAATGCACATCATGTAGATTTACTATAAAGATTCAACGGCTATTGTTAATAGGATAATATAGCTGCAGCTTCTTCACTCCACATGCTGCTAGCTAAACTGAAAGCTCCACTGAACAATGCTGATCATATTCTGACTATTTACTCATTGGCATATTCTCTCTACAGTTATAACACAACAAACTGTGCAGTAGATATGTTGAAACCTTTGTTGTTTGAACTTGAAGGAATGAATATGGAAGCAATACCAAGGGAAACAGCCTTGGTAGGCTGATTAGAACACTGAAGGTAGAGGAGGAAGTAGTTGAGCAAGTATATCCCTCTCATAGGTGAAAAAAAATGTTAAAGTTGGAAACATGAAAAAGTAAGTGTTGGAAACACACAACACATCCATTAACCATAAAGGGGAAATATAGATTTGCATTTCAGGTGCTCCCCAAGGTTCTGACAAAAAGTTCCACCCCAACATGTCAATTGATTTTCTTCTTCCAGCTTCAATTTTTATCTCCAATACAATACACTGGAATTTGCCCTAGTGGCAAAGGAATGTCACCTGCCATTACCCTTGTTGACAGTTGCCTACACAGCTTTGTCAGCTTATCACTTGACTTTTCCTCTAATTGGGCATTTGTTTTCAAGTATGGTGCCCTCTCCAGACGATCTGAGATGTCTTTGAGCAAGGCAAGCAACAGTGAGTTTCTTCAATCAATCAGATTGAAGAATCTTCATCGAGACACACAGAGTTCAAACCAGCAAGTTTAAACCAGGAAATATAAATTATTTCTAAATGATATGCAGAAAGTGAAATAAAGATTGGACAGTATAAGTGGGATTAAGGGTGTGAGATAAAAGAGACAGTCAGACAAGAAAAATAAGTTATTTATATATATATATATATTTAAATCTCGAGCACTAATTTTCTTCTAAGGGAAAGAAATTCCATTATTTGTAAAATTAAATTATTTTCATGGGCAGGGTGGTATCTATTAACAGAATTTTAAAAAATCACTTCCTCCTAAATACAGCAGCCCTAACTTTTTCAGCTATTTTACTGCAGAACTAGTAGGAAAATAAGGCAAGTTCACACTGTTGCAATCATTCAATGTCATGTCGATTGACGAGGACTGAAACTGAGGAGTGGGCTATTTCTGACAGCAACTTCTGGATCTCTACATTTAATTGCACATGTGTGGATGGTAAAATTTGCTTTCAGATTTCCTCCATTATTAAGGTGAGTGCTGATAGTCTGACCAGGTCCAAATATACTTTTGAAGTAATACATTGGGTCAACATGTAAATTTCTACTGTGATTTCTTATGTTTTAAATGAGTTACACTCTTCTTTAAAATAAGATTACAAACTGTCAGGTTAAATCACCCCTTTAATATCTATCCTTTTGTTCTGATCATGGATTGAATCTAAGATACATTCTTCCTTTGCTGTTTTCATAAGATCTGTTGGCTCAAAGAAAGCAGTAAAGGAAAGGAAAAGAATTAAGATTTATTGTTATGGGTAAGGCAGATGTGCATCCCATAACCAGTGCCTTTCAACTGCACACTGCTCATTCATTTGAACTTTCTGTGCATTTCAAAGTAGATTGTTAGCACTTAGCAGAAGTACACTAGGATACACTTGCCGTGAGGAAGCTGTCATGATTTCCAAATGGCTTTGATGAAATCTCAATACCTTGACAAGTGTTAGAAATTGCAGTTTGCTAGGCAAGTGCAAGTGACTGGAATAAGATGGATTCCTTTGCATTCATTCTTTTTTTTCATATTTGGTGACAGTAGCCAGCTGTCAGTTATGCCCTGAGAGTACTTTGTAACTGGATCAAATAACAATCCTGAAATTTTAACTCAAGCACTTCTTCCCCCAAATTTGATATTAGCTGTTTTGTGACAGTCATTTCATCTTAATTAGATTTCAGAAGGGCTGGCAGCACTCAGTGAGATCTTTCAGTAATTTCATCCTTTTAGGGCAGCCTTTAGTCATATCCTTACTAAATACTCTGACATAAACTACAGCATGGAATATCTAGCCAGTCCAAGAGATGCACGATTTATTGAGACTGAAAAATACTAATATAGGCATGATGCTGGAGGAAAACATTGTAAGCAGCTAAGCCTGACCCTCATTAACTTATCAAAACAACATGAAGGATACTATTACGGATGACTGTAATTGTTACTAATACAAGAGTGGGAAAGTGGTATTGCACACTTCATTTGAGTTTCTGAAACTGACTGCTGATAGTCAACAGAATAGGTAAAATATACATTCTTCACTTAGAATGTTGTGTTTGATCCACCGAAGTTATCTTAAATAATTACTTTACAGGATATAACAAGAAAAAACTGCAAATCACTCCAGTCATTTTGACATTGACCTGGGCAAATGTGGTAGGCATAACTTAAGCAACTTAAGGCTGACTGTTCTCTACCATGAAAAAAAGGGTGAGACAGAGGTGATGGGAAAGGTGTGGAAGGGGACACCCAAAAGATACATTCAAGCTTCTTGAATTCATAAAGATTACTTCAGTTACATTTTACATATCTCGTGATAGCTTTTACTCACTGTTGGTGACAATGTTAGGAGGAAAATCAAATCCAGCTACCAAAATCTTTGTTTTTAAGAGGAATAGAGGAGTTGTTAACAGAAACAGCAGAAAGTCATCACCAAATACCACTAAAATATTGGAAAGTAAGACAGCATTAAAACAATGCTAAGAAACTTCCTTGGTTCTCTCCCATGCCTAGTGACATATGATGCAGAAAAAACACATGCTTATGACTGTTATTAGGCCTAATTTTTCCTGGAACAGGTCACCAACAAATATAGCTGAGGGTCACCATTCTGCATCAAGGATGATGAACTGGAGACTCTCCCACTCTTACCACCTGCCATCAGGTGTATTGGAAGGATTTACAGTTTGATAATCAACCTGTTTAGCCATATCATAAACACACCTTCCATGGCCATCAAGTCCTCGAGAAAGACTTGAACCCAGAGCTTCTGGCTCAGAGGTAGGGATGCTACCCACTGCACTATAAGACCTCCCAATGCTTAGGACAGAGTAAGGCTCATATTAAAATGGAATTTATGCATCATATTTATTCATATATTTGTTTTTATTCATTCATTGGATGTGGGTGTTGCTGGTTAGGTCAGCATTTACTGCGCATCTCTAATTGCCTTTGAGAAGGTGGTGGTGAGCAGCCTTCTTGAACCACTGCTGTCCATGTGGTCCACAGTGCTATGAGGGAGAGAGTTCAGGATTTTGACCCAACAACAATGAAGGAACAGTGGTATAGTTCCAACTAAGGATAGTCACTGACTTGGAGGGGAACTTGCAGTGGTGGTGTTCTCATGTATCTGCTGCCCTTGACCTTCTAGATGGTAGCAGCGTAGGTTTTGGAAGGTGCTGTTTAAAGAGGCTTGGTGAGTTCCTGCAGTACATCTTGTAGATGGTACACACTGCTGCCACTGTGCGCCAGTGGTGGCGGGAGTGAATGTTTGTGGATGGGTTGCCAATCAAGTGGGCTGCTTTGTCCTGAATGGTGTTGAGCTTTTTGTGTGTTGTTGGAAATGCACTCATCCAGGCAAATGGAGAATATTCCATCACACTCCTGACTTGTGCCTTGTGGATGGTGGACAAACTTTAGGAGCCAGGAGATGAGTTACTCACTGTAGGATTCGTAGCCATTGACCTGATC
The DNA here is from genome assembly GCF_017639515.1 of Carcharodon carcharias. Lineage (NCBI taxonomy): Eukaryota > Metazoa > Chordata > Chondrichthyes > Lamniformes > Lamnidae > Carcharodon > Carcharodon carcharias. The sequence continues at coordinate 127,555,702 of NC_054467.1, read as the reverse complement.
TTGTAGCCACAGTATTTATGTGGTTAGCTCAGTTCAGTTTCTGGTCAATGGTAAACCTCAAGATGTTGATAGAGGGGAATTCAGTGATGGTAATGCCATTGCATGTCAAGGGTGATGTTCAGATTCTCTCTTGAAGGAGATGGTCATTGCCGGGCACTTGTGTGGCACGAATGTTATTTGCCACTTTTCAGCCCAAACCTGGATATTGTCCAGAGCTTGCTGCATTTGGACATGGACTGCTTCAGTATCTGAGGAGTGGCGAATGGTGCTGAACATTGTGCAAATATTGACAAACATCCCCACTTCTGACCTTATGATGGAACGAAAGTCATTGATGAAGCAGGTGAAAATGGTTGGACTGAGGACACTGCCCTGAGGAGCTCCTGCAGTGATGTCCTGGAACTGCGATGACTGACCTCCAACAACGACAATCAACTTCCTTTGAGGATGGTTGTGGTTGTTGGCGGTCACACTTTTTACACCTTAAAGAGAGTCTTTCTTTTAGAGACATCAGCAAAACAAAGAAGATTTAAATATTTTGGCTATAAAATTTGACTGTAATTTTGGTGCAAAATTGGCACAATAGCTGGACACCATTTTGGTGATGTCGGTAGCATAGACTTAGGAACGTATGTGGCAACATGCAGATTAGGCTCCCATGATGTCAGTCAGCATGTTTCACTGATTTGATGCCAATGCTGTCATCTTTGACTTCACCAATTCCAGCCAATGAACTCTCTTAAATATGCACAGCTGAACAAGGGTTAAGCAGCAGGAAGGATCTCCAACAATTGTTCAAGTGTTATTTAAATAGATCATCAACTACTTCTGGGTTAGTTGCTGTTCCATTTTGGCTGGTTTTATCTGAGTTTGTAGAAGTGCTGCAGGTACTGCAGTTGTTCAAAGTTGACAGGGCATGGTGCTGCATGTAGAGAAGGCCTTAGTTTTGATCATCAAGAGTTCTGGTCAGACCACTTGCTCCCAGCTAAGTGTGTTATAGTTACCATCCCCCTTAATTGAAACATGGGAGATTGAACAGAGACAAGTCAGAAGAAGACAAGCTGCAAGAGAAGAGGGAGAGGACAAGTACTCCTAGGATGAAGGCCACATCCAGCTAGGCTTCAGGGAGAATTTTCCTTCCCTCAGTCTAAGCCAGGAACATTGTGCATGGACCTCCATTTTATGAAGGAGGTAGTCACAGGAATCTGCTGTCTCTTACAGTCAGACCTGCAGCCTCAGGCAAGGCAAGGGCAGCACTGCCAGTGACTGTGAAGGTGACTGTGGCCATAAATTTTTTCACTTTGGGATAATTTCAGTCTGAAGCAGGCAATGTCTGTAACAAAGGAAAACAGGAAACACAGAAAAAACTCAGCAGGTCTGCAAGTATCTGTGGGGGGAGAAGTCGAGTTACGATTTCAAGTCAAATATGACTCTTCAGATTTCAGATTTCCAGCATCTATAGTATTTTACTTCTCTACCTGTAACATTTGCTAGTTCACAGTCCACTGCTGCATAAGGAAGGTTACTGATGATCTTTAATGCCAGGAGTGGGGAGTGACTAGAGAGAAGCAAGCAGAGCATGCATGTGGTTTTGCCAGGAAAGCAAACTTCTCCATGGTGCCATCGACTGCACACACATGGTGTTACGGGCCTTGTATTTAATTGCAGAGATGTACTATAACAGAAAACAGTCCCACTCCCAGATGCTGATTGACCATGCTCACCATACCATACCTGGTAGTCCGGTCACATAATGCATGGATCCTGCACCAGTCCGATATTCCCTCAGCCACCATTCAAACCAGAGGGTCGCTATTGGGCAGCAAAAGCTATCTGCTGACCACCTAGCTCATGGCTCTGGTGTGCAATCCAAATACACGTGGCCAGCCTGCAGCATGACAGCCATGCTGCCATGTGAATCATCATCAAGCAGACTTAAGGTTCTCAATTAATGGTTCTTCTGAAAGTGTCCTACAGTACTCACCAGAGCATGTGTCAAGATGTTTTGTAGTTTTCTATATCCTGCTTGATCTCATCATGGGGGCACACCCTTACCAGCAAGGATATGGTGGGCAGTTGAGGAGGAGGAAAGAGAGGAGGAGGAGGTGGAAGGAAAGGAGGAGGCGGAAGGGAACAGCCAACCTTGCTGGACAAGTTTGTGATTACCTCATCCGATTATGATTTTCATGAACACAACCTCAAATCCCGACTCTATAACAGTCACACATTTTACCTTCTCTCTAGCACTGACCATTACAGTAATCTCTTGTCCACAATGCTGACATAAAGACTTCCACAAAACACATTCTAAACCAACTTTCTCATGCAAGACAGCTAATGTGCTATAGAAAATTCAACCCTTGTGCTTTCACTTAGTGCCTTTCTTGGAGGTGCCTTTCCCTGATTCATTGTTGCTATGCAGTGTTAATTCTGTGGCTGCAGCATGGCTGATGGAAAGCTGCTGACTTCCAGTTAAGGAAGCTGCAGGTGGCCTAGCAGCCTGACTTCAGATTGCACCACGTCGGTAAGGGTGGCAGAAGTCCTGGGCTAGCTGACTGACAGGCAATAGCAAAGGCATTAGCAGAGTGACAGACATGGGAGGACAAATGCTGTCATAGTGACACAGGACAGCAGGGTCATGCTCCACGGAGCCACTGCCACTCATCTAGGGTGCATTCAAAAACTCCAGTAACCTGTTGGAAAGGAGATTGCTGGAATGCTGTGAGAGCATATATACCCCTTTGAGCAGTGGTATCTGCAACCATGGAGGCAGCAGTCTGAACCTGCATGGCAACAAGCTGAGATTTGACTTCAACCTGAGCTTTCCACTGCAGCACCCAGATGATGGGTGGGTTTTGCTCATCCTGCAATGGCAGATGAGATATTGGCTCTCAGATGCTGCATCCTGGGGTTTGCAAATGTTCCCATGGAGTTCACCACCACTTCTGTGCTGGAGGGACAAGCTTCAGTGTCTGTGCAAAACCCTGGGCCACATTGGTGCCAGACTCCTCCATGTTCCTTGACAACTTTCTGGCAGGCCTACCAATGCACCAAGCATTTCATTGTGCACGTCCATCAGCCTTTTTTCTGTGTGTTGTCAAAATCTTCACCTGCAGCAGGACTTGTGTGCAAACTCACCCTCCAGGTATCTGGCACATTTCCCCCTGCTGAGGGTGCTTTCCATTCATGCCCATTGACTCATCATGTGCAGATCCCAACTCTATGTTATCCTCTAAAGAATGTGTAGTGTCAATATTGAGCTAGTGACCACAAGTTGAGGTTTAGTGATCAGGCTTCATCATTAGTCTCCTGGTTTTCTTGCACTTTTATGCTCCCTCATCACTGCCTGACTAAATAATAGTTATTGTGTACTTGAGAGGAGAAAGGCACAAGGGTAGGGCTGGGGTTAGTGATGATGGGAAAAGCAAGAGTTGGATGTTCAGGCCACCTGCAGTTTATAAATTGAAGAGATTGTGGGATGAAGAGGAAGTGGGATGGGAGAAGGTTGTGAAGTATTTTGTGAAGAGGACATAAGGAGTTTGCAGATGGAGTGAGTGGTCAAAAATCTAACAAATGGAGTATAATGTGGGAAAATGTGAAGTTGTTCACTTTGGCTGGAAAAATAAAAGAACAGAGTATTACTTAAATGAAGAATGGCCGCATAATTCCGAGGTGCACTTATATAATAGCCATCATTGTCAATCCAAGTAGCCCAGCCCTAAGAACTGGATGCAGGGCAAGAAGTTTAATGATCACATACAATTGGTCAAGGTCAGTGAATGTCCCTTCAAATGTCATTTCTTTAGAAATGAACAATCAGCCTCAGGGACTACTCCATTCACTATCCTGCCTTCATTTGTCTGTCAACATTCTCTATCAGCACAACATGCACCAAGCATTCACATCTCAACCTCACCATTACATTGCTATATACTAGGTGTTCTAGTGCATGAATCACAAAAAGTTAGTATGCAGGTACAGCAAGTAATTAAGAAGGCTAATGGAATGCTATCCTTCATTACGAGAGGGAATTGAACATAAAAGTAAGGATGTTATGCTTCAGTTATACAGGGCATTGCTGAGACAACGCCTTGAATACTGTGTGTGGTTTTGGTCTCCTTATTTAAAGAATGATGTAAATGCTTTGGAGGCAGTTCAGAGGAGGTTTTTATCTTAGTGTTCAACAACTTCAGATCATGAACTCTCTCCTCCATCCCCACCCCCTTTCCGATTCCCTTTTTTCTAATAATTATTATATTTTTAAAATATATTTTTCTTTTCCCACCCATTTCTATTATTATTTTTAAATTTACTTCCATCCATTGTTTTACCTTTTAGCCTATTTCAATCCTCCCCCTCCCCCACCCACCTCCCCCCCACCCCCCCCCCCCCCCCCCACCCCCACTAGGGCCATTTGTCACTTGCTTTCTACCCTTAATGTCAACATTAGCACATCCTTTAGATAATATCACCACCTTCAACACCCCTTTGACCTTTTGTCTATGACATCTTTGGCAATCTCTCCTTTGCCTCCACCTATCACTGGCCCTCTATCCAGCTCCACCTGTCCCACCCCCTTAAACAGCTTATATTTCACCTCTTCTATTTCTCCTTAGTTTTGATGAAGAGTCATACGGACTCGAAACGTTAACTCTGTCTTCATCTCCAGAGATGCTTTCAGACCTGCTGAGTTTTTCCAGCTATTTTTGTTTTTGTTTCAGATTTCCAGCATCTGCAGTATTTTGCTTTTATTTTACTAGATTGATACCTGGAATGAGTGGGTTGTCTTATGAGGAAAGGTTGAGCAGACTGGGCTTGTTTCCACTGGAGTTTAGAAGAGTAAAGGTGATTTGATTGAAGTACATACGATCCTGGATGGTATTGACAAGGTAGATATGGAAAGGATATTTCCTCTTGTGGGTGAGACCTGAACTAGGGGGCACTGTTTTAAAATTAGGGGTCGTCTTTTTAGGACGGAAATGAGGAGAATTTTTTTTATCTCAGAGGGTTGCACGACTTTGGAAGTCTCTTCCCCAGGAGGCGGTGGAGGTGGGGCCATTGAATATTTTTAAGGCGGAGGTAGATAGCTTCTTGTTAGGCAAGGGAATCAAAGGTTATCAGAGGTAGATGGGAATGTGGAATTCAAAACACAAATGGATTGGCCATGATCTTATTGAATGGAAGAGCAGGCTCAATGGGCCAAATGGCCTATTTCTACTCCTATTTTGTACATTCATATGATCCCAACCTCACCACTGTCCATGACCTCAGTTGTGGCCACACCAATGATTGTCAGCACTGACACCTCCATGGGAATGAGGACAAACAGCCATGGTTGTTCTCCAGCAGTTAGGTTTGTTGTCTGTGGTTATTTGTCACCTCGTCCTTCAAGAGAAAGGGAAGTGTGTCAGTAAGTTGGTGCAAAATGTTTGAATGATGTCCTGGTTGAACGGTTGAATAGCTGGCAATGTGTACAAGTTGTGAGATGTGGGAGTGAGGCTTGCAGCAATGTGATGTTGAGGTTGAGATGTGAATGTTTGGTGCATGTTGTGCTGATAGAGAATGTTGACAGGCAAATGAAGGCAGGATAGTGAATGGAGTAGTCCCTGAGGTGGATTGTTCATTTCTAAAGGTTTGACATTTGAAGGGACATTCACTGACCTTGACCAATTGAGTGTGATCATTAAACTTCTTGCCCTGCATCCAGTTCTTGGGGCTGGGCTACTTGGATTGACAATGATGGCTATTATATAGGATTAAATAGGATATACAGCACTGAAACAGGCCATTTGGCCCAACCAGCCCATGCCAGTGGTTATACTCCACTTGAGCCTCCTTTCATCTTTCCGCATCTAACTCTATCAGAATAATCCTCTATTCCCTTCTTCCTCATATGCTCAGGTTGCCATAAATACATGTATTCTACTTACTTCAACTCTCCTTGGTAATGAGTTCCATATTCTCACAATTTGGGCAAAGATGTTTCTTAATTCCCTATTGGATTTCTTGGTGATTAGCTTATATTTGTGGTGTCTAGATTTACCCTTCCCCACAAGTGGAATCACCGTCTCTGTATCTACTTAATCAAAACCTTGAAAAGGTTAAAGACCTCTATTAGATCATCCCTCAGCCTTCCTTTTTTCAAGAGGAAAGAAAGCCAGTCTGTTCAACCTCAACTGAAAAATATAACCTCACATTTCCAGTATTATTATTGTAAATCTCTTTTTTTGTACCCTCTTACGTGCCCCTATATCTTTTTTATAATATGACAATGGGAATTGTACACAGAACTCCAGGTGTGGGCTAACTGAGGGATTGATACTAGTTTATCATATTTTCCCTACTTTTCAATTCTAATACACCAGAGATAAAACCTAGTGCTTGATTTAATTTTTCAATGGTCTTGTTAATGTGGCCCTACTTTTTTATTTGTACTCCCAGATCCCTTTACTCTGTTACCTCATTTAGATTCTTATTTTCTAAATAAAATGCAATCTTCTGAATTTTCTTGCCAAAAAGTAATACCTTGCATTTATCTAAGTACCATTTGATGCCTATTTTACAAGTTGATTAGTAGCCTCTGTAATTTGTTGCAGTTCATATTGACCATCCCCATCTCTTCAATTTGGTGTCATCTGCAAATTTAGAAATTGTGCTATCTGCTCCCACTACCTTTTGTCCATCAGACCTCACCCCCTATGGGCAGAGGACCTCTCTCTTCCTCTTTCCTTCCTGCACCAAGGCCTCCAGTGCTGCATCTCTGCCTTGTTGCACCATTTTCACACTTCTTCCTGCCAATGTTTTCTTCTGCCATTTCCAGTACTTGTTGCAGCAAGAATGGACCTCTCTATTAAGATATTCAAGCTGGCTTTAAGTAGGGCAGGCTAGCTTTATGTGGTACTAGCGTCACAAAAACTTGGACCCCTGCTGAATCATGCTGCCTCTCAACAGGAAGTTTAGCACAGGGTTACATGCTATTACATTTAAATTATCAAGCAGCACAAGTTTGAGATAATCATGTTAAATGATCGCTGTGTGCATTTGACTCTAACCAATATTTCCCTCCTTTATTTTTGATATTTGCATGTTGAAACTATTCTCATGACAACAATGCTTTTTGTTTGGAACATATTGAGGGACAATGTGAAGAGAAATGTTCTGATCATTGTTATTGGTGGCACTAAAGCAGAACAAATATTGAACATTAAAAAATCAGACAAACTTCAATTACAATTTATCCCTACAATGTACACAAGCTTCCAGTCAACCCTTTAGGTGGACTTCATGAACTCTTACCAAATGCAGCAAAAAATCACTTTAATATTATGGTATATAGTAATGGCATGCTTATAACTCTTGGGGTAATTTAACTTAATTCTCTGGGAAGCTGACATGATAGGATCAATTGCCCATTTCCTATGCCGGAAAGCTCCTCTGAGCTGTTCCATGTGTAAATGGGGTTTCCACTGCACTTCTGGTGAAGTTACAGCTAGAGAGCCACAGCAGCTCTGCAAACATTTCTGGCCATTTTTGTGTGTGCCCTTTCTCTTTTATCAAAATATAAGTTTACAGTGAGCCTAATATAATGTTGCCTCAATCCAAACTAGCCCATTAAAAAGTGCCCTTTATGTTTAATAATCTATCATCACCCACAAATAATATCATTTGATGAAGTAATAAAATAAGTACAGCACTATTTCTGGTTCTGGTTTACTTTCTTGGGGATCTATTTCATGACCTTTTGCTTTTGATGAAGTTGTCTGAGGAGCATTTATTCAGACAATCAGTGCAGGATTACTGGAGAAGCTCCAATCCATCATGTTGAAAAGTCAATCATTCATAAAATGATTTTTTGCGTAGTGTGAGGTGTGTGACTATCCATATTTGTTAAGCTCAAAACAATATTGTGCGATTGATTAGAAATTAAAGCTTGGAGTTGAATTTGTTATTTCTAAAACTATTAGTGCATGTTGAAAGTTACAGATAATTTTTTATACCTATTATATTTCCACTGCTATTGATAATCAATACATTTATGATGATTACATTGTCATCAAGAGTTCTTCAATAGATATGTCATCAACCACCAACCAATGGATCACATTGACTGCCAGCATTTGTAACATATAAACAAGTGAAGGATCCAACACTGATCAAAATCACTTGCAAGAAACTCACACTGTTAAGAAGCAATTACATGCAGCAATAGAGGTAGAGTGGATCATTTGGGATGAATGAGTTAATTTGGGCTTAATGGCCTTTTACAGGTTGAGAAAAAAGTTAACCAGAATTTGTTGGGTCCATCCAAGCTTTCCTTTGAGAACGCCATCCTTCAATGGTGCAGCCTTATGGAAACCAACTACTTAAATGAGTAAGTCAAGATGATCAAGCAGCCTTTTTATTCTACCACCAACTTGAAGTTGCTGAATACTCTTAATAATAGTATGGGAGAATACCTGTTGACAAGTATAGCCCAGAGGAATATCACTTAGGGGATTAAGCCTACTATGTTAACATCCAAATTTATAATAGCTCAAGTTCTTGATGCACAAATTCACTAAAAGTGTGGTTAGGCTCCAGTAGTGAGTGACTATGCAAATGTACATATCTGTGTATTGGTTCAAATAGTGTGTCATGAGGATGGGGCAGGAGTTGTGAATCTGGTTACTCCTTCTTCTCTTGCCTCCAATTAAGGGCCCAGGTTTTCACCCCTTATCACAGCCACCACCTGCCCTCAGCTTCATCCCTTGATCACTTCCCTCTCTCATTCAGAAATTTCAGGCCCATTATACATTCCTTGCAGGCAAGTATCCCCTCCTGAAGCAAGAAGCAAGAAGCAAGAAAAAAATTCAATACCTCATATTTAAGCTGTTTTGATTCAACATTCTCACCCAGTGATGTGTAAACCCACATGGAAGCAGGTTCATGAATATCGCTTCCACTCTTCATGTAAATCCATTGATGTTATTAAAAAATAGCTACTGTCTTATGGTTTTATAAGGGAAAATGCTGCCCTTGCCACCTCGATCAACTTTAAGAGCTGAGTAAGTTAAAATATGTCTTTTTAATTTTTAAAGCTGAAGTTAACATGCATAATGTATGTAATGAATTTTATATAAGATAATAAATATTGAGAAAACTGTATTAGTGGAACAAGGAATTTCACTTTTAGTTTTCTTTATTTTCCTTGCCAGTTAGTTCTAGAAGGACAAACCAAAATAATATAAATATAAATAGGTAGACTGCTGGGTGGCTCAGAAGCTAATTTGAAACATATAATGGGCCATTAATACATTCCTGGATTCCTGCAATTCTCTCATCTGACCTTGTGCTACAATGCCATTTCAGCTCTTTTCCTGAGTACTGTGGGCTCCTTATATCTATGACATTTGAAAAGAGAATAGTGCTAGAGAATTGAATGATTGCTAATGTTAATCCTGTATTTAAAAAGAAAGATATAGCATGCCCAGGACCAAGTCAATTGTAAAGAAGATAATGGAACTCTTATTCAAATATGTAACGGAGAAATATTTCAAAAACAAAGAATCTACTAATTGTAGTCAGCATGGATTTCAAATGAGAAATTCATACTTGACCAACCATATTTAATTCTTTGAAGCAGTAACACAAAGAGTACAAGGAGTCCACTGGAACTCCTTACCTAACAGCACTGTTGGTGTACCTACCCCACATGGACTGCAGCGGTTCAAGAAGGCAGCTCACCACCACAACCTCAAGGGCAAATGGGGATGGGCAATAAATGCTGGCCTAGCCAGTGATACCCTTATAGGGTTGCCAACTTTGGCTGGACGTATCCTGGGAAACGTTAGCAGAGGTGACGTTACAGAAAGCCAACAGCATGGCAGGTGCGGGTCTGTGAATGCTTGAAAATACCAACACACCCCCGGGGGATCATCCCTGCCCTAAATAATAGGCTAGATGTCAATAGGTATAGAAAAATACACAGATCTGATGGACTATTCTGGATGTCCAACGAGTTAGGGGAGGCGTTGGTGTAATGGTATTGTCGCTGAATGAGCGATACAGGGGACCTGGGTTCAAATCCTGCCACAGCAGATGGTGGAATAAAAATCTGGAATTAAAAGTCTAATGATGATCATGAAATTATTGTTGTAAATCCTATCTGGTTCACTAAGGCCCTTTAGGGGAGGAAATCTGCTGCCTTACTAGGTCTGGCATACATATGACTCCAGAGGCCTACATGTGACTCCAGACCCCCACAGCAATGTGATTGACTCTTAAATGGCCTAGCAAGCCTATCAGTTGCATCAATCCATTAAAAATACTCAAAACGGGAATGAAATCGGATGGACCACCCGGCAACAACCCAGGCGCTGGAAATGACAACAGCAAACTCAGCCCTGTCGACCCTCCTCCCTAACACCCGGGGGCTAGTGCCAAATTTGAGAGAGCTGTCTCACAGATTAGTTAAGCAAGAGCCTGACATACTCATCCTCATGGAGTCATATGCTTACAGATAACGTCCCAGAAACTGCCAAAACCATTCCAGGGTATATCCTGTCCTGCTGGAAGGACAGAAACAGCAGAAGTGGTGGCACAGTAGTATACAGTCAGGAGGGAGTATACCTGGGAGTCCCTAACGTTGACTCCAGACCCCATGAAGTTTCATGGCATCAGGTCAAACATGGACAAGGAAGCCTCCTGCTAATTACCATGTACCACCCTCCCTGAGCTGATGAATCAGTGCTCCTCCATGTGGAAGCACTGAGGGTGGCAATGATACAGAATACACTCTAGGTGGGGGACTTCAAGGTCCATCATCAAGAGTGGCTCGGTAACACCACTAGTGGTTGAGCCCTAAAGGACATAGCTGCTAGGCTGGGTCTGAAGCAGGTGCTGAGGGAACCATAAAGAGGGAAAAATATACTTGACCTCATCCTCACCAACTTGCCTGCCACAGGTGCATCTGTCCATGACAGTATTGGTAGGAGTGACCACTGCACAGCCCTTGTGAAGACAAAGTCCCACCTTCACACTGAGGATACCCTCCATATGTTATGTGGCACTACCACCGTGCTAAATAGGACAGATTTCGAACAGATCTAGAAAGTAAAGATTGGGCATCCATGAGGTCCTGTGTTGCAGAATTGTACTCAAAAACAATCTGCAACCTCATGGTCTGGCATATATCCCACTCCACCATTACCATCAAGCCAGGGGATCAACCCTGGTTCAATGAAGTGTGCAAGTGGGCATGCCAGGAGCAGCATCAGGCATACCTAAAAATGAGGTGTCAACCTGGTGAATCTATAGGACAGGACTACTTGTGTGCCAAACAGCATAAGCAGCAAGTGAAAGACAGAGCTAAGTGATACCACAACCAATAGATCAGATCTAAGCTCTGCAATCCTGCCACATCCAATGGTGAATGGTGGTGGACAATTAAACAACTCACTGGAGGCGGAGGTTCCACAAATATCCCCATCCTCAATAGTGGAGGAGCCCAGCACATCAGTGCAAATGGTAAGGCTGAAGCATTTACTACAATCTTCAGCCAGAAGTGCCTAGTGGGTGATCCATTTCGACCTCCTTCAGAGGTCCCCAGTATCACAGACGCCAGTCTTCAGCCAATTCAATTCATTCCACATGATGTCAAGGAACAGCTGAAGGCACCGGATAGTACAAAAGCTATGGGCCCTGATAATATTCCAGCAATAGTACTGAGGACTTGTGCTCCAGAACTTGCCGCATCCCTAGCCAAGCTGTTCCAGTGCAGCTACAACACTGGCACCCACCTGCCTACGTGGAAAATTGTCCAGGTATAGCCTGTCCACAAAAAGAAGGATCAATCCAACCCGGCCAATTAGGGCCCATCAGTCTACTCTCAATCATCAGTAAAGTAATGGAAGGAGTCATCAACAGTGCTATGAAGTGGCACTTGCTTAGCAATAACCTGCTCACTGATGCCCAATTTGGGTTCTGCCAGGACCACTCAGAACCTGACATCATTCCTGCCTTGGTTCAAACATGAACAAAAGAGCTGAACTCCAGAGGGAAGGTGAGAGTGACTGCCCTTGATACCAAGGCAGCATCTGACCGAGTGTGGCATCAAAGAGCGCTAGCAAAACTGGAGTCAATGGGAATCAGGGGAAAACCTCTGCACTGGTTAGAGCCATACCTAGCATAAAGGAAGATGATTGTGGTTGTTGGATGTCAGTCATCTCAGTTCTAGGACATCATTGCAGGAGTTCCTCATCAGCCCAACCATCTTCAGCTGCTTCATGAAAAACCTTCCTTCCATCATAAGGTCAGAAGTGGGGATGCTGGCTAATGATTGCACAATGTTCAGCACCATTTATGACTGTTCAGATACTGAAGCAGTTGTCAAGAAGATGTAGTAATATCTATAATGTTATTAGGACTCCTTTAAAAATAGAGTTCTGGTTGTCTGTGTGTGTGTGCGTGTGTGTGTGTGCGCGTGTGTGTGTGCGCGTGTGCCTTAATTGGGTTAAAGCTGGCTGGCCTAGAGGCTTTGATGTATAGAAGAGAAGTAGATATGAAATGGTAATTGGATAGACGTAGGCCTGAATCTTCGGCCGGGCGAGCGGGAGCGGGGCCCGCTCACCGAGGCATAAAATGACGTGTGGTGATGTCAGGCGTGCATCCCAATGTCACTGCTCATCATTTAGATTTTCAGTTTGGTGGGTGCGCAGCCGAGTCGGCTGTGCACCCGCCGAACTGTCAAAGGCCTATTAAAGCCATTTAAATATCAATGAAACTACTAAACTGAGCTGCCTGTCCAACCTTAACATTGGCGGGCAGGCGAAGAGCCCAGGCGGCCTTTGCATTTTTCATGGAACCTCATCCATGGGTAGGATGAGGTTTCATGAAGGGTTTATAATTTAAACAAATATTTTCATTAATGTTCATTGACATGCCTCAGCTCATGTGATATTGTCCCATGAGGGAACATGTCTTAAAATTATTTATTTTCTTTAATAAAATTTTTGGAACTTAAACTAATCTCCCTGTTGCAGCTCTGTGCCTCAGGGAGATTTATGCGTGCAAAAGAGTGCAGGCCCCAACTCAGGGAATCCTTGCCACCCCCCCCGCCCCCCCATCGCCCGCACAAGGAGTGCTCAGTGTCACAATGGACAGGCCTTAATTGTAAAATGGCAGCAGGCACCCAATCAGGGGTGTTGTTTGGGTCCACGCCCACCCCTCCACAAACCCCCAGATGGGGGGAAACTTCTCCCCATAAGGAAGTGACAAGGTGAAGTGTAAATGGGCAATTTGCATTTTTAAATAAAGCATTTAAACGAATAGGTGAAACATGACACCTAGCTAGAAGAAGCCAAACAATGTATTTACTTTTTTCCAAAGCTTACTAACAAAATTGATGTTATGAAAGAGTTTTATTGTTAGAAGAGGTGAAATTCAAAAAAACTAGTGATACAATGAGAATTTGCATTCACAGAGGAAAATATGTATAAAGGAAGAGAACGTTGTTGATAAAGTGGGAAGGATTCTAAGACCTAAAGCCTCCAGCCTGTAAACCTCAAGCTGCTGTCTACAAGGACCCAGAGCTGAAAGAAACTAATTTTGAATGTAACTGTCCGTGGTGTGCTTTGCCACGGATCTGTTTAAATCTTTATGTTTTACTGTTGCCTTATCGGACATGTAAATAGAGTCAGAGTAACTAAGGGATTTTTAGAAGTTATTATATTAGTAGTTTGTTGACATATGTATGTGCTTACAATATTTTAATTAATAAATGTTTAATTTAGATTTATAAAACCTCTTGAGACTCAGTGGTCTTATTGTAACTGATTTCAAAGCCTACATCTCGAAACATACAAATTGCAAAAATTGGTTATGACAGCTGTTTCAAGTTTCCCTCTGGGATTTGAACAACACAGCATTTACCATTGGCTGTGTCATAATAATTGGGAGCTCTTTATGGGATAAGTCTGAAATTCCTTGATTGATTTGGAATTGGTGAATCTTAAGGTTATGAATTCAATAGTTGGTGTGAAGTATTTTTGAAGTGTTCAGACCGTAAAATGGTTGTATCCATAACTAAATCTTTTTTGGAAGTAGAAGAAATTGGTTACAGAAAGCATCCATGAATAAGTCAACAGAGTTGGCGGTTAAGTTGCAATTAGAATTACCTGCAGGGTTGAGCAAATCAGACATTGTTGAAGTGACAGGCAGAAAGGCAGGAGAGAGAAAGAAAACAGGAAAGGGAATTAGAAATTGTGAAGATAGAAAAGGAGGAAAGAGAAAGAGAGAGAGAGAGGGAGAAAGAGAGTTAATTCTAACTAAAAATGCTGGCAGTTAAGAAAGAGATACCAGGAAGTGTGGAACAACTTATCTCCAGTTTAGAACCCAGTGGTGAGATGTTTAGATTTGTACAAGCTCTTCCAAAGTTTGAGGAAAAAGATGTTGAAGCATTCTTTATTTCATTTGAGAAGATAGCTAAACAGATGAAATGGACACAGGACAACTGGACATTGTTGTTGCAATCCAGGTTGGTGGCTAAAGCACTTGAGGTTTATGCTTCATTGTCTGAAGAGATATCAGTGAATTATGATGTGGTAAAAAAGGCTATTTTGAGTGCCTATGACTTAGTTCCTGAGGCATATAGGCAGAAATATAGGAATATGAGAAAATAGCCTGGGTAACTTATATTAAGTTTGAGAGAATAAAACAAAATAATTTTGATGGGCGGATATGGGCATTAAAATAGAGGCAACATATGCAGCTCTTAGAGAAGTAATTCTTTTGGAAGCATTTAATGATTCAATTCCTTCAGATGTGAGAACTCATGTGGGGCAACAGAGGGTTGAATCAGTAAGGCAAGCAGCAGAGATAGCTGATGATTATGAGTTAGTTCATAGAGCTAAACCTTTTTTCTGTCACCATCTAAATCAGAAAAGGATAGGAAGTGGGAAGGTGAAAGGAAGGTGGGTAGTCATGGAAGAGAAGGAGTAGCTGGAAATTCCATGAAGTTTTTTTTCAGAATAAAAAGGAAGGTGCTGAATGTAGAAGTGACATTTGAAAGCTGAGGTCTTTTCATTGTAATGAAGTAGGTTACACAAAGTCAGTGTTCTGGAAATTGTAGGAAAAGCCTATTGGAATTATAGGGGTGCAGAAAAGTACTGAAAGTAAAAGAACTGTGGGTTCTGATTTTCAGGCACAGGAAAAAGCCCATGGTTTGTGTACAGATAAAACAAGGAGAATCAGTGATAGGTAAAGAAGTGGGAATGTGTTCACAATTTACCTAAAAAATTCTGAGGAGCAGGTTGCAGAAATATTGAAAGATTTTGTCTGTGAAGGGTAAGTCTTTCCATGTGTACAAGGTGGAGTAGGAAAAGATGTTAAAATGTTAAGAGGCATGGGGGCTAGTCAATTCTTAATGTTGTGGGATAACGATATTTGTTTTTAAGAGCGAGTATTGCAGGAGCAGGTGATAATAAGTGAGATACATGGAGATGCTAAACCTATTCCCTTAAGGAAGATAAATTTAAAGAGTAAATGGAATCCAGGTGAGGTGACAGTTGGGGTACTGAAAAAATTGCCCATTACAGGCGTTCAATTTATTTTGGGTAATGGTATAGCTGGGTCACAGATGTGGGTGATGCCTATGGTAGTTGAGCAGCCTATAGAATTATTTTCAACAGAGGTGTTGCAAAAGAGCATCCTGGGTTATTTCCAGGTTGTGTGATAACAAGGTCACAGGTTAATAGTTGAAACAAGCAAAACAAGGAGAACAGGCAGTTCAAAGTCAGGAAGAAGGTATTGAAATCCAATTATCAGGCACTGTGTTTGATAACATTGTTTTAAAAGACACAGGAGAGAAAAGGCAGTTGAGGTGTTTTGCTCGAGGCAGTTAATTGAGTTGCAGCAAAAGGATTTGCAATTAATACAGTTCTTTCAGACAGCTTACTCAGAAACAGAGGCAAAGTGTATTCCAGAAACCTTAAGGGTGATATTTTAATGAGAAAGTGGAGGTCGGATCATGTCTCAGCAAATAAAAACTAGAGGGAGGTACATCAGATTGTTTTCCCAGTTGGGTATAGAAATGAGTTTCTGAGGATTGCTCAAGAAATTCCAATGGGGAACATTTAGGAATTAAAGAGACACAGGCAAGAGTAGAGATATTTATATTGGCTAGGATTGTATGGGGATATAGTCAAATTGTGTAGAATGTGTCACACATGTCAGATGATAGTGATTAATCCAACACCTTTAATACCAATACCAGCATTTGAACAACCTTTTACTAGGGTCATGATTGATTGTGTAGACCCCTCCCTCAGACTAAAAGTGGAAATCAATGCTTACTGGTAATAATGGATATGTCTACCAGGTTTGTTGAAGTGATACCTTCAAGAAACATTACAACCAATAAGATTGTAGAAGATTAACTAATTTTTTTGCAAGATATGGATTACCTAAGGAAATACATTCGGATCAGGGTTCAAACTTCATGTCACAGCATTTTAAGGAAATAATGAACAGTTTGGGGTAAAACAGTGTAAGTCAACAGTTTACCATCCAGAATTACAAGAAGCTTTGGAAAAATAGCTTCAAACTTTAAAAACAATGATGAGAGTGTACTATCAGGCTTATCCACAGGATTGGCATAGGGGAATTCCATTCTTGTTGTTTGCTATTAGAGATGCTCCTAATGCATCAACAGATTTTATTCCTTTTGAACTAGTTTATGGTCATGAGGTAAGGGACGACTGAATTTTATTTATTTATAAGAAATTGGTGGGTCAAAATTCAGAAACTACTCTCCTGGATTATGTATCAAGCTTCAGAGGAAGAATAGAGGGGGCATGTGAGATGGCTAGGGAACATTTAAAGATATCACAGTAAATGACAAAAGTGAAAGCAGATAGGTATGCTACAGCTTGGAACATTGTTACTGGAGAGAAAGTGCTAGTTCTGTTACCAGTACTGGGTAACTCATTAAAGTCAAGCTTTAGTGGGCCTTACAGGATTGAAAATAAATTGAGTGAAGTGAATTATTTAATTTTAAAAATCCAGATAGAAGTAAGAAGCAGAGGGTGTGTCATGCAAATATGCTTGAAGAGTACTTTGACAGGGAAGAGGAAAACAAAGAGTTATTAGTGATGGTAGATGATGAGAAAGAGGTAGAAGTGCAGGATTCTGACATTGATTTTCCTCTAATCAAATTGGATAATGAGGAGGCACTTGAAAATTTAAATGAAATATTGAGTTACCTTCCAGACAAGTGTCAAGATGATTTGGAAAAGCAAATGCATCACACAAACATATTTGTGGGAATAAGTTGGGAAGATAACTTTAGCTGTGCATGATCGGTCTGTGGAAGCTTCATCTTCGATAAGGCAACACCCTTATAGATTAAATCCTGCAAAGTTATCGCAAGTGCAGAAAGAAATTGACTTTGTGCTTCAAAATGATATCATTGAGTCCAGTTGTAGTAACTAGAGTTTGCCTATTGTGCTGGTACCGAAACCAGATGGAACACCAAAACTGTGTGTGGACTATTAGAAGGTGAATGCAGTGAAACAAGTGGATTCATATACCATTGTTTGAGGATTGTATTGAGAAAGTGGGGCACTCAAAATTTATGACAAAACTTGAATTGCTAAAAGGATATTGGCAAGTACAGTTTTCAGAGAGAGCAAAGGAGATAATGGCTTTTGTGCTGCCAAATAGACTATATCAGTTTAAAATCATGCCAGTTGGTATGAAGAATGTACCTGCAACATTTCAAAGACTGACATTTAAACTCTGGACACTGAAATTGAATGATTTCTGTTGATACCAAGGATTTATGAATATATGTTAATGCATGCATCTGGTAATGTAATAGTGCAAGTGTATAGATAAGTATTGGAGATAATATAAGATGGTAATGTAATAATGTAAGTATATGGAAAAGTATAGGAGATAGTGTAAGATGGGTTAATAAAAATGGAGCCGTATTTTAAAATTATGAAAGTTCATTTTTCAATAAGGAGGGGGGTGTCAGGAAGATGTAATAGTGTTTATATTGTCATCGGAAATTATTTAAAAATAGAGTTCCAGAGGTGCCTGTGTGTGTATGTGTGCATGCCTTAATTGGATTAAAGCTAGCTGTTCTAGAGACTTTGATGTATAGAAGAGAACTAAATTTGAAATGTTAATGAGGTAAACATAAGAAGTTACAAGTTGAAGCGTAAAGGGGGTATTTTGCATTTTAAGTAAACCATTCAAAAGAATGGGTGAATTATGACACCTAGCTAGAAGAAGCCAAACAATGTGTTTAGATTTTTTTTTCCAAAGCTTACTAATAAAATTGGTAAAAACAAAAAAACTGCGGATGCTGGAAATCCAAAACAAAAACAGAATTAGCTGGAAAAACTCAGCAGGTCTGGCAGCATCGGCGGAGAAGGAAAGAGTTGACGTTTCGAGTCCTCATGACCCTTCAACAGAACTTGAGTTCAAGTCCAAGAAAGAGTTGAAATATAAGCTGGTTTAAGGTGTGTGTGGGGTGGGGGGGGGGGGGGGGGGGGTGGGGGGGGGGCGGAGAGAGAGAGAGAGAGAAGAGTGGAGGGGGGGGTGTGGTTGTAGGGACAAACAAGCAGTGATAGAAGCAGATCATCAAAAGATGTCAACAACAATAGATAGCTCTAATGGGGGTGGAGAGAGCATAAAAGATTTTAAAATATTTAAAAATAATGGAAATAGGTGGGAAAAGAAAAATCTATATAATTTATTGAAAAAAAAAAGGAAGGGGGAAACAGAAAGGGGGTGGGGATGGGGGAGGGAGCTCAAGACCTAAAGTTGTTGAATTCAATATTCAGTCCGGAAGGCTGTAAAGTGCCTAGTCGGAAGATGAGGTGTGGTTCCCCCAGTTTGCGTTGGGCTTCACTGGAACAATGCAGCAAGCCAAGGACAGACATGTGGGCAAGAGAGCAGGGTGGAGTGTTAAAATGGCAAGCGACAGGGAGGTTTGGGTCATTCTTGTGAACAGACCGCAGGTGTTATGAGAGGGCTTTATTGTTAGAAGAGGTAAAGTTCAAAAAACCTAGTGATACAATGAGAATTTGCATTCAAAACGGAAAATATGTATAAAGAAAGAGAAGGTTGTTGGTAAGAGGGTGGATTCTAAGATCTAAAGCCTCCAGCTTGTAAGCCTCAAGCTATTGTCTGCAAGGACCCAGAGCTGAAATAAACTCATTTTGAATGCAATCACCCATGGTGTGCTTTGCCAAGGGTCTGTTTAAATCTATGCATTTTACTGTTGCTTTAATGGAGGTATAACTAGGAGTCAGAGTAATTAGGGGATTTTTAGAAGTTACTATATTAGTAATTTGTAGACATCTGTATGTGCTTACAATCTTTTAATTGATAAATGTTTAATTTAGGGTTATAAAGCCTCTTGAGACTCGGTAGTCTTATTATAACCGATTTCAAAGCCTGCATCTCAAAACATAGAAATTGCAAAAAATGGTTATGACAGTTGTCTCAAGTTTCCCCCTGGGATTTGAGCAACTCAGCCTTTACCATCTGCTGTGTCCTAATATAGTCCATGTCCAGCAAGACCTGGACAATATCCAGGCTTGGGCTGACAAGTGGCAAGTAACATTCATGCCACACAAGTGCCAGGCAATGACCATCTCCAACAAGGGAGAATCTAACCATCATCCTTTGATGTTCTATGGCATTACTATCACTGAATTCCCCCACTATCAACACCCTGGGGTTAACCATTTACCAGCAATTGATCTGGACTAGCCATATAAATGCTGTAGCTATGAGACCAGGTCCAGGGCTAGGAATCCTGCGATGAGTAATGCACCTCCTGACTCCCCAAAGCTTGTCCACCATCTATCAGGAGTGTGATGAAATACTCTCCACCTGTCTGGATGAGTGCAGCTCCAATAACACACAAGCTTACCACATCCAGGACAAAGCAGCCCACTTGATTGGCACGCCTTCTATAAACATGCACTCCCTCCACCACCAAAGCACAGTAGCAGCAGTGTGTACCATCAATGAGATGCACTACAGAAACTCACCAAGTTCCCTTAGGCAGCACCTTCTAAACCCACGACCACTACCATCTAGAAAGACAATGGCAGCAGATAGATGGGAACACCAACACCTGGAAGCTCACTCACCATCCTGACTTGGAAATATATCACCGTTCCTTCACTGTCACTGGGTCAAAATCCTGGAACTCCCTCCCTAACAGTACTGTGGGTGTACCTACACCACATGGACTGCAGCGGATCAAGAAGGTAGCTCACCACCACCTTCTCAAGGGCAACTAGGGATGGGCAATAAATGCTGGCCCAGCCAGTGAATCCCACATCCCGTGAATGAATAATAAAAAAGGGACTACAGTTTCAAAAGGAGATCAATAATGAGAACTGCAGAAAAATGATAACTCAACCACACTGAATTGATTAAATTAGAACTTATTCAGGTTACTGTGAGCAACAGCTACACAAAGTCTTTTTTATGGCAATTCTGGAAGACTTTCAGCCATTCTGGGAGGGTTGGCAACATTAGGCCCACATCCCATGAAAGAATAAATTTTTAAAAAACACTGAAGCTTATGGAATAAGAGGGTCAGTATCATCTTGGATTTTAAAAATTGGCTTAAGGACGGAAAACAATGAAGCATGGTAAATGATTGTTCTCAGACTGGAGGATGGTAGACTGATATTCTCCAAGAGGACGCCAAATGACTTACATACTAAAATACAGAGTAAAATTTCAACATTTGGTGATGATACCAAACTTAGATTGTGCCAACAATGACAATGGTAGAAATTGACCGCAACAGATCATGGGTAGGCTAGCAGAATCGACAGACAAGTGGTAAATGGGATTTAATACAGAGATGTATGTGGCCATGCATTTTGGCAGAAGGGAGAGGCAATATAGACTCAATGGCACAGTTTCAAAGAGCATACAAGGACACAGAGACCTGGAGTTCATGCACATAGATCCTTAAATGCAACAGGACCTACTAAGAGAGTAGTTAGTAAAGCATAAGGGATCTTGGGCTTCATAAATAGAGATATTGAGTACAAAAGCAAGGGGGTTATGCTGAATCTTTATAAAGCTCTGGTTAGGCCACACCTAGGGTATGTGTCATTTCTGCCAGTACAGTTTAGGAAGAACTTCTTTATGCAGCAAGTGGTAAATACCTGGAACTGGCTACCTACAAGGCTGATGGATGAAGAAATGCTGAGTAATTTCAAAACAAAATTGGATGGGCACTTGAGGGGATAAACTTGTGGGGTTATGGAGGTAGAATCGGGGAATGAGATTAACTGGATTGCTGCACAGGGAATCAGAATGGACTCAAAGGGCCAAACAACCTCCTTCTGCCAGTATGATCCTATGGGCTGAATTTTATGATTACGATTCCCCACCTCCTTGGCTAAAAGTCAGGTGGGGAGCCCACCAAGTGGAACCTGCAGCCACTTAACAGCCAATTGGCCATCAGTAGACTGGAGGCAGGATTTCCACCTCTCAGGGACAGGAGGTCTCCACCTCAGAAAACTGCTAGCCTCTCTCCAGCTCTCCAGCACTTCAGGCATGAAACGCTGGGCCATTTAGATATGTTTAGGGGCCTCACTGTGTCTCAACCTGGCAGACCCTGACAAGATGGTGGGGGTGAGAGAGGCTGGGGTGCTGGGGTTTTAGAGATCATGGGGGGGTTGGAGGGCAGCCAGGGGAATTACACATTGGGGGAACACTCTCATGAGGCCAGGTAGCCCGTTAAGTAGAACCCCCATCCACCAGCAGCTCACACAGAGAAACCTGCTTGACTGGGTGCTTGGCTTGGGCCTCTCTTGTCGCCAGTTAAATCTCTTAAGCAGGCACATTAGTTGGAGGTGGCAGCACAGCGGGAGGTGCTGGTACCCCAGGATGGGAGGAGGAGGCCCTCCACATGACCAAACGTGCCTGGGAGGAGGTGGTGGAGGTGGTGAGCTCCCGCGACATGGTGCAGCGTACCTGGATCCAGTACCTGGAAAGTTCTTCAATGACTTGCGCTCAGGCAGGGTTAGCACCATGTTGGCATTGATCATTTAATCCAGCGGGTCGGCTTTGCCCCCTGCTGCACCGCAGCCCCCCCCCCCGCCCAAGTCTGAGTGTAGTGACTGCATTGAATTATTGACACCATTTTCCTTTGCAGGGTGGGCCAGCAGATATTGCCCATACCGAGGTCAGCCTGAGAAGGGGGTGAAGAGATGAGTTTTTCCCCCGCAGCATGATCCCACATGACTGGCTTGGGCACACTTAGGGTCTGTGTTTGAACTCCAGGGCATGTCCAAGTCAGGGTGATGACATGCTGGGAGGAGAGCTTCAAGGTGGCGTGGCACCGATCGATCTGCTGCCCTCTGTGCTCCATGTGCTTGCGCCTCCTTGCTATGGAAGGATATACCTTGTGGTGCCAAATGTGATGTAGGCAGCATATGCCCAAGGAGCGGATGGGGGTGTGTGGAGCAGGCCTAGCACCTTTGTGTGAGTGTTTGGCAGCAGCGCGGTGAGGAGACACTGGAGCCCTGATATGTCTCACTCTGGTTGGAGTGGGCCGTGTGCAAAAAGAGCCCATGTACAATTTGCACTAATCAATGCTCGTCTCTCATTTTCAGGAGAAGAATGCTCATAACCCGGCAGAGCGTGTGAGGACTGGTGGTTAGCCATTCTCAGCCGGTTTGAGCAGGAAGCCCTGGATTTGGAGATGTGCCATGCGCCCAGGTCCACTGGTGCGCTGGTGTGCCAGGGTGAGGTCAGCAGTGAGGTCAGCATTGTTCTCCCAACAGCCATATCACTGCTGAAAGTTAATTGATTTAATTTCGCAACTTGGCTTGACCGTTGGCTATGGAAGGATGAGCGCATTATGATGTGAGGGACAAGGCTGCAATTTGTCATTGTCACCACATTAACTGATCCACTGTCCTTGTTCTCCCTTTCAGCATCATTGGAGCAGGGCTGGGACGAGGAGCAGCAGAGGCCCCCTCTCACACCTGAGGGCCCTGAAGTCTCACCAATGTCACACCATTTCTGCGAGGCAGGCACCAGCGCAGATATTAGCACTTCAGTGGGAATTCAAACATCGGCTAGTCTCCTAGGGCACAGTGTTGAGGGCACTTCACAGTTGCTGGAGGAGCTGGCACAGACAGAGAGTGCCCATGGCGCCAGCAGCCAGAGGATTTCAGGGGACCAGGCACATGCTTAGTCGGTAACTGATGATGCACCTCTGGAGTCGTCTGCGACGCAGCAGGTGCAGGCAATGCAGCCGGGTGTGTGGGAGCATCTGAGGGAGATACATGAGGCTATGCTTGGCTTGGTCTCCATGGTGAAGTCTACGCTGTTGATCGCCAAGTAATGAGCCACATGTCCGAGCGCCATGTGTACTCCATGGAATGAGTGGTGACTTTCATGGAGAGGCTCCTCCAGGAGACCTGTCAGGGCTTCCTGGGGATTCGCACTGACCAGCAAGCTCTCACATCAGCGTTGACCTCAGCTGATCAGGGCCAGTGTGGGAGATGGCCTGGGCATCAAGTTTCCCAGCTCGGTGCCCATCCATCCACAGTGAGCAGGGAGGTCCAAAGCGACCTCATGTCGGTGCAGCAGCTGCCTGTCATTTCTGCGGGCTCCTCTCAGGGAGCTCCAGATAAGGGCAGCAGCTACTCTGCCCTTCACCCAGTGACCATTGAATCCGGTGAGGCGGCAATAACTGGGGAGATGCCAGCTGTGGAACTGCAGCTCCCTTTCAGGCAGGGCCAGCACTGGCTCCACAGACCAGAGGATGACCGCCAAGGTCATCAAGGCCAACAGGCCAGCAGAGTCAGCAGGCTGTCTCAGATGCCATTCAGAGCAATGGGGCAGCACCAAGACGTAGTTCCCAGAAATGAAAACAATAGGCACCTTAGGCACAGGCACACCACGTGTTTTTCACTGGTGCTTTTGTGTTGGCCCGAGATAAGGACCTCATCTTGGGCCAACACAAGAGCACCAGTGATAAACCCGTGGTGTTCCTAAGGTGCCTTATGTTTTCATTTCCAGTGCCACATCTTGGTGCTGCCCCATCGCTCTGAGTGGCATCTGAGACAGCCTGCTGACTCTGCTGACTCTGTTGGCCTCGATGAACTTGGCCATCCTCTGGCCCGTGAAGTCTGTGCTGGCCCTGCCTGGGATGGTGCTGTCAGTTCCACAGCTGGCATCTCCCCAAATTCAGCTTTAATAACAAAGCCCTTACTTACTTTTCCTAACATGACAGATTTTGCACTTAGGTGATGAGTATCGAGCCTACAGCCCAGGCTTGTCCTGGAGGTCCAAATGTGTTGTGCTAGCTGAAGGTTTGATGGATTAAAGCCTCCAGGGTACCCTGCCCCCCTGGAGTGTGCCTGGGTCAGCGTCTATCCCCTCAGCTTTTCCCTGTGCATGCTCATCCTTGGACACACCGTGTGCAACCGCATCCACTGCGTAGATGCCTTCATCGTCCACTGTGTCCCCCCTTTTCCAGCGCAAGATTGTGGAGAGCACAGAATTCTACCACTATCACTGAGAGAGGTCTAGGGGGAATTGGAGTGCACCCCCTGAGTGGTTCAGGCATTGGAAGCGCATCTTGAGAAGACCAATAGCTCTCTCCAGCATAGCCCTTGTGGTGCCGTGGCTCCTGTTGTATCACTGCTCAGCTTCTGCTCTTGAATGGCGGACAGGTGTCATGAGCCACCTTCTGAGGGGATAGCCCTTGTCACCCAGCAGCCATCCATCCAGCAGGGCTGGATCATTGAAGATCCCCGACAGCTGGGAGTGTCTGAGGATGTAGGCGTGGGAGCTGCCTGGGTACCTTGCACAGACTTGTAGAATCAGCATCCTGTGATCACAGACTATCTGCACGTTCATGGAGTGGAAACCGTTCCTGTTGACGAAGGCACCAGGCTCACCTGCTGGCGCCTTGATGGCCACATTTGTACAGTGTTTGCACCCTGGACACGGGGGAAGCCAGCAATTGCCACGAAGCCTTTGGCTCACTGTGTCTGGCTTGCCTGGTTCCAACAGAAGAGGATGAAGGTTAATGCATGCATAAACAGAGATTGACACAAGTGTGGACAGCTGATTGGGAGACACCGCAAAGATCACCCACCAACCCCTGGAAAGAGCTGGAGGCATAGAAGTTGAGTGCAGCTGTGAAGTTCAAAGTCACCGGCATGGAGTGTCCAACCACACAGTTAGTGGAGATCTCAGGCCCTATCATCTGACAGATATAGTCGACTGTCTCCCTTGAGAGATGGAGTCTCCTTCGGCACTGCACCTTAGTCATATTGAGGTAGCTTCTACACCGTCTGTATACCCTGGCAGCAGTCCTCTGCGGCTTCTTCCGCACTGGACTAGCTCTTGGCCCTGCCCTCCCAAAGGTGGCTCCCCTAGAGGCTGAATGTGCACTCCTGGCCTACTCCCCCATCTAGCCCTCTCTTCCTCCTCAGAGGAGCTGCCTCCAGTAGACAGTTCAGCTCCCATTCCCAGGCTAAGGGAAGGCTTCCTGAAACCTGCAGGCCCAGAAAAAATTATTCACTGCAGAGTGCTGATGTGAAGATCAAGAGTCCTGAAAAAGCAGCTGGTATGCATTTTGAAGTACTGCAGATCACACAGGCAAGTTTGAAAAACTATCAACAATAAATACTTGATTGTGCACACTCGTGACCCTTTGAGATCTCTTATCTCGACCATGGATACCTGCCTGCCAACTGTGGCCATGCGCCGACCCAAAGATTGCCTTGGTGCCGAAAGATTGGCATCGATTGATGCGTCAAGGGCCTTAAGTGGCCCATTAATTAATGGTGGGTGTGCGTCAGACATCATCACGGGCCCGCCCAGCGAAATATCGCGATGGTGTGCGGTGACTTCGGGACGCTTGCCCGATGTCACCGCGCTTCATTTTACGCGTGGACATGCGGGGCCCGCCCCCACACGCCAACAGGAAAACTCTGTCCGTACAGCATAAAGTTGTTGCTTCCCCTGACATTGGCATTCTTACGATTGTCCTGATGAGTGCAAGATGAAAAGCTTTGACAAAATGTCTTTTTTCAGCAATACTCAAGTCATTTTCTTGTATCTTGTTGCATGGCAAAAAAAAAACAAGACCACCGTCATTGGCTGGGAAATGTTTTCTCCCCATTTGTGGCAGCATAAAGGCAGATCCTCTTGAGTGCACAAGATTCAAATCAACCTGCTTTGAGTGCTTCCCTTGACAAACATGCATAAATAGGAAAGTGAATGCAGCTGTTTCAGTGGTGAAACCCAAAAAGAGACAACAAATAAGCAGACAATGCACTTGGTTACATTAGCGTAACTTCTACTTAACACTTACCAAGTAGATTCTCTTTTAAAACGGGGACCTGAAATATTTAAATTGGCCTTTGCATTTTTTATGGCACACAGGACCAGCTGTTTCAATTCTTTTCCCAAGTTATGGGACTAGCATGCCTTCCTTTCCTGCTAACTGGGCCAAGGATACTTGAAAAGGGATTAGTCAATTCCAATACAGTATTTAGCAGCACATGATCACTGCACAAAATACAGACTTATATAGTGCCTTTCATGACCTCAGGGCATCCAAAATTGTATTCCCAATTATGAGGATCCAGATAGAGTAAATATAGAGGTGTCATGACCAAAGGACTCAGATTTAAGGTAATTAACAAAAGAACTAAAAGCGACGTGAGGATTTTTACACAGTGAGTAGTTAGGATCCGCAATGCATTGCCTGACAGTGTGGTGGAGGCAAATGCAAATTTGCAGAGAGCCAGCATAGACAGGATGGGCCGAATGGCTTCCTTCTGTGTGGTGATTCTATGGAATTTCTTTATGGCCAATGAAATATGTTCGCAGTGTAGTCACTCTGGTAATATAGCAGCCAAATCCTGAACAGCAAAGAGCCACAAACATGAACGAGGTAAAAGATCAGATAATCAGGTTTTTAGTGATGTTGGGTGAGTGATGGATATTGGCCAGATACTAGGAGACCTTCCCCACTCTTCTTTAAATAATGCCACAGGATCTTTTACTTCCACCTGTGAGAGGGAAGATAGGGTCTCAGTTTAACATCTCGCCGGAAAGATCGCACCTCCAAGAGAACTACACTCCATCAATATCCCACTATAGTGTAAGATTAGATTTCGTACTCAAGTCTCAAGGGTGCTGTCACTGAGCCAAAGCTGATGCCTAATTGCCCATTATTTGGAAGTTGGTTACGTATCTGGATTGTGAGGTGTTATTTTATTCCTGCTCTTCAGCAAGTTATTCCTAACAAATAAATCAGGAAATAAACCTCTTACATGCAACAATTTATTTCCTTGTGGATAACTGCTCATTTGGAATGACATCAATGGTTATCCAATGCTTTAACAAAGGACACAGGTGCAGTGAAGAAGCTAAAAATGTTATTTTCAATTATGTTTCACATAAATTACTAATGGCATTTTAATTCAGTTTTCATTCTGTCACTTCTCTTAATACTCCATAATTGCAGTAGGGTGTTGATTTTCTGGATTCCAATAATTTTCTGGTTGGATTTCTCAGAACCATAGCAATGGATAACTTATGCCGGTGTTTGAAAGTCACAGTTAGAAATTTTCCAGCAGGCTCCTGGACCTTCTCCAGTGGCTGGAATCGCACATAAAGATCCCTGAGGGAGAAGCTGCTTTGCTAGTCTGCATGGCTAGTGGGGTGGCTCAACACACCAGAGCCCAGCGGAACTGCTTATAATTTTTTTATTCATTCCTGGCATGTGGGTATCCATGGCAAGTCCAGAATTCGTTGACTATTCCTAATTACCATTGAGAAAGTGTTGGAGAGCTTCCTTCTTGAACCGCTGCAGTCCATGTGATGCAGGTACGCCCACAGTGCTGTTAGGGAGTAATTTTCAGGATTTTGACGCAGCGACAGTGAAGGAATCCAATATGATGAAAACTATATATATATGTATATATATATATACTTTTTTAAATTATTATGTTTAAAGTATGATTGCCATTGTTAATCTGCATATTATTTCACAATAATATATATCATTTTTGTTTTGTTACTTTGTCATTTTATTTTACATAAAATATTAATGTAAGAGATTGTATGTAATATTTATTTCTTTTTCTCCCCTTGTTTATGAAATAAATGATTGCGTGTTTTCGAAAATCAATACTGTAGAATTAGTTAGGAATGAAGATGATAGACATTTTTTTCAGAATGTGAAGTAACTGGGTGTGTTAGGCCATCCAAAGTCATCGGTTAATACTTCAAATTACGATAGTATGTGACTTGGAGGGAAGGTGCATGTGGTGGTTTTCCTATTCGTTTGCTGCCCTTGTCCTTTTAAGTGGTAGAGGCCATAGATTTTCAAGGTGCTGTTGAGGGAGCCTTGGCAAGTTGCTTCAGTGTATCTTGCTGTGATATACACTGCAGTCACGGTGTGTT
Source organism: Carcharodon carcharias (assembly GCF_017639515.1). Classification (NCBI taxonomy): domain Eukaryota; kingdom Metazoa; phylum Chordata; class Chondrichthyes; order Lamniformes; family Lamnidae; genus Carcharodon; species Carcharodon carcharias. The sequence continues at coordinate 127,527,235 of NC_054467.1, read as the reverse complement.
GGTGATTTTTTGAAGGTGCTGGATGGAGTGTTAATCAAGCGGGCTGCTTTACCCTGGATGTTGATAGATTTTTTGAGTATTGGTTGAGCTCATCCAGGCAAGTGGCTTGTCCCTTACAGGTGGAAATGCATTAGGGAGACAGGGACTGCTTCATTATCTGAGGAGCCTTGATTGAGGCGGATCATTGTGTAATGATCAGCGAACATTACAGACTTCTGACCTTATGTTGAAGGAAGGTCATTGACAAAGCAGCAGTAAATAGTTGGGGCTAGGACATTGCCCTGAAGAACTCCTGTAATGATGTCCTGGGGCTGAGATGATTGCCCTCCAATAACGGCAACCATCTTCCTTTGTTCTATGTTTGGAGATTTTAACCTCTGATTTCCATTGGCTTCAATTTTTCTGGGGCTCTTTGATATCACAGTCAGGCAAGTGCTGCCTTGATGTTTAGGGTAGTCACTCTCGCCTCTCTTCCAGAATTTAGCTCTTCTGTCCATATTTGGACCAAGGCTTTAATGATGCCCAGAGCTGTATGGCCCTGGTGGAATCTAACTGTGCATCATTGAGCAGGTTACTGCTGAGTAAGTATGTATGATTACACTGTTGAAGACACTATTCATCACTTTGCTGATGATTGAGAGTGGACTGATGGGATGGTAATTGGCCATAACAGGACATACTTGGGCAATTTTTTGCATTGTTGTGCAGATACCAGTTTTGTAGCTGTAATGGAACAGATTGGTGAGTGGCATGGTTAGCCCTGGAGCATCAGTCTTCAGCACTACAGCTGGGATAATGTCAGAGCACATAGTTTTTCCTGAGAAATTATCTTTGCCATTGCATTGTTTATTTTATAGTTTTTCCATTAAAGTTGGATCATGAAGCGGCATTCGGGTACAAGGTTTAAAGGTGTCCATGTGTGTTTTCTTTGTGATTTCCTAACGTGAGCATGGGACCTCTGTACAGTCAATTTTCTGCAAACATAAATAGGATTTTATAAACAGCTGGGCATGGAGAGCAGTGTATGTGGTTTATTTAGAAAACAGCAGCTCCTTCAACAACACCTTCCAAACCCACAGCTCTACCACTTAGAAGGACAAAGACAGCAGACACAGGAATACCACCACCTCCAAGTTCGGCTTGAATCCACATGTTTTTCTGACTTGGAATCAAATCGCCATTCCTTCGCTGTCATTGCATCAAAATCCTGGAACTCCTTTCGTAACAGCATTGTGGGTGTACCCTAGACCCCATGGACTGCAGCAGTTCTAGGTCGGTCACCACCACCTCCTCAAGGGCAGTTATGGGTGGGCAACAATGTTGCCCTTACCAGTGATGCTCATATCACATGAACAATGGAAAATTATTTTGAAAAGTACCATATAGGAGTCTGGTCCACAAAGTTGGAAGACTCATTATTATTGGAATGCATCTGAAATGGGTCAAAAATTGACTGAAGCAGGACATACAATTGTGCTTGTACATGAAGCTGAATCAGCAGGAAGGAGCTAATTGGGAAAGTCTTTCATAGTTCAATGTTTATGCTATCAATGTTTATAATACATGTAATTAACTACTTGGAAATGGAGACCAAAACAAAACTCTCCAAGTTAACAAGATGATTTCAAATTGAGAGAGACTGCATATAAAAAGAGTACAAGCTGATCAAATACAAAAGGACTGAGGTCAACTGGAGAGGTTGGCTGCCAAGTTATCTAATGCAGGAAAATGCAAAGTCATGAGATTGGGAAGGGGTGATAAACAGAGGTAATGCAATTTAAATTGAATTATTCCGTAATATATGACACTAGAGAAAACCTTGGAGGTACTCCTGGATAGATCACTTCAGCCAGCAGCACAGAGTATGTCAGCATTAAAAAATGTAAGTAAGATCTTAAACTATATCGTCAGAGGAACAGTACAGAAAGGTCCGCTCCTCCCCCCGACCCTGTATAATTCTCGCCACCATATTACGCGAAAGGCATCCAGGCATTAAACTGATTGCAATGACTGTATTGATAGATGGAAATAGACACCTAGGTCATAAGCAGAAAGTGAAAAATGTTTCTAATGGAGAAGTAAAGGCTCAGGGTGATCTTCTACAATATATACAATATATATATATTTAGAACAAGATAACCATCAATATATTTAGCATGATAATGGATGCTACAAAAGTAGAGCATAGTTTCAAATTTAGAAGTTTCTGAAAAAGAAATGTTTCTGAAGTTACCGCAAGACTACTCTTAGGGAAAGTTAAATTATTTAATGAGGAGAAATGGTCTTCAAATTCAGGGCAGTGCTGGATAAGTGGTTAGAAATTAGATGGGGGTATATATCAAGTAGTGTGGCTATGATATTTCCTAGATGCTAAGACAGGCCAGGTGGAGCATAATGCGCTTTCTTGGTCCTCTACATTATTATGTTCCTAAAGTTTGTAGTTATCTGCATTTCACTTGAGCATTGAAACACTCAGTCGAAAAATTGTACAAGTAAGTGAGTTTATATTAAATTACTTGTTAGGGTAAATATTGGATCAAAGGGAAAAAAGTGTTTTTTAAGGTAATCAGTTGGATAATCAAGAATTTCTAGGACATTCAATCTACACTAATCAAGCTAGATGCCTCATCAGGTTCTTTTTAACATTAAATAGTAGTGTATAACATTCTGAGTCATTGATTTGGTGAATATGGGACTTTAATGTTAGTTTGAAAGTTAGTGTTAAAGTGACAGGATAAATAGATGAAGGGACTAAGTGCATCATTGGGATGCACTATAACTAAAAATCTATGATTACTTTCAAATTATAACTCCGAAATTTCAATTATTTCTTTATATTTGTTGTTCCTCACACCAAGCAGCAGACCATCTGTACTGTACCATTTCCTATTGCTTTAACACCTGTCCTTGAATATGGAGTCCAAACTGCACATAATACTCCCACTACTATCTTAATAAGGTTTTACATAGATTCACCATTACATCTTGACTTTTACGTTTTATACCTTTTGCCATAAAGCCTGGTATTCCATTATCATCTTTATGTCCTTATCCACTTGACATACTCCTCTTTGAAGACTCCAGAGTTTTTTGGCTCTGAATGTCCGCCAGAACGTCCTCAGTGGCCCAAGTCAGGAGTGTGTTGGAATATTCTCCACTTGCCTGGATGAGTGCAGCTCCAACAACACTCAAGAAGCTTGATACCATCCAGGAGAAACAAAGCCCGCTTGATTGGCGCCAGAACCCACAAACATTCACTCCCTCCAACATTAACGAACAGTGACAGCGGTGTGTACAATCCATAAAATACACTACAGAAAATCAGCAAGGGTCCTTAGGCAGCACCTTCCAAACGCATGACTGCTACCATCTAGAAGGACAAGGACAGCAGACGCATGGGAACAGCACCACCTGCAAGTTCCCCTCCAAGCCACTCGCCATTCTGACTTGGAAATATACCGCAATTCTTTCAAAGTCGCTGGGTCAAAATTCTCCCTAACAGTATTGTGGGTGCACCTACACCATAGAGACTGCAGCAGTTCAAGAAGGCAGCTCATCACCACCTCCCATCCCGTCAATGAATATAAAAAAAATCAGAGCATTGGCTGTCCTATGATCTATGCCACTAATGCAAGCAAAGCTTTACCCCAGAAGATGCTTATTTGCCTAAAACAAATAAAATATTGAACAGTTCTGACCTTTAAACTGCTGCATCGTTTTATATTCCTATAACAGCATATGATTTTCCTTTCATTTATAAATGAACATCTAATGAGGCCCACCTCGTGATCATTCACACTGTTAAAAAGAAGTTGAAGCTGGAAATTTGAGCAGGGTCAATGCATTACAGTTTAGGCAAGTTTGATCAGAGAATTTATAATATTTTGTCAGCATCTTCTTTTAATGAAGCAGCACATCAAATAAATCATGCTGTATTATTCCACCTATTTTTAACTTTGGTGCTTACCAAAGATTTCCACAAAAGACCTGGGTGACTTGTATCTTTGAAATTTGCAACTTATCATAAGCTGCTAATTGATTTTTAAATCAAAGACTTTTCTGCCTCTGGCTTTTTAAGTTCAAACCATATATTAGCATGAGTACAAAACCACTAATGAACTGGCTATGTGAATGGGACTGTCTGATTACATTCCTGTATAACAAAAATAAAAGTAAACAACAGCAAAGGTAGGAGATACACTTATCAGAGTGAACGTCCAAGAAAAATTATTTGATTTTATGTCATCTTTAAGTTCTACCTAAATTCCACTGAAAGTGAGGGATGGTGTTTCTGCCCTGGTTAAGATGTAACTGTACAAATGATGGGTCAAGACTAGGATATCATCACAAATCCTAAATTCCACCATTTTCCCTCAGATCCTCTGGCATAACTAATGAAACTATAAAAAAGGGATATCATAGAACCTCAATGCTGAGATATTAAAATTGAATTGGTATTTTCATTGCACTTCTCATTGGAGACTCAGATGATGAATTTATATAGGCTTCCACCATATTATGGCAGACAATTGAGAAACAGCTGAAAAAACCACCCCCTTATAACTTTACTTAGGGTTCGTCTTTCATAAAATTAATGTTTGGTCTTTATTTTGCAGACTCCCAATTTCATCTGGAAGTCTCCCATGTAGCTATTTCTTGGGACAGAAGTGACTCTCATCTCAAGGTTGCCGTGTGATGGGCTTCTTCTTTGGGCTTGGTATCTCCACAGCCTTAACCCATTCACTTTCTTTCATCTGTGAAGCCATCTCAGTGGACCGAGAAGAGAAATCAATGGTACTTCTGTGCTGAAGGAAGCTAGGCTGCTCCGGGCCTCTTTTCTCACTCAGTCTAGGATTAGAACATTGATTATCACTGATGTGTGGAAACTCAGACATTATGGATTTACTAATCTCCCTTAATCTCTGGGACAGTGTATTCCAGATTTCCATCACCCTGTGAATGGTACAATGGAGATTTTGGATATAAATGGATGTGCTATCTTCATTCTGTCACCCAAAGCCTGAATTCCATCAGAAAAATAATCAAAGCAGTGGAAGGGCTAATTTGCTTTCATACCTCTGTGGTCTGTGCGATGCAAATAGGAATTCACTCAACTGCCTGTTTCCCTGAATCAACTTTCAGCTATTCAAAGGATGCTAAACACTCCCATGCAAAATAGGTGAGAGACTGTTGAAAAATGCCAACTAGTGCCTAGGTCTGCTGGAATCATTGCCTCTCTGAAAATGTCTTGCAGTTGACAAAAATGATGGGAAAATCTGATAACCTCCTTTGAACCAATAGGGAATGCTTCTCAACGCTTTCCCCTCCACCAGTGTTCAGCTGTTAGCCACCCATTTTTCAGGTGAGCAATGATCTGGTTGACCATTGAAAGTTTCTGCCTCATAAGCATTTAATATCAACATTTCTTAACTGAAAATTAAACACAGATGGAGCTCATTAACTGGGAAGAATTTTGCAAGGGTTTCTGCTACTCTGCTGCTGTAATGAGATTTCTGTTTTATTGCAGCAAAGTTATAGCAGCAGAATTTTGTTGACAAGACCTCTCTCACATTAGAAAGAAGGTATTGGACTCTGCCACCAGCCCAACCATGCATCGTACATTTTCAGGGAAGTTTTGCAATGTGTTTGCATGGACTTGTAGCCCCCCCTAGAATCTTTTCATGGCAGAATATTTGAGATCATTGTTCATTTGCATGCTCTTCAACCAAATACTGGTGGTTCCTTTGGCTCCATGTAGAAACACCTTCTTCACATCGCCTCTGGCTTCCTTTTATGTTGCACACTGTTCAATTATCAACAGATCCAGTTAAATCCATGTCGAGTGGCTTGTCTATCCTGGTGAGCACGAGTGAAAGGGTGAATGGCAATGTGGATTAAATTCTGCCTATTGTCCCAAGTTCACAGGGTACTGCCACTGGATTATTTTTCTGCATCTTCTTCCATCCTTCAATGGTTAGAGAAAAACAAAGATATGTAATGGGTTGCACGCAACCGCCATGTCCTTACTACACCAAAAGTAAAATACTGCAGATGCTGGAAATCTGAAATGGAAACAAAAATGACTGGAAATACTTCGAAGGTCTGGCAGCAACCCTGAAAAGAGAAAAAGAGTTAATATTGCATGTTTATCACCCTTTGTCAGAATTCAAGTTCTGATGAAAGCCATTGACCTGAAACGTTCACTATGGGCGGAATCATCCCAAATTTCCACTATGTGGAGTAGCAGGTGGGAAAAAGGATATTTTGTCCACCGGCCGCAATGACGGCTATTCATGCCTTCCTCATTCATTATGCATTTCCGGGAAACATGCCGGAATGCTGGTGGGGCGGCCCCTGATTCGCCTGCCCCGCTGTCGCCTCAGGCCTTCAGTAAACTGGGTGCCACATATAAAGGCCACCCCCACACACACAGCTAGCAGTCTTCAAGGGATCGGAAGCTGCTGCAAACTGACGGCTGCCAAAGGGAGGAAACATGCTGCGCCCAGGTTTAGCAACACCTCCCTCGAGCACAGTGGATGCAGCAGAGGCCCACTGCAAAGTCCTCTACCCCTATTCTGGGTGAAGAACAGAAAACAAGGGGCAGAATTTTCTGTCTGGCATGCGGGTAGCGGAGTTTAAAATGTTGCACCCTGACATCGTGCAAGCATCCCGATGTCAGCGCGTGGCATCACATTATTTCGGTTGGTGGATGCGCTATGCAGCGGGACCCACGCCCGCCATTAATTAAAGGCCTCGTTAAGGCCCTTAACTTGCCAATCATTGACGATTTTGAGGGGCCTGTGCGAACTTTGGCTCGGTGCACAGGCCCAACAGGCAGGCCGGTAGGTGATTTTTTTACAAATCTCGTCCAGTGGCGGGATGAGGTTTGATAGCGGTTTTAAAAATGTTTAATAAAGTTTTTGTTTATTTCATTAACATGTCCCATCTCATGTAACATTTTCACATGAGGGGGACATGTTAATGAATTCTTTATTGTTCTATTTTTTATATTTGCCAGCTTTCCAGCGATCTCCCTGAGGCAGCACTTTGCCTCAGGGAGATGTGCGTTCTTTCACGCACATGAACGAAAGAGTGCACTCTGACAGTTGGGGAATCCCCCCCACCACACAGAAAGCTCATATTACTTCCTGTCGGGTGGCCCACTGGGTGGGCCTTAATTGGCCTGCCAATTAAAATGGCGGCGGGGCCCGTTTCAGCGGCAGCGATCGGCTGCCCACCTGCTGCCAAGTCGATGGGGCCCAACCGCCTATCCAGGACAGAATGCTACCCAAGGTCACCAATCCAACATGGGAGGTGATCGCACCATGCAAAAGAGGACATCCACCCAGTGCCGAAAGAGGATGAACGATCTCCTCCGTTCCGCCAGGGTAAGTCACCCTCCTCATTCTCAACTTGCACATTCACAAAACTATCACACATCCACGGAGATCTCCTTCACTGCCAGTTCAAGGGACATCACCATTCACTATCTCACATTCACCTTCATTTTCCCAATGGATCATGTCTTCATCCCGTCCATGGCACCGCTCACCACCAACACACATGCCAGGCATCTTTGTTATCTGCCCTGGCAAGCATCCTGCTTAAACTCTATTCATCTGTATTCACGCAGGACAAGCTGGTACACAACAAAAGAGAGAGGTCACAGACTGGTGGAGGAATGTTTGAAATCAATGTCCTCACGGACTTTGAAAACAGAGCTATCCAGCTAGCTGGCGAGGATCTGGACCGGTCCTGCGCTGACAATGAAGTCGGCAATGCTCAAGCAAGTGAGGATCCAGCAGTGCGACATCCATCAGATAACCATGCTGTGAATGAGTTTCCCCATTCCACAGCCCTCTGCCATGCACTAATTATCTCTCCTTGCTTTTGCAGGCACATCTGGGAAGCAGCCGCGAGGCTCCATGACTTATGTCTTCGACTCAATCCCCAAAGAAATCTCAAAAGAAGAATCTGATGACACCCTCATTGAAGACACATCACAGTGCTCACCCACACTCCCCGCCAGTGGGACCTAGTTCTAGAGTAGCCTCGGGGTCACAATCTGGTGACCACATTGCACCGTCTGGTCCACAGCAGGCGCTGGCAAGGACCTTCCAGGTCTTCAGTGTTCAGAGAACTGCTGGAGGCCAGAACATTGCTGAGTCTGAGTCAGATGATGAGCCTCTAGACTCAATCATGTCACACTTGCTGGGGCTGCAAAAGCAAGTTCGGGAACATCAAGAAGGAACGTTCGCTGCACTCCTCAGATTGTGCAGCACGATGGGAGAGTCTGCCTGCCTTCAGTCTGAGGTGATAACACTGGCATGTCAATGCACTGAGGTGAAAACCGGTAGGATGGCGGCCGCCATGGAGTCCTTGGTCTATGAAATTAGTCCTGCACTGCAGTGCAGGCAGAACTCTATTGCTGATGCCATAGTTGGCCTCCAACAGTGTCAATAGGAGAGTAGTTTGGGGCAGCTCAATCTTACGAGCTACGCCTTCTCCTCAAGGAGTCAGCCAGGGGTCTTTGGGCACCCAAATGGAGAGGGATCAGCAGGTGCACACCCCGAGGTCATCCACCCAGGTGACTCAGAGAGTGCTCGGCCCATCCGAATCCCCTCTTCCTGTGACCCCAGTAGCTCCAGCTCCACAGGCTGAGGAGAGTGTCACTGCCACACAGCAGGATCCTGAAAGCAGGCTGGGGCCCTCCAGGTTTCAGCCATCCAGTGGATGGATGCCTGTCAAGTTAATCACAGACAAGGCATAGCAGTCAGCAGGCTGCCTCCACCTCCACTGTGGATGTCGGGTGAGCACCAAGACAAGCAGGGTTAGGAAGGTAAAGAAGATGTAGTTGCACAGCGTGGGCACAGCTGTTAATCACTTGTATATAATGTTCATTATTGTCAATAAACTCCCAAGAATGTCCCCCACCTTTGGCTCCTTGTTCTGATGAGCAGTGTTCTTGTTACTCAGATGTGAAACCTTGGCCACTGCACAAGATAAAGGCAGGTCTCTCAGTCCAGGGCCTCTTCCCTGTGCTTTGTGCAGCCTTCCCAGCACACTGATGGTGCACCTTCACTGTCACTGGTCACATCAGTCATGCTTGCACCTCGATGGGGCTTATCGTTGCTGCCAGGATGTCCTGGGCTAGTGGCACAGAGTTCTGTCATTCTCTCTGTGTGCTCCCAGCACCTTTGAGGTGGGGCTGGCCACCCCCCATTCCATCAGTATCTGTGTACGGTGACAATGTGGTCCTGAAGGGTTCAGCTCACAAAGGATGCCATAGGATAAGGAGAGGTTAACAGTTCCCCGCTACATCTCCATGATATGACCATGTTCACAGAGCGCAAGTGAGCTGCCATCAGCCAGATAGGAGTCAGACATTCACATAAGCTGTGCAAGGATCTATGGATTGTCCTCACTGCATGTCATCATCATCCTCCTGGAATGTAGGGACTATCGGCATCTGCTGCATCTCCATTACAGGAGCCTTATCACAGAGGGTGTGTGCACTGGCATCAGCTGGGCAGGAGTCAAACATTCACAGATGCAATGTGAGAATCTATGGGGTCACCTCACTGCATGTCGTCATCATCCTTCAAAAATCTAGCAGCTATGGGGACCTCCTGAGCGCACCTGCTCATCTGGCCAATGCGAGGACCTCATAATCATCATCATCATCGTCACCTTCAAGGACATCCTCACCCTCATCATCATCGATGTCCTCCTCATCAGAGAAAGTATGCCCCTCCTTCATCTCCTCTTCAGCCAGCTCCGCTCCCCGGTGCAGCGCCAGGTTGTGAAGGATGCAGCAGGCGACGACAATGTGTGACACCCTCTGTGGACTGTATTGCAGACCCCACCAGACCCATCCAGACACCAAAACCTCATTTGCAGCATTCCAATGGTTTGCTCCACCAAAGTGCTGGTTGCAGTATGAGCCTTATTGTACTTCGTCTCTGCTGCAGTCTGAGGCTGCCACACAGGCATCATCAGCCATGTCCTCTGTGGGTAGCCACTGTGGACCCTGAAAGACGTTAATGACCTCTGACTGACTGAGAATGTAGGAGTTGTGGACACTCACTGGAAACTGAGCGTAGACCTGCAGGATGCATTTGTGGCTGTCGCACACCAGCTGAACATTCATTGAGTGGAAGCCTTTGTGGTTGGTGCAGTTGAAAGCTTGTTGCCATGGAGATCTGAGCACCACATTAGTGCAGCCGATGGTCCTCTGTACCTGTGGGAAACCTGAGTTCTGTGCAAATCCAGCGCTCTTGCTTCCTGGCTTTCCTGATCCTGGGCAAAATGCACAAAGTTGTGTTCCTTCACAGATTTGGCATCCATGACCTCTTGGATGCATTTGTGTGTGGAAGCTTGTGATATCCCACATAGGTCACCTGCGGAGCCCTGAAGGGAGCCACTGGTGTAAAAATTGAGCATGGCGGTCACTTTCAACCTCACTGGCAGTGGATGCCCTCAATGTCCCCAATTGGCGCCAAATCCTGCAGCAGCTGGCAGACGTGACCGACCAGTTCCCTGGGCATGCACAGTCTTTGGCAACACTGGTTCTCAGTCATCTGCAGGAATGACAGACCCTGTTTATAGACCCGGGGCCCCATTCAGTGACAGCTTGCTGTGGCTCCTCAGCAGCATGTGCGGGAGCCCCAGCTGCCCCTTCTTCTTAATTGTGCTGCTCCTCCCTTTGCTCAGCCAAGCTCCTCCATCGCTCTCTTCTTCTGCATCTCTGGTCTCTGTAAGCCATGAGGCATACAGCTAGTTCACCAGGTTCCATGCTCCCGATGTACTCCTTCAGCAAGATGAAAGAGAGAGACGTGTGTTAGATTGGGTGTTCTAAGAACCTCTTTTGGTTAGACCTGAAGGCCCCTTAATGCTTCCTGGGAAGTGCTGGCCACCACTGGATGGCCAGTGTGTATTGCGCTGCATGGCAGCGCGAAACCCCACCCAACTCTGCCCCACTCCATCTGATTGGCAGCAGCTTTGCCCATTGGACTGCATGCTGTGCTCTCAGCTCAGGCACAGGCATTCTCCTAACCCACACTGCAAGGCTGAGCTGTTAGCTTAAACCATGGGGGAGACTGGTCCAAACTGGGATGATGACATTGCAAGGTGCAAAGAACCTGGTGAACTAGCTGTATGCCTCATGGCTTACAGAGACCAGAGATGAAGAAGAAGAGAGCGATGGAGGAGCTTGGCTGAGCAAAGGGAGGAGCAGCACAATTAAGAAGAAGGGGCAGCTGGGGCTCCCGCACATGTCTCCACCAGTCACTGCTCTATGACCAGCTTTCACAAGGAGATTGTACAACGTGTGCAGTCATCCAACTGTTCTGCAGTCAACTAAAATGCTCATGACTTTAATGCCTGTTCCCCAGGGGTGAAAGCCTTTGGAGCACTTAGTGGCACTTTGATGCCTCTGAGTTGCTTGAGTGGGCAGAGAAGCTAGGGGCCCGACTCCAATTATATCAATATGGTTGCACCCGAACTGTCTCAGCTGGAAAGCTGCAGTAGGAAACGTGGGTCGCCATTGATGGGTAGAGTGGACGATCACAACCTGGTTTCACGATGTCATGAAATCGATTTATGGCCTTCCCTCCATAATGTCCGATCACGCCACCGAACATGCCCAATGCCATAGGGGATGGAACCTTTCAGCCTATATCCTTGTGTTCTGCTCATGTCAGGATTTTTTCAGAGTATGAATGTCAGAAGAGGGAAGTCTCTTTTTTTTCTTGAATAGTAAAATTTGTTTCATTCAAACCAATTGTGGGTGCCGAGTATCCAATGTCATGTTCCCCTCCTTCATCAGCTGAGTGGGGTCTAAGTACCTCAATTACCTGAGGTACTTGATTCTTGCTGAGCTGAAGAATGAATGTCTGCTGTGCTTCCTCCTACAGTTCATTATTTCTATGAATTATGTGAAATTTTATTTGCATGAAAATAGGATGGGTGTTATTTTCAGCTACAGACAGATTTATTTAACAGTAATCGCACAATTTGTATCACTTGTCTGAGGGAGTTCTCATAGGAAAGATTCTTTAAATCCATGCATTGATGAAGAGTTCCCCAGTGATACAATGTACTAGTGAATCCTTAGAATGAGGAAATTTCCAGTCATGGACTGTGACACCGCCTTCCACATGGCTGTGGCTATGTTGCAGGTTTTTGTCATCCAGTATCACTATCAACATCCCTCTTGTTCCTAATTGGATATAAGACGAGTCCAGTTTTAAAAGCAGCATTTCCATCTTAACAAGAGTTTCCTCCATCACCCTAACATAAGATTATCAGGCCTTTTGGCATGAGCCTCCAATTACTTTCTGGATGTGGTTTTACCCTGCCAATAATAATGTAATTTACTGACCCTGGGCGGAATCGTCCCATATTTACACCAAATATGGTAGCGGGTGTGAAAAAAGACGTTTCACCCACTGGCCATAATGGCAGCTTTCCACGCCGTATTGTCCCCTTCCCATCACGTCCCGCATTCACGGGAAACACACCAGATCACTGGCGGGTGGGCTTGGATTTTCCCACCACGCCATGACCTCAGTGCTTCCCCGCTCCGAGCGCCATATTTAAAGCACATTAGAGTGCAGCCTAATTCATGTCTACAGAGCAGTATTGCTCCAGGCGACAACTGGTCCTGAAAGCAAAGGTGACGGTAGCCCCCAAATTTAGTGGAGCCTTCCTGGAGCACCTGCTGTATGCAGTGGAAGGCCGCAGTGTTGCCCTTTACCCCCGCCCTGCCCACAGGTCACCCGTCAGTCTCATCACTCCGGTTTGGGAGGAGTTGGCAGAGGTGGTTAGTGTCAACTCTGAACACAAGAAGTTGGCCATCTAGTGCAGAAAATGGATGAACTCATCCGTGCCGTTGATAGTGGGGGATTCAACAATGGTAATGCCATTGAATGTCAAGGCGCGATGATTGGATTCTCTTTTGTTGGAGATGGTCATTGCCTGGCACTTGTGTGGCGGGAATGTTGCTTCCCACTTGTAAGCCCAAGCCTGGATATTGTCCAGGATTGCTTCAGTATCTAAGGAGTCACGAATGGTGCTGAACATTGTGCAATAATCAGCGATCATCACCATTTCTGACCTTATGATGGAAGGATGGTCATTGATGAAGCAGCTCAAGATGTTTGAGCCTCAGATGCCACCCTGAGTAAAGGCTGCAGTGATGTCCTGAAGCTGAGATGACTGACATCCAACAACCACAACCATCTTCCTTTGCGCTAGGTATGACTCCAACCAGCGGAGGTTTTTCACCCTGATTCCCATTGACTCCAGTTTTGCTCAGGCTCCTTGATGTTACACTCGGTCAAATGTTGCCTTGATGTCAAGGTTAGTCACCTCGCCTTTCCTTGGGAGTTTAGCTCTTTTGTCCATATTTGAACCAAGGCTGTAATGAGGTCAGGAGCTGAGTGGCACTGGCGGGACCCAAACTGGACATCAGTGAGCAGGTTACTGCTAAACAAATGCCACTTGACAGCACTGTTGATGACCCCTTCCATCACACTATTGATGATGGAGAGTAAACTGATGGGGCGGTAAATGGCCGATTGGATTTGTCCTTATTTTTGTGTACAGGACAATGTTCCACATTGCTGGGTAGATGCCAGTGTTGTAATTGTACTGGAACAGCTTGGCTAGGGGCACAGCAAGTTCTGGAGCACCAGTCTTTAGTACTATTGCCGGGATATTGTTAGGGCCCACAGCCTTTTCTTTATCCAGTGCCTTCAGCTGTTTCTTGATATAATATGGAGTGAATCGAATTGGCTGAAGACTGGCATCTGTGATGTTGGGGATCACAAGAGGAGGGTGAGATCAATCATCCACCTGCACTTCTGGCTGAAGATGCTTCAGCCTTCCCTTTTGCACTGATGTGCTTGGCTCCCCCATCATTGAGGATGGGGATATTTGTGGAGCTTCCTCTTCCAGTGAATTGTTTAATTGTCCACCACCATTCATGACTGGATGTGGCAATCCTGTAGAGATTAGATCTGATCCATTGACTGTGGGATTGCTTAGCTCTGCCTATCACTTGCTGCTTATGCTGTTTGGCATGCAAGTAGTCTTGTGTTATAGCTTCACCAGATTGACACCTCATATATAGGTATGCCTGGTGGTGCTCCTGGCATGCCCTCTTGCACTCTTCATTGAACCAGGGCTGTTCCTCTGGCTTGCTGGTAATGGTACAGTGGACATATTGGTTAAACCTTTTGACACTGAAAATGATCGTCAGGCCTTCTTCTTCAATTTGTGAGTACTTTTTCTCTGCAGTACTAAATGTTCTCGACATATAACCTATAGGTTGTCTGATCCATCATCCATCCAATGGAAAAGCACTGCTCCCACTCCATTAGGTGATGCATCACACATTAATATCAACTCTTTCTTTGGATCAAAGTGCACTAGAAGTTTAGATGACTGTAACAACTTTTCCCCTTTTGTGAAAGTTTCTTCTTGTGGTGTTTGCCATGACCATCTCTGTTTTTTCTTGAGCAAACAATATGATGGTACCAGTTCTGTTGATAAATTAATCAATAAGCGCCCCCAGTAATTAATCATCTCCAAGAATGATTTTAATTCAGCTGTATTCTTTAGATCTGGGGCTTCTTTAATGGCTTTCACTTTTTCTTCAATTGGATGTAAGCCTTGTGAATCAACCTTGTGACCTAGGTAAGTTACCTCTTTTGCCTGGAACATGGACTTTTCTTTTTTCAATCTCATCTAACCTGCGAAAAACGTTTCAGAACTTCTTCCAAGTTCATCAAATGTCCCTTTTCAATGAGTCCAGTCATGAGAACATCATCCAAATAAACCACAATGTGGGGCAATCCCTTTAGTAAACTTTCCACGGTCCTTTGGAATATGACACAAGCAGAAGATACACCAGATGATAAACGGGTGTATTGTACAATCCCTCAAGTGTATTTATGGTGACAAACTTTCAGGATGCCTGCTCTAATTCCAATTACTGGTAGACATGACTCAAATCTAATTTTGTGTAAGCATTTCCACTTTCCAGTTTAGTGTATAAAACTTCAATTTTATGTATGGCGTGTCTACCCAATTTTGCAACTTGAATGACTGTTAATTCATAGTCCCACATATTGGAATGCTTTGGTCAGGTTTGAGAACAGGTACAATTGATGTTGCCCACTCTGAAAATTGGACTGGTTGTTTCACTCACAGTTTTTATAATCTGTCCTGTTCTGTGTCTACCTTATCCTGCATTGCATAAGATCTTGCCTTCATGAATCTTGGTGTTGCCTCTTGGTCAACATGAATTTTTCTTGTAGCCCTTCAATTTTTTAAAATTCTTCCTTGAAAACTGAGGCATATTTTTGTAGTAGCTATGAAAATCCATTAGCTTTTAGTAGGAATCTTTCATTCCATTCCAATTTAATTTCTTTCAACCAGTTTCATCTGATGAGACTAGCTCCCTTGCCTTCTACTACCATTGAGGGTAATCTCACTGCTTGACATTCATAGCTTGCTGTGACTTTACATGCGCTCTTGACTTGTGTGTCTTCTCCTGTGTAAGACTTTCATTTTTCATCACTTTCTTCTAAATTCAGCTTACTTTCTCCATGATTCAAGTATTTAAAAGTATGCTCACCAGTCACTGTAGTAGCTGTACCACTATCCACCTCCATTTTGATAGGCTTCTCATTCACTCTCATGGTTACATAGATAGGCTCTGTTCTTCCTATCTTTAAATTATATATTGAATATATATCAGCATCTATTACTTCAGGCTTTTCAATGCTGTTTATCTCATTGGGTTTTTGCCTTTGTCTGACAGTCTGCCTGATTCTATCTTTACAATTTCTCATGAGGTGTCCATATCGAAGGGCAAGAGAAATGTTCAATCTTTTTAAATTGTGTTTCATTACAGGGCTGTCTACTTCCATCTCTGTTACTATGATGCCATGCTTTTCCTGTTAAGTTTTCCTTTTTAATTTGTCTGCTAACAGTGGTTGCTTCCCACTTCGGAACAAATCTCTGCACCTTCTCATTATTTTTGGTTGAGGCTCCCGGCCCAACATGTAGGACAGCGCCATTTTGTGCTCCTCGAATAGCTTCTAAGTCTCATAATCCACCTTCCATTGCAAGAGCGATTTCCAACACCTTCTGAAAACCTAGGTTTGTTTCAGCCAACAGTCTCCTCTGAATCGCATTTTTGTTTATACCGCACACCAAACAATCTCTAAACATATCATTGATAGAAGTATTGAACTCGCAATGTTCAGTTAATTGCTTCACATAAGAAGCAAATGTCTCCGCCGCAACCCTAATTCTTGAATTGAATCTAAACCGTTGTATTGTCACCGATGGCTTGTGCTGATAATGATTCTTTATGAGGTTCGCTAAATTATCAACACTTCTGGAGTCTGGGGCACTGGGCGCTAACAGATTCTGAATTAATTTGTATTTCTTACTCCTGCACATGCGCAGAATGATCACGCACCTCTTCCTTTCCCCTGCAATGCTGCACGCCTGAAGGAAGAACACGAGGCATTCAACATAGCGAGACCAGTCGTCCGAGTTGGATCGAATGCTCCACTCTTCCAAGTTGTGGCATGCTCTGAGGGGATTACTTCAATGCTCAGAAGAAATTTTCGTTTACCTTCAACTACTGTGCGAGGCCCAATTTCGGTTGTTCAGATTTCCTTCTTTTTTTTTCAATTTTACGTTGTTTTTTGCTTTTACTCCTGTCGCCAGTTTATTGGATCAAGTGCCCTTTGTTTGTTGGGGCTAAAGGACCCAGGTTGCATGCTTTGTTCAGGGTACTGAGTTAGTACAGAGAAAGAGAACATCAGGAAATCGTTGTTAGAATAAACACATGCTGTTTATTTACAAACTAAACTCTACAACTACACTTGTGGGCTTACAACATAAAATCAGTCTTCACTCATCAATCACTAACTCAAGACTCTCCTGCAGAGACATAGCCTGCGCTATTCTGCTATTGGGTATTAAGATCATGTGACCTTACATTACAATACTTGTCCTAAAAGGGTGTATTACGAATCAGGTTACTATATTGTTACATCACCAAAGAACTCTAATAAATTAATCAAATACAAGTTCCCTATTATAAAACCATATTGATTCTTCTTGATTTTATATGAATTTCTAAATATCCAGCTGCAACTTCTTTTATAATAAATTCAAGCATGTTCCCAATGACAGACATTAAGCTAAATACCATATGGTTTTCTACTTTCCACCGCTCTCCGTTCTTGCAAAGAGATGTTCCATTGGAGCTTTTCTAATCCACTGGGGACTTTCCAGAATGTTGGGAATTTTGAAAGGTTACGAACAATGTATCCATTATCTCCGCTCTCTGCCAACATCCCTTTTATGACCTGAGGATGCAGGCCCTCAGGTAAAGCTAACTTGTCAGTCTTTAGTCCCAGGAATTGACAGAGGAGTTGAATAAATACTTTGCATCAGTCTTCATGTTAGAAAACACTAATAGCATTCCAAAAATACTAAATAATCAAGGGACAAAAGGGGTAGAGGAAATAAATACAATAACTGAGACTAGAGAAAAAGTACTAGGCAAACTAATGGGGCTAAAGGGCGATAAGTTCCCTTAGACCTGGTGGGTTGCATCCTAGGATATTAAAGGAAGTAGCTACAAAAAAAGTGGATCCACTGGTGGTAATCTTACAAGAATCCTTAGAATCTGGAAAAGTCCCAGAAGATTGGAAAACTGCCAATGTAACTCCCTTATTCAAAAAGGGAGGGAGACAAAAAACAGATAACAATAGGCCAGTTAGCTTAACATCTGTCATTGGGAAAATGTTAGAGTCTATTATAAAGGATGTAATAGCATAGACCACAGGGCATAATCTCAGAGTAAGGGGGTCACCATTTAAGACAGAGATGAGGAGGAACTTCTTCTCTCAGAGGGTACTAAATCTGTGGAATTCTTTACCCCAGAGGTCTCTAGAGGCTGGATTATAAAGTATATTCAAGGCTGAAATAGACAGACTTTTAATCAGTAAGGGAATCAAAAAGAGATGGGGAAAAGCAAGGAAAGTGGAGTTGAGGATTATCAGATCAGTCATGACCTTATGGACCTGGGTTTGAATCCCATCATGGCAGATTGCTGCCCCCTAGCCAAGCTGCTCCAGTACAGCTACAACATTGGCATCTACCCGGCAATGTGGAAAATTGTCCAGGTATACGCTGTGCACAACAATCAGGACAAACCCAACCCGGCCAATTCCTGCCCCATCAGCCTACTCTCCATCATCAGTAAAGTGATGGAAGGGGTCATCAACAGTGCTATCAAGAAGCACTTGCTTAGCAATAACCTGCTCACTGATGCTCAATTTTGGTTTCGCCAGGGTCACTCAGCTTCTGACCTCATTACAGACTTGGTTCAAACATGGACAACAGAGCTGAACTTCAGGGTTGAAGTAAGAGTGAATGCCCTTGACATCAAGGCCCCATTTGACCAAGTGTAGCATCAAAGAGCCCTAGCAAAACTGGAGTCAATATGAATCAGGGGGAAAACTCTCCGCTGTTTGGAGTCATACCTCGTGCAAAGGAAGATGGTTGTGGTTGTTCAAGGTTAATCAAATCAAGTCAGGACATCACTGCAGGAGTTCCTCATGGTAGTGTCCTAGGCCCAACCATCTTCAGCTGCTTCATCAGTGACTTTCCTTCCTTCATAAGGTCACTGATGATTGCTCAATGTTCAGCACCATTTGTGACTCCTCAGATACTGAAGCAGTCCATGTCCATATGCAACAAGACCTGGACAATATCCAGGCTGGGGCTGACAAGTTGCAAGTAACATTCATGCCACACAAGTACTAGGCAATGACCATCTTCAACAAGAGAAAAGCTAACCATTGTCTTTGACATTCAGTTGCAGTACCATCACTGAATCCCCCACTTTCAACATCCTGGGGGTTACCATTGACTAGAAACCGAACTGGACAGGCCATATAAATACCATGCCTACAAGGCTGGGTCAGAGGCTAGGAATCCTGCAGAAGGTAACTCACAGCTTGACTCCCCAAAGGTTGTCTGCCACCTACAAGGCACAGGCCAGGAGTGTGATGGAATACTCTCCACTTGCCTGGATGATTACAGCTCCAACAACACTCAAGAAGCTCGACACCATGCAAGACAAAGCAGCCCACTTGATTGGCACCCTACCCACAAAGATTCACTCTCTCCACCACTGACACACAGTGGCAGCAGTGTGTACCATCTACAAGATGCACTGCAGCAACTCACCAAGCCTCTTGAGACAGCACCTTCCAAACCCACGACCACTACCATCTAGAAGGACAAGGGCAGCAGATAGATGGGAACATCACCATCTGGAAGTTCCCTCCAAGCCACTCACTATCCTGACTTGGAAATATACCACCGTTCCTTCGCTGTCACTGGAACAATATCCTGGAACTCCCTCCCTAACAATACTGCCGATGTACCTACACCACATGGACTGCAACAGTTCAAGAACGCAGCTCACTGCCACCTTTTCAAGGTCAATTAGGAATGGGCAATAAATGCTAGCCCAGTCAGCGCTGCCCATATCCCTGAAAGAATAAAAAAAAATCTTCCCTCCCTTTTCCCTCTTGATTTTTTTTTTGGGCGGGATGCTTTTGTGTCTTGTACTAAGAAGACAGATACAAAACACTTGTTCAAAATCAAAATAAGGAAATTCCTTATTTCCTCTTATTAATTCCCCAGTCTTACCCTCAAAGAGACAAACATTTATTTTAGATACTTTCTTCCATATTGTATACTTGTAGAAACTGTTACTGTTTGCTTTTATATTTCTGGTTAGTTTACTCCACTATTCTAACTTATCCCTCTTTTTTTGTCATCCTTTGTATTTTTTAACATTGTTCTAATCTTTTGGCCTATTACTAATCTTCTCAGCATTGTATGCCTTTTCTGTCAATTTGATGCTATCATTAACTTCCTTCCTTAGCCAACAGATGGTGCATCCTTCTCATAAAGTCTTTCTTTCTCAATAGAATATAAATTTGCTGAGGCTTATGAAACATCTCCTTAAATGTTGGCCATTAGTTATCTACTGTCTTACCTTTTAATCTATTTCCAAATCCACTTTAGCCAACACTAACTTCATATCTAACTGCCTTTATTTAAGTTTAAGACACTAACTTCAGATCCAAGCTCTCACTCCCAAATTGAATGTGTAATTCTACATGTTATGATCACTCTTGCCTCGAGGCCCCCTTACTATGAGATCGTTAATTAATTCTGTCTCATTACGAATTGCCACGTCTAAAATAGCCTGTCCCCGGTTTGTTCCACAATGCATTATGCTAAGAAACTGCTTCAAATACATTCTATGAATTCATCTTCAAGGCTACTTTGCCAATTTGATATGGCCATTCTAAATGAAGATTAAAATCACCCACTTTTATTGCAGACCCTATTAGTTCTTGATTTATGCTCTGCCCTACAGTGTAGCTGCTATTAGGGCCTTATAAACCACTTCTTTCCCTTGGCATTTCTTACTTCCACCCAAACTGATTCTACATCTTGATGTTCTGAGTTAATGTCATTTCTCATTTCTATACAGATCTCATCCCTTATTAACAGAGCTACCCCACATCTTTTTCATTTCTTCCTATCCTTTTTAAATGTCAAATATCCTTGAGTATTCAGCTACCACCTTTGGTCACCTTGTAATTATGATTTGCAATGGCTATCATATCATATCAACTAATTTCTATTTAAGCTATCAATTCACTTATCTTGTTACAAATTCTGTATGCTTCAGATAAAGAAAATTTTTGTCTTGTTACAATTTTCTCTACTCTGACCCTATTTGCTGTAAATTTCATTACCTGCTTGCCTAATTAATGCACTAGAGTTCAACTCTTTAGTCTCACTGTCTCTCACTTCCTCTCACTGATCACTGCTTGGCCAGGAATTTCTGTTCCCACCGTAGCAAGACCTACAGCGGGAGATGCAGTGAACCACCCAAATCTTCATTGACTTTCAACAAAACCGGAAGATCCTGGTCCTTGTTTTGTAAAAGGCTATGGTAACACTTCTTTCTTCACTATGCTGAAATTATCTCCTAGCAATGTCTAGCTTAAGAATGTTGCCGAAGAAGTACTCTGTCAGGTTGGACTCCGTGGTACTTACTTCCCTGCCCTTGGCCCCCCACTTTGGATCATTATGCCTCCAGCTTTGATTGCTCCATGGCTGTTATATGGAGGCTGCCTCCATTAAGTAAAATGCCAGTTGTGTAGTACAACGGCCCCTAATTGCCCCTTTAATTATGCAAGTCAGGTGCAAGCCTCTGCTGAGTGGGCAGCCAATCCACATCCTGTTCCACTGCTAGCAAAATACCTCAGTGGTGGGATCACGTCAGGGAGACATCTTATGGTGCCCTGCTACTTTATTGGCTCCCAACCAGCTCAGTGACCAATTCAGGCCAATATATACTGTAATCTTTTATATCCACTTGAGCAAGTATCTGGTGTCTCAGTTTAATGTATTACCCAAAAGTCAGCACTTCTGATCCTGCAGTACCCCTTCAACATCACATTGAAGCGCCAGCCTTGATTATTTGCTCAAAACTCTGAGGGCTGAATTTTTTGTTTGGCAGGTGGGCATGCTGCTGACCCACTCAAGCATGAAAAGACATGCGCTGACGTCGGTCAAGCGTGCCAATGTCATTGTACACTCTCATGATATTTCATTAGGTGGGTGTACCATGGAGACGGAGGCGCACCCACCATTAATTAAGTGGCCAGCTAAGGCCCTTAGCACACCAAGTGTTTCCAAGTTTACGTAGCCCATGCGAATTTTCAGCTGTCACATGGGCAAAATGGGCAGGCGGGCAAGCTACAATTTGCAAAAGCTCATTCACGGGTTGGATAAGAAGGATCAGCAGCCTTGTCAATATGAGTTGTGAGGAGCTTTGGAGATCGTGTGCTGCTGGTTGAATTTGTGAACTGGACGGCTTCATCTCAGTTTAGAGCTGCATCCTGAGCATTTTTAGGCTTCATTTCAGGACTCATTGGTGTCTTCCAGGCCCCTGGAGAATTCAGACCATGTGGGCCCTTTCAGGTATCAGACCCTGGTAATAGGGATTGTGGCCTCCACTGGTGGCACCTCCTCTGAGGAGAAAGAGAGGGGCAGAAGGGAAAGGATGTCAGATGTCCCAATGCAGCTTCCAGGGGAGGGACCTATGGGAGGAGAGGCGCAGGCACAAGTGGGGCAGGGCCAGCTGGCAGTCCAAGGCACAAGGCGCCATAGAATATAGCACTATCCCGCTGCGAGGGTTTACAGGCGGTGATGCAGTTACCTCAATATGTCCGACATGCAATGCCAAAGTAGGTTCCATCTCTCAAGGGAGACAGTGACCTCCATTTTGCAGCTGATCGAGCCTGAGATCAGCTCTGACTGTGTGGGTGGACAACCCATGCCAGTGGCTGTAAAGGTCACAGCTGCCCTCAACTTCAATGCCTCCGGCTCTTTCCAGGGCTCAGTGGGGGATCCTTGTGGGATCTCCCAATCAGATGTCCACAAATGTGTCAAAATGGTGACAGACGCACTGTTCAGGTGTGCTTTGACTTTCATTCATTACCGTACAGACAAGGCTAGCTAGGCCGAGTGAGCCAGAGGCTTTGCAACGATTGCTTGGTAGCCCCGCGTCCAATGTGCCATCAGCTGCACACATGTTGCCATCAAGGCACCAGTAGGTCAGCTGTATGCCTTTGTCAAAAGGAAGGGATTCCTCTCCATGAAAGTGCAGATAGTGTGTGATCACAAGATGCTGATTCCGCAAGTCTGTGCAAGGTACCCTGGCAGCTCCCATGACACTTGCATCCTCAGAGACTCCCAGGTCCCGAGGCCCTCCAGTTCTCCAGCCCAACTGGACAGATGGCTGCTGGGTGACAAGGGATATCCATTGAAAAGGTGGCTCATGATGTCATTCCGCCACCAAAGAACAGAAGCTGAGCAGTGGTACAATAGGAGCCACGCCTCCACAAGGGCAGTGGTAGGGAGAACCATAGGTCTTCTCAAGATGTGCTTCCAATGCAGGACTTTTCAGGGGGTGCATTGCAATACCCCCCAGGACAGGTGTCACTGATATTGTTGCATGCTGCGCTCTCCACAATCTGGCACTGGCAAGGGCGGGACGCACTGGAGGAAGAGGATCTTGACGCAGCTGCACAGGCCACAGATGATGAGCCCAGTAGTGAGTCTGAGGATGAGCACGGTGAGTAGAACGCTGAGGGTGTGGACCCTGACTTGGGTAACCTCGTGGGAGACAGGGATACCCAGAACGCTTTGATCCAATGCTCCTTCAGCAAGCCTACCAAATGAGAACCAGCACCTTTAGGGAAAGGCACTGACATAGTGGTATTGTCTCTGATTAGTATTCTAGAGACAAGGGTAATGCTCTGGGGACCCAGGTTCAAATCTCACTAGGCTGAGGCTCATCAGTGCTCCAGCCCAACTGGATGGATGTCTGCTGGGTGATAAGGGGTATTAAAAAAGTGGCTCTAGATCCACAGCAATGTGGTTGACTCATAAATGCCCTCTGAAGATGGGAAATAAATGCTGGCCTAGCCAGTGATGCCCACATCCCATGAACAAATATAAAAAAAAAATCACACACGAGGGCTACAGGCTTCATACTTGATCCCGGAGAGGACCATTTCCTTGGCTACCAACATACACTCTGTGCCTGTGCAATAAAGTTTCAGGTGACACCTGTCCGTCATTACATAATAGCCTACCCTGCAACTACAGAACAAATGAAGCATAAAGAGGCCAATAGCACAAAATAAAACCTCATTTAATCATGCATTTGAAAAAGAGCTGAAAAGAACATAAACTGGTGTCCTTCATCACACCATTAAAAAATTTAAAGCAAAATGGGTGCTTAAGGTGCTTTGCATTTTCATTTGCGAGTGCTACCTCTAGGTGCTCCCTCCTCGCTGGCACCGGCATTGAAGACAGCCTGCTCACTCTGCTGTCCTGTTGGCCTTGATGACCTTGGTGATCATCCTCTGGCCCGTGGAGCCTGTGCTGGCCCTGCCTGGGAGGGAGCGGCCAGTTCCACAGCTGGCATCACCCCAGTCACCACAGCATCATCAGATGCCACAGTCACTGGCAGAGGGGCAGAGGAGCTGCTGGCATCTCCGGAGCGCCCTGAGAGGAGCCCGCAAAGATGACAGGCAGCTCGTGCGCCAATGTGAGGTCCTTTTGGACCTCCCTGCACACCATTGATGGACAGACACCTAGCTGGGAAACTTGGTGCCCAATCCATCTCCCACACTAACACTGACCACCTGAGGTCATTGTCCGTGTGGGCTTGCAGGTCCAAGCGCATCCCTGATTCTGCCCCTGGAGCAGCGTCTCCATGAGAGTTGCCACTCTGTCCATAGAGGAGGAAGTGTGCCCAGCCATGAGGGTCAATGCAGTGCTCATGCTCCACATAGGCACCTCAACAATGGAGACCATGGCATGCATTCCCTCATGTATCTCTGTCAGATCCTCCCACACACCCTGCTGGACTTCCAGCATCTGCTGCTTAATTGATGACTCCAGAGGCTCGTCTTCAGCCATCGACTGAGCATTGTCCTGGTCCCCAGTAGTCCTCCGTCTCCTGGCGCCCTGGGCACTCTCTGCTTCCGTCTGTACCTCAAGCGAGTGTGAAGTGACCTCACCAATGTACATCAAGGTACTAAACGCGATCTTTTGCCCACCGAGGTGCTGGTATCAGAGCTGGTGCTTGCTTGACAGAGAGGGTATGACACTGGTGCATGCTCAGCATGGTGGTCCTCCGAGGTCAGGGGTGGGCCTTCAGGCTCCTTATTGTGAGTGCCTGCTGGTGACCCTAAAAGGGAGAAGAAGAACATGTCATTATTTTAAGCCATGACACTGTCACTGTGTATGCCAGGCACCCTAATGAAACAGTTATCTGCATCATGGTGCCCTCGTCTCACATCAATATAATGGCTGCACTATCGACATCCTTACCTTGGTGCACTGCACTCTTGCCTTCATCTGAGGCCCCAACTTCACCGCAGCAGGTTGGTCAAGATGCACGTCACCTCTCCAGCCCCAGGGCCTCCTGCTAATAGCGCGTCAGGATTAGGTGTGGGGATCCCCTGTCAATCCATGACCTCTCGATATTGTTATGGGATGTCTTCTCCTGAAATGATAGGGGAGAATTGATTAGTCCACTCTCCACCTGCAGCGCCATTGCAGCCTGGCCAATCCCACCTGAGGAACACCTCACAGGGCTCTGCCGATTAGTGACCCTCAAGCTGCAAGGTACTCAGTCCATGGAGCCAGGGCTCACCTCCATGGCCAGCTCCTACCTCATTGACAGTTGTCACTCACATTCTAACACCCTTCAGACCCATACGGGGGGAGTGGGGGGTGGGTGGGGCGGGGGTTGTGGCCAATCTTTAACTATTTTGCGCACTGACCCATGCCAACATGGTACTCAGCTTTCCTGATCGCAGCAGATCATTGAAGTGCTTCTAGCACTGCACCCACGTGCACCTCACCACATTGTGGCTGCTGACCCTGGATGCCACCTCCTCCCAGGTCTTTTTGGTGAGGTGCGGGGGCCTCCTCCTCCCATCTCTGGGGACAAGGGTTTCCCTCTTGGCTGCAACCTCCTCCAGGAGGGCAGTGAGGCACTCATCCGAGAAACGCGGGGCCGAATGCCCTGCCGACCTGTCCTCCCGCCAGCCGTATCCAACCGCACAATCACTTCAGCGTCCTATCGTGGCAGCCTTCCAGGGGCTACCTGGGCTGCTTTTGAATCGGCCGCTGGGTCGCCATTGGACCCTGTGGACATCATGTCTCCCCACCACCCCCCACCACCGGCCCTTTCTTGGAGCTTTCCCAGCCCCCTTTCACGCTGGGTGTGCCTTAATTGTCCTGCTATGAAATGGCTGTGCCATGCCAATCGGGGGCGGCAGTCGGCTTCCGACCACCCTTTCCTGCCCCTGCCGAGCCTGCCTGCCAAGGGCAAAATTCTGGCCTGAGAGTGGAACTTGAATTCACACTTTTTGATTTATATGTGAGACCACTGCCGCTTAGCCAAAAATATATATGATGGATAACTTGATGTGCTTTATTGAAGCAATATGATTTAATAAATCTTTATGATAGCGATAGAAGTGAGATTTGGCTCATTAAGTCTCAATTTGACTCAGTTCATTTGGACCCTAACTGGTAGCTCAAAATTGGAACCCCAATGTTGTGAGGCATGATTTTTAAAAGACAGAGCTACAAAGCAGCCAAACCTATATTTACATATATAAATTATGTGCCATGTTGAAATTCATTACTTTGACCAAGATTCTGTTCCAGGGAAAATCTCATTCAGATAAAATGGAGGAATGATTTCTCAATGGGCCTGACCTGCTGTGATCTGATCCTTAAAGCAATTTTGCTCTGGTGTTTCAATTATTGTTGAAGTGTGTTTGCTTTTGGCTGTGAGCATTTATTGAGCATCTTCCCTATGTATTTATACTTATTTGTTCTGCAACACTTTCCTAAACTCTTATCAATTGGTCTTACATCAGGAATCCATGATACTACAGATTTCATTTGCAGAGGGAATATTTATATATTTATTTATTTATCTGTCTATTTATTTATTGATTGATTGTGTGCATAGTCACAGGACCAAGCAATAGTCTTATCAGTGTCTCGGTGGGGTCCTTTAAGCCACCTTCAGGTTTAGCCAGTGGACACTCCTCGACAATGTGAATAATTGTTTGGACTGCACTCCGGTTGCATCCTTGATGGTTTTGGTGATCCCACTGATGTTGGGAGGCACAGAGGTCTTGACAAGCTTGGAAATGGTTTATAGAGGCTCACTGTCGCTGTGGGAGATAAAAACCACGTGGACGAGCAGTGGGGTCTACGATGAGAGAGTGGTTTCTGGTAGATGTTTTCCTCTGCCAATCCTTCTGCCTTAGGTTCTCAGTTGTTACTTCTCAGCATGATAGGTTTAACCATATGGGGTGGTGTGAAGAAAGCCATAATGCTGGTTGGTTAGGGAGATAATTGAATGGGGCAGGCTTGGGATGGAGTAGACCTTGTCCGGTAGCTTGCCAGTTCCATTTAATCTCCTGATGTGAAGGGGCATTATGCAGGGGGCAATGGTGCTAAGGACAGGGAGCCTAGGGAGGTGAGTTGGTCGAAGAGTCCCTATGATGATGTGCATTGTTGTGCTAAGATGCACATCAATATGTTTGGTTTGGGCAGGCTGATATCTTATTAGTGCTCAGTATTCTGAAGTTGAGTACGTGAAGACAATGCTATCAGTCCTTTATTCCCTGCTACCTGATCAGCTGTTTCTAGGTGGTGCTTAAACGTTTTATCTAAAATCAGGAGCTACTCCTTGGGTTTTTGAAGTTCAGCAGTGGGTTGGGGAGTTGAAAAACCCTAAGTTATGATTGTCTCCAGTTTTGAGCCTGGACATAACTAATGCCATTTACAATTGAATCTTATTAATACTGTTGTTCCAGTAGGGAAAAAAAACTGTCAAGTGTAACATTTATTTAATAATAGCTTTGATCTGGATAAACTATGTAAATGAAAAAGAATAACCTGTATGGCATACTGCCCCAAGGATTAAAAAAAGACTTCCAGCTAAATTGGCTGCTAAATGGGCTGAAACATTTCTGGATCAGCAAGTGGGACTAATTAGGGCTTTTAATCTATGGAGTTCCTTTAAAATGGATGTCATGAATAAGGTACTTATAATGATGTCAAGCAGCAAGATGCTGCTAAAAGATGTATGGCAGGAAGAAAAGCATTTCCCAGACATCGGTGAAATCAAAATCAGGGGCATCAACCAGTACACAATTATAAGCTCAAAAGAAGGAATGCAAATGTCACTCCAGTTCATTTCTACCCAAAGGATTGAGG
This sequence comes from Carcharodon carcharias, assembly GCF_017639515.1. Taxonomy (NCBI): domain Eukaryota; kingdom Metazoa; phylum Chordata; class Chondrichthyes; order Lamniformes; family Lamnidae; genus Carcharodon; species Carcharodon carcharias. Next base: position 127,499,278 of record NC_054467.1, on the reverse strand, counting down.
CTGAATTAAAATATTTGTGCTCATGGCAATCTGAGCTTTAGGCTACAATAATGTATTTGACAGAGAATTGATTAGATGATTAAAAGACTTAACAGTTTTTCTATTGGAATGTAATAAGTGATAATAATCGATCTTCAAATAAAAGTGATTGGGTCACTGGAGTTGTAAACTCTCCACTAAAAATGCCATTTACACCTCTTACAGATTTCCAATGAAAATCAACTTACCTGAGCAGCATAAATGATATTTACTTTGAAAATAATTTGTAAAAACAATTAGAAATAATTATGGAGGCAGTAAACTGAGAAATGCTTTTCTTGGCATGGACTCTGGGCTAGAAACAATGAGACTTATGGCGGTCAAACCATTTCTAAAAAGTAAATCAGTCAATAACATCCAGTGTGATTAAATGCAGAAATCAGAAAGCTGTGGCTGGAGTTGCCCTGATCCTCCAAAAGCTTTGTTGTAATGATATTTAACCAAGACCCCCACCGTTGAAATAAATGGAATGGCATGAGGTTGCGGTATTCTGTGATAAGTACCCACCAAACTCACATCAAAAAGTTAAGGCTTGTCCATTCCAGTGTAAATACATTTTTCACGGCATGATTGTTCTTAATTACTGAAAAACAATCTCTTTGGCACTGAAAAATAACTTTGAAAACTGTGAAGTCTCATTCATTCAGATTTTTATTATTGTTGGAGATTTAAAAAATGTAATGGCCCAGATCTTCTGGTCTCCTTATGGTCATACACCGGAGGTTAACTGGGGGATACATTGGAGGGCCCCTCAGAAGTCCTAATGCAAGGACCCTGCAGGAATAGCCTGGGAAGTTTCAACTTCTGCTGGGCAATTCCCCTGTGGCTGGAACCCTCCTGAGTTCTAAGAATCCAAGAGTTTGGATGTTTTTGACTTACTTAATGGAATAGTTACCCAGGAAAAGTTCGAAGGATTAACACCAGTTCTAACTCCTGGGTAAACTATACAACTGACTTCCCAACTCCACACTGGACCCCTGACTAATACCCTTGACCCACTATCTACCCCCACCGACCACCCAACTAGCCCCCAACAGCCCCCGTCACGATCCCACTAAACCCACGACCCTTCGACTATTCCGTTGACCAGACTACCCCCCAAACACCCGATTAACCCCCCACCCCCTGACTACACATCACCCCCAACTACCCCCTGAGCACCTGCCTACCCTTCCCACTTCCATTCTACCCCCCCCGCCCCCAACTAGCCACTCTATCCCCTCCCCAAGAGATCCTACCCCATCACCCACCTACTTGCCACCCTACCCTTCACCCCCCAACCACCTGACACCATACCCCTCACCCAATTACCTGTCACTCTTCCTCCTCACCCACCTACCTGCCACCCTACCACCTCACCCACCCATCTGCTGCTCTACCCCCTCACCCATTCACCTTATGCACTGATCTCACTGTAGCAACTCAAAGTGGCTTTGGGACATTTAAACTTATCAGAATACGGCAGCTGGTGCTCTAAATAGGGGGCATGGCTTGGCTTCCCCCGATGCTCCTACACTACAAAGGAAGGACTCCAGGATGCCTTGTTCAGGTGGCTGAGCGAGGAATGTGGAGCTACATTGCGGGCCAAGTAAATTGAAGCGGAGTGGCAATCCAACACTGATTGCCACTCCTCAGAAAATGTGGCCCAATAAATTTATATCAAAACTTTTAAAAACTTTTGTTTCTATATCTTTCACCTCAGTCTCTTAATCCCATATTTCTTTCCGTATCTTTAATTTGTATTCTGTACGTGATTTTGCATTAAATTAAATATTCTAACTTATGCTTCCTGGTTCATATTCTGCCTGCCTCAGTGAGGATTGTTCAATCTGTTTGATTAAGAAGAAACATGATTGTTTTCCCTGCTCATACAGGTTGCACATTCTCATGCAGAGGGTGCTGCACCAGAGCAGCTTTCGCATTATCACAAGTTCCAGTACATAAGTCCATAGGAAAGTCTTTGAGCATGTGAAATAACCATTCATTCAGTGATGACCACAAAATCCAAGCCATTGTCATATGTAATGAAGGGCTAGATTTCGATCTCCCCCATCAGCTGATTTGAAAGGTGGTGGGGAGTGGTGGGGGAGTAAAATCTTTTGGGCCTATTGAAGCTTTTAAGTAACCACTTAAGTACCTCATCCCGCCATCACTGCTTTAGCTGGTGTTGGTCAAGGGTGGAGGCGATGTGCTTCGTGGGACCCCAGGGCACATGAAAGGCACAATCCCCTCCCCACTCTCCTCCCCACAAAGTTCATTCCCCTGCTTCAGCCTCCTCTGGCCTCTTGAACCCAGTCCTCTCCTCGCTGGAACAGCTTGGCAGGCATCTGTGTGACCCCCAACCCTGGAGATACCTATGCACCTCGAGATGATGGGGCTGCTTGTAGTCCTAGCAGTAGCTCTTGCTCCTGGGAGTGCTGTTAGAACTACAAAGCTGCCAGCCATTTGATTGGCCAGCAGCCCTCTGAGGCTGTACCTCTTACAGAGATGGGGTGGAAGTCTTGCCTTAAAGCAATTAAGACTCCTCCTAACATTAAATTGCTGTGGTCAATGGATGTCTCCCTCCCAACCTTTTACTAAGGGGTTGATGGGGACCACAGTGCCCCGTAAGATCTAACTTGAAGGCTGCAAAGCGTATGTGAAATTACTTCACAAGGCTACTAAGCCCGCTCAGTTCATTTATGTTATGCTTTTGTTCTGTCACAAAACATTCAACACATCCAGATATGCCATAATATACAAAATGTTTTGAGCATAAGACTTTGTATAGAGAAGGAGGTGCATATACCTCCTGTAAAACAATGGAACCTGCTTTTCATAGAATCGTAGAATGGTTGCAGCACAGACGGTGGCCTATCATGTCTGTCTCTTCTCTGCAAGACCAACTCATCTGGTCCCACTCCCAGTCCCCTTTGTCTCTTTTAGTAAAATATGTTCACTGTTTTAAAAATATCAATATTTTATTCATTTTCCATATAACTGAATGAAATAATGTTCCAGTTATGGGAAAATTATAACCCACTTACACCAAAAATCTAACTGATTTATTTAAATATTATATAAATTGCTTGCACTGCTTTAAAAACCAACAGCTTATCATAATATGTTTAATTTCCTTCTGAATTATTTCAGTTTTAAAAGCATTTGGGCTATTTCATTAAATAAGCAAGCCCAGCACTGCAATCACGTATTCAGTCAGTTTCAAACCTACACTCACAACCACATCCAGCCTATTAATTGTGATAGAATGTTTCTATATCTATATATACATATATTTCAATCAGTGTTAACATACAATTTCAAATTGAGCTGACTGTTTATTATAAGTGAATTTCATTTTGCAGCTTTTTTTACTTTGTTAAACTTTGTCAATAAGCTAAATGCTGATAAAGTAAAAGGTAGCAAATAAAAATCATTATTGAATGCTTCCATATAAAATTTGCCATGCATAAAGAAAATTTCATTATAGGCCTGTAAAGTACTTTGTATCTATTTATTTCCACACGTGTATTGACATTTTTATCATAAATTTATCTATAAAGGTGGCTCCATTTACCCCCTATTCCATCCCATAAGCAGTATTATGTACCTTGCTAGCCCTTTAGACACTTGGCTGTGGGTAAGAATTTTAGCCTGAAGCAGCCTGTGGGCTTAAGTGCTGCTGGGGAGTTAAAATGGGTAAAGAATGCATTTACATCTGGGTTTAACTCTGTTGCATTTGGATATTTGTACATACCTCCTTCCAGAGAGGTGAGATAGCAATTTAAATACGTCTGTCGCTTAATTCCAGCATTATTTCAACTTACATTCAAATTTAATGGCACATTCACAAGCCAGCTAAACTTTCTGAAACTTTTTATTGAAGCCAAGATGAGAACACAATGGCAATTCATGGGACACATTTTAAGTCATCCAAAAGCAGTAACAAATATTCAATGCTCACAACTGCTTTCTTACCTATCAGTGGAAAAAAGGTTTGTTGAGTGTCCTTGCAGTGGGAGGTTAGTTTCATACGATCAGAATACAGAACAGAAAATGGTTACTTCACACATTTATCCTACATTGGTTCTTTCAAAGAACAATACAGTTAGTTCCACTCCCCTGCTCTTTCCCCAAATCCCTGCAAATTCCTTTTTGAAGGCTACTATTGAATTTGTTTTCACATCCTATTGGGCAGAAAATCCTAACCGTTTGTTGTTGAAAAGAAGTTTTTCCTCATTTCACCTCTGATTCTTTTGCCAATCACCTTAAATCTATGCTCTCTGGTTATCAACCCTTCAGCCATTGGAAACAGTCTCTCTCTATTTCTGTATCTAGTTTTGTACTTTGGAGGGATTGAGACTTAGAATAGTAACATCATGGCTGCCTTAGATTGGACATCAGCTGAGGAACAAGATGACCATCAGCAGCAACATCAATCTGCTGGAGAGATGGCGGTTGTAGAGAAGACAGCAGGGACAAGGTGAGGAGATGGAGGCGGAGGAGGAAGAGGAGGAAGATGGTGGTGGCCCACATTGCAGCAAGTGATGCCATGGATTCTCCTATAGCTGAAAAGTTCAATTGAGCACCAATACTGGACCAATGTAACAATCACATCCAACAAACATTCTCATTTTACCCTGACACAAAGTAGGTCTCCTCATTAGTCTCTGTTAATGGTACACATTGGTACAAACTAGTTAAAAAAAGGGAATGACATCCTAAAAGCAGAATATAGGGAGTTAGGAAGTAAGTCGAAAAGTAGGACCTCAAAGGTAGTGATCTCAGGATTACTACCAGTGCCATGTGTTAGTCAGACTAAAAATAGCAGGATATATTGGATGAATACATGGCTGAAGAGATGGTGTGAGGAGAAGAGTTCCAGATTCCTGGGACATTGGGACCGGTTCTGGGGGAGGTGGGGCCAGGGCAAACCAGACGGGTTACACCTGGGCAGGACCGGGACTGGTGTCCTAGGGGGACTATTTGCTAGAGTGGTTGGAGAAGGTTTAAACTAAAATGGCAGGGGGATGGGAACCTATGCAAGGAGTCAGAAGAAGGAGAATCAAGGACAAGAACAAAAGACAGAAAGGGGAATAAGAAAAATGATAGACAGAGAGATCAAGGGCTAGAACCAAACAGGGCCTCAGTGAAAAATAGTAGGAATGGGACAAGTAATGTTAAAAAGACAAGCCTTAAGGCTTTGTGCCTTAACACGAGGAGCATTTGCAGTAAAGTGGATGAATTAACCATGCAAATGGATGTAAACAGGTATGATATAGTCGGGATTACGGAGACATGACTGCAAGGTGACCAGGGATGGGAACTGAACATCCAGGGGTATTCAGTATTTAGGTGGTGGAGTTGCATTGCTGGTTAAAGAGGAAATTAACGCAATAGTGAAGATAGATATTAGCTTCGATGATGTGGAATCTGTATGGGTAGAGCTGAGAAACACCAAGGGACAAAAAACATTAGTGGGGTTGTATATAAACCCCCAAACTGTAGTGATGATGTTGGGAACGACATGAAACAGGAAATTAGAGACACATGCAGTAAAGGGACATCTGTAATTATGGGTGACTTTAATCTGCATATAGATTGGGCAAATCAAATTAGTAACAATACTGTAGAGGAGGAATTCCTAGAATATATATGGGATGGTTTTCTGGACCAATGCATTGAGGAACCAACTAGAGAACAGGCCATCCTCGACTGGGTATTGTGTACTGAGAAAGGAATAATTGGCAATCTAGTTGTGTGAGGCCCCTTGGGGATAAGCAACCATAATATGATAGAATTCTTTATCAAGATGGAGAGTGACATAGTTGATTCTGAAACCAGGCTCCTGAATCTTGATAAAGGAAACTACGATGGTATGAGATTCGAGTTGGCAATGATGGATTGGGAAATGTTACTTAAAGGGATGACAGTGGATAGGCTATGGCAAACGTTCAAAGAGTGCAACAATTGTTTATTCCTGTCTGGCGCAAAAGTAAAATAGAAAAGGTGGCCAAACCATGGCTTACAAGGGAAATTAGAGATAGTATTAGATGCAAGGAAGAGGCATACAAATTGGCCAGAAAAAACAACAGACTTGAGGATTGGGAGCAGTTTAGAATTCAGCAAAGGAGGACCAGGGGCTTGATTAAGAAGGAGAAAATAGAGTACAAGTGTGAGCTTGCAGGGAACTTAACAACTGCCTGTAAAAGTTTCTACAGGTATATGAAGAGAAAAAGATTGGTGGTGAAGACAAATGTAGGTCCCTTACAGTCAGAAACAGGGGAATTTATAAAGGGGAACAAAGAAATGGCTGACCAACTAAATACATACTTTGGTTCTGTCTTCACAAAGGAGCACACAAATAACATACCAGAAATGTTGGAGAACATGGGGTTCAGTGAGAGGGAGCAACTGAAGGAAATCAGTATTGGTAGGGAAATGGTGTTGGAGAAATTGATGGGATTAAAGGCTGATAAATCCCCAGGGCTTGATAATCTACACTCCAGTGTGGTTAAGGAAGTGGCCCTAGAAATAGTGGATGCATTGGTGGTCATCTTCTGAGATTCTATAGACTCTGGAACAGTTCCTACAGATTGGAGAGTAGCTAATGTCACCCCACTATTTAAAAAGGGAGGTAGAGAGAAAACAGGGAATTATAGACCAGTCAGCCTGACGTCGGTAGTGGGGAAAATTCTAGAGTCCATTATAAAGGATTTAACAGCTGAGCACTTGGAAAACAGTAGCAGAATCAGACAGAGTCAGCATGGATCTACGAAAGAGAAATCATGCTTGACAAATCTACTGGAATTTTTCAAGGATGTAACTAGTAGAATTGTTGAGGGACAGCCAGTGAATGTCGTTTATTTGGACTTTCAGAAGGCTTCTGACAAAGTCCCACATAAGATTAAAGTGCATGGGATTGGGGATAATGTATTGAGATGGATAGAAAACTGATTGGCAGGCAGGAAATAAAGAGTAGGAATAAACGGGTCTTTTTCTGAATGGCAGGCAGTGACTATTTGGGTATTGCAGGGATCGGTGCTGGGACCCCAGCTATTCACAATATGTATTAATAACTTAGATGAGGGAACTAAATGTAATATCTCCAAATTTGCAGATGACGCAAAGCTGGGTGGGAGAGTGAACTGTGTGGAGGATGCAGAGATGCTTCAGTGTGATTTGGACAAGCTGAGTGAGTGGGCAAATGCATAGCAAATGCAATATAATGTGGATAAGTGTGAGGTTATCCACTTTGGTAGCGAAAACAGGAAGGCAGATTATTATCTGATTGGCTATAAATTGAGAGAGGGGAATGTTCAACGAGACCTAGGTCTCCTCGTACACCAGTCGCTGAAGGTAAGCATGCAAGTGCAGCAGGCAGTAAAGGCGGCAAATGGTATGTTGGCCTTCATAGCAAGAGGATTCGAGGAGCAGGGATGCCTTACTGCAATTATACAGGGCCTTGATGAGACCACACCTGGAATATTGTGTGCAGTTTTAGTCTCCTTATCTGAGGAAAGATGTTCTTGCTATATAGAGAGTGCAGCGAAGGTTTACCAGACTGATTCCTGGGATAGCGGAACTGACACATGAGGAGAGGTTCAGTTGGTTAGGATTATATTCGTTGGAGTTCAGAAGAATGAGGGGGGATCTCAAATAAACCTATAAAGTTCTAACAGGACTAGACAGGGTAGATGCAGGAAGGATGTTTCCGATGGTGGGGGAGTCCAGAACCAGAGGTCACAGTCTGAGGATACGGAATAGACCATTTAGGACTGAGATGAGGAGAAATTTTTTCACCCAGGGAGTCGTGAGCCTGTGGAATTCACTACCACAGAAAGTAGTTGAGGCCACAGCATTGTATGTTTTCAAAGAGGAGTTAGATATAGCTCTTGGGGTGAAAAGAATCAAAGGATATGGGGAGAAAGCGGGAGCAGGCTATTGAGTTGGATGATCAGCTATGAATTCGAAGGCCCGAATGACCTTCTCCTTTTTTATGTTTCTATGTTCCTATTCATGCTTCTCATTCATCAACAAGCAACTGGAAAGATGAGTTGGCATTCAGCAAGCAAGAACTTCCATGTCCTCTTTTGCCATCAACCTTCTCATAGCCCAGCCGAATTTCACTCCCACCACCCTGCTGGAGAGCAGCATGCTGCAGATGGTGCTGTAAGGCAAAGCCTAAGGTGTCTGTTATCCTATTTAAAGCACCAGACATGTTGGCATCCAGAGTCTGCAATGCTGCACTGCCTGATGCCTTTGTGGCAGCAGCATGTATCTTCCTCCCATTGCTGGGCAAAAGTACCTCACTGGCTCCCCACAGGCCCCAGCAGCATATCAACGGAGATATCATTAAAGTGTGTGCAACCTTTGACAATCCTGATGCCACCTTCTTTGATGGTTTCTCGGTTCCAAAACTCCCAATTCCTCCAAATTCCACATTTGTAAAGTCCCTTTAAAAACATCAGTTGCGATTGGATCATATGGATTCATATCACACCTGCTGCCATGCATTTTACTGGCAAACCCAGAAGTGATATTATATTGAATAGGCAGCAATAAAAGGCCACAGACAGCACCCTGAAATTCCTTCCAGGTTTGTCACACGATATCAGACTTCTCCACACCAAATATGCTTTGAAATTATCCCTGAGCTCTGGAGAGTAAATATGGCCTCTTACACGCATGCACTATATTTTGCCTCCGTTGCCCTGAGAATAATCTGCAGAAGGATGTGAAAATGGCTCGGATTTTGTAGCAGAAATAATGGACCGGAATGGTGGCAGGCAGCAACCCAACTCAATTAACTATTTTAATGAGACAGTGTGCCTCAGATTTTATCTCTGTTCCAGGTTTAACCATGACTGATCAAGTTTCCCAGACCTCGGGAAGCCCTGTAGCTAAAGGCAGGAGCGGTCTGCAGCATGTAAGGTGCAAGTGCCTCTTCAGCAGTTCTTGAGGGCCAGGAGGAGCAGGAGCATGTTACCTGATTCCCTCCTTATAATCAGACTTCCACCGCAACTATTAGAAACCTCCTCCACCCTGCAATTCAAACACCCGATGATTGGAAATCACCCCCCCCCCCCCACCACATCAATGTCAGCAACTCTGACCCACTCACTGATTCAACAAAGAACAAAGAACAAAGAAAAGTACAGCACAGGAACAGGCCCTTTGGCCCTCCAAACCTGCACCGATTATATTGCCTGTCAACTAAAACATTTTGCACTTCCGGGGTCCGTATCCCTCTATTCCCATCCTTTTCATGTATTTGTCAAGCTGCCTCTTAAACACCACTATCGTACCTGCTTCCACCACCTCCTCTGGCAGCGAATTCCAGACATTCACTATCCTCTGCGTAAAAAAAAACTTGCCCCCCCACATCTCCTCTATAGTTTTCTCCTCTCACATTAACTCTATGTCCCCTAGTAATTGACTCTTCCACCCTGGGAAAAAGCTTCTGACTATCTATTCTGTCCACGCTGCTCATAATTTTGTAAACTTCTATCAAGTCGCCCCTCAATCTCCATCGCTCTAGTGAGAACAATCCGAGTTTCTCCAACCCTGCCTCATAGCTAATAACCTCCAGATCAGGCAGCATTCTGGTAAACCTCCTCTGCACCCTCTCCAATGCCTCCATATCCTTCTGGTAATGTGGTGACCAGAACCGCATGCAATATTCCAAGTGTGGCCGAGCCAAGGTTCTATACAGCTGCAGCATGACTTCCCAGCTTTTATACTCAATACCCCTGCCAATGAAGGCAAGCATGCCATATGCCTTCCTGACTACCTTATTTACCTGCATTGCCACTTTCAGTGACCTGTGAACCTGTACACCCAGATCCCTCTGCCCGTCAATGCACTTAAGGGTTCTGCCATTTACTGTATAATTCCTGCCTGTATTAGACCTTCCAAAATGCATTACCTTGCATTTGTCTGGATTAAACTCCATCTGCCATTTCTCCGCCCAAGTCTCCAACCGATGTTTATCCCATTGTATCCTTTGACAATCCTCTTCACCATCTGCAACTCCTCCAACCTTGGTGTCGTCTGCAAACTTACTAATTAGCCCAGTTACATTTTCCTCCAAATCATTTATATATACCACAAACAGCAAAGGTCCCAGCACTGATCCCTGCAGAACTCCACTAGTCACAGCTCTCCATTCAGAAAAGCACCCTTCCACTGCTACCCTCTGTCTTCTATGACCAAGCCAATTCTGTATCCATCCTGCCAGCTCACCTCTGATTCCATGCGACTTTATCTTCTGTACCAGTCTGCCATGAGGATCCTTGTCAAAGGCCTTACTGAAATCCATGTATATAACATCCACTGCCCTTCCATCATCGCTCATCTTTGTCACTTCCTCGAAAAACTCGATCAAGTTAATGAGTCACGACCTCCCATTCACAAAACCATGCTGCCTCTCACTAATATGCCCATTTGCTTCCAAATAGTAGTAAATCCTGTCACGAAGAATCTTCACTAATAATTTCCCTACCACTGACATAAGGCTCACCGGCCTGTAGTTTCCTGGATTATCCCTGCTACCCTTCTTAAACAATGTAACAACATTGGCCATTCTCCAGTCCTCTGGGACCTCACCCGTAGCCAGTGAGGATACAATGATTTCTGTCAAGGCTCCAGCAATCTCCTTCCTTGCCTCCCTCAGTACTCTGGGGTAGATCCCATCTGGCCCTGGAAACTTATCCACCTTAATATTCTTCAAGATGCCTAACACCTCCTCTTTATTGATCTCAACATGATCCAGGCTATTTACACACTCTTCCCAACACAAATCAACCGCTAAGTCCTTCTCTTTGGTGAATACTGATGAGAAGTATTCATTTAGTATTTCTCCGATTTTTTCTGGATCCACACACGGATTCCCACCTTTGTCCCTGAGTGGGCCTATCCTTGCCCTGGCTACCCTCTTGCTTTTTACATATGTATAAAAGGCCTTGGGATTTTCCTTAATCCTGGTTGCCTGTGGCTTTTCATGACCCCTTTTAGCCCTCCTGACTCCTTGCTTAAGTTTCTTCCTACTTTCTTTGTATTCTCTATGGGCTTCATCTGTTCCCAGCCTTCTAGCCCTTATGAATGCTTCCCTTTTCTTTTTGACTAATCTCATTATCCAAGGCTCCTGAAACTTGCCATGCTTATCCTTCATCCTAGCAGGAACATGCTTGTCCTGAATTCTTATTAACTGACATTTGAAAGCCCCCCACATGTCAGTTGTTGATTTGCCCTCAAACATCCGCCTCCAGTCTAGACTCCTCAGTTCCTGCCTAATATTGTTATAATTAGCCTTCCCCCAATTAAGCACCTTAAACTGAGGACTCCAGTTATCCTTACCCATTAGTTTCTTGAAACTTACTGAATTATGGTCACTTTTCCCGAAATGCTCTCCTACAGAAACTTCGACCACCTGGCCAGGTTCATTCCCTAATACCAGGTCTAGTATTGCCCCTTCCCTAGTTGGACTATCTACATATTGTCTCAGGAAGCCCTCCTGGACGCACCTTACAAATTCTGCACCATCCAAACCCCTAGCACTAAGTGATTCCCAGTCAATATAGGGAAAGTTAAAATCACCCACTACAACATCCCTATTGCTTTTACATCTTTCCAAAATCTGCCTACATAACTTTTCCTCAATCTCCCACCGGCAATTGGGAGGCCTATAGTAAACCCCCAACATTGTGACTGCACCCTTCCTATTCAGGATCTCTACCCATATTGCCTTGCTGCATGAGCCCAATGAGGTGTCCTCCTGTCGTACAGCTGTGATATTCCCCTTAACCAGCAGTGCAACTCCCCCACCACTTCTACATCCCTCTCCATCCTGCCTGAAACATCTAAATCCTGGAACGTTTATCTCCTCCAATCCTGTCCATCCTTCAACCAAGTCTCTGTAATAGCAATTACCTCATAGTCCCAAGTACTAATCCAAGCTCTAAGCTCATCTACCTTGCCTGTTACACTTCTCGCATTGAAACAAATGCATTTCAGACCCCCAGTCCCACTGTGGTCAGTAATTTCTCCCTGCCTACCCTTCCTCTTAGCCCTACTGGCCTTATTCACTGGTTCCCAGTCCTTTATTTCACCTGCTGACCTACTGCTCTGATTCCCACCCCCCTGCCATACTAGTTTAAACACTCCCGAGTGACACTAGCAAACTTTGCAGCCAGGATATTGGTGCCCCTCCAGTTTAGATGCAACCACTCCTTCTTGTACAGATCCCACCTGCCCCAGAAGATATCCCACTGATCCAGATATCAGAAACCGCCCCCCCCCCGCCTACACCATCTGTTCAGCCACATGTTCAGCTGCACTATCTTCTTATTTCTAGCCTTACTGGCACATGGCACAGGGAGTAATCCTGAGATTCCTCTGTGATTATTGATTGCTCCACACACAATCATCAACATGCCCTGTCCAATAATCAAACCACTGCCCCTCACCCCTGCAATAACTAATCACCCGCCCCATCATTGGACCGAGTCCACAATCATCAAGCCTCTCTTTCTGCATCTGATATGCCTCTGACTGCTCTTGATTGTGACTCTCCCACCATTGAACTTATAAATCATGTTGTATCCACAATCCATCTCGTCATCTCATTCCCGAATTGTTGGAAAGTTACCTGCTCCTGGACCTAAGCTTCCAGCACTTTCCATTCAACAGCGAGCCAAGGCTTGTTAATCTGGTTTGTTTCTGGACAGGGATCCTATTGACTACAGGAATAAAACTGGATGGAACACCCAGAATCAACCTAGGCAGCGTAAACAACAATGGCAAAAGAGGCCATGTAGACCCTGCAAAGCCCTCCTCACTAACATCTATGGGCTTGAGCCAAAGTTGGGAGAGCTGTCTTACAGACTAGTCAATCAACAGCCTGACATAGTCATCCTCACAGAATCATACCTTACAGATAATGTCCCATACACCATCATCACCAACCCTGGGTATGTCCTGTCCCACCGGACAGACCCAGCAGAGATGGTGGCACAGTGGTATACAGTTGGGAGGGAGTTGTTCTGCGAGTTATCAACATTGGCTCTGGACCTCATGAATTCTCATGGCATCAGGTCAAACATGGGCAAGGAAATGTCATGCAGATTACCTCTAACCACCACTCTTCAAATGATGAATCAATGCTCCTCCATGTTGAACACCACTGGTAGGAAGCACTGAGGGTGACAAGGGCACAGAATGTACCTTGGGTGCAGGACTTCAATGCCTATCACCAAGACTGGCTTGGTAGCACCACCACAGACCGAGCTGGCTGAGTCCTAAAGGACATAGCTGCTGAACTGAGTCTGTGACAAGTGGTGAGGGAACCAACAGGAGGTAAAACCTACATGACTTCATCCTCACCAATCTACCTGTCATAGGTGCATTTGTCTATGATGGCACTGGTAGGAGTGACCACTGCACCGTCCTCGTGGAGATGAGGTTCCATCTTCACAATGAGGATATACTCCTTCGTGTTGTGTGGCACTACTGCCATTGTAACTAGAATAGATTTTGATCAGTTCTAGCAACACAAAACTGGGCATCCATGAAGCACTGTGGGCCATCAACAGCACCAGAATTGTGTACAATTACAATCTGTAACCTCATGGCCCAGCATATCCTCCACTCTACCATTACCATCAAGCCAGGGGATCAATCCTAGTTTAATGAAGAGTGCAGGACAGCATGCCAGGAGCAGCACCACACATAACTAAAAATGAGTTGTCATCCTGGTGAAGCTACAACTCAGGATTACTTGCATGCCAAACAGTAAAATAAGTATGTGATAGACAGAGCTAAACAATCCCACAACCAATGGATCAGATTTAAGCTCTGCAGTTCTGTCACATCCAGCCATGAAATGTGCTGGACAATTAAACAACTCACTGGAGGAGGATGCTCCACAAATATCCCCATCCTCAATAATGGGGGAGCCCAGCACATCAATGCAAAAGACAAGGCTGAAGCATTTACAACAATCTTCAAACATAAGTGCTGAGTGGATGATCCATCTCCTTCGGAGCTCCCCAGCATCATAGATGCCAGTCTTCAGCCAATTTGATTCACTCCACGTGATATCAAGAAACAGCTAAAGGCACTGAATACTGCAAAAGCTATGGGCCCTGACAACATTCCTGCAATAGTACTGAGGACTTCTGCTCCAGGATTAGCTGCGCCCATAGCCAAGCTGTTCCAGTACAGCTACAACGCTAGCGTCTATTTGTCAATGTGGAGAACTGCCTAAGTATGTCCTGTCCACAAAAAGCAGGAAAAATCCAACCCAGCCAATTATCGTCCCATCAGCGTACTCTTGATCATCAATAAAGTGATGGAAGGGTTCGATGACAGTGCTATCAAGGGGTACATACCCTGAAACAACCTCCTCAATGAAGGGAATGTACTCAGAAACAGCCCACTCAGTTTGGGTTCCACCAGGGTCACTCGGCTCCTGAGTCAAAAGGTGGACAAAAGAGCTGAAATCAAGAGGTGAAGTAAGAGTGACTGCCCTTGACATCAAGGCTTCATTTGATGGAGTTTGGTGGCAAGGAGCCCCAGCAAATCTGGAGTCAATGGGTATCAGAGGGGAAAAAAATTCACTGGTACAAGTCATACCTAGCACCAAGGAAGATGGCTGTGGTTGTTGAAGGTCAATCATCTCAGTTCCAGGACATCACTGCAGGAGTTCCTCAGGGTAGTGTGCTAGGCCCAACCATCTTCAGCTGCTTCATCAATGACCTTTCCTCCAACATAAGGTCAGAAGTGGGGATATTCGCTGATCATTGCACAATGTTCAGCACCATTCGTAACTCCTCACATACTGAAGCAGTCCATGTCCAAATGCAGCAAAACCTGAACAATGTCCAGACTTGGGCTAACAAGTGGCAAGTAACATTCACACTGCACAAGTGCCAGGGAAGGACCATCTCCAACAAGAGAGAACCTAACCATCTTCCCTTGATGTTCAATGGCATTACCCCCACTATCAAAAACCTGGGGGTTACCATTGACCAGAAAATGAACTGGACCGGCCATAGAAATACCATAGCTACAAGAGCAGGTCAGAGGCTAGGAATCCCATGGTGAGTAACTCACCTTCTTAATCCCCAAAGCCTGTCAACCATCTACAAGGCACAAGTCAGGAGTGTGATGGAATATTCTCCACTTGGCTGGATGCGTCCAACTCCAACAACACTCAAGAAGCTTGACACCATCCAAGACAAAACAACTTGCTTGATTGGCACTCCATCCACAAACATTCATTCCCTCCACCACTGATGCACAGTGGCAGCAGTGTGTACCATCTCTAAAATGCACTGCAGAAACTCACCAAGTCTCCTTAGACAGCACCTTCCAGACCCGTGACCTCTACCACCTAGATGACAAGGGCAGCAGATGCATCGGAACAGTCTTTGTGGAGTCAGGAGTTGACTTACTCTGCACAGAATTCCCAGCTTCTGACCTGGTCTTGTAGCCATGGTATTTATATGGCTGGTCCTGTTCAGTTTCTGGTCAGTGGTAACCCCAGGATGTTGATAGTGGGGGAGTTGGTGATGATAATGCCATTGAATGTCAAGGGAGATGGCCAGATTCTCTCTTATTGAAGATGGTCATTGGCTGGCATAGGAATACCACCTACAAGTCCCCCTCCAAGCCATGCACTATCCTGACTTGGAACTATGTCGCCATTCCTTCACTGCCATTGGGTCAAAATCCTGGAACTCCCTCCTTAACAGAACTGTGGGTGTTCCTACAATGCATGGACTACAGCATTTCAAGAAGGTAGCTCACCGCCACCTTTTCAAGGGCAATTCAGGATGGCCTAGCCAACGATACCCACGTCCCATGAAAGAATATTTTTTTAGGAAAACAGACACCTTGTGGATTTAAAACCTTTGGTTTTTCAACTAGAGCTCCTTTCTCTGCTTGGAAATCCCACCCCTGTAAAGATTGCGGCCTATGCATCTAAGCATGGATTCTTCAATCCAACTGATTAAGGAGACACACCATTGCCTGTCCTGTTCACACAGATCCACGTCCCCATTGAAGGGAACTATTCTACTCTGGCTCTCTAATGACCATTAGCTCCAGTACAAAAACCCTAAAATGTTTGTAGACAAGTGTAATTGAGCGGTTAGTGACATTTACTCAGTTCACTGCTGGCCACAAATCCTGGACCTATATGAGTATACATAGGTTTCAGAGTGAAGTGGACTGCAAGGACTAAATGGCCATTTCCCACTCAAGAGTTTTCTTTCTCTTAACATTTGTATTTTTTTCTCATTTGTGCTCCAGTGATTACAATTATCAGGAGAATCACTTGTGAAGCCAATGTCTGAATGTTCCTTTAAAGTCACCTACACCCTTCAGGTTACTCTGTTGCTTTTTTATATCCTTAGACTTGCCCCATTTGTCTCCACATTGCATCCATGTGTCTGTGTGAAATTGGGTAGAGGGGGGAAAGAAAAAAGAGTGCTGTGGAAACAAGTATTATTATGAGGCTATAGAAGAGATACAAAAGCCAGCAAAGGGAAGAAATAAGAGAAAATAAGTAGGTGAAGAAAAATGAAGGGAGGAGCACTTGGAGAGAAAACTGTAGCTATGAAGGATAAATTAGGGAAGAAAGGTCAATAAAAAGAAAAACAGAGCATAAGCAGTGTACTCATGTACAAGAGACCATGAAAGAAAACAACTTTTCAATCCTTATCATTGGCCCAGGGTAGGCAAAAAGGAAGACTGTAAGCCACAGAGATGAAGCTGATATGCAAGAAGAGGGAGAAATGCATTGGAAGCAGTTCAGAGAAGGTTTACTAGACTAATACCAGGAATAGGTGGATTATCTTATGAGGAAAGGTTGGACAGGCTGGACTTGTATCCACTGGAGTTTAGAAGAGTAAGAGGTGACTTGATCAAAACATTTAAGATCCTGGGTGTTCTTGAAAGTGTGGATGTGGAGGGGATGTTTCCTCTTGTGGGAGAATCTAGAACTAGGGGTTACAGTTTAAAAAAAACGGGTCATTCATTTAAGACAGAGGTGAGAATTTTTTTCTCCTGGGAGGTTATGAGTCTTTGGAACTCTCTTCCTCAAAAGACAGTGGAAGCAGAGTCTTTCAATATTTTTAAGGCAGAGCCAGATAGATTCTTGATTAATAAGGAGGTGAAAGGCTATTGAGGTTACAATGAGATCAACTATGATCTTATTGAATGGCGGAGTAGGCTTGAAGGGCCGAGTGGCCTGCTCCTGATCCTAGTTCGTATGTACATTCATAACTCCTGAAGGAGCGAGGAAGAGGATAAAAGGGAGACAC
This sequence comes from Carcharodon carcharias, assembly GCF_017639515.1. Taxonomy (NCBI): domain Eukaryota; kingdom Metazoa; phylum Chordata; class Chondrichthyes; order Lamniformes; family Lamnidae; genus Carcharodon; species Carcharodon carcharias. Next base: position 127,481,933 of record NC_054467.1, on the reverse strand, counting down.
CTTTGATCCAGTTGAGTGAGGAATTCAGAGAGGTATCGAAACACAGGGTGATACCCGTTTAAGGAGCAAAGACAGCTAGAGAGGGAGAATCACATCTTTAATGGGCAAGTGTGGGAGAAAAAGGTCCTTTTGAGCACGTGCATGATAAAAGCTAAAGGGACGTCATGTTGTGGAATATGAAGAGAGAGAACTTGCTGACTGTGGGAGGAAAGCCTTGACACTATTGTGAGTTTAAGAAAATATATTTAGGCTAGCATTATCATACAGTCAAGTTCACTTCTGCAGTGGAAAGGATATGATCTTGTTGGTCAAAGTACTGTCAACATCTTACATGTGGGTAAGATTTGGTCTAAAATTATTTTAAAATAGGAAGTAACTAGGCTCAATTTGCATGACCTGAACCTGTACTATGGTTATAAATTCCATTTGTTTCAAAATTGTGCTTGGGAAATTATGGAAATTGAAGAGTTCAAAAAAGTCCTCCCTCATCCATCTATCTAATGTGACTTACAGTGACCTTAAGTACCAAATCTTCCAAAGGAGAGGTCAAAACTTGATTGAGTTAAATACGTTTTGGCACATTTCAGGTGGATCTGTAAGAAAGCTCTTCCCTTTCTGCCAGTCATAAGTCATAACCCAATTCGAAGAAATAGCTATGTTGAAAGGATTATCTAAAATGTTTTTTTCTTGATAAAAGCAGATTCATTTCAGAGAAGTCCAATAAGAAAGTAAAAAAAATCCCAACTTCACATTATATGCATGAATTCATAATTTATGAGTGGGAGAATGTAACTCGGAGAGTTTTATATTGTATGTGCATTAAGGCAGTGAAGCTGACATTGGGATATCATATGCGTAGTTTGGTAGTGAAATTGTTAATTCATTCTGAAGCCAGCTGGTGAAGTCAGAAACCAAACACCAATCTTTTAATTAATTCTAGATTTGTTACAGAACGTAACATTACAAATATCTGCCTCCTCCCTAATCAACATATATGGCCGAATTTTCACCTTGGAGGTGTGTAGCTTAATTGGGACATTTCCTGACTTTGTGCATATGCTTCGGGAAAAATTGCCCTGAATGGCATGATTTTTGTTCCGGGGCTGGGGAACAGAGGGGTACATGTGTGGGATAGAGTTGAGCCTGCAGCCCCTGGATACAGGTCGGAGGTGGATGCAGGGGCTGCCAAGTGCAGAGCAAGTTGGTTGAAAGCCCCACCTTGACTCCCTTGGACTTTATCCTAGTTGTGTTGGTAAATATTTTCCCCAGACATTCTTGGGATTCATTCGGATTTTATTGTTACTCCAATCCAGTCATTGGTTGTGATGTGCAGATCTGCTAAAAGTGCCTTCATCATCATTCTTTCTACCTGTAACTTTTTCCATTTGCTAATGCCTGTACCCTGTATCTGAATGATCTCCAAAGGCTGCAATCATTGAGTCCTCCATCCTTTGGTGACACTGCAAAATATCCCATTTGTACCATCATGGTGGCTGGAAAGAACTGATCCCCAAGGGATCTTTTTAAAGCATCAGGCATTTGATCTTAAAGGGTGACTTTTTCTGAGAACCTAATGCTAGTTAGGGAGTCTATCCATGTGCAATACCTTAGCACATTCCAGCAATTTGAATGCGAACATTGAACAAGGAATTTCCTAATTGAATTTCTGCCATTTTTATACAGTCTGCTAAAATCTATGAGATATCCATCCATGGAATAACCATCCATCGTTCAAAATCTATCAAAATCTTATCATGCCTCATAGGCATTTAAAAGATCACCTTTCGTGTAAATCCCATCCATGAAACTTAATAGAAAATCCAAATCTTCATTGTTATGCAACTATCAGATCTCCAGCTCACACAATACTTTTCTGCTCTATCTGTAGATCCTTAACCTTAATAATACAATGAACATACCATTAAAAGAAAGATATACGTGTTTGTTGACTTTCAGACTTCTTGGAGGGAAATTTCCCTGGTGGAACGTGTGGGTTTGGTTGCAGGTGGAGTGGACTAAATTCATAAAAAAGCAAGTGCATCAAGAAGTCAATCTGCTAAATTTCACAGCTCACGGATTCACAGAACTGTTACGACACAGAAAGAGGTCATTTGGCCCAGCATGTCTGCACCAAATGAGCATTACTACTAGTGCCATTCTTCTGCCTTTTCCCCATGATGTCGCACATTGTTTCCATTCAAGTAATCATCCATTTCCCTCCTGAATGCCTCGATTGAACCTACCTCCACCATACTTCCAGACAGTGTATTCTAGACTTGAAACACTCGCTGAGTGGAAAAGTATTTTCTCACGTCACATTTGCTTCTTTTGCAAATCACTTTAAATCTGTGCCCCCTTGTTCTTGATCCTTTTACAAGCAGGAACAATTTCTCCCTATCATGATTTTGAACACCTCTATCAAATCTCCTCTTAGCCTTCTCCTCTCCAATCTATCTTTATAACTGATGTTTCTCTTCCCTATTAACCCTGGTTGGAGTCTGGAATACACTGTCTGGAAGTGTGGTGGAGGCAGGTTCAACTGAAGCATTCAAGAGGGAATTAGATGATTACTTGAATAGAAACAATGTGTGACAGTATGGGGAAAAAGCAGGAGAATGGTGCTAAGTCATAATGCTCATCTGGAGAGTCGATGCAGACCTAATGGGCCAAATGGCTTCCTTGTGTCGTAAAAGTACTGTGGTTGAGTTCAACCCCTCTGTGAGAGGAAGATTGATTATTAACAAATGGTAATCACTCAACTGGAATGAAATTTCAACACACTTTTATGTTTAATGTTGTATCCATGAGTTTTTGAAACTAGCCTTTGAAAGCAAGGCAAGAATACACAAGCAATTGAGACGGTTGATTAAAACTCATGGAAATACAACAACGAAAGTTATGTATTCAGAGCTGCTTTCTTTCTTGCCAGTGGGAAAGGGTTTGTTCACAAAACTTTTCTGAGGGTTTACTTTGTACACTTTGGAGCTTTTCTGATTCATATCAGGATGGATACCACTTTAGCTACCACAGGCAGAATCTGGATTGAGGAGCAATATGATCAGCAACAGTACCAGCAGCAACAGTACCAGCAGCAAGCTACTACTGAAAGACTGCGGCTGAACATCAGGGAGGGGAGTAGCTGAAGGGTGCAATGGGCAGGATGCACTCCCCATGTATAGGCTGTACAAGAAGGGGCTGTGTTTCCTTGACAGACCCTGTATCAGTGTTTCAGGAGTTCAGGTTGACACATCAGGTGGTGTTAAACATCTACAGCCTCCTAGGAGAAGACTTGCTCCCTGCTAGACAAGGTGGGTACCTGTAACCAGTGTCTGTCAACATTTTTGTCTTCAGGCTCTTACGTGGCTCTGCCAGGGATATATTCAGAATTTTCCATTTGGTGGCCTACTAATGCATGAGATGTGTGACTGATGGTTTGTTTTTCCGGACTGGCAATCACGTGAGCTTCACCAGTGACGGCACCAGTCCAAATAAATGACACTGCGTTTACATCTCTTATTTTGTTTCCAGGACAGCGGTTGGCCAATCTGATATCACACCATTTACATTATAGTCAACAGTTAAAATAACCCTGAGTTGTTCTCCTGCCTTGTGCAGCTAAACATTGAGAATGGAGTTCTGCCTTGTCACCCCAACATTGACCTTGGCAGGCTAATTCCTGCATACATTTTTAGATAAATTAATACACAAGATTTACTGTTCTCCACATTTGTCATTATTGATATTGGTAATAATTCAGCAAATGTGATATGTGGTACAACTGCCAAGTTATGTGAAAGCTCCAAATTTTAATAATATTTTGTGATGAATGGACTAAAACTACAGTAAGATATAAATTACACTTCGATATAAGATTTCCCTGTTTCCATATGTGAAATCAAGTATATAAATTTGAGGAGATAGAAAATATTGGGCAGTATTTAATGTGGCCTCTAAGAGCAGAAAATGTGGCAGGTGGGGAAATGTAATTAGACTCGAGTTGAAATTTCGGTTTACTAACATCAGATTGACTTTGTGAGATAAAGTTGGCAGCGTGTCAGTGGCGAGGAGGCAGGAGCCTATTACATACCTGTAATAACTTGACATATCAGTCAGGTTTCAACAAGAAATAGATAAATTTATTACAGAGAGCTTTTCAGATGCTACGTGCTTGAACAGGATCCTCGACAGGAAGCCCTGCACTGCACCACCACCCCCCCCTCACCCTATCCCCAAGCCCCCCCTCCCCTCCCCACCCCTGGATTACCTGCACTAAGGGCACAATGGTCAGAGCCTCCAAGAACGTCACATGGCCCTGATAGACAATAGGAGACCATGAATGCTCATTCAATGGAAACTTCACCAAATTAAGTCCTACCTTCAAGATTAAGCCAGCAGTGCACGTCGAACTCCTGCCTTCTGTTCCCTGACAGCTTAAAGGTGGCATGCATCAGGTAAAGTGTTCAATATTTGGATTTAAGATGAGATTTGTCTTTGTCTAACTCAGCAGCACAGAGAACACAGAGAAGTGGACCTGCGGAAGCTGGATGATTCAGTAGTGGCAAGGGAGGGAGAAAGAGGGGAGGGAGAAGGTGTGGTGGTCGGGTTCTTAAACGATGCAGTGGTTGGGCTAGCAATAAGGTGATGCTAGAACCGGGTCTTAAAACAACAGCACAGCAAGACAGTGGCAGCTTTGGGGGCGGGGAGAAGAGTTGTCTGAAGGGAGGAAGGCTCTGGCCTAGAGGGTAGGGTCTGTCATAGCAGCAGACTCACTCTGTGTGTCCAAGGAAGGCAGCTGTAGGGGTGGTGGTGGTGCAGTGGTATTGCCACTCGACTGGTAATCCAGAGACCCAGGGTAATGCTCTGGGGACCTGGGTTTGAATCCCACCACGGCTGATTTGAATTCAATAAAAAAACAAAAAATATCTGGAATTAAACATCTAATGGTGACTGTGGAACCATTGTTGTAAAAACCCATCTGGTTCACTAATGCTCTTTAGGGAAGGGAATCTGCTGTCCTTACCTGGTCTGGGTCACATGTGACTCCAGATCTACAGCAATGTGAAAGAGCCTAATAAGCCACCCAATTTTACCAAACCGCTAAAAAATCAATAAAAAGGGGTGAAAACAGGCAGACCACCCACTGACAAACTCAGCACCGGAAATAACGATGGCAAACCCAGCACTGTTGACACTGCAAAGTCTTCCTTATTAACACCTGGGGGCTAGTGCCAAAATTGGGAGAGCTGTCTCACTGACTAACCAAGCAACAGCCTAGCATAGTCATTCTTATGGAATCATACCTCACATAAAATGTCCCAGACTGCACCATTGCTATCCCTGGGTATGCCCTGTCACACCGGCAAATCAGATAATGTCCCAGATATCACCATCACCATCTCAGAGTTGGCGGCACATTGGAGGTAGTTCTCAACATTGACTCCAGCCCCCATGAAGTGTCATGGTATCAAGTTAAACAGGGGCAAGGAAACCTCCTGCTGATTACCACACCCCCTGCCCCCACCTCCACCACCATAGCTGATGAATCAGTACTTCTCCGTGTTGAGCAACACATGAAGGAAGCACTGAGGGTGCCAAGGACGCTGAATGTACTCTGGGTAGAGCCTTCAATATCCATCACCAAAAGTGGCTTGATAGCACAATCACAAATAAAGCTGGCCAATCCCTAAAGGACACAGTTGCTAGGCTGAGTCCGTGACAGGTGGTGAGAGAATGAATAAGAGGGGAAAAGGTACCTGATCATATCTTCACCAACCTGCCTGCCACAGATGCATCTGTCCATGACAGTATCGGTACAAGTGACAACCATAGAGTCCTTGTGGAAATGAAGTCCCATCCTCACACTGAGGATACGTTCTATCGTGTTGTGTGGTACTACAACCATGCTAAATGGAATAGATTTCAAACAGATCTAGTAACTGAAGACTGGGCATCCGTGATGTGCTTTGGGCTATCAGCAGCAGAATTGTACTCGAACAGAACCTGTAACCTCATGGCCTAGCATATCCCCCACTCTACCATCACCTTAAAGCCAGGAGATCAACGCTGATTCAATGAAGATTGCAGGAGGGGCTGCTAGGAGCAGCACCAGGCAAACCTAAAAATGAGGTTCCAACCTGGTGAAACTATAACACAGGACTATTTGCATGCCAAACAGCATAAGCAGCAAGGGATAGACAGAGCTAAGCAATTTCACAACCAGCGGAGCAGATCTAAGCTCTGCTGAATTGCTACATCGACTCATGAATGGTGGTGGAGAATTAAAAAACTCACTGGAGGAGGATACTCCACAGATATCCCCATCCTCAATGATGGAGGAGCCCAGCACATCAGTGTAAAAGATAAGGCTAAAACATTTGCTACAATCTTCAGCCAGAAGTGCCGAGTGGATGATCCATCTCGGTCCCCTCCAGAATTCCCCAGCATCACAGGTGCCAGTTTTCAACCAATGTGCTTCACTCCACATGATATCAATAAATGGGTGAAAACACTGGATAGTGCAAAGGCTATGGGCCCTGACAATAATCCAGCAATAGTACTGAACACCTGTGTCCCAGAACTTGCCGCACCCCTAGCCAAGCTGTTCCAGTGCAGCTGCAACACTGACATCTACCCAGCTATGTGGAACATTGCCCAGATATGTCCTGTGCACAAAAGCCAGGGCAAATCCAACCTGGCCAGTTCCCACCCCATCAGTCTACTCTCAATCTTCAGTAAAGTGATGGAACAGTTCATCAACAGTGCTGTCAAGAACCACTTGCTTAGCAATAACCTTCTCACTGACACCCCATTTGGTTTCCGCCAGGGCCACTCAGCTCTTAACCTCATTACAGCCTTGGTTCAAAAATGGACAAATGAACTGAACTCCAGAGGTGAGATGAGAGTGACTGCCCTTGACATCAAGGTAGCTTTTGACCGAGTGTAGCATCAAGGAACCCTAGCAAAACTGGAGTCAATGGGAATCAGGGAGAAAACTCTCCATTGGTTGGAGTCATACCCAGCAAAAGGAAGATGGTTGTGGTTGTTGGAGGTCAATCAGCCAAGTTCGAGGTCATCACTGAAGGAGTTCCTCAGGGTTGTGTCCTAGCCCCAGCCATCTTCAACTACTTTATCAATGACCTTGCTTCCATCATAAGGTCAGAAGTGGGGATGTTCGCTGATGATTGCACAATGTTCAGCACCATTTGTGACTCCTCATCCTGTTAGATACTGCAAGTTACTTAATTTATAAACAGGCCTAGAAATTCCTAAATTATCATTTCACTCAGAAGCAAAATAATATTACTTCAAAACTCTGGATCTGAGAAGTCAGTTGTTGTTTGAGGGACAAGATTTTGGACAGGACATGCTGTACTAGGTTACCCAGCATGCAAGGTGTACTCCAAATTGGCCTACTTATGAAGGCAGGAGGAAGAAGTGCCCACCTGATTAATGGTGCAAGTGTGAAAATCAGGGACTTAGGCTTGGACGACATCCTAATCCTAAATTCCATGGGGTGCAATTTTATGCTGCCGGAATTTTATGGTCCGAGCGAAGTCAACGGACTTGTGAACAGCTTGCCGGATTTTACGCTTCCCCCCACAACCCCTGCTCTGAAACAGAGCCAAAGATTCCACCCCTCAAGTCCTATCCTTAACTCTGCCCTTGTATAGTGCCTGCAAAAAGCAGATGTGCTTGCCAAGGCCAAAGGTATTAATGGGGAGTTGTGAAAATTGATGCTATCCCAATTTTGGCACAAGCCCCCAGATGTTAGTAAGGCAGAATTTGCTATTGTTGTTTCCATTACTTACGTCAACACCAAGTTGTCCAACTTGTTTCATTCCTTATAGACTTTGTAGGGGTTTGATATAACTGAGTGCATTTAAGTGTCAACCACATTTCTGTGGATCTGGAGTCATATGTAGGTCAGACCAGGGCAACATTAGCATGCCATATGACTTTTTATGACAATGGTTTCATGGTCATCCACAAATGAATTCATGGGATTTGCACCTGGGTCCCCAGAGCATTACTCTGGATCTCTAGATTGCTAGTATAGTGACAATATCACTATGCCACTGGCTCACCCAAGTGTCATTAAATTGTCTTTGAGGTGTAACTTACTGAACATTGTGACCGATTTGGATTAGCTGGTTTTGTGGATGCGATTAGATATAGAAGATATTGCAATTAGTACGAGATACTGGTTTGCTGGATGATTTCTAATGAAGTTGTCTTCTGAACCAGTTAATACACTTGTTCCAAAAGAGGCAGAGGGAGAGAACACAATTTTTCAGCTTGTTTTCTCTGCTGAAAACTTCCTTGGCACTCCTGTGTCACTTGGTATCTCTCTGCAGTGTCTGCAGCCTGGCCTGTTGTGCTGCTACATTGGAGGAGATGGTGTCATAGGGGTAATGTTGCTGGACTAGTAATCCACAGATCCAGCAAATGATCTGGCAACATGTGCTCAAATCCTGCCATGGCAGTTGGTGGATTTTGAATTCAATTAATAGGTCTAGAATATAAAGCTCATCTCAGTAATGGTGACTATGAAACTATCATTGATTGTTGCAAAAAATCATTTAGTTCACTAATCTTCTTTAAGGAAGAAAAACTGCCATCCTTACCTGGCCTAGCCTACATGTGACTCCAGATCCACAGCAATATGGTTGATGTTTAACTCTTTATTGCCCTCTGAAATGACCTAGCAACCACTCAGTTCATGGGCAATTAAGGATGAGTAATAAATTCTGCGTTGCCAGTGCTGCCCATATCCCATGAGAGACAAACAAATTTCACCCATTGTGTATTTCCAAGGGCTTTTGGTTGGGCCTTTCTGCAACAGCCAGTGTTTCAATATTGGGCACTTTGCATTTGAATGTCTCTTCCTTAGATGGTGAAGAGTTTCAATGGATATGAAAGCTTATTTGTTTTTTACCTTCACCTTGGAAGGTGGTTTTTATTTTAAAAGTTTGTTCTATCTCAGTTTAAAATGCAAAGTTTGAACTGTGATTTCACATAAGAACTTCCCTATGTTAGTCAACTGGTAATGCCAGATGTCAAGTGACTTGTGGCAGCCATCGTTAGTCTGTATATTTTCTTGTCTTTAAAATATCCATTTTAATAGTTCCATACATGTTTTGTCAGCCTGTGAAATTACAGATTTATCATTCATGCACAAGTCATATCATCATGACAAATGACCAGTGCCAAGTGACAAGAATTAAACATCGATGAGACAGGACTTTATTGGAAGCATGTGCCACAGGGGACAGATATTTCTAAAGAGGATAAGACAATATCAGGATTTAAGGCTGTCAAAGATTGTCTGACCTTTCTTCTTGGTGGAAACACTGCAAAAGATTTCAAGTTTAAACCCTTAGTGGTGTACCAGTTCAATACACCACAGGCTTTGAGGGGTTATCCTATGGAAAATCTGTATCATTTTGTGTTCAAATAAGAAAGCCTGGATGGGGGGGTGGGGGGGGGGCACTCTTTCAAGAATGTTTCTCTCTCTATGCCATCCCTGCCTGGAAGGAATATTGCATCAGAGAAAAATCTTGCCTTCAAGAAATTGTACCTCTTGCTAGCTGCCCAAATCATCTTATCAGGATTGATGACTTGTCTGAAAATGTTAAAGTGATTTTCCTGCCACCCAACATGACTTCATAGTTACAACCCATGGATCAGGGAGCAATTGTATCATTCAAGGCCTATTACCTAAGCTGTACTTTCTCTCAGCTCATCAAAGCAACAGATGGCAAGAATGCACCATCAGTCAGGGAATTTTGATGTGGCCACAACATCCTCAAAGAGCATCAACAATATCGCTAATTCATGGGATGAAGTCATATCATCATGTCAGAACAGTGTGTGGCAGAAATTGTGGCTTGAGTATGTCAATGGCCACGAAGAATCCCACAATGCTGTTCCTGAGATTCAGCATGAAATCATCACCCTGGTGAGGGAAGTTGGCTTTAGTGGATGAGGCTGGCATGGTGGAATTGCTTGAGTCTCATGGAAAAGAATTGTCCAATGAAGACTGAATGTAGCTAGAGAGTCAACGAGCTAAAAAGGAAGAGCTCACCGGAGTACCACTCCCTCAAATTTTGTCAACAAAACAACAGTCAAGATCTCTCCAACACAAAGAGGCAATGGAAATCTTTGTTGTGGATGACACAAACAGACAAACTAGTGTCAAAGTGAACAACTTGATCAATGGTAGCATTAACTGCTAAAAGGAGATCTACAGGCAGAAGAAAAAGAAAACCGCCCAACAGCCCAGTGTAAATTTTTCAAGGTTGTTGATGTTCCTGGCCCTTCATCCCATTAACTCTACCAGGACTTGGCTGCTCAACCTGTGTCACCTTCAATTCAAAACCAAACCACTCCTTCTTCAGTCATTGAACTTTTGAATGCAGAAGGCACTTGTGCCTTCGCTCACTCAGTGCACAAGAAAATTGGCCTTTCACTACCAACACCCAGAAACAAAATGTCCTCTTCCAACCAGCTCCCACAGCACAACGCCTCCTCCTGTCAATTTAGATAAATGTGGACCATTCTCCATACATCGCGAGCCCCCTCTTGCGTTTGTTTCTGAGACTTGGACAATCTGCAGCAAGCCCCTCAAAGCACTAAAAGTGGTGTCTTCAAAAGATGCTCCAAATCCAGTGAGAAGAAAGGTGGCCCAACAGCAAGGTAATCGCCCAACTCAACATACCCAGCATCGAGGCACTAATCATTTGTTGATTGTTGGCAAAGGAGACAGTGCTATTGGCTTGATGAGGCATTGATGCCTTGGATGCCTAGCTGAAGGTTCACTGGATCAAAGCAAACCTGGTGCCCTTGCTTCCATGAAGGTTCTTATCCTCTGCCTCGAGGTCTCACCCTCTGCCTCCCCAGGCTCTTCCTCTGAGCCATCACTTGAGTCACCCTCCCTGGCCTGTGGAGCTGCCTCACTTTCCTCAGCCTCCAGTGGGCCCTCCTCTGACAGAGCCAGGTTGTGCAGGGCACAGCATGTGCTGATTATGAGGGAAACACGCTCTGGGTGACATTGCAATTTTCCTTCTGATCGGTCCAGGCATATGAAGCTCATCTTCAGAAGCCTGATGACCCTCTTCACCACCACCCTTGTGGAGGCATGGTTCCTGTTGTATCTCTCTTCAGCCTCAGTTCTTGGGTGATGGGGTGAGGTTATCAGCCACCTACTCAGGGGATAGCCCTTGTCACCCAGGAGCTATCCATCCACTCATGCAGGAGCCATGAACAGCCTTGGTACCTGTGAGTGTCGCAAAATATAAACATCATGTGAGCTCCCAGAGCAACAGGCACAAACTTGGAGAATCTGTGTCCTGTGGTCACAGACAATCTGAACATTCATTAATTAATTTGCCTTTCTCTTTACAAAAGCTCCAGACTCACCTGCTGGTGCCTTGATGATCATGTGAGTGCAATCTATTACACCCTGGATGCGGGGGAACCCAGCCAGTCTGCCCAGAAGTGGATGAAAGTGCAGATGTGTCTAAAGATAGCATCACTCCTTTGCTTGACACAACTGTGTGCAGATGATTGAGGAACGCCGCACAGATCCCCCACTGATCCCTGAAAAGAACCGGAGGCATAGAGGTTGAGGGCTGCTGTGACAAAGGAACAAAGAACAAAGAAAAGTACAGCACAGGAACAGGCCCTTCGGCCCTCCAAGCCTGCGCTGATCATATTGCGCGTCAACTAAAATATTTTGCACTTCTGGGGTCCGTATCCCTCTATTCCCGTCCTATTCATGTATTTGTCAAGCTGCCTCTTAAACACCACTATCGTACCTACTTCCACCACCTCCTCCGGCAGCGAATTCCAGACACTCACTACTTTCTGCGTAAAAACTTGCCACGCACATCTCCTTTATAGTTTCCTCCTCTCACCTTAAATCTATGTCCCCTAGTAATTGACTCTTCCACCCTGGGAAAAAGCTTCTGACTATCTACTTTGTCCATGCCACTCATAATTTTGTAAACTTCTATCAAGTCGCCCCTCAATCTCCATCGCTCTAGTGAGAACAATCCAGGCTTCTCCAACCTCTCCTCATAGCCAATAACCTCCAGACCAGGCAGCATTCTGGTAAACCTCCTCTGCACCTTCTCCAATGCCTCCATATCCCTCTGGTAATGTGGTGTCCAGAATTGTACGCAATATTCCAAGTGTGGCCTAACCAAGGTTCTATACAGCTGCAGCATGACTTCCCAGCTTTTATACTCAATACCCCTGCCAATGAAGGCAAGCATGCCATATGCCTTCCTGACTACCTTATCTACCTGCATTGCCACTTTCAGTGACCTGTGAACCTGTACACCCAGATCCCTCTGCCCGTCAATGCACTTAAGGGTTCTGCCATTTACTGTATAATTCCTGCCTGTATTAGACCTTCCAAAATGCATTACCTTGCATTTGTCTGGATTAAACTCCATCTGCCATTTCTCCGCCCAAGTCTCCAACCGATCTATATCCCGTTGTATCCTTTGACAATCCTCTTCACTATCTGCAACTCCTCCAACCTTAGCGTCATCTGCAAACTTACTAATTAGCCCAGTTACATTTTCCTCCAAATCATTTATGTATACCACAAACAGCAAAGGTCCCAGCACTGATTCCTGTGGAACTCCTCTAGTCACAGCTCTCCATTCAGAAAAGCTGACCTTCAAAGCCACCGACATGGGATGTCCGCCCATGGAGTTGGAGGTTTATGGACCTATCATGTGACATATTGCTGCCACTGTGTCCCTGGGGAGGCGGTGTATCCTGCGGCACTGGACCTTGGACGTCTGGAGATAGTTGGAGCACAGCCTGAACATGCTAGACGCTGGGTAGTGGTGTCTTCAGCGTGTCCTCCTGCCTTGGCCTCCCTGCTGGCCCTGCACCAAGTGAGCCCCTGGTTCTCCTCTTAAAGGTCTGTCCCTGGGACACAGCCCACGTCCACCTGGCCTCTTTCTCCCTCTGCCCCTCTCTTCCTCTTCAGAGGAGGTTCCACCAGCAGAGTATACCATCCCCATTAGATCAGCTGCAGAGGAGCAGTGCCTTGAAAATGAAGGATACCGTGCTGCAATATTCAGAGGAACCTTCCGGGGAAGATTAAGGCCTGAGATGCTGAAAGGCAGGCTTGACAATCAAACGAGGTGCCAAGAAACTCTGGGGCAATTCTGTACTCAAACTACAATGAACTGGCAATGACAGAGAATGCTGCTGCTCTGAGGGCCTTTTATCCTGCCTAAAGATGAGGAAATGATTAAAACGTGATTTCCACCCAAGGGTTTTGCCTGCGCATTGAGCTAAAAATCACAAGGGTAATGTAAAATCACATTCAATAGACTTTCTAATAAGCTTATTTGCCCTTTAAATATTGGCGGGCGCTGCTCTGACTTCCGTGCGCACCTGCCGACCTCAATTTTGCTCCCATGTGCAATGACATTGGGACACACGCCCGACGTCATTTCACACAATGTTACGTACGTTTAGGTTAGGTGTGCACCCAACCTCAGAACGCAAAGATTCAGGCCCATGTTTCAGTCTTGAAGGCCTGTCAGAATTCAGCTTATTGTTACAGAATAATCCTGCACTTATTGTGGCAGAGACATTTAACTCTTCATCTTCAGATGGTCTTTCTGCATTTTTACCTCATAGGTTAGGAAATTGAGCATGACATATTCAGTAAGGCCTGAGGTACTCCTGATGTGTCTCATTTCCATCAAGCCAGCATGATGTGAAATGTCAGCCAGTGAAGAGTTGGTGAAGAATCACCAAAGGTTGGGTTCTGCATGGGTGGGGAGGGCAGGTAGTGAAATTGGAAGTCAAAGGGAGATTGAAAGCCAGGGAAAAACTTTTATTTTTGCAACAGTATGTCATTAATAATGCTTTACAGTTTGGGGAAAGTTGAACCACACTGAAGTGTATTACTTTCTCATTCTCTTGGTTGTTTTTCATGGGCAGAGCTATAGAGCCATAGAGTAAGAGAGGTCTACAGCACAGAAAAAAGCCCTTTGGCCCATTGAGTCTGCGCCGGTCAAACAAGTACCTAGCTATTCTAATCCCATTTTCCAGCATTAGGCCCATAGTCATGTATGCCATGACATGACAAGTGCACATCCAAATACTTCTTAAATGTTATGAGGGTTTCTGCCTCTACCACCCTTTCAGGCAGTGAGTTCCAGATTCCCACCACCCTCTGGGTGAAAAAAAATTCTTCCTCACATACCCTCTAAACGTCCTGCCCCTTACCTTGAATCTATGCCCCCTGGTTATTGATCCCTCCACCAAGGGGAAAAGTTTCTTCCTGTCTACCCTAGCTATGCCCCTCATAATTTTATACACTCAATCATACCCCCCCTCAATCTCCTCTGCTCCACGGAAAATAACCACAGTCTATCCAATCTCTACTCATAACTAAAACTCTCCAGCTCAGGCAACATCCTGTAAATCTCCTCTGTACTCTCTCTAGTGCAATCACAGCCTTCCTACAATGCAGATTCCAGAACTACAAGTATTACTCTAGCTGTGGCCTAATCAATGTTTTATACAGTTCCAGCATAACTTCCCTGCTCTTATATTCTATCCCTTGGCTAATAAAGGCAGGTATCCCATATGCCTTCTTAACCACCTTATCTACCTGTCCCGCTACCTTAAGGGACCAGTGGACATGCACATCAAGGTCCCTCTGATCTTCAGTACTTCCCAGGGTACAACCATTCACCGTGTATTCCCGTGCCTTGTTTGTCCTGCCCAAGTGCATCACCTCACACTTATCTGGATTAAGTTCCATTTGCCACTGATCAGCCCATCTGACCAGCCAGTCTATATCCTCCTGTAATCTAAGGCTGTCCTCCTCACTATTTACTACCCCACCAATTTTCATGTCATCCGCAAACTTACTGATCAACCCTCCCACAATCAAGTCTAAATCCTTTATATATACCACAAACAGCAAGGGACCCAACACCGATCCCTGTGGAACCCCACTGGACACAGGCAATCAGTCACAAAAACACCCCTCGACCATCACCATCTGCTTCCTGCCTCAGCCAATTGTGGATCCAATTTGCCAAATTACCTTGGATCCCATGGGCTCTTACCTTCGTTATCAGTCTCCTATGTGGGACTTAACCAAAAGTCTTGCTGAAGTCCAAATAGACGACGTCAAATGCATGGCCCTCATCTACACACCTAGTCATCTCTTTGAAAAATCAAATTGGTCAGACATGACACCCCTCAAAAAATTCATGCTGACTGTCCTTGATTAATCCCTGCCTCTCCAAGTGTAGATTAATTTTGTCCCTCAGAATTGCTTCCAATAGTTTTTCCACCGTTGAGGTTAGACTGACTGGCCTGTAGTTCCCTGGTTTATCCCTTTCTCCCTCCTTGAATAATGGTACCACATTGGCTGTCCTCCAGTCCTCTGGCACCTCTCCTGGGGCCAGAGAGATATATAAAATTATTGCCAGCACCCCTGCTATCTCCTCCCTTGCCTCATTCAACAGCCTAGGATACATTTCATCAGGGCCTGGAGATTTATGTACTTTTAAGCCTGCCAGACCACTTAGAACCTCCTCCCTTTCTATGCTAATTCCTTTAATTATATCACAGTCCTTCTGCCTGATTCCCCATACCCACGTCACTCCTGTCACTTGTGAACACTGACACAAAGTATTCATTTAGAACCCTACCTACGAATTTTGGGCTCCACACACAAATTACTACTATGGTCCTTAATGGGTCCTACTCTTTCCCTAGTTATCCTCTTACTCTTAATGTAGCTGTAAAACAACTTTGGATTTTCCTTTATTTTACCGGCCAATGCTTTCTCATGCCCCTTTTTTGCTCTGCTAATTTCCTTTTTTAAGTTCCCCCCTACACATTCTATACTCCTCGAGGGCTTCCGCTGTTTTAAGCCCTCGGTACCTGCCATAAGCCTCCCTTTTTCCCTTTATCCAATCCTCTATATCCCTCGACATCCAGGGTGCACTGGATTTGTTGGTCTCACATTTTATCTTTACTGGAATGTGGTGGCCCTTGAAGGGTTCTCAAAATTCCCACATTTTTCATATCATCAACAAGGATATGGCTTTTGGATTCTTAAACTGCTGAGTTAAGTGTAAAAGCCTGCAGACAGGAGGCTGGACCCATGAAGGCCTGGGGCTGCACATGCCCGGGCTTATTGAGTACAGTGTGGATTGTTTTGCCTGAAAAGAGACAACGAGAGGAGACAGAATACACATTCTTCCCTTTAATACAATCAACCCAGAGAAAGACTTTACCTCACATGAAACTGAAGCCCATCAAAATCTTGCATAAATAATCGCTAATAACTACTAAGGTAGGAAGGCACAATCAATTTAATTAAGCAAACCCATCAATACTCCACACATACAAAGGCTTTCAGTTCAAAACTAGTTACTAGGCAGGAAGACAACGATAAACGTCATGCAAGCCCATTAAAAACAACGAGGCTTCAATCACCTGGGGAAGCCCACCAAGATCAAATCTGAGAGAAGGGAATAGCCAGTTGGGGCAAGGTCTGAGGATAAAAAAATCAGCCTGCAGCAGAAGCAAACTCACAGACTGCACAAGCAGGTGCAGTGGCATGTTTTAAGGGAAGGGTCATCCCCCCCACACTCCCTGCTCATCTGGGACTCAGACGAGGTGGGACCTGAGGGCAGAGAGTTATCTGCCCCTGACACAGGTTGAGAAGAGGTACAGCCTGAGGATAGAAATCCCCAGCCAGCGGCAGTGGAGATTTCACAGACTGCACAAGAGGGGACAGTGGCTCGGGTTGAAGACCACCAGCCAGAGTCCATAGAAGGTCCCTACGAATGCCACGGCCAAAGAAACTGTGGCCACTGGCTCCCCAGTTTAAAAGGTCAGTCCCTCAAGTCAGGGATCGATCTGAGGACAGAGGTCCCCAGCCAGCAGCTGCAGGCTGCGAGGGACCAAAGGTACAGGACAGAGCAGCCACACTGAAGGGAGTAGTGTGCTGCAGCCCCAACAGGGATTAACCTGGTCGCCCGGGGACGGGAGGTGGATGTACATAGCTTCTGTTATTTATTTTTGAGATTGTTAAGTTTGGGTGTTTTAGTTAAATTTGAAAGAAGGTTGTTGGTAGTTTAAGTATTATTGTTTAAGAGTGTTTGTATTGAGTCAAGGGCGCAAGACTCGACTATGCTTTACCCAAGCAGGCGACCTGACTTTATGCTCTTATGTCTCCCCACGGAAAGGATTTCGATAGGAATGGCTGCTGAGAGGTGAGGTGACGTGGAGGACTCCCACATTTTTGGGTGCTCAGGGGAGAGACCACCAGCTGTGACTGCGAGGGGCAGTGAAGATAATGTGGAGGAGATCTCTACCTATTCCCATGTGGGAAAATACTCAGGGTGGCTGGGATCTAATTCCACCCGATACTCCAGTCAGACCGGGTTCACCTACGGGGAGGCCTCCCTCCCCTGCCCCAGCATACAGGCTGTGGCCACACGGGTCGGGGTCACTGAGGGGAAACGCGTGTGCCTGACCTGCAGAGGACAGATTCCCCTGGGAAGGTGGTGGTAGCTCAGGAAGCTGAACAGAGACATGGGGGATGGTACAGCTGACTGGGAGCAACTGGGGAACGACACCCATCAGCCCATTACCGAGAACCATGGGGGGGTGAGCGTGTGCTGGGACAAGTGATGGAAATCGGAACAGGGAATCTATGTCTGCATGTGGGGATCGCGGAAGACCTGCCCCACGGGCGTATCCATTATCTTTTGCGCAGCATGGCTGGACAAGGGGAAGGGGGTGGAATGGGATTCCCACCTACACACTTGCATAACCCCACCCTCTCCAGCCTCAGTTAAGGCCACTGAACTCGTGGCACGTGCCAAAAAGCCCCTGCCCACGGCCCCGACAGTAAGGACACATATGGAGAAGTGCCCTGCCACCAGCAAGGGACCAGGGAATGAGCTGGTATAGTGCCAACCAAAAAGGTGCTATACCAGGGGGTACACTACACGGTAACTTCTGTAATCCTAAACGTCACAGAGGTACACTTACCTGGGTGGTGCCCCAAGGAGACAGAACAGCTATACCAGGCCCTGTTAAGAGAAATGTTCAGGAAATTCTACGAGTTCGATTTTGCCAATGTAGACAAAACAGAACTGTACACTCTCCACACTAAGTACTTTCGCAATACGGGAAGACAAAGAAGGGGAACCTGGAATGATGTTTTCACAGCATATAATACAGGATCCTCTGTGATAAACAGTCTGGATGACATAGAATTGCAAACACAAATAAACGGTTTAAAAACACAATTACGAGAAACCTTAACAGAGGAGAACACAGTGATAGGCTCAGAGTTACACGAGGACCAGGCCATGACGGTCCAGTTAAAGGAGATTATTGCTGAGTTGGAAAGGCACGCCAAAACAGTGAATGCACTCATTCGAGAGGATAGGAATGCATCAGAGCAGGCTGCACAGAATGAGATGTGCATGCTGTACAGGGCATGGTTGCTGGGCGAGGGCTGCAGCAACCTGGAGGATTTAAAGCAAGGTTTAGTCCCCCCCTGGATCAGCAACAAGCACCTCGCAGCCCTCCGCCCATTTGAGAATTCACTAAGCCCGTGTCAGTTCCACCCAGCCTCTGAAGCTTACCCTGTCCCAGTAGATTGTGGGCGCTCCAATCACACCATTATGGGTATAGCAGTGAGGATGCCGTCATGGGTGGGACAGCCCGACCTGCACCAGTATATAGGGTGGAGAACATTGGAGTCATTCAATGGGGTGCACACGTCCGTTTTGTAGCGGTCCCACCTTACGTCATAAAGTGGGAGCACATGATGATAGGTACAGACCTCTCTGGGTGCTGGAGCCGGGGTGCACATCTCGTACTGTGTCCCCAACACTTGATCGCCTATTCCAGACCACAGTGCGGGTTTAAAACTGCCGGTGCATGGCCTATAAACTGTACCATGGAGGTAATGGCACAAGGCCATGTTCCCCTACAGGTAGCATATATAGGGGGTGGGACATATTGTGTCACCACAAGTGCGCCCCAATACCAGCTTGGATGGCACATCCGGTGTCTGGTAAGTGACAGCAGTTTTTGTTTTAAAGCCGAGGCAGAAGTTCAAGTGGCCCAGGAACGGATTGTCCCCATTCCCGAATCCTCCACTGTTCACCTCACTGTTAGGGAAAATATTGCCAATCTGCAGAGCTCTGTCACACATTTTGGTTACGAAATTCCTCCCTCAAGCAAAACATCTCACTAAACTACCAAAAGCTGTAGAGTTATCACAAAAGTATTTCTATACATTGGAATAGAAAACACACGAGATAGAAGGAGAAATTCAAGGTATCACAGTCCCACCCTGGTAGGACATTTTTGAAAACGTAAAGGTCCCTTCATGAGTCAGAATGGCTTCCCACATCCTCGTGGTTTGCCAGCTGGGAATAGTGTTGTACTTGTTGTGCTCTCAGTGCAAGGGAAAAGGCAAAATCCTAGAGCATCAAAACAAAAGGACCTGGAAGAAGCATTATGCTAAGGTGGAGAGAGATACACCTGTTTGAACCTTTCATATATTCCTTTGTGTTCCTGAATAAAGATTGCTGTTTTTTTTTCTGTGTTCGGTTATTTTTAAGAAATACTTTTATGTGTTGTTTTCTTCTAATAAAGATGTATGTGCACCAAGTGGGGTGTTGGACCCCCTAAATGTTTGGATGCATGTAAATAACTGTATTTTGCCTATGCATGCTTACGTACACCACAATTTAAAGAATGGGGAATGTATGTGTCGTGAGATTTTAGATAGGTAATTACAGCGGAAGATTGACTATGGAGGGTTGGGAATTTTGATTTTTTTCCAGTATGATACTTGAAGCAAGGTTTAAGTATCACGGGGGGACTGAAGGGTTCTCAAAATTCCCACATTTTTCATATCATTGACAAGGATATGACTTTTGGACTTTTGAACTGCTGAATTAAGTGTAAAATCCTGTAGACAGGAAGCTGGGCCCATGAAGGCCTTGGGGCTGCACATGCCCTGGCTTATTGAGTGCAGTGTGAATTGTTTTGTCTGAAACCAGACAATGAGAGGAGACAGAATACGTATTTTTCCCTTTAATACAATTAGCCCAGAGAAAGACTTTACCTCACACGAAACTGAAGCCCATCAAAATCTTGCATAAATAATCGCTACTAACTACTAAGGCAGGAAGGCACAATCAATTTAATTATGCGAATCCATCAATACTCCACACATACAATGGCTTTCAGTTCAAAACTAGTTACTAGGCAGGAAGACAATGATAAACATCATGCAAGCCCGTTAAGAACAATGAGACATCAATTACCTGGGGAAGCCCACCAAAATCAAACAAAGAACTAACCTTGATTTGGATTGAGATAAGAAATTTGAAAAACAGTATAACTGCGCAGTCAGTTATGAGAGAGAGAGAGGGGGAAATCAGCTAGCAGAAGGGGAGGGCGGGGCAAGCAGTTTTGAAAGCTGACACAGGGCAGTGAGCAGTTGGGAGCAGTTCAAACAGAGTTTAAGCAAGAAGATCTGGAGGTTTTCAGGCCCACAGGCAACATCACAGCGAGGGGCACGGGGTGGCAGGCTCAACCAAAGAAAACAAGGCCACAACAGCAGCCCTCCACAAAGATCGACCACCCACAACCGTGTCCTCCACTCAAGTGAAGAACCTTTGCAGATTCCACAGACCAGGACCATGTCAGCATGGCAGGTCCCAAAGGACACAAAGAGTGTACCCCAAAGCTGCAACCAGCTTACCTGGTTGGATTTCGAACTGTCAAGGAACCCTGGCTTGGTGAGCATGATCCTGACCTCTCCTAGTTCAATTTAGTTAGGTTTTGGGGGTGGGACAAGGTAAGGGGATTAGTAGCGTGATTTTCCCTCGTTATGCCGTGTGTTCCCCATTCATAACTAAGTGTACTTTGTAAATCTGTATAATCTCAGTGTAATCCTAATGTTATAAGTTCATTTGTAACTTCAATAAACTCAGTTTTTCTTGCACCAAAACCAGTTGTCTGCTGCACTTTGTCACAACCCCCAAATAAGTCCAAGGTCTAGAACAGAGGGAGTGGGAGCAATTCGAACCGCTCAGAAGTCAGAGGTGAAACTGACACACACGACCACCCCCTAGACCCTGTACCCTCCATATTTCCTTCTTGAATGAGTCCCACTGCTCTGACGCAGGTTTACCTAAAAGTAGCTGCTCCCAGTCCACTCTGGCCAAATCATATCTGATCTTACTAAAATCGGCCTTCCCACTATTCACAAGTCTGATTTCTGGCCCATCCTTGTCCTTTTCTAGAACAAACTTGAATCTAACAGAGTTATGAATACTATCTGCAAAATGTTCCCTCAGTGATACCTCTACCAATTGCCTGGCTTCATTCCCTAAAATCAAGTCCAGGACCGCCACCTCTCTTGTAGGACCTTCTTGTACTGGCTTAAAAAGCTCTCCTGGATACATTTTAAGAATTCCGTTCCCTCTAAACATGTCACACTATGACTAACCCAGTTAATGTTGGGGAAATTGAAATCCGTCACTATTACTACCATATTATTTTTACACTTCTCTGAAATGTGCCTACATTTCTGCTTTTCTATTTCTCTCTGACTGTTTGGAGGCCTATAGTACACTCCCAGCAAAGTGATTGCTCCTTTTTTGTTTCTCAGTTCTACCCATATGGCTTCAATTCAGGAGCCTTTTAAGATGTCATCCCTGCTTACTGCTGTAATTGACTCTTTCATCAATATTGTGATATTCTCCCCTCTTTTACCTCCCTCCCTGTCTCATCTGAAGACCCTATATCCTGGAATATTGAGCTGCCAATCCTGCCCCTCTCTCAGCCATGTCTCTGTGATAGCAATGACATCATACCTCCATGTGTTAATTTGCACCCTCAACTCATCTGCCCTATTTGTCAGACTCCTTGCATTAAAATAAATACCATCCAACCTCGCCAAACTCCCTTGTGCCTTAACAGGCCTATAATTTCTATGCCTTCCAGGCTCACTTGCTAGCTCTTCTAATTTTGACTGTGCATCTTCCCCTCCTGAACCTCCTCTCAGGATCCCATACCCCTGCCAAGTTAGTTTAAGCCCTCCCCAAAAGCACTAGCAAACCTCCCCACAAGGATGTTGGCCTGATTCCGGTTCAGGTGCAATCCGTCCACCTAGTACAGGTCCCACCACCCCAAGAAATGGTCCCAATGTCCCAGAAATCTAAAGCCCTCCCTCCTGCACCATCTCTCCAGCCACGCATTCATCTCGACTAACCTTCTATTCCTATACTCACTAGTGTGTGGCACCGGAAGTAATCCAGAGATTACTACCTTTGAGGTCCTGTTTTTTAATCTGCTTCCTAATTCCCTAAATTCTGCTTGCAGGACCTCATCCCTCTTTCTACCTATGTCGTTGGTACCAATATGTACCACGATCTCTGTATGTTTACTCTCTCCCTTTAGAATGTCCTACAGCCGTTCAGTGACATCTTGACTCTGGCACTAGGGACGCAACATACCTGTCTACAACCGCAGAAATGTCTGTCTGTTCCTCTTACTATCGGGTCTCCTACCACTGTTGCTCTTCCCTTTTTTTTCCTCCCCTCCATGCAGCTGAGCCATTCACAGTGCCATGAGTGTGGCAGCTCTCTCCAGAGGAACCGTCACTGTTACCATTTTCCAACTCAGAAAAACGGTTCTCGAGTGAGATGCACCCTGGGGATTTCATGACTACCAGCCTGACACCTTTCTTCTGACTGATGGTCACCCATTCCCTCTTTGTCTGTAAGCTGCGGGGTGACCACGTCTAAAACGTGCTATCCACAAAACTCTCAGCCTTGTGGATGCACCTCAGTACCTCCAGCTGCCGCTCAAGCTCCGAAACTCGGAGCTCAAGTAGCTGCAGCTGGTGGCACTTCCTGTACACGTGTTCGGTCAGAGCGCAAGGAGCGTCTAGGACTTCCCACAGGTTGCAGGTGGTACATAACATGGGACTGAGCTGCCCTGCCTCTAGTTGAAACAAAACCCCTTATTTTAAGTTAAATGCAGTAAAAAATGTTAAATTATTTACGTACTTTAAGTAAAAACTAGAACTCTTACCTTTCCTTTGCTTAATCTATTTTAAATTGTAGAAAAACAGGAAAAAAAACTGAGAAAAACACTTACCCACTACTCACCAATTAGCTCTCACCTTTGTGCTGATGTCAATTTTTGAAGCATCTCCGCACTCGCACTGGTTCTGATCTCTCCGCCGCTCTCTCACGTTGTCTTGTGATGTCACTCTTGTTATTTTCAACAAGAACTGACTGCAGGACATGCTTCCCAGACTGCTTCACCGCGATGCTGATTGCAGGACACTCTTCCCAGACTGCTTCACCACGATGCTGATTGCAGGACACTCTTCCCAGACTGCTTCACCACGATGCTGATTGCAGGACAGTCTTCCCAGACTGCTTCACCACGATGCTGATTGCAGGACACTCTTCCCAGACTGCTTCACCACGATGCTGATTGCAGGACACTCTTCCCAGACTGCTTCACCGCGATGCTGATTGCAGGACACTCTTCCCAGACTGCTTCACCACGATGCTGATTGCAGGACAGTCTTACCAGACGCTTTTTTTTCAGATGTCACAGGTTTATTCAGCAAACATTAATGAAGAAAGAAAACACAGGAGGCAAAGCTCAGACAAAATGCTGCCAGTTTTTGGGTGAGAATTTAAATGGGTTACTCACCAGTTCAGAATACAGATCAATCAGACAATACAGACATGTGAGTAAGAAGGAGTGAGCCAAATCTCCATCTTCAATGGGAAACCCTTTATTCTGAAACCATGTCTTCCTCCCACCCCATCATTCTAGATTCCCCCCACGAGGGGGAAACATCCTCTCAGCTTGCACCCTGTCCATTCCTCTCAGTCTCTTTGTTTCAATAAGATCACCTCTCATTCTTCTAAACTCCAGTGTGTGAGAGTTTAGGTCCAGAGGGCATAATCTCAGAGTAAGGGGTCACCTATTTAAAACAGAGATGAGGAGGAATTTCTTCTCTCAGAGGGTGGTCAATTTGTGGAATCCTTTACCACAGAGGGCTGTAGAGGCTGGGTTGTGAAGTATATTTGAGGCTGAGGTAGTCAGGTTTTTAATCAGTAAAGGAATCAAGGGTTATGGGAAAAGGCAGGAAAATGGAGTTGAGGATTATCAGACCATCATCTCATTGAATGGCAGAGCAGACTTGATGGGCCAAACAGCCTGCTTCTGCTCCTATGTCTTGTGGTCTTAAATCCCAAAACATTTCATCTTGAGTTATATCAAGGGCTAATCTGATGATGATTCAGTCTTAACCTCACCCCAAACCCACAATCACATAATAACACGGAAACACAACACCCCACCCCAAGCACCACCACCAATGACCCCACACACTCATGCTCCTGGAGACTATCCGGCAGTCTAGAAATCTGGTTGGAATCCACTCGCTGACCAACCACGATCTTCTGGGTCATTTCTTCTTCTCCTCGCTGGGGCCACCTTGAAATTTTAGCACCAGGTTCTTGCAGGGAAGGTAATTGTTCAGCATTTCCTGTACCTGGGAATGGACAAGTGAGGGGTCTGCCCTGACAAGAAAGATATGTATTGCTGGATTTATGTTTTGGTGTACTACTGATTGCAAAATTTGGAATATGTCCATGTTATTGCTTGAAAGGACATGGTAGTCTCAAGGTTCAAGGCTTCATTCAATTGGCAGCTCTGCCCTTCCTTTTCTCAAGGTCTGGCATGAGGAGATGGTATGTTATATGACCGCCTTATCCTTAGTGAAGCATATAGGCAGCAAAGGGAAGTCAGTCAGGTGTATCTGTGAACACAAGACCTTAATCTGTAGAGATAACAGGTTGGTTAAGCATGGATACATGCAGTCTCCTGCCACTGTAAAATTACCTTTTGCTTATCTTTCTTCAAATGCTCTTCTTCCCACTCAAAACAAGTAATAGAGATATGAACCCTGTGGGAGTATCAGCATTTGAATTGTAGTTGTATCTATTAAATAACAAATGTCAACAAGCCATGGGTGCAAAATAACAAAAAGTTGGGAAAACGTGATAGTCTTGAATCTAAACCACAAGCCCACGCAAGTAAAAATAATACAAAAGATACTGTTAATCAGAGAAAGAACTTGATGGAAGT
This sequence comes from Carcharodon carcharias, assembly GCF_017639515.1. Lineage (NCBI taxonomy): Eukaryota > Metazoa > Chordata > Chondrichthyes > Lamniformes > Lamnidae > Carcharodon > Carcharodon carcharias. The sequence continues at coordinate 127,456,709 of NC_054467.1, read as the reverse complement.
TAAATTAAACCTGTATTTAGATAGCAGGCCTCCACCTAAGGTTTAAAAATGGCATCTTGATATATGCATACATTTTTAATGGGAAGTGATCAGCACACCAGCTTAGTAATTCTTGCTAAATCATTAAATTTCTTAGACACAGCATCCATGTCTAGGGAGCCATATTCCTGGCATTCATCTCCTTTGCTTTCTCTTCCTATAATGCTTCCTCATCATGTTTCTGAAGGTTTCCTGACCCATAGTGAACACGGAATGTCCTTCTTCCTTTCCATCTTGTGCATCAAAGCCTCCAAAGCAACAACAGAGGACATGGTGCATGCTCTCTGCTGCCTTCTGCCAGTTTTCAAGATGTGACTAAAGGCTACCTTCAATTCCAGTTAGAGCCACAGCTTTCCTTTAAGTGGTGCTGGCTGCCTTTAAGTAGCATAGTGGTCTCCCCATTTTGGGCCCTCTCCTCATGCATGCAGTCAATGGGCATTGTAGGTAACACTGGCTGTACACAATACTCATTAAAATCAGGAGGCAGCATGAATTTAATGTACTGCCTGCATTGGGTGTGGATTAACCACACACTCTGATCCCTGTTTTCCTGTTATTCAATATAATTCTTGATGACATTCGCATCCTAAAACAGTCCCAAAGCTGTAAATATTGAAATGTAATCACTGTTTTAGTATAGGTAAAAACAGCAGTGAATTTGTGCACTGTAAATTCCCACAAATAGCATTGAGTTAAATGATCTGTTAACGGGCTAGATAACTCAAACCATGGCACCTTCTGAGTAGACCGTATTCTGCAGGAGCTAAAAGATCCCAGTGGCAGAATCACAGGAGATTGGTTCTCCTCCCTAAGTTATTTATTACCAAAGATTTTCAGGGCACCAGACGTAGCCCCAGTGGCTGCTTGCAGGTCCCTGGAAGCACCAAGATCAGTTGGCTCGGATGAGTGATGAGTGATAGTGGCCCACTCATTAATATGTGTCCTGGAGCATTGGGAGAGGTCCACCTGACCCAACAAGTTAAAAATATCCTTTCCAGTAGTATTCTCCACTAATCTCTATAAGGACCGTTAATTTGGCTGCCAAACATTTGAAGAAACTGACTGCAACATACATGGTGCTTGTTGCAATTCAATGTGGCAAAGAAACTATCAAAAAAAGGTGTTAGGGCCAGTATATGCTCATGTAAAGTGCCTAACACATGTTTCAAGGGCACACACAGAATGCTTATGAAGGTAAATTTCAGTCATATTTAGGTTGTACACCAGTTGCCACATTGAAGCCTTATGAACCCATGTTATGTCTGTAATATGGGTGCAGCCCAAACTAAGTTTTTCAGGCAATGAGTTTTAGCATTGTTGCAGTAGATGGCTGAGAGAACTACCTCCCTCCTTTCAGTCCACTGGAAGAAACAAAGGACTCTTGTTTTTTCTTTCAGGTAAAATGTAACCTCCAGAAATGTAGCAATTTCGCTGCACTGAATTGAAGTGTCAGCCTGGAGGTTGTACTCACATTTATGGATTGCTACTTTAATCACTGCCATAGCTTTCTGAACAGAATGGCACTCTGTGCACGTTTAACTCTTCTTTCCCTACTGGCCTGATTGGCATTTGCACTAGAGGCACAGCTAATCAGAGAATTGTCCCTACAAGAACAGTGAGAGGGTCAATGACTAATCCTTTGGCTTTTCTAGCTACTGCTGACACATTAATATTGTTACCATTCCAATAGCCTAGTGAGTAAAAGCAGAATTTAGTGTTGAAAGAAGCAGTAAAAATGTCTAAGCAAGTGCTGTATATAAGTTTCCAAATCTGCAGTCATTTGAAGAGAGATTAAGGACCCCAATCTGTTCTCCTTGAGTAGACGATTAAGGGGAGCCATGAGACAAGTTTTAATGGAGCGGCTCAGCAGTGTGGATATTTGTAGACATTTTGTGCAGCAATAGGTATTGAGAACCAAGGGATTTGATTAGGTGTTAATTTATGGAACGACTTCTTTACACCACTTGTTAACCTAAGGAACACATTGCCATCTAGTGCAATAAATGCTGACTCAGTTCAAGATTTGAAATTTAATATTGACATGTTTGTGACTCAATAGAAAGACTAGGGATATGGTATGGTCCACGGAGGAAAAATTCTAGGAAGGCCTTGAAAAGGACCTAAAACACAGTAAGGCAAATGGAATTTTGGCATTTATTGCAAGGGGAATTGAATATAAAGTAGGGAAGTTTTGCTACAATTGTACAGAGTGTTGGTGAGACCACATTTTGGGTACTGTGTACAGGTTTGGTTTCCTTATTTAAGAAAGGATATAATTGCATTCAAAGCAGTTCAGAGATAGTTCACGTGACTGATTCCTGGGATAAAGGGGTTAGCTTATGAGGAAAGGTTGGCCAGGAACATCTAATCAAATCCATTGGAGTTTAAAAGAGTGACAACTGATCTTATTGAAACATATAAGACCCTGAGGGGACCTGAAGGGGTGGACACTGAAATTATGTTTCCCATTATGGGTGAGACTAGAAGCAGGGGACACAATTTAAAAATAAGTGTCTTGATTTAAGACAAAGGCAAGAGTAATTTTTTTCTCTCAGAGGGTCATTGGTCTGTGAATTCTCTTCCCCAGAGAGCAGCGGAGCCTGGTCATTGAATATTTTTAAGGCTGAATTAGATTGATTCTCAATTAACAAGGGAGTCAAAGGTTATAGGAGTTAGACAGGAAAGTAGAGTTGAGGACACAATTGGATTAGCCATGATCTTATCAAATGGCAGAGCAGGCTGCCGAGGCTGAATAGCCTACCCCTGTTCCTAACCTGTGTATTCGTATGTTCATATGTGGAGCCTAAATATACGAACATACGAATATGAACATGCGAATATACAAACATATGAACAAGGAGCAGGAATAGGCCATTCAGTCCCTCGAGCCTGCTCCTCCATTTAAGAAGATCATGGTTGACATGATAGTAACCTCAAATCTGCATCTCACCTACCCTGATAACCTACCACGCCTTTGCTTAACAAGAATCTATCCACCTTTGCCTTGAAAATAATCAAAGTCTCTGCTTCTACCACCTTTTCAGGTGAGAGTTTCAAAGACTCACGACCCTCTGAGTGAAAAAAATTCACCTCATCTCTGTTTCAAATGGACGATGCCTTATTTTTAAACAGTGACCTCTAGTTCTAGATTCTCCCACAAGAGGAAACATCCTCACCACATCCACTCTGTCAAGGCCCCCCAGGATTTATATGTTTCAATTAAGTCACCTGTTACTCTTCTAACCTCCAGTGGATACCAGCCTAGCCTGTCCAACCTTTCCTCAAAAGACAACCCGCCCATTCCAGGATTATACGTATTATATAATTATATAATCCTCTGTGTTATCTTAATGTTGCAAGGGCACTGGTGAGACTTCTTAATTTTTTGCTGTATTTTTCTGAATAGTTGGATCAGGATTGAATCCTGTGCTGGTGCAGTCTATTACAACAAACAAAATAATGGACTAAGGCAGAGTGATATGAGTTAGAGTTCCTGAGGTCATTTTGCTTTTAGATGACAGTTGTGATATCATCTGATATCAGCTCAATTTTCCGTTAAACACATCTCCCAATCTTTGTTTCCATTGAAGTTAAAACAGATTGCCATTTTATGATAGAGCTGGTCATACCATGCACCTTATCCACTCCAATCAATCTCACTGGCACTGAGATCAAAGAGCCATGAAGCGTTCACTTCTAAATCATTTTTGTGGGCACAAATATCATTTTTGTATGACTTCTCCTGGTCCCACAGAAATAATCTAAGCATCAATGCCCTGGGATCCTCCTATTCCTGATCACAACATCACCTTCAGGCTTACATTGTGCCAAACCAGCGCCCACCAGAACCTGTAACATTGATCTAATTGCAATCCGGCATGCTGCAGCCAAACAATCATTTGCTGCTCCATAGCTCACCAGCCTCTTTGCTGCTGGGTGACTATGCCCTCTGTCAGTTAGATGTCCCGAAGTTAAAACTGGCCTCAAAGAACATCGATTTAATCTGGTATAATCTTAATGAGGGCACGTTGAAGAGAATTAGATTGCACCAAGATATTTTTGGAACTACGTTCTGGCTATTGGGTATTAAGAGCCGGATTTTTCACTGAGTGGGCAGGTGCGCGTCCGACCTGCTTGAGAGTAAAATGACACGCGATAATGTCTGCTGAGTGTCCCAATGTCATCGTGCACTCGTGCAATATTTCAATCAACGGGCGCGCACGGGAGTTGGCAGTGCACCTGCCGACAATTGACAGGCCTTTTAAGGCCTTTAAAAATGTAATTGAATTTACTTTTTCACTGCCCATCCAGCCTTATGGTTGGTGGGGAGGCGAAAAGGCCATGCACCTTTACATTTTTTGTGAAACCTCATCCAAGGGCGGGATGAGATTTCGATCCGTCATTTAAAAAAAATTCATCCTTATTTCTAATGTCTCCCTGCTGATATGACAGAGTCACATGAGAGGACATACTTTTGAATATTTTAAAAATCTTTACTTTAAACTTTCACAACTCTTTCATCTCCCTGAGGAAGCTCTGTACCTCAGGGAGCTTTTCCAGTGCGCACCCTCACGCATGCACGAACTTGCGCTCTCGCCCTCCATCCCTCCCAGACACACACACAGGCAGCGCTGAGTGCTGCCATGCTGTTTCATGCTTGGTGGGCCTTAATTGGCCCGCCAGCGTGAAATCGCAGTCGGGCCCCAATCGCAGGTGGCGGTTGGCTTCCTGGCTGCTCCCGCCTGCCCTCTCCGAGCCCACCCGACAAGAGAAAATTCCTGGCCTAAGAAACATTTGATTTATATTGTGGTAACCATATCCACTTATTACCCTAACGTGAATATTGGAAACTCTGATAAATACACAGCATCTTAACTTCCCACTGAGTGGTTAATTAGATGCCAGGAAAAATGTGGTTGGAATTATTGAATAATTCAATTTATAACCGTTATTTAATCATTATTTAATTATTGAATTATTGAATATACAATAATCAATTTGTTGTAAAAACCCATCTGGTTCACTAATGTCCTTTAGGAAAGGAAACCTGCCATCCTTAATCGGTCTGGCCTGCATGTGACTCCAGACCCACAACAATGTGACTGACTCTTAATTACCCTCTGGTCTAGCAATATCATGTGATTCAGTTCAAGGGCAATTAGTGATGAGCAACAAATGCTGGCCTTGCCAGTGATGTCCACACCCCATGAAAGGATTTTTAAAAATCAAAGATTATAAATATAACAATCTAGGCTAAATTTCTCATCTATTCATAAGCAATGGGTGGCAAAATAGATGCAAAATCTTCAGTTTTGCCTTTTCTCTCCTGCATGTTAGTTTATAAATCCCATTTTATGTGTAGAGTGGACCCTTCAGGACATTGCCTGTTTATCATTCTGTATGCATTCACTTCTACAATATTCAGTTATATATTGCATTATTTTATCTTTTGTCAACAGTGATATTGAAAATCAGGCAAAGTGTATAATGAATGAATGATTCCCTCCACCAGATGCCTATGCAGTGAAGGCAAAAATTTATCCCATTGACTTTAGTCTGTTAGTGTTGTTTGAAGCCCGGCCCGAACGTGATTCATTACACTAGGAGAGAATGCCACATAAAGATTCTGAATTTGCAGCATTACTTAAGTTAGTTGGACTGGTTTGAATAATTGTTTCAGTTGGTCTTTTTAATCCACTATCCAATAGTAGAAAAGATTTACATTCCCTTGTTAAACCTACAGCGGTTTAACTGCGCTAATGTCATCAAAATATTGTTAATGGTGAGAGTGCTATTTTATGGATGGAGATAAATCAGCATAAAAATTACAAAAAGTTGGAATATCAGCCCTATAATTTAAATTTAGTCAATTAACTCCAATTGCTTTCTATACTTTGGCAAAATATGAGTGGAAATCTGTCAGGATACAGTTCAATATTGATGTAGAGATAATGAAATACTGTAGCAAGATGAAAAATAATAGTCATGTTATATTTACTGGAGAAAAATTTAGAAAATAATAATATTGTATAATATTGCATAATAATATTGTATATAGAAATGTAGCAGACTTAAATAGATGGTAAATGCATGAATTTATAACATACAGAATTTAACAAAATTTTGATTTTGAATGTTTTAAGTCTTCAAAAGTGATTTTTAAATCGGGGGCTAAATGTTTTGTGTTTTACATTAAATATTAAATAAGATTGCAACAGTAAATGGTTGTCTTTCCTTCTTTATTAACTCCAGCTGTGCAGTTTGACACATTCTGTTATTTGTAGCAGACTGTCATGAAGAAATTATGTGACAACCCCACAGTGGTGACAACAAGAAGCAGCATCAAGTGCACACACTGCACTTATTTTTATTTATTCCTCCATGAGTTTAGGCATTGATGGCTAGGCCAACATTTATTGTTCATCTCTAATTGCCTTTGAGAATGTGGCACTCAATAATCTTCTTGAACCACTACAGTCCATGTGGTGTCAGTACACCCACAGTGCCATTAGGGAGGGAGTTCCAGGATTTTGACATGAAGGAATGGTGATATAGGACTGGATTTTCATCCTAGAGGAGGCTGATGGGAGTCAGGAACCTTCGTGGTTTGGCACGTCTGCCTCGGGAGAAAATGCCTGCAAAGGTGGGATTTTCATTCCGGGGGTGAGGGATGCATGGGTGCTAACTGGCTCGCTGCTCCTAGAAACAGTTCAAAGGCAGTTGCAGGGGTTGCCGAGTGCCAAGGTGGACTGGTTAAAATGCCGGCCTCGGTGCTGTGGGACCTTGTCACTGTTGTTTATTTAATATTTGGCCTTCTAGCACTCACCCTTCACACAACACCACCCCACCATGCCAGCCACCCCCCACGCCCCCCCACCACCCCCCCCACCCCCCCAACACAGTCCCCATGTTCCATCTATGCTAAATTATGCTGCTGTACCCATCATCCCGGCCCCTCATAACCTCCATGCCAACCTATGACACTTAAATGCCCATTCACCCAATATGTAAAGAACCAATGAACAATGGTGGGTATGGAAAAGCTTTAAAAAGGTAATCATTCATAGCATTCTTGAAGAAACTGCTTCTACTACAGCCCTATAAAAGTTTCAATCATCCAGAACTTTAAGGTATCAATAGCAGAAACTACAAGCATTTGATACTTCTTTGCCTTGGGTTAATAAACATTGTACAATTGGCAAAATACGTCTAAGAGAAAGAGCTGTCAATTGCACAATGCTTTCTCTTGTGCCGAGAGTCCAGATCTGTTAATCTGTTGAATCAGCTGCACACAAGGGGAATAAATCCAGTGCTTCCAGCCATTTCTTGAGGCCAAATGTAGTGAATTGAATTGGCGTAAGACTGGCAGCTGTGATGTTGGGGACGTCAAAAAGAGGCCAAGATGCATTTTCTGCACGGCGCTTTCAGCTGAAGATAATTGCAAATGCACTGATGTGCTAGGCTCCCCTGTCAGTGAGGATGGGAATATTTGTGAAGCCTCCTCCTCCATTTAGCTGTTTATTTGTCCACCACCATTCATGACTGCATGTTGTAGAACTGCAGAGCTTAGATCTAGTCCATTGGTTTTGGGATTATTTAGCTCTGTCTATCATATGCTGTTACGAACACAGTACTAACACATCTGAATTAACACCAAAAGACCTCCAATACCCCTAATAAGGATCTATGGGACACAGGTCTAGAATTTGGGAACAGAGTAGTGTATTTCTGCTTTAACACTCTTTAAGTATACAGCAAATACTTTGTATTATATTTGCACACATCTTAGCAATGTAAGAGTCATACTTGGAGACGGAAGTCAAAGTTTATGAGGCATTGTAAATGAATGAATCCAGTTTGTTTGTTTCAACAATTGATCTTGTTGCAGTCAAAAGATTGATCTCTCCATTGCTCCAAGCTGGAGGTAGAATCTTTGTCAAGGCCAATTACGACTTGGTCAAATGGCCCTTCATTAATTTCTACTTAAATATTCCAGGCATAGTTACCATTACTTGGAATGTAGTAAAAATAACAAGAGGGCAATATTCCAGGGAAATTACAAACTGGCTGGATGGCTGCTGGGAAATTCCAGCTATCCAGCTGTTTGCCCTTGATTAATGACACTATTTGCAATGACAATGAATAACAGAGAGGATCATAAAAGTGAGGCTCATGCAGCAGTTTTTTTTTTGGAGTTTTGCAGCAACAATCTTATTACCTGGGTCATTGATGAAGCTAAGGCACCAAACAAACTCAGAGGAGTTTTCGAAGAAAATGATGGTGCTTTGGTATGCTGTACAATCAGGAGAACGAGCAGCTTACAGAATAGCCGTGGCAAGTGACTTTCAGGGGATCAGCAAAATAGTAGGATATTTAAGGATGAGGTGGAGTGGGTGAAGCATCAGTATCAAACAGTTAGCAATATTAGCTGTGCCTTGAACTTTAGCGTAGCTGTTCCTGTCAAGCGGTCTGGAATGACATCTGTCAGATTAACCATTCTGAAATTTTTCACTGCATGAAACAATTCACTGATGCCTTATTTGCCTTGCAGTGTGTCAACTGAGGTTCAGTGGGTAGCAGTAAAGCTTCTGGCTCAGAAGGTTGTGGGTTCACATTTTTTTTGAACATGAACATTTAGACTTGCACTCTAGTACAGCACTAAGGGAGTACTGCACTGCTGGGAGTGCCTTCATTCAGATGCAATGTTAACTGCCTCCCTCTCAGGTGGACGTAAAAGTTTCCCTGTTGCTATTTTGAAGAAATGCAATGTCTTATCCAATAGCTCTTATGTTATTATTATTAGCTCAATTAGCATCACTGAAACAGATTATCTCGTCATTATCATATTGTTATTTGTTGGAGCAAATTGGCCACAATGTTTCTTACATTAAAACAGTTCAAAAGTACTTCATTGGCTGTAAAGTACTTTGGAATGTCTTTAGGTCATGTGAGGTGCTACGTAAAAGCAAATCTTTTTGTTTGTCAAAGCAAATCAAATTTTACTTTACCAATGCAAAACTACCAGCTGTACGAGAGGATTCCATCCCTTTTCAGGACAGCTGAGATACCATGAGTGCAAGTTTCCATTGGTGGCCGTATGGAACTCCTTTCAACAATGTTTTGGCTTTTGAAAATTAGAAAGGGCCCCACTTAATCAAACTGTACATTATATAGGACCATAAGAGCTACATAATGCAATGGATATCAGGTATCTTGGAAGGCACCATGATGCACTTATCCTAGGGCAGTTGGTAATGCCACCATTAGATGGATAGATCTTGAGGGAATCAAGGGTAAGCTGTAAGGTGAAGTTTAAAATACCAAACTGAAGGCTGGGATTTTTAACAACATAAAATACACATATAAATTAAAATGGTTGTTTTTGTCAATGGCAATCCATGTGCTTACATGCCTACCATTAAGCGAACCTGAGCAAGATGTGAAAGAGTATGGAGCATCCCAGCTCCACCTTGTGCACTATCTTCATGCACCAGATCCAGTCTATACAGTCAGTTATGGAGTGAATGTTCAGGTCTAAGTGCACTGCAAGGAGCCCCACAGCTACTGAGTGGGCTTTTTTCAATATCATCTTGCCCAGCACATACAACAAGGATATACCTAACTAAAACAAAAGAATAAACACCAGTCCCATTCTAGTGATGACTCATAATGCAGGTGAGGCTGCGTTGAAGGGATACGATCAATGAGCGAATGATGTTAATAAAATCCTTGGACACTGCACTGAACTTTCTGCCAGGATTGTTGGAGGATGTGCAGCAGTGTAGGAGGATTTTTACAAAGGCATCATATCATGAAGTGCAGAGCAACTTCATAACCATCTGCAGGGGGGCTCGAGAGGAAAGTAGGATCTAGTCCAAAGATAAGTTTTCCCATAAATGCTGTGACTGGAAAACTTGGTCTTCTCAATGACAGGAGTCTGTCACTGCCATATTCAGCAGGCTGAGTATCATTTTAAAAGAGGTAAGACAGTTGACTTTAAACTCCTCAGTTCAACCCCACTGTCTGCTGCCATGTGGATTGCAGGTTATGCTGCAAGAGAGTCCAGCAACTAGGAAAAGGCAGGAGAAAAGACAGATGTGGCAACTTGGTCCCAGGATTGACAAAGTGCCTACTAGCAAGCACATGCTGGCAACCAACATCATTTCAGATGTCCAACTAAAATAGGATAACCTCATCACCAAACACTAAGAAATAAAAGATTGATTTGCATGATTGATGGGCCACAATGTACAATACCAGTCTGCCGCCAAACTTGAACCATCCATGGAGGGAAGGATTTGATGTAGTAATAGTTAGGCAGTGGGAACACGACTTTTAGAATTCCTTAAGGGATTATGAGGGTAGGCACAAGAAATACTTTGTTATATAGATTCAAAAATATTATTCTTCCTTTATGTGAACACATTTTGTTGGAAAGACTATACAGTACAGAAGCAGCAATTGCTAGTGCAGGAGAGCAATTAAGTTATAATGTAATATAACAGCATAATATTCCTGGAGACACCATTTGGTATTTGATTAATTTGTAAGACTTATGGAGGGGCCAGATTGAAGAATTACTGGAAGCAGTTACCAATGAGTGGCTGCATCACTAACCTTCCTCGTTACACTATTGCCTCTGCTGTTTTTTTCACCTTGTCCACAATCACAGCATATCTCTGTGCTGAGCACTGCATCAGCTCTGCCGATAGCAGAAAGAAGCAAAATACTGCCATAAACAGACATCTCACACTTAAACAATAATGCCAATGATAAATCTACCCAAACAGCACTCTCTCTGTGCCAACATGTGAATGGTTTCTAGGCCCTTCCCTCTCCTTCCTGTCCAGCCTAATTATATCCAGGATTATAACCACTTGCCAATAGACAACTGTGCTGTGTCCCAGTTTGTAATAATTTCAGTGTATGTACAACTGTCCTGATGATTCAAAGCACAATGCGAACAAAATTTAACAGAATTTAACAGGCATATTACAAACTGCCAATCAGAATAATTTACATGCCGCACCTGGTCAATCAAGTGTAATTTTGCTCTGCTTCCATATAAACATGCAAAATAAAACTAGCTAAATACAGCAGGAGAACAATGAGGAGGTTCAAGAACAATATCAATGCATAAGAAAAGACTAATTTATCTATACAAATTTTATTTTTGCATTTTTCCCCAAAGATTATCTGAAATTGTTTGTCATTATTTTCTAATCAAAGACAAAATGAAAATATATTCTATCTGAGATGAAACATTTGATACAAAAGCAAAGAAAAAATAATACTTTTCAATATAATTGTAGAATAATTGTTCATTTTGAAATGAAAAGAAGAAAACGCATGGATTACAGTTGTACTCTATCTGGTGATTGCTTAATGGGCCCATGTGTGGTAGATATCCTTCAGTATGGGCAGTGCAGCATGATGCATATTGGGCCTGGGATCTATATGCAATCAATGATACCTACTTATAGGCCAGAGTTTTTCCCTCATCGGGCGGGCTCAGCGGGAGCGGGCGGGGGTGGTCAGGAAGCCAACTGCCACCCACGATCAACTCTGCTCCACAATTTTACCCGGGCGGGCCAATTAAGGCCTGTGCAGGCTGGGGGGGGTGATGGAGGGAGAGCGGGCCTAGTGCGCAGTTCACACATGCATGCAAAAGAGTGCTTCAATCTTCCTGAGGCACAGAGCTGCCTCAGGGGGAGTAAAGTGCTTTTTAAAAAAATTATTAAAGACAGTAAAAATTTAAAAACATGTCCCCTCATGAGCTGGGATATGTTTTTAATTCAAAAGTAAAGTTTTCCATTAATGTTTATTTGCTTTAGGTAACCTCATCCTCCTCATGGAGAGCACCTTTTATAATCCATCCCTATCCCCTGAAAACAAGAAACGCAGGAAAAATTTGATGCCCCTTGAAAGTGGTTGCAGGGATCAATACGCAATTAACCTATCCTCTTTCCTCTTGATTCAGGCAGCATGCAAATTGCATTATTCCTGCATAGTTAAAGCAGAATTACACGAGGCCCAACGTTAACTGTGCTGATCGGTGGATGCACGTCTCAGTGAGGGCAGGGAGATGGGCGCGGCTGGTCCTGTTCATGCAAGGATAGCACCACTTAAAGGGGAGTGCATTCTCTCAGGAACGGGAGCAGGCATTGGAAGTGGCAGGACAAGAATTTCTGACTTGCAAGAAGAATAATTATGGCACAACCTGGGAGAGAGTGTGCTCCAACGCTCTGAGATGCTACACTGCTGCCCTTGATGCAGGAAGGGAGAGGTTCTCTGTCCATGGGTTGAGAGGGCAAGAGTCCATCCAGACAGATATTGCCAAGACAGTTGGACCAAATAACTGTAATGATTAATGCCAGCAATGTAGTTTCACGGACCTAGATGTAGCCCCACAAGAAATGCAATGATCTCCCAAGAGCGGTCAAGGTCAGTGAATGCATCTTCGATGCTATCGAGAGAGCCACTAACCTCATGCACCCATCAGCCCCATCACGTACCAACAACCTCCATTGATCAGGAATCATACCTAACATTCATCACTTCACCTCACTCTCATGGACAGAGCAATACTGCAAGCCTCACAAAAACACTTCCGTGCTTGCATACACTGTCAGCTATTCAACCATGATGGCCACATCACCCAAACAGATTGCAAGATACTCACTGGCACACTTCCCTCTCTCTTGCAGGAAAAGGTGGCACATAATCAGATGCCATTTGTCAGTTAATCTTTCTTGCTATTCACCCAATCACAGACTTTCCCTTTTGTTCTCTTTCCACATCCCACTATGTGTTTGCTTAAAACTTATTACATCTCTAACTTTTCCAGTTCTGACCAAAGGCCATCGACCTGAAATTTTAACTCTATTTTTCTCTTCATCTCTCTGCTGTACACCCTGTTGAGTATTTCCAGCATTTTTTCTATTCTTATTTAATGGGCATTTCATTGGAATACTTACTGTACTGATGAGATTCCACAAGACACATGTGGAATCTCTGACATCCCAATAAGGCGTGAAACACATGTACCACTTTTGTCAAGAGCTACTTGTCAGTATCCTGATTTGGCATCACAGATGGAAAAGACTCAGGGGCAGGATTTATCGCTGAGTGGGCGGGCATGCGCCCGACATCATGGCACACTTGTGCGATATTTCAGTTGGCGGGTGCGTGTGGAAGTCTGCAGCGCACCTGCCAACAATCAAAAGATCTATTAAAGTCCCAATTAAATGTTATTTTTCGCTGCCCATCCAACCTTACAGTTGGTGAGCAGGTGAATAGGCCAAGCGACCTTTGCACTTTTTAGGAAAACTCATCCATGGGCGGGATGGGGTTTCCAACAGCAATTTTAAAATAAAATATAAAGTGTAACATTTCATTAAAAATATGTCTCTGCTCATGTGGCAGAGTCACATGAGGGGATGTGTTTTTTTAACACTTTAAAATTGTTTATTTTTCCTTCTTAATCTCTTCATCTCCCTGAGGCAGCTCTGTGCACGCACGCACGCACCTCCATGCTTGTGTGAAGTTGCACAATCGCCCTCCTCCCTGTCTCCACCAACCCCCCCTCCCCCGACATACACATAGGCAGCGCTGGGCACTGTTGCACACGTTTCACGCTGGGTGGGCCTTAATTGTCCAACCAGCATGAAATTGCGGTCAGGCCCCGATCGCAGGTGGTTGTTGGCTTCCCAACTGCACCCGCCCACCTCTGCTCGCCCCCGCTAAGCCTGCCTGGTGAGTAGAAAATCCTGGCCCATGTGTCAGAAAATCAGAAAAAAGCAGATGAAGCCTCAGTTTAACATTTTATTCAAAAAATGATCGAACACCTGATCATCTTCATTTGTTAGAATTAGCTAAATGGAGGGATCTGCTGTATCCCACAAACCTATTTCTGAATATGAGCATCACTTTTCACTTGATGGTGGTATTCTTCAGCTATAAATGCATAGTTTTGAATAGTAGGATTTTGAACACCTTGGGCACTTAATTTGACTTGGTATCATTACTAACTCTATCCATGGATTTTGTGCTCCCTCTTCAGATTTCCAGCAGCGTCCCTGCCCTTTTGGTGCACTGGCAAGAATTAGTGATTCTGAAGAAATCCCTATGTACCTGTAGCCCTAAGATAAAAACAAAAAACAAAAAAACTGCGGATGCTGGAAATCCAAAACAAAAACAGAATTACCTGGAAAAACTCAGCAGGTCTGGCAGCATCGGCGGAGAAGAAAAGAGTTGACGTTTCGAGTCCTCATGACCCTTCGACAGAACTTGAGTTCGAGTCCAAGAAAGAGTTGAAATATAAGCTGGTTTAAGGTGTGTGTGTGGGGGGCGGAGAGATAGAGAGAGAGAGAGGTGGGGGGGTGGGGGGTGGGTGTGGTTGTAGGGACAAACAAGCGGTGATAGAAGCAGATCGTCAAAAGATGTCAACGACAATAGTACAATAGAACACATAGGTGTTAAAGTTAAAGTTGGTGATACTATCTAAACGAATGTGCTAAGAATGGATGGTAGGGCACTCAAGGTATAGCTCTAGTGGGGTTTTTTTTTATATAATGGAAATAGGTGGGAAAAGGAAAATCTTTATAATTTATTGGAAAAAAAAAGGAAGGGGGAAACAGAAAGGGGGTGGGGATGGGGGAGGGAGCTCACAACCTAAAGTTGTTGAATTCAATATTCAGTCCGGAAGGCTGTAAAGTCCCTAGTCGGAAGATGAGGTGTTGTTCCTCCAGTTTACGTTGGGCTTCACTGGAACAATGCAGCAAGCCAAGGACAGACATGTGGGCAAGAGAGCAGGGTGGAGAGTTAAAATGGCAAGCGACAGGGAGGTTTGGGTCATTCTTGCGGACAGACCGCAGGTGTTCTGCAAAGCGGTCGCCCAGTTTACGTTTGGTCTCTCCAATGTAGAGGAGACTTAAGCAGCATTTCACTTGCATTTCCCCCAACTTAGTCTACTGCATTCGTTGCTCCCAATGTGGTCTCCTCTACATTGGAGAGACCAAACGTAAACTGGGCGACCGCTTTGCAGAACACCTGCGGTCTGTCCGCAAGAATGACCCAAACCCCCCTGTCGCTTGCCATTTTAACACTCCACCCTGCTCTCTTGCTCACATGTCTGTCCTTGGCTTGCTGCATTGTTCCAGTGAAGCCCAACGTAAACTGGAGGAACAACACCTCATCTTCCAACTAGGGACTTTACAGCCTTCCGGACTGAATATTGAATTCAACAACTTTAGGTCGTGAGCTCCCTCCCCCATCCCCACCCCCTTTCTGTTTCCCCCTTCCTTTTTTTTCCCAATAAATTATAAAGATTTTCCTTTTCCCACCTATTTCCATTATATAAAAAAAACTCCACTAGAGCTATACCTTGAGTGCCCTACCATCCATTCTTAATTAGCACATTCGTTTAGATAATATCACCAACTTTAACTTTAACACCTATGTGTTCTATTGTACTATTGTCGTTGACATCTTTTGATGATCTGCTTCTATCACTGCTTGTTTGTCCCTACAACCACACCCTCCCCCCCCACCTCTCTCTCTCTCTATCTCTCCGCCCCCCACACACACACCTTAAACCAGCTTATATTTCAACTCTTTCTTGGACTCGAACTCAAGTTCTGTCGAAGGGTCATGAGGACTCGAAAAGTCAACTCTTTTCTTCTCCGCCGATGCTGCCAGACCTGCTGAGTTTTTCCAGGTAATTCTGTTTTTGTTTTACCTGTAGCCCTAGTAAGACAATGTTTTGATTTAGTTTTGAAGTCAAACTTCATGCTGAGAAAGCAATGTGAACAAAGCATTACAACAAAAATCCATTATTAAAACAGCAGTTTTTTCTGATCCTTTCATCAACCAACATTTTATAGGGCAGGATCTTCCAGTCGGCGAGGGGGGGTGAGGGCCGCTTGCCGACATGTAAAATGATGCGGGATGATGTCAGATGGAACTCCCGGTGTCACTCTGCGTCATTTCAACTCTCAGGTCCGGGGGCGTAGCCGAGTCAGCTGTGCACCCACCGACCTGTCAACGGCCTACTGAGGCCATTGAGAAACTAATTAGAGTCATTAATGGACCTACCCATCCAACCTTAATGTTGGCCGGCAGGCCGGGAGACCTGGAAGGCTTCAAAAGAAGCATGAAACCTCATCCACGGGCGGGATGAGGCTTCATGAGGATATTAAAATTTTTAATAAATGTTTCAATAAAAGTTATAGACATGTCCCAACTCATGTGATAGTGTCACATGAGGGAACATGTCAGGG
This sequence comes from Carcharodon carcharias, assembly GCF_017639515.1. NCBI lineage: Eukaryota > Metazoa > Chordata > Chondrichthyes > Lamniformes > Lamnidae > Carcharodon > Carcharodon carcharias. The sequence continues at coordinate 127,440,390 of NC_054467.1, read as the reverse complement.
AAATTCTTCTATCATTTGGATTGCAAATTTTAAAACTCAGCAGGTCTGGTAGATCTGTGGAGAGTGAAACAGAGTTAAGTTTCAAGTCCAATATCAGAACAGTTCCAAAGAAGAGTCAGATTGGACTTGAATCGTTAACTCTGTTACTCTCTTCACAGATGCTGCCAGACCTGTTGAGTTTTTCAAGCACTTTTTGTTTGTATTTCAGATCTCCAACATCCACTGTATTTTGTTTTTATTTTACTGCCTCTTTGTTGTCTTACATCCAGTTTTGTGTGTAGTGTAATTACCCAACCACTCCCTGCACCCACCATTGATAACAGAGCCTTCAGTTACTTAAGTCCCGTACTCTGGAAGTCTCTGTCTAAAGCCTTATACCTCTCAGTATCCTCCTTAAACTAACATCTTTGACTAAATGTTTTGTTCACCATCTTAATAATTATTTTTTTTGGTTCTGCATCCTTTATTGTTTGATTGCATCTCTCTGAAGCACCTTCTGATGCTTTATTCTGTTTAAATTGCTAGGTAATTGGAATACGTGACTGTTACAAGAGTCACTATATCAAGAAAATCATGAGAGGCAGTGCATATATTGGTATCGACAAGTAAATAGAGCCAGTTAGGTGACTTGGTTAGAGTATGTGTTTAATAACAGTGATGCCTGTGTCCACTCTCTATATCGGCTGAGGTAGTCCTTACACTCCTCTATTTGCCCCATTCTGAGATCATGGCATCATGGAAAGACTGCAAGAGAAAGAGATGTGTGGAGAGCAATGATTAACAACCCTCAGGCAACTTAGGACCTTACATGAAGAAAATGAGATGTAATATTCAACAAATTGGTGATCTCAGCCACAGAATGATCAAATTTTACTGGATCTGGAATTCATTAGTACTGAAGATCAAGAAGTAGATATATGCTTGAGTGTCCTCCTGATGATCCACGACTGATCTGGGGTTTTTGCTGGTATTACACTGCAGTCCTGGTGGTGTGATCGTGAGATCCTCAAGAAAATTCATGGCAATAATTCCACAAAGGACGGTTTTGAAGAAATAAGGAGAAAAGTTAAGAAAATGAATTGGGAGACGATTTAAGTAGAGGACACAAGGAATATTGTTAAAGGTGTAATACTGAGTATGCAGGATAAATACCATTACTAAAATTACCCAGATCAATAAGGTGAAGTAAGGAAGATAAACGAATTCTGCAAAGGTGAAATTTGTCTTCAGTGATAATACAAAATGAGCAATATTGAATCAGCAGTGTTGTTATGCATTCTTCCCAATTATGAAGTCAGTGAAAACAAAAATTGAACCAGTAGAAAACAAGCTGCTTATTCACTACTGCCAGTTATGTGCTCATTCTGAACATCAATTTGATCCCCCACAATTGTTTCTAGGAGAAAAATGAAGGTAACAACAAGATAACTATATGGTTATTCAAAAAAACATTAAATTAGTAACTCTGAAGGCTCTGGAATGGTACAGATGTAGTTGGAAAACACAATAGTAAGAAATCATTTAAACCTTTCAACAGTAAAAGGCTGAGAGGAAGTGAAACCCTAAAGGTTGTTAAAGCAAAAGGTAAGTAGAACTCCAGGCTATCCAGCTGATGTTCACCCAAACATATACAGATTTTAGACTAAAACATAGTGCAACTGAATCCTGAGGATATCATTGGAATTGAGTCTTTGTAACCATTATCACCATTTTGTACATTACTTGTCTTACGTGTGATTTTAACACAGTCGAGATGAAGTTACTATATGTAGTATAGCATTTGATACACAAGTACATATTTAGATTATTTCTTAATTACCTGGTTTACTAAATTAATTTTATGAGGCATGTGCTATGAAGAGCTGAAAGCTACAGAGATGGATGAAATGTGCAGAAAGCTTTATCTTTCAGCATACAGCAGCTGCCAGGCTTGATTGGACTTTGCTTAGATGACAGAACATATATCTCACCTCAATGAGCAATGCAATAACAGCACTTCATATTTAGACAGTGCACCACTTGACTTTTGTAGGGAAATAACAAATGTTTTACTGATAAGTTGCATGTGAGCCTGGCTCAGGGTAACATAGCGTAAATTCACATATTATCTGATCTTAATCAGAACATCACATTCAGTCAATCAATGGTCTCTAGAAACAGACACTGTCTATTTAAAAGGAATACTCCACCTTGCGTTGCCTGAAAGTAGCTTTTATCAGTAGATGACTGATAGGGAGTAGAGCAATTTCTTACCGCGGGTGAGAATGCCTGACCTCATTAAACTATTCTTGACTGAAATGACTCTGACTTCAATGAAAAGTATAATGCTTAAACTACAAAGGAATTTGGAAAAAGCTGTCCTCCTGCCATACCTTTCCTTTGCAAAATCATGATGCTGTCACTTTCTATATCTTATTTAAACTGTCTCATGTTCCCATGATGTGGCCTGTTAGAGCAGCATTTAAGACATTTGCTTTAAATAATTGAATTGTCTAGCTTGGGAAAGAGGGCCACTAGTCACATGAAGTCAGCACTAGCACAGGACTGATTCTTGTTATCTCCTTGGGTGGGAACCTGGGGGCACTGGCAGTGCAGCACTTACCCCATTTCTGTTGACTTCTGGGCTAATTCATTTTTGGAACAGACTGAGGAATAGGCTCATGTTATAATAAATGGATCCTCCTTCAATGTGCAAATTAGGTCCCTACAGTTTATACAAAATGCAATTTTGATAAGGGAAAGCATATAGTCCACCCAAATGGAACAGAACCAGAGGTCCTTAAAGGACCTCCAAAGTAAAGTCCACTCCAAAATTGGGAGGACAAATATTGTGGCTCATCCCATCTACTGTTGGTCCTTCTGTGCCCCCACCATTCGGGATTGCCTCTGTTCCTTTATCAACCCAGTTCCAGCTCAGCTAATGCTTAAACAACATAGCAATTTGTGAAAAAAAATCTGCCCTCATACCATAGTTTTCCATTGCAAAATTTTGATGCTGTCATTTCTATACCTTAAACTCCATGAAGTCACTGGATAGTGCAGCATGTATGACACTAGATTTAAACAATTAAGGTGTCTGGCTGGAGATTCAAAGTTGCCAGATTCCACTTTCTCAATGTTCAACAATGGCAGCTTGCCAAAATCATTCCAGTGAGGTATAAAAAATGCTTGGTCCTCTCACCGACTTCATTGGGTTTGTGATGTCCACCTCCTCCTCAATGGAATTATGTGTGGAAATTTACCCCCTGTCGTGATAATTCTTTACAGTTATAAACAGCATCGAGATGGTGTTGGTCCAGAGAGCAATACTCTACTGCTGGTGACAATGCTCTGAGACCAGGCACGTGTCTGTGGAAGGACCTAGCAGTACAGGAACAAAGTGGTTATGTTACTGGACTAGTCATCCAGAGGTCCTTATGAATGATCAAGCAGCGTTGATTAATTCAAATCCTACCACAACAGCTGGGAGATATAAGTTCAGTTAATTAAATAAATACGATATGGAAAAATTGGTATCAGTAATGGCTCACTAATGTCCTTTAGGAAAGAAAATCTGCCATCCCTACATGGGATGTGACTCCAGACTCAAAGAGCAGAACTTTCTGCCTGTCAGGTGGGTGGGCAGGCCCGACCCAGACTGACCCGATCTCCGGCGGGCGGGGAGCTGATCCCCGCCGGAGAAGCGGACCGCACCGCCATTTTATGTGGGCGGGCCAATTAAGGCCCGCCCAGCATGATGGTCGGTGGGAACTGCTATGCACTCCCCGTGCGGGCGGGGGGATTCCCCAAAAGCGAGAGAGCGCTCTTTCTCTCATGAGCAAAAAAAAGCGCACATCTCCCTGAGGCTAAGTGCTGCCTCAGGGAGATCGCTTACACTTTGAAAAAGATGAAAAAATAGAAAAAAAAATTCCCTAACATGTCCCCCTCATGTGACAATGTGTGTCTCACAAGCCAGAGTACACTTGAAAAGAGAAAAATTTATCTTCCAAGCAAAAGAAGTGATTTACCTGGGTCATAGGGACGACTCACAGGACCTTCACCCAGTAGAAAACAACGTGAGAGCTACTTGTGAGGCACCAGCCCTGAAAAATGCCACAGATCTCAAGTTCTTCTTGGGAATCGTTAACTACTATGGTCGTTTTCTCCCAGATTTGTTGACAGTGTTGGCTCCATCATACGGGTTACTCAAGAAAAACCACAGGTGGGCTTGGCAAGCCCCATAACAACGAGCTTTTACGGCAGTGATGCAGTTACTACATTCATTGGCCGTGTTGGTACATTAGGACCCAAAGAAAGAATTGATTTTAACCTGCCGTGCATTCCCTTACAGAGTCGGGGCAGTACTCTCCCACAGGATGGCTGATGGCTTCGAACTTGGTTATGTCTCAAGGACGCTCAGTGTGGCAGAACGAAGATACTCACAAATAGAGAAATAAGACTTATTCATTGTATTTGGCGTTAAGAAATTCTGCCAATACATTCATGGTCACCACTTCACCATCATATCCAATCACAAGCCACGACTAGGCTTGTTTGGGGAAGATAAGGCAATACCCCCAATTGCCTCGGCACGCATCCAGAGGTGGGCACTGATTCCAACTGCTTACGAATATACTTTTATCCACCAGCCGGGAAGCCAGATTGCCAATGCTGACACATCGAGCCAACTACCTCTAAAAGACAGCAATGTGAATGTCCTCATCCCTCAGTAACTTGTCTTGTTATTAAACTTTCTGGATTCATCACCAGTGAATGCCAAACAGATCAGAGAATGGGCAAACCGCGATTCTGTTCTGTCTTGTTTCAGGGAACAAGCCTTGCAGGGATGGTCTAACGAGCCAAAGTCGCACAAAATAAAGTCCTATTTTAACAAGAGATCTGAGCTCACTTGCCAGGATGGTATCTTACTGTGGGGAGTGAGATCATTGTGCCTCCCAGAGGAAGACAACCATTATTGGTAGAATTGTGTAGCACTCACCCTGGCATTTCCAAAATGATGTGCAGCTACTTATGGTGGTCAGGAATGAGCACTGAAATCAAAAACATGGTCGAGAGATGCATACAGTGCCAACAGATGCAGAAATTGCCTCCTTCTTCTCCACTGCACCCCTGGGAATGGCCAGGAAGTCCATGGGTCCGCCTCCATGTTGACTATGTAAGGCCTTTTTTGGGCACAATATTCCTCTTGATTATAGACGCTCACTTAAAGTGGATGAATGTATATGAGGTGAGATCGCCCACATCTGTCGCCACCATAGACAGATTGTGTTAGAGTTTTGTGATACACGGGTTACAAGAGATAATAATGTCTGATATTGGAACGGAATTCACCAGTGGGGAATTCCAAAGATTTACAAGTCTCAATGGCATAACACATGTCAAGAACTTACCATCCCACCCTGCATCCAATGGTTTTGCTGAGATGGCAGTCCAAACCTTAAAGGCCAGATGAAAAAACTAGATGGGGACTCTATAGCAACAAAGTTATGATGCTTCTTATTCAGCTATAAAGACTATGCCACGGACAACCACCGGTCTTGCCCTGCATAGTTATTAATAAAGAGACATCTCAGGACACATTCGAGCCTCATAAGGCCAAATTTCAGGGGGAAGGTAGAGAGAAGTCAGCAGGCCCAGAAAAATTACCACAGCCATGAAAGAAACTTTGCTGTAGGAGAAGCAGTTTTTGCAAACAACTTTGGAGATGGGTCCAAATGACTATCAGGTGAAGTCAGTGCAGTGACAGGGCCTCTGTCCTACCACATATTGGTTGAAGGTTGGATTATCAGGAGACATGTCGATCACCTCAGGGAAAGGGAAACCAATCCACAAGAAAAGGTGCAACATATATTCCCGTTTGAGTCTACAGCACAGGTAGAAGGAACTCCTCTTGATTTGGAACTACCTGTAAGGCCCGTTGATCTTGAGAGAGCCGAAGAGGCAAACTTACAGGTTCCCACTGAGGGGCCTAGTGGACAGATAACACCTGGGAGGGAGGCCTCAGATAAACCATCTGAAGTCATAGAACGACAATGGTCGACACGTTTGAAAAAGCCTCCTGAGAGACTGAATTTGTAAATAGTTCATTTTTGTAAATAGTTACCATATCGTAAAATGTACTTTCAAGTAAAGAGGGAGGGATGCAGTAATCTGGAGTGTAATACACCTTTAAGAGAATGTGAACAGATTGACCACATGACTGTAAGACCCAATAGCTGTGTAGCGGAGGCTAGCGTGTTAATATTAGTCGAGAGTAGGGTCTGGCCGAGGAAGCGCACATCATGTTAGCACTCTGTTGTCTAGGTAAATAAATAGCATGTGCTTTATTTCATATTAGTCTCCGTGTTTGCAGTATATTGTAATTGATTCATCTGTTGACAGATAAGCGTGCAACTGGTTTGCAGGCAAAAGAACCCTAAAATAGAACATAACACCATGTAAAGCAACCACATTTAAATATGAGCTTAAAATAAAAGTTATTGCATTTCTGTTATCGTTTTCCATTACCTCGTCAGGTTATGAAATTTCTTCATAGTTCCTAGCTATGAATTTTCGGTTTTTTAGGTTATAATAAATAAATTATCTCTATTTAAATAGCAAGCAGAGAAATGTGCAATTCCATTAGGTGCATCAGCCAATGCAATAAACAAAAATTTCCAGCCTCATGAGTTAACAGCATCATAAACAAAGCAGAGAGATTTCTGTTATTTCCAATTTCTAGTAAAATCATAAAGACATTACAAAACAATGTGTTTCCAATTTTACGAGGAATGCACAAGAAATCTTTCTGTCAGCTTTATTTCAGTAACACGTATGGTGGAATTTTACGGCAGCGGGATTTTACAGTCCCGCCAAATTCAGTGAACATTTGAACGGCTCGCCGCATTTTATGGCTGCGGCCCAGCCACGATGGGGCCATAAAGTTCCAGCCATAGTAACCAGAAGAACTCTTCAATTTTATCTTCACAGGCTTTCTCACAAATCTAAATGCTTTACCAAAGCAGTTATCTGAAATTTTAATGAGCATAAATGTGTACAGTGATAGAGAAAGAGAAGTTAAAAGAGGGCCCTCTTTGATTATCACCTTCATCTTGCTCAGCTCTGATGAACAGGATCAGCCTACTTAGTCAAGAGTTGCAAAGATCCAGCAACATTAATGTACTGTGGTATGAACTTGCAATGTCGTGAAGTACATTTGCGGCAAAGAGGATATACTGTGATATCTGGAGGCAGTGCTGCATCAGTGATATGAGCTTGATTATTTTGTAAGCCCTCTGGTGAAATCAGATAACCAAGGAATTGCTGCTTATTCTGTCTGACTGACATTCAAAGACATAAATTGAAGCTCAACAACATTAATGTAAGCCATTCAGCACTCAAGCTCTTCTCACGTTCAGCAGATGTTCAGCCACAGACAGTTACATTGTGCAGGCAGCACAATAAACCTTGTAACCCCTGTAATGTTGTCATCAATTTTGAAAGACTTTTCGTCCTAAACTAGGACTGCAGGGCATATAGTAGAATCAAGGCAATCCTCTCTGAATAATGAAAGCAGTTAGGTTTCTACTCTCCTCATAGAGTACAACTTGATGGCTAGCACGTTTAACCCTTGCAATAATGCTGATGAACTATCCTGTTGGGGCACAGTCTCATTGCTTGCATCATTGCCTATAGCCAAACACTATAGAGCCTCTACTTAAGTACATTCATTTTAATTGCAATAATTTTATATCCTGCTGCTCTTGAATCTTTTTAAAATTATCTTGGCACAATCAAATTCAGCTTCACCAGTTATCACATGTTAATTTCTGTTGAATCCACAGATTGAAGCATGATGCCCGTTGAATGCAAGGCTGAAACAATTTAATTCTGGAAATCTTTGATTGAGCAGCTGAACTAAAAGTCCAGACACTGAGCAGGTGTATCAGAAATCAAATGTACATGAGATTATCTTGTAACAACTGCACTCAGTGCCATGGGAACCTTACCATAAATACATTTGATAAAAGAGGCAGTCAAAATGTACCCTTAGAATAAATATCTTCAAATGCAATGGATATGTAAGAAGGTATCTATGAGAATATCCATTTTGTTGACAATGCATTAATAGTGTCGATTCATAAGTTTCCATTACTAGAGGCATATTTGAATAGGCACCATGTTCAGGTAAATGCAATCATTGGCTGGATGTGAAGATGATTGGGAGACTTCACAACCTGTCCTAATTTTACACAATGGTCATTTTTAGTGGGCTTAAATGAACAATTTGCCAGGTGGTTAGTAAATCAAGGGAGATTCACGAGAGTCATTTCAAGGAAGAAGGGAAGAAGAAAGAAATGTTGCAAATCACTCTATCAAAACCAAGGCCTGCATCTTGAGATAATGGATGGAATCATCCCAAATTTGCACTAAGTGCGGTAACAGTTGGGTAAAACAGTGCTGTATCATCCCAATTCTGCCACATTATTTATGCACTCATGCTCTTATTCGCCCGCCCACCACCACCCTGCCATTGCATCATGCCGGGCGCTGTATTTAAAGTCCAGCTTCAAGCACACATCTCTGTGCTTCCAGACTACAACTGCTGCATGGAAGACATGGCCCTGAAATTGAAGAAGACTGCAGCCCACAGGTTCAGTGACACATCCCTCAAGCACCTTTTGGATGCCGTGGAGGGCGGCGGGATGTCCTCTATCATGGCTCTGGCCACAGAGGATGGGCAGCAATAGCACTAACACAGTTTGAGAGGTGGTGGCAGCGGTGGTCAGCACCAATGCCTTGCAAAAGAGGACAGCTACCCAGTGCCGCAAGAGGACGAGTGATCTCTTCCATTCCACCAGGGTAAGTCATTCTTCTCATCACTCTCAACTCACACACTCACAAACCCATCACACATCCACAGGGCCCTCACTCACTGCCAGTTCAAGGGACATCACCATTCCCTCTCTCACATTCACCATCACTGTCTTCATCCCATCCATGGGACCACTCACCACTCCAGTAGGCCAGGCATACTTATCATCTGGCCTGGCAGGCATCCTGATGCACTCTCTCCATTTCTATTCATGCAGGACAAGCTGGCACAAAACAAGAGACCGAGGTTGCAGACTGATGGTGAAATGCCCAAAATCAAGGTCCTCATGGACTTTGAAAACAAAGGCACCCAGCTGGCTGGCAATGATCTGGACCGTTCCTGTGCTGACGATGAGGTCAGTGCTTCTCTACCAAGTGAGGATCCAGCAGTGCAACATCCATCAGACAACCATGCTGTAAATGATGTGTCCTGTTTCACAGGCCACTGCCATGTATTATTTATCTCTGCTTGTTTTTGCAGGCACATCTACCAAACAGCTGATGCAGAGCTTCCAATCAATCCCCAAAGAAAGAGGAATATGAAGGCACCCTCCCTGAAGTCCCATCACAGTGCTCACCCACACCCTCCACCAGTGCAGAGGCACACTCCTCGGTGGGACCGAGCTTTAGAATAGCCCCGGGATCACAATCACCATCCGATCCATAGCAGGTGGAGGCAGGGACTTCCCAGGTGTCCGGCACTCGGAGGACTGCTGGAGGCCAGAAATTTGCTGAGTCTGTGTCAGATGATGAGCCTTTTGACTCGGTCATGTCACAGTTGCTGGAGCTGCAAAGGAAACTTGGGAACATCAAGAAGGGATGTCCGCTGCACTCCTCATATTGCAAGGCATGATAGAAAAGTTCATGTGCCTTCACTCTGTGGTGATCGTGCCAGCATGTCAATGCACTGAGGTCAACACTGGTAGGATGTTGGCTACCATGGAGACCTTGGTCTAGGACGTCACTCCTGCGCTGCTGAGTGGGCTTAACTCCATCGCTGATCACATAGCTGTCATGAAGAGATATTAATGTAATTGGAATTATTTTTTTAAATAGAGGTTTAGTCTGTGTGCGTGTTAATTGGATTAAAGCCAGGTAATCTGGATGTCTTTATGTACAGTAGTTTTCAGATGTATGCAGTAAGGTAGTGGGTACATTTGCATTTTGTTGAATAGAGCATTCAAGACTGGGAGTGAAATTTTGCATCTAGCGAGGAGACACTAAACAATGTTTACATTACTAATAAAATTGGCACTATGAAAAGGGTTCAAAGGGCCTGGCAATACAATGAAAATTTACATTCAAAGGGTAAGGCTGCGTATAACAGAGAGGAGTTTGTGTGTACAGGTCAGAGGCATGTAAGGTCTAAGCCTATAAGCCTACCACGGTGTTTGCGAAGAAGCAAATTAAAAGGAATCTCATTTTGAACGTGTAAGGTGAAAAATGCTTTGCCTGGTGTTTGTTTATGTCTATTGGTTATTGCTTCCTTAATGGAGATTAATTTTGGGAATTTGTTAAAAATTTATGCTAGTAGTAATTTGTAGGGATGTGTATTTGTTTAATTTGTTATATATTAATAAATATTTCATTTAGTTTGATATAAAAACCTCTCGAGAACTGGTGGTCTTATTCCTGAATTTAGAGCTGCAACTCAAACATACCAATTCAAAATATAGGTTATGGCAGTTGTTTAAAATTTCCCTCTGGCATTTTGAATAACTCAGCCTTTATCAAATGCTGCGTCATAACAGTGAGAGGGGTGCCAGGCGGCTCGATCTCACTCCAGCTAGCCCTGCTCCTCAAGGAGTCAGCCTGGAGCCCCCGGGCACCCATAGGGAGGAGGATCAGCAGGTGCACATTCTAGGCCCATCGATTCAGGTGTTTCCAAGAGTGTCCGGCCCATCTGACTCCCCTCTTCCTGTGACCTGAGCAGCTCCAGCTCCATAGGCCAAGGAGGGTGCCAGTACCACACAGTAGGACCACAAAAGCAGGCCGGAGCCTCCAAGTGTCAATCCTCCAGAGGCTGCCCGCCAAGGTCATCACAGACAGGGTGTTGCTGTCAGCAGGCTGCCTCCACCTCTGCTGTGGATGTTCGGGGAGCACCAAGACATAGCGGCAGGGTTAGGAAAGTTAAGGACAGTTAGTTGCACAGCCTAGGCATGGGTGTTGATCACTGGTACATACTGTTCACTATTGTCAATAAACTCCCAAGAATGTCTCCCTGCCTATGGTTTCTTGTTCTGAAGAGCAGTGTTCTTGTCACTCAGATGTGAAACCTTTCTGCACAAGATAAAGGCAGGTGTCTCAGTCCAGGGCCTCTTCCCTGTACTTTGTTCAGCCTTCAGACTCCCTGGGCACATTACAGTCATTGGTGCCAGAATGTCATGAACAGGTGCCACAGAGTTCTCTCATTCTCTCTGTGTTCTCTGAGCATCTTTGTGGCTGGCCCCATCACACCAGCATCTATGGCCAGTGATTCTGTACATCAGCTCCTGAACGGCTCAGGTGCTGAAGGCGGACAAAGAATCAGATGCTTCTAAATTTTCATGGCTGCATCTCTATAATATGACCCTGATCACAGAGCTCAAGCGGTCTGCTCTTGGCCAGGCAAGAGTCAGACATTCTCAGAGGCCATGTGAAGATCTATGGAGTGTCCTCACTGCGTGTCATCACCATCTTCCTGCAATCGAGTGACTATTAGGGCCTCCACTACCTCTCCACGACAGGAGCATTCTTACACAGGTTGTTCACACTGCTATAAGCCAGACTGGAGTCAAATGTTCTCAAATGCGATGTGAGGAATTATTGGGTCAACTCACTGTATGCCATCATCATTCTCCACAAATCTAGCAGCTGTGAAAGCCTCCCGAGAGTGCCTGCCTTGTCTAGCCAGTGCGAGGGCCTCATCCCCATCATCGTTGCCTCCGAGTACTTCCTCACCCTCATCCCCATCAGCGTTCTCCTCATCAGAGGAGAGTGCAGCTCCTCCATTTCCTCCTTAGCCAGCTCCTCTCCCCCTTGGAGTGCCAGGTTGTAAAGGGTGCAGCAGATGATGATGATGCGTGACACCCTTTGCAGACTGTATTGCAGGGCTCCACCAGACTGGTCCAGGCACCAGAACCTTATCTTCAACATCCCAATGGTCTGCTCCACCAAGTTGTGAGTTGCAGCATGAGCTTCATTATACCGTCGCTCGGCTGCAGTCTGAGGCCGCCGCATGGGCATCATCAGCCTCAGCCTCTGCGGGTAGCCCTTGTCATCCCTAGGAGTCATCCCTGCAGCCCCTGAGGACCCTGGAAAACTCCAGAGATCTGTGACCGACTGAGGGTATAGGTGCCATACACACTCCCTGGAAACAGTGCGCACATCTGCAGGATGCATTTCTGGTGGTTGCACACCAGCTGCACATTCAGTGAATGGAACCCTTTATGGTTGAAGTAGTTCATCGTGTGTTGTGTCAGAGATCTGAGTGTCACGAGTGTAGTCAGCCATACCCTGCACATGTGGGAAACCCGAGATGTGGGTGAATCCAATTGCTCTTGCACCCTGGCTGTCCTGGTCCTGGGCGAAATGCACAAAGTTGTGACCCTTTGCAAAGATGGCATCCTTGACCTCATGGATGCATTTGCAGATGGCAGATTGTGAAATCTCACAGAGGTCACATGGAATCCTGAAAGGGGCAACTGGATTAGAAATTGAGTGCTGCGGTCACTTTCCTGGCCACTGGCAGTGGATGCCCTCCATGTCCCCATGTTATTGCCAAATATTATAGTAGCTGGCAGATATGACCAACCAGGTCCCTACACATGCGCTGTCTTCGACGCCACTTGTTCTCGGAATGAATTCTACAGGAATGAAAGGTGGCATCTGTAGAACCAGGGTGTCACTAGGCGCCAACCAGTGAAGGAGCGTTGTGGCTCTCGCGTGGCGTGTGTGGGAACCCCAGCTGCCCCTTCATCCTGAGGTTGCTGCTCCTGCATCTGCGCAGCCAGGAGCCTCAGCCATTTTCTCCTCTGTCATCTTTGTGCTCCATAGGCCATCAGGCATACAGCTAGTTCGCCAGTCTCCATGACCCTGCTGTACTCCTTCTGCAGGATCAAAGAGAGAGACATGTGGTTAGCATGGGTGTACTAAGAACCTGTCCTGGTTAAATGTGAAGGCCCCTTAACGCATCCCAGAGAGTGCTGGCCACTACTTGGATGGCCAGAGATTAGTGCACTGCATGGCTGCACTGTTAGCTTGAGCCAGGGGGGAGACTGGTCCTAAATGGGATGCTGACATTGCAAGAGGCTGTGAGCGCCTCCAGCAGTGATTGCTTCATGGCCAGTTTTAGTGAGGAGATTCTACAATATGTACGGTCATCCAACTCTTCTGCTCTCTACTGAAATGCTCATGAATTTGCAGTCTGTGCCGGAGGGGGAGTGAAGCTCTGGATCACTCAGTGGCACTTTGATGCCTCTGCATTGAGTGGGCAGATAGGCTAAGAGCCCGACCCCAATCATATCAATGTGGCTACATCTGAACTATCTCAGTTGCAGAGGAATGGTCACTTTATACGGGTTTCCCAAATGTGTGGCCACTTCCCTCACCCACCCTACCCTGAATACTTGTGTGCTACATTCAATGGCAGGGCTGCTCTTTACCACACCCTGCCACTGCCCTTAAACCAACGCCCTGCCATAAATGGCCTCAACGGCAAGGCTGACCTTAACACCGACCCCCAACACCCCTGAAGCTTAAAGTCCAACAGTCGGCCCCGATGAGTGCTGTACAACTTTATTGTGTACTCACCTCCAAATTCCCCTCAAAGTGCAGGCCGCCGAGTGCATGTCTTTTATGCGCTGTTGTGAAACACATCGGCATGCTTACCTGCTGACATGGATGAATGATACGGGGGTGGGAAAGATTCCAGTGGGCTGGCCTGCTGGCCATGTAATGACATGCTGATGTGTTACAATGAGTTGGCAGGCTGAACGATTGATCACGGACTAGTTCTCTGTCATCATAAAACCGATTGCGCCATATTGTCCACTCACGCCTGATGCCAGCAGGCATGGAAAATTCCACCCAATTTTGCTCCTTTCTGGGACAGATTACTTTTGTTCCTAACCCTTATTGGGACCTTTAGAAGATTCAGAACAGGACACATGCCTGTTGTCATTGGGCATGAAATCTATTAGAATTTAGAGGGCAAAGTCAGGCAAGATTCATGGAATAGCCTGGGAGCACCTCCAGATCCAGTGTCAATCTGTTGGTTGGATGGAATAGGAGAATGGAAGATGTACCTGTACAGCTTTGGATGGAGATTGTGGACAGAGATCAGAACAGCTGGAAATTTACACAGCAAAATTCACCCCCTCCCCTCCCATTGAAGTAAAAAGCGATTTGTACCTCCGCTAATACCAGACTTTGGTCTCCCTTGTATGCAAGAAGTAATCCGTATTCGTCAAAGAGTATTAGATGAATCTTCCACTACTTCCTTTTCCTTTCCTTTTATGCATGGAAAAATTGAATTGAAATCTATCATTAATGTTAATGGTTTTTACGGTGCCTTAACTGGCTCACCATAGGACTTCCTCAAAGAATCCAGTCCAAATTATATTGGCAGTTATGCAAGCCAAAGCACTTACAACAAAGCTGTGGTACAATGTTGAGCGAAGTGTGATTAGCTTATACCTATCAGAGTCATCAGGTGAATCACAAGAATATGCCAGTGTTTTATTTAACAAAAACTTTGATGACACAATTAAGACCCTCATTGGGTTAAATGTTTAAGATTACATAAACCACTTAAATATATATTATTACTTGACAAGGTTAAATTATCACTTGCACAAACTTCATATCAACATGTCATAATATTTCGGCATCAGTTGGGATTTGTCTGATAGTGCGAAGAGAGTTACAATGTATGGCAGTTACTGTACAGCTTAGCAAGATCAAACTGCTTGTTTGATGTCCAAATGGGAAAGTAGAAATTTCATCCAACTAAATAAAGGGAAGACTGAAACTATTGACTTCAATTCCCAGTGGAACTCTTTTCCCTGCCACCAACTCCATCCCTCTTCCTGACAACTGTCTGAGGCCGAACCAGACTGTTCACAACTTTGGTGTTATATTTGACCCTAGATGAAATTCTGGCTACACATCCGTGCCATCATTAAGACTGCCCATTTCCTCCTCCATCATATTGCTTGAATCCTAACCTGCCACAGATCATCTGCTGCTGAAGCATTCATCCATGCACTTGATATCTCTAAATCTGACTATTCCAAGATACTCCTGGCCAGCCTCTCATGCTCTACCCTCTGTAAACTTGAGGTTGTCAAGAACACCACAGTCTGTGTCTTAACTCATAACAAGTCCCATTCACCTATCGCCCCTGTGCTCTTTGACCTACATTGGCTCCTAGTTAAACGGGGCCTTGACTTTAAAATTCTCATTCTTGTTTCTATAACCTCGTCTTTCCCCAACTCTGTTGCAAAACAATCTGATATCTCTGCGGTCCTCTAATCCTGGTCTCTTGAGCACCATTGATTTTAATTGCTCTACCATTGGTGACTGTGCCAAGGCCCTAAGCTCTGGAATTTCCTCGCTAAACCTCATTGACTCTCTACCTCTCATTTCTCCTTTAAGACACTCCTTAAAACCTAACACTTTGACTAACTTTTTGGTCACCTGGACTATTATTTCTTTATTTACCTCATTGTCAAATTTTGCTTTATAACACTGCTACAAAACTGTGAAACGTGAAAGATATTACATAAATATAAAGTGGTGTTGTTAAGTTTGAAATATAACTGATAATGTTCAAGATTTGACAAAATTTTTATGATATGAGCATAAATATATATAATGTTGTTCTTTCAGTAAGTTATCTGTTGCAATGCTAATGTATTTAGCTCCCTCAGGGATGTTTGGTTTCACTTCTCAGTGCACCTCTGGGAAAATTGTCATATGTAGCCATTGGTTTCCTTTGTTGTTCATCTTTTTTGCATCCTACCTCAGCTAACCTTGCAATTAAACATTCCTCTCCAATACTAAACTTTTACGTTATTCTTGAGGTTCGGAGACTTGAGCCACTAACAGTTGTGTTATGCTGTATAATCATACTTCTGTATGGTTAAATGTTTAACAGCCCAACTTTTACTCTTCCATTTTCCCATTTTTGAATATCCGTTTAAAACACCCTTTAAGCTGCGAACATTTCTGATTTGGGTGGGCTCAGAATTGACTTCAATATTTTAAAATATTCCCAGGAAAATCTCATTTGAACAACATGGTGATCAGTCACTAAGCAAGATAATAAATTCTGCAACATAAGTCCTGCTTAAGGTGTCATTCAAGGAAATGGGCATATGGCAGAAATTGTGATTGCTATATTTTAGTTAGTCTGATGAAGCATAAAATTTTCTTCAAATGCTTCACTCCTTTCCCCTCTATTAATCCCTCAATTATAAAAAAAGTAATTGATTTCTAATAACCAGGCTGTCTTCAAGGCACTTGCTAATTTGTTACTTTGATCTAGCAAAGAAGAATTGAAATGTTTATTGTCACAATTCCTACATTTTAACAGTGATTATACTTCAGGATGCACCTAATTGACTGTAGAGCACTTTGGGATGTCCTAAGGTCATGACAAATGCTATCTGAATGCAAGTTCTTTGATCTTTTTTAATTATAGTGTGTGAATTAGTCTATTGGTCTAGAGCTTTGAAAACTCTGGTTGAAATAGGCGCCAATCAAAAAAACTGAAGTACCTTGTACTATTAGGATCTATGAGTCCTTTAATTGTCTCAACTCTCCCTACAAAAATTTGGGTGAAAGTTGGCATATGATCTGCCTATTTTTCAGATGCAAAGAACATCAATTAAACAGTGGATGCCTGCACTCAGTCTGTAAAGGAATTGATCCCAATGCTAAATTCATGCTGTCCATTTTTTAGGTTTCCTGGCTGCATGACTGAAGAAGGCTTTAGGATCTTGAATATGTAAATTATTGGCCTAATATTATTAAAGGACTCCTTTTCAAAATTAGTGACTATTAAGCAGGCAGATGTCTGGCCTGCTTGAATCAGAATTCTTCTGCACTCATTGCAGTTGCCAACAAAAGGCCAGCTATGAAACAAGACTATTTAAATCCTTCCTCAGGACCTAATCAAAGCAGGAATCCTCCCAAGGTTCCACAGGCATTGTAATTGGCCTCCTCCAAACCACCACATTGCATTTTCTTAACCTCTGTGATAGCTTTTACTATGCACAAGGCATTGACCACTCAAGATGGGGTCAGTAACACAATAACATTGATTCTTTATTCAAGGATAGTTCCACATACACACACCATTTTTCATTTTACAGGTACCTTCTTCAGACTGCCAACATACAGAAATCACATGGTGTGTTAGATCAAATCCCTTACACTACTGTAGATTAGAAACATAACAATACCTTTTAAAGGTGTACCACAACACGCTCCAACCTCCCTTCCAGAACCTTCCTCGGTGCCAATGCCTCTTTTACTGGGGAAATGGCTGTAGTGTGCCCAGAATGACCAGTTTTCCTATATCACTAATCATCATTTCCCACAACCACTTCACCCCACCTTCCATTTTTATGATGTAACTGGTTCTGTCAAGGTCAACACAAAATAATCAGCAAACTTACCAATGGGTTGTGTATTTTTTCAAATGATACTATTCAGATAGAATTTTCAGCCTGAAATAAAAAAGGCCTTAAGTGCTGTATGACTCTCTTTAAGGCATGAGAGATTTGTTATGTTAAGCTAAAGTACCAGCTTGCAGAAAGCATAGGGTAATGGTGGATTGATTCTGACATAATTGTTTTTCTTTGTCCAGTGCAGGCTCATTTCTGGAACTTGCTACAACTACAAATGTATATAAAAACAATCGTGCATTGAAGATCCAGGAAATCCTTATATTTTGATTTTTCAGAGAAATGTTCTTGTACATTCAATCATGGAGCACTATAAAAAGAATTGTGTATGTGGTGAAGCTGTTCATTGGGAATGAGATAGAAATATGGCGAAGGACAGACATAGAAACAGGAAAAAAACAAAAATACCTGAGAAAACTCAGCAGGTCTGACAGCATCTGCAGAGAGGAATACAGTTGACATTTTGAGTCCATATGACTCTTCATCAGTACTAAGGAAATAGTGAAAAGGGGTGAAATATAAGCTGGTAGAAGGGGGTGGAACAGGTAGAGCTGGATAGGGGGCCAGTGATAGGTGGAGGCAAAGAAGATTTTGCCAAAGATGTCATAGACAAAAGAACAAAGGGGTGTTGATGGTGGTGATATTATCTAAGGAATGTGCTAATGGGGACATTAAGGGTAGAAAGCAGGACAAGCTAGTGGCAGATGGCCCTAGTAGGGGTGGGGTGGGGGGAAGGGATCAGAATGGGCTAACAGGTGGAGATAAAACAATAGATCAAAATAAATTTAAAAATAGGTGGGAAAAGACTGTTTTTAAATTATAAATTATTGGATAAAGGAGGATCGGAAAGGGGGTGGGGATGGAGGAGAGAGTCCATGATCTGAAATTCTTGAACTCAATATAAAGCCTGGAAGGTTGTAAAGTGCCTAGTCAGAAGATGAGGTGCTGTTCCTCCAGTCTGTGATGAGCTTCACTGGAACATTGCAGCAGACCAAGGATGGACATGTGGGCATGAGATCTGGGTGGAGTGTTGAAATGGCAAGCGACTGGGAGGTCGCTTCACTTGAAAGGAGTGTTTGGGCCCTTGGACAGTGAGGAGAGGGGAAGTAAAGGGGCAGGTGTTGCACCTTCTGCGGTTGCATGGGAAGGTGCCGTGGGAGGGGGTTGAGGTGTAGTGGGTGATAGAGGAGTGGACCAGGGTGTCCTGGAGGGAATGATCCCTGCAGAATGCCACTGGGGGTTGAAGGGAAGATGTGTTTGGTGGTGGCATCATGCTGGAGTTGGCGGAAATGGCGAAGGATGATCCTTTGAATGAGGAGGCTGGTGGGGTGATAAGTGAGGACAAGGGGGGCCCTATCATGGTTCTGGGAGGGAGAGGAAGGTGTGAGGGCGGATGCGCGGGAGGTGGGCTGGACATTGTTGAGGGCCCTGTAAACCACCGTGGGTGGAAAGCCTCGGTTAAGGAAGAAGGAAGACATGTCAGAGGAACTGTTTTGGAAAGTGGCATAATCAGAATAGATGTGATGGAGGTGAAGGAACTGAGAGAATCGGATGGAGCCCTTACAGGAAGGGGGGTGTGAGGAGCTGTAGTCGAGGTAGCTGTGGGAGTTGGTAGGCTTGTAATGAATATTGGTGGATAGTCTATCACCAGAAATTAAGACAGGGCGGTCAAGGAAGGGAAGGGAAGTGTCAGTAATGGACCACATAAAAATGATGGAGGGGTGGAAATTGGAAGCAAAATTAATACGTTTATCCAGATCCAGACCAGAGCATGAAGTGGCACCAACGCAGTCACAGATGTACCAGAGAAAGAGTTGTGGGAGGGGGCCTGAGTAGGACTGTAACAAGGAATGTTCCACATACCCCATAAAGAGACAGGCATAACTGGGGCCCATGCAGGTACCCATAGCCACACCTTTTATTTGGAGGAAGTGAGACAAGTTTAAGGAGAAATTGTTCAGTGAGAGAACAAGTTCAGCCAGACGGAGGAGAGTAGTGGTGGATGGGGATTGTTCGGGCCTCTGTTCGAAGAAGAAGCAGAGAGCCCTCAGACCATCCCGGTGGGGGATGGAGGTGTACAGGGATTGGACGTCCATGGTGAAGAGGAGGCGGTTGGGGCCAGGGAACTGGAAATTGTTGATATAATGTAGGGCATGAGAGGAATCACAGATGTAGGTGGGAAGAGACTGGACAAGAGAAGAGAGAATGGAGTCAAGATAGCAAGAAATGAGTTCCGTGGGGCAGGAACAGATGACACAATTGGTCTGCTGGGACAGTCCTGTTTGTGGATTTTGGGTGGAAGGTAGATGCGGGCCGTCTGAGGTTGGGAGACTATGAGGTTGGAAGCTGTGGGCGGAAGATCTCCAGAGAAGGTGAGGTCAGTGACAGTCCTGGAAACAACGGCTTGATGTTCAGTGGTGGGGTCATGGTCTAGGGGGAGGTAGGAGGAAGTGTCTGCGAGTTGATGCTCAGTCTCTGCAAGGTAGAGGTCAGTGCGCCAGACAACAACAGCACCACCTTTGTCAGCGGGTTTGATGACAAGTCAGGGTTGGACCTGAGAGAACAGAATGCGGCAAGTTCAGAAGGAGACAGGTTAGAGTGGGTGAGAGGAGCAGAAAAGTTGAGATGGCCGATGTCACATCGACAGTTCTCAATGAAAAGATCAAGAGCAGGTAAGAGGCCAGAGGGAGGGGTCCATGTGGAGGGAGAATATTGGAGGCGGGTAAAAGGATCCGTTGAATGGGGAGAGGACTCCTGCCCAAAGAAGTGAGCACGGAGACGAAGGTGGCGGAAGAAGAGTTCAGCATTTTGCCCAGCCGGAAATTCATTGAGGTGAGGGCGTAAGGGTATGAAGCTGAGTCCTTATAGGAACAGGAAAGCAAATTGCCAGGCCTTCCC
Organism: Carcharodon carcharias; assembly: GCF_017639515.1. Lineage (NCBI taxonomy): Eukaryota > Metazoa > Chordata > Chondrichthyes > Lamniformes > Lamnidae > Carcharodon > Carcharodon carcharias. The sequence continues at coordinate 127,419,967 of NC_054467.1, read as the reverse complement.
ATTTTGCACCCCAATACTTCATGCAGGCTATTACCTATTATGGTAAAGTGACTTCTATACACAGACACTGTATTATTACAATGGATGGAATCATCCCAGACTTGTACTTAGTGCAGTAGCGGGTGGATAAAATGACCCGCTGGCCGCAATGGTGGCTTCTCACCTGTATCGTCCCAAACCCACCGCATTAATTATGCATTCATGGGGAATGTATTGTTTCCATGGTGGGCAGGCTCTGATTCTCCTGCCATGCTGTCATCTTGCTGCTTCATCACACTGGGCGCCACTTGTAAAGTACATCCACGTGCACCCCCCTCAGTGCTTCCAGCCCAGTAATGCTGCAAATGAGACATGGCCCCGAAAGGCAAGAAGGCTGAAGCCCCCAGGTTTAGTGACGCGTCTCATCCAGCACATTTTGGATGCGGTGGTGACCCACTGTGATGTCCTTAACCGCCCACCCCCAACCCCTCGCCGCTGGAGGGGCAGCAACATTACCACTCCTGCTTGGTAGGCGATGGCAGTGTTGATCAGTGCCAATGCTACACAGAAGAGGTTGATCATGTAATGCAGATAGAGGATGAGTGATCTCATCCATGTGGCCATGGTAAGGCAACCATCTCATCACCCTAAACACACATACTCAGCCCATCACACATTCACTGAGTTCACTCACTGCCAGATCAAGGGACATCACCACTCACTCTTTCACACACACCTACACATCTCCATCTAACCTCATTGCCTCTGGGGACTACCTCCTTAGCCCTCACCATCTTGAGGCCACTTGCACAGATCAATTTGTGCCCCACACATCCCTTCCTCATACACAGTCCTCAACATGCAGACTCTTTCCTTGCCTGAGGTCACTTCTCCCCCTTCCCCAAGCAAGCCCTAGCCCTGCAGCCATACAAAGTCTTATGGCTGGTCTGTTAGGTAAAGGCAAGATAGGCATGATAGGCAAAGTAACCTCGAAATCCTGAGCAAAGTGCAGCTCGCCAGGTGCGCGTCACTTACATGCAGTTGTGAAACATATTGGTGCGTAATCATGTTGACCTGAGCGGACAATCCAACGTGGGGAATGAGTCTGGTGGACTAGTCTTATAATGATATGCAGATGCATTACAATGATGTTCTCAATGCCCAATGGCGGGAAACATGTCCTGCCATCAACAGGCTGAGTGGACAATCACAAACTGGTTTCACAATGTCATGAAACCAATTTTGGCCTTCTTGTCATATTGTTCACTCATGCCACCAAGCATGCCCAACTGAAAATTCCACCCAATGTATGTCTGTTTAGGAAGAAACTTGGCTTTTCTGTCAGCAACCAGTAATTTTCAAATATTCTTATTCCAAATTCTGTTTTTTTTTCATTAAGTTGATGCCACCATATAGTTGCAAACATATTTCAGATAGCAGAAAGTAAATTCTAATCTTTCATAATAGTGGTAAGCTTTGAAGGAAGAATGAGTTAAATAATTAAGTAATTGCATTTATATAGCATCCTTCACAACATCAGAACATCCCAAAAGGCTTCATTGCTAATGAGCTAATTTTGATGTGTAGTTATTGTTAAAGCTTAGGAAATCATAAGTTCAGGGCAAAACATTAATACATATATGTGATTATAAGATTAATCAAAAACCAGCCTAATAAAATGAAAATTCTTCTTCACTTTTTAAAAAATATGGAATTCAATTTTTTTATATTGCTGTGAATATACAGAAAGCCTTGCTCGAGCTCGAAGCATTGACTTATATTTATTTTTACTTAATGGCTTGGATTTTTGCAACGACAGGGATATACCATTTCTTCAGGAGTGGGAATGGGGGCAGGGTGGAATTTGTGCACACACGTTTTGTGGAGGTAGCTGCCATATAAAACAGCAGCTGTCTCCAGTCTTGTCTAATTTCCTTTAGCCAGGAGTGGAAAACACAAAGGCCGGAATTTTCCAGCCTCTCACACCAATAGGATCTTCCTGTCCGCTGATGTGAACAGAGATTTCAATGGCTCGCCAACCCTGCCGTGGGGAAACCTGCCATGGGGGGCGGTTGGAAAATTGCAGCCTAAATGTGCAGATTAGACCTTGTTGGAGCAGGTCTAAACTTTGGGAGTCCCTTGGAGAGGTTGGGTACTCTTTTGGAGAGTTTGAGCACCCCTTTGAATATGGTCCCAGGACACCTTTGGGGAGGTGATGTGCCCTTTGGGAGAGGTAGGTGGCCATTGGTGTTGTTAAAAGTGAACATGAATGTGCATAAAAAATGCATAAACTCATTGGAACCGTAAAGAGTGCTGTCAAAAATATCTGTCAAAAGAACTGTCAAAGGTCTCAGAAGGAACTGTTAAAAGCAACTGTCAAAAGAATCAAAAAGAGTTGTCAAAAGCAACTGTCAAACTGTCAAGTAATTTAAAATCCCTGCTCTTTAAACCTTTGCAAAAAAAACTTTGGGGAGTATTGAAAAAATTCATTACTTTCTATTTCACTCTCTGTTGACATAAGCCTTAAGGTTATGATGACTGGGTTAGTGCTGCATGACTGATTTCACAACTTTATATTATCACAATGGGGTGCCTGCCATTTCACAGTTTGATTGACAGCTACAAGTGGTTATAAACTTTTTGATGTCAGACCATGGATTCAAAATATTTGTTTGAGTCAAGAATTAAGCGCTTGAATGAAATGTTTGTTTTTATAGGGATCATGTAGTTAAGGAATTCAATTGCCGTGAATAGGTTTCTTATGAATGAGAGGGCAGAATTACCCCAGATTTGCACTAAGTGCAGCAGTGAGCAGGAAAAATGACAGTTTACCCACTGGTCGCAATGACGGCTTCACATGCCATATCGTCTCAAACCCACTACATTAATTAGTCATTCCTGGGAAACACGCTGTTTCAATGGTGGGCACATTCTCATTCGCCCGCCATGCCAGCACCTCCCCACTTCTTCATGCTAGGGGCCATATTTAAAGTGCAGTCGCATGCTCACCTCTAAGTAGTCCCAGCCAGGGCTGCTGCATAGAAGGCAGGAAGACCACAAAAGGCAAAAACACTGCAGCACCCTGGCTTAGTGATGTGTCCCTCGAGCTTCTTCTGGATGCCGTGGAGGCCCATTGTGATGAACTCTACCACCCACTCTAGCCGCAAGATGAGCAACAGCATCACCAATACTGCATAGGAGGCAGTGGCAGTGGTGGTCAGTGCCAATTCCCTGTAAAAGAGGACAGCCACCCAATGCCACTACAAGATGAATGGTCTCATCCGTTTCATCAGGGTAAGTCACTCTTTTCATCACTCTCAACTCACACACTCACAAATCCATCACACATTCATAGGGGTCTCACACCATACGGGACAACACTACTAACTCTCATACATACCCGCACATCTCCATCAGGCTCATATTGTTCCGAGCTCGTGTCCTCATCCTGTCCATGGCTCTGCTCACCACACCAATATTTCATGCAGTACCCTGTGTCCTGCCCACACTCTCTCCATCTGTTTCCATGCAAGAGAAGCCTACTTATATCAGCATTGAGAGGTCCCAGACAAAGGGTGGAGTGGCCCACATTAGGCCCTCAGTCAATTTGAGGAGTGTGCCATCACGCTGAGTTGAGTGGTGAGGATGTGGACCTGCCTGTAGTGACAGTGATGTTGGGAGCGAACACCCACGTGAGGATCCTACACCACATCATCCCGTTCTCAATGCAAATGTGAGTGCTCTCTCTCCTGTTTTTGACTCTGCTGCCATACAATAATTATCTCTACTGTGGTTCACAAGGAGCTCTGCCAAGCAACTGACACTCTCAGCCAGCTAGTCCCTCAGCTTCATCTAGGTCCTCACCTCCAGCCAAGAGGGCACCTCCCCCATTGAAAAGCTGGAAATAAGCAGCCTGGAAGACCCATCACAGCACTTACCCATACCTTGCACCAGCACAGAGACACACACTTCGGTGGGACCTAGATCTAGAGCAGGCTCGGGTTCACAATCTGGTGGTCACTGCACCAACACATGTCCACAGCAGCAGGAGGAGGTAGGTATGGCTGAGCTCCCTGGCACTTGGAGGATTGCGGGGGAAGAGGCATCCAAGAGGTCCGAGTCAGATGACGAACTCTGGATCTGGCCTTCCAACTCATCGGGGAGAGTCAGCAGAAGGTGGGAGAATATCACACGAGCTGTTGGAAGCGCTCAACAGAGTGGCTCACAGTTGGTGGAGTACATCTGCCTGCTCTCTGATGAAGTGGTGAATATGGAGGTGGGAAGGATGGCAGACAACATGGAGACCCTGGTCCAGCAGAACACAGAGATGTGTGCAGATCTATATTCCAACATGGGAGCCATGGATCAGTTCCCGCAGTGGCCACATAAGAATGAAATGGGGCACCTCAACATTCCCCCAGATGCTCCTTTCCCTCAAGGAGTCAGCCCGGGGCCCCTGGGCACCCAAAGAGAGGAGGAGAGGCAACTGGATACTCCTGGGTCATCCAGCCAGTAATCTCAGAGGCTGTCTTCTCCTTTTGAATCCCCTTTGCCTGTGAGGCCCTCAACCTCGTCCTTTGTCACCACAGAGGGAGCAGTTGGCAAATGAGTGATTCTGGAGGGAGAAGTGTGTGTGTGTGGAAGGGCCTTTCGGAGTTTTGTATAAGCACTCTCCCACACACACGGATCCTTTCTGTATCACGCTCATCTCAATGTCCTGAGAATTTTTAATGCTGCCTGTTGGGGTTCACTTTCAGTTGTCCATCTGAGCTGACCTGCATCTCCACCTACCCTTTGATTGCATTCCCATGCAGCACCTGATCTTGCCCATCACAACTCTCATTTCATTTTTGACTTAGATAGTATGGTGGTGATGCAGTATTTCATTCTCTCCCTTGCCCTTTGCTCTCCACCAGTCATCCATTTCCTTTCCCCCATCACAGTTGACTCCCCTGGCATCACCTTCTAACTCTCCTTTGGGACCTACCTGCCACAACCCTTTTCTTTTGGGGATGTCCAGGTGAACATATATGTTCCCTTCCTTTCTGAAAATCCCATCTCCAACCACAATGACCTCCCCGACCTCCTCCTTTCCATCCCCCAGGGTCCATGTCTGCCTCCGAGTCCCCACCAACCACCCTTGCCGTCCCTTCTACCAATTCACTTGAACTCTCACCCTCCCACCCTACCACCTCACTCTGCCATCGGTCATTCTCACCATTCCCTTGTTTCATACCCACCCTCAGTTCTCTTCCCAGGTAGCAGTCATGGATTCAGCAGATCGTTACACATTCACTTGGACATCCCCCACTACGGGCCTCTTCCCCCCTTGGAATCCCTTCCCCCCTGGAAGCCCTTCCCCCCGGAATGCTGTTCCCTCCAGAGCCCCTTCCCCTCTTCGGAACTCCTTCCTCCCTAGGACTCTCCTCATCCCCCACTTAGTCCATCCCTCTTCCTGACTCCTTCAACCACCCTTACTTCTTCCACTACCCTGAGTCCTTCACTCTCCTGACTCCTTGCTCCAGGCTTACTTCTTTCCCCATCCTTACTTCTTCCTATAGTCTTACTCCTTCTCCCTTCATAACTCCTTTAGACACTCTTACTCCTTCCTCTAGCTTTACCTCTTCCTCCACCCTTTCTCCCTCCCCTCTTTTCACTCCTTCGTCCCCCTGCACTCATTCCCATCTCTGTACTCCTTCCTCTCCCTGAACTCCATCCCATCTCCACACTCATTTTCCCCCTTGGACTCCCTCCCCTTTCTGTACTCCTTTGCCCCTCCAAATTCCTTCTCTTATGCATTCCACCCCAACTTACACCTATCTTCCCAGTTTTCATCTTCTCCCAGTTACTCCCTCCTCCCACTAATATACCCCCTCCCCTGACACCTTTGTTACCCGCTCCTAACCTTACTCCCCGATACCTTCGCTCCCCCTCCCAATGTCACTCCCATGACACCTTTGTTCCCCCCCTCCCAACCTCACTTCTGCCCCATTACCTATTCCTCTCCCAGTCAATCCTAGACTTTCCTCCTCCATCCCCCCACCCCAGTACATCTTCTTCTCCTAAAGACAGTTGGATGTTCCTCTCCACCCCCTCGACAATTATCTGTTGTGAGTAGACCTTCAATGGTGATTTTCCAACTTCCATGAGCTGCTTCTCAGCAGAGCCATGTCCATGAAAATCCACCCAGCTTATCACAGGCATTCCTCCAGCATGCCATTACTGTCAGGCTCCAACATCTTCTGCTCTTCAGATGTCCACGGTGTGAGCAAGGCCCTGGCATAAGTCCCATCTTCTGCAATGTCACACTTGCCAAGATGTATTCTGCACCGACGTGTTTTCATACCGACATGGGTGGACAAAGCAGCGTGGTGAGATAGTTCTGGTGGGCTGGCCTCATAATGATATGCATATGCATTGCAACGTGGTTCCCAATGTTCAATGGCAGGAAACGCGGCCCACCATTGACAGGGAGACGGGGGAGGGGGGCTAGCAGATGGCATGCCTTCGCCCTCCAGTAACCACATCAGCATGAAGCAGTAATAAAACACTACGGGGTTGATTAAAGAGGGCTGAGTGGGTCTTCTGTCCCTCACTAGTTGGGGGAAGCCCTGCCCTCTAGAGCTGCCAGCCAATTTGATTGCTTGGCAGCTGCATCAGTCCCAGCAGCACCAGGAGTGCATAAGTGGCCACTGCTGGCACTGCAGGTGAGGAGTGCAGTCCAAGGCCGAGGACCACTGGGTTGGGTAAGTCCGTGTTCTTGGACCAGGAGGATTTGAGTGCATTAGGGACAAGGACAGTGGAGTGAAAGGGTGGGTTTAAGGGAAGTTGCGGGCACGAAAGAAGGGGGTGGTTCAGTCTAGGAAGGGCTGACCCACAATCGGCAGCCCCCAAAGAGTGATCACCCCTTCCTTCCCTCCCATTAACCATTTTAGTCTAAAAATTGGGCTTCCTGCTCTCGCCCTACTGTCCACGTTAAAAGTATTATGGCATGGCAGCATATTATTTGCATCTATAGGCTTAATTACAAGCTTAATTTACCCTTAAATGGTCATCTAAATATGGTGGGTGAGCAGCTGATTTTGGTGCCTGCCCACCTCCCTCCCCCCTTAATTATGGGAGTGAGCTCATGGTGGGCAGGAAGGCGGTGGGGTGGGTGCCCACACCATTCACGTGCTCTCCCACCATGGGAACATAACATTCAGCCCCTAGAGCTTTACTTTTTTAATCTTAGCATTGGTCCTGAGGCCTGCCCATGGTGGATGCTGGGTGAGTTGACATGGAGTGTGTTAGGAAAAATTATGGTAGGTGGGAGACATGGGTTGGCATGGGTTGGCACTTTCTGCTACTACTCTGTTGCATGTACACGAGGGACTTTAACAATCTTTTGGCAAAGTTATGGTGGCATAATGTCAGGAACTCTGAGGAAATTCAGGACGAATTATTTTAATTGTTTCAATCTTTCTCCAAGTTTTAGAATGAATTGATTCGAATTTAACCAAAACCGAACATGTGAAGAAATATTGGTTCTGTCATTCCTATCACTTTCCAAGATTGCTCAGCATGTCCTCTTTCTTGCTATCTCTGTGCTGGGAATTACCAGCTCTGTGCTCTATACTGCTGCACAAGATGATATCAGGGACTTGACATTTGATGAATCATAACCTTGAGCCTGTGGTCCACACTGCCTGCCGTAGAACACTGGAGCATCAATAAGCTGTCACCAAACTGCCTATCAACCTACTTTCCAATGTGTTCCCAGTACCCTTAACATGAACGGCTTTAAGTAAAGCTCACAGAATGTCATTGCAGGAGTGAATTAGCCAATATATTCTTGCATTATTTAGTTACCATAAAGCATCCTGGTGCTAAAAAGAAACAAAAATGTAATTTGTAATATTACCATGAATAATTTAAATGCTGGTTTATGCTTATGGTTGAGTAAATTATGGTTATGTCGGCTGTTTTTACATTATAAGTTCAGATTTCCAGGTTAAAAAAATTGCAGATCACCCATGAACATTAGAAAATTGTTTAGCACTTAACTTACATTGATAGTTTTTTGTCATACAGTACCCATCTTCACTGATTTGCATCAATTATTCAGGTGTACTTGGTTAGCCCTTTTAAGATTATTTAGCTGTACTTTTCTATTCTAAGGCCAATTGTGATTTTGTGAGAAAGTAATTGAAAAGAACAAAACAAGTTATTTCAGAAAACATGCGAAAGAAAGTATCTTCTTTTCTAGTTAGGTCCATAAATATCGATGGTATTATATCATGCAAATGTAGGAAGGCAATTTTGGGAACTAAGTTATGGAGCAAGTCTCTTTAGTAGAGTTCAGTTGCTGTTGGTGGTTTTCTATAATACATTGGAAACATGGAATACTTAGTAACCAAAATGTAGGGAATGAAGGAATAATCTACTCCCAGGGCAGGGCAATTCACATTGGGTTATCATTTGGACAATATTAGAATTAATTATTTATTGGTTGGTTAATTGATTATTTGGAAAATCTACATTATTTTACCAGTGCTTCTGATCATTTCCCACCTTCTCTGCTTCACGAAGGAATTCTAAGCTCCATATTTCACAAGGTTTAATTTTATGCAGTAATGTGGCATTGTGGTTCAGAGAAGACTGTTGGGATCTCATCTCAAATAGCTAAACAAATACAGCAAACGGATGGAAACTTTTTATAGGGCTATGCAAACCTCTACAGAGCCAGCATGCCTATTATATCTATATATTGTATGTAGGCATTTTTATTTTCACAATGGCACTAATGTGTTTGCGTCACTAAAGTTCACATCAGCTGAGATACTTAAGTAATGAACTTGAATCTCTTAAGTAATATATAACCCTTGAAAGCTACTTCCAATATTATGCCATGCATTTGGAACTAATTATTTTCTGTGCAATAGGCAGTTTTTAGAGAATTTCAGTGATTTCAAGGCCGTAATCTTATTGAGGGAGTGGCAAGAATTATCTGAAATCTGAGAACAGCTTGTTTCCCTGAAATCACCCTACACATATTTCTAACAAAACACCTGAAGAGTTTCATTTTTATTTATTTTTTTCTTGCCAATAGTGACACATAGTGGATATCACTGTGCTTATTAAGTAACAAATCACAGTTAATCAGCAATAACTAACACATTTGTCACAGGTAAATGAATTCCTGTCAGTAAACCTTAGCAAACATTAAATTATATAAAATTATATGAAATATAACAGCAGAAACAGGCCATTCAGCACAACCAGTATTTGTTGATGTTTATTATCCACATGAGCTGGCTTGAATAGCTTTAAAAGAAGATTATTCTCAAGCCAAATTAATCGACTAGTGTGCTGTAAGTAGAGCACAAAAGACAGGCGATGAAGGCATTTTAGAATTATTACTAAAAAACTTAAAAGGTGATATGCTAAGCAGCTACTGATGGAAATAGTTGGTTAGTATCCTTAAGCACATAAGGAAATAGAAATCTTAACGTATTCCTTCTGCTTTTCTGCCTGTAGCTAGGAAAGAATTTGGAATCGTATTCTGCTGTGATTTACAGTAATCAGAGTGGTCGGCAGCTTTCCCTTCATCACTAAAGCTTTCTCTCATGCGGCGCCTACTGTTTATTCTTTTGCAGAAGAAGACAGCCTTCAATAGATATTGCTGGAAGAAGCTGCAGAAAATGCAAGCCCTGAAAATGGTAACGGAATCCACATTTCAATCCTGAAATGAGGCCAGTGCTCATTTAGGCAGGTGCCAGTACTACCTAAAAAAACATTTTGAGAAATTTATCTGAGGTCCAAATGCACAATCAAATCGAGAACAGGCCATCACTCTGCTAAATTCATCATCACTGTGCCTGTTCTATGCCTGCAAACTGGGCACAATGATGTTGGATTTAGGCCCCACTGTTACTTTATTGAGATCTGGGTTGGTGCAATATCAGTGGCGTTAGCAATGGATTGGTTAGTATCGAGTTCTGAGCATCTTCACCAATGCTTTCAAGCCCCTGCACTACTACTTGTTACTGGTCCTGTTCAATTTAAAATTATTAAAGGGGTGCGGAGAGTAAGGATAGATGTTATTTGATAGCACAGAACTTGAGTATTGCTGAAAAAAGAGACATGCCATTGAAGCTTTTCATCTTGCACTCAAGCATTCATCTTAAGAATACCACTTGTAAAGGGAACAGCAATTTATACTACATGAAAAGTGAGTGCTGATTGGTTGGCAAGTGGACTCTGATTGGTAGATGCATGGCCATGGAGCATGAACTAGAGAATAATTAACTGCCAAGCTTTTGTTTAAATTCAAACCAGGCAGGTCAACTCTGATTGGTCAAAGCATTGCCATAGGGAATAGACCAGCGAATGGCTGCCCCTCAAGCTTTTGTTTAATTGAAAAAAGTGTAAGGCATGGACATGCTTCTTCTGTCTGCAAAGGGCAGCACCCTGGGTGTGAATATATGTAGCTTCTAGCACATGTAAGTGAGCCACACTGCAAGCCCGACTGAAAATCCCCTAGTCTTGGTACCCACACCACCCCATCCTCCCAGCCTCAGGACCTCTCCACCCACCACTAAACTCTGGGCCTCAGCCCCCTGCTGTTGAATTCCACGCCTTAAAGCCCTACCATTGAACTCTGGGCCTCAAGTCCCTGCTGCCAAACTCGGAGCCTCAGGCCATGCTGCCGAACTTAGAGCCTCGATTTTGCTAATCACAAAGTTTGACCATTGCGGTTTGGGACAATTGATAATAAATATGCCGGTTACACTACTTGAAATGATAAATGATAGCTAAATGATTACTTTTGAACGCAAATGATAACAAATGATCTCTGAATGATTGCTTTTGAGTGCAATTGATGAATGCAAATTATGTCAAATGTTTCTGTAAGGAAATGTTCTCCTTCTCTGTTGTAATGCCCTATGGCTTTTATGCTTCTTTCACTCAGATGTGTTTAACAAAGAAAAATGAATGCTAAATTCACATGGTCCTGTTCACTGTTAATTTTTAACTGACAGCTATCTCATCAGCTGAGCCCTCAATATCTTCAGAATTACCTGGAAAAACTCAGCAGGTCTGGCAGCATCGGCGGAGAAGAAAAGAGTTGACGTTTCGAGTCCTCATGACCCTTCGACAGAACTTGAGTTCGAGTCCAGGAAAGAGCTGAAATATAAGCTGGTTTAAGGTGTGTGTGTGGGGGGCGGAGAGATAGAGAGACAGAGAGGTGGAGGGGGTTGGTGTGGTTGTAGCGACAAACAAGCAGTGATAGAAGCAGATCATCAAAAGATGTCAACAACAATAGTACAATAGAACACATAGGTGTTAAAGTTAAAGTTGGTGATATTATCTAAACGAATGTGCTAATTAAGAATGGATGGTAGGGCACTCAAGGTATAGCTCTAGTGGGTTTTTTTTTTATTTTATATAATGGAAATAGGTGGGAAAAGGAAAATCTTTATAATTTATTGGGAAAAAAAAGAAGGGGGAAACAGAAAGGGGGTGGGGATGGGGGAGGGGACTCACGACCTAAAGTTGTTGAATTCAATATTCAGTCCGGAAGGCTGTAAAGTCCCTAGTCGGAAGATGAGGTGTTGTTCCTCCAGTTTGCGTTGGGCTTCACTGGAACAATGCAGCAAGCCAAGGACAGACATGTGGGCAAGAGAGCAGGGTGGAGTGTTAAAATGGCAAGCGACAGGGAGGTTTGGGTCATTCTTGCGGACAGACCGCAGGTGTTCTGCAAAGCGGTCGCCCAGTTTACGTTTGGTCTCTCCAATGTAGAGGAGACCACATTGGGAGCAACGAATGCAGTAGACTAAGTTGGGGGAAATGCAAGTGAAATGCTGCTTCACTTGAAAGGAGTGTTTGGGTCCTTGGACGGTGAGGAGAGAGGAAGTGAAGGGGCAGGTGTTGCATCTTTTGCGTGGGCAAGGGGTTGTGCCATAGGAGGGGGTTGAGGAGTAGGGGGTGATGGAGGAGTGGACCAGGGTGTCCCGGAGGGAGCGATCCCTACGGAATGCCGATAAGGGGGGTGAAGGGAAGATGTGTTTGGTAGTGGCATCATGCTGGAGTTGGCGGAAATGGCGGAGGATGATCCTTTGAATGCGGAGGCTGGTGGGGTGATAAGTGAGGACAAGGGGGACCCTATCATGTTTCTGGGAGGGAGGAGAAGGAGTGAGGGCGGATGCGCGGGAGATGGGCCGGACACGGTTGAGGGCCCTGTCAACGACCGTGGGTGGAAAACCTCGGTTAAGGAAGAAGGAGGACATGTCAGAGGAACTGTTTTTGAATGTAGCATCATCGGAACAGATGCGACGGAGGCGAAGGAACTGAGAGAATGGGATGGAGTCCTTACAGGAAGTGGGGTGTGAGGAGCTGTAGTCGAGATAGCTGTGGGTGTCGGTGGGTTTGTAATGGATATTGGTGGACAGTCTATCACCAGAGATTGAGACAGAGAGGTCAAGGAAGGGAAGGGAAGTGTCAGAGATGGACCACGTGAAAATGATGGAGGGGTGGAGATTGGAAGCAAAATTAATAAATTTTTCCAAGTCCTGACGAGAGCATGAAGCAGCACCAAAGTAATCATCGATGTACCGGAGAAAGAGTTGTGGAAGGGGGCCGGAGTAGGACTGCAACAAGGAATGTTCCACATACCCCATAAAGAGACAGGCATAGCTGGGGCCCATGCGGGTACCCATAGCCACACCTTTTATTTGGAGGAAGTGAGAGGAGTTGAAGGAGAAATTGTTCAGCGTGAGAACAAGTTCAGCCAGACGGAGGAGAGTAGTGGTGGATGGGGATTGTTCGGGCCTCTGTTCGAGGAAGAAGCTAAGGGCCCTCAGACCATCCTGGTGGGGGATGGAGGTGTAGAGGGATTGGACGTCCATGGTGAAGAGGAAGCGGTAGGGGCCAGGGAACTGGAAATTGTTGATGTGACGTAAGGTGTCAGAGGAATCACGGATGTAGGTGGGAAGGGACTGGACAAGGGGAGAGAGAAGGGAGTCAAGATAACGAGAAATGAGTTCTGTGGGGCAGGAGCAAGCTGAGACGATCGGTCTACCGGGGCAGTTCTGTTTGTGGATTTTGGGTAGGAGATAGAAGCGGGCCGTCCGAGGTTGGGCAACTATCAGGTTGGAAGCTGTGGGAGGGAGATCCCCAGAGGAGGTGAGGTCAGTGACAGTCCTGGAAACAGTGGCTTGATGTTCAGTGGTAGGGTCATGGTCCAGGGAGAGGTAGGAGGAAGTGTCTGCGAGTTGACGCTCAGCCTCCGCGTGGTAGAGGTCAGTGCGCCAGACAACAACAGCACCACCCTTGTCAGCAGGTTTGATGACAATGTCAGGGTTGGACCTGAGAGAATGGAGTGCAGTAAGTTCAGAGAGAGACAGGTTAGAATGGGTGAGAGGAGCAGAGAAATTGAGACGACTAATGTCGCGCCGACAGTTCTCAATGAAAAGATCGAGAGAAGGTAAGAATCCAGAGGGAGGGGTCCAGGTGGAGGGAGAATATTGAAGATGGGTAAAAGGATCCGTTGAACTGGGAGAGGACTCCTGCCCAAAGAAGTGAGCCCGGAGACGAAGACGGCGGAAGAAGAGTTCAGTATCATGCCGAGCCCGAAATTCATTGAGGTGAGGGCGTAAGGGTATGAAACTAAGTCCTTTGCTGAGCACTGAACGTTCAGCATCGGAGAGGGGAAGGTCAGGGGGTATAGTGAATACACGGCTGGGGCTGGGATTGGAAGATGGGGTGGGGACGGAGGGACAGGCAGGGGTGGAGGGTCCTAGATGGGTGTTGGTGTCGATGAGTTGTTGGAGCTTGCGTTCCTTAGCACTTGAGAGAAACAGAAAAAGTTTCTTGTTGAGGCGTCGGATGAGCCGAAGAATAAAATGAAACTGGGGGCACGCGCAGCTTTGAAAAAGGGTACGGCGGTGCTGCTGGAGGGAGAGGTCGAGTGTGTTCATATGGCGGCGCATGGCACTGAGAGTGGATTTCAGAATGTGACGGGAACAGCAGTCCGAGAAACGTTTTATGTCCCGGAGATACCTGTAATCCTGGGTGGGTTCGAAACATGAGGGGTGGAATTTCAGTTGAAATCCATGTGGGGTAAGTCGGAGACGGAGACAGTCACTGAGAAAGGAGATATGGCTGTGAAAGCGGGTTTTAGTAAACACCTTGTCAAACACTAGGAGAGAAATGGAAAGCAATGAAGGTGAACAAGGCAACAGAGAAATCCGGAAATCTTGTCGCAGAGAGGAACAGAACTTCTTCAAGGAGGTAGGCATTTCTTGAAGAGCAGTGGCAGTCAATTAAACACAGAGATAAAAACAAAAAAACTGCGGATGCTGGAAATCCAAAACAAAAACAGAATTACCTGGAAAAACTCAGCAGGTCTGGCAGCATCGGCGGAGAAGAAAAGAGTTGACGTTTCGAGTCCTCATGACCCTTCGACAGAACTTGAGTTCGAGTCCAGGAAAGAGCTGAAATATAAGCTGGTTTAAGGTGTGTGTGTGGGGGTCGGAGAGATAGAGAGACAGAGAGGTGGAGGGGGTTGGTGTGGTTGTAGCGACAAACAAGCAGTGATAGAAGCAGATCATCAAAAGATGTCAACAACAATAGTACAATAGAACACATAGGTGTTAAAGTTAAAGTTGGTGATATTATCTAAACGAATGTGCTAATTAAGAATGGATGGTAGGGCACTCAAGGTATAGCTCTAGTGGGTTTTTTTTTTATTTTATATAATGGAAATAGGTGGGAAAAGGAAAATCTTTATAATTTATTGGGAAAAAAAAGAAGGGGGAAACAGAAAGGGGGTGGGGATGGGGGAGGGGACTCACGACCTAAAGTTGTTGAATTCAATATTCAGTCCGGAAGGCTGTAAAGTCCCTAGTCGGAAGATGAGGTGTTGTTCCTCCAGTTTGCGTTGGGCTTCACTGGAACAATGCAGCAAGCCAAGGACAGACATGTGGGCAAGAGAGCAGGGTGGAGTGTTAAAATGGCAAGCGACAGGGAGGTTTGGGTCATTCTTGCGGACAGACCGCAGGTGTTCTGCAAAGCGGTCGCCCAGTTTACGTTTGGTCTCTCCAATGTAGAGGAGACCACATTGGGAGCAACGAATGCAGTAGACTAAGTTGGGGGAAATGCAAGTGAAATGCTGCTTCACTTGAAAGGAGTGTTTGGGTCCTTGGACGGTGAGGAGAGAGGAAGTGAAGGGGCAGGTGTTGCATCTTTTGCGTGGGCAAGGGGTTGTGCCATAGGAGGGGGTTGAGGAGTAGGGGGTGATGGAGGAGTGGACCAGGGTGTCCCGGAGGGAGCGATCCCTACGGAATGCCGATAAGGGGGGTGAAGGGAAGATGTGTTTGGTAGTGGCATCATGCTGGAGTTGGCGGAAATGGCGGAGGATGATCCTTTGAATGCGGAGGCTGGTGGGGTGATAAGTGAGGACAAGGGGGACCCTATCATGTTTCTGGGAGGGAGGAGAAGGAGTGAGGGCGGATGCGCGGGAGATGGGCCGGACACGGTTGAGGGCCCTGTCAACCCCCACCAGGATGGTCTGAGGGCCCTTAGCTTCTTCCTCGAACAGAGGCCCGAACAATCCCCATCCACCACTACTCTCCTCCGTCTGGCTGAACTTGTTCTCACGCTGAACAATTTCTCCTTCAACTCCTCTCACTTCCTCCAAATAAAAGGTGTGGCTATGGGTACCCGCATGGGCCCCAGCTATGCCTGTCTCTTTATGGGGTATGTGGAACATTCCTTGTTGCAGTCCTACTCCGGCCCCCTTCCACAACTCTTTCTCCGGTACATCGATGATTACTTTGGTGCTGCTTCATGCTCTCGTCAGGACTTGGAAAAATTTATTAATTTTGCTTCCAATCTCCACCCCTCCATCATTTTCACGTGGTCCATCTCTGACACTTCCCTTCCCTTCCTTGACCTCTCTGTCTCAATCTCTGGTGATAGACTGTCCACCAATATCCATTACAAACCCACCGACACCCACAGCTATCTCGACTACAGCTCCTCACACCCCACTTCCTGTAAGGACTCCATCCCATTCTCTCAGTTCCTTCGCCTCCGTCGCATCTGTTCCGATGATGCTACATTCAAAAACAGTTCCTCTGACATGTCCTCCTTCTTCCTTAACCGAGGTTTTCCACCCACGGTCGTTGACAGGGCCCTCAACCGTGTCCGGCCCATCTCCCGCGCATCCGCCCTCACTCCTTCTCCTCCCTCCCAGAAACATGATAGGGTCCCCCTTGTCCTCACCTATCACCCCACCAGCCTCCGCATTCAAAGGATCATCCTCCGCCATTTCCGCCAACTCCAGCATGATGCCACTACCAAACACATCTTCCCTTCACCCCCCTTATCGGCATTCCGTAGGGATCGCTCCCTCCGGGACACCCTGGTCCACTCCTCCATCACCCCCTACTCCTCAACCCCCTCCTATGGCACAACCCCTTGCCCACGCAAAAGATGCAACACTTGCCCCTTCACTTCCTCTCTCCTCACCGTCCAAGGACCCAAACACTCCTTTCAAGTGAAGCAGCATTTCACTTGCATTTCCCCCAACTTAGTCTACTGCATTCGTTGCTCCCAATGTGGTCTCCTCTACATTGGAGAGACCAAACGTAAACTGGGCGACCGCTTTGCAGAACACCTGCGGTCTGTCCGCAAGAATGACCCAAACCTCCCTGTCGCTTGCCATTTTAACACTCCACCCTGCTCTCTTGCCCACATGTCTGTCCTTGGCTTGCTGCATTGTTCCAGTGAAGCCCAACGCAAACTGGAGGAACAACACCTCATCTTCCGACTAGGGACTTTACAGCCTTCCGGACTGAATATTGAATTCAACAACTTTAGGTCGTGAGTCCCCTCCCCCATCCCCACCCCCTTTCTGTTTCCCCCTTCTTTTTTTTCCCAATAAATTATAAAGATTTTCCTTTTCCCACCTATTTCCATTATATAAAATAAAAAAAAAACCACTAGAGCTATACCTTGAGTGCCCTACCATCCATTCTTAATTAGCACATTCGTTTAGATAATATCACCAACTTTAACTTTAACACCTATGTGTTCTATTGTACTATTGTTGTTGACATCTTTTGATGATCTGCTTCTATCACTGCTTGTTTGTCGCTACAACCACACCAACCCCCTCCACCTCTCTGTCTCTCTATCTCTCCGCCCCCCACACACACACCTTAAACCAGCTTATATTTCAGCTCTTTCCTGGACTCGAACTCAAGTTCTGTCGAAGGGTCATGAGGACTCGAAACGTCAACTCTTTTCTTCTCCGCCGATGCTGCCAGACCTGCTGAGTTTTTCCAGGTAATTCTGTTTTTGTTTTGGATTTCCAGCATCCGCAGTTTTTTTGTTTTTACCTCAATATCTTCCGCTACCTGCCATTATTGCAATTTGAGATTCAAGTTAATCATGAACAAACTTGAAGTATATAACATTTACATGTTCACACATATTTTGTGCCAGCAAAAATGTTAACACAAGCAAAATTAACTGCTTATAATCTTTTGATTGGGTAAAACCTCATCCTTCCATTTCTTTTTATGTTTTCTTCTATGATCATCATCGGCTGTCCCTTGATTCGTGAATGAAGTCTACTCAGGGTCCTAGGTTTCTGCTATGGGTCTTCTGGTGACTGAACAGGCCGATTCTTGACCCACATGGGGCAGGATATCTCACATGGCAGTGGAATCTGGAGTACAGGATGTGCTTCTTTTTCTTTCTTTCTTTGTCACCGCTCTGCCTCATCATTAAGATGTTGGGCCTCAAAGCATGATCCAGCTTGATGGACAAGTTGTCACTGGTGTATAATTAGTAGCAAACTCCTTCCTGTCATTAAGTTCAATGTCAGCATGCCTCAAAGAGAGCTTCAGAGCTTCTTTTAAGTGTTTAATTTGTCTTCCCTTGGAACTTTGGCCATTTGAGACAATTGGATCTGCGGTAAAGAACAGAACCAGGACCTGAATTCAAGCAAGGCCGTGTGATTGCCCCCACACTATTTACAATATATCTGACACTAGCTCTTCGCTTAAGTCAACTGCCCTCTCAGGTCCGTATTAAATACTATCTAGATGGGAAACTCCTTAAATTTGGCCACCTCCATGCCAAAATTAAACTGGTTTCCATAGATATACATGATCCACAGTTTGTTGCCCCCTCTGTACTAGATTTGTGAGCTACCCTCAACCTCTTCAATTCTCCATACAGGAAACTCAGCCTGTCCTTGAAAATTGCCAAAATAAAACTCAAATATCAACCCACACCTGGTCAGCCAAATATTCCAACTCAAATATATGTTGAAGGAAAGACTTCTGGACATGTTGAGCATGTCCCAAACTTTGGCAGCTACCTCTTTTAAAAGGTCACCATTAATGAGGAGGCCCAACACTGGATCAGCTGTGTCAGTTGAGCCTTCTACAAACTATGGCAGTGAGTGTTTGACAACAAAGACCTCTATAATAGCTCCACTTTTGAAATGCAGCTACTGGCAAAGCAAGGATTCCTTAACAGTTACAACAATCTGAAGTGATCCGTACCTACTGTGTGTAATGAGCTGACTGGCATTTTTCTGTCCTTGACTGTTGTTATAAGCTTCTTTAACCCTAATTCAAAATAAGCTGCAATTGCATTAATGTGTAATGTTGGTACAGTAGATGCAACGTATTTACATAAATATTGCTGAAAAGAGAGACATATTGCTGGAGCTTTTCGTCTTGCTCTCATCAGGGGAAAGGCAAGAATGCCAAATTTCAAATGATCGCAACAATGTATACTGCTGGAGAAACAGATGTTGCTTGTTTGGTAAGGCAATTCTGATTGGCTGAGATGTTGCCTTGGAGAAAGTAATGGGGAATGATAGGCTTCCCAAGGTCCCTGGTTAGTCAAAAAAGGTGCAAAGCTTGAACATGTTCCTTTTGTTTGCAGAGAACGGGTCCCTGGCCGGAATTTTCCATTCCAGAGTCTAAGTTAGTTGGCAGGCATGAAGTGAGAGCGAGTCCCACTGTGGGGCAAGACGAATGACCACATGCAATCCTGTGCCATTCAGCTCATTACACATGCATCCACGCAGGCCTCATTGATTCTCGTGTTGGGGACAGGCAGGAGGTTGCTATACCTACTGTTACCTCATAAGGCCAAAGGTCCAGGTGCCAAAATTAAAGGGCACCCAGATAGCCTACACTATCATTTCCACCTTTGCCCGGCCACTGCTCTGCCCTTCCTCTCTTCCTTGTTAATCCTCCACCCAACTTGCACTGCCACCATCCAGTCGCAAGCATAGGCTGGCATTTACAGGCACTCCCCAAAGAGGACAATGCAGTTGCAAATTCCATCAAAAAGGCACTAGAATTCATACACAATGTTACTCAATTATGTGGTAAGTAGAACATCATTTTGGGCTGAAGGCAACATCCTGTTGGTGGAAAATACCACTTGCATTGCTGTTATATAGTAGCAGCATGAAATGGCTTCCTTAGCCTGTTGTTCAAATTTTTGAGATACTTTGCCTTTCTGGGGTATTTTGAGGTAGACCAGACACTTTTCAGGTCAGGAAGTGGCAGCCTTTGGCCCATTTATGTGTTTGGACAACACACAGCAAACAATGATCTAATCAGGGTTAGCAATTTCCTGCCAGATAGCTTTGATGTGCTCTACGTCTGTTGTTAGGAACAATGAATCACTTTAATTTAAATTTATATTTTGTATTTGGGTGTTAAGAAAGGTGAAGACTGGTTTTAGTTTCATTTAGAGGTTTTTGTGAGCTGAGTGCTGGAAAGTCTAGGGCCTTGTTTGTATACATGCATTTTTAATTAGGTTTTACAACTCTTCAAGTGAAGAGATGGGTTACCAAGGGGTTAGTAGTTTAGTGACAGGTGTCCAGAGACACACAGAGAGACAGGAAAACAGAGAATGGTGGTCAGTTAGTGTGTGCATGTATGTCGCACACCAAAGTGGTGTCGTATACCAAAGAATGCAGGCAAAAGATCTAATCTCTCTAATAAGAAATCCTGCAAGCCTGTTGTGGTACTGAATTTAGAGAAATCATGCTTGCTCTGAGGCTAAAGCAACGGTGAGTTTAGATTGCGAGTTTTGGGTGTCTCAGGGAGACATACCAGCTGAAGAAAAGCATCTAGTGAATGCTTAGAAGTCCATCAGAAGAAAACTGAGCTAACCCAAGCATGAAACCTTGGTGTTGAGACAGTGGTAAAACTTCACTGGGGTTTTGTGTCTGTAAGGGTTGCTGGGATGAAAAGAATAGTGTGAGTTTGAATTATTTTCTGGTGCACATATTAAAATCTTTTGCCTAGTGCAATATAGTTCATTTTTTTCTTTGCTAATAAAGGTTTTATTCTTTGTGTTAACAGTATACTGCAGACTATTGTGAATGTGTTCAGTAACTGACCTCCATGGTTTCTAAAAAAAAAACAAAGTTAGGATCTACCAAGTCAGGTTTCACTCTGGGACCTGACCTGTCCAGTATTAACATCTGCTGGGATCATAACACTGTGTTGAGCTTGCAAGGTGAGCAAACAGATTAGGGCCCTATTTACAAGATTGCTGATAAAGCCAATCTTATAGTACATTCAGACATACAAATCCCAATGTGCATATTGACTGGTAAAGGTAGACTTGCAGTAGATAATAGTGGAGAACACATTAGCTTCGGCAGCATGTCTCTCTTTTCAGCAATATTCAAGTTCTGTGCTACCAAGTGACTGAAAATATTTACTTTTTTTTAGCCCATTAATCCCATAATGATTGATTTAATTACTTATTTTCTACTTGGGTGGTAAAGTTTAACATCTGCAATTAATTCACAGTGCTAATTGCAACTTTGCAGTAATAAAGCATAAAGTAAATTTTCTGCCCAAAAATCAATTTTCCACTGAGTGCTTATAGTGCACAAACACTGATATAGGATTCTCCTGCCCAGATAATTAGCTGTAATCATTGACTGAAGTTGCTTGTGTGTTATGAGATAGCTGCTTTAAAAGTTTAGGGTGCCTGAAAGTTTGAACATTTGTTCCTGGATCTCCACAACACAATAGAAATTAATACAAAGATCAACACTGACTTTCATTGTCATGAACTGCTCAAAATAATACTAATTATCACTGAAGCAATGATTGCACCTTTCAGTGGCAGGAAACATTCAGGATTCCAATTTCGATGGATGCTGTTCTTTGCTCACCTTTCCTGAGCTAAAAGTAATAAAATATTATTGTAGTGTTAATCTTCAGACAACTTTTCTTAGTGGAAACATTTAACTTTATTTACAAGACAGAAACAGAAACTACATTAATACATTCCTCCCCCTTTAACTTTTCTGTACATTTTGTATTTACAAGGATATTTATCTCATGACATTACAATATTTACATAGGTCATGAAATTACAAGTTCAGTCTTTCAAGTTGTTTCCTGATTCGTGTGGAACATCGCAGCTCCACGACTTCCCATTCTTTTGTAGGAAACGCACTATCTGGAACCACATTAACATCAGATACCTCACTAGGCACTTGCAGTTCAGTGTCTTCCACTCTGAGAGAGACATCAAGCATGTCTGTCCTAGGTTGAGCAACTTCAACAGGGACCATTGGTTCCCTGGCCACCTCTCTTCTATTTTTACTTAGATCTGTTGAAGGGTCATTTGGACTCGAAACGTTAACAGTGTTCCTCTCTGCAGATGCTCCCAGACCTGCTGAGTTTATCCAGGTACTTTTGTTTCCATTGGTTCAGTAATGGTTACAAGTGGAGCATCATTTTGTTGGGGTATATTTGTTTTAAATGATCCACATGCTTATGGGTGATCCAGCCCTCTAATTCCATGTGGTACAACAATGGTCCGGTCACTGAACTTACTTTACCAGGTAACCACTTGAGTCCTCCACAGAAATTCTTTACATATACTGTTTCTCCAACAGTAAATTGTCGCTCACGACTATGCAAATCATGAATCACTTTTTGGTTCCCTTCCCCTCCAAATTGGGAAGTATTAGGCTCAGTCTTGTCTGAAGATGACACCTCATCAATAATTCTGCAAGTGTTGCTCCTGTCATAGTGTGGGATGTCATTCTGTAGTGAAATAGAAAACAAGGAAGTTTGGTTTCCTTTTCAAAAATTTGTACTGCCCTTTCTGCCATTCTGTTTGATGATGGATGGTGCAGTGCAGTCTTGATGTGGTTGATACCGTTGAGGCTGATAAATCATTAGAACTCAGTGCTCATAGATGCAGAACCATTATCTGAAATGATTACCTCTGTCAATCCGTGGATGGTGAAGCTTTGGTGTAGTTTCTCTACAGTAGCGCCAGATGTTGGTGACTTTACCTCAGAAATATCTAACCACTTGGAATGAGCATCTATAAACAGGAAAAACATGGTTCCAACAAAAGGACCTATGTAATCAATGTGAAATCTCACCCAGGGTCTACCAGGCCGCTCCCATAAGTGCAATGGGGCTGCCACAGGCAACTTTTGTAACTGCTGACATTGCACACGGTATTTTACCACATTTTCAAAATCGCCATCCATCCCCAACCACCAAGGATAACTTCGCACTACCATCTTCATTCCAGAAGTCACTGGATGGGCACTGCGTAGTTCTACTAGAAGTGGTTCCCTTCCTTGTACAGGAACTACTATCCCTGCATCCCATAATGGAATACCATCCTGACTGCTCATCTCGTGTCTTTGGTTGAAAAATGGCTTCAATTCATTAGAGGCTGGTTCCTGGGACCAACCATGTCATACTTGGAGTCTCACTCGAGACAGGACTGTATCACAATTCATCCAGTTTCTTATCTGCCTGGCATAGGCTGGTGAGGAATCTAGGAAATTCATTACTAATACAAGCTCCTGTGGGATTGGGACATGTTCATCGTTCTCTTGGAAAAGAAGTCAACTTAGGGCATTGGCATTTGCTATATGAATCCTTGGTCTACATACAAAAGTATATTCATACGTTGATAAAATTAGGGCCCATCTTCGTATTTTTACTACAGCCTTTTCCTTGCTAAACAGACCCAAAAGTGGTTTGTGGTCTCATAATATTGTGAAATATTGCCTGTGCTCGTAATGGTGGAAGGTTTTTGCACCAAAAATAATCGACAGACCTTCCTTTTCAATCTCAGAATATCCTTTTTCAGCTGTGGTAAGTGTCCTGGATACATAGTCTATTGGACTCTCTGTGCCGTCGTCCATTTTGTGACATAGTAGTGCTCCCACTCCATAGCGGGATGCATCGCAGGTTAGCACCAATTCCTTCACCTGCTCATAATGCACTAACAAATTTGAAGAGTGTAAGAGCTGTTTTTCTTTCACGAAGGCTTCTTTTTGAGGTGCCCTCCGAAACCAACATGTTTTTTTCTTAGCAGTGAATGTAGAGGGGCTAGAACGGTGGATAAATTTGGTAGAAATCACCCCTAATAATTCATGGTCCCTAAAAATTATATAAGTTCAGAGGTGTTCTTGGGTGCATGTGCCTCTCTTATTGTTTTAACTTTCTCTTCAACTGAGTATAACCCTTGGGCATCCACCTGGTGGCCCAAATCAATAACATCATTTGCTTGAAAAGTGCATCTTCAGGTTTTCCTTCTTCAGGCGCACTCCTGCTTCTAAAAATCATTTCAGGAATTCCTCTAGATTAGCCAGGTGTTTCTTTTATGTGAAATCAGTTATTGTCCAGGTAGACTTCAACCTGAGGTAGTCCCTGTAGTAAGTTCTTCGTTGCTCTCTGAAAAATGACATAGACTGAGTAAACACAGAAGGGCAGGCATGTACATTTGTATAAACCTTTCTGGGTATTTATGGTTACAAATTCCCAGGAGGCATCATCCAGTTCCAGTTGCTGGTGTGCATGGCTCATGTCAAGCTTTGTATACGTTGTCCCTTCTGCTAGTTTGGCATATAGGCCCTTAATCTTGGGAATAGGGTAAATGTCCAGTTTGGCTGCTCTGTTGACCATCAGTTTATAGTCCCCACAGATCCAGATGGCCTAGTACAGTTTAAGGACAGGGACTATGGGTACTGCCCACTCTGAGAACTGAACTGATTTTATGATACCTAGCCTCTCTAGCTAGTTCAACTTAACGTCAACCTTTTCTCTCGGGGCGTATGACACTTGTCTTGCTTCCAAGAAGCGAGGGGTTGCTTCTGGGTCCATGTAAATCTTGGCCTGTAGGCCAGTATATCCTTGAAGATGGTGTCATTTGTTTTAGCAGCTCTGGTAGTCCACCTGCTTGCAACTAGTTTAATTCAATCTCGTTCAGCCAATCACACCCTAGGAGGCTTGGCCCTTCACCATCCATTACCATCACTGGTAACTGTGCCACTTGGTGTCTATAATGAACAATTGCTCTTGTGATACCTTTTGCTTGGACTCCTTTGCCTGTGTACATTTTCAGCTTGGCAGATGTTTGTTCCAAATTTAATTGTTGATCACCTTTATTTAAATATCTGAAAGTGTGCTCTCTTATTACAGTGGTAAAAGCACCCGTGTCTACTTCCATTTTTAATAGTTTATCATTCACTTGCACTGTAACAAATATTGGCTCTGTTTTCCCAACTTTCATGTTGAATAAAGAATAAATGTCAGAATTGATTGTTTCTGGCTCTTCTACACTATATACTTCATTGGGCTTTGTTTGCTGTTTGGATGCCTATTTAAATGTCGCTTTGCACTGCCTCATTATGTGTCCACTTCTGTGACAAAAATAACATTCTACTTTTTAAAGTTGCCAATCGCTAGAAAACTGAATGTTCCTATGTCAATGAAAGTTAGTTTTTGATTTAGTTGCTAAGATGTTTCCTCCCATTTTTCAGCTAGCGGGGGCTGTTTCCTACTTTGCAGCAGAGCCCCAGCTTTTTGCATCACTTTCGGCTGACTGTTCCCGCCCAACTAGGAGAACGGCACCATTTTGCACACCTTGAATTCCTTATGGAGCTTCCATCGGCAGTGCTATTTCTAACGCTTTTTTAAAATCAAGATTCACTTCAGCCAGCAATCTTCGCTGAATAGTATCTTCCTGCACATCACATACTAAATGATCACTCAGCACAACGTTCAAGGTTTCACCAAAATCACAATATTCTATTAGTTTTTTAAAAAATTTCACCATGTAGGTAGCAATTGTCTCCCCCGGAGCTCTATTCTGTGAATTGAACCCCTATCTCTGCATTGCAACTGAGGGCTTGGGTTGAAAATGTCCCTTAACAAGGTCTACTAATTCACTGAAAGTCTTTGAATCTGGGGCACTGGGGTCCGTCAAGTTTCAAATTAAATTGTAGGTCTTGGTCTCACAATTACTCAGGAGAACCGTTCTCCTCTTTACTTCCCTGTGATTTTGTTTGCTTGAAAGAATGCAAGACGTTCTATATATTGAGACCAATTGTCTGTGGCTGGCTCAAAGGGGTCAATTCTGTCCAATTGTAGCATTTTGGATGAGTGTATTTTTTATTTTTAACAAACTTAGATATAATCACTGAGTGAGGTACAGCATCAATTCTGATTTATCCTCGTCGCCAGTTTGTTATAGGCTTGATCTTCAGACAACTTTTCTTAGCAGAAACATTTAACTTTATTTACAAGACAGCAGCAGCAACTACACATGTTCATCAAACACCATAACTAAAGAAGAATTCTCCTGTAGAGGTTCCCTACCTCTAGGGAACACATTGATTTACACAGATCATGTGATCTTACAACATAGGATTATTCTTAAAACTACAGTCCTACATTTCCCAAAACTATAATTACCACAAGTATAAATATTAATCCCCTCTCATGCTTGATTGTATAATCCAGAGCAACGAGTCACTACGAGAAAGTGTCTACGCAACTCTTATTTTTTACGCTTCATGCATTTGACTTCTGCGCATCTTAACTAAATATAGGATGGAATTTTACACTGGTGGGATTTTACGGTCCTGCCAAAGTCAATGGACTTTTGAATGACTTGCTGCATCTTACAGCCCTGCCCCACCCTGATGGGGCTGTAATATTCCGTTCATTGAATATGTTTCAAATCTTCTAAATAATTTTATTTCGTATGATGAAGAACTGTCTTTTTAAGATATTTCTTACATCAATCAATATTCCCAAGATCCACTAAAGTTGTTACTACTCAGATGATTCTGTAGGCAGAATTAATTGAAAATTTGATTAATGATAAATCTGTACCTGTACCCTTTTTTATCTTAAGGTAAGAGGGGAATAAGCAATAACACACAATGTATTGCTGCATGGTGCACAATGTTAGGTCATAGATGTAAGAATATTTCCTACAATCCAATTTTAGTGCCTTGTATAGTCAGTCCATTTTAAAATACTATATGAATCATTGCAGGAGCAATTTTTGTATTCAATATTTTATTTATCAAATCAGATTACATTGAGACACAACTTGTGACATGAGCATAATAGGCTTCCAAAGAGTTGGAAATCCTTCAAGTTATAAAGGACGGCAAGAATGATAGAGTTCAGGAGGATGGAGCTGTAAGGTGGTGCTGCCATTGCACGTGTAATTTTGCAGACTGGAAACATGGGCCAGAATTTGAATGTGCAAACACATTGGCAGTGGGGGCTGATTCACCCATTGCAAACTCAGAGATATGTAAAGCATGATTGTCAGTGGCATTTTAACACAGCCACTGCATTATCATGGTTTCCAGGTTTTCTGACCAATTAACATCAGTGGGTTTAAGTGGTGACATCATTTCAACTTCAATCTTTACAGGGGCTCTCTAAGTATGCAAGTTGAAGCTGTTGGAGGTGGGAAGGCCAAAGAAAGAAGCGTTGCCATGGAAAGTCAAAGGTCAACGCTTCACCCCGGTTTATTGACTTCTCCCTGAATGTATTGTTTGGGATTGTAAGGGACCAGAGGGAGATACTTTTCCCTATTGACGTGAGGAAGAAGCCTGCAGGTGATGCAAATAAGGTGTGGTTGGAGGTTTCCCAGGAGGTCAGCAGTAAGAGTGTAGCACCATGTCGCTGGATCCAACACAGAAAGAGGTTTAATTAACTAAGCAAGGTGTGAAAGGTGAATACAGTGGCAAAGTCATCCATATCCTGACATGCATATCATCTTAACCCCCTCATTCTCTCTTCTCTATCCTATGAAGTGCATCATTCCTCACACCACTGTATCCTCAAGGTGAACCTATCCCTCTCTGTCCATGCACTTCCTCAAATCCCCATTTATTCATCCACCACTCACACTCACCCTCTTTGAGGGAATGTTATGTCTCTGTCTCTCTCTTGTCACCCTTAACAAATGTTCTCCATCCATCGGATGACCATATGCCATTATTTTTAGGTCTCCTCATTTTCTCCTTGCAGGAGACCACCAGATCCAATTGACAGCTGGGCTTATTCAAGTGGACTGTGAATTCTGTCACCACCTGAAGAGACATATTTAACCTCCTCAGACACTGCCATGCCCAACATGTCCAGGATGGATGACTGCCTGTAGACCCTCTGTGTCAGGTATGGTCTCCGGCAAGATACAACTCTCTGCTGATCCCCTTTCTTCTGTGGAGTTGCAGATCTTTGAACAGCAGGTTCATGCTCCTGCTCCTCCTTCCATTGCTGCTGTTGCCTTTATTCAGCTTGGTCCTCACCTGAGGTCCAGACATTAGCAGCACTCTGATAGATCAGAGCTCCAAAGTACATGCCAGACATCCAAGCCTCCAGAGTGTAAATGTCACTGCCAAAGTATGTAAAGTGACCTGTGTGAAGTAAACTCTCAGCACAAGTGCTGTGAACATAGCCTTTCAAACAAGCAGATAAGAAAAGAGCTGTGAGTACTGACTATTTATTGACATATTTTCCTGTCACATCTTCATCCCCGTCAGTTGTCACTGTGCTCTTGCCTTGCTTTCACTGGCAAGTTCCAGGAATCCCACAAGATCCGTGGACCCAACATTAAAAAAGCAAAACCCATGTTAATATGACTTTAATTGATCGATTAGCATATTGAAACTGACAAATTGCCTTTCCAAGAGTGCTGGGTATACACAATATAACATGCTGGAGTGAAATACAGAAGTCAATGGGTTGAAGCCAGTTTCACAGTGCGTTTGGCTTTTTCCAGGATTTCAAACACACCACCCCCCCACCCCTCCCCCCACCACACCCCCTGTGATCTGCACCCAAATCCATGCACCTACTCATGATAAAATTCCCTCCATGGCCTCTAACAGCCCAGACTGTTTTGAGTAAACAGGAACACCAGCTGAACAAAGCTGCGACCACACCTATACAGCCACAGGGATAATCACTGTGTAACAAAACATTTTGGACAGTCGTATAAATGCCTAGACAATTTAGTTTGGGTATAATAGAACTGCACTACTGGGATCTGGAGGATTACAATTATCTACTGCATGCTGTACAATTGTGCCATCTAGAGAGGCTTAACTTTGGAGTACGTGGAGGTTGATAAGGCAGAGTAGAACCCTATCAATGAAATAGAAGATATCCCTACTGAAACATCTTTACAACTTTGAAGAGCCACCCACTATGCTTTCATAGACGTGGCTTTTGTCTAAGTGTCTGACCCACCCAGCGCATTAATAATCTTGTCTAATTAAGCACCATGTGGTAGAATATACTTTGACCCTCAAAATTATCCTTTGGACTAAATCGACTGCCTTGGATGCTCATTATTAGACCTGCTCATAATGTAAGCAGCTTCAATGAAAAAACTCCTTGCATATAGTTTAAAATAAAGCATAACCAAATTTAATACTCCAGAAGTGGAAAGGTGATTCTCCAATTTAGTGTCTTCAATTAAGGGCTGTGCTTATGGGGGTGAGTGCTGGATAGTAAATCATCCCTTATATGCTGAATTAGTCATAATACTTTCCCTTAGTGATAGTTTATTTCTGAACCTAAGCTTTTGCTCCTTCTCGATGTTTCTACTGTGGAAGGAGCAAATGAGTTGGCAGATTACTGAACTTGAATGATATCCTACATTACCCTGGAACTGCTCCATGTTTGCTGCTGTGGTAGCTGGCTGGACAAGAACTGTTTCTCACACATCAATTGAGAGCAGGTTTGATGGGCTGAATGTGACATCACACTGGGATCTGGCAACATCATCCATGCCTTTGCCAGCCATGCCCATGCTCCTGGGCACACACTTATGATGCCCACTGTTCTTCTATTTCAGGGGAAGGCAGTCAATTTCAGACTATCTGATATACATTTCAGCTCTCTTTCTATGCTCACAATGGCATATAGGTAGGATCAATTGTTTGGAGTACTGCTGTCGGACAGTCCCTGAGGGTCCACTGGTAGTAGAACTGGTTCTACTACTCTAATGATCTGGGAGGAGTGAAAATCTTCCTTTTAAAGCTTGCTTTCATGAATGGACATGCCTCTATTTTCAAAGACAATGAGACTGCCCTGTTTTGGATTTAGCAATATTGTGTGAACACAATCCAACTTGAACCTGCCTATTTCCAGCTTTAATGGGCCTCAAGAATCCCAACAACTCAAGGTAGCTGAAGATTGCTACAAGAAAGGGGTTAGTGCTTCTGGGCCAGGAGTGCTTTCCCACTACCATCCCTAACTCTTCCTGCAGGCTTGGCTCGAAAACTATGAAACTCCCAGGGCAGAATTTTCTGGCTGGTGGCTGGTGGGCAGGGGGGAGGGGGGTGGGAACCAGGATCAGGTCTGCCCCGCCATTTTAGGTGGGCGGGCCAATTATGAGGACAGCGGGAGTGGGTGGGCAGCGGCGGGACTGCAATGACCACTGGGTCCAATAGCGGCCCGGTGGCCTGCTTTAAAAAGTTGCTGCAGCCTTTCAAAGGCTGTGAGTCACGGTCAGTGGAAGGGCTCCCCAGAGCGCTGCTGGTGAGCAGGCTAAGCAGGAGGGTTAGGCAGAGGTGCACTGTGTCTCTTGTTTTTCCGATGATTGCCTTGCTGCCCTCCTCGGGGAGGTGGCAACATGGTGAGAGGCTCTCATACCCCAGGATGGGAGGAGCAGGGCCCCCACATGACCAAACGTGCCTGGGAGGAAGTAGTGGAGGTGGTGAGCTCCCACAGTGTGGTGCGGCGCACTTGGATCCAGTGTCACAAGCGCTTCAATGACCTGTGGCACTCTGGAAGGGTGAGGACAATGTTGGCATTGGTCACTTAACCCAGCAGGTAGGCTTTCCCCCATGGTACCCCCACACCAACTCTGAGTGTAGTGACTGCATTGAATCATTGACAGCATATGTCTTTCATTGGGTGGGCCAGCAGAAATTGCCCATGCCGATGTCACCCTGAGAGGGTGGTGAAGAGATGGGTTCTGCACTCGCAGCACGTGGTACACTGAGACCCACGTTACTGTTTTGGGGGCAACCTGTAGGAGCTGCACCTAGGCGCAGTGCTGGAACTCCAGGACATGTCAAAGTCAGGGTGATGACATGCTGGGAGGGAAAGCTTCAAGGTGGCGTGGCACCGATCAATCTGCTGTCCTCTGACCTCCACGTGCTTACGCCTCCTTGCTATGGAAGGTTAGACCGTGTGGTGCCTAATGTGATGCAGGCAGCATTTGGCCAAGGGTCTGGGGTGGGGTGGGGGGAGATGGGAGGAACAGGCCTAGCATCTTTGTGTGAGCATTCAGCAGCAGCGGAGTGAGAAGAGCCCTGCAATGTCCCATTCTGGTTGGGGTGGGCCATCCGCAAAGAGAGTCCAGGTACAAGTAGCACTAATCAAAGCTCTTCTCTCCTTTACAGGAGAAGAATGCACATAATGCCACTGAGTGGGTGAGGACTAGCGGCGGCCCGGCACTGTTGATGATTCTCAGCCGCTTCGAGCAGGAAGCCCTACATTTGGAATGGTGCCATACGTCCAGGTCCACTGGTGTTGCTGAGGCTGGGGTGCCATGGGCAGGTATGTATGCCCAGCAGTGAGGTCCATTGTTCTCCTAACAGCCATGGCAGTGCTGAATGTTCAGTGCTTGAACTTTGCAACATGGCTTGACCATTGCTTATGGAAGGATGAGCGCATAATGATAAGGAGACTGTCATTGTCTCCATGTTAACTGATCCAATGTCCTTGTTCTTCCTTTCAGCATCATTGGAGCAGGGCTGGGAGGAAGAGCAGCAGAGGCCGCCTCTCACACGTGAGGGCCCTGAAGTCTCACCAGTGTCACACCACCTCTGCCAGACAGGCACCAGCACAGATACTAGTTCGTTGATGGGAATTAGAACATTGGCTAGTGTCCCAGGGCACAGTGGTGAGGGCACTTCACAGTCGCTGGAGGAGCTTGCAGAGACAGAGTGTGCCCATGGTGCTGGCAGTCGGAGGACTGCAGGAGAAAAGGCATATGCTCAGTCGGTGCCTGATGACGTGCCTCTGGAGTCATCTACACTACAGCAGGGGCATGAACTGCGTCCGGGTGTGCAGGAGTATCTGGTGGAGATACATGAGGCCATACTTGGCTTGGTATCCGTGGTGGAGGAGTCTACGTGGACTATTGTCGAAGCACTGAGCCACCATGCGTCCTCCATGGAGAGAGTGGTGACTCCTCATGGAGAGGCTCCTCCAGGTGACCCATCAGTTGCGCTCGGACCAGCAAGCCCTCACATTAGCATGGACCGCAGCTGATCATTGCAAATGTGGGAGATGGCCTGGGCACCAAGTTTCCCAGCTCGGTGCCCATCCATCCACGGTAAGCAGGGAGGTCCGAAATGACCTCACCTTGGCGCAGTCACTGCCAGTCGTCTCTGTGGGCTCCTCTCAGAGTGCTCCGGGTGAGGGCAGTAGGCTTCTGCCCCTCTGCCAATGACTGTAGCATCTGGTAAGGCTGCGACGACTGGGGAGATGCCAGCTGTGGAACTGGCCACTCCCTCCCTAGCAGGGCTAGCACAGGCTCCACAGGCCAGAGGATGACTGCCAAGGTCATCGAGGCCAACAGGATAGCAGAGTGAGCCGGCTGTCTCAGATACCACTCCCAGCGAGGGGTCAGCACTAAGACATAGCACCCGAAAACATAAACATACAGCACCCTTAGGCACATCATGGGTTTATCACTGGTGCTTTTGTGCCCGAAATAGGTCTTTCTGAGTTGATATGATTTTTAACACCTTGTCATTTTGTTTCATTAATTTTCTTTGGTTCTAACATTAAATTATTACAATAATGGCTGAGGGTGCCTCTTTTCTTCTGCAGGTGGATGGTGTCCAAAAATATTATTAGTGATTTGTAGGAAATTCAGCTTTATTAACAAGGCCCTTAGTTAATGTTCCTTTCTAGGCAGAGTTTGCACTTAGGTATCAAGTATGGAGCCTGCAGCCCAGGCTTGTCCTAGAGGTCCATATATGGTGTGCTAGCTGGAGTTCATTAGATTAAAGCCTCCCGGCCGACCCTGCCTCCCTGGAGTATGCCCGGGTCAGTATCTATCCCCTCAGCATTTCCCTGTGTGTGCTCATCCTCGGACTCATCATCTGCAGCCGCAGCCATTGCGTTTACATCTTCTTCGTCCACTGCGTCGCCCCTTTCCAGCACAAGATTGTGTAGAGCGCAGCATGCAACCACTATCACCAAAACATGATCTGGGGAATACTGGAGTGCACCCCCTGAGCGGTCCAGGCATCGGAAGCACATCTTGAAAAGACCAATGGTTCTCTCCGCCACAGCCCTTGTGGAGGCATGGCTCCCATTGTACCATGGCTCAGTGTCTGTTCTTGGATGGCAGAGAGGCATCAGGAGCCACCTTCTGAGCAGATAGCCTTTGTCACCCAGCAGCCATTCATCCAGCCAGGCCGGAGCACTGAAGAGCCCCGGCATCTGGGAGTGTCCGAGGATGTAGACATCATGGGAGCTGCCTGGGTACCTTGCACAGACTTGTAGAATCTACATCCTGTAATCACACATTATCTGCACATTCAAGGAGTGGAAGCCCTCCCTGTTGACAAAGGTACCCGGCTCACCCGCTGGCGCCTTAATGGCCACATGTGCGCAGTCGATTGCACCCTGGACTCAGGGGAAGCCAGCAATGGCTGCGAAACCTCTGGCTCGCAGTGTCTGATTTGCCTGGTTCCAGCAGTAGAGGATGAAGGTCAATGCATGCCTGAATAGAGCGTCTGTAACCTGCTTGACGCAAATATGGACAGCTGATTAGGAGACACAGCAAAGATCACCCACCGAGCCCTGGAAGGAGCCAGAGGTATAGAAGTTGAGGGCAGCTGTGACCTTCAGAGCCACTGGCAGGGAGTGTCCACCCACACAGTTAGCAGAGATCTCAGGCTCTATCTTCTGACAGATATTGTTGGCTGTTCCCTTGAGAGATGGCGCCTCCTTCGGCACTGCACTTCAGACATATTGAGGTAGCTGCTTCGCCGCCTGTATACCCTGGAAGCAGGATAGTTGCGTCTTCTGCCTTGGACTACCTCTTGGCCCTGTGCACATTGTGCCTCCACCTGGCCTCCCAAAAGCAGCTCCCCTGGAGGTTGAATGTGTTCCCGGCATTCTCCCCCTTCCAGCCCTCCCTTCCTCCTCAGAGGAGATGCCTCCAGTGGACAGTTCAGCTCCCATTCCCAGGCTAAGGGAATGTTTCCTGAAACCTGCAGGCCCAAAATAGATTCCTCACTGCAAAGTGCTGACCTGAAGGTTGTGAGTCCAGACCAAGCAGCTGGTATGCGTTCTGAAGTATTGCAGATCACACAGGTAAAAATCAATATTTGACAGAGCACAGTTGCGACCCCGCTGAGCCCTCTTATCTCACCTGTGGATGAGTTTTTAAAAAATATGCCCTAGCCGCCTGCCCATTGTGCCCGAGCGCTGACCCAAAGATTGCATGGGCGCTGAAAAGCCGCTGTCGCTTGGCACCTCAAGGGCCTTAGGTGGCTGGTTAATTAAAGGCAGGTGCGCGTCGGATATCAACGCACACCTGCCCAATGAAATATCGCAATGGCACGTGGTGACGTCAGGACGCTCGACCGACATCACCGCGCGTCATTTTATGCGCGGGCGTGCAGGACCCGCCCCCTCACGCCAACGGGAAAATTCTGACCCCTGGTCTCCTCTCACTTTGTCAAATTGTTAATATCTCGTTAATCCATTTGGGGCCACCATAACTCCTTCACCCAGCTTAGAACTTCCACCCCAGTAAATATGCGAGAAGTTGAATCCAAAGGAGCTGGGAATAGTTTGAATTCTGACAGTCAGCCTAGCCCCTCCTCTTTTCTTAAGTCAAATAATTTCTGGAACAGAAGTAACTTCTGCCTGCCATTGCCTTGCCCTCAATGGGAGTCATCAATCAGCGGCTGGAAGCTCAACAGCCTCAGCAATGCCACCACTGGTGATGGCAAATGCTGATGTTGCTTCGTCAGGGAGAGGATGCCTCAATGGCCCTTGAAGCTGGCACTGCCAATTGAGGGGAAAGGGTTGTGGTGCACCAGCAGCATTGTTACTGTAGGGGAAGCCAATCCTGCTGATGGGGTGGGGGGCTTCTGTGGGCCATGGAGCTCCCATCAAGCAGGCCACCCGCCAAACCCGCTGGGAGGCCACCAGGATTGCCACACAGTGGCAGCCCTCCTTATTCGAGCAAAATTATCATGGGACCGGGAAGTGATCCTTAATTGGCCATTTAAGTAGTTCAATTGGTTGACAAGATTCTTGGTGCCAGCAAAATGTTAAATGGAGGTGGAAAGGCCTCAGATTCCCTCCCAGCACCATGTCCTGTCATACTGCCAGCCCTCCAGCCTACCAGTCCATTTCCAATGGGCCAGGAAAATTCATCCCACAGTGCTTCAAATTTCTTAGCTGATCTTTCATCCACACATTTCTCCTTTACCCTTGAAGCTCTGCCCCTGATCATGAGGAAATTCAGGGCCATAGCACGTATGTTTACAAATGAGCACTGTAGAGGACTCTCACTGTTGTCACATTTCATCACAAAAGTTTGTGCACCTATTAGGGAAGATGTTGCCTGTTTTCTTCCATGTATAAGCAATAAAAAACATCACAAAATAATTTCCTGTGTGTGTTATTTCTAACAAAATTGTAAAAACATTGTAAACAAAAAGTTTACAAATTGTTAGAAATAGCAATTTTTGGAAATCTCCCCAAATTGCTCACAATATCACTACTACATAAGTGCTGGAAGAAATCAAACACCCCGCATTTCAATTCACAGAAGTCTGAGTTCTTGCTTTTCAGTATTGCAACATGATAGATTATTTTTCTCAGTTGCTACAAATTTATTTCACACATGGATAATTTGGGAGACTGAATGTTGTGATTTGGTGTTCATAAATTGAAACTGGGGAGAGGAAAGATTTGAGCAATTTACCAATATAAAAAAAACAGAGGTGAGCTGAATTTAAAAAAAAAATGTTAGTGTGAGTGTGGGAAAAAGCTAAAAGGATGTAATCAGAGGCCTGAGATAGAATATAGTGGCAGTGGGGGTCAACTAGTTCAGTGGAAGATGTCATGCAAGGTATGCTAAAAAAAAAATCAGAATCTAAAGACTAGATTTTACAGCCCGTCAGTGTATTTGAAGGCGGGGGTGTCTCGTAAAATAAAGTGTCAGGCCTTCGCAATACCATCCCGCCCATCCCTGGCCTGCCTCCCGTTGATAGACATTTAAGGGCCTCATTCAGCCTCCGCTGCAGGGAAAGTCAGAGGTCAGGCTGGTTGCCTGGCAGCTTTTAGAGCTGGTGCCAGACAAGGGGGTGGACCTCTTTTAGGGGGTCCTCTATGCCCATTGGAGGCACTCCTCCCACACCCGCCCTTAACCCTTCCCCCAAGCTTCTCAAACCCGGCACCCGATCTCCCTCATACCCCTCACTGGAGTCTGCCACCCAGGCCTATCGAAAACTTCAGTTACCTTGAAGTCTGGGCTCCATCACTTCTTCTGACAGTGGCCACCACTCAAACCAGGAATAGCTGGGACTACAGGACTTCTGGTCAGCCAGGTTGGCTGGCAGCTCTCTAACGTGGGACTTCCTGCCGGATAGGTGCAGAAGTCCCACCCTGAAACAATTAGGGCTGCTCCCAGCATAATATCACTGTGGGGAAAAGGGATTTCATGTGGGTGAGCTGGTGATTGACTTTTCAGTCGGGGTGGGGCAGGGAATACAGCACCAAGTAAAATCCAGCGCTAGGGCACAGAATGAACTCTGGGTGAAGAACTTCAATGTCCAACACCAAGAGTTTACTCGGTGGCACAACTACTGACTGAGCTGACCAAGTCTAAGGACATTCCTGCCACGCTGGGCCAGTGGCAGGTGGGGAGAGAACAAACAAGAGGGGAGACCTGTTTCATCTCATCCTCATCAATTTATCTATCACCGATGCATCTGTCTATGACAGTATTGTTGAGAGTGACAATTCCACAGCCTTGAGGAGATAAAGTCCCACCTTCACTTTAAGGATACCCTCCATCTTGTTATGTGAAATTACTGCTGTGCTAGATGGCATATATTCAGAAAAGATCTAGCAGCTCAAAGCTGGACATCCATGTAGTGCTGTGGGCCATCAGCAGTAGTGGAACTGTATCCTCCACAATATTTAACTTCACAACCCGTTATATCCCCTAATTTACCATTACGATCAAGCCAAGGGATCACCTCTGGTTCAATGAGCAATGTAGGGGTGCATGCCAAGGGCCTAGTACCTAAAAATGAGGTATCAACCTTGTGAAGCTGCAACACAGAGCTACTTGCATGCTAAACAGAGGAAACAATGTGATAGACAGAGCTAAATGAACCCACAGCAAATGGATCAGATCAAAGTTCTGCACTTCTGCAGTTCTGCCATATCTAGTCATGAATGATTGTGGACAATTAAACAATTAACAGGAGGATGATGAGTCTCCATAAACATTCCCAACCTCAATGATGGGGGAATGCTGCATGCCATTGCAAAAACAAAATTGAAGCATTTGCAACCACCTTTAGCCAGAAGTGCCAAGTAGATGATCCATCTCAGCCTCCTTTTAAGTTCCCCACCATCACAGGTGCCAGTCTTCAGCCAATTCAATTCACTCCATCTGATATCAAGAAATGGCCGAAGGTAATGGATACTGCAAAGTCAATGGGCCCTGACAACATCTCAGCTGAGTACTGAAGACCTGTGCTCCAGAATTAACCACAACCTTATCCAAGCTGTTCCAGTGTAGCCACAGCAATGGCATCTACCTGATGATGTGAAAAATTCTTCGCATATGTCTTGACCACAAAATGCATGACAAACCCAATCCGGCCAATTACCAATCCAACGGTGTCCTCTCAAATGCCAGTGAAGTGTTGGAAGGTGTTGCATGAAACTCTATCAAGCAGCACTTACTCAGCAATAACCTGCTCACTGATGCTCAGTTTGGATTCTGCCAGGGCCATTCCACCTTGGTTCAAACATGAGCAAAGGAACTGAATTCCAGAGGTGAGGTCAGAGTGACTGCTCTTGACATCAAGGCAGCACTTGACAAGGTGTGGCATCAAGCAGACATTGTAAAATTGAAGTCACTAGGAATCGGGGGAAAACTCTCCACTGGTTGGAGTCATACTGAGCACAGAGGAAGATGGTTGTGGTTGTTGGAGGTCAGTCATCTCAGTTCCAGGAGATCACTGCAGGAGTTCCTCAGGGTAGTGTCCTCAGCCCAACCATCTTCAGCTGCTTCATCAATGACCTTCCCTCTAACAAAACGTCCAAAGTGGGGATGTTCACTGATGATTGCCCTATGTTTAGTACCATTTGTAACTCCTCAGATAATGAAGCAGTTTGTACCTGTATGCAACAAGACCTGGACAACACTCAGGCTTGGGCTGATAAGTGGCAAGTGTTGTGGGGTGTTGGTTACATATTGGTAGGTTTGATGAAGATTTTGTGGTCTTTAGCAGATTAACTGTAAATCTTCATTAACTACTAGAGCTGTTTATAGATATACAGTAGAGTGTACTATCTGGGAGATGTCTCTATGCTTAGGCCTGTACACGGCTCGATCCAACAATATGCTGATCCTGGGTGCGGGTCATCACCGTGTGGGTGGTACTGTATTCAGTCCCACATTAACCCTATGTGTGCCAGACCGTCATACCACAACAAGTAAATTTTATGTCACATAAGTGCTAGGCAACAATCACCTCTGACAAGGAAGAATCTAATCATTTCATCTTGGAGTTTCCAGCACTGAATCCCCAACTGTTAAAATCCTGGGGTGTTACCATTGACCATAAAATGAACTGGATCAGCTTTTAAATACTGTGGTTACAAGAGCAGTTCAGAGATTGGGAAGTGGCAAGTGACTCACCTCCTGACTCCCAAAACCTGTCCACTATCTACAAGGCAATAGTCAGAAGTGTGATGGGATACTCTACACCTGCCTGGATGAATAAAGCTCCAACAACACTCAAAAAGCTCAAAATCATTCATTGAAAAGCAACCTTCTATATTGGCACTCCCCCCACGAGTGCACAGTGACAACATGTGTACCCTCTGCAATATGCACTGTAGCCACTTGCCAAGTCCCCTTCAACAGCATCTACCAAAGCCCAGAAATCTACCACCTACAAGAACAAGTGCAGCAGATGCAGTGTAGAGGTACCTACTGCACATGGAGGCAGCGGTTCAAAATAACGGCTCACCACCCCCTTCTCAAGGGTAATCAGGCGCGAGCAATAAATGTTGGCCTGGCCAATAACAGGAGCAGAGAGTAGGTAGTTAATGATTGAAAGCATTTTCAAGAATAAAGGGAGCAACTTAAAATGGTAAGGGGCAAAGTAGGGTTAAAAAATAGAGAAGAAAGAAAATAATTGGTAAGCAAGTGAAAGATTGAGTTGAGAGCAAGTGAGAGTAGTGCAGTGTGAAAGAGCACAACTTTCTCAGCTCCAGGATGGTAGAGTGTGAGGCTAGGGGACTGGGGACTAGTATAATAGCATGGAGCCTTGTGGGACAGTTGCCTGACACAATCCAACTGCCAAGGAATTTTCTCAGCACAGGGGCTGGCTGAGGATCAGCTGCCCATCAAGCGGAGTTGGGTATTCTATTTCTTTTTTAAATTATTCATTCACGGGATGTGGGCTTCACTGGCTGGACCAGCATTGATTGCCAATCCCAGTTACCCTTGAGAAGATGGTGGTGAGCTGCCTTCTTGAACCGCTGCAGTCCATGTGGTTAATAATTAAATTAATTAATCAATAACCAAAGGCCCTGTTAAGGGCAATTTTTTGGAGCCGTTGCCATTTTGATTCGGGAGGTTGCCAGCTTCATGGAGGTGGCCTCACTGCAGCAGCCTGAAAGACCATTCATGGCCAAAAGAGGGATCCGCAAACTGAGAAGGACTTCCCCACTGTCTCAGTGGGTCATCTAGAAGGGCAGCCTGCTTGACCCTTCTGATCTTCAATTTAAAACTTGCCTTCCAAGCGCCGCTCCTTGATGAGGCACCCTATCAACCCCTGACCTAGCTCAGCAGCGCCCATCTCTCCTAGTGGGGCTGCTGTGGCTCTTGAGCTGTCAGTCCTCTGATTGGGCCAGCGGCAGCTCCATCATGCCTGCCGTCCTTCGTGAGGAGGCCACCTCCGAGAAGGTGGCTGAGCCAGTGCTGCGCCAGCAATTATGGGCAGGAGACTCCCACTTCACTCCGATGTCAGGGTCCAGAAACCCTTGATAAAATCCTGTCCAGAGACTGCAAATTATACAAACCTGAAACAGAAAAAAAAATCAAGTAGAAACAGAAAAAAAAATCAAGCAGAACTTTATACATTGGTTAAGGACAAATTACTTGCAACTGTCACGTGATCAGAGCAGAAGGTTTTCAAAAATGTATGAGCTACCATTATTTCCAACAGTTAATAAATATGAAAAAATGCCAGAACTGACAAAAGCTGTAGAAAATAAATGAACATATTCACAAGCAGTAACTTACTTTATATCAGGAAATCCATATCAGTGGTTGATGAGAACAGGTAGGCTAGAGAATCTCTTTCAAAACCCAAGAAGATAATAGCCAAACTGTGATGTTTCAAGGCTACCACAACAGCATCTCAACACTTGAGCCGACTGATGAGTTTGGTTCATAATGTAAATAATATATGCTGTCAATTTTAGCCAAAAATAAATCACATCACAATAGCAATGATCCTAACTCATTTTTAATATGCATGGCAGCAGCAATTAGCACAAACTTGTATATCATAAAATCATAAAATGGTACAGCACAGAAGGAGGCCATTTGGTCCATCATGCCTGTTGTCATTGGCCTTTAAGGGATAGCAGCATGATATCACTAGAAAGGAAGTGTGTCATGCAATCTAGTCTTACTTTCACTTCTGCTTTAGAGCAGTGGACACACACAAATCTCTGATTCTGATATGTCTTCAAGTTTTTTACCTTTGTGTAATGTTCCCATGTACCCAGTCTAAATAAATGAACCCACAACATGTTTAGCCAATCCTTTATGAGTTATTTATGTCATTATAACAACACAATGTGGTGCTCAGCGATAGTTAAATTGCATGGCAACAAGATTAAGTACAGGTACAACACAGTGAACCACAATAGATCATGTTTCATGGCATGAGACACCCTTGCCATTCTGGTCAGACTGCAATGGAGTCGCAGCATTGGAGAATGTTGAAATCAGACACAGTGCAGAGATGGTGCTCAAGTAAAGATCTGGTAAGCAAACAGATTCCTCATGGTGAGACTGCAGTGAATAACCTGTCAGTTCAGTGAGTGAGGCAGCACATTGAGATGACCAGCACTGGGTTAGTTCCGTCGAAAAAGGCGAGTGACTAGGATGTCAGCCAGATCAATAGCGAGGGAGGGAGACTCAAAAAAAATCATAAAAATTAGGCCAGAGAATGTTGCCATTATAATGGACACATCTGTTCCTTCTACCAAAGTGGATAATCTCACATTTTTCCACATTATATTCCAACTGCCATGTTCTTGCCCTCTCATTAAGTCTGTCCAAATCCTCCTGTAGCCGCTTTACACCTTCCTCATAACACACATTCCCGCCTAGTTTTGTATTATCTGCGAATTTGGAAATGTTATATTTGGTCCCCATATCCAAATCATTGATGTATATTGTGAACAGCTGAGGCCCAACTACTGATTCTTGTGGTAACCTGCTAGTCATAGCCTGCCAATGCAAAAATGCCCCATTTATTCATACTCTCTGTTTTCTGCCTGTTAGCCAATCCTTAATCTCCTACCCCATGTGCTTTTATTTTGCTAATCAACCTCCTGTGGGGCACTTAATCAAAAGCCTTCTGAAAATCCAACTATACTACATCCATCAACTCTTGTTTATCAATTTTGTTAGTAACATCCTCAAAAAAGTCCAACAAGTTCGTTCAACATGATTTCCCAATTGTAAATCCATGCTGACTATGCCAAATCAGGTCATAATTATCCAAATTTCCATTTATCACATCCTTTATAATAGATTCTAGCACTTTCCCTATTACTGAAGTAAGGCTAACAGGTCCCTGTTTTGTCTCTCCCTCCCTTCTTAAATATTGGGGTGACATTTGCTACCTTCCAATCTTCAGGATCCATTCCAGAATCTGTAGAATTTTGGAAAATGATCACCAATGCATCCATTATCTCTATAGCAACCTCTTTCAACACTCTGGGATGCAGAATATCAGGTTCCGGGGACTTATCAGCTTTCAGTCCCATTAATTTCCCCAATACAGCCTTCTTACTTATATTAATTTCCTTCATCTCGTCATTCTCCCTAGTCCCTTGGGTCTCTAAATCTTGGAGATTTCCTGTATCTTCCTCAGTGAAAATAGACACAAAGTAATCATTTAACTTCTCTGCCATTTCTCTGTTAGCCATTATTAATTCCCCTGACTCTGCCTGTAATGGACCTACATCTGTCAAGGCCAAACAGTTCCTTTTTACATAACTATAGTAGCTTTTACAATCCCTTTTGATGTTTTTTTGCTAGATTGCATTCATCTTCTGTGCTCCCTTTCTTTACCAGTTTCTTGGTCATCCTTTGCTCTATTCTAAAAACCTCCAAATCTTCAGGTTTACTCTTACTTCTGGCAACTTTATAAACCTTTTCTTTTAATCTTATACAATCCTTAATTTCCTTTGTCAGCCACAGTTGACTGACCTTTTTTGGGATTTTGCACCTTGAAGGAATGTATAGGTGCTGTAAGCTATGTAATAATTCCTTGAAGACTATCCATTGCCTATGTACAGTCAAACCTTTTAATGTATTTTCCCAATCCACCTCAGCCAATTTGTCCCTCATGCCTTCATAATTTCCTGTATTCAACTTTAATACCCTTGCTTCAGAGTGAACTACCTCACTTTCAAACCTAATGTGAAATCCTATCATATTGTGGTCACTCATCCCTAAAGGTTCTTTAACAACAAGCTTATTATTTAGCCCTTTTTCATTACATAATGCTAGATCTAAAATAGCCGGCTCCTCAACATACTGCTCTAGAAAATCATCCCTAACACACTCCAGGAACACATCTTCTGCAGCATTAGTGCCCAATTGGTTTACCCCATCTATATGCAGGTTGAAGTCACCCATTGATAACTTTCACAGATTCCACACATCGTTCTTCTAATCTGAGATTCTCCCTTACTAATACAGTGGCCCCATCCCTTATTATCAGTGCAACTCCACCTCCTTTCCCTTCTTGTCTGTCCTTCCTAAACATCAAATATCCTTTAGTGTTCAGTTCCCACTCTTGGTCACCGTGCAACCATGTATCTGTAAAGGCAATTATATCACACCCATTTATCTCTATTTGCGCCTTTGGAGCATCTACCTTATTGCGAATGCTGCATGCATTCAGCTAATGTGCCTTTAAATTTGTCTTTTTGACATCGTTCCACATTTGAAGCATACTCAATGCTCTGCTTTGTTTCCCCTGTCTTCTAGTCTCACTACTACATCCTGTTACCAACATAATTTTCTTCCAATTTGGGCCACCCCTCAGGTTCCCACATCCACAGGAAAGAAAAGCCCAAGAGTAATTGATTTAAAAGGTTAAATTTAAAGGTTTAAGTCATGGCAGGAGCACTCAAGGAGGTGGTGTGCTCCTCTTGCTCCATGTGGGAAGCCGGGGACATTCCCAGTGCCCAGGACCAGCATGTATGCAGGATGTGTGTCCAGCTGCAACTCCCGGAAGCTCAGGTTTCAGAGCTGGAACGGCGGCTGTGGACACTGTGGAGCATCCGCGAGTCTGAGAGCATCGTGGATAGCATGTTTAGAGAGATGGTTACAGTGCAGCTGAAGGGACTTGAGGAAGGAAGGGAATGGGTGACCACCAGGCAGTCCAAGAGAAACAGGCAGGTAGTTCAGGAGTCCCCTGGGGTCCTGCTCACAAATCGGTATTCTATTTCGGAGGCTGATGAGGGCGTTGGTTCCTCCAGGGAGTGCGAACAGAGCCAA
The DNA here is from genome assembly GCF_017639515.1 of Carcharodon carcharias. NCBI lineage: Eukaryota > Metazoa > Chordata > Chondrichthyes > Lamniformes > Lamnidae > Carcharodon > Carcharodon carcharias. The sequence continues at coordinate 127,376,596 of NC_054467.1, read as the reverse complement.
GCTTCTGGCACCACAAGCAACCTGTCAGTACAGGAGGGGAGGAAGGGAGGAAGAGCGATATTAAAGGCAATTCTATAGTCAGTGGAACAGATAAGCACTACTGTGGCCGTCAAATGTGACTCCAAGATGGTATGTTGCCTCCCTGGTACCAGGGTCCGGGATTTCACTGAATGGCTGCAGGGCATCCTGAAGGGGGAGGGTGATAAGGCAGAGGTCATGGTACATCTTTGTACCAATGACATAGGTAGAAAGAGGAATGAGGTCTTGCATCAAGAATTCAGGGAGTTAAGCAGTAGAATAACAAGCAAGACCTCTCGGGTTGTAATCTCTGGATGATTCCCAGTGCCACGAGCTAGCGAGCTCGGAAATAGGAGAATAGCGCAGATGAATACATGGCTTAAGAGTTGGTGCAGGAGGGAGGGTTTTAGATTCCTGCATTAATGGGACCGTTTCTGGGGAAGGTGGGACCTAAACATGCGGGACGGTCTACATCTGAACCAGACTGGGACTAATATCCTTGCGGGCGGGTTTGCTAGTGCTGTTGGGAAGGCTTTAAACCAATTCGGCAGGGGGAGGAGACACAGATGCTTAGCAGAATAGGGACACATCATAATACAGTAAAGCAATCAAGTCAGAGGGAGTACAGCTGCATTAAGTTTCAAGGGAGTAAGGCAAGGCTGGATGGCCTCTACTTTAATGCCAGGAGTATTACAGGTAAAACGGATGAGCTAAGGCTGAGGATTGATATGTGGAATTGTGATATAGTAGCCATCACTGAGACGTGGTTGTGGGATGGGCAGGATTGGCAGCGCAACATTCCGGGATATAGAATCTTCATACGAGACAGGGGAGGGGGTGAAAGAGGAGGAGGCGTTGCATTATTAGTTAAGGAGTCAGTTACTACTGTAAGGAGACGTGATATTTTGGAGGGGGCATCGAATGAAGCTTTGTGGGTAGAGCTTAGGAATAAAAAAGGGGCAGCCACATTGTTAGGTGTTTATTATAGACCTCCAGATAGTCAGCAGGAAATTGAGGAGCAAATATGTGCACAATTTGTGGAGGTGTGTAAAAACAATGGGGTAATTATATTAGGTGATTCCAACTTTCCCAACATTAATTGGGATAGACATAGTGTTAAGGACTTGGATGGAGTGGGTTTCTTGAAATGTGTACTGGAGAACTTTTTAGGTCAATATATCAAGGGTCCAACAAGGGACAGCACAGTGCTGGACCTAATTCTGGGCAACAAAGCCGGAGAGGTGGCTGAGGTGGTGGTGGGGGAGCATTTTAGTGATAGTGACCACACGTGGTACAGTTTAAGTTTGTTATGTTCAAAGAAATAGATAAGTAGCAAAAAAATGTTTTGGATTGGGGGTGAATGGATTTTAGTAAAATAAGGCACAATCTGGCCAAGGTATACTGGGAACAGCTACGTGGGGAAATCTACAGAGAAGTAGTGGGGAGGGGGTGTTCAAAAAGGAAATGGGGAGGGTACAGATTCAACATGTTCCCTCTAGGGTGATAGGAAGGAGTAACGAACCCAGAGAACCATGGATGACCAGAGATATTCAGGTTATGATGAGAAGGGAAAGAGAGGCTTTTAGCATGTACGAGAGAAGCAAATCAATGGAGGCATTAGTGGAGTACAGAATGTGCAGGGTGGAGCTTAAGAAAGCAATTAGGAGAGCAAAGAGGGGATATGAGAAAGGTCTGACTGGTAAAAGTAGGGAAAATCCCAAGATATTCTGTAAGTATATCCATGGGAAGAGGATAACCAGGGAAAGAGTAGGGCCCATAAGGGACCAAGGTGTTAATGTATGGGTGGAGCCAGAGGACATCGCTAGAGAGTTGAATGAATACTTCACATCCATCTTCACTCAAGAGAGTGAGGATGAAGGGATCAAACTCAGGGGGAGAGACTGCGAGGTTCTTAAGCAACTTGATATTTGGGAGTGACAAGGTATTGGAGGTGTTGGCAGGCTTAAAAGTGGACAAATCTCCAAGTCCGGATGATTTGTGTCCCAGACTGCTGAGGGAGGGAAGGAAGGAGATCTCAGGGGATCTGACACAAATTTTTAATTCCTCTCTGGCCACGGGGGAGGTGCCAGAGGACTAGAGAACATCTAATGTTGTTCTGCTATTTAAGAAGAGTTGTAGAGATAAGCCATGGAACTACGGGTCAGTGAATCCCATATCAGTGGTAGGGAAACTATTGAAGAAAATTCTGAAGGAGAGAATCTATCTCCACTTGGAGGGATAAAATTTAATCAGGGATAGTCAGCATGGCTTTGTCAGAGGGAGGTCATGCCTAAAAAAATTTGATTGAATTTTTTGAGGAGGTGACCAGGTGTGTAGATGAGAGTAGTGCAGTTGATGTAGTCTATATGGATTTCAGCAAAGCCTTTGATAATGTCCCACATGGGAGACTTATAAAGAAGGCAAATGCACATGGGACACAGGGTTATTTGATAAGGTGGATTCAAAATTGGCTTAGTTGTAGGAGACAGAGGGTGATGGCAGAAGGATGCTTTAGTAACTGAAGCCAGTGTCCAGTGGTGTACCACAGGGATCTGTTCTGGGTCCCCTATTATTTGCCATTTATATAAACGACATAGATGATTATGTAGGGGTTAGGCTCAGCAAATTTGCAGGTGACACAAAGATTGGCCGGGTGGTTAATAGCGAGGTTGACTGTCTTATACTACAGGAAGATATAGACGGGATGGTCAGATGGGCAGATAAGTGGCAGATGGAATTTAACCCTGAAAAGTGTGAGGTGATACACTTTGGAAGGAGTAAATTGACAAGGAAGTATTCAATGAACAACATGACACTTGCAAGTTCTGAGGTACCTTGGCGTGCATGTCCATAGATCTCTGAAGGCAGAGGGGCATGTTAGTGAGGTGGTGAAAAAGGCATATGGGACACTTGCCCTTATCAATCGAGGCATAGATTACAAAAGTAGGGAGATTATGTTGGAGTTGTACAGAACCTTGGTGAGGCCACAGCTGGAGTACTGTTTGAAGTTCTGGTCACCACATTACAGGAAGGATGTGATTGGACTGGAGAGGGTGCAGAGAAGATTCACCAGGATGTTGCCGGGGATGAAACATTTAAGTTATGAAGAGAGGTTGGATAGACTTGGGTTGTTTTCGTTGGAGCAGAGAAGACTGAGGGGCGACCTGATCGAGGTGTACAAGATTATGAGGGGCATGGACAGGATGGATAGGGAGCAGCTGTTCCCTGTAGTTGAAGGGTCAGTCACGAGGGGACATAAGTTCAAGGTGAGGGGCAGAAGGTTTAGTGGGGATGTGAGGAAAAACATCTTTACCCAGAGGGTGGTGATGGTCTGAAATGTAGTGCCTGGGAGGGTGGTAGAGGCGCGTTGCCTCATGTCCTTTAAAAAATACCTGGATGAGCACTTGGCATATCATAACATTCAAGGCTATGGGTCAAGTGCTGGTAAATGGGATTAGGTAGGCAGGTCACGTGTTTCTCTCGTGTCAGTGCAGACTCGATGGGCCAAAGGGCCTCTTCTGCACTGTGTGATTCTGTGATTTTGTGACCCCCAACAAGCTAGTTTAATCCCACCCCAAACATACTAGCAAACCTCCCTGCGAGTATATCAGTCCAAGTCCTGTTAAGTTGTAACCCACCCAGCTTGTACAGGACCCACCTGCCCCAGAACCAGTCCCAATGCCTCAGAAATCTCTGCCCTCCCTCCTACACCAGTGTTCCAGCCATGCATTTAATCAATCTATCTTCCTATTTCTGTGCTCAATTGCGCATGACATTAGGAGTAATCCTGAGATTACTGCTCGAGGTCCTGTTTTTTAATTTCCTTCCCATCGCCCTGAAAGCTGTTTTCAGGGTCTCATCCCTCTTCCTACCTATGCCATTGGTATCAATGTGGGCCACAACCTCTGGCTGTTCTCCCTCCCCCTGAAGTATGCCTTGCAGCTGATCCTTAACGTCCTTGACCCTGGCACCAGGGAGGCAACACACCAACCTGGAGTCATGTTTATTGCTTAAGACACACCTATCTGATTCCCTGACTATGGAATCCCCTATCACTATTGCCCTTTCATTCTTATGCCTCCCCCATACAGAATTGCCCATACCCATACATCCTTATGCCTCTCTTGTACAGCTGAGCCGCCCGTGGTGCCACAGGCTTGGCTCTGGCTGCACTCCCCTGAGGAACCATCGCCCTCATCAAAACTGGAAAACTGATTAGCAAACAGGATAGACTTGGGGTATTCCTACATTACCTAGATAAAAAAAAAAACTGTGGATGCTGGAAATCCAAAACAAAAACAGAATTACCTGGAAAAACTCAGCAGGTTTGGCAGCATCAGCGGAGAAGAAAAGAGTTGATGTTTCGAGTCCTCATGACCCTTCGACAGAACTAGGTGAATCCCAGGGAGGGTTGAAATATAAAATGGTTTAAGGTGGTGGTGGTTGCGGGGGGCGGGGAGGGGTTTGGGTTGGGGGAGAGGAAGTGGAGGGGAGTGGTGTGGTTGTAGGCAAAAGCAGTGATAGAAGCAGATCATCAAAAGATCTGACAGTGATGAGGCTGTCACACAGGGTAGATGAGCCAGGTGCACTCAGGAGGCCCTCATAGCTGCTAGGTTTTTGGAGGATGATGACTACATGCAGTGAGGAGACACCATAAGATCCTCACATCGCATCTATGAACTTTTGACTCCAGTCTGGCTTATGGCAGCACACATACTCTCTGTGAGAATGCTCCTGTCATGGAGATGCAGTGGAGGCCCTAATAGTCGCTCAATTGCAGGAGGATGATGACGACATGCAGTGAAGACACTCCATAGATCTTCACATAGCCTCTGAGAATGTCTGACTCCTGTCTGGCCGGGGGCAGCTCACTTGCGCTCAGTGATCAGGGTTGTATCATAGAGACGAAGCAATAAAGCCTTCAGCACCTGACACCTTCAGGAGCACAGTGTCACTGGTCACAGATGCTGAAAGGATATGGGCCAGCCCCACCTTAAAGGTGCTGAGAGCACACAGAGAGAATGATGGAACTCTGTGATGCCTGCCCACAACATTCTGACAGCAATGACCAGCACTGTCAAGGTCAAGGTCCAGGGAATGTGGGGCTGGCCCATCACTGTGGTCTGAAGGCTGCACAATGCACATGGAAGAGGCCCTGGATTGAGACACCTGCCTTTATCTTGCGCAGAAAGGTTTCACACCTGAGTGACATGAACACTGCTCATCAGAACAAGGAGCCACAGGCAGGGGGACATTCTTGGGAGTTTATTGACAATAGTGAACAGTGTGTACAAGTAATTAACACCCATGCCCAGGCTGTGGAACTATGTCTTCTTGCTTGGCCTAAATAGCCAAGTGGTTATGGTACTGGGTTTGTAACCCCAAGATTCAAGAGTTCAAATCTCACAATGGCAAACTATGAAAAATATAACTTCATCTGAAACAGATGGAAACAGGTTTACTCAAAAAAAAGAGTATCAAGAGTTCAAATCTCACGCCTGCGGCGCTGGACAGGACTGCTCCGAGTGCTATCTTACCGAGGTCGAGTTCTGGTCATAAACCAGCTGATCGCCGCCATGTTGTGGTATCGGCTGGTCACTTTGACCCCTCCCCCGGACTTTGTCACAAGAATCCAGAGATTGTTAGTCGACTTCTTCTGGGACAAAAGATTGCACTGGGTCGCTGCCGAGGTTCTGAGTCTCCCGCTTAGGGAGGGTGGTCAGGCGCTAGTGTGCCTACGCACACAGGTGGCGACTTTCCGCCTTCAGACCCTGCAGCGATACCTCTACGTCGAGCCTCCTCCTAGATGGTGTGCCCTGATGACGTATTTCCTCCGTCAGGTGCACGGCCTGAATTATGACGTGCAGCTCCTGTTTATAGAACAGCTGGGCCTCGGTGGCTCCTTGCAGGCGTTGCCCGTCTTTTACCAGGACCTGATCAAAGTCTGGAAAGTGGTCGCCTCGCAACGCAGCTCTCCCCGTCAGGAGTAGCGGCTATCGTCAGAGAGCCGCTGCTCAGGAATCCGCCCCTCCGTCCTTTTCAGTGGTTGGCGGAGAGGAGGGCTGTGGCCGCAGGGGTGACCAGAATCGGGGACGTGCTGGGTGGCGGAGGACTGGGCTGGATGCTCCCGCAGGAGTTGGCGCGACGCGCGTCTGTGAGTGTCCAGGTCGCAGCCGATGCCATCCAAGACCTGAGAACGGTCGTGCTCGGACCCGACGTTATTTTGGGTCTTGAGGCGGCCCAGGTGCGCGGTGGTCTTCCGTCTGAGCGTTCCCCTGTTCGGACGGAATTCCACATTGGCCCCAAGCCCCGAACCCTCCCTCGGGTGCTGGTGCCCCGCAATATGAGCCGCCTCGGGGACATGCCCTCTGTGCCTTTTGGCACGGCAAAGAGAAGCTTTTTGTACGGACTGCTGCTGCACACCTTCCATTTTCTCGCCCTTGTCCGTCGACCGGACACGCCCTGGCGTGCCTTGTTGCCGTCCGGCGGCGGAAGCCCCCGATGGGAGGCCCTCTACGGAGGTGTCCTCCCCCTTTCTATCGGAGACCTGGGTTGGAGGGTGTTGCATGCAGCAGTCCCTTATAATAAGAGGATGCATTGGTTCGCGGACTCTCAGGACACGTGCCCTTTTTGCGGTCTTGTGGAGTCCGTGGACCATGTATACATAGGGTGTTGTAGGCTGCACTCCCTTTTTAGTTATTTGAAAAACCTTTTATTGATGTTTTGTTTGCACTTCAGCCCCACGCTCCTGATCTATGGGCACCCGGTGCGGAAGGGGGTCGGGAAGGAGGAGGACCTCCTCGTGAACCTGCTCCTGGGCCTGGCCAAGTTGGCCATTAACAGGTCCAGGCAGCGGGCGATCGACGGGGGAGTCCCGCCCGATTGTTTGTCCCTCTTCCGCGGCTACGTTCGCTGCCGGATGTCCCTGGAGAAGGAGCACGCGGTGTCTGCTGGCACTCTCGAGGCCTTCCGTGCTCGGTGGGCACCGCGGGGACTGGGGTGTTTTGTTGACCCCTTTAATCACATTTTGATTTAAAGTTTGTAAGTTTCCTTTAAAACTTTGTTCTTGGTTTTACAGCAGACCTGAATTAGGGGCTGTGCCTGATTTATCCCAATTTTGTTGATTTGGTTTTCATTTAAAAGATTATCAAGAGTTCAAATCTCACAATGGCAAAACAATGAAATGGAAGAGACATTGAACATATTTAAAAGATTATCAAGAGTTCAAATCTCACAATGGCAAACTATGAAACAATGTAACTTCATCTGAAACAGATGGAAACATGTTTGTACTCGAAAAAGTTACATCTTCTTAACCTTCTAACCCTGTTGCTCCCTGGACATCCACAGCAGAGGTGGAGGCAGCCTGCTGACTGTGATGATTTGATGGGTGCCCCCTAAAGGGCTGAAACTTGGAGGGCCCCTGCCTGCCTTTGGGGCCCTGTTGTGTGGCAGTGGCACCCTCCTCAAGCTGTGGAGTTCAAGCTGCTGGAGTCCAGGGACAGGCAATCCGGATGGGCTGGAGACTCCTGGAGTCACCTGACTGCATGGTCCCAGAGTATGCACCTGCTGATCCTCCTCCCTATGGGTACCCGGGGGCCCCTGGCTGACCCCTTGAGGAGAAGTGGTAGCTGCAGTGAGATCAAGCTGTCCCACATCCCTCTCACATACACACTTTTGGAGGTCAACTATGGCGTCAACAATGGATTTTGCAGTCCATGCAGCAGTGCAGGAGTGACGTCCTGGGCCAAGGTCTCCATGGCCTGCTGGCGCTATCACCTCAGGCTGAAGGCAGACAGACTCCTCCCTAACGTCTTGCAATCTGAAGAGTGATCCCTTCTTGATGTTCCCGAGCTTGCTTTTGCATTTCCAGCAACTGTGTCATGACCGAGTCCAGAGGCTTGTTATCTGATTTGGACTCAGCAGATTTCTGCCTCCAGCAGCCCTCCGAGTGCTGGGCACCTGCGAGGTCCCTGCTGCCACCTGCTGTGGAGCAGAATGTGCGATATGCCTGCCAGATTGTGATACCGAGGCTGCTCCAAAACCAGATCCCACCGAGGTGTGTGTCTCTGCGTTGGTGGAGGGTGTGGGTGAGCGCTGTGACGAGACTTCAGAAGTTTCTTCTGGGCTTGATTGGAGGCCCTGGGTTGTGAACTCCATCAGCTGTTTTGCAGATGTGCCTGTGAAAGCAAGGAGAGATAACTAGTGAATGGCAGTGGCCTGTGAAACAGGACACATCACTCGCAGTATGGTTGTCTGATGGGTGTTGCACTGCTGGATCCTCACTTGGTAGAGCAGCGCCGACCTCAACGTCAGCACAGGGATGGCCCAGATCCTCGCTGTCTAGCTGGATGGATCTGTTTTCAAAGTCTATGAGGATTTTGATTTCAGACATTCCTCCACTAGTCTGCAACCTCTCCCACTTCTTGTATGCCAGCTTGTCCTGCATAAATAGAGATGGGAGAGCGTATCAGGAGGCCTGCCGGGCCAGATGATAAGTATGCCTGGCTTGTGTGGGTGCTGAGTGGTCCCGTGGACGGTATGAGGACAATGAAGGTGTGTGTGTGAGAGTGTGAATGGTGATGTCCCTTGAACTGGCAGTGAGTGAGGGCCCTGTGGATGTGAGATGGGCTTGTGAGTGTGTGAGTTGAGAGTGATGAGAAAAGTGACTTACCCAGGTGGAACAGATGAGATCATTCATCCTCTTGTGACACTGGGTGGCTGTCCTCTTTTGCAGGGCATTGGCACTGACCACTAATGCCACTGTCTCCCAAGCTGGATTAGTGAGGTTGCTGTCCATCCTGTGGCCAGAGCGAGGGTAGAGGACAGCACAGCAGGCCTCCACTGCACCCAAAAAGTGCTTCATCATTGAACCTGGGAGCTACAGTCTTTTTGATTTTCAGGGCCATGTCTTTGCAGCAGTAGTGGGCTGAAAGCATTGACAGGTGTGTGCATAGCTGCACTTTAAGTATGGTGCTCAGTATGACAAAGCAGTGAAATGATGGTGTGGAAGGCGAATGGGAACCTGCCCGACATAGAAACAGCGTGTTTCCTGGGAATGCATGAATAATGTGGCTGGTTTGGGACAATACATTATGAAAAGCCAGCATTGCAGCTGACGGGTAAAACATCCTTTTTCTCGCCCACTACTGGAATTAGTGCAAATCTGGGACAATTATGCCTGGAGAGAGGTGGGCATATGTTTCACACCATCAATCTCGTGGAAAACAAAGATCACATCACACCATTGAAAATGTTTGCCAAAATTCAAATTATCTGTCCTAAGAAAGTTTACAACTATTTGTTATTGCCCAAAGTTGACAGAGGGGCAAGTGCCAATGTTCTACCTCTGTGGATTCTAAAATATATTTATCCAGATGTGGAGGGCCATGGTAAAACCTACTACTATGTAACTTTCAGCATACAATGGCTCACTAATTCCATGTGCAGGATCCATAAATCTGGAGTGCAAGTACAATCAGTCCTCTTGGATGTCACAGGTATTCTACATCATGGAAACTAAAGGCCCAGTAATTGTAGGTTTACTGGCATGCCATGATCTTGCACTAGTAACAATCCATGGAATCAATCAGACATCACACAGCAGACTAACCACAGAAACTATTCCTATCACCTCAGTTCACAACCTAACATTGAAATTTTGACAGAATTGGCAGTTTCAAGGGAGCTGCAAAGTTGCACTTGCAGGAGAATGCAAGGCCATCAATTGATCCACTGTGTCAATGTAGTGTCCACATACAAAACAAATTGAAGGTCAAACTAGACAAAATGACAAACTCAGAATCATGTGAAGAGTACAAGAGCACAATTATGTGTGTCATAAATAAGAACAGATCATTGAGAGTATGCCTCAGTCTATGATGCTTAAATGAAGCTTTGAAACATTGCCCTTATAATCTACCCACATTAGAAGAGTTAAATCCGAGATTTGCAGATGCAAATTTTTTCTTGAAGCTTGATGCCAAACATGGCTACTAGTCAGCATATCTCACGGAGGAGCCCCAAAAGCTTACTGCCTTCCATACTCCATTTGGACGACACTGTTTTCAATGACTTCCTTCAGGCTCTCTGTTAGTCAGGATCTCTTTTGAACTCACTTGGACCATATTACATGCACTGTACCAGGATGCATTTGTATCGCCCATGACATTTCTATTGTGGGAAGAACAAAGCAAGAAAATGACCATAATTTGCACTTATTGATGCAACTAACATGTAATGAATGATTGGTGTTCAGCAATCTGAAATGTGCCATCAACTTGCAGAAGATCAATTTATTCCCTTTGATTTTTTCCAGTGCTGCCATACGTCCTGATCCAAGTAAAATAGAGCATATTCAGGCCTTGCCGACTTCTCAAGATAAAGACAATCTTCAAAGATGCCCAGGGCCAGGAATTTCTGGTCCCACCAGCGGCAAAGCCAATGAACTTTTGGCTCCTCTCCAAATTATCTGGTTCTACTTGTGCCAATTCCTGCTGCTGGTGGGACTTGAAAATCTCTGCCTATGTCTCTTTAATTTCTTGTCTCCTTACATTCTCAATTTCACTAAAACCCTTCATTGCTAAGGGAATTGTTGAGAAAGGATGTGCTTTCCAGTGGCACGAAGACCACCAATACCTCTTCGAAGCACTGACACAGTCATCATCAGAAACATCGACGTTGCAATTTTATGATCCTAGGGAGACAACTGTCCTGGAGATCGATGCCTCCCAGAAAGGCCTGGGAGCGTGCATACTACAAAAAGGAAAACTGATTTTATTTGCTTCAAACTCATGAGTTTTTGGAATCATGTGCTTTCATACCTATTTCTTTAGCAAAAGATTTGTGGTAGAGGCCAACCACAAGCCACTTGACATGATTTGGCAAAAACCCATTGACGAGTGCATCGCCAAATTTGCAATGTCTCTTGATAAAGATTCAAGGTTATGACTGTGAGACCAGGTACAGGCCAGGTAACTTGATGGTCACGTCGGATACAATTAGCAGGTTGCATAACCCAGTGAAAACAGAAGATACATCTTTAGATCTACAAGTTGACTTAATTGACATCAAATTGAAGATGTTCTCCAAATTGATCTGGTACATTTTGTGCAATGCAAATGCCAGCAGCTACAAGACAAAATGGTGAAAAATTTCACACAACAGAAACTGTGGAAAATCATCATTGAAGGATGGCCTGATTCGATCCAGCATGTCCACAAACACATGAGAAAATTTTGGCCTTACCAGGACGAGCTAGGCATCTCCCGGGGAGTCATTTCTAAAAGCAGGCAGATCATCATACCGGAATATTTGTAACCTGATATTCTTCAACAAATTCATCATTCACAAATGGGTATGGATTGGATGAGAAGACTCACAAGAGAGACAGTCTATTAGCCAGTTATGAACAACGACATTGAAGTCATCATCAATAATGTTGAGCTGTGTCAAGAACACATGACAAGTCAGATCAAAGAATCACTGATTCCATATGAAGTTCCTATCCATCCAAAATTGCTCTTTCATGCCCATGGCACTGACTTTATCATAACATCGACTACTTCACCAAGTTCCCCGTTATTCAAACAATTGTACAATCCATCAAGCACAACTGTCATGCACACTCTAGGTGGTATTTTCAATTTATTTGGTGTGCCAAGAGGGATCATTCTAGATAATGGTTCATTGCTAAGCCATTTCAGGAAATGCGTGTGAAGCGGAATATGGATCACACTATTTCTTTTTCTCATTACCCTGGATCTAACAGCCCAGCTGAATGAATGATTCACATGGTGAAATCCCTAATTCTCAAAAGTAGATAGACCAAGCAAGATATACACATTGCAATGTTACATCTGAGGGTAACATCTTTAAGTGTAACTGTTCCATCACCAGCAGAGCTCATGTGCGGCAGGCGAGTGTGTACCATTTTACCTACTCTTACCACTCTACTCTCTCGGAAACTGAAGAATAGTCATATGGGCCGGAAATATTAACTCTGTTTCTCTCTCCACAGATGGTGCCAAACCTGCTAGATTCTCCAACACTTTTTGTTTTTATTATTGCCTCCAGCTCTGCTGTGGAGGTTGGGGGAACAGCAAGACATAGCTCTGGGTTAGGAAGGTAAAGAAGATGTAGTTGTACAGCATGGGCATGGGTGTTAATCACTTGAACATAATGTTCACTATTGTAAACAAACACCCGAGAAAGTCTCCCTGCCAATGGATCCTTGTTATGTTGAGCAACGTGCATGCCACTCAGATGTGAAACCTTGGCTTTTGCACAAGATAAAGGCAGGTGTCTCAATCCAGTGCCTCTTCCCTGTGCAGTGTGTAACCTTCGGACCAAAGTGATACTCCAGCTTAACATTCACTGGACACGTTACTGATGCCTGCACCTCGATGGTGCTTGTCATTGCTGCCAGAATGTCTTGGGCAGGCATCATAGAGTTCTCTCTGTGTGCTCTCAGCACCTTTGAGGTAGGACTGGTCTCCATCTTTTTAGCATCTGTGGCCAGTGACACTGTGCTCCTGAAGGCATCAGGTGCTGAAGGCTGACAAAGGATCTGGTGCGTTTAAAGTTTCACAACTGCGTCTTCATGATATGACACTGATCAAAGAGAACAACTGAGCTGCCCTCAGCCAAACAGGAGTCAGACGTTCTCAGAGGCAATGTCAGGATCTATGGAGTGTCCTTACTGCATGTCGTAATCATCCTCCTGAAATCTAGTGGCTATTAGGGCCTCCACTGCATCTCCATGTCATGAGCCTGAGCACTAAGGGTATGTGCGCTGCCATCAACCACAAAGGAGGCATGGTGATGCAAGGTGAGGATGTCAGGACTGTCCTCATGGTATCTCATCATCATCCTCCATGAATCTAGCGACTATGAGGGCCTCCTGAGCACGCCTTCCTCATCTGGTCATTGCAATCGTCGGCACCCTCACCATTAAAAATCTCGTCACCATCAGCCCCTTCAACGTCCTCCTCATTGAAAGATACATGCACCTCTTCCATCTCCTCCTCAGCAGGTCCTCCCCCATTGCAGCACCAGGTTGTGGAGCATGCAGCAAGCGAAGATGATGCGCAAAATCCTCGGTGGACTGTATTGCAGTGTCCACCAGACCTGTTGAGGCACCGGAACCTCATTTTTGAAATGCCTCTCATTTGCTCCACCAAAGTCTAGGTCGCACCATGAGCTTCATTATACCATTGCTCTGCTGCAGTCTGAGGCCGCCACATGGGCATCATCAGCCACATCCTCTGTGAGTAGCCCTTGTCCCTGAGGAGCCAACTCTGCAGCCTCTCTGGATCATGGAAGATATCAGGGCTTTGAGACTGCTAAGGATGTGGGAATCATTGACACAGCCTGGGGCTCATGTGTAGGCATGTAGGATGTGTTTGTGGTGGTTGCACATCAGCTGAACATTCAGCAAGTAGAAGACCTTCATATCGACGTAGTTGTCTACTTGTTGCTATGGAGATCTAAGTGCCACGTGAGTGCATCAATGGCACCCTTGTGGAAAACCTGAAACCTGAACAAATCCCAGTGCTCTTGTTTCCTGGCTTTCCTGATCCTGGGTGAAATGCACAAAGTTCTCTGCCTTCGTGAAGATGGCATCCATGACCTGACAGGTACACATGTGCATGAAGGCTTGTGAGAACCTGCACAGCTCACCAGTGGAGCCCTGGAAGAAGCCACTGGCACATAAATCAAGTGCCTCAGACACTGGCAGTGGCGGCCCTCCATGCCCCCATGGCGCTAAATCCTGCACCTGGGTGGAATATGTGACCGAAAAGTTGCCTAGACATGCGCAATCTTTGACAACACTTGTTCCCAGTCATCTGCAGGAATAATAGGTGCCATCTATAGACCCTGGGTATAGTGAGGCGCCTACGAGCGATGGCTCACTGTGGACCTTCAGCTTCATGTGCAGGAGGCCCTGCCACCCCTCCATCTTGAGGGAGGTGGTCCTCCATTTACCAAGCCAGGCATTTCATCCACTCTCTCCTTCTTCAAAGAGAGAGATGCGTGTGTTATGGCCATCACTTGGATGTCTGAAACCCCGCCCACCTCAGCCTCTGCGAGGTAGAGGTCAGTGTCCCCCTGGCGGCATTCTGTAGGGATCATTCCCTCCGGGACACCCTGGTCCACTCGTCCATCATCCCCTACTCCTCAACCCCCACCTATGTCACCTCCCCATGCCCAGCAAAAGATGCAACACCTGCCCCTTCACTTCCCCTCTCCTCACCGTCCAAGGGCCCAAACACTTCTTTCAAGTGAAGCAGCATTTCACTTGCATTTCCCCTAACTTAGTCTACTGCATTCGTTGGTCCCAATGAGGTCTCCTGTACTTGGAGAGACCAAACATAAACTGGGCGACCGCTTTGCAGAACACCTGCGGTCTGTCCGCAAGAATGACCCAAACCTCCCTGTCGCTTGCCGTTTTAACACTCCACCCTGCTCTCTTGCCCACATGTCTGTCCTTGGCTTGCTGCATTGTTCCAGTGAAGCCCAACGCAAACTGGAGGAACAGCACCTCATCTTTCGACTAGGCACTTTACAGCCTTCTGGACTGAATATTGAATTCAACAACTTTAGACCTTGAACTCCCTCGTCCATCCCCACCCCCTTTCCGTTTCTTCCCCCTTCCTTTTGTTTTTTCCAATAATTTATATAGATTTTTCTTTTCCCACCTATTTCCATTATTTTAAATCTATACCTTTTAAGCCCTGTTAGTCTTTCCAGCCCACCCCGACTGTACCTTGTGTGTCCTGCCATCCATTCTTAATTAGCACATTTGTTTAGATAATATCACCACTTTCAACACCTCTTTGTTCTTTTGTCTGTGACATCTTTTGATTATCTGCTCCTATCACTGCTTGTTTGTCCCTACAACCACACCACCCCCCCCACTTCTCTCCCCCCACCCCCCTCCCCATCTTAAACCAGCTTATATTTCACCCTTCTCCTAATATTACTCAGTTCTGTTGAAGGGACATGAGGACTTGAAACGTCAACTCTTTTCTTCTCCGCCGATGCTGCCAGACCTGCTGAGTTTTTCCAGGTAATTCTGTTTTTGTTTTGGCTTTCCAGCATCTGCAGTTTTTTTGTTTTTATCTCTGACTAAACTAATCCCATTTTCCACATTTGTAGCTGCCATTTGCAGCTGTGGAATTTAAATTAAATTAATAAATCTGGAAATAAAGCTAATTTCAGTAATTGTGACCACAAAACTATCATCAATTGTTCTAAAAACCCATCTGTTACACTAATGTCCTTTAGAGAAGGAAATCTGCCACCCTTACCTGGTCTGGCCTACATGTGACTCCAGAGACACAGCAATGTGGTTGATTCTTAACTGTCTTCTGAAATGGCTTAGCCAGCATCTCAGTTTAAGGGCAACTAGGGGTGGGCAACAAATGCTGTCCTCATCAGAGAGACCCACATCCATGAATAAATAAAAAAAACATGACATTCCTCACAGCCGAACCCACTCTTATAGGTCCAGTAAAATTCTGAGCACCATGTTAGAAAACTCAATCATTTCAGCTAGGTTGCTTCAGAGAGATCATGAACATTCAGTTGTGACATAAAAATCCAGACACTAAGGTCTTTAGAAGTACAAATATGCCAGGCGTGGAAGCAAAAATATTAAACAACTAAACTGGTTTAGTTACTTAGTACAAATGCCTAATACTAGGCTGTCCAAGCACACATTCTATGGTGGGCGGAAGCTTAATAAATGCTCTCGTCGTGAACAGTTCAAAAGAAATAAAGATTGACCAAAGACCAATCTAAAAATAATGGAGCATCCCTCCTGTCACATGGGAGCATGATGCTTGTGACAGGAAATAGCGGCAAAAGATGATTCATGATGGTATAACAAATCCTGAAGCAGGTTGTATCAAGCTAGCTGAAGAAAAGATAGCCCAAAGGAAATAAAGGAAAGATCAGTCCTCAGATCAATCTGACACCCAATGACCTGTGCATGGCAAAAATTTCCTTGTGAAAATTGGACATTACAGTTATATGAGGAGGCATAACTTGCATTATACTGGAGATCAGACATAGTTTGTCATTATCAGCGATGGTGAATAAACCATCAATTTAACCAGATTTCATTGAATATGTATGAAAAAACCCATGTGCAAAAATGCAGTCAAGTTTTTAGTACCTTTACCTGTTGATAGTTTGTTAAGCTAATGTCGCATTTGAGTAGTTATTATTTTTTCCAACCATTTCCATCCAATGTGTATAAACATATACATCTTCAGAGTATTCAGGAATTTGGTACTATATACATGGTTTAAACATGTTATTGGATGTCTCAGCATGTCATGTTAAATTTATAAGATGTTCTGCATGACACAAGGGTAGCTTGATACAATGTATTTATTTAGGAAAACCAATGACATTTTTGTTCCACTTCATTTAATGAAAGGAGAAATTCGAAATCAAAGCAACTTCAGTTGGATTTAGAGAGCACTCTTCAACTATCTAGCCCTAAAAGTAACTTGCATTGTATCATTTGGCAGCACAACAGGCAAAATTTTCAAATGTGTTGGAGGTGTAAAACAGGTGATAGTGTATTGGCTTTCCATTACACAGGCCAGTCCATTTCCTTTCTATTGACATGAATGGAATAGGAAATTGAACAGGGTGTAAAATGGGTGGCCAATTCACAATTGCCTTTTTATTTTACTCTTTCACATGGTGTGACGAGGCCAGCATTTATTGCCCAAACCCTCCTTTCCCTTGAGAAGTTGGCCTTCTTGAACACCTGCATTCCAGCCAGTGACCGTATACCCATAGCCCTGTTAGAAAGGGAGTTCCAGATTTTTTCAGCAATAGTGAAGGAACTGTGACGTGGTTCCAAGTAAGAATGATGTGTGACTTGGAGTTCTTCTAGCTGGTAGAGACCGTGGATTTGGAAAGTGCTGTTTAAGGAGGCTTAGTGAGTTACTGCAATGTATATGGTACAAATTGCTGCCACGGTGTGTCGGTGGCAGAGGAAGTGAATGTTCAATTTGGAGGGTGGGGTGCTGATCAAGTGGGCTTCTTTGATGGTGCAGGGATTCCTGAGTATTGTTGGAACTACACTCATCCAGGCAAGTGGGGAGATTCTATCATATTCCTGACTTGTGGCTTGTGGATGGTGGACAGGCTTTGGGGAATGAGGGTGTGAGTTTCTCACCACAGGTTCCCAGCCTCCAACCTGTTCTTGTAGCCATAGTATTTAAATAGAGTCGTGGACATCTACAGAACAGTAGGAGGCTATTCGGCCCATCGTGCTCGTGCCGGTCAACAAATATTTGATTACACTCATCCCATTTTCCAGCACTTGGCCAATTGTCCTGGAAGCTATGGCAACGCAAGTGAATATCTAAATACTCCTTAAATGTTACAAGAGTTTCTGACTTAACCACTATTTCAGGCAGTGAGTTCCAGACTCCCACCACCCTCTGGGTGAAAAAATTTCTCCTCAACTCCCCTCTTAGCCTTCTACCTCTTACCTTAAATCTATGCCTCCTGGTTATTGACCCTTCTACTAATGGAAAAAGTACCTTCCTATCCACCCTATCTATGCCCCTCATAATCTTATACACCTCTATCAGGTCTCCTTTCAACCTTCGTTGCTCCAAGGAAGCCAACCCCAGCCTATCAAATCTTTCCTCATGGCTCAGACCCTCCAGCCCAGGCAGCATCATGGTAAATCTCTGCATCCTCTCCAGCGCAATCACATCCTTCCAAAATGTGGTGTACAGAACTGCATGTGGCCTAACCAGCATTTTATACAGTTGCAGCATAACTTTCCTGCTCTTGTATTCTATGCCTCGGCTAATAACGGCAAGTATCCCATATGCCTTCTTAGTATTTGGTCCAGTTAAGCGCCTGGTCCATGGTAAGTCCACCACCCACCCCAGGATGTTGATAGTGGGGGATTCAGTGATGATAATATCACTAAACCTTAGGGGGAGATAGGTTCTCAGCCACTAGAGAGCATCATTGCTCGCCACTTGTGTGGCATGAACGTTACTTGCCATTTATCAGCCCAAGCCAAAACATTGTCCAGGCCTTGCTGCATTGGAACATTGTCTGCTTCAGTGTCTGAGAGGTTGCAAATGGTACTGAACACTGCCCAATCATCAGCAATCATCCCAACTTCTGACCTTATAATGCAGGGAAGGTCATTGACAAAGCGGCAGAAGAAGTTTGGGCCTAGGAAGCTACCCTGAGGAACTCCTGCAGTGATGTCCTGGAGCTGAGATGATTGGCCTCCAATAATCACTACCATATTTCATTTTACTACGTATGGCTCTAACCAGGAGAGTTGTGTATGCAATGGTCAATCCTGCAAACACCCATCTTGAGATGACACGTGGGTGGGCCACTCTGGAAATGGCTGGAGGTGTAGCCCACATCCCCAGGAGGGTGAATGACTTCCATAATGCTAACTCCAGTGACACTACCAACCTGAATTCCATGTCAAAGTTGCATTACCAAGATATATGAATTATAAATACATGCAAACATCATGCTATTAATCTTAAATCCGTCAGTATACAGATTACATTGGAGGCAACAATACCATCTCCAAAGGACACTGAATTATGTTGTGCAGAATCAATTACAGCTCTTATACCACTCCTTTTCTGCACTAGGAATCTGCTATCTGATATGTGTATAGCGAGCAGTTCTGATCATAGGTATCGTAAGTGCTTTTACTAAATGGCCAGTTTCATCATTGGGGTCTAAAGTATAATGTAAAGTTACTTCTTCTCCATTTTATCAGTTTTCTTTTGCTGCACTAGTGGTCCACTGAAGACCAAAAGATAAAAGGGGGACCTCTTGACCTGACTTCAGCTTATCTAAGATGTATTATAATGTTCTTGTGTACTGAAAGTTTATTGCAGGCTCAGTATAATTCCTATCATATGCTGCTAGCATTATTGCATTGACACATGTCATTTTGTCTACCACTGGACTTTTCTTAAACAGATCGTGAGCAAAAGACTAATGTGAGCATCCCAACTACGGGAGTAAATGAAAATAAATTATTTTTAAACCAATAGATTTGTATTAAAAAAAACTGATCTTGATGCCACAAGCTACCAATTAATGGAATGCTTTCTAGATTTCCTCTTACACTTAATATTGAATTTTTTTGAAAAAAAGGTTTCTAAATAAGATTGAGGAAGACAATGCTGAAGAAAATTTGATTAAAAAAATAGCCAGAATATGAATCTGGTAAAAGGTGCAGCTTTGACATATTTAGTGACATGACGCTGCAATGCAACATTAGGTTTGACGACTTTTAATCTTCTGTTTATATTGATACTGATACAGGTAGAAAATGGATTATTGAAGAAAACATTATTATTGAGCAAAGCATATCATAGTGTGAGATAATGGCCCATTACTTCCGATCTTCCGGAGGTGCCCAAAAATACTCAGTGTAGTATCTTTAGCCAAACCATCTTTAGCCATTTCATCAATGACTTCTCCTCCATCATAAGATTAGAACTGGGGATTTCGCAGATGATTGTACAATGTTCAGCACCATTCATGATTCTTCAGATACTGAAGCAGCCCATGTTCATGTGCAGAAAAACCTGGACAACATTTCAGTTTGCCACTGACAAGTGGCATGTAACATTCATGCCACACAAGTGCCAGACAATGTGGATCTCCAATAAGAGAGAATCTAACTATCTCTCCTTGACATTCAATGGCATTACCATCATTGAATCCCTCACTCTCAATATCTTGGGGGTTACCATTGAGCAGAAGCTGAACTGGACTAGCCATATAAATACGAGAGCAGGTCAGAGGCTGGGAATCTTGTAGACGATGACTCATCTCCTGACTCCTCAAATTCTGACTACAAGGAACATGTCAGGAGTGTGATGGAATACTCTCCATTTTCTTGGATGAGTGCAGCTCCAACAACACTCAAGTAGCTCAACACTATCAAGGATAAAGCAGCCTGCTTGATTGGCACCCCATTCACCACAATAAACACTCACTCCCTCCATCACTGACTTTTAGTGACATGCCATCCAAGTAACTCACCATCCTGACTTGGAAATATATCACTGTTTCTTTACTGCCACTGGGTCAAAATCCAGGAACTCCCTTCCTAACAGCACTGTGGGTGTACCAACACTGCAGGGGCTGCCACGGTTCAAGAAGGCAGCTCACTACCACCTTCTCAAGGGCAACTAAGGATGGACAATAAATGCTGGCCCAGTCAGTAGCATCCACATCCCATGAACAAAGTAAAAAAATGACAGTTAAATGACTGCGGGTCAGCCATTCTTCCCCTGGTTGGACTCCACCTCCATCCCACCTACACACACACACACACACACACACACACACACACACACACAGCGACCCCCTGCTGACATTTTAGGTGGGGGTGTGAGGACCATGAAACCTTGTATAATTCAGCCCATAGTCTTTCCCCCTAACTGCAAGAAGGTGTAGCTTTAAATGTGTAAATTCTGAGGACATATTCTTGTCACAGGATATTAAGTAAAGAGAAAAATGAGCATTCTTACATTTTTTGCATTATGAAAATTTCACCGTCTGTGCTGAAAGGCTTGCTTTTCTGTCAGACTGAAGAGTTCACTAATGGATCATTTACTTTATATTCACATAGATGATTTAATTCTTCTTAAATAGTGCAGTAATCGACATAAATTAAATCTAGTTTAGCAAGTTCTACTCTGCAAACACGACACTTTGATTAAAATATTTACTATTTACAAGAATCTTCCCAAGCGCCTGTGGTTATAACCATTCTCCATTTGGCTTGGAAGTCAGTTTCAAACCTCATTCGACTAAAATATGCAAACAAAACCCTACAAAACCTTCTAGCTAAAGCAGTAAGAAAATAAGCACATCAGAAAATGAATCTTCAGTTATTCTCAGGTTGTTCCCATAAGACTATGTCTAAACTCTCAAGCAAACTACCAGCAGAGAACCTTCAATATTGTTTCTTCAGATAGTTACTTGATCAAAGTGCATTACCATGGCAACTGGCAAGAGGCATTACAATAGAAAAATACCAGCATACTTTTACAGAACAGTCAATGCTGTGAAATCAGTTGTAAGAAAGAAAGATAGATGTTATAACTACATTTTAGAAAGCATTAGCCTAGAGCAAACATGGGGTTAGCAAGATTTCGGTGTCGCCAGAGTGGGGCGGGATTTTCCAGGCCCACTCAGCGCCGGGATTGTCCGAAGCCAATGGACTTTTGGCTGTCCCGCCAAATCCGTACGGCAAGTCCCACCACAATGGGGCTGGAAAATCCCAACCTGGGTCTTGATGACACCACATAAATGGAAATCTGCTTGATCATATTTTTTGAGTTACTGATAAGAGGACCATTTGATAAGAGCACAAGGATTATTAATCAGAGGGAATAAAAATGGTGAGATTAAAAACTTCACATAAGCCTCAGGTGAGTTTGAATAATTAAGTAAGTGTACATATGATGACAGAGAAGGAGAGGAAATTTGCTGTGGAGAGAAGGAAGAACATCAAGAAGAGGTTGAGCTTATGAATCTACCAAGAGGAGCAGGGAATGCCATTTTCCTTGTTCCTCTGTACTATTGTGAAAATAAATATATTTATTTTATCTTAGCCTATATCAATAAAGTCAACAACAGCAACTTGTGATTACATAGCATCTTTAATATATTAAAATCTCCAAAGTTCACAGGAGTTTTATTGACCAAAATTTGACGCTGAGCCACATAATGAGATATTCAAACAGGTGGCCAAACATTTGCTCAAAAAGGTACATAGTAAGGAGGCTGTTAAGAAGGGCAGAGAAGCGTAGGGATGGTATTTCAGATTGTAGATCTTGAACAGCTGAAGGCATGGCCACTAATGGTGGAGCAATTAAAATTGGAATGTGCAAGAGAGCAGAATGGGAGGAGCTCAGATAGCTTGGGGGTTTGTGAGACTGGAGGCAGTTGCAAAGATAGAAAGGGATGATATCATGGAGGGATTTGAAAAGAAGAATGAGGATTTTAAAATCAAGGCATTGACAAGTGGGGGAGACAATGTCGCCAGTGAGCACAGGGGTGATAGGTCAATGGAATTTTATGCAAGTTCGGATACACGTGATAGAGACCCTTCTGATGCTTATATTGGCCTTTTTACACTGCAGGTGGACTTACTTTCAATGAAAAAGCAAAGACCTGTTATCATACTACTGAAATATCCATGCTGCCTTCTCGTTGTTTGAATGAACTTAACAATGGGTGCTAAATTCTGGTTAACAATGTTCATTACAAAACCACTTAGCAAAACACGTTAAGTCCTGTATGCCGTTGAATAATTGGCTAACATAATATAATTAAGTCTTGCTGAAAAAAAGAGAAATGTTGTGAAAATCTTTCATCTTGCACTCATCAGGACAGAGGGAAAAATGCTAAATTTCAAAGGGAGCAACAATTTACACTGCACGAGAAAAGGGCGCTGATTGGTTGGTATGTCAACTCTGATTGGTTGGGGTGTTGCCATGGAGAATGCACCAGAGAACTGTTGTTCCCCATGCTTTGGTTTAATTCAAAAAAGGCACAATGCCTGGACATGCTCCTTATTACTGCAGAGGACAGGTCCAAGTGTATGAATGTATGTAGCTTCTAACAAGCATAAGTGAGCCATGTTGTGATCCTGACTGATAATCTTAAATTGGTTGTTAGGGTAAATCTTAGCACGCCCAGGATTGTTCAGCAAGTGCTGCCCAATTGCAAAAGCAAATTTAACATTAGACATTTCTGTCAATACTAAAATACTGTACCACGAAGTGACTATAATATAATTAACTCTTAATTATATTTAATTATATGTAGCTATGCAAGACTGACTGTCATATCCATACAGAGTTACATAAATGACAGTGATTGATTATTGGGAACACCACCACCTGGAAGTTCCGCCCCAAGTCACTCACCATCCTGACTTGGAAATATATCACCGTTCCTTCACTGTCACTGGGTCAAAATCCTGGAACTCCCTCCCTATCAGCACTGTGGATGTTCCTACACCACAGGGACTATAGCAGTTCAAAAAGGCAGCTCACCAGCAATTTCTCAAGGGCAATTAGGGATGAACAATAAATGCTAGCCTTGCCAGTGATGCTTACATCCCATGAATGAATAAAGAAAAAAAGTACCCTACCCCTTTCCTTTAACCTTCATATAATTGTTCCTCCAGGTTTGGAAAGTTATTGACATAATATTGACCTTTTGTGTGTTTGTCTTTCACACATGTTGAATCCTCTGATTTCTCCTATGGTACCTTTTCATTCCAAACAGGGTATTTTGCTGCTCCTCATGCTGTACCCAGTGTTTTTCATGGGCTCATTCGTGATATGGATCTTTCTATGCCTTATTCCTTTATCAGCATTCAAATTTGCCAACTCCATTGCTAGACTAAACGACTGAACATTTTGAATAATATTGACAATAGAAAAGAATGTGAAGTTCAGCATGGGTAATATAGCTCTTTTCTGACTGTGTTCACTGATTGTTTATCGGTTGCAAAACGATCAAATTCAATGAGAAAAATGCTGAGTTCTTCTAAGTGCCCTAAATGATAGGGAAAACTCTAATTTAATACAAATGCTTTGCACTAAAAGCAAATTATAAACTCCTTGCTGTACAATTATGGGAATTACAGATAACCTTTCACTCCTAAAATTGATCCTGGAAGAACCCAGTAGGTTAACATAAAATACTGTGGATGCTGGAAATCTGAAATAAAAACAAAAAGACACTGGAAATGCTGAGCAGGTGAGGCAGGATCTGTGGAGAGAAATAGAGTTAATGTTTCAGGTTGAGATGACCTTTCATCAGAGCTGAAGAAAGATAGGAATGTAATAGGTCTTGAGCCAATGGAAGGGGGAGGGGGCAGGATGAACAAAAGGGCATGTGAGGGTGGAGAGCAGGAGAAACAAAATAATAAATAAAATCATGGTGTGAAAACCAAGGACAGTGGTAATGCATGTAGTAAAGGGATAAAGAAAGAAACAAGAGACAACCCACACAGCAAAAGTAAACATACAGAACAAGATGGAATAGAGGTTCTGACCTAAGATTGTTGAACTCAATGTTGAGTCCAGAAGGCTGTAGTGTGCAGAATCAAAAGATGAGGTGCTGTTGGGTCAGTAAGGGGCACGGTCATTAAGGGAGACAGTGCCTGAGTGAGACGGAGACAGAGTGAGTCTTTATGAATTTGATTCAAAGTAGGAATTTGGTGCATAAGGGGAACAAGGTGCTTTAGGCAAGGTTTATTGCGAGAAGTAGAGCTTGTGAGCTTGCTGAGTTGAGAGTTCGGGGAGGGTGGGGTGGGTGGGGGGAAGTCTCCTTGCTTCTACCATTTTTCAGCCTCTAGCATTTGCTTTCCACTTAGGCGAAGCAGGAGTAGGTTAATCAGTAACTGATAATTAACTGGAGAGGTCCGAGAGATTAAAGCAAAGGAGGGAGAGCCAGACGTTTACAGATAAAATCTAAAATTGAGGTCACAGGAGTTCTGTAAGTTGATTGGTTGGTAAGTATCGGCCTTCCTAGACTCAGCACAGAGGAGACGATTGGCGAGTAACAGATGAGTTATTATAGTATGTTATACCACTCTGTAGTAAACACTTTAAAGTTTAAGGCATGTCAGCCCAGCGCGGCCATGTGGAATGTGCATCCTGCGGGATGTGGAAAGCTGTGGAGCCATAAAGTGCCCTCGATGACTACATCTGCAGTAAGTGTCACTAGCTACAGAAACTTGAGCTCCAGATTATGGAACTCTAGTGGCGGCTGGAGTTACTATAATGCATCTGCAAGACTGAGGACTATGCACATTTAGAGAGGTGGTCACATTGCAGCTAAGAAGTGCACAGACAGGGAGAATAGGTGACCGCCAGAATATCTAAGAGAAAACAGGCAGGTAGTTCAGGAATCCTCTGAGATTATCTCACTTTCTAACTATTTTGGATATTGATGAATGAGATGGTTCCTCAGAGGGCTGTAGCAAGAGCCAGGTTTGTGGCACTACAAGTGGTTCAGTTGCACAGGAGGGGAGGAGGAAGAGTGGGACAGCTATATTGGTAGGGGATTCCACAGTTAGGGGGGCAGACAGGTGGTTCCATGGCTGTAGACATGACTCCAGGATGGTATGTTGCCTCCCTGGTGTTAGGGTCAAGGATGTCAGAGGACAGCTGCAGGATATTCTTTTTGGGGACAGCCAGAGGTCCCACATTGGGACAAATGGCATGTAGGAAAAGGGATGAGGTTCTCAAAGCAGGTTTTAGGGAGTTATGAAGGGAATTACAAAGCAGGATCTCAAGAACATTATTCTCAGGATTAATCCCAGTGCTACCTGCCAGTGAGTATAAGGTTAGGATGATCATCCAACTCAATAGCTTGCTCCCACTTTCTCCCCATATCCTTTGATCCCTTTTGCCCCAAGAGCTATATCTAACGCTTTATTGATCTCATACAATGTTTTGCCATCAACTACTTTCTGTGTTAGCGAATTCCACAGGCTCACCACTCTATGGGTGAAGATATTTCTCCTCATCTCAGTGCTAAATGGTCTACCCCGTATCCTCAGACTGTGACCCCTGGTTCTGGACTCCCCCACCATCGGGAACATCCTTCCTGCATCTACCCTGTCTAGTCCTCTTGGAATTTTATAGGTTTCTAGGTGATCCCCCCTCATTTTCCTGAACTCCAGCGAATATAATCCTAATCAACTCAATCTCTCCTCATATGTCAGTCCCGCCATGCCAGGAATCAGTCTGGTAAACCTTTGCTGAACTCCCTCTATAGCAAGAATATCCTTCCTCAGATAAGGAGGCCAAAACTGCACACAATATTTTAAGTGTGGTCTCAACAAGACCCTGCATAATTGCAGCAAGACATCCCTGCTCCTGTATTTGAAATCTCACGCTATGAAGGCCAACATACCATTTACCTTCTTTACCACCTCCTGCATCTGCCTGCTTACCTTCAACAACTGGTGTACGAGGACACCCAGATCTTGTTGCACATTCTCCTCTCTCAATTTATACCAATTAAGATAATAATCTGCCTTCCTGATTTTGCTACCAAAGTGGATAACGTCATATTTGTCCACATTATACTGCATCTGCCATGCATTTGCTCACTCACTCAGCTTGTCAAATTCACACTGAAGCATCTCTGCATCCTCCTCACAGCTCAACCTCCCACCCAGCTTTGTGCCATCTGCAAATTTGGAGGCATTACATTTAGTTTCCTCATCTAAATCATTAATATATATTGTGAATAACAGGGGTCCCAGCACCGATTTCTGCGGTACCCCACTAGTCATTGCCTGCCATTCAGAAAAAGGCCAGTTGATTCCTATTCTTTGTTTCCTGTCTGCCAACCAGTTTTCTATCCATCTCAATACATTACCCCCAATCCCATGCGCTTTAATTTTACACGCTAATCTCTTATGTGGGACTTTGTCGAAAGCCTTCTGAAAGTCCAAATAAATCACATCCACTGGCTCCCCCAATCAACTCTATTAGTTACATTCTCGAAAAATTCCAGTAGATTTGTCAAGCATGATTTCCCTTTCATAAATCCATGCTGACTCTGTCTGATTCTGCCATTGTTTTCCAAGTGCTCAGCAATTAAATCTTTTATAATGGACTTTAGAATTTTCCCACCATCGACGTCAGGCTAACTGGTCTATATTTCCCTGTTTTCCCTCTCCCTCTCTTTTTAAATAGTGGGGTTACATTAACTACCCTCCAATCTGTAGGAGCTTTTCCAGAGTCTATAGAATCTCAGAAGATGACCACCAATGCATCCACTATTTCTTAAGTACTTCCTTAAGTACTCTGGGTTGTAGATTATCAGGCCCCAGGGATTTATTGGCCTTCAATCCCATCAATTTCTCTAACACCATTTCCATACTAATACTGATTTATTTCAGTTCCTCCCTCTCACTAAACCCTGTGTTCCTCAACATTTCTGTTATGTTATTTGTGTCCTCCTTTGTGAAGACAGAACCAAAGTATGTATTTAGTTGGTCAGCCATTTCTTTGTTCCCCATTATAAATTCCCCTGTTTCTGACTGTAATGGACCTACTTTTGTCTTCACCAATCTTTTTCTCTTCACATACCTGTAGTCAGTTTTTATGTTCCCCGCAAGCTTACTCTCATACTCTATTTTCCCCTTTTTAATCAATCCCTTGGCCCTCTTTGCTGAATTTTAAACTGCTCCCAATCCTCAGGTCTGTTGTTTTTTTCTGGCCAATTTGTATGCCTCTTCCTTGGATCTAATACTATCTCTAATTTCACTTGTAAGCCATGGTTTGGCCACCTTTCCTATTTTACTTTTGCACCAGAGAGGAATAAACAATTGTTGCAATTCACCCATGTGCTCTTTGAACATTTGCCATTGCCTATCCACCATCATCCCTTTAAGTAACGTCTCCCAATCCATCATAGCCAACTCGCACCTCTTACCATCATAGTTTCCTTTATTAAGATTCAGGACCCTAGTCTCAGAATCAGCTACGTCACTCTCCATCTTGAAGAAGAATTCTATCACATTATGGTCATTCATCCTCAAGGGGCTTCACACAACTAGATGGCCAATTATTCTTTTCTCATTACACAATACCCAGACTAGGATGGCCTGTCTAGGTTGGTCACTGATCCCCAGGGGTCAGTGTTGGGACCCTTTCTCTTCCTGATTATATAATAATGACCCAGACTGTGGTGTTCCAGGCATGATTTCAAAATTTGCAGATGATATGAAGATTGGAAACGTTGTCAACTGTGATGCAGGTAGACTTTAAATTCAAAAGGACATAGACATGTTGGTGGATTGGGCAGAAAAGTGGCAGATGAAGTTCAATACAGAGAAGTGTGAAGTGATTCATTTTGGCAGGAAGAATACTATGAAACAGTATAAAATAAAGGAAGAAACTCTAAAGGAGTTGAAGGAACAAAGGAACCCCAGTGTACATGTACATAAGTCATTGAAGATGGCAGGGCATGTTGAGAGAGCAGTTAATAAAGCATCTAGTATCTTAGGCTCTATTAATAAGGACATTGAGTGCAAGAGTATGAGGCCATGTCAAACTTGTATAAGACACAAGTTAGGCCTCATCTGGAGCCCTTCATCCATTTCTGGGTGCCATACTTGAGGAAGGATATGAAAGCATTGGAGAGAGTACAGAGGAGATTCACAAGAATGATTCCAGTGATAAATAACTGTAGCTATGCGAATAGACTGGAGAGGCTGGGGCAATTTTCGTTGGAAAAAAGAAGGCTCAGAGGAGACTAGATAGAGGTGTTCAAGATCCTGAGGGTTATGGACAGGGTAGATAGTGAGAAACTGTTCCCACCCAAGAGACCATCAAGAACTAGCAGGTACAGAGTCAAAATAATTGACAAAAAGAGTGATGGTGATGTTATGATTTTTTTTTTTTCACCCAGAAGTTGGTTGGAGTCTGGAACAAACTTCCTGAGAGGGTGGTGGAGGCCAGTTCAATCGAGGTATTCAAAAGGGAATTGGACTTCTACCAGAAAAGAGAGAATGTGCAAGGTTCTGGAAATAAGACAGGGGAGTGGGACTAGGTAGAATGGTCTTTCAGAGAGCCAGTGCAGACTCGATGGCCTCCTGCACTGTAAAGGCTCGGTGATTCTGTGTTCCTTGAACTTGCTTTGTGCTCCTCTGGAACACTGTAGCAGGCCAAGGACATAAGGGTGAGAGTGGGATTAAGGTGGAGAAATGAAATGACATGTGAAAAGAAGCTCAGGGTCATGCTTGTGGACTGAACAGAGAAGTTCCACAAAGCGATCATCCAGTCTGCATTTGATCCCCCAATATAGAGGACTCATGTTAATTTGTTCACCCTGTAATTTTAAGGAATAATTTAAATGTTATTCCTAAACTTTTGAAGGCTTGACCTTCAGCACTTAAGGCTTAAATGATGCTTGTTCAAGGGTAGTTATTAAAGGATGCAAAGAGGGATTGGTACACTTAAAATGACAATTGGGAAATGATGTCTGAAGTGAAATGACTGAGTCATTGGGCTGACTTTTACCTTGGACTTCGGTGCTCCATTGTTAGGGCAAAGAGCAGGATGCTCTTGCTGGCAGTGGGACTATCTCAGTAATGTTTACAACAGGAGGCCTCCTAATTCACTGCTGCAGGCCTGCTACCCAATTAAAGATTCATGTGGCTCCTGTTTCTGCTGGCCCTATGGAGTTCAGAAGAAAGAGAGGCGATCTTCTTGAAACATAAATGATCCTGATGGGCCTTGATAGGGTTGATATCAGGAGGATGTTTCCTTTCATGGGGGAAACAAGAACTTGAAAACACAGTTTAAGAGTAAGATGTCTCTCTTTTAAGATGGAGATGAGGAGAAATTTTTTCTCTCAGAGGGTTGTTACGCTATAGAATTCTTCTTCCCAGGAAGCTGTGAAGGCTGGGCCATTAGTTGCATTCAAGGCTGAATTAGATTCTTGATAGATAAGGGAGCCAAGGGTTATTGGAGGCAGACGGGAGAGTGGAGTTGAGACCGCAATTAGATCAGCCATGATCGTATAGAATAGCAGAGAAGGCTCGAAGGGCCGAATGGCCTCCTCCTGCTCCTAATTCATATGTTTCTATGTTCCAATCAGAGGGCTGACACTCTGAAGCCTCAGCAGCTCCACAGCGAGACTTTTTAAAAAAAATCTCTGGCAATAATTAAAATTTGAAGGAATGAGACTCCGAGAAAGGTTTTCTTGTAATAATAAAGACATATTATACCATTGAAATGGTGCTTACACTTGGCATAACAGTGTGTTATTAGAGTATTGTGAATTGCCAAAACTATGAGTGGAATCATCCCAGATTTGCACTAAGTGCAGTAGCGGCTAGAAAAAGAATGTTTTACCTGCTGGCTTCAATGGCAGTTTTTTTATGTGGTATCATCCCAGTCCCACCTCATTAATCATGAATTCCTGGGAAACATGCCGTTTCGTTGGCCGGTTGCCTCTGATTTGCCCGTCATGTCATCACCTCACTGCTTAATCACGCTGGGCATCACATTTAAAGTATAGCAGTGCGCAAATCTCTCAGTGCTTCCAGCCCAAGACTGTTGCACAGTAGATGTGGCCCCAAAAGGCAAAAAGACTGCAGCCCCCTGATTTAGTGACGTCTCCCTCGAGCGCCTTTTCAATACCATGCAGGCCCGCCATGATGTCCCCTACTCCGTCTCTGACTGCAGAGGGCCAGTAACATCCAGCTTGGGAGGCGGTGGCAGTGGTAGTCAGCGCCAATGCCCTGCAAAAGGTGACAGCCACCCAGTGCAAAAAGAGGATGAATGATCTCCTCCATTCTGCCAGGGTAGGTCATTCTTCTCATCAATCTCAAGTCACACACTCACATCACAAACCTATAACACTGCCACAGGCATCTCACTCACTACCAGTGCAAGGGATATCATTATTCAATCTCACACACACCTTCATTGTCCTCATCCTGTTCATGGCACCACTCACCACCCACACATGCCAGGTATCCTTATCATTAGGCCTGGCAGTTATCCTGTTTACACTCTTTCCATTTGTATTCAAGCAGGAGAAGCTGGCACACAACAAGAGGGAGATGTTGCAGAGTAGTGAAGGAATGCCTGAATCAAGGTCCCCATAGACTTTGAAAATCGAGTTATCCAGCTGGCCAGCAAGGATCTGGACCAGTCCCGTACTGACAGTGAGGTCGGCGCTGCTCAACCAAGTGAGGGTCCCGCAGTGCCACGTCCATCAGACAAGCATGCTGTGAGTGATGTGTCCTGTTTCACAGACCACTGCCATGCACTACTTATCTCTCCTTGCTTTTGTAGGCACATCTGGGAATATGCCAAGAGAGTCCTTGACCCAGGGCCTCCAATCAAGCTCCGGAGACACATTGTAAAAAGAATCTGAAGTCTCCCTATTTGTAGTCCTGCCACAGCGTTCACCCACACCCTCCACCAGTGCACACGTCGGTGCAACCTAGTTCTCGAGTAGTCTAGAGATCACAATCTGGTGAGCATGTTGCACTATCTGATCCACAGCAGGCGGCAGCAGGGACTTCCCAGGTTTCCGGCGCTCGGGGGACTTCTGGAGGCTAGGAATCTGCTGAGTCTGAGTCAGATGATGAGCCTCTAGGTTGGATCATACCTCAGTTGCTGGAGTTGCAAAGGCAAGCTCAGGCACATCAGGAAGGGATGTCCACTGCACTCCTCAGATTGCAAAGCATGATGAAGGAGCCCATCCACCTTCAGTCTGAGGTGATAGTGCCGGCATGCCACTGCACTGAGATCAACATTGGTAGGGTGGCAAAACAAAAACAGAATTACCTGGAAAAACTCAGCAGGTCTGGCAGCATCGGCGGAGAAGAAAAGAGTTGACGTTTCGAGTCCTCAGGACTCGAAACGTCAACTCTTTTCTTCTCCGCCGATGCTGCCAGACCTGCTGAGTTTTTCCAGGTAATTCTGTTTTTGTTTTGGATTTCCAGCATCCGCAGTTTTTTTGTTTTTTTCATTGGTAGGGTGGCGGCTGCCATGGAGATCTTGGTCCAGGACATCGGTCCTGCACTGCTGCGCAACCTGAACAAAGGCATTCTTTGCGCTCTCCTCGACATTGGAAATACCAAACGGAGACTGGGTGACCACTTCGTAGAACACCTTCGGTTTGTCCACAAGCAAGACCCAGACCTCCCTTTTGCTTGCCATTTCAACACACCACCCTGCTCTCATGCCCACATGTCCGTCCTTGGCCTGCTGCAATGTTCCAATGAAGCTCAACGCAAACTGGAGGAACAGCACCTCATCTTCCAATTAGGTGCTTTGCAGCCTTCCGGACTGAATATTGAGTTCAACAACTTCAGATCATGAACTCTCTCCTCCATCCCCACCCACCTTTCTCGTCCCCGTTTTTCCATATTTACTTAATTTTTAAAAATTTTATTATTTTTCCCCCACTTATTTTCATTGTTATTATTTTTTAAATTTACTTTCATTTTCATTCATTGTTTTATCCCTAGCTTTTAGTTCATTTTCAATCTTTCTTCCCACCACCATCCCCTCCCCCTCCCCACCCCCACTAGGGCTACCTGTCACTTTCCAGACTGCTTACCTTGGTCCTGCCATCATCACATTCTGCTTTCTTAATGTCACCATTAGCATCTCATTTAGTCAGTACACCACTATTAACAACTCTTTGACCTTTTGTTTATGACATCTTTTGCCATCTCTCCTTTGCATCCACCTATCACTGGCCTTCTACCCAGCTTCACCAGCTCCACCCCCCTTAATCAGTATATATTTCACCACATCTCAACCTCCTGTTAGATCTGAAGAAGAGCCACACGGACTCGAAACTTTGCCTCTGTCTCACTCTCCACACGTACCGTCAGGCCTGCTGAGTTTTTCCAGCATTTTTTGTTTTTGGTGCACTCTTTCTGATATTGACTCAATGTTTGTCAGACCAGGAGATAAATGAAACTTCACGACACCTTCATTATAAAAAATGTAAATATGCCTTTTCAAGAAGCAAAAGTTTTTGGTGTATTGAAACCAATGGTGTAGGTAAGAAATCCAACCGCCTAATGGGTTACCACAATACCTTATTTGGACCTTGACTCAACACTGATGTGACATCACAGGATACTGTGGCCATCTTGCCTCTCTGCTAAAGATATAGCAGGGAAAATTCAATCTGCTTTACAGACAGATCTCCAAAGACAGAACTCCATGATAGAGCTTCATCACACAGGGAGAGAGGGATCAATAAGTACATGCATCAAACTGCTATAATCAACCAAGCTAAAAGAACAAAGAACCTCTTCTCTTCCCGCTACTTGGTTCCAACTTCAAGCTTACCTGGGAAAATCGACTTCCTGAAGACAAACTGTGGGAGCCATTGCAACTACTGAGACTTCTCTGCAATTTCAAAGCCATCACTTCAGAGAACAGAACAACACATCTATGAAATAACAGGCCTAATCAAAACAGAGACTGAGAGCCATTCAGTTTTTATAAGTACTGTTTTTATCGTCATCTATACTTAGGTTTGTGTGTATGAGACAGCGTGATTGAGACATAGAGTGGACTGTTCCATTCCTGCCAACTGCAGGAATCGTAGTGGGCAGGGGAGCAAGATTTGGCAGGAAGGCAAAAATCTGTTTCTCAACGATGGGAAATTAGTTTGGAATCTTGTTCTCCCATCTTTCATGGCAGCTAAATGGCGAGTCAGTGTCCTGTGGAGCTACGTCCAGAACCTCATTTGCATCTCATGAATGCTCATTAAAAGTCCAACACACCGGAATCTTTTCACCCCTCCAAATTAAGTGCCCCGCCTGCAGGAATTTAGAAAGTTCTGTTTCACAACTGTACATAAGTGGTGTGCACCTGGCGAGGTAGACTTCTTCCTGTACTTTCAGGTCAGTCGACGCTGCTTTCAACTTCCTTTCACATGGTCACTGAGAGATATCAGCAGCCTGTTGCACAAGCTGTGCCAAGGCTGGGTACAGGGGAGGGGTGAGACTGAGGGAGGACTGGGAGGGAGTCAAGGAGCAGAGTGGAAGAATGAATGAGTGTTCAGGTGCTGTTAAAATATGGTGCCTGGACATTGGACCCTATGAGGTGATGACCCGCCCGGCTTCGAGATTCACTGTTCTCCTCACGGATACATAATTAATGAGCTGAACGGCTCAAGATCTCTCATGTTCAGTGGTCCCGCTCTCCGACTTCTGCTCCCTCCACTGGACTTAGTCTCCAGAATGGAAAGTTCTGCCCACAGTTTTCTTTAGTAACCTCCAGGACAAGGGTGTGAAAAAAATTAATTAACTTTTTGTTTCCCTTTCTAAATGCAAGAAGGCTTGCTGTTGGGTTATTTAAAATTGACTCACTCACTCCAAGGCTAAGAAATGTATACAATTACACACAAATATAAACGGTCAGGGCAATAAAAGGTACACCTTAAAAATTGCCCACGGCATACTGGAATATGGACAAACTCAAACTTTTTGTCGCAAGTTTAGTGCATATATATGAGGTGCATACAGCAACTTCATTTCATTCAATGGTGAATCCTTGGTCAAAATACCAAAGCTTTTGGAGAAGGAGGGCAAATCAGACAACAACTTTGTAATTTTCATGCTTAACTTTGCATGTGCTGTCACTGGAAATTGCTGACAATTTATTGCTTGATAACAATGAGCACTGTTAGCGTCACCATCGTTTTTATTGCAAAACCTGGCTCTGAAACAACATTCAAATGTACTAACAAAAATAAATAGGAGGAAAACTACCAGAACTTCAGATACAGTTTAAATGCGAATGTAGACTGAAAAATGTTAAAATCACAAGAGGGAACATGTTGAGGCTCAATGTAGATAATGCTCCTGTTTCTGACAGTTTAATTCAGGCATCTGAAAAAATTGGCTCAAATAATTGTGAGATTTCTTGCAGGTATTTTTCAGAGTTCACTGGCCTCAGGTCAAATCCAAGAGGATTAGAAAATAGCAAATGTCACTCTCATCATCAATAAAGGGGCAAGGGATGAATTATCAAATTATAGACCTGTAAGTCATTCTTGCACTGCTCAGGAAGCGTTTAAAAGTATTACGAGGGATTATATAAGGGAGACTATCTAGAGACATGAGCTAATCTGAAACAGTCAGCATTGTTTGAGAATTGGGAGGTTATGCTTTACTAAATCAATTGATTTATTTGAGGAGATGAAAATCATAGTGGATAGGGAGAAACTCTGGATGTTATACAAAGAACAAAGAACAAAAAAAAGTACAGCACAGGAACAGGCCCTTCGGCCCTCCAAGCCTGCGCCAATCATATTGCCTGTCAACTAAAACATTTTGCACTTCCAGGGTCCGTATCCCTCTATTCCCATCCTATTCATGTACTTATCAAATTGTCTCTTAACACACTATTGTACCTGCTTCCACCACCTCCTCTGGCAGCGAATTCCAGACACTCACTACCCTCTGCGTAAAAAAC
The DNA here is from genome assembly GCF_017639515.1 of Carcharodon carcharias. Classification (NCBI taxonomy): domain Eukaryota; kingdom Metazoa; phylum Chordata; class Chondrichthyes; order Lamniformes; family Lamnidae; genus Carcharodon; species Carcharodon carcharias. Next base: position 127,341,527 of record NC_054467.1, on the reverse strand, counting down.
TTGCCACGCACATCTCCTCTATAGTTTCCTCCTCTTACCTTAAATCTATGTACCCTAGTAATTGACTCTTCCACCCGGGGAAAAAGCTTCTGTGTCCATGCCACTCATAATTTTGTAAACTTCTATCAAGTCGTCCCCTCAATCTCTGTCGCTTTAGTGAGAACAATCCGAGTTTCTCCAACCTCACCTCATTGCTAATAACTTCCAGACCAGGCAGCATCCTGGTAAAGCTCCTCTGCACCCTCTCCAATGCCTCCATATCCTTCTGGTAATTTGGTGACCAGAATTACTTACAATATTCCAAGTGTGGCCTAAACAAGGTTTTATATAGCTGCAGCATGATTTCCCAGCTTTTATACTCAATACCCCTGCCAATGAAGGCAAGCATGCCATATGCCTTCCTGACTACCTTATCCCCTGTATTGCCACTTTCAGTGACCTGTGGACCTGTACCCCCAGATCCCTCTGCCCGTCGATGTACTTAAGGGTTCTGCCATTTACTGTATAATTCCAGCCTGCATTAGACCTTCCAAAATGCATTACCTCGCATTTGTCCAGATTACACTCCATCTGCCATTTCTCCGCCCAAGTCTCCAACCGATCTATATCCTGTTGTATCCTTTGACAATCCTCTTCTCGTCTTCACTATGTGCAACTCCTCCAACCTTAGTGTCGTCTGCAAACTTACTAATTAGCCCAGTTACATTTTCCTCCAAATCATTTATGTATACCACAAACAGCAAAGGTCCCAGCACTGATCCCTGCGGAATTCCACTAGTCACAGCTCTCCATTCAGAAAAGCACCCTTCCACTGCTATCCTCTGTCTTCTATGACCAAGCCAATTCTGTATCCATCTTGCAAGCTCACCTCTGATTCCGTGTGACTTTACCTTCTGTACCAGTCTGTCATGAGGGACCTTGTCAAAGGTCTTACTGAAATCCATGTATATAACATCCACTACCCTTCCATCATCGATCATCTTTGTCACTTCCTCGAAAAACTTGATCAAGTTAGTGAGACACAACCTCCCCTTCAGAAAACTATGCTGCCTCTCACTAATATGCCCATTTGCTTCCAAATGGTAGTAAATCCTGTCACGAAGAATCTTCTCCAATAATTTCCCTATCACTGATTTAAGGCTCACCGGCCTGTAATTTCCTGCTACCCTTCTTAAACAATGGAACAATAATGGCCATTCTCCAGTCCTCTGGGACCTCACCCGTAGCCAGTGAGGATACAAAGATTTCTGCTGAGACCCCAGCAATCTCCCTCCTTGCATCCCTCAGTACTATGGGGTAGATCCCATCTGGCCGTGGAGACTTATCCACCTTAATATTTTTCAAGACGCCTAACACCTCCTCTTTTTTGATCTCAACATGATCCAGGCTATTTACACACTCTTCCCTACACAAATGAACCGCCAAGTCCTTCTCTTTTGTGAATACTGATGAGAAGTATTCATTTAGTATCTCTCCCATTTCTTCTGGCTCCACACACAGATTCCCACCTCTGTCCCTGTGTGGGCCTACCCTTTCCTGGCTACCCTCTTGCTTTTTACCTATGTATAAAAGGCCTTGGGATTTTCCTTAATCCTGGTTGCCAGTGGCTTTTCATGACCCCTTTTAGCCCTCCCAACTCCTTGCTTAAGTTTCTTCCTACTTTCTTTATATTCTTTACGGGCTTCATCTGTTCCCAGCCGTCTAGCCCTTATGAATGCTTCCCTTTTCTTTTTGACTAATCTCACAATATCCTTCGTTATCCAATGTTCCTGAAACTTGCCATGCTTATCCTTCATCCTAGCAGGAACATGCCGTTCCCGAATTCTTTTCAACTGACATTTGAAAGCCCCCCATATGTCAGTTGTTGATTTGCCCTCAAACATCTGCCTCCAGTCTAGATTCCTTAGTTCCTGCCTAATATTGTTATAATTAGCCTTCCCCCAATTAAGCACCTTAACCCGAGGACTCCAGTTATCCTTATCCACCAGGACCTTGAAACTTACTGAATTATGGTCACTTTTCCCGAAATGGTCTCCTACAGAAACTTCGACCACCTGGCTGGGTTCATTCCCTAATACCAGGTCCAGTATTGCCCCTTCCCTAGTTGGACTATCTACATATTGTCTCAGGAAGCCCTCCTGGATGCACCTTACAAATTCTGCACCATCCAAACCCCTAGCACTAAGTGATTCCCAGTCAGAACAGGTAAAGTTAAAATCACCCACCACAACAACCCTACTGCTGTTAAATCTTTCCAAAATCTGCGTACATAACCGTTCCTCAATATCCCGCCGACAATTGGGAGGCCTATAGTAAACCCCCAACATTGTGACTACACCCTTCCTATTCCGAGCTCTACCCATATTGCCTTGCTGCATGAGCCCACCGAGGTGTCCTCCTGTCGTACAGCTGTGATATCCCCTTTAACCAGCAGTGCAACTCCCCCACCTCTTCCACATCCCTATCTATCCTGCCTGAAACATCTAAATCCTGGAACGTTTATCTGCCAATCCTGTCCATCCTTCAACCAAGTCTCTGTAATAGCAATTACATCATAGCCCCAAGTACTAATCTAAGCTCTAAGCTCATCTACCTTGCCTGTTATACTTCTTGCATTGAAACAAATGCATTTCAGACCTCCAGTCCCACTGTGTTCACCAATTTCTCCCTGCCTGCCCTTCCTCTTAGTCCTACTGGCCTTATTCACTGGTTCCCAGTCCTTTATTTCACCTGCTGACCTACTGCTCTGGTTCCCACCCCTCTGCCATACTAGTTTAAACCCTCCCAAGTGACACTAGCAAACCTCGCAGCCAGGATATTGGTGCCCCTCCAGTTTAGATGCAACCCGCCCTTCTTGTACAGGTCCCACCTGCCCCGGAAGAGATCCTACTGATCCAGATATCCTCCCTCCTACACCATCCGTTCAGCCATGTGTTCAGCTGCACTATCTTCCTATTTCTAGCCTCACTGGCACATGGCACAGGGAGTAATCCTGAGATTACAACACTAGAGGTCCTGTTTTTTAACTTTCTGCCTAACGCCCTGAACTCCTGCTGCAGGAAATCGTCACTCTTCCTGCCAATGTCATTAGTAACAATTTGTACCATGACTTCTGGCTGTTCTCTCACCCCCTTCAGAATGTCCCATACCCAACATGGATTTATGTTATCTACATGGATTTGAGAAAGGCAATTAATGTTGTCCCATTTAATAGGCTATTACATAAGGTCCAAGTCCATGGGATAAAGGAGAATGTATTAAAAATAATTTCCAACTGTTTGGTTAGTGGATAGCAACAAGCAACAGTGGATGAGCAGTCATTGCTTGGTAGCCAGTTACCAGTGGAATGCCAAAAACTTCAGTGTTGGGGTCACAGTTGTTTAGAATTTTTTATAAATGAGTTAGAAGAAGGAATTGTGCCTAGCGTAGCTAACATTACATAATTTGGAGGTGGGAATTGGATGAAAAGTAAATCAAAGTGATGTTGCCTCCCTCACACCTCATAATGAAATGCTGTAGACCAAGTTATATATGTTTTTAATACAGTGGGTGATAATAGGACTTTGGGCTGAATTTTATGTCAGTGGGATTTTATGTTCCCGTTGTTGTCAATGGGATTTATAATGGCCCACCACATTTTGCAGCCCCTTCCCCCCCGAAAGAGGGCCGAAAAATTCTGCCCTTTGCTTTGAAAATGTAAATGATTAGTAGATAATATGGTTGCCAGGTTGTTATTCCTGACAGCAGGCAAGCTTTCAAGGGATAGACAGCATTCTGAAATTAGAAAAGTTTACAGATGCATTAACATACATCAACTTGACAATGTGTTGTTCTGCATTGTGCAATAGTGAAATCCAGGTCTGATGATGTGAGATGTCCCCACTGCTTTGATTTTATCGTTGAAGTTCAGCTCAGCCATCTGCTTGGCTGATTCAAAGCTTGGAGAAATGGCTGAACTTCTGGCTGTGTTCAAAAGCTTCAATGTATTGTGATTAGGGGGGTTTGGTGACATTCAGTGAAATCGTATAATGAATGCTTAGCTGAGCTCCAAACCCACTGATGAATTCTGCTCAGTGGGGGGATTGTGACTTAGCCTTCAAGAGGAACGTAAGCTCATTCATTTTGACAGAATCATTTTAAAAAGATTGTTCAGTTTAATTTCAAATTGCAAAATTTCTAGTCAGACGAAAGTTGAAAGGTCATATTTTCAAAATTAAAGGGGCTTGGTCTTGTGACACATTAGATCAATGCTTAAATTAGAATTTTATTGGTTTTGTTGAATTAACCCAAAATTATTCAGGCAAAAACATTTAAATTGGAGAGTGATGGAGTGATCATGGAGAATAGTGTCATCCGACTGTGCATGGTTAGCGTATGATGGATTAATGAATAAGAAACAAAAGGGTTTCCTTTTGGAGTTTGCAAAGGGCATGTTACTTCACCAATGGGTGGGCATATGGGGAGATGGGTATGAACACTCACAATTTTAACTATATTAGATTGAAAATTGTGGTAAATATGCCAAAATTCCTGAATTGTGCTCGTAGAAATATAAGAACAGGATTGGCCCTTTGGTCCATTGAGCCTGTTCCATCAATGAATGACATCATAGCTGATCTGCAACATATTTCCGTATCTCCCATATTCTTTACTACCTTTGCTTAACAATAATCTATTAATCTTGGTTTAGATTTAACAACCGATTTTGCATCAATTGGCAGTTGTGGAACAGACTTCCAAACTTCAACCACAAGTAGTGGGAGGGAAAGTTTCTTAAGGCAGAATTTTCTGTGCCCACTGGCGTGGGTATCATAGTGGGCGTGAGCGGACAATATGACGGGAAGGCAAAAAATAGATTTCACGACGTCATGAAACCAATTTGCAATCGTCCACGCCATCCATCAATGGCGGGCCACGTTTCCCACCGCCGTGTGTCAGGAACTTCATTGTAATACATCTGCATAACATTACAAGCCCAGCTCGTCGGAATCATCCCCGCACACTGGATCATCCAAGCACATCGGCGTGGTTTCACAACAGCATTTAAAAGGCTTGCACCTGGTGAGCTGCACTTTGAAGGGAAATGGAGGTGAGTGCACAGTAACGTTGTGCAGTGCTTGCGAGGGTCGCCAGTTGGGCCTCAAGGTTGAGGCATTGCGCATACAGGTGAGGGCACAGGCAAGTCGCATTTTCCCAGTTGCCTGGCAGTGTGGTGCTGGGGCAAGGGCTGCACTACAGTTGAAGCAAGTTGGGGGAGGGGGGAGACAAGTGCTGTTGAAGTGATTTGGGGGTGATCAAGGACTACATTGCAGCTGAGGTGAGTTGGAGGTGGCGGGGGTTAGTGAACAAGGGAAGCGACCATGTATTAGGTAAACCTTGTATAAAGTGACCATTCCTCTGCAGCTGAGACAGTTCAGGCACAGCCACATTGACATGATTCGAGTCAGGCCTCTAGCTTATCTGCCCATGCAGCAATGCAGGAGCCTGAAAGTGCCACCAAGTGTTCCAGAGCTTTTCACCCCTCAGGCACAGACTGCAAATTAATGAGTGTTTTAGTCCATTGCAGAACAATTGGATGACTGCACATGTTGTCCAATCTCCTCGCTAAAGCTGGCCATGGAGCAGTCACTGCTAGAGATGCTCCATAAGACCACATGACCGTAAGGCGTAGGAGCAGAAGTAGGCCATTCAGCTCATCGAGTCTACTCTGCCATTCAGCGAGATCATGGCTGATCTGATAATCCTTAACTCCACTTTCCTGCCATTTCCCCACAACTTTGATTCCCTTACTGATTAAAAATCTGTCTAACTCAGCCTTGAATAGGCTTAATGACTCAACCTCTACAGTTGTCTGCGGTAAAGAATTTTACAGATTCACTACCCTCTGAGAGAAGAAACTCCTCCTCATCTCCGTCTTAAGTGGGCGACCCCTTACCCTGAGATAATGCCCTCTGGTCCTAGACTCTCCCACAACGGAAAACACCTACCCTGTCAAGCCCCCTAGGATTATTATACATTTCAATAAAGTCACCTCTCATTCTTTTTTACTCCAAAAGTATAGGCCCAACCTAGTCAACCACTCCTCATAAGAAAATCCCTCCATACCCGGGATCAATCTAGTGAACCTTCTCTGGACTGCCTCCAATGCCAGTACATCTTCCCTTAGATAAGGCGACCAAAGCTGTTCACAGTATTCTAGGTGTGGTCTAACTAGTGCCTTGTATAGTTTTAGCAAGACTTCAATATTTTTATACTCCATTCCCTTTGAAATAAAGGCCAGCATTCCATTTGCCATTCCTATTACCTGTTGAACTTCTGTGCTAGCTTTTTGGGATTCATGCACGAGGACCCCTAAATCCCATTGTGCTGAAGCTTTCTGCAGTCTTTCCCCATGTAAATAATATTCAGATCTCCTATTCTTCCTGCCAAAGTGCATAACCTCATATTTTCCCACATTATATTCCATCTGTCACTCACTTAACCTGTCTATATCCCTCTGTAGACTCTTTGTCCTCACCACTTGCCTTCCCGCCTATTTTTGTGTCATCTGCAAACTTGGTGATAGTACATTCATTTCCCTCATCTAGACATTCATGTATTTTGTAAATAGTTGTGGCCTCAGCACTGATCCCTGTGGCACGCCACTAGTTACAGGTTGCCATCCTGAAAATGCCCCCCTTATCCCAACTTTCTGTCTTCTATTAGTTAGCCAATCCTCTATCCATGCAAATATACTACCCCCATCACCATGGGCTCTTATCTTATTAAGTAGCCTTATGTGTTGTATCTTATCGAGCACCTTTTGGAAATCCAAATATATTGCATCTACAGGTTCCCCTTTATCTATCATGCTTGTTACCTCCTCAGAGAATTCTAATAAATTTGTTTGGCATGAATTCCCATTCATGAAGCCATGCTGACTGCTTGATTATATTATGCATTTCTAAATGCCCTGCTATTAAAACCTTTATAATAGACTCTAACATTTTCCCAATGACAGATGTTAAGCTAACAGGCCTATAGTTACCTGTTTTTTGTCCCCATCCCTTTTTGAATAAGGGTGTTCTGTTGGCAGTTTTCCAATTTTCTGGGACTTTTCCAGCATCTAAGGATTCTTGGAACGTTACTACCACTGTATCTACTATTTGTGTAGCTACTTCCTTTAAAATCCTAGGAACTAGATCCAGAGTACTTATTGGCCTTTTGACCCATTAGTTTCCCTAGTACTTTTTCTCTAGTGATAGTTATTGTATATATTTTGTTTCCCCCCTTTTACCTCTTGATTATTTAGTATTTTTGGAATGCTATTAGTGACAATGTCATAATTCAGGTTTGGACCAATCTCCCCCATGGCTCAAGCTAAAAGTGCAGCCTTGCAGTGTGGGTTAGGAAAATGCTTGCACCTGAACTGAAAGCATAGCATGCAGTCCAATGGGCAAAGCTGTCACAAATCAGTCTAGTGGAGTGGGGGGGAGGTGGGTGGGGTTTCAGGCAGCCATGCAGTGCACTAGACTCGACCATCCAAGTGATAGCCAGTTCTCTCTGTGATGTGTCATCACACTTAACAAATATAGGTTCTTATTACATCTAAGCTAACCCATGTCTCTCTCTCTTTCATCCTACAGGATGAGTACATCAGGAGCATAGAGCTTGCTGACCTAGCTGCATGCCTCATGGTCTACTGAGAGCAAAGATGAAGGAGAAGAAAACAAGGGAGGTGCCTGGCTGCATAGACGGAGGAGCAGCCCCTCTGGAAGAAGGGGCAGCTGGGGTTCCGTGCATTCCACTGAAGAGCCACAACGAATTATCGCTGTTTGGTACCTAGTTAGACCCAGGGTCTATATACAGCGCTTGTCATTCCTGTTGATGACCAAGAATCAGTGTCGCCAAGTACTGCGCATGTCCAGGAAACTGTTTGGTAACATCTGCCACCTCTGCAGGCACCACGGGGACATGGAGCGCATCCACTGTCAGTGGCTGTGAAAGTGACAGCGGTGCTCAATCCTTACATTAGTGGCTCCTTTCAGAGCTCCACAGGTGACTTCTGTGGGATATCACAAGCCTCCACCTTCAAATGCATCCAGGAGGTCATAGACACCACCTTTGCAAAGGCACATAACTTTGTGCATTTTTCCTTGGATAAGGAAAGCCAGGATGCAAGAGCGATTGGATTTTCCCAGATCTGAGGTTTTCCACAGGTGGAGGGTGCCATCGACTGCACTCACATGACTCTCAGATCTCTGTGGCAAGAACCAGTTGACTACATCAACCGCAAGGGCTCCTTTCACAGAATGATCACCTGATGTGTGACACCACAAATGCCTCCCGTAGGTCTGCACGCAGTTTCCTGGGAGTGTCCACAACTCCTACATTCTCAGTAGGTCACAGATCCCTGACAACTTCCAGGATCCACTGAGGCTGAAGGATTGTCTCCTTGGGGACAAGGGCTATCCACCGTGGCTGTGGCTGATGACACCCGTGTGGCAGCCTCAGAGTGGAGCAGAGAGAAGGTACAATGAGACTCATGCTGTATCTTGCAACTTGGTGGAGAAAACCATCGGAATTTTGAAAATGAGGTTCTGGTGGCTGGACCGGTCTGGTGGAGCCCTGCAATACAGTCCACAGAGGGTGTCATGCATCTTCATCACCTGCTGTGCCCTTCAACGGGTGTTGCAACAGGAAGAGGAGCTGACTGAGAAGGAGTTGGAGCAGCTGCACGTCTCCTCCAATGAAGGGGATGTCAAGGGAAGTGAGGGTGAGGAGGTCCGCGAAGATGAGGATGATGGCATTGAGGCCATCACACTGGCCACAGGAGGAAGGTGTGCTCGGGATGCCCTCATAGCTGCTAGATTTGTGGAGGGTAATGTAGTGAGGAGACACCATAGATCCTCACATTGCATCTGTGAACATTTGACTCCTGTCTGGCTGAGGCAGTGCACATACGCTCTGTGATAAGGCTCCTGTCATGGAGACGCAGCGAACGCCCATAGTCCCTACACTCGGGGAGGGTGATGATGGCGTGCAGTGGGGACACTCCATAGATCCTCACATAGCTTATGTGAATGTCTGACTCCTGTCTGGCTGATGGCACCTCACTTACGCTCTGTGAACAGGGTCATATCATGGAGATGCAGCAGGGAAGCATTAACTTGTCCTGATCCTATGGCATCCTTTGTGAGCAGAACCCTTCAGGACCATATTGTCACTGGACACAGATGCTGATGAGATGGGTGGGCCAGATGAACCTCAAAGATGCTGAGAGCACACAGAGAGAATGAAGGAACTCTGTGTGGCTAGCCCAGGACATTCTGGCAGCAAGAATAAGCCCCATCGAGGTGCAAGTATGACTGATGTGACCAGTGACAGTGAAGGTGCACCATCATTGTGCTGGGAAGGTTGCACATAGCTCTGGGGAGAGGCCGGACTGAGACTCCTGTCTTTATCTTGTGCAGGGACCAAAGTTTCACATCTGAGTGACATGAATACTGCTCATCAGAATGAGGAGCCATAGGCAAGGAGACATTCTTGGGAGTTTACTAAAAAAATGAACATTATGTACAAGTGATTAAAACCCATGCCCAGGCTGTGCAACTATATTTACTTTTTTACTTTCCTAACTCGGCCACTATGTCTTGGTTCTCCCCCAAAATCCACAGTGGAGGTGGAGGCAGCCTGCTGACTGCTATGCCCTGCCTGTGAAGACCTTGATTGGCATCTGCTGGAAGTATGAAACCTGGAGGGTACAGGCCTGCTTTCAGGGGCCTGCTGTGTCACAGTGGCACCCTCCGCAGCCTGTGGAGCTGAAGCTGCTGGGTTCACCTGAAGAGTGGGTTTGGATGGGCCGGACACTCCCCGGGTCACTGGGGTGGATGTCCCAGGGTGTACACCTGCTGATCCTCCTCCTTATGGGTGTCCGAGAGCCCCCAGCTGACTACTTGAGGAGAGAAGGGGTAGCTGGGAAGAAGTAGGGGTACAGACTGTTGGAGGAGAACTATGGCATCAGCAATGGAGTTGAGCCCTTGCAGCAGTGCAGGACCAATGTCCTGGACCAAGGTCTCCATGGCAGCTGCCATCCAACCAGTGTTGACTTCGGTACATTAGCATGCCGGCACTATCATCTCAGCCTGATGGCAGACATAATCCTCCGGTATGCCTTGCAATCTGAGGGGTGCAGCGGACATCCCTTTCTGATGTTCCTTAGCTTACCTTTGCAGCTCCAGCAACTGAGATATGACCGAGTCAAGAGGCTCATCATCTGACTCGAGCACAGCAAATTTCTCACTTCCAGCCGCCCTTTGAGTGCTAGACACCTGGGAAGTCACTTCCTCTGCCTGCTGTGGATCAGACAGTGTGATGTACTCACCAGATTGTGACCCCAAGGCTACTCTAAAGCTACATCCCACTGAGGTGTGTGTGTCTCTGTGCTGGTGAAGGGCTTCAGCAGATTTCTCTTCTGAAGTGTCTTTGCGGCTTGAGTCAAGGACCTGGGTTGTGGACTCTGTCTGCTGTTTCCCAGATGTGCCTGCAAAAGCAAGAAGAGATAATTAGTCTGTGGCAGTGACCTGTGAAATAGGACACATCACTCACAGCACAGTTGCCTGATGGATGTTGCTCTGCTGGGCCCTCACTCGGTAGAGCACTGCCGGCCTCACCTTCAGCACAGGACTGGTCTAGATCTTCACCAGCCAGCTGGATGACTATATTTTCAAAGCCTGTGAGGACCTTGATTTCAGGCATTCCTCCACCGGTCTGCGACCTCTCTCTGTTGTTCTGTGCCAGCTTGCCCTGCATGATGACAGATGGAAAGAGTGTAAGCAGGGCGCCTGCCAGGCCAAATGATAATTATGCCTGGCATGTGTGGGTGGTGAGTCATGCCATGGATGGGAGGAGGACAAAGAAGGTGTAAGTGAGACAGTGAATGGTGATGTCCCTTGAACTGGCATTGAGTGAGATCCCTGTGGATGTGAGTTGGGCTTGTGATTGTGTGAGTTGAGAAAGATGAGGAGAGTGGCTTACCCTGGTGGGACGGAGGATATCATTCATCCTCTTTCAGCACTGGGTGGCTGTCCTCTTTTGCAGGGCGTTGGTACTGACCAAGCCGGATTGGTGATGTTGCTGCCCCTCCTGTGGCCAGAGTGGGAGTAAAGGACATCATGGCGAGCCTCCACTGCATCTTAAAGGTGCTTCAGAGACATGATAATGAATTTGGGGACTGCAGTCTTCTTGCCTTTTGGGGCCATGTTTTCTGTACAGCTGTCATGGGCTGGCATGCCCGGTGTGAGAAAGCAGCGAGTTGACAGCATGGCGGGTGAATCAGAGGCTGCCCGCCAGTGAAATAGCGTGTTTCCTGAGAATGTATGTTTAATGGGACAGGATTGGGATGATACGGTGTGAAAAGCTGCCATTGCGGCCGCCAGGTCAACCATTCTTTTTCCCACCCGCTATCTCACTTGGTGCAAATCTGAGATGATTCTGGCTCTAATTTTAAGACAATGTTCACTCATCCAAGTCTCAACAACTCACAGAAATATGTTCTTCCTATCTTCCCTATCTGTTCCCCTTAATACCTTGAGAACTTTGATTAAACCAGCCTTAACTTTCTAAATTTAAAGGAATGCAACATTAGTTTACTGAGTGTTTCCTCATAATTTTGCCCTTGGAGTCCAGCTATCATTTTGGATAGTTTACCTGCACTGCCTCCAAGGTCAATATACATGTGAAGTGTGATGTCCAGAACTGCTCGTGGTACTCCACTTGTGATTGAACCAGGGCTATGCTTAGTTGTAGCGTAACTTCTAACTCTTTTTATTCCAATCCTACAGATATAAAGGCCAGCTCTCCATCTCTATCAGCCTGTTTGATTATTTTCTGTGCCTGTCAATGCTATTTTAATAATTTAAATACCTGGACACCCAAGTCTCTTTGGTCCATTGCTGTTTCTAGTTTTTCACTGTTTAGAAAGTATACTGTTCTATCCTTTTTAGGTCCAAAGTGGAAGACCCCATTTTTGCCTACAACGAAGTATATTTGCCACAGCTTTACTCATCCACTTCATCTATTAATTTGTCTGAAATGTTATACATGCATCTACACAGCTTATAATGCCATCTAACATTGTGATATCAGCAAATCTGGCTCTCTATCTTGACAGAAATTCTTAAAGGAGACATCACTGGTCACATCCTGCCAATTGGAGTACCTATCTGTCTCCAATTTCCCAACCAGGACAATAATTTGCCTTCAATTCTATGAGCTTCAACTATAGCAAACAATTTTCTTTATGAGGGACTTTATCAAATGTCTTCTGAAAGTCCATTTAAGTAACATCCAGAGTCATTCTCCTGTGCTCGACTTTAGTCACCTCTTCAAAATATATAATCAGGTTCATCAGGCATGGCATACTCTGTATGCTAACTCTCTCTGATCAGTTGAACATTTTCAAGGAATTCGGTCACTTTCTCCTTAATTATAGGCTTTAATAATTTACTTCCACAGATGCTAGGCTAACTGATCTATAAATCTCTGGTCTCCCTCTCTTACTTTTCTTAAATAGTGGAACAACCTGTGTAATTTTCCAGTCGAAAGGAACAGTACCCAAATCTAGAGAACTTTGGAAGGTTATTGTTTAGGGCATCTGCAATATTCTCAACTATTTCATTTCTAACCCCCTGGAGTGGAAACATATTTCTGAGAGTTGTCACTCTTTAGCGACAATATTTTTTACATTACTACTATTTTGCTTATGTTAATTTACCTCAGGTGAGTCCCTGATTCAATGGTTTCCTTTAAATGTCAAGCATGCTATCCTCTTCCTCTACTGTAAAACTGAAGCAAAGTAATTTTTTCACATTTTCACCATTTCCTTGTTTTAGTTGACCATATCATTGTTATCATGTTTAAGGAACCCATATTATTGCTGACCACCCTCTTGCTTCCTAAATATTTTTACATGTTGGTTTTCTTTTCATATTCCTTTTGTGTAGCTCTTGCTATCTTTTTGTCACCTTTTGTTGTCCATTTGATCTTTCCCAGTCACTAAGATCTGTGTTTTCTTTGCACTTCTTTCTATTATTTCTTTTAGTTTGATATTGTCTCAGAACTCTGTTGCAGATTATGTTTTTTGCACAAGTAGAGCAAATTAGGGCAAAAAAAATGGTTCTGTATCATGTTAAATTATTTTTTGCACATTGCATCTGTCCAACATCTTTCATTTTTTTAAATTCATTCATGGGATATGGGCATTGCTGGCTAGGCCAGCATTTATTGCCCTTGTTCAGAGGGCATTTATGAGTCAACTACATTGCTGTGGGAGTCATATGTAGGCCAGACGAGGTAAGGATGACAGATCTCCTTCCCTAAAGGACATTAGTGAACCAGATGGGCTTTTACAACAATTGACAATGGTTTCATGGTCATCATCAGACTCTTAATTCCAGATTTTTATTGAATTCAAATTTCACCATCTGCCATGGCAGGATTCAAATAGACCATTACCCTGGGTCTCTGGAATACTAGTCAGTGACAATACCACTACCACCTCCTTCCTGGATATGAAGCTCCAATCCAGGGGTGAAAATTGAGCATGTGTTTGAACTTGTATTGGTAAATGCCTTTTAAGTCAATTTAATTCCATTATGAACATGAAGTCATCCAGACAAGTACTGCCTTAGCTCTTGTCATCACCTGAGCAATCTCAATATTGAACAATTAGATCACAACTTTTTACTGACTCTGAACACTTTTGGTTGCTGTGGCTTCTGAGTGTGCTCCTTCTGGTCAGTTGACTTGCACCTGCTACTTTATTTTTCAACATCCCCAATTTTCCTAACATGTTTCTCTGGTGGGTCTTTCATTGTCTTGGTTATTTGCATCTTTGTAACATTTGGCAATTTGTCTGACTGCCTAATAAGAAAGCAAGCAAGACTTTAATTTATGCGGTGTCTTTTTTGATCTCAGGTTGCTTCAATACACTTTACAGCCAATTAAGTGCTTTTGAAGTGTAATCTCTGTTGTAATTTAGGACAGAAAGCTTGCACACAGCAAAGTCCCAAAAACAGCAATATACTAATGACAAGATCATTAGTTTTAGTAATGTTGGCCCTTTTTCTCTCTAAAGCTGCAGCCCGACTTGCTGTGCATCTTCTGTTTTTGACTAAGCTTTACTTAACATCATGAAATCTCTTAAGAATGTCTTAATAGGTTTTCCTGTTTGTCAAGAAAATGCTTGGTTATGTTGTTATTCCCTCTCAGTCTTGCCTTCCTAGATTGCTGACCACCAAACCCAACACGTCACTTCACCTCCCCTAAAATCAGAGCTGCTTCCAAATGACTCTTTTAATGCTTTATGTTTTTTTTCCGCATTGAGAAGCAAATTTCCAAACAGTCCAACTGGAATACCAGCTGCTGCTGTCTTCTGGGCCTCAAGCATTTTATTTCCTAACTCTTAAGGTGCTAAATTGTACTTATTATAGCTGAACTGTGATCGGTTGACTTAATTTCCTGCCCCCTGTCAGTTACGCTGTTGTACATTAGAAAATGCCAAGCTCTTGCAGACAAAGTGGTTGAAGATTTTAAAAGGGAAAATAATGGCTTAATGGCTAACACACAGAAAATGAGCTCCCATGATGTTTAAAAGGAATGTATGTTATTAATATTCATTTACCTAATGGTCCCTATTGTCTGAAACTGCAACTAACACTTGGTGGATGAAAGGCAATAGCTAATAGTGATGAGCAATGCTGTGAGTGCCTTAATGGGTACCAATTAAATGGGATGAATTTATTACAAGTCAATCTCTCTCAGAAAAAGAAACGAGAAGGCTCAAAGACCTGAAATGTTGACTAATATGTTTCTCCGCAGATGTTGACTGCCTTCACGGTTAATTCCAGCTTTTCCTGTTTCTTTTTATAGGTTTTCAGCGTCTGCAGTATTTTCTATATGTTGTCGTGATCTGTCTGTCCCTCTCTATCTTTTCCCAACAAACTGAAGCATTAACTCAGTGCAACTAAGTCAGATATGTATGGAAATCAGAAAATGTGAGAAATGCTCAGCACCCTGTGCGAATTGGCAAACATCAACTCAGTCTGGCAATGCCACAATTGGGAAGTTGTCATCCCTGTTTTCAAATTCGTCCACAGCCACACGCCTCCCTATCTCTGTTTGAGTTTGAGGAGGTAGCAGCTTGTGAGTCATAGTGCACCAGTCTGAAGTCCCATGTGGTAGAAGAAGATTTGAGGGAATTCACTGACCTGAGGGCCATATAGCTGTTATTAGTGACCCTTAACTGAGCTGTGGCATTGGGCTGTGCTGTCATTAGGAAAGCAATAGAAATGTTCCTCATGCTGAACAATACACCAGTCACACAGATGAAATAAACTCTTTCAGTTAATAAGAAATGAATTCCTTAAATATAACATTCTTCCACATAGGAACTTAAGAAGGTACAGGACCAGAAAACCATTGCCTCCCATCTAAGAATTATCATATATACCTGTGACTACCTTGCATAATTCATTTCTCCAGGTGTTTATCTCAAGCTTTCTTAAATTTGCAGATCCACTGCTTCCCTTGCCAGTATTCCAACCAGTCAATGTTCTGAATAGTAAATAATTACATCTTCCAAGTTTAAAACAATAGGGGTGGATTTGATTGAAGCTTCTCCCACTAAGCCACTGCAACATGAGTGGGAGCTCAACGGTCCAAATTTTCCAATCAGGGTCAGAACCATTTTTTCTGTCCAAACTCCCAATCCGCAATGCAGAAGAACTCCCTCAGTACAGAAATCCACAGAGACACCTGCGAAGAGGATCAGTGTGGAGGACATGTCCCCTTTTCACAATACCAGCTGCCATATTCAGGGAAGTGTTTAAAGGTGCCAAAGCTTTAGTAAATGAGTGTGTGAGTGAATGTGTGAGTGAAAGAGTGAGGTGGGTAGGTGGGTATATGGGTGAAATGGGTGAGTTCGCTGGGTGGGTGAGGTGGATGAGTGGGTACTTGGGTTAGGGGAGTCGCCGGGTGGTGTGGAGATGGTCGGGTGATCGGGTCAGGTCGAGGGTGTAATCAGGTGGTCAATGGGGTGCTCGGGTCAGGGGGATAGTTGGGTGGTCAGTTCGAGAGGGCAGCCGGGTGATCGGGGGGTAGTTGGTGGTTGGGGGTTGATTGTGGAGTTATCCAGTTATTAAACTATCTAACATTTCCTGGATAAGTATCAAGGTAAGTTGCGTGGATCTGTCCAAACCTCCGACTCTAGCTCAGAGTTGGAAACTTTCGCTGAGGGCCTTTGGTAGCAGTGGATTTGCCCATTGGAAGTTTAATCTTCACAGGCAATTCCCATTGATGTCTGCATAACAGGACTACTGCAGGTCCTGGCACACATCTTCCATCTTCTGTCAGGGCTCCAATGATCCAGAGACCAGAAGATTTGGGCTATGGTCTTCTTTGGAGCAATGGCAGCAGTTTGGGATGATCCCTGAGGAAGATCACCTCATGAACAAAAATTTCCTGTCTTTAAGTATTTTTTAAAAATTCATTCATGGGATGTGGGCTTTGCTGGCTGGGCCAGCATTTATTGCCCATCCCTAATTACCCCTGAGAAGGTGGTGGTGATCTGCCTTCTTGAGGCACTGCAGTCCATGTGGTGTAGGTACACCCACAGTGCTTTTAGGGAGGAAGTTCAGGATATTGATCTAGCAACAGTGAAGGAATGGCAATATATTTCCAAGTCAAGATGGTGAGTTACTTGATGGGGAACTTCCAGGTGGTGGTGTTCCCATCTATCTGCTGCCCTTGTCCTTCTAGATGGTAGTGGTCATAGGTTTGGAAGGTGCTGATTAAGAAGCCTTGGTGAAGTCCTGCAATGTATCTTGTAGATGGTACACGCTGCTGCTACTGTGCATCAGTGGTGGAGGGAGTGAATGTTTGTGGCTGTGATGCCAATCAAGTGGGCTGCTTTGTCCTGGATGGTGCCAAGCTTCTTAAGAGTTGTGGGAGCTGCACTCATCCAGGCAAGTGGGGAGTATTCCATCACACTTCTGACTTGTGTCTTGTAGATGGCGGACAGGCTTTGGGGAGTCAGGAGATGAGTTACTTGCTGCAGGATTCCTGGCCTCTGACCTGCCCTTGTAGCCACAGTATTTATATGGTTGGTCCAATTTAGGTTTTGGTCAATGGTAATCCCAGGATGTTGATAGTGGGGGATTCAGTTGAACAACAAGGGACAATGGTTAGATTTTCCCTTGTTGGAGATGGTCATTGCCTGACACTTATGTGGTGCAAATGTTACTTGCCACTTGTCAGCCCAAGACCTGTTCAGGTCTTGCTGCACTTGGACATGGACTGCTTCAGTATTGGAAGAGTTGCAAATGGTGCTGAGCATTGTGCAGTCATCAGTGAACATCCCACTTCTGATGTTATGATGGAAGGAAGGTCATCGATGAAGCAACTAAAGATGGTTAAGCCGAGGTCATTACCCTGATAAACTCCTGCAATGATGTCCTGGAGCTGAGATGATTGACTTCCAACAACCACAACTATCTTCCTTTGTGCTAGGTATGACTCCAACCAGTGGACAGTTTTCCGACTGAATCCCATTAACTCCAGTTTTGTAGGGCTCTTTGATGCCACACTTGATCAAATGCTGCCTTGACATCAAGGGCAGTAACTCTCACCTCACCGCGGAAATTCAACTCTTTGGTCCATGTTTGAACCAAGGCTGTAAGTAGCTCAGGAGCTGAGTGGCCCTGTTGGAACCCAAACTGGGTGCCAGTGAGCAGGTTATTGCTATGCAAGTGCCATTTGATAGCATTGTTGATGATCCCTTCCATTACTTTACTGATGATTGAGAGTAGACTGATGGGGCGTTAATTGGCTGGGCTGGATTTGTCCTGCTTTTTGTGTACGGGACACGCCTGGGCAATTTTCCACATAGCTGGGTAGCTGTACTGTACTGGAACAGCTTTATTAAAGGCGAGGCAAGTTCTGGAGCACAAGTCTTCAGTACTATTGCTGGAATATTGTCAGGGCCCATAGCCTTTGCAGTAACCAGTGCCTTCAGCCATTTCTTGATATCACATGGAGTGAATTGAATTGGTTGAAGGCTGGCATCTGTGATGCTGGGGACCTCCAGAGGAGGCCAAGATAGATCATCCACTCGGCTCTTCTGACTGAAGATTGTAGCAAATACTTCAGCCTTATCATTTGCACTGGCTCCCACAACATTGAGGGTGGCAATATTTATGAAGCCTCCTCCTCCAGTGAGTTGTTTAATTGTCCACCGCCATTCATGACTGGATGTGGCAGGACTGCAGAGCTTAGTTCTGATTTGTTGGTTGTAGGATCACTTAGCTCTGTCTATCACTTGCTGCTTATGCTATTTGGCACAGAAGTGGTCCTGTGTTATAGCTTCAGCAGGTTGACACCTCATTTTTAGGTATGCCTGGTGCTACTCCTGGCAAGCCGTCTTGCACTCTTCATTGAACCAGTGTTCACCACCTGGCTTGATGGTAATGGTAGAGTAAGGGATATTCCAGGCCTTGACGTTATAGATTGTGTCTGAGTACAATTTTGTTGTTGCCAATGGCCCACAGCACCTCACGGATGCCCATGTTGGAGTTGCTAGATCCGTTCAAAATCTATCTCATTTAGCAGAGCGGTCATGCCACACAACACAATGAACGGTATCCTCAATGTGAAGATGGGATTTTGTTTCTTCAAGGACTATGCGGTTGTCACTCCTACTGATATCGTCATGGACAAGTGCATCTGTGGCAGGCAGTCTGGTGAGGATGAGGTCAAGTATGTTTTTCCCTCACTACCTGCCACAGACCCAGCCTAGCAGCTATGTCCTTTTGAAATCGGTCAGCTCGGTCAGTTGCTGTGCTACCGAGCCACTCTTGTTGATGGACATTGAAGTCCCCCAACCAGAGTACATTCTGTGCTTTTGCCACCCTCAGTGCTTCCTCCAAGTGGTGTTCAACATGGAGGAGCACTGATTCATCAGTCAAGGGAGGGCGGCACGTGGTAATCAACAGGAGGTTTCCTTGCCCATGTTTCACCTGATGCCCTGAGACTTCATGGGGTCTGGAGTTGATGTTGAGGACTCACAGGGCAATTCCCTCCCAACTGTATACCACTGTGCCACCACCTCTGCTGGGCCTGTCCTGCTGGTGGGACACAGGACATACCTAGGATGGTGTTGATGGTGTCTGAGGCATTGTCTGCAAGCTATGCCTCCATGAGGATGACTATGTCAGGCTGTTGCCAGACTAGTCTGTGAGACAAGCTCTCCCAATTTTGGCTCTAGCCCCCCAGATTTTAGTAAGGAGGACTATGCAGGGTTGATAGGTCGACACCATTGTTGGTGCCTAGGTTCCATCCAATTTCACTCCTTTCTTGAAACTTTGTAGCAGTTTGATACAACTGAGTGGCTTACTAGTCTAGTTAAGAGTCAACCACGTTGCTGTGGTCTGGAGTCACATGTAGGCTCGCAGATTTCCTCCCCTAAAGGGCATTAGCAAAAGGACAAGGTGTTTTTTTTTAATAACAATCGTTTAATGGTCATCATTAGATTCCAGATTTCTACTGAATTCAAATTCCACCAGAATTCAAACCCAGTTTCCTGGAGCATTACCTTTGGTCTCTGATAACTAGTCTAGCAACAATATCACTACGCCATCACCTCCCCCTATTCGAAAGATGGAAACCATTACCTTTAGTTCCTGCCACAAACTCCGATCCTTCGCCACCAATTCCATTCCTCTCCCTGGCAACTTTCTGAGTCTGATCCAGACTTTTTGCAACTTTATATTTAACTCAAGGATAAGCTTTCGGCCACGCACCCATGCTGTCACTCAGACCACATATTTTCACCTCCGTAACATCGCCTGTCTCTCTGGCCCTGCCTCAGCTCTTCTGTTGCTGAAACCCTCACCTATGCCTTTGTTAACTCCAGACTTGACTATTCTAATGCGATTGAGGCAGGCCTCCCACAATCTACCCTCTATACCTTACCCTGTAATAATATCTCCTCATATAGCTCGGTGTCACATTCTGCTTTACAATGCCTCACTAAAATTCCTTGTACAAGCACCTGTGCTGCAGATCCTGTGACACTGCTATAGGGTAAAATTGCTGTGAGCATTCTCCCAAAATCTCCCACTGTAACTTTAGTAAAGATCCTGGAGTAATATCACAAACCTGGAGAAGATGCAAGGCAATCATGAGCAACAGGTATTTATCTTGTTGTAGTAATTATGGTTTTGGGAAATGTTAGACTGTAGCTTTAAGAATAATCCTGTGTTGTAAAATCACATGATCTGTGCAAACCAATGTGTTAGCAGTGCTGGGAACATCTATGACAGAGTTCTTCTTTAGTTATAGAGTTTGATGAATGCTGCTGCTGCCTTGTAAATAAAGTTAAATGTTTCCATTGAAGAAAAGTTGTCTGAAGATCAACTCTATAACAAACTGGCAATGAGGGTGAGTATCTAAGTTTATTAAAAATAAAAGAAGACATACTCATCCAAAATGCCACAGTTGGGCAGAATTTATCCCTTTGAGCCAGCCCCAGATGATTGGTCTCAATATATAGAACATCTTGCATTCTCCTTTCAAGCAAACAAAATCACGGGGAAGGAAAAGAGAAGAGCGATCCTCCTGAGTAATTTTGTGAAAAAGACCTACAGTTTATTTCAAAGCTTGACAGCCCACAGTACCCCAGATTTGAGGACTTTCAGTGAATTAATAGACCTCATGAAGGGACATTTTCAACCCAAGACCTCAGTCACAATGCAGAGGTTCAAGTTCAACTCATGGAATAGAGCCCCGGGGGAGACAATTGCTACTTATGTGGTGAAATTAAAACAACTAATAGAATATTGTGATTTTGGTGAAACCCTGAATGACATGCTCAGAGATCATTTAGTATGTGGCATGCAGGAAGACACTATTCAGCAAAGATTGTAAGGGATTCACAAGCAATTCCAGATGCGCAAAACGGTGCCATTCTCCTAGTTCATTATAGAAACTAATCAGCCCATCTACCAGTGATAGTATTGAAAAGCAGAGGACCAAACCGTCTAGGACAAAATTGGTTAAGGGAAATCAATCTTGATTGGCCAGTGAGATTTCAAAAGGAAGCCAGAAGAGTTCCTGTCTTGAACAAGGAACCGGGCAAAGTATGGCAGAAGGAGCCTGGAGAGTCCAAGGACCACAACAGGATGAAAAAAGAGTGTGTAAGGATTCAACAACCTGAAGAAGTGAAGACTATCTTAAACAATGGCATGGAAGAACAACAGAAGAAACTTAAGGAGGCCCTGCTGAATGACAGAGTTCAAGATGAAGTGAGTAACCTTCGGACAGAAAAGGAAAACCTGTTGCAAGACCTTCACACACCATGACAGGAGCAGCAATTGCAGAATTATTGATGAGGCACTGTCTTCGGGCAAGGCTGAACCTAATACTTCCCAATTTGGTGGGGAAGGTGAAGAAAAGGCAAGGGAGCCAAAAAGCAACTCATTATTTGCATGGTCGTCAGCGACAATTTACCATTGGAGAAGCAGTATATGTAAAGAATTTCAGTGGAGGACCGAAGAGGTTACCTGGTAAAGTAAGTTCAGTGACCGGACCACGTGGAAGGGGAGGGTCGGATCACCCGTAAGCTTGTAGATCATTTAAGAAAAAGACAGATAGCTCAACAAGATATCGTTCTGCCTGTAATTATGACTGAGCCAATTGTTCCTGTTGAAGATGCTCAACCAAGGACAGACATGCCTGACGTCTCTCTCAGAGTGGAAGATACTGAATTGCATGTGCCTAATGAAATACCTGATGTTAATAGGTTCCATAGAATGTGTTTCCTACAAAAGAACCTGAAGTCATGGGGCTGAGACATTCCACACGGATCAGGAAACCACCTGAAAGACTGAACTTGTAATTTCATGACCTGTGTAAATATTGTAATGTCATGAGATGAATACCCTTGTAAATACAAAATGTACAGAAAAGTTAAAGGGGGAACAATGTAGTAATTATAGTTTTGGGAAATGTTGGGCTGTAGCTTTAAGAATAATCCTGTGCTGTAAGATCAAATGACCTGTGTAAACCAATGTGTTAGCAACGCGGGGAACTCTACAGGAGAGTTCTTCTTTATAAAAACAAAAAACTGTGAATGCTGAAAATCCAAAACAAAAACAGAAATACCTGGAAAAACTCAGCAGGTCTGGCAGCATCAGCGGAGAAGAACAAAGTTGATGTTTCGAGTCCTCATGACCCTTCAACAGAATGTTGAAGGGTCATGAGGACTCAAAACATCAACTTTGTTCTTCTCCGCTGATGCTGCCAGACCTGCTGAGTTCTTCTTTAGTTATGGAGTTTGATGAACAAATGTAGTTGCTGCTGTTGTCTTGTAAATAAAGTTAAATGTTTCCACTAAGAAAAGTTGTCTGAAGATCAACTCTTTAACACTTGTCTATGCCCTTTAGGGCCTTGAACTGTTCACTAAGATCATCCCCGAGCCTTCTCTCCTCAACATTCCCAAATCCTGCAGCTTCCCTTCATAGCTGAGGTGCATAATCCCAGCTATCAATTGAATTATCCTTCGCTGCACTCTCTCCAGTGCTGGGATATCTTTCTCATAATACAGTGACTGGACTTGTGCAGAGTGATTCCAATGAGGCAAGGTCAATACTCTGTAGTAATCCAGAATCACTAGCTAAGATTTATATCTGGTATTTGACAGAAATACTGCTTTATTTTGGAAAACTGTGTGACTGCCACAGCTTCACTAGATGCTAAAGAAAACATAGCAGCAGATTATTTATAGGAATAACTATATGGGATGTGTTTTGTTATTTGGTGCTCCCAGTATAGAAATTCAGTGAGGAAATATTTGTAATTTGGTGAACAGGAAATCATGCGGGGTAAGAATTAGGTGTGTCAATCTCTGGGTAGAATCCCTATGAATAAGCACAATAAAGAAAAAGCATAACAGCTGGTTACCATTCAGCTGTTAGCATTTATCATCCCAGTAAGAATACCGGTCCGAACTGGTCTTGCATGCCTTAAAATGGAACACCAGTAAAACTGGGAAATAAAAGTTCTGGTCTGAACTGTTTTTTGCCTTCGGAGATTAGGAGAACCAGGGGAAAAAAGTAGTTCCAAAACTTGTAAAGTAGTGCTAAGATAAGGAAAAAGTGTTACAAAGGAGCATTAATACATAAGGCTGGTTTTTCAGTCCTTTCAAGGCTAGGATGGGAGGCTGGTAGGAGCTAAAAATTGCCTCACCAGCCAACACTCCAGTTCCCTGGCTCCATCTTGCTTCCATGCCATTTTTGCGTAGGAGAGAGACGGGGTGTGGCAGGGCTACCTGCCCACATAGAACCATAGAAAAGTTACAGCACAGAAGGAGACCATTCGGCCAATCTTGTCTATGCCAGCCCAAGGACACCCAGGTGCCCTTTCTAATCCCACCTTCCTGCACCCGGCCCATAGCCCTGCAGTTTACAGCACTTTAGGTGCAGATCCAGGTACTTTTTAAAAGAGTTTAGAGTTTCTGCCTCTACCACCAACTCAGGCAGCGAATTCTAGATGCCCACTACCCTCTGCATAAAAAATTTCTTCCTCATGCCCCCCATACACCTTCTGCCACTTATCTTGAATCTATGACCCTGGTTCTAGAATTCTCCATCAAGTGAAACAAATTTATCCTGCCCACTCTATCTATTCCCCTCATAATTTTGTACACCTCAATCAAGTCTCAGCCTTTTCTGTTCCAAGGAAAATAACCCCAACCTATCCAATCTCTCCTCGTAGCTAACTCTAGCAACATTCATGTATACCTCCTCTGCACTCTCTCCAGAGCTATTACGTCCTTTCTGTAATGTGGTGACCAGAACTGCACACAATAATCCAGTTGTGGCCTCACCAGTGTTTTACACAATTCCAATATTATATCCTTACTTTTATATTCTATACCTCTGCCAATGAAGGAGAGCATTCCATATGCGTTCTTTACAAGATAAAAACAAAAAAACTGCGGATGCTGGAAATCCAAAACAAAAACAGAATTACCTGGAAAAACTCAGCAGGTCTGGCAGCATCGGCGGAGAAGAAAAGAGTTGACGTTTCGAGTCCTCATGACCCTTCGACAGAACTTGAGTTCGAGTCCAAGAAAGAGTTGAAATATAAGCTGGTTTAAAGTGTGTGTGTGGGGGGCGCGGAGAGATAGCGCCCCCCACACACACACTTTAAACCAGCTTATATTTCAACTCTTTCTTGGACTCGAACTCAAGTTCTGTCGAAGGGTCATGAGGACTCGAAACGTCAACTCTTTTCTTCTCCGCCGATGCCAGACCTGCTGAGTTTTTCCAGGTAATTCTGTTTTTGTTTTGCGTTCTTTACAACCTTGTCTACTTGAACTGCTGCCTTCAGGGACCTGTGTACTTGTACGCCAAGATCTCTCACTTCATCTACCGCTCTTAGTATATTCCCATTTATTTTGTAATCCCTGTAACTATTTGACCTCCCTAAATGTATGACCTCACACTTCTCCATGTTAAAATCCATCTGCCACTTCACTGCCCACTCCACCAACCCATCTATATCGTTTTGGAGGTTATGGCTATCCTCTACACTATCCACTACTTGGCCAATCTTTGTGTCATCTGCAAATTTCCCAATCTTCGCCCCACATTCACATCCAAATCGTTAATATATAACACAAATAGCAAGGGTCCCAACACCGAGCCCTGTGGCACACCACTTGAGACAACATTCCATTCGCAAGGGCATCCATCGACCATTACCCTTTGTTTCCTGTTACAAAGCCAACTATTTATCCAGTTTGCCACATTACCCTGAATCCTATGGGCTTTTACTTTCCTGACCAATCTGCCATTTGGTGGCTATAATTGAAAGGACACATTAAGACGCACTTAAGGCCAATTAAGGAAGGCTGCATGCAGTAGGGGCGAACCTAGTTGCCTCGAGCTGCAATCCTGGCAGCAGGTTGGGATTAGGGGCAATATTCCAGGCAGACCCAGAGGTGCCCTCTGCCTGCAGCAGATGTAGGCCGTTCTGTAAACCGCTCACCCGTGCCACACCCCCTCCTCACCCCCACAGTGATGGCCTGGCTGCAAGATCCATTTTTTAGTTTAGATTTTAAAAAGTTGGAGAGAGGGTGTCTCCACCAAGACCTGCCCTGTCCCTCACTTACCTACTGTTACAGCCTGCTGCTCCTTTCCTGCTGGAGTTGCCTCTGATTGGCCCTTCAGCTTTGAGAACCTACCCACTGTCGTTACTTGGACGGCAAGCTCATCTCTATGCCAATTAGGGGCGTGCCCATGTAAATCACAATGAGTGACCATTTCCCCTTGAGGGTGGTTTTGGGACCTGGAAACAGTTTGACTCCTGTTGCCTACCCCTGGAGAGAATATCCTGCCCATATATTAATAGCTTAGAAATTCCAAGGTGTTTTTAGTATTTTGGGCATTATCATGACCAAGCTAGCAGGGGTGAACTGACTCCTCTCTCTGCCCACTCCTGATTTGGCTATAGCAGAGTTTGAATTTTAAAAGGAGTTGATATTGCCAGTTTAATTTATATTTAACTGTGTATAGCTTGGCTCTAGAAATAAGCCAGCCAGCTTCCTTAAGTTAACAAGTGAAGGGTTTGTTTTATTGCTAAAGCTAACTCAGGAAAAAAATGAAGACATATTTAACAAAAGGTTTAAAACCTACAAATATGTCCAACTCCCCACTAATGCAAAAACAAGACAAACATAATGCCCCCAATCTTATAAAAGGGAAGTAAACTCTGCAGAACATTGGATTTTTAAAAACATCTTGGCCAAGTAGCAAGTAAAGTCAGGACAAAAAAAATTCATGGACTGTCAAAGGCTTGTTGACAGCTGAAGGATCCCTTTCCATGGTGGAGCAGTTAGTCTTCAGCAGTGGCTGGCTAATTTGGAATTCTCCTTTAAGAACTATAGGTTTGCAGCTAAGCGTTTCTTCTGGTGGGTCTTTCAAATCCCAAATCACATTTGGGGAGCTGGGCGAACAAGGTAAGGGAATACACAATAAATGGTATGACTCTGAGAACCGTAGATGAACAGCGATACCTTGAAGTGCATAGTGAACATGACCACCTTATTGGACAAGGCTTCGAATATAAGAGCACTGCGTTTATGCTGGAACTGTAAAGAAAAAAACACAAATTGGATTGCAGGTAGAGTACTGTGTACAATTCCAGCATCCAATTACTGAAGGATGTGATCGCACCAGAGAGGGTACAGAGGAGATTTATTGTGGTTTTGCCAGGAATGGAGAATTTTTGCAATGAGGTAAAATTGGATAAACTGGGATTGGTTTCTTTGAAACTGCGAAGGCTGAGAGGAGCTTTAATTGAGATTTAATTGCATGGACCCGATCAAACAAATCAGCAGTGGTGGTGGAGAATAAAAGAGAGCGTGCATGGACAACAGCGCAGACCTAATCGGTGTATACCCAAAAAAGAAAGGAGTGTTATCGGAGAACAGCAGAATGGTGATTGGTTGGTGAATATTTTTTTTTTAACTAGGGCAGTGGTTTAAACCAGCACTGGGAAACTATAAGGTACTCTATTAAATTTATAACTTATCTAGTTAAACTAATTAATAAAATTCTAATCGGGGAAGTATACAGTAAGGGAATTAAAATTAAGAGTATTAACTCAGAGCACGCCTGGAGGCATTCATTAAAATGAATAGTTTGAACAAGGTATTAACCAGACAATAAAAGAAGGAATAGTGTTTTTTTTCTTAAATCATGAATGGGCAGTTGAGTTCTGTTGCTTGTATTTTCTATGCCATGTGGGAACTTCAGGACACTGCATGTGTTGGTAGTGTCTCCAGCTGATTTCTGAGCTTGAGAGGCAGCTGGAGTGACTGCTGAACATCACGAGGGATGAGAGTTTCCTGGATCAAAGCTTCCAGGTGGCGGTCACCCCACAGTTAGTGAAACTTCAGGACTTCAGTTGGATGGCCACCCGGAAGAGTAGGAAGAGGTTGGAAATGCAGGAATCTTTGGGATGTGTTTCATTCCCAAACAGGTACTTAGCATTGGAGGCTCACCAGGAGTGATAATGCCTTGGACCAGGTAATCCTGGACCAAAGGGAAAGGGACTGCGGAGGGAACAGCTAAGAGCAGAAATGAAGTTGTGATAGGAGATTCCATAGTCAGGGGGACAGACGTGTATTTCTGTAACCATCATTGTGAGTCCTGCCTGTGTGTTCCCTTCCCTGTGCCAGGGTAAAGCACATCCTGGAGAGGGTGCGGAATATTTTGCAGGGGGTGGGGGTTGGTGAGCCAGAAACTATGGTACACGTTGGTACCAATGACATAAAGAGGATAGATATTGAGGTCTTATGGTAAGATTTTCAGGAGTGAAACCAAACTGAAAAAGTAGGACCTTGAAGGTAGCAATCTCTGGATTACTCCCAGAGCTACACACTAGCAAGAGTAGAAAAAGAAAGATATGGAGGATCAATGTATGGCGTGAAGCATGGTGCAGGAGGGAGAGTTTCAGATTCTTGGGCATTGGGACCAGTTCTAAGGCAGAAGGCACCTCAACAGGACCAATGCCCCTATAGGGAGGTTCACCAGTGTGTTTGGAAAGGATTTAAACTAAGCTGACAGGGGGTGGGCACCAACATGTTGAAGTAGAAAAGGGAAATAAGGTACAGAAAGGAATGAGAGTGTTGGACAGTACTAGAAAAGGAAGAACCATGTTAGATAGGAGTGGATTAAGAAGGATTATGAGGAAGACAAAGACAGGATTACAATTCATGTACGTAAACACACCGAGAGTGATGTATAAAGTTGATGAGCTAAAAACAAAAAATGCTGTATGGGAATATGGTGTGATGGTAATAATGGAAACATGGTTTTAAAATGGTGAGGACTAAGTGCTTAATATTCAAGTGTTCAAAAAAGCTGGAGAAAGAGAAAAGGGAGGTGGGGTGGCAATACTTATTAGGGCAGACATTGTGTTGTTGGAAAGAAAGGAAGTCCTTGACAGAACAAGGACAGAATCTATTTGGTTAGAATTGAGAAGCAAAAAAAGGGTTTGACAATGCTACTGAGTGCTTTCTTCAGGCCCCCAAACAGCAAGAGAGAGAGAGAGATAGAAGAGCACACATTTGCAGGGAAATCACAGAGGTGTGCAAGAACTATACAGTGTGGTATTGGGGAACTTTAATTACCGAAATATCGATTAGGATATCTAGTGTGGCTGAAGAAAGTTTGCACACTTTCTGCTTTTTGTGTGTTAGTTTACTTCCCATTTTCAGCCCACAACACTGGCCAGAATCAATGTGAAAGGGAGAGACAAATGTGTAAATCGCTCTCTGTCAGTACACAGCAGCTCCATCAGCAAACGTGCTTCCTCATGATGATGCACAAAATCTGGATCCCTTGCAAACACAGGTTAAAGCTTCAGAAGAATTCAGTGGCGGTTTTGCCTTCAGACATGCTGTGTGCAGGCCCATTGGCATGTGGACATGTCCTGGTACTCACGAACCAATCTCCCAGTTATTGGTGAATATCTCCATTGCCTTGTGGATACTTCTGGAGAGTTGAAGGAGTAAAACTTGTCAAAAAAAATCTGGAGCGGACCCAAAAGGTGGAGTGATGTCTAAATATGTCACCTTTCCAGCAGTTCCCGCAATCAAGCTGGTTAGGGTTAGGGTGAGCGCTAATGCTTTGCATTCCTTTGGACTGAACCAGAGAGGTTGAAAAGGGGACCCTGACATTTTGGCAGCCCACGGTCTTCATAAATTTTGCTGTGGCTTGTACGTTGGAGAGGACACTCCAATTTTGCTGTAGAACATTAACACAGCATGGGAGACAGCAAGTGACAAGCCCAACTCGAATGTCATAGAGAACAGGTCCTACAGACTGTCTCTGATTGCGGGAAAGGCCATTGTATCCCACTGGTCAGCCACCACCCAAATCAAGTTGGGCAGCCCCAACTCATAATGTGCAGACCCACCATGGCCCATCTGCTTCCATAGGCACTTGGAGCTTCGAGTCTCTACTGTAGACTGAATCCATTGCACCAGGCAAACAAAGGGAACAAACAAATGAGCTAACTCTTTGATGGGCAAGCTGAAACGTCAGGACCACCTGTATAGGATTGACAGATGACTTGCAGCTGGTCGATGACACGTGCAAGGCAGGTTTGTCGACATGGCACTTTTAGGCTGAATATTGACATAGCATCCTTAAAAAAAGACCAAGCTTACTGAGACCAGATCACTGAAAGAAAAACATTACATGTTCATCTGGGAGGGGAAGAGTTCAGAGGAAATATATGGGCAAGGTGTAGGCTTCACTGTAAAGAACTTGCTTCCCTTGATGATAGAAACCCCCACAAATGGTTCAGAACCTGTTCTCTCCATTCACTTCTCAACTAAAACTGGGCCAGTTAACCTCATGAGTATCTATGATCCAATGCTGCACTTCACTACAGGGGTGAAAGACCAGTTCAATGCGGAGATTGACAATGCTATCAGCAAAGACCCTGGCTCAGAACATCTTTACCCACTGGGGATTTCAAGAGTGGGTGTGGACCATGAGGCATGACCATGACCATGACCATGGACCATGAGGCCTTGGACATCATGGCCTGGGAAAGGTGAATGAGAACGGATAATGACTACTTGAGTTTTATTGCTACCACGAGTTTTATGTAACAAACGTTTCCTTTCAGAACAAACCATGCCACAAGGTGTCCTGGAGATGTCCAGGATCAGGGCATTGGCCCCAGTTAAATCTGATCATCACCAGATGTGTGTCTCAACAGCGTTCTCAACACACAGCTGCCACAGCACTGACTGTGATGCAGTACTTCCTGGTGAGCGCTAGGGTTAGGATGCAATCCTTGAATTTTTTTTAAATTCAAATCAGAAATGCCATCCTTGTATTAACATCAGCCAAGTTGCAAACCCAGCTAAAAACCAACGGTTCATCAAACCCATTGAACAGATGCTTTTGACATTCTCACATAGAGTGAAGAAACAAAAAGGAATATTTGTTGAGCCACCATCTGCGATATTTGGTGGCGTAGTGGTAATATCGCTAGACTAATAATCCAGAGGCCTAGGCAAATGTTCTAGGGGCATGGGTTCAATTCCCACTAGAGTAGCCGGTAGAATTTAAATTTAATTAAGAAATCTGAAATATAAAGTTAGTGATGGTGTGTGATACTATAGTCGATTCTTGTAAAAACCCACCAGGTTCACTAATGTCCTTTAGGGAAGGAAATCTATCATCCCTACCTAGTCTGTCCTACATGTGATTCCAGACCCACAGCAATGTGGTTGACTTTTAACTGCCCTCAGGTTAAATGCAATTAGGAATGTGCAACAAATGCTGGCCTTACTAGCAATGCCCACATTCCATGAAGGAATAAAGAAAAAAAACATAGTTAAGTACATATTGAACTGGCAATATCACATCTCTTTTTCCTAAGTTCAAATTCTGTAATACCTAACCCAGGGGTGGGACAAAGAGAAGAGTCAGCTCATACATCTTAACCTGGTCATAAGAACTGGCTTGGCCATGTTTGTCGGAAGGAAGGTGACCACAAAGCCAAAGACATTCCATATGATGAACTGGTCATTGAATCATGACCGCCTGGGTGTCTATACCTCTGCTACAAGGATGCCTGCAACCTAGATATGAAAATGGCAGACATTGACATTGACAACTGGGTGACAGTCACTGACAACCATGACCTCTGGAGGGAATGTTTGGAAGGGCATGGAAGAGGCAAGCAGAAATGAAAAGCTCAGCTGGCTGAAAAGAGGCTGCAGAGAAAACAGACGCCAGCAAATCATGCTACCCACTGTCTTTCTTTGCAACAAATGCAGCAGAGAGTACCATGCCAGAGTGGGGCTCCTGAGCCACACCAGGTGATGCTTAACAGAGAGTTGACAACCATGGCACAACCCATTGTTTTGTGGGATGGAACACAAACCATGTTTTGTGGGACATAAGACTGTTTCAGAACGTTAGAGTAAAGGGTAAGGAGGGGGAAGAATTTCTAAAATGTGTTCAGGAGAACTTCCATGACCTGCATGTTCTCAGTCCAACTAGGAAGGAGGCATTCCTAAGTCTGGTGTTGGGGAGTGAGGTGAGCCAAGTGGACCAAGTGCCTATGCGGGGAGTACTTGGGTAAGAGTGGACAACATAGTGCAATGTTTAGTAATGGAGAAGAGCAAGGAACAACCCAAAAAGGCTCCATACCCATTACTTTCAAAGGTAAAGAAAGAGATTGACTCAATGGTAAGACAAGATGTCATTTCACTTATAAAAAAGCCAACAAGTTGGTGCTCAGGGATGGTACCGGTTCTGCAGCCAAACAGTTCCATAAAGTTATGTGTTGATATCACACAACTCGATAAAGTTCTGAAAAGAGAAGTCGATCAGATAGTATTAGAAGATGAGAGTTTAGCTAAATTAAGGAAGAGGTTAATATTCTCTAAATTAGAAGCTAACAGCAGATTCTGGCAAGTTCCACTACAAGAGAAGTGCAAGATTCTCATGACCTTCTTAACATCATTAGGAAGATTCTGTTTTAACAGGTTACTCTTTGGGATAACATCAGCACCATGGATCTTTCAAAGGATAATGTTAAAATTTTTAGAGGGCTTACACAAAGTTGTTTGCTACATGGGTGACATGTTGATACATGGGTTCACTCAGCTCAGCATGACATGAGAGTGAGAGCAGAGCTGAGAAGACTGCAAGAGGCATGATTGACACCCAACAGTAAGTGTGAGTTTTCCCAACTAGCAATCATGGGAAGAATTTTCTCCCCGTCAGGGGAGCTGAGCCGGAGTGGGCGCGCAGCCAATTGCTGCCCGCAATTGGCTGCGCGCCTCCACTTTACGTGGGCGGACCAATTAAGGACCGCCCAGCATGACGTGCATCTGGAAGCGCTGAGCGCTCCCTGTGTGGGCCGGGGAAGGAGACTGAGTCGGGGCCTGCACATGCATGTGAAAGAGTGCAGAAATCTCCCTGAGGCATGGAGCTGCCTCAGGGAGTTTAATTTCATTATTAAAAATTTAAATAAAGAAAAAAAATACACATGAACCCTCATGTGACAATGTCAGTGACAATAATCATGACCACAAAATCATTGTTGATTGTCATAGAAAATACATTGGGTTCACTTATAGCCTTTAGGGAAGGAAATCTACAGTTCTGTCCTGGTCTGGCCTATATGTGGTTGACTCTTAGCTGACCTTTGACATGATGTCAAATCCACTCAGTTCAAGGGCAGTTAGGGATGGGCAGTGTCACATGAGTTGGGACATGTCAATGAATTTTAATGAAAAGATTAATTTGATTTATAAAACCTTCATGAAGCCTCATCCCGCTCGTGGATGAGGTTTCATGATAAATGCGAAGGCCACCTGAGCTCTTCGTCTGCTTGCCAACCTGAAGGTTGGACAGTCAGCTCTGTTAATCCTTTTAATTAATTTTTAAATGGCCTTAATAGGCCTTTGACAGTTCAGCGGGCGCACAGCCGACTCCAGTATGCGCCCGCCAAACTGAAGATCAGAATGTCACACGGTGGATTCGGGACGCATGCCAGAGGTCACTGTGTGTCATTTTAGGTGTTGGCAAGCGGCGTCCGCCCCCACACGCCAACCTGAATATTCTGGCCCAGGTTTCTTGGTCAAAAAGGGAGTGTATCAGGCATAAAGGTTTATCTACTGAAGATCAGAGTCATAGGGCAGAATTTTGCCCTTGGTCGGTGGGCGGGCCCCACTGGCTCGGTGGCGGGTGCACAGCCGACCGCTGCCACCGAAACGGGGCCTGCTGCCATTTTGACTGGGAGGGGTGAGGCGGGGGGGAGGGGGTGGAGGGATTCCCTATCTGTTAAGATGCGAAAGAGCGCACTGCTCCCTGAGACTAAGTCCTGTCTCAGGGAGATTACTGACAGGTAAAAAAATACCAAAAATAGAAAAATTAAAAATGTATTAACATGTCCCCCTGATGTGACAATGACACATGAGATGGGACATGTTAATAAACAGGACATAAACTTTATTACACTTTTTAAAAACAGTACTTCATTGCCGTATACAGTGCTTTGGGACATCCTGAGATCATGAAAGTTTTATATAAATGCAAGTATTTTTATATTTATGTTCATAACAGTGATGCAAAACTGGTAGGAGTTACTTAAACCCCTTCTGATAACAGTGGTATACTAGGGGATATATAATTACACAAATCAGCAAAACGTAGCAAAAACAAAATGCACATTATTAGCAAACTTAATTTTGACATTGATGGAGATCATTAAAGTGTCTTTAATGATCTTAATTATCCTGTCAATGGCCTCAATTGGCCATTGATAGGTCGGCGGGTGGACAGCTGATTTCGCTGTCCACCCGCCTTCCTAAAAATTTAAAGGGACTGGGATGACATCAGGGTTCCTCCCAACGTCGTCCCGCGTCATCTTCCATCGGCAAGCGGGCCCCGCTCCCAAATCGCCAATGGAAAAATTCAGCAGATAAAATACTTTCCAGCTCCAAGAAAGATTTTGGCGTTACAAAGGTTCATGCAAATGGTGAATCAAGTAGCAAAACTTTGAAAAAAACTTAACAGGAATCAATGCCAGTACATCAGTTGTTATGCCAACACAATGAATTTTGTTGAGAAGAAACACATTAGAAACCATTCAAAAAAAATCAAGGAAAGGTTGATGTCATCAGAGATATTAGCACATTACAATCTGGAATTACCTATAGTTATTGCAATGGGTGCATCCCCCACAGAATTGGACACAGTATTTTTTGGGTTACAAAGGGATGGAAAACACAGACCAGTCTATTATGCATCACAGTCATAAACAGACACAGAGAAGAGTATGCAATAAACAAAAAGGAAGCATTAGCAGCTGTGTGGGCTTGCAAGAAATTTGCTGACTATATTTTAGGTCTTCACATTATGATAGAAACAGACCATAAACCTTTAGTCACACCACAGAATTCAAAAGGGCTTGCAGCGATGTCATCAAGAGTTCAAAATGTTTAAATTAAGATTAATGAGGTTTGATACTCACACTGTATACGTTCAAGGGAAACAACAAAGCACAGCAGATGCATTATCATGCATTGATACAGAGAATCCAGAATAATGCGATAATCACTACAGATTGAGAACCTGATCAGATCTTCAGCTGAGAGAACAGCTTTGGATCAGAGATCAATCAAAATAGTGGCGAAATCACCATACCCGAGATCTAACATTGTCCAGATGGAGCAGGGCACAATAAGAAGAAACAAAAGAGCTTTGATTGCAATTGAGCAACAGAGTGAAAATCAGAGACCAGAGAGGTCACAATCATCACAAATGAAAGAATGCACCAAAGCAGGTGATCCTGAAACACCTACTAGTTTGAACTCTGTTCAATAGTATCCAGCAGACTGACATCAGAATGAAAGCAAAACAATGTGGATACTGGAAATCTGAAATAAAAACAGACAAATCCTGGAAAAACTCAGCAGGCCTGGCAGCATTTGTGGAGAATGAAACATAATTAAGGTTTTGAGTCCATTTGACTCTTCTTCAGAGCTGAAGAGAGAGATAGAAATGTGACGGATTTTATACTGTTGAAGAGAGGGGGTGGAGCAGGTGGAAGAAAATAGAAGATCAGTGATAGATGGGAGCTCAGGAGAGATTTGACAAAGATGTCATGGACACAAGATAAAGGGAGTGTTAATGGTAGCGTTAAAGACTAAAGAAGGTGATAATAGTGGCACAAAGGTTGGATATCAGCATCAGGATGAAAGTGCCTTAATCCCTAAAAATGAAAGGAGCACTACGTCTGATAGAGTTGCGAAGGCACCACAATGCTTATCGATGTAAGAGAACATGAAGGAGAGAAAAGAGGAAACAAGAAGAAAACACAAAAAGAGAAAGAAAAATAACATTTACCTAAGAAAACAAACAGATGCTACATTTCCTATGGGACTACAAAACACTGAAATGTTCAGAATGACTTGAAGACTGAAGCATTGGGTTTCTGGGAAGGTCAGAGAATGTTGAAGTTCGAACAGAGACTTGGGAGGAGATGTAGTATAATGGAAAATGCTAGACTTAGTCTCAACAAAGGTTAACTGGAACAATTTGTGATGTCATGGAAGGAAGTGATACATACTCATGAGATCTGAGACTCCAGGGGAGTGTGCCTGGTCAGAAGCTAACATAGAGAGTGTTCTCAAAACTGTAAATAGGTCACATTGAAGTGTTTTGCAGCCAGCAGTCTTTGAGAATTTATTGAAACTAGTCCAACCAACAACGCAATAATATAACGGGATAATAAATATTTAAATATTGTCATCCTGAGAGCGGACTGCATGTTTGTGCTAGATGGAGACACTGCCCCTTTTCCAGGGAAATATCTCAGCAACCCTAGTAACCAGTTGGAGCACAGATTGCTGGACTGCTGTGTGACCCTGAAAACCCCTTTGAACACTTACCAACAGCCTTGATGCTTAAAGTTGTGCAAAGTGTGTGTGGGTGATGTGGAGCTATGAATGTGAAGTATATGCTTGACAGAGAATGCTAGTAGGTGGTGAATTGAACAATGGATTGGGCAAGTGCTTGAATTGTAAGGGTATGGTATTTGAAATGCATTTATTGACCTTGACTAAAAGGTGAAGGGTTGCTTTAAATGGTGTTAGACTTGCATGAACGTAGGCCCCTTGCTGAGCATGCAGCCACTCAGTAGTATATTTCACACTGATTTCATTATAGTATCAGCATAATGTTTGCCTGCCTGTAATTTGTTTTCCTCACATTCTGGTGAATAAGCTTTGGGCAGAATCATCCCAGATTTGCACTAAATGCGGTAGTAGACAGGCTAAAGGACATTTTACCTGTCGGCAGCAATGGTGGCTTCTCACGTCGATTCATCCTATATCACTTCATTAATTATGCATTCCCAGGAGATACACCGTTTCGATGGTGGGCGGGCTCTCATTCACCCGCCAAGCCATCACCTCACCGCTTCATCACGCCGGGCACCGTATTTAAAGTGCAGCCGCATGAACACCTCTCAGGGCTTCCAGACAGGGATTGCTGCAAAGAAGACATGGCCCCAAAAGGCAAGAAGGCTGCAGACCCCCAGTTTAATGATGCAGTGGAGGCCCACTGTGAATCTCTCTACCCCCTCCCTGGCCACAGGAGGGGCATCAATATCACCAATCCAGCATGAGAGACAATGACAGCGGTGGTCAGTGCCAACACCCTGCAAAAGAGGACAGCCACCCAGAGCTGAAAAAGGATGAATGATCTTCTCCGTTCTGCCAGGGTAAGTCACTCTTCTCATTACTCTCAACTCACACACTCACAAACCCATCACACATCCACAGGGATCTCACTCACTGCTAGTTCAAGAGACATCACCATTCATTCTCTCACACACAACTTCATTGTCCTCATCCCGTCCACGGCACCACTCACCACCCACACATGCCAGGCACACATCATCTGGCCTGGCAGGTGTCCTGCTTACGCTGTCTCCATCTCTATTCATGTAGGACAAGCTCACACGCAACAAGAGGAAGGGGTTGCAGACCAGTGGAGGAATGCTTGAAATCAAGGTCCTCATGGATGTGAAAATAGAGCCATCCAGTTGGCCAGCGAGGAACTGGACTGGTGCTGTACTGAAAGTGAGGTCAGTGATGCTCTACCAAGTGAGGATCCAGCAGTGCAAAATCCATCAGACCACCATTCTAGCACTGATGTGTCCTGCTCTGCAAGCCCCTCCATGCACTAAATATCTCCCGTTGCTAAAGCAGGCACATCTGGGAACTAGCCGATGGAGTCCAAGTCCCAGGGCCTCCAAACAAGCCCCAAGGAAATCTCAGAGGAGGAATCTGAAGGCACCCTCCTTGAAGTCCCATCACAGCACTCACCCACACCCTCCACCAGTGCAGAGACACACACCTCGGTGGGACTTAGCTTTAGAGTAGCCTTGGGATCACAATCTGGTGAGCAAATTGCACTGTCTGATCCACAGCAGGTGGAGACAGGGACTTCCCAGGTGTCTGGCACTCGGAAGACTGCTGAAGGTGAGAAATCTGCTGAGTTCAAGTCAGATGAGGAGCCTCTGGACTCAGTTATGTTGCAGTAGCTGGGGCTGCAAAGGAAAGCTCGGGAACATTAGGAAGGGAAGTCCCCAGCACTCCTACGATTGGAAGGCACAATGGAGAAGTCTATCCGTCTTTGAGCTGAGATGATAGCACTGGCATGCCAAGGCGCTGAGGTCAACACTGGTAGGATGGTGGCTGCCATGGAGACCTTGGCAGGACATCACTCCTGCACTGCTTCACAGGCTGAACTCCATCGCTGACGCCATTGTTGGCATCCAACAGTGTGTACGTGAGAGGGGTGTGGGGTAGCTCGATCTCACTCCAGCTGCCCTTCCCCTCAATTAGTCAGCTAGGTGCCCCCAGGCACCCATAGGGAGGAGGATCATTAGGTGCACATCCCAGGGCCATCCAACCAGTTGACTCCGAGAGCGTCCGGCCCATTCAAATCTCCTCTTCCTGTGACCCCAGCAGCTCCAGCTCTGGCAGGCCAAAGAGGATGCCACTGCCACATGGCGGGACCCTGAAAGCAGGCTGGGTCCGTCCAGATCTCGGCCCTCTAGAGGACGCCTGCCAAGGTCATCACAGACAAGGTGTAACAGGCTGCCTCCACCTCCGCTGTGGATGTCCGGGGAGCACCAAGATGTAACGGCAGGGTTAGGAAGGTTAAGAAGATGTAGCTGCACAGCCTGGGCACAGGGTTAATCACTTGTACATAATGTTCACTATTGTCAATAAAATTGCAAGAATGTCCCCGTGCCTGTGGCTCCTTGTTCTAATGAGCAGTGTTCATGTCACTCAGATGTGAAACCTTTCTGCACAAGATGAAGGCAGGGCCTCTTCCCTGTGCTTTGTGCAGCCTTCAGACCAAAGTGATGGTCCAGCCTCACACTCCCTGGACACATTAGTCATGCCTGCACCTCGATGGTACTTGACATTGCTGCCAAAATGTCGTGGGCTGGCGCCATAGAGTTCTCTCATACTTTCTGTGTACTCTCAGCACCTCTGAGGTTTGGGCTAGTCCCCCATCTCTTCAGCGTCTGTGACTAGTGACTCTGTGCTCCTGAAGAGGTCAGGTGCTGAAGGCTTACAAAGAATCAGGTGCACTTAAAGTTTCAAGGCTGCTTCTCCGTGACCCTGATCATAGAGCGCAAGCGAGCTGCCTTCGGCCAGACAGCAGTCAGATATTCACAGAGACAATGTGAAGATGTATGGAGTGCCCTCCCTGCATGTTGCCATCATCATCCTAGAATCGAGTGACTATCACTGCAGCTCCTTCTCAGGAGCATTATCACAGAGGGTATGTGTGGTTCCATAAGCCAGACTGGAATCAAATCTTCAAAGATACAATGTGAGGATCTATGATATCTCTTCTCTGCACATTGTCTTCATCCTCCACGAACATAGCAGCCATGAAGGCCTCCCGAGCATGCCTGCCTCATTTGGCCAGTGCGATGGCCTCGTTGCTGTCATGGTCACCATCGAGGATCTCTGCACCCTCATTCCTGATGATTTCCTCCTCATTGGAGGAGACATGCAGCTCCTCCATCTTCTCCTCATCCAGTTCCTCTCCCCATTGCAGTGCCAGGTAGTAAAGGCCGTAGCAGGTGACAACGATGTGTGACACCCTCTGTGGACTATATTGCAGGGCTCCACCAGATTGGTCCAGGCACTGGAAACTCAGATTTGTTAAGTGGTGGAGCAGGCTCGAGGGGCCAAATTTCCTGCACCATGTTCGTATGTTTGTATGTTCAGAATAAACTAGATTCTTGAGCAGCTTACTTAGGGAAAATAGACAAAACCTGAAGGACCCCATCTAGACCCCGAACATACTGCAAAACATGGTGGCAGCGGACAGCAAGTAAAAGACCCAGAAAAACTCCAAAGGCAGAATTTTATGTATGACGTGCAGGTGGCGGGCCTCGCATGTCAGCGCTTAAAATGTCACGCGCCATCACGATATTTAGCTGGGTGGGTGTGCGATGAAGCGCAATGCGTGCCCGCCATTAATTAAAGGTCTTGTTAAGGCCCTTAACTCGGCAATTGATGCCGATTTTGAGGCACCCGTGCAATCTTTGGCTTGGCGCAGTGGCACAATGGGCAGGCAGGTAAGTGACTTTTTAACAAACCTCATCCACAGGCGGGATACGTGGGCTCAGAGGGGTTGTTAATGTTTTATGTGAAGTATTTATTGCAGAAAGTGTTTTAAACTTGCCTGCGTGATTGGTAGCAGTTCAGATCTATTTCCAACAGCTTTCTCTGTACTTTGAAGCTTCAGCTCACCAGTCTGCAGACAGGAATCTTTATCAGACCTACAGCTTTCCGGAGCCTCCATTTAGCCTGGGGTTATGGGTTTTGACATCTCCACTGGAGGCTGCTCCTCTGAGGCGGAAGGGAGGGATAGAATAAGAAGGAGTGGACAATCAGCCTCCAGGGGAGCCACATTTGGGAGGCCAGGTGCAGGCACAAGGGGCGCAGGGCCAAGAGGTTGTCCAAGGTGGAAGGGGCCGCAGAAGATGCCACTATCCTGCTGCCAGAGTATACAGGCGGCGAAGCAGCAACCTCAGTATGACTGAGGTGCAGTGCCGAAGGAGGCTCCGACTCTCAAGGGAGACAGTCAACTATATCTGTCAGATGATTGGCCCTGAGATATCTCCTAACTGTTTGGGCAGACACCCCATACCAGCTGCTCTGAAGGTCACAGTTGCCCTCCACTTCTATGCTCCTGGCTCCTTCTAGGGCTCGGTGGGTGATCTTTGTGGTGTCTTCCAATCAGCTGCCCACACTTGTGTCAAGCAGGTCACAGATACTCTGTTCAGGTGTGCATTGATCTTCATCCACTTCTGCTGTGACCAGGCAAGTCAGGCACAGCGAGCCAGAGGCTTCCCGGCTATTGCTGGTTTGCCCCACTTCCAGGGTGTTATAGACTGCACACATGTGGCCATCAAGGCGCCAGCAGGTGAACCCAGTGCCTTTGTCACCAGGAAGGGCTTCCACTCCATGAACGTGCAGATAGTGTGTAATCATAGGATGCTGATTCTGCAAGTTTGTGCAAGGTACCCAGGCAGCTCCCATGACGTCTACATCCTCAGACACTTCCAGGTGCCGGGGCTCTTCAGTGCTCCAGCCCGGCTGGATGGGTGGCTGCTGGGTGACAAGGACTATCCCCTCAGAAGGTGGCTCATGACGCGTCTCCACCATCCCAGAACAGAAACTGAGCAGTGGTACAATAGGAGCCACACCTCCACAAGGACTATGGTGGAGGGAACCATCAGTCTTCTCAAGGTGCACTTCCGATGCCTGGACCATCCAGGGGGCGCACTCCACTACCCCCCAGATCATGTCTCTGTGATAGAGGTAGCATGCTGTGCTCTGCACAATCTTGTGCTGGAAATGGGGGATGCAGTTGACGATGATGAATCCAACATTGGCTCAGAGGATGAGGAAGCATAGGGCAATGATGAGGGGCAGCACACCGACCCATAACTACACCAAGGAGGCAGGGACATCCAGGACACTTTAGTCCAATGAACCTTCAGCTAGATCCACACACATGGATCAGCAGGACCAGCATTGCCTGGCGCTTCCACAGGTGTCACTTAGGTACTGCATCTTCCACCTCATCAGCTGCAACTAAGGGCTCAGTACAGAAACATCAATGTCCTCAAACACTCATGATATGTCTGTGAAACATACAAATGCAGCACAAAGGAAACACCCTCAGCCTTGGTCAGAAAACTGCACTTTATTGCCACCACAAAAATGAACAAGCATCGCTCTGATGTTGAGAATCAAACATTCCTTAATTTAGGGCCAACATAAATTCACCAGTGACATACATATGGAGTGCCTAATGTGCCTTATGCTTTCGTTTGCGGGTGCTATGTCTTGGTGCCGCTCCAATACTCGGAGTGGCTTGTGAGGCAGCCTGCTGGATCTGCTGTCCTGTTGGCCTCGATGACCTTGGTGGGCATCCTCTGGCCCGTGCAGCCTGTGATGGCCCCGCCTGGGAGGGAGTGGCCAGTTCCAGAGCTGGCACCTCCCCAGTTGTTGCAGCCTCAACAGATGCAACAGTCACTGGGAAGCGGGGGGGGGGGGGGGGGGGGGGGGGGGGCACGGTGGAGCTGCTTTCTTCATCCGGAGCGCCCTGAGAGGAGCTCACAGCGACGACAGGCAGCTGCAGCGCTGACGGGAGGTCACATTGGACCTCCCTGCTCACTGCAGATGGATGGGCACCGAGCTGGGTCACTTGATGCCCAGAACATCTTCCACATTGGGAATGACAACCTGTGACCATCAGCGTTGTGAGGGCTTGCAGGTCAGAGTGTAACCCAATCAGAAGAGTCTCCATCCGATCGAAGCCCCTCTCCATGAGAGTCACCAATCTCTCAATGGAGGAAGCCTGAAGCTCTCTCCTGAGGTTCATGCCTTCACTGACACTCTGCCTGGACTCGTCCACCACAGAGATCAACTGAAGCACACCCTCATGCAACCCTGCCAGATGCTCCCATGAATCCTGCCACTTGTCCTGCAGCTGCTGCATGGTGGACATCTCCAGAGGCACGTCATCACTGCTCGACTCAGCATGTGCCTGGTCCCCTGCAGTCTTCCGGATGCTTGCGCCATCAGCACTCTCTGTCCATGCCATCTCCTCCAGCGATTGTGAAGTGCCCTCTCCACTGTGCCCCGGGACACTAGCCAACATCATAATCCCCACCAATGTGGTAGTTGCTGCTGCACTGGTGCCTGGCTGGCTGAAATGATGTGTTGCAAGTTGCAAGTGACGCCCCTCAAGTGTGGAGGGTGGGCTCTGGACTTCGTGCTGGTGGCCATGCAGTGGTGACACTGAAATTAACAACAAAGACGGTGCATCAATTAGCATTCAGTCAGTAATACCTTTTATCCCTTTCCCCCCCAGCCTCATAATGTGCTCAACCTTCAAGAACCTAAGGAGACCAACATTGGTAGGATGGTAAATAGACAAGAGGAGACCCAAACATTACATGTGCATATAGACAGGCTGGTCAGATAGCCTAAGGAATGCCACATGGAATGTTATGTTGATAAGTGTGTGGTTAAGCACTTGGGCAAGACAAACAAGGTACGGGAATACACGAGAAATAGTAGGACCGTGGAAAGTAAGGACGATTACAGGGACCTTGCTGGGCAGATCTGTTAAGGTAGCAGAACAGGAACATAAGGTGCTTAACAAGATAAAAGCCAGGCTTGCCTTTATTAGCCGAGGAATAGAATGTAGGAAAAGGGAGGTCATGTTGCAAGTGCAGAAAATGCTGTCGAGGTCACAGCTACACTTCTGCATCCAGTTGTGATCTGCACTTCATGGGAGGGATGGGATTGGAGTGGGGAGAGGGCAGAGATTCCTGACCTGGATGCATGTTGGCCTGGAGAGTTAGAGTGATGAGGAAACATTGCAAACACTTGCGACATTTGCCGTGGGGCGTAGGAGATTGACAGGTCACATTATTGACTTTTCTACCGTTAGGAGGGGCATAATGTTAACAGAAGACAACATTTCCCCTTGGCTCAGGGATGAGTAACGTGATGGCATTTATTTAAGTTGAGTGCCATGAGGTTGAAAGTTGAGGTGCCGAGGACCTTCTGAACAGAGTAATATGGGAAGCACTGGCTGAAAGGGTGGTGGAGGTACAAACCCCCCAAAGATTCAATAAGTCTTGGATGTGCAGCAGCGATGCCATGGCATGTTAGGCCATGGGGATAGTGGTCAGAAATGGGATAAGGCGACTTTGGAGATGTGCATCCTCAAGGGGCTGAGGGACTTTTGTGTATGACCCACACGTCTGACTGTATCAGTTTGTGAATGAACAGTGTTGCAGCATTAACGATTGCAGCAACCATCAGTGGTTTGGATGATGGGAAGACAGAGTGGATGGCACTTTGGGCCTCAAATACCTGGCTGCACCCCAACCTCGCCGATACCTGCTGATGTGGCCGCTTGCCTCCTCCCCAGCTCCATGGCCTGCTCCTCAAAGTTGGTGACATGCTGCAGCACAGCATGGCCACCACCGTTTGCAAGCACTCCCGGCTATTGTGTTCTGTTTTTGCCTGCAGAACAGAGAAGACCATTTATTGGGGCTGACCATTCATGTAGTCTGCATGCACACACCGCACCCCAACCACAGTGGCCCATCTAAGGCCTCCAGCGGCTCCTGTCCACATTACTGGTGATCAGTCCCCAGAAGATAGTTCGGCTGATCCCAAACCCCTCCCCCAACGGCTACTTAGGACATGTTCGGCGTCCATCACTTTAAATAACACATGGGTCTTAGCGCCCATGGCAAGGAGGCACTACTCGATGCGGCGCCGAGGCCAGCAGATGGCTCTTGACCATGACACCTTGAGGCTCCCCTTCCACCATCTCATTACCATCAATAAGGCATGTGTTGGAGTTCTGAGTATGTGTCTAGCTGCCTCCCCTGCAGGTTGCCCCCAGGCTACTCAAATGCGACAAACACCAACATAT
The DNA here is from genome assembly GCF_017639515.1 of Carcharodon carcharias. Taxonomy (NCBI): domain Eukaryota; kingdom Metazoa; phylum Chordata; class Chondrichthyes; order Lamniformes; family Lamnidae; genus Carcharodon; species Carcharodon carcharias. The sequence continues at coordinate 127,297,878 of NC_054467.1, read as the reverse complement.
GCTGCAGGGAGAACCCATCTTCTCTCAACCACTAAGGCTGATGTAAGTATGGGCAGTACCCGTTTGACCACCCAGCGTGCGCCAAATACCCAATGCAGTAACGACAGTAAGAAGTTGGGTGGGGTGGGGGGGGGGGGGAGCGCGGCGTGGAGGTGGGGCTCAAAGGCTAAGGCTACCTTCTGGGTTAAATGGCCAAGGCTGACATGGTACTCACCCTTCCAGAGCTCAGCAAATCATTGAAGCGTTTGTGGCACTGGGTCCTTGTGCACTGCACAGCATCTTGAGAGCTCACAACCTCCGCCACCTCCTGCCAGGCCTGCTTGGTACATGGGGGGCCCTCCTCCTCCCATCCTCGGGAAACAAGACCCCCGATGTTCTGCAATCTTTTTGAGGAGGGCAGCAGGGCAGGCATCAGAGATGAGAGGCACATTGGTTCCCCACTGGCCTACCCTGCAGCCTGCCCCCCTCCTCCTCTACACTGCCCTCCTCTAGCGCCTGTTGTGCAGACACCCTGCACTGGTCGCTGGCCATGGTGAACAACTTAAAGCCTAAAGGAGGCTGCCTGGCCTTTCCTTATACAGACTGCTGGTTCCCCATTGGAACTGACAGTCTGTACATGCCCGCCGCACATTTGAAATTCCCGCTGCACACGGGAGTCTGCAACGCGCTGGACAGGCCTTAATTGGCCTGCCCACGCAAAATGGTGGCATGGCCCGTTTCGCTGGAGGAGATTAGCTACGCACCCATGACCGATTGGGTAAGGCCCGCCCACCTGACAAACATAAAATTCTGCCCCAAGAAGAGATTACAAACCTGACAAGCCTACAAATCCTTGAAAGGTGGATAAAAAGAAAATAGATTGAAGACTCACCTGAAAACTCAGAGCATTGCAGGTGCGGCAGATACAAGCTGAGTCACAGACCTGGAATCCAAACAGCAGGGAGCATTCATCAAAATCAACAAGAAACGCCACTGAAGCAGCAACAATCCAGAGCTTGTTACAAGCATGGAACCTACTCTGCCACTCCCAGAAGTTCTGAAGGCTCATAACAAGCTCAGCACTGGGACAACTGGAGAAAGAGGTTCTCCAAGTGTAGAGCTGCTCCTGGTTTGCACAAAAGGGAACAAAAGGACCAGGTCAGTACTTTATTCAATACAGTTGGAGGTATTGTCAATGATTTCCTGCCTCAATATTACATCAATGACTTCAAGCTTTATGGTGAGCTCCTCCAGGCACTTGATTCATATTTCAGTGTTTGTAAAAAATTTAATTATAGAACAGGAAAAATTTAGAAAACAAAAATAAAGGCCTCTTGAAAGCATGGATTCGTTCATCAATGATCTATATAGGCTGGCGGAAAATTGTGACTACGGAATATTGAGGGATGAGTTGATTCTTGATCGCATAGTAGTTGGGGATCTAGATGAAGCTCTATTGGATCTATTGCAAACAAGGGAAGATCTAATCCTAATTAAGGCACCGTAAATTGCAATGCAAACCGAGCTCAGCAAACAAAATCGAGTGTTTGCAGGGAAAGTGAAACAAATGAGTGAGGCCATTTAATATGTAAGCCAGGAGAGGGAAGGTGCACCAAAACAGAAGCCTGCAAAATGGGGAAAAGTGCATCAACCGCCATCTTGAAACTCTCTTGGTGTGGTAGGAAAAGGCTGCATAAGTGGGAACAATGCACCGCAGAAGGATTAGAGTGCCGCACTGTGAGGCATTAGTACATTTTAAAATTGTTTGCCAATCTAAAACACAGATACCCTGAAAAAAGAAAGAAAAGATATTCAGGCTATATCACATACAAGGAGTGGAAGAACCACAGAGAAAGGTATGGGGGGAGTGATATGCCAAATGGAAAACGTACTCACACACAGCTCCATGAGGGAAGAGCATGGCTTTAGAGTGAGAGCAGTCCAGAAAGTTCTACAGGATGCATGTTTGACATTGAATGAGAAATGTGAATTTTCAAAATCTATGATTAAATTTTTAGGGCACATCATGCAAGCCTCAGGAATAATAGTCGACCCACAAAAAGCAAAGCTGATTAGAGAGTTTCCACAGCCCATGAACAACACAGAGCCACAGAGATTCTCAGGAATAGTCAACAAAATAGGCAACTTCCTACTAAATTTTGCAGAAACTAATGAAATGTTGAGACAGCTGTTAAGACAAGGTCAACAGTGGTGCTGAAATGTGGTCTAGCATAATGTTATTGGAATTTATTGTTAAGTAGAGTAATAGTGGGGTCTGTGTCTATAGGTCTATGTGTGTATATGAGACTTAATTGGATTAAAGGCAGCTGGTCTGAAGGCATTGATATATGAGAAGATAAGCTAGGTTTGAAAAGTTAAGTAGGTAGACATAGGTGTAAAGGGAATGTTTTTAAATAAACCAGACTCACTTGAATTCAAAATGGGGTGTGAAATGTTTCACCTAGCCAGGAGAAGTTAAGGAACAGTGGGCAGAAATTTTCGCTAGGCTGGCGGGTGCACGCCCGACCTGCTCAAGAGTGAATTGATGCATGTTGATGTCGGCGGAGTGTGCTGGCGTCAATGCGCAGTCGCATGATAGTTTGGTTGGCGGGCGCGTGCCTGAGTCGGCAGCGTGCCCACCGGCAATTAACAGGTTTGTTAAGGCCATTAAATAAACAATTAAATTAAGTTTTTCACTGCCTTTGTATAAAGGAGTGAAGGCTGTGTGCAAGGATGGGAATTTTAAGATCTAACAGCTTCCAGCATCTAAGCCTCAAGCTGCTTTCTACATAGAACTGAAGTTATGAAAGCTCACTTTGAATTGGATTGTTCAGGGCTTCTTTGCTGGGGTCTTATAAAATCTGTGTTTTACTGTTACCTTAACAAAAGTGTAACTGGGAGTTAGATTAACTAGGGGATTTAGAAATTATAACAGTTATTTTTAGATCTATGTTGTACTTAAAATCATTTCTACTATTAATAAAGGTTTAATTTAGTTTTGTAAAATACCTAGAAGACTCCGTGGTCTTATTACTACTGAATTCAAGGCACACATCTCAAAATTTATAGAAATTGCAAAACAGTTGTGGTAGATGTTCAAGTTTCCCTTTGGGATTTGAGCAGCCCCGCATTTACCATTGGCTCTGCCATAACAAGATCAAAGAATCTTCTAATTTCTCTTGAAATTTTTGCACACTATGATCCAGAACTACTGACCATAGCAGTAGTAGATGCATTGCCTACAGGTCTGTGTGCAGTTGTATTCCAAGTACAAAGAGATGATAAATGTAGACCAGTTTATTACACCTCAAGATCACTCACAAGGCACAGAAGAAAAGATATGCTACAATTGAGAAGGAAGCACTGGCAGCAACATGGGTGTGCGAGAAGTTCTCAGACTACATGGTGGGATTGTGGTTTAAAATTGAAGCCTGCCATGAAACATTAATCCTTCTGAACATGAAGGAGATGGCAATGATGTTGTATAGAATTCAACACTTCAGACGGAGATAATAAGGTATGATTCAGTAACTGAGTATGACCACATGAATTACCAGATGACAGAAGATGCACTATCAAGGATATCAGTTGAGGAACAAAAATAGAAGATTTGAATTTCATCGAGGAGGTGGAAGCATATAGGTCACTAATTACAGATACCTACCGGTTACTACAAAGAAGCTGCAGGGGATAAAGAAGCACAACAGCAGGATGTCAAATATACCTAGGTAAAGGAATGCTGTCTGGAAAGATAACCAGACTAACCCAGTGCTACAGCAGTATTTCAAACAGCGAAAGCTCCTCGAAATCATTGGTGATCTCCTAGCTGTTAATGATGGCATAGTCATTCTGAGAACACTTCAGCTTGATTTTCTCCAAAGAATTTATCAAGATCACTTATGGATAGCAAAATGCCACAAAATAGCCCAAAAATCAGTCTGATGGCCAGGCATTACTTATTCTATTTAAGAACTAATTTCAAGATGCCTTATATGTGCATTGAATGGCCAAGACAAAAGAGAGCCACTGTCACCCTTCACATTTCCATTAAGGCTGTGAGAGCACCTGGAAATGGATTTTTAAAGGCAAGGTATTTCTACTGCTACAAAATGGGTTCTCACCATCAGAGTTGTTAATGGAAAGATGACCGAGAACATAACTTCCTACTTTGTAACACAAACTAGAGCCAAACCTTGAATGGCCATGAGAGAGTTAAAAAGCACGAGGAGGAACAGAGACACAGACAAGCTCATAACCTCAACTGCAGGCACAGAGCATGAGATTTATAAGTGCTGCAGCCCAGGGAGAGAGCATGGATACGAGACCAACAAAAAAGAAGGCTCAATAATAGAAAGAACTGAGATCTTCCAGGATTGAGGTAGACCAGGGAATCATAAGGAGAAACGGTAGTGCCTTAATATACTTAGAAAAGGAGCCAATAGTAACTTGGGCTTACCACGCAGATGCAGATGGAGATAGGGAACAAGGAACAAAACAAAGCTCTACAGCCACCCAAGAGAAGGGCAGTCATTTCAAATGAAGAGAAAGTGCAGAATGTCTTTGCCTCAGAAAGAGATCAGAACAAGATCAGGGATATTGGTCAAGGCACCTCAGATGTTAACTCTGTGAAGTCTGAGACTTTGCAGGGAGATGTAAGATGATGTATATAGCTGGGATACTTTGGGGGGGCGGGGGTGGGGGGAGATGCAGAGTAAAGGGTTAACATTAGAAGCACCTGATGCTGATGTGACTATGATGCAATGACAGATGACTAAATAATAGAGACCTGGAGGGAGGAGAAGTCCAAACTTTTGCAGAGTTACTAAGATGTACATAGAGCTTTAAATAAAGTAATGGTTTTAACAAACTGCAGTCTTGAGAAGCTGACTTAGGGAAAATAGACAAATTGCAAAGAATCCCATCTAGAGCCTGAACACATGGTAAAACAATTAGGAGAGGTGGGCGCTGTTGAGGCAGGTCTGGAGCTGCAAGGATACCTCAATATGGAGGCACTCTTCATGGCATGAATTTAAAGTTTTAAAACTATTAGAAGCAAAATCTTTAGGCTTCTATAACAGGGGGAAATCCCTTTTAGGCACATCGATGCTTGCCTTCGTGGAGCAGGTGGTGGGGGCACAGAAATCGGATCTGATTGTGTCTGTAATTGGTTTAGTTTGTTAGCTGCTTCCATGGTGTGGGAAGCCAATTTAGGTCTCTGCCCACAAATGGGAAACTTCCCTGGTGGCAAAAATGGATCAGGGAGCGGACCCGATGTGACTGGGAAAAACCTGGACAAAATTAACAGTCGCTTAGACAAGTGTGGATTAATTAAGGAAAGGCAGAAAAGATTTGATAAAGACACATTTGTTTAACAAACTTAACTGAGCTTTTGATGAGGTAAAGAGAGGATTGATGTGGGTGATGCAGTTGATGCAGTAAACATGGACTGATAAGAAGTGTTTGATAAAGTGTCACATAATAGACTTGTAATGTGAAGTTGAAGTCTATAGAATAAAAAGGAACAGTGACAACATGGATATGAAGCTGGCTGAGTGACAGGAAACAAAGAGTAGTGGTGAACTATTTTTTTCTCGGACTGGATAAAGGCATACAGTGGGGTCAGTTTTAGGGCCGCTGCTTTTCTTGAGATTTGTTATTGGCCTGGACATGGTTCTACAGGACATGATTTCATAACTTTCAGATGATGCAAAACCTTGAGGTATTGTGGACAGTGAAGAGGGTAGTGATAGATATCAAGAGGAGGTGGATAGATTGGTGGAATGGGTAGACATGTGGCAGGTGAAATTTAATCCAGAGAAGTGTCAAGTGATATATTTTGCTTGGAAGAATGAGGAGAGGCAATATAAAATAAAGGATGCAATTCTAAAGGGGATGTGGGAACAAATTCTGAGCACTGCACTTTAGGAAGGATGTGAATGCTTTAGAGAGGGTGCAGGAAAGATTCATGAAGGTGGTACCAGGGATAAGGGACTTCAGTTACCTAGATAGATTGGAGGATCTAGAGTTGTTCTCCTTAGGCTGAAAGGAGATTTGATAAAAGTGTTCAAAATCATGAGGGTCTAGACAGAGTAGATAGGAAGAAATCGTTCCTAATGGCAGAGGTAGTGAGAACCAGATGACACTGATTTAAGATCAATGGCAAAAGGGGACCAAGCATGTCATAAAGAAAAAACTTTTTATGCAGCGAGTGGTTAGGATCTGGAATGCACTGCTTGAGTGCGTGGTGGAAGCAAATACAATGATAGCTTTCAAAGTGGAATTGGATAAGCACCTAGAGAGAAAAAATTTACAGAACTACAGGGCAGGGGAGTGGGAAAAGATGAGTTGCTCTTGCAGGGAGCTGACATGGACAAGGACAGCCAAATGACCACCTTCTGTGCTGCAAAAGTTCTATGGTTCTATAATTATTGCAAGGGCTTGAAGTACAACCGAGTAAGGAAGTGTTGCTGCAATTATATAGGACATTGCTGAGACTGCACCTGAAGTAGTATGTATTCTCTCCTTACTTAAAGGCAGTGTGCAATGGAAGATCACTAGGTTAAATCCTAGGATCAGAGGGCTGTGCTTGGAAGACAGATTGAGTAGAATTTAGAAGATCCTGAGAGATTGTTTCCCTTGGCTAGAGAGCCTAGAGCTATGGCTCATCGTCTGAAAATAAGGGTAAACCATTGAGGACTGAGATGAGGAGAAATTTTTTCGCACCGAGGGTTGTGAATCTTTGGAATTCACTCAGCAGAGAGTTGTAGATGATCAGTTGATGAGTATATTCCAAACTGAGGTCAATAGATGTTTGGGCACTAAGGGAATCAAAAGATACGGGGATAGAGCAGGAGAGTGGAGTTGATGTAAACATTCATTCATGATCTTCATGAATGGTAGAGTATGTTGTGGGGTCACATGACCTACTCCTGTTCCTATTTCTTATATTTTTCATATTCTTAGGTGGAAGTAGGTGGTCTTGGTGAATATGTCGTTGGAGCCTTGTCTCTGGGTCATACTGGATTGCAATCAGTCCAGTTCAGCCTGAAACTGCTGTCAGAGAGAGAGATGGAGTTGATGCTATGGAATGGTGTTTGTGGTGGTGACCAAAGTCGCCCAATATTTAATTTGGGGGAAATGTCTGTTCATCCTGTACTGGGTATCAGGCCAGCAGTGTGAAACTTCAGAGACAGTGGAGGGGTTATGAAATTTGACGGTGAGCTAGGGCTTGGTGTTGTCAGCATAAATGTGAGATCAAAGTTTATGTTTTAAAATTATGTCGCTGGAATGGCAGAATGTGGATGAGAAATAGGAGTGGATATAGCACAGATTGTTGAGGAAATTATGCTGGAGTAGAAAAAGACATTGCAGAAGATTCTCTGGCTACAACTGGATAGATGAGAATGAAACCAGGTAAGGCAGTCTCACTCAATTTGATGACAGAGGAGAGATATTGGAGGAGGTTAGTGTGATTAACTATGACAAAAGCTGGGGATTTATTAGTTCAGTTGGCTAGAATGAGGTGCAGAATGATGCCAACAGCATGGGTTCAATTCCTGTAGCAGTGGTGGTAGTTCATGGAGGCTTGCTTGCCACATGCTTGATGTGGAGTGGTGCTCCTCATGCTATATAACCAATTGTTTCTCTCTTATCAACAGAGATGCCTATGGTGCCTTGTAGATAAAGGCTAATTACCGGTGTCAAGACGTACAGGTAGTTTGATGAGGAGGGATTGTTTACCACGGTCACAGTCATTTGTGATTTTATCATAATCAATGATTAATCAAACTATTATTCAATAATTCCCTTAAAATATCTACTAGGATATAACAAATTTATTTGGTACTTTATTTTACCCTTTTGAAAAGTGTGTCAGAGCTGACAGTAGTAGGAAGCAAAGTTGTAAATGCATTCTCCATAAACAGATTTATGCTTATGATCACCTAGTTTCAAGAGAAAATCTTTCCTCAAAATTATTTTACATCTCATTTTCTTTTGTTAAAATTGTTTTCAAATCCATTAGAACAAAATAGCTTACTCAATGTAAACACTTACAAAAGAGCATTAAAACAATTAACGCTTTAGCAGATTTTGTGAGACAAGGGATGTCCCATGGCCCAGTGCTCCCAGCAGGGAGTGAAATTCATCAGGGTAATGCAGAACTGCGAGTTCCTGAGCATTAAATTAATGGATGGAAGGTCAGTGGCAGGGCAACCTCAATTTTGAAGATGCGCTTTCCACAAGTGCCACTCTCTGCTAGGAGCACTAGATAATGGAATAATTCCTTTAATGTATTTTGTAATTTACTTGTTATCTTCAAGGTAATTACTATCAGAATTAATTCCTTTTATGACAGTTTGTTAAATTGGTGAGCAAAATTTCATAAAAATGTGTAGAAATTTTAATTCAAAATGTTATTTTGTTAGACATTTCACGAGAATACTGCACATACAGTTGATATACTAATGAAAACTTATCATTCATTAAGAGTGTTGTACTATTTTAAATGGTTAAAATATCCCAACATGTTTTGCTTTAGCATTTGACTATTTGGAAAAATTGTTGAAATTTCAAGTCTATACCTAGATAAAAGACTGGTTGTCAGGAAACCTACACCTGAACACGCAAGGTCAAGAGAACATGGGCTGACATTATGATAACATGTAAGGAACCAGACACTCACAGGTGAGAGCAGAGAACAATAACAAGTCAGATGTTATGTAAACAACTCAGCAAGGCGTCAGATTATTGTGCAACCCAAGGTAGCCGAATAGTGTCAGAGTTTGTTCCTCACAAAAGTCAGTGTTCTCAGTAATGTTGAAAGTCCATTTACTGCAAGAGTGATCCCGAAAGACAGAAAGACTAACCAGCTTGAATGGAACTTTGTGGAGGAAACAGATTGTGTTAATTGCTCAGTATTCATTATAATACCATAGGACAATTGTATAAAAACAATATTGAGACCTGAATCATGCAGCAATTATTGTTGCTGGACAACAACTCCCTTTTGTGACTATAACCTTGGGAAACCAAAATGTTCAACTAAAACAAAATACTACAAATACTGATGAGGCAGTGTTGACCATCATTATGGCAGCCATGACAGAGGCCGTGCACAGCAGCGGTATTGAAACAATTAAAGATGATGGTATGCTCATATCTAATCCTTCTTCACATATTACACTTACCCCTCACCCCATGATCTCTTCGGATTTAGAAACTGCACATAATCTAAGAATGTACTTGTTGCTTCACCCACCCACACCCCATCTTGTAAATGCAATCTCATCTTTGTGCCTTTCTGCTTTCAGATACCCAATAATGCAATATGCGAGCCATTGGTACAGGAGCAAGAAACTGAAGATAGAGAAGTGACTGATGAAGAAGAAATACTGTCACTCGCTCTCACACTTACAGCCACCAGCTCAAATATTGACATTGTATGTACTTTAGAAGATGTAGGTGGATGGTTTGATTGGTAAAGTAGTAAATGCTTGTTTTCTGAGGTCTTTTATTTTAGCATGTGGTGAGGCATCAGGCACAAGTGGCCTGCAGCCAGGGCAAGAGAGAAACAGAGTGCAGATGCCCGGTCCCTGTAGGAAAAGGTCTCACACAAGCTCATCAGTAGCGGACTCAGATAAAGCCTTCATTATGTCAACCTACAGGGAAATGATGTTGGGTATGCACTATGAAATGCTGCAGAATTAGTAGGTTTGCCAGAAAGCCTGCAGTCATTATTAAGTAGCATGGAGGAGTCCAGCACCAAATTAATACAAGGCTTTGCTCAGCCCTTGGAGTCCATCATTTCCAGAGTGGGAGCGGTGACTGACTCCCTTAGCACATTGGCAGACCCAACCACGTTCTGGAGTCTGATGACCTATGTTTCAGCTTTCATTTCAGCACAAGCAAAACCACCAACACCTAGCTGCTGCAGTGGAAGGTCAGACTGCTGCCATCATGGTTATGGACACTGGTGTGTAGAGCGGCATACAGTTCAGCAATTTATCTTCTAACACATTGCTGGGATTCTTGAGACATTGCTAGGTAGAATTGGCAGTGGCATTGTGGAGCATGAACCTTCTGTCCTCTCTCAGGATGATAATAATCATACCTCCACTACTGCCCTTGTTATTTCCTGTCAGCCAGTCAACCTAGACTGCTGCTGCCCATGGTGGTGCATTGAAAATCTGGTCCTTCTAGGGCCTGAGGTCATCCTGTCAGGCCATCTGTTGTCTCCCTTACTGAATGTCAGCTGTTTTTCACCAGTCATGCTGCAGCCACTGAGGTATCACTGCAAGGAGCACTAGGACAGGCAAGGACAACCACCTGCAAGACAGGCACAAAGGGAATGCACAAGGGTCATTTGTACAATATCATATGGAATATTAGATGTTTTGATTGGTAAAGCTGGCTCAGGCTGTTTGGTTTGTGGAGACTTTTATTTTATCACTGTGGTCAACAGGAGGAGGTGACGGTCCGTAATCAAGGGAAGGTATGATGTTAGACTGTAGCAGAATGGGGAATTGGGTTTCATTCACTGGAACTGCAGTTGGATGAGCCAAGCATGGACATTTACTGCAGTCCAGGGAGCAAAAGCATTGTCTAAGCACCCCAGTGGTCTGCTTGATGACATTTCATGTGGAAACAAGGCTGTCTTTAGAAGGTGTGTGTGTGTGGTGTGTGCGTCTTGCACAGGAGTCATGAGCCATGTGGTCAAAGGATATCCCTTTTTGTCCAGTGGCCATTCTTCAGTTCCTCTTGATGGTTTAATTGCTGAAGAATAGCAAGCAGTCTGAGAATAAAGGCATCATGACTGCTGCTACGATCCTGGACATTGAGCTGCATGAGGCACTGACTATGGTTGCATGCCAGCTGGACATTGAGGGCATGGAACCCTTTTGTGGTTATGGTATATCTCTGAATGACACCCATACCAGCTATCCTGTGAAACTACATGCTTGCTGTTAGGAAGATATAATAATTCTCATAATGATATTAGAATTTATTGTAAAATTGTGATGTGTGTTTGCATGTCTTGGTTTAAATTTGCTGGTCTGAAGGCTTTGATGTTTTAGAAGGGAAGCTAGGATTGAAATGTTAAGTAGGATAAACATAGATGTAAAGGGAACATTTACATTTTAAATAAACCAGACTAGATTGTTTTCAAAAGAAGGTGTGAAATGTGTCACCTAGCCAGGTGAAGTTTAGAAACAGTATGTTTATTTTTCCCAAGGATTACTGGTAAAGTCCAAAGACATAGTGAAACAATGGGAATTTGCATTCAAAGGGGAAAATGTGTAAAGGAGTGAAGGCTGTGTGTAAGCGTAGGCATTTTAAGAACTAACCAGCATGAAAAGCCTTCAGCATCTATGCCTTAAGCTGCTGTTTTCAAAGAACTGAAGTTAAGAAAACTGACTTTGCATTCGACTGGTTCAGGGTATCATGTTTCTTTGCCTGGGTCTTTTAAAAATATTTATCTTACTGTTGCCTTAACGCAAGTGTAACTGAGAGGCAGATTAAGTAGGGAATTTAGAAGTTATCATAGTAGTAATTTGTAGAACAAAAACAGAATTACCTGGAAAAACTCAGCAGGTCTTGAGCATCGACGGAGAAGAAAAGAGTTGACGTTTTGAGTTCTCATGACCCTTCAACAGAACTGAGTAATATTAGGAGAGGGGTGAAATATAAGCTGGTTTAAGGTGGGGGGTGGGGGGAGAGAAGTGGGGGGGGGGGGTGTGGTTGTAGGGACCAGCAAGCAGTGATAGGAGCAGATAATCAAAAGATGTCACAGACAAAAGAACAAAGAGGTGTTGAAGGTGGTGATATTATCTAAACGAATGTGCTAATTAAGAATGGATGGCAGGATGCACAAGGTACAGCTCTAGTGGGGGTTGGGTGGAAAGACTGGCAGGGCATAAAAGATTTAAAAATAATGGAAATGGGTGGGAAAAGAAAAATCCAAATGAATTATTGGAATAAACAAAAGGAAGGGGGAAGAAACGGAAAGGGGGTGGGGATGGAGGAGGAGTTCAATATCTAAAGTTGTTGAATTCCATATTCAGTCCGGAAGGCTGTAAAGTGCCTAGTCGGAAGATGAGGTGCTGTTCCTCCAGTTTGTGTTGGGCTTCACTGGAAAATGCAACAAGCCAAGGACAGACATGTGGGCAAGAGAGCAGGGTGGAGTCTTAAAATGGCAAGCGACAGGGAGGTTTGGGTCATTCTTGCGGACAAACCGCAGCTGTTCTGCAAAGCGGTCGCCCAGTTTACATTTGGTCTCTCCAATGTAGAGGAGACCGCATTGGGAGCAACGGATGCAGTAGACTAAGTTGCAGGAAATACAAGTGAAATGCTGCTTCACTTGAAAGGAGTGTTTGGGCCCTTGGACGGTGAGGAGAGAGGAAGTGAAGGGGCAGGTGTTGCATCTTTTGCGTGGGCATGGGGAGGTGCCATAGGTAGGGGTTGAGGAGTAGGGGGAGACGAAGCAATGCACCAGGGTGTCCTGGAGGGAGCGATCCTTATGGAATGCCGGCAGGGAGGGGTGAAGGGAAGATGTGTTTGGTGGTGGCATCATGATGGAGTTGGCGGAAATGGCGGAGGATGATCCTTTGAATGCGGAGGCTGGTGGGGTGATAAGTGAGGACAAGGGGGACCCTATCATGTTTTTGGGAGGGAGGAGAAGGCGTGAGGGCGGATGCGCGGGATATGGGCCAGACACGGTTGAGGGCCCTGTCAACGACCATGGGTGGAAAACCTCAGTTAAGAAAGAAGGAGGACATGTCAGAGAAACTGTTTTTGAAGGTAGTATCATCAGAACAGATGCGACGGAGGCGAAGGAACTGAGAGAATGGGATGGAGTCCTCACAGGAAGCGGGGTGTGAGAAGCTGTAGTCGAGGTAGCTGTGGGAGTCGGTAGGCTTGTAATGGATATTGGTGGACAGTCTATCACCAGAAATTGAGACAGAAATGTCAAGGAAGGGAAGGGAAGTGTCAGAGATGGTTGATGTGAAAATGATGGAGGGGTGGAGATTGGAAGCAAAATTAATAAATTTTTTCAAGTCCCGATGAGAGCATGAAGCAGCACCGAAGTAATCATTGATGTACCGGAGAAAGAGTTGTGGAAGGGGGCCGGAGTAGGACTGGAACAAGGAATGTTCCACATACCCCATAAAGAGACAGGCATAGCTGGGGCCCATGCAGGTACCCATAGCTACACCTTTTATTTGGAGGAAGTGAGAGGAGTTAAAGGAGAAATTGTTCATTGTGAGAACAAGTTCAGCCAGACGAAGGATAGTAGTGGAGGATGGGGATTGTTCAGGCCTCTGTTCGAGGAAGAAGCTAAGGGCCATCAGACCATCCTGGTGGGGGATGGAGGTGTAGAGGGATTGGATGTCCACGGTGAAGAGGAAGCGGTTGTGGTCAGGGAACTGGAAATTGTTGATGTGACGTAAGGTGTCAGAGGAATCACGGATGTAGGTGGGAAGGGACAAGACAAGGGGAGAGAGAAGGGAGTCAAGATAAGGAGAAATGAGTTCCGTGAGGCAGGAACAGGCTGACACGATCGGTCTAACAGGAGAGTTCTGTTTGTGGATTTTGGGTAGGAGGTAGAAGCGGGCCGTCCGACTTTGGAAGCTGTGGGAGGAAGATCTCCAGAGAAGATGAGGTCAATGACAGTCCTGGAAACAATGGCTTGATGTTCAGTGGTGGGGTCATGGTCCAGTGAGAGGTAGGAGGAAGTGTCTGCGAGTTGACGCTCAGCCTCCGCGAGGTAGAGGTCAGTGCGCCAGACAACAACAGCACCACCCTTGTCAGCAGGTTTGATGACAATGTTGGGGTTGGACCTGAGAGAATAGAGTGCAGTAAGTTCAGAGAGAGGCAGATTAGAATGGGTGAGAGGAGCAGAGAAATTGAGATGACTAATGTCACGCCGACAGTTCTCAATGAAAAGATCAAGAGAAGGTAAGAATCCAGAGGGAGGGGTCCAGGTGGAGGGAGGATATTGGATGTACGTAAAAGGATCCGTTGAACGGGGAGAGGACTCCTGCCCAAAGAAGTGAGCACGGAGACGAAGATGGCGGAAGATGAGTTCAGTATCATGCTGAGCCCGAAATTCATTGAGATGAGGGCGTAAGGGTATGAAACTAAGTCCTTTGCTGAGCACTGAACGTTCAGCATCGGAGAGGGGAAGGTCAGGGGGTATAGTGAATATACGGCCGGGGCTGGGATTGGAAGATGGGGTGGGGACGGAGGGACAGGCAGGGGTGGAGGGTCCTAGATGGGTGTTGGTGTCGATGAGTTGTTGGAACTTGCGTTCCTAAGCATTTGAGAGAAAGAGAAAATGGTTCTTCTTGAGGCGTCGGATGAGACAAAGAATAAAATGAAACTGGGGGCACGCGCGGCTTTGATAAAAGGTACGGCGGTGCTGTTGAAGGGAGAGGTCGAGTGTGTTCATATGGCGGCGCATGGCACTGAATGTGGATCTCAGAATGTGACGGGAACAGCAGTCCGAGAAACGTTTTATGTCCCGGAGATACCTATAATCCTGGGTGGGTTCAAAACAAGAGGGATGGAATTTCAGTTGAAATCCACGTGGGGTAAGTCAGAGACGGAGACGGTCACTGAGAAAGGAGATATGGCTGTGAAAGAGGGTTTTAGTAAACACCTTGTCAAACACCAGGAGAGAAATGGAAAGCAATGAAGGTGAACAAGGCAAAAGAGAGATATGGAAATCTTGTTGCAGAGAGGAACAAAACTTCTTCAAGGTAGGAATTTCTTGAAGAGGAGTGTCAGTCAATTAAACACAGATAAAAATAAAAAACTGCAGATGCTGGAAATCCAAAACAAAAACAGAATTACCTGGAAAAACTCAGCAGGTCTGGCAGCATCAGCGGAGAAGAAAAGAGTTGACGTTTCGAGTCCTCATGACCCTTCAACAGAACTGTGTGAATATAAGGAGAGGGGTGAAGTATAAGCTGGTTTAAGGTTGTGGGGGGTCGGTGGGGGGAGAGAAGTCATTGCATGGGCATGGGGCGGTGCCATCGGTAGGGGTTGAGGAGGAGTGGACCAGGGTTTCCCGGAGGGAATGATCCCTATGGAATGCCACCAGGTGGGGGGTGAAGAGAAGATGTGTTTGGTTGGTGGTGGCATCATGCTGGAGTTGGCAGAAATGGCGGAGGGTGATCCTTTGAATGCGGAGGCTGGTGGGGTGATAAGTGAGGACAAGCAGGGACAAGGGACAAGTAATTTGTCGATCTATGTATGCATTTAAAATCATTTCTTCTATTAATAAATATTTAATCTATTTTTGTAAAAACTATAAGACTTGGTGATCTTATTACTATCGAATACAAGGCACTCATCTAGAAATTTATACAAACTGCAAAACAAGTTGTGGCAGTTGTTTCAAGTTTCCCTTTGTGATTTGAACAACTCAGCATTTACCATCAGCTGTGCCATAACACTCGCTCTGCTTCTCGCTGGAAAGAGAGAATGCAATATATTCCCCTATCTTCGCATTCACTGATCTCCCCAATATAACAGTGGACAGTGAACCACAAGATGTTAGAGATGCTGCTTGTCCCAACCTGTAAGGAATCTGACAAGGAAGTTTATGACCATAGCCACCTTTACACAGGCCACTGGCAATGCAGTCCTCACCCTTCACTAAACTGCAGTTCTGGCTCCGCAGTAGTGCCCCTATTTAGTGAAGTGGAGTCAACAAACATACTGCCCTGGCTTAGATTTAGATAGGAGAATTGTTCCCTGAAGGGCCTGGGTGAATACATCTCCCTGCTGAAATATCTTCTCCCCCTCTTCTCTCTTTGATCAGCTTGTCCTCCTGTGTGTCACCTCTGCTTATTCTCCCTGTCATGCTGCAGGTCAAGAGGGATAGAAACTACAACATTCATTGTTGGAAACAGGGGTTATTAACAGAACCCTTGAACTGAGAACCAAGGTCTTCACCAAACTACTCCTTGTAGACTTCACCCACTTTACATAGCTGTACAAACCAGCAAACATTTCCACTGATGTAGCAGTAACCAACTGAAATGAATCAGCAACTAACCTGAAAGTAGATGATGATTCCTTTAAATAGAGCAGCTGAGGGTTCCTTCCTGCTGTTGAACACAATGTTCAGTCACCGGAGTTTAAGAGAGGGTGTTAAATGAGAGTTGAGATTGAGAATGACACTGCGTTAAATCAGAGTACAACACAGATTGACATCACAATCAGCTGTTCTGGTGAAAGCCCTGTTATTGTGAGTTTGGGTGTGGGCATGTGTTGAAAATAGCATTCTCAACTGGTATCACTGGATCCCAGTGCCTCCAGAACGCAACATGATTGTTAAAGGGAGGAGAGAGCAAGAAACCTGCATGCTTCCCACTAAATGGTCAGTGAGTTTGTTGTTGAGCTCATTAGAAGCCTTTTGAGCAGCAGTTTTTCATTTTCAATCAGGAGGCATGAGGAACACACAGTGCCTAGGACACGTCAGGGTGCAGCTGTCAGGAGCTCAGCACAAAGCCATGAGTGCTAATTGGTATGCACTGATCAACATAGTTAAGGAACGGGGATTTACATCCAGCTGCACAACTGATAGCACAGGGATGCCATTGGTGTTGCTGAGAGGCCTACATTTGTGATCATTGGGTGGTTGGACTCCTCAGAGGGACGTGAAACTTTTTCTATCACTTGGGCAGCAGTGGGAGCAGAGGAAGCCCTCGTGAACCATCGACCGGTAGCTGAGGAGTTGAAATGTGAGCATGTTACTCTGACATTGGACTTCAGCAGCTCATCCTCCCTTTCACAGGGAGGCCGGAGAAGCACAAAGAAGAGCTGCGAAGGGGAGAAGGTACTTTCCAAGACATCGGGCTTACTGCCCAAGAGTCAGCTTCCTGCAAATGACAAAGTGCCAGTGCCATATGAGACTGCCCCAATTCAGCCAGTTGTTCTCAGAGATTTGAGCAATGGTCCACAATGATCTGATGCCTCACAACCCCCATGGCAGCCATCAAGGTTATGATTCCCCTGAACTTTTAAGTGTCTGGATTGTTCCACAGATCAGCTGCAGACATGAGTTGCATCTTGCAGCTGGAAGCTCATCTCGCCTTCAGACAGTTCACGGGTACCATATTTCGAAGGGTGAGGGGGAATACATCCATTTTGAGACAGGTGGGCCGTCGAAGGCACAAAGAACATTGGGGTTCACTGCCATTGATGCTTTGCCTCAGGTCCAGGGGGTCATCGATTGTACTCATCAAGTAGCCATCAAGTAACCAATGGACCAGCCAGCTAGATTCCTGAGCAGAAAAGATTTCTACTCATTGAATGTCCAGCTGGTCTGTGAGCACAGATCTTGCAGGCCTGTGCTCTGTTCCAGGGCAGCTGCCATGATTCCTTCATCCTGCAAGAGCTGTAAGTGCCATAAATCCTCCTTGGGTGACTGCTGAGAAATAAATTTTAACCTCTGAGGAGATGGCTGCTGACGCCAGGCACAGATGCAGAGAGGTATTACATGCAAAGCCATCTATTAACACATATGTACATTGAACAGACCATCTTGAAGATGCATAACCGTTTGAGTTGTGCCGTTCAGTAGGAGGAAGCCAGAATGTCCCGTATTGTGGTCATTTGCTACATACTACACCACATGACTCCAAATGTGCAAGGATACAGCGAAAAGGCATTAGGTCATAATGCTCATTTGGAGAGCCGATGTAGGCACGATGGGCTGAATGGCCTCCTTCTGTGCTGTTAAAATTCTGTGATTCTGCGATGACTATACAGAGGCCTGGAGCTGGTTGAAGAGGGGGACCTGCACCACTCTTTCTCAGAGCAGGATGGGGAGGAGGAAAAGGAGGATGAAAATGTCATTTCAGAGAAGCCCAGAGACCAGGCGTTGGAGGAAGACAGCTGAGGCCATCCCAGGTTACATGTAAAATGCAACTAACAGCATGGCACCTTGTATTCCTGCCCACTTCTAAGGTGTACTCCCCTTGTAGCTGAAGATGAGGCGAAGGAAGCCTACTCCTTTGCCCATGGCAGCTCTTGTCTTCACCATGGAGGTGCCCATGGGGGATTCTCCACATGGCTGCTGCACCTGTACATTGCAAGGGCAGCCTCTGTAACAGGACCTTGTGGTAGGAATGGTTCCTGGGTCTGAAGGGCTGAGGAGGTAAGGGATGAGGCGGGTGCCTTTGAGTGATGGTCCTCTCATCAGCCTCTTTGACTACCTCAGCCCTTTCTGGTGCCCTTGCCTACTGGATGAAGTCATTGGCTGGGACATGCCTTGCATCCACTGCTTGCATCTATGAGCCACCAGATACACTGAATGGCTAATAGTACAGGGAGTCACTCTTTTTCAGTGTATATCAGCATGCTGCTCCTGTACCCACTCAGAGTGGTGACTCTCCAAGATATGGCTCTCCAGAGCTTGGCCACTCTCTCAATGGCAGCGCGCATGTGCTCAAAGCCCTCAGGCACAACAGGGCACAAGAATTGTATGGATTCCTCCAATATCTGCCCTTGGCTCCGGAATATCCAACAATCGGGAACTTATCTGCCTCCTATTTTCCATAAAGACCCTCCTTGTTTGTGACACCCAAGGCTGAGTACCTTAGCCCAGCGGAGCATGGCTCTATCTGTCCTCCATCTTCCACTTTCCTGCTCCTGCTCTTGCTCACTGGTGTTGTGATGCTTACCCAGTGCTCCCTGCTTTAATGTACATTGTGGCCCCACCGAGGTGAGTGTCTCTGTGCTGATGGAAGGTGGAGAGAATTGGTGTGACAAGGCTGGTTCTGGGACTTGCTGAGGAAACTGCAATGATTGGGTTGGTACATTCTGCTCCCCCTCTGCGATTCTGAGGGAAGTGGTGATGAGAACTCGGGCTACTCGAGAAGTGCCTCAACAAAACTAATCCCATAGATGACAGCGTCAAAAAGCCACTCCTTGCATTGGGCAGGAGCATCCTCCAAGGTCTCCACTTGTAAATTGAACAATAGAATGATCCTGCTCTTTGTGGGCTCCAGTCTCACCATTGCCCATTGCTTCATATGATTGGCATCCTCACAATTTCAAGCGGCACCTTCTCCATCAGGTCAGAATGTGGAGGTGCAGCACACCATCATCCATCCGAGAGATTTCTCTGTTGTTGTGGGAGCTCCTCTCCTATAGGATGAGGAGAAAATGAGTTTCAAGTAGGCTGCCCTCTTTTGCCAATTCCAGAATGACATTGAGAGTCCACCATGAGATGCTGCGCTCCTCAGTGATAACCCCTGTTCAATTGCTGATTGCTGATGCCTCAGTGGTGCAACTGGCCATTTGATTTGACAAAGTGAAGGAGGACTGAGGGCAATCTGCCTACTCAGGTCATGTGCCTGCTGCTTCATACAAAGTTACAGACCTGTCACCATGGTGTTGCTTGCCACTCCCCTTTCCAGACCTTATTAGGTCAATGAATCATTTCCTGCGCTGGATCCAAGTCCTTCTGGTCAATCCCCAGCTGCTGACCCCCATTGTCACTGTCATCCAGGCCCGTGTTTTTGGTTGCATTTCTTCTGCCAGCAGCTGGGAACAACATAGGTTTCCTGTATGTCATTGCTTTTGTTAAAGCCTTAAGGGAGGCATCTGAGAGCCTTGGTGCTGCCCGTGGATGCCTGCCCATGCCAGTGCTGGCCTTTTTAGGTCCCTGCTGCTTCATCACACCAGGAAATGGCAAGTGCAGTGATGGCTGCCATTCATCTTTTCAAAGGCCCTTGGAAACTATGTCCCGTCTCCAGGCTGCTCTCGATGCTGCCAATTGAGCACGAAACATGGCCCCAAGCCAATTAGGTCCTTTGCGTATGAAATTTGCATTGCGTCATTAATGCCGATGCGATGCAGGATTGGCACCCAGAAATAATCTGGGCATCAGGTTCCCGTGTTGAAACTCCAACCTGTTAGCTTTATATCTCTCTCAACAGATGCTGCCTGACCTGCTGAGTACTTCCAGTATTTTCTGTTTTTATACCATTATCTGCCAACTGTGGATAGTTTTGGCTCAAGCTAAAAGATCTTCCCAAAATGTTCTCATGGGTAGCCTGCACTAATATTTTGCATGCAAGGTGCAGACACGATTTTGGATCTGAAACAGCAACCATAATGCAGAGAATGCAGGCTCTGTGCAACTATATGTTGTGGCCAGTATGTAAGAAAGCAGCTGTATCAGCATTATAAAAGGACATACGAACAGATTCTATTGTTCTAATTTAAAATTGATTCAGAGTGAACACATTCTGGGCTGAGATTCAGGGATGTTGCCCAAATCAGGGAACTTACTCAGGTAGATCCTTGCCTTCGAAGTTTTCTTTGCTGTTTATACAAAAACATAAATGTTCACAAATGCATTTCATATCGGAAATATGTGTTTTTCAAAACTTATTTATAAATAACATAATCTTCAATATTAACTATCGTTCAGAAACATTCAGATAACAACTGTCATTTGCTTTTGATTCTGCCAATATTGTTTCCTGAAAGCCTGCTGCAATAGTTTCACTAAAAAGCTTTTGGAATATAATAACATAGCTCATCACTTTATGATTTACAATAATCAATAATTTCCTCTCAGAACAAGTACCTAAAGTGCTTGCAATGCATGCTACAAATACCTTCCTAATCACATGTAACTAACCATCTCATGTTATAGTAAATGTATCTATCCTGCTCTCCCAACGGGGACCCACATTTGGAGGGACAATCTTTGGTAGAGGTACAACAATTCCAAAATAGACTTTGTTCAAAGCTCATTATTTAACAGCAGACCTAAGGAAGCTTGAAATTAAAAACATGCATTAACATCGCCTCTTCCATAAATCCACGGACAAGTTGGGCTGGATTTTTGCTATCAGGGTGGGTAGCTCGAATGAGAAAATTTATCAATTCAACAGACCCGCCTCAGTAATTAGTGTCCCATTAGTCCTAATTTTTGCACTACTAAGGCGGGAGCGGGATAGAATCGGGCCCGTCGCCAAGTGCCAAGGGGGTCTAGTAAAAAGGCCTTTCTCCATCCCATCCTGGTTCTTTGTCTAAGTTGCTCCCTTACATTTTATGCCTATTAGGCCTCACCCCTCACACCCCATCATCCCACCCACTCCCCATGCCCCCTCCATGCCCCTCATGCCTCCATGCTAACTCCTGCCCCCACCCACCCACAACGGCTCCTTATACTCTTCATACCAGCTCTTGGCACTTCCATACCCATTCACTCAATAAGCACCGTGTACAGAACCAATTAACCTTATGGTAACAAAGACATGTATGGAACTGCTTAACAAAACCCAAACATAATTTTCTTAAAAGAGAGCTGTTTCGTTCAGGAATTGTTCCTTGGATCAGGCAAACTAGCAATGCCACTTCATTATTTAAGCAGGGTGAGAGAGAAACCAAAAAAAAATCAATTAGTCTAATATCTGTTGTGGGGAAGCCATTGGATTCTATGACTAAGGACAGAGTGACTGAGTAGGGAGGGGAATGAGACCACATTACAGGGAGAAATAGCATAGATCATTAAGGGTAAGTCATGCCCAATGAACAAATTGGAGTTCTTTTAAGGAAGTAACTATAGTAGTAGACAGGCAGATGTCTATGCATGTAGTTTATATGGACTTTCAGAAGGCATTCAATATGGTTCCACATAATAGATTTAGCTGAAATTAAACCACATGAAATTAACCTATTTTAAGAGATTGTTTAGCCAATAGAAGACAGTCTGTAGAAATAATTGAAAGTAAGTGACTGGTGACATCCCACAAGGATCTGTACTAGGTCTCAACTATTCACTACTAAATCTTACGATCAGCATTGGGACTGTTATGTCTGACACTGGTCAGTGAGAAAACTAGCCACTTACCTGGTTATATTTAAAAAGGTCTGACTTTTGATACATGATGCAGAAGAACTCCCTCAGTGCAGGAATCTACGTAGAGATCCGTGAGGAGGATCAGTGCAGAAGATGTGCCCCCTTTCATGGCAATGAGTATGAGTTAGTGAATGAGTGAGTAGGCGGGTGAGTGGGTTGTCAGACCAAGGGGTAGTCGGGTTGCCGGGGCTTTGGGTCGGGGAGTATGAGCCTAGTTGGGTTAGTCAGCTCAGGCCAGGGGATCGTTTGCATAGTTCCCCAGATGTAAGGCCGGGTTTTACTCTGTCTAATGTTTCCTGGATAACTCAAGTCCTTTGGATCTTTCCAAAGTCTCCAAGTCACAGACATTCACGCAGGGTCCCGGAGAGCAGGGGAATTTCCCATCGGAAATTAAACCTTCTGGGCAAATCCCATGTGTCCTGATGCTCACATTCAGTCATACATCTGTCCTCCGACAGTCCGGAGACCGGATGATTTTGGATGATCACCTCAAGACTCAATACAGTAAACAACTTCTCCAAACAGATAATCCAGCTCTAAATACTTCTGGGAGTGAGAGAGAAAGTTCACTGTTTATTACTTTTACCCAACATTTTATCCTTCCTGCCCTGATAGCACTGATACATGTTGAAATGTTGTTCTGCGCCCATGTGTTGGCCTATAATTGACACGTGTAACATGGTGCAAAAAAAAGATTCAGTATTCATCTAAAGACTTCACATATTGATTTTTCTCCATCCCTGTTTATTGCTACTTTATAACAAGACCCAGTATACTGGTTTAAATTGGTGAAATTGAGTAGTGAGTATATAAGAGAAGTGAAAAAACTGCATTAAGACTCCCCACACATGGATCAATTTTCATTATGGTTTGTGTTTTGTTTCAGGTATGCAAATTGCCCATCTCATTCATGGCGTGCATGAAAAGTTACATCTGTGCCTAAGCTATAGAAGCAAAAGGATTTTGGATTCATTTGAAAACTGAGACTCCTGAGCTAAACGACGCATTTCTAATCAGGCTCCTCTGAGATGGATCTTTTAAATACAATTCTAATGGTATAATTTGGTAGACTGAGTCTCCGCTTGAACTTCTTTGACTCCTTCCCATACAATGTCAATTTGTTCTCTTGCCCAATGATTTTTCATGAGACTGCAAGTTAATTACAATTTTGTCATTAGTCCTTTCAGTTTTACCTTTACATGCATCGGCAAAGATTCTTTCGCAATTCCATCTCAATTTTTTTTTTAAATTACCATTAACGAAGTAGATAGAGGCTGTAGGTAAGGAAAAAAAATTATTAAAAGGGGGAGCTTGGAGAACATGCACTATTCTATTTGTTACCTCTTGATTCTTGGAGCTTCCCTGTGATGTAAATAGATAGTTTCATGAACAGGAGAGACCCCATTGAGCTGTGGTTATTTTTTCAGGATTTACCTGTAAGTTAAGTATCAGAAAAATAGGAACTAATTTAGAAAGTACATCATAAGAAATTCGTACATTTATACATTATAGTGACAAGCTGCATGTATTATGTGGTGAATGACATTAATTTGTGTTCCTGGACTGGCATCTATTTTTAGGATCTGGGATTATAATTTAATAAAATTTGGTTTTGTTTTATGTTCAACTTCGCTGTGTTTTTTTCCATTTAAATACTGCCTCCAGGCTTCTTTTCCACAAGGCTGTATTAATGTAATTGCTGCCTTACATATAGGGTAAGATTTCATATGTGAAAGGTAATTTTAATTGCTGACCAAAATGTTAATATGATTCTTAAAGGGTGACATGCTGTTGAACATCCAGCTATTTCACTTAATTAATCCTCACAGCAATAATTTTGTTTATTATTATTTTGCCAAATTAGAAACTAAATAGAACAGGTTGTTTTCTGTCTTTCTGTTTGTTTAATTGTATCACCATTGGCGCCCCACCTTCAGTTGCCTAGGCTCCAAGCTCTGGAATTCCCCCTGCCTCTTGATTTCTCTTTCCTCCTTTCAGAAACTCTTTAAAGTCTACCACTTTGATTAAATTCTCAGTCATCTGACTTAACATCTCCTTATATGGCCCTGTGTCATACTTTGTTTTATGAAGCTCCTGTGAAGTGCCTTAGGCCATTTCAGTATGTTAAAGATGCTATGTAAATATGTTATTTTTGTTGTCGTTCAGCTATTGAAGTATCTTCAAATTCTCAAGAGTGCAGTTATCATTATAAGGAGACTTTATAATGTGAATGCAGGTTAGAGAGTTCATTAAAATAACAAAGGAATAGCAATGCTTCTAATTCTAATTTCAACTACATTTGAATTAGTTTCAAATGAAGTCCTTTGTTGTCTATTATCAAGGTATGAGTAAAACTGCTACATGGTAGGTTCAAAGTTATGCCCTTTATTAATTACGTTTATGTTATTTGTTAATAAACTATTAATTGTAAAAAGAAGCATGTTAGCCCAATGAAGAATGAAGATATCAAAGGTAGACATATTAAAGATCTTTCATAGTCCCCTTGAGAACATCTCCGCCCTAACCAAGGGATACAAGTGGTATTCAGGCCTGGACCAGTGAAGAACTATATATTTTCTTTGATCTTTCTCAGCCACCTTAAATAGTGTACTGCTGGACTGATCCCACATTGTGGCATGTGATAGGGGCAGCCTCTCCTTTATTTTTCAGCTATCCAAACAGGTAGGCACCTAAAGGCATGAGGGGCATAGATAGGAAGGAACATTTCCCCTTGGTGGAGGGATCAATAACCAGGGGGCATAGATTTAAGGCAACGGGCAGGCGGTTTAGAGGGGATATGCGGGAGAATTTTTTCACCCAAGGGGCTGGTGGGAATTTGGAACTCACTGCCTGAAAGGATGGTAGAGGCAAAAACCCTCATAACATTTAAGATGTATTTAGAAGTTCACTTGCGATTGCCTTGCAAACAAGGCTATGGGCCTAGTGCTGGAAAATGGGATTAGAATAGTTAGGTACTTGTTTGACCGGCGCAGACTCGATGGGCCCAAAGGGCCTTTTTCTGTGCTATAGAACTCTATGACTCTATGACTATGACTAAAGGGGCATTTGCTAGGGTTATTTAAAAGAGCCAACTTTGTGTTACTCTGGGATGATCTGCATGGTCAGTGATAGATGCTGCCAATGAACTAATCTGGCATTAGCGCTGGAATTCAACCCCTTCTCCCTTGTAGTTTGTTCCATTTTCACACCCCAGTTGGCTCATAAATTCAGACCAAGACTGCAATGAGGGTTTCAAGCCTCCAGCAATACCGCTGTAAAGAAGCCATGGCGAAGTTCACAAGAACAGCCTGCAGCAATGCCCTCCAATTTTCCTTTCCTTGAAGATGTACCTTGCCTCTGCTTAGCATTACTCTTCAGCAAAATGGCAGTGATTGGAAACTCATCAAAATGGAGGAATTGAAGATAGAACAATAGTGGCTAACATATCAGGGCTAATGAGAAGCTTCTTTTTAAGGGAAACTTGTGAATTCTTGAAGTGAGGAGACAACCTGTCTTTTCTGCCCTCTGATTATGCCAGTCTCCTCCCCCTATGATAGTCTGAAATTCAAGCTGTTTTCACATGGTTACATGTTGGTGGATTGTTGATTGTCTCCTCATATGAATTCCACTATCAAAATTTATAATGAATATTTATAATTATGTAACTGTGAGTTTCTATTAATGTTTATGGAAATTAGTATAATTGGCAACTGGAAAAAAACTAATAAGTCTGTGCATTAGGCCATACTTGGACAAGTTAATAATCTAAGCTATATTGCTTTGTTCTAATTGCTATGTTTTTTTTTCTTTCATGGGATGTGAGCAATACTGGCTAGGCCAGCATTTATTGCTCATCCCTAATTGGCCTTGAGGTGGTGACGACTCACCTTCAACTGCTGCAGTCCATGTGATGTAGGTACACACACAGTGCTGTTAGGAATAGATTTCCAGAATTTGACACATCAACATTGAAGGAATGGCAATATAGTTCCAAGTCAGGATGGTGTGTGGTTTGGAGGTGAACTGGCAGATGGTGATGCTCCCATGATTCAGCTGCCCTTGTCCTTCTCAGTGGAAGAAGATTTGGAAGGTACTGTCAAAGGAGCCTTAGTGAGTTGCATCTTGTATATGGTACATACTGCTGCCACTGTGCATCGGTGGCAGAGAGGGTTATGTTTAAGGTGAAGGATGGGGTGCCAATCAAGCAGGCTGCTTTGTTCTGGATAGTTTAAACTTCTTGAGTGTTGTTGAAGCTGCACTCATCCAGGCAAGTGGAGAATATTCTCTCACACTCCTAACTTGTGCTTTGCAGATGTTGGACAGGCTTTGGGAGTCAGGAGGTGAGTTACTCTCCTCAGAATTTCCAGCCTCTGACCTGCTCTTATAGCCACAGTATTTACATAGCTAGTCCAGTTCAGTTTCTGGTCAATGATAACCCCCAGGATGTTAACAATGGCGGATTAAGCAATGGTATTGCCATTGAATATCATGGGGAGATGGTTCAATTTTTTTCTTTTTAGAGGTGCTCATTGCCTGGTACTTGTGTGGCAGGAATGTAACTTGCCATTTATCAGCCCAAGTCTGTATATTGTCCAGCTCTTGCTGTATATGGACACAGGGTAGAGTTGTCCTAGATTTTCAGTAAGTGCAGTAGAGGGCGGGAAAAATAATCTTTTACCTGCTGGCTGCAATGGCAGCTTTTCATACCGTATCATCCCAATTCTGCCTCATTAATCATGCATTTCCAGGAAATACACCATTTTGATGGTGAGCAGACTCCAATTCACCTGCCACGTCTTTACCTCAACATTTTCTCATGCCGGGCGCCATATTTAAAGTGCAGCCGCATGCTCACCTCTCAGTGCTTCAAGCCCAGGACTGCGTCAAAAAAGACATGGCTCCGAAAGGCAAAAAGACCCCACCAGTTTAGTGACGTGTCCCACGAGTGCCACCCTGGGGTCATTCACCCAGGTGATTCCAGGAGTGTCCACCCAATCCAAATCCCCTCTTCCTTTGACCTCAGCAGCTCCAGCTCCAAAGGCTGAAGGGGGTGCCACTGCCACACAGCAGGACCCCAAATGCAGACTGGGGCCCTCCAGGTCTCGGTTCTCTAGAGGACACCTGTCAAGGCCATCATTCAGAGGGAGTAGCAGTCACCTCAGCTGTGAATGTTGGGGCAGTACCAAGATGTAGCGGCAGGGTTAGGAAGGTTTTTTTTTATTCATTCACAAGTTGCGGGCTTCTCTGGCTGGGCCAGGGTTTATCACCCATCCCTAGTTGCCCTTGAGAAGGTGGTGATGAGCTGCCTTCTTGAACCACTGCAGTCCATATGGTGTAGGTACTGTTAGGAAGGGAGTTCCAGAATTTTGACTCAATGATAGTGAAGGAGCAGTGATATATTTCCAAGTCAGGATGGTGAGTGACTTGGAGGGGAACTTCCAGGCAGTGGTATTCCCATCCATCTGCAGCCCTTGATCTTCTAGATGAGAGTGATCTTGGGTTTGGAATGTACAGCCGAAGGAGGCTTGGTGAGTTGCTGAAGTGCATTTTGTAGATGGTACACACTGCTGCTAATGTGTGTCAGTGGCGGAGGGAATGAACGTTTGTGGATGTGGTGCCAATCAAGCGGGCTGCTGTGTGCTGGATGGTGTCAAGCTTCTTGAGTGTTGTGGGAGCCGCACCCATCCAGGCAAGTGGAGAGTATTCCATCACACACCTGACTTGTACCTTGTAGATGATGGATGGGCTTTGGGGAGTCAGGAGATGAGCTACTCATCACAGGATTCCCGGCCTCTGACCTGCTCATGTAGCCACAGTGTTTATGTGGATAGTCCAGTTCAGTTTCTGGTCAATAGTAACCCCCAGGGTTAATAGTGAGGGATTTAGTAATGGTAATGCCATTCAACATCAAGGGGCGATGGTTAGACTCTCTCTAGTTGGAGATGGTCATTGCCTGACACTTGTGTGGCACACATGTTACTTGCCACTTGTCAGCTCAAGCCTGGATATTGTCCAGGTCTTGCTGCATTTGGACATGGACTGCTTCAGTATCTGAGATGCTGTGAATGGTGCTGAACATTGTGCAATCATCTGCGAACATCCCCAGTCCTGACGTTATGATGGAATGAAGGTCATTGATGAAGCAGCTGAAGATGGTTGGGCACAGGGCACTGACCTCCAACAACTACATGAAGATGTAGTTGCACATTGTAGACGCGGGTGTTAATCACTTGTACATTATGTTCATTATCGTAAATAAACTCCCAAGACTATGTAACAAATACAAAAAGTGCTGGAAAAACTCAGCTTGTCTGACAGCACCGATGGAGAGAAAGACAGAATTAACGTTTTGAGTCCTTATGACTCTTCTTCAGAATGATTCTGAAGAAGAGTCATGCGGACTCGAAATAGTAACTCTGTCTTTCTCTCCACAGATGCTGTCAGACCTGCTGAGTTTTTCCAGCACTTTTTTTTTTGTTTCAGATTTCCAACATCTGCCTTTATCCCTGCCTATGGCTCCTTGTTCGAATAAGCAGTGTTCGTGTCACTCAGATGTGAAACCTTTCTGCACAAAAGGCAGGTGTCTCAGTCTAGGGTCTCTTCCCTGTGCTTTGTGCAGCCTTCAGACCAAAGAGAAAGTCTGGCCTCACACTCACTGGACACATTAGTGATGTCTGCACCTCGATGGTGCTTGTCATTGTTGCCCTGTCATGGGCAGGCGTCCCACAAATTCCGTTATTCTCTCTGTGTGCCTTCCACACCTTTGAGATGGGACTGACCTACCATCTTGTCAGCATCTGTGACTGTTGATGCTGTACTCCTGAAAGGGTCAGATGTTGAAGGCTGACAAAGGATTAGGTTTAAAGTTTAACGGCTGTGTCTCCATGATATGACCCTGATTGCAGAGTGTAAATGGGCTGTCCTCAGCCAGACAGGAGTCAGACATTCTCAGAGGCTATGTGAAGATCTATGTAGTGTCCGCACTGCATGTCATCGTCATCCAATTGGGATCGAGTGACTCTTAAGGCCTCCGCTGCATCTCCATGACAGGAGCCTTATCACAGAGGGTATGTGTGGTACCAGCAGCCAGACTGGAGTCAAACATTCACACATGTGATGTGAGGATCTATGGTGTCTCCTTACTGCATGTCGTCATCATCCTCCACAAACCTAGCAGCTATGAGGGCCTCCTGAGCATGCTTGCCTCATCTGGCCAGTGTGTCAGCCTCATCGCCATCATCCTTGCCTTCAATTACATCCTCAGTCTAATCCCCATCAACAACCTCCTCGTTGGAGGAAATGTCCGGCTCCTCCATCTCTCCCTCAGCCAATTCCTCACCCCATTGCAGCACCAGGTTGTAAAGGGCACAGCAGGTGATGACGATGCGTGACACCCTCTGTGAGCTACATTGTGGGGCTCCAACAAACAAGTACAGGCACCAGAACCTCATTTTCAGCATCCTGATGATCTGCTCCACCAAGGTGCAAGCTGCAGCATAAACCTCATTGTACCTTCGCTCTGCTGCAGTCTGAGGGTCTCATACATCCTCTGTGGGTAGCCTTTGTCCCCAATGAGCAAACCCTGCAGCCTCTGTGGACCCTGGAAGATGTAAGGGATCTGAGACTGACTGAGTCTTGGAGAGTGCTGGGAACTGTGCATAGACCTGCAGGATGAATTTGTAGTGGTCGCCCATCAGCTGAACACTCATCAAGTGGAAGCCCTTGTAGTTGACATAGGTGACCGCTTGGTGCCACAGAGATCTGAGCACCATCTGTATACAGCTGATGGCACCCTGCGCCTATAGGAAACACGAGATCTGGGCAAACCCCAGAGTCCTTGCTTCCTGGCTTTCCTGGTCCTGGGTGAAATGCAAAAAGTTGTGTGCCTTCCTGAAGATGGCATTTGTGACCTTATGGATGCATTTGTGCATGGAGGCTTGAGATATCACACTGAGGTCAGTTGTGGAGCATTGAAAGGAGCCACTGGCATAATGATTGAGCGCCATGGTCACTTTCATGGCCACAAGCAGTGGATGTCCTCCATGTCCACATGGTGCCAAATCCTGTAGCTCGTGGCAGTTGTGACCAACTGGTTTCCGTGACATTCACAGTCTTCAGCGATGCTGGTTCTTAGTCATCTGCAGGAATGAAAGGTGGTGTCTATAGACGCTGGGTCTAGCTAGGCATTGACCAGCGATGGCACTTCAGCGGTGTGTGCGGAAACCCCAGCTGCCTTTTCTTCCTGCATGCGGTTCTCCTCCCTCTGCCCACCCAGGCACCTCCTTCGCTCTCTTCTGCTTTGTCTCCACTCTTAGTAAGCCGTGAGGCATACAGCTAGGTAACCAGGCTCCATGATGAATTCCTCCTGCAGGATGAAAGAGAGAGATGTGTGGGTTAGCTTTGCTCTTCAGAGAAACTTTCTTGGGTTAAGCCTGAAGGCACATTAACGCATCCCGTGCCACCACTTAGATGGCCAGAGTTTAGAGCGCTGTACAGCTGCTGGAAACTGCAGCCAACTCCGGCCCAGTCCACCGGACCGATTGGCGGCAGCTTTGCCCATTGAACTGCATGTTGTGCTCTCAGCTCAGGTGCAGGCATTCTCCTAACCCGCATTGCAAAGCTGCACTGTTAGTTTGAACCATGGGGGAGTCTGGTCCAAACAAGGGGCGGTGAGCTCCCATGTCCACCTTTTTTCAAGGAGATTGTACAATGTGCCCAATCGTCCAATTGTTCTGCAGTCATTAAAACACTCGTTAGTTTGCAGTCTGCCCAAGGGGTGAAAAGCTCTGGAGAACTTTGTGGCATTTCCATCCCTCTGCGATGCTTGAATGGATAAGTTAGTGGCCCAACTCCAAGCATGACAATGTGGCTGTGTCTGAACTGTCTCAGCTGCGGAGGAATAGTCACTTTATAAAAACTTTCCCTAATGCCTGCCCACTTCCCTGCCCCCCACCCTGCACGTGCTTGTGCAGTACCATCAACCACAGGGCAGCCTTTCCCCCCCTGCCAAGTCACCTCAATTGCAGGGCAGACTTTGCCTTGTCACTTCACTGTCAGCCAGTTAAGAGACAGCAACTTACCTGTGCTCTCACCTGAATGTGTGGCGCCTCAACCATGAAGTGCAACAGGCAACTCTCGTGAAGGCTGTGCAATGTTACTGTGACTCACCTCCGAGTCCCCTTCAAAGTGCAGCTCACCAGGTGCACACCTCATATAGGCTGCGACGTGCTCGGATGATCCAGCATGGGGGGATGATTCTAGTGAGCTGGGCTTATATGCAGATATATTACAATAAAGTTTTCAACGCCCGATGGCAGGAAACGTAGCCCACCATTGATGAGCAAAGCTGATGGTTGAAAACTGATTTCACAACATCATGAAACCGAATTTTGGCCTTCCCGCCATACTGTCTGCTCACACCACCAAACACACCCGCCACCAACAGGCACGGAAAATTCCACCCACAGACTGCTTCTGGATCTGAGGCATCACAAATTATGCTGAATATTGCAGTACATTGTTTCATCTCATACACTTTTATAACTTTTTTGTCTCTCAGTACATCCCAAACCCTTTCCCATCAATTGAATTCATTATTAAATTCCTTCATACCATTCTGTAGGTAGAAATTCATGCAATTTTTTCCACAATTTCTTCATAGGGTGGATTATTAACAGGTCCTAAAAGAACCTATAATGTAACACAGCAGCAAGCTTTACACTGATTGTTGTCCATCTGGGCCAACTTTATGGGATTTCCCGTGATTATCCCTAATTGTATAGGCAGGCATGGTCTCAGACCAGAATATTCCTAAGGCTGGAAATTTTGCTGGGATGGATTTTGGTGGGAAGGTGAAGGGATTTACAGGCCTGCAACATTGCCTATAAAAGGGTTGTAAATTTTAGCATTTCAAAAGGCTGCTCAGACCAAAAATAGCACTGATCAAACCTAATGGCTCGCTCAAATGTGCAGGCATGAGAGTATTGTAAGAATTCCTTTTTCATATCACTTCTTGTTCTGTTAAAGCCTTTCAACTTCACCAATTACTGGTGGCTTTCCAGAGAATTAGCATATATTTGGCTCATTTAGCTTTCAGGTAAACATATTTCCATTACCTTCAGCATGTCCAATGGTCTATTTGGGAACTGATTGTGGGACAACTGTAAGGGCAGTAGAGTCCTGCATAAAATAGTTCTCTCCACCCTCCAGTATATGAAGGGAAAAAAGCAGTCTTTAAAAATTGGAACCCAATTAGCAGTCCGTGCTTTCATGAGCAATGTTTCAATTGGTTTGAGGACCTCTCTCACTGGGGCTCCACTGCAGACTGGAAGGGTCCAAGTCACATAATAAATTGCATTGCGAAGGAATTTTCCTGCCTGGCTGCAACTATCAAACTGCTCCCCACTCACCATCAGACCTTCTAGGATGTTTCACGCATTCTATCATGGCAGCATAAAAGGTTAGTGCTCAGATTTGGGCCGGAGCTTTGGGCCTGCATCCATTGGAGTTTTGAAGAATGAGAGGTGATTTTATTGAAACATATAAGATCCTGAAGGGACTTGACAATGCATGGTAAGAGGATGCTTCCCCTTGTTGATGAGACCAGAACTTGTTTAAAAATAAGGGGTCTCCCATTTAAGATGGAGGTGAGAAGAATTTTTTTCTCGGAGGGCCGTGTGTCTGTAGAACTCTCTTCCCAGAGACCAGTGGAGGCAGGGTAATTGAATATTTTTAAGGTCGAGTTAGATAGATTCTTAATTAATAAGCGAGGCATGGGCAGTAGGCAGGAAAGTGATGTTGATGCCATAATCAGATTGTCTTATTGAATGATAGAGCAGGCTTGAGGGGCCAATTGACCTACTCCTGCTCCTAATTTCTATGTTTGGGTGGATGTTCATATGTAGATAGCACCCTTCCTTTAAGTGCAGATACTGTGAAGTTTGAATCCGAGATTGGCTCCACCCAGCCACTTTCTACTCCTCTTTTGCCATTTTTACCAGTAGTGGCATTGCCATCACTGAATCCCCCGCCATCAAGACCCTGGGGTTCTCCATTGACCAGAAACTGAACTGGACTAGCCATATAAATACTGTGGCTACAAGAGCAGGCAAAAGCTAAGAATCCTGCGGCGAATAACTCACCTCCTGACTCCTCAAAGCCTGTCCACCATCTACAAGGCACAAGTCAGGAGTGTGATGGAATACACCCCATTTGCCTGGATGAGTGCAGCTCCAATAACACTCAAGAAGCTTGGCACCATCCAGGACAAAGCAGCCTGCTTTATTGTCACCCATTCCACAAACATTCAGTCCCTCCACCACCGATGCACAGTGGCAGCAGCGTGTACCATCTACAAGATGCACTGCAGAAACTCACCAAGGCTCCTTAGTCAGCACCTTTCAAACCCACAACTGCTTCTATCTAGAAGGACAAAGCCAGCAGATAGATGGCAACACCACCACCTGGAAGTTCCCCTCCAAGTCACTCACCATCCTGACTTGGAAATATATCATTGTTCCTTCACCGTCACTGGGTCAAAATCCTGGAACTCCCTCCCAAATAGCACTGTGAGTGTACCTACACCACATGGACTACAGCAGTGCAAAAAGTTAGCTTAACATCACCTTTTCAATGGCAATTAGGGATGGGCAATAAATGCTGGCCTAGCCAGAGACACCCATGTCCTGTATATGAATATAAAAAATAAGTTTCTGCTCACGGTGTATTGGGCATCATTTGGTTTCCCCACCTTAAGCTGACCATTTAAATCCCTGAGGATGTGTCTTCACTGCTGTTTACAATGGCTGGAGTAGGTGAGGCAGAATGCTGTGAAATATTGTGATAACGTTACCGTCCCCAGCCAGCATATTTGAAGGTGGGGGCACGTAAAATAAATTGGGTGGTCAGCCCACTGCTTTCTTGCCCATCCCCCAGCTGTCTCCCATATCTTGGAGGGGTCGGTGTGGGGGGGCGGGGGGGTGGTGGTCGCCAGGTAAGGCATCAGGAAGCCCTCTCACCCTCAGGCCTGTTGAGGCCCTTAAGATGTCAATTAAAGGCCACTTAAGGACCTCATCCTGCCTCCAGCACCATAATACATTAAGCGGGGGAAGTTGGAGGAAGGTGGCCAGCCTGCAACTTTAACAGCTCGGGCTAAAAAGCAGGAAGGAAGGTGGGGCAGTGGGGGGTACCTTCTTTGGGATATCCCCGTTGCCCATCAGGGGTACCTCTCCCCCAAGTCGGTTACTATCCCCCCCCACCACTCCCCCCAGTTTGTGCCTTTCCCTTTGGACTCCAAAACCCAAACCTCTCCCCTCCCTCTCACCCATCTCACTAGGGTTCCCGATTCCTCCCTGACCAAAATCCTCAGACTTTGAAGTCCGGTATCCACCTTCCATCTTCTCTGGGCTCTTAATGGTCCCAACGGTGGCCATTACTATCTGCTAGTGCAGATGAGACTGCTCAGTTGTCGGCCAATCAGATTGGCTGGCATCTCTTGAGGGCAGGACTTCTTTCCCCGAAGGGTAGAAATCCCACTCCCACCTTGTTAAGGCCGCCCTCAATGTACTTTCGCTGTGGGCAGCCTATTTTAAAGTCGGTGAGATGCTGACCAACTTTTCAGCCACTTTGAGTGGGGCATGGGGAATACACCTCCCTGTGAAATTCACCCCACTGAGTTCTTGATAGTCATTGAGAGTTATGGCCACTTCTTCTGGACTAACTATAGTAACGGAAGACGAACATTATTTGGAATATTGACTACATAACACGCCTTTACATATTGCTTACGTCACCGCTTACAAGATATAATACTGTGCTTGAGTACATGCCTATGGACAGAAAGTGAGGGAGAGAGGAGGAAAAGAGGGAATGAGTAAGAGAAGAAAATGAAGTGAGTGAAAGAACGAGGAGAGGAGAGAGAACATGCAAAAGGTAATTCCCAGCCTGAACTTGAGGGAGGCAATTTCATGCTCCATTACTATCTCTATCCACTGCATGTCAAATGAGGGTATAATCTGGCAGGTTGTAAAACTGATCCAAACCCTGAAGTTCCCCACTCAGCAGATTAGCTTAAAATTACCCCCATTGTGTTTTACTGGTTGCAGAAAATGTTTTGGATGAGGAATTGTTTTCTGCACACTGTACTTAACATTTATAATGGAGCTGCAGATTGGTATGCAGGTTATATTCATGCTCTGTAGAGCAGCAAAACAGCAATTAATAGCAAATCTTATCAGAGGAGCCCCCAGTCCTTAAAATCTATAAATATTAAGCTAGAGAATTCACATCAGCTTTTAGATTGTGATTTAGACCACACAAATTCATTTTTTTTAGCTATTTTAGCTATATCTATTTAAACTGTGAAAATAGATGTTTACAGCACGCATGTGTGTTCATGTGTGCATGTGTATCTGCATGTGTGCGGGTCTGTGTGAGTGCACATGGGCTTGTTGGTAAGGCCCCCCCTGTGTAGTCCAGTAAGAAGCTTTTAAAAGGTGGATCTTCTCCATGTTGATTACTAATGAGCCAGATGCTAGTTCATATCATGGTCAGGAGGCAACTTTAGGATATATGGCACAGAAGCAGGCCACTCAGCCCAACCAGTCCATACCATTATTTATGCTCCACTCAAGCCTTCTCCAATCGTTCCTCATCTAAATCTATTATTGTAACCATGTATTCCCTTCTCACTCATATGTTTTCCTTTCCCTTAAATGCATCTATACTATTCACTTCATCCAAGTTCCACATTCTTACCACTCATTGGGTAAAGAAGTTTCTTCTGAATTCCCTCATGGATTCCTTTGTGACTACCATATATTTATGGCCTCTAGTTATACTCTTACCCAAAAAGGGAAATATTCTCTCTTTATCCACTCTATCAAAACCTTTCATAATTTTCAATATCTCTATTATGTCACACCCCTCGGCCTTCTCTTTTCAAGAGAGTAGAGACACAGCCTGTCAATCCATTCCTCAAGTGTATAATCATCCATTTCTGGTATCATCCTTGTAAACTTTCTCTGCACCATCCCCAGTACCCCTATATCCTTTTAATAATATGGTGACCAGAAATGCATCAGTACTGGAAGTATGGCCTAACCAAGGATCAATACAGGTTTAACATAACTTCCAGGGTTAATGGTATTTCCTCATAGTTGGAGATGAATTTGGAGAAGGGTGAGGGGATGAGGGTGGTGGTGGTGGTGGAGATCAAGCTGTTGTGGTCCACATTGGAAACAATGATGACATAAATAGAACTAGGAATGATATTCTGCTCAGAAAGAGATTGAAGAGTTAGGGTCCAAATTAAAATATAGAACAACAAATATAAACATTTCTTGATTTTTACCTGAACCACGTGCCAATTGGCATAGGGTCAAGCAGTTTAGAAAACTGAACACGTGGCTCAAAGATTGGCATGAGAAGAAGGGGCACTGGTACCAGTGCTCAGGAAAGAAAGAGCTGTTCTATTGGGATGGGCTTCACTTTAAATGGGCTGGGGCAAGTTTCCTGACTAATTATATAACTAGGGCTATGGATAGGGCTTTAAAGTAATGGGGTGGTCGGGGGGTCACTTGGCTGAAGAATCTCTTAGAAGTGGAGAGAGGAAAATTATTATGGAGAATGAGGAAATAGCAGAGATATTGAACAAATATTTTGAGTCTGCTTTCACAGTAGAAGACATAAGTTGCATATTAGAAATAGAGGATACCTCAGCACAAAAAGTGTGATGAAATTAAGGTAATTAGTATCAGCATAGATTAAGTACTGGAGGAACTTAACAGACTAAGATCCCTAAACATCCCAGGACCTGGTTACCTAAAGCCTAGGGTTCTAAAAGAAATAACTGCAGAGGTGATAAATATACAGGCTATGATTTTCCAAAGTTCCCTAGATTCTTGCACAGTCCCAGCAGAAGTTAGCAAATGAAACGCCACTATTCGAGAAAGGAGGGAGAGAGAAAACAATGAAATACAGGTTAATTAGCCTGACATCAGTCATTGAGAAAATTCTGGAATCTGTTACTAAGAAAGGCTTAACAATGCACTTAGAAAAAGTATAGTATAAACAGACAGAGGTAACATGGCTTTATGAAAGGGAAATCATATTCAACAAATTTATTGGAGTTTTTTTTGAGGATGTAACTATGGGGTAGATGAAGGAGAACTAATAGATGTGGTGTACCTAGATTTCCAAAAGGCATTCAACAAGTTGCCACACAAAAAAATTGTTAAGCAAGATAAGGACTCACGAGTTGGGGGCTAATGCATTAGCATGGATAAAGGATTGGTTAATGAACAAGAAGTAAAAAGTCAGCATAAATGGGGCATTCTCAAGCTGGCAGGCTATGAATCGTGGAGTGCTGCAAGGATCAGTGCTGAGACCTCAGCTATTTACAATAGATATTAATGACTTATGTGAAGAGACTGGTGTATTTAAGTTTTCTGCCAATACAAAGTTAGGTGCAAATGTAAACTGTGAGAACAGAGAAGATGCAAGAAGATATAGACTGGTGAAGTGAATGGGCAGCAAGGTAGCAAATGGGGTGTCATGTGGGGAAGTGTGAGGTCATAAGGTCGTAAGAATAGGAAAGCAGAATTGTTTTTTAAAGTGTGAAACTGTCAATGTTGATGTTCAGATAGACTTGGGTTTGCTCATACAAGGAATGAAGAAACTTAGCAAGTGTGTATACCAAGTAATTAGGAACGCAAATGGCTGGTCTTGATTGCAAGGGGAGAGTTGGAGTACAGGAACAAAGAAAGTTTGCTACACTTGTACAGAGCTTTGGTGAGACCACTTTTTATGCAGTTTTGGCCTCTGCATTTAAGAAAATATATAGTTACATTGGAAGCAGTACAGTGACGGTTCACTAGATTGGGCCTTGGGATGAGAGGGTTGTCCTATGATGAGAGGCTGAGTAAATTGTGCCTATATTCTCGATATTTTAGAAGAATGAGGGGTGATTATATTGAAGCATACAAGATTCTACAGGATCTTGACAGAGTAGAAACTGAAAGATTGTTTCCGCTGGCTGGAGAATCTAAAATACAGAGGAACATTCTGAGGATAAGGGGCCCATCAATTAGGGCTGAGTTGAGGGGAAATTTCTTCATTGAAAGGGTGGCAAATCTTTGAAATTCTCTAACCAAGGGGGTTGTGGATGCTCCAGCATTGAAATATAGTTAATGTTGAGATAGACAGTTTTTTCTGATCTCTCAGGGAATCAAGGGATATGGAGAGTGAGCGAGAATATACAAACATAAGAATTAGGAGCGGGAGTAGGCCACTCAGCCCTTCCCGCCTTCTTCACCATTCAATAAGATCACAGTTGATTTGATTTCAACCTAAACTTCACATTCCTGCTTACCCCTGTAACCTTTCACCTCCTTGCTTATTAAGAATCAACTACCTCTGCCTTGCAAATATTCAATGACTCTGCTACCACCATCTTTTGAGGAAGAGAGTTCCAAACACTCACCACCCTCTGAGAGAAAAACAAATCTCCTCATCTCTGTCTTAAATGGGTGACCCCTTATTTTTAAACAATTACCTCTAGTACTAGAGGATCCCACAAGAGGAAATGTCCTCTCCACATCCACCACAACCTGGAAGCTCCCCCACAAACCACTCACCATCCTGACTTGGAAATGTACCGTCGATCCTTCACTGTCGCTGGATCAAAATCCTGAAATTCCCTCCCTTACAGCACTGTGGGTGTACCTACACCACATGGACTGCAGCATTTCAAGAATGCAGCTCACCACCACCTTCTCATGAGCAATTAGGGATGGACAATAAATGACAGAAGAGCCAGGAATGCCCACATCCTGTAAATGAATATAGAAAAAACACTGTCAAGACCCCTCAGGATCATATATATTTCAATCAAGTCAGCTCTTACTCTACTAAACTGCAGTAGATTCAAGGTTAGCCTGTCCAGCCTTTCCTCATAAGACAACCTGCCTATTCCAGGTATTAATTCAGTAAACCTTCTCTGAAGTGCTTCCAATGCATTAACATCCTTCCTTAAATAAGGAGACCAATCCTGTACACAATGCTCCAGATGTGGTCTCACCAGTGCCATTTCCAACTGAAGCATAACCTCCCTCCTTTTATACTCAATTCCCCTCACAATAAGTGATAACGTTTTACTTGTTTTCCTAATTGCTTACTATACCTGCATACTAGCCTTTTGTGATTCATGAGACACCTAGATCCCGCTGCAGCTTAGGCTTTACAATCTCTCACCATTTAAATAATAAACTTTTTTAAATTTTTCCTGCCAGAATAGGCAATTTCATACTTACCCACATTATACTTCATTTGCCAGGAGTTTACCCATTCACTTAATGTATCTAGATCCCTTTGCAGCCTCCTTGTATCCTCTTCACATCTTACCTTTGTGTCATCAGCAAATTTAGCAACCAAACCTTCATCCAAGCCATTTATATAAATTGTAAAAAGGCGCTCCAGCACTGATCCCTGTAGCATACATTGTTACATCTTTCCAATCAGAAAAAGACCCATTTATGCCTGCCCTGTGCTTCCTGTTAGCTAGCCAATCTTCTATCCAATATGTTAACCCCTATATCATGAGCTTTTATTTTTCACAATAACTTTTGATGTGGCACCTTATTAAATGCCTTCTGGAAATTAAATACAGTACACCCACAGGTTCCTCTTTATCCACAGCATCTGCTATTTCTTCAAAGGATTCCAATAAATTGGTTCAGCATGATTTCCCTTTCACAAAACCATGTTGACTCTGCCTGCTTGCCCTATTTTTTTCCAAGTGCCCTGCTATAGCATCTTTATAATAGCTTCTAACATTTTCCTTTTGACAGATGTTAAGATAACTGGCCTGTAGTGGTCTGCTTTCTGTTTCCCTCCCCATTTGAAAGTGGGGTTGAATCAAAAATAAGCCATGATGATATTGAATGGCAGAGCAGGCTTGAGTGGCAGATGGTCATTTCCTATTCCTATCTTGTGTTCTTGTGTTTATGGCCTTGCTCCTCTATGGTACAACCTTTAGTGATTGATGTGTGTATGTGCCAAAAAGCCTTTCTTCCTCTATCCAACCTAGGCTTGCACCTTCTAATTAATAATTTACCTCTCTATTCTTCCTATCAAAATGCACAATCTCACATTTACTTGTAGCTGAACTTATTTTGCCAACTATCTGCTTATTTTGCAAGTTTATTAAAGTTCTATTTCTTTTAATGTACAAAGTTATTAATCAAGTTGACTTGTTATTTGTTATAGAGGTTTATTATTATTAATAAGATGTCATATGATTGGTAAGGTTTATTATGACTAGTAAGGTTTATTACTATTGGTAAGGTAATTGTTACTATTGGCAAGGTTTATTACTATTGGCAAAAGTTTATTACTGTTACAAAGGTTTATTGGTAGTGGTAAAGTTTATTAGTATTGGTAGGGTTGATTAATAGTGGTGAAGTTTGTTAATATTGTTAACCATTATTCTTAGTAGAAAATGCTTATTGGTATTGGTAAGGTTTATTAATAGTAGTGATGTTTATAATTAGCAGTAGTAAGGTTTATTAGAAGAGTAAGGTTTGTTGCAGTAGCAAGGTTTATTAAGTAAAAGATAGAGGAATGATCTCTTGAGTGCACATCATGTGCTATGTGGGACACATTCCACGTCCTGGATAACCATTTTTGCAGGCAGCTTGAGCTCCATGTTCTGGAACTTGAGCAGCAGCTGCAGTGCATCTGTGAGGTTCAGAGCTATATGAGTTGCACATTTATAAATGTGGTCACCCAGCAGCTTAAGAAAATGCTGGGGAGAGGGAATGGGTGACCACCAACCTGTCAAAAAGAAATAGGCAGGTAGTGCAGGACTCCCCTGAGTGCATCCCACTCTCCAACCAGTATTCATTTCTGATGACTGATGAAAATAATGGTACATTTGGGGAGTGCAACCAAGAGCCAGGTCCATGGTACCGTAGGTGGCTCAGCTGTACATGGGGGCACAAAGAAGACTGGAAGACCAATAGTGATAGAAGGTTTGATAGTTAGCGTATAGGCAGACATTTCTGCAGCTGAAAATGTGAATCCAGGATGGCATGTTGCACCCCCCCCCCCCCCCACCACCCCACCACCACCACCACCACCACCCCCCCCAACCCCGTGTGCTGGTCTCAAGGATGTCACTGAACAGCTGCAAATTTCCCAGCAGTTACATTATTACAGCATTACAGCCAGCAGTTGTGTTACACATTGGTGCAAGTGACATGGACAGAAAGAGGAATGTCATCCAGCAATCAGAATTTAGGGAGCTAGGTAGCAAATTAGCAAGCAGGACTTCAAAAGTAGTAATCTCTGCATTACTCCCAGTGAGTATAGAAATAGGAGGATAAAGCAGATGGATGCTTGGCTGGCGATATGGTGCAGGAGGGAGGGTTTTAGATCCTTCAGACATTGCAACTGGCTCTGGAGAAGATGGGACCAGCACAGGCTGGGCTAGTTGCACATAGATAGAGCCAGGGCTAAGTTCCTTGGGAGGCAAAGTGCTCTTATAGAGGGTTTAATCAAAGTTAGGAGGGTTGTGAGAACCAGGAGGCATTAGAGAGGAATACCACGGTGCACAGAAAATTGCGGGAGAAAGGAATACAATCTGAATCAGGGTTACTGTGTATGTATGTGAATTCACAGTGTGTGGTAAATAAGATTGGCGAGTTACAGACCCAGATTGCCATGTGGAAATATGGGGACAAAACTTCCGAGAAGTGACAATCAGGGTCGCATTGCAACTCCATTCCTTTGTACTTACACTGCAATGCAGATGCATCTTTCTTGCCCAACGTTCTGACTTGGGCCGGATGAGAATAGTGCAGTGCTGCGAGTTACCGAGGCCTTCAGCCTACAGTAGCAGAGTCAGGGGAAAAGAAGACATGCCTCTTTTTTATGGCTGCTAGTTGCCATAAAGCGGGTAGGTTTAAAGGGCCCAGCCACTTTGAGAAGCTAGGGAGAAGGTAAGTGTGTAAGGCAAGTGGGTAGACTGCATGGGCGGAGGGGTATCAGGTGGTCATGAGGGAGAAGGATGAGTTAGGGGGTGGATAATAGGGGATAGGATGGGTTGGGGTGGAGGGTGGACAGTGGAGGTGTCGGGAGTAGTTAGGTGGGTGGTGGTTAGTCAGGGGTGGGAGTAATCAGAGGGTACCCAAGGGTGTGCGAGGTTGTCGGGACGGTATTTGGGGAGTGGGGGGTAGTCGGGGGTAGGGGGATATTTTAGAGGGATGGGGGTGTGGTTGGGGATTCCAATGGGGTTTGGGAGCTGGGAGGGCAGGGGGGTGGGTGATATGATAGTTACCCAGGAATTCGAAGTGGTTTTAATTCTTCTAACTTTTCCTGGGTGGCTATTCTGGTAAGACAGTTGGAACCATCCAAAGTTTTTGATATAAATTGGAGTATTGGATGGTTCCCAGTGCAGGGTAATTACCCATTAGAAGTTTGACTTCCTGCATATCTTCTGGGATACCTCCAGGAATGACCCTCTGGAGATCAGAAGTTATGGGCTCATCATGTCATGGCGATAACAGAGACCTGGCTCAAGTAAGAACAGAACTGGATATTAAATATCCCTGGGTACAAGGTGTTCAAGAAAGGTGGGAAAAGGAAGAAAGGGGGATGGGGTGGCAGTATTGATTAAGGAGAGAATTGCTGTGCTGGAGAAAAAGCATGTCCTAGGGGGGCCAAGGACAGAATCTATTTGGCTCGAGCTAACTGATAAAAAAGGTATAATTGCATTGCTTAGGGTTATCCATAGGTCACCAAATAGTGGGAAAGATGTAGAGAAACAAATCTGCAAGAAAATTACAGAGGTGCAAGAATTATAGTGCAGTTATAATGGGGGACTTTATGGGCTTAGAGTAACGTAAAGGGTAGAGAGGAGAAAGAGTTCCAAAGTGTGCTTAGGAAAATTTTCTACAGCAGTATGTTCCCAGTCCAACAAGAAAGGAGGTACAGCTAGACCTGATTCTTGGGAATGAGATGGGCCAAGTGGATCAAGTGTCGATATGAGAACATTTAGCGGACAGTGATCATTGTATCATACGATTTAGGTTGGCTAAGGAAAAGTACAAAGACCAATCCAGAGTGAGAAAAATAAAGTTGGGCAGAGCCAACTTCAATGGGTTAAGAATGGATCTGGGCTGAATAAATTGGAATCAAAGGTTGCTAGGAAAAACAGTAGCTGATCAATGGGCTACCTTCAAAGATGAAATAGTTTGGCACAGCCAAAGTGCACTCCCATGAAGTGGGAAGGTAGGGAAAACAAATCCAGAGCTCCCTGGATGAGAAAAGAGGTAGAAATTAAGATAAAGAAGAAACAATGTGCTTTTGACAGATGTCAGGTGGTAATACAATGGAGAACCAGACTGAATGTAGAAGATTCAGAGAGGAAGTGAAGAAGCAAAAAGATATATGAAAAGAGACAAGCAGTTAAAAAAAAGGGAATCCCAATATCTTGTGTAGGCATATAAATAGTAAAATGGTGGTAAAGGGAGGAGTAGGACTAAATATGGACCAAAAAGGGGGTTTACACATGCAGGCAGAGGGCATAGCTGAGGTATTCAATGAATATGTTTGTTATCATCTCCAGCTGAGGTTACCACTGGACAAGCCTGATCTCAGGGTGGAACCCAACTTGATGGATCGTAACATTTATTTGTTTGTTTAGATGTATGGGACACAATTTTCTGAGCCCACTGGGGGCAGGCATGATAGGTGGTGTGCGCGGAAAATATGGTGCAACCTGCTTCAAGACAGCATGAAGGCAGGTCACGATTGTCCGCTCAGCCGCTGACAGCGGGCCATGTTTCCCACCATTGGTCGGCGGGGAGCTAATTATAATACATCAGCATATAATTAAGGGGCCATCCTGCCAGGGTCTTAGTCCCCGTCATATCGTCCATTCATGTCGGTAGGAAAGCACGCAAACGTATTTCACAACAGTGCACAGGCGATGTGCACTTGGTGGCCTTCACTTTGGGGGAACTGAGGTAAGTGACCAGCAGTGTTCTCCACTGTTCGCCTGTTGTTAACAGGCCTCAGGGGCACCGGGGGTTGGGGGCAACTGGTGCCTGGCCCCGGAGGTGACTGCTAAGGCAGAGAAGCATCCATGGAACTTTAGATGCATCTGACGCTGTGTCCACCTCCAGCATCTCAGCCCTTCAGGAGCTGATGCACAGCATCACTGGTCACAGATGCTGGTGTGATGGAGGCCAGACCTACCTTAAAGGTGCTGAGATCACATCTAGAGAATAAGAGAACTCTGTGGCATCTGCCCTCTACATTCTGGCAGCAATGACCAGCACCGCCGAGGTGCAGGCATCAATAATGTTTCCAGGGAGTGTGAGGCTGGACCATCACTTTGGTTTGAAGGCCGCACAGAGCACAAGGAAGAGGCCCTGGACTGAGACACCTGCCTTTACCTGGTGCAGGAAGATTTCGCATCTGAGTGATAAGAACACTGCTCATCAGAATAAGGAGCTACAGGCAGGGAGACATTCTTAGGAGTTTACTGAAAATAGTGAACAGTATGTGCTAATGATCAATACCCGTGCCCAGGCTGTGCAATGACTTTTACCTAATTTTCTTAAACCTGCTGCTAGGTCTTGGTGCTCCTCGGACATCCACAGCGGAGGCGGGGACAGCCTGCTAACTGTGACGCCCTGTTTGTGA
Source organism: Carcharodon carcharias (assembly GCF_017639515.1). Taxonomy (NCBI): domain Eukaryota; kingdom Metazoa; phylum Chordata; class Chondrichthyes; order Lamniformes; family Lamnidae; genus Carcharodon; species Carcharodon carcharias. Next base: position 127,253,300 of record NC_054467.1, on the reverse strand, counting down.
TGACTTTGGCAGGCGTCTCCTAGAGGGCTGAGACCTGGGGGGCCCTGGCCCGCTTTCGGGGTCCTGCTGTGTGGCAATGGCACCCTCCTCTACCTGTGAAGCTGGAGCTGCAGAAGTCACACTAAGAGGGGATTTGGATGGGCTGGCCACTCCCAGAGTCACCTGGGTGGATAGCACTGGAGAACGCACCTACTGATTCTCCTCCCTATGGGTACCTGAGGGCCCCTGGCTGACTCCATGAGCGGAAGGGGTAGCTGGAGTGAGATCGAGCTGCCCAACACCACTCTCGCGTAGATGCTGTTGGAGGCCAACTATGGCATCAGCGATGGAGTTAAAATTCAGGCAGCAGTGCAGGAGTGACACCCTGGATCAAGGTCTCCATGGAGGCCATCATACTGCCAGTGTTGACCTCTGCATTGGCAGTGAGTGAGGACCCTGTGGATATGTGATGTTAGGAAAGATGAAAAAAGTGACTTATCATGGCAGAACATAGGAGATCATTCATCTTTTTTGTTGCTCTGGGTGGCTGTCCTCCTCTGCAGGGTTTTTGCAATGACCACTGCTGCCACCGCCTCTCAAGCCGTGTTGGTGAATCTGCTGCCCGCCTGGCCAGAGCGGGATACAGGACATTCCAGGGGGCCTCCATGGCATCCAGCAATCACTCAAGGGACTGCTTGCTGAAGCGGGGGGGCTGTAGTCATTTTTCTTTTCCTGGCCATGTTTCCTGAGCAGCAGTGGTGAGCTGGTGGCAATGAGTGCTTTGCTGGTGGCTGCCAGTGGGTTTATTGTGGGTGGGCAGATGGGAGCCCACCTACCAGAGAAATGGCATGTTTCACTGGAGTGAATAAATAATGAGGTGTATTGCAATGCTGGTGTTATTACCTCAGCCTGAACACGGACGGACCCCTCCATCGTGCCTTACAATCTGAGGAGTGCAGCGGACATCCCTTCCTGATGTTCCCTAGCTTGCTTTTGCAGCTCCAGCAACTGTGACATGACTGATTCTAAAGGCTCGTCATCTGACACAGACTCAGCAAATTTCTGGCCTGTAGCAGTCCTCCAAGTGCCCGGGACCTGGGAAGTCCCTGCTGCCACCTGCTGTGGATCAGAAAGTGCGATTGCTCCCCAGATTGTGATCCTAGGGCTACTCTAAAGTTAGGTCGCGAGGTGAGTGCCTCTGCACTGGTGGAGGTTGTGGGTGAACGCTGTGATGGGACTTCAGGGAGGGTGCCTCCAGGTTCCTCTTCAGAAGTTCCTTCGGGACTTAATTGGAGGCCCTGGGTCATTGACTCGGTCGGCTGTTTGGCCGATGTGCCTGTGAAAGCAAGGAGAGATAATTAATGCATGGCAGTGGCCTGTGAAAGAGGAAACATCGCACATGCCATGGATGTCTTATGGATGTTGCAGTGCTGAATCCTCACTTTGTAGACCAGCGCCAGTCATTGCTGGCCAGCTGGATGGCTCTGTTTTCGAATTCTGTCAGAACTTTGATCTCCAACATCTCCACCTCCACCTGTCTGCAACATTTCCCTCCATTGTGAGCCAGTTTGTCCTGCATGGATAGAGATGGGGAGAATGTATCAGGATGCCTGCTGGGCCAGGTGATAAGTATGCCTGGCCTGTGTGGGTGGTGAGTGGTCCCATGGACGGGATGAGGACAATGATGGTGTGTATGAAAGAGTGAATGGCAGTGAGTGAGGGCCCTGTGGATGTGTGATGTTAGGAATGATGAAAAAAGTGACTTATCGTGACAGAATGTAGGAGATCATTCATCCTTTTTGTTGTTCTGGGTGGCTTTCCTCCTCTGCAGGGTGTTTGCGATGACCACTGCTGCCACCGCCTCTCAAGCCGCGTTGGTGAATCTGCTGCCCGCCTATGGCCAGAGAGGGATACAGGACATTCCAGGGGGCCTCCATGGCATCCAGCAGTCACTCGAGGGACCGCTTGTTAAAGCGAGGGGGCTGCATTCATTTTTCTTTTCCTGACCATGTTTCCTGAGCAGCAGTGGTGAGCTGGTGGCAATGAGTGCTTTGCTAGTGTCTGCCTTTTAAAGAGCCCACCTACCAGAGAAATGGCATGTTTCGCTGGAGTGAATAAATAATGAGGTGGGCTCAGGACAATACAGCGTGAAAACCCACAATTTTCATCTGTGGGTAGGACTCCATTTTACCGTACCACTACTGCACTAAGTGCAAATCTGAGAAATTTCCGCCCATGGACATTGGCTACTGAACAAAGTCACAGGAGTCAGCTAATGAACTTTTCACAAAAGCATAAAATATTTATTAAACAAGAAAAGATTAACAATATTACAATACTCCTTTACCCACAACTATACCTTTACAGGTATATACAGATTTGTAAGGCCAGGCCAGGCATACTTATCACCTGGCCCAGCAGGCATCCTGATACATTCTCCCCATCTCTATCCATGCAGGACAAGTTACAAAAGCTATCTTATACTCCAATGTTCACTGTCTGTACACAGTCCATGTAAAACAATTAGCAGTCTGTAGTCAGGTACACTCTGAAACCACGTGACAGAAGCCAATTCAACCAAGTGCTGAAAATCTCTCATCAACTCCCCTCAGACGCTTGTCACACCATGAGCCAACCAGTCTCACTGCACTCCATCTTTCACACAGGGGTTTCCAATCTCCACTCCCGAAGAAATTGCTTTGGAATCTTCTCCCAAACTAACACTTTCTCTCAGATACCATCAGCAAGGGTTCATCTCCAGAGTTTCGAGCTCTTCTTCCAATGGTCCTCTCTCTTGGGTCACCACATGCATTCAAGCTGCCTTCCACTCACTATTTCTCTCACTCAGCCACCAACAGTACACTACTACTTCACATGCTCATAGCAAAGGGTCACAGACCTTCAGCCATCTCTTTGGACCTCTTGGCCTCTTGCTTTGAAACTGCTTCCTTTAAGCTTGAAACTTGGAGCTTTCCTTTCTGCTCGTTACTTTTACTTCCACAGAACAGGACTGTTTCCCATTACCTGTCTTTCCTTTGGCTAGCAGGTCTGTTTGGGTCTTTCTCCTGTTCTACGCCACTGGATTTTGGGACATTTCTTTAGCTTGGGACTGGCTATCTATCCACCTTTGCTCCTGTCTCTCATGGCAGCTGTCTTCAAAGCTAACTGAACTCAAACAGCTTCCAAATCAAAACTGCTATTTTTAGTTCCTTTTCTGTGTGTCTGTTGGAGGGAGAGGCCTGGCGCTCCGGACTCCTGTTGCTCAGAGCAGCCCAGTTTCTCTACACTTGTTTGCTTCAGCAGTCATAAAACTCTCAGTAGAAATGCAGGCACCTTTTAAAGTGAGACTAAAACTCAACTTGACCTTTTCTTAACACACAAATACAGAATACAATCAAACTTAAACTTTAGAACTAAAACTCATTCCTAAAACTCAAAATGCAAATATAACCTACTTAAACTATCTCTATTTCCTAACAATTTGCATCCGTCTTTACCAAGGAAGAAGATGCTATGAAGGTCATGGTGAAAGAGGAGTAATCAATATATTAGAATGATTTAAAATTGATAAGGAAGATGTACTGGATAGGCTGGCTGTATTTAAAGTTTATAAGGCACCAGGACTGGATGAGATGCATCCAAGGATACTGAGGGAAGTGAGAGTGGAAATTGTAGAGGCATTGGCCATAATTTTCCAATCTTCCTTAGTCTCAGAGTGGTGCCAGAGGACTGCAGGATTGCAAATCTTATACCCTTGTTCAAAAAATAGTGCAAAGATAAGCCCAGCAACTACAGGCCAGTCAATTTAGCTTCAGGTTGGGGAAACTCCAGAAACAATAATTCCGCACTAATTGAATAGGTACTTGGACAAACGTAAGTTAATAAAGGAAAGCTAGCATTGATTAGTTAAGGGAAAATCATGTTTACCTAACTTGCTAGATGTTTTTGAAGAGATAACAGAGTGAGTTAATGTGGTTAATGCTGTTGATGTGGTGTATGTGGAATTCCAAAACGTATTTCATACAGGGCGGAACAACAGAACTATGAGCAAAATTCTAGCTCATGGAATAAAAGGGACCGTAGCAACATGGATATTGAATTGGCTGATTGACAGGAATCAGAATGTTGTGGTTAATGGATGATTTCCAGACTGGAAGAAGGTTTGTCGTGGAGCTCCCCAGGGGTCAGGATTGAGACCGTTGCTTTTCCTGATATATATTAATGACCTAAACATTAAGTGTACAGGGCACAATTTCAAAATTAATGGATGATTCAAAACTTGGAAGCATTGTTAACTGTGAGGAGATAGAACTTCAAAAGGACTTAGAAAATTGATGGAATGGGTGGATGAAGTTCAACGTGGAGAAACGTGACGTGATTAATTTTAGTAGGAAGAACATAGAGAGACATTATAAAATAAAGAGTACAACTCTAAAGGGGGTGTAGGATCAGAGGAACCTGGCTGTATATAGGTAGAATCTTGACTAACAAGGGAGTCAAATGGTATAGAGGGTAGGCAGGAAAGTGGAGGTGAGGCCACAATCAGATCAGCCATGATCTTATCAAATGTTGGAGCCAACTCTCTCTGTTACCTCTTCAAAAACCTCCAGCAAGTTAATTAAACATCATTTTCCCTTAACTAGCCCATGCTGGCTTTCCTTAATTAACTTTCATTTGCCCAAGTTAATTTTGTTCTGAATTATTATTTCTAGAGGTTTCCTCATCATCGAAGTTAAACTGACTTGAGGGACCAAATAGCCTACTCCTGCTCCTAATTTGTTTGCACATATGTTCATACGTGTATGTGCATAAGTCATTAAAGGTAGCAGGACAAGTTGAGAGAGCAGTTAATAAAGCATACAGTATCCTCGGCTTTACTAACACGGGCATAGAGTAGAAGATCAAGGAATTTATGTTAAACTGGTATAAAACACTTGGTCAGCCTCAGCTGGAATATTGTGTCCTGTTCTGGGCATCACATTTTAGGAAAGATGTGAAGGCATTAGAGAGGATGCAGAAAAGATTCCTGAGAATAGTTCCGGGAGGGGGGGGATCTTCAATTATGAAGAGAGATTGGAGAATTTGAAGAAGAGATTGGGATTGTTTTCCTTGGAGAAGAGAAGGCTAAGAGGAGACTTGGTAGAGATATTCCAAATCATGAAGGGTCTGGACAGGATAGTTGGGGAAAAATGTTCCCACCTGTGAGAGGATCAAGAACAGGAGGGCACAAGTTTAACGTAATTGGCAAAAGAAGCAATGGAGACACAAGGAAAACTCTTTTTCATGCAGCAAGTGTTTAGGATCTGGAATGCACTGCCTCAGAGTGTGGTGGAGGCAGGTTCAATCAAGAAATTCAAAAGGGAGTTAGATTGTTTCTGAAAACAGAAAATGTTCAGGGTTACATGGAAAAGGTGGGGAAATGGCATTGCTCATTCGGAAATCTGGTGCAGACAAGATGGGCCATGAAATTTCTGTGATTCTGACTTCCGGGCAGGGGGCCTGTCAAAGAGAAAGTCTCACACAGTAGAGTTGAGACTCCACAGCATATGGGGAAACCCAGATTTCTTGGTTCTCTAAGATTTTGTTAATATTATTAATCTTTAGGGTTATTGTTAGCCTGAAGTAACATCTATGGATTTTATTTGTAACCACTTTTTAAATAGTTCATTTTAAATATCTCCTAGTTGGGACACTTTACAGGATGGCAGCGGTTGCTTGTGAGAAACAACATTTAATGGGCAATTTTTTTAGCTCAGCGAGCAGGCGCACTCCAGACCTGCTCGAGCATTAAATGGCACACAGTCTCGCGATATTTCAGTCACCAGGTGCGTGCTGGAGTTGGCAGCATGCCCACTGACAATTAAAAGGCCTGTTAAGGCCATTAACAAGGCTATTAAAAAATAAATTTCACTGACCACCCAACCGTACAGTTGTCGGGCAGGCAAAAATGCCAAACAGCCTTTGCACTTTTTAGGAAACCTCATCCATGGGTGGGATGAGATTTGCCAAAGCAAATAAAAATAAATTAAGTTTTAAAATGTATTTAATAACATATCCCTGCTCACATGAGGGGACATGTTTTATTACATTTTTCAATTTTTTTTTACAACTTTTCATCTGAATTCCTTCTGAAGCATGAAGTTCGTGCCCACCCTACTCACACTACACCCCTACCCGCACAGGCAGTGCTGCTGCTCACATTTCACACTGAAATTGTGAAATCACCTCCCGGCCTCGATCGCGGTCAGCTGTTGACTTCCTGACCACCCCCACCAGGCCCCACCAAGCCTGCCAGATAAGGGCTAAATTCTGCCCAATGGATTTATGACTTTAAATTGACTGAGAGGCTGGGTTCGAGCAATTGCATGTTGGCCTAATTGTACTGTGGGCAATTAAGAAAGGTCACTTACTTAGGGTGACACCATCTTTAAAAAAAACCCATTCAATGATTTAATTGATTAACCATATTTGTATGGCAGAACATTTGTATTAGAGGGAAACTTGTCTTTCTGTTTTGACATTATCATAGGAAGTGTTACTAATATTTGTTCTTAATGGCTTTGGTATCTGCGGGACTTGGGCAAAAAATGTTGAAGAGGCTGTGACATTGTTTGTAACTGCTCTATATCTAAAGGAAATGTGTCATTTGTTCACAATGTAAGGTAAACTCTGGGGGCCCAGGGAACAAGGGATGGATATTTGTCTTTAGTCTACATTACTCGAGCTACAGGGATGGGGTGACACCAGATGACCTGCACCATTGGGCAATGAAAGAGGTGAACTTGGACTATTTCAAAATAAAGGACTCTGGACTAATGAGAAGTGGGAATAAAAGTTGGAAAATCTGAGTCTTTGTTATGATTCTGCCTTGACAAAGTTCAACATCACTTCAGAGAGCAGAAGAGAAAGACATCGCCTGTGCTGACAACACTCAAGGAATTGCAGAAACCTGAGGGATGAGAGACTTTCATGGTGTCTTCACTGTTTTTTGTTAAGTATGTGTAAAATCTTGCTTAATAAATTCTGCTTGATTCACAAATACTAGCTATTCTTACCTTAGTCGGTCAGGCACAACTGAGGGCCCTAGTATTAGAAATTAAGAATTCAGAACTTAGAGATTTTAATTAGAAGGGTTTTATGCCCTGTAACTGTTGCTGTTCTCTGTCCAAAACTTTGTCCCCTCCAACACAATGTTGTCCTTCCAATATCAGGGTCAATGATTTATTCTGTTTGGATTGACATTGTCTCTATTTTAAGTTTAAAATGACAATATATTCTTTTGTTGCTCTATCAATAATCACAAATAACCAAATTGCTGGTTTAGACTATTTTAGCTAAATAATTCCTATAATTTTATAGTATCCATGCTAGTTAATAGATAGATGAAAGCTCAGCATGATGTACAAACAGTAAATATGGCAAGAGAAGGGCGATCTTGAAATCTGACCCTGTTACAGAGATTATTCAACATTTGAAGCAGAAATAAGATAAATAGTCATGCTTAAACAAATGTCAATGAGGAGAATGTGGTATGTGCTAGGATATAAACTAGAATATCCCAGGCAGCCTAACAGAAAAGGTTTTTAAAAGGAATTTGACACAGAGCTGTGAAACTGATGTTGTCACGTTGAGTTACATCGAGTGTATAGCATAGAAACAAGCTCCTATCACTGCTTGCTTGTCCCTACAACCACACCACCCCCCTCCACTTCTCTCCCCCCACCCAACCCCCCACCACCCCACACCTTAAACCAGCTTATATTTCACCCCTCTCCTTGGATTCACCTAGTTCTGTTGAAGGGTCATGAGGACTCGAAACGTCAACTCTTTTCTTCTCCGCCAATGCTGCCAGACCTGCTGAGTTTTTCCAGGTAATTCTGTTGTTTTTGTTATAGAAACAAGCCATTTGTTCCAACAGGTTTACACTGATGCTCCAAACATGCCTTCACCCATCCTACTTCACCTAGCCCTCTTAGCTAATTCTTCCATTTCTTTCTCATTTACGTGCTTATCTAGTTTCCTCTTAAATGATGTTTGTCTCAATCACTCCTTGAAGGCATGAAAGTGTTGTTCTTTTTCACTATTGGTTGATTACAAAGATAATACGTGTGAGAGAAGGCAGTAGCCTAACATACTCATCCTTCTGTAGAAATTTACACTTTCTCACTGCCTTTGAACGTTCCAGTATTTTTATCCCTACCACCATACCCAGTGGACAATTTTAGCTAGAATTCACACTGAATGTGAAGAAGGACTTTTTGCCATCAATCCTGTGGTTACTTTTTACTAGTTTGTTTTTATGTATTCCTTTCCTGCAACATGATTTAAGCTGGAGCAGTGCTCAGGATGAACCTTTTCAATTATATTTAATATCGTCCATTATTCTACAAGGTTTCCTATAATTTGAAGGGTCCAAGTTTTTCAATTTTTTCCTCCTAACCCAGTCTTGTGATATTAAGATCTGATGTTTCTCTGTGCCAGCATGGCTGTTTTGCTGTGCCTCACTGTGTGGAACTGAAGGCAGCACTGAGGGTGATGCCCTGCCATAGTTCTGTAGAGAAATCATCCCAATCCCATGGGGATCATTTGTCAGATACTGGGCAACCAATGGTTGATGCAAAGTCACAGAACTGTGTAGGCTTGTCAATCTCAAAATGCCCCTTCTCCCAGTTGTGATTGGGAACAGGGAACAATCCCTCCACTGGAGTGGATAGGCCTGGGCTACACGACGTTGAGCTTCAGGCCTCATTTAAAACATACAGACAAGTCATAGAAATTGGCTGCACATCACCAGGAAGCCTATTTCCAAAACAGGTTTAAATTTTGGGCAGATGTGTCACATTAGATAATCAACCATTTCTTATATACAACAAAAAATCAATAACACATTAAAACCTGAAAGGGAAATCCAAATGCTGAAAGCCCAAAAGTGCATTTCTAAAAGGGGTCTGGAAAATGTTCTCCTGGGAAGTTTTAAATTTCTACACTAAAAGTAATGCATTGTGATTAATTTTAAGCAGGTTTAACTCAACGCTTGATATATTTTTAATCAAAGAAATAATTTTAGTCTGGGGAAGTGTGACCTCCCTCGATACAGTTAAATAATTCTTCCTTGCAATTGCAACTGATTTGTACATCTAAAGACAGGAATATGTTTGATAATTCACTTCATTTATTACAGACAAAACATTAACTTTAAATACCCTAACCAATAAAACATTAATCTTATACCCCCTAATCAGCCATACAGAACAGTATACGTGAGCCCTATATTCAAAACTTAATACGGATAGATTTAATGAGAAATCATGAAAATGGCTTCTCCAAGCCTCTCAGGGTTTCCAATACAGCTTACTTTCCTTTCAACCCCAAAAACTGTCTTATACCTTATAGATTTCAGGCTCTATTCCTGCTGCATGCTATCCTTACTTCATCTTTTAATTACCCAGTTGTTTCTTATTTTCAAATTCGGTCATGGGATTGAAGTGCTGCTGGCAAGGCCAGCCTTAATTGTTGCTCATCCCTAATTTCCCTTGAGAAGGTGGTGGTGAGCCCAATTTCTGAACCGCTGCTGACCATATTGAGCAGGTAGACCCATAGTGCTGGTAATAAGAGAGTTCCAGGATTTTGACCAGTGACAGTAAAGGAATGCTGATATAGTTCCAAATCAGGATGGTGTGTGACTTAGAAAACAACTTGCAGATGGTGGTGTTCCCATGCGTCTGCTGCCCACATCCTTCTAGATGGTAGAGGCCACAGGTTTGGAAGGTGCTGTGAAGGAGCCTTAGCGAGTTATTGTGCTGCATTTTGTAAATGACATACAGTGCTGCCACCGTGTGCCAGTGGTGAAGGGAGTGAATATTCACGGTGGTGTATGGGGTGCCGAACAAACAAACTGCTTTGTCCTGGATGGTGTCAAGCTTCTTGAATGTTGCTGGAGCTGCATTCATCCAGGCTGGTGAAGAGTAGCCTGGGGAGTCAGGAGGTGAATTACATACCTCAAAATTCCGAGCCACTGACCTGATCTTGCAACCACAGTATTTATTTGGTTATTTAAGTTAAGTTTCTGGTCAGTGATAAATTTAAGATGTTGATGGTGGGGATTCAGTGATGGCAATGCAGTTGAATGCTAAGAGAAATGGTTAGATTTGCTTTTGTTGGAGATGGTGATTGCCTGGCATTTCTGAGGCACAAATATTAATGGCCATTTATCAGCCCAAGCCTGCCTGTTGTCCAAGTCTTACAGCATGCAGGTAGAGGCTGCTTTTGTGTGTGAGGAGTTCTGAATTTTATTGAACACTGCAATCATTAGCGATCATCCCCAATATTTTAGCAAACAGATATAAGAGAGCTCCTTTTCACACCAGATTGTTAATTCTTATTTTTTGTGGCCCCCCTGCTCATCCTGCCTCAACCATCCTCTGATGTATGCACTTATCCTCTGATGTGGTAGAAACCAGTACTTCATGAGCTTTACTTATCACCAGTCTTGAGTAAAGTTTTTAAGATCATAAAGAAAGAAACAACAGGCTTTTTTCAAGAATAACTAATCCTTTCCATTTTTGTAGTTTTGATTCTGTTAAAAACAAAAGCAATGTAAAAGGATATTGAAATTCTTACAAGTACTGAAACATATGCACCAGAATTTTCAGCTGGAGTTACTGTGTAAATCTATTAGAGAAGGTGCGAAATCTCTTTGGGAGCCATTGCACCAGCTCTTTGCCACATCTGTGGTTTTCTTCCAAAGATGATTGGGATGTTCATTATAACCATCCTAATAAGGTGGGAAGAACATTGAGAAAATTTTATTTAACATCCTTCACAAGGATTCATTAAATCTGTTTAATTCCTTTCCAAAACAATTTAAAGATTTTTGGCCAATGAGGGGGGCCACTTGCCTCCGATGCTAAGTTAGATCTGAAAATCCTGCCACAGCTATTTATTGATCACAGCATCCTCCCCCCTCATCACACTCTCAAGGCAGGCATCCCACATAGGTGAGAATCCCGAGAGAAGCTTGGACAAAAATGTAAATGACCCTGTTTCCAGAAAATAAGAACATAAGGATTATGAGCAGGATTGGGCCATTCGGCCTCAAGGACATGTTCTGCTATTCAATAAGATCACAGCTGATCTGATTGTGGCCTTAACTCCATTTTACTGCCTGTCTCCCCTCCCCCCCACCCCTTATCAATCAAAAATCTGTCTAACTCAGCTTTGAATATATTCAATGACTCAGCCTCCATTCTCACTGGGGAAAAGAATTCCAAAGATTAACAATCCTCTGAGAGAAGAAATTCCTCCTTATCTCCAACTTTTATTTTTAAACTGTGCCCCTGGTTTGAGAAACCACTACAACTAGAACTAAAAGTTGCTGTTTGGGTTGGAAGAAGGTGAGTTTTAGGCCAGCTTTAAACCAGGGTTTATACAGGCTCTGCTGGCAGCTACAACTAGTTAATTAGATAACTGGCTTAAACAGGTTTTCAGAGGCTAGATTCAGAGAGTATAAAAACAGGCCATGTTACAGTACTGACTTTGTCTGCACTGGAATGCTGCTTTGGGCTGCAGTAGAGTGCTTAAGTTGGAGTTTGGTGACTGAGGGAGGAGGTGAGGAAGGAATGAGGTGATCCTTTGAAAACCATGAGTATGGTTAGGTAAGTACTTACTACTTTTATCACTTATAGTTCTTAAGGTCTTATTTTGTGGTTCATCATTTGTAAGGGCTATATTCTATAAGAACAAGGAGCAAGGAAGAAAGGCCCTAGAGTAATTGCTATTATTAGATATTAAGTATCTTCCAAAATGTTTAATTTAAGTTAAAGGGGTAAGTCATGGCAGGAGAGCTCAATCCTGTGGTGTTCTCCTCCTGCTCTATGTGGAAAGCCGGGAACATTTTCAGTGCCCAGGCCCAGCATGTGTGTGGGAAGGGTCTCCAGCTGCAGCTCCTGGAAGCCCAGGTTTTGGAGTTGGAGTGGCAGCTGGGGACACTGTGGAGCATAGGCAAGATGAAGAGTATCGTGGATAACACGTACAGAGAGGTAGTCACACCACAGGCTAAGTGTCCACAGGAATGAAGGGAATGGGGGACCACCAGGCAAAGCAAGAGGACTAGGCAGGCAGTGCAGGAATCTCCTGTGCTATTCCCCTGAAAAACAGATATACCGCTTTGGATACTATTGAGGGGAATTGCCTCTCAGGGGAAAGCAGCAACAGCCAAATTTGTTGCAACACGGTTGGCCCTGCTGCACAGTGTTGTGGGAATACATTAGTTATAGGAGATTCAATTCTATGGGGAATAGATAGGCATTTCTGTGGCCTCAAATGAGACTCTAGGATGGTATGTTGCCTCCCTGGTGCTAGGGTCAAGGGTGTCTCAGAGCAGTTACAGGACATTCTGAGGGGGGAGGGTGAACAGCCAGTGGTCATGGTACACATTGGTAAAAAAAGAGATGAGGTCCTAAAAGCAGAAAAAAGGGAGTTAGGAAAAGTAGGACCTCAAAGGCAGTGATCTCAGGATTACTACCAGTGACACGTGTTAGTCAGAGTAGAAATAGCAGGATACATCAGATAAATACATGGTTGGAGAGACAGTGTGAGGGGGAGGATGCCAGATTCCTGGACACTGGGACCAGTTCTGGGGGAGGTGGGAACAATACAAACTGGATGGGTTACACCTGGGTAGGACCGGGACTGATGTCTTAGGGGGAATATTTGCTAGAGTGGTTGGGGAGGGTTTAAACTAAAATGGCAGTGGGCTGAGAACTATGCAAGGAGTCAGAGGAAGGGGAATTAATGACAAAAAGAGAGAACGGGAAATAAGAAAAGTGATAGGCAGAGAAATCAATGGGAAGAATCAAACAGGGCCTCATTGAAAAATAGTGGGAATGGGACAAGTAATGTTAAAAAGACAAGCCTTAGGGCTTTGTGCCTTAATGCGAGGAGCATTAGCAATAAAGTAGATGAATTAACTGCGCAAATAGATGTAAACAGGTATGATATAGTCGGGATTACGGAGACTTGGCTGCAGGGTGACCAGGGGTGGGAACTGAACGTCCAGGGGTATTCAGTATTTAAGAAGGACAGGCAAAAAAGGAAAAGGCAATCGAGTTGCATTGCTGGTTAAAGAAGAAGTTAATACAATAGTGAGGAAGGATATTAGCTCTGACAATGTAGAATCTGTTTGGGTAGAGCTGAGAAACACTAAGGGGCAAAAAACATTAGTGGAGGTTGAAAATAGACCCCCAAACTGTAGTAGTGATGTTGGGAATGGCATTAAACAGGAATTAGAGACGCATGCAATAAAGGAACATCTGTAATTATGGGTGACTTTAATCTGCATATAGATTGGGCAAATCAAATTAGTAACAGTATTGTAGAGGAGGAATTCCTGGAGTGTATGCAGGATGGTTTTCTGGACCAACGCGCTGAGGAGCCAACTAGAGAACAGGCCATCCTAGACAGGGTATTGTTTAATGAGAAAGGAATAATTGACAGTCTAGTTGTGCAAGGCCCCTTGGGGATGAATTCTTCATTAAGATGGAGAGTGGTGTAGCTGATTCTGAGTCTAGGGTCCTAAATCTTAATAAAGGAAACAACAGTGGTATGAGGCGCGAGTTGGCTATGATGGATTGGGAAGTGTTACTTAAAGGGATGATGGTGAATAGGCGAAGGCAAACATTCAAAGAGTGCATGGGTGAACTGCAATAATTGTTTATTCTTGTCTGGCACAAAAGTAAAATAGGAAACGTGGACAAACCATGGCTTACAAGGGAAATTAGAGATAGTATTAGATCCAAGGAAGAGGAATACAAATTGGCCAGAAAAAACAACAAACCTGAGGATTGGGAGCAGTTTAGAATTCAGCAAAGGAGGACCAAAGGATTGATTAAGAAGGGGAAAATAGAGTATGAGAGTAAGCTTACGGGGAACATAAAAACTGACTGTAAAAGTTTCTTTAGGTATGTGAAGAGAAAAAGATTGGTGAAGACAGAAACAGGGGAATTTATAATAGGGAAGAAAGAAATGGCTGGCCAACTAAATACATACTTTGGCTCTGTCTTCACAAAGGAGAACACAAATAACACCAGAAATGTTGCAGAACACAGGGTTTAGTGTGAGGGAGGAACTGAAAGAAATCAGCATTAGCAGGGAAATGGTGTTGGGGAAATTGATGGGATTGAAGGGTGATAAATCCCCAGGGCCTGATAATCTACACTCCAGTGTGGTTATGAAGTGGCCCTAAAAGTAATGGATTCATTGGTGGTCATCTTCCGAGATTCTATAGACTCTGGAACAGTTCCTACTGGAAGGAGGGTAGCTAATGTAACGCCACTATTTAAAAAGGGAGATAAAGAGAAAACAGGGAATTATGGATCAGTCAGACTAATGTTGGTAGTGGAGAAAATTCTAGAGTCCATTATAAAAGATTTAATAGCTGAGCACTTGGAAAACAGTGGCAGAATCAGACAGAGTCAACATGGATTTACGAAAGGGAAATCATGCTTGATAAATCTAATGGAATTTTTTGAGAATGTAACTAGTAGGGATGATGAGGGGGAGCCATTGGATGTGGTTTATCTGGACTTTCAGAAGGCTTTCGACAAAGTACCTCATAAGAGATTAGCGTGTAAAATTAAAGCTCTGGGATTGGGGATAGTGTATTGAGATGGATAGAAAACTGGTTGGCAGACAGGAAACAAAGAGTAGGAAAAACGGGTCTTATTCCGAATGGCAGGCAGTGACTGGTGGGGTACCACAGGGATCGGTGCTGGGACCCCAGCTATTCACAATATATATTACTGATTTAAATGAGGGAACTAAATGTAATATCTCCACATTTGCAGATGACAAAAAGCTGGGTTAGTGGGTGAGCTGTGAGGAGGATGCAGAGATGCTTCAGCGTGATTTGGACAAGCTGAGTAAGTGGAAGAGTGCATGGCAGATGCAATATAATGTGGATAAATGTGAGGTTATCCACTTTGGTAGCAAAAACAGGAAGGCAGATTATTATCTGAATGGCTATAAATTGAGAGAGGAGAATGTGCAACAAGACCTGGGTGTCCTCGTGCACCAGTCGCTGAAGGTAAGCATGCAGGGGCAGCAGGCAGTAAAGGAGACAAGTGGTATGTTGGCCTTCCTAGTTAGAGGATTCGAGTACAGGAGCAGGGATGTCTTGCTGAAATTATACAGGGCCTTGTTGAGACCACATCTGGAATAGTGTGTGCAGTTTTGGTCACCTTATCTGAGGAAGGATGTTCTTGCTATAGAGGGAGTGCAGCAAAGGTTTACCAGACCGATTCCTGGGATGGCGGGACTGACATATGAGGAGAGATTGAGTTGGTTAGTATTATATTCACTAGAGTTCAGAAGAATGAGGGGGGATCTCATAGAAATCTAACGGCTTAGTGAACCCTCTCTGAACTTCTTCCAATGCAAGTATGTTTTTCCTTAATTAAGGTGACCAGAACTGCACACAATACTCTGAGTGTGGTCTCACCATTCCCTTTACGATTGTAGCAAGACTTCTCTACTTTTATGATCCACCTATGTACTCTAAACCTACTATATTTTCTAACCAATTCTGACAGGATTAGACAGGGTAGATGCAGGAAGGAAGTTCCTGATGGTGGGGGAGTCCAGGACCAGTGGTCACAGTCTGACGATACAGGTGGATCATTTAGGACTGAGAGGAGGAGACATTTCTTCACCCAGTGAGTGGTGAGCCGATGGAATTCGCTATCACAGGAAGTAGTTGAGGCCAAAACACTGTATGTTTTCAAGAAGGAGTTAGATATAGCTCTTGAGGCGGAATGGATCAAAGGGTATGGGGAGCAAGCAGGAGCAGGCTATTGAGTTGAATGATCAGCCATGATCATAATGAATGGAGGAGCAGGCTCAAAGGGCCGAATGGCCTACTCCTGCTCCTATTTTCTATGTTTCTACGTTACCATAAAACATCTTCTTGGCATCTATCCTGTCAAGTCCCCTCAGATTCTTAAATGTTTCAATAAAATCACCTCTTATTCTTCAAAATGCCAGTGAGTATAGTCTCAGCCTGCTAAACCTTTCCTCATAAGTCAAACCACTCGTCCCAGGGATCAGCCTAGTGAACCCTCTCTGAAATTCTTCCAATGCAAGTATGTTCCTCCTTAATTAAGGTGACCAGAACTGTACACAGTACTCCAAGTGTGGTCTCACCATTCCTTGTACGATTGTAGCAAGACATCCCTACTTTTATACTCCACCAGCCTTAGATTAAAGGCCAACATTCCATTTGTCTTCCCAACTGCTTGTTGTAACTGCATAAAGACTTTCTGTGATTCATGTACAAGGACATCCAGATCCCTCTGGGATGCAACATTCTGTAGTCTCTCTCCATTTAAAGAATATTCTGCATTTCTATTCTTCCTGCCAAAGTGGACAAGCTTACATTTTCCACATTATACTCCATCTGCCAAATTTCTGCTTACTCACTTAACCTGTCTATAATCCTCAGCAACTCTTTGTATCCTCCTCACAACTTGATTTCCTACCTATGTTCATATTGTCAGCAATTTGGCTACAACACAGTTAGTCCCTTTATTCAAAGTATTCATGTAGATTGCAAATATTTGAGGCCCCGGAACAGATTTTAATGGTACTCCACTAGTTAGTTTGCCATTTTGAAAATTACCCATTTATCCCAACTCTCTGTTTCCTGTTAGTTCACCAATTTTCTAATCATGATACGGTACGACTCCTAACTTCATCAGCCCTTCTCTTGTGTAGTAAACTTTTATGTGGGCATCTTATAGATTTTTTAAAAATCCTATATGAGATGTGAGCACTGCTGGCTAGGCCATCATTTATTGCTGACCACTAATTACCCTTGAGAAGGTGGTGGTGAGCTGCCTTCTTGAACCACCATAGTCCATGTGGTATAGGTACACCCGCATGCTTTTAGGGAGGGAGTTCCAGAATTTTGACCCAGTAACAATGAAGGAACAGCGATATATTTTCAAGTCAAGATGGTGAGTGGCTTGGAGGGGAACTTCCAGGTGGTGGCGTTCCCATGCATCTGCTGCCCTTGTCCTTCTAATTGGAAGTGGTCATGGATTTGGAAGGTGTTGCCTAGGGAGCCTTTGTGAGTTTCTGAAGTGCATCTTGTAGATGGTATACACTGCTGCCACTATTTGTCGATGGTGGAGGGAGTGAATGTTTGTGGAAGGGATGCCATAAAGTGGGCTGCTTTTAATAGATGGTGTCAAGCTTCTTAAGTGTTTTTGGAACTGCACTCATCCAGGCAAATGGAGTGTATTCCATCACACTCCTGACTTGTGCCTTGCAGATGAAGGACAGGCTTTGGGCAATCAGGAGGTGAATTATTCACCATAGGATTCCAAGCCTCTGACCTGCTCTTGTAGCCACAGTATTTATATGGCTAGTCCAGTTCAGTTTCTGTTCAATGGTACTCCCAGAATTCAATGATAGTGTGGTAATGCCATTGAATGTCAAGGGGCGATGGGTAGATTCTCTCTTGTTGGAGATGGTCATTGCCTGTTGAACTTTACTTGCCACTTGTCAACCCAAGCTTGGATATTGTCCAGGCCTTGCTGTATTTGGACATGGACTGCTTCAGTATTTGAGGAGTCATGAATGGTGCTGAACATTGTGCAATCATCAGTGAACATACCCACTTCTGACCTTATAATTAAAAGGTCATTGTTGAAGCAGCTGAAGATGGTTGGGCTGAGGACACTACCCTGAGGAACTCCTGCAGTGATGTCCTGGAACTGAGATGATTGACCTCCAACAACCACAACCAGCTTCCTTTGTGCTACGTATGACTTCAACCAGCGGAGGGTTTTCCCCCTGATTCCCATTGACTCCAGCTTTGCTAGGGCTCCTTGATGTCACTCTCAGTCAAATGCTGCCTTGATCTCAAGGGCAGTCACTTTCAGCTCACCTCTTGAGTTCAGCTCTTTTGTCCATGTTTGAACCAAGGTTGTAATGAGATCAGAAGCTGCGTGACCCTGGCAGAACCCAAACTGAGCATCAGCAAGTAGGTGTTTGCTAAGCAAGTCCCATATGTTAGCACTGTTGATGACCCCTTCCATCATTTTGCTGATGATCAAGAGTAGACTGACCTGGTAATTGGGCGGGTTGCACTTGTCCTGCATTTTCTGTACAGGATATACCTTGACAATTTTCCACCTTGCCAGATAGATGCCAATGTTGTAGCTACCCTGGAACAGCTTGGCTAGGGGTGTGGCAAGTTCTGGAACACTAGTCTTCATTACTATTGATGGAATAATGTCAGGACCCATAGCCTTTACAATATCCAGTGCCTTCAGCTGTTTCTTGATATCATGTGGAGTGAATTGAATTCGCTGAAGACTGGCATTTGTGATGGCAGGGATCTCTGGAGGAGGCCGAGATGGATCATCCATGGTCCATCATGTTGTGTGGCACTATCGCCAGGCTAAATGGGATAGATTTCAAATGCATTTAGCAACTCAAGACTGGGCATCATGAGGCATTGTGAGCCATCAGCAGCAGCTAAATTGTACTCAACCACAACCCATAACCTCATGGCCCACATGTTCTCCACTCTACCATTACCACCAATGCAGGAGGCAGGACAAGTACAACCCGGACAATTACCACCCCATCAGTCTACTATTGATCATCAGTAAAGTGATGGAAAGGGTCATGAACAGTGCTATCAAGCAGCACTTACTTAACAAAAACCTGTTCACTGGCGTCCAGTTTTGGTTCCACCAGGACCACTCAGCTCCTGACCTCATTCGGCCTTGGTTCAAACATGGACAAAAGAGCTGAACTCCTGAGGTGAAGGCAGAGTGACTGTCCTTGACATCAAGGCAGCATTTGACTGAGAGTGGCATCAAGGAGCCCTAGCAAAGCTGGAGTCAATGGGAATCAGGGGGAAAACTCTCCTCACTGTGAAGGTAGGATTTCATCTCCACAAGGACTGTGCAGTGGTCACTCCTACCGAGGCTGTTATGGACAGATGCATCTGTGACAGACAGGTTGGCAATGATGGGGTCAAGTATCTTTTTCCCTCTTGTCGTTTCCCTCCCCACCTGCCACAGACCTAGTCTCGCAGCTATGTCCATTAGAACTCAGCCAACTCGGTCTGTGGTGGTGCTACTGAGCCACTCTTGGTGATGAACATTAAAGTCCTCCACCCAGAGTACATTCTGCACCATTGCTGCTCTTAATGCTTCCTCCAAGTGGTATTCAACATGGAAGAGCACTGATTCATCAACTGAGGGGGGAGTTGGGGTTGTGGATTTGGTGGGCTACAAAAAGTAATCACCAGGAGATTTCCTTGTCCATGTTTGACCCAATGCCTTTGAAGTTGTCCAGAGTTAATGTTGAAGATACCCAGGGCAATTTCCTCCCGACTGTAAACTTCTGTGCCACCATTTCTGCTGGGTCTGTTCTACCGGTGCTATGTTGCTTGATTAGTCTGTGAGACAGCTCTCCCATTTTTGCCACAAGCCCCAGGTGTTAGTCAGGATGACCTTACAGTGCTGACAGGACTGAGTTTGCTGTTATTGTTTCTGGTGCTGGGTGGTCTGTCCGGTTTCATTCCTTTTTATTGGCTTTTTAGCTATTGGATACAACTAAGTGACTTGCTAGGTCAATTCAGAAAGCATTTAAGAGTCAACCACATTACTGTGGGTCTGGAGTCACATGTAGGCCAGACCAGGTGAGCACAGATTTCCTTTGCTAAAGGGCATTAGTGAACCAGATGGTTTTTTATGACAATTGACATTGGTTTCATGGTCATCATTAGACTTTTAATGCCAGATTTTTATTGAATTCAAATTCCACCATCGGCTAATGTAAGATTCAAACCCAGGTGCTCAAAGCATTGTCCTGGTCTCTGGAATACTAGACGAGTGACAATACTGCTGTGCCACCGCCTCCCCAAAATGCTTTTTGGGAAATCCAAATTCACCAAATCTATTGATTCCCCTTTATCCAACCTACTTGCTACATCCTCAAAGAACTCTAATAAATTTGGCAAACATGATATCCCTTTCACAAAACGATGTTGACACTCTCTGATTGTATTGTGGTTTTCTGGATATCCAACTACCACCTCTTTAATAATAGATTCTAGCATTTCAATCATCTATGTTTGGGCAGGCTGTTGAAACGTTCAGAATCCCTGCCCAATCAAGATGCACAAGGGATCTGCAAAATGAAAAGTCTTGACTATCACATGTTATCATTTCTATGTATGATGTTCAAAATGTTAAAACTCTGGGAGTACCCTTAAGACAAAACTGTTCTAAACAGTAATCTCCTATTAGACAACATCAAAATAATGAAATTAATGAACAGTGAGGACAATTTTATTATTCCTTACCAATAGATTATTCTTTTGACTTTGTAAAATAGATTCCAGCCAGCCCTTCCCTGTAATCAAGCCTGTCTGTAGATGTAAAAGCACTTTAATTGTGAAAACTTGGAAATACAAAACAGGAACATGCTTGTCAATACTCCCTGGCGAACAGGATATAGTTAACAGTCTATTAATCCCTTCCTTGGTCAACTTTGGCAATCTTAACCTACACCAGTTTTGCTTTATTTCAAACTCTTTAAGTGCAAGATATGATATCTATAAAGATCATCTTTCTCAGGCCCTAGGGGAATATTTGCCCTTTTACTACACATGGCAACAGATTATCAACTATAAGCTACAAATGTATCATACAAGATTCAGCTACTGTATGATATTTGTAGCCTTTGGTCATGTTCCCCTAAATCTCAGCTAACACTTCAACACACAATTGGATCGTACTGGCTATAATTATGACAAATCAATCATTTTTTCTAATATCAAAAATATATTTAAATAAACTTTTACATTTTGGTTGCCCAAATTCGCATCTATTCTAAATGGAATGGATTTAATATAAATTTTTTAAATGGATATGGAGAAAGTAGTGGAAATTAATATAGACAAATCTGCAAGTTCTGATTATTTGTACCCCAGGTTATGAAAATAAATGAGCAAGAATACAACACATGCATTGACCATAATTTTATAATGCTGCCTGGATCCAGGAATTGTGTCTATCGATTATAAGGTTGCAATATGATTTCATTATTTAAGAAAGTTGGGAGGGAGGGCTAAACCAGGTAACTATAGGTCTGATAGTTTAGCACCATTTGTGAGGAAGTTGCTGGATGCTATGATCAAGAAAAAAGTGAATGAAAAGTTTGACAAGTATTGGATGATCAAAGTGAGCCAGCATGGATTTGTGAAGAGATGTCTGACTAACCTAATTGAAGTTTTTGAGAAGACACTACAAACCCAATTTTCCTTGACATTGGTATTTTCATTGAGTTGGGTGGGTTCCTGAAGGCTGTGGGAAGCACATCAAGTAAGTCAATTTTTGAACGTTGAGGGATGTCTGCTTTGGTGTCAGGAACCTTTTTGACACGTATGGTTACAAGCTTTTGCCAACTTCAAATGTCATAATATAATGGTGTATGATGATGTATGTATATTTTCAAGCAAGTGATTGATCATAGAGCTCTGCCCTTAAAAGGTAGATGACCATTCAATTTATGTAACTGTTTACATGCATTAGAATATTTTACCCAATGGATACAGTGCTCTTCTGTGTTCAATGGTATTGGGAAGCTGATTTAAATCGATTAGCTGGAGCACTTTATATTGAAATAGAATCCAGAGATATTTTCAGACTTTGAAAAAAATACTGAAAAGATTCCAGACTTCATTGATCGAAACTCGATTGAGCCTTTGGAACAAAAGAAGCAGATGGCTGGACAACTTCAAAGACTGTATTCTATGAGCTCTGTAGGGTCTGTTTATTCAGTTGTGCAATGTAATTCAATTGTAAATGTTTGGCTGAGCTCCAAATGCTACTAATGGACTTAACTCACCAAAGGCTGTTGACATGGCTCTACAGGGGACTATGTGCCTTGTTTGACTGATAGCTTTATGACAGCAGATCGTAGGATTAAATGTCTTGAATAAGTTTGTGATTGGCTGTTTATTTTGACAGATTAATGAGCACTTAAAGGGAAAATGTGTTTTACAAGAACATTTTCAATTTGACTGACCATTTTATGAGCTTTTAAGAGGAGCATTTTTCTCAACTGGAGTTTGAATGGCTGATTGTTATTTTTTGTTAATTTATGGTTCATGAGTTTTGTTCATAGTGGATGCTGGGTGAGTGGGTATTGAGGATGCTTGGGGTCATGGAGGATGCAGGGGATGGGGGTCATGGTGGGGAAATGGTGGCAAGAAGGATGCATGGGGTATGGAGGAGGAATGGGTTCTTGTGGAGTTGAGAGGAATGAGGTGTGAGGGCTAATGGGTTTAACAGCCATGTATAGAACTGGGATGATTTCCCAGTAAATGGAGGCTGGCCTCTTAAACTAATAGCCTCAGCATGTGATCATCTCCATTCCAACCTTGTGCCTGCATAGGGAGGCTACAGACCAACTCTAGCCTGCCTCTGAATATGGAAGGTGAGAATTCTGGGTAAACAGGCTGATTTTCAGAAGTTGGGAATGCAACTTTAGGAAATGACCTGACTAGTGCTTTGCGACTCAGAGGTGAATATGCCACTCCAGATATTTTTTCAGACTTTGGAAAGTTCTGAACAGATGCCAGGCTTCTTTGATTGAAACTCCATTGAGCCTTTGAAAGAAAGGAGCAGACTAGGCCTCAAGATTCAAAGAGCCTATTGTATTGAGCTTTCTGGGTTTATTTATTCAGCTGTGCAATGTAATCCCTTTATGCATGCAAAGCTGAATTCCAAGCTCCCCTAATGGATTTAGCTCAGCAGGAGTTGTTGACACAGTTTGGGAGAGGACTGTGTGTTTTATTTTATTAACAATTTTATGAGCAGATAACAGAATTAAGAGTTTTGAAGAGGTTTTTGAATGGCTCTTCACTTATTTTGACAGATTAAATGAGCACTTAAATTGAGATATTTTTTTCCAAGAGGAGTTTCAATGGTTGTGTGTTTAATTGACAAATTTATGAGCCCTTGAGAAGGGCAATATTTTTCAACTGGAATTTGAATGGCTGATTTTATTTTTATTTCCTGAGTACTTCAAATATTTCCCAGTGTTATTCTATGGCTCATGAGTTCTGTACATAGTTATTGCTAGTTGAGTGGGTATGGCAGGGGCATAAAGAAAAGGAGGGGGCATGGGAGCAGAAGGTGGTGAGGTGTGAGGACTAGTGGGTTGAACCACCATGTGGAGAATGGGGCTGATGTCCAAGTGAATGTAGGCAGGCCTCCTACCCTGTTAGCCTTGGAGGCTTCCCGCCTCTATTGCCATCTTGAGTTTGCATCAAGAGGCAGTGGCCATGACTCCAGACTGTCTCTGCTTTAGAAGATGAAAATTCCCGGTGAAAGGGCTAACCTTAAGGAGTTGGAAATGAGAAATCACCTGCTTGTACTTCCTCATTCGGAGGGGAAAATCCTGCACTAAATATGTATTTGGGTCCATGTACAGATCCTAGTCACAATTGTGCCATGAACCTTTGAACACTTGACTCTTATGCTACCTCCAGTGATAATCATTGCAGTGTTCTTCATGGGTGGACCCAACAACACTGCACCCTGACCTGGGACTTTCTTGATAGATTTTCTGGTCCGTTCAACTGGGGGAAATGCCCATTGAAAGCATTAGAAGCAGGACAGAGAAGGTTCACTTGACTGATTGCTGTGCTGAAGGGGTTATTTTATGAGGAAAGGTTGTCTAATTGAGCCTTTAGACATTGGAGTTTAGAAGAATGAGAGGTAATCCTAATTAAATATATAAGATCTTTAGGGGATTTGGCAGGGTGAAAGCTGAGAGGATGTTTTCTCTTGTGGGATATCTAGAACTATGGAACAGTGTCTAATATTTAGGAATCTTCCATTTAAGATGGAAATGAAAACAATTTCTCTCAGGACCTTGTTCATCTATGGAATTCTCTTCCCTAGAGACCAATGGAGGCAGGGTCATTCAATGTAATCAAGGCTGAGTTAGATAGATTTGTGATGGACAGGAGATTCAAGGGTTATGGGGGGCTGCAGTGGGGCTGGGGGGTGGGGGTGGGGGCAGTGGGGGAGGAGGTGGAGGTGCAGCAGAGAGGGTGGGGCAGATAGGATAGTAGATTTAAGGCTACAATCAGATTAACCATGACCTTCCTAAATGGCAGAACAGTCTTGATGGGCTGAATGGCCTACTTGCTTTCATGTGGCATATACATTGAATGGGCTTCCCTTAATCCAATAAACATTGACAGCGTCGGTTGCAAAGTCCTGAGGCTTATGCAGCTTGCAATTTACACAAGTTGTTCTACCCAGTTGATTTTTAGGACCAACATTCATAGAGTTACTCCTACTCATTTCAAAGAGAGCACACTGTCTACAATGTATTACAATCCAGAAGCATTTCAAGGCTTCAGATTATAAAATCATTTCAATATTCTCTTTTGTCATTTCTTTATCAGGAATGTATTATTTATGACCACTATGACCAGGAACAGGAAAATGGGTGATTCAGAAATAATTTCTGTACAGATTTGATAACTTATTTCCTAACTATTGTATATTGAATTTCATTCATTTCTTGAAACAGAAAGCCTTGTATAATTGAAGTTTGCTCTCATGGTGATGCATGCCAAACAGGGATAGCATTGGTTTTCACATTCTACTTGCCAATTTCAAGACACAAAGGTGAAAATGTTTCAATGATAGTAATGCATAAGCATACATTTGCAACTGAAATGATTGCAAAGGCGTTCAGTTAATTCAATTGGCAACAAGCTTAATTTTTGTACTAATGTCATGGGCTTGATTTGTGCACATCTGGCAGAAAAAATTCTCAGCCTATTTTAAGGAAAAACACCATCTGGATGTCCCAAAAATTTGAATTTTTAATGAAAACGATAACACTTATCTTGACAATGTGATATGTAGATCTTCACTGAATACCATGCATAACTTCTTTATTACAGAAATCCTGAATTGAAAATCCACTTCATAGTGTCCTTCATGCTATTAAATAAAGTTAGGCTGAACCTGTGGAGGTCTTGTAGTGCAATGGTAGCACCTTGCCTTTGAGCCAGAAGCTCCCGGATTCCAAGGTCAAGGAAGGTGCATTCATAATGTGGCCATACGGGTTGAGCATCCATTTGTAAATCCTTTCAACATATGCCTGTGGCAGGCAATAAGAGCAGGAGAGATTCCTGGTCAGCCACCTGCATAAGGCAATAACAAACCACTCCAGTACCTTGTCAAACATGACCATGGCCCAACATATGGAAGTGCATGATCGCCAATGCCCTCTTAGGGCATGATACCTGAAGAGAGAGAGAAAGACTCTGAATCGCTCATTGGTCTATATAATAAATAAGTACAATCCAGTTTGGTTGGTTACAGTGGTCTAGATACTAGATCTTGTTAAAGCTCCAAGATAGCAACAGGAATGTGCAGCTCATTCCATACCAGAAATGTGCCATTGCCATTTGGTAAAGGCTTCTTCATAGGCAAATACCTATAGCAGGTGTTACACATCTTGCATATGGAAATAAAAGAACTGATGTCTAATTGAGGCCACCCTTACAAAATTGGATTGTGGTTTCTTCAGGTGCTTGGCAGTCAAGTCAATTGTCTTTAAAGTGAATGCTGGTGGCTGTCACCAGAAAGGAAATTTTGAACTTTTTTAAGAACCTGATCTCACAGTTGGGAAAAGCAAGGCTGCGCAGTAAATCTACAGGCCACTTCCAACACCACTTTCCCAATTGCCTCTCCCAGGCTTAGTCTCCTAACCACCTCAGTTGGCATCTGAGCCAGATCTTGCTATCTCCAGTGGCAAATGTGCTGTCTCTGAGGTCACAACTGGAACCTGCAGTTCACCAGTCATAAGCTAATGAGGCCCAAGATAAAATTTGTTGTGGTGCTTATGCTTATCTCAATAGGTGCATGCACTAAACTGGAACCACACCAATTCAGGCACAATCCAACATCTAGGCCAGGGCCCCTAGACATAAACCATTTTGATCAACAAGGCAAATGAGAGATGGTATAATCTAAAAGAAAAGGTTGACACTGAGAAAAATAATGTTAAAGAACATTCAAGATCTCATGGAATCTGAAAGTTATAAGCAAAGCCAGGGCATACAAAGAAAGTAGTAAAAGGTGCAAAAAAGAAAACAAGAAAAAGCTTCTAAGGGATATCTGGAAAAAAACTAAAGAGTTTTACAAACGTCAGTGAAAGTGGTTAGCTAAGAGTAATGTGGGCTCCTTACTGAGGGACATGGGAGACATTGTAATTGGAAATCATGAAATGGCAGTCTTACTAAACATCTGCTTTGTATTGGTCTTCATATTAATGGATGAGGAAAGTGCTGGAGATAAAAAGTGACCTAAAATTAAATCAAGGGCAGAAACTAACTGGACTCAATATAAGTTTTTTTTTAAAATGGTGATGACAAAACTAATGAGATTAAGATAAACAAATCTCCAGGGTCCAATAGTTTACAGCCAAGGGAATTAGAACAGGCAGGTAAAGAAATTGTAGATGCTTTAGTCATGATCTTTCAAAACTTTCTTGATTCAGGGATTGTCCCATTAGATCTAAAAACTTCCAACGTCATTCCAGACTTAAGAAAGGTATGAGAGATAAACCAGAAATTTGTAGAGCCATTAGTCTAATGTCAGTTGTGGGTAAGTTAATAAAATCTGTCATTAGTAGCAGAACGACTGAACGTTTGTACAAATAGCAGCTGATCATATATGCGCACGTGCAAATTAAGAGTAGCAGGCCACTTGGCCCCTTGATCCTGCTCCGCCATTCAATAAGATCATGACTGATCTGAATGTAACCTCAACCCCACATTCCTGCCTACCCCCGATAACCTTTCATCTCCTTGTTAATCAAGAACCTATCTAGCTCTGCCTTAAAAATATTCAAAAACTCTGTGTCAACTGCCTTTTGAGGAAAAGAGTTCCAAAGACACACAACCCCCTGAGAGAAAAAAGTTCTCTTTGTCTCTGTCTTAAATGAGCGACCCCTTATTTTTGAACAGTGACCCTAAGTTCAAGATTCTCCCACAAGAGGAAACATCCTCTCCACATCAACCCTGTCAAGACCCCTCAGTATCTTGTCGCCACTTACTCTTCTAAACTCCAGTGGATACCTGTACAACCTTTCCTCATAAGACAACACAACCATTCCTGGTATTAGTCTAGTAAACCTTCTCTGAACTGCTTCCAACGTATTTACATTCTTCCTTAAATAAAGTGACCAGTACTACAAGCAGTACTCCAGATGTGGTCTTACCAGTGCCCTGTATAACTGAAGCATAACTTCCCTGTTTTTGTAATCAATTCCCCTCACCATAAAAGATAACATTCTATTAGCTTTCCTAATTACCTGCTGTACCTGCATACTAACCTTTTGTGATTCATGCACTTGGACACCCAGATCCCTCTGAATCAGAGAGTCAACATATATTTGTAAAGTGAAAATCATATTGAATGAACTGAGTTGAAATTTTTGAGGATGTAATAAATGTGTCAATAAAGGAATGCCTATGCTTTTTATTTATATGGACTTCCAGAAAGCATTCAACAAGATTCCACTTGAGAGGCTGTTAACAAACATGAGCACTCATGGGGCAAAATTTTACAGCAGTGCGATTTTACGTTCCCGCCGAAGCCAATGAGGTTTAGAATGTCTCGCTGTAAAATTCTGGCCATGGAGTTAGAGGCTTGGATAGGGTTGGTTAGGAGGTAGGAGGCAGAGAATAAAGATAATGGGCTGGATTTTACAGAACGCCTTATTCCCTGCCCACCCCCCTCCCCACCCCACCCCATCCCCCTCACAACTGAAAATACGGTCATCAGCCCACCTACCTGAAAACGAGTTCCCAGAAACAATATTACACATAGAATAGCGCTAATTGTGTCAGAGTAGTTCTTCTGCCCCATCTCAGAGGAATCTGATTGGCTGGTAGCTCTGTAGTCCCAGCAGCACCAGGATCGAGCACTGACCACTGCTGGGACTACAGGCAGACCCTGAGGAAAAAGAAGTGTGAGCCCAGACTTAACTGTAAGTCTGGAATTTTAGATTGGCCCAGCTAAGGATGCAGGGTGGATGGAGGTGGGGGGTGGTGGTGGTGGGAGGGGGTGGGGGCCAGGTTTCAGAGGATGGGGGTAAGGTTAAAGGGGGTCAAATCTTCGGGTGGCGCATCCCATGAACAGAGGATCCCCCAAAGGAAATACTCCTCTTCCTGCCCAACAGCAGCCCATGCAGTAAAAGCTGCCAGGCTACCCGCCTTGCTTCCACCCTCCGTGCTGCATGAAAAATAGTGGCAGAGGTGGAATGAGACCCTTTAAGTAGCTATTAATTGAACACACAAGGGCCTCAGTGGGCCTAAAGATGGGCAAGCTGCCTGATGCCTTCCCCAACCATCGTAATATGAGAGACAGGTCAGAGTACTCCACACCTTCAGTAGGAGTGGATGTGAGGTGCCCACATATAGTGCTCCATGCAAATTCCACCTATTCAGCACCTGAACATTAAACTTGTAGTTGTCTGGTTTAGTATCTTCAGGTAAGTGCAAATTATGATAATCAGTAATTGAAGAATCCTGCTTCAGACACCATGAAGTAAGCTTCGTGGTCTTTATAATATTAACAACAATTCTTTACTAATAACTCATAACTATACATATTTACAGTGGAGGGTATAGGTATGGAGTTGACTCCTGTCTGGGCCTTTACCCAACTCTGCCCATCTCTAGACTGACATGGCTCTGGGCCATGTACCTTCTTATCATACTGTGTGAGCAGTACTGTACCCAGTCCCACATTAACCCTTTATGCACAGATCCAACTACAACATCTCCCCCCCAAAGTCTTTATCCCGTGGATATACAGTTACTTCAGTTTGCTTTCAAATCTTACATTGATATACGTCTTGTGTATTACTGTTATTCTAACATTCTTGCTACTACAGTTTTAACATTAACAACTTCTGCCATTCTATAGAGGTCACTAATGATGGAATCAACTGGTTCCACAGGGACAAAAACAGAATTACCTGGAAAAACTGCAGGTCTGGCAGCATCGGCGGAGAAGAAAAGAGTTGACGTTTCGAGTCCTCATGACCCTTCGACAGAACTGATTTAATGTTAGAAGAGGGGTGAAATATAAGCTGTTTTAAGGTGGAGGGGGGAAAGAGAATTGGGGTGGGGGTGGTGTGGTTGTAGGGACAAGCAAGCAGTGATTGGAGCAGATAATCAAAAGATGTCACAGACAATGGAACAAAGAAGTGTGGAAGGTGGTGATATTATCTAAAAGAATGTGCTAATTAAGAATGGATGGTAGGGCACTCAAGGTACAGCTCTAGTGGGGATGGGGTGGAAAGACTAGCCCAGCATACAAGATTTAAAAATAATGGAAATAGGTGGGAAAAGAAAAATCTCCGATGTACTGGAGAAAGAGTTGAGGGAGCGGGCCAGAGTAGGACTGGAACAAGGAATGTTCCACATACCCCATAAAGAGACAGGCATAGCTGGGGCCCAACATCACCCCCTACTCCTCAACTCCTACCTACGGCACCTCCCCATGCCCACGCAAAAGATGCAACACGTGCCCCTTCACTTCCTCTCTCCTCACCGTCCAAGGGCCCAAACACTCCTTTCAAGTGAAGCAGCATTTCAGTTGCATTTCCCCCGACTTAGTCTACTGCATTCGTTGCTCTCAATCTCCTCTACATTGGAGAGACCAAACGTAAACTGGGCGACCGCTTTGCAGAACACCAGCGGTCTGTCGGCAAGAAAGACCCAAACTTCCCCGTCGCTTGCCATTTTAACACTCCACCCTGCTCTCTTACCCACATGTCTGTCCTTGGCTTGCTGCATTGTTCCAGTGAAGCCCAAAGCAAACTGGAGGAACAGCACCTCATCTTCCCACTAGGCACTTTACAGCCTTCCGGACTGAATATTGAATTCAATAACTTTAGATCTTGAACACCCTCCTCCATCCCCACCCCCTTTCCATTTCTTCCCCCTTTCTTTTGTTTTTGTTTTTTCCAATAATTTATATAGATTTTTCTTTTCCCACTTATTTCAATTATTTTTAAATCTTGTATGCCGGGCTAGTCTTTCCACCCCACCCCCATTAGAGTTGTACCTTGAGTGCCCTGCCATCCATTCTTAATTAGTACATTCTTTTAGATAATATCACCACCTTCAACACCTCTTTGTTCCATTGTCTGTGACATCTTTTGATTATCTGCTCCTAACACTGCTTGCTTGTCCCTACAACCACACCACCACCCCCCGGCAACTTCTCTTCCCCCCCCCCCCACCTTAAACCAGCTTATATTTCACCCCTCTTCTAACATTAAATCAGTTCTGTCGAAGGGTCATGAGGACTCAAAACGTCAACTCTTTTCTTCTCCGCCGATGCTGCCAGACATGCTGAGTTTTTCCAGGTAATTCTGTTTTTGTTTTGGATTTCAGGGAGCTGGACTGTCTTAGTAAATTTGGCTCTCCAGTATTTTCTTGGATCTCAAGTTTTGAAAGATTTCAAAATATCATCAAATTTGTCAGATGATTCATCAATAGCTTGTCGTGCAATGATGCTGCCTGCTATTGGCCCAATCGAGTAATTTGATTTTTGATTTGATAATCTGATTATTTATTGAGACCTGCAGCAATGCTGTATCTTAAAAATCTTCTCTTTCAAAGACTCCAACTGCATGTCTGGTCTGGGTCATGGATGAATCCCAGCAAAGCTGGAAGTGTAGAATTATGATCCATTTTTGAAGATTTTAAAAAGTGTGAGTACCCCTTTAAGAGATGACAGGCTTCCAAGATGGCATTGCCGGTTACTGCTGAACAAATGATCTTCTCCTGCTTGCTGGTTTTGGCAGGCTTTTCAAAATGGTGGTGGCATACCTCTCCCAAAGAAGAAGGGACAACAATGGCGGTGTAGCTCGGCTGGCTCCTGACTTTATTTATTCAGCTGTATCACGTTACGAGTCAGGATTCTTGGAAAGAAACTGCAGGCTTGCTGTTTCCAAACTTGGACAGTCGTGAGGTACCCGAAGTGGACGAAATTAATTATTAATGATTTCTTTTTGCTGGACTTGGGAGCCACGTGTTGAGGCTTGGATTCTGAAACCATGTTTAGCGACGGGTCGCTTTCAAACGTGCTTCTGACTGAATGACTTAAAAGGAGTTTCTCAGGACTAGCTGGCCTGGAATCTAAAAAAAAATCTCACCCTTGCAGGCTGCGAGTTCTGCTTGCTGAAGCTGGGCTTCCAAGGAGGATGGAATAGAGTCGGCTGCTTGTGTAGAACGTCTACCTTTCTTGTTTGCTTCCAGGCTCTTTTGTCTCTGGAACTCTTTTTTCTGGTGACTTTGCTCAGCATCTGTAGCTTCAGTTGAGTGTTAGGTTCAGTGCGGAATCTGTTGAAGGTGTCCCTTTTCTCAGTTTCTCAGCATTCTTGTAAGGATGAGGGTTTTGTTCCTGATGCTACCCCCATAAAGTAGACTTCTCTAGACCGACCCTGGCTCTGGGTCATGTGCCTACTTACATCACTCTTGCGGGCGGTACTGTACTCAGCCTCACAGTAACTCGGCATGTACCAGACCCTACTACAGTAGTAATTCGGTCCAAAAGTATGTCTTAAACTTCAGCTTTCAAATAGCACTGAACACATTTAGAACTTGTTTTTACTTTTTTGGCAAAATAATAGCCCTTATTTCTTCTGGCAGAAGAGTCCAGGTAAAGGAGGCATAAAAGTAAAATTAAAGCTAGGCGTTTGAGACTCACCTCAAAAAGCACTTCTTCACAAATTAAACAGTAGTGGATATCTGTAACTCTCTTCCCCAAAAAGCTCTTGAGGCTAGATCAATTGAAAATTTTAAAACTGATACTTTTTTGTTCAGCAAGAGTCCTGGAGCTAAGCAGGTAAATAGAGTTAAAATACAGAATGGGAGAACAGATCCATGAGGCTGAATGTGACTTACTCCTGCTCCTATGTTTCAAATCCCCTTTCATTTCAAAGTGATAGTGGACACAAATCTTCAAGTTTAGTACTTAAATATTTTGTCACAATGTCTGGCTGATGTGTTTTATTTCCTTGAACATTATCAGGGCCACTGCTATGGAGTTACTGAATAAATCCAATTCTTTCTTGACCAGCCTTACAAATTGTTACATTTATACCAATTGTAAAATTATTGAAATGTGTATATGCAGTAATTTGACAGTTAACAGGATTGACTTTGATCTATTATGATAAATGGTAGAAAGGTGATTAATATTTGCAAATTGTCTCTCAGTACAGTATACTCGAAGAGCAAAAGCAGTAGTGAATATTATTAATACAAGCATCAAATCCATGAATATTTTCAGAAAAGAATAAAAGCCATTTAATAGCTGAAGAAAGCCCATTAGAATCATAAAATCGCACAACCCCACTGATGCAAAGCGTCATGACTGCATGAAACCAAGGGAGGAACTGTCCCAGAATTGCACTAAAGTGTGGCAGCGGGTGTGAAAAACAACATTTTACCCACCGCCTGCAATGGCAGATTTTCACGCCATAACATCCGCTTCCCACCTCCTTAATTATGCAGCTACAGAAAGCACGTCGTCTTGCTAGCGGGCAGCCTCTGAATCACCTGCCACACCGTCATCTCACTATTTCCTTATTCTGGGTGCCATATCTAAACTTGAGCTGTGCACACAGTTCTCAATGCTTGCAGCCCAGGACTGCTCCAGTGAAGAAATGGCCTCAAAAGCCAAGAAGAGTTCAGTGACCCATCACTGAAATGCCTTTTGGAGGCCCACCATGACGTCCTCTAGCCCTGCACTGGGTGCATGTGGTCCAGCAATCTCACCACTCTGGCTTGGGAAGCAGTGGCAGTGGTGGTCAGTGCCAATTTGGCACAGAGGAGGTTGGCCATCCAGTGCAGAAAGAGGATGAATGATCTCATCTGTGCTGCCAGGGTAAGGCAATCTTCTCATCACTCTAAAGTTAAACACTCACAAGCCCATCACACATTCACTGACATCTCACTCACTGCCAGCTCAAGGGACATCACCACTCACTTTCTCACACACACCCACACTTCTCCATCTGGAAACTGCCTCCTCAGCCCTCATCATCTTGAGACCACTTGCACAGACCA
This sequence comes from Carcharodon carcharias, assembly GCF_017639515.1. Lineage (NCBI taxonomy): Eukaryota > Metazoa > Chordata > Chondrichthyes > Lamniformes > Lamnidae > Carcharodon > Carcharodon carcharias. Next base: position 127,220,113 of record NC_054467.1, on the reverse strand, counting down.
ACATGTGGCCCCACACACATCCTGGGATATCTCGCTTCCCTAGTACAGCTCTCGCCCTACAGCCTCTTCCCTTGCCCGAGGCCACTTATCCCCTTTCCCAAGCAAACCCTAGCCCTGCAGCCATTGAAAAGCCACTCCATCTTATGGCTGGTCTGGTAGGTAAAGACCTGCATGTATAAAAATGATGTGGTGCTGCCTGTGAAGGCTGGCACTGATGACTGTGAGTGCTGTCCAGAGAAAGGTAGGCAAACAATCCTTGAACTCCTGAGCGAAGTGCAGCTCACCAGGGTCACGTCGTTTATATACAATGTGAAACATGTCAGTGTACAATCATGCCAAAGTGCCCGAATGATCCAGCGTGAGGGGATGATTCCGGCAAGCAGAGTATTTGTATTAAAATTACATTTGCGACAGCCAGTCATGGGAAACGCTCCCACCATTGGCAAGTGGAGCAAACAATCGCAAACTGGTTTCAGGACGTTGTAAAACCGATTTTTGACATTCCCGTCTTATTGTCTGCTCATGCATCAGACGTTTGACTGCAACAGGGAAGGAAAATTCAATCCCAAATCTTTACTATATTGGAGCACCATGGGCAGAAATTTTCTTTGAGTGGGCGGGCACACGCCCAACCTGCTCGAGTGTAAAATAGCGCATGATGATGTCAGGTGAGCATCCTGACATCATAACGCACTCACACGTTATTTCAGTCACCTGGCACTCATGGAAATCAGAGCCACGCCTGCCATTAATTATGAGGCCATTTAAGACCACTAAAAAGGCAATTAAGTTTACATTGCCTGTGCGATTTTGTGCTTATTGCACAGGCTAAACAGGCAGGGGGCAGCTGACAATTTGCTATACCTCATTCAAGGGCAGGATGAAAAGCGTCGGCAGAATTGCCAGTGTGAGTAGTGAGGAGTTTTGGAGATAGTTTGCTGCTGGTTGCTTATTGGTACTTGGCAGCTTCATATCTGTTCGGGGCTTCAATGTTAGCATTTCCAGGTTTCATTTTAGGACTCATTGGTGTCTGCAAGGCCCCCGGAGGATCAAGACTATGTGGACCCTTCCAGGTATCAGACAGCCTTCTGTTACCCTGGTAATGGGTATTGTGGTCTCTGCTGGTGGCACGTCTTCTGAAGAGGAAGAGAGGGGCAGAAGGGAGAGGAGGCCAGATATCCGAATGCAGCTTTCAGGGGCGCAACCTGTGGGAGGAGAGGTGCAGGCACAAGGTGGGAAGGGCCAGCAGATAGTCCAAGGCAGACAGAGCCGCAGACGACACCACTCTCCCGCTACCAGGATTTACAGGTGGCTAGGTAGCTACCTCAATATGTCTGAGGTGCAATGTCGAAGGAGGCTCTGCCTCTCAAGGGACACCATCACCTCCATTTGTCAGATGATTGGGCCTGAGATCAGCTCTGGCTGTGAGGGTGGACACCCCATGCCAATGGCTCTAAGGGTCACAGCAGCCCATAACTTGAATGCCTTTGGCTCTTTCCAGGGCTCAGTGGGAGATCTGTGTGGACTCTTCTGATCAGCTGTACACAGTTGCCTCAAGCTGGTGACAGAAGCTCTGTTCAGGCAGGTACTGACCTTTATTTTTTTACTGAGCGGACAAGGCCAGCCAGGCTGAGCGAACCAGAGGCTTTGCAGCAATTGCTGGCTTCCCCGTGTCCAGGGTGCCATTGAATGCACAAATGTGGTCATTGAGGCACCAGTGGGTCAGCTGGTGCCTTCATCAACAGGAAGGGATTCCACTCCATGAACGTGCAGATAGTGTGTGATCACAGGATGCTGATTCTGCAAGTCTGCGCAAGGTACCCAGGCAGCTCCCATGACGCGTACATCGTCAGGCACTCCCAGGTGCCGAGGCTCTTCAATGCCCCAATGGATGGATGCCTGCTGGGTGACAAGGGCTATCCATTGAAAAGGTGACTCATGATGCCTCTCCACCACCCAAGAACAGAGGCAGGGAAGCATTATAATATGAGTCATACCTTGACAAGGGCTGTGATAGAGAGGACCATAATTCTTCTGCAAATGTACTTCTGATGCCTGGGCCGTTCATGGGGAGCACTGCAAACCCCCCAGAGTGGGTGCCACTGATAGTGGTTGCAAGCTGCGCGCTCCATAATCTGACACAGGCAAGGGGGGACCCACTGGAGGAAGAGGATCTTGACATAGCTGCACAGGCCACAGATGATGTGTCCAGTAGTGAGTCAGAAGAGGAGCACAGTGAGGAGAATGCTGAGGGCATGGAGGCAGACCTTGGTAACTTCCAGGGAGGCAGGGACACCAGTGATGCTTTGATCAAACGGTCCTTCAGCTAGGCTTCCAAAGATCAGCTTCAACTGCATGCCAGAGCTGCCGCCTGTATCCTGGATGTCTGAAATGGCCCTTTCATTTATACCCAAAGTCAACTCAATTCCTGTGGAAGAAAGTATCACATTCACATCCAGCATTACTTACTGGTGTACCCTGCACCAGAAAGATAAAGGGTGAAGTATAATCAGGCCTTCAGAACCAGAGCAAATTTACTGTTATTGTCACCTTGAATGTATAATGACATTACCATTACTGGTATTGATGTCCACACCAGCAGACATATAAACCAAACATAAATGAATAGGAAATCATCTGTGAACTGTCCCTCTTGTGCTCATGGTGCCTTTAACTTAGGTTTTCGAGTGCTACATCTTGGTGCCCAACCCCGTTCCCCGCCCCACCCCCACCCACACACATCGCTGGCAGTGACATTGGAGGCAGCCTGCTTTTAACAACTGACTGAAGGATTTCCGAAAGCTATAATTTGTAATTAAAATCTACCCCATCAAATGCAGATACCCAATGATTGACCACTCTTAATAGGTGCCCAATATTTGTTCCGTTGATTTTAATGAAACATAAATATGCAGATTTCTGCAAGGGGAAGGCCTTGGGTCTTCAACCTTACATGAGCTAGGCTACCACCTCATCCCATAGTGGCAAGAACACCCCTCCCACTGATCATGGCTCCAACTTGGCAGCCTGCCCCAGCAATTCCTCTTCCGTGATTGTAGTTAACTGTCTGAAACACTTTCCTTCTCCTGATCATAACCTCGAGCTTTCAGCCACCCTCACCTCTCCCCACCAATAACCCTGGAGAACGTCCCCACAGCTCCTGACTACGGCCTCCTGCCATCTGCTTGTGCTTCCATCTGCCAGGCAGGCTTTCGATCAGGCCACTTTACGGGTGGATGACTGCAATATGTTCCTTAAATAAGACACTGCCATTCATATCGGCATGACCTCCACATCTCCTGCCAGGATTCCCATTTACTCTTGTATATTCTCCACTCTTCCTCCCTCCCCATCAATATCGTGGCCAATATTTCAATGAGCATGTAGTAAATCTAAGGATTTGACTGCAGGATGGTGGATGTGCTTAGTACAGATCCATTGAAATATAAATGAAATACTTATTTCAGAAAGTTACATTATAGGATACGATGTATGAATAATTTCAGAGGTGTATTGTGAGGAAAGGTAACTTTGGACCATTGGTCTCAAAGTTCTCTACTACTGAGGTTTTCCTTGTGTTACTTCTCTGTCCATTGTGGATTAATTGGTAGAAATTGATTGCTATGATTAACCAACAATTCCATTATCATTTTATCACACAACTAGCAATCAGGTAAAAGGCAAACGACACTGGCCTTTGTCTTTTTTTGATGTAGCAATTTCTGTGTTCCCATGTTATGGATGTAACAGCTAAAGTTGTTTTGTGGTATTCTAAGATATGTTCTTCTGATTTAGTAGCAGTCCAAGAGGATGAGATGCCTGAGGACAATTATCTGCTGTCGATTAAGCATTTCATGCTTAATCCTACAGTGGCAAGCACCAGCATAGATATATGCACTCTAAAAGGGTTTAGTTGGCGAGGCGCAGGCAGGAACACTGAGTACAACACAATTGGAGCAAGTGGAGGTGGATTGAAGAAACCATAAGCTGTGAACCAGAGAGTTAGTTTGAGGGATTTTACAGCTGCTGAGTCTAAATAATCAGACCTTACAGAAACCACTAAGACCACAATCCGACAGCTCAGCATCAGCATCAGCATCAGGAGCTCATGAAATGATTTGAGGGCATGCCAGGCAGCTGATAAATTTAAGAGTACCTATGGAGGAGACAATAAGCTGCATGCTTACCATTTTAATAAATAGAAAGCAGTAATGAAGATGTTCCTAAATTCTTAATTTGGGTTCCTAAAGAATGAAAAGTTCTGCACCGGGGCATAAATTCATAAACATAACCATTGTGTCTGAGCAAATTTGTCATAGCAATGGCTAAACTTCTCTCTGAAATGTTTCTGCTGCTGCTTCTGTGAATGAAATGAGTTTTCTTCACTTCTAAATAAATATGTCTCTCCTTGCTCTCCTGAGAGTAAAATTCCTCCCTAGGATGCTGCCCAATAAAACAAGAAAAGAAAAAGACATTAATTTATATTATGCTTTATGTGGCCACCGGACATCTCAAATCACATGACAACAAATGAAGTACTTTTGAAGTGTTGTCACTATTTTAATGTAGGAAATGTTGCAGCCAAACTTCAAGAGCAATGTGATAATGACCAGGTAATCTCTTTTCTTTGTGATTATGATTAATGGATAAACAATGGCCAGGAGTCTGGAGATAACTCCCCAGGTCTTCCTTGAAGTAGTGTCATAGGTTATTTTACCTCCAAGCAAACAGGCAGATGAGTCCTCAGTTTAACATCTCACCCAAAAGGTGGTACCTCCATCAGTGTAATGTTCCCTCAGTAATATACTGGAGTGTCAGCATAGATTTATGTACTCAAGCTCTGATGTGGGAATTGAACCCAGAACCTTGTGACTAAGAAGAAAGAGTGCTACCAACTGTACCATAGATGAAACAAAAGGAGGGAGAAAAAGCTGCCTTTCTCATATCACAAGATGAGGAAAAACTTGACCTGTCAATCACCTCTCAGTCTGGAATGCTTTCTTTCCAAACATTCATTCTTTAAAGCTTCTATTGAATTGGGATTGTTTGAGTCAATTGTCTGTCAGAGACTGATCCCAACTAACCATAGAAGCCATTTTAAAATATTTTCACAAGAGGTGTTTCATTCGATGGGCTGACAACATGCTGCCAACAACCGTACACTTGGTGGGGGGAGAACTTTTGTTTCAGCCAGTTATCTAAAAAGGTGTTTCAGGAGCCATATCCAATTGAAATTTTCTTTCAAGGTGAAATACTTTTAAAAATTGTTTGCTCTCTTGTAGTTTGTTCATTGACATTGCCCTTACCTGATTTTTTTGCAGTAGTACCTTAAATACTATTGGGCAAATGAAGAAAGACTGCTGTGTCCAATAATATTTCAATCAGATTGACAAATAATCGTTTGGTAGTGCAGAACTTGAGTATTACTGAGAAAAGATCATGTCTCTTTTTTCAGCAATACTCAGATCAGTTTTACCTTGACTTGACTAAATATTGGGAAAACTGAAGCCATTGCCTTTGTTCCCCACCACAAACTTTGTTCCCAGACCATCATTTCCATCTCTATCATCTGTCTTATCTGAGTAAGACCATCCACAGTCTTGGTGTTATGGTTTACCTAGAGATGAGTTTTCAAACACATATCTGCACCAAAACTTCTACCTCTATAGCATTGCTTGACTCCAATCCTTCCTTAGCTCATCTGCTGTTGAAACCTTCAAACATGCTTTGATATCTCCAGAATTGACTATTCCAATGGACTCCTGGCTGGCCTCTCAGATTTCATTGCATATGAACTGGTGTTCATCCAAAATTCTGCTGCCTGTATTTTAACTCAGTCCAAATCTCATTTACCCATCATTCCTGTGCTTGCTGACCTTGCTGACCTCCGGTCTGACAATGCCTCATTTTTAAAATTGCTGGTCTATTTTTTTCAGATCACTCTGTTGCATTGCCCCTGCCTATCTCTCCAGCTCCTTCAGCCTGAAAAGCCTTCAAGGCCTTTTCTCTCTTTCCATTCTGGGCACCTGCACATCAACAATTTTAATCAGTCCACCATTGATACTTTCAGCTGCCTTGGCCCTAAGCTGTGAAATCTCTCCCGAAACATCTTTGCCTCTCTAGCTTTCTTTCTTCCATTAGGATGCTCCTTAAAACTTACCTCTTTAATCAAGCTTTTCATTATCTCTCCTAATATCTCCTTATCTGGCTCATTTGTTTAATTGTCATCACTGTTGGGACATATTACTATGTTAAAATGCACTATATAATTTTAACATGTTGCTGTTGGTGTTGGCCAATTAGGCTGTATAAAAATTACCTCCTTATATCAGTGGAATATCATCTTTCGCTAGGTTCATGAGTTTGTTGCTTGTTCAGAATACATTTCATGTTTCCGTACTGATTGGTTCACTAACCTTTATGAAAAAAAATGTGTATCATGAGGGCTGTTGACTGGAAACTAGCATTCCTGCATGTCATAAATTGTTCATTGTGCACTATCTGTTCAAGGTCCTAATGTTTAACATTCAGAAAATCACTTGTGGTAGTTACAGCCACTACAACTGATGATTGCGCCAAGCTCGCTCAAATTAAATGGCCTAGAAACAAGATGTTTGCTTAGAATTTAAGAATACTGTAATTTTGAGAGCCCCAGGAAGACAAAATGGTTGATATCCTCCCCTAAATTCTAGGGTGATTGTGGAATGAATGGTTTTCTTGTCATTATTACTCATCTAAAAAAATTCCTTATTAGAGTGTTGTCTCCCCTCATCTGTGTAGGATCAACCTACAGCAATTTATCAGGTCTATTTACAATGAGATTAACATGCCATCCCAGACCCTGAGGCTATAGATTAAATGTTGACTGTACTGAAGACCAACTTCACTTCAAAAAGCTTCAGGTTGTAACGGTTCCTTGACTAATTGAACCAATCAATGCTAAGAAAGATAGATTTTTTAAGCTTAATGTTTTATTTTTTTTTCAAGAACAGTTTTGAACTGGCATGCTGTTTAAGCAATTGGCATAAGGTTAAGTTAATGTAATGAAAAATTTGACAGAGCATAACATGTTGCAGCAAAAACAGTGAGGAAATATATGAATATCAGAGAGTATTATAACTAGTGATGTTAAGACAATGACAGCAACTGTTAAAACTGAGAGTCACTATTGTCATATTAGCAGAAAAGAAACAGAAGTTTATATTAATACCTAAATGTTGCTGCATTTCCATTAAATATTAAATTTGTGCTTTTCTCCATTGATATCTAAATGCAAAATGCCATGTGTGGTTGTTTGGCTGCTTTTCTGTGTTCAATCCTCTTGCATTTATTTGCATCAATCTTAAGTGGGCAACTGAAATGCTGTCAGTTCACCCATCTTTATTCAACACACACAGCATATTCCTTTCAGACATCTATTATGGCACATGAATGGTTTTTTATCATTATGTATTCCTGGAATTAAACAATACATCCTGGCATGCACAATATTCCTTTATTTCATATTCAAATGTAAAATGATATGATTCTGATTCTGAATTATATTACCTATTTACAGTGTTACAGTTAACAGTGGCAAACAGACACAAGCATGACTACAAATGCATTTTATTTTTACTCAGATAATAACGATTTGTAGAATCTGTGTAAAAATTGAGGAAGATTATGAGGTGTTAAAAAGAAACAGATTTATAGCCTCTTCAAAAACCATTCCTTTGCAGGTACTGATGAGATGCCATTACACCAGGAATCATACAACAATAAGCGTCGGGGGAAGTAAGTTTTTAAAAATTATACAATGGTACCAGACTTATTCCCTTTGTGGGGATCAGTCCTCTCGATGCCATTAGTGGCAGCTCTCAACAATAGTCACAGCATTTCGTGTAGTCTGATGGGAAACCAAATTGAATGGAAGCAGTGTTCTGTCATTACTGCAAACAATCCAATCCTAAATTTCAATAATTTTCTGAAAGCAGAATTAAAATATCCTAAGGAATAATTCAAGCTTAATTTTAAAAGTTGCAAAGTAAGATGATAAGTTCCTGATGGGCAAAGTCTTATTGGGCACATATGGAGTTCCCATGCTATATGTATAATCCAAAGAGCAATTTCTAGCCAAAAAACTTTTCTCCATATCTCTCTGTTTTATGTCCAGAAACTAATTGAAAATGAATATTTTGCATAATTGATGCACTCATACTGTTAGCTCTAGATTCTAAATTATATTGTTAATAGAAAAAAAGTGTCAAATATACTCCAGCAATTCTGGCTGTAATGGTTATGATGTCTAAACACTTCATTTTGGGTGGGGAAAAAGAAGGAACTGAAATGTGTTCCATTATCAACAGTTTATTGATACTAATGCTATAATGTTGTGCTCCCAAGTCATCTGTCCTGTATGCTATGGCAGAATTATATAGGATATCTGCCCAAATTGGGTGGGTTTGGAATTGAGTGAGTGGAAAAATCTGCAACAGAAGCCTAACCCCCTCAAACGAGTTTTAACAGAGGCGGGATGAGGACCGGGCAACCAATCTGCTCTCAGGAGGCATGTCAATCATTGAAATCATTTAACGAGGCTTCTGTTTTGAAACAAAAACAAAAATACCTGGAAAAACTCAGCAGGTCTGGTAGCATCTGCAGAGAGGAACACTGTTAAATTTCGAGTCCAAATGACCCTTCAACAGAACTAAGTAAAAATAGAAGAGAGGTGAAATATAAGCTGGTTTAAGGTTGGGGGGTGGGGGTGGTGGGGAATGTGGTGGGACAAGTAGAGCTAGATAAAGGGCCAGTGATAGGTGGAGATAACCAAAGGATGTCACAGACAAAAGGACAAAGAGGCATTGAAGGTGATGATATTATCTAAGGAATGTGCTAATTAAGGGTAGAAAGCAGGACAAGCAAGGTACAGATAGCCCTAGTGGGGGTGGAATGGGGTGAAGGAATCGAAAAAGGCTAAAAAGTCGAGATAAAACAATGGATGGAAATGCTTTTAAAAATAATGGAAATAGGTGGCAAAAGAAAAATCTATATAAATTATTGGAAAAAACGGGGGGGATTGGAAAGAGGGTGGGGATGGAGGAGGAAGTTCATGATCTAAAATTGTTGAACTCAATATTCAGTCCGGCAGGCTGTAAAGTGCCTGATCGGAAGATGAGATGCTGTTCCTCCAGTTTGCATTGAGCTTCACTGGAACAATGCAGCAAGCCAAGAATGGACATGGGGCATGAGAGCAGGGCGGAGTGTTGAAAAGGCAAGCAACAGGGAGGTCTGGGTAATGCTTGCGGACAGACCGAGGGTGTTCTGCAAAATGGTCTGTTTTGGGGAGAATCAGAGATGGCCAGGGTAGTTTGGAGGATGAATGGAGATCAGGAGAAAGATTGGGCAGGCAGGAAGAGAGATAAAGATTTCAGGAAAGATAGAGATGCTGATAGGGTTGGGGGGTCTATTTTGAACCTATTTGTCAAGTTTCCCAAGCCTAGGGAAACCCAATAGGCAAATGGTCAATTCCATATCAGGGAAGTGACTTCATTGTTTCCTCCTGACCAAAAAAGCTTACCTCTAATTCCCCCCAATTCCCACCGCCAAAATCTCAACCTAACAAATCCCTGTCATCACTGAACAACACCGCACCCCCCCCCAACCCTATCACCATGCCTATAGTCCCTGAAATCTTTATCTCTCTTCCTGCCTGCCTAATCTTTCTCCTGATCCCCATTCATCCTCCATTCTCCCCTGACCATCTCTGATTCTACCCAAATGGCAAAAATCTTCCCTAATTGCACTCCTCAGCCATAATCACCTCTGACGTCCCTAACCATGCTCTGCACATGCCACTTGGTGATCGTTATCCTCAACAACTGGGAGACTTGCATGATTCTTAGCAGTGGTCCTTTCTGGAGCCTGGCCCACCCAATAGGCAGCCAAGTCTAGCTTTCAGGTGGGGAAAATGTTTCAAAAAGACACCACGTATGCCATTGCATTTAGGGAAACATGCCATTTTAGGTGTAACCAATTGCAACTCCAACTCCTGGCTCAGAGAACCCATTTATGACTATAAGGGCCATAGCAAATTCATGAACTGAATCTGCCAGTAATGCGCAGGATGTTTTTATTGGTTTCCCAGAAGGCAGTAAATAATATTTCATTAGATCAGGCTAAAGCTAGTAGTCAGATTAATTTGTATGTAAAGTAATATACAGCAGAAAAACACAAAGGACATGAACTTAATTCACCCAGGTATTTGAGTGTGGGGTCACAATTCGGAAATGCGCTTTCATGTGTTGGAAATGAGGTGGATAGGATGGAACATTTATCCACCCAACTCATTTCCATGATTGCAGCATATCCACAAGCAATTCCTGCACAGCCCTCATCACCATTTCTTTACAAGTGTCCTTTGCACACTCTAAAGGGCGGATGAATTTTCAGTCTTATCCTTCCCCTTTCCAACTGACACCATAACTCTGTGCTCAAATATTGAAGCAAATGAATTTTGTGCCCAGAATCTGTTCACCATGGTATTTGGAATCATTTTGAATACAATTCATAAACAGTTATATAACCTGTAAGATTTGAGAATGTTATGATCCCCAGCTGATGTTACCACTGGACAAACCTGATCCCAGAGTGGAACCCAGCTCGATCAATCCTAACTTTTAATTTGTTTGTTTAGATATGTGGAGAGTGGCTGATGAACAGAGTCACAGAAGTCAGTTGATGAACTTTTAACAAAAGAATAAAACATTCATTAAACAAGAAAACATTAATTACATTACAATACTCCTTCACCCACAACTATACCTTTACACATATATATACAGATTTGTAAGGATAACACAAGTTACAAAAGCTATCTTATACTCTAATGTCTACAGTAAGTACACAGTCCATGTAAGCCAATAGGTGATCACTCTGAAAGCAAGCTTCAGATGCCACCTCAATCAGGTACTATGGGTCTCTCATCAACTTGTCACACCGTGAGCCAACCAGTCTCACTGCACTCCGTCTTCCACAAAAGGGATTTCAACCTCCACTCCCCAATAACTCACCTTGGAATCTTCTCCCAAACCAATGCTTTCTCTCAAATGCCTTCTGCCAGGGTTCACCTCCAGGATTTCGAACTCTCCTTCTGATATTCATCTCCCCGGGTCACCACATACATTCAAGCTTTCTTCCACGCATTGTCTCTCACTGACTCAACTGTCAACAATACAGCATTGCTTCATATGCCCATGGCAAGGGGTTACTGATCTGCAGTTGTCTCTTTGTACCTTCTGGCTTTTCCCAAGCTTTTACTTCTTTAAGCTTGAAGCTTGGAGCCTTTCTCTGTTCTTAACTTCACTTAGCAAGAGCATTTCCAGGTCCCTGCCCCTCCTTTGACTAGAAGGTCTTCTTAGCGCTTTCCTCTGTTCTACTCTGCTAGACTTGGGGACTTTCCCCTTTAGATTGGAATTCCTATCTTCCTTTTACTAGAAAGTCTGCTTGGGACTTTCCCCTGTTTCTGTCTAACTCCTTTGGCCTTGGGACCTTTTGGTTCTTTTGGGAAATCTGCAGCTCCCTTACCCAGTGTCCTGTATCTCTGGGGTCCTAGCATCAAACTGACCTTAAAACTGGTGTTTCTTTAGTTTTTCTGTGTGTGTCTGTGGGAGGGGCCTGCCCCTCTGGACCCCTGTTGTTAGGCAACAGCCCAATTCTTCTACTCTTGTTTGTTTACCTTAGCTGCAACAGTTGTAAAAACCTCATTAGAAATGCAAGCACCTTTTAAAGTTAAACTAAAACTCAATTTGACCTTAAAACACAGATACAGAAATACAAATTAAACTTAAACTTTAAAGCTAAAACTCATTCCTAACACCCACAAATACCAATATAACTTATTTATTTCCTATTTCCTAACGGAAGCCACTAATAATGGAGGTAGATATGGGAGCCTCAACTACAGTGGTGGGAGAGCACACTTTCAAATACCTTAATGAGGGTACCCAGCCATTAAACCTGGAGTGGACAACTGCTAAATTAATTATATACACTGGAGAATCTATACAGTTAAAGGGCATCATCACAGTACCAGTGTCTTATGGCAACAGACAGCCCTGCATAGTGACAGGAGAAGGACCTAGTCTTCTGGGCTGAGACCAGTTACAGAAAATCAAGCTTGACTTTGATTCATTTGAAATATTTGACCTGAAAATAGGAGGAGTTCCTGAACTGCTAAGGAAATACGACAATGTATTTCGGGATGAGTTAGGGAAGTTAAAAGGTTTTCAAGCAAAATATGTGTGAATCCTTAGGTGACACCACAGTTCTTTCAGGCCAGACTTGTGCCTTATGCATTGAAGGAGAAGGTGGTTGCAGAACTGTGCTGGTTAGAAAAGCTGGGCATCATGTATTCTTGGAATGGGCAGCACCATAACCCGAGTGGTTAAACCTGACCAAACTATACGCATTTGTGGGAACTATAAATTGACCGTAAACAAGGCAGCCAAACTAGATAAGTACCCCATCCCATGGATAGGCAACTGATATGCAAACCTGGCTGGAGGCATATCCTATACAAAATTGGCTGTGAGCCATGCCTATCAACCATTAGAACTGGATAGCACGTCGAGAGAATATATGACTTTTAACACACACAAAGGTCTATGTCAGTATACTCACCTACCCTTTAGAGTCTTGTCTGCATGCACTATCTTCCAGAGAACAATGGAGAGTCTTTTGCAAGGACTTCCCCAAGTGGTAGCTTACCCAGATAATGTTCCAATCTAAGGGTCAACTAAGACCGACCAACCTGGAGGAGGTGCTAAGAAGGTTCATGGAGGCCAGTATAGTTAAAGAAGGAAAAATGCACATTTCAAGTTCCAGAAGTTACTTACCTGGGTCACAGGGTGGACACCATGGGTTTCCATCCAGTAAAAGAGAACGTTTGAGCAATAAAAGATGCACACTTACCCTCCAATGTAACCGAACTCAAGTCCTTCCTGCATGTGATCAACTTCTATAGCCACTTTTTGCCAAACTTATCAACTGCATTGGCACCATTACGCTTGTTGTTAAAAAAGAATCACCGTTGGTCATGGAATTCACAACAGGAAGAAGCCTTTGTGAAAGTAAATAAACTGTTGCATTTGTCATGTTTATTGGTACACTACAACCCATCAAAAGAATTGGTATTAACATGTGATGCCTCTCCTTATGGTGTAGGAGCTGTGTTATTACATAGAATGGAAAACGGATCAGACAGGCCCATTGGCTATATCTCAAGAACCCTCTCCACAGCTGAGAAGGGTTATTCCCAGCTAGAAAAGGAAAGCTTATTGGTGGTATTTGGAGTGAAGAAATTCCATCAGTATCTGTATGGACGACATTTCATCATTGTGTCAGACCATAAACTATTAATGGGTTTATTCAGTGAGGATAAAGCCCATTCCGCCAATAACATCAGCAGGAATTCAATGCTGGGCTTTGATATTACCTGTGTATGGGTATACCTTTATATACTGTTCTGGCTTACACATTGCAAATGCTGATGCATTCAATTGTCTCCTGTTAAGAGATAGCATTGTACATGCTCCTGTTCCACAAGAAGTTGTGTTAACTTATTGGGTTCTTTGCCTGTGTGTGTGAAACAAATTAGAGATTGCACGAACAGAGATCCAATATTGTCGAAAGTCAGAGATCTTGTTTTGCAAGGGTGGTCAAATGCGCCTATATCTGAAGAGATGAGACCATTCCTTGCCTGAAAAATAGAGTAAAGCTGTCAAGATGGAATTTTGTTGTGGGGATCAAGAGTTGGTAGAGAACCACTCTTGACAGATCTTCACAGTGCATATCCAGACATATCAAAGATGAAAATGCTTGCATGAAGCTATCTCTGGTGGTCAGGCATTGACAGTGACATTGGAAGTATGGTCAAGCACTGTCAACATTGTCAGCACCAACAGAAGTTGCCTGTTTCACCTCCACTGCATCTGCGGGAGTGACCTGGTCGACCCTGGGTTAGACTACCTACCGATTATGTAGGGCCATTCTTAGGTTCCTTGTTTTTGTTGATTGTAGACGCACATTCTAAATGGATGGATGTATATGAAGTCAAATTACCTACATCAAGCGCAACTATCAAGAGGTTACATCACTGTTTTAGCATACATGACCTACCTGAAATCATTGTTTCTGATAATAGTACAGTCTTTACCAGCACAGAGTTTCAGAAATTCATGAATCTGAATGGAATCAAACATACAAAAACAGCCCCTTACCATCCCTCATCGAATGGCTTAGCCAAGAGAGCCATACAAATTTTCAAACCTGTTATGAAGAGGTTATCAGAAGGTACTCTAGAAGCTAGACTTTCCCACTTTCTTCTCAGTTACCGTGCAACACCACATTTGATTACAGGTTCAATACCACCTGAATTATTTATGAAAGGCCATCTTTGTACAAGGTTAAACCTTATGTTTCCAAATTTGGAGGAGAAGGTAGAGAGGAATCAGAATAATCAAAAATTGAACCACGATATTCACAACAAAGCTCACACATTCAGTGTAGGTGACACGGTATTTGTGCAAAATTTTAGAAGTGAACCTTATTGGGTTTCTGGAACCATTGTCTCAGAGACCGATCCCTCATCTTTCCAAGTGCAAGAGGAAGATAGAATCGTTCTCAAGCACATATTCATGTTGGAGAGACATTCCAACAACCAACTATTCCCCCTGTGATTAACATCGAACTATCAATTCCTGAGGTGACAGATTGTCCATGAATAGACATGCCCAATGTCTCTGTAGAGTTGCCATACCCAGAGCTGCCAGTTTCTAATGATGTATCTCGTGCTGAAGTACTTGATCATGTCAATCCTGTTGAGGAGCCTCAAGTGGTAAAGTTATGCTGCTCTAGCCATGTAAGGAGAGCACCACAGAGACTTAATCTTTAATCACCTGAAGTTGCATATTTGTATATGTTGTTGGATATTCAAATGTTCCCAGTAAATAGAAACTGTAAAAAAACACTAAAGGGTAAGTATATATTGTAATTAAAGGTATAGCCTCTTCTGCTGTCTATCAGGAGGGTCTTGGAGGCTCTGACCAATGAACCCTAAGCATGGGCAATCCAGGGGCATGGGGTTTTCTGATGAGAGTCCTGATTGAGCATGAAGCACCTGAAAGGCTCTCTGTAGTACAGTTTATCTGTTTTTTGTTGAAACCGGTCCACTTCATCAACTCATTGCAATCTGTGAGTGTGTGAATTGAGGATGATGAGAAGAGCGACTTACCTTGGTGGAACGGAAGAGATCATTCATCCTCTTGCAGGGTAGCTGTCCTCTTCTGAAGGGCGTTGGCACTGACCACCGCTGCCAATGCCTCCCAAGCCGAATTGGTGTTGTTGCTGCTCAGCCTGCAGCCAAAGCAGAGGTAGGAGGCATCACGGCAGGCCACCATTGCTTCCAAAAGGTGCTTGAGTGACACATCATTAAACCTGGGGGCTGCAGTCTTTTTGCCTTTTGGGACCATGTCTTCCATGCAGCAGTCATGGGCTGGAAACGCTGAGAGATGTGCGCATGGCTACACTTTAAATGTAATACCCAGCATGATGCAACGGTGAGTTGACGGCATGGCCGGCGAATGATAGCTACCTGTCAATGAAACGATGTGTTTCCTCTGCCCATGCCAGCAGAGATTTGGCAATTAACTGAGGATGAGGATGAGGATGAGAATGAGGAAGAGGAGGAGAAGGAAGGGAGGCAGTGTCATGAAACTAATATCTTTTCATAATATTTTTTCTGGTTTATTGAGAAGTAGGTTTATGGGGGTAAGTATAGTTGGGTCCGTGTATTATTTAATTACATTTTGTAGCCAAGCAGACTGCAAACTTTAAAACATCAAAAGAAGCTATGTCTTTGAAATGCTAATGAGTAAACATGGATGCTGGCTTAACCTGTAAAATGTGAAGGGAACTTGCATTTTTAAATAAATGAAGGGATATTTGGATTTCAAAAGGGTCTTAATCTGTTTACAACCAGCCAGATAAGCAAGGCTAAGGAATGCATTTATTTTTCCCAAAGGTTACTGACAACATATAGAGGCAACATGAAAGTTTTATATCATGAGGTAGATACAGTTTCAAAGACACATGGAACAAAATAATTTACATATTAAAAAGAGGGAAACATATATAAATGAGGATGAAAGGTTATGTGTCAGAAGGCCATGCAATACCTAACAGGAGTGTGTGAATTAACCTTAATGAAGTCTCCAGCATTTGTACATAAGTCTGCTATCTAATGAAGCTGAAGCTGGAGAAAAGCCATTTGGAATTCCAATGCCCAGGGTATTGTGTTAACTAGCTGAGTTTGTTTTAAATCTAAAATCCATTGTGGAACATTGCCTTAAATGGAGTGTAACTGGGGGTCACATTAATTAGGAATTTTAGGAGTTATTATATTAGTAATTGCAGTCTCATGCATGTGCTTGCCATCTTTTATTTTTTTAATAAATATTTTAACTTAATTTTTAAAATCTTTGAAGCGCTTGGTGGACTTATTACTTCTGAAATCAGTACACACATCTCCTACTAAATACAAATTGTGAAACCATTGTGACAGTGCAACCAAGTTTCCCTCATGGATTTGGTCTGCCTGGCACACACCATTTGCTACATCATAACAGGCAGCACCCAACACATTCTTCTTCCAGCCAGGCTCTCAGTGATCAACACATTGCTATGGTAACTGCAATTCCCCATTTACCTTACCTCTCCTCTGTTACTGACCATCATGGGTGAAGATGTCAGTGGTAGGGCAAAGGTGAAAGGGTTGTGGTCCTCTTTCTCTTTTGTGGCATCCAGGTAATTTGTGATAATAGGTGATTCATCTGTAGCTTCTGAAGGAGCTTGATCATGTAATTTGCTGATCTGTTTGTGTTCCCAGAGCATTGCACAGGCAAACTGTCTTTAATCAAAACAAAACTGAAGCTGTCTCTCATCCTTGTATTTCTCTATCCTCCTTGGCTTCATGGTTGGCCTGGATTCCCCTCTCAAATGGGGGCAGAAATCTTCATGTTGGGTGGATCACCCCAATTGCATTCACAAATATTATGAGCCATTTTTACTGAGAGGATGAAAGTAAGAGAAAATGATTATAACAGTGAAGACTCGACAGTGGCTCTTAATATAACAATCCAACACATAAGATTGATAGACAACAGGACAGCTGTAGTCAGTTATGGAAACTCACTCTTACATAATAACATAAGTGAGAGAAGAGTGTGTAGATAACTGTTAATTAATTGTATATTAATTGTGTTTAATTGTATGCAGATAGTGGGACTTAAATTTACTTGTGCTCTTAAAAACAGGAACAAACTGAAATTAGAGCTGTTGGCTTAGGAGATGCTTGTCTGTAATATAAATAAGAACTTATACACGTGTGTGAAGATTGGCACCAGTCTACCCTTCATCACTGGGTTTTCTGGAATACAAGAACAGGTGAAAAGTGATGGGATTACGGATCAGTTGTTCAGAGTGCAGTTCTACACCACCATAAAGATCAAGAATGAATGAGTGCTACATATATAAAGAAACAACAAAGAAGGGTCAGAAAAGAGCAATGCTTACCTTGACTTATTTGGCAGACTCAATAAACTTTTTCCTGCATTGCAAAGCAGTAGTGGAGACCACAATGGGATTTACTGCTATAGCCACATCTCTACATAAAGCATGTTGAATGGATCTTATATCCCTGATTCCAAATGGCTTTATTTTTGCTCCATACATCTGTTAGGAGAGCTTCCCAGTCACAATCCCTGAAGTTTGAGGATCTGCTCCTTGCTCTCTGTGTTACAATTGAACTTCAGCTCTGTTCCATCCTCCAGGGACCTTACTGCCACTTTAAGAAGCACTAGGTTTTATACCTTGCTTGTTCACAAGATCTCCTCCCGCCCACACTCATTCTTCGGCCTCCTTTTTCTCATTTTCCAACCATTCAGAGTGCTTTGGGACTGTTTCTCCTGATTCTCCACATGTTTTCTATACTTTCCTCAGTGTTTTTGCAGGCTGGATTTGCACAGCCTGCATATCTCTCATTACTTAAGTATGACAGCTGGAAATCCTG
Source organism: Carcharodon carcharias (assembly GCF_017639515.1). Classification (NCBI taxonomy): domain Eukaryota; kingdom Metazoa; phylum Chordata; class Chondrichthyes; order Lamniformes; family Lamnidae; genus Carcharodon; species Carcharodon carcharias. The sequence continues at coordinate 127,202,007 of NC_054467.1, read as the reverse complement.
TTCTGACTCACTGGCATCTCCAGCCCAATTAAATAATCTACTTCTGTACATCAACATTTAGCCAAATCATCAAGGAGGCTTGGATGTAATGAGTTTCTGGATACAGGCCCTGCTACCAACAAAACAGATGAATCAACTCTCATTGAAAGTGTGGTTTGATTTGGCCACTTTTATTGTTGACCTGACTTTTGCCACAGGGACAAGGGGATTTCTTTGTAAGTGCAGGTCTTCCCTGTCTAAAGTCATATAAAATATCTGATTTCATTGCATTTCTATATTTATCAGCAGCATAATGAAAAGCATTCATTAAAGATGTTCATACCTTAATTTTAATTATTGTCAGGTGCCTGCTCATCACTCTTTATTTAGTAAGCTGAGAGTTAACTGCAACAAACTTATAATTTCTATGACATTTGTTTCATTTGTCAATATTGTATTACTGAAACAGTCTTCTGCATTCATACATATCTGAAGTGCCTAGTTCACTGATAATCTATGATGAAGTAAACCCAGGAAAGATCACAATAATCTTACATTGAGTGGCAAAGTCTAAGACTTGAATAGGTACAATGTCCTTTAAGGGAGGTCTTGCTGTTTGCTAGCACGACTGAACTGTTCTTTCACACCAGTCATCCTTCCTCCATATTACTTAACTCTATTTCATTCTACTTTCCCCAGGCAACAATTGAGGATAATTTTATGCTTTCAAACCCTTTAAAATTAAAAGGGGAAAGATTATTGTTGAACTAAATATTTTACTATTTTCTTTGCAGATGTTGGAGGTAAAATTGTACATGAGGACATGTTAGTGTAGTCTTTATGGGTAAAATTTTCCCGTTGGCGTGCGGGGTGTGGGGTTGGGGGGGGGGGGGTGCGGGACCCGCACGCCAACGCGTAAAATGATGTGGGGTGGAACTCGCGACGTCACCCTGCGTCATTTACATTTTCAGGTCATCGCTGGCAAGGTCAGCATTTGTTGTCCATCCCTAATTGCCCTTGAACTGAGTGGCCTGGTAGGCCATTTTAGAGGGCAGTTAAGAGCCAACCCCATTGCTGTGGGTCTGGAGTCTCATGTAGGCCAGATGAGGTAAGGACAGCAGATTTCCTTTCCTAAAGGGCACTAATGAACCGGATGGATTTTTATGACAATCGACGATAGCTTCATGGTCATCATTACTGAGACTAGCTTTTGAATTCCAGATTTAAATATATGAATTTAAAATTCTACCAGCCACCATTGTGAGATTTGAACCCATGTTCCCAGAACATTAGCCTGGGTCTCTAGATCATTAGCCCTATGACATTACCACAACACTATCATCTTCCCCTCCTGCACAAAAGAAAACCTGCTATCCTTAACCAGGTCAATTCTATATGCAATTCCAATCCAACTTTATAAATACAAACATTACATAATGCAAACAATAATTAACTAATCACTCTTATGAATTCTATTAGTGTCTGTCTCTGTGCACCTTTGCTTCCCTTAGTGCTCCCAAGAGGTGATTCCTCAGTAGCTGCAACATGATAGTGGAAGGCTTCTGCCCTCCAATTGAAGTGACTGCAGATGGCTTGAGAGAGGACTTTGAATATCTCCAGACTGAGAAAGTCCAACTGCAGCACGCACCACTAAGATAAGATGACAAAAGTCTGGACTGACTGGCTGACAGGCAACAGGAAGGCCACTGGCAGAGTGGCAGGCATGGGAGCACAAATATTGTCATCCTGAGATGACAGCAGGCTCATAGTTCATGGGATCACTGCAACAACCCCAGGGTGATGTCTCAGCAACTCTCCTGGTATGCTGGAGAATAGGATTGCTGCAGCCCAATCATATTTTGGTATCCACTGCAAAGGTGGTTGCAGCCTGATCTTCCATTGCGACACTCAGGCACTTGATGGAAGCTGTCTGTGCTGTAATGGAAGCTGCAACATGACATAAGCTATCACAGATAGCTTATTATACTATTGTACGGATGGGTTAAGGAATTGAGAACTCATTCCTGGAAAGGCTAGGCTACAAGGTTTGTGCAAAACCCTCTACCAGGTTAGTGCTAGGTTCCACCAGGCTTTTCAATATTGAGTGCAGGTTTTCTGATAGGCACCCCAATGCCTATTTCAATGGGAATACTCATCAGCCTTTTACTGTAGCCTGATCCATCGAAGTCCTCATCTGAGTGGTCTGCCCTGCGATGTAATGGTACCTGCGCTATCCTTTTCCACACCCAAGCCTCTGTGCACTTGTGCCTAATATTTCACAATGTGCGGATTCCTCCTTTACTCTAGCCTTTAAAATGTGTGCAGTGTCAGTATCTGAGCTGGTGCCTGTATCTGTAAGACTGAGTAATGGCATCTCTTCATCTTCACTGTCTCCTTCCTCTTTCATCTCTGGCTATGAAAGTTCCAGTTCCAGGTCAAGTGTTGGTTTGAGGGGAGAGTGCATGCCTACACCAATTGCAGTTTCTAAATCAGAAGAGGTTGAGGGATTATGTGGAAGTGGGATAAGAGAAGAAGGATTAGGAATGCAGATACCCTCATCATCAAAAGCTTCAGACCTGCCATTGGCCACTGTCTCAGTGATGGCCCTGGTGGCTGGCACTGTGTCCTCAGAAAACATGCAGGCACACTTGTTGATCTTCAGTTCTTTGATGTTGCCTCCTGTTATCTGCCATATCCTCCTGCAAGAGAGAGGAAAGTATTTCAGCCTGTGCTTTACAATATGTTTGGATGTTTGAATAGTTGCCAGTGTATGTGAGTTGTGTGTGTGTGTGTGTGAGTGTGAAGTAAAGCTTAGTAATGATAGGGCTGAGTCCTGATTGATAGAGATTATTAGCAGGTGAGCAATAGGGGTTTAGTGAATTGAGCAGTGGATGAGGCTCGAGGCAGTTAGTAGGATATGCTATTTGAAGAAGTACTTACTGGCCTTGGCAACTCTCATGAGATAGTTAAACAATCGTAGATCGTGACATATGACCGACTTTAGAAGCCTCGAAAAATCCTTCCAAAAATGGTGGTTGATTTGTACGCCAAGCATAAAATGTGAACTGCCGGTGTTGGTGTGGGTGGTCAGCATTTTGAAATGTAAGAAGAAATTTAACATCAATAATTCAAATTAAATCAATGTGACACACTTTATTGAATGAATTAATTCTACAAGGATTCCTTTAAACACAATCAAAATGTTTTAAAAGCTGTCACATTCATTGGGCGGAATTTTCTGCGCCCGCTGGCGGCAGGCGTGCGCGGAAAATATGGTGGACCCACTTCACGGCTGAGTGAAGGCAGGTCGCGGTCTTCCACTCAGCTAGCCTACGGTGGGCCGCATTTCCTGCCATCGGTCGGTGGGGAGCTAATTGTAATATATCAGCATATAATTAAAAGGCCTTCCCGTCAGGCTCTTCGAACCACGCCATGTTGTCCTTCCATGTCGGCGGGAAAGCACACCGACATGTTTCACAACAACACGCAGGCATCGTGCAGTTATGGTGGCCTTCACTTTGGGGGAGTTGAGGTGAGTGAGCAGCGGCCTTCTCCACAGCCCGCCTGTTGTTTACAAGCCTCAGGGGTGCCAGGTGGGGGTGGGGGAAACTGATGCCTGGCCCTGCAGGCAGCTGCTGAGGGGTGGGGGGTATCTGGGGGCAAGAGCTGTCCAGCCTCAGAGGCAACTGCTGATGGGGGTGGTGGGGGGGGGGGTGGTTCAAGTGCTGCCCTGGCGCTGCATCCCACACACAGGCAATCAAGGTGGAAGGCAGGGTAAGCGAGGGAAGTGGCCAAGCATTAGGAACACCTGTATAAACTGTCCATGCCTCTGTGACTGAGACAGGTCAGGCGCAGCCAAAATGATATGATTGGGGTTGGGCTCCTAGTCTGCTCACCCATGCAAGCAACGCAGAGGCACCAAAAGGCCACTGAGCACTCAGTACCTTATCCAACACCACCCACGCCACCACCCCACCAACCCCCCCCACCCACCCACCCCAACCGCCACCCCAACCCCCTGGCACACACTTTGAGTCCGCCACCACTTTATTGGACCATGGAGCAGTTGGACTGCACACGTTGTACAATCTCTTCACCACCATGTAGCAGCCTCTGCTGGAGATGCTCACAGCCCCTTGCAATCTCAGCATCCTGGTTTGGACCAGTGTTCCTCATGTCACAGGTTGACAGGGCAGCCATGCAGCGCACCCATCTCTGGCCATCCGAGGGGTGGCCAGCATTCTCCAGAAAGCATTAAGGGGCGGTCACACAGGGCCAGGGAAAGTGCTAAATATAGCCATGATAACCACGTGTCTCTCTCTTTCATGCTGCAGGAGGACCCTGTTAGGATCATGGATACTGGTGATCTAGCTGTATGCCTGATGGCCCTACAGAGCCCATAGAAGATGGAGGAGAAAGCAACTGAAGCACTTGGCCACACAATGGGAGGAGCAGCAACCTCACGAAGAAGAGGCAGCAGGGGCTCCCGCACATGCTGCCCAGGAGCGACAGTGAGCTGTGGCTGGTCGGTGCCTAGCGACACCCAGGGTCTATAGACATTGCCTGTCATTCCTGCAGATGACTGAGAACCAGTGTCACCGACAACTGCACATGTTTAGGGACCTGGTGGCTCACACCTGCCACTTACTGCAGGACTTTGCGCCAAAGGGACATGGAGGGCATCCACTACCAGTGGCTGTGAAAGTGACTGTGACGCTCAATTTCTATGCCAGTGGCTCATTTCAGGGCTCCACAGGTGACCTCTGTGCGATTTCACAATTCACCATCTACAAATGCATCTATGAGGTCACGGATGCCATCTTCTCCACGGCACACAGCTTTGTGCATTTCGCCCAGGACCGGGACAGCCAGGATGCAAGGGCAATTGAATTCACCATGATCTAGGGATTCCCAAAGGTGCAGAGTGTGATCGACTGCACTCATGTGGCGCTCAGGTCTCCATCATTACACACAATGGAAACATAGAAACATAGAGAATAGGAGCAGGAGTAGGCCATTCAGCCCTTCGAGCCTGCTCCGCCATTCATTATGACCATGATTGATCATCCAACTCAATAGCCTGCTCCCGCTTTCTACCCATACCCTTTGATCCCTTTTGCCCCAAGAGCTATATCTAACTCCTTCTTGAAAACATACAATGTTTTGGCCTCAACTACTTTCTGTGTTAGCGAATTCCATGGACTCACCACTCTCTGGATGAAGAAATTTCTCCTCATCTAAATTCTAAATGTTCTAACCCATGTCCTCAGGCTGTGACCTCTGGTTCTGGACTCCCCCACCATTGGGAACATCCTTCCTGCATCTACCCTGTCTAGTCCTGTTTGAATTTTATAGCTTTCTATGAGATGCCCCTTCATTCTTCTGAACTCCAGTGAATATAATCCTAACTGACTCAATCAACTGGAAGGGTTTCCACTCACTGAATGTGTAGCTGGTGTGGGACCACCAGAAACGCATCCTGCAGGTGTGCACTCAATTTCCAGGGAGTGTGCACAACACCTACATCCTGAGTTGCTCACAGATCCCTGTAGCCTTCGAGGGTCCACAGAGGCTGCAGAGTTGGCTCCTTGGGGACAAGGGCTACACACAGAGGCCGTGACTGATGACTCCTGTGTGGCGGCCTCAGACTGCAGCCCAGCGACTCTATAATGAGACTCATGCTGCAGCTCACAACTTGGTGAAGCAAACCATCAGGATGCTAAAGATGTGGTTCCGGTGCCTGGACCAGTCTGGTGGAGCCCTGCAATACAGTCCGCAGAGGGTGTCATGCATTGTCGTTGTCTGCTGCACCCTTTACAATCTGGTGCTGCAACGGGCTGAGGAGTTGGCTGAGGAGGAGATGGAGGAGCTGTTTGTCTCCTCCGATGAGGAGGACACCAATGGGGATGAGGGTGATAGGGTCCGTGATGGTGATGATGACGGGGACGAGGCTCGCGTACTGGCTAGATGAGGCAGGTGTGCTCGGGAGGCCCTCATACCAGATTTGTAGAGGGTGATGGTGACATGCAGTGAGGTATCCCCATAGATTTTTACATCGCATTTGTGAATGTCTGACTCCAGTCTGGGTTATCATAGCACCAATACCCTCTGTGAGAATTCTCCTGTCATGGAGACAAAGTGGAGGCCCTAATACTCGCTCGATCGCAGGAGGATGATGACGATATGCAGTGAGGATACTCCATAGATCTTTACATAGCCTCTGAGAATGCCTGACTCCTGTCTGTCCGAGGCCACCTCACATGCGCTCCATGATCAGGGCCATCTCAGAGGCACAACCATGAAACGTTAGGCGCATCTGATGCTGTGCCCACCTGAGCCCATCAGGAGCTGGTGCACAGCATCACTGGTCAAAAAATGCTGGTGTGATGGGGGCCAGCCCCACCTTAAAGGTGCTGAGAGCACATAGAGAGTATGAGAGAACTCTGTGGCACCTGCCCACTACATTCTGGCAGCAATGACCAGAACTGGCAAGGTGCGAGCATGAGTAATGTTTCCAGGGAGTGTGAGTCTTGACCATCACTTTGGTCTGAAGGCTGCACAGACCACAGGGAAGAGTCCCTGGACTGAGACACCTGCCTTTATCTTGTGCAGAAAAGTTTCACATCTGAGTGACAAGAACACTGCTCATCAGAACAAGGAGCCACAGGCAGGGAGACATTCTTGGGAGTTTATTGACAATAGTGAAGATTATGTACAAGTGATTAACACCTGTGCCCAGGCTGTGCAACTAATTCTCCTTAACCGTCCTAACCCTGCCTCCACGCATTAGTCCTCCCTGGCCATCCCCAGCAGAGATGGAGGCAACCTGCTGTCTGTGATGCCCTGTCTGTAATGACTTTGGCAGGCATCCTCTGGAGGGCTGAGACTTGAAGGGTCCTGGCCTGCTTTCAGGGTTCTGCTGTGTGGCAGTGGCACCCTCCTCAGCCTGTAAAGCTGGATCTGCAGAGGTCACGAGATGAGGGGAGTCAGATGGGCCGGTCACTCCCAGAGTTACGTGGGTGGATGGCCCCAGGGTGTGCACCTGCTGATCCTCCTTCCTATGGGTGCCCGAGGGTTCCTGGCTGACTCCATGAGTGGAAGAGGAAGCTGGAGCGAGATCCAGCTGCCCAACACCACTATCGCATACCCACTGTTGGAGGCCAACTATGGCATCAGCGATGGAGTTAAGCTTGTGCAGCTATGAGGAGTGACATCCTGGACCAATAGCTCCATGGCAGCCGCTGTCCTGCCAGCATTGCCCTCAGTGCATTGCAAAGCTGACGTTATCACCTCAGCCTGAAGATGAATGGACTCCTTCATCGTGCCTTGCAATCTGAGAAGTGCAGCAGACATCCCTTCCTGTTGTTTCCTAGCTTGCCTTTGCAGCTCCAGCAACTGTGACATGAAAGAGTCCAGAGGCTCATCTTCTGACTCAGACTCAGCACTGTTCTGGCCTCCAGCAGTCCTCTGAGTGCCAGGGACCTGGGAAGTCTCTGCCTCCGCCTGCTGTGGAACAGAAAGTGCAATGTGCTCACCACATTTTGATCCTGGGGCTACTCTAAAGCTAGGTCCCACTGAGGTGTGTGTCCCTGCTCTGGTGGAGGGTGTGGGTGAGTGCTGTGATGGGACTGCAGGGAAGGTGCCTTTAGATTGCCCTCAGAGGTTTTCTCGGAGCTTGATTGGGGCTCTGAGTCGTGGGCATCGTTGGCTGCTTCCTAGTTGTGCCTGTGTAAGCAAGGGGAGATAAATTAGTGCATGGCAGTGGCCTATGAAAGAGGACATATCACTCATGGCATGGTTGTCGATGGATGTTGCACTGTTCTGGATCCTCACTTGGCAGAGCAGCACCAATCTCACCATCAGCAGAGGACTGCTCCGGGTCATCGTCGGCCAGCTGGATGGCTCTGTTTTCAAATTCTGAGAGACCTTTGAATTCCGACATGCCCCCCACCTGTCAGCGGCCTTTCCTTCCTGTTGTGAGCCAGTTTTTACTGCATGGATAGAGATGGGGGGAGTGTATCAGGACACCTGCCAGGCCAGATGAAAAATATGCCTGGTCTATGTGGGTGGTGAGTGGGTCCCATGGAGGGGATGAGGACAATGGCGGTGAGTGTGAGAGAGTGAATGGTGTCCCTTGCACTGGCAGTGAGTGAAGGCCCTGTGTCTGTGTGATGGGTTTGTGAGTGTGTGAGTTTGGAATGATGAAAGAGTGACTTACCCTCGCGGAATGGAGGAGATCATTCATCCTTTTGTGGCACTGGGTGACTGTCCTCTTCTGAAGGGCTATCGCCTCCCAAGCTGGGTTGGTGACATTGCTACCCTCCCTGCAGCCAAAGCTAGGGTAGGGCACATCCCAGCGGGCCTCCACGGCATCCAGCAGTTGCTCGAGGGACCCGCTGTTGAAGCGGGGGGCTGCAGTCTTTTTGCCTTTGCTGGCCATGTCTCCCAGGCAGTGGGTGAGCTGGTGGCAATGGCGGCTGCCTTTTAAAGATGGCAGCCGGCATGACACAACAGCGGAGCAATAGCGAGTGGGCGAATGAGAACCCGCCCACCAAGGAAATGGCATGTTTTGTGGGAGTGAATATGGAATGAGGCTGGCTCGGGAAGATACAGCGTGAAAACCCGTCAATTTCATCAGCAGGTAGGACTCCATTTTACCCGCTCGCTACCATGGTATGACTCTGAATGACATGCTCAGAGATCCTTTAGTGTGTAGTGTGAAAGTGGACACTATTCAGAAAAGATTATTGTCTGAACTGAATCTGGATTTCAAGAAGGTGCTAGAGATTGCGCTGGCCATGGAATGTGCAGTAAGAGACTCAAAAGCAATATAGGGTGCTCAAAATGGTGCTGTACTCCACATCAGGCGGGAAATCTCAGCCGAAAGAGACGCGAAAAAGCGAGATTCCTCTGATAAGTGGGAAAAAGCTGCCGTTAGCTGAAGAATAAGGAAAATAACTTAGCAGTAAAATCGAAGAATAATTTTAATAGAGGTGGAAATGGTCAGTCTTTTAGTGATTGTCAGTTTAAAAAAATTGAATGCTATTATTGTCATAGAAATGGACATGTGATGTGGCAATGCAAGAAAAGATTCCAGCAAGCTTGTAAACAAAAGAAGAAGCCCAATGAAATCTACAATGTAGAAGAGCCTTAAACAACAAGTTCAGACATTCACTCATGGCTTAATCTGAAAGTTGGAAAGACAGAACCAATAATTGTCACAGTGAAAGTAAATGGCAAATCTGTTAGAATGGAAGTGGACACGGGAGTTTCCATTAGAGTAATCGGGGAACATACCTTCAGACATTTGAATAATGGTGAACATTAGTTAAGTTTAGAAGAAGCAGATGCCAAGCTAGGAACATATACGGGTGAAGACATTCATGTAAAAGGCATAAGCAAAGTAACTGTCCCATGTAAAAGGCATAAGCAAAGTAACTGTCCATTATGGAAGCCAATCGGCAAAGCTACCCTTGATGGTGGTAGCAGGTGAAGGACCAAGCCTCCTGGGGTGAAATTGATTAAAGGGCTAGCTTGGGCTGCCTCCTGTCTGCAGGGTTCTACACTTAACTCAGCAGTTGGGTCCTCTGCCATAAAAGTCCAAAAGTCATATCCTTGTTGATGACATGAAAAATGTGCGAATTTTGAGAACCCTTCACCATGTGGAGGTGGAAGACCAGATCATCCGTAAACATGTGGGCCACTTACGGAAGAGAGATAGACAAATCACCAAGTTTTGGTTCCACCAGTGATCATGATCGGGTCTGCATTTCTTGTTAAGAATACTCAACTCAGAACTGACATGTCTGGTGTCCCTTTAAGAGTTGAGGATACAGAACTGCAAATGCCCACCGAAGCACCTGATGTTTAGGCAACTCCAGAAAAGGAGGTTCCTGACAAAGAATCTTAAGTTGCGGAGCTGCAACATCCCACATGCTTCAGAAAACCACCTAAAAGACTGAATTTGTAAATTCCTTACCCAGGGTAAATACTATGTTGTCTTGAAATATATGTACTTGTAAATATAATATGTGTTCCCAAGTTAAAGGGAGAGGAATGTAGTAATTATGGTTTTATTTAATGTGTAATGTACCTTCAAGAATAATGCTTGTTAGGCAAAATCACATGCTCTGCACTAACTAATAAGAGAGTAGCTGGGGCTACCTCAGCAGTCAGTGTAGTGATAGAGTTACAGTTGAAAGCACACGTGTAAATAAACTTAATGTTTCCACCTCTAGAAGTGTCTGCAGATCAATTCTATCATTAATAACACAACTCAGCTGTCCTATAACACCGGAGCACCCATTTCTGTTCATTGTTCACCATGCTCTCCGTGGGTGTATCCTAAAATCATGTGCATTTTCTTGGCAACACGGCCTGTACCACCTGCTTGTTCCCATGCATTGACATATAAGGTGAGTAAAATATGCATTTCTGAGATGAAAGATTGAGACTGAGTCCTAATATGAATATAACATTTCTTAGCTGAAAAGGGGGGTCAACTTATACGGTGAGTATATGCCTAAACTTGATTTTTGTGCCCAAGAAATGGATTGGCTCATAAACCATGTCGATTTATATGCTGTAATCTATGGTACTTCCTGCATGACATGCATTTCTTGGCACAATTCCTGACATTGAGCTTCCCGATATTTCTCCTATCTCCTGAGCATCTGTCTGGAGGACCTCCTGCCACCTCCTCCTATCTCTCCTCCTTTCCACCTCTTACTCCAAGACCTCCATTGCAGTATCTGAAAACCTTGGTGCTCGCAGTCTCGCATGTTCACCATTTTTCAAAGCACAAAATCAGTTTGCCACAATGCACCTCTCCTTTTAGGGTTGAAGGTTGCCTTTTAACAGCACTTGTCATTCACAACATAGGAACCCCAGGCAATGCACAGCATGAATAGTGCTGGCTGCATGGAACAACCCATGGAAAGTAGCAGGCAACCTGAATTTACCATATAGCATGCAAGGCAATGAATGGGTATGGGTTAATTGTGTACCATGATACCCACCTGTTTTCAGGTTTTATCTAACTTAATCCCAATATATCAAAATAACCTAGGAGAGCCGACAGGGGATCAAAATGTGACAATGTGGGGATTTCAATATCGCATGGTGAATTTGGATTGAAATCAAGGAACTGAAAGATTGTAAGGTAACAGTGTAAGTAATTTCATTGAGGCAATCAGTGACTGCTTCTTTCCATACCATAGGAATAAAAATATTTGTAAACATGGCATTACACTCGACAATGCTTTGTTGTAGAATTATTTATTATTCATTCTACAATTTTCAATTTCAAAACTGGTTACCACCACCACCCCCAGAACAATCAAGACAACTAGATGTTTGGCTAAATTAATACCTGTAAGATGTAGCATGGAAAGGTGCCTATCCTTTCATAGTTTGGGTCCTCAATTAAGCACTTAAATGGTGAAATCCATATGTACTTCAGTGTCTGTAATGTAGGAGTGGTGTATTTGTTTGTAATTTTAATATAATTTTAATTCAGTGTTCCTTCTGAATTTGTTTGTCCATTTTTGTTATTACATTATTGTTTCCATGTTTTTAACTTTATTACTTAGTTTATCTATGAATTTAATGAATTTTTGATGCGAGTTGCACTGTAATTCGGCCTTTGGGTTGCAAACGTGTTTCAAGAATAAAATGCTATTAGTATAATTAGGTACCATTATCATTGAGAAATTCACCAAACAGAAAAATTTAATAACCCCATAATTCCTCACATCAGAGAGGATGGCAAGGAAGATTTTTCCTGGCCAGTGACAGAAACTTGGGATAGAATGTGATGCCCTGTCCTGTGTTTCACCCAATTTGCACAACTCTTTTGAATTCCAGAGCAGGATGCATGACTGCCAACTCAAATTAAGTGACACACGAAGAAGGGTTCCGGGGCATCCTCAGGAGTTATGTATATTATTTTTTCCTCAGCATAATTTACCCTAGCTGAGTGTTCGCATGAACCCTGTTTAGAAACCTTTATTAAACTTGGGTAATTAAGTACAGAGTGCATCAACTAGCTTTGGTCGGGAGTTTAAGTGCAAGGCTGAAAGATTTTGTTACTTTCTTTAAAGCCCAGATGAGCCTCGTAGAACTTCACACTCTGCGTATAAGAATTAACCTAAACCCTTAAGAATTACATTAAGAAATCAGCAGAGGAGTTAGAAGAGGAAATACAGTAATAAAACTTAAGATCCTTTAAAGGACAAGTTGGGAACAAATGTTATTTGAGTGAAAACATGCGAAATGAAAATCATTTTAAATTAATTTTTCACATGACATCCACAAGGGAAAACTTAAGACAAATTCCACAACAAGCGATTTTGCCACTAGTTCAGGTTTGTGGTTGTCATTTTGCCTTTAAGTAAAACTTAAACAAATGGTTGATCACATGAAAACATTGGATTATAGTTGTATAATCAGTTTGGACAATCACTTGATTAATAAAAACTGCTACAGTTTAATATTGGGATATCGGGTATATGTCACATTGTCTGAACCCTGAACTCTCAGATTTTTCTAGTTTCTTTCTTATCTCCTCTCATGTCCACTCCGAGCTCATCTTGTCCATGTGACACACCTCCAGCTCCCTTTAACCTATTTCCACTGACTTGCTGACCACCCAAATTCCCTTCCTGGCTACTATGTTAGCTAATATAATTAGCTGTTCTGTCTCCTCAGACTGCTCCTCCTCATGGACTGCAGCGGTTCAAGAAGGCAGCTGACCACAACCTTCTCAAGGGCAATTAGGGATGGGCAATAAATGCTGGCCTAGCCAGTGATGCCTCCATCCCATGAATGGATTAATAAAAAGAGACTTTCTCACTCTCCTTCAAATCCATCATCACCCTGTTCTCAAAAAAAAAATATTTCGCCTCTCCATTCTTGCAAATTTCCATGGACCTGCAGTCACCTCCCACCATCCTCCTCCAATGCCCCTCCACTGTAGTCCAGTTCACTGAGTCTGGTTCCATTCTCTTCTATCCAGTTATAGTCACAGAATCATCCTCAATGGCGTCAGTTCCTACTCCCGCACAGTTATCATTGGTGATTCCTAAGGATTTATCTTTGGCCGCTCCTATTTCTCACCTATATGCTTCCCTTCAATGACAACATCTGAAAACAGAGGGTGAGTTTCTACACATACATTGACAATGCCAGATCTACCTCACCACACCATCTGTTGATCCTTTCACTGCCTCTAATCTGTCAGACTGCTTGGCAACACTGGATGAACAGAAATTTCTTCCAACTAAATTTTGGGAAGACCAAAGCCATTGTTGTTCCCCACCACAAACTCAGATCCTCAGATCCTCTATCCATCTCCCTGGCAACTGTCTGACACAATTTGTAGTCTTAGAGTCATATTTGACCACAAGATGAGCTTCTGGCCGCATATTGGTATCACTAAGGCTGCCTACTTCCACCTGAGTAACATCACCAGACCCCACCGCTGCCTCAGCTCATCTATTGTGGAAGTCCTCATCCATGTCATTGTTACCTCGAGGCTTCACTATCCAAAACACTTTCCCACACTCAACCATCTATAAAATTGATCTTATTCAAAACTGAACTTCCTATATCTTACCTCACACCAAATCTTGTTCATTCATCACCCCTGCACTTACTGATCTACATTGGCTCCCAGTTAAACAATGCCTTGATTTTAAAGTTCTCATCCTACTTTTCAAATCCTTCCTGGCCTCACCCTTCCCTAACTTTGTAAGCTCCTCCAGCCCTACAACTTTTCCAGGTATCTGTGGTCCTTCAGTTCTGCACTCTTTAGCACCCCAATTTTAATCACTTAGTCATTGACAGACGTGTTCTGGCATTCCCTCCCTCAACCCCTCCACTTCTCTACCTCCCTTTCCTCCTTCAAGGCAGTCCATAAATCTCTGCCAAGGTATCCGTTATTTGCACTAATATCTACTTAAATGACTCTATGTCCCCATCAGGATCTTATATGTTTCAATAAGATCACCTCTCATTCTCTTGAACTCCAGTGGACACAGGCCCAAACCTGTCCAACCTTTCCACATAAGATAACACCCCCAGCCAAGGTATCATTAGAATGAACCTTCTCTGAACTGCTTCTAATGCATATATATCCTTTCTTAAATAAGGACACCAAAACTGTACACAATACTCCAGATGTGGCCTCATCAATGCCCTGTACAACTGTAGCAAAGCATCCCTATTTTTATATTCCATTCTCCTTGCAGTAAACAACAACATTCCATTTGCCTTCCTCATTACTTGCTGTTATCTGCTTACTGATGTTTTGTGGTTCATGTACCAGGACACCCAGAACGCTCTGTGCCTCAGAGTTCTGAAATCTATCTCTATTTAAATAATAGACTGGTCTTCTATTCTTCCTGCCAAAGTGAACAAATACACATTTTCCCACATCATACTCCATCTGCCAAATTTTTGCCCACTCACTTAACCAATCTTTGTCCATTTGCAGACTCCTTCTGTCCCCTTCACAACTTACTTTCTGACCTATCTTTGTGTCAACAGCATATTAAGCAACCATATACTTAGTTCCTCCACTCAAGTTATTGATATAGATTGTAAATAGTTGAGGCCCCAACTCTGATCGCTGTAGCACTCCACTTGTCATACCTTGCCAACTTGAAATGACCCATTTATGCCTACTCTCTGTCTCCTATTAGCCATCCAATCCTCTATCCATGCTAATGTGTTATCCCACACCATGAGGTCTTATTTTTCATAGCAATGTTTGATGTGATACCTTCTGACAATCTAAGTACAACACTTCCACAGGTTTCCCCATATCTACATTGGATAAACATATTACTTTCTCAAATAACTCCAATAAATTAGTCAAGCATGATTTCCCTCTCATGAAACCATGTTGATTCTGCATGATTGCATTGAGATTTTCTGAATGCACCGTTATAACCTTCTTAATATTTTCCCAGATGTTAAGTTAACTGGTCTGTAGTTTCCTGCTTTCTGTCTCCCTCCTTTTTAAACAGATGTGTTAGATTTGCTATTTTCTAATATGATGAGAGCTTTCCAGAATCTTGGGAATTTTGGAAAATTAAAACCAATGCATCTACTATCTCAATAGCCACTTCATTTAAGGATGAAATCCATCAGGAGCTGGGAACTTGTCAGCTTTCAGCTCTAATAATTTTCTTAGCACCCATTCCCAGTGATTGTATTATTTAAATTCCTCCCTCCCTTCTACCTCTGGATTCAGATTTATTTCTGGGATATTATTTGTATCCTCTATGTTAAAGACAGATGCAAAATATCTGTTTGATTCACCTGCTATTTCTTTATTTTCCTTGATTAATTCCTTAGATTCAATCTCTAGAGAACCAACACTCACTTTGCTTATTCTTTTCCTTTTCAAATGCCTGTAGAGACTCTTGCTATCTGTTTTTTATATTTCTAGCTAGTTTTCTCTCATTTTCTAATTTCTCTCTCCTTCTTAATCCTTTATTAATTCTTTGCTGTTCTTTATATTCTGTTCAATCTTTTGACCTGCCACTCATCTTTCTGGAATTATACACTTCTTGTTTCAATTTGATACTATCTTTCATTTCCTTGGTTAGCCACAGATGGTGTGTCCTTCCCTTTGAGTCTTTCTTTCTCACTGTTTATGAAGTATTCTGAAATATCTCCTTAAATATCTGCCACTGCATCTCAACTGACATATCCTTTAATCTAATTTTCCAGTTCACTTTAGCCAGCTTTGTCTACATGCCCTCATAATTGCCCTTACTTAAGTTTAAATCACTAGGCTTAGATCCACTCTTCTCTCCCTCAGATTGAATGCGAAATTCAATCGTATTATGATCACTGCTACCTAGGGGAACCTTCACCATGAGGTCATTAATTAATCCTGTTTCATTGTACATTATCAGATCTAGTATGCCCTGCTCTCTGGTTGGTGTTAGAATGTGCTACTCTAAGAAACGGTCCCCAAAACACTCTATGAACTCATCATTTAGGCTAGTTTTCCAATGTGTTTCATCCAATCTATATGTCGATTAAAATCACCCATGATTACCACTGTACCTTTCTCATAAGCTCCCATTATTTCTTCCTGTACATCCAGGCCTAAAATGTGGTAACTGTTAGGGGACCTATAAACCACTCCCGCAAGTGACTTCTTATCTTTACTATTTTTCATCTCTACCCAAGCTGGTTCTGCACCTTGATCTCCAAAACTAAGGTCATTTCTCTCTATTGTACCAATGGATCTTAAATGAACAGAGCTACCCCACCACCTTTTCCTAGCTTCCTGTCCTTCCTAAATGTCACATATCCTTGAATATTCAGGTCCCAGTCTTTGTGATTTTGCTGCCATGAATCTGTAATGGCTATCAGATCATACATATTTATTCTCTTTGATTCTGTCCCAAGCTTAATTTGTAAATTCTGTAAATATTGCAAGCTACCAAATGAACCATTTATATCAAAAAGCACCAATTGTAAATATACAGAAATTTGCATTATTCTTCAAATAATTGATGGCTATCAATGCTGATAAGTTCATTAAACATTATGACATTATGCAGGTGAAGATTTTCCTCACAGATTAGCAAGTGATGTTTAGGTGCTAGTAATAGAAAAAGGCTGGAATTGCACCCTTACCAATAATGCACTGCCTGGGCTAAAAATTCAATGAGGTCTGTTAACAGTCATGGAGGTCACGATGTACCATTACACTGTACCTGGTTGAGTTGAAGCAGGCAGCACACAAATTGTGTGTTTCTTATTCATCTTAATGATGGTGGCATGCAGCCCAGAGTGAAACATGCTGTTGACTAGTTGGATGCTCAGCAGGGTTCTCAGGTGCTTGTGAGGATCACGTCGACAGGGTATTAAATTCCCAGAGTCTAACCCTGAGGATCTGGCTACATTATCAGAAGATCTCAGAAAAGATCAAGGATAGTGCACGCATGTTCAAAAGACACCTCGTCCTCACTGCACCATCAACATATCACACTGCTTATCACACCACAATCCCATCATTCACCATCATCAATCGAGACTCATGTCTCATATTCAGATGTTCCCAGTTCACGCTCACATGCTTACCAATGTTACCTACTTCACACTCCACCTCTTGCAGAGTCTATATACCTCCAGCTATTCAGCTATAATAGGCACAATACTCAAACATATGGCAACACATATACATTTTGCCTTCTCTCTTACACAACAAGTTCACACATAACAGGAGGGAGCAACGGAGAATTAGTGGGTGGGACAGGCATGCCTGCATCTCCTGAGCCCTTTGGGGGACACAGTGCTACACATTATAGCACTCCAATGACTGAAGCAGTTGCACCCATCATTGCTGACAACATCCAGGATGATGGTATATTCCTGCCTTATGCACCTTCTCAAATCCCACTTCACCCTCACCCACTATCGGGCATGAAGTACAAGCTGCAGATCATGTGATTATGCATCTGTTGCATTCCACTCACTCACCTTCACTTACCCCAAGCCTCTCCTTCTGCAATTTTTTACTGGAACTGCTGCCAGACCATGAAGCCTTAAAATGAAAGAAGCAAGCAACAGCGGACCTCTGATGAAGAAGAATTGTTACTGATCTGACAATTGCAGCCACCAGCTCAGACATTGGCACTGTGCAAATGTCAGAGCAGAGTATAGCGTCAGGGTTGCCAAGTAGTGAGTCACTGGGCATAATCAGGCTGGAGCCAGGGCAGGAAGAAAGATAATCCATGGGCCAGCTTGCTGGAGGGTGAATTCCCAGTCAATTTTGGCTGCAAATAACTGGGATGAGGACTTCAATGGCATAGCGTGCAGGAGAGGGTTGATGAGTATGTATGCACACAGAAATGTGAAGTGCATTGGCAGGCCTACCAAAGATCCTGATCTCACTGACAAGGAGCAAGAGGAGTCCAATTTTGCACAAGATTTCATGCAGAGCTTGCAGCCTATCCTTTCTAATGTGGAAGAGATGGCCAAATCCACAATATCATTTGTGGATCCAGCTGTGATGCAGCATCTGATGACTGTCATCTCAGCTTCCATTTCAGTAGAGACAGAAGCTACCCAATACCTCAGACCTGGGGCAGAATTTTCCCACTCCGTCCAAAGAGGATTTCAGGGTGGGCGAGAGGGGAGAATCCAGCGGCAGGCAAAAAGTTGGAAATCCACTGGTGTAAAAACAGCCTGCAATTCTCCCGATGGTGGTTTTATGGTGAGTCGGTTATCCCACCAACTAGTGGTGTGAATGCCATTTGCATTTTTTAACATGTCATAAATACTCATTAAAACAGCCACTCGCTGGAATCTTGTCAGGCTTTCCAAACTTACATCAACAGGAAATTATGTCGCCTCAAACCCATTTGAAAAGGGTGACGTGCACAAGTCAGACCTCAGTCCGCTGGTAACTTTGAGGTGAGTGGAACATACATTGCCAACCTGCCATAGCGCTGTGCAGGTCTTGTTGCGATGAACACCACACTGCTGGGGCTGTAGGGTTGGCCTGCCCCTGCTCTTTGCCTACATTGTCCCGAAGAATACCACTGTCCTGTGGCACTCATGCAGGCCTCTACTTTCAGAAACACTTCAACCGGGGGTCGGCTGTGAGGTGAGAGTGGAGCTGATGAACATGAGAAGGGCAATGAGGAGGGAAGGTTGTGGAATCACAGTAAAGGGAAGGGCAAACATGAGGAGGGGGTGGCTTTCTGGATTCACTCTCTAACCTCTTGTTGCTGCAAAAGTGAGCAGGAATCTGCTTAGAAAGAAAGGAGGAATACTTCCTTGCATTGAAAGCCACTGAAAGCCAACGGCTTCATCAACACTATTAAAA
This sequence comes from Carcharodon carcharias, assembly GCF_017639515.1. NCBI lineage: Eukaryota > Metazoa > Chordata > Chondrichthyes > Lamniformes > Lamnidae > Carcharodon > Carcharodon carcharias. The sequence continues at coordinate 127,183,172 of NC_054467.1, read as the reverse complement.
GGCTACTCAGAACTCAGTGGCTTCACATCACAGTTGTTGCATCTCAAGACATAACACATAGGAGTATAGAATTTGGGAATGCAATAGTGAAGGAGGCACAGCTGTATCATATATGGCATTCCATCAATAAAGGCCTGTCACATGTTCACCAGATTTGACATTGTTAATGGACCAAAGGGAATCCACAAATTGACCATGAGCAACTGATTGGTCATTAATATGCCTCATCAGAGGTGAAGCATAGAGCTAGAATGGGTCACTCATCTCACTGAAACTTTAGCTTACCATGCAGGGCTCAAGATGTTACATACCTGCGATGCCATCTTGGTCACCTTGATGTGTGTGCAAGTGTCTCAGGGACATGACAACATCAGCCACCATTGAAGTAGAGCAGGGCAAACTATGGACCTTACAGTTTCCATACGTTTCCTCTTCTGAGCTTCACTTTCTTGCCCCTTGAATCATTAAAGCCTTCAATGTTTCCTTTCACAGAGAAGGCAAAAGCACATATGGATCTTGGGCTCAATTCTGCTTTTGTCAGGGTCCTAATACAATGGAGGAGGCAAAGGAGGAAAGGGCGACTCAACGCACAGCTCCAGCTGGAGGAATGTAGTCAAGCGAAGCCAGAACATGAACAGGAAGGTCAGGAGGAGAGACCCAGACAATGAGGGTGATTCGCCAGACTTAGGGTTTATCATAGGAGAGCATCCTATTTTCAAATGAGCGAGAAGCAATGCCATGCACGTCTGCGCTTGTCCTGAGCTCTGGTGCATCATCAATGTCACATTCTTTGTGAAGGTCTGACACTATGTGGAGTTCACCTTTCCCATGGTGAACATCCAGTAGCACTCAATTTCTTGGCCTGTGGTTCTTTCCAAGGATCAACAGGAGACCTCTGCATCATCTCTCAGTCCGCAACATATTGATGCATAAAGAAGGTCACAGGTGCCCTTAACAGGAAGGCCTATCATCAGGCCAGGTTTGTCCTGGATGCAGATAGCCAGGGTGTGAAATTCACCAGCTTCACTGCTACTTCAGGCATCCCAACAGTGCAGGGTGAAATAGACTGCACTCATGTGGCTATACGGGCTCCATGGCAGCAGACCCTAATGTTTATAAACCACAAGGGCTATCATTTCATCAATGCACAACTGGTCTGTGATCAGTGGAAGCACATACATGTTTGTGCATGGTACCCTGGGAGTTGCCATGACTCCTTCATCCTGAGTCACTCCCAGGTGCCTGAGATTTTCAAGGGGCCATTACATCTGCAGGGATGTCTGCTTGGGGATAAGGGGTACTCACTGAAACGCTGGCTGATGACAGTAATGCACCACTCCCAGAGTCTGTTCAAGGAGAGTTACAACGCTGCCCACAGGTCCACACAGTCCCTTATAGAGCCGACCATAGGGCTTCTGAAGATGCGCTTCAGATGCTTGGACTACTCAGGTGGCTCACTCCAATACACTCCCGAAACAGTTTCCCGCATCATCGCAGTGTGTTGTGCGCTTCATGATCTGGCAATGCAAAAAGGTGCCCCCCAGGGCGAGGATAAACTGGAGGAGGATGAGAGCTCATTGGGGGATGAAGATATGGAGGCCAGGAAGGTCAGGAGGCCGCTGAGGGTCCATATGAGCGTGATCACGCCATGGAGAAAGGAAGACGTGGGAGACATGCCCGTGATTCATTAATTGCTGAAATGTTCCATCCTCACCATCGGGGAGGTGATGGTGTAGTGGTATTGTCCAGAGAACCAGGGTGATGCTCTGGGGACCTTTGTTCGAATCCTGCCAAAGCAGATGGTAGAATTTGAATTCAATAAAAATCTGGAATTAAAAGCCTGATGATGACCATGAAAACATTGTCGATTGTTGTGGGCTTGCCAATGCCCCTTAGGGAAGGAAATCTGTTGTCCTTACCTGGCCTGGCCACAGCAATGTGGTTAACTCTTAAATATACTCTGAAATGGCCTAGTTGTAACAAAGACACAAAAAAGGAATGAAACTGAAAGGACCCCACTTGGCATCATGCTATGCACCAGAAACGAAAATGGCCCTAGTCCTGTCAGCCCAACAAAGTCCTCCTTACTAAAATCTGGGGGCTAGTGCCAAAATTGGAAGATCTGTCTGACAGACTAGTCAAGCAACAGTCTGACATCATCATCCTCACGGAATCATACCTTACAGTTAATGTCCCAGGCTCCACCATCACCATCCCTGGGTATGTTCTGTCCCACGGGCAGGACAGCCTCAGCAGAGGTGGCGGCACAGTGGAATACAGTCAGGAGGGAGTTGCCCTGGGAGTCCTCAACATCGCCTCTGGAAGTCTCATGGCATCAGCCCAAACATGGGCAAGGAAACTTCCTGCTGATTACCACGTACCACCCTCCCTCAGCTGCTGATTCAGTGCTCCTCCATGTTGAACATCACTTGGAGGAAGCATTGAGGGGGGCAGAACATCCATCACCAAGAGTGGCTCGGTAGCATCGCTACTGGCTGAGTCCTAAATGACATAGCCACTAGACTGGGACTGCAGCAGATGGTGAGGGAAAAACATACTGACCCCCAGCATCATAACCTGCCTGCCGCAGGTGCATCTGTCCGTGACGGTGCTGATAGGAGTGGCCACAACACAGCCATTGTGGAGACAAAGTCCCTCCTTCACATTGAGGATACCATCCATCATGTTGTGTGGCACTACCACCATGCTAAATGGGATAGATTTCAAACAGATCTAGCAACTCAAGGCTGGGAATCCATGAGCCATCATGAACTGGGCCATCAACAGCAGCAGAATTATACTCGAACACAATCTGTAACCTCATGGCCAAGCATAACCCCCACTGTACCATTACCATCAAGCCAGGGGATCAACCCTGGTTCAATGAAGAGTGCAGGAGTAGCACCAGGCCTAGTTAAAAATGAGGTGTCAACCTGGTGAAGCTATAACACAGAACTACTTGCGTGCCAAACAGCATAAGTAGCAAGTGATAGACAGAGCTAAGCAATCCCACAAACAATGGATCAGATCTAAGCTCTGTAGTCCTGCCACATCCAATGGTGAATGGTGGTGGACAATTAAACAACTCACTGGAGGAGGAAGCTCAACAAATATCCCCATCCCCAATGATGGAGGAGCCCAGCACATCAGTGCAAAAGATTAGGCTGAAGAATTCACAACAATCTTCAGCCAGAAGTGCCGAGTGGATGATCCATCTCGTGCTCCTCCAGAGGTCGCCAGCATCACAGATGCCAGTCTTCAGACAATTTGATTCACTCCATGTGATATCAAGAAAAGGCTGTAGGCATTGGATACTGAAAAGGCTATGGGCCCTGACAACATTCCGACAATAGTACTGAAGACTTGTGCTCCAGACACTTGCCGCGCCCCTAGCCGAGCTGTTCCAGTGCAGCCACAACACTGACATCTACCCAGCTTTGTGGAAAATTGCCCAGGTATGCACTGTACACAAAAAGCAGGACATATCCAACCCGACCAATTACCGCCCCATCAGTCTACTGACCATCATCAGTAAAGTAATGGAAGGGGTCATCAACAGTGCTATCAAGCGGCACTTGCTTAGCAATAACCTGCTCACCGATGCCTGGTTTGTGTTCCACCAGGGCGACTCAGCTGCTGACCTAGCTGCTGACCTTGTTACTGCTGTGACCCAAACATGGACAAAAGAGCTGAACTCCCGAGGTGAGGTGAGAGTAACTGCCCTTGACATCAAGGCCTCTTTGACCGAGCATGGCATCGAGGGGCCCTAGCAAATCTGGAGTCAATGGGAATCGGGGGGAAAACTCTCTACTGGTTGGAGTCATACATAGCAAAAAGGAAGATGGTTGTGGTTGTTGGAGGTCAGTCACCTCAGTTCCAGGACATCACTGCAGGAGTTCCTCAGGGTAGTCTCCTAGGCCCAATTGTCTCCAGCTGCTTCAACAATGACCTTCCTTCCATCATAAGGTCAGAAGTGGGGATATCGCTGATGATTGCACAATGTTCCACACCATTCACAATTCCTCAGATACTGAAGCAGTCCATGTCCAAGACCTGGACAATATCCAGGCTTGAGCTGTCAAGCGACAAGTAACATTCACGCCACTCAAGTGTCACAAGTGTTAGGCAATGACCATCTCCAACAAGAGAGAATCCAACCATCGCCCCTTGATGTTCAATGGCATTACCATCACTGAATCCTCACTATCAAAATCCTGGAGGTTACCATTGACCAAAAACTGAACTGGACTAGCCATATAAATACTATGTCTACAAGAGCAGACCAGTGTCTAGGAATCCTGCAACGAGTAGCTCACCTCCTGACTCCCCAAAGCCTGTCCACCATCTGCAAGGCACAAGTAAGGATTGTGATGGAATACTCCCCATTTGCCTGGATGAATGCAGCTCCCACAACACTGAAGAGGCTGGACCCCTTTCAGGACAAAGCAGTCTGCTTGATTGGCGCCACATCCACAAACATTCACTCCCTCCACCACTGACACATGGTAGCAGCAATGTGTGCCGTCTACATGATGCACCATAGGAATTCACCAAGGCTCCTTAGATAGCACCTTCCAAACCCACGACCACTACCAAATAGAAGGCCAAGGACAGCAGATAGATGGGAACACCACCACCTGGAAGTTCCCCTCCAAGTCACTCACCATCCTGACTTGGAAATATATCGCCGTTCCTTCACTGTCGCTGGGTCAAAATCCTGGAACTCCCTCCCTAACAGCACTGTGGGTGTACCTATACCACATGGACTGCAGAGGTTCAAGAAGCCAGCTCACCACCACCTTCTCAAGGGCAACTAAGGATGGGCAATAAATGCTTGCCCAGCCAGCGAAGTCCACATTCTGTGAATGATTACCAAAAAAGAGTAAAGTTAAGTGAGGGAATATGGCCACAACTCTCCTAACCCTCAAAGCCATTCCCTTTCATCTCGGGGGATGTCCACTAACTTGCAGCAAGAATGAGTTTTGCATTTACACTTGTGCATTCTGACCTCATGAACTGCCAGGCCATGATCTTTGGTTTGGTCTGTGGGTCTCTGTGAGTGAGCTCACTCTGGGAACTGAGAGTCCACTGAAGAACAAGAGCGAGGCAAGAGAAGACAGGGAGCCTACGCTGCCATCTAATGATGTAACCGCTGCTGTGGCTGAGATGTGGATGTGTCTAGAGATCTCCTCCTCCCGTGCATGTCTTTTCTTCTGCCACTACCACTGAGGAGGCACAAATGCCACTAGAATATCAATGCTGATCAGCTGCACTCGCTCAATGGTGTTCATTGAGGAAGAAAGGTTGCAAACGCTTACATCACACACTTCAAATAAAGATTTAAACACATCTCCCTGACATCACAGAAGAATACAGAGACTAGTTCAACCAAGGTTGACATCACAGAAATGTGAATCTCACAGTGGGATACTAACACTGAGTGGGAGGAAGGTAAAACTTGAAATAAGAGAATTCTAAAGAACAAAATCATAACACCTTCAGTTGCCAAGAACATTCACATAACCATCAAGTGTTTTCACAAACGTGCAATTCCCTTGCATGTATAGCACACCTGTGACCCAAACGTGATATCGATTTTTCTTAACTTTCCGAACTCTCCCTCTATACCTGGATGCAGCCCAACAGCTGCAGCAGAGGTGGAGGCAGCCTGCTGACTACTACATCCTGATGTCTGTGATGACCTTGGCGTCCTCTGGTGGCCCGGGCCAGTAGGGCCCCGGCCTGATAAGGTCACCTGTTCAGAAGCAGAAGCACCCTCGGTGGCCTGAACAGCTGGAGTGGATGGGATCACAGTCAGGGGGGGCTGTGAGTGGCTGCAGACCCTTGGAATGTCCTGAGAGGAAAAACCTGGAATGAATGGCTGATGTTCATCCTCCTTGTGGGTGCCTGAGGGTGAGGCACTGACTCCTGCAGGAGATTGCACCTGGAGGGAGGTCAAGGTGCCTCGACCCCATGTCGCCTACATCTTGATGGTGCCCAACAGGATGTGTGGCCATGGAGTGCAGGGCTGAGCGCAAATCTGGCAAGGCCTGCTGGACCAATGTCCCCATGGTGGGTGCCATCTTTCCCGTGGTGAATTCCAGGTGCTCACACGTCAGAGGCACAACATCAGACAGAACACGAATGGGCTCCTACACTATTCACTCTAGTATGCTGAGTATTTGTCGAATCTCTGCCTGATGTTCCACTGCTCATTGTTGCTTCGCCAGCATTGAGTTGCTGGCCAGGGGCTCATCATCTGATTCGGACTGAGTCCTCCAAGTGCCTGAGACCTGGGCTGTCCCTGCCTCCGAATGCTGCATTTTCAATGAAGTGTACCCCAGAAAGTGAGCCAAACCTAACCAACAGCTGGGGGAGGTGGTGGCATAGTGTTTTTATTACTGGGCTGGTTAAATCAGAGACCCAGGGTAATTCCCTGAGGACCTGAGTTCGAATCCCTGCACAACAGATGGTAGAATTTGATTTCCATAAATATCTGGAATTAAAAGTCTAATGATGATCATGAAACCATTGTCGATTGTTGTAAGATCCCATCTGGTTCACTAATGTCATTTAGAGGAGGAAATCTGCTGTCTGCCAACTGAGGTTAACTCTTAAAAATGCCCTCTGAACAAGGGCAATTACGAATGGGCAAGTGACGCTCACGTCCTATGAACGAATACATAAAAAAAGCTGTGCCCCATCAACATGTGCGTCTCTGAGCTGGTGAAGGGTGTGTTTGAGTGCCATGATGGTTCTTCCAGACCTTCCTCCTTGTGCTGGTGCTGGACGGGCTTGGGGGCCTCGATCTGCTGGTGGGCCTAGAAAATAGACAATAGAGTTTCAGTTGATGAGCATGAGCTAGATAAGACTGCATGTGACTCACTGTGATTGTCAGGATTTGATGAAGTGATGGAGCTGTGACCCATACTGGGTTGCTGGGAGAGGCCGATCTCCATTTCCCTACAGGAAAGAAGCCTGTTGTTCCCAGCTAGCTCAGCTGCAGCCTCGTCAAACTCACTGAGGGCAATGATGTCGGCTGTCTCTCCTCTGGTCTGGGCTCTCTCATGCTTGTTTGATACCAGCTTGGCCTGTATGAAGAAGAAAGAAAGGCATGTGATGAGATGGAATGGAGCAGAGTCTGTGTGAGATGCATGCCCCCGGTGTGTGGTGAGCCCTCCCAGAAGGGCCATAGGATGGAGTGTGAGTAACTTGATAGATGGGATGGTGATGATGTGAAAGTCTCATTGAGAGAATGAGTGTTGATATGTGTCCCCCACTAATGTTTGTGTGAGATCCCTGAAGACAGTAGCTGTTTGAGTGCATGATACCATGATGAGAGTTTGATATTGGAGGGTGTTGAAGGATGACTTACCCTGACAGAGTGGATGAGATCATTCATCCTCCTCCTGCACTGGATGGATTTCAGGTGCTGTTGCCAGCAACACTGACCTGCTTTGCAATGGCCTCCTAGGCCGGAGAGGTGAGGCTGCTGTTCTTCCTGCAGCCGTCCCTGGGATAGAGCACTTGACTGTGTGCCTGCACTCCTCTGATCAAGGCCTGAGGGCCTGATAGGTAAAGTGGGGTAGTGCTTTCTTCTGGATGCTCTTGACCTTCCTCTTCTGGCTGCCAGAATCTCTGGTGGGCTGGAGAGAGTGAAATTATGTGTTGGACTGTCGCCCAGACATTCAGACTTGCCAGCTGATGGCAGGCGGACAAATCAGCTCCCAACCCGCCAAATGATTCAGACTGATACACACCTTTGCATAATTAATGACCCTCCAAGCACGGAATTGGGGGTGTGTTCCCGCCATTCTGGGCAGTGGGGTGGGCACTGCCAAAACCTCCTGCCACCATGCTTAGTCTCATTAATGAAAATCCCTGCCCCTGTAGTGGAAGATCAGACTGATGTCATGAAATCCATGCTTGTTACCATGTGCTCGGAAATCTCTTGAACTCAGTCATATGATCCCTCGTGATTCAGACCTGAGTGTGTTGTCCAAATGCAAGTTTATTACTCAGACACCAATTGTATAATATTATTACAGTTACACAGTAGACTCATAAAACATGGTTTCCATCAGACACAAGGTCAAACCTGTGTAGATGTGGGACTTTTGGCTGTCACGTGATCTCTGACTCGAAGTGGCTGTTCCTGATCTTTCTATACACTTTCTGTGAGTCATATCGTAGTACACCCAGAATGTATATCACAGTGAAGCTCCTTCTCGCCAAACCTCCAACCTTAACCTAATGACCATCTTGATGGCTTAACTGTTCAACAGTTCATGTTACAGAAGAAACAAGATGACCTAGAAAATGCCAGATAATTAAGCTGATACTGCTTGTGTGCTTCCACTGCCTGGATACTCATACCTGACTTGGCATGTGGCCAACATGTCTGCTAGTTCCTATTTCCATTGTTCGGACCAATCTCCAATGTTGATTCAAATCCTTATTTGAGATGTGATTAACTTTGATGGGAATCAAGCAAACTCTAACCCCATGCATACCCATCTTGGTGCAGAGGAGGATGCTGCCAGTATGACTACTGACCCCAGCATTCAAAGGGGCTTTCAGGCTTTCACAGCAGCCCCACAATCTGTTCTCAAACAGATTAGTAGGATAATTGAGCTCCCCAGCTCAGGGAAATGCCAATGGCTCCATTGAGGGCAAACCCTACTGTCCTTTCTCTTTCAAACTGACAGTATTTGTCCTTCCCACTCTGCTACTCTGCCACTGCCCTTGATATTATAGCATCATAGAATAGTTACCTTTCCACCAGTCAGTCCCTGACTGCTGTCACCTATGCCAAGGTGGAGAAGTCCGAGGCCAGGCCCTCAAGACCCAGAGCTCCTCGAGGTTATGCTCCAAGACCCAATGTGTAGTCTCTTCCAGGGAAAGTCAGCAGCCTTCCACCAAACATACAGCTGCAACATTAGGATTGCGCTATTTAAGAACATCAGGCTAGGCAAAAGCATTTGTAAAACAGGCACTAAAGGAATGCATAAGCATGTGTTTGTTAGATTTTATTGGAAATGTTGGCATGGAATGATTTTTTTGTGGTATCTTTTATTTCAGATTTTGGATCAAAAGTATGGTGTGTGGCCTGCAGCAGAGGCATAGAAAAGCGAGGAATTCTGAAGCAGAGGTGATATTGTGATGAGATCCAACTTACATGGTCATGGAGTGGGGGCCAGGAATTCCAAGTCCCAACAGGCCTCATGAATTTTGCACATGCTCAGGCAGGGAGCGGGCAATGCATTTGCACTCTGGCAGTTAAAGGGTTCAACCATCCTGACAGCGGTGCACCTATGTATAAAGAGAAAAAAAAGAAACGGAAAGAAAACCCCAGTCATATGACTGGGAGCAGAAAACCATACACAGAGAAGCATTCCAGGCAGGGGGCAAGGATAGGGACAAAGGGAGGCCCCAAATGAAGTCTCAGGCAGGAGACAGAGACAGGACAGGGAGAGGTTCCAGTTAAGAAGAAAGAGGAGCAGAGAAAGAGGCTCCAAACAGCAAAAGGGCTGCGGTTGGCAGACTTTAAGTGGTGAGGGCTCAGGAGGAGCCCGAAGAGATCAAAAAGGGCTCAGGAGAAGCCTTGGTAATTGAAGGAGGCAGTAGAAGATGGTGATTCTGTGCAGTGGGCCAGTGGGACAAAGGTGGCCCTTTGGAGCAGTAGCATTCTGCTCAACACTGCTGAAGAGCTTAAGTTGTGTTTGTGAGTTAGTGCCCGAGTTCATACTCAGGGTTCTAGGGGACTCTCAGGAGATGAGATTGAAACCCTGGGAGGTGGGTCATTATAAGGCCCTCCGAGTTGGGGTGACTTTTGGAAAGAATTCCAAGGCAAGATCTTCAAAAGCGAAGACTGGAAGAGAAAGAGAAAGAGATTGGCTGACTCACATTATTCACTGACCTAAAAGTGGGTTGTTGAGAAATCAGTGGACTCTGTCTTGGTCACAATAGTCCTTTATTACGCATAGTGGTGTGTTCAACCACAGTTTTCCTGTTAATTCACATGTAATTCATATTTACCCTGAAGGTTGGAGTACAAGATAGATATTGTAAATTGTTTTATCTTTCTGACCTTATATAGGAACGTTTATTTTTATTTGTTCAAAATCCATGGAATCTTGTGGCTTTATTCTCTTAGCAAAATTCTTGAATCTCAAATTTTGTCTACTTTAAACAGAAAGTTACTGGTCCCTAACTGGATCTCACAAAGAATTTTTGGGTTTGGTCCAGGATCATAGCAATATGGGATGAGATTTTAGGGGAACTGGAGCCTGTGTAGCTGGTCACAGACAGCCCCTCCAGAAAAAAGGGGCCCTGACGTGTCCTCCCTTATTCCTCATCTTTCTCATCCCGAGGTGCCTCCAAAAGCCTGGTTGCATGTGCTGTTCCCTCATTAGAGTGAGTCTTTGGAGGACAAAGCAAGCCACCTTGAATTTGGGGGGAATGCTCCAGCGAGCACTGTAATGCTCCCTTGCCAGTGCTCCAGGCAGTAGAACTACTGTTTCAAAATGCCGATGGTTTACTTCACTTGCAGTGCAGTCCTCACCCTGCTGTGTCCCTTTAGGACCAGCTGCATGAGATGGCACAGTTCAACCTTTACCTCCTTGAAGAAACATCAATACCTCAGACACTGCTCATTGGTGAGGTGGAGGTAGGAGAAGTGCTGCCTGAAGACCCCTGGCGGGTATAGCCTTCCATTAAGAATTCTCTATCTCCTCTCTTTTTGTACAGCTTCCAATAATCTCTGCTGCTTGTGCTCAATTGGCTGAATTTTATATTGGGTCCTGGCACACCCTGTAGCCACTTAACAACTGTCCAGCCATTAGTTGATTTGTAGCAGGAGTTACACCCACCGGGGAGGAAGTCCCACCTCAGACAGCTGTTGACCAATCAAACAGCCAGTAGCTCTCTTGTCCCAGCAGTGCCATCAGGAGCAATGGCCACTGCTGGGGCTACAGCAAGTTTCTGAGGGAAGCCAGCTGCAGTAGAGCCTGGATGAAGGTAGTTTTGGGGTCTTGCAATGCCTGGCTGACAGGGCTCGACAAGGTGGGTAAGGGTGTTGGGGAAATGATTGTCAGGGCGGTGGGGGGGGAGGGGAAACACCTGGGGAGGGAAAAGCTTGAGGGAGGGCCTCCAGTGGCGGCAAGGGCCCGTAAAGGATGCACTGCCCCTTTGCCCAGCCAGCAGTCTAGCAGGCTGGACACTTACCGCCAAACTTCCCTGCTGTGGGTAAAATTCCAGTGGCAGCAGGAGGAGACCCTTAGGTGGGCATTAATCGGCCGCCTAAGGGTCAATTGAACTGAGGCAAGGGGCCGCCTGACATCTCCCCAACTGCTCATAAAATAGCTATGTGAGTGTGCGTGGGCAGGTTGACGATGGGAACAGCACTACGTGCATGATGCCGAATTCTACAGTCCCCCGCCTGCCGACTGGAAGAATCTTCTTTTTGTGGCAGCGGGATCTCGCCTGCTGGCTGGAGAGCTGGCAAAAAAACTCACAGTGCCTCCTTTCAGGAAGGCCTGCAGAACAATATGCCAATCAGGCAGTGGCGAGGCCAGCTGTGGGCCTTCCCCTGGAACCAATCAAAGGCAGGCAGCTCTTGTGTTGAGCAGTGCCATGGGGGAGGCAGGGTTGCTGCCAGAAGAACAGGCGCTCGAGTCCCAGGATCACGGAAGACCCATGCTACAGGTAGTTAAGGGTGGGCGGTGGGTGGGGGTGGGGGGGGGGTTATTCTTGAGGTGAGGATCACAATGAGAGAAGACATGGGGTTGGAAACAAAGGCTTTCTGCATGACACCCCCTTCTCAATGCCCAGCCCCTCAGTCAGGCACTGAGTGCCTCGGATCAAGCCGCCCTTTCCCTGAGGTGACAAGTGGCCTGTACAAGTTGACTGGTCATGCATGCCACCTGTTGACAGGCCCACTTGAGCATGGATTAATCCTTGCAAGTGGGAAGAGGCCCTTCCGTGATCATTAATTGGCCACATAAGGGCCTCAATTGGCAGCAGGCCTGGAATGCTGACCATGGGCCTTTCCGCCCAGATCTTAATTCTGGTGGAGAGGAAAGGCTGCAAGATTCAGGTGCATAACCAACCCACCTAATTAAATGCCCTTCCCACTTCCAAGCTCACCACAGTGAGCGCAGGAGATTCTGCTTCCATCCTGCCCCTGGGGGTGTTGTAAAATTATGGCCTATGTCTCTGTCCTGCTGCAACCCAAAAGAGGCTGCTGCTGTGGTGCATGTTAGTGAAAGCAGCTTTCTCTTGACAAGCCTTCAATCTCCTCTGGCCTCTGTGTCAAAGTCCAATACCACTCTCTTGTGAATCCCAAAACTTTTCTAAACTCCTCCAATAATCCTGAACACAACACATTCACTCAATCTGCAGAAAAAGACAGTCAAATGCATCTCACTGGGAAGTTGCATGGTGACTCCCTTAAATAGGGCTAAAGGTGGGTCTCTTGTGCAGCTGAGCGCATGTTCAGATGGGAGTGTTTAAGAAGAGGCATAAATCGGACCAGCAAGACCCAAAAAGGAAGCTTGTATGGCAAATCAGACTTAGACTCTGTTTCTCAGCACCATTGGTCTACTTTGCTTGTTTCTAGCACATACACAACATCCCCATGCTGGAACCCTTACAACCATGGAGAGGCATGCTAGCTGCAAATAACTAGAAGTGCTTTGGCTGCCATTTTACAAGTCCCAGCCTTCCATAGCACCAGCACCAATAGGTCAAATGTTCTTTTATAGCCAGAAATTTCCCCCCTACCCATCGGGGACGCACTGTCATTTTACATGGGCGGGCCAATTAAGGCCCACCTAGTGTGACGTTCGCTGGGAAGCGCTGAGCGCTCCCTGTGCGGGTGGGGGATATTCCCTGCGCTCTTTCACGCATATGCGCGGAAGAATGCAGAGATCTCCCTGAGGCACAGAGATGCCTCAGGGAGATTTGTTTCAGTGCTAAAGTTTTAAATAAAGGTTTTTAACACTTTTAAAAGATGTCCCCTCATGTGACACTATCACATGAGCTGGGACATGTCAAAGAATAAATGTATATGTTTTTATTAGTTTTTAAAACACTTCATGAAACCTCACCCCGGCCGTGGATGAGGTTTCATGAAAAATGCGAAGGCCGCCTGGGCTCTTCACCTGTCCCCCAACCTTAAGGTTGGACGGGCAGCTCATTAAATTGACTTTATTAGGTTTGAAATGGCCTTAATAGGTCTTTGACAGTTTGGCAGGCCCGCCAAACTGAAAATCTAAATGATGCGCGGTGATACCGGGACGCCCGCCCGACATCGCCGCACATCATTTTATGTGCCGACGAGCCCGCCCCACCTCTGCTCGCTGACGGGGAAACTCTTCCCTATGTTTTAATGCATTCTCCGGTAAGCAGAACCAGTGGAGGTAATGTTAATCCTTTGATGGATTGGCTATCTGGAAATGGTCATTTTATTTAATCTTTTGTTAATTGTACTGTATGAGAGAGTTTTGTTGTTAACATTGTGTTGACTTGAATAACCTTAAAATGAAAACCGTATATTTGAGTGGAGCTGTCCTTTTAAACAGGCCAGTGCCTGTGATTGATAAGTAACCATAATTTGTAAACCACATTGATAGTAACCATTGTCTGTAAAGGATTCATAAAATAAGCCAAGAAAGGTAATCGCAAGTGACTTTCAGACTAGACAGAGTAAAGACAAATTAAGGGTCCTCTACCAAGCATGGATTGAGATGATTGGATATCTGGATGATATCATGAAAATGATCATGGATGATAAACACTTTGGACTGTGAATGGCCAGGTGCAGAAGTACAGGAGAATATGAGTGTCTGACTTCTGCAGGTGTAGGTAAATGCTGGTTAAATGAGTCAAACACCTCTGCCTTAGTGAGAAGCCTTGTGCAAGTGAGAGCAAATGCTGGCTAGAGTTTAACATTTACCTCATCATGAACAGACACTGCCAGGACCTCACACACTATTCTGCCGAGTGACAAAGTAGGTAATCCAATAGGGGCTGTAAACCACTGTCATATATTAGATTGTATTGATCTCCACCAGGCATCTACAATTAAATCACAAAGAGCCAAACTCGTCTGACACAAAATTCCAGTTATGTCGAAGTCATCAGCCATTCCAGCTGGCAGATTAGCAAATTCCCATACAGAATGCCTGTGATAAACTGAAATTGCAGAAACTCTGGATTAGCTGAACTTGCTTAAACTTGTCATAAAACCTCGCTGACCAATAAGAGTGGGGTTAGACCATGCAAGAGCACAAAACCATGGAGCACTGGGATAGTCATCATTTAAAACCGAGATCTGCCTGTGAAAGGATGTGCAAAATCTACAAGTATGGTTAAAACCTAGGGAGAAAATTAAAGGTGTTGTCGATCGGAGAGAAAGTGAATTTGATACAGCAAGTGGAAAACTGTGGCGGGAAGCCAAAGCTCCATTGCAAAGAAGTGGGAGATTACACCATCGAATTTGTCCACCATTATGAAACAGTTTGACAAACAGGCATTCTCTCCAGCAAGGGAGAAGATGAAAACAGCTGTCTAGCCTGACATTGAAGAAGCTCTGCTAATGTGATTCAAAGCAACCTGAGCAGAGAATGTCCTCATCCCAGTCCAAACTTGCAGGAAAGGGCAGCCTCCCTGGCAAAGAAATTAGGCCACATTGAGCTCACCTGCTGCGACTGTTGGCTGGGCCGATTCAAGACAAGACACAGCATCATCTCCCACGAGGTAAGCGGTGAGGGTGCAGCAGTTACAACAGCAGTAAAAGATGATTGGCTCCAAAATAGTCTCAACCCTGTCTTGAACAAGTATGCACCAACGTACATTTTTAATGTGGATGAAACTGAGCTGTTTGACCACCTTTTGCCAGACTGCTCTTTGATTTTAAAAGGTGAAAGGTGTAATGGTGGAAAGTGGAGCAAGGGCCGTATCACTGCAATGGTCTGTGCCAACATGGATGACGCTGAAAAGCTGTCGCTTCTGGTAATAGGAAAGTCCAAGAAGCCACATTATTTTGTGAATGTCAAGGCACTGCCAATGCAGTGCAAGGCTAACAAAACTGTCTGGTATCCTCTAGAATTTTTTGAGGTGTGAATCAGGAAAGTGGACAAAATGTATCAGCGAGAGAAAAGGAAGATTGTTATCATTGCAGACAACTGCCCTGCACACCCCAACACCACTGGCCTCAAGAGGGTGAAGCTGATGTTCTTGCCTCCCATCACCACAGCCAAGCTCCAGACAATGGATTGGGGGGTAACAAAAACAAAAATACCTGGAAAAACTCAGCAGGTCTGACAGCATCTGCGGAGAGGGATATAATTAACATTTCAAGTCCGAATGACTCTTCATCAGAGCTAAGGAAAATAGAAAAGAGGTGAAATATAAGCTGGTTTAAGGTGGGGTGGGACAAGTAGAGCTGGATAGAGGGCCAGTGATAGGTGGACATAACCAAAAGATGTGATAGACAAAAGGACAAAGAGGTGTTGAAGGTGATGATGTTAGCTAAGAAATGTGCCAAAGGGGACATTAAGGGTAGAAGGCAGGACGAGCAAGGTACAGATAGCCCTAGTGGGGGTGGGATGGGGGAAGGGATCGAAATAGGCTAAAAGGTAGAGATTAAACAATGGGTGGAAATACATTTAAAAATAATGGAAATAGGTGGGAAACAAAAAAATATATATAATTTATTGGGAAAAGGGGGATCGGAAAGGGGATGGGGATGGAGGAGAGAGTTCATGATCAAAAGTTGCTGAGCTCAATATTCAGTCCGGAAGGCTGTAAAGCACCTAATCGGAAGATGAAGTGCTGTTCCTGCAGTTTGCGTTGAGCTTCACTGGAACATTGCAGCAGGCCAAGGACGGACATGTGGGCATGAGAGCAGGGTGGAGTGTTGAAATGGCAAGCGAAAGGGAGGGCTGGGTCATGGTTGCGGACAGATTTGAAGGCGTTCCGCAAAGCAGTCACCCAGTCTGCGTTTAGTCTCTCCAGTGTGGAGGAAACCTCATTGGGAGCAGTGAATGCAGTAGACTAAATTGAGGGAAGTGCAAGTGAAATGCTGCTTCACTTGAAAGGAGTGTTTGGGCCCTTGGACGGTGGGGAGGGGGGATGTAAAGGGGCAGGTTTTGCACCTTCTGCGGTTGCATGGGAAGGTGCCATGGGAGGGGGTTGAGGTGTAGGGGGTGATGGAGGAGTGGATCAGGGTGTCCCAGAGGGAACGATCCCTGTGAAATGCTGCCGGGGTAGGTTAAGGGAAGATGTTTTTGGTGGTGGCATCATGCTGGAGTTGGCGGGAATGGTGAAGGATGATCCTTTGAATGCGGAGGCTGGTGGGGTGGTAAGTGAGGACAAGGGGGACCCTATCATGGTTCTGGGAGGGAGAGGAAGGTGTGAGGCCGGATGCACGGGAAATGGACCAGACACGGTTGAGGGCCCTGTCAACCACCGTGGTTGGAAAACCTTGGTTAAGGAAGAAGGAAGACATGTCAGAGGAACTATTTTTGAAAGTGGCATCATCAGAACAGATGTGACGGAGGCGAAGGAACTGATAGAATGGGATGGAGTCCTTACAGATGGATTGGGGGTTGATTAGAAACCTGAAAACCCACAACCGATGGAAGCTGATCTCTCAGGTTATCAGCCATTATTAAGAAGCAGGAATACAATCCAACTGTCCTAGAGGCCATGTTCATGACGACAATGATGTGGAACATGGTAGCAAAAGCCACAATTGCCAACTGCTTTCACCACATTAGGTTCAAACAGGTTTCGACTGCATAAGATGTCAAAAATGTGGAGGAGCATGGTTAGGCCAACCAATCCCATGTTGAGGCATTTTTCGCTCCTCTGCGAGACCAGCATGGAAATCCTAGCAGAGGTGACCATGGAAACTTATGCAAAGGTGGACAATGCCATACGATACATGACAGAACTGACAGATGATGCAATCGTAGATGCAGTACCCTCTTCCAATGAGGAGCCCGATGACCCTGATGAGTCTGATGAATCCCCACCCCTTTGCCAGCCTGTTTCCCTAGACAATGCTGCTATTGCTGCAGGATTTTGTACTGCATCACAAAAACACCAAAAATGTGTTTGACTGCTTTGCAACATGGTGCATGTATCATGAACATCCAAATACAGCAAAGATTACAGAGCTTTTCTGGAGCTAAACTCCTGGTGTATTTCAATGCAAAGCTCTGGCCTACAAGATCAGGCCATTGTAAGGTGTGAATAAAATGAATAAAGGCTTTTTCACAGTTTACTGTGTTTTCATTTGGCATTTGAATCTGTTGTTTTGACATAGACTGCATTTGTAGGCATATTGGGTTACATAAAAATGCATTCATGTGGGAAGGGGCGTCCTCAACTATCACAAAGTTCTGCTTAATACAAATTTGTAGGCAGATCCACTGAGATTCCACTCAACAGGATTTTACTGTAATAAAGGCCCTCAGTCACCAATTGGTATCAGGTTGAATCCTGGAGTAAAAGCCTTAGGGTAAAAGTGTCCAAAGCAGATGGGCATTTTAATAATAATTTATGGGTGTTACAGACCTGCAGATCAATACCAGTAATGCCAGTCCCCCATTCTGGTGTGCAGAGTAAAGTTTATAATGTTTCTAAATGCATCATTTGCACTCAGGACTGTTCATTTACCAGTTTAAGATTCAATCAATTTGTCTGCTGGTTTATAGCCTGGGTGCTGGATGGGTAGAACATATATTCTTTGATCTACTGAAGCTGAGAAGATAACGTGGTGATGTGTGATATATTTTGGTAAACTGCAGTTCCATAGCAATGGTTCTCTGCTTGATCACAAGCTGCCAAAAGAGTGCAAACTGTGAGCAGACACAGGAGACTTGTATCTGAATTGAATGGGTTGACCCATCGATCTGTTCTAAACAATTTGAATGACTTGTTAGATCCACCCAATAATCATTAACTTTCATCCTTTGTGTGCTGTAACTAGGAGGAATGAATCCATTATCTGTTGCATCATAGGCAAAAAATGTTTCACTTTAGTTGCAGGCTTCAATAAGTGCAATAGACAGAGGTGTCGCTGACATGGTTGTGTTCTTGCATGTGTTTATCTGTTTTAGATGATTTCCTGTGTTTAGATCCTGTCTAATTCTATTGTTATCTTACTGTGGTACAGTACAGATCAATATCCATTTTTCTCAAACAGTTATGACAATACAATACAATTTCTGAAGTAAATTTATATCTACAGAGTTTTCTCCATGACAACGATTCAACATAATTCAATTGACTTCAGGACTATTTCTCAATAAAATCAGTATAAGAAACACTACTCTGACCTTTTTAAGTCACTTTTCTCAACAGCTTTTATGCCTGTTAATTAAAAGACCTTGAAATTGATGCTTAAGGATATATTAATGTTGAAAAATGTGTGGTTCTAGCTGGTTTATTGATTTCATTTAAAAACCAGATACTCGGAATTTGCTAAGGCAGGGAATACTATTTCCCACAGTAATAAAAGTTGATGAAAAGGCAGCAGGAGTAATAATATCAGTTTACAATATAATAAATGTGCATCTTGCATAAATGTGAGTAGGTTTGAAAGAATGAAATAAACACGATGTCAAGGTTGCTGCCACCTGCCTAGGTGCTGGCTGAATGGCCCCAGGCTATAATGACATTTCTGTTGTGAGTCGCTACACTTGAAGCTGAAGAGCTCTACTTTTAAATTTTAATATGAATGTATGCCACTTACCAAATGTCAGATTTCAACAGTGATCTGTTTGGAGAATTCATTCTTTTTACCTTCTTCTAGTACAGGCTGAGATTGCAGCCATTTATTCTGTTTACAAATGTCTCCAATCTGGACTAAATGGGTCCTGCTAATCACAGAGACAGGAACCAGTGGATTGCAGGAAAGATATATTAGTGGTTACCTTACTGGATTAGTAAACCAGAGAATGTAAATTAAAATCTCACCATGGCAGCTTGAGAGTATGAAAACTATCATCAGCAAAAGTGACCATAAAACGGTTAGATTGTCATTAATATCCAAGTGGCTCAATAATATCTTTAGGGAAGGAAATCTGCATCTTTTCTTGGTTTGGGCTGTAGGTGACCCTCAGTCTCACACCAAATTGCCTGAAGACAACTTTCAAGGTCTCCTTGAGGCACCATAAGAGCTTCTGAAGTGACCAAGTTGGGGATCTTGAGCTGACATGCCATTTAAGCCCATATTTAGCACATCACTACCTGGCTAAAGGAACGGCTGCTAGGAGGATCATTAAGGAGTTAATTGGCACTTAAATTGCCTGTGGGTGTTCCTTAGTGAGGCTGTACACCATTTTGCCGAATAGTCCTTGAACTAACTCTTTCTCTTAACAATGACCACCTGATTTGGAGTAAACAAGTTGTTGCTGAGGATTTCAAACGCCATTTAAAGGTAAATCATCTTTTGCTGTTACTTGCTGCTGAAGGTTTGAAGAAGACTTTTAAAATACATCAGGAGGCATTCTGAAACATATTTTTAAGACTTCCCCGACACTGGATTAAGATTTGTTCTGGAAATTTTCTCAAGACTTCACCTAAAAAGAGTAAGAGCTGTGCTACTCCAGCCCATATCTATAGGAATCACCAGGTGAAAGGAAGTGCTCGGTCAATGGACATTCTGCTAGGAACTCCTTTGCAGAATAGGAGGAGTACATGAGGCCGGGCAGAGCAGCAGCTACTTCAGGAGAGAAGGACAGGAGAGACTGATGGACTACCTCCCTGTTGTGTGTACAACACATCCGTTCTCCTCCTCTGACCTCCTCCACCTGGATATCCAGTACCACATCTGAGAACCTGTGCACCCTTTCCCCCAGTTCCTGAGACATCCTGAAAAATGCTGTTGTGCATTAGCCAGCCCACACCACATCTTCACAAAAAAAATGCCTCTAATCAGTGCTCAAGTGCATTGTGTTAGCACCTCGAGGTAACTTCCAATTATAGTGATCAGCAATTGAGACCAAAATTGTTGCTTACACTTGACTTTCAAACAGGCATGCCTTATTAGCACTGTTTTCACCCTTTCTCCAAAATAACCCATGTTGACTCTTAACTATCCTGTGAAGTAGCCTAGCAAGCCACTCAGTTATATCAAACCACTGGACAAAAGGTCAAAAAGGCAGTTCCCCACCATTGGGAAACTAGGGATGGATAATAAATGGCAGCTTTTCAAATATGAATAGCAAACAGTACATATTAACGTAGGACTTAGAAGCAGCAGTAGACCATTCTTCACTATTCAAACCCGCTCTGTTATTCAATAGGATCATGGCTAATCCAAAAGGCTCAACTCTGCTTTCCTGTCTTCCCCACATAATGCTTGACTCCCTTGTCTATCAAAAATCTGTCTAACTCAACGTTGAATAAATTCAATGACCCTGCCTCCACTGCTTGCTAGAGAAGCAAATTCCACACAATACTGAAAAATAAATATTTATTGTCCATTCGTAATTGGTTTAAAAGTCAACACATAGCCTGAAACTAGAGTAATTCGTACATCAGACCAAGTAGGGGATGGCAGCAAAAACAAAAATAAAAATACCTGGAAAAACTCAGCAGGTCTGATAGCATTTGTAGAGAGGAACAGTTAACGTTTTGAGTCCGTATGACTCTTCAACAGAACTAGGTACACCGTAAAGCACATTAGTGAGTCAGCTGGTTATCCACGATTGACCATAATCAAGCTTTTATTACTATTTTTCTGATAACAGCCCACAAAACACCACAGCAACTGAATTGAATTATCACAACTTGTTCTGGCAGAATTTGAACTAAGGGCTGGTATGTCAGCCGTAGGTTGATGAAGCCTTGATTCCAGAAGGGTATGGCCCTTTTGAGAACCTCCTTTTCAAAGGTAATTGCATCTGGAGTGGGAAGAGATTTTCCCTTCATTTTTCTAATAGGAAAGCATGGCAAAGATGTTGGCTATCCCCTGAAAATTATTGTGGCTTACGGTTAAAATTCCCAATTCATTGAGTTGCAGGCAATTGAGTTGCCTGCTGTCTGCTGCTGTATATGATTGCTGCGTGCAGCCTGCCCTTTCAGACTTGCTGATTGGCTGCATACATTATGAGTGTGACCACTACCTAAAGGCACCCTGTAACTCTTAATGGGGAAGTGCATTATAGCTGCAAGAAGTGGTGGAAATCATTTGAAGGCTGATTCTGTGCTGTGCTATTTTTGAGTGAAGGCAAACATGTGACAGAGAGAGAGCACAAAGGTTTTCCCGTGCTGTTCTGGAGATCTTAGTGGAAGAGGCGGAAAGGATGAGAGATGTATTGTATCCACACAGGACCAGGAGACCTCCAGGCATGTGTCATTCCAGAAACTGAAATAATTCTAATTCATTTCTATTTCAGAGGCTAATTTCTCTGATAGGATTAGGGCTACTGCCTGCTGTCCGAGGTTAGAAGAGAAACTGCTTCAAATGAAAAAAATTCAAACAAAAGTTTCCAAACTTCTTTGAAATCCTGGCACAGTTGAGTTGTTAGAATGCCTGCCCACATTCAATGGTGCAACCTGGTCCTGAATGTTTTTCTGGGGTCAAGGCATTTTGTGTATTCTAGTCTTCTACTGGCAAGTCCCCTTGAGAGTTGTCGGAAAACAGTTTAAGCAGGTCTGACCTCTGATCTGGGCACAAATTGAAGCTTTAAAAGAAATATTAGCCCAGATCTTCCGAACTCTGAATTGTCCAGACATATCCTGCAAGATGCGCTTTGGGACTCCACAGACGCACTGACTCCATGCAAATTGCCCGGGAAGTTTGAATTTCAATGGGCAATTCCCCTGCTCCCCTGGACTCTCTAACTAAGTCTCTAACTTACATGAATAGTTACCCAGGAAATGGTAGACAGAAAAATCCTAGTCAACCTCCTGGGAAGCTATACACTGACCACTCGGACTTCCTCCCTTGACGCCACCGCCTACCCCACAGAACCCCCCGTGACTTTCCCTGACCTGATCTGACTGGTCTCCATCACCTGACTCCAACCCCTGACACCCGACGCCCCCCCCCCCCCGCCCCGCTCCCCGATTGACACTAGTTCCCACCACCTGTCTCACCACCCAACCCCCCCAATTTCTCCCTGAACCCCCTACTCCGCTCTGACCCAACCTGTCTAGCCCCACCATATAAATCCCTCTGACCCCTTGACCCACTTACCCACTCACCACCTCTCTGATCTACCACCCTATTCAGCTGCCACCCTACACACTGTCGCAAAAGCGGATCATAGTTCCAAATTACTTACGGTCATATTGAACATTTTAAGAAAGATGTGTCTTTTTTTAAAAGACATACAAGAAAAAGTAGGATGAGAATGTAAAGCAACAAATTTTTGGAAAATCTCTATGTAGATTATACCTGACCAACTAACCCAGAGAGAATATGGAATGGCACACCTAAAAAAATGTCAATGCCTACTTCAAACAGAGACAATTGAAAGGAATAATGCTATGCAAAAGACTGAACTTTAATCTCTCATGGTTGCGGCGACAATGGAGACTGATTACCACATTTCAGCAGAAGCCATCTCCTGTTCAGTTATATCTCAGAATCTGGAAATGGTCTGAATTGAATGAAAGCAGGTTCTGCGTGACAGACATATTTGTTTTTTTCCCTTCCATGAATACACAATGGGTTAAAAATCTAGCTGCAAACCTGATCTCTGTGTTCTAGTTCTGGTGTGCTAGTGTGTGCTTTGAGGGTCACAGCAGAAGAACATCAACTAGGCATCCCTGCAACTTGCAGGCAAAAGGCTCTCCCTCTCTGTAGCTGGAGGCAGGTCAGCAAAGCCACAGTCAATAACACAGCTCCTTCAGCTAACCGGCAGAACCAAGTGTCTCTAAGCCAACTGCTCAACTGCTAAAGTTAGCTCTATTGGAATTACCAAACTTAACAGCCACAATGTTTCACCATATACTCCTCATGGACCAGCCAAATACTGATTTGTATATTATTTTAACTTTTATTTTTGGACTCAGCTTCTCATTTCTGATCTGTCTGTATGTGTGTTGCATTTTTATTATTTTTTAGCAACTAATAAACCTACTCTTTATTTGACTCAAGAAACCCTGGTTAAATTGGCTCCTTCTAAAACATAAATACATTTGGACTGGGAAAAGGTATCCACAAGGGAAGGGATCCCTTTTAAATAACCTTGTTGTGACCAACCAAGGGGGTTGAATAAAGAAGTGGGGCAAGCTCAATCCTCCTCACCCAGGAACATAACAAAATTGGTATCCTGTTCAGGAAGTTAACAATTTTGGGTATCTCATCCAGGATCATTACAAATTGGTGAATCTTGCCTGAGGAACGGTTGTAACAATGCCTATCACCCTACCCACCTACCACCCTAATCAGCTGCCATCCTACCCACCTACCATCCTACCCAGCTTCCATCCTATCCAGCTGCCAGCCTACTCAGCTGCCACTGTACCAACCTGCCACACTAACTAGTAGCAACCCTAACCAGTTGCCACCCTACTCACTTACCAGCTTCCCTCACCACCTACCCATGTACACACCTACACACTCGCCTATTCATTCATTCACTAACACACTGAGAAGATTGGGGACCTTTAAACACTTACCAGAATACGACAGCTTTTACCCTAAAAGAGGGTGTGTCTTCTGCACTGATTCTCTTCACTCTCCCGGTAAGGATTCCTGCACTGAGGGGGGTTCTTCAGCATTATGGATTGGAAGTCAGAGCCTTTTCCACGTATGTAGGTAAATGGGTAGTTTTCTGTCTGATCAGGGTTGGACACAGGGTTTACAAATCTGATGGAAGTTTTGGGCCATCTTTTTTTAAAAAAACACTTTTGTATATGCAGTCAATCACTCTACAGTCAATTACCCCTGAGATCAATTGAATATGCTATGTAGCTCTCTGCTACCATAGAAATACCGGATGCATCAGCATTTCTTGTACTCATTGATGTTATGGCCAGATGACAGTAAACATGTTAATGATATATTTTAATTATTTGCATATTGGTACAAGTTCATTGGGAATGTATTACCATGGTAGGCCTTCCTCATTACCTCTGGTGGAACTTCCTCTAAATTGCAAATAACAGTGACAGCTGAAGCAACCAATGCAATCACCAGTTGTGTGCCTCATGAAAACATTTTCCACTCCAGTCAATTGGGATGTGCCAAGGAGCTGGTGTGAAGAAATCTTTGGCCCAGGACTTCCATTCCCCAGAGGATCGTACCCCTGAAGTACCCCAGAGATGCATTGTGGGACCCCCCAGAAGTTCCCACTCAAGGACTGCACGGAAATTGCCCAGGAAGTTTAAACTTCCAATGGGCAATTACCCTGCACTGGGAACCATTCGAAACTCCGATTTAAATAGGAGACTATGGATATTGTCAACTCTCTTAGCAAAATAGTTACCCAGGAAAAGTTAGAAGGATTAAAATCATTTCAAGCTCTTGGATAGCTACAGTACTGACTCCCTCAATCCCTCATTGAACGGCCCCAGTTACCCTTCTGGCTACCCCCCCCCCCCACCCCCCACTTTCCCAAATACCCTACCGATTGCCCAACTACCCTCCAACCCCTGACTGACTTCCTGATCCCTCCCACCTCCAACTACGCTCCCACTCCCCTGACTACCTCCCACATCCCCAACCATCTTCCCAACTACCTTCCTGACCCACCGACTATCCCCCCCACCCCGCTGACTACCCTCCCACCCTGGAATACCCTTTATGGGCTGTATCTTAAACTGCAGTCAATTATTACTACCTTGACAGGATGTGATATATTAGTCCCATGACTTGTACTCGATCTACTGCAGCAGATGGTAGATAGCAGATATATAAACTTAACCTCCTAATTAACTCTATTTGTGTATAGTCTTATCTTCAAATAAAGAATCCACTTTATTGTTTTGCCAATCTTTGTTGCATGATTGGTACAGGAATGTTGAAGACAAGAACATAACAATTTTTGCCCCAGTGTTTCAATCATCATTGGGCCTATTGAAACTGGAGTAAAAATAACAGTGTTATAACTGCTCAGCAGTTTTTCATTGAGGATTTACTACTTAACCCTGGCAGCTTCTTAAACTCATGATCCAAAGCATCCAGAGCACTGTGTGTGAGGTGCTAAGCTTGACAAGCTGTAACTCTTTCGAGTACAAACCCATTTCCATCTGTTCCTATTCAGATGAAGTGACATTGTTTCATAGTTTGCCATGGTGAGATTTGAACTCTTGATCTTAGGGTTATAAACCCAGTACCATAACACACTTGGCTACTTAGGCCAAGCCTTGACAAGCTGTAACTCTTTCGAGTACAAACCCGTTTCCATCTATTTCAGATGAAGTTACATTGTTTCATAGTTTGCCATTGTGAGATTTAAACTCTTGATCTTAGGGTTATAAAGCCAGTACCATAACACACTTGGCTATTTAGGCCAAGCAAAAGCTCATGATGCAGCACTTTTAAGCATTTGTTGATTCCTTAAGCTCCCATTCACTATAGTTTTGCCATTGTGAGATTTGAACTCTTGATCTTGGGGTTACAAACCCAGTACCATAACCACTTGGCTATTTAGGCCAAGCAAATAATTGGCCTACTTGGTTGCCAGCTGCTTGCCAGGATCATAGTTTGCCATTGTGAGATTTGAACTCTTGATCTTGGGGTTACAAACCCAGTACCATAACCACTTGGCTATTTAGGCCAAGCTTTGACAAGCTGTAACTCTTTCGAGTACAAACCCGTTCCCATCTGTTTCAGATGAAGTCACATTGTTTCCCATTGTGAGATTTGAACTCTTGATCTTGGGGTTACAAGCCCAGTACCATAACCACTTGGCTATTTAAGCCAAGCTAAAGGTATCATCATCCTGTAACTCTTTCAAGTACAAACCCGTTTCCATCTGTTTCAGATGAAGTTACATTGTTTCATAGTTTGCCATTGTGAGATTTGAACTCTTGATCTTGGGGTTACAAACCCAGTACCATAACACACTTGGCTATTTAGGCCAAGCCTTGACAAGCTGTAGCTGCACCTGTAGGGAATGTGGTCCAAAGAGCATAATGTCACCAGACCTCTGAGAGAACCACTGCTCCATGGGCTCCATCTGTTGGTCTGCATTAGTGGTGACCTGGATCCTGCTTTCCTGTACATAAACTAAACTTACATTCAAACTATGCACGGAAGAGGGGTGAGAGAATGATAAATACAAAAAAAGGGGAAACCAATACGCTGCAGAAGGGGAAAAAAAGATGAGTGAGAAACAAAAACTAGGGAATAATTCAGATTGAAGAATGGACCCAAATCTTCTGAGGTGCATTGATCACCTTCGGATCGCCATTCCGTTCCTACTTTTCTGCGCCATGCCGGAGCTCTACATTTCTGGCTGAAACTTCCAATCCCAGCTTCTCCGGAAATACGGAGCACACCTTCAATGTGACTGCTTCCTCATAGTGCTGAAGCATCAGGAGAAGACAAGCCACACCCTTTTTATAGCGCTAGCTGCCGTATTTTGGTGGGTGTTCACTAACAAATTTAAAAGCTGGGGCATTTAAGCAGCTTTTCAGTGAGTTAGTTTATGAATGTCTGAGTGAATGGGCAAGCGAAAGAATGAATGTAGGTGGGTAAAGGGGTAGGGTGAGTGAGGTAAGTGGATAAGGAGCAGGTGGGTAGGGTGATGGGTGGGTAGGATGATGGGGTGGTAGGTGGGTAGGGTGGCAGTTGGGTAAGGTTGGAGGGTTGTCATGAAAGTAACATTTTTTAATCACATTATTGTGGTTTATTATAAAGTAGCTTTATGGGTGTAAGTGTAGATGGTTCTGTCTGTGTGACTTAATTGAATTAGAGTCAGATAGGCTGCAAGGTTGAAATTATCAAAAGAAGTTAGGGGTAAAAGGCATTTGAAATGTTAATGAGTAAACATGGGTGAGGGCTTAGCATGTGAAGGAAATTTGCATTTTTAGATAAGTGAAGGGGTTGTTTCTGATTCAAAGGGATGATAGAATGTTTACAACTAACAAGGTAAGCAAGGACAAGCAGTGTATTTATTTTTGCCAAAGGCACTGACCATATTGGCAACATGAAAGATTTTTATCTTATGGGAAAAGTAAATTTCCAAAGAAATACAGAACAATGAAATTTACAGATTGAAGAGAGAGAAACATATATAAAGAAGAATGGAAGGTCATGTTGTGGGGCCATGTAAGATCTAAAAGAACTATGATGAACAGCCTTGGGGAAGCTTCCAGCCACTTATGCAGAAATCTGCTGTGTTCAGTAACAAAAGGTGGAAGAGAACTTTTAGAATTCCACTGTCGAGTAGGTTCTGTGGTAAACTTGCTGGCTTGCCTATTTAAATTTAAAATCTATTTTTGGATTGTTGCTTTAAAGGGGTTGTGTAGTTGTGAGTCATGATAATTAAGCATTTTGGGATTTATTATACTATTAAGTAACTGTAATCTTATGTATATGCTTGAAATTTTTCCTTTGTTAATAAGTGTTTTAATTTCGTTTTTAAAGTTTCTAAAGGGGCTAATGGACTCACAACTTCTGAATTTAGTGCACAAATCTTCTCATAATAAATAAAAATGGCAAAACTTTTGTGATAGCGTGACCAGGTTTCCCTTGTGAGTTTGGTGTGCCTGGCACATCAAAACAGATAGCTGGTTGGTTGGTGGTTGGGCAGGGTGTTGAGGCCGGGTAAGATCGGGTTGGGTGGGAGAGTTAGGAGTCAGTGGAGGGAAACTGGTGATGAAGTTGGGTCGGGAAGAGTTGGGGGTGAGGTAAGTGGGTAAGGGGATAGGGTACCAGGTGGGTAGGGTCGTAGATGGGTAGGGTGATAGTGTGGCAGGTGGGTGGAGAGGTAGGTAGGTAGGTTTGTTAAGGTCAGGTCAGATTGTGTTGGGGGAGTCGGGAGTCAGTGGGGAGAGCAAGGTGATGAGGTTGGGTTAGGGAAGTCGTGGGATCAGGGACAGGTGTCAGAGGTCAAGGGGGAAGTTGGAGGGGGGTCAGTTGGAACGATTAGGACTCAATTGTATAGTCACCCAGAAGTTAGGCAAGGATTTTTCTCTCAAACATTCCCTGGGTAAATATTCAGGTAAGTAAGTCGATACTGCCCAAAATCTTTAATTCATTGGCCTGAATTTTGCCCTTGACTGGGGCGCGCGATCGGTGGGCCTGGGACTGGTCGGGAAACAAGCCCCCAACTGCGATAGGCCCGCCACCGTGATTTCACACTGGCTGGCTAATTAAAATGTGCCTTCCCAATGGTCGGGAAGGGCCAGGTCCAATGGCCGGGGCCTAACAGGCGCCGGGTGCAACGAAAACCCGGCAGGTGCCTTAAAAAAACACAGATAGCTCCTTGAAGGCTGCCAGGGAAGAAAATATCATTTGCGTTCTGGAAACTGAAGGTATGGCTCAACAGTGGCTGGAGGTGCCATGTGGGAGGGCAGGTTGGGTGGGCACTTGGCTCCCTTGTTTTTGGACTGGTGCCCCATGGTCCTCCTGGAGGGGCTAGCTGCCAGGGGGGAAACCTTTGTCTCCAGAGATGGAAAGAGGAGGCCACTGCACCCAACAAAAAGAGCTTGGGAGGAGGTGGCGGCCCAGATCAGCAGCCACGACATTGTGCAGCGCTCATGGGTGCAGTGTCACAAAAGATTTAATAACCTGCTGTGATTGGGAAGGGTGAGTACAGTGTTGGCATGGATCAATGTGGTAAAGTATTAAGGCCTGGCCGTCCCCCTGTGGAACGCAAGGGCTGTTAGTGTCTGAGTGCCAACTGTCAATGACGCGAGAGCTTTATGGCTCGAGGGCCATGACTTGGATGTGCCCTGCAAGGTGCTTGTCAGGTGGAGTTGGCCGGATTGCAATGGCGCTGCAGTTAGAGAGCGGACTAATCAATGCTACTCTGCCCTTTCAGGGGAAGATGAGCCATAACTACATAGAGAGGTCACAGACTGGCAGAGGTCCCCCAAAACTCCTAATCCTGAGCAGATTTGAGCCAGATGTCTTGGATCTGGAGAGGCGCCCTGCACCTTGGTCAGCCGGCTGTGGAGAGGCTGGGTGTCAGGTGAAGGTCAGAGTGCAGAGCATAGAGGTGGGAGTTTCAGATGGTGCAAACATTCTTGTGTAGTCTCATCATTGATGGGAGCCTCAAAACTGGACCCCCATTGATCATTGAAAGACAATGGCACCATGATGAAGATCTCCATTGTCTCACCAGGGTGCCTGGCATGCACAGTGACAGTGTGATGACTTAAACTAATGACATGTAGTTGTTCTGCCTTAGATTTGCCAACAGACACTTATTTGCAGGACCCCAAAGAGCCACCCCTGATACCAGAGGACCCCCAGTCTTCAGCTTCACCTGTGTCACACCTGCTTTCTGAACCAGGCACCAATGCAGATACCAGCACCTCAGTTGGCATTAGATCTTCAGCTAGAATGTTGGTGCACATTGGTGAGGGCACTTCACACTCAGCGAGGTGCAGGTGAAGACAGAGAGCCCAAGGTGCTAGCAGTCGGAGGACAGCTAGAGACCAGGATGATGATGAGTTGAAGGCAGCTGATGAGCCTCTGGAGTTGTCCATTAGGCGGCAGCTGCTGGATGTCCAGCGGGACATGCAGGAGGATCTGGCAGAGATCCATGAGGGTATGCGTGCCTTGGTCTCTGTTGTGGAGGGGTCCATGCAGAGCATAAGCACCACGTTGACCCTCATGCTGATTGCACTATCTCCTCCATTGATAGAGTGGTGACTGTTATGAAGGGGCAGTTCCAGGAACAGAATCAGGGGTTCCTGGGGTTGTGCTCAGACCTGCAAACTCTCACATAGGCAATGACCTCAGGTAGTCAGTGCCAGTGTGGGAGATGGGTGAAATGCCCAGTATCCCAGTTAGGTGCCAGTCCATCAATGGTGAGCAGAGAGGTCCAGCATGACCTCATGTTGGCGCGTGAGCTGCTTGTCATCTCTGTGGGTCCCTCTCAGGGCGCTCTGGATGACCGCAGCAGCTCCTCCACCTCTTTGCCAGTGACTGTTGCATCTGATGAGGCTGCGGCGACTGGGGTGATGCCGGCCATGGCACCGGCCACTCCCTCCCAGGCAGGACCAGCATAGGCTCCAGTGGCCAGAGGATGATCGCTAAGGTCATCAAGGCCAACAAGACAGCAGAGCCAGCAGGCTGTCTCCAATACCGGTGCCAGCAAGGGGGGCCGGGGGTGGGGGTGGGTGGCTGTATCAAGGTGTAGTTCTCATAAACGTAGGTTTAAGGCACCATGAGCACAAAAGCGACTGGTCACAGGTGATCATCTGTTCTGCGATGTTTTCTTTATGTTTACTGGTCTGGAAATGAACACCAGAGATGGTAATGTTAACCTGTTTTGATTGTGAAAATTACATAAACTTTGTTTTTGTCTTAATGGCCTGAGTATGCTTCACCTTTTTTTTGGTGCAGGGTACGCCAATATGTATTGCTGGACATGAGTGGCTCTAAACGTCATAGCACAGGCATTGAGTGGACCTTGGGTTCAAATGAAAGGGTCATTTCAGACATCTGGGATGGAGGTGACATCCCTGGCATGAGGTGGAAGCAGGCATTTGGCAGCCTAGCTGAAGGAGCGATGGAACAAAGTGTCCCTGGTGTCCCGGCCTTTCTGAAGGATACAGAGGTCTGTGCCTCCACACCCGCAGCATTCTCCTCATCATGCTCCTCTTCTGACTCACCACTGGATTCATCCTCTGTGGCCAGTGGAGCTGCCTCAAGATCCTCTTTCTCCAGTGGCCCCCTTCCCTTGCCAGTGCCAGATTGTGGAGAGCACTGCATGCAACCACTATCAGTGATACCCGCTCTGGGGGGTTTGGAGTGCACCCCCTGAACAGTCCAGGTATAGGAAGCGCATCTTCAGAAGATCTATGGTCCTCTCTAGCACCACTCTATTATACCGCTGCCCTGCCTCTGCTCTTGGGTAGCAGAGAGACAGCATAAGCCAGCTTTTCAACAGATAGCCCTAGTCACCCAGCAACCATCCATCCACTCAGGCTGGAGCACTGAATAGACAGCACGGCTTTGTCAGAGGGAGGTCATGCCTAAGAAATTTGATTGAATTTTTTGAGGAGGTGACCAGATGTAGTAGTTGATGTAGTGTATATGGATTTCAGCAAGCCTTTGACAAGGTCCCACATGGGAGACTTATAAAGAAGGCAAATCCACATGGGATACAGGGTAATTTGATCAGGTGGATTCAACATTGGCTTAATTGTAGGAGACACAGGGTGATGACAGAAGGATGCTTTAGTGACTGGAAGCCAGTGTCCAGTGGCGTACCACAGGGATCTGTGCTGGGTCCCCAATTATTTGTCATTTATATAAACAACATAGATCACTATGTGGGGGGGGTAGG
The DNA here is from genome assembly GCF_017639515.1 of Carcharodon carcharias. Taxonomy (NCBI): domain Eukaryota; kingdom Metazoa; phylum Chordata; class Chondrichthyes; order Lamniformes; family Lamnidae; genus Carcharodon; species Carcharodon carcharias. Next base: position 127,151,730 of record NC_054467.1, on the reverse strand, counting down.
ATTAGTAAGTTTGCGGATGACACAAAGATTGGCTGGGTGGTTAACAATGAGGTGGAGTGTCTTGTGCTATAGGAAGATATAGACGGGATGGTCAAATGGGCACATAAGCGGCAGTTGGAATTTAACCCTGAAAAGTGTGAGGTGATACATTTTGGAAGGAGTAATTTGACAAGGAAGTTTTCAATGAACAGCATGACACTAGGAAGTTCTGAGGAACAAGGGGACCTTGGCGTGTGTGTCCATAGATCTCTGAAAGTGGAGGGGCATATTAGTGGGGTGTTAAAAAAGGCATAAGGGACACTTGCCTTTATCAATCGAGGCATTGATTACAAAAGTAGGGAGGTCATGCTGGAGTTGTATAGAGCCTTGTTGAGGCCACAGCTGGAGTACTGTGTGCAGTTCTGGTCACCACATTATAGGAAGGATGTGATTGCACTGGAGGGGGTGCAGAGGAGATTCACCAGGATGGTGCCTGGGATGAAATATTTAAGTTATGAAGAGAGGTTGGATAGACTTGGGTTGTTTTCGTTGGAGCAGAGAAGACTGAAGGGCGACCTGAGGTGTACAAGATTATAAGAGGCATGGACAGGGTGGATAGAGAGCAGCTGTTCCCCTTAGTTGAAGGCTCAGTCATGAGGGGACACAAGTTCAAGGTGAGGGGCAGGAGATTTAGGGGGGATGTGAGGAAAACCTTTTTTCCCCAGAGGGTGGTGATGGTCTGGAATGCACTGCCTGGGAGGGTGGTAGAGGCGCGTTACCTCACGTCCTTTAAAAGGTACCTGGATGAGCAGTTGGCATATTATAACATTCAAGGCTATGGGCCAAGTGCTAGTAAATGGGATTAGGTAGGTAGGTTATAGAAACATAGAAACTAGGAGCAGGAGTAGGCCATTTGGCCCTTTGAGCTATTTATTAGGATCATGGCTGATCATCCAACTCAATAGCCTGCTCCCGCTTTCTCCCTATAACCTTTGATGCCTTTCGCCCCAAGAGCTATACCTAACTCCTTCTTAAAAACATACAATGTTTTGCCCTCAACTACTTTCTGTGGTAACAAATTCCACAGGCTCCACCACTCTCTGGATGAACAAATTTCTCCACATTTCAATCCTAAATATTCTATCCCATATCCTCAGACTGTGACCTCTGGTTCTGGACTCCCCCACCATCAGGAACATCCTTCCTGCATCTACCCTGTCTAGTCCTGTTAGAATTTTATAGGTCTGGTGTTTCTCACATGTCGGTGCAGGCTCGATGGGCTGAAGGGCCTCTTCTGCACTGTGTGATTCTGTGATTCTATGATTCTGTGAATAACCTCTGCATCAGGGAGTGTCTCAGGATATAAGTGTCATGGGAGCTGCCAGGGTACCTTGCAGAGGCTTGCAGAATCTTTGTCTTGTAGTCACAGACTATCTGGATGTTCATGGAGTGGAATCCCTTTATGTTGACGAAGGCACCCAGCTGACCTGCTGGCACCCTAATGGCCACTTTTGTGCACTTAATTGCAACCTGGATGCGGGGGAACCCACCAATCACTGCAAATCCTCTGGCTTGCTCAGCATGGCAGGCCTCGTCCGTTTGGAAATGAATAAATGTCATTACCCACCTGAATAGAGCTTCTGTCACCAGCTTGACGCAACTGTGGACAGCTGATTGGGACACTTTACACAGAGCCCTCGCTGACCCCTAGAAAAAGCCGGAGGCATAGAAGTTGAGGGCCACTGTGACCTTCAGAGCCACTGGCATGAGGTGTCTACCCACACAGTCGGAGCTGATCTCAGGCCCAATCATATGACAAATGGAGGTCACAGTGTCCCTGGAGAGGCGGAGTCTCCTTTGGCATTGTACCTCGGACATATTGAGGTAGCTGCATTGCTGCCTGTAAACCCTGGCAGCAGGATGGTGGCATCTCCTGTGGCCCCTTTTGCCTTGGACTACCTGCTAGCCCTGCACCCCTTGTGCCTGTGCCTCTCCTCCCACAGGTCGCTCCCCTGGAGGCTGCATTGGGGCTACTGACTTTCTCTCCCTTCTGCCCCTTCTTTCTCCTCAGAGGAGGTGCCTCCAGCGGAGACCACAATCCCCATTACCAGGGTTACAGAAGGCTGTCTGATACCTGGAAAGGTCCACAAGGTCAAAATCCTCCAGGGGCCTTGGAGACACCAATGAGTACTGAAATAAAGCCTGGAAATGCTAAGAATGAAGCTCCGAACAAAGATAAAGCTGTCAAGTTCAAATAAGCAAACAGCAGCAAATTATCTCCTAAACTCGTCACTATTCACACTGGCAATGCTGCTGACCCTTTTTATCCAGCCCTTGGATGAGGCTTTGCAAAATGTGGGCTGCCCGCCTGCCCATTTTGCCCATGTGACGAGCACGAATTCACACCAGCAGCATAAAATCTGGATCAATTGGCTTTTGAATGGCCTTAAGTGGCCTTTTAATTGATGGTGAGTGTGGCTCCAACATCCATGCATGCCCGCCGACCTGAAGATTGCCTGCATGTGGGATGTTGTCAGGACACCCATCTGACATTTTTTGCGTGCTATTTTGTGCCCAATCGGTTCCTATTAAAATCCTGCCCATGAATTCAGAGTTGAAGACTTTTTCAGTGGGTTCCAGGAAGCCAGGGAATTGCCCGTCAGAAGTTCAAATTTCCCAGGAAAGTTCCACGGAGTTCGTTGGTTGGGACCACTGTGTAGTCCTGACATGTGTCTTGGGAACTGGAGACCAAAAGATCTGGGTCATAGTGAGAAAAAAGAAAAGGAGATAAGAATCACAGAATCACAGAATGCAGAAGAGGCCCTTCGGCCCATCGAGTCTGCACAGACATGTGAGAAACACCTGACCTACCTACCTAATCCCATTTACCAGCAATTGGCCCATAGCCTTGAATGTTATGACATGCCAAGTGCTCATCCAGGTATTTTTTAAAGGATGTGAGACAACCCGCCTCCACCACCCTCCCAGGCAGCGCATTCCAGACCGTCACCACCCTCTGGGGAAAAAAGTTTTTCCTCACATTCCCCCTAAACCTCCGGCCCCTCACCTTGAACTTATGCCCCCTCGTGACTGACCCTTCAAGTAAGGGGAACAGCTGCTCCCTATCCACCCTGTCCAGGACCCTCATAATCTTGTACACCTCGATCAGGTCACCCCTCAGTCTTCTCTACTCCAACGAAAACAACCCAAGTCTATCTAAACTCTCTTCATAACTTAAATGTTTCATCCCAGGCACCATCCTGGTGAATCTCCTCTGCACCCCCTCCAGTGCAATCACATCATTCCTATAATGTGGCGACCAGAACTGCACACAGTACTCCAGCTGTGGCCTCACCACGGTTCTATACAACTCCAACATGACCTCCCTACTTTTGTAAACAATGTCTCAATTGATAAAGGCAAGTGTCCCTTATGCCTTTTTCACCACCCCACTAATATGCCCCTCCGCCTTCAGAGATCTATGGACACACATGCCAAGGTCCCCCTGTTCCTCAGAACTTCCTAGTGTCATGCTGTTCATTGAAAACTTCCTTGTCAAATTACTCCTTCCAAAATGTATCACCTCACACTTTTCAGGGTTAAATTCCAACTGCCACTTATGTGCCCATTTGACCATCCCGTCTATATCTTCCTGCAACCCAAGACACTCCACCTCACTGTTAACCACCCAGCCAATCTTTGTGTCATCCGCAAACTTACTAATCCTACCCCCCACATAGTCAGCTATGTCGTTTATACAAATAATAGGGGACCCAGATCAGATCCCTGTGGTACACCACTGGACACTGGCTTCCAGTCACTAAAGCATCCTTCTGTCATCATCCCCTGCCTCTTGCAACTAAGCCAATTTTGAATCCACCTGATCAAATTACCCTGTATCTCATGTGCATTTGCTTTACTTATAAGTCTCCCATGTGGGACCTTGTCAAATGCTTTGCTGAAATCCATATAAAATACATCACCTCACTACCCTCATCTACACACCTGGTCACCTCCTCAAAAAATTCAGTCAAATTTGTTAGGCATGACCTCCCTCTGACAAAGCCATGCTGACTATCCCTGATCAAACCTTGCTTCTCCAAGTGGAAATAGATACTCTCCCTCAGAAATTTCTCCAATAGTTTCCCTACCACTGACATGAGACTTACTGGCCTGTAGTTCTCTGGCTTATCTCTATAACCCTTCTTAAATAGTGGAACCACATTAGCTGTTCTCCAGTCATCTGACAGCTCCCCCATGGCCAGAGAGGAATTAAAAATTTGTGTCAGAGCCCCTGCTATCTCCTCCCTTGCCTCCCTCAGCAGTCTGGGACACAATTCATCCGGACCTGGAGATTTGCCCACTTTAAAGTTTGCCCAACACCTGCAATACCTTGTCACTCCCTATATCAATTTGCTTAAGAACCTTGCAGTCTCTCTCCCCAAGTATAATACCTTCATCTTCATTCTCTTGGGTGAAGACGGATGTGAAGTATTCATTCAACACTCTAGCGATTGCCCCTTTGGTCCCTTATGGGCCCTACTTTTTCCCTAGTTATCATCTTCCCATTGAATATCTTGGGATTTTCCCTACTTTTACCAGCCAGAGCTTTTTCATATCCCCTCTTTGCTAAAAGCCTCTCTTTTCCTTCTCATCGTAACCTGAATATCTCTGGTCGTCCATGGTTCTCTGGGCTTGTTACTCCTTCCTATCACCCTAGAGGGAACATGTTGAGACTGTACGCTCCCCATTTCCTTTTTGAACACCCCCCACTGTTCCTCTGTAGATGTCCTCACAAGTAACTGTTCCCAGTTTACCTTGGCCAGATCCTGCCTTATTTTACTAAAATCCGCTCTTCCCCAATCCAAAACATTTTTTTGCAGAGAAAAAAGGCAGGAGAGAGACAAAAGAGTAAGAGAATGGAAGTTGAGTAAGGGACAAGAAAGGACGCAATAAGGACAGAAGGGAAGGAAGAGGAAGTGGAAGAGACAGAAAAAACAGAAGGGAAAAGGAAATAAGAGAAAAGGGAAGAGAAAATGAAGAAAAGGAAGAAGGGTCAGAGGAAGAAGTGAAAGGAGGATAGTTGTAGGGTAGGAGCGAGAGAAGAATGAACAAACAAAAACAAAAGTGCCCTCAACTTCAGAGTAGCAGTTGAGAAAAATCAAAATATCATCCTCACACGGTTGAAGGAGGATATGTACTGGTGAGAAGAGATTAAAATAACAAGGAGATTTTTTAAAATGAAGAAAGGCAAGGGAAAGCCTTAAAGAACAAAAACTAATCATATGCAAATGCAAGGCTCAAATATCACAAAACAAGATTTCATTCACACTGTATCAATTTAACAGTTAGTTCACAGACAAATTGTGTCAATCTTCTACTTGTACAGTTGAATACTGGTGAAGGTGTTCAAGAAACTACAATCCTTTAACCTTTCATTAGGCATTTGTCAAAAATAGCTTTTTAAAGCAGATTCTTAGGTTGTATTCACACATGCTGTCACAGTGCCATGGATCACAGTCAATTTTTAAACATTTTAATCCAGTAAATAATAGACATTTTGCTCCAACAAGCTGTCAAGCTGTCATTAAGTATTTTAACTTTTAAATCTATTTTAATCATCTCTCATTTTCCTGCACCTAATTATATTTTTCTTGCTATCACATGATTACCTGGATGTAGCAGGGAAAAGTCACACTTGGACTCCTGTATGTTGCATTTATTGATATGCCTTATATATCACAGAAACATTAACGCAGGCTCACTCTGCTGTTGTAAGTTCATGGGCTGTTTGGAAGAATCCCTATTTAGTTGTTTGGTAGTGCCGAATTTGAGTGTTGCTGAAAGAAAGAGACAAGCTATCAAAGATGAACCAGGGAATGACTAGGAAAGGACTAGGGATGATAAGGGAACATAAACAGAGCCTTGGGGAACAGTCATTCCCTGGTTCATTCCCCAGGGCAATGTTTTTACCAATCACAGTCGACCTGCCCAGTTTGAATTTGAACAAAGCTGGTCAGTTAACTATTCCATGCTGCATTCTCCATAGCAATACCTCCAGCAATCAGAGTTCACTTGTGAACCAATCAACACTGTTTACTCATGCAGTATAAATTGTTGTTCCGGCGTTGCGGTTGAAAATTCTTATGAGCTATCCTGATGTGTCCAAGATGAAAAGTTTTGTTAGCATGGCACTTTATTCGGCAATAATCCCTATTTACTTACATAAGCTGTGTTTCTATCACACATCTGATTCAGTTGCGCTGGTGACGTTGTGGACACTCTGGGCAAAATTCTAGCCAATGTTAGCTAACATGGGATCAGGAAGAGAAGTTGCGTGGTCAGTAGTTTAATGAAATTGTGACCGAGAGATTGGTCTCATGCATGAGATGATCTTGGAGAGGGTTTGGTGGGAAGTGATGGATGGGGTGTATGGGTTAAACGCTAGGGGAGGGTGGGAGGGGGCATGAGGACGTGGTTTGATTTAACGGGAAAGGGGAAAAGCAGAAGAAGCAGCTGAACACACTAATGCTTATGAGTTGAAAGCTTAGGGTCACATTGTTTGAGTTGCACCTCAAATCTTTCAATGGTCTATAGCTGGATGCAATCCATTCCTTGTTTCGGGACCACTGCCTTCATTGTGTCAGGTCAAGTGTATTTCATTATAATTTGTGACACATGCAGGCAACTTGATGGTTGATCAAGGAAGTGTTCAGGCAGAGTGTGAGTTTGGAGCATATGCTGAAGAACATGCCCCAAAGGACAGCGTGCATAATATGTATGAAGTGTTTCAAACAGAAGCAAATCACTTTTCTCTTCAACAATTTTTGGTTCTCTATAAATCCCAAGTCCATTCAACCCTGAAACTTTATCCTTAAATCAGGGAAGATTCTTTTTAGGCCTCTTTTGCAATCCTTGACAGCATACAAAACGATCATTTAACAATGAATTAATCCAAATTTAACAGCAATTTTAACACCTCCAACTTTAAACTGTAGGCGCAAAGGGTATACGCCATTGTCTAAATATACAGATCAGATTCTGATGACATCAAACAATATTAACCCCATGCTGTGCAGGGAAGCCTTGTGCTATACCATAAAGCTCATAAGATCATAAGAAATAGGGGCAGGAGTAGGCCATTCAGCCAATTGAGCCTACTCCACCATTCAATAAGATCATGGCTGATCTGGTTGTGGCCTCAACCCTACTTTCCTGTCTTCCTGTCATAACCCTTACCTCCCTTGTAGGTCAGAAAGACAGGTTTACAACTCCCTGCAACAGGTGGCTACAAGGAAAGCCAACTGTGGGCTATCTTGTAGGTCCTGCTTTTTGCATGTGCTCAGAGTTTTGGGACATTGGAGGTGGGAATTCTAACAGATTACAATATCCCACCATTTCAGCCTCGAATTGTGGCATCAGAAATAAGGAGGTGAGCTGTTCACTTGGCCCCATCACCAGCTTCTGTAATAGAGCAGAGACCTTACAGTTTTAATTTGTAAGGATCTCTTTTTTTATTCATTCATGGGATGTGGGCTTCGCTGGCTGGGCCAGCATTTATTGCCCATCCCGAGTTGCCCTTGAGAAGGTGGTGGTGAACTGCCTTCTTGAACCACTGCAGTCCTTGTGGTGTAGGTACACCCACAGTGCTGCAAGGAAAGGAGTTCCAGGATTTTGACCCAGCGACAGTGAGGGAACAGTGATATATTTCCAAGTCAGGATGGCGAGTGACTTGGAGGGGAACTTTCAGGTGGTGGTGTTCCCATCTATCTGCTGCCCTTGTCCTTCTAGGTGGTAGTGGTCGTGGGTTTGGTAAGTGCTGTTGAAGGAGCCTTGGTGAATTCCTGCAGTGCATCTTGTAGATGAGACACACTGCTGCTACTGTGCATCGGTGATGAAGGGAGTCAATATTTGTGGATGCGATGCCAATCGAGTGGGCTGCTTTGACCTGGATGGTGTCAAGCTTCTTGAGTGTTGTGGGAGCTGCACTCATCCAGGCAAGTGGGGAGTATTCCATTACATTGACTTGTGCTTTGTAGATGGTGAACAGGTTTTGGGGAGTCAGGAGGTGGGTTTCTCATTGCACTATTCCTAGGCCCTGACTTGCTCTTGTAGCTATTGTTTTTATAAGGCTAGTCCAGTTCAGTTTCCAATATGGTAACACCCCGGATATTGATAACGTGAGATTCAGCAATGGTAATGCCATTGAACATCAAGGGATGATGGTTAGACTCTCTCTTATTGGAGGTGGTCATTGCCTAACACTCGTGTGGCGTGAATGTTACTTGCCACTTCTCAGCCCAAGCCTGGATATTGTCCAGGTCTTGCTGCATTTGCACATGGACTGCTTCAGTGCTGAGGAGTCACAAATGGCACTGAACATTGTGCAATCATTAGCAAACATCCCCACTTCTGACCTTATGATGGAAGGAAGGTCATTGATCAAGCAGCTGAAGATGGTTGGGCCGAGGACACTGCCCTGAGGAACTCCTGAAGTGATGTCCTTGAGCTGAGATGGCTGATCTCCAACAAACACAATCATCTTCCTTTGTACTAGGTATGACCCCAACCAGCAGAGAGTTTTCCTCCTGATTCCCATTGACTCCAGTTTTGCTAGGGCTCCTTGATGCCACATTCTGTCAAATGCAGTCTTGATGTCAAGGGCAGCTATTCTCACCTCACCTTGGGAGTTCAGCTCTTTTGCCCTTGTTTGAACCAAGGTTGTAATGAGGTCAGGAGCTGAGTGGCCCTGGGGGAACACAAACTGGGCATCAGTGATAAAAGCAAAATACTGTGGATTCTGGGAATCTGAAACAAAAACAAAAATTGCTGGAAAAACTCAGTAGGCCTGACAGCATCTATGGAGAGAAAGACAGAGTTAATGTTTCGAGTCCATCTGATTCTTCTTCAGAACCAGTGAGGCATCAGTGAGCAGGTTATTGCTAAGCAAGCGCCATTTGATAGCACTGTTGATGACCCCTTCCATTACTTTACTGATGATTGAGAGTAGACTGATGGCGTGGTAATTGGCCGAGTTGGATTTGTCCTGCTTTTTGTGCACAGGGCATACCTTGACAATTTTTCACAAAGCTGGGTAGATGCCAGTGTTATAGCTGTATGCAACAGCTTGGCTCGGGGTGCGGCAAGTTCTGGAGCACAAGTCATCAGTACTATAGCTGGAATATTGTCAGAGCCCATAACCTTTGCACTATCCAGTGCCTTCAGCCGTATCTTAATATCATGTGGAGTAAATCAAATTGGCTGAAGACTGGCATCTGTGATACTGGGGATCTCCAGAGGAGGCTGAGATGGATCATCCACTCGGCACTTTTGGCTGAAGATTATAGCAAATGCTTCAGCCTTTTCTTTTGCACTGATGTGCTGGGCTCCTCCATCATTGGGGATGGGGATATTTGTGGAGTCTCATCCTCCTGTGAGTTTTTTAATTGTTCATGACCATTCACGACTGATGTAGCAGGACTGCAGATCTTACATCTGATCCATTGGTTGTGGGACTACTTAGCCCTGTCTATCACTTGCTGCTTATGCTGTTTGGCATGCAAGTAGTCCAGTGTTATAGCTTCACCAGGCTTCACCATACCTTATTTTCAGGTATGCATGTTGCTTCTCCTGGCATGCCCTCCTGCACTCTTCATTGAACCAAGGTTGATACCCTGGCTTGATGGTATGGGTAGAGTGGGGGATATGCCTGGCCATGAGGTTACAGATTATGTTTGAGTACAATTCTGCTGCTGATGATGGCCCACAGCACCTCATGGATGCCCAGTCTTGAGTTGCTAGATCTGTTTAAAATCTATCACATTTAACACGCTGGTAGTGCCACGCAACACGATGGAGGGTATCCTTAATGTGAAGACGGGACTTCGCCTCCACAATGACTGTGCAGTGGTCACTCCTACCGATACTGTCATGGACAAATGGATCTACAGCAGGTATGTTGTTGAGGATGAGGTCAAGTATGTTTTGCTCCTTTTTGGTTCCTTCGCCACTTGCCGTAGACCCAGACTAGCAGCTATGACATTTAGGACTCGGCCAGCTCGGTCAGAAGTGGTGCTACTGAGCCACTGTTGGTGGTGGACATTGAAGTCCCCCACCCAGAGTACATTCTGCACTCTTGCCACCCTTTAATAACTCTCTAGCTTTTAATTAGGCTTAAAGACAGCTATTTTTTCCCATATTTCTGTTTTGTTGATGGATTATCCACAGAATCACAGAATTGCTGCAGTACAGGAGGCCATTCGTCCCATCGTGTCTGCATCTGCTCTCTGAATGAGCAATTCACTTAGTTAGTGCCATTCTCCCACCTTCTCCACGTAACCCTGCACATTCTTCCTTTTCAAATAACAGTCTAATTCCCTTTTGAATGTTTAGATTGAACCTGCCTCCATCACACTCTCAGGCTGTGCATTCCAGACCTTAAACGCTCAGTGTGTGAAAAAGCTTTTTCCTCATATCACTTCTGCTGCTTTTGAAAATCACTTTAAATCAGTGCCTCTCATTTGCAATCGTTTCACTGGTGGGAATAGTTTATCCCTATCTACTCTGTCCAGACCCCTTACAATTTAGAATATCTCCATCAAACATCCTCTTAGCTTTCTCTTCCATAAAGAAAGCAATCCTAATTTCTCCAATCTATCTTCATACCTGAAGTTCCTCATCCCTGGAACCATTCTCCTGAATCTTCTCTGCACTCTCTCCAATGCCTTCACATTCTTTATAAAGTGTGGCACTCAGAACTGCATGCAATACACCAGTTGAGGCCGAGCCAGTTTCCTATACTGTGAAAAAACTCACACAAGTCTGATGAGGAACCTAAGGGCAACATTTTTAGCTCGGCGAGTGGGTTTGAGCGTAAAATGACACGCGTTGATGTCGGGCGGGCGTCCTGATGTCAACTTGCAGTCATGCGATATTTCGTTTGGCGGGCGCACTCTGGAGTCAGCTGTGTGCCTGCCGACAATTAAAAGGCCTGTAAGGCCATTAACAAGGTTAATGACCGACATTTTTAGCTGTCCGTCCAACCTTACAGCTGGCGGGCAGGCGAAAAGGCCAAGCGGTCTTTGTACTTTTAAGGAAACCTCATCCACAGGCGGAATCAGGTTTCCAAAAGCAAATAAAAATAAAATAAAATATGTAAAATTAATAAAATATCCCCGCACATGTGACATTCGGCCCTTCGAACCTGCTCCACCATTCATTATGATCATGACTGATCATCCAACTCAATAGCCTGCTCCCGCTTTCTCCTCATTTCCTTTGATCCTTTTCACCCCAAGAGCAATATCTAACTCCTTCTTGAAAACATACAATGTTTTGGCCTCAACTTACTTTCTTTGGTAGCCACTCTCTTCTTCATCCACTCTCTGGGTGAAGAAATTTCTTTTCATTTCAGTCCTAAATGGTCTACCCCATATCCTCAGACTGTGACCCCTGGTTCTGGACTCCCCCAGCATCGGGAACATCCTTCCTGCATCTACCCTGTCTCGTCCTCTTAGAATTTTATAGGTTTCTATGAGATTCCCCGTCATTCTTCTGAACTCCAGCGGATATAATCCTAATCGACTCAATCTCTCCTCATATGTCAGTCCCGCCATCCCAGGAATCAGTTGGGTAAACCTTTGCTGCACTCAATGTTTAGGAAGAACACCCTTCCTCAGATAAGAAGACCAAAACTGTACGCAATATTCCAGGTGTGGTCTCATAAAAACCCTGTATAAATGCACCAAGACATCCCTGCTCCTGTACTCAAATCCTCTGGCTATGAAGGCCAACATACCATTTGTCTTATGTCTTTATTATTTTTTTTGAAAATGCTTTATCTCCCTGAGGCAGCTTTGTGCCTCAGGGAGATTATGAAGCGCACACTTACATCCATGTACAAAGGTCACACTTGCCCCTCTTGGGCTCCCCCATGCCCGCACAGGTAGCGCTGACTGCTGCTGCTCGTGTTTCATGCTGGGCGGGCTTTAATTGACTCGCCAGCTTGAAATCACCTCCCGGTGCTGATCGCAGGCAGTGGTCGGCTTCCCGACCTCTCCGCCTCCCCCCCGCTGAGCCCGCCCAACATGGGCTAGATTCTGCTCTAAGAGTTTAAGTTTTAATTCTAAATTAGCAGTATTAAATGACAAGTTACATGTATAAAATGGCAGAATTGACGTAAAAGCTACCTTGACATGAAAATGACTGCTAACTTGAATTATTGTCAATATGTACAAAGTAAACAAGGTTGTTTAGACCGTGAGAAATTGGAACACAGCCAGAGTAGCCAGATGCTTGCCTGGTGTCTAAAGCTTTATGAATGAAGTCATTTTTAAACCGAGGAGATTCTCAGATAAGATAACATAATGTTTTCGCAAACTCAAATACAATGAATAATTGAAGATGCTGAACACATTTCTTTAAAAAACTTGACTATTGGTTATACAGCCAGCCAACCATCACTGGGCATAGGTTGAGTCCTAGCTTAGGTCGGACTCCCTTTTGAGACAGAGATACTTCAAAAATTAATATAATATTGGATTTTGTGAGTATATATATTTGTTTAACTATCCAATAACTTTGCTGATAATGCGGAATCAAGATTGCATGCACCTTTACAATATTATTGACATGTTATGATTAGCTTTAATTACTATGTATAACCTCATGTACAAGCTGTAATCTATAATTGGCTTCAGTAAAAGACATGTATTTTAGAAGCATACAAGAGGTGTAGTCTAAAGTATATATTATCTCAAGAACCCACACATAGGCCACGATTTTTCCTATGGCGGATGGGCTGAGCAGGAGCGGGCAGGGGTGGGCACGGAGCCAATCGATGCCCACGTTCGGCTGCATGCCGCCATTAAGTCCAGAACCAGGGGTCACAGTCTGAGGATGGCCAATTAAGGCCTGCCTAGCGTAATACACAGCCGGTAGCGCTTAGCGTTACCTGTGCGGGTGGGGGCAGGAGGGAGAGTCAGGGTCAGTGCTCTTTCGTGCATGTGTGCAAAAGTGCGCAGTGAGCTGCCTCAGGGAGATTGAAAGGATATTAAAAGGATTGAATAAATGAATTAAAAATTTATTTAAACATCTTCCTCATGTGACTGTGTTGCATGAATCAGGGCATGTTCTTAAATTTATGAAAATTTAATTATTTAATGAAAGGTTCAGGAAGCTTCATCCACCCCGTGGATGAGGTTTCCTGAAAATGCGAAGGCTGCTTGGACTTTTCGCCTGCCCGCCAACCTTAAGTTTGGACAGGCAGCATTCTTAAATGCTTTCATTAATTTCTTAATGGCCTTAATAGGCTGTTGATATTTCAGCGGGCGCGCAGCCGACTCTGGCTTGCACCTGCTGAACGAAATATCACAGTGGCGCGCCATGATGCTGGGACATACACCCGACGTGATCGTGTGTCATTTTACGTGTTTGGCGTGTCAGGTCCACCCCCACACACAGACTGGAAAATTCTGACCATAATCACATTACTTTACAAAAGTTGGTTGGATTTCTAAGAGCTGTTATTGGTAAGCTTTCAAAGAAGTTGTCCTCAATGTATGTCCCATCCTAAGACAACTTTGTTGGCCTTGGGACTCCTGGGGAAAATGCCCTTGTGTTTTAGAACCACTCAGGATGCTATGCTCCTTTAATGCTTGGAGGTTTCTCAGTTGAGGCTCTAAGCTAGCAATAAGTTTAAGGGAATTGACTTACCTGCCAGGGGGTAAAGATAGTAGAACCATTGACAATACAAGTTTAGCCCAACATTTTTGCTCTTATACTCCATGCCCCTATTTATAAAGCCTAAGATACTGCATGCTTTATTAACGACTCTCTCAAACTGTGCTGCCAATTTCAATGACTTGTGCAAATATGTCCAAGTCAACCTGCTCCTGAACCACCCCCCACTTTAGAGTTGAACCCTTTATACTGTCTATTCATATGAAAATGAATCACCACATTTCCTGCCTTGAAGTTTAGTTGCCATCTGCCCATCCGTTCCACCAATTTGCCTATGTATTTTTGAAGTTCTACAATATTCTCCTAACAGTTTACAATGCCTCCACATTTTGTATAATCTGCAGGTTTGAAATAGTGCCCTGTAAGGTTTAAGTCATTAATATATATCAGGAAAAGCAAGGGTCAAAGCAATGACCTCTGGGGAACTCCACTACAAACCTTCCTCCAGCCCAAAAACATTCATTGACGACTACTCATTGTTACCTGCCACTCCCCCAATGTTGTATCCATATTGCTACTTTATCTTTTATTCCACGAGCTATAACTTTGCTCACATGTCTGTTGTGTGGCACTGTATCAAATGCATTTTGGAAGTCCAAGTACATCACATCAACAGCATTGACTTCATCAACCCTCTTAGAAACATAGAAACTAGGAGCAGGAGTTGGCCATTCGGCCCTTCAAGCCTGCTCTGCCATTCATTATAATCATGGCTGATCGCCCAATTCACTAACCTGCTCCCGCTTTCTCCCCATATCCTCTGATCCCTGTCGCTCCAAGAGGGTTTTCTAACTCCTTCTTGAAAACATACAATGTTTTGGTCTCAACTACTTTCTGTGGTAATGTATTCCACAGGCTCATCACTCTCTGGGTGAAGAAATTTCTCCTCAACTCAGTCCTAAATGATCTACCCCTTTTCCTCAGACTGTGACCCCTAGTTCTGGACTCCCCCACCATCGGGAACATCCTTCCTGTCCTGTCTTGTCCTGTTGGAAGTTTATAGGTTTCTATGAGATCCTCCCTCATTCTTCTGAACTCCAGCGAATATAATCCTAACTGACTCAATATCTCCTCATATGTAATTCCCACCATCCCAGGTATCAGTCCAGTAAACCTTCACTGCACTCCCTCTTTAGCAAGTACATCCTTCCTCAGATAAGGAGACCAAAACTGCACACAATATTCCAGGTGTGGTCTCACCAAGGTCCTGTATAATTACAGCAAGACATCCCTGTTCCTCTGCTCAAATCCTCTGGCTATGAAGTCCAACATACCATTTGCCTTCTTTACCACCTGCTGCACCTGCATGCGTACCTTCAGTGACTGGCGTACAAGGACACTGAGGTCTCGTTGTGCATTCCCTCTCTCAATTTATAGCCATTCAGGTAATAATCTGCTTACTGTTTTTGCTACCAAAGTAGATAATCTCACACTTATCCACATTAAACTGCATCTGCCATGCATTTGCCCACTCACTCGGCTTGTCCAAATCACACTGAAGCATCTCTGCATCCTCCTCACAGCTCACCCTCCCACCCAGCTTTGTGTCATCTGCAAATTTGGAGATATTACATTTAATTCCCTTATCTAAATCATTAATATATATTGTGAATAACTGGGGTCCCAGTACAGATCCCTGCGGTACCCCACTAGTCACTGTCTGCCATTCGGAAAAAGAGCCGTTTATTCCTACTCTTAGTTTCCTGTCTGCCAACCAGTTTTCTATTCATCTCAATACATTACCCCCAATCCCTTGCGCTTTAATTTTACACACCAATCTCTTATGTGGGACTTTGTCGAAAGACTTATGAAAGTCCAAATAAACCACATCTTCTGGCTCCCCCTCATCAATTCTACTAGTTACACCCCCAAAAAATTCCATTAGATTTGTCAAGCATGATTTCCCTTTCATAAATCAATGCTGACTATGTCCGATTCTGCCACTGTTTTCCACATGCTCAGCTATTAAATCTTTTATAATGGACCCTAGAATTTTCCCACTATCGACATCAGGCTGACTGATCTATATTTCCCTGTTTTCTCTCTGCCTCCCTTTTTAAATAGTGGGGTTACATTAACAACCCTCAAGTGTGTAGGAATTGTTCCAGAGTCTATAGAATCTCGGAAGATGATCACAAATGCATCCATTATTTCTAGGGTCACTTCCTTAAGTACTCTGGGATGTAGATTATCAGGCCCCGGGGATTTATCCACCTTCAATCCCATCAATTTCTCCAACACCATTTCCCTACTAATATTGATTTCTTTCAGCTCCTCCCTCTCACTGAACCCCATGTTCCCCAACATTTCTGGTATGTTATTTGTGTCCTCCTTTGTGAAGACATAACCAAAGTATGTATTTAGTTGGTCAGCCATTTCTTTGTTCCCCATTATAAATTCCCCTGTTTCTGACTGTAAGGGACCTACATTTGTCTTCACCAATCTTTTTCTCTTCACATACCTATAGAAACTTTTACAGTCAGTTTTTATGTTCCCCGCAAGCTTACTCTTGTACTCTATTTTCTCCTTCTTAATCTATCCCTTGGTCCTCCTTTGCTGAATTTAAACTGCTCCCAATCCTCAGGTCTGTTGTTTCTTTTTTTTCCAGGCCAATTTGTATGCCACTTCTTTGCATCTAATATTATCTCTAATTTCTCTTGTAAACCATGGATTGGCCACCTTTCCTGTTTTACTTTTGCGCCAGACAGGAATAAACAATTGTTGCAGCTCACCCACGTGCTCTTTGAATGCTTGCCATTGCCTATCCATCGTCATCCTTTTAAGTAATGTTTCCCAATCCATCATAGCCAACTCACGCCTCATACCATCGTAATTTATTTTATTAAGATTCGGGACCCAAGTCTCAGAATCAACTACGTCACTCTCCATCTTGAAGAATTCTATCATATTATGGTCGCTCATCCCCAAGGGGCCTCGCACAACTAGATTGCCAATTATTCCTTTCTCATTACACAATACCCAGCCGGGTGTGGCCTGTTCTCTCGTTGGTTCCTTAACATATTGGTCCAGAAAAACATCCCGTATACATTCCAGGAATTCCTCCTCTATGGTATTGTTACTAATTTGATTTGCCCAATCTATATGCATATTAAAGTCACCCATGGTTACAGATGTTCCTTTATTACATGCGTCTCCAATTTCCTGTTTAATGCCATTCCCAACATCACCACTACAGTTTGGTGGTCTATATACAACCTCCACTAACATTTTTTTGCCCCTTAGTGTTTCTCAGCTCTGCCCATATAGATTCCACATTGTTGGAGCTAATATCTTTCCTCACCATTGCGTTAATTTCCTCTTTAACCAGCAATGCAACTCCACCGCCTTTTCCTTTTTGTCTGTCCTTCCTAAATACTGAATACTCTTCTTCATAAAACTCCAACAAGTTAATGAAACATAATTTTGCCTTAAGAGATCCATGCTGGTTTTCCTTAACTAACCCACATTTGTCCATGTGACTATTACTTTTGTCCCTAGTTATTGGTTCTAGAAATTTCCCCACCACCGAAGTTAAAGCAACTGGCCGGTAGTTGCTCCAGTTCTCTTTGCACCCTTTTTGAACAAGGGTATAACGTTTGCCATTCTTAAGTCCTCTGGCACCACCCGTGAGTCTAAGGAAGATCAAAAAATTATGGCCAGTGCTTCTGTAATTTCCACTCTCACTTCCCTCAGTGTCCTTGAATGCATCTCATCCGGTCCTTAAGCCTTGTCAGCTTTAAGTATAGATAGCCTATACAATACCGCCTCCTTATCAATCTTAAACCCTTCTAGTGTCTGAATTACCTCCTCTTTCACTATGGTCTGGGTAGCATCTTCTTCCTTGTTAAAGTCAGATGCAAAGTATACATTTAATACATCAGCTATGCCTTCCTACGTAAATCCCCTTTTTGTTCACTAATCAGCCAAAATCCTCCATTTACCACCGTTTTACTATTTATTTGCCCATTGAAGACTTTGAGATTCCCTTTTATTTAGCTGCAAGTCTCCTTTCATATTCTCTCTTTGCTTCTCTTATTTGCTTTTTCGCCTCCCCTCCGGACCTTCCATATTCAGCATGGTTTTCAATTGTATTTACAACCTCACATCTGTCATAAGCATACTTTTTCTCCTTGATCTTAATTTCTATCTCTTTGGTCATCCAGGGAGCTCTGGACTTGTTTGCCCTACTATCCCCTTTCAAGCGAATGTACTTTGACTGTGCCTGAACAATCTCATTTTGATGGTAGCCCACTGTTCTGCTACTGTATTTCCTGCCAACCTTTGACTCCAGTTTATTTGGCCCAGAACTGCTCGTAATTCATTGAAGTTGGCTATCTCCCAGATAATTAATTTATTCTGGATTGTTCTTTGTCTTTTTCCATAGCCAACCTAAATCTTATGATACAACGATCGTTGTCCCATAAATGTTCTCCTACTCACACTTGGTCCACTTGAACGATGTCATTCCCAAGAACCAGGCCGAGTAGTGCCTCCTTTCTTGTTGGACTGGAAACATACTGCTGCAGAAAATAACCTTGGTTCTTAAGCCACCTTTGCTTACAAAGGCCAAGTTCACCATTACTGCTGGTTAAGCTATTTAAGCTGCTTTATTTAGCATCTGTAGCAATTACATTGGGAGGCCTTCTGGCACAGTGGGTAGCGTCCCTGCCTCTGAGCCAGAAACTCCAGGCTCGAGTCCCACTCTGGGACTTGACGGCCATAGAAGGCCAAACAGGTTGGTTATTAACCTGCAAACCCTTTCAATAAGCCTATGGCAGGTGGTAAAAGTTAGAGAGTCTCCTACTTACCAAGAGCCTGCGGAAGGCAATGGCAAACTGCCACAATACCTTGCCAAGCATAAGCATGGCCCATGGTCTCCAATGCCCTTTTAGGACTGGACAGAGAGAGTGATTATACATGGTTAATACTTAATTTCTTCATCCATAGATCAAAGAAATCCAAACATTATTTTTATAAAAATTCAAACTCACACAAGCTTTGTAAATTAGTTGGGGAGAGGTTTGTTGAAATTCAGGACTATAACACAGGCAGTAGGAGATTGGTTGCCCACCGTAGGCTCAGTTGAAGTAAATAGAAAGATAAATCAGTATATATAACAAATGGGCAATTCGCTACTGCCTGCTTCTCGCCCCTGCAAAAGTCAAACTTTATCCTCAGGTCAAGACCAAGAATTGTCTTCAAGTTAAATATGGTAGAGGGCAAGTGTTAATTTACCAAGGTTCAAAGGTATAATTAAATCCTCATTTCAAATCCTTATATTTTTCCTTTATTTTAGATATGTTTGATTTTAAATGATTAATTACAGTTAAATGGCAACACTTATGGCAATTTGGGAAGCAGAGAAGGAAAAACTGGTTGACCACAGGAGTTTCTCCACAGTGCAGAGTCAGGAGTTGAAAAACAGAAAGCTGAGGCACCAAAGTACCATCATCAACTGGACAGTGTAATTGCAGCATGACTCATTTACATCCTCCTCCTTGAGGTGACATACCTGAAGAGAGCATTGGCACCCATGGATATCCATTGGATTGGTCCATGATTATGCTTAGCAAAGTACTGCACTGATTTGCCATTACATTCTGCAGAATGGCTGAACAGGAAACTTTCCCACTCTTACCACATACCATCAGCATATTGGAAGGATTTACTGGCTAACGATCAGCCTTTTTGGTCACATCACAAACACACCTTCTGTGGCCATCAAATCCTGAAATATGACTTGAACCCAGAGCTTCTGGCCTAGAGATAGGGGCACTATCCACTGTGCCACAAGATCTCCCCATTTACATAGCTAGTTGCTATTAAAAATGCAGACATAGGAATTTAAAGTGGGAATTGTTGACACTGTTGTGTGATTAAAAACAGGACAGGAAGAAGCAAGATTTTGTACTGAGAAAATAGATGCAGTTGTAAGATTTTTAATATACTGCATAAGTATGTAACTCCAGTCAAACTTATAAATCTTCAAAAACTAACTAATGCTGGATCCTTAAGAGATAATTGACAGTGTTTTTGCATTGCTCTACAGGGGTTAGCTTTGCTCTCTGTGCTTGTTGTAGTAAAATTATGAATTGTTCTTTATAAACATATTTACAATATTGGTACATCTGGGTCACATACATTCATAATATTTATGACAAATGAATCCTCAGAGCAGAACTCTAATGTTTGGTTATTATTATGTTGGATATAAGTATAAATTTTCAAGGAATGATAGAAATATGTAAAGATAATAACCATTGTGAAGGGGAAAACAATCATACCAAAAAAGAAATGATTATTCCTATTTTACACTGCATGGCTTAAATGGTGGATCCCATTAAGAGTACAGTACACACTCACTTTATTTGTCCCAGCTAGTGCTTTACTACTGTGCAGTTGTTTGCAGGATTCAAACCAAGCCCCTGGCATTTAATTCTCATGCAATCACTTAGCTGTACCTAAATGAGTTTAACAGGTGGCAAACTGGTTTGTAAATTGAAGTTTAAATACAATTTGTATCAAAGTAAACTACTTCTCATTCAGCCAGTTTGTCTGGCTACTGACTAATGTGTCTGGTGTAAAAATATTGCTCATTAGTTTGTCAGACCTACTGTGAAAATAGAACAGGTAGAGTATTATAGTTGTAGCTGCTGTTGTCATTACCCATACAAAGATATGTAATGGAAAGTTGATTCAAATTTGTCAAGAAGTACTCCAGAAGAACTGAACTTAATGTGAATAGATCTCACGTGTTGTTGCTTTGAGGTAATGCTGATTAATTTTAATGGGTTACATGCAGTCCGCACTTCATTTGGGAAACCTAGACTCGTGTATGGCATCTAAGATTCATCCTGGTACTTTTGAACTTAAAAACTACAAAGATTTGCTGACATTATAATTAATACAGAAAATTTGATGATCAATATATCATATGCATTACATAAAATGAAAGCACATCTCTACTTTCCTCCACAAGTATGCCCTTCTATTTCTCAGTTACTGGCAAAATTACAAAAGTTTTTTTCTTGAATGCCTAGTATTTTAACAGGGGTTCTCTAACTGGAGACCAGTGGAGGCCCAAAAGAAATGATGTAAGCAGTATCTTGGGATTACAGTATACATAGGAGTTATTCTAAATTAATTAAGAAAGTAACTAAATTAACACGGCAATGGCTGGTCAGGTATTCTGTTGCAGCTATGGACTCTGAGAGCTTTTGGACACCAAGGCGATCCAGGACAAACACATCTGCAGAAAATGTAAGCAGTTAGAGGAATTCCGGATCAGGATTATTGATCTGGAAGCCAAACTGTAGACATTATGCAACATCAGGTAGGGGGAGAAATACATGGAAACTATGGCCAGGATTTTCCCCTCGGCGATTTGGGGGCAGGGCCCAAGGGGAAAATGACGCAGGATGACGATGGGAGGAATCCCTGACTTCATCCAAGGCCACTTAAATCTTAAGGAAGGCAGGCGGACAGCAAAATCAGCTGTCCGCCGGCCGACCTGTCAGTGGCCAATTGAGGCCATTGACAGGCTCATTAAGGCAGTTAAATGTCCTGCCCGGCTGGACATTTAATGTTAAATAGTATTTAATAAATGATCAGCAGTCCTTTTTTACTAACAGACAGCTTGATGTTCATTCTTGATCATGCACAATTTAGAATTATCAGAAAGCAAAGTATGATTTTCTTTAAAAAATTAAAAAACTAAAGTTCAGGATTGAGATCATCAGGTTTTAAGTTACAGCCCAAAAGGAACATGAGAAAAGCAGATTTGTTGCTGACATGCAGCAGGTTGTGGATGGGGAAGGTAAATGAATTGTGATTATAGCCAAGCCCTGCGTATTCAATGCACAATCTTCAAGCTTGCTCATGTTTGTGTGCCAAAAGCAGGATACAAACTGAATAATGATTTCATTCGAGTCTCAAGAGCTCTATATCAAACATCAAAGTAGCATTAGGTGGAATGGCGCCAGGGTGGCCAGCAGCTCCATAAGCATAGTCAGAGGTGCAGGTTAGTTTTGCTTTCTGTCGAACACTCCGCTGGCGGGATGAAGTTTCATTACCGTTCTGTAAAAATTTAATAAATTTTATGAGTTTGTTATCAACATGTCCCATCTCGTGTGACATTGCCACATGAGGGGGACATGTTAATAATTTTAAAATGTCTCTATTTTTGACTTTACTGACCTTTCACTAAACTCGCTGAGACAGGACTTGCCTCAGGGAGCAGTGCGCTCTTTCACGCGGATGTGCGAAAGAGCGCACTTTGATAGCCGGGTATTCCCTACCCCCCATAGAGGAAGCACATAGTGCTTCTTGTCGGGCAGGCCACTAGGCAGGTCTTAATTGGCCCGCCCACTCAAAATGGTGGCGGGCCCTGTTTCGGCTGTAGGGTCCGACTGCCCGCCCATCGTTGAGCTGGTGGGGTCTGCCCGCCAGCCAAGGGCTAAATTCTGCCCTATGTTCCAGAAGACAGTTATGCCTCTTAGAATAGGGTTGTCTGTTTTGATCAGCTGTGAAGGACAGGTGGGACAGCTGTGACTGTGACTGAAGGAGCTACAAGGACCGAACAGACAGGAGCAGGGGAGCATCAGGCTTTGCAGTTGTCAAACAAGGTTTGAGGTGCTCAATATTTGTGTGGACAAAAAATGAGGCCTGCAATGTGAATGAGCAGGCCAGCCATGGCATCATGATACAGGAAGCCATTTAAGTTGGGGGACCAAATGGGAATGCAGTGGTTGTAGGGGACAGTATAGTTAGGGGGATTGACACTGTTCTCTGCAGCAAAGAGCAAAAGTCCAGATGGCTGTGTTCGCTGCCCACTTCCAGGGTTCAGACATCTGCTCAGGGCTGGAGAAGAACTTGCAGTGGGAGAGGGAGGATCCAGTTTCCATGGTTCATGTGGATACCAGTGACATAGGTAGAACTAGGAAATAGGTTCTGCATCAGTGCGAGGAGCTAGGCATCAAACTAAGAAGCAGAAACTCAAAGATAACACTCTCTGGATTGTTACCTAAGTCACGTGCAAATTGGCATAGAGCAAATAAGACTAGAGAGATGAACACGTGGCTCAAAGACTGGTGTGTGAGAAGTGAGTTCCAGTCTGTGGGGCACTAGCATCAGTACTGGGGAAAGTGGGGGCTGTACCATTGGGCTGGCTTACACCTGAACTGTGTGGGGACCAGTTTTCTTGCAAGTTGCAAAACAGAGAGGACTTTAAACTAAACAAGGTGGGTGAGGGATCAAGCTTGGGTAGATGTTGCAAATCATGTGGTTGAGTCAAAGCAGGAGAGCAAAGTAGTAATATGGGAAATGAGGGTTAGAGAATGGCAAGAAGGAAAAGAGAGAAACGATCTAAGGAATTACCAACAGTCATCACTAGTAACAAGAAGTCAAAACTATAGGCTCTGTATCTGAATGCGAGTTGCATTCATAACAAAGAAAATGAATTGATAGTGCACATTGAAGTAAATAAGTATGATCTGATAACCACGGCAGAGACGTGCCTGTAGGATGAGAAGGATTGGGTCCTGAATATTGAGGGGTATATGACAGTCAAGAAAAAATAGGAAGTGAGGTAAAGTTGGAGGTGTAGTTCGGTTAATCAAAGGCAGCATTTTTGCAATAGTTAGAGATGAGCATGGCTCAGGAGATCAGGACGCAGAATTGATTTGGGTGGAGATGAGGAATAGTAGGGGAAAGAAGTCACTAGGGCGTGGTCTACAAGCCCGCTAACAATATCGACAATGTAGGACAAAGTATACAAGAAGAAATATTGGCTGCTTGTGATAAGGGGTGATTTTAATCTATGTATAAACTGGAAAAATCAGATTGGCAGTAATAACCTGGATGATGAATTCATAAAACGTTTTCAAGACAATTTCTTACAGCAGCACATTCTGGAACCAACCAGAGAGCAGGTTATATTAGATTTGGCATTGTGTAATGTGATAGGATTAATTAATGACCTCAGATTTAAAGGGACCCCTAGATAGCAGTGACCACAATATGATTGAACTTTACATCCAGATTGAAGGAGAAAAATATGGGTCTAAGGCTAGTATTTTAAACTTAGATAAAGGCAATTATGTGGCCATGGGAGCTGAGCTAGCTGAAGTGAACTGGGATACAAGGCTAGAGGATAGATCAATAGAGGAGAAGCGGGAGACATTTAAGGGGATATTTCAGAATATTCAATATAAGTGTATTCCTTCTATAAATAAATAAATATGCTAAGGTAAAGGCCCATCATCCGTGGTTACCTAAAGAAATTAAGGAAAGCTTCAAAATCAAAGAAAAAGTATATAACTGCGCAAAGATGAGTGGCAGATCAGATAATTCTTCAGAATATAAAGAATGGCAGAGAATGACTATAATGTTAATTAGGAGAAAGAAATTAGAGTATGAGAGGAAGCTAACTAGAAATGTAAAAACGGATAGCAAGTCTCTATCAGTAAAACTTTTTCGCACAAGTGGTTCAGGTCTAGAATGTACTGTCTAGAAGCATGGTGGAGGCAGATTCAATTGAGGCATTCAAGAGGGCATTAGATGATTACTTGAATAGAAACAATGTGTAGAGGCATGGGGAAAAGGCAGGGCAATGGCACTAGGTCATAGTGCTCATTTGGAAAGCCGGTGCAGACACAATGGGCCAAATGGCCCCTTTCTGTGCTGTTAGAAACTTGGATGGCGGGGCAGGCAGCTGACCCCCGCCACTGAAACGGGGCCCACTGCCATTTTGAGTGGGCAGGCCAATTAAGACCCACCCAATAGCATACCGATGGGAAGTGCTATGTGCTTCCTGTGCGGTGGGGGGGGTGGGGGGATTCCCCATCTGTTAAAGTGCACTCTTTCGCGAGATTAGTGACAGTCCTGAAGACTTTAAAATACCAAAAATTTTTAAAAATTAACATGTTCCCCTCATGTGACAGTGTCACACGAGATGGGACACGTTAATAAAGACCACATAAACTTTATTCATTTTTAAAAATACGGATATGAAACTTCATCCTTCCAGTGGATGAAGTTTCATGAATAATCTGGAACCCGCTGGGGCTCCTGGCTTGCCCGCCAGCCTTAAGGGTGGACGGGCAGGTATTTAATTACTTTAATTAATTGGCCGTTGACAGGTCCGCAGGCAGATAGCTGATTTCACTGTCCACCCACCTTCCTAAAAATTTAAAGGGATTCCTTCCGACATCATCCTGCATCATTTTCCCCTCGGCGACTGGGCCCCGCCCCCAATCACCAAGTTGAAAATCCTGGCCTGTGATTATGTGGTTCTGTACTTAAAAATGAAAAGAGTAAGTAAAGTGAGTATTGGTCCTCTATAGACTGAGAATACGAAGTTAATAGTAGATACTAAGGAAATGGCAAATTAAATGAACAAATTTTTGCTTTTGCCTTCATGACAGAGGATACAAAAAGCATTCCAGTAATAGATGTTAAACAAGAGATAGAAGGGAGAGGGGAACTTGGTGAAATTGCAATCACTAAGGAAGTAGTACCAAGCAAATTGATGGAACTGCAGGCTGACAAGTCTTTGGGTCCTGATGGACTTCATCCTAGGATCTTAAAAGAGGTGGCTAATGAGGTAGTAAATGCGTTGGTTTTAATTTTCCAAAATTCCCTAGATTCTGGAAAGGTTCCATCAGACTGGAAAGTGGCAAATATAGCCCCTCTATTCAAGAAGGGAGGGAGGCAGAAAACAGGAAATAAAGGCCAGTTAGCCTGACGCCTGTCATGGGGAAAGTGCTAGAATCAATCCTTAAGGAGGTTATAACTGGGCACTTAGAAAAACTCAAAGTAATTGGAAATTCAGCATGGTTTTATGAAAGGGAAATCATGTTTAATCAATTTATTGGAGTTCTTTGAAGGAGTAACATGTGTGGTGGATAAAGTGCAGCCCATAGATGTGCTGTACTTGGATTTCCAGAAGGCATTCGATAAGGCGCCATGTTAAAAGTTATTGCAAAAAATAAAAGCTCATGGTGTATGGGACCAACATATTAGCATGGATAGAAGATTGGCTGGCTGGGAGAAAACAGTGAGTATGTGAAAATGGGTCATTTACTCACTGGCAGGATGTCACAAGCAAAGTTTTGCAGGGGTCTGTGCTGGGACCTCAACTTATTACAATTTACATCAATGACCTAGATGAGAGGAGTGAAGACATAGTAGCTAAATTTGCCGATGACACAAAGATAGGTAGGAAAGTATGTTGTGAAGAGGACTTAAGGAGGTTGCAGATGGATATAGATAGGTTGTGTGAGTGGGCAAAAATAAGGCAGATGGAAATAATGTGGGAAAATGTGAAGCTGTTCACTTTGGCAAGAAGAATAAAAAAGCAGAGTATTACTTAAATGGAGAATGGCTGCAGAATTCCGAGATGCAGAGGGATCTAGGTGTTCTAGTTCATGAGCCACAAAATGTTAGTATGCTGGTACAACAAGTAATTAAGAAGGCTAATGGAATGCTATCCTTTATTACGAAAGGTATTGAAAATAAAAGTAAGGGTATTATGCTTCAGTTATACAGGGAATTGGTGAGACCAGATCTCGAATAGTATGTACAATTTTGATCTCCTTATTTAACAAAGGATGTTAATGTATTAGAGATGGTTCAGAGGAGGTTTACTAGAGTGATACCTGGAACGTGTGGGTTGTCTTATGAGGATAGATTGGACAGACTGGGCTTAGAAGAGGACTGGAGTTTAGAAGAGTGAGGGGTGATTTGACTGAAATATGTAAAATCCTGAACAGTCTTGTCAATGTGGACACGGAAATGATGTTTCCTCTTGTGAGTGAATCCAAAATTAGTGGGGGACACTGTTTTAAAATTAGGGGTCACCCTTTTAGGACAGAGATGAGGAGAACTTTTTTCTCACAAAGGGTTGTGCGACTTGTGAACTCTCTGCATCACAAGGTGGTGGAGGATGAGTCATTGAATATCTTTAAGATGAAGATAGATAGATTCTTGTTAGGAAAGGGAATCAAACATTAACAGGGGTAAATGGGATTGTGGAATTAGTATTACATTAGTATTTTTGAATGACGGAACAGGCTCGATGGGCTGAGTGGCCTACTTCTGCTCTTATTTCATATCTTTGTATTTTCGTATTCCAGCAGGACCTTGTCAAATGTCAGATCTGTAATTTTTTGATGAGCTTGTCATTGCTGCAATACTTCACTGAGGAGGTTTTTCCGTTACCATTGAATTCCCGATGACTAAACCTTTGATTAGATAATCACTTGCCATGACCTGTGTCTCTTTGGCTGACTCCGGTCAATTTGTCTGGGTACAGCATCAAAACACCCCAGAAACTGTTGCTTCTGGTGGCTTCACTGACATGAGTTGCCCTCAATGATTCAATCATGGCTCCTAAAAAATTTTGTTCACTCAAATGTTTAATTTTATGGTTTAAGCTATTCCAAAAACTGTTAAATGAAATTGTTTTATTGTTAATGTGTCCCCCACCCCGTTAATGCCATTGTTATTTGGACATCTCCTGCCCATTATTACAATCCAGTTATTGTAATTCCACAGAAACAGCTTCCATGGTGCTTTTCTCTTTCATGTTGACATAACCTTTGTTCAATGAAGAGAGCAGGAGGGCATGCCAGGAGCAGCATACCTAGAAATGAGGTGTCAACGTGGTGAAACTGCAGAACAGGACCCCTTGCATGCCAAACAGCAGAAGCACAACACTATAGAAAGAGCTAAGTGATCCACAACCAACGGATCAGATCTAAGCTCTGCATTCTTGCCGTAGCCAGTCTTGAATAATGGTAGGCAGGCACATAGGAACACCACCATCTGGAAGTACTTGTCCAAGCCACACACCATACTGACGTGGAACTACCCTTCACTGTTGTTGGGTCAAAACCTTGGAACTCCCTAGTACTGTGGGGGTACTACATTTTAAAAATCAAAAGCTACTTTGAAACGAAGTATTTCTGACATCTGGAAGCTGGTTTCAATAGAATGAGAATTTTTATTGGTTGTGTTTGTATTGGTTGCAGATTCAGAATTAGCAGCTTTTCCCATCTGTTGAACGTTAGAACAAACCTGAATAAATATTGATCATTTAAGCCAATCAGAAAAATGTGATAAACAATTCTTTGTATCACCTATAATTATGAGATACATTGGATTTTTCAAACATTTAGCTATAACCCAAACAAAATATCTTGGTTCTGTTTTTGTAAACGGCTTGATGATTTTGTTGCACATATCACACAAACTATATCCTCCCATTAAGTGTGAATATTCTGTGCTTTCAGTTGTTATTCCCTTGAATCCAGGTTAGTCACCATTATGTGAAGGAAAATGTGATCAAGTGAGCATAAATTAGCAGTGATTAGAAAAGCACAAACTTCAGGTTTGCAAAAATCAGTTAAATGTACTGCTGACTTCAGGTATCTTTTTATAGCAGCATTATTATGGTGTTCAACACCATAAATAATTACAATTAAGACCCATCAAGAAAATGAAAAAATAGCTAAGCGTGCGAATATTGTACAAATTGCACATTACAAATTCACTTGGTCACAAGTGAAAGCAGTCATATATCTTTGCATTACAAACAAGGTTGTCTGCTTTTTCATGAGGTACACATTAAGGGGGTTAATTTATTACTTTTATGTTCAAATCAGCTCATGTATTAATTCTGTGCAAAGTTACAATCATTTTGTACTTTAGCATTCATGGAGTTGGCAACAGCATTTTCTCTACATTTGTGAAGTTGCTCCCATGAGCCAAATAGATTAATGCACAGGCTCAATGTTAATGCTTTTATTTTGCTTATTAAATGAATTGCTTGATTTACACATCTTATTCAATTTTTGCAATTAAAGCTGATATAAAAGTACCAGTCAAGCAGATAAAGTTTGACTCGTGGACAGGACAGGAAATAACTTATGGGACTGACAAGATGGAGTTTTTCATTGAATATAGCAGCCTGGGTGCAGTACTAATTCTTCATTTGCCAGGGGAGAGGGGGGAAAGAAGCTGAAAAAGCAGATCCAAATACAATATCTGGGTCACAGAGGAAGAAACCACAGGACAAAATGGCGGTGACACTGGGTGGAATTATTCCAGATTTGCACTAAATGCAAGTAGCTGGCAGGAATAAGGGCACTTTACCCACCAGCTGCAATGGTGGCTTTTCGCACTGTATTGTCCCATTCCTGATGCATCCCGCCTCATTAATTATGCATTCACAGGGAACACGCCGGCTTGCTGGCTGGCGGGCTTGGATTTGCCTGCTACGCCATGCCCTCAACGCTTCCTTGCTCCGAGTGCCATATTTAAAGTGCACCAGAGCGCATGCCTACTCCAGACCAGGACTGCTTCAGGCGACAGATGGTCCTGAAAGCAAAGAAGATAGAAGCCCCCAAATTTAGTGACACCTCCCTGGATGCAGTGGAATGCTGCCACAATGTCCTCTATCCCTGCTCTGGCTGCAGGAGGTCCACAACAGTTACCAATCCAGCCAGGGAGACAGTTACAGCAGCGGTCAGCACCACCAGAGCACAGAGAAGATCAGCCATCCAGTGCATGAAGAGGATGAATGCTCTCATCCGTTCCGCCAGGATAAGTCAGCCACCTCATCACTGTCAACTCATATTCACAAACCCATCACACATCCACAGGGATCTCACACCTCAAGGGACAACACCAATAACTCTCACACACACCTTCACATCTCTGTCATTAAAATATAATAATTTTCAGAATGTTATTATGATTTATTGTAAAGGTAGGTTAATAGTGGGGTTTGGATTAGTTTCTCTGCGTGTAGGTGTGTGTTGGGTGTGGGATGTTAATTGAATCTGGAGCTTTTGAGTTATCAGAAGAGAAGCTAGGTTTGAAATGCTAAATATGTAAACATGGCTGAATTTTTAGAATGTGAGGTGTGAGGAACATTTGAATTTTTAGATAAACCAAAGGCATGAATTTTAAAGGCCAGAACTTTGCATTCGGCGTATGGGCGCACACCCGACTCGCCTGAGCATAATGTGACATGCGGCGATGTTGGGCGTGCATCCAGCCATCATGCACTCGCACGATATTTCGTTCAGCGGGCGCACGCCTGAGTCGGCTGTGCACCCGCCAATAATGGAAAGGCCTGTTAAAGACATTAACTATGTAATTAACTTGAAACTTAACGGTTGATGGGCAGGCGAAAAGGCCAAGTGGCTTTTATGTTTTTTGGGGAACCTCACCCATGAGCGGGATGAGGTTTCCTAAAGCTAATACACATTAAATAAAAACTTTATTTTAAAATTAAAAACATATCCCATCTCATGTGACACATTCACGAGGGGACATGTTTTATCAATGTTTTATTGTATTTATTAATGTTTTTCAAAAGTGCTTTAATCTCTCTGAGGCAGCTATGTGCCTCAGGGAGATTGAAAAGCTATCCCGCGCGCATGCCTGAATTGCCCACCAGGCCCACTGTCCCTCCTCCCCCCACCAGCACAGATAGCATTGAGCGCAGCCGCTCGCGATCCATGCAGGGCGGACCTTAATTGCCCCTCTCCGTGTGAAATTGTGAAACAGAGCCAATTGTGGGTGGAGGTTGGCTTCCCAGCTGCCCTCGCCGACTCCCACCAAAGAGGTAAAAATTTTGGCCAAAGAGTTGGTAAGGTGTTACACCTAGCCAACAGAGGCTAAGCTAGAGCGTGTTTATTTTTCCAAAAGATTACTGATAATATCAGTACTATGGATGATTTATATTCTGGATAAGGTAAAGTTGTAAAGACATATTGGAACAATGGGATTTACATTAAAAAGGGAGAAACATATATAAAGGAGTTGAGGTTATGTGTAAGCAGAAGGCACTCTAAGATCTAACAAGTGTGAAAAGCCTCCAGCCTCTAAGTATCAAGTTACTGTCTGCAGGAACCGAAGCTAAGAAAACTCACTGTGAATATCACTGTTCAGGGTATTGTGTACTTTGCCTGGGTCTGTTGAAGTTTATTTGTTTTTAATGTTGCCTTAATGGAGGTATAACTGGATTAATTAAGAGATTTAGGAGTTACCATTGTAGCAATTTGTAGACACATGTATGTATTTAAAATCATTTATTTTATTAATACATGTTTAATTTAGTTTTGTAAAAAACCTCTAAGACTCAGTGGATTTATTATTGCTGAATTCAAGACATGCATCTCAAAATAAAAGTACAAATCGCAAAAACAGTTGTGGAAGCTGTTTCAGGTTTCCCTCTGGGATTTGAGCAGCTCAGCATTTACCATCTGCTGTGTCATAAAATCTCCATCAGGCTCACATCCTGTGGAGCTCATGTCCCCATCCCATCCATGGCTCCATTCACCACACTGACATTCCACGCAGGGCCTTGTGTCCTGCTCACACCCTTTCCATCTGTTTTCATGCAGGTGAACCTGGCTTACAACAGTAGGGACAGGTCCCAGATCTGTGGTGGAATGACCAAAATTAGACCCCTGGCTCACTTTGAGGAGCACGTCATTGCACTGACTGTTGAGGATGTGAGCTGTGCCTGAGGTGACGGTGATGTCAGTGGCTAACACCCACACGAGGATCCTACACCACATCATCCCTTTCTCAATGCAACTATGAATGTTCTTTCTCTTGCTTTTGACTCTGCTGCCATGCACTAATTATCTCTACTATGGTTCACAGGGAGCCCTGCCAAGCGACTGACACCCTCAGCCAGCCAGTCCCTCAGCTCCATCCAGGTCCTCACCTCCAGCCAAGAGGACATCTCCTTCAATTGAAGAGCTCTAAGTAAGGAGCCTGGAAGACCCATCACAGCACTTACCCACACGCTCCACCAGCTCAGAGACACACATCTTGTTGGGACCTAGATCTGGAGCAGGCTCAGGTTCACAATCTGGTGATTGTGTCTGCAGCAAAGCAAGGCAAGTGGCATTGTGTTATTGTCACTGGACCAGTATTCCAGAGACCCAGGATAATACTTTTGGAAACCAATTCCCACCACAGCAGATGCTGAAATTTGAATTTAGTAAAAATTTGAAATTAAAAGTATGTTGATGACCATGAAACCATTGCTGATTATTGTAATAACCCATCTGGTTCACCAATGCCCTTTAGGGAAAGAAACTTGCCATCCCTACCTAGTCTGGCCTACATGTGATCTGAGACCCACAGCAACGTGGTTGAGTCTTAAATGCTCTCTGAACAAGGGCAATTAGGGAAGGGCAATAAATGCTGGTCTAGCCAGCGGCCCCACATCCAATGGACGAATAAATGAAAAAGCCAAGCTCCCAGGCACTCAGAAGGCTGCTGGGGAAAAGAGTCAGATTACAAACCTCTGGATTTGGCCTTCCAACTCATCGTGGAGAGTCAGCAGAAGGCGTGGGAACATCACGCAGAGCTGTTGGAAGCCCTCAACAGAGTGGCAGGCAAGTTGGAGGAGCGCTTCCTGCTGCTCTCAGCTGGGCACCTAGATCATCCACTCAGGAATCCCAGATGCTGTCCCTTGCTCCGTGATACCTTTGCCTGTGACCCCCTCAACCTCACCTTCTATCACCGCAGAGGGAGCAGCTGGCCCACAAGAGGAAAGGAGGACAACCAAAGCAAACCAAGGACAAGGGCAACAGATAGATGGGAACACCACCACCTGGAAGTTCCCCTCCAAGTCACCATCCTGACTGGGAAATATATCGCCATTCCTTCACTGTTGCTGGGTCATACTCCTGAACCTCCCTTCCTGTGGGTGTACCTACATGACATGGTCAGCAGCGGTTCAAGAAGGCAGCTCAACACCACGTTCTCAAGGGCAACTAGGCAAGGGCAATAAATGCTGGCCCAGCCAGTGATGCCTATTTTTAAAATTCATTCATTGGATGTGGGCTTCCTTACCTCCCCATTCCTAATGCCAGGTTCTCGGTGCCTGCCAATGAGAGACCCCCCCACCCCGGGAACACACAAGCAAACAAAGCTGTGTTTGCTTTTGTGGCTTCGTACAAGGCAACTGGCCTGCCCAGTGTTGGTGGAATGCCAGCATCAGTGGGATGAGGTCTGTAAATAGCATTAATTGCTCACCTAACAACCTCAATTGGCATCAGGGTGAAAAGATTGTCCACGAGCATTCCCCACACCCCCCCTCCTCCACCCAGCTTAATTGGGGCAGAGGCAGGGCGATGGTTAGGTCCCCGCCCAGCACACTCCCAGCACACATGATTAAACCCCCCCCCCACCTCCAAATGTGCCTCAGGGAGGGCATTAATTTCTGCCCAATGTGGCACCAAAAATGAGCGGTCTGCAGTTAGGACAGAGAGAAAGGGTAGTGCAGTTGCCAGCACGCCAGAGGGAAAAGTAGTGAACGTGTTTTTCTACAGAAGGCACAGATGAGGACTTTGATGGGTTGGCCTATTGTAAAAGGCGGACAGGTATGAAAATAGAAATGCTTAGTACATTGGCTGACTTGCCTATAGGCCCATAAGCCTGCAAGTCACTGTCAAGGAGCATGGAGAAGTACGGTGTCTATCTTGCAGAAGGCTTTGGACAGAGCTAGGAGCTCAGACTTTCTGGCCTATTCCATGAAAGCACTTGCAAACATAACCATGATGAAGCATCTGATGGCCAATGTCTCAACGTCCTTTGCAGCACAAGCAGGAATCACACAGCATCTGGGTGCTTCAATGGAAATGCAGACTAAAATTATCCAATCTCAGCTTGTTGCTGTGCAGGCTTGACTGTTGCCATCATGGGATCCTTATTTTTACAAAATGCATGTTCAGCTGCGCAAGGTTAAGGGAGGGTGTTCATTTGCCTACTCTTCAAGCTTCCAGCTCACACACCCAGCGCCCATGCTTGTAGCCTATCCAAAATGGTGTCCAATGTTCTTTGCCCAGGAAAGCCAGAATCCTGTCAGCACAGCAGGAGACCCAACAACAGGCCAGGGAGCCAGAGGAAATATCGCCTCAGCTGTGTGTGGGATATCCAGCTTTATTTATAAAGGCCAGGCACGCATCTATAAAAGTGTGCAACCAATCACAGGGCCTACAGCCTCAGCAGTGCCAGAGGGAGAAGTGGCCGCTGCTGGCTTTGTACCTAGCAGAGAGGAAAACATAGGAGCAGGCTACCCTCCTAACTGGTAAGTGGGGCCTGGGATATCCAGCCATGCCCTGGAGAGGGGTGGGTTATAGAGTTGGTGAGAACAGAGGTGCAGGGTTTGAGTTTAGAAATGCAACAGTACTATATGTTCTATCTGGCTTGCTGTAGTCATGTGCTCTGTAAGCTGCCATCTTACAATCAGTTCAATAAAAACATACAATGAGAAAGCACTGCTGTCTTTGAACATGAAACAGGGGGTGAAAATTGCCACTGGGGATCTTCGTGCCTGATTAGGAGGGCACCCATCCCCTAAGCCTTCTGAGAGTCTACCCATCAGGCAGTCTTTGTACTCAGTGGACAGCCCAGGATGAAATGCCAACAGGGCCAGGAAGAGGCCCTTAATTGGCAACTTAAATGTCTCAATTAGCTTCTCGGTAGAAGGACAGTCCACTGCCTTCCCTGGCAATGCCATGGTAAGTCATAAATGATCAGCTGTCCTTTTTTACTAACAGGCAGGAAGCCGACAGGCACTCCAACACAAGCCCCACCCTCCACCACCCCCAGCCTGCCCTCATTATTTTATACCTCATCCATCCCACCCCTCAGCCCAAGCCTACAGAGCTGATAAAAATCCAGCTTAAAGTGTGTGTGTGCAAAGCAGGCATCATTTCCCTGCAACTATATCTGAAAATACAAGCATCATGCAACTGAATTTTGTGACCATTGTCTTTAATCTCCAAAACCTAGGCCAAATGAAAGTGGAATCATCATGTAGGCCTAGAAAATGTATTTATTGCAATTTGGTCATCTGGGGGAAAATTTACTCCCCGTTGGGGGGGGTGGGGGTTATGCAGAGGCAGGCGGGGGCTGGCAGGGGCAGGCGGGGGCTGGCGGCAGGGGCGGACATGAACCCGATTGGCACCCCAGAAGATCGGGTGTGCGCCGTTACTTTATGTGTACAGAGGTGCCTCAGGGAGATTAGTTTAAGTTTTAAAAAGCTAAATAAAGAAAAGAAAAACATTTAAGACATGTCCCCTCATGTGATAGTGTCACATGAGCTGGGACATGTCAATGAATTTTTATAAAAAATTTTATTTCATTTATGAGCACTTCATGAAACCTCATTCCGCTCGTGGATGAGGTTCCATGAAAGATGCGAAGGCCGCCTGGGCTCTTTGCCTGTCCGACCATCTTAAGGTTGGACGGGCAGCTCAGTTTATTGGTTTGATTAGTTCTTAAATGGCCTTAATAGGCTTTTGACAGTTCAGCGAGCATGCAGCCGACTTGGCTGCGCACCTGCCAATCTGAAAATCTAAATAACGTGCAGTGACGTCGGGACACACGCCTGACATCAACCTGCGTCATTTTACACCTTGGCGAGTGGGCCCTGCCCCCGCTCACCGAGCCGAAAATTCTGGCCCTGGTGTTTTTTTCTTTTAAATCTCGCCAGGGGATAGTGTGTTTGCGAGGTTTTAGGGTAACAGTGTTAAAATGTTACAGCTGCTGATTTGCATTGGGGATAGCAGTGTGATGGATTTCTAGGTTGCTGATAAAATAGTTGCATGCAGAACGTTATTTCTCTGGTGAACACCGAGTAAAATTAAAGTTATTATAAAATTGCTCAGTTGCTAAAGATTTTCAAATTGACTCAGAGCACTCTGGGGATGGTCATTATTTGTCCCTGGTTTTAACTTGACCAAAACTAATACACTTAGAAAGTCAGCAGGAGAATTTTGCTGCAGTCCACCTAGAAAAATACTTGGGTTCACAGTCCAGCTCACCTGACTCAATTATATCATTTGGTTAACCAAATGCATACAAATAGCAATTGAAATGAAAACTGATCAAGTATATTTTGGAGAAATAGTGCTGAAGAATATATTCTCCTTAGCTTAAGCCCTTTCGAGTTGTTTTGAAATTATGGCCTGAATTTCACATTTGGCGTGAGCACCAAGTCAACGGGAGCTGAAGCCGATGTGAAATCTGCTCCCAGTGATTTCACACTCAATGGCCAATTAAGGTCCACCCAGCATGGATGAGGTTCCATGAAAGATGCGAAGGCCGCCTGGGCTCTTTGCCTGTCCGACAATCTTAAGGTTGGACGGGCAGTCCTCTCCCTGGTCGGGAAGGGCCAGGCAGGAGCAGCAGCCTGTTGGCGCCAGGTCCAAGGGTGACCTGGCAGGTGTTTTAAAACTGGTAGAGAGAGCTTCCTGAAGGCTGCCAGGGGAGACTCGCTTGAGTCTGCCCAGGAAGCTATTTCACTCGAACAATAGCCTCAGCAGGGGCTGGAAATGTCAGCCGGGAGTGCAGGTTGAGTGGCCACTCGCCCCCCACCGCCGCCCAATTTCTCAGATGAGTGCCTCGCAGTCCTTGTGGAGGAGGTCGGAGTCAGACAGGACACTCTAGCACCCAGGAATGGCAGGAAGAGGCCACCACACCAGACCAAGAAAGCCTGGGAGGAGGTGGCAGCTGAGGTATGCGGCAACAACAAGGTGCGGCGCACATGGGTGCCATGCCGCAAAAGGTTCAACAATCTGCTGCACTCAGCAAGGGTAAGTACCGAGTTGGCATGGATCAGTGTAGAGAATTGTTAAGGGCTGGCCATCCACCCGTGGAGCTGAGGGGTGTTAGAGTCTGAGCGCCAACTGTCAATGCTGCCGGAGCTGGCGAAGGGGCTGAGCCCTGGCTCCCTGGCCTGAGTGCCTTGCAGCTCAAGAGCCACAATTCAGATGTGCACTGCAAGGTATCCCAGAGGTGGGGGGAGGGGTTTGCCAGGCTGCAATGGCGCTGCAGTTAGAGAGTGGATAAATCAATGTTCCTCTGTCATTTCAGGAGAAGAGAAGCCATAACACCAATGAAAGAGCTAAGATAGGTGGAGGCCCCACAAATCTCCTCATTCTGACGAGGTACAAGATGGATGCCTTGGAGCTGGAGAGCCGCCACCCAACTCGGTCAGATGGTTATGGAGAGGCAGGGGTCTCTGACGAAGGTAAGAGTGCAGTGCAAAGAGGTGAGAGTGTCAGATTGTGCAAACATTCTTGTGTATGCTCATCAATAGTGGGATCCTCAAACCTGGAGTTTCCATTAATCATCGAAAGACGATGGCACCATGATGCAGATCTCCATTGTCTTACAGGGTGCCTAGAATGTACAGAACAGTGTGATGACTTATACTAATGACATGTTGTTGTTCTCCCCTAGAATCGCCAGCTCACCCTCGAAATCTGGACCCTGAAGAGCCACCTTTGAAGCCAGAGTAGCACAGGGCTTTAGATGCACCTGCATCACACTCCCTCTCTGAACCAGGTACCAGCGCAGATACCAGCACCTCGGTGGGCACTAGATTGTCAGCTAGAATGTTGGCGCATAGCGGTGAGGGCACTTCACTCACTTGACGAGCAGGTGGAGGCAGAGAGTGCCCAGGGAGCCAGCAGTCAGAGGGCTGCTGGAGACCAGGACGATGCTAAGTCGAAGGCAGATGATGAGCCTCTGGGGTCATTCATTTGGCGGCAGATGTTGGATGTCTAGTGGGATGTGCGGGAGGATCTGGTAGAGATCCATGAGGGAATGTGTGCCATGGTCTCTGTTGTGGAGGAGTCCATGCAGACCATGTGCACTGTGTTGACACTCATCGTTAAGCGCACTGCCTCCTCCATTGTGAGAGTGGCGACTCCCGTGGAGGGGCAGCTCCAGGCACAGTATCAGGGGTTCCTGTGATTGCGCTCAGACCTGCAAGCCGTCACACAGGAAATTACCTCAGGAGATCAATGCCAGTATGGGAATGCCAGTTAGGTGCCTGTCCATCAGCGGCGAGCAGGGAGATCCAGAGTGACCTCACGTTAGCGCAGGAGCTGCTTGTCGGCTCTGCGGGCTCCTCTCAGGGCACTCTGG
Organism: Carcharodon carcharias; assembly: GCF_017639515.1. NCBI lineage: Eukaryota > Metazoa > Chordata > Chondrichthyes > Lamniformes > Lamnidae > Carcharodon > Carcharodon carcharias. Next base: position 127,114,041 of record NC_054467.1, on the reverse strand, counting down.
ATGATGGCTGCAGCTCCTCCACCCCTCTGCCAGTTACTGTAGCATCTGATGAGGCAATGATGACTGGGGAGAGCCCAGTTGTGGCACTGCCCCCCACCCCCCCTCCCCCAATCCAGGTGGGGCCAGCATAGGCTCCACTGGCCAGAGGATGACTTCCAAGGTCATCAAGGCCTTCACACAGCAGAGTCAGCAGGCTGCCTCCAATGCTGCTGCCAGTGAGGTGGGGCAACAAGACGCAGCACTCTCAAATGTATGTTTAAGGCACCATGAGCACAAGAGGGGCCGTTCACAAGCAATCTTCTGTTTTAGCATGTTCTGTTAATATGTTTACTGGTGTAACCATTAACACTATATATTATGTTCATTTGATGTGAGTGCCAATAGGATATAAAATTTGCTTTTGTCTTAATGGCCTGAGTATGCTTCACTTGCTTTCTAGATGCAGGGCACACCAGCATGTCATGCTAGACGTGAGTGGCTCTAAACTTTATTGCACAGGCACTGAGTGGACTTTGGGTCTAAAGAAAAGATCAATTTCAAACATCCAGAATGAAGGCAGTCCCCCTGGCCTGAGGTGGAAGCAAGTGTTTGGCAGCCTAGCTGAAGGAGTGCTGGATTAAGGCATTCCTGGTGTCCCTGTCTCCCTGAAGGATACAGAGGTCTGTGCCTCCACACCCTCAGCATTCTCCACACCATGCTCCTCTTCTGACTTGCCACTGGATTGATCCTCTGTGGCTTGTGGAGCTGCCTCAAGATCCTCTTCCTCCAGGGGGCCCATCCTTGCCAGAGCCTCTTTGTGGAGAGCGCAACATGCAGCCACTATCAGTGACACCCACTCTGGGGGGTATTGTAGTGCACCCCCTGGACAGTCCAGGCATCGGAAGAACATCTTCAGAAGACCTATGGTCCTCTCTATCACCTCCTTTGAGGAGACATGACTCCTATAATAACACTGCTCTGCCTCTGTTCTTGGGTGGCGGAGAGGCATCATAAGCCACATTTTCAACAGATAGCCCTTGTCACCTAGCAGCCGTCCATCCAATTGAGCTGAAGCAGTGAACAACCTTGGCACCTGGGAGTGTCTCAGGATGTCAGCATCATTGGAGCTGCCAGGGTACCTTGCAGAAACTTGCAAAATCTGCGTCCATTGGTCACACACCATCTGGACATGCATCAAGTGGCATCCCTTCCAGTTGATGAAGGTACAAGGCTGGCTTGCTGGTGCCTTGATGGCCACATTTATACAGTCAATTGTACCATGAATATGGGGAACCCACCAATCACTGCAAAGCCTCTGGCTTACTCAGCCTGGCTGACCTTGTCCATATGGTAATGAGTAAAGGTCGTTACCCACCTGAAGATCTTCTGTCACCAGCTTGACACACTATGGACAGCTGATTAGGAGACTCCACAAAGATCCCCCACTGACCCCTGGAAAGAGCAGGAGGCATAGACGTTGAGAACCACTGTGACCTTCGGAGTCACTGGCATGGGTTGTCCATCCACATAGTTGGAGGTGAACTCAGGCCCAATCATATGACAAATGGAGGTCACAGTCTCCCTGGAGAAGTGGAGTCTCCTTCGACATTACACCTTGGACATGTTGAGGTAGCTGCATCGCCGCCTCTAAACACTGGCAGCAGGATAGTGGTGGCCTCTTCCGCCTTGGACTTCCTGCTGGCCCTGCCCCCCTTGTGCCTAAGCCTCCCTTCCCACAGGTCGCTCCCCTGGAAGCTGTCTAGGAACACCTGGCCTCCCATCCCTTCTGCCCCTCTCTTCCTCCTCAGAGGAGATGCCACCAGGGGAGACCACAATCCCAATTACCAGGCTAATAGAAGGCTATCTGGTGCCTGGAAAGGTCCAAATGGTCAAAATCCTCCCTGGGACTTGGAGGCACCAATGAGTCCTGAAATGAAGCCTGGAAATGCTAAGACTGAAGCTCAGAACAGAGATGAAGCTGTCAAGTGCCAATAAGCAACCAGCAGCAAACTATCTCCAAATCTCCTCACTTCTTACAATGCCAATGCTGCTGACTCTTTTTATCCTGCCCTTGGAGGAAGTTTTGTGAAAAGTGGGCTGCCTGTCGCTTTGCACAGGCAACATAAAATCAATTGCCATTTTAATGGCCTTAGGTGGGCCTTTAATTGATGCGGGCGTGACTGCAACACCTGGGTAGGCCTGACCACATGAAGATTGCTCGTGTGTGGGGTGAAGTCATGGCTCTCGCCCAACATCATCTCATGCTATTTCACGTCTGTTGTTGTCATGCGCGTGCCCACCCGCCTGCGACACATAAAATTCTAGCCCTTGTTATTTTTAGTAAATTTGCAGAAAGTGCAGCTGCTTTTACCATTTGTGAATTGGTGTAGTTCATCATTCTAAATCAAAGATTCTTCTGAAGTGCTATATCTTATGTTAAATGCCTTTGATCAATTTGCCACTGGCTATTATCTACACATTCTGTGAATGTTTATTGTGCAAAAATAATTAGTAAATGCATTCACTTAGAACAAACAATTCCAATTTTCACTGCACAGCATGACAATCTCCTCATAATTCTGCTTTTTGCAAAATTCATTATAGCTGCTTGCATGGAGCGAACATACACCTTTTAATTAATTTGCCCATATTTTTCTCAATGACAGTTAATATATGTACAGCTTTAAGTAGTTTTTATATACGGTGCCAAGTTAGTTTCTATAAGCAGTATTGGAATTAGCACATAAGGGGCATGGAACAGACTAAGATTAATCAAATCATCCAGCCCCTCCCAGATCAGTCTTCAGCATCTGTGCAGCCCATATTTAATGCCCTAATACATAACCCTTGATGAATCAGGGTCTTGTTCAATATCCAAAATTTTGTCCTCAGAGCTGTGTCCATCAAGATGCAAAGGAAGCAACCAATTTTATCACATTTCATACCCAATGTCAGTATTGAATATTGTCTCGATTGTTTGGCAGAGTAAAACATCCTTTTATTCTGCCTCAATAATGTGCCACAATCCAGCTACATCGATGGAACTTCTATTTGCAGCAACAGATACTCTTGTGGGGGTCTCCAATTAAGTTTGTAAATCAATGAAATATTACAGGCAGCTCTGGACTTATGCCCGTAAGAAATTAAGTTGAAAATTCCCCTGTTTATCTCACTTATGTAACATTTATACTATTGCTGTTGTTTTGAGATTAGCAAGTTATCCATTTACTTTTAAAAATGCAGAAAGACAGTGAAATTGGGCAGCTTTGTCATCGGCCCAATCCTCTTTGTTGGGAACATAGCAACGCATCAAACCAGAAAACCCCATCACAGTCCATCAGTCTGGTTCCCCTGTTTAAAAAAATATCATGTTCCCATATCATTGTTTACTCTAGTAGCAAAATGGTGTTTTGAGTTGGCTCATAGAATCAGCTCCTGCTGCTTCCCTTCACAGTCGGTCTGTGCATTTGCCACCCTCAATTCAAACAGTCTTTTCACCATCCCTTTTCCATGTTTGAGCCAAGCCTTCTTTTTGCAGAATCTGCAACGATGTTAAACAGTGAGATTTAAATTGTTGTTAATTTTTAAGGTCTTGAATACTTCAATAAGACCCACCACTAAATCTTCTCCTCTCCACTGTCAACATTTCTAGCTCCTGTAACTTATTTTCATAACTTCAGTTAGAAGTTTGGTTGCCCTTCACTGCATTCTCTCCAATGCTTCGATATCTCTAGTGACTTGAACTGTACATAGAAAGGGAATAGTGCTGGCTATGGTGACTGATGCAGCAGTATTATGCTGTGAACTGTTGACCTTGTTTACAACTGGCAATGCTACTCCTGTGACATACAGGTATTGTTGGTGGCATCATAGCAGGTGTATGTAGCACCCGTTCATCTCTCTAACATTTTTTTTTATCTTCTACCAATTAAAGCAAAAAATTGGGGTGCTTTGTAAGCAACCCCCAATATTGTGATAATCGTGACTTGCAAAATGGCACTGCATCCTATAAGGCAGATATTATTTTTATTGTATTTGCATATAAAGGATTAGCTGGGCACAGCATGTAGAGAAAAATCAAGTGGGGTGGATTACACTTGCAGCTTGTCTGATTTTCCTTTCATTTTATGAGGAAATTCTTCCCCTTTGATGCCATGGTACACCCCAAAGTGGATTTTTGGCCCTACAGTTTGATTCCTAATATTGGTATATATGTTGGGAATATTAAAGAGCTATTTCTACTCTAGTACGTTAACTACACTCTTTCTTAACAACTTCTGAAAATCATTATCTCTATTAATACCAGTGGTCCACAGGAAAATGTTTCAAAAGCAGAAAGACAGGAAAGCACAAAAACATTCTTCTTGTAACGCCCATTTTGCTAAAAGTACTGAAAGTGAAACTCACCCTGCAATAAATTGTCTGGAAGGCCAAGTTTGCTGTGGGAGGAATTTTGAAAAAGCGGTATTTAATATTACAACTACTACAACAAATACAATTATTGAATTCCTGTCGAACCGGCAATGGTGTGGCCAAATGAATTAACTCCATTTTTGTTCGTCTGGAACTTAGCTGAGCCACTTCAGTGACTAGAATCCCTCTCTGTGACAAGTCACTCTTGACATTGTCTATCCGGTGCTTTCTGGGTCTTCCTCAGCTTCTGGTTCCATGTACCTCTGCGTACAGAGCCATGAAGATATTCTAATTGCTTCCATTCTTGTAACATGCTAAAAAAATTGCAATAATCTTTCTCGGATTTTCTGTACAGACTTTGTTTCTTGTCTGTTATGTATTGACTTTGCAGCATCATTTCTGCCTTTGTCAGGTAGCTGAAAGATTGCTGCCGATATTTTTCAATGCACTAGTCATAAAAGGCTGCAGCAAAGACACTTGAAACGAATATTAAGGTATTGGCTTTTACAAATATGCGACAACACAGGATTGGGACAAGGTTGCAAGATTGGTCTTGAATTGATACTAAAAAATAGAAAAGTGAATTACAAATACTTCTTCAGTTACATCCCAATGCTGAAATGTATTATATTTTTTGTCAGACGTAAGTGTTTTATTCTGTGCAGCAGTATTGTATCATACGATTCAACTAAAAGAGATATCAAGATTCATTTGTTGCCTGATGCAAGGAAATACCTGAGCTTCTATATTATTCCATTAAACCCAAACATGATCTTCTAGTGCCATTCTTTTCTAATGCCAAAACCTGTGCTACCACATTCAGATAATACTCAAATAAAATCATTTAAGGCAATTGACAAGGTCTCACATTCAATATGTTTTTGGTAGTTGTGTTGCAAAAGAAAATCCTTAATAGGAATCTACAATACACTCTAAGTACTGTCAGCCTAAGGGTTGCAATGCAGAGTTGTGGAATGGATGATATGAACACAGTCTATGATGGTTAGGCCTTTTTGTTATTGTACACTAGCAAAGAATTGAGTTGTTTGCTGTCCATGTTGATCGTTGCTGCATGTAAGTTAACTGAATGTGGCAACAACAGGTCATTGTAGGTTGATGAATGCAAATATTTCTGACAAATCACTAAATGTACTTGCAGGGTTAAATACTATACTAATCTCCCCTGTCACATTTTGTGTTGTAGTGTGTACTTTGAAGCTTTTTGCATTGTGTGCCATTACACCACTTGAAATGAATAAAACAAATAGAAAAGCATGTTCTTATGAAGTTATTAATGAAAGACAGAAACTTGTAACTTTTATTAGCAACAAAACAATATCAGGTAAGGTCCAGAAGATTGTACTGGCACTTTTGTAGAATATTCACACCCTAGTTCATGGTCTGGCAACTTGAAATTTGCAATATAATCCTTGTCCCTTATTTTGAATAAGGCACCAAAAATCACATTTGGCCTGGAATACCTTTGGCTATGCAATTGAAAAAAAATGGTGAGCCAGTAGCTCTTAAAGGGCCGCAGTTTGCCATAATTAGGGAAGTTATGGTGGTGACAGAATACTTATGAATTGTTCATCATGGCATAATTATTGCGGCAGAGTGGAAACAGCTGAAAAGAAATTCCTGAGCATTGAAAAAGCTAATGCAGTTATGCAACTTTTGTACCAAAGGGTGTTCAGCGCAGAATCCATTCCTGGTACAAGAGTGCAATTTCTAAAAAAAAATGCCATTTAAAACATTAATTAAATTTGAACATGGTTAAATAATTAGGGAAAGCAAACTAGCAGTTCCTCCTTCTCCAGGTTGGCACAATAACTCATTCCATCTGCCACTGTTTGATGCATCTCTCTGGAAAAGAAATCAGATTGCAGGTGGGCAGAAATGCACAGTTACAATCTGCTGAGCCCACGCAACTATGAAATGACATCGCTGGCAAGTTAGCAAAATTGCTCCCGAATTATTAAACTATTTTTTTACTGGAAATTGTAATGTCAACCTATGCCCAAAATATTTTCAAATAAGTTAGTTGTACAGCTCATTGACATCATCAACTGTACTGGATGAAAGGAAAATTAGAAATCCAAAGAGAAAAGTCGGGGCAATAGAGTCATTTAGTGATGTGGGTAAAGGCAAGCAGAGTGGGACTGGGAGTGGCAGAAAGTTTAATGGTAATATTACACCAGAGAGTAAGGTCCATGCAGAGAATAGTAATAAAAAAAGGCTCTTTATTTCAATCTACAAAACATCTGCAATAAAATGGATAAACTAGTGGCACAAATTGGGGTAAATGGTTTAGGTCTAATCACCATAACAGAGACATGACTACAAGGTGACAAACTTTGGCAAATAAATATTCCAGGATATTCAGCATTTTGAAAAAAAAACTTCTCCCACCAGCCTCAAAATTGAGGGTGGTTGGAAAATGGCCCTAAGTTACCAATTATTGGCGTAAAATTGCTGACAGGTCAGGGGCAGGCTGGAGAGTGGTGGGAAGGCCAACCAGGGAGTTTATGGGCGGCAAATCTATAAGCGGGGGACTGTAAAATTCAGCACATAAACTAAAAGGTATGGCAGCAAATAAAAAGCGGGAACCATTTAAAAGAACAATTCAAAATGTTCCACAAAAACTTTCCATTGAAAAACAAAAGATCAGTAAGGTCCAGCCAAGTCGTTCTAAGGAGGTTAAGGATAGCATTAGATTAAACGAAGAAGTTTATAATATTGCAAAGAATAGTAGTAAGTCAGAGGGCTAGGGATGTTTTAGAAACCAGCAAAAGGCCAACAGAAAAGTTGGTAAAAAGGGAAGAAATAGAATATAAGAGTTAGCCAACCAGGAATATAAAAGCAATGATTGTAAGAGCTTTTAAAAGTATACAAAAAGGAGGGTAACTAAAGTAAACATTAGTCCTTTAGAAGCACAAATTATCATGGGGGATAAGGAAATGTCAGGGACATTGAACAAATGTTTATGTCTGACTCCACAGTAGAAAGTTGGGAATGAGTGATAGTTCTTAAAGGCAGAAAAGTTTTTTTCCCCCATAGAAGGGAACTGTTAACCAAATTTGAAAGGGGAGGGGCAGTAATACCTGAAGAGAGGGAACAGTTTGCAACGTCAGCCAATCCGGAGACCAAAAAGGAAAATTGGGTAGTCGTAAGTTTACTGGGAGCAGGGCTGAGAGAGCAAGTGGTGGATCACATGTTCAAGAGAGCAATTTTGAAACAAATGCAAGAGCAGCTGGGGCTGACTGTGGGTAGTCTTTCTGTTTCTGAGATTTTGGACAGAGAGAGAGGGAGGTCTCACAGAGAGGAAAAATGTATAGTTAGCGTGGTCAACAGAGAGGATAATGGCTTTTCTGTGAACTACCAGGCAAAATGCAGGAGGCAAGACAGTGTCTGCTTAAAAAGGTGCCTCCTGTGGCAATCTAAGGAATCCAGAAGATTCATCTTGGCAAGGCTGGGGGCAGGAGGGAAACACCAGAGTGGGCCTTAATCCTGGTATTCTGTTCAGGGCTGATCGCAACCACTTTTTCATGGTTACTCAACAGTGCAAATCGGCGAAATGGGGAGAAGTGAACCCTTTGGAGGCTGGGAGTGATTTTGGGCTGGTTTCCATAAAAACTGCAATTAGCGCAGAGTGGGCAGTGAAATTATAACTGGTGTGGGGTTTTCAGCTGTGTTAGAAATTAAAGTGGGGGGATATCTTTTTCTGTAGTTTAGAGCATTAGTTGTCTCCGCATCATCATCATTACCATGGGGAGAATTTTCAGCTCAGTGAGCAGGGGCGGGGCCCGCTTGCCGAGGCGTAAAGTGATGGGGGGTGACATTGGGCGGGCGTCCTGGTGTTACTGCGCGCCATTTAGATTTTCAGTTTGCCAAACTGTCAAAGGCATGGTAAGGCCATTAATTATCTAATTAACCCAATTGAGAAAGCTGCGTCCAACCTTAAGGTTGTCGGGCAGGAGAAGAGCCCAGGCGGCCTTCACATTTTTCATGGAATCTCATCCACGGGCGAGATGAGGTTTCATGAAGGGTTTATAAATTAAATAAATTTTTTCATTAAGGTTCATTGACAAGTCCCAGCTCATGTGACAATGTCACATGAGGGGACATGAGCACACCCTCAACTCAGGGAACACAGCCCCCACCCGCCCCCACCCCTCCCCCCAACACACACCCCCCCTCAGCCCGCACAGGTAGTGATGAGCTCTTCCAGGTGCACGTCACACTGGGCAGGCCTTAATTGGCCTGCCCATGTAAAATGAAATGATCGGGGGCACCAATTGGGTCCATGCCCACCCGCACCCGCACAACACCCCCAATGGGGGGAAACTCTCTCCCATGTGTATTCTTCCTGAAGGCAGGTCCCTGGCTCACTGTCTCTCCTCCATGTCTCTCTATCCTATGGTAGTCTTTTCATTTTCCAAGAACTTCCTTCAATTTTCAAACAATCCAGCATTGATATTCTCTTCCTTCTGTTTTCTTTGTTTACCTTTAATATCTCTCACTAATCGGTTTCCTCTTATGATGTGCCCTTCCCAGTCTCTTTAACTTTTCCTAATTACATTCAACAAATTTCTTTGTTCATTCACTCTCGTCAGCATTTGATCATTTGTTAATTTTTCCTATTCAGCTGATCCTCTCCATTCTCCGCCAAACCCACATTTCAAAACTATTAAGCAGGTTAGTCTCCTCTTTCCATAAGGTCCAAGTCTCACTCCTAAACAACCCTTCAAATCAAGCTCTTAACAAGTTACCTCTTGAGTTGCTTATTCAGCTTTCTAGTTAGCAACTGTCTTCTTATTAAATATAGCCTTTCTCACTGATTTCCTTGTTCTTGCTTCTTTGTTGCTTCTATCCACAGGTATCATGTTTCTTAAATACTTGAATACTTGCACCTGTTCTAATTCCTTTCCTTCTGTCAATTTATGAATATTTTTGAGGATTTTTTTATTCGTTCATGGGATGTGGGCATCCAGTTCCAGTCCAGTGACAATACCACTACACCACTGCCTAGCTGTTTTGAGACATGCATTACTTTGGTTTTGCTAATGTTCACCTTCATTCCAAGGTTCATGCCTGCTATTAATGCTATTACACCGAGGTAGTGGCATGGTGGTATTGCTGCTGGACTAGTATTCCAGGCAACCAGGGAAATGCTCTGAGCACCTGAGTTTGAATCTCACCATGGCAGTTGGTGAAATTTGGATCTGATTTTTAAAATCTGGAATTAAAGAGAAACTAATGATGACTATGAAACCATTGCCATAAAAATCCATCTGGTTCACTAATGCACTTTAGGGAAGGAAATCTGTCGCCCTTACCTGGTCTGGCCTACATGTGACTCCAAACCCACAGCATTGTGGTTGACTCTTAAATGGCCTAGCAAGCCATTCAGTTCTCTCAAGGGCAATTAGGGATGGGCAATAAATGCTGGCCTAGCCAGCGATGCCCCCATCCCATGAACAAATAAAAAACTATCCTCTGTGCTTGCTACATGTGCTGTGTCATTTGCAAATCTAACTGATGTTATCATTTTCCACCCGCCCCCCCCAATCTTAACCCTATACTCTGTGTCTTTGATAATTGATTATGTATAGACATTGAAGAGGACTGGTGATAGACAACACCCTTGTCAAAGCCCTCTTCTAATTACACATAGTTCTGACTCCCTGTTGGCTCCTCTCACTATTGTTGCTTGCCCCATGTACAGAACTCTTATGAGTCACCTAGCATCTGTCTATTCTATTATTTAGTTGAGGCTTTTAGTCTGTTGGTTACAGTAAAAGCCTTAAAACTTGAAGTCTCGTTGTGAGATTTTTTAAGTTGGTCACTAGGAAGGGAATTCAGATATCTTTCTACTGCTGAAAAAAGGGACATGCTGTCAAAGCTTTCTCTCTTGTGCTTATCAGGACAGAATTTCAAGAATACCAAATCTCAAAGAGAACAACAATTTGAGAAGTGAATGATGATTTGGTGGCAAGTGTGTTGTGATTGGTAGAGGCATTGCCATACAGAATGCACAAGGGAACAGTTCATAGCCACTGCTTATCCTATGCGGATGCTGTAGGATATCCTGCAACCTTGACTTCTCTCACACACTGTTCCTTGCTGAGGTTTAAGCAGGAGATTTGCCCCCTGAACACACTAGGCAGATATGATCTCATATTGAGGGGTAATTTCCCTCCCCTCTATCTTCCAGCAACTTGTCCTGCTCTGCATGGTCGCGGTTCATTCTCTAAGCCATGTTATTATTTCAAGAGGAATGCCTGTTGGGGCACCATGTTTTGAGCAACAGGTTTTGAGTTCCTTCGACAGCACCTTCCAAATCCACGACCACTAACACCTAGAAGGACAAGGGCAGCAGATAGATGGGAACACCACCACCTGGAAGTTCCCCTCCAAGTTACTCACCATCCTGGCCTGGAAATATATCACCGTTCCTTCACTGTCACTGGGTCAAAATCCTGGAACTCCCTCCCTAACAGCACTGTGGGTGTACCTACACCACATGGACTGCAGCAGTTCAAGAAGGCAGCTCACCACCACCTTCTTAAGGGCAACTAGTGATGGGCAATAAATGCTGGCTCAGCCAGCAAAGCTCACATCCCATGAATGAATAAAAGCAAAGAAATCAAATAGCATCTGACATGCAGGTTGCTAATTATTTCTTAAAATAGTATTGATGAGGGGTTCCTTCCTGCTGCTAAACACTGAACACATGTTCAACTGTGCAAGGAAAAGACAGAATGCTAGCTGGAGCATTGAGCTACTGGTGTCAAATCAGTGTTGCAAGCTGATTGGCATCATGGTATGCTCCTGGCAGACGATCACTACCGCTCGCTAATGCCCTCACCACAACGGTGGCCAGTGCGATTTGCCTCAAGAGTGAGCGCACATGTTGAGGGTGCCATTTTGAGTTCTTCAGGCACTTGTAGTGCCAAAAAATGAGACCAGTTTCTCACCCTAGATCGCTGACTTGGTGATAAAGTCAATCAGCTCTTTGCATGTTAGGGTGGAACAAATGCATTGTATGTGCAGACAAATATGGCTAGTTCCCACGATTTACCAACAATTATGTCAATATTAATAACTGTATTTACAATTATATCCCTTTCTTAAGCTGAAGTACTCAGATTCCTCCTCAGGTGGCTGACAAGCTGAAATGGTTCATAAAGCATTCAGGAAATTTGCTCAAATCAACAGTCCCAATTTTTATTGCCATATTTCAAACTTGATAGTAATTCCCAAACTATTGCTTCTTTGTGTTGTAGTTTTTAACTATTGTATTTTCATTATTAATGGCCTTGAAAGTCCTTTTTCTGGCCTCAGATCTCCTCTAACATATAAAGAAGAAGTAAATCAGTACAGTAAGACTTGCTGCATCATTCAATCTGCTTTCAGCCCTATGCTTGGTTATGTTAGACATCTGCTGATTCTCTTTGATGCCTTTCTGCAATGCTTTTAAAACAGTGCCTTTAATGCAAGACTGGGAGGTAAATTTGAAGAAATTATGACATTTCCTTTAATTAGTACATAATGAGCTTTTAACAAGGCAAAAATTTTTAATGCGTGCCCTATATGTTAATATGTATTAAAGCAGTCCTGTCCTGGAAGCAATTTTGTAAAGGTGGATAAAATTTGGTAATACTCTTTTTAATGCTAAAGCACCAAATTACTACACATGTGACAGCCTTAACACGCAAAGGAATTTGAATCTTTTATTATATTCATTAATTAAAAGAGCACGCTCTTAAAGTAATCTATTAACCATTGTTATGACTATGTGTCAGGGTTTTAACAGTCCATTGTGAGTGTCTCTAATTGCCCATGTGGTTGGTAGTGCCCTTGGATTTCAGCTAGAAGCTGTAGGTTCAAGTCCCACAACAAGAACTTGTTAGCCACAGAAGGAGTGTTCATGATGTAGTTCAACAAGTTGATAATCAGCATGCTAATCCTTCTAACAGTTCCCCACAAGGGGAGAAAAATATATGTGAAAATACAAAATAAACAAACTGTCTGTTGTTAACAGCATACCTCTGAATTTCAATCTGGGTTCTAAAAGCCTCATATCATAGGAAATATGTGAAGGCATTAGAAAGAGTGCGGAAGAGATTCATGAGTATGGACCTTTGGATAAGAAACTTCAGATATGTGGATTGATTGGAGAAGATGGGATTGTTTTCCTTGGAGGACAGAAGGTATTCAAAATCATGAGGGGCCTGGGCAGAGTTGATAGGGAAAAATTGTTCCCACTCTTAGAAGTGCCAAGGACAGGAAGGCACAGGTTTAAGGTAGTTGGCAAAAGAAGCATGGCAACATGAGGAAAAGCTTTTTCGTGCAGCGAATGGTTAGAATCTGGAATGCACTGCCTGCGAGTGTGGCAGAGGCAGGTTCAATCCAGGCATTCAGAGAGATAATTGGGTTGTTATCAGAACAGGTGAAGGGTGATGGGGAGAAGGCCAAGGGATGGAATAGGTAAATTGCCCATATGGAGAACCTGTGCAGATATGACAGATAGAATGGTCTCTTCCTGTACTCTAATAATTTTGTGATAAATTCCACAGGTGGAATTCTGGGAAATAATGACAACTAATTTACATAATCCTCTAAGGGTTTTCCTTATATAATCCCAAATTATCAGTAGTTAATCAGGACAACTCACATGGAAATCAAAAGCCCATGGTTTTTTTTTGTTGAACTAGGGATCCAGATAATGATTGCTTTGACTATGTGTCAGAGTTTTAACAGTCTTTTGAGTTCAGTGCTCATCCAACTGGATGGCTACCAGTCAACTATTGGTTTCTTTGTTAGAAACAAATAAAGCTTGTATTGCCAAGAGTGCTTGTAAACAGCAACATGCTGTTTTATTCCTGGTTGTGACTGTTACAATATGAAACACTATTATAGTTGTAACTTGTTTATTTATTATACATTAGATGTTATATGGGCAGCTGGAAGGACACTGGCTGACATTGGAAATACAAAACAGATAATTGAATGTTTACATGCAACTTAATTAACCTCCTTGGCTTGATGCATGCTCTAGTTAACTTTGTATTTAAACTTTTGCATGTGATTAGCAGTATTTTGAATGATAACACTAGGAAGGTGTTTCGAATTCTGGAAAAAAACTCGCTATAAAACAATGCTACTGGCATCCTGTGCAGACTTATTGGATCAATATAAAGTATTGATCTGCAATTCCAGCATAAATATAGCATTCTGACTTAAACGTTAGCAATTCTCAAGGTGTTTTTGCCAGCCATAATCCAAACACAGATCTTAAACTTAGTACTGGATGAATTATGGCATTGATTCAGGCATTTTAACTTGTTTACTGGTTTTCAAGTGCATTATATTTATGAAAAAAAGAATTGGGCTTTTTCTGAACTCTTCCAAAGAGAACTATGATACTTCATCACTGAGCAAATGCAGGTTTGTAGAATGTTAATGTTACAAGCTGATTAAGGTTTCCTCAAAGTTTCCATACTCTTTTACGAGCTTCACTCTCACCAGCATGATTTCAATGTGTTTACCAAAAAGACAGGGATTCATACTCACACTGATGAAGAGAACATTTTGATAGATAAACAAAGGGATAGACATTAATACTGCCTTTAAATATTCAAGGTTATGTGCAGAGCCAGGAGTTGGAGCAGATCAAAATGGATATTATGTGCAAATTGAGGAAGAGCAAAGTAACGGCAAAAAAAACTATGACACTCTGCAGTCCGTGATTGTTCCTTAGACTGAACCACAAGAATGTGGAATGTGTTAAAACTGTAGGATGGATGCTGCTAAATTATGATTGATTTTTTTTAGCAAATTTTTGTGAGAATCATCAGAGGTATGTTCCTTCCACATGGCCTCTCTGGAAAATTGCCAATGTATTTCCAAAGTATTCCATGCCATGAGTGGTTCTGTAGCCATATGATGACAAGCGACCAAGAAAAAAAGGAAGAGGGATTTTTGTTTTGTTATAAATTCATGGGATGTGGGTGTTGCTGGCAAAAACAGCCTTTATGACCCATACTTAGCTGCGCTTGAGGAGGTGGTGGTGACTGCCTCTTGAATTGCTGCAGTCCATGTGGTGTAGGTACACCCGCAGTGCTTTGAGGGAGGGAGTTCCAGCATTTTTACCTAGTAACAGTGAAGGAACGACGATATATTTCCAAGTCAGCATAGTGAGTGACTTGGAAGGGAACTTCCAGGTGGTGGTGTGCCCATCTATCTGCTGCCCATGTCCTTCCAGATGGTAGTGGTCGTGGGTTTGAAGGCATTGTCGAAGAACCACAGAATCACACAGTGCAGAAGAGGCCCTTCAGCCCATCGAGTCTGCACTGACATGTGAGAAACACCTGACCTACCTACCTAATCCCATTTACTAGTAATTGGCTCATAGCCTTGAACGTTATGATGTGCCAAGTGCTCATCCAGGTACTTTTTAAAGGATATGAGGCAACCTGCCTCCACCACCCTCCCAAGCAGCGCATTCCAGACCATCACCACCCTCTGGGGAAAAAAGTTTTCCCTCACATCCCCCGTAAACCTCCTGCCCCTCACTTTGAACTTATCTCTCCTTGTGACTGACACTTCAACTAAGGGGAACAGCTGCTCCCTATCCACTCTGCCGATGTCCCTCATAATCTTGTACACCTCGATCAGGTCGCCCTTCAGTCTTCTCTGCTCCAACGAAAACAACCCAAGTCTATCCAACCTCTCTTAATGACTTAAATGTTTCATCCCAGGCAACATCCTGGTGAATCTCCTCTGCACCCCCTCCAGTGCAATCACATCATTCCTATAACGTGGCGACCAGAGTTGCACACAATACTCCAGCTGTGGCCTCATCAAGGTTCTATACAACTCCAACATGACCTCCCTACTTTTGTAATCTATGCCCCAATTGATAAAGGCAAGTGTCCCATATGACTTTTTCACCACTCCACTAACATGCCCCTCTGCCTTCAGAGATCTATGGACACACACGCCAAGGTCCCTTTGTTCCTAAGAACTTCCTAGTGTCATGCCATTCATTGAATACTTCCTTGTCAAATTACTCCTTCCAAAGTGTATCACCTCACACTTTTCAGGGTTAAATTCCATCTGCCACTTATCTGCCCATTTGACCATCCCGTCTAAATCTTCCTGTAGCCCAAGGCACTCAAACTCACTGTTAACCGCCCGGCCAATCTTTGTGTCATCCGCAAACTTACTAATCCTACCCCCCACATAGTCATCTATGTCATTTATATAAATGATGAATAATAGGAGACCCAGCACAGATCCCCATGGTCGCCACTGGACATTGACTTCCAGTCACTAAAGCATCCTTCTGTCATCACCCTCTGTCTCCTACAACTAAGCCAATTTGAATCCACCTTATCAAATGACCATATATCCCATGTGCATTTGCTTTCTTTATAAGTCTCCCATGTGGGACCTTGTCAAAGGCTTTGCTGAAATCCATATAAACTACATCAACTGCACGACCCTCATCTGCACACCTATCCCTGATCAAACTTTGCCTCTCCAAGTGGAGATAGATTCTCTCCTTCAGAATTTTCTCCAATAGTTTCGCTATCACTGGCGTGAGACTCACTGACCTGTAGTTCCTTGGCTTATCTCTACAACCCATCTTAAATAGTGGAATCATATTAGCTGTTCTCCAGTCCTCTGGCACCACCCCTGTAGCCAGAGAGGAATTAAAAAGCCTTGGTGAATTCCTGCAGTACATCTTGTAAATGGTATACACTGCTGCCTCTGATGGATGGGGTGCCAGTAAAGCAGGCTGTATTGTCCTGGATGGTACAGAGCTTCTTCAGTGTTGCTGGAGCTGCAGTGGGTGGGGGCGGGAGGAGAGTGAGTGTGGATGTTTGCGCATGAGCACAGGAGCAATCACTGAATGCTCCCTGAAGGCACAGAGCTGCCTCAGGGAGCTGAAGATTTTTAACTTTACAAATAAAGGTAGTAAAATTAAGGAAAACATGTGCCCTCATGTGACTCTGTGACATAGACAGAGACATGTTAAAAATGAGTTTTATAAGTTTTTTTTAAGTCAATGGTCGAAACTCAATCCCACCCATGGATGAGGTTTGGCAAAAAATGCAAAGGCCATTTGGCCTAACCACCCACCCACCAACGGTGTTGTTGGATGGGCAGCTAAAACCGCAATGTAATTGATCGATTAATTATGGGCCTTAATAGGCCTCTTGATTGTCGACGGGCATGCTGCTGCTTCTCGTGTGCACCCGCTAAATGAAATATTGCACGAGTGCACAATGACATCAGGACACTCGCCCGACGTCATCGAGCAACAATTTTTCTCCCATTCGGGTCAGCGCATGCCCACCCAATGATGGAAAAATTGTGCCCCTAGTCTATAATTAGCAGTAACTGGAAAGTACTGTATAAGCAGGCTTCTTCTTTCTTGCTGTCTCAACAGGGTAAACTCACTCTTAGCTGTAGGAGCTGAGTAGTTAATTAGCTAATTGGTTGAATCTGGTTACTGTAGCCTTAGTTCAGTTTACTATAAATTCAGGGTTTGTTAATACTGCCTTGGAAAATGGAGCGAAGACTTGGAGGAAGAAGGACTTTATTTCCTCTTTCTATCTTTCACACCACGTCGAAAATGGTTCTTGCTCTGCTACAGGAAAAGGGCTAACAGTTTGGTGAGTATCTGGTAAGTTATTAAGTTCTATTCTCCCCCTTAGGTTTAAAATAGTACATAATTTGGTGGTAAATTTAATAAAATATAAAACAAATCAACATTAAATAAGTGATTAATATACTTAAACAATTATTTAAAGCACATTAAGGATGGCAGAACAGGTGATTATATCAAGGTTGCAGCATGTGGAAGCTCTGGGATAACATTGTGATCTAGGGCAAACACGTCTGCAGTAAGTGTTTGCAGCTCAAGGAACTTCTGCTCAGAGTCATTGAGCTAAAGACTGAGCTGCAGATTCTGTAACACATCAGGGAGGGAGAAACCTACCTGGATGCTTTATACCAGGAGGCAGTCACACGATTTAGGATAGGGTCTTTTGATTTGGTCAGTGGCCAGGGACAGGAGGGTGTGACTGTGAGTGAGGCAGGTAAGGGGACCCAGAAGCAGGAGTGTGAGCTTCTGTAGTTGTAAAATAGCTCTGAGGTTCTGTCAGCTTGTTTGGATGAGCAAATTGACCATGGTACCCTGGTACAGGAGGAAGCCATCCAAATAGGGGGAGCAAAAAGGAATGTAGTGGTAATAGGGGACAGTATAGTGAGGGGGATTGTCAGAGTTCTCTGTAGCAAAGAGTGAGCTTCCAATCTAGAACTAGGTGTCACTGCTTAAAAAAGGTGAAGGAGAATGTTTTTCTTTGAGGGTTGTGAGCCTTTGGAACACTCTTCCTCAAAAGGCGCTGGAAGTAGTGTTTTGAATATTTTTCAGGAAGAGCTAGATAGATTCTTGATTAATAAGGGGGTGAAAGGTTATCAGGGGTAGGCAGGAATGTAGGGTTGAGGTTACATACAGATCATCCATGATCTTATTGAATGGCGGAGCAGATTTGAGGGGCCGAGTGGCCTATTCCTGCTCCTAATTCATATGTTCGAATGTAAATTTTCTCTTGAAGGTGGTCATTGCCTTGCACTTGTGTTAGTGCGAATCTCACTTGCCACTTGTCAGCCCAAGCCTGAATAGTGTCCAGGTCTTGCTGTATATAGACAGTGACTGCTACAGTATCTGAGAAGCTGTGAGTGGTGCTGAACATTGTGCAATCATCAGTGAATATCCCCACTTCTAACCTTATGTTGGAAGGAAGATCATTGATGAAGCAGCTGAAGATGGAGAGCAATGCCCTGAGAAACTCCAGCAGTGATGTCCTGGGACTGAGATGATTGATTTCCAGCAACCACAACCATCTTCCTTTGTGCAAAGTATAACTCCAACCAGTGGATAGTTTTCCCCTGACTCCCATCGAATTCAATTTTGTTAGAGTTCCTTGATATCAAATTCTCAGTCAAATTCAGCCTTGGTGTCAAAGGCAGCCGTATCCATTTAGTTTGACAAATTATTATTCTCACTGTGCCGTTTAACAGTTTATTGAATGAGTTAAATATCTTTCTGATATTACTGCAACAGGAACAGCATTTCAGATGCTAAGCATGACTTGCATCAAGGAATTCTTCCTGCCACCTATCCTAAATTTCATTTTCACCAGTTTTAGCCTATCTTGCCTCATTTGACTAACTCTGTGTATCTCAATATAGTGTTCCAAATTATGCTTATCTATGCTTTTTAAGAACTTGTATATTTCACTAAATTCCCCTCTGAATCAGTCAATTCCAAAGACAAAGGGTGGAATTTTCAGTTCCCCCCAGCAACTGGAATCGTTGTGTGTGGGGTCACTTAATTTGGCGGGACGCAAAAAACCTATTTCTTGACAGCAGGATAAACAGTTGGAATTTTGTCCCCCTGACTTTCAAGATGGGCTAAAGATGGCTCAAGCTTCCTGAAGAATAATGTTGGGAACCCCATTTGCATGCATTGGTATCTCGTGCATTTTCATTAAAAGGCCACCTCACTTAAATTAAGCACCCCCCTGAATTAAGTTCCCTGCTGGTATGAATTTAGAATGTTCAGTTGGACGACTGTATATAAGTGGCGTGCATTTAGTGAGTTTCACCCCTTCATGACTTTGAGGTCTGTAGATGTTGCTTTCTCCTTTTTGGGGACCTTGCATAACTTCACTCGTGTGTCTTTGGCAAATGCTGCACCAAGGCTGGACAAGGGAAGCAGGTGATGGCTGGGAGGTTGGTGGGGGGCGGGGGGGGGGGTGGGGGGGAGGGGGCGGGGTGGGGGGGTTGGTGCAGGGGTTAGGGTGGAAGGGTGGAGCAAAGGCTGGACAGGACAGGCAGGCTTACAATGGGAAAAGTGGAGAAAATGCTCGGGGAACGTGAGAGCAATGTCAGGGGAAGCACAGGGGAGAATGCCCTTGGAAGGGGTAGGGGTGGTGGTGAGAGTGTCTGGAGAAGGGGGGTGGTGGGGGAAGCGAATAAGAGGGTGCGATCAGTGGTGCCGATGGTGGGGTCTTTGGGATGAGAGCTCAGGGTACTAGTGATAGGAAGGAACAGTCACAGTTGATGGGTTGGGTGCGGGAGTAAGATGCAGTAGGGTGGCAGGTCCAGGGTAAGAGCATGGTAGGTGAAAATCTCATTGGGTGGGTCACAGAGGAGGGCTAAACAAATGGCTCAGATAATGGGAGCATGTAGTGTCAGGGTGGGCATGAGGGCAGCAATGGGTGTTGGCTTGAAGGGGAGGGAAGGCTTGTGGTGGTGGATCATCGTAGGGTCCAGGATACCGAGGCAAGGCTCAGGTGTAACAGAGGAGAGAGGAATGGTGATTTTGGCTGTGTCTATGGTGATGGAGGGGAAGCAGGTAGGTGACAGGGAGAGGGTAGAAGGTGGTGGAGCGAGTTTGAAAGGTGACACACACCATTTTCCCAAACTGACCTTGACCAGGACCTAGGCAGGCGAGTCAGGAGAAGAGTTACACACCAGAGAATTTCCAGCCTCTGAGCTGCTCTTGTAGCCACAGTATTTATATGGCTGGTCCTGTTAAGTTTCTGGTCAAAGGCAATGATGGTGAGAGATGACAATGGTCATGCTGATGAACATCAAAAGGAGATGATTACATTTTCTCTTGTTGAAGATGGCCATTGCCTAGCATATGTGTTAGTGTGAATTGTACTTACTACTTGTCAGCCCAAGCCTGAATAGTGTCCAGGTCTTGCTGCAAATAGATACTGACTGCTACAGTATATAAGGGCAGTGAATGGTGCTGAACATTGCACAGTCAACAGTGGTGGTGGTGTAGTAGTAATGCCACTGGACTAGTAATCCAGAGGCCTAGGTTAAGGCTCTGGGAGCAACAGTTCAAATCCCACTATGGCAGCTGTTGGAACTTGAATTCAAGTAGTAATCTGGGATTGATCATGAAACCATTGTTGTAAAACCCATTTGGTTCAACGTTGCCCCTTTAGGGAAGGTGGGGGAAATCTGCTGTCCTTACTTGGTCAGGCCTACAGAGGGGGACTGTGGAGCTCCTTGCTTACAATAAGTGTCCCAGTGCCCTTTGAATATGGTACTAGGACCTTCCACCCAATGAGGGAACAGCAGGGAGGGAGACCTGCCCACCCCCACCATGAAATTCACTGAGTTCTTCATGGATGTGTAATTAACAAGCTGAAATGATTGAATATGTTCACCTGCCCTGCCACCCAGTGGGAATGATGCTGACTTACCCACCTGCTACCAGACGTGGTCTGCAGAATAGAAAATTCCACCCAAACAGTCCATCTGCTCCAATCTTTTTCCATAAATCAAACTTTTGATGCCTATCCAAATGTGTTTGTCATATCAGGTCTTTTCTGGTCAGCAGACAGGAAAGCCCAGCCTTAAATATATTTGAAGTAAATCCAGTGAGTGTCCTGAATATTCCATGAAAAAAAGGGGCCTCCCACTTCGGCTCAAAGGGATGATTCTGAGGCACGGACTCCTTACACTGGATTTCTTACTTCCTGTATTCATTAGTATTACTAGTCTAGTGTATTACTAGAAACTGGTACTTGAGTGAAGTGAGGAATACGAGGTGTGTGTGACTGAATCCAAGTGGTGGAGTCCAGGTCAGGAGAGCTATCTGGGCTTCAAGGATGAAGTGAGTTATTTTCAAAATATTGGATTAGCCTCCTTGTGCAGAAGTTTGAAGGAGATAGAGTGGGGTCTAAGGAGAGAGGGAGAGGTCTGGGCAATCCCTTTAATGCCAGGAAGTGTAGGGGTGGTGGTGTGTGTCAGCTTCACCCCTGACTTCTGAGCAGTCCAAATTGCTCTCACTCCCTGGGTTCTAGACCTTGGACTTATTTGGGGGTTGTGACAAAGTGCAGCAGACAACTGGTTTTGGTGCAAGAAAAGAATTGGGTTTATTGAAGTCACAAATGAATTTATAACATTAGGATTATGCTGATATTATACAGACCTACAAAGTACACTTAGATCAGAATGGGGAACACACAGCAAAATGAGGGAAAATCACACTACTAATCCCCTTACCCTTGTCCCACCTCCAAAACCTAACTAAATTGAACTAGGAGAGGTCAGGGATCATGCTCACCAACCAGGGTTCCTTGATAGTTCAAAATCCAGCCAGATAAGCCGGTTGCAATTTTGGGGTACGCTCTTTGTGTCCTCTGGGGCCTGCCGTCCCCACGTGGTCCTGGTCTGTGGAATCTGTGAAGGTTCTTCAGTTGAGTGGAGGGCGCGGTTGTGGGTGGTCGATCTTCATGGAGGGCTGTGGTTGCGGCCTTGTTTTCTTGGGTTGAGCCTGCCACCCCATGCCCCTCACCATGATGTTGCCTGCGGGCCTACAAATCTCCAGATCTCCTCCCTGCTTGGCTCAGCTCCCTGCTTAAACTCGGCTTCAATCGCTCCCAACTGCTCACTGCCCAAAACTGCCTTCAAAACTGCTCACCCTTCTGTGTCTCCAAAAAACTGCTCACTTCAGATCTCCTGGCCCAGTTATACTGCTTTTTTTTGAATTTCTTATCTCAATCCAAATCAAACTTAGATCTTTGTTTGATTTTGGTGGGCTTCCCCAGGTGATTGTTGTCTCATTGTTTTTAATGGGCTCGCATGATGTTTATCATTGTCTTCCTGCCCCCGTAACTAGTCTTGAACTAAAAGCCATTGTATGTGTGGAGTATTGATGGGTTCGCATAATTGCATTGATTGTTGTCTTCCTGCCTTAGTAGTTAGTAGCGAGTACTTATGCAAGGTTTTGATGGGCCTTAATTAAAGTCTTTCTCTGGGTTGATTGCTTTAAAGGGAAGAATGCATGTTCTGTCTCCTTTCATTGTCTGGTTTCAGGTAAAACCCCAAAAGTCATATCCTTGTTGATGATATGAAAAATGTGGGAATTTTGAGAACCCTTCAGAAGTCACCAGAATTTCAGGCTGCAGGCAGCTGAAAGATATCAGAAGTGTACCTTCCATGCCATAGATGCCCAGTAGTCCAATGAAAAGTGGGTGCTTTCACATTAAAACCACAAATTCAAGCAAAATCAATGCTGGAGGGGACGAATGGACACAAACCCAACCACTAGGATACTCGTCCATAGATTTCCGGGACCCATTGGTACAAGTATCTGTCCAGATTTAAATCTGAGTTCTAGATATTAAGACACAGTGTATGTTCCACTGCGCCACTCCCTCACAATGGTTCATTCAGCTTTGATACTCATTACTGTTACCATCTCTAACCTGCATGAACATGCAGAAATGTGAAAGTTAGTGCTTCCTAAATAGATATTCACTGTCCTAAATAAAAACAAAATACTGCAGATGCTAGAGATCTGAAATAAAAACAAAGTGTTGGAAAAACTCAGCAGGTCTGGCAGCATCTGTAGAGAGAGAAACAGAGTTAATGTTTTGAGTCCAATCTGACTCTTCTTGAGGACTGAAGAGTGATGGGTTTTATGTTGTTGAAAAAGGGTCAAGGGTCAGGTGGAGCAAAAAGGGAAGCTCAGGGAGAAGTTAGAGAGCAAGGGAGATCAAATTACAATGATATCATGGAAGAAAAGGCAGAGGGAATGGAAGTGGTAATTCTAAAGGAACAAAGCATTGGTCCAGAGTAGGTGTTAATACCACAATAAATGTTAGCCCTGTCTAAAAGCAAAATAGCAGAATGTGTTAACAGCAGAATGAAAGTCAGCGCTGTCTGAAGGCAAAACACGAGAACAAGATACAGACTGGTACCAGGGAAAGAAAATTACAAAACAAAGGACAGAGGTCATGGTCTGAAATTTGTTTTAGGCTTCACTGCAATATTGCAGCAGGCCGAGTGTAGAAATGTGAGCATAAGAACAAGATGGTGAATTGAAGTGGGAAGCTACCAGGAGGCCAGGGTCATGCTTGCAGACTGAAAGGAGGTATTGTGCAAAGAAATCACCCAGTTTGCTTTCGATCTCCTCAATGTAGAAGAGATTGCATTGTGAGCAGTGAATACAATAGACTAAGTTGAAAGAAGTACCAGTAAATCGCTGTTTCTGCGCTGTCTCAAAACCTGATTAAAATTCCAAACCAGTTTACAAAAACCACTGTGGCATTTGATATAAATGAACCATATGAAAAAAAAACTCTAAATAGAGAAAACCTTGTGTCATTTGTCACTCTACCAATCAGAATTCTCTACTAAATGGAATTTCTGGTGTTCCCCGAACACAAACCATCACTTTACTAACCAGATGCAATCACAAAGTTATCCGGAAGCCAACATTTCATCTGGTAGGGCTCGGCAAGCTTCTGATGGAGATGCTGGTAGACCTACTTATTCATAGGCACCATTGTAACTTTTACATTTGCTGTTACGTGAATTATAAACCCCATCTTACAATTATGGCCTCCAATAACTTAGGGAAAAACCAACTTGTGAAGCGCAAAAGAGTCATGTTGATACAAGTGCAGAAAATTGAGTTTGTAGACTTATTGAAAAGGGTGAGAATCAGAAGGTTTTGATGAAAGAATAAAATGCTGGCTCATCCATAATATACAATATCAGGAGTCCAAAAGAACAACTACTGAAGTTTATCGGTAGTTCCAAATCCAATAAAGCCGTAGGAGGACACTGTAGTCTACATGCGCCTAAGTTAGATATGTATGGGTTTCGTTGAAACATTGCGTGTGTGCCCCTATCTCCGACCCAATATGCATTGAAAGGCAAAAAATTAAAATGAGGAAATTATGTGCATTTTCTAATGGATGGCTTTCATGTTTTAAACTTTGTCACCGTATTAGAAGGATAGATGTATCCAGTGAACAGAAATTGTCTGACCATGAAACTGCAGCAAAATACTGTGATTTTATTATCAATGACTAATTATCCTGAGCAGGTGGTAATAGGTCTTCCTTTTGAACCATTGTAACTGTTTGATACAAATTAGTGACTTGATAAGTAACTTCTGAGGGAACTACATTGATGTGGGCCTGAAGTCACTTAGATTAGGTAGTGGGAAGCTGCATTAGGACATTATGAAACAGTTGGGTTTTTATGTTAACTTGTTATGGATACTTTGTGGATATTGTTTTATATTCTTAGATTTTTTTTAACTGAATGAAAATACTCACTAATCATAAGAACATTAAAAAAATAGTGTAGACCATATAGGTCTGCTCTGCTATTCAACAAGATCATGGCTTAACTTTTAAATCAACTCCACTATCGTAGCCCTTGATTCATTAATGCCTGAAAATCTATCAAATTCAACCTTGATTATACTGATTAAGTATATTCAAGAGTCAGAATCCACAGCCCTCTGGGTTAGAGAATTGCAAACGTTCACAACTCTTTGAATGAAGAAATTTCTCCTCATCCCAGTCCCAAATGGCTGACCTCTTATTCTGAGACTATGACCTCTCGTCCTAGACACTCCAGCCCAGGGAAACATCATCTCAGCATCTTACCCTGTCACATCCTGTAAGAATTTTATAAGTTTAAATAAGCTCACCTTTCATTCTTCTAAATGCTGGAGAATGTGATCATCTTCTCCTGAATTTCACCTCATAGGACAACACTCTTATCTGAGAATCAACCCAGTGAACATTTTCAGTGCATCCCTACTAAAGCAAATATACCTTTCCTTAGGGAAGAAGACCAAAACTGTACACAGTTACTCCAGGTGTGGTCTCACAAAAGCCATGTATAATTGCAGCAAAACAGTCTTACTCTTACATACCTTGCAATAAACGTTAATTTGCATTCCTAATTGCTTGCTGTACCTACATGTTAACTTTTTGTAATTCATGTACTTGGACACCCAAATCCCTCTGCATAGCAAAATTTACTAGTCTCTCGTCTTAAAAAAAAATTTGTTTTTCTATTCCTCCTACTAAACTGGATATGTTCATAGTTGAGTACTGCTGAAAAAAGTGACATGTCAAAGCTTTTGATCTGGCACACATCAGGGCACCTCACAAGAATACCAAAATAAGGGGAGAACAACAATTTATACACTATGAGAAGAGACCGCTAATTAGTTGGCAAGTGGGCTCTAATTGGTAGAGGTGTTGACATGAAGAGTGCACCAACTGATGGTGGATTTCAGTTAACTGCAAAGCATTGTCAGTCGGCTGGACCCTGATTGGTCAAGGCATTATCCTGAGGAATGAGTCGCCAAAGGGCAGCCACTTATTTTGTTGCGCTGAAACAGGCACAATTTCTGCCTGCAAAGAACAGGGCCCTGTGTATTAATATATGTAGCTTCTGGTAGAAGCAAATGCACCACACAGCGAGCCCAACTGACAATCATAAATTGGTTGTCAGTATAATTCTTAGCACATGGAGGATTATTTAGCAAATGTTGTCCAATTGCAGAATCGCATATAATGTTGGACACTGTTTTGAGTTTTGGAAGCATAGGTTGGTTGGGTGTCATCTGTACCTTACCTGTTGTGAATAGAGGCTGGGACATGCTGTTTGATATGATCCACCAGTCTGTGGGACGTACGGCCTACATACCTAGCATCACAATGGCACTGAAATTCATATACCATATTACTCATTTGTGTGATAGGCAGAACATCTTTTTGGATTGATGGCAGCATCCTGTTAGTGGTGGATACCACTTGTTAGTCTCATACTTCGCCACATTGTACTCCATCTGCCACCTTCTTGCCCAATCACTTAGCAGTCCATATACCTTTGCAGTCTCTTTCCATCCCTCTATTTTCCCACCTTTTTTTTATCATAAACAAACTTGGAAATATTATACTCTGGCTGGGATTTTCTGTGCCCGCCGGCACTGGGCATGTTCAGTGGTGCGAGCAGACAATATGGTGCAATCGGTTTCATGACAGCATGAAACCGGTTAGTGATCGTCTGCTCAACCCGCCAATGGTGGGCCACGTTTTCTGCCATCGGATGTCGGGAACCTCATTGTAATACATCAGCATATCATTATTAGGCCTGCTGGCCGGGATCATCCCCACCACCCCCCTCCCCCGTCACCCACTGTATCATCTGTCCACAATTGCAGGAAAGCAAGCCGGTATAGAACACATCTTGACAAATGTGACATGCAGAAGTTGGGACTTACCCACCAGGGCCTTTCTCACATCATGGACATCCAAGGATCAGAAGATGCTGGAGCCTGACAGCATTGACACACAGGAGAAATATCCTTGGCATGCTGGGTGGATTCTGATGGACATGATTGTGCTGTGAAGCAGTGTATGGGATTTGGATAGTCACCGTTGATGCTTACAATGAATGATGGTCAAGGGGGTGGGAGCGGAAGGTCTAGGATCAGTTGGGAGAGGAAGAGGTGTTGTGAGGTGAGGTTGGGAGCTGGGGAATGAAGGTGTCGGGGAGGTGAGATTGGGGGAGAATGAAGGTCTCGGGTGGTGTGTTACTAAAGTATAATAATTTTCATATTATTCTATAAAGTAAGTTTATAGGTGTGAGTGTAGATGATTCTGTCTGTGTGATTTAATTATATATGGGGTCAGGTAGAATGCAAGCTTAAAATTATGAAAAGAAGATAGGTGTAGAAATATACTTGGAATGCTAATGAGTAAACATGGATGCTGCCTTAGCATGTAAGGTGTGAAGGGGATTTGCAGTTTTGGATAAGTGAAGGGATTGTTTGGATTTCAAAGGGATGTTAGTATGTTTACAACTAGCCAGATAAGTAAGGCTAAGGAGTGTGTTTATTTTTCCCAAAGGTTACTGACAATATTGACAACATGAAAGTTTTTATATTATGGAAAAGGAATAGCTCCAAAGCCATATGGAACAATGGAATTTACATATTAAAGAGAGAGAGAGAAACATATATAAAGGAGAATGAAAAGCTATGCTGAGGGCCTGTATAATCTAACAGGAGTGTGTGGAACAGCCTTCAAGAAGCCTCTTGCCATTTGTGCATAAGTCTGTTGTGTCTAGTAACTAAAGTTAGAGAATGTCATTTAGAATTTCACTGTCAAGTGGGTACTCTGTTAACTTGCTGGTTTGTTTTAAAACTAAAATCTATTTTGGGTTGTTGCCTTAAAGCAGGCATGTAACTGGGAGTCAGGTTAATTAAGAATTTTAGGTTTTGTTATAGCAGTAAGTAATTGTAATCTTATGTATGTGCTTTAAATTTTTTCTTTTTTTTATCAAATATTTTAGTTTAATTTGTAAGATCTCTAAAGGTCTTTGTGGGCTCATTACTTCTGAATTCAGTGCACACACCTTCTCATAATAAATACAAATTGCAAAACTATTGTGATAGCGTGGCCAAGTTTCCCTTGTGGATTTGGTCCACCTGGAACACATCACCAGCCACATCATAACAGGTGAGGTTGGGAGGGGGATAATGAAGGTGTCGGGGGGGGGGGGGCGAGGTTGGGAGGGGAGGAATGAAGGTGTCAGGGAGGTTGGGAAGGGGAGGGAGAACTGTGGGAGGAGGGGGTAATAGGGAGAAGATGGCAACTGGGAAGATAGGTATAAGGGTGTGTTAGGGAAGGAGTGTGGAGAGGGGAAGGGGTGTGGAGAGGGGAGATTGTCCAGGGGAGGAAGGTGTGTGGAGAGGGGAGGGTGTCCAGGGGTGGAAGGGGCACAGAGAGGGGGTGTCTAGGGTGAGGAAGGGGTGTGAAGAGGGGAGGGAGTAAGGGTGTAGGAAGAAGAGTGGAGGAAGGAGTCAGGAAGGGGATAGGAGTAAGGCTGGATGTCAAGAAGATAGAATGATTTCCACAATGTTATTGGAATTTATTTTAAATAGAGTGATGTGTTTGTGTGTGTGTGCATGTGCGTGTTTATTTGAAAGAAACTTAATTGGATTGAAGGCAGCTGGTCTGAAAGCTCTGATGTAACACAAGAGAAGCTAGGTTTGAAACGCTAAATGGATAAACATGAGTGGAGTGTTAAAATGTAAGGTGCAAAGGGACATTTGTATTTGTAAGTAAACTAGACTAGCTTGGATTCAAAAAGGAGATTGAAAATATTACACAGTAGAAGTTATGAAAGAGTATGTTTATTTTTTCCCCAAAGATTACTGGTAAAATTGAGCTACAATATGTTTTTATGATTAGAAATGTAAAGTCCAAAGATGGGGTGAAACAATGGGAATTTGCATTCAAAAGGGAAAATAGATATAAAGGATAAAAGGCTGTGTGTAAGGGGAGGCAGTCTAAGATTCTACACATGTGAAATGGCTTCAGCCTATATGTACCAAACTGCTGCTTCCAGGGACTGAAGTTAAGAGAGCTCATTTTGAATTCAATTGTTCAGGGTATCGTTTATTTTGCCTGGGTCTTTTAAAATGTTTTACTGTTGCCTTAACAAAGGTGTAATTGGGAATCAGATTAACTAGAGGATTTAAAAGTCATTGTAGCAGTAATTTGTAGGCATATGTATATGCTTATAATCTTTTCTTTTATTAATAAATGTTTAATTTAGTCTTATAAAAATCTCTTAAGACTCGGTGGTCTTATTATTACTGAATTCAAAGCCCACATGTTGAAACATACAAATTGAAAATTAGATGTGACAGTCATTTCAAGTTTCCCTCTGGGATTTGAACAGCTTAGCATTTACCGTCGGCTGTATCATAACACTGGAGGAAGAAGTCAGGCTGGAGGAGGAGGTAAGGCTGGAAGGAGGAGTCAGGAGGGGGAGGGACTAAGGTGGGAGAGGTAATTGAGGAGGAAGGAGTCAGGAAGGGGGAGGGACTAAGTGGGGGCAGCGGAGTCCAGTGGGAAAGGTTTCTATGGGGGGGAGGAGGTGCGGGGGGGCGGGGGGTGGTGAGGGGGTTCAAAGTGGGGTCGAAGGGGTGCAAAGTGGGAGGAAGGGACAGGAAGTGGGGGGAAGGGGTGCAAAGGAGGGAGGGGGTGCGAAGGTGGAGGGGATGTGAAGGGAGGAACGGGTGTGAAAGGGGGAATGAGTATGAAATGGGGGAAGGGTGCGGAAAGGGGGCAGAGCTGCAGAATGGGGAGGGTTGTGGAGGGATGATGTGCAGGTTAATGTGCAGAGGAGTGGTCAGATAAGTCCTTGTCTGCCTCCTTGGGAGCAAACTGAGGGTGGGCATGGCATGGAGTATGACCGAGAGCAGAGTGAGATGGTAGGATGGGAGGGTGATGGTTCGACAGGAGTAATAGAAGGGATGGTGAGGGTGGTTGGTGGGGACCCAAAGGCTGACATGGACCCTGAGGGTGGGAAGGAGGAGGTCGGGGAGGTGAATGTGGATGGGGATGGGATTTTCAGGAAGGAAAGGAATCTGCACATTCACCTGGACAATCCTCGAAGGAAAAGGGCTGTGGCTGGTAAGTAATGGAGGGGAGGTGGAAAGTGATGCCAGTGGGGTCAACAGTGATGGGGGAGAGGAAATGAGTGACCGGGGAAGGGGAGCTGACAAAAAAGCGAATCTAGACCATGCTGTCCAAATCAAAATTGACAGGAGAGTTGTGGTGGGTGAGATCAGGTGCTGCATGGAGTGTGAACAGTGGGTGAGCAGAGATGCAGCTCAGCTCAGATGGACAACTCAAAGTGAACCCCAGCAGGCAGCATTCAAAATGCTCAGGACATCGAGATGAGTGTGAAATGTGAAGGATCCGCGTGTGTGGGAGAGTGCTTGCACGAGACTCCAGAAGCTCCTGCCATACACACACTTCTCCCTCCAGTATCACTCGTTGGCCAGCTGCTCCCCCTGCAGTGATAGAGGTTGAGGTTGAGGGGCTCACAGGCAAAGGGGACTCGGAAGGAGAGAACAGCCTCTGAGATTCCTAAGTGGATGACTCAGGGGTGTCCAGTGTCATTACTCCTCCCCTAAGGTGTCCAAGGGCCCCGGCCTGACTCCTTGAGGGGAAGGAGCACCTGGACGGTTTTTGAGGTGCCCCATTTCCTCCTTGTGCTGCCACTGCAGGAACTCCTCCATGGCTACCTTGATGCAGTGCAGATCTGCACACATCTCTGTATCCTGATGGACCATCGCATTCGCCACACTCCCCATAAAGACCGCCATGCATGCACATGTGGGCACCACTTCATCAGAGCGCAGGCAGACACAATCCTCTGACTTCTGTGCCACTGAGTTGAGGGCTTCCAACAGCTCTGTGTGATGTTCCCCAGCCTTCTGCTGACTCTCCAGGATGAGTTGGAAGGTGAGATCCAGAAGTTCATCACCTGACTCGGACCTCACTGATGTCTCCTTCCCAGCAGTCCTCCGACTGCTGGGGAGCTCGGCTGAACCTGCCTCCCTCTGTTGTGGACACGTGTCTGTGCAGCGACCACCAGATTGTGAACCTGGGCCTGCTCTTGATCTAGATCCCACCGAGGTGCATGTCTCTGCACTGGTGGAGGGTGTGGGTAGCTGCTCTGACAGGTCTTCCAGGCTGTTTATTTCCAGCTCTTCAATGGAGGAGGCGTTGTCCTGGCTGCAGATGAGGACGTGGATGGAGCTGAGGGACTGGCTGGCTGAGGGTGTTGGTCACTATGCAGGGCTCCCTGTGAACCAACGTAGAGATAACTAGTGCACAGCAGCAAAGTCAAAAGCAGGAGAAAGAGCACTCACAGTTGCGTTGAGGGCAGGATGATGTGGTGCAGGATCCTTAGGCTGGTGTTCGCTACTGATCTCACCATTGCTGCAATCATGGTCCACGTCCTCACCTGTCAGCATGATGGCCCACTCCTCAAAGTGAGTGAGGGCCTAATGTGGGTCACTCCACCATTGGTCTGGGACCTCTCCCTGCTGATGTGAACCTGCTTCTCCCGCATGAAAACAGATGAAGAGAGTGTGGGCAGGACACATGGTACTGGATGGAATGTTTGTGTGGTGAGTGGAGCCATGGATAGGAATGTGAGCTCCAGAGGATATGAGCCCGATGGAGATGTGAGGGTGTGTTTCAGAGAGTTAGTGATGTTGTCCCTTGAGGTGTGATACCCCTGTGGATGTGTGATGGATTTGTGAGTGTGTGAGTTGAGAGTGATGAGAAGAGTTACCCTGGCGGAATGGATGAAACCTCTTTTGCAGGACATTAGTGCTGACCAGCATTGCCACCACCTGCCACGTATTGGTGATGCTGCTGCCCCTCCTGTTACCAGAGCAGGGATAGAGGACAACACAGGGGCCCTCCACAATGTCCAAATGGCATTCCAGAAACATGTCATTAAACATGGGGACTGCAGTCTTTTTGTCTTTCATGAACACCTTTCCCGCAGTAGTTGCGGGCTGGAAGGACCCCAGCGTAATGAAGCAGTGAAGTGATGGCATGGTCAGTGATTGAAAGCCTGCCCGCTATGGAAACGGCGTGTTTCCCAGGAATGCATAAGTAATACGGGTTTGGGATGATATGGTGTGAAAACCTGCCATTGCGCGGCATCATTTTACCCACCTGTAATTGCACTCTGTGCATATCTGGAATGATTCCGCCCCCTGATCCTCATCTAGGTCATTGATATGTCAGATCCTCCAGATATGTGCCATACCAATGGATTCAGCCCTACCAGTCCATTGAAACATTCACTTCCATTTTCTATTTCCCTTTCAAGCATTAGTGCAAGGATATTCACCCCGGAATCCATTTATAATCACTCCACCACTTACTGTATTCTCTTGCTGCTTTAATAAGGATATCCCACATTAAGCTGGTGGACCCTTCCACACATGCTGCTCTTTGTCAGAAGCTGCATGACACATCCCCTAATGACTACAACTTTCCTTTGTGCTTTGAAATTGTTTGTCTTCCTTCTCATTTCCTCTTTGTGCTCCACAAATGGGCACAGTGTATCGCCAATAACTATCACCAGCCAAGTCAAATTTGAATATCATTTCTCTGGATTGTTAATCCAGTAACATAACCAGTACACCCAATTATCAAGTTCTTCTCTCTGCTCCATTAATAGATGATGCTTTTCTAATTTAGTTCACCATTCAGAACAATTCATAAAAAGCATTATGATCAAATTATAATAGGCTTGTAATTTCAATCATCTTGGCCTCCAAAGATTTTTTCTTGCAAGATGCATTTTCAAAGAATCTCTGTTCTTTAAAAAAATAATGTTAATTGGAGTTAGTCACATAGCTGAAAGAAAACATTACCTTCATCAATCTTGTAGTTCAAATCTGGTGTTCAAATTTGTCAGAGCTGGTGATAGTTATTGGCGATGAACTGTATACTGTTGAGTAGCACAAGGAGGAGGTGAGAAGGAAGGCAAACACTTTCAAAGCACAAAGGAATATTGTAGTCATTAGGGGATGTGCCATGCAGCTTTTAGGCAAAGAGCAGCAAGTGTGGAAGAGTCCACCAGCTGAATGTAAGAGACCCTTATTCAGGTAGCAAGAGAATACAGTAAGTAGTGGAGTGATTAAAAATGGACTCCTGGGTGAATACTCCAGTGCACAGGACTGAATCCACTGGTTCTACTTAATGGCACACATTTAGAGTAAGGAAAGAATTTATCGTGAAAGGTTGGGCAGCTGAGTTTGTAAGATATATACAGCAGAGGTGACATGAAATCAAACGGCACTTGCTTAGCAATAACCTGCCCACTGATGCCCAGTTTGGGTTCTGCTAGGGCCACTCAGCTCCACACCTCCTTATAGCCTTGGTTCAAACATGGACAAAAGAGTTGAACTCCTGAGGTGAGGTGAGAGTCCCTGCCCTTGACATCAAGGCCGCATTTGACCAAGTGTGGCTTCAAGGAGACCTTGCAAAACTGGAGTCAATAGGAATCAGGGGGAAAACCCTCCAATGGCTGGAGTCAAAGGAAGATGATTGTTTTTGTTGGAGGTAGCCATCTCAGTTCCAGGTAATTGACTGCAGGAGTTCCTCAGGGTAGTGTCCTCAACCCATTCATCTTCAGCTGCTTCATCAATGACCTTCTTTCCATCATAAGTCAGAAGTGGGGATGTTTGCTGATGATTGCACAACATTCAGCACCATTCACAACTCCTCAGATACTGAAGCAGCCCATGACCAAATGTGGCAAGACCTGGACAATATCCAAGAATGGGCGGACAAGTGGCAAGTAACGTTCGTGCCATACAAGTACCAGACAATGACCATCTCCAACAAGAGAGAGTCCAACCATTGCCCCTTGATGTTCAATGGCAATACCATCACTGAATCCCCCACTATCAACATCCTGGGGGTTACCATTGATCAGAAAGTGAACTGGACAAGCCACATAAATACTGTGGCTACAAGTGGAAAACTACAGTGAAAACTAGTGGTAGGCCAGAAGATTGGGATTTTTTTTTTAGGAGCCAGCAGCAGATGCCTAAAAAGCTAATAAAAAGGGAGAAAATTAATCATGAAAGTAAATTGGCAAGAAATATGAAAACAAACAGCAAGAGCAAGTAGCTAAAGTGAGCATGGGACCCTTGGAGGATGCAACTGGACAGTTGATAATGGGGAACAGGAAATGGCCCATAATTTAAACCAATATTTTGCATTGGTCTTCACCGTGGAGGACACTATAAACATTCCAAAGATATCAGATAAGCAAGGAGCTAATGGGAGGAAAGATCTTGTAATATTCTTTACCATGAGGGACAAAGTATTTGACAAACTGATGGGATTAGGAATGCAATGCCTGAAAGGGTGGTGGAGGCAGATTCAACTGTGATTTTCAAAAGGGAACTGGATAAGCATTTGAAGAGAAAAACGTTCGCAGGGTTACAGTGAAAAAGTTGGGAAGTGGGACGAGCTGAATTGCTCTTGCAGAGAGTTGGCATTGGCTCGACTGCCAAATGGCTTCCTTCTGCATTGTAACCATTCCATATCTCCACCATTTATGCCACATCATTCATCTTCAAGACAAGCTCAAGCACTTCACAACTATTGAATTACTTTTAAAGTTTGACTATTATTGTTAAGTAGGCAAATGTGGCAGTGAATTTGCACCTCATTATGTCCTTCAAAATTTAATGAAACAAATGACCAGCTTATTTATTTTTAATAGCGTTGGTTAAGGGATAAATATTGGCCAGTGCACAGGGAATTCATCTTTGAATAGTGCCAAGGGATCATTTGAAACCGTCTGAACAGGCAGAATGGGATTTTGATTCAGCATCTGACTGCTCCAACTGCTGTTGTCCACCAACCCCTAATTAAAGATAATTAAGGTAATCCTCAGCTGGTGCTTGATATTCCACTTCTGAATTGCTGAGATATCATTTTGCACTGGCAGCTCCCTGATCACATTATAATATGGACCCATCATGAAAATTAATCAAAATGCTATGATTCTATCCCAGACTGACCACTACTCCTCACCTATTACCAAGTAACAATATACACACTTTGTCCGCAGCCCTATTAACATATTGGCATTGATGACATAGGCCTAAAGAGGGATGAGGTCCTGCAGACAGTTTAGGGATCAAGGGAGAGATTGAAAAACAGGATTATAAAGGTAGTAATCTTCAATTACTCCAGTCACCATGTGTTAGTTAGTACAGAAATAGAAAGATAGAGCTGACCAATGTGTGGCTAGGGAGATAATGCATGATTGAGGACTTTGGATTCCTGATGAATTGGGACCACTCCTGGGGGAGATGGGACCTCTACACGGTGGAGGGGTTGCACCTTAACGGGGCCAGGATCAATACCCTTGTAGTGGGGGGCTTGTTGGTGCTGTTGGAGAGGGTTTAAACTACCTAGGCAGGGAGATGGGAACCTGACAGCAGATTCCAAAGAAAGAGAAGTTGGAAATGGAAGGCAGAAAATTAGTATTTGGGAAGGTAGAGTCGGCATGAGGTACTGTTAGGCAGCAATGGTCTATGCTCGTGTGGGGATTAGACGGGGAGGAAAGGAATGAAGAGGTGGTGCGGATGTGGAGGCCTAGAGGGGGTTGGGAGGTTGAGGATGGTAGGGGAAAGACAGAGATGCTGCAGGAGTCGTGGAAAGGGTGAGGTGGTTTAT
Organism: Carcharodon carcharias; assembly: GCF_017639515.1. Classification (NCBI taxonomy): domain Eukaryota; kingdom Metazoa; phylum Chordata; class Chondrichthyes; order Lamniformes; family Lamnidae; genus Carcharodon; species Carcharodon carcharias. Next base: position 127,078,702 of record NC_054467.1, on the reverse strand, counting down.
GGAGCAGGAGGATGGGGAGGGGGGTTATGGTGGAGTGCAGATGCAGGCAGATGGGGTGTGCAGGTGTGAACAGACATGGGAGGGAAGAGGGAAAAAGGGTTCAGAGGCAGAGGTCTGTGGTGTCACCTGATGAGTCCTAAGGGGTATATTGAGGAAATAAATGATAGGAAGTTTTGATGAGGGTTAAAGGGGCAGTGGGATCTGGGAGGGTGGGAGGGTGAGGGTCCTGCAATGACAGGTGAAGGGACACTGAGCGGTGTTGGAGAGCACATGGAAGTAAAACAGATTCTGGGGGTCAGAAGGATGAAGAGGCCATTTCTGTTGTCACAGATGTCAGCTCCTCAAGAACGTAGGGGGCATGGACCTTCACCTGCACTGTGGACAGAAGGCAATGGAGGAGAATTGTAGGGTGACTGTGGAGAGGCCTATGATTACATCAGGAGGGTCAATGGTTCTGGGGAGGGGGGTGGGTTGGGGGGTGTGGGTCATAGGGGGACGTTGGAAGGGGCTGGAAAAGTCACACGCACCATGGTCACTTACAATTATCTAGAGCCTCGAGGCGGAGATCTTGAGATGCTGCATGGGAGTGGGGTCATTGGAGGTGGGTGGAATGGCAGGTCAGCTCAACAGAGCAATTGCAGGGGACCCCCGGCACATAGTACTGACGACGTAAAGGTGTTTCAACGGATGAGTGCTTGAAGGCTAAAAGCTTAGCACGCGCGGGAGGCTTCTTACACATGGCTTGCAAAGGCCTGGCAAAGATCCTTGCCTCCGTGCACATGTATGATTCCGGGGGACAATGACAACTGCAGGCTGGGTCTCCCTGAAGATGTCGGGGGGTGCGAGGCAGTGCACGCAGATTACAAATTGCAATTAAACCACATTAGACCTCAGTAGAGTGGAAGTATAGTCTATTTACAAAAGTGTAAGCACATTAACAATTATAGATGGTGGACAGGTACTCTACAGCTCCGCTGCCAAAGATCCAACCACCTCTAGTAGCTGTAGCCCCAGAAAAGGCAGCTGTGCCTGTGCAGGAGCCACTCAGCATGCAGCGCCCTCCAGACATCGGGCACCCAGAGGACAGCTTCCAAGGCCATCCCAGGCCATCGGACATCGCAATCAGCAGCCTTCCCCCACCTCAGCTGCAGATACCAGGCCCGCACCTCATCAGAGCTCATGGAAATGCATTAGAAAGAGCACTTGGACACACCAAGGTGGCATATTTAGACTTTGAATTCTACCCCTTGCCCCTTGTACCTTCGTCTTTCTGCTTGTGGGGTGGTGGGGGGTTGGGGGGTGCGGTGGTGGGGGATGGCAGAGTCTGACTATCTCCATCGATGGGGCAATGCACATGGAGATGCTGGGTGATGAATGCTGTTAAGTAGTGAGTGTAATGATATCTAGGGCAATGTGGATTGATGACCTCGTGCCTGCTGAAAGTAGGTGTGAATGAGGTTATTATGAGCCTTCCATGTGTGTCTCTCCATGTCTCTTGCCTCTGGGCTCCTCATCCTGCTGTGCTGCTTGCTCTGCCCCCTCCTCCACACCCTCCTCTTCAGAAGAGAAGTGAGTTTGCTCTTTGTCCTCTGGCTACAAGGCCTCCCCATTCTGCTATGTCAGTTTGTGCAGAGTGAAACATTAATTCTGGAAACCTTTGCTGGGACACATTGCAGAAGGCTTCTGGAACCATGTAGGCAATCCCCTCATGAGTGGCTGGATTGTCTACTCGATTGTGGCTCTGATCAACTTGTGGCAGCCATTTTAATGTTTCTCAGCTGCAATGGGAGAGTTCCTCACCAGCATCAGTAGCCATGTCTTGAGTGGCTAATCCTTGTGCCTGAGAATCCAGCCCTGAAGGCGTGCACAGGGCTGGAACAGCTATGATACCTGGAAGTACCAAAGTGCACAGGCATCATGAGTGCTCCCTGGAAAGCAGGCACAAACCAGCAGAATGCATTTTTGGATGTTGATTGAGTGGAAGTTCTTCCTGTTAATGAAGGTTGCAGGTTGGTCTGAGGGAGCTTTGATGGTCACATGGGTGCAGGCAATTACACCCTGCACATGTGGAAAGGCTGCAATGTCCCCATTCTCACACAGAGGACATCCTCCATTGTGTTGTGTTGCATTACGACCGTGATAAATGGAATAGATTCAGAGGAGATCCAGCAAATCATAACTTGGCATTCATGAGGTGCTGTGTACCATCAGCAGCAACAGAGTTATATTCAATCACAATTTATAATGGCGACTTATTATTTAAATGGAGAGAAACTTCAGAATGCTTCAGTGCAGAGGGATCTGGGTGTCCTCCTGCATGAATCGCTGAAAGCTAGTATGCAGGTACAGCAGGTAATAAGGAAGGCAAATGGAATTTTGGCATTTATTGCTAAAGGGATAGAGTATAAAAATAGGGAAGTGTTGTTGCAACTGTACAAGGCATTGGTGAGACTGCACCTGGAGTACTGTGCACAGTTTTGGCCCCCTTATTTGAGGAAGGATATAGTTGCACTGGAGGCGGTTCAGAGGAGATTCACTAGATTGATTCCAGAGATGCGGGGCTTGTCTTATGAGGAGGGATTGAGCAGTATAGGCCTATACTCGCTAGAGTTTAGAAGGATGAGAGGAGATCTAATTGAAGTATATAAGATGCTAAAGGGGATAGACAAAGTAGAAGTGGAGTGGATGTTTCCCCTTGTGGGACATTCTACCTTAAAGGACATTAGTGAACCAGTTGGGTTTTAATCATCCAGCAGCTTCATGGACAGTTTTACTGCTTTTCATTAATATTTGTTTAAACAGAATTCAAACTCTCAAGCTGCCTTCTACATAAGTGGCTCATTGCAGATTGTAGGAACCATAAGACAAAGCCAAAAGGTTGAAAACTGCATTTAATTTGATAGCTAGTGGCAGAGCTGTTCAGTTACTTGACCTGTGCTGCAGCTTTCCATGCAGAAAGTGACCTCGTTCATCTAGGTCTTCTTTATTGAATGGAAGTCAATGAAGTTACAAGCCCTCATTCAAACTCTCCATTCATTCCAGATCTATAGGCCTACTACTGGGGATAATAACAAATTGATCCATCATCTTTTGATGGTATTTTGCTCTTTTATCAATCTGTTTTCAATGGAATTCATCTCCATCAATATTGCAAGCAGTGGAATCTCCACGAAAAAAAAACTCATGCCACTCGATAGAATCCTTTCCTGCAGGTAAAAGATGAAAATGTGTTGGTGGCCAGAACATTCTTCACTGTGGCTGTTTAAAATGTAACCTAATAGTAGCCCAAAGCAAAACATAATCCAGAAATATGACGTTAATATGAGATACCAGCAAAAGTTCTCCAGGGAATGAGCATCTTTTAAATGATCACTTCTACCAGGTAGATCTGCTCCTGATCATAGGTTAAATCGATGGCGGTAATGGAGGGCAGTAATGGTGGAAACTAGGACATATTAAACAATCCATCTCTTTTCTAGTTTATGCTGAAAATAGACCCTCCTACCAGAAATGTCATTTCCATAGTATGAAAATGAAGCATAAAACCATTGGAAGCACATTAAGGTTGAGTTTTCATAGTCTGTGCTGGTCTGTCCAGCGCAATTCATCAGTGATTGTCCAAACCAGCACATAAGATTGAGGAATTGCACATGCAGTTTAAAACCAGTGCAAATCGAGTTTTCACAACCTTTTACACTGGTTTTAAAATACATTGCACTGGAAGCCAGCTTCACCAACAAAACTGACCATGTCCCCCACGTTAATGACTGTGACATGAGCCTGAATTTTTCCTATCGTGGGCGGGCTGAGCGGGAGTGGGCAGGGATGGGTGTGAAGCTGTGTGCCGCCATTTTACACAGGCGAGCCAATCAACATAACACTCAGCCGCTAGCGCTCACCACTACCTGCACACGAAAGAGGCAGCAATCTCCCTGAGGCATGGAGCTGCCTTGAGGAGATTGAATAGATTATAAAACATTTTAATAAATTAAGTAAAAATTTTTTTAAACATGTCCCCTCATGTGATAGTGTCACATGAGTTGGGACATGTTTGTGAAGTTGGGAAATTTTATATATTTATTTAATAAAAGCTTCAGGAAACCTCATGCTGCCCGTGGATGATGTTTCCTGAAAGACATGAAGGCGGCTTGGTCTTTTTGGGTTGGATGGGCAGCATTCTAAAGTATTTTAATTAATCCCTTAATGGCCTTAATAGGCCCTTAACATTTCAGCAGGCAAGCAGCCGATTCCGGTGCGCACCCGCTGAATGAAATATTGCGATGAACCGGGGACGCAGGCCCAACATCATCGCGCATCATTTTACACGTTGGTATGTCAGGCCTGCCCCTGCACGACGGCTGGAAGGTTCTGCTCACGGTTATTCTAATTGCGTCTGTTTGCAGCTCTTTGAGGAAGCTCTTAAATTTAAACTTTTTTCAGGCCCAAGGGCATGAATAGCCGAACATGGGGGTGGGACTTCCAAATCCGGGGTCCGCCTGTGAATTCAGATATGCTGCAGAGTCTCCAAACTCTGTGAAAATCCAGGCCTACATTTGTAATTATTCTAATACGCTTGAGCAGAAACGTTAGAAAACTAGCACAATGTTGAGTGCAAGTTGCACCCAGATTGTAAACGGAAGCTCAACCTTGTTGTGTGCAAAGATATGACCCTCAAAATCCAGATGTGCCCACATTAAACTTGATCTCTCCATGTTAACTCATCTTTTCAACCCCTTGTCTCCAATCACACAAAATAAAAGAGAAAGTAAGTGCTCCTACCATACAGCAACCTTATTCAAATAGATTCTGACTCAAAATGAGTGGCAACAAAACATATAAATGCACTGTTTCAGTACCAATTGCAGCTGGGGCCATAAGGAATTAGAATTTTGAAGACTTGCCCACTGAAATCCCAGTGGTAGTAGAGATACTTCATGCAGAATATTGATCCTAATAATTCTTGCATGGCAACAGTGTACCTGTTACTCTTGAAGATGTCACTTACACATTTGGAACTGGTGAATCATAGTCATAAAAAGGCAACAAATCATAATGATACAGACGCAGTCATGAACTTAATAAAATATTACAAAAAAAGGCAATTATTTTCTGCTGAATTCTTCTGTCCTGCCATCACCCTCAGAGTAGTGTTGCTATGGACACACCAGCGGCATAAACACATTTTTCTCAGTACATTTTCTCTTAACCAGCATACAGGTGAGAAGTCCTTGCATTTTACAGTGGCCTTTATTTGCACAATGGTAATACTCACCCAGTGCAATTTGCATCAATGGCTGGGAGAGCAGAGGCTGGATTTGGCAAAGATCTACATTGACTCAGAGTTCAGCAATGTCTCAAATTAAAAATTTTCATGCTTGGATTCAAATCCCTCCATATCTCATCCCTCCCTAGCTCTGTAGCCTCTTCCAGCATTCCTCCAATTCTGGCCTGTTGTGCACCCTCACTTCTGTCGCTTCACCATCAGCAATGTTTTCAGAAGCCTAGGCAATAAGTTCTGGAATTCCTTTAGTAAATCACTCTGCCTCTCTACCTCTCTTTCCTCCTTTAAGATGGTCCTTAAAACCCACGACCTTGAGCAAACATTTGGTCATTTGTTCTAATATTGCTTTATGTGATTCATTGTTAAGTTCTTCTGCTACTTCTGCTTTGGTTGTGTTGGTATCACGGACTAACATCAGTATTCTGCCAACATTTATATGGGCAGTGCTAGTTAAACCAGACATGATATGGTAGTTCTCAAATGAAAAGCTTATGAATGGAAATATTATAGAGGGGTTCTCGGAGATTTTAAGTGATGGGGCTGTGAGTATTTCCTTTGGTAGCTTGTTCCACTGTGGGATTGTCCTTGGGAAGAAAGGCTGTTGATACACTGCCTTGGAAACAAATGGTCTTTGTAATTTGTGTGGATAGTTACCTCATCTTTTGTCATTGCTGGGGGGCACTAGGTACTTGTTTCTGTCAATTCTCACTAATCCATTCCATATTTTATAGAACATAGTCAGTCTATTGTTCTCCCTCCTTTGCTGCAGTGATTCCATTCAAAACCTTTAATCCAGGACCTGACACTGGTTTATTTCCCATGCTGATTCATGCCGAATTGTTTTTGAATCACTTCAACCTTATTAATGTCTCTTGCCATTTAAGGATCCCACACACAATTTGCACACTCCAGGATTAGTCTGAGAACACTTCTGTAAAGTGACTTGAAACATTTTACTATGTCAAATATGCTGTATAAATGCAAGTTGCTGTCACTGTGTAGAAGAAAGCTGCTCAGCACCATTTGGCTGGCTCTCTGTACTGAGTAATCTCTTACGAACATGCAAACGTATGAAAAATAATGGACAAGAAAAAGTCAACTGGTCCATCCAGTCAGTCCCACACAAATATGATGCCTTGTGCATAGGCCAGACCCCAAACTTTTGTGGGCTAAAGGATCTGCATGGGCCCGAGAAGTTTTAAGAAGCAAATTTCCATAAGTTTTTAACCACAAGGATTACTTCTAGCATTCAGGGCCTTCTGGCTGGTACTCTCTTGCTTGATGCTCCAATCCTTTCAGCCTCAGAGGCCTGCAGCTAAACACCTGACCATGCAAAAGGCCCAGGGTAGTTGCATCATCACAGGGTGCAACACAATGCATGGATTAAAATTGACCCAATGCTTTATGGCACATGTTCAGTGCAAGATAATGGGAGGTCCTTATTAACATTTATAATAATCAATTTTACTGGGAGTTAATTGAATTTTTCTGCGCCATGAGTAGATGATTGCCTATTGACACAAGTTAGTATAAGTTAATGAGATGAGATGGAATGCATCCTACAGCTCTTTGGAAATTAGAGTGGAAGTTGGAGGTGTGGTTGAAATATTCTGCAGTTCACTAACAGCGGTGGGAGAAGATGATTGGAAAACTGCAAACACATTTAACACATATCTTATTGCTTTATGCATTGTATAATCATAGCAGTAAGGGGTAAATTTTTATCCTTGGCATTCCCTGCACAGAGCTTTTCAAAAATAGGAGCATAGATCGAGAATACATTGCATAATTTTCCATCTACAATGGACAATAAATCATGGCGGGGCATGTGCCTGAATTCCTGATATGAACTTATGGTGAGTTAAGCTTTATGTCAAGAGCACTTAAGATTAGAATTAATGAAGATAAATCAGTAGAAGCAAGTACATGTCACTTTTTATTTACAAAAACAGGAAAACAAAGGCAAATGACTGTAAATCAATAGTAAGAAACACATCTTGCTTCTATGACCTTTACTCTCTGTTTCTTCTAGGTTCAAAAACAAGGAGCCCTTTGTGCTCTGCCTCCTATCTATGTGCCAACTCTATTAAACTCAAAGACTGATACAGAAATGCTGTAACAAGATGGCAAGTCAGCCAATATCTATAAAGGAAAAGAGAGGTGAATCCTATATGAGCAATCAAATCCCAGTTCAGGATCTTAAAATCTGGAGAATTCTGTATTGCCCTTCACTTTCTGCCCCTCCAATCATTTTCAACATTTAAAATCTAGGTTTGTGTTCGTCTAATCACCAGTTTATGCTTTATCTCATCTCTTCTACTTGTGTTCTTAAATGGATAAAAAGGTCTTAATCTTCTTGACAGAATTTTTGTCTTCACAGTCAATCAGATATTGTTCCCCAGAATAGCAAATTCAAAATAAGTCACAAGTATTTCACAGTTAGAATAACACAAGCAATTCCTCTCAAATTTTCTAAGCATATTTCAAAAGCTCCACATATGTTCTCTATCACATTCTTAATTGCAAGAAAACCTGAATCTCCTTTCATCTTTTTCTAATTCATACCACTAATCAAGAGGTAATTTTAACCTAACCTGTGCACCAGGGATCTGACGGGATCAGATCAGTTGTCTGTACATTTTACACGTGCCCAAATTTTAGTTATTAGTAGAAACTGTGTTATTCTCATTAAAGGGTTATCAGGATTACAATTAGAGGGTCCTCAATGGTCCAGATGGCTAAGGCAGTGAATTGCTGCAGCATGCAATAAAGTACACTTTTGACCCCTCTCCCTACCCAATCACGGCTGCACTCTCCCCACCTTGTACCCTTTCAATGCTCACACAGGAATATGAATTTTATGTCCTATGGGCGGGCACCTACCCAACTCGAACAGGCGTAAGGTCGTGCAAGATGACATCGGGCGAGCGTCCTGATGTTATCACACACTCATGCAATGTTTTGCTGGGCAGGCATGTGCAAAATTTGGAAGAGCGTCCGCCAACAATTAAGGAGCAATTAAGCCCATTAATGGCCCAATTGAAAGTGATTTTTCATGGCCCATCCAGCCTTACAGTTAGCGGATGGGCTAATCGGCCAGGCAGGCTTTACATTTTTGATGAAACCTCATCCAAGGGTGGGATGAAACCTCCGTTAGGATTCAAAATAAAAAGAAATATCTGGGGACTTTTTTTTATGAGGTATGCTTTCAGGTGCTTGATTGTGCTGCATGGACACTTTTGGCAGCATTTTTGTACCTTATTTTATTATTTGGAGGCCTGCAACTCCCTGAGACATCTGTCTGCCTTCAGGGAGCTCAGTGGAAACGCTCACCAGCACCCGCAGTGACATCAGCACCCACCCTCTTCCTGCCCCCAATGGCGGTGCTGAGCCTTTCTTCAGGCACATTTCACATTGGCTGGCTGCTAATTGGCCAGCCAGCATAAGATCGCATTCACAGTGCCATCTCGGTCGGGTGCGGGTTTTACCCTTCCGGCAGCGCTGACTTCAGGCACATTCCGAGGGTAAAATTCAGGCCATAGTCTCAGGCAAAGGGTCAATTATTTATGACTGAGAGGAGAGGAAATTTCTTTGTTCAAAGTGTTGTGAATCTTCGGAATTTTCTACCTCAGGGAATCAAGAAAAATGAGGGGGTTGCGGGGGACAGGAAAATGGAGTTGAGACAGACCAGCTGTGATCATGTTGAATAACAGAGTAGGCTCAAGAGGCTGTATGGTTTGCTCCTATGTCTATTCCTTATGTTCTTAATTGTGGCTGTTTGAGATAGGAAATAGAGAAAACTGGTAGGGGAAAAATGTAGAAGCACATTAACTATCACTGCAAGATATTGATTGGCAATTTGAAGTACAGTTTTTTGGCTCTCATTTCAGCTACTGTCACAAAATTAACATTTTGTCTGCTATGCAACCTCTATATGCATGATCGATTGAGGAATCATGCTAAATCAAGTGTTGCAAGACTAAGGAAGAGGTAATGCTAAGTCAAGTATTACAGGGCTAAGTGAAGAGTCATGCATGGTTTGATGATAAATTACCATGGAGAAATCATTGGCGAAATTCTTCTTCAACCTCATTACTAATGACCATGTCTCAATGGCAATCCTATTAAAGGAGAATATGATTAATCACTTAGTAATGTGCAACCAACTGGGGAGTGGCAAGTTATTTTGTGATACATGACTCTATCCTGTATATAGCAGGTGAAAAGTGATGGGTTGTATATAAATGCATATCCTAGTGAAAACAAGCAAAGAGAGCAAAGCCAAGAGAGAAAAACCTTCGAGAAAGTTCCACATGAAATATATAAGCTTAAGACTGTGAGCATCCTGGGTAAATCCTTAAGGTGCTCAAGGAATTAATCTATAGACAGGGAGCAATGAGTGTTAGTCAGAAAAGTGATGTAGAATTGAGCTTTTGCACTGTTTCGCCTGCCTGGGAGTCAATGATAATGGGAGGGTGCCTTTAATGTGCTGCTTCCCAACAACTTTCCAACCAAAATGACTAGGAAGTCAGCAGAAATTGGCTACTCGCTCATTGAAAGTGCATGGGTTAGAGGCCGCTGCCTGGGATGAATCAAAATTGTGGGTGCGGTAGCACAGATTTACAAGGTTTCCTTTTTGGGGTGTGAAAGAGCTCTCCAGTTTCTCTGGCCCACAAGGAACCTTCAGATAATCTTTTTTCAAGCTTTCCTTGCTGGTTCTCTTCTGAACCTGGCTCCTATTTCTGGCAGGTTTAGCCTGACAGGAACATCATCACTGCTCCCATGCATATTAACCCTAGATGAAAACAGCAGTCAGGCCTCGATGCCATTCTGTGTTAATTGCCTCTTACTGGATTAAACTTCTTCTGTCCCTCCCTGTCCAGTCATTGCAGAGCAGGAAATAGCAAGGCAACCAGAATGCTAAGCTATATCGAAAAATGAGCACAATTTAAGTCTCAGGCAGCAAAAATTAAAGCTGTTGAGTGCTCTGGATCACACTGAACCTTGACAATTGCATTCAGTTGTGCTCATTGACCCACAAGAGAAACAACCAAGCCTAGGAAGCGATGCAGAGGAGGGTCACAAAACTGAACCTCAGTACCAGGGAAGAAGTTTAGAAAACATCAAAAATTCAACTTTGACAAGAGACAAATGAGAGAAGATCTTAAAGAAGATATTAAATAGATTACAAAATGTTAAGCCAGAGCATTATTTCATTGCGAATGCTGAAATTTTCACCTTATTCCCCCAACATATGCTCCATATCCTCAACATCGCTTCCATTGCCCCTCCTCAACCATTGTCTTTTCTTGAGCCAAATTGGTCACTAGCTCGTCAATGCTCTTGGTACACTCAGCAATGCCTTTGTCACCTCCAGACTTGACTATTACAATGCTCTCCCTTTATAACACCTGTCCACCACCTTCCATAATCTTCAGCTGAAGAGCTGCTGTTTTTATCTTTTCCACATTAAGTAAGGCTCACCCATCACCTTTCACAGGCAGGAAACAGAGCAGGACTTTTTTTTCTTCATTCTTTCATGGGATGTGAGCGTCAAGTCCAGCATTTGTTTCCTATCCATAATTACCCTTGAACAAAGTGACTTGCTAAGGCCATTTTAGATGATAGTTAAGGGTCAACCACATTGCTGTGGATCTGGACTCACATGTAGGCCACACCAGATAAGGGTGGCAGATATCCTTCTCCAAAGGACATTATTGAACCAGACAGGGGTTTTACAGCAATCTATGATAGTTATCATGGTCACCATTACTGAGACCAACTTTCAATTCCAGATTTAATAACTAAACGCAAGTGCCACCAGCTGCCATGTAGGGATTTGAACCCATGTCCCCAGACCTTAACCTGGGTTTCTACATTACTAGTCCAGGTACATTAACATTACACCACCATCTCCCCCCAAACATATCTCTCTCTAAATAAACAGGTCATTCTCAGGCTGGTAGTGAGGTTCTGCAAGGATCAGTACTTGGGCTCCAGTTGTTCACAATCTATGTCAATGATTTAGATGTGGGGACCAAACATAATGGCCAGAATTTTTCTGTCGTCGAGTTGGGGGCGGAGCCCACTCACCAATGCGAAAGTGACACGGGATGATGTCGGGGGGACCCCCGAGGTCATCGAGCCCCATTTAAATATTCAGGAAGGCGGGCGGTCTACAGGATCAGCTGTCCGCCCGCTGACCTGTCAATGGCCAACTGAGGCCATTGACAGGATAATTAAGCCAATTAAAGGCCCTGCCCGTCCAACCTTAAGGCTGGTGGGCAGGCCAGGAGCCCCAGCGGGCTTCTAAAAAAACATGAAACCTCATCCACCAGTGGGATGAGGTTTCAAGTCTGTTTTTAAAAAATTAATAAAGTTTTCGTGACATTTATTAACATGTCTCATCTCATGTGACATTGTCATATGAGGGGGACATGTTAATACTTCTTTCATTTTTCTATTTTTGATGTTTATAAAACTTTCAGTGCTCTCCCTGAGCCAGCACTTAGTCTCTGGGAGATGTGCACCCTTTCACATGCATGCGCGAAAGAGCACACTTTGACAGTTGGGGAATCCTTTTCCCCCCCTCCGACACAGGAAGTGCATAGTGTTTCCTGTCGGGCAGCCCACTGGGCGGGCCTTAATTGGCCCGCCAACTCAAAATGGCAGCGGGGCCTGTTTCGATGGCGGTGATCGGCTGCCTGCCTGCCGCCGAGCCAGTGGGGCCCGCCTGCCCATCAAGGGAAAAATTCTGCCCAATGTTTCCAAGTTTGTGGTTGACACAAAACTAGGTGGAAATGATTGTGGTAAGGAGGATGCAAAGAGACTTCATGGGGACTTGGACAGGTTTAGTGAGTAGGCAAGAACATGGCAGGCGGAATGTAATGTGGATAAGTGTAAGGTTATCCACTTCAGTAGAGAGAAAAGAGGTGCATGCTGTTTCTTTAATGGTGAGAGATTTGAGTACAGGAGTAAAGATGTCTTGCTTCAATTGTATTTACTGCACCTGGAGTATTGTGTACAGTTTTGGTCCCCTTACCCGAGAAGGGTGTAATTGCCAAAGAGGGATTGCAGCAGACGCTCACCAGACTATTTCGTGGGGTGGGAGGATTGTCCTATGAGGAGAGGTTGAGGAGACTGGGCCTGTATCCTCTAAAGTTTCAAAGAATGCGAGATGATCTCCTTGAAACTTATAAAATTCTTAAGGAACTAGACAGGATAGATGTAGAAAGGATGTTTCCCCTGGCTAAAGATTCTAGAAACAGGGACCCAGTCTCAGAATAAGGGAAAGACATTTAGGACTGAAATGAGGAGGAATTTCTTCACTCAAGGGTAGATAATGGTTGGAACTCTCTACCCTCAGTCATTGATTATATTCGAGTCAGAGATTTATAGCTTTCTAGATACTAAAGACATCAAGGGATATGGGGATAGTGCAGGAAAATAATGTTGAGCTAGATGATCAGCCATGGTATGATTGAATGGTGAAGCAGGCTTAAGGGGCTGAATGACCTACTCCTGCTCCTATATTCTTCCTATGTTCCCCTATGCTCGCTCACTTATATTGGGTCCTAGTAGGCTAATGGTACAAATGTTAAATTCTTACTCTTGTATTTAAATCCGTACATAGCCTCACCTCTAGCATTCGCCACATGCGCCTCTGATCTCCAGTGTGTCAACCATTCTTTTGGCCCCACCACTGATGGCCATGCCTTCAATTATCTAGGTTCATGGGTCTGGAATTTTCTCTCTAGCCATTTTTTAATTCTTCATAGTCCTGTTGTCCTTAAAAGCCATTTTTAAAATCTCAAAATCCCAAGCAAAGTGCAGCTTGCCAGGCACATGTCGCATACGTTCCGTTGTGAAACACATTGGCCTGCAGTCACGCTGACGTGCTCGGATGATCCAGTGTAGGGGGATGATTCTGGAGAGCTGGGATTACAATGATATGCATTATGTATCACAGTGAAGTTCTTGACATCCGACAGCGAAAAAAGTGGCCCATCATTGATGGGCAGAGTGTATGATTGCAAACTGGTTTCATAACATCATGAAACCGATTTTTGGCCTTCTCGCCATATTTTCCACGTTGTCAAACACGCCTGATGCCAGTGGGCATGGAAAATTCTGCCCATGGAGGGAGACCCCAGAAGAAGAGAGGGGATAACTTGGTGAAACCAGTGAATTTTTGCATTGGTTGGTGATGCCTAGCAAAGGAGATGAAAGACTAAATGAACAATGAAGCATATCTTAAATCGCCATCATTTAATGATGTGTAACTGACTTGGAAGTGACAAATTATTGAACTTAAGTGAAGATAGAATCAGATTTGGCTGTGATGCTCCCCACTGTGATGGAGCTAACTATAATTTGATGTTATTAACTCTCATTGGTACATATTTTTCAGTACTTTAGTAATGAAATTCAAGACAATACTCTCTCAATTCAGCTATAATCATGTAGATTTCACAAAAAATAGAAAATTATATGCAAAAGTCGAAAGTATGCATTATCATGACTCATGTCTAATGTCACGTAACCAAGTACAACTGAGTCACATTGAATAATGTACAATTTATATGTGGTGCATCATGCAACAAATGATAAGAATTAAAAGAGGAAGTCCTAGAATGGTCAAGACCGGTGTAAGGTTAATGTTGAAAAGCAAATTACTCTTAAATCACTTCTGAAAGTTATTTGATAACATTGAACATGAAAGATATTCAAGAAGCAACATGACATTATGGGGGGTGAATTTTACATTTACACGAATCGGACCATTGCCCCCTACGCATGTGTAAAATCCAGCACGATAATGTGGGGTCACAAACCTGACGTCATCACACCGGTTTCCAATATTATGGAAGTTGGACAAGTGCTGATATTGGCAGCATTTTATGCTGTCCACACCAAGGGCAGAATTTTACGAATCGACGAGCAGGGATGGGGCCCACTCGCTGATGCATAAAATGACACGCGGTGACATCGGGGGGAACCCCCCCCCTGATGTCACCGGGCCCCATTTAAATTTTCAGTAAGGCATGAGTGCAGCGAAATCAGCTGCGCGCCCGCGAACCTGTCCATGGCCAATTAAGGCCATTGACAGAGTCAACTAAGTAATTAAAGGACCTACCCATGAGGGTCACATGAGGGGGCATGTTAGGGAAATTTTAGTTCTCTATTTTTATCTTTTTTACATTTACAGCTGATCTCCCTGAGGCTGCAGTTAGCCTCGGGGAGGTAAGTGTGCTCTTTCGTGCACATGCGTGAAAGAGTGCACTCTTGGTTTTGGGAATCCCCTCCCGCCAGCACAGAGAGCACATAGCAGATGTCATGCTGGGTGGGCTTTAATTGGCCTGCCCATGTAAAATGGCAGTGCGCCTCCAATCGGTGGCGCCGATTGGAAGCACGCCTATATGCGCTCGCCCTTCAACTTCCCCCTCAACGGGGAGAAAATTAAGCCCTATTTCTTGGTGGGCCCACCGGAAAAACTTTTGGAGGGAGTCGTGCCAGGTATGAGGATGTATTGCAAAGGCTCAAAGTGGGACTATGGCTGCTTTTAGCAGAGGATCCCGATGCTAAAGGTGGAAGAGTTTTGTGGTGGTTTTACTTTGATTTATCATAGTTTTTAGGCTGCATTAGGACATTTCTTCAGGGAAGAGGCATATAGAAAGTGCTACAATCAAGTTTGTGTTCCAGCATTGGTCCTTTAGATCGCTTAGATCACCCCCCATGAGATTATTCATTCTGTAGGAGGCTTCTCCTCCAGTGAGGAGGAGAGTAAGAGAAGGATAAGTGGAGGGCAGCTGGCCAAGGACTGGTGCGCCCTCTGGTCCAGCAAGGTGTGTGTTGTCAAGTGGAGTGCTGTGTATCTTTAAGAGAATGTAGTTAACTGACCACATGACTGTATCGACCAATCGCTATATAGCAGGGGCTACTTGGGTAACTGTAAGCCTAGAACTGGAGGTGATTGAAGAAGCACACATTGTGTTAGTGTCTTGTTCTTTGTTCCAATAAACCACTAGTATTTGTTCAGTTAATCGGTCTCTCTCTGCCTAAATTGTTTCAAGTATCAACAAATGTGTGAATATTAATGGCATAGCTCGCGTTCGCTGGACAAAGTGAACTGGAGAAGCTAAAACATAAAAGTATGCAACCTGCTGTGCAAGGGGCTGTGGAGACAGATAGCAGCCACAGGCAAGCGGAGGTAGACGAAGGCACTAGCCTGCCAACCAAGTTTGCAGGGTGAGGATGACATACCTCCAGATGTTTAAACGACAGTGCCTCATAAGATCTGGTTTTGCAATGACTTCAGAGAGACAAACTTTCCAAAAAAACAAACTGGCGACACTGGGAGATGGTAACCAGGGTTTGAACCTTAGGCTGTTTCAACATTGAGACACACATTCCTCCCTGAATTCCTCAAGCCTCTAAAGTCAAAAACAATGCTCCCTCCCTGCCACCTTCCCCAGTTTCCAAACCTTCCACTTACTGCCCTTTCTTCAGCACTGTTGCAGTAAGGGAGATAGATATGCACCCTTGGGATCTCACCACTCAGGCCCTTCCTCTAATCTTGCCTTGCCCATGATTCACCGCCAACTCCAGCATTTGCTCCTCTAGGGGAGAGAAAATGGCCGTGTTGGCTTGACTACCTTCAGTACAGGTACTCTCTCTGGCATTATGTGCCTTCTCCTTCTGCAAATAAAAAGGACATTGAAATTAATATGCTGTGTTAAAATCATGCTTTCTAAAGTGCGGCCAACATGTCCTTTGTCGGCGATCAACAATTCTCCATGCCCTTTGCTAACTAACAGCTGTTGCAGTTTATAAGCTCCCCACAACACCACCAGAATCCCCCCTAGGCCAAGCAGAGTGGTATGTCTACTTCATGCTGCCTTGCGTACTTGGTCAAGGCACTAGGTAATCCCACATTTGACACGAATCACACCCTCACACCTTTGACCTTAATATACAGGTCCATCTCTGAAATGGTAACACACTCACCTGACAAATCATAAGATGGCATTCACTCTCTCACGCCACTCTAAGTCCTTTGGATGACCCCACGGTTGCTGACCTCCCTTGAGACCTCCATCCTGGCTGCTTTGGTCAGGCTGGGAGGTCTCCTCTTCCCATCAGCAGGCAAGAGGACCTCCCACCAATCACTCACATCCTGGAGGAGGACTCATAGAGAGTCATGATCAAACTCCAGGGCTGTCCTTGGTCTGAGCCCCTGAACAACTCCTCTCTCAGCTAAATGGTGATCTAATAGCCTCTGTAGCGAGCCAAAGAGAGTTAAAGGATAGAATTTGAGGGTGGAATGTCCCCTCTCGCCCTAAGCTCTGTGGCGTGACCAGAATATCAGGGTGACTGGTGCTGTGGAACAGAGCAGGCTGTTACAAGAAATTGTGCGCTCTCTGCCTCATTGTTTATGCAAGCACATGGTTTGCGTCAAGTCTCGTGACAGGGCAGGCAGGAAGTTGGTTGTCCCGCAATCATGTTTAAAGGCATCTGGACAGCCAAACATTAATGGTCCTCGGACACTGGCATAAAGATGCTCCTGCCCCACAGTTTGACATTGCCTCCCTGGACCACCCCCTCCAGGCCATGGAAAAAAGTCGGGACATCCTGTTCCCAAGGGGAGGCCCACTCAACTGACCATGGCTGCCTGGGAGGAGGTTGCCAAGGTAGTCAGAATCGCTGGGGTTCAGAGCAGGACTGCCCAGCTCTGCAGGAAATGGATGAATGATCCCGTCTGCTCCACTATGGTAAATGAACCCTCTTCTCTCTCAACTCATATCACCATTCATTTTGTGTTTGCCATGGGATGCGGGCTTCATCGTCAAGGCCAGCATTTTTGTTGCCCATCCCTAACTACCCTAGAGAAGATGGTGGGCTGCTGCCTCATTGAAGTGCTGCAGTCCATGTGGTATGCTGTTAGTGAGGCAACCGCGAGGTTTTGACCCCTCCACATTGAAAGCACAGCCATGGGTGTGGAGTGGAAGGTAACTTGCAGGTGGTGCAGTTCCCATGCATCTGCTGCCCCTGTCCTTCTAGATGGTAGAGCTCACGGGTTTGCAGGTGCTGTTGAAGGAGCCTTGGTGATTTGTTGCAGTGCACCTTGAACATGGTACAACTGCTGCCACTATGCATTGTCCGTGGAGGGAGTGAATGTTGAGGATGGTGGATGGAGTGTCAATCAAGCGGGCTGCTTTGTCCTGGATGGGGTCCAACTTCCTGAGTGTTGTTGGAGCTGTGCTCATTCAGGCATATGGAGAGTATTCTATCACACTCCACACGTCATTGTCGGGTTTTAGGGAGCCATAACGTCAGTTATTAGCCACAGAATTAGCAACCTATGATGTGCTCTTTTATCATACATGCTCACAATCCATCTATATGTCTTTATGCAAGAGTAGACAGCCCATAACAGGAGGAAGAGAGACAAGATGGGAGGAGGTTGGGTAGATGTCTGAGCTCAGGCCCCTCACTTAATTCGAGCAGCAAGCTGCCAAGCTGGGAAGGGAGGATTGTGACTGCACCTGTGAAGGTAGCGAGGTCTCCCTCACCCAAGCATCTATTGAGGAAGCATGCATAATTCTGAGAACCTTGGAAAATCAAAGTGATTGAACAGTGCAATGTTTGAGCCAGCCTAGGCAGTTACTTATACTCTCCCCACTCCATTCTGGGGACAAGCAGGAAGGGGGGGAGGCCAGCTCCTGTACCAGAAGTAAGCCCCATCCCCCAGGACACCTCAGAAGAAGATAAGGACTATTTCTTTATAATACATTCATGGGATATGTCGCTGTCTGGGCCAGCATTTATTGCGCATCCCCAATTGCCCTTGAGGAGGTGGTGGTGAGCTGCCTTTTTGAATCACTGTAGTCCATGTGGTGTAGGTATACCCACAATGCTATTAGGGAGGCAGTTCCAGGATTTTAACCCAACGACAGTGAAGGAACGGCAACATATTTCCAAGTCAGGATGGTGGGTGGTTAGGAGTGGAACTTCCAGGGGGTGGTGTTCCCACGTATCTGCTGCCCTTATCCTTCTGGATGTTAGTAATCGTGGGTTTGGAAGGTGCTGCCTAAGGACCCTTGCTGAGTTTCTGCAGGGTAACTTGTAGATGGTACACACTGCTCCCACTGTGCGTCAGTGATGGAGGGAGTGAATATTTGTTGAAGGTGTACCAATCAAGTGGGCTGATTCTTTCTTGATGGTGTCGGGATTTTTGAGTGTTGTGGGAGCTGCATTCATCCAGGCAAGTGGAGAGTATTCCATCACACTCCCAACTTGTGCCTTGTAGATGGTGGACAGGCTTTGGGGAGTCAGGAGGTGAGTTACTTGCTGCAGAATTCCTAGCCTCTGACCTGCTGTTGTAGTCACAGCATTAATATGGATAGCCCACTTCAGTTTCTGGTCAGTGGTAACCCCCCAGGATGTGGAGAGTGTGAGATTCAGTAATGGTAATGCCATTGAATGTCAAGGGCTGACGGTTAGATCCTCTCTTGTTGGAGATGGTCATTGACTTGTACTTGTATGGTGTGAATGTTATTTGACACTTGTCATCTCAAGCTGGGTTTGTCCAGATCTTGCTGCATTTGAACATGAACTGCTTCAATATCTGAGGAGTCGCAAATGATGCTGAACATTGTGCAATCATTCCCTAACATCCTTACTTCTGACCTTATGATGGAGGGAAGGTCAAAAATGAAGCAGGTGGAGATGGTTGGGCCACTACCTTGAGGATTCCTTCAATGATGTTGTGGAACTCAGATGATTGACCTCAAACAACCACAACCATCTTCCTTTGTGCATTGTAAGATTCGAACTAATGAAGAGTTTTCCACCTAGTTCCCATTGCCTCCAGTTTTGCTAGGGGTCCTTGATGCCATACACAGTCAAAAGCTGCCTTGATGTCAAGGGCAGTCACTCTCACCTCACCTCTGGGGTTCAGCTGTTTGTCTATGTTTGAATCAAGGCAGTAATGAGATAAGGAGTGGAGTAACCTTGGCAGAACGCAAACTGATTGTGAGAGAGCAGGTTATTGTGAAGTAAGTGCCGTTTGCTAGCACTGTTGATGACCCCTTCCATCACTTTACTGATGATCAAGAGCAGACTGATGGGGTGGTAATTGACCGGGTTGGATTTGTCCCGCTTTTTGCACACAGGACATACCTGGGCAATTTTCCATATTGCTGGGTAGATGCCTGTATTGTAACTGTACTGTAACAGCTTGGCTATGGGCGCAGCAAATTCTGAAGCACAAGTCTTCAGTACTGTTGCTGGAATATTGTCAGGGCCCATAGCCTTTGCAGTATCCAATTCTTTCAAGTGTTTCTTGATATCACATAGAGTGAATTGAATTGGCTGAGGACTGGTGTCTGAAAGAGGTCCCTTCACACCTGTAGAGCCATTACATGTTTGGAAATAAGGACAGTTTGAGTAAGTTTCAAGACTTGGTTGCAAGTAACTGCCAGAGAGAGACTGGAGCAAAAGGAACAGAAAGCAAGTCCCAAGCTAAAGAAGAAAGTCCCCAATCTAAAGGAGTGCAACAGGGGAAAGTCCCAAGCAGACCTCGTCAAAGGAAGGACAGTAACCTGGAAAAGGTCCTGTTAAATGAAGTTAAGAATGAGGAGCAGAGAAAGTCTCCAAGCTTTATGCTTAAAGTGACAAATATTGCAGGAAGCAGATTTAAAGCGAGAACGGCTCGTGCGAAGTCAGAAGGGTCCAAAGAGACAGCTGAAGGTCTGTAACTCTTTGCTATGGGCATGTGACACAGTGGTACTGTTGACAGCTGAGCCGGTGAGAGAGAGTGTGGAAGACAGCTTGAATGCATGTGGTTAAACGGGGAGAGGAACATCAGAAGGAGAGTTCAAAACCCTGGAGGTGAACTCTTGCGGAAGGCGTCTGAGAGAAAGCATCAGTTTTGGAGAAGATTCCAAGGTGAGTTCTTGGACAGTGGAGATTGAAGATCCTTGTGTGAAAGCTGGAGTTCAGTGAGTCCGGTTGGGTCACAGTGTGACAAGTGTCTGGGGGGAGTTGATGAGAAATCCATAGCATCTGATTGAGGTGACATCTGTCACTTGGTTTCAGTGTGTGGTGCGCCTGACCACAGGGTGCCTATTGATTTACATAGACTGTGTACGTCCTGTGGACATTAGAGTGTAAGATAGCTTTTGTACCTTGTGCTATCCTTATAACTCTGTATATATCTGTAAAGGTATAGTTATGGGTGAGGGAGTATTGTAATATAGTTCATCTTTTCTTGTTTAATAATTGTTTTATTAATTTGGTAAAACTTCATCAGCTGACTCCTGTGACTCTGTTCAGTAGCTACTCTCCACATATCTAGATAAATAAATAAAAGTTAGGATCTATCAAGCCAGGTTCCACCCTTGGATTAGGCTTGTGCAGTTGTAACATCAGCTGGGATTGTAACACACAGCATTCACACTCCACCAGCCCAGAGACACACCTTGGTGGGTCATAGATCTAGTTTAGGCTTGGGCTCACACTCTGACCACAGCAGGTGGAGGCAGTGACAGCCATGTTCTTTGCTCCACCTTGCTGGAGAAGAGGCCCCTGCTCAGTCTAAGTCAGATGACAAACCTCTGGAAGCGGCAATGGAAAAATTCCTGGAGTATCAAAGAGGTGCAGGTGAACATCAGGCAGAGATGTCAGAGGCCCTCAACAGAGTGGCACAAGAGATGGAAGAGTGCATCTGCGTGCTCTTATATCATGGCTCTGGCATGTGAGCTCATGGAAGTCTCCACAGGGAGGATGGCAGATGCCTTGGAGACCCTAGTCCAGCAGAATGCACAGTTTCTGCTGGATACGGTCTCAGATCTGCACTCACTCGAGGCATGGGTGAGCTTCTGTGGTGGCTACATGAGAAGGGGATGGGGCACCTTGACCTCCCTCCAGGTGCCCCTTCTCCTCAAGACGTCAGGGAAGGTCCCTTGGGCACCCAAAGAGAGGAGGAGCGTCAAGCGGATATCCCTGGGGCCCCCACCCAGGACACTCCAAGGGTATCCAGCTGTTCTCAATTTGGTCTGCCTGTGATCCCATCAGCTCCAGATTCTGAGGCCTTGGAGGGTAGACCTGCCCGTAAGCCTGTGACCCAAAGAAAGCCGGAGCCCTCCATTCCTCCGACCTCAGAGGACATCTGCCAAAGTCATCACAGACAAAAGAGTGTAGTAGTCAAGAGGCTGCCTCCACCTCTGCTGTGGATATCATGAACACACCCAGATGTAATGGTAGAGTGAGGAAAATTAAGAAGCTTTGAATTAACACTGGTGGCACTGTTGTACAATCATTGTATATCATCTTGGTACTTGTAAATATATGTTTAGCTTTCACTCATTGGAAGTCTCCTGAATTCATTCTTGCAGCTAGTTGTTTTAATGGCTGTGTGCACTCCACTCCTTCCAAGGGCGACAAAGGTTGGTTCTTCCTCCCCTAATACATGACTTCACATGGAGACATCATTCTTTGACAAGGATGAAGACAGCAATGAGCGATAGGCCACCTACTCACACAATTCTGCTTTCCTCTAATGCCCTCGAGACTTGATAGAAAGACCTTGTCACAATTGGAAGACTAACCACGTGAGCTCTTGTCAAACAGGTCCATTTCCCCCGGAGGTTGAAGATTTGCAAATGTGAGTTGACTGCCATTTGCCTGCATGCCCCTTATAGGAATCCCCCTCCCTCATTACCTACCTCTGATGGCAGCCATTGGAAAATGGATCAGAGTCAATGGCAGCTCTATACCTTGTTGGGATCTTATTGTAATGGGAACTCTCTGGGCCAAACCTGCTGAGTGTGGCCTTCACCAGTGAGGATATGTAAAGCAAGAAGGTTTTCTGACAGTCTCCACATGATTATGAGGGTTTCCCTTTAGTTGTCCAGCTGTCCTGACCTTCAGCCCACCCACTTGAGCAGACCCTCACCGCACCTCGATATTTTGCAGTTGGGCACCGAGGGCGTTGCCTTGGTGTTGAACTGCCTCTGTCTCAGGATTGAGCGTGTCAAGTATCAGACAGTCTCACCACCTTTCACCCTCCTCCTGTCACCCATAAACTTCACCCATCACCATTGACACCCTGCCAACGTCACCTTCACTCTTCCCTCAGTAACCCATGAGCCTCCCCCCATCACTCTGGACCCTATCCCTGTCAAATTGGGTATTCTTTCCCTCCCCACTGAGCCCACTCCAGTCACTGTGCCTATGCCCAACTGAAACCCCCAATCCTGTAATCCGTGCCGCCATCCTTGTCTCCCTCAGTGACCATACAGATGAAAACTACTGCATCCATCATAGTCAAACCTTAGCTCTACCACCGTACCGCATCTGACTTCCCTCTCTCACATTCACTGTGCCTTCCTATCATCAGCACCGTCAGTTCTGCCCCCAGGATTCTAACATTGACTCAACGGATCCCTCCCTCTGAAATACTCCACCCCTTCCCACCCACACTGCTCATTCCCTACCTTCCCCTTTATGCCTTCCTCCCTCCCATTCCCTTTAAAGCCTTCTTCCCTGCTCCTTCTCCTTCATGCCTTCCTTCACCTGTCATTACCCGTACCCAACCCCTTCATGTCTTTCATCCACCACCACCTCCCCCCCCCTACTTTTTATCCTCTGGACCCTCCCTCCCCACCCAACTTCGAGTCATCCACACCCCATTCCATACTTCCCCCATTTTGTGTCTTCGCATACACCATCTCCAGTGGCGCAGACAGCGTGGAATGTAAGGTAAGTGCTCTAAAATTCTCTTTCACCAGTGTGCACGCCACATTTGTGCAGTTGGTCAATGGCCACAATTCCCGCTGGCAGGGCGGAAGATTTGAAGATTGGGTGCACACTTCCAGTCTGCTGGGGCTTTAATGAGCTCGCATGAGATGCAAAATGGGCTCCCATTGAGCTTCAGTGGAAGGTCAAGCCGCCTCCAACCTGCCATGCATGTCGGGAGAGGACGATCCTGACCTCATTTCCTGATGTCGGGAAACTGATTTTTATAGCCCACCATATCTTCCACCCCTGCTCACCACAAATCCTGCTGATGATGGGAGGGGAGTCTTTTTCCAAACACTTGTTATTCAGATGGGGAATGGGACCGGTGTGCTCAGGTGTTCTTTCCTCCCTGGCAAGGTCTGAAATGAGACAACGCTGGCATAATAGTGACCAAAATTTGAAAAAAAAATAAGCTCTTACCAGCTGTCACCCTAATAGTTCAAGGGGTTTCACATTTTTCTGGGTCAAAACCTCTGTCTGAAAACCATTCTTCATGCTGCAGCTGCCAGAAATCTTTGCCAGGGTGCCTTTAAATGGGTGACTGTGTCCGACTTCCAGTTCATGACCTGCCCCCTCCCTCCCCAGGCATCCGGCCCTGGAGGCCTGATTAGTCATGCTACCCATCTTTCTTCAAAGTAGCTAGCTAGCTTCCCACCAGGCAGCCATTAATTGGCCACAAGACACTTTAGTCAGCCTCTTTAAAAAGGCAGGGCAGGAGTCGACAAACTGCCCACTGCTGAGAAGCGTAAAATTCACCCCTACATATTGTTGTGCTGATTCTTTAGCATAACACTGATAAAATGTATGCATACATATATATAGCTTTGCTGTTTATTTTAGATATGTATGAATATTCATTCAGGAGTCTATAAATATTATTAAAGTTTGTGAAATGTTCTAATATTTTATAAAACACCCAATACTGTGACATTTTTAAAAAGACTTGAGTCCAAACTAAAAAGTGCGATAAACTGGGGCAAAAGTTTGTTTTAATAATAACCTTATTTTAGCACTTGCCAGAACAAGAAAGGTAAAAGGTCACCCCCTTTTTTAAATACAGAACTGTTAATTCTTCCAGTTTAGTATGATCTTGCTGTTTATATCTTTAACTAATTATTATGATCCCCATGGGGCAACCATACATCAAAATAGCCAAATTTACTGAATCACCCCCAAATGAAGAAACTACCAACAAGAGTTCATTTTCTGTAACTTCTAGTTTAACATGAATTAGAATCAACATAATTTAAACATGAATTAACAGGTTGATGATACTTCAAATAAAAAGGTAAATTTCACTTTAAATAGTCTATACAATGAAATTATGTCTTACAAACCACAAGCATTCCCCTTCACCATGTATGGCTTTATGTAGCTACAAGTTCCACAATATGCTGTTCCTTATTCATTCAGGGCAAGTCAGGAAACTTATCTGAAAACAGCTTTCACCTCTAAGTTTCAGAAGTATGAGTATCATCAGCAAGGCACACTTCTATGAATATTCTCTTCATCAGGTCATGGCAGTCCTGATGTTGTAGCCTTCCAGAGTTCCTTTTCAACCAACTAACCAACCAATAACACCCTGATTCACAGTTTGACCACTTCTGGGAAAACACCCAGCTCTTTATCCTCTTATTCATGCAGCTTTCTAAGTTTTAACCTTTTCAGCGGCATGCACAGAGTCTCCAAGAGCTCCTCTTTTTCTACCAAACAGAAAAACTGACTGTCTGAGAGAGATTTGCTTCTTCTCACAAGAATTTGGTGTGTTCCTCTTTCTGTCTCTATCAACTTTCCCTTTGTGTCTGCATCTGTGCCTTTAACCTGCAGCTCTCTGGCTTGTAGTGCTCTTGTCCCTGGCCACATGGCGTCTATATCTTATCTTGCTTCTTGTTGGTCGTGTTTCCTGGTCATGGGCTGCCAGGTCACATGGACCAGTATTTCTTATTATCCAAGAAAAATACAATTGATCCCTTTATAATTGATGCAAATGCTTAAAAGTCCTTTTCAAATATTCTTACAATCAATGGCAGATTCCAGATTTTAAAGAAATTATACATTTTCCTGACTGTACTGCTTCTGGGTCAAAGATCATCACAATATTCACTATTTCAGTTATACAAAGTAACATATCAACCTACCAAGTAGTCACCAAGCTACGTTTTGACTTTTTCATATTAATAGTGCTAGCTTTTAAGTTAACAGGTCATGACCTATAAATCTTTGATATTGGAAAGGGCATGAATCTCCGACAGTTTATCCAACAGTGCATTTCTTAGTTTGCATAAGATTATGACCTTTGCAGTCTTCACCAAGGCTGTTACAGTTTCCTTCTAAAAATATATTATCTAGGGATATTTCCAACACAACGAAATAAGATGTCCATTTTTATTCCACATCCATAGAGATGTGAACAGACATTGAAACCAATTTATACAGGAAGAAGTAAACACAATTTACCAATATAAAATATATCAGTTGAAAACAGACATATGTCAGAAATCTGCTTTCATGAGAAATGCAAAGAAAACATTTCTATTTATTCTAAATAATAAGCTACTTTTAATTTCAGAACTCAATAATTTTATAAACCAATTGAACTTCACTTAGTGGTAAGGTCATCTGAACTTTATAATTATGCTATTCTATCTTACACCAATAATATTTATTGTCATTTCTTTGTATTAAATAACGTTAATATTAGAGCATAAATTAAGACCCAATGAAATTACCATTGATACTTATTTACAGACTATTGAAACACTCTTGCCACTTTATTTGTCTGTGCCTTAAATAATCAGTAATGTTTAATGATCTTTACTCTACTGTCTGGCAGCGAGTCTACTTTCACACTATCAACAACAATGACTTATATTTATGTGGATGTTTAATGTGATAAAGCGTCGGTAGACACTTAACAGGAGCATTATAAGGCAAAACATGACACCAAGCCGCATAAAGATATATTAAGTCAGAAGCCAAACAGGTTGATCAAGGAGGTAGGTTTTAAGGAGTGTCTTAAAGGGGGAGAGCAAGGTAAAGAGGCAGAGAGGGTAAGGAAGGGTATTCCAGAGCCTGGGGTTCAGGCAACTGAAGGCATTGCAACCAATGGTGGAACAATTAAAATTGGGGATGTTCAAGAGGCCATAATTAAAGTAGCACAGATATCCCAGAGTGTTGTGTGACTTGGGGGGAGATTACAAAGATAAGGAGGGGGCGAGCCCATGAGGGATTTGAAAACAATAATGGAAATTTTAAAATCAAGAGGTAACTTGACCGGAACAAATGGAATCAAGGAGCTGAAGTATGGGGAAACAGAATTTGGGTGCGAGTTAAGACCATGAACAGCAGATTTTTGGATGACCTCAAGTTTATGGAGGATACATGTGTGAGACTGGTGCTGGAATAGTTGAGTCCAGAGATAACAAAGGCATGATTTGGGGTTTCAGCAGCAGATAAGCTAGACAGGGAGAAAGTCCGGCAATGTTACAGATGTGAAAATAGTCCTAGTGATGGCACAAATATGAGGTCGGAATCTCATCACAGGGTCAAAGGTGACAACAAGTCTGTGAGCAGACAGGCTGAGTCTCAGACTGTTGCCAGGAAGAGGAATGAATTTGGCAGCTAGTGAATGGAATTTGGAGTAAAGACTGAAAACAATGGCTTTAGTCTTCCCAATATTTCTGGTCACCCAATATTGAATGTTGAATAAGCAGTCTGATAATTTAGCAAAAGTGAAGGAGTTAAGAGGGGTGGTGGTGAGGTGGAGATCGGTGTCAGTAGCATACATGTGAAAACTAATACTGTGCTTTCGGATGACATTGCCAAGAGGCAGATGTAGGTGAGAAATAGCAGGAGGTCCAAAATAGATCCTTGGGGAGCTCCACAGGTAATGGTTTGGGAGCAGGATGAGAAGCCATTGCAAATGATTCACTGGGTATTATTAGATAAATAAGAATGGAACCAAGTGAGAGCATCGTTGTTGATTGAAATATTACAGCTGGACAACAATGGAGAGGCATTGGAGGTGGATGATGTGGTTAGCCATGTCAAAGGCTGCAGACTGATCCAAGAAGGATGAGGAGGGAAAGTTTATTTGTCACCATCACACAGGATGTCATTTGTGATGTAAAAGCTGTTTTGGTACTGTGGTATCTGTGGAAAACTGATTGGAGATTTCAAGCATGGAGTTCCAGGAAAGATGGAAACAGATTTGGGAAGCCACCAAATATTTAAATACTTTGGAGAGGAAAGGAAGGTTGGAGATGGGATGGTAGTTTGCATGGACCATGGGCTGAAGGGTTGTTATTTTAGGAGAATGATAATGATGGCAGATTTATTGGAGAGAAGAAAAACACCTGAAGAGAGAGAGCCATTTACAATATTGGCTAACATGGGCACGACAAGGGAAAGTTGGGTGATCAGCAGTTTAGTGGGAACAGGGTGAAGGAAACAAGAGGTGGGTGTCATGGACAAGATCAGCTCAGAGAGGGCTTGAGGAGAGATGGCAGAGAAACTGGAGAAAGATGCAAGTTCAGGGCTAGGGCAGGGTGAGCATGAAAACAAGTTTGGTCAGGTTGGCTGGTGGATAGATCTCAGTCTTAAACTTCCACTAACTTTATTTTACATTATTTTCCTTTTACAGAATCCAGTTTGACCTACCTGGTTTACTTTGAATGAATAATCCAGATTAATTTTATCCATGACACTTAATATTTTCTTTATGCTGAAGATGTCCCTGCTTAATGTTGAACCATTTTATTTTGAGATTACAAAGCTTTAACTTCTCTGATATTTCCTTACACTTGTGTTGGTTTACACAGGATTAGTGTCTTGTTGCTATTTACTGTGCCTTTTCCAATATAGACATATACTTTTTGTAGCTTGATAAGAAAAACCAAACAATAGGCAACATTTTACAGTCCCCACGAATGGGTTTGAAGGGGATTGTGGGGGTATAAAATTCCCAGATGGCCTTCCCACTGCCAACTTGCCTGTCCTGACCTGTCGGCAATTTTACAGTTGGTCAGGCGAGGCTTAGGCCGACCTGCTCTCCTTACCTCAATTGAGGCCCTTCAGTGGACATTTAATAATGACTTAAGGGCCTTTTACTGCCCAGCCTCAATTTTGAGGTTGGGGGGAGGAGTTCAGGGTAGGGGGGAAGCATGGCAAATCACCCTACTCGGGCCTTAGGAGGCATGTGTGGGAGGGTTCCTCCCTCAATGGCCCCCTTTCCACATCGGGCACCTAGTACCCAACCAAGGCCTAGCCCCACCCCTGCGGGTCCTCCCTACACCGACCTTGTCTTCAAGACCCTCACCTTCTCTCCCCACCTCCCCGGGCCTCACCTCCTCACCCACCTGTGAGACCACACACACTTACCTGTGCTGGACTCTGGGATAATGAATCTGGAGATTGCTTTTACTCCCAGTCCTGGCCACTGCTGCTACTAGTGTTGCTGGAACTGCAGAGTTGCCAGCCAATCAGACTAGCCAACAACTGTCTGAGGCGGGACTTCCTGAGTGAGGGGAAGAAGTCCTGACTCCAGCCAATTAACACTCCTTGGAGCATTAAATGGCTGCGGGCACTCAGTATTAGCAGGGATGCATCCCTGCTGAGTATTTGGGTGGCAAGGAGGGGAATCCCATCATCTGAAAAATCCTGCCCAATACTCTAAATTCCACTGAGCACACAGATCCTGCAATAAATGGAAGTTTATTCATTTTAATAGTGCTACACTTCATTGATTCTGAAAGCTCAAGTCTGTGAGGCAGTATTAAAATTAATGAAGGAACAAAAGGTGAATCCAAAACAGCTTGCAATTCTCCTACTGCACTCATTAAAAAGTTACCCAAGTGGTATAATTAACTAATCCATCAAAGCATGATGCAGGATAGTAAACCTTGGCTTGCATAGTATATTTTGTCCCCTCCAATTTGCCTGACACTTTCGCCATATCACCCTTGTTCAACAATTTACCAAGCATTTCATTAGTAACAGACTGTCCCTACCCAACTCTTCAGAGTAGATATAACTTTATTGATGCTTGTCAGTGCTGTAATATGCCTTTAAGAGATAGCAGCATGCCATCACCAGAAGGGACATTTGTCATGTGATCCAGTCTCAGTTTCACTTTGACCTGCGAGCAGAACACAGCGCACACAGCCCTGCTGCTGACATTGTCAAGATTTCTACCTTTGTATAAATGTTCTCAAGTTCCTAGTTTAAATAAAATAGCACACTATGTGTCTACACAATCTTCTATGAATGATTGGTGCCTTTATATCATCCTAGAAACAAGACATGGTGCTCAGCAGAGGTGAAACAGCATGGCAGCAAGACTAAGTACAGTTACAACATGGTGAACAGCCTTAGGTCATGCTACATGGCAAGAGGTGACCCTTGATGTTTTGGTCAGACTGCATCAAATTCACAGCATCAGAGGGTGTTGACATCACAATGTAGTGACTGCACAGAAAAGCTTTGAAGACATAGGGCCAAAATAGGGCTTAAGTAAAGAAGTGGTAAGCAGAAAGATGAGATGTGGTGAGATTGCACCACATGAGATAGCCTTTGAGCTGCATGAGTGGGACACTGCATTGAGAGGACCAACACCAGATTAGTTCAGTCGGGAAAGGCGAGTGACCAGGGTGTGGGCCACATAAGTAGTGAGCAAAGGAGGGTCAAACAAAAAACAAAGCCATCATAAAAAGCAGGCCAGTGAAGGTTGCAATTATAATGGGTGGCTTTGGGAGTTGCTGAACAATAGGTTGAATTAGATAAGGAGGAAGGTCAAATGGATATTGTCAAAATGTCCAGTAAATTCCCTTGTTTCAATTGAGATACAGCTGACCTACTATCTGAATTCAAAATGTTTAAACAGTGTACAGAGCTATGGTTTCTTGATTCAGGTGTGTCTAAACCAGACAGACAAGCCATAAAAATTTGCCTAGCAATTGAGAATGAAGGTCTACACAGGCAGAACATGTCAGGATTAATAGAAGAAGAGCTAAAGGATCCCCCAAAGATATGGACTACATTGGAAGACTGGTTCAGAAGCAGGTTAAACTTCTGTAGTCATCGACTAAAGTTCATGTCATTTTGACAACAGCCTACAGAATCAATCGACCACTTATCAGCATATGCAGAAAGAAGGGTATTTACTGTGATTTTTGAAAAGCAGAGCTAGCAGACAGAATTGTTGAGCTGGTGACCACATCCACTCCCATGGAAGTGTTCCAGAAGATCTGCTAGACAAGCATTGAAGAGCTACTCAAGCACAAAGCAATCCTCACAGGTTGACGAAACTTACAGACCTTATGTACAATCCCGATTGTTGACTCACTCACCAGCACAAGCAAACTTAGCAAGACATGTAGAACGTGTGGTCTTCTGCATGCACCAAGGAAATGCCCAATTTTTAATCAATTCTGTAAGGCATATGGCAGAAAGGGCCATTGGCAGCAGCAGTGCACTAGAGCAAAGGCTGATGAAGCTACAAAGAGCTGTGCCCTGATCCAAACAGACCATACACAACAAGTACCTTCAAGCAATAAAAATGAACATCCGATATCTTGCCAGGAACACATACATGAGGTAATTGACAAAGCAGATGATCTGCAAGATGAGACGAAGGGCAGTGAACATAGATTCCACATCATCAATTTCGTGGAAAGCATAGATGCTGTCACACCATCCAAAATGTTTACCAAGATTGAAATTACCTGCCCTAAGAAAGTTAAGAACTATTCGCAATTGGCCAAGATTGACACATGGGCGAGTGCCAACATACTACCCCTTCGAATTCCAAAAGGCATTTGTGCACAGACATGGAAGGCCATGGTGAAACCTACTACTGCAAAACTTTCAGTGCACAACGGTTCAATTTCTCCATGTGCAGGACTCATAGACCTAGAATGCAAGTACAATCAACCTCCTGGGTGCCACAGATGCTCTATATCATGGAAACTAAAGGCCCTGTGATTGCAGGTCTACCGACATGCTGTGACCTCGCAATAGTGACAATCTATGGAATCAGTCAGACCTCATACAATAGATCAACCTCAGAAACTACATCTATCATCTCAGTTCACAACCTAACATTGAAGTATCCATAATTTTTTGACAAAGTTGGCAGTTTCAAAGGAGCTTCAAGATTGTACTTGCAGGAGAAAGCAAGTAAGCACAGCATCCACTTACAAGATATATTGAAGTCAAACTAGACAAAATAGAGAAAAATGGAAACATCAGAAAAGTACAAGAGCATACAGACTGGTGCAGCTTAATCATGTGTCATAAAGAAGGCTAGATGCTTGAGAATATTCCTCAATCCATGATGTTTAAATGCAACTTTGAAACATTGTCCTCAAGAAATACCCACATTAGAAGAGATTTTCAGGTGTAAACCTCTTCTCGAAGCTTGATACCAAGCATGGCTACGGGCCAGTACATCTTACGGAGAACTCCTAAGAGCTTACTACACTTCATACCTCATTAAGATGACTGTGTTTTCAACATCTTCCTTTCAGGGCTATCTGTTAGCCAGGATCTCTTCCAAGCTCACATGGTCTGCATTATATACACTGTGCCAGGATGCATCTGTATCGCTGATGACATTGCAGTTATGGGAAGAACAAAGGAAGAAAATGAACACAATCTGCACTTCAGCTTTTGTGTTTGGATTCATGTGATTTCATTCCTATCTATGTGGCAAAATATTTGTGGTAAAGGCCAACCATAAGCCACAGGAGGTGATTTGATTAAAGATATTGACCAGTGCATTGCCAAGATTGCAACGTCCTTTGATAAAGATTTAAGGTTACTTCTGTGAGATTAGACATACGCCAGTAACTTGATGATCACATCAGATACTCTTAGCAGAATGCCTAACCCAGTGAAAACAGAAGATACATCCTTGGATCTATAGGTTGACTTCATTGGCATTGAACTTGAAAATGTTTGCCAAATTGATCTGGTACATTTTACGCAAATACCAACAATTACAAGAAGAAATGGTGCAAGATTCTGCACTACAGAAATTGTGGAAAATCATCATCGAGACATGACCTGATTCAATTCAGCATGTCCACAAACACAAGACCATTTTGGCCTTACAGGGATGAGCTAGACATCTCTCGGGGAGTCAATTTTGTCGCCTGATATGCTTCAGCAACTTAATTACTCACGCATAGGTATAGATTGGATGCGAAGACTTGGAAGAGAAACAATTTATTGGCCTGGTATGAAAAATGACATTGAAGTCATCGTCAAGAAGTGCAAGGCATGTCAAGAGTATATGCCAAGTCAGCACAAAGAACCATTGATTCCACATGAATTTCTGGCCCAACCTTGATCCAATAATGGCATCCGACCTCTTTCATGTACATGGCACTGACTTCACTGTCATCATTGACTACCTTACCAAGTATCCCATTATTTGACAATTTCACAATACATCAATCAAAGCTGTCATGCACACTCTAAATGCTATTTTCAGTTTATTTGATGTGTCTAGAGAGATCATTACAGATAACGGTCTACAATTGATTGGTAACTCATTTCAGGATATGTGTAAGAAATGGAATATCAATCACACTACTTCTTCTCCACATTATCCTAAATCTAATAGCCTAGCTGAACGAATGATTCACATGGTGATATCCCTAATTCTCAAATGTAGAAAAACCAAGCAACATATATATAATTCAATGTTGCATCTGCACCTTAAAATGGAATTATTCCACTACTGGCAGAGCCATTTTGGTAGGCCAGTGCTTACCAATTTACCTGCTGTTACCCATTCTACTCTTTCAGAAAATGGGCAGCAACTTTTAAAACTGCAAGAGAAGATGACCAACATGCACAATAAAAATGCAGGCACAGAATTACCAAGTTTACGGTTGGGACAACAAGTTTACTTCTAGGATACCACAAAAGGTATGTGTCAACCAGCCGAGGGTGACAAGGGATTTTTCAAAACCAATGTCCTATGAAGTCATCGCACACAAAGGTGAATCGCTAAGATGTAACCGAGGATAAATCAGATCCATTCCAGCTCCTCAATCACTATACAGTCCTATGGTATCTAGGACAGGGTCCAAAATCCAGCAGGAATAACATCCAAGACTGACAACCCCACAGGTCACTGTGAGCAATTAAAGACACCTCCAGACAAGGTTACCATAACAAGATCTGGGCAAAGCAGCAGATTACCTCTATGCTTTAGAGATATAAATA
This sequence comes from Carcharodon carcharias, assembly GCF_017639515.1. Classification (NCBI taxonomy): domain Eukaryota; kingdom Metazoa; phylum Chordata; class Chondrichthyes; order Lamniformes; family Lamnidae; genus Carcharodon; species Carcharodon carcharias. The sequence goes on along the minus strand of NC_054467.1, from coordinate 127,045,386 downwards.
GATTTGTCAGTTGCATACACTTATGTAATGGTAATTAAAAATTAACATGCATTGTAAATAGTTATACTTCTTTAGAAAGAGGGAAAGTATCTTTAAAAAGAAAGAGGGAGGTTGTAATATGCCTTTTAAGGGACAGTAGCATGCCATCACAAGATGGGAAGTGTGTCATGTGATCCAGTTCCAATTTAGCTTTGGCCTGTGAGCGGAACACAGCACATATATCTCTGCTGCAGATGTCTTCAAGCTTTCTACAAGTATAAATGTTCTCATGTACCTAGCCTAAATAAATGAACCCACAAAATTTTTATGCATTCGCTTATGAGTGATTGGTGCCTTTAAATCATTATAAAAACACAACAGTCACCATAGGTTTGGGTTATGCTAGATAGAAGTTGCACACTTGGCTAGACCAGCTTCCCTAGTTGGCCTTCTAGAAAGGCAGAGGATATACTTTACAATGCTTGCAATAACACATTCCTTAAAACATTGAAATGTAACTACATGTGGCAAGAGATTGCAGTATGTTACATTGAAATGCTACAACGTGGACTTTAGTGTGAGGGGATTAATAGACATGTAAATAAGAAAACAAACAATAGACCTATCTGGATACTAGCCATGAGCTACAGAGAGGCCTCTGAAATAAACCTCCCCATTCCCTCAGTTAACTCCATAATCTCAATTGTCCTCACATGTTGACAAATCAAAGGTTATAGATTTCATGATTGGATCTGCTGCCCCTGTATTGTCGATAATTCTTGGCATTGCATTCTGGACAATTTGTCACGCACTGCAGGAAATTTGGTACACTTGTATCCAAAGAATGAATGTTCTGGAATTAGGTTCTTCGAATACTGACAAGCTTTAACCATATGTATGTAATTCATTTTTTTCTGTCACTACAAGGAAGCATTAGCACGTTTGTTTAGACTTTGTGTAATAGTATAACATGGGTGATAGGAAATTGGTAGCCTGTTTTACTGTGGGGATGATAAAAATTGGGAAAAATGTAAGACAAGCCTGCTGATCTATTTTCATCCATGTTACATCATTACCGCATATAATTATACCTCAAAATCAACCTTATTTAAAGTTAAAAGCAAAATACTGCGGATGCTGAAAATCTAAAACGAAAACAAAAATACCTGGAAAAACTCAGCAGGTCTGACAGCATAGCCATATAGCATCTAGCCATATGTGAACATTAATGCTATATTTTTAGATGTTGCTGCCAAGGGGCAGCATGTAGGTGAGAAACAAAATGGGGCCAAGGATTGATCCTTAGGGCACACCAGAGGTAACAGTCCTGAAGAGGGAACAGAAGCCATTGCAATTGATACCCTCGCTACATTTAGATGGATAAGAATGGAACCAGGCGAGTGCAATCCCATCCGGATGGGTGACAGCAGAGAGGTGTTCAACAGGGATGCTATGCCAAAGGCTGAAGACAGGTTGTAAAGAGATGATTTACCTTTGTCACAGTCACATAGGATGTCATTTGTGACTTCGATAAGAGTGATTATGGTACTGTTGTAGGAGAGGAAACCTGATTGAAGGGATTCAGACAAGGAGTTCTGGAAAAGAAAGGCACAAATTTGGGAAATGACAACATGTTCAAGGACTCTGGAGAGGAAAGGGAGGTTGGAGATGGGACGGTAGCTTGCAAGGACGGTGGGTTAGTTTTTTGAGAAGAGAATGACAATATTTGAAAGAGACAACTGTTCACAATATCAACATATGCAGGGACCAGGAAGGGAAGTTGAGCAATAATTAGTTTAGTGGAAATAGGATTGAGGGAGCAGGAAATGGGTCTCATTAAGATGTGCTCAGAGATGGGAGAGAAACTAGAGAAATTTGTATTATTCACAGGATGTAGGCATCACTGGCTAGGCTAGCATTTATTGTTCATCCCTTATTGCCCTTGAGAAGGTGGTGGTGAGTCACCTTCTTAAACTGCTGCAGTCTCATGTGTTGTAGGTACACCCACAGTGCTGTTCAGGAGGGAGTTCAAGAATTTTAGCCTAGTGACAGTGAAGGAACGATGATATAGTTCCAACTCAGGATGTTGAGTGGCTTGGAGGGGGATATGAAAGTGGCGGTGTTTCTATGCATCTGCTGCCCTTGTCCTTCTAATGGTAGAGGTTGCGGGTTTGGAAGGTGCTGTCAAAGGAACAGTGCATCTTGTAGATGTGCATCTGTGACAGATAGAGTGAATGTTGAAGTGATGGATGAGTGTGCTGATCATGCTGTTCTGAATGGTGTCAAGTGCAATCTCCTCCAGGCAGGAGAGACTACTGCATCACACTACTGACTTGTGCCTTGTCAAGGGTGGACAAGTTCTAGGTGAGTTACTTGCTGCAGAATTCCCAGCCTCTGACCTGCTCTTTTTTTGTGTGTGGGTGTTGCTGGCTAAGCCAGCATTTATTGCCCATCCTAATTATCCTTGTTCAGAGGACACTTTAAGAGTCAACCACATTGTTGTTGGCCTGGAATCACATGTAGGCCAGGCAAGGACAGCACATTTCCTTCCTAAAGGATATTAGTGAGCCAGATGGGTTTTTACTACAATCATTTCATGGTCATCATTAGACTTTAATTGGATTCAAATTTCACCATTTGCCATGGTGGGATTTGAACCAAGGCCCCCAGAGCATTACTCTGGGTCTCTGGAATACTAGTTCAGTGACAATACCACTATGCCACTACCTATTGTAGCCACAATATTTATATCACTTGTCCAGTTCAGTTTCTGGCCAATGGCCCCAGGATATTGATAGTGGGATATTCAGTGATGTTAATGCCTTTGAGTGCCAAAGGGAGATTGTTAGATTCACTCTTCTTTGAGATGCTTATTGCCTGAAACTTGTGTGGCATGAATGTTACTTGGCATTTATCAGCCCAAGCATAAATGTTCAGGGCTAGGGCCTGAATGGAGGGCTTGATGAAGGGAGGGACACAGCAGAGGCAGCCAATTGGGTGCTATCAATCTTAATGACAAAGGAGTCCCTAAATTCCTCACACATATTGTTGGAAGTGAGGATGAAGGAAACAGGGGAAATGGAATTAAGAGGATGGTTTACAGTAGAGAGCAGATGCCGGAGGTTATCTTTGCATTCTAGAATGATCCTGGAATAGTGAGTAGTTTTAGCAGATGAGAGCAGGACCCGAAGTGTTTTTAATGGCCCAGTTACATTTGGCGGTCAATTGCTAAACCAGTCGTCCACCATATCTGTTCAAATCTGCATCCCTTGAACTTAATGGACCAGAATGAATGGTTACGGGGGGAAATGCCCACAGTGAGCAATAATAATGTTTTAATGGGGACTACTGCCTCAAAGGTGGAGGTTAGGATATGGTTGAGCAAATGCAGAAATGTCATGGCAAACAGAAGATCAAAAGCTAGACAGCTGGGATTTTGAAAGTGGAGTTGTAAGTGATGGACTCATCCAGGCATGGTTCAGATAATATGAATGTATAAAGCCTTCTGGGACAACATTGCTAAACACACTGCAGGACCCCTCCCACAACATAAACCATTCCTGTCATCAATAATCTTTGCATCTCATTCACAGACTTTGCTTATCCTCTACTCTGGTCTTACCATTCTTCTCAAGGTTAAAGTCCATTTGGAAGGCAAAAGGCAGCATTGGAGATGAATGGACAATGAATATTTGTAATAAACTATATGACACATTTATATTTTACAATGAATTAACGCAGTGGCACTGATATAATAACCCAAGTGAATTCCTTTGTGGAACTAATCTCTCTTTTTTGTCCTCTTTTGTTACGTCTATGCAGTTTAACCCCTGTGGTTTCAGCAGAGCTAGAGACAGGCTGTTCGATTCCCTGCTCTGACAGCTGGGATGCCTATGGTGGACATCCTCTGGGTTTTGGAGCAGACTCAGTCATCTAGGAAGGAGGCAGCATTTGGGGCTCTGACTAAGGGAAGTCAGGTGAGAAGAGGCAAGGGATGAGGATGGGAAAGCCTTGAGTAGTCTCTTTTCCACGTGCCCTTTGTCTACCATGGTCCATCTGCAGTTCCCTGCTAGCAAACAGTTTGAGAGCATTTTGTTGCACCTCAGAGAGACAGTGAAAGGCCAAGACAAGACTTTCCTCCACCCTGTTTAAACTGACAGACTGAGCTTGCAGTCCATTGGCCAGGGCCAGCATGCAGTCATTTGTCTGCCACATATGATGTTCTATCTAGGTGGACATCAAGGCAAACTCCTGAGACATCGTGGCACTCAGGTTAGAGATGGACTCCTCCAATCACTTTTCAAGGGTGCACATTGCCTCTAAAAATGCTGACCGATTCTCACCCATTTTTAATAGCGTCTACAAGTATAAAGTAAAGTGCTTTGTTGACTGTAAAGTGCTTTGAGACATCTATAAGTCATGAAAAGTGCTACATAAATGGAAGTCTCTATTTTTCTATTTTATGTTGCTGTTCCAGATGATGACCCATGAGGCTCAGTGCCTGTGCCCAGCTGAGCAGAGCTTGGTGTGTTTAAACACTCCAATAGGGATTCTCCACTGCTGGCTCTATCTCTAATATCTGCTTGCTCGTGATGTGGCTCACCATGTGACAACCTAGCTATTCACTTGGAGTCCCCGCTGAGGTGATGGTATCTGAGCTGATGGAGAAGGCACATAAGTCATGTGGTGGTGCTTCCTCAAAATACATTAGTTCCTCCGAGGACTCTGCTCTCTCCTCCCACTCTGCTTGGGAGACATGTAGGAAATGAAAGACATCAGTTAGCACTGTTAGGGGTAAAGGATCTTATAGTATAAGGTGTTAATTCTAACTGTGTGATATGCTAATGAGACAGTGTACATCATCACAGGAAGTGATGCACTGTCTCATGATCTTGCTCTCTCTCTTATGGACCTCATAAGTTGTTCCTTAATAAACTTAACGTTTTCCTTACCTGCGTTAGCATATGAAACTGAGAATATTATAGGTTTGTGAGGCTGGCCTTTCCTGCCAGTCTGTGGGAAATAGCATCACTTCAGAACCTCATATCAACCCACACCAGTTGTAATGTGGGGGAATTGCCACACGCAATTTGCACACTAATTTTCAATATTTAGTTATTTTCATTGCATTACCTATTAAATGAACAATAGACATGGCATCGCCTTGATAAAAAAAAACAAGCCTCTCTGCTGTTAGAATGCAGTGTTATCAATTCTATTCTCCTGCAGCATAATAAAGTTTCATCTATGATAAGAAGTGATAGATGCGCAATGAAGTCAAGGATACCCAGAGAGATCTTATTACAGAAAATTAATAAACGGTTGCCACACACCAGGGGTTCCACATTTATTCACACGTTCCATCGATTAGTTGTAGAACTAGCAAATTATTTTGTGAGACAATGATTCTTTTTTTCTTCCATTACCAGTTGCCTTGTAATGTCACTTCTACTGCTATTTGCATTTTTCTCCAATTTTAAATTAAAAATTATGTTCCTTCAAGGAAAGTTACACCAATGTTTTTCAGCAGTTTCAGTTCAGTAATCCTTTAGTCCTAAGAACAATTTGACATCTTTCTTCACTTAGCTTCCCAGTATAAATAGAGAATGCAGGTTCCCAGCTGTGTTACAGGATTTAAAAAAAAACAAAAGAACATGCTATACAACCACCATATGACTTTGCTGCTCATCGGTCAGGATTTGTATAAAAAGCATAAATCAATTGTCTTTGTAGCCGACCTCATATTCCACCACATTCCTTTCTTCTTTTGCACTTACCAAAAACACAAAGCTATTACTTCCGCTACTATAGTTTTCTTTCAATGTCAGCCAAAATCTCGATATTTCAACAGTGATCATTTTCTTTATTATTGTTCCATTATAAGCTTGGAACTCTGCATACTAGTTATTGATAGGTAATATTGTGTTGTACTTTTTAAAAAATAACTCCTCTTTTTTTTACTTCTTACTGCAATGGCTCTGTCCTGCTGAAGAAATGGTCTGGATTTTAACCTGGTGGAGAGTTCTGTGCAGTGCAAGTGCTGGTGTGTGGTTCGGGAACCTGAAAGAATGAGCTTGTCAAAGGTGCTACAGAATTAAACCTCAAGGCTGCTTAAATTGGGGTTTCTGAGCACAGGTACACTGGAGGCCTTTTGGACAGGAAGCCTGCATCACTGGACTGAAGCCCATGAGAACAGGTAGATGTGTTGGAGGGATAAGAGAGATTGTGGGAGGGGATCCTGATTGCAAGCCATGAGGGGTCAGGGGGCAGTATCTGGATTGTGGAGAGGGCACTAGGTCATGAGATGGGGGGGCTTCTATGGTGCTCGAGGGACACAATTGCAAAGGGGGAGTCAGGTGGTGGTACAGGAGACCCAGTTAAGGGATACCAGGCTTGCCTGGGCGGAATGGGTGATCGGTTGGTGTTCTACAAGCTCTGATTGCAGGAAAGGGATCGGATGGTAGTCGGAGGCAATCTCAATTATGGAGATGGGGGTACCGATGGTATTCGGAGAGGGCTGCTTGGTGATTGAGGATGAGCTGTGTGATCGTGGCGGGGGAAGGAGGTGGTTACCGGTCAGCTGCTTGGATCTGAAGGAAACATTCCTGCTCCTCCAGGTCCACAAGCAGTGCTAGAAAAGCACTTAGCTCATAGATTCGGTCCCCCTTGCATCCTTTAATTTGTTGGGTTTCCCACACTCAGTCACATGATTATAAATAGAATGGTTGTTAAATTGAAGCACACTGCGTGTTTATAATATTTACATTATTACCCTACTCCCAGTGAGCGGGTCGGTCACCCGTATTTCATCTCGACTCCGTTAAAACCCAAAGTTGACTGGTCTGACACAGGTTCAGTGCCTGGTCCAGATGTTTTGCCTTGCAAACAAAACAGGTGTGGATGGAAGACGCCAAAGCAATGAACAGAAGAATTATGGGCCCTTGATGCAGTATTGCAAGAGATTCTATGACCTTATGAGGACAGGAAAAGTGATTGCCATCCTATTTTCAGGTGCTAACCCTTACATTCTTACCTCCTCGGCATTTCCCTACACAACATACTCAAATGAACACACCTTGCAACTCCACTCATTCCTCTTCCTCCAGGCACCTCCTGATATTCCCATCTGAATAGCTGGTGCTCACACTCACCCTCATCTTTATGTCGTCTCACATCCACCCCTCACAAGTCACCTTCCACAAAGTTTCTCACTCCACACAACCTACTTCTCACACTTGTACAGCTCTGCCCTCTCTGCTTGCAAGAGGAGAGAGCACAGTGAACCAGGGAGAGACCATGAAGCAGTGATGGCTCTCCAGTGAGAGCCACCCTGAACACCGCAGAGGAGGAGTTCTTGTAGGTCAGTAGGGTAGTGGAGTGTGTGACCATGGTGAATGGAGAGATGAGGCTCTCCTAGGTACTTGTGGGGTATGGATTTTATGGGGTCTGCAAGAGCAGGAAATGTGGAGGGTGGGTGACTTAATTAGGCGGAAGCTGAAATTTAGCTTTCCCAATGGTGGGGTCAAACTTAGAAATAAATTTAGCGGTGTGTAAAGGATGCAGCATATGGTAACTGCTGGGTAACATTATGATCCATGGCAAACACTTCTGTAGTAAATGTTTGTGGCTTGAGGAACTATGATTGAGAGTTATTGAGCTGGAGACAGCTGCAGACTCTGGGATGCATCAGGGAGGAGAAAGTTACCTGGATGCTTTATACCAGGAGGCAGTCACACCATTTAGGATAGGGTCTTCTGATTTGGCCAGTGGTCAGGGACAGGAGGGTGTGATTGTGAGTGAGGCAGCTAAGGGGACCCAGAGGACAGGTGTGCAAGAGTGTGAGCCTGTCCAATAGATTTGTGGGTCTCTCAGCTTGTTTGGATGAGAACAGGGCCGAAGAACGGATAAGCAAACTGACCATGGCACCTTGCTAGAAGAAGACATTCAAGTGGGAGGAGCAAAAAGGAATGTAGTTGTAGTAGAGGACAGTATAGTGAGGGGGATTGACACTGTTCTCTGCAGCAAAGCGCAAGAGTCCAGAAGGCTGTGTTGCCTACCCAGTGCCAGGGCACTGGCACCAGTATTGGGGAAAGTGGGATCAGTACCATTGGGATAGTCTACACCTGAACCATGCTGGGATTGCTGTCCTCATGAGCTGCATAACTAGAAACATAGAAACGTAGAATCATAGAAAATAGGAGCAGGAGTAGGTTTTTCGGCCCTTCGAGTCTGCTTTGCCATTTAATATGATCATGGCTGATCCTCTATCTCAACTCCATGCTCCCATGCTCCTCTATGTCCCTCGATGCCTATAAAATCTTAAAATTCCCTCATTCATTAAATTCCCCAATTTAAATACAATGTCAAAGCATTGCCCTGGACTTCATGCTACTTACTTCCAAATGCTAGGAAGGGGGCACCTTGATTTGAACCAGATGTATCATAATCCATAGTCAAATACTTTACCACTGAGCTATGAAGGGCCCTTTTTTTTAAAAGAGAAAGTTTTAAACTGAATAGTGGGGGGAAGGGGTCAAATTTAGGAAGATGTGGTAAACTAAAGAGTAGAGATAAGGAAAGAGACGTAAATATTTTTATGGGAAATCATAAACAGACTGTGACAGCAAAGGGCCAAACAGTACAAATCTGAGAGTAAGTCAGCAGAAAAAGGCTAGGTGCTCCAAAAATAATAAAAGGACAAAACTAAAGGCTCTGTATCTAAATGCACGTAGCATTCCAAAAAAAACAGATGAACTGATTGTGCAAGTAGAAATAAATAAGTACGATCTGATAGGTATTACAAAGATATGACACAGATTGGCACCTGAGTATTGAAGAGTATGTGACATTTGGGAAGGACAGGAAATTAGGAAAAGGTGGATGCAGTAACTCTTAATTAATAATGACATTAGCACATTAGAGAGGGATGGCCTAAATTCAGGAGACCAGGATGTATAAGCGGTTTGGGTTGAGATGAGTAATGATAAAGGCAAGAAGTCACTTCTGGGGGTAGTGTACAGGCTCCTTAATTATAACTCCATGGTAGGACAGAGTATAAAAGAAGAGATAGTGGGAGCGTGTCAGAAAGGTACAGCAATAATCATCAGGGATTTGAATCTACAGATAGACTGGGAAAAGCAGATGGCATAGATGAAGAGTTCATAGAATGTTTTCAGGATAGTTTCTTAGAGAGCAAGCTCTGGAGCCAACCAGAGATAAGGCTACACTAAAGGTGGCATTGAGCAATGAGTTATGATTTATTGATACCCTCATAGTTCAGGCATCCCTAGGTAGCAGCAATTGTAATATGATTGAATTTTACATTCATTTTGAAGAAGAAACGAATGCATCCAAGACTAGTATTTTAAACTTAAATGAAGATAGTTATGAGGGCATGAAAGCAGAGCCAGCCAAAGTGAACTGGCAAATTAGTTTAAGGGAAATGTCAATAGGAGTTCAGTGGCAGACGTTTAAAGGGATATTTCAGAATGCACAGAATATAAACATTCCAATGAGAAATAAAAATTCCAAGGGTAGGGCCCACTGTCTGTGGTTAAATAAAAAAAATAAATCCAAGTTCCTGTCCTTCCTTGGACTAAAAGTTCTTCTTTGGGCTTTCCCCTCTTCCACTCCCCTGTATTATAGGGTCTTTCTTTAGCTTGGGACTTGCTATCTTCAAAGCATGCTGAACTCCAACAGCTTCCAAATCAAAGCTGCTGTTTCTAGCTTCTCTGTGTGTGTCTGTGGGAGAGACCTACCTCTCTGGGCCCCTATTGCTAAGCAACAGCACTGTTTTTCTACTCTTGTGTTTGTTTAACTTCTTAAGATGTAAATTCTCATTAGAAATGCAAGCACCTTTTTAAAATGAAACTAAAACTCAATTTGACGTTTCTTAACATACAAATACAGAAATACAAATCAAACTTAAACTTTAAAGCTAAAACTCATTCCTAACACCCCAAAATACCAATGTAACTTACTTAAACTATCACTATTTCCTAATAGGGCACTTAGAAAAATTCAAGGCAATCAGACATGGTTTTGTGAAAGGGAAATCAATTTATTGGAGTCCTTTGAAGGAGTCATGTGTGCTGTGGTTAAGGGGAAACTGGTGGATGTACTGTACTTAGATTTCCAGAAGACATCTGATAAAGTGCCAAATTAAAGGTTATTGTGGAAAATAAAAGCTCATGGTGTAGGGGGTAACATATTGACATGGATAGTAGATTGGCTAGCTAACAGGATACAAAGAGTAGGCATAAATGGGAATTTCTCTGGTTAGCAGGAGTGACAAGTGGTGTGCCACAGGGATCAGTGCTGGGGCCTCAACTTTTTACAATTTATATAAATGACTTGGATGAAGGGACCAAATGGCTGCTAAATTTGCTGACAACACAACGATAGGTAGGAAAGAAAATCGTGAAGAGGACATAGGAACACAAGGTGACATAGATAGGTTAAGTGAGTGGGCAAAGATCTGGCAAATGAGCATTATGTGGGCAAATGTGAAATAGTTCATTTTGGCAGGAAGAATAAAAAAGAAGCTTATTATCTAAATGGTGAGAGATTGCAGAGCTCTGTGATTCAGAGGGATCTGGGTGTCCTAGTGCATGAATCATAAAGTGCTAATATGCAGGTACAGCAAGTAATTAGGAAAACCAATAGAATGTTATTGTTTATTGTGCTGAAGGGTTCTCAAAATTCCCACATTTTTCATATCATCAACAAGGATATGACTTTTGGACTTTTACATGAAACCAGACAAGAGGAGACAGAATACACATTCTTCCCTTTAAAACAATCAACACAAAACGAAAGCCCATCAAAATCTTGCATAAATAATCGCTACTAAATACGAAGGCAGGAAGACAACAATCAATGCAATTATGTGAACCCATCAATACTCCACACATACAATGGCTTTCACTTTAAGACTAGTTACGGGGGCAGGAAGATAATGATAAACATTAAAAAACAACACCCGGTAGATGCTGCAGCTAAATGGACAGAAGGGAAGGGTCATAAATAATCCATAGAAAAGGCTGTCTGGCTGATGTGCTTCAAGAAACAGATCCAGCTTTTGGACAGGTTCGTTGAAGCACAGGCAGCTGAGATTCGGCAGTCAGCCTTGGAAGTCCAAACAAAGGCCCTAGCAGGGGAGAAGTTACTGTTAGCATTGCAGGCTCTGAACCAGGAAAGGGTGCAGTTAGTGAGGGAGCATAAGACCCAGCAGGAATATTAACAGTGTCAGGTCACCGAGGCCATGAACAATGACCTGGGGTTGCAGGAAAATAATGCCCGCCTAGTAAGATAAGTATGAGAGCAGGAGGAGAAAATAAATGGCTTACAGGCAGCCTATAAGATAGTGAGCACACAGGGGTTTGAGGATGCAGACCATGACTCCTGCCAGAAGCAGATAGAGAGTCTGAACCTTGCTCTAAGGATGGCAAAAGGCATGGTGTGCCTCATAAACCCTAGTGCAGCCCAGGTCGACTTCACAAGGAACCTGGGGAGGACGGTTCAGACACCACAGGTTGTGCCAAGGGACTACCCAGTTGAGGAGCAGGAGGGCCCACGACCACCACCCATTGCTCCAAGCTTTAGCGAAATCTGGCAGGATGGAGGATGGAATTAGGAGCAGAAGCTGAGGAGGAAAACCCCCAGCAAGAGAGGCTGGGACCAGGGCCGATGTGCCCGGCCCGGCAGCAAAGGTTCAGCCCACCCACTGATAACGGGGATGAGAGACCCCTCCAAAACCAGTTTGTAGTTCCCCATGGCACCCAACAGCTTAGGGCCATGGTAAGCCATTTAACTAAACTTGCGCAAATGGGGATCCCTCGGTCCAATTCAGGGAAGTGGAACAAGCAGCAAGCATCAACGAGTGCAATGATGCTGAACAGGTCAAAATGCTGCTATTCTCCCTGGAGAGTGAGCTCTTCCAGTCCCTCTCTGATCAATGTAAGATGGGACAGTGTGATTATGGGGAGCTCAAGGAGGAAGTTCTTGAGGCCATAGGGATGAATGAGGGAAAAAACAGTGCAACTCGTAGGAGAACCCCCGCAGGCTTTTGCACACAGGTTCTGGCCGGTGTATAGGAGCGCATGCAGTGGGACGCCTAACTGAGCTAACCTGGACCAGGATCAGCGGGCCCACTGGCTCCGTTACCTGGTGGCAAACAGCTTGTCACAGGTCAGGGTCATGGCAGGAATGTGGTTTGGCCCAAAGAATCCCCTGACTATCGAACTCACAGTGATCAGACAATTGACCATAGCTTACCGTAATGGTAAAGGAACCGATGCACACCCACCTAAAGGGAAAGTGCATGAAATGAAACCCGGCCAGGGTAGGAAGGAATGGCATCAGGAAGGGAATAACCCTTCCAGCACAAAGCTCAACTGTTATGGGTGTGGGAAGAATGGACACTGGAGGAAGGAGTGAAAGAATCTTTGGAGAGATAAAAAGGGAAAGGATTCCTCAACCCCAACCCAAAAGGCAGAGGCAGGAATCCCTCTCGCCACGGTCAAATCATTTTTGGACCCCATGAGAACCGTATAGACTGGCCCAGGGAAGGTAGCAGCCACCACCGGCGCGCTGACCCCATCAGCCCCATCTAACCCACACCCTGACTACAGCCAGCAGCAGTGGGGGAGGAAGGGGCGGTTTTCATCCATAAGGTGAAAGCCCATTCCTCCGCAGAACCCCAGAGTGAGGGCCACCGGCAGGCCCATGTGCTAGCTACGGAGGGTGCCCACACAGGCATTTTCTGGGACCCATATGGGTCCCGTTCTATAACAGCAGGCACGGGTAGGAATGGGAACCAATGTAAGTTGTTTAAATCCGAGAGAAAGGAACAGCCAGTTGGGGCAAAGTCTGAGGATAAAAATCCTCAGCCTGCAGCAGGAGCAAACTCACAGACTGCACAAGCAGGTGCAGTGGCTTGTTTTAAAGGAAGGGCCATCCCACCCACCATTTGGGACACTCCTTCGCTCATCTGGGACTCAGACGAGGTGGGACCTGAGGGCAGAGAGTTACCTGCCCCTGACACAGGTTGAGAAGAGGTACAGCCTGAGGATAGAAATCCCCAGCCAGCGGCAGTGGAGATTCCACAGACCGGACAAGCGGAGACAGTGGCTCGGGTTGAAGACCAACCAGCCAGAAAACCCCCACCAGCCAGAGTCCCTAGAAGGTCCCCACGAACGCCACGGCCAAAGAAACTGTGGTCACCGGCTCCTCAGTTTAAAAGGGCTGCCCCTCAAGTCAGGGATCGATCTGAGGACAGAGGTCCCCAGCCAGCAGCTGCAGGCTGCGAGGGACCAAAGGTACAGGACAGGGCAGCCACACCGAAGGGAGTAGTGTGCTGCAGCCCGGACAGGGATTAACCTGGCCGCCTGGGGATGGGAGGTGGATGTACATAGCTTCTGTTATTTAATTTCGAGATTGTTAAGTTTGGGTGTTTTATTTAAATTTTAAATAAGGTGGTTGGTAGTTTAAGTATTATTGTTTAAGAGTGTTTGTATTGAGTTGAGGTTGCAAGACTCAACTATGCTTTACCCAAGCCAGTGAATCTGTTTGGGACCTGGGTATATGCTCTTATGTCTCCCTACAGAAAGGATTTTGATAGGATGGGGGGCATAATCCTACTCGCCCTGATAGGAATGGCCGCTGGGAGGCGAGGTGACGTGGAGGACTCCCACATTTTTGGGTGCTCAGGGGAGAGAGCACCGGCTGTCTCTGCAAGGGGCAGCGAAGATAATGTGGAGGAGATCTCTACCTATTCCCATGTGGGAAGATGGCTGGGGTGGCTGGGATCTAACTCCACCCGATACTCCAGACAGACCGGGTTCCCCTAGGGGGAAGCCTCCCTCCCCTGCCCCAGCATACAGGTTGTGGCCACACGGGTCGGGGTCACTGAGGGGAAACGCGTGTGCCTGACCTGCAGAGGACAGATTCCCCTGGGAAGCTGGTGGTGGCTCAGGAAGCTGAGCAGAGACATGGGGGATGGTACAGCTGACTGGGAGCAACTAGGGAACGACACCCATCGGACCATTACCGAGAACCATGGCGGGGTGAGCATGTGCTGGGACAAGTGGTGGAAATCGGAACAGGGAATCTATGTCTGCATGTGAGGATCGCGGAAGACCTGCCCCACGGGCATATCCATTATCTTTTCCGCAGCATGGCTGGACAAGGGGAAGGGGGTGGAATGGGATTCCCACCTACACACTTGCATAACCCCACCCTCTCCAGCTCAGTTAAGGCCACTGAACTCGTGGCACGCGCCCAAAAGCCCCTGCCCATGGTCCTGACAGTAAGGACACATATGGAGAAGTGCCCTGCCACCACCAAGGGACCAGGGAATGGGCTGGTACTAGTGCCGACCAAAAAGGTGCTATACCAGAGGGTACACTACGCGGTAGCTTCCGTGATTCTAAAACTCACAGAGGTACACTTACCTGAGTGGTGCCCCAAGGAGACAGAACATCTATACCAGGCCCTGTTAAGAAAAATGTTCAGGAAATTCTACGAGTTCGATTTTGCCAATGTAGACAAAACAGAACTGTACACTCCCCACACTAAGTACTTTCGCAATGCAGGGAGACAAAGAAGGGGAACCTGGAATGATGTTTTCACAGCATATAATACAGGATCCTCTGTGATAAACAGTCTGGATGACGTAGAATTGCAGACACAAATAAATGGTTTAAAAACACAATTACGAAAAACCTTAACAGAGGAGAACACAGTGATAGGCTCAGAGCTGCATGAGGACCAGGCCATGATGGTCCAGTTAAAGGAGATTATTGCTGAGTTGGAAAGGCACACCAAAACACTGAATGCACTCATTCGAGAGGATAGGAATGCATCAGACCAGGCTGCACAGAATGAGGTGTGCGTGCTGTACGGGGCATGGTTGCTGGGTGAGGGCTACAGCAACCTGAAGGATTTAAAGCAAGGTTTAGTCCCCTCCTGGATCAGCAACAAGCACCTCACAGCCCTCCACACATTTGAGAATTCACTAAGCCCGTGTCAGTTCCACCTAGCCTCTGAAGCCTACCCTGTCCCAGCAGATTGTGGGCGCTCTAGCCACACCATCATGGGTATAAAAGTGAGGATGCTGGTCATGGATGGGACAGCCCGACCTGCACCGGTATATAGGGTGGAGAACATTGGAGCCATTCAAAGGGGTGCACACGTCCATTTCGCAGCGGTCCCACCTTACGTCATAAAGTGGGAGCACATGATGACAGGTCCAGACCTCTCTGGGTGCCGGTGCCAGGGTGCACACGTAGTGCTGTGTCCCCAGCACTTGAACGCCTATTCCAGACCACAGTGTGGGTTTAAAACTGCTGGTGCATGGCCTATAAACTGTACTATGGAGGTAATGGCACAAGGCCATGTTCCCCCACAGGTAGCATTTATACGGGGTGGGACATATTGTGTTACCACAAGTGCACCCATTACCAGCTTGGACAGCACATCCGGTGTCCGGCAAGTGACAGCAGTTTTTGTTTTAAACCCAAGGCAGAAGTTCAAGTGGCCCAGGAACGGATTGTCCCCATTCCTGTACCCTCCACTGTTCACCTCACTGTTAGGGAAAACATTACCAACCTGCAGAGCTCTGTCACACATTTTGGTTATGAAATTCCTCCTCTACCAGAACATCTTACTAAACTACTAAAAGCTGTAGAGTTGTCACAAAAGTATTTCTATACTTTGGAACAGGAAACACACAAGATAGAGGGAGAGGTTCAAGGTATCACAGTCTCACGCTGGTGGGATATTTTTGAAAACATGAACGTCCCTTCATGGGTCAGAATGGCTTCCCACATCCTTGTGGTTTGCCAGCTGGGAATAGTGTTGTACCTGTTGTGCTCTCAGTGAAGGGAAAAGGCAAAATCCTAGAGTTCCAAAACGAAAGAACTTGGAAGAAGCATTATGCAAAGTTGGAGAGAGATACACCTGTTTGAATCTTTCATATATTTATTTGTGTGTTCCTGAATAAAGATTGTTGATTTTTGTTCGTGTTTGATTATTTTTAAGAAAGACTTTTAGGTTTTGTTTTCTTTTAATAAAGGTGTATGTGCACCAAGTGGGGTGTTGGACCCCCTAAATGTTTGGATGTATGTAAATAACTGTATTTTGCCTATGCATGCTTACATACACCGCATTTTAAAGAATGGGGAATATATGTGTCATGAGATCTTAGATAGGTAATTACAGAGGAAGATTGACTATAGAGGGTCAGGAATTTTGTTTTTTTCCTGTATGATACTTGAAGCAAGGTTTAAGTATCACAGGGGGGACTGAAGGGTTCTCAAAATTCCCATATTTGTCATATCATCAACAAGGATATGACTTTTGGACTTTTACCTGAAACCAGACAAGAGGAGACAGAATACACATTCTTCCCTTTAAAACAATCAACACAAAACCAAGGCCCATCAAAATCTTGCATAAATAATTGCTACTAACTACTAAGGCAGGAAGACCACAATCAATGCAATTATGCAAACCCATCAATACTCCACACACACAATGGCTTTCAGTTCAAGGCTAGTTATGGGGAAGACAATGATAAACATCATGTGAGCCCATTAAAAATAATGAGACAACAATCACTTGGGGAAGCCCACCAAAATCAAACAAAGAACTAACCTTGATTTGTATTGAGATAAGAAATTCAGAAAAAAACAGTATAACAGGGCCAGGAGATCTGCAGTGAGCAGTTTTGGGCAGGGACACAGAAGGGTGAGCAGTTTTGAAAGCAGACAAGGAGAGTGAGCAGTTTAAGCAGGGAGCTAAGCCAAGTGGAGGAAGGAGATTTGGAGGTTTGCAGGCCCGCAGGCAACATCATGGCGAAGGGCATGGGGTGGCAGGCTCAACTGATGACAACAATGCCGCAACTGCAGCTCTCCATGAAGATCGACCACCCGCAACCGCGCCCTCCACCCAACTGAAGAACCTTCGCAGATTCCACAGACCAGAACCACATGGGGATGGCAGGCCCCAGAGGACACAAAGAGCGTACCCCAAAACTGCAACCGGCTTACCTGGCTGGATTTTGAACTGTCACGGAACGCTGGTTGGTGAGCATGATCCCTGACCTCTCCTAGTTCAATTTAGTTAGGTTTTGGGGGTGGGACAAGGGTGAGGGAATTAGTCGCGTGATTTTCCCTCGTTATGTCTTGTGTTCCCCATTCTTATCTAAGTGTACTTTGTAGGTCTGTATAATCTCAGTGTAATTCTAATGTTATAAGTTCATTTTTAACTTCAATAAACCCAGTTTTTTCCTTGCACCAAAACCGTTGTCTGCTGCACTTTGTCACAACCCCAAATAAGTCCAAGATCTCGAACCCAGGGAGTGGGAGCGATTCGAGCCGCTCAGAAGTCAGTGGTGAAGCTGACACACACAGCACCACCCCCTACGTTATTGTGAGGGGAATTGATTACAAAACTAGAGAGGTTATACTTCAGTTTTACAGGGCATCTGGAGAATTGTGTACAGTATTGGTCTCCTTATTTAAGGAAAGATGTAAATGCATTAGAAGCAGCTCAGATAAGGTTTATCAGACGAATACCAAGAATGGGCGGGTTGCCTTATGGGGAAAGGTTGCTCAGGTTAGGCTTGCATCCACTGGCATTTAGAAGAGTCAGAGATGACTTGATTGAAATCTTTAAGATCCTGAGGGGTCTTCACAGGGTGGACATGGAGAGGATGCTTCTTCTTGTGAGAGAATCTAGAACTAGGGGTCACAGTTTTAAAATAAGGGGTCTCTCATTTAAAACAGGGATGAGGAGAATTTTTTTCTCTCAGAGCATTGTGAGTTTTTGGGACTCTCTTCCTCAAAAGGCAGTGGAAGTAGAGTCCTTGAATATTTTTAAGGCAGAGCTAGGTAGATTCTTGATTAACAAGGGGGTGAAAGATTATCGGGGGATGGCAGGAATGTGGGGTTAAGGTAACAAGCAGATCAGCTATCTTACTGGAGCAGACTGGAGGGTTTGATTGGCCAACTCCTGCTCCTAATTTGTATGTTTGTATGTACGTTCGGTGTGTTTGTGGCAGGTCAGGCTCCTGCCATCCATGGCAGATTCTCATTTATAATATATTTGCTATGAATGCTCACTATATTAAACCTTTTTAGATTACATCCTACCTTCATGATAAACCCAGCGGCACACGGGAATCTCATGAGACTCGGTTCACATTTGTTTAAAGGTGGTGTGCAACATATTGACTTTGTGAAATTATGTCTGAGGTCAGCTTGTTGAACTCTGCAGCACATGGGAAGGAAGCAGGAGAATGGCAGATTACCTGCTGGCTTGGGACTGACAAGGGTGAGTGAGTAGTGAAGGGGTGGGTGGATGTGGAGTGGAGTCGGGGGCATGGAGGAGTGAAGTGGGAAGGGTCTGGCATCTTGGGTTTGTTGTGGGGTGGTGTGAGTCAAGGTAAGAAAATGAGGGACCAAAAGGGTGGTGTTGGTGTTGTCCACATGTGGGGTTAAGGTAACAAGCAGATCAGCAGTTTTTTGTTTTTATCTTTATTTTTATTTTTGTCCACATGTGGGTCCATCTCAGAGTGTTGGCTAGCAGAGTTCACCTGCAGCATTTCAATTATCTCCGCTGACAGTGATATCAGTCAATGTCCTTTAATTTGCATAGAAGAAGGGGACAGCTGACCCTGCAAGTTCAACCATGTCCCACTGAGTGGCATGTACAATGTGGGACATGAGCATGAACAATCAATAAAACATGAACACAAAAACACAACATCTTTTCTTCCACAATAAAGAAATGTCATGAGCTCCCCTGTAACCATCAATGCATGCCAATCATGAGGCATTCCAGTGTAATTAGCAGTTTAAGCTATTCTCAACAAATGATGATGCAGACATGAATAAAGTGAAACAAGTGTAATGTGAAATATTTACAACTGAAATTTAATTTTAAAAAAGCACCCATGCTACCCTTGTACTTTCAATAAATCCTATATTAATGGCAGTGGAGTTGGGCAGGACGGCTTTGACTGCGACAAAGAATCTCCCTGTTTGTCCAGGAGGCACTTTTATAGCCCTCCTGTACCTGCTGCACTGCCAGACGATGACAGGTTTCACGATTGAAAAGCTTCCCCCACCACCGAATCACACATGTCTCCTGTGCACATCGCAACACTTTAAATTTTAATTTGAACCAGCAAAAAGCAAGAAAACGGAAATGGCACCCAATTCCTCTTCCGCCATTGGAACAGTGTGCCATAATTAAAATTCTGCCCTTGGTGACAGAATTAGAAATCACACTGTCACTTGGTACGCAAGAATGACTAATGGCGATTGCTGTTACCACTACCTGAAATATGAATATCTGCACAATGGTAGCTTTTGACCCTTTCTCTATATCAGTTCTAATCATGCCTTTCATCTCCCACAGGCTCTTCTGTGGGAGGAGGCTGTGAAATCCTCAGATGAGGTCACTCGCACTTTGAGGGAGCACTATTACATGATACATGAACCTATACCAGCTCAGATACACATGCTTCAGTGGAGCCTCCAAGGGAGATAGCCAGGTGGTCACATGGTGAGGTGATCATCGCAAGTGCACAGGAGCAGATGTTAGAAACAGGGACAACAGAAGAGAAAACTTGTCAAAATGCATAGGGCACTTCAAGCTCTACTCAGTTGGATGCAGATGCTGAGCCTCTGGAGTAATCTACAAAGAGGACTACACTACAATAGTGTGGTTCTGTCAGCATCATGGCAGCTTCCAAGATATCTTTCCCAGACTTGTGTGAAAACCCCCTGGTGGTCACAAGCCAGCTGAACATTGAGGGAATGGAATTGTTTCTGATTGATAAAAACCGCTGAATGATTTGAAGGTGCCGTGATTGCCATGTGTGCACTGTGAGAGTCCAGCCACTGTCTCAAATCCAAGTCTGGCTGGCCCCATCAATAACAAAGTGGTTGTAAGTAGCAATCCTGGCAAGCATGGCATTGATTAGCTGTCAGATGTACCTTGGGCAACAGATTGTGAAGTTCTGGAGATGTTACTGCAGGTCTCTGGAAGGAGCCAAAGTGAAGAGATTTAGGAGTGTGGTGATTTTGACAGCCACTGACAATGCATATCCACCCACCCCACTGGGAAGGAGGTCTCATTCCAGGAGGCTGCAAATGTCAGCAATGACCTGCCATGAAAGCCTGAACTTTCTGAAGCACCTTTTCTCCATTATGATGAGAAAGCTGATGCGCTAACTGTAGACTCTATGTGGGGGGTATCACCTCCTTCAAGCTGGACCTCTATGACCATCCCCTATTCTGTGGAGCAGCATGCAGCCAAGAAGAAGGCAGCTGCTGCAGCCGCTGCTGTTGTACCTGCTGGTCCTCACATTCCTCATCATAGGATCAGGGTAGAACTGCATAAGCTGCTCTCAAGCTGTAGTAAAGGCTGACAGCAGATAAATACAGTTTAAGGTGAGTAAAGTCCAAGGGAGCATATGTCTTCCAAAATGTTGGAAATCACCTACAAAGCAATGAAATCACAATCTCAAAAGGTGTCATGTGGGCACAAGCCTTTTCTATAAGTACTTGGCTGTACAATTTCATTCTTTCATAGCTTTCTGACCTGTCAGTGTGATGCTTGTGAGAATCTCCACTCTTACTTAGTTGACTCTGGAGGCTTTCAGAAAGCTTGGGCAAACCCATGTTTTGCAATATGCCTTTAAGGGACTGCAGCATGATATCACTGGAAGGAAGTATGTCATGTGATCCAGTTTTAGTTTCACTTTTGCTTTGAGCAGAGCACGCACAGACACAGGTCAGCTGCTGTAGTCTTCAAGATTTATACCCATGTATATCTGTTCTCATGTATCTATCCTGAAGAAATGAACCCACAACTTGTTTATCCAATCTCTTATGAGTGATTGTTGCCTTTATTTCATTATAAAAACACAACACCATGCACTGGTTGTTGTAGCCAGAATGTTGGATTAAAGTCTGCATAAATTGACTCTTAGCATATTTAAATTACAGACATAACAGCTCCACAAGGGCTTTCTATGCACCTTTGAACACACCCTGGTAAGAGCCAGAAGTGAGTGGGATCACATCAGATTTCTGACATGTCAGAATTTTTGGGGGAATGTACCCCCCCCACCTGCCCCTGCACTCCCTTTTTTTAATATTCTGACCTAAGATTCAATGAGAGTACTTTTGGGGAATTTAAGCAGGCTGTAAGTTTGACAGTCAGTTTGTTATCACCCATTTGACATGATTCATCAGGCTAGGGCCAAGACATTTAAAGACACTATGCTCATTTAGCAGGGTGCTAAATGAGCACCTAAACCTCCAATACAGTAGAACTAGTCGAGAATCAGCCACTTTATTGTTTTAAACAAACAAATGGCAACCAAGAAGAGTGCCTGAAACAGGACTTATTGCTCTTTTCCATGTGCAAATAAGGGAATTAAGGCCTGCTTGAGCCCCTCTTTGCAATATTAAGAAAATTCTTAAAAGGAACACTCCAGGCTGCCTCCAATGAGGAAAGTTTTAAAAATTTACCTGAATGTGGAGCAGGAAGGAGCAGAGGTGCTCCTCCCAACTCTGCATTTAAACCATGCACTGACTCGCATCTTCCACCTACCCCTACTCCTCCTTTCCCCCAATCTCAACTGATCACATGCTCCTCATTCCTAACCACTGCTGCCCTCCCTCCCAATCACCGTCCTCAATGCTACTCCTCACTTGCGATCCATCTTAAGGACTTACCTGATGATTGTTGTCAGCAACGTGTCAGCCTCCAAGGCCTCTTCTCTAGCAAGCTGGCTGGGAGCAGCCATTAAATGTCTAGAATTTTCTGGATTGATAATAATGAAGCCTGCAAAGCCCAACATTTGGTGTCTTATATATTAGGCTTTAGGCTTATCCATTCTATACATGGCCACTGAAGCGTTTAATTGTCAACAAAATTTCCCCCACCATTGAGTTTGCCCATATAACTAAAGTAAAAACTCAGAAACTGATGTAACAAAGCCCACATTCATGCAGATGAAATGAATGATACATGCTGTAGTAGGTTAGAAAAATCATCCATCATACTTAATTTGTCCGCAGGAGTTTGGTTTGTAAGAGATGAAAAAACTAACACGGGATAGGAAAAAACTGGACTAGAAAATACTTCCATATCCTTCAATTAAGTGATACCATATTATAATAAAATAGAAGAGCTTTAGGGAGAAAGGAAAACACAATAATGTAAAGAGACAAAGATGGAAACTGAATGGTAAGGGCAATACTTTGGAAACAGAAATTCAAATAATCAATATTTAAAACTGGGTTCAAATGACAAGTAGTCATGATGTTCACATGGTAATAAGATATAAAGCATTAAAAGCTTTTATTATTTGAAATTAAATTAATTTATATTTACTCACAAATTACTTCTAATGTACTTACTTATCTTTGAAGTCCTACATCAATGGCTGAGAATTCAGTTTTTGAAATTGAAATTATATGCTGCAAAGGGATCAGATCAGATCTATAGTACACTGAAAACAGCAACAAAAACAGAAAACAGGAGAACCACATTGTAGTTCCAGCAGCAATTGAATGAAAAGGATGGATCCGCATTCAGGGTGCAAAATTTGGATCCAGAGCTTCATTGGAGAAGCCGGAAACATCAAGAAACATAGAGGAGTCTGAAACCAACTTAGCACAGGACTTTGCACAGAGTTTGGAGCCCATCTTTTACAGCATGATATGGTGGCCCAAATCAGTAACGCACTTCTGGACCCAAACATGATCCAGCATCCAATGGCCAATGGTCTCCATTTCCATTGCAGCAAAAAACAGAAGCCATCCAATGGCTGGGTGCTGTGGTGAAAACTCAGACTACTGTTATGCAAGCACAGCTTGCTGCAATGCAAGTTCAGTCTGTAGCCATCATAGCTACGAATGCTAGTGTTCAAAGGATTTGCAGGATCTCACAACAGTCCAGCAATCAGTCCTTCAATACATTACTAGGATTACTGAGGCGCCACCCCAGCAGAGTGGCAATGGCGCCTGTTATCTCTCTCAGGATGACAATGTTCATCGTTCCACCACTGCAAGTTCATCAGTGCCTTTGTTGTTGCCTGGAATTGAGGCTGTCAGCTTTGGTAGACATAGAAAGATGAGGTGAATTATCTGGATGTTAGAGTCCTGAGTGCCAGGGATTGCTGATAGTGAGTAATGGGGTGTGGTGCATTGAGCAGCATGAGAGGCTGGTATTGTGGTGGGTTGGAGGTGTCACATAAAGATGATTTCACTGATGTTAACCATAAGGGTGAAGTCATTAGATTTCTTTTGATACTGTTGCCAGGTTTCCAAGGGCCATCTCTGGGAAATGAACTCCCAGGCCACCTGGTCTCAATTCATTCTGAAGGTGGCCCTATTGGCCTTCCTTAGAACCATAGTGTCTTGCCATCTGTTTACTTCCATAATTGCTTGTTAACTGTGGATCAGTTGGTAGCACTCTTGCCTCTGAATCACAAAGTTCTGAGTTCAAGTTCCACTTCAGGGCTGAAATACATCAGTTGAGGTGGACACTCTGGTGCAGTACGGAGGTGCTGTCTTTCAGGTGCGATGGTAAACTGTCTTCTTGTTTTTCAGGAAAAACAGGGGAGATATACCTGGTGTCCTGGATAATATTTATTTCTCAATTAACATCACAAAAAACAATTATTTGGGCTTTATCTTATTGCTGCTTGTGTGAGCTTGCTGTGTGTAAATTGGCTGCCAATGTTGCTGCATTACAACAGTGATTACACTTCAAAAGTATTTCATTGGCTGTTGAGATGTCCGATGGTTATGAAAAACACTGTGGGATGAATTTTCCGTGCCCGCTGGCATTGGGCATGTTCGGTGGTGTGAGCGGACAGTATGGCGAGAAGTTCAAAAATCGGTTTCATGACATTGTGAAACTAGTTTGCGATTGTCTATTCAGACCGTTGATGGCGGGCCACGTTTCCTGCCATCAGATGTTGGGAATCTCATTGCATTACATCCGAATATCATTATAAGGCCTGCCTGCCAGACTCATTCCCCCATGCTTGATTCTCCACTCACAACAGCACATAATCTGGCAAGCTGCACTTCACTCAGGCCTTCAAGGCTTCTTTGCCTATCTTGCTTCAGACAGCACTTAGTGTCATCAGCGCCAGGCTTTGCAGACAGCACTGCAGCACTTTTAGGGAGGCTCATGGGCAGGTCTCTACCTTCCAAACCAGCCATGAGGTGGGGTTGGCTTTGTACAACTGCAGGACTCAGGCTTGCTTGGGGCAGAGGGAGAAGTGGACTCAGGCAAGGGAAGAGGCTGCTCGGTGAGGGCTGTACTGGGGAAGGAGGGTATCCCAGAGTTTGTGTGGGGGCAAATGTTGATCTGTGCAAGTGGCCTTAAAATGGTGAGGTCTGAGGAGGCAGCCTCCAGGGCAGATGAGGCCAGGTGGAGATGTGAGGGTGTATATAAAAGAGTGAGTGATGATGTCCCTTGAGCAGGCAGTGAGTGAGATGCCAGTGAATGTGTGATGGGCCTGAATGTGTGAGTTTAAAGTGATGAGATGGTTGCCTTATCCTGGCAGCACGGATGAGATCATTCACCCTCTATCTACATTGGATGGCCAAACTCTTCTGTGCAGCATTGGCACTGATCACCACTGCTATCCCCTACCAAGCTGGAGTGGTAATGTTGCTGCCCCTCCTGTGGCCATTGCAAGGGCAGAGGACATCAAGGCAGGTGCCCAAGATGTCCAAACGACACCTGAGGTAGCGTCACTAAAACTGAGGGCTGCAGTCTTCTTGGTTTTTGGGGCTATGTCTTATTTGTGGCAGTCCTGGGCTGGAAGCACTGAGAGGTGTGTGCACGGTTGCACTCTAAATATGGCGCCTGGCGAGATGAAGCGGTGAAGTAATGGCATGGCGGACAAATAGGAGTCTGCCCGCCATTGAAATGGTGTGTTTACCAGGAATGCATAATTAATGCGGCGGGATTGGGATGATATGTCGTGAGAAGTTGCCATTGCAGCTGGTGGGCAAAACGTCATTTTTCCCACCCACTACCTCACTTAGTGCAAATCCAGGGCGATTCCTCTCTATGGGTGGAATTTTACGACAGCGGGATTTTACGGTCCTACTGAAGTCAGTGGAGTTTAGAATGGCTCGCCACATTTGACGGCCCCATCCCCGCCACAATGGGGCTGTAAAATTCTGCCTATGTAAATGTAATCTTCATTTTTCTAAAGCCTCAATCACCACGTCCATGAAAACATTCACACCACAAAAAGTGCCAGGAAATGACCCATCTCCATGTGAGAAAATCTTAATACCATCTTCCCTTAACATTCAATAGCATTGGCATCGTTAAATTCCTCACTATCAATATCCTGGGGGTTACCATTGACCAGAAACTTAACTGTACTAGCTGTATAAATACTGTGGCTACAAAAACAGATTAGAGACTGAGAATTCTGAAGTGAGTAACTCACCTACTGACTCCCCAAAGCCTTTCTACCAACTACAAGGTGTAAGTCAGGAGCATGATGCAATACTCTCCAATGCCTGGATGAGTGTGGCTCTAGCTGCACTCAAAAAGCTTGACCCCATGCAGAACAAAACAACCCACTCAATGGACAACTCCACCACTTTAAACCTTCCCTTCTCTCCCAAATGCTTTTCTAGCTTCTCCTTTAATGCATCTAGACTATTCACTTCAAACACTTCCTATGAGAGTGAGTTCTGCATTCTTAGGATCATAAGACAGAGGAGCAGTAGGCCATTTGACCCTTCGAGCATACTCCACCATTGCATTATATCAGGGCAGATCCGATTGCGCTCTCGACTCCACCTTCCTGCTTGGCCCCATAACATTCGGCTCCTTTCCTGATATGTATATCAATACATTTCATGCATCATTCTTACAGATCTTCTTTGCACCGTCTCCAATTCTTCATACCCCTTTTATAATATGGTGATCGGAATTACACGCAGTACTGTAAGCGTGGTCCAACCAAGCTTTGATAAAGGTTCAGCATATCTGTCTACTTTTCAACTCTATCCCTCTAGAGATTAAACCTAGTGCTTGATTTGAATTTTTAAAGACATTGCTTACCTGTGACACAACTTTTTGTGATTGGGGAGTTTGTACTCCAAGATCCCTTTGTTCCTCTGCCCCAGTGAGACTTGCACTTTCCATGTAATAGGTGAGCTTATGCTTGCTAGCAAAATGTACTACCTCACATTTACCAGTGTTGAATCTGGGCAATGCCCACATCCTGTGAATGAATTAGAAAAGCAATGTTAAATTCCAAGGGATTATGGCCTGCACACATTGGGCAGAATTTAATGTTGGCAATGGGGTCTTGCTTGCTGGCTGGAGAAACGGCAGGGGCCCGGTGTTGCCTCTGTTGGGGTAGGCCTGTCAGAATTAAATGACTATCAGGAATTTAACTGGCCAGCATCAGGCCTTTCCTGGAATTAGTACCTTAGAAGTGGAAATTCTGCCACCGGGACCTGCCAGCCAATCAGCTTCCAGCAGTTCTCCCTTGCTGGGCAACGCCACTGGGAATAGTGACTGCTGCTGGTAATGCCCCCACTAGGGGCCTGGAATGATGAGGGACACAGGCCATAGGTGAGTGAGGGCAGGTTGGTGGTCTCGGTGGGATGGTCACCGGCTGAGGGGTGAGTGGGGAGAGGGTTGGTAACAAGGGTAGGGAGTGTCTCTCAGTGGGTGCCCCACTTCCCGTGCTGGGTCCCTCGATCAGACACTGAGTATCTTTGAACAATGATCGCACCACCCTCACCTCCTCTGCAACCACACCCACCACCCACCAACCACCACCCCCCTCACCCCTCCTCCAACCCCCAAAAGTCTACAGGCAACCCTGGTACAGTTTGATCTTTGGGCTCCCTCCAGGGTGATTTCTATGCCAACTGCTGGTCAAACGCCAACAGCAGAACGAGACCCTTAGGTGGGCATTAATTGCCCACAGAAGGGTCTCAATTAGCATCTGGGTGGGAAGGCCATCCACGAGCCATCCCATCTCTGACTTAACTGGGCAGGGGCTCGTGGTGTCCCCACCCTGCCTTCCTGCCTGATTAAAAGCCTCCCGTATCTCCAAACCCCCACCAGGGGGTGGTGGGGGGGGGGGGTGGTGTGCGGTGGGCGGGGTGGGTGGCATTAGATTCCACCCCCTATCTTGATGTAAGTGCAATAGATTTTATCCAGCATGGAATTCCTTACTGTTACTCTTGTTCTCAGTTAAGAATGCTTTCATTATGGATTATTCTAACATTTTCTCATCCTTAAATTAAATGGAACTGGGGGAAGGGACAGAATATGGTAAAAACAGTTACAAATTTACTTTTGAAGGATTTTATTAGAAGTATTATTGGATTTTTCTAAGATTCATTTTGAAGCCTCTTAAAATGAATTGTGTGTATTTCATGCTCTCGATGGCACATCAATGAGAAGTTTAATTTTTAATAACAAAAGTATAAGGTTATCTAAAATATAGGTTGATTCCTTAGGGATGCTGTTTGCTAAAAGTTAAATATAAATTTGTGTGCCAGTAGAAATGCTAATACTCTGAGCTGTGAAGTATGTTCTAAAATAAGCTCTCAACATTTGCAGCAGGCATTCATAGAGTAAGACAATACTGTACTACCAATACTAATGTACTATTAATGATCTGTCATATGGCTCATGTTGTCAGATGATGTGTCACTAAAATTATAATGGAACTGTCATCTCATTATATGGACAGAATTGTTACAATACACTGACACATCTAGAAGTTTAAGTGATGCTCTAAACCATGAGAATGAAATGAAGTTTCTCTCACTTTAAGAACAATGCTTTACGAGATTGAAAGAATGGACTGAAATTAATGCAGCTCAATGCAGCAGGAACAAGGTGGCCAGGCCCATTTAATCATGGGAGTCCATGTCAGTCTCTCATAGGCAGAAAATCCTTCCCAATTGAGTCTCAGGGTGGAAGGGACAGATGCCGGATTCCTGGCCACTACTGGCGAATTGGCAATTATGCTCATTAATGAGCCCATTATCCCTGAGGCCACCACAATTCAGTGGTGGCTTAGGGACTAAATATGAGTAGCATGGCTTTCCCAAGCCTCCAGAGGGTCACCCAGCAAACTCTGTTGGGAGTTCCTGCAGTATAAGGGTATATGGCATAGCAGATGTGGGACTGGATTCAGTGCTGCCCACATGGTGATGTAAAGAGACACATGACCTGAGTCTAGAGAGAGTTGTGGACTGGACAGGGGCCTGTGTAGAAGCCAGCATGGAGTTAGTTCCTAGTTTGGACGCTACTCTGTATCTATGTCCACAGTTATGTGTTATTGATAAACGCTTAATGTTTAACCATACAAGACTCAGAACGTCTTCATGAGACCTACTGAATATACAACATACAGCAAGGCAACAGCTCTTGGAAAAACCCAGAATCTCAGAGAAGCTGGAGCAGAAATTCAAACACTGGAAAATTAAAGGAGCAGCATTCTGACCTGACTGAAAGCACCTGAAGTGAAGACACAGAGGGAGATTGCCTGAGGGAAGCTCCAAAGCAGATATGAACGCAGCATCTGAAGATAAAAAACTTCCTGGGTGGGGTTGGGGGTGGGGGTGGGGGTGGAGTGGTGATAGGCAGCTGAAATGTTGAAAGCCACCCCTTGCCCTTCTCTACAAGCCTCCTGCCCACCCTTCTGTGATCCCCGCACTGCAATCCCATCCTTTGATCCCCATCCTGCCCTAATTCAGCTTTGGTCTTGGGTCCCTCATCATTCCTAGGCCTCTGGTTGGAACATTGCCAGTAGCTTCCACCACTCATGGTGTTGCTAACGTGCAATGGAGAAATGCTGGCCTCTGATTGGTCAGCAGTTCTCTGCAGACAAAACTTCCACCCCAATGTCCTGAATCTCGGGGAAGGCCCAATGGTGGCCATTTAGGTGCCTGAAGGCCATGTAATATCATTGTGTCTCCTCCATGGAAGTGACCAGGGTTCCCCATAAGACGGGTTGGCAACATCCTTATTGGGCCAACTAAATCCAGCCCAATGAAACAGAAAGAGACAGTGGTAGGTAGACATACTGAATACACGTGGAAGATTGTCTTGGACATATTTTTCAGGTGCACAGCTGAACAGATAGGGATGTCCAAAGGAAGTTACTGTGACAATGTATCCTCCTGTTTTCTTCACATGTCCTAAGATACATTGTTTTGTTCACCTCATTAGCACAAAGCATTAGGTGAGCCCAACTATAATTCAAATCCAGGACCTTCTGCCCTGATTCTGCCATTCTGCTGATTGAGCTAATTTGCTGCTCAATGTCTTTTATTTGGTGGGATTTGCCATTTATTACTGGACATGGTGAAGCTCATGAATACTTACATCCTAAGATTATGTTACTAATGTGATTACAATTATAAGGGAATCCAATTAAAATGAAAATGCTGTCCGTTATGTTCACTGAACAAGAATATCCAGTAGCAATTTAACGAAGTTGACTTGGGCATTTCATTTGTCGATACAAGGATATTGGAAGTATCAACAGGGCAGTGTGCAACAAGCCTTTTTCAAAATAGCCTTGCATCAACACAAATTGGGCTGGATTTTATGTGCCCCCACCGGGTGTGTTTTTGGTTGTGGGGGAGGAGTGTAAAAAAGGGCAGGTGCCCAGCCCATCACCTTTCCACTGACCCCAGAGCTCAGCCTCATAATGCAGGTGCTGAAATTGGCAGCTCACCCACCATATGTAAATAAATAATTAAGGGTCAATTGTGCTTGTTAGCAAGCCCAATTGACCCTGATAATATGCTGTCCATACTGTAATACAGTTGGAGTGGGCAGGTGGGTGGCCCATTTTTTCAAAAAGGTTTTTAAAAGGACGGGAAGGAAGTGAGTGGTACTATATTCAGGAGTCGTCTTTTGTGCACCAGGGCAGCCGCGTTAAGATAGTACCTCCTTCCTTCCTACCTGCCTACTCTCTGAAACCCACACCCCCATACCTCTGCCCCCTCCTTAAGCTGGCCAAACCCGCCCTGCCTGATACCCTGGATTTACCTCACTCTGGGATCCATTGGACCTTCTGTTTTGGACTGGTTGCTGTCATGGCAGCACCCACTACTGGGCCCTTGGCACAGCTGGGACTGCTGGAGCTTCCAGCCAATCAGATTGGCCCAGTGAGGGGCAGAAGAACCACTCTGAGCCAATCTAGCTCACCCAGAGTATATTATGACTGCTAGGGTGGGCTTTCATGGAGTGAGGCAACTTCTAGTTGACTTTCCCCTCAGGGTGGGTGGGTGGGGGCAGATTGCTCACCCCCTCAGTAAAATGTAGACCCTTACCTTTGGAAAAATCCATTCAGCTGGAATGATGCCATTTTAAGATAAATCATAATGGGAGTTGTCATTGGGTTTACATTTCTCTTTTAGGAGACTTGTTATAAATTGAGTTTGCTGGGGCTTAATCAGGTTACAAAACTAGATATGTCATTGCATTCTGTCATAGTCTTGTTGAGTTAGGTAATGGTAGGGTTATCAATGGAAATGGAAGTGTTATAAAGGTTTGTGTTGACTTGTTTCAAACTGATTATAATTTTGCTCATTTTGTTTAGTTGCTGACATGGAGAACTTACCTGTCATTTATATTCATGAGTTAGAATACCTCCAGGAGTTACTACAATGAATAATTGGTGATCAGAAGACATTAGGAACACAATCACATCAAAACTTAATAATATCTTGCAATGTATACTTAGTATTCTAACACAATGAATTTTCAGTATAGTTGCAGTCACACAGCAACCTTCATAAAATGTGAAATGGATCTGTTACGCAATAACTACAAGAGGCAAAAGGCATCGAGTACATGGTGAAGAACAAAAGAGCAGCAATCAAAATTAATGATTTTTAAGAAATGAATCAGTAAAGGTGATACAAAAGTAAAGGAAAAATTAGTTTTACTATAATAAAGCTGCTCGAAAAAACGCTAAAAATAACTAAAAATAATAAAGAATTTCTAAAGTATTAAAGACCATTTAAGTGTCTCTCCCTGCCCCATTACTATTTACCTGTAGGAGACCCATGCTAGTTGGGTAGCCGGGCAGCTTTAGCTGCGTGGGCTAGTGTCGGGCAAGGAAGGAGGGTACCTCCTTTGGAACTCCTCTGTGCCCATCGGAGGCACTCTCTCAAAGGTCATACCCATCCTTTCCCTTTCCCCCCCCCCTCCCCTGGCCTTTCAAACTCGGTCCCCTAACCCCCTCACTTCCCTTACTGGGGACATCCAGCTAGGCTCTGCCGATACCTGGGACTTAACTTCAGTCCAGCCTCCATTAGATCCTCTTCTTCAGGGGCTGCCTGTAGTCCCAACAGTGGCTATTACTCACACTTGGTGCAGCTGGGACTATAGTGCTGTCAACAATCGGATTAGCTGGCAGCTCTCTAAGGCAGGACTTCCTTCCCAGATGGAGGAAGAAGTCTTACCCTTAGACAATCAGCACCCTGTCGGATGTAAAATGGCTGCATGATGGCTGGTATCAGCAGGGATGTGTTGTGTGTCAACCCTTCAGGTGTCAGGGCAAGAATCCCCACCATCTAAAAAATCCTGCCTCAAGACAATAGACAGCCTAGCGGATTGGGTAGCCACATGGCAGATGAAATTTAATGCAGAAAAATGTGAAGTGATACATTTTGGTAGGAAGAATGAGCAGAGGTAATGGGCACAATTCTAAAGGCGGTGCAGGAACAACAGGCCTGGGAGTATATGCGCACAAATCATTGAAGGTGGCAGGCAAGTTGAGAAATCAGCTAAAAAGACATATAGGATCCTGGTTTTATAAATAGAGGCATAGAGTGCAAAAGCAAAGAAGTTATGATGAACCTTTGGTATTGGTTCAAATGATGTATTGTGTCCAATTCTGTGGATCACATTTTAATAAGGATGTGAAGGCTTTAGAGAGGGTGCAGAAAATATTTATGAGAATAATTCTAAGGGTGAGGGCTTTTATTTATGTGAATAGATTGGAGAAGCTAATGTTGTTCTTCTCAGAAAAGAGAAAGTTAAGATGTGATTTGAGGTGTACAAAATCATGAGCGGGCCTGGACAGAGTTGATAAAGAGAAACTGTTTCTGTTGGATGAAAGGTGGACAACCAGAAGTCACAATTTTGAGAACATTAGCAAAAGAGCCAGAGACGACATGAGGAAAATCTTGTTTATGCAGCATGTGGTTAGGATATGGAATGCACTGCCTGAGAGAGTGGTTGAAGCAGATTCTGTGGGAGCTTTCAAAAAATGAATTGGAGATGTACCTGAAAAGAGAAAAGTTGCATGCTACTGGAAAGACTAGGGGAGTGGAACTTGCTGAGTTGCTCTTGAAGGGACCCAGCACAGACACAATAGACAGAATGGACTCCTATGTGCTTCCATAATCCTATGAAGTGCCATTTGCAAAAGAGAGTTCCAAAAATCTACCATCTTTTTGAGCGTAGACGCATTTATTACCTTCACTGCTGAAAGATCTGGTTCTAATCTTCCAACTTTGTTTCCCACTCTTCCAAAACCAATAGAAATAATTTTCTTTATTGACCCATTAGTTCCCCTTAATGCCTTGAAAGCCTCAACCAAATTGCTCTTTAACCTTCTAAATTCCAGGGAGTAAAATGCCCCTACACCAGAAGATGAAAAAAAATCTAGTAAAGACCAACCAGTATGAATACAGTTGGGCACAATTGTGCCTGATCTGGATTGGATTAAAAAATTAACTGAAACACAGGAAGCAACTGCTGCTTTTTGCAGGCATCATGTCAGGATGGAGGAAGTGCTGAGGCGGGTACCCAGAGATTGGAGTTTTTAATTTATATTACTGACGAGTTCAGAAGCTTAGCACAAATTAGTCAAATTTGCAGATACGATCAAGCTAGAATGAGGTGCTGATTCAGAAGAAGCAGCTTGGGGCTACCAACGTGATCTGGAGAATGTCTGAACAATAGCACATGAATTGGAATGAGGAAAAATGTTTAAAAAAAGACTGCACATAGGAAGAATTTTTAAAAAAGTGTTTTACTCCATGTTGGAATAACTAAGGATAAAGTTGAAAGAGATCCTGTGTTTTCACAGAATCACAGAATTGTTATGGTGTAGAAGGAGGCCACTTCGCCAAAAGTGTCTACACCCACTCTCTGAGCATTTTAACTCAGTGCCAATCTCCTGCCTTTTACCCATAACCCAGCACATTGTTTGTGTTTAGATAATCATCCACTGCCCTCTTGAACGCTTCAATCGAACCTGCCTCCACCACACTTCCAGACAGTGCATTCCAAACGATAACTACTCATTGGACATAATTTTCTGCCTGCCGGGTGGGTGGGCCCGACCCAATCTATGGCGGGCGGGGAGCCGATCCCCACCGGAGAAGCAGGCTCCGCCGCCATTTTATGTGGGCAAGCCAATTAAGGCCCGCCCAGCATGACGTCTGGCGGGAAGTGCTATGTGCTTCCTGTGAGGGCAGGGGGATTCTCCAAATGCGAGAGTGCGCTCTTTTGCGCATGTGCATGAAAGAGCGCACATTTCCCTAAAGCTAAGTGCTGCCTCAGGGAGATCACTTACACTTTTAATAATATTTTTAAAAATCCTTAACATTTCCCCCTCATGTGACAATTTCACATGAGATGGGACATGTTCATAAATTATGCTAAAACTTTATTGAACCTTTTAAATCCTTACATGAAACCTCATCTCGCTGGGGGATGAGGTTTCATGTTTTTTCTAGTTCCCACCGGGGCTCCTGGCCGACCCGCCAACCTTAAGGTTGGATAGGCAGGTCCTTTAATTGTTTCAATGATCCTGTCAATGGCCTCAATTGGCCATTGACAAGTGGGCGGGCCCGCAGCTGATTTTGCAGCGGGCTCATCTTCCTGAAAATTTAAATGGGGCGGGATGATGTCACCCCGCCCCCGCTCACCGACGGCAAAATTCAGCCCGCTGTGTAAAAAAATGTTTTTCTCACCTTGCATTTGCTTCTTTTGCAAAACATATTAAAACTGTACCCTCTGGTTCTCGATCCATTTATGAGCAGGAACAGTTCCTCCCAATCTACCCTGCTCAAAGCATCTATCAAGTCTCCTCTTAGCCTTCTCCTCTCCAAGGAAAACAGTCCCAACTTCTCCAATCTTTTCTCATAACTGAAGTGTCTCATCCCAGGAACCATTCTCATAAACCTCTTCTGCACTCTCTCCAATGCGTAGATCCTTCCAATAGTGTGGCACCCAGAACTAGACACAATACTCCAGCTGAGATCTAACCAGCATCTTATATAAGTTCATCATAACCTCCCTGCTCTTGTACTCTACTTTTCAGTAGATTAGATGCCCAATATGCCAATCACTGTAAATCAGCAATCAAAAAAGTGCTAGAATGATGAAGCATAAATCTATAGCTGGGAAACTCAAGCTCACTCTGTACAGTGCTCTAGTCAGAGCATACCTTGGGCAGAATCTTTAGGTTGGCGGGTGGGCTTAGTTGGCGGGTCCAGGATCAGCCGGGGAACGGACCGCCGCCACGATCAGTCCCCAACTGTGGTTTCACACTGGCTGGCCAAATAATGTCCAGCTGGTGTGAAGCACGTGCTGAAATGCTCAGCGCTTCCAGGGTGGGGACGGGAGGAGGGCGGGGGCTGATGCAAGTGTGGGCTCGGGTGAGTGCTGAATGAAAGCTCACTGAAGGCAGAGAACTGCCTCACGGAGCTGAAGACTTGAAAACAATTAAATAAAATTTCTAAAATCAGGAGGAAAATGTCCAAACATCACAGTCAATCACCTGAACATATGCATGATAAAAATGTTGTCCATTGATTTTTTTAAAATTTAATAACGGAAACGTCAACCTGCCCTTGGATGAGGTTTCATGAAAAATGCAAAGCCCTCCTGGCCAATTCGCCCATCCGCCAACCGTAAGGAAGGACGGTCCATTATAAATCAGAGAAAATTGCAACTTTAATTATACTAATTAGCCTCTTAATTGTGGGCAAGCATGCTTCTGACTTTTGTGCACGCCCGCTGACTAAAATATCGTCATTTTGAGTGATTTCCGTCTGATCAGGTCGGGTGCACGCCCACCTGCCAATCTATAAATTCTGCCCCTTGTGTACCTGATTGAATTCTGGCCACCAAAGTACAAGGGAAACTTTCAAACCCCAGAGCAGGTTCCCGAGAAGAGCTGTGGGAATGAAAGCTAGTTTCAAAATACTATGAGGACAAACTGGGGAAATTCAAAAGGTGATAGCTGAGAGGATGTTCCATCATGGCATATAATGCAGCAAACATTATAAAAAAGACATAGATCCAAAACATTACTCCAGAATGGAACTGCAGGAAATCAAATGTGTAAATAAAAAAACAAATTCAAGGTTGATAATCGGAAGCCTTTTTTTCACACAGCAAGTGTTTAATGTATGGAATAAACTTCTGATAGAGTCGTGCAGGTGAAAACTCTAGAAACATTTAAATGTCACGATGGTGAATGTGCAGGAGAGAACTCTGACGCTTTCTGGGTGGACAAGCTGAGATGCATTTCAATATTTATATTTAGCAGGCCACCTGAGTTGAGTTTTGGAAGGCATCTGTCATGTAAGAAGTACCTAAACATCAAGGTTACTTTTATTTAATTTTGCTCCTATGCTCAGTGTGTCTGAAAAGCTGTATTTTCTAACCTTTTGAATGTAAAAGCAAAGTATTTTACTGCTCTGACAGTCACATTTTTCAAAGCTGTAATTTTTATTTGCAACCTGTTATATAAACCCAGATTTCAAAATATAATGCAAAATAAAGTTATTGATTCTAATGCTTGACTTTACCTCAAACGTATATTTTTGTTGTAGTTACAAGTGAGAATATCACTAAGGAGACTGGTGTTACTATTTGTATTGATGTTGGTTCGTTATCTATTATCAGAAATTAAGGATTTTTTCTTCTTGTTGATTCTTATTGTTAACTGCAGAGATTATTGCCATTTGGGGAAACTATTAACCTTTTTTAAAAATGTGTTGACTTGAAGCTGGTAGTCTAAAAAGATTGCAATAATCAATCCCTGAATACCTAGTTATGTACTTAGTTAATAAAGTTATTTAAATTAAAGGCATTTTTGCAACAATGAAATGCTTTGGGATGCAGATGTGCAGATTGTTGTGCTGTTGATGAAATTCCTGAACCTAGATAACTTCTGCAGAACCGACTATAATAGAGACAGTCTTTTGGCTTCACTTACCCAGGTTTGAAGTTGTAATGTGAAAAGACCTTGGCCCTTGTGGTTCATTGTCAGATTAAGTCTTTTATTTCCAGATCTAAAACTTTGAACTATCGAACATCACTGCAATAAATGAAAATTAATCTACTCTTCAGCAGGAAGCAAGCAGCTAATGTTCATAATTGATAGTAAGGTCTAAGTATAATAGCTATAACATTAAGTTCATGAATTTCTAGTGGAAACTTATAATTGAAATCTCTTACTAATGCAGGAGACTGCAATAATGTGAAGCAAAGAAGGGTTTTGCAGTTTGCTGAGACAACCTTTGGCATTCATATCAGTTTGGACATTATTATGTAAGAAAAAGAAAAGAAAGAACAATGGGTTAGAAAGATTAGGCCATCTCGCTAAATTGGAGATTCATTTTTATTACTTTACCTGAGAAATAAGTTCAAGACTTGAAGTTGGTGCTGATATTGGATTTCACTGCATGTGATGAGCTGCTGCACTGTCGTGATCATATATCCTGCTGAAATTGATTTCTGCCTAGACATAACACTTCAGTGCTGAAGGGCAGCTAAGTGATTTATCTGTGAACTTACAAACGTGACTTTTAGTCAAGGAAAGCTTCATAGAATCATAGAATTTTATAACAGAGAAGGAGGACACTCAGCCTATTTTGTTTGTGTCAGCTCTCTGAAAAATATAACAACTTAATTCCATTCAGTTGCCCTTTCCTTACATCTTTTAATTTTCCTTCTTCAAATATTTATCCACTTCTCTTGTTAAAACAGTAATGAATCCTATTTTCACCATTATTTTTGACAGGGCATTTCACATCCTGACTTCTGTTTACATAATGAAAACTCTTCTAATGTGAGATAATTTATACCGTCTGATTACCAGTTCACCAACCAGTAGAAATATTTTTATTTCTTGCTGGGAATTTCCTGGGAGTGAGGGCTTCTCCAATTAGCTATCATAACATGGGTGAAAGATCAGCAGAAACCCAGATATATGCATAAATGGAATCTCGTCAAAGTTACATTGGCATCAAGAAACACCCAGTGGCTGAAACGAAAACAGAAAATGCTGAAAAATCTCAGCAGGTCTGGCAGCATCTGTGGAGAGAAAGACAGAGTTAACGTTTCGAGTCCATATGACTCTTCTTCAGAGCTAAAGAAAAGTAAAAATATGATGAAATTTATATTTTTAAGGGGGGGGGTGTGGTGGAGCAGGTGAAGCTGGATAGAAGGCCAGCAATAGATGGGGGCAAAGGAGAGATTGACAAAGATGTCATGAAGAAAAGGACAAAGGGGTGTTAATGATAGAGGTACTGGCTAGAGGGGGTGCTGATGGTGGCATTAAGGTCAGAAAGCAGAATGTGGTAATAGCAGGACAAGGGTAAGCACTCAGGAAAGAACAACATGAACAAGTGACTGATGGCCCCTGTGTGGATGGGGTGGGGGAAGGGGACGATGGTGGGAAAAAAACGATCGAAAATAAAATATAAATTGGGGATTAAATAATGAATAAAAATAAAAATAAATAAAAATAAAAGTAAGTGGATAAAACAAAAAATAAAAATTAATTTTGAAAAAAGGGATTAAAAAAAGGGTGAAGATAGAAGAGAGAGTTCATGGTCTGAAGTCGTTGAACTCAATGTTAAGTCCAGAAGGCTATAAAGTGCCTAATCGGAAGATGAGGTGCTGTTCCTCCAGTTTGCGCATTGGGCTTCACTGGAACATTGCAGCAGGCCAAGGACAGAGATGTGAGCATGGGAGCAAGATGGTCCGTTGAAAAAGTGGTGGTAGTGCAATCAGTGTGGTGCAGATAACTGGGTGTTACAATTATGAGGTTTGTAAGTTTATTATGATTTGGACTATGTCCTTGAGTTGGTGGAGGAGGAGAGTGCTCATAGGGCCTGTTCTGAAGTCTGCTTGCCTGTATTTTTTTTTATTCATTCACAGTATGTGGGCTTCGCTGGCTGGATCAGCAATTATTGCCCATCCCTAGTTGCCCTTGAGAAGGTGGTGGTGAGTTGCCTTCATGAACCGCTGCAGTCCATGTGGTGTAGGCATACTCACAATACTGTTAGGAAGGGAGTTCCAGGATTTTGACCCAGTGACAGTGAAGGAACTGCAATATATTTCCAAGTCAGGATGGTGAGTGACTTGGAGGGGAAATTCCAGGCAATGGTGTTCCCATCTATCTGCCGCCCTTGTCCTTTTAGGTGGTAGTGGTCGTGGGTTTGGATGGTGCTGCCTAAGGAGCATTGGTTAATTCCTGCAGCGCTTCCTGTAGATGGTACGCACTGCTGCTACTGTGCTTTGGTGGTGGAAGGAGTGAGTATTTGTGGATGTGGTGCCAATCAAGTAGGCTGCTTTGTCTGGGACATGAGAGCAAGATGGTGTTTTGAAATGGCTAGCGACATGGGTCTACTGCATTCGCTGCTCCCAATGTGGTCTCCTCTACATTGGAAAGGCCAAACGCAGACTGGGTGACATCATTGCAGAACACCTTCAGTCTGTCCACAAGCATGACACAGACCCAGGTGTTGAGCTTCTTGAGCATTGTGGGAGCTGCACTCATCCAGGCAAGTGGGGTGTATTCCATCACACTCCTGGCTTGTGCCTTGTAGATGGTGGACAGCTTTGGGGAGTCCAGAGGTGAGTTACTCATAGCACAATTCCTAGCCTCTGACTTGCTCTTGTAGCCACAGTATTTATATGGCTAGTCAAGTTCATTTTCTGGTCAATGGTAATTGCCAGGATGTTTATATTGGGGGATTCAGTGATGGTAATGCCATTGAATGTCAAGGGATGATGGTTAGATTCTGTCTTGTTGGAGATGGTCATTGCCTCGCACTCATGTGACATGAATCTTACTTGCCACTTGTCAGCCCAAGCCTGGATATTGTCCAGGTCTTGCTGCATTTGTACATGGACTGCTTCAGTATCTGAGGAGTTGCGAATGGTGCTGAACGTTGTGCAATCACCAGTGAGCATCCCCGCTTCTAACCCTATGATAGAAAGGTGGTCATTAATGAAGCAGCTAAAGATGTTTGGACTGAAGACACTACCCTTAGGACCTCCTGCAGTGATGTCCTGGAGCTGAGATGACTGACATCCAACAACCACAACCATCTTTCTTTGTACTAGGTATGACTCCAGCCAGTGGAGAATTTTCCCTCGGACCCTGTTGACTCCAGATTTGCTAGGGCTCCTTGATGCCACACTCAGTCAAATGCTGTCTTGATGTCTTTTGGCCATGTTTGAACCAAGACTGTAAAGAGGCCAGGAGCTGAGTAGCCCTGGCAGAACACAAACTGAGCATCAGTGAGCAGGTTATTGCTATGCAAGTGTCACTTGATGGCACTGTTGATGACCCCTTCCATTACTTTATTGATGATTGAGAGTAGACTGATAGGGTGGTAATGAGCCGTGTTGGATTTGTCTTATATTTTTTGGACAGGACATACTTAGGCAATTTTCCACATAGCCTGGTATGTGCCAGTGTTGTAGCTGCACTGGAACAGCTTGGCTAGGGGCACGCTAGGTTCTGGTACACAAGACTTCAGCACTATTGCCTCAGCACTATTGCCAGGATATTGTCAGGTCCATATACCCAGTGCCTTCAGCCATTTCTTGATATCACATGGATTAAATCGAATTGGCTGAAGACTGGCATCTGTGATGCTAGGGACCTCTGGAGGCCGAGATGGGTCATCCACTCAGCACTTCTGGCTGAAGATTGTGGCAAATGCTTCAGCCTTATCTTTTGCATTGATGTGTGGGGCTCCCCCATCATTGAGGATGGGGATATTTGTGGGGCCGCCTCCTCCAGTGAATTGTTTAATTGCCCACCACCATTCATGGCTGGGTGTGGCAGGACTGCAGAGGTTAGACCTGATCTAAAAACAAAAAAACTGCGGATGCTGGAAATCCAAAACAAAAACAGAATTACCTGGAAAAACTCAGCAGGTCTGGCAGCATCGGCGGAGAAGAAAAGAGTTGACGTTTTGAGTCCTCATGACCCTTCGACAGAACTTGAGTTCGAGTCCAGGAAAGAGCTGAAATATAAGCTGGTTTAAGGTGTGTGTGTGGGGGGCGGAGAGATAGAGAGACAGAGAGGTGGAGGGGGTTGGTGTGGTTGTAGCGACAAACAAGCAGTGATAGAAGCAGATCATCAAAAGATGTCAACAACAATAGTACAATAGAACACATAGGTGTTAAAGTTAAAGTTGGTGATATTATCTAAACGAATGTGCTAATTAAGAATGGATGGTAGGGCACTCAAGGTATAGCTCTAGTGGGTTTTTTTTTATTTTATATAATGGAAATAGGTGGGAAAAGGAAAATCTTTATAATTTATTGGGAAAAAAAAGAAGGGGGAAACAGAAAGGGGGTGGGGATGGGGGAGGGGACTCACGACCTAAAGTTGTTGAATTCAATATTCAGTCCGGAAGGCTGTAAAGTCCCTAGTCGGAAGATGAGGTGTTGTTCCTCCAGTTTGAGTTGGGCTTCACTGGAACAATGCAGCAAGCCAAGGACAGACATTGTTGTTGACATCTTTTGATGATCTGCTTCTATCACTGCTTGTTTGTCGCTACAACCACACCAACCCCCTCCACCTCT
Organism: Carcharodon carcharias; assembly: GCF_017639515.1. Classification (NCBI taxonomy): domain Eukaryota; kingdom Metazoa; phylum Chordata; class Chondrichthyes; order Lamniformes; family Lamnidae; genus Carcharodon; species Carcharodon carcharias. The sequence continues at coordinate 127,004,493 of NC_054467.1, read as the reverse complement.
CTGTCTCTCTATCTCTCCGCCCCCCACACACACACCTTAAACCAGCTTATATTTCAGCTCTTTCCTGGACTCGAACTCAAGTTCTGTCGAAGGGTCATGAGGACTCGAAACGTCAACTCTTTTCTTCTCCGCCGATGCTGCCAGACCTGCTGAGTTTTTCCAGGTAATTCTGTTTTTGTTTTAGACCTGATCTGTTGGCTGTGGAATCGCTTAGCTTTGTCTATCATTTGCTGCTTAAGCTGTTTGGTACGGAAGTAGTACTTCCTGTGTTATAGCTTCACCAGGCTGACATCTCATTTTTAGGCATACCTGATACTGCTCGTGGCATGCCCCTCTGCATTCTTCCTTGAACCAGGGTTGATCCCCTGGCTTGTGGTAATGGTAGAGTGGGGGGATATGCCAGGCCTTGAGGCTACAGATTGTGTTTGAGTACAATTCTGCTGCTGATGGCCCACAGTGCCTCACAGATGCCCAGTCTTTAGCTGATAGATCTGGTTGAAATATATCCCATTTCCCACCCATGATGAGTGATATCTTCGATATGAAGGCAGGGCTTCAGTGGTCAGTCCTACATGGTCACTCCTACATGGACTCATGGACCGATGCATCTGCAGCAGGCAGGTTGGTGAGAATGAGGTCAAATATGTATTTCCCTCACCACCTGCCGCAGACCCAGTCTAGCAACTATGTCCTTTAGGACTCGGCCAGCTCGGTCAGTCAGTTTACTGAGCCATTCTTGGTGATGGACATTCAAGACCTCACCCAGAATACATTCTATGCCCTTACCACCCTCAAAGTGGTGTTCGCCATGGAGGAGCACTAATTCATCAGCTGAGAGTGGACAGTACGTGGTAATCAACAGGAGGTTTCCTTGCCCATGTTTAACTGAAGGTCTGGAGTTGAGGACTCCCAGGGCAACTTTTTTCTGCTGTGCCGCCACATCTGGTGGGTTGGTCCTGCTAGTGGTGACTGGGATATTACCTGTAAGATTTGATTCCATGAGGGTGACTAAGTCAGCCTGTTGCTTGACCAATCTATGGGACAGCTCTCCCAATTTTGGCATTACCCCCCAAATGTCATTAAGGAGGACTTTGTAAGGTTGACAGGACTAGGGCCATTATCATTTCTGGTGCATAGCATGATGCCGAGTGGGGTTCTTTCAGTTTCACTCCTTTTTTGAGACTTTATCACTGTTTGAAGCAACTGGGTGGCTTGCTTACTAGGCCATTTAAGAGCCAACCACATTACTGTGGATCTGGAGTCACATGTAGGCCAGGCCAGGTGAGCACAACAGATTTCCTTCCCTAAAGGGCCATTAGTGAACCAGATAGGTTTCTACAACAAAAACAAAAATTGTCAAAAAAACTCAGCAGGCCTGACAGCATCTATGGAGAGAAAGACAGTTAACATTTTGAGTCCATATAACTCTTCTTCAGAACTTCTGTATTTGATTTCCAGGATCTGCAATGTTTTGCTTTTATCTTAGGTTTTTACAACAATCATTTCATCATTGGAATTTTAATCCTAGATTTTTATTGAATTCAAATTCCACCAGCTACCATGGCAGGATTTGAACCCAGGTCCTCAAAAAATTACTAGTCCAGTGACAATACCACTACACCATCTCCTCTCATTATTGCTTTTTGTACTTCACTGGCCTCTTTCTGCCGAAGACGGAACAACCACGTGGTTATTACACTGGATCCTTTTATGGTGGTAGAATTGTGAGGGATTGGGCTTCCATCTATCATTTTGCAAGGTCATTGGCCCTGTTCCAAATTGCCAGGCTGGGTGACTGGGCCTGCGGAGGTGCAACAGGAGCACATGTTTCGCAGTATACTTCAGTAGCAGAGTACCACCATACTGCTTGGAGAATGGTGACTGAAGCCTGGGATCATTACCTGGCCAAGGATTGAACGCATAACAACATCATTCTCCCCACAAAGAATATATTATATTCTCCCAATTGTAATTTCTTGGACAGGGTAAATGAAGCAGAAAACGTGCAGCTCTAGATTCAATCCTAAATTACAACCCCTTGCTGTTACTGTGGCCCAATTTCTCTTGAGCCCCAGGAATTTAGGACCACGAGGTATTTTTATATCAGTAGTACCAGAAATATGTCTTTATTGGCCCAAACATTGTTGTGGTAGGCCAATGGACAGCACTCATTGTTTGTTAGACTTGCCCTTCCTCATTTAATCTCTGTGATATTTTGCCCAGCATGTAGCTGTGCAGGAAGTAAATATGCAACAACCTTTGCAGGGCACTTGGGATCTGAGTGAGTAGGGCAAACAACTTCTTAAACATTGAGATAAAATACTGCGGATGCTGGAAATCTGAAATAAAAACAGAAAATGCCATTAAAACTCAGCAGGTTTGGCAGCATCTGTGGAGAGAGAACAGAGTTAACATTTCGAGTCCATATGACCCTTCTTCAGAGCTTTGAAGAACAGTCTTATGGACTCGAAAGTTAACCATTTCTCTCTCCACAGATGCTGCCTGACTTGCTGAGTTTTAGCAGCATTTTTTGTTTTAACTTCTGAACCAATTGGGTTGAAGGATTGTGAAATTAACAGGCTGGATAAATAAGTGTAAATTACATTGGGTGAATTCAATGTCAAATCAGGAACATAAAGAGAAATAAAGAAAGGGGAAGAACATTGGATTGAGAGAGCGAGAGAGAGAGAGACAAACAGAAAGAAAAAGTAAAGAAATAAACAGATGACATCATACTGTGCAAGTACAGCAACTTCAAGCCACTCAATGCGTTTGAATGCAGGGCCAAACAATGCAAAACTGTTTTTGCAAAGATAACACTGATAAGGCACATCTCAGACAGCAACCCTTTGGATTTTCGGTATGAGCTTTGTCATTATTTTAACAGCATTTTTTGGGCCATTGTATTTTTATTTTCAGCTAACAAAGAAACAAGAATAGTTCCATAGCCTGCTTGCTTTTGCAACCAATAATTGTGTATTATAAATTATGAATGATGCCGAAACGGTGGTGGCATGGAGGAAGGTAGTGGGGGGTTAGGGGGTGGGGGTTGCTTTGTGGCATTGAAATCTGTGCTGTATTGATAAAACTAGTGAGCTGAATAAAATAACTGAAGCATAAGCCGTTTGCCTATATTTTTATTCCTGACGACTGTCTACCCTGCCAGTGGATTTAATCATTCATTCCCAGGTCACCAGTGAAAGAAAATATCAGGAGAAATCTAGAATCATTTATTTGCACTTTATTTGAGACACCCTTGTATTGATGGTGATTCTAGCTGTAAAGTGGATAGTAATGCATTTCTGCATATTCCTGGTTAAGAAATTATAGGCTGTTCTTGAGAGTTTACATGGTAAATGAATGGTCAGCCATTACTGATCAGAATTCTTAAAATGGCAGATGCATTGCCAAGATGGAACAGTTTGCCAATTAATATAAAGCTGTTGATTAGTCATTAAATAAAATAATTCATGATTGTTCTATTTTGGGCTTGATTTACTTTTTCATCTTTCGCACTTCAACATAGCATAAGCTATCATTCACAAGTGCATGTTTGATGGCAAACAGAGAGAATCACTGGAATTATAAAATAAAGAGAATTACTAAATGTTCCCAGAAAAGCTCAATGTCTGATCTATTTTGAACTGGGTTAAAATTGTCAAACAATAAAAGACATCAAAAACATATTACTTATTAACCATAATTTAAACATTCTGGCAAAGTACAACATTTCATACAAAAACAAAGATGGTAATATCATCAGACATTTTTCTGTGAACCCACAGAGATGAACTTGGACATTTTCCAACAGAACACGTCTAAGCTGCAGCTGATTCAATAACAACCTGACCATGGTTCAACTGTTCATTGCTGGCAATCGCTGAGGATGCGTTTTGGTACAAGTTTTCCCTTATGAGTGCTAACAGGCAAACGGACTGTCTGGCACATTTCCAGGTTGCTGTTTATTTGATCTATGCCTTGTTGGGTTAGCTGCACTGATACTCTGGTTATCTGTTATCTGACACACTTGCTGGGTTATGGCCAGACTGTTTGGTTCTCTGAATGCACATTTAAGTATTGTCTATCTGTAAAACTCCTCTGCCATCTCAACTAACCATCTTCATTATTGGATTTAGGTCAAGAACATCCTCCAATTTTCCAATGCCAACACAATCAACTTTTGAGAGAAGATAGCAATGATAGACCAGGATCATTTTACTCCAGATCAAAGGTTGGGTATTGGCAATGCAAAGACAGGGAACATAAAAGCAACCACCTCAATTCAAATGTATTTTGCATTTATCATGTATGTTGCTTTCCTCAATTAGTTATAATGTTTGCTTAGACAAGGGACTGAAAATCACATTTCTTTACTGAGAACTAGGAAACAAAAAATGGTAGGAACTGGTAATTAAAACGATTTCTTATATATGTTTAGTTCTCTTAAGTCCCAATTTTAATTCAGGTATATTTAAAACAGAGAAGGGTGCCCTGGAGATCAATGGCCCAGGTAGAGCCAGGACCCAAAGAACAGGTTTGTTCAAAGCCTTCTACAACTGTTGACAATGCTGAGCAGGATCTCTGTGTAATATTTACAACCCTTCTTCACCTCAGTCAGAATGCAGTATGCTGCACCTTTTCAAATGCATTCTCAAGGCTGTCATATACGAATGCCCAACTTCCATCTCCCATACTAACTGTTGTCCGTATTCTCTTTCTCCCCCATCCTTCCCAGCAGCAGAACTCCCATAACAAGGAAGCATCTTAATGAAGTCAATTCTCTCGAGTATGCAATGTTAAGCATTCAATCCCTTAAAGCAATCCATCTGGGCCAGATTGCTCAGCAGCTGACAAAGAACAGCTGTCTGTGGCTGAGCCTCATAGGCTTGAGCACCCAAAAGACATCAGGCGGAAGGATTTGATGGGTCCCAGCATGCCAATCCGCAGCTTTCCTCCAGCTCTGCTGTGGTCACTAGGGGAGTTCTTTGTAGGGATAATAGACTTAAGAAGTCTTCTTTTAGGAAAGGAGCATAGGTTGAGGATCAGTTGGCTCAGTTGGTCAAACCGATAGCACTGATGGTGTGGGATCAATCCCTGTACTGGTTGAGGTAGCACTTGGGACCTGCCTCTTCCACCTGCCCCATTGTGACATCACAGCACCTTATAGCCATGATTAATGGCCCTACAGAGAGATAGAGAGAGACTATAGGTTGAGAACATGTGTGAGAGCTGAATCCAAGGCAATTCATGTGTTTGTTACTAAGTTCATTACATTTAGCATTTCTGTCAAATGAGTGACCTAACAGCAGCTTTGTCACTTCGTGGCAAGAACGCTACCAGCTGAGGCACAGCTGACACTACAAAAATAAAAGAACTGTGGTGACATTGAGGGCCACTGGGATGGTATGCCTCCCTGGATCAGCAGGCAGCTGGGTGTTATTGTGGGAAGATGTAGCTATCTCACTTTTCACTGCTCCTCAGGTAAGTCAAAGAAGGTGAGTCTTACCATGTAAGCTCTGTGTGCTGAGTTTGGCCTTCGGCACACAGCCACTCTTCAGCTGATATACTCTGAATCCATATGCTGATGACTTCTGTTGTTGCTCCTTCTCCTTATAGCCTTGCCCATCCAGAAGAAAGATACAAGAATTGCTCCCATTATAAGCAGGGAAGGCTGATGAAAGGATTGTGAAGCAAAACAAAATGTCACAATCTGGAAACTAGAAACTCTGTTGGAAAAGCAGAAGGTAAAAGATCTCATGGTCCAGTGAGCAACAGCCGAGAGCCTCTTTTTCAATTATTTCGCCAGCTGTAGATACCAGCCCCATCAGGTTTTGCTGACAGGTCCAAAATTGGGCAGAACATATGTAATTTTTGGACAAAATGCAATAGGAATAGGTATGACATCATAGGAGCTTAAACATTTTAATTGAAAGCCTACTTGCCTGGAACAGGCAGCTGAATGTTGTGGGAAAGGTGCAGGGGGCCCCATAGATGTAATTTTAACTCATTTACTCACTTCTTTCTTGCCAAATGGACTTGCTAAAATTGACCCTTTTGATTAGCTATCAGTTTTTAGATTCAGACATCTATGAATTGTGACACAGTAAGAGATTTAAATAACCAAAGTGCCCTATTTATCTTGGAATTATTCAAAGTTTTCCATGAGAGCACATTCTGGGACACTCCTAGAAATTCACTGGGGCTGCATTCAGAAGGAGCACGTGCTGTCTGATTATGATCAAGAAGACTTCCCACCCCTATTTCTTACTAGAGTTTTTACTTTCGATAAACCATAATTAAAACTTTGTTCCCCGAGCAATGGATAATAGTGCCAATTCAATGCTGGAGCAGTTGCGAACCTGCCCCTCCAGAGCAACCAACATAGCTGCTGAAATTGGAAGTGCATTGGATAGTGTACTTTCCATTTTACTTGAGGAAATGTAATTGTATTTTCTGAGGCAGTACTTCTAATGTAGACTGGCCTAATTAGTCCCTATAAAATTATGTAAATCCATTCTAATGATTCCTGTGTAGAATTCCCTGTGCCATTTGACAGAGTGGCTTTCAATTCAGTGGGAAGGCTGCAAGCTTCTCTTTGAAGATGGTTTTCTTTAAAGTGAGTTTGCTGTATTATTGACTGTTTCCTTGTGTTATTGTACAATAAGCATTAGAACTCTTGTGTTTTTGTTTTCTGGTGCTTGCTGCCTCTTTGCTCAACTTCTGCACCTTTTTGGCATGCACTTCCAACATTAACATTCCATTTGCCACCAGTTCACACGCCCACAGCTGCAAACACTACTAACCTTGGCTGTACCTAAATGCCCACTCAGTGAGAGAAGCATGTCCTGAATTAGTTGGGACCCTGTGAATTATCTAAGATAAATACCTAAGATGGCAGCACCTCAGTCTTGGTGCTAACTGGCTACTGCAGGCTTCTGAAGAGGCCAACCTGTTGAGGACATGGAAACCTGATGGGGAAGTCCCCTTCTGACTCTTCTCTTGCCTTTGGAGAAGCAGGAATCTGTGTAGTTGTAGCCCCTTATCCAATAATAAGCTGCAAACAGAAAGTGAACATATGTTAGAATCAGGAATGTAATCAGTGGATCAGATAGTAAGGCTACTCTTGCAGCAGAACAGTTAATGTAGCTGGATATTAGGCACTGATTGAATATAAACTGGTAGCAAGAAGAGAGGGGTGAAACAAACTCTCGTACTGTTGGGCTGACATAAAATCAATAGACTTACCCTCACCAATTTATTTGATGGCATCACAATGATTAATAGTGTCCCTTAATAGGTGAAACAGCACAGGTAGGCCAACCCGCCATTCATGCAGACTAACCATTGCTGGTTAGGTGCAACATTTATCTTTAAAACATTAGAAAGATCCTTGAGCATTAGAACATCAGACACTCAGTGTGTAGCATGCACTCTATCTAATGTGAAACCGTGACCAGGAAGAATACAAGTAATTCTCGGAGCCATATCGCAAGCTGGTGAGCTAATGTGCCAGAGTCAAGTGAGCAAATGAATCAAAGTCTGTTTGTCAACCACCAAAATGGAGGAGCATATTGACAAATTTAGACAATAAAGAAGAGAATGAAGAAATGGGATCATAGTTTTGTAGGCTGCATGACAGATGTGACAACATACCTTGATCGAAGTACTTGATGTATGAATAATCCCTAGTGTTAAGTGCATACGCTGAGTGTTCTATATTTTGGCTAGTTACCATTTTCTCCCATGGGTGATATATGAGGAAACAGCATTGACAGAATTGGCCAACTTCTGCTGTGCTAAATTATAGTGGTTCTGTTTGGAGAATCTCCCTTTACCTCCAAAGTTGCTACTTTTCTCAGCTTTACTACATCCATGTCAGCTTTCTTTGTTGAAAGAGGTAATTCTGGGAGTTCCTCCAGCTATTCTTTGCCTTTTAAAACAGCCACTAACAAATCTGGTATCTTTCTTTAAGAATGCATATATCTCTGAAGAGCCCTTCCAGTTTCTTTGTGCTCAGGGAAAATATGCAGGAAGCATATTAAAACAATACAAATTATTCAGTCCCATGAATTCTGGTAGTGTTGGGCTAGTTTGCTTAGATCATGGAAATGCATTGGTGTACCGGAAACATATTTGGACCCAGCTGCATATCTAAATCCATTACATTCTCACACAATAAAAAAAGAAACAAATGTGAAAGGTTGTTGCCAGGTGGAAAACTATAAGAGAAAACATACATTAAAATATCAATGAAAGTGATTTTCTCCAGTAACAGTGCATACCAATATCATGAACAACTGCAGAAAACAATCAATACTTCCTTGCAAATTTCAAAATAGATCATGTTTATGATTTCATGAGAAACCTCAAACACAAAAGGCCCAAAAATTGTTTGGGTTGGGGACAGTGAAACATCCTACTTCCACCCAGGGTGGGGTGGTGGACGGGGATTTGGGATGGAACCTTTACACTTGGATTCTGCTACATTTGTGCTCATCCTTTAAAATCCAATAGGGGAACTAAAGGCGGATGTCCCAACTGCTCACCCTTCAATATTTTGTCCAGGGGAGCATCAATGATGCACACTGCCCAGCATGCCAAATGACCAATCCCCATGATTTGTGCTGAGGTTTCCTGCTTGGGGCTAAGCCATACAGGAGGGGACACCACCTTTGCACCAGCATAGCAGACATCCAAAAATTTTCAGACCAAGAGGGCTACCCATAATGCCTCTTCATGTATTGGCCAGGGGAAATCATCTTCAGGGATGACCTTTTTGCAACAGATGGAAATACAACTGAAATTATAGGAGGGGAAAGTAATTTGCTTAGCTCCGCTTCAAGCAATGCTGTGCAAACTTATGCCGATTCTGTGAGGCAGGGTGTGCTGCCAGCCGCGGCCTGTGAATTGCGTGGGTTTCCTCATTGGCATTATTGCAGCCTGCACTGGTAGCAGCCCAGGTGCTAACTCTCCCCAGGTAATCGATGTAGTCCCCCAAAGCGCCTCTAGGAGCCACCACAGGTGCAGGTCTTGGTGGTAGTAGCAAATATTCAAACATGAACTTTGAAGTAAAGTGGAGAATGGTTCTATGTGAACAGCAGTTGAACATGGGTCAGTCAGTCCTAAGAGGTATTTGAATGCCCTGGCTTTTCCTGAATAGAGGAAGTGTGTGCAAATATTCTATCCAGAATATGGGCTGGAAATTTACGGTGCTTGAACGGGCGCCGCCCGACCTGAACTTGCATGAAATCGCACGAGAAGACATCAGGTGCACGCCCTGACATCATAGCGCCCTCATGCAATATTACTGTCAGCAGGCGTGCGCAGGAGTCGGAAGCGTGCTCGTGACAATTAAAAGAGCAATTAAGCCCATTAAACATGCAATTGTCCTGAACTTTACGTGGCCCATGCACTTATCCGTTTGGTGCATAAGCCAATTGGCCCAGTGGCATTCATGCTTTTTCACCATTCCAGATCTAGGGCGGGATAAAAGGCCCGAATATGTTTTGAGGTTTGATGATTCAGGAATATTGCTGTCAGTTGTTCGCTGTGTCATTATAGATAGTTTGAGACATTTTTTGTGTGCTGATATCCCTCCAACTATCCTGCAGCTCCTTGAGGCATCTTCACAGCAGTTGTCAGCCTTCAGGAAGCTTGTATGAAATCGCCTGCTCACTCCCTCACTTTCCCGGTACCCGCCCTTCCACAACACTCCCCCACCCCCACCGCTAAGCACGTTTCACGCTGGCCCGCAGTTAATTGGCCAACTAGAGTGAAACCTCTGTCGGGAGCCGACGGAGGGCAGGATCGGATTTCATTTCCACTTCGGGCCCCACTGATCACTCTCCCAAGTGGGAAATTCAGGCCATGATTTCACAAGAACGTATGCTTTGTTTGGCAAGAGAGGCCATTTTCTTGAAAGAGATAACCATGAGCTATGACTGCTTTTTGTTACATAAAGAATATGTTAAAAGTTTAAGGTTTTTTTCCTGTATTTTAACAAATTATTGCACAGTAATCTCTCACTTTTTTTTGAAGTTCAACTCCATTTGTTAGTAGTTATAAAAAAACAACTAATGGCAAAATAGATTAAAATAGATTTTGGTGCATTGACCTTTTCCTCACACCTATTAACAAACTTCGAACAAAAATGCCAGAGCCAAGAAAGTATATTCGGCATAATTGTAGCTATTTCTTTTCTTCTGACAGCTTAAAAAGAATTCAATGTTCTTATTCTGCTGATGCTGCCTTTGAGTCACCGAAGCTTCAATGTCATGCCATCAGTTGCTTTTATAGTTTCTTAGACAATATAAAGCAATAAGCATATGAATTCATCTTAGCTAAACAACCTTGATGAACTATTACCTTAACTTTCAATACTTCCTTTAAAGTTAATTCTGCCTCATTCTTTTCAAGTGTGATGAAAACTGACACAGATTTTATGAGCAACACTTTCAGCACTGACTTCTGCACTTCACTTATATCGTGATTGATGGTATAAATAGAAATGCAGGTGCCAACAAACTTACAGTCCTTCAGTTCTTTTAAAAACCTATTACTGCAAAGATGAAACTAGCCTTGAAAACAAAATCCATTTGGTCCACAAATATTGATATTTTCAGAATGCTCAAATTGTTCTCTTGCTGGTCCCTATTCTACAAAGATTTTTAACTCGCTCATCCATGTGAAAATGACCTCAAATTTGAGTTGACTGCTTTATCTTGGTTTAAATGCAATATGGTACATGAACAACAGTCCAAGTCGCTGTTTATCACAGAAGCAATTTCCTTCAAGCTGTGGCCAATTTTCATTAGCGTTCACAATAATGATTTAACAGTTAAAATAAGCACATAACAGCATGTGTATTACAATTGTAAAAAGCATATCAAATATGCATACACAAAACAAATCAATTAGTTATGATAGCTACGCTGAAAAAGGAGATTACTTACTGTCGGGTGCAGTAGAATTCATTCTTCCCATATTAGAGCATAGTTAAGTTGAGCAATTCATTGTTGGATTGCCTGTGAGGTAACAGTCCTATTTTAGTCATGAAGTTTTGTCACAACACGTAAGGCAATGCAATAATATATAAGTTTGTATTCTTCTGAGTTATACTGAGTTCTTTTCTAGTAGAAAGCCACCAGAGCCCAGGTATCTATAATGCAAACCTATTTATTATACAGCTATCGGTAATGGATAGATTCAGGATAGATTTCGAACAGAACTAGCAACTCAAGACAGGGCATCCATGAGGAACTGTGGGCCATCAGCAGCAGCAGAGTTGTACTTGAACACAATCTGTAACCTCATGGCCCAGCATATCCCCCACTCTACCATTATCATCAAGCCAGGGGATCAACCCTGGTTCAATGAAGAGTGCAGGAGGGCATGCCAGGAGCAGCACCAGTTATACCTAAAAATGAGATGTCAACCTGGTGAAGCTAAAACACAGGACTACTTGCATGCCAGACAGCATAAGCAGCAAGTCTTAGACAGAGCTAAGCAATTCCACAACCAATGGGTCAGATCCAAGCTCTGCAATCCTGTCACATCCAGTCGTGAATGGTGGTGGACAATTGAACAACTCTCTGGAGGAGGACAAATATCCCGATCGTCAATGACAGAGGAGCCCAGCAGATCAGTGCAAAAGATAAGGCTGAAGCATTTGCTAAAATCTTCAGTCAGAAGTGCCGAGTGGTTGATCCATCTTGGCCTCCCCCAGAGGTCCCCAGCATCACAGATGCCAGTCTTCAACCCAATCGATTCAGTCCACGTAATATCAAGAAGCAGCTGAAGGCACTGGATACTGCAAAGGCTATGGGCCGTGATAATATTCCGGCAATTATACTTGTGCGCCAGAACTTGCTGTGTCCCTAGCCAAGCTGTTCCAGTACAGCTACAACACTGGCATCCAACCGGCTATGTGGAAAATTGCCCAGGTATGTCAAATGTGCAAAAAGCAGGGCAAATCCAGCCCGGACAATTACCGCCCCATCACAGAATCACAGAATCACAGAACGCAGAAGAGGCCTGTTGGCCCATCGAGTCTGCACTGACACGAGAGAAACACCTGACCTACCTACCTAATCCCATTTACCAGCACTTGGCCCATAGCCTTGAATGTTATGACGAGCCAAGTGCACATCCAGTTACTTTTTAAAGGATGTGAGACAACACGCCTCCACCACCCTCCCAGGCAGCGCATTTTAGACCGTCACCACCCTCTGGGTAAAAAAGTTTTTCCTCACATCCTCCAGCTCCTCACCTTGAACTTAAGTCCCCTTGTGACTTACCCTTCAGCTAAGGGGAACAGCTGCTCCCTATCCACCCTGTCCATGCCCCTCATAATCTTGTAAACCTCGATCAGGTCACCCCTCAGTCTTCTTTGCTCCAACAAAAACAACCCAAGTCTAATCAACCTCTCTTCATAACTTAAATGTTTCATCCCAGGCAACATCCTGGTGAATCTCCGCTGCACCCCCTCCAGTGCAATCACATCATTCCTATAATGTGGTGACCAGAACTGCACACAGTACTCCAGCTGTGGCCTCACCAAGCTTCTATACAACTCCAACATGACCTCCCTACTTTTGTAAGTTATGCCTTGGTTGGTAAAAACAAATGTCCCATATGTCTTTTTCACCACCCCACTAACATGCCCCTCTGTCTTCAGAGATCTATGGACGCACATGCCAGGGTCCCTTTGTTCCTCAGAACTTCCTAGTGTCATGCCGTTCAGTGAAAAAATCCTTGTCAAATTACTCCTTCCAAAGTGTATCACCTCGCACCTCACACTTTTCAGGATTCAGTCTACTCTCAATCATCAGTAAAGTAATGGAGGGGGTCATCAACAGTGCCATCAAGCGCCACTTGCTTAGCAATAACCTGCTTACTGATGCCCAGTTTGTGTTCTGCCAGGGCCACTCAGCTACTGACCTCGTTATAGCCTTGGTTCAAACATGGACAAAAGAGCTAAAGTCTCGAGGTGAGGTGAGATTGACAGCCCTTGACATCGAGGCAGCATTCGACCTAGTGTGGCATCAAGAAGCCCTAGCAAAACTGGAGTCTGTGGGAGTCATACCTAGCACAAATAAAGATGTTTGTGGTTGTTGGAGGTCAGTCATCCTGGCTCCAGGACATCACTGCAGGAGTTCCTAAGGCTAATGTCTTCGGCCCAACCATCTTCAGCTGCTTCATCATAAGGTCAGAAATGGGGATGTTCACTGATGATTGCATAATGTTCAGTGCCTTTGCCATATCCTCAGATACTGAAGCAGTCCATATCCAAATGCAGCAAGACCTGGACAATATCCAGGCTTGGGTTGACAAGTGGCAAGTAATGTTCACGCCACACAAGTGTCAGGCAATGACCATCTTCAACAAGAGAGAATCCAACCATTGCTCTTTGATGTTCAATGGAATTACCATTACTGAATCCCCCACTGTCAACATCCTGGGGGTTACCATTGACCAGAAACTGAACTGAACTAGCCATATTAATACTGTGGCTACAAGAGCAGGTCAGAGTCTAGGAAATGTGTGACGAGTAACTCACTCGCTGTCTCCCCAAAGCGTGTCCACCATCTACAAGGCACAAGCTCCAAGTGTGATGGAATACTCCCCACTTGTCTGGATGGGTGCAGCTCCCCCAACATTCAAGAACTTGACACGATCCAGGACAAAGCAGCCTGCTTGATAGGCACCACATTCACGAATATTCACTCCCTCGACCACAGGCGCACAGTAGCAGCAGTGTGTACCATCTACAAGATGCACTTTAGGAATTCATCAAGGCTCCTTCGACAGCACCTTCCAAACCCATGACCATTACCATCTAGAAGGACAAGGGCAGCAGATAAATGGGAACACCACTACTTGGAAGTTCCCCTCCAAGCCACTCATCATCCTGACTTGGAAATATACTTCCGTTCCTTCACTGTTGCTGGGTCAAAATCCTGGAACTCCCTTTCAAACAGCACTGTGGGTGTACCTACACCACATGGACTGCAATGGTTCAAGAAGGCAGCTCACCTCCATCTTCTCAAGGGCAGCTAGGGATGGGCAATAAATGCTTGTCCAGCCAGCAAAACCCACATACCATGAATGATTTTTTTAAAAAGTTACATATTTACATCAATAACTTTAATGAAAAATGAATAAATTTAGAAAACAACTTATTGGGAAGAGGATGACGAACATTCTTAATACATTAAGCTAAATTTATTTTCTGATCTATATAGGTTATTTTAATGTTCATTTTATATAATAGAAATTAGAACATTTCTGAAACATGATAAAATTCTCTTAACAAACAACGTTTTGTATAATATAGCTATGCTTGGAGAGATGCAAGTGACAGAACTGAAGAATCCCATTCAAGCAACTGAAAAATGTTTCCCTTCAGTCAGATCTACAAGAGCCAACAGATATTGTACACCGTAAAAAAGTTAAAGAGGAAAATAAATTAAAAACTGTGACTGCTGGATATCTGAAACAAAGAGAGGACATTCAAGAAATACACAGCAATACTTGTAAAGACAAAGAGCAATTTAATGATTTAGGTCTAGATCTTGTTTTAGATATGTGTATTTGAGAGAAGCCAATCAAACATGAAACGCAATGAGGCCTTTACGTTCCTTTATTTGAATTGAATGGCTTGGGCTCTCTCTTGGACACCTGAAGCAAAACAATTGGGTGAAAATATCATCACTGTGAAATCCCTCATTTACAGACTGTTATTTTCAACTTGTGAGGTTTTGCACAAAGCGGCCCATGGCCTCAGGCTGTTGGGGTAATGTTCTGAATCCTGCAGCCAGAGGGGGACCTCTCCATCAGAAGCACAGGTCAGCATATTGAGCACGCACTGCCCACTATATTCTGACGATTTGTTACTGGTTGAAGAAACTATGGGTGACATTTTCCTTAGTACCAATGCCCATTATAGGCAAGTGGGATTACCTGCAATGCGCTTAGACCTATAAAGTGATCCTCATTGGAATAAAACAACAACGGCCATTTTTTGTGAGTAAATACCCTTTTGTTAACCCACATTACATCATGACAGAAATAAATCAACCAATGGCATCATATATTATAGAAAAAAATTGTTTTGTTTTTGTCATGGGCATCACTTCAAACTGAAAATTGAAAGATAATTGCGCTCACTTGAAGCTATTCCCCAGGTTTAAAAGATTGGCCAGGCTGTCAACATAATTTATAAAGTAAAGGGCTGTATTTATAATGTGTCACCAATGTCATTGGTATATTTATTACAACTTTGTACGTATTTGCAAAATACGGCAAAGAATATTACAGAACATCAATATAACCTGGCATTTTTCTGTAAGCAATACTGGATACAACGTATGTTGGTTTGAGATACAAAGACATAATACTGCAGATACGAGACATTTGAAATTAAAACAGAAAATACTGAAAGTAACTCAGTCGGTCAGGCAACATTTGTGTGGAGAGAAACAAGGCTAACCTTTGGCTTATGACCTTTCATCAAACTTGGAACAAGTTCAAGATGTAACAGGTTTTAACTAAGTAAATGGGGTAGCGGGTGCAGGAGAACAAAAAGGAAGATCTGTGATAGGTTGGAAGGCAGGAGAGATTAAATGGTAAATTGAATGAGGGTGCAAGGCAAAAGGTAATTGGGCAAGTAAAGAAACAAAAGATGAGCCCAAAGGAGGTGTAAACAAGAATAACAAAATGGTCATCAACAGCTGCCATTGTCAGGAGATGACCATCGCGAACAAAAGAACGTCCAGCACTCTCCTGCTGACCTTCAATGGTACCAACAACACAAAGTCCCTCCACCATCAAAATTTTGTGGGTCACTATTGACAAGAAGCTTAACGAAACATATCAACATCATCTGCAACAAATGTCTCGTCACTCAAGGACTCTATCACAAGAACAGAAGAATTAGGAGCAGGAGTAAGCCACTTGGCCCCTCAAGCCTGTTCCACTATTCGATAAGATCATTGCTGATCTGATTGTGGCCTCAGCACCACCCACTTGTCTGCTCCCCGTAACCTTTGACTCCTTTGTCGGTCAAAAGTCTATCTCAGCTTTGCATATATTCAATGACTCAGCCTCCACTGGTCTCCGAGGAAGTGAGGTGAAGAGGAGGACCTACAAAACTCAAGCAAGGAAAGTGCTGGCATAGTCACCACTCAGTTGGATGAATGCAAATGGAACAACTCAAGAAACAGGGCATCATCCAGAACTAAACAGTTCTCTTCATCAGCACCCCTACTAAAGAATTCAGTGTCCACTTCTTCCATCTCTGGCATATTGTGGATGCAGTATGTAAGATAGTACAGTTTTTGGAGAAATGGAATCAGTATTGAGGGAACTGCAACTTATGGTTGCGACTTACAGGACTTATCCAGCAGGTATATCCACCAATTTAATCAACATGCTGTGTAAAGCTGGGAGCAAACCTGGGTGTTACTCTTTTTTTCTTTGCTGAACTATGAGATATTTACAGAGACAAAGCTACCAGGAGGTAGCGAGGCCATGTTATTCAGACAAGACTCATCTATATTTGAAATGAGATAGCTGGAGGCTCTGCTTAAGCAAAAACAATCTGCTGGCCACTTCTGATAAGGCGAACTAATAAGTTGGAGTCTTGTAGATTGCCAACTCAGCTAACATCTGTCGAGCCTCAAGGGAATGCCCTCAGGCAACACTCAGGGTTATGGATGATACCTGAGGAAGTATAAAGAAGATGGACGATGACAGGGCAGGCAGCCTTTCTCAAACAAAGAACTCAACATGAAAATGGACATTTTGGCCTACGACAAATACCAATTGGACCGTAAGACCCTGTGGGCAGAATTTTTCAGATGGCAGGGTATCTCACCCTGCCACTCGAAGAGTCAACGGGAAACGTTTCTCCAAAACCATTTAATGCTCAGCAACGCATTAATTGGCTAAGGGCACGACTTCTATCTCCATCTGGAGAGGAAATTCTGCCTTAGAGAGATGTTAGCCAATCAGGTTGGCTGGCATTTCTGTAGTCCCAGCAGCACTAGGTTGTAGTGGTGGTCCCTCTGCTGACACTACAGTCAGTCCCCAAAGAAGAGAAACTAATGAATACCAGGTTTCAAGTAAGTACAGGATATTAGTGGGGCCTGACTGGCAGGCCCCAGGGAGGGTGAGGCACATGGGGGGCCAGGTTTGAGAGGCTAAGCGGGGACGGTTAAAGGGGGCTAAGTCCTTGTGGGGTGGGTGCCTCCAAAGAGCTCAAGAGACCCACAAAGGAGATCATGCCCCACTTGTCTGACACCTACCTGCCCAGTAAAAGCTGCCGGGTTACCCAACTGGGGTATGCCTCCGCTGCCATGTGTAAAATAACAGCAGGGGATCAGGCACTTCAAGAGCCATTAATTGGCCTTTTAAGGGCCTCAATAGGCACAAGGCTGGGCAAAGCCTGATGCCTCCACCACCATCTATAAAATGGGAGACAGGTCGGGGCTGGCAAGTTGGCAGGGCCATTTTATAAGCATTGCCACCTTCAAACCCTCTTGTGGGCGACTGTAAAATTCCACCCTGTCGATGTGACTTATCTTCCTCCCTGAAATAAAGGTATAAAAGAAACTGTTAAAGGAAAATATGATATTGCAACTAGAGGGGAAAGAGCGATTTTTCAGTCACTAGGAAGACCATGATCAATGTGAAGTTAACAGCTCACAAGAGGTTGTAAGTATTTTGCTTGCTTCATATTTCAGGAATAATTAACTGTAGGTGCTTAATAGTCCACAGTGGCTAAATAGTATACTAGATATCTGGATTAAACATGTCAGGAGATAATTGACTGCCTACAGGGTGTATATGTATATCACTTCTTGATTGAACATGGTCTGTTGTGGCTGTAGAGGCCGATATGTGAGTGGCATTCCCTTCCACAGCTGGCACAGGTGAATGGCATTGGCCCAAGGTTGACTGATGTTTTTTCCTCCCAGATTCTCTTTTCTACCATCTGGTCATTTTTTTCGTCCTCTGTTTTTTCCACACCCTTACTGACTGCTAGTGTCCAGGCATTCTGGTCAGCAGCGAGGGCTTCCCAAGCATTAACACCTATCATGGTCAACATGAAGTCTCACTTGCAGACGTCCTTGTATCGCAGATGTGGGCAACCTGTTGGTCTTGTGCTGATAGCAAGCTCACCATAGAACATGTCTTTGGGGATGTGGCTGTCATCCATTCAGTTCACATAACCCAGCCATTGGGGTCAAAGCTGAGTCAAGAGGACAAACATGCTCGGGATCCCTGCTGTACACTGCTGTACTTTCATGTTCGGCACTTTGTCCTGCTAGAAGATGCCCAATATTCAACTGAGGCAGCGGAGATGGAAGCTCAGCTGCTTCTCTTGGCTTGCATAAGTTATCCATGCCTCACCATTGCTAAGCAGGTTGCTGAGAATACAAGCCTAGTGCATATGGAGCCTTGTATTTTCGGTAAGTTTGCTGTTGGTCCACACTCACCTTTTGACATGACAGCTGTGGCCTTGGCAATCCTCATGCTGATTTCAGCAGCAAAATGGGTTGCTGGTAATTGCTGATCCAAGGTACATGAGGCTGTCAACAACCTCCAGAGTGAGGTTGTCAGTGTTGATGAATGGCGGAGTCTCCATGTCCTAACCCAGTCTCCCTGACGTTGCTTGTCAGTCCAAGCTCCGTGCAGGCCCAAGAGAACAACACTACAAGTTGTTGCAAGAAAACTTCAGCAGGATGCCAGCACGGTTTCAACAGCACACAGCAACGCACAGACTAGGACATTACCAACTTTGGTCTTGGTGCACAGTCTTCACAGAATCACAAAATCTTTACAGTGCAGAAGGAGGTCATTCAGCCTATCAAGTCTGCACTGGCTCTCTGAAATAGCTTTCTACCTAGTCCCATTCCCCTGCCTTATCCCCTCAACCTTGCACATTCTTTCTTTTCAGATAGCAACCCAATTCGCTTTTGAATATCCCAATCAGTCTTGTGAACAGCTTGCTGTCAGCTCTGGCAAGCAGGTAGATATCTGCATTTGTACCAAATGTGTACAATAGCAGCATGGAAAAAAATGCCAAAGAGGGTTGGCACCAGGAAACAGCCCTACTTTACCCAGTTGCTGATCTTGAACGCCTCCAATGATGTTCCATTATAGCTGACAAAACTGCGCCATGTTCTCATGGAAAGAAGAAATACACCCAGGAGCTGAGGTGGGCATCCTTTTCCAAGGCAGAGTCTGTCTCTGCTGACAAGCTCAAAGGCTTTGGTGAGGTGTATGAAGGTAATGTAGAGTGGTTTGCACTGTTCAAGACACTTCTCCTATAACTGCTGAAGTGAGAAAATCATGTCAACTATCATTCTGAAGCCTCACTGAGACTCAAGTTAGATGCATGACGCCAGGGTCCACAATTTGGTCAGAGCAACGCAGGCAAAAACCTTCCCCACAACTCTTAACAAGGAGATGCCTCAGTAATTGTTACAGTCACTGTGATCCCCTTTGTTTGTACAAGGTGATTATTTTTGCATCATGAAAGTCTTGAGGCACAAATCTTTCCTTCCAGCAGGTGCACAAAAGTTCATGGAGATGCAGTAGCAGTTCCAGTTTTGCACCTGTAATGATTTCAAGAGGAGTGCCATCATTTCCTGGGCTTTATTACTGGTAAGATGGCCACTGACCTTGTTGAGCTCTATTATGGTGGGCTCACTGTCCAGCTGCTCCATGACAGGAAAGCCTAGAATGGCACTGAGAGCTCCTTCAGCGACAACGTTCTCCATAGCATGGAGTTGAGGATAGTTCTCGACCCACCTTCCCATCTGTTTGCTGGGTTCAGTGATGATCATCCCTGTCTTTGTCTTCAAGGAGGCTGCTTTGGTTGCTGCTGGGCCTGTTGCTTTCTTGATTCCTTTATATATCCCTAGTATCCCTGGATTTAGCAGCAGATTGCATGCTGTTGCACAGCTTCAATCAGTATTGATTGGTGCAGTGACAAGCAGTCTTCTGAGACTTGATTCTCAAAGCACTGAGAGCATCTAGATTTGTCTGCTGGGGTCTTGCTTGTAGTTCATTGCGGTTCTCCTCTTGGCTGCAGTAACTGGCTCCATTTCAGTCCCTAAGCCTCAAACCAGTCAGCAATTCTCTGATCTATTTTCTTATATGCAATTATAGATGGTGTTGACAGGTGATCCCACTTTCACACCACACTCTGGCTGTGGGCATTGTTGTGCAAAAGAACCTGATCAAGGATATTGAGGAACTCCTGGCTCCTTTCTAGGTCAGTGGTACAGGAAGTGTTGATCTGAGGATGAACTTTTTTCTTGGAGTAATCTTGCTTCCTTGGCTGAAGCCTGACCTTGCTACACACCAGGGAATGGTCAGTGTCACAGTCAGTGCTTCGATAGCTACAAATGATGAGGACATTGTTGAGGGTGGCACGTCTGGCGATGATGAGATCTACCTGGTGCCAGTAGCGTGATCTCAGATGACTCCAGGATATCTTTTGGCATAGCTTGGTTTGGAAGTAGCTGTTTGTCACACAGAGTCCATAGTAACAGCATAGCTTCAGCAACTTCTGTCCATTTTTGTTCACCTTGCTGATTCATGGTGCCTTTTACACTTTGGCCAAGCTGCGTAGTCAGTTTTAAAATGCCCTAGGAGGTACAGCCCTTTGGTACTGGGAATTCCACTGATGGCAGTGTCAGGTGCTTCAGAATTGATTCTTGACATCTGGGGTGGAGGTGAGTGTCGGGGCATAGATGTACATAAGGTTAACTGGGCCCATGTTTGTTGACAAGTGAAGGGTAGGGAATCTCTCTAAGCCTTATGTGGGAATTCAATCATGATAAGTAGAGTGTTTTTTTACTGCTGTAACAAATTCCAATACTTACCTTGAGTTTAGATCGGGAGTTCAGAGTTCGGGAACTACAGTTCTTGGTGGAGAAATCTGCACATGCAACGACCAGGAAAGGGCTGTACACATGCAGTTCACCCATTTTCATGTCTTCAGGCCGGCAACCAGCCCTGCGCACATGTGCAGAAGAAAAGGAAGAAAATTAGAACTGCAGGTCAGGTGGCCCAAAGAGGAGCACCATTGCATCTGTCATTTACTTTAGAGTGTGGTGTGTCTGATCACAGTTCACCAGTTGGTTCATATGTACTGCATTCTTACCCTGAACATTGGAATATAAGATAGGTGTGGTAAATTGTTTTATCTTTCCAAATTTCTATGTGTCTGCAAAGAAGTATCTGGAGTGTAAGAATAGTGGATACTTCAGTCATTTTCTTGTGTTTGTATTGAGATCTTTCCAACCTATTTGTCTGGTGTAATATAGTTCATTTTTCTTGTTTAACAAATGTTTTTATTTTTTTGTTAAAGGTTCATCAACAGACTCCCATTAATTTGTTCAGTGACTTCCCTCCGCTGTTTCTAAAAAAAAAATAGGGTCTATCAAGCCAGGTTTCAGTCTGGGATCTGACTTGTCCAGTATTAACATGAGCTGGGACTGTAACACTGCGAAACCCACTCCATGTTCATGTGTTGCCTCTTGAGTTTTCTCCTGCCAGAAGAACGTCTCTCTGTTTCTCTTTACAAACCCACTTTGAGCGAGTTTAGTTTCTTTCAGTGCTGCAGAGTCCATAATGAACCTGGCAAGTTATTTGTCAATCACAGCTGTCTTGTGTCTTTCACCAACCTGCAGAAGGTCAGCAGCAAGACCAGGACACATGGTCCTAACATTCCAGCTTGCAATGTGACAGGCTGGTGTCATCTTTATTGAGTTTGTCTTGCCTGGAGCATAGATTAGCAACCTGCCTGTCGAGAGGTGGCTCCCTTAGCTCCAAGCACCTATGGAAGAAAGCAGGATGTGGTGGGACAGCACCTACCTAACTGAGGGCCTGCCTAACTTGAAGCAGGCAGTAGCTATCCAATGAGATGCAATGATCCCTCGGAATGTCGGAAGTAATCGCTGGTGCTCGTGCTCTATACCAATCAAGCGAGAGATTATAAACATAATTGTTTCTTCCCATACTGTGTCAACATAAACCACAAAGCTGGAGTGTCGTCTCCAGGGTGCAGGCCTGGGAAAATTGTATGGGGACCTGGAGTTGCCGAAGCATCAGGGTCCTCCGCTTGGCATTTCTAGTATTGTCAAAAGGAAAGGATGAGACCAGCACTGTTTGGCACCAGCTGTGCTGTTGGAGTTGCCAGAAAGATCCCTGATGGATGACTGATTACTGCCCACGGGACTCCACTCCAGATTTTCTGTCAAGGTTTACTCCCTGAGCCTTCCTCTCTCCCGAGACACCCACAAGGCAGTGAAGCTACTTACCCATTGCTGGCGATCTGGTTTGTAGGCCCCAGGATATAACCACACACTGGTAGGCCTGTATGCCACACATCTGGGGGCTAGGCCTCCTCCACGTTCTCTGTACTTTATCATGCACCTGCAGGGTACCCAGTTTATGTATGTCACCTTGGGGAAGCACTACATAGGGCATGCTGGCGAAAAGGCTATGTACTGGTTATAATGCTAGCCAATGGTGAGAGCTGAAAGCAAGAGGTGATAAGTAGATTGGCCATTACGCACCACCCACTACACCTAACACATTTGAAGCATCATATCAACTAGAGACACATGGAATTAACCTAATAAAATTTGATATTTGACCCAGGGCTATGAGAGTAATCTATTTTATTTGTAATTCTCATGTTAAAGCCTTGGTAGACATCGAATTCCAGAGTACATACTATCCACAGGATGCACTGAAACAACTCACCAAGGGGTGGATTTTATGGGGCGGCGGTGGAGGAAAATATTTCTCCCCGCTGACTGAAAAGTCCGTCGAAAGTCCACCCATCCAAAAGCTGGCTGCCCTGCAGCGAGACATTACGCTGAGACAGCCTTAATTGTTTGAGAGTGGATCTTCCGTCCCTACCTAGGACAAAGTCCCGCCCTAGAGAGCTGCCGGCTAATATGATTGATCAGCAGCTGTATAGTTCCAACAGTGCCAGGATCGAGCAGTGGCCATTGCTGGGACCACAAGCAGGTCTGGAGAAGAAGAAGAACAAGTGCCATGGATACCAGACTTCAGTTAAGTGCAGAGATTTTGGACGGGCCTGTCCGACAATCCCTAGTGGGGTAGTGTGGGCTGGGATTTAGAGGCCAGGTGGGGAGGCTTAAAGGACAATGGGCTACGATGTGCAGAGGGCACCCCTCCAGACAGCATCCCTCACAGTAAAATTTGTTGGGCTGCGCGCCTTGCTTTCGTCTTTCCCTGTGGCAGAGGTGGAATGAGGACTTAAGCGGCCATTGATTGGCTGTTTAAGGGCCTCAATAGACCCAAGGGCTGGCAGACTGCCTGATGCCTTCCCTATCCACGTTAATAGGGAAACAAGTTGAGGGTGGGTGGGAAAGAAGCAGGCAGTCCACCCGTTAGGTTTTATGGTGGAAGGCCGTAAATCCAACCCCAAGATTGCTTCACAAACAATTTGCCTCCCTTGCGATCGCTATCTCAAAGAAAGACAGGGGCAGAAATATTGTGGGAATACTATCAGCCTCTCAAACCACTCCAGGAAACCTACTAACCTGGTTTGGACCTATATCTCTGTTCTAACATTGTTACAGGGTCAATATTGTGGAAGTTACTATCTAACACCCTTGTGGAAGTACCAATAACAGATTGGACTACAATGGCTCAAGAAGCAGTCCTACCATAGGAATGGACAATAAATGTAGCCTTGCCACTGTTGCTCACAGTTAAAAAAAAAAACTTTTTAAAATTTGTAAAAACATTGGCTCAGTAAAGGAAACTGAAGTAAACAGAAGACCATTGCAATCTTCATTATTTCCACAACATTTTTATACAACATGTATTCCCATTTAACTTTGTTAAAGGGTTGCATAAGCTGCAGTTTAAATCTTGTTTATTTCTCTGCATGCCTTTATTTGGCTCTACAGGAAATCAGAGCAGTGTGAAAATGGCCATGTGCTGCTTGCAATGGTGAAATGTGCAAATGAAAAGGTGGCATCACGCTAACATTATCACAGCCAATGCCACAGCTGTTGTATAAAATGTTTTTTTCAAGCAACTTTAGCGCCTTATGTTTTTTAGGGTGATGCATCAAACAGCATTTTGTTAGCTCTCACAACTGTAGGCTTTATCAATTTTTTACCTTCATGTCAGACTACAGATTTGGCCCACTTAATATTGTTTCTCAGCAATTATAACTCAACCCCTTCATTCCATTCTTCTGTGCATCTTTAGGAAGTCTCTGGAAACATTCCACTACGTGCTTAATGGGCAGAATTTTACGTCTCGCGGGCGGTTGCGCCTGACCCGATCAGGTGTAAAATAGCGCACAATGACGTCTTACGAGCGGCCCAACATCATCGCGCACTTGTGCAATAATCTGGGCAGGGGGCGTGTACAAAAGTTGCAGTTTGCTCACTGACAATGAAGAGGCCTATTAACACCACTAAAGTCTTAACTAAGAGGGATTTTCACTGCTCATCCAACTTTATGTTTGGTGGGCGGGCAAATCGGCCAGATGGCCTTTGCATTTTTGAGGAAAACTCATCCATGAGCGGGACGAGGTTTCTGACACTTATTTAAAAAAATATGTTTTGACATAATTTCTAATGGGAAAGATTTTACGCGTCGGCGATCGGGGGGCGGGGCCCACTCACTGACTGGTAAAATTATGCACGGTGACATTGGGGGGAACTCCCCATGTCACTGCGCCCCATTTAAATTTTCAGGAAGGCAGGGATGCAGCGAAATCAGCTGTGCACCCGCCGACCTGTCAATAGCCAATTGAGGCCATTGACAGAGTCAATTATGTAATTGAAGGACCTGCCTGTCCAACCTTAAGGTTGACGGATAGGCCAGGAGCCCCGGCGCGAACTAGAAAAAGCATGAAACCTCATCCACAGGCGGGATGAGGTTTCATGTAGTGTTTAAAAAATTTTAATAAAGTTTTTGTGACAATTATGGACATGTCCCAACTCATGTGGCATTGTCACATGAGGAGACATGTTATGGAAATTTTACTTTTCCATTTTCAGGCTTTGTACATTTTGGGCCGATCTCCCTGAGGCAGCACGTAGCCTCAGGGAGATGAATGCACTCTTTTGTGCACATGTGGAAAAGAGCGCAGTCTCAATTTTGGGATTCCCTCCCCCCCACCCCCACCCACACAGGGAGCACATAGCGCTTCTGTGCGGACATCACGCTGCTGGGTGGGCCTTAATTGGCCTGTCCACCTAAAATGGCGCCGCGCCTCCAATCGAGGGTGCCAGTTGAAAGCACGCCTATGCACACCCGCACTTCAACTCCCCCCCCACCACCGTTGGGGTGGGGGTGGGGGGGGGGTGGGGTTGGAGGAGGAATTCAGCCCATTATGTTTATGTTCATGTAAGTGCGTCCTATGTGGGGACATTTTTTTCAGATTTTCAATATTTTTATTTTTGATTTTAAAATTCTTCAGCTCCCTGAGACAGTTCCACTTGCCCCCACCCATGCAGCGCTGAGCCTTTCAGCGCGCATTTGTTTTGAAGTCGGTCTATTTCTGTCTGCACTGCATTGGTCAGATATTCCAATCCATAATTTACAAATGTCATCATCAATCTATTTGCCTAACTATATCCCTGATCCTTTCAAAAACTGCCCAAGATATTCTGCACAATTGATACTTCTGCTACACGTGATGGAAAATGGGGAAAAATAGGAGGCAATTGAAACCAATAACTTGGGAGATAAAAGAACAATAGAAAATACAGGCACGGCCAAAGAGACACTAAACTGTAACTATAAAATGACAGAAATATAAATAGACCACTGAACAAATGCTTTATCATCAGAATTTCAACCCCGCAATGTACTCTGTACTTGAAACAAACTCTCATCTATGTTACTATTTGCAGTACAGTTATGCACAGATACAGTAGGGAGTAATTTTGACTTTGCTGATAATATAAATCGGATGCCACTTTGACTTTAATGGAAAAAAATTGGGTGCGATGTAAAATGTGCAGCTAATCCAAAATTACATGCTTTTCATTATTGTCGAAATTACCTCCATAGAGTTTGGAGGTACAGCTACGTATATCATTGGCATATGGGGACCGCTGCCAAATACTTGCAATCAAGCTAAATGTGTTATGCATATCGCAGGATGGAGAAGATCAATACCTAAGCTACCAAATTAGCAAAATTTACCTACTATTTAGGGTGCAGGCGTTTATAGTGAAGATCAAACAATATCATACTGAAGAATTTGCATTCTGCTTCTTTACCAACGTTCTCTGCGACAACAGCTACTGTTACTAAAATCTCCTGCTAACTGCTATGTTTAAATTCAGGACTTGTATTTAAGAAATCCCTGCAAAGCTGAGTATCGATCCAGTTCTTCCAGTGTCTGCTACAAACATCGACCACGTTTTTCTGACAAATCTTTTGTGTTATTTCTCAGGAATGCATAAATGTATTGGGTGCCTTTGCCTTATCAAGCTCTGTTATTGTAACATATACTCAAGCACCAGGGCACAGGTAATATGGCTTTAAATTGTCACACCACAGGTTCCCCTCCCCTCCCCACAACCCCGCAAGCAGGAATAGCTCATCATTCCATTGGTGGACAACCTCCATCAGGATTCCCAGTGCAGCAGCTGACAATTTGGGAGCCCTCACAGTAGCTGTGTCAGGCATGCCTGAACTGCCCTTATAAGATTCCAGTGTTCAATAGCCAAAGTGCACTTCCCATTTGAAAGATGCAGATTACCTTTAAATGGCATCATGAAGAAGTCATTTTCAGACACTTGAATAGGCGAGCTATCAAAGAACAGTGTGAACAGCTTTGGTAGCTCACGTTTTCAAGGTTAATGAGTCAAGGAGACCAATTTACAATTTAACAGCACCCGTGTGCTCAAATGTCGGCTCCATGCACAGCGCTAATTAAACCTCCCACCTATAGAGCCAGGGGAGAAAGAAGGATGAGGTTTTTATTTGTTCTTATGTCTTAGCTGCAT
This sequence comes from Carcharodon carcharias, assembly GCF_017639515.1. NCBI lineage: Eukaryota > Metazoa > Chordata > Chondrichthyes > Lamniformes > Lamnidae > Carcharodon > Carcharodon carcharias. Next base: position 126,977,458 of record NC_054467.1, on the reverse strand, counting down.
TGTAAAGGTAACAGGAATATATCTTATGTTTGTTATTTCTATCAGAATTGTTACAGGTCTCCAAAATATAGTATTTGTTGGAAATAGCTATCCAAAAATATGTTCCCCCCTACCATTCAGGACTATCTCACTATCATTAGTCATTAAAGAAAATCTGGATTGTGGTTTACCTGAGCATTTGCTGCTCTCACAGATGGAAAATGGAAGCAATTGCTCCATTCTCCAATGCTGCCATTTTCAGTGCAGATAAAAATATATGCATTTAACAAAATTAAGATTAAGGAGGTCATTTTAACCAATTTCATTATTTATAAGCACAAGATATAAAACATGAATCATTTAAGGTATACTAAATAATTGTAATATAAATCATACAATTGTGATATGTTGCAATCTAAAACAAAATCCATCACAATACTGAGCAATTTGTTCATTTTTTAAAATTTCTTTTTAGACGTATACCTGCTATATTAGCTGAATGAAATATCCTTGAAGGTGAATGGTTTAACACTGAAGGTTTAAAAAGGCAGTCAAGCAAAACACAATATAAGTACATTTAATAGCTTGCATATCACTCACCATTATGTGAAAAGGATTAATACTTGGAGCACGATGCCAGGAGAATGTATGGATGTCAATCTGAGGTCATGTGTGGTGGTAAAAATGAAAGGGCACACTGAATAATAGATTTCAAAAGTTTTTTTGTTCACAATGAATCGATTTTTCATTTTGTTTGAATGCCAAAAATAATTCAAACTATAATTAGTGTGAATTGTTGGTGTTCATTGAAATGATGCTTTTTGTCTAACAACATTTAGGTAGTTTAAGGTTAACAGTGAAATTCTTTAATTTTGCTGTGTGACTTTTGTTTACACAGCACAATGTGATAATATTACTTGTTTAAGATAGATATCATGCACCAATATGGAATGAAAACAAATCTGATGCGCTTCATAAAAGCTAATTTATAAAATACCTCAGAAATTATCATTCTTGTCATAAGTTATTTAACAGATTGGGAAAATTCATCTCTTAGTTGTGTAAGCTGAAATGCATTATTAAAGGGAAATAATTATTTAAAATAAAGAATAGACAAATGCTTATTCAAAATTTTAAATAAAAATGTAAAGAATATAGAGAATCATATCATGAATTATTCATAATAAATTTAATCATCAAGATCAAATTTACATGCCTGGAAAGCTGTAGAGATGAGGAAGTGTCTTACTTTACAGGCAAAGGCCATACAATAATAGGTATTAAAATGTAATAAGTAGTTACTCAGTGCAGAATAGCTGCTGTTGAAAGAATCAATCACATTTGTCTCTTCCAACATCTCATGGTCCTCACTTTGATATTTCTTTAACTGTTAAATGATAATATGATATTTATTCCAGTTACACAGAAGCCATATCAAATTGAAAGTTGATTTAATCAATCCACTGTAGATTAACTTCATTTCAACATAATCATTTTTGTCATGGTAGACATCTTAGCTTAATTTACATCTAACAGCAGTGCTGTTAAATAAAGTCATTGCGCAAGCTATTCTGTCATTCCAATTGTCCAAGAGCCCTGTTGTAAACATGATTGCAAAAGACTGCCAATCTACTCAGCCTTTATATATTGCGGCAGCTGTGGACTTATTAAACAAAGTCTCTAACAATTTAAATTACTAAATTAGATGTGTTTCCACTGTGGATGTGAAAATGCCCCAGTTAACACTATGGGTATGTTACAAGGCTATCAGTCAGCAAAAGAAATAGTTACATGGTATTTAGAGCGCAGAAACAGGCCAATCGATACAACAAGGTCATGCTGGCGCTTATGCTCAATAAGCCTCCTCCCACCATACTTCATCTAACCCCATCAATGTATCCTTCTATTAATTTCTCCCTCCTATGATTATCAACATTTCACTTCAGTTCATCTATGCTAGTAACCTTAACTTCTAATTGAGGTAGAGAGTTTAACATTCTGACCTCTCTCTGAGTAAAGATGCTCTCCTGAATTCCCAATTAGATTTATTGTGGCTGAAGAAGAGTTACACAGGACTCGAAACTTTAACCCTGTTTTTCTCTTCACAGATGCCGCTAGACTTGTTGAGATTTCCCAGCACTTTCTGCATTTCAGATTTCCAGCATCTGCAGTATTTTGCTTTTACCTTCGTTTATGGTCCTGGTTCTGGTCTCCCATGAAAGAAACATCTTTGGAATGTCTACCCTATCAAATTCTTTCATAACCTTAAATACCACTGTCAGATCACCTCTCAGTTTTATCTTTTGCTGAGAAAAGAGCCCCAGTCTTCTCAATATTTCCTGACAGTTATGACATCTATGTTCTGGTATCACTCCAGTAAATCAGTCCTGACCTCCATATTACAAGGAAGGATATAGGGGCACTGGAGAGGCTGCAGAAAAGATTCCACAAGGACGATACCAGAAAAGCGTGGGTATACAGTTCCATAAAGGAGGAACAGACTGGGTCTCTTCTCTCTTGAATAAAGAAGGCTGAGGAGTGAACTAATGGAGGTTTTCAAAATTATGAAAGATTTTGATCGAGTGGATAAGGAGAGAACGTTTCCTCTTGTGGGGCAGAACATAACTAGAGGCCATCAATATATGATAGTCACCAATACATCTAATAGGGAATTCAGAAGAAACCTCTTCACCCAAAGAGTGGTGAGAATGTGGAACTACCACAGGGAGTGTGTTAAATTAATTGTACGGTTACATTTAAGATAAACAAGGTAAGCATATAAGGAAGGAGATAATGGGCAAGATTTTACTGTCAGCGAGTGGGGGGTGGGGCCCGCTCGCCGACGTGTAAAATGATGCGCAGTGACGTCGGGGGGAACTCCTGATGTCACCGTGCCCCATTTAAGTTTTCAGGAAGTCGGGGGCACAGCGAAATGAGATGCCTGCCCGCTGACCTGTCAATGGCCAATTGAGGCCATTGACAGGATCAATTAAGCAATTAAAGGACCTGCCTGTCCAACCTTATGGTTGGCGGACAGGCCAGGAGCCCCGGCAGCAACTAGAAAAAACATGAAACCTCATCCACCAGTGGGATGAGGTTTCATGTAGGGATTTAAAATTTTTAATAAAGTTGTTATGGAAATTATGAACATGTCCCAACTCATGTGACATTGTCATATGAGCGGACGTGTAAGGGAATTTTTTTTTTCTTTTTGTAATATTGTTGAAAGTAGAGCCGATCTCCCTGAGGCTACACTTAGCCTCAGGAAGATAAGTGCGCTCTTTCGTGCACATGCGCGAAAAAGCGTACTCTCGATTTTAGGGATTCCCCCCGCCCGCACAGGGACCACATGGCGCTTCCATGCGGACGAGTTGGTCCGCTCACATAAAATGGCGCCGCGCCTCCGATCGGGGGCGCTGATCGGAAGTGAACCAGCAAACGTCCACCCATCAATTCCACCCCCCGCCCCCGCCCCCCGACATGGGGAATATTCAGCCCAATTGTAGATTTAGATGGGAGGAAAGATGAGAGGAGGTTCGAGTGGAGCATAAAAACTGGCATGGACTGTTGGGGTCGAATGGTCTGCTTCTGTGCCTTTTATCGTATGTAATCCTTTTTGCACCCTCTCCAGTGACTTTAATCCCTTTTATAATGAAGATCAGAACTGTTCAGAGATTCCCAAGTGTGGTCTAACTAAGATTCAGTTCAATTTTAATATGACAGTATATATCTACAAACCTTATGGGAATAAAGAGCAAGGAATTCACTGGAACAAATATAAGGTCAAGTAGAAAGCAAGTAAAGTTTGACCAGAGGGTTAATAAGACATCTAAGCAGAAACGTAGCTGCAGAGGCAAAACATAACAGTTGAACATTCTTCCAATCTTAGAATATCAAAAGGACAATCAGAAAAAAGGTGAGAACATTATAAAAGACTTGAAGCTAGTGATTTTGGCTTTGATTTTGGGGATTAAGAATTTTGATAAGATAAGTAGGATGAAATTGTTTACACTGGCAGATGGACTGGTAAACAGCAGACACAGATTTAAGATAATTGACAAAACAGACAGCAGTCAGTGAAGAAAATATTTTTATACAGTAAGTTATTAGGATCTGGAATGTTGGCCTGAAGAAGATTCAATATTATTTTTTTAAAGTGGAATTGGTTAAATAGGTGAAAGGGAGAAAATTGCAAGGCTGTCGGACAAGAGCAGAGAAATGGCTCTAACAGCTCTTGCAAAGAGCTGGTACAGACATGGGGGACTGAATGATCTCCTTCTCTGCTGTAAGATTCTACTCAATGATTCTATGAGCATAAGATAGCAAATCTTCTGATTGATTATTGTCTCAAAGTATTGACAAGAAAAGACCAAGGGCAGAATTTTCTGCCTGTTGGGCGGGTGGGCCTGACCCAATCTCTGGTGGGTAGGGAACCGATCCCTGCCGGTCAAACGGGCCTCACTGCCATTTTACGTGGGCTGGCCAATTAAGGCCCGCCCAGCGTGACGTCCGCCGGGAAGCGCTATGTGCTTCCTGTGCAGGCTGGGGGGGATTCCCCAAAAGCGAGAGTGTGCTCTTTTGCGCATGCGCATGAAAGAGCGCACATCTCCCTGAGGCTAAGTGCTGCCTCAGGGAGATCGCTGACACTTTTAAAAATATTAAAAATAGAGAAAAAAAAATCCTTAACATGTCCCCCTTATATGACAATGTTACATGAGATGGGACATGATCATGAATTACAGTAAAACTTTATTAAACTTTTTAAAACACTGCATGAAACCTCATCCCGCCGGTGGATGAGGGTTCATGTTTTTTCTAATTCCCGCCGGGGCTCCCGGCCTGCCCACCAACCTTAAGGTTGGATGGGCAGGTCCTTTAATTGTTTATATGATCCTGTCAATGGCCTCAATTGGCCATTGACTGGCCGGCGGGCGCACAGCTGATTTGGCTGTGCACCCCACCCTTCTTGAAAATTTAAGGGGACCGGAATGACTTTGGGGGTTCCGCCCAACATCGTCCCATGTCATTTTCCGCACCGGAGAGTGGGCCCCGCCCCCTGCTCGCCGACGGCAAAATTCTGCCCCAAGAATAACATGCTCTTTACAACACTATCCCTCCCAAAAATAAAGAATACGAGGCCAAATTCAGCTCATTGATATAAACAAATTGGAACTCAATGTCAAGCTGAAAGGGCTTAAAACAAACAAAACACGGGGTTATATACTATTTATCCCACAGTGCTGTGAGAAATAAGCAAAGAGATTTATGAGGCATTATCAATCATCATTGCCACTGTAGTGATCACAATAGTTTAATATGGTGCATGTATTCTAAAAAAAGGCAACAAATGAGAACTGGCAACTAAAGACCAATTAGTCCTATTTAATTCAAGATAATATAATATAATGGAATTAATTGTAAGCATTAAACTTACTAACTGGGTCTTGCAATAAGCGACAAAATAATGGTGTTCACCACTGGCTTCAAAAACAGTTGCCTACAAAAATCAAGCGAAAATCTAGGAAGCTACACTGATTATCCTTCAGTTTTTAATAAAATTTTGCATAGAATTAAATACGTTATTGGCACATACACATAGGATTATGGTGCTATATAATATTTTTTAACTGTGAATGTTTTTAACATGATGGAGAAATTTGACATTCCATAAGTATAAATTTAATTTTTCAGAGACAGTGAAGCTGTTCAACTTCATTAACACTACATTCAACAAGCGTTTTTAACAGTGGCAGTAATATAGCATTACAGGAAGGTTCTCGTCAGTTTGGTGATTTCTACTTGATTGTAGCCTGGGAGGACTTTAACAGTGTATCGTATGAATCACTGACAGCAGCTTCTGTATTTCCACATTTTAACTGTGCATATCCTGAGTCCTGCAATTGTTGTCAGTTTCAGAAGAATAATGATGGTGAACACTGACAGTTTCACTGTCATTACTACTGGGTCAATAATCTGGGTCAATAATTATATGTACAATAATAATTAGAAAACAGTTAACACAGCTTTAGATGGGAAAGACACTGCCGAATCAGCCTCCTGTATTTCTTTGAGGGTGCGACACCATAAGCCAGATGCTGCACCATGAATGGGTCTGTTAGTGCTATCATGGAGTTGGCCATCATTTCCATGGAGGAAAGGATGGACTCCAAGCTCTGCATGATGCCCTGTGCCACATTGATGCTGGACTCATCCTTGTTCCCTAACAGTGTTAGCAGAACTTGTGGCAGGCCTGGAAATACACCAAGTATCTCGGTGTGTTCAACTGTATGCTGCCCCATCAAAGCCCTCATCTGAGTCCTCCGTAGGAGAACCCATCTGTACCCTCACCCTCTGATGAATTGGCACATGAACAATCCTTTCTCCCTGCCATGGCTGTAGCCTACTCGTGCCCTGCTACCACTGATATCAACTCTATACTAGCCTCTACAATTCATGCAGCGTCAGTACCTGAGCTGATGGCCAAGTGTCAGATCAATTGATAGTGCTTCTTCATCACTGGCCTGGTGCTGCTTTCTCTCTCTAGTCTGCTGCAACTGGCCAGGTGGCAGTTTTTGGATACCTGAAAGAATAAGAACAGACAGTGAGCGTAGGGTGAGGAGGAAAGCAGGAGGTCCATGGTTACACCATCTGCAGCTCTCACATCATGCCAGATTTCAACAAAAAACTGCGGATGCTGGAAATCCAAGACAAAAACAGAATTACCTGGAAAAACGCAGCAGGTCTGGCAGCATCGGCGGAGAAGAAAAAAGTTGATATTTCGAGTCCTCATGACCCTTCCAGCCAGACCTGCTGAGTTTTTCCAGGTAATTCTGTTTTTGTTATGCCAGATTTCAGGATCAGTCTGAGCAGGAAGTTGAGAAGCGCAGAAGAAAGTAACTTACTGTCATCCCTTGATGGTCTTAGCATCACATGCCACCCTCACCCCACCCACCCCCTCCCCCACCCCCTGCTCCTAGCATTTCTTTGCCTCCCTGTGGTTATGGACCACCTTGTCCTCTAATTGATAGGGCAGAATGTCAGTGACTGGGCAGTACTTTGCTGGGTGATATGCTGGAGGCTTTTCTAGGCTATGAGAGGTGGGTGTGAAGCTGGCATCAGTGGAAGGTGTTTGTGGGTGAGGTGGAATATGTGAATGTTGGGCATAAGTTATGTGTGCTATTCAGTCCTGTTGGGTGAGTGATGGGAAGGCGAACACAGAACAATGTGAGAGGCTGACGCTTTGGTGGATATGAGAGTTGATACAAAGATACATTCACTGACCTTGACAACACATGCGAGGTCATTAAACTTGTTAAAGCATTTGGTTCCAGACCCTGGGCATTTATCCCCCTTGCAACCTGCTCCCATTCCCTTCGGAGGTTGTGGTTTCCATCCTCCTGGACCTCTTGGAAAGATTGCCCCTCTCCCCGAGAAGACCTCCAAGGCTACTGCCTCAAGAAACACATGGCAGCAGTTAAACTTAGAGCCTTTTCTAAGGCCAGTGTTTCATTTCTCTTATTTGCAAACTTCAACTTTTACAGCCTTCTCTTCACCAGTGCAACTTCCCTTTTAGGGGGACAGACTGCCTTTAAGAGATTGAATATGGCTAGAACATAATGCCAATCTTTCCATGCTTTTAGTTCCAGTCAGCTTGTAACTCAGCTTCATGGCACTGTTAAGTAAATGAGGAGGAGCACACAATTTATGCTGCCTACTTCACCTTGGAATGAGGTGGGAAAGTCACAAATCATGCTCCCCATGTCTGATTGACGACAAAATCTAAATTTGAGCTCAGAGAGTAGGAAACATGGGTATTACTCAAATGTCCTACATGAGTTTATGCTGGGGTCTCAGCTATTGACCATATTTATTATTAAGATAATGCCAGAGAGTAACATACACAAGTTTGCCAATGACACAAAGATTTGAAGGCTCAGTAAGCACTACAGAAGGGAGCACAAAATTGCAAAGAGATATTGATAGATTAAATGAGAGGACAAAACTTTGGTAGATGGATATCAATGCAGGGAAGTGTGAGGTCATCCTCTTTGGACCAAAGATCTGAATATGGAACCAAGATGGAGTCAAGATATAGATCTGCCATGATCTCACTGAATGGTGGAACAGGTTCAACGTTCTAAAAGGCCTACTATTAATACTAAGTTCCTATGCATAATAAAACTATTAGTAATATCGTTGTTTTCAGTCAGCAGTTGACAGCACGGTAAGGTGCCTATTATTCTTTTAATATTTCCTGCACTTTTAGGCTCATCAGAGTGAAGGATGATGACAGGGTTAGAAAATGAAGCACTGCACCATGCCACTTAGAACTCTACCACTTAATATCCAGTAATAGCATAAAATAATTTTAGGCCACAATAATGTGGAGCTTTCCATATATTGCCATTACACTATGCATAAATCACCAATTGAGATGAGTAACCCCTTGTCTCCCTATGTGCTCATGGCTGCAGTGCTTATGTATGATTCCTCAAACCACCCCACTATACATTTTGTCACTTTTGCATGCGGTTGTGCTAAATTTGACAAATTTGTGCTGTCAGTTTATGTACCTAAAATAACCATCAGTTTTCTACAGATTTAAAGTTTGTTTTCAGATTCAAAGTACAGACCTAACTCAGTTCTCAAGGTGTCTGCTATTTTTTATTAGGAATAATAACCTCCGGAGCTTTTATCTTATAAATAAAGTAGGTACTGAAAAATGTTTTGCTGCTTTTGATATGTTTCAGACTATCAGCATCAGTAAATATTGTGTAAATGATTAGAATGTTTTGTTTGACATTCAGCATTTTTAAACATTCCTCAATGTTCTCAGCACCTACTAAAATGTATTCCCTACAACGCTGCCAGCATTAAACTTTAAAATGTGTTTGATTGCTTTGCATATTTTCTTCACTGATATTCAGATCAACAACTGCCCCTTTTGAAAATATGTAACTTGTTTGAGCGCTTTGAATTCTTTTATTGTGTAGACCTGTAGCCAATAATGCATTCTGATTGTCTCTTGCACATTCACTCATTGTCTACTGATGGCATTTACTAATATTGAAAATTCAAAAACGCTTGCTGAAAAAAAGACATGTCTAAGCTTTTCATCTTGCATTCATCAGGACACTTTGAAAGAATATCAAGATAAGGGGAAAACAACAATTTATACTGTTTGTGATTGGTTGGCGAGTGGCATTGACATGGAGAATGAACCAAGGGTGGTGACTGACAGTTAACTGCCAAGCAATTTTTGAAATTTAAACCAGGTAGCTTGACCCTGATTGGTTAAGCATTTCCCTGAGGAATGAGTCAGTGAATGTTTGTCACTTATTTTGTTTAGCTGAAACAGGTGCAATGCGTGTAGATGTTTTTTCTGTTTCCAAAGAACAGGGTCCTGTGTATTAATATACATAGCTCCCAACACACGCAAATGTACCGCATTGTGAGCCCAACTGACAATCTTAAATTGGTTGTCAGCGTAATTTTTAGCACACTGAGGATTATTTAGCAAAGGTTGTCAATCACAGAATCACATCTAATGTTGGACACTGTGTTTTGAGTTTTGCAAGCGTGGGCCGGTTGCATATGATCTGTTGCAAACAGTGGCTGGGATATGCTGTTCGATATGACCTGCGAATCTTTGGGACGTACAGTCTACATACCTAGCATCACAAGGGCACTGAAACTCATTTGTGTGGTAGGCAGAACACCTTTTTGGCTTGACTAACAGGATGCTGCCGTCTGAAAGAAAGAGCTGCAAGAATGATTACGGAAATATGCCTCTGTGATCAGGGAAGAGCGCGGGAAGATTCAGGGGCTACAAACTAAAATCCACATGGATCCTGGGTCAACCCCCAAATACTTGAAGGTGCAGCCAGTCCCTTATGCATTACGAGAGGAAGCTGATGTCGAATCAGACAGGCTGTAAAGGTTGGGAGTCTTACAACCTCTACAATTTTCTGAATGGGCAGCACCCTTAATTCCAGTACTAAAGCCTAACCAGAGTGTACAATTACGCGGAGACTACAAGTTGACCATGAACAAAGTGGCCAGACTTGACAGGCATCCTGTGCCAAAAATTGATGAAAAGGACTCCAAGCTGGCAGGGGAAACTGCATATATGAAACTCGACAAGAGACGTGCTTACCAGCAAGTCGAGCTGGAAAAGGTCCCTCAGAAATTTGTGACTATCAAGACTCATAGGGGGTTATGCCAGTATACCAGGTTGCCCTTTGGAGTCTCATCGGCCTGTGCTATTTTCCAACAGACTCTGGTAAATTTACTTCAAGGTCTACCCCATTTTATGGTTTATCTTGATGATGTCCTCGTAACAGGACTAACTGATGAAGAACACTTGGCTAACCTGGAAGAGGTATTGAAGCATTTCTCACAACCTGGAGTACATTTGAAAAGAGAAAAATGTATCTTCCAAACAAAAGAAGTGATTTACCTGGGTCATAGGGTAGAAGACATAGGTGGAAGTCCTTCTTGGGAATAGTTAATTACTATGGCCGTTTTCTCCCAGATTTGTCAACAATACTGGCTCCACTATACGGGTTACTCAAGAAAAACCACAGGTGGACTTGGCAAGTTCCATAACATGAGTTTTTACGGCAGCAAAGCAGTTGCTACATCCATCGGCCCTGTTGGTACCTTTTGACCCAAAGAAAAAATTGATTTTAACCTGCAATGCATCTCCTTACAGAGTAGGGCAGTACTCTCCCACAGAATGGTGGGTGGCACCAAACAGTCTCAAGAACACTCAGTGTGGCAGAACGAAGATACTCACAAATAGAGAAAGAAGACTTATCCATTGCATTTGGTGTTAAGAAATTCTTCCAATAGATCCATGGTCACCACCATATTCAATCACAAGCCACTACTAGGCTTGTTTGGGGAAGATAAAGCAATACTCCCAATCGCCTCGGCACGCATCCAAAGGTGGGCACTGTTTCTAGCTGCTTATGAATATACTTTTATCCATCAGCCTGGGAGCTGGATTGCCAATGCCGACGCACTGAGCCAATTACCTCTAAAGGAGGTAACATGAACGTCCCCATTCCTCTAGAACTTGCCTTGTTATTAAACTTTCTGGATTCGCCACTAGTACATGCCGAAAAAGGTCCTCGATCCAGTATTGTCTCACATCAGGGAACAAGTCTTGTGGGGATGGTCTAATGAGCCAAAGTCAGATGAAATGAAGCCCTATTTTAATAGGAGATGCAAACTCACCTGCCAGGGTGGCATCTTACTGTGGGGAGAGAGAGTCATAGTGCCTCCGAGAGGGAGAGAACCACTAATGATAGAATTGCAAACTGCTCAAGCTGGCATCTCTAGAATGAAAATTTTGGCACACAGCTACTTATGGTGGCCAGGGATGGACATAGAAATTGAAAACTTGGTCAAGAGCTGCATGCAGTGCCAACAGATGCAGAAATTGCCACCTTCTGCTCCACTGCATCCCTGGGAATGGCCAACAAGGCCACCATGGGTCCACCTCCATATTGACTACATGGGGCCTTTTTTGGGCACAATGGTCCTCTTGATTATAGAGGCTCATTCAAAGTGGATGGATGTATACGAGGTGAGATCACCCACATCTGCCACCACCATAGACAGATTGCATCAGAGTTTTGCGATACACTGTTTACCAGGGATAATAATGTCTAATAATGGAACGGCATTCACCAGTGGGATATTCCAAAGATTTACAAGTCTCAATGGCATAACACATGTTAAGATCTCACCATACCACCCTGCATCCAATGGTTTGGCCGAGAGGGCAGTCCAGGCCTTCAAGTCCAGAATGATAAAACTGGATGGAGACTCTATTGCAACTAAATTATCATGTTTCCTACTCAGCTATAGGACTATGCCACACAAGACCGCTGGTATTGTCCCCGCAGGGTTACTAATGAAAAGGCATCTCAGGATAAGCTTGAGTCTCATTAGGCCCAATTTAATGGGGAGGGTAGAAAGAAGTCAGGCCGCCCAGAAAAATGAACACAATTACTACAGTCGTGAAAGAAACTTCAATGCTGGAGACACAGATTTTGCAAAGAATTTTGAAGGTTGGCCCAAGTAGCTATCATGTGAAGTTAGTGCTGTGACAGGACCCCTGTCCTATCACATATCAGTTAAAGATTAGACAGTTAGGAGACACATAGATCACCTCAGGTAAAGGGAAACAGATCTACAAGAAATGGTGTGCCAAGCATTCCCATTGGAATCTACACCACATTTATAAGGAACTCCACTTGATTTGGAAGTACCTGTAGGAACCATTGAGCCCAAGAGAGTCAAAGAGACAAGTTCCTACTGGTGAACGTCATAGAACTACGTTTGAAGAAGCCTCAAGAGAGACTGAATTTGTAAATAGTTTGTTTATGTAAATAGTTGATATATTGTAACAATTGTAAATTGTCCTTTTGAGTAAAGGGGGAGGGTTGTGGTAATCTGAGGTAACCTTTAAGAGAATGTGATGTGATTGACCATGTGACTGTATTATCCAATGGATGTGTAGCATGGACTACAATGTTAATCAGTAGTTTAGAATAGGGTCTTGTTGGGGAAGCACATATTGTGTCCGTGCTCTGTAACAAGTGTAAACAAACAGCATGTGCCTCATCTTATATTGGTCTCTGCGTCTGCAGTATATTGTTTGTCAACTCACCCACTGGTAGATAGGCGTGCAACCATGTCATGAGCAAAGCGACCCGACAGAAGGAACATAACAGGAGTCATGATAGGTGCTTTGTAAATGCAAGTGTTTTTTTTTTCTCTTTTACTTGACTAGTTTGCACTGGATAGGTAGAGATAATATCGACCCACGGTATCAGCTCAGTTTGTGTCTGTGTTTTTCTCTTATTATCTTGAGTTCCCATTGGGGTCTTGTTTCTATTAATCCTGCACTGCCTCATTGAACCAAACAGCCAAGCGATTCTAAAGCCACTCAACAACAACCAATCTAATCATTCTATATTAATTTAAAGATTAAATGCTCTTCTATAAAAAGTGATTCTTAGCTTTGGAAGTAATGTGATTTCGGCTTTAGTTTTGAATTTCTTTTTGTTTTACGGTCTATAAACACTGCTCAGTAGGAACAGATGGGGTGGTTGATTTATATATGAATTAAAACCTCAACAATGAGGCCTATACAATTTAAACTATGGTCCAGATCTTCCAATCAATGTTGAATTTGGTGCGCCTGATGGTGATTTAATCTGTCCACTTATTATTTTACACTGGAGCCTTTGCATCTTCCGACGCCAGCTCCAGGAGGGATGCAGGGATGAACAGAGTGAGTTGGCTGGTTATCGAGTGTAATTCCAGTGCAGACACAACCCCATTCTCATCATGAACTGAAGCCACACTTCTTAAGGCCTGCCTTCACTCCATTGATTTACATTGTTTAAAATGGAGCTGTCAACACCAATGCTGCACCTCCCTCACTGACAGTGCTAACCCCTCACCCACTGATAATGTTCATCCCACCTCTCTCACTCCCAAAGTGTTCACCCCCAACACCCTGAAAATGCTCTCCCCTCTCCCTCAACCTCCTGACAATGCTCACATATCGACCCTCACCCTGCAACAATGCTGACTCTTCTGACAATGGCCAGACAGGCAACAGAGACTTCAGGAGGTGAGTGAGGAAGGGGGTTGCTCTGTTGCAGGGGATGAGTATTGTCTGGAGGTGGGGGGTGAAATGTGATGGAGGCTGAATATTATCTGGTGGCGGGGACAGTGAACATTGCGGGGCTGGGGGAGTGGGGTGTTGCTATGGGTAGCATTGTCAGCAGGAGGGTGAGCTTTGCTGGATAGCAGGGGTAAACATTGCTGGAAGGGGGTGAACTTTGTTAGAAGGCGGTGAACATTGCTGGAAGGGGGTGAACATTGCTGGAAGGAGGTGCATGTTGCTGGAAGGAGGTGAACGTTGCTGGAAGGAGGTGAACATTGTTGGAAGGAGGTGAACTTTGTTGGAAGGAGGTTAACGTTGTTGGAAGGGGGTGAACATTGTTGGAGGGGGTTGAACATTGCTGAAAGGGGGTAACTACTGCTGGAAGGGAGTGAACATTGCTGGAAGAGTGGGGGTGAACATTGCTGGAAGGGGGGGTGAACATTGCTGGAAAGGGGGGTGATGAACATTGCTGGAAAGGGGGTGGTGAACATTGCTGGAAGGGGATGAACATTGCTGGAAGGGGGTGAACATTGCTGGAAGGAGGTGAACATTGTTGGAAGGGATTGAACATTTTCGAAGGGGTTGAACGTTGCTGGATGGGGTGAACATTGTTGGAAGAGGTGAACATTGTTGGAATAGTATAGCGAGGGGGATTGACACTGTTCTCTGCAGCAAAGAGGGAAAGTCCAGAGCTCTGTTGCCTGCCCGATGCCCGGGTTCGAGACATCTGCTAAGGGCTAGAGAGGAACTTGCAGTGGGAGGGGGAGGATCCAGTTATCATGGTCCATGTAAATATCAATTACATAGGTAAAGCTAGGAAAGAGGTTCTGCAAAGTCAGTATGAGGAGTTAGATAACCAATTAAGAAGCCAAACCTCAAAAGTAATAATCTTTGGATTATTACCTGAGCCACGTGCAAATTGGCACAGGGCAAATTAGATGAGATAGAAGAACATGTGGCTCAAAGACTGGTGTGGGAGAAGTGGGTTCCGGTTTGTGGGGCATAGGCATCAGTACTGGGAAAAGTGGGGGCTGTACTGCTGGGACGCTTTACACCTGAACTGTGCTGGGACAAATGTCCTAGCAAATCACATAACTAGGGAAGTAGAGAGGGCTTTAAACTAACAAGAGGGGTGAGGGATCAAACTTGGGTAGAGGTAGCCATTCAAGGTGTAGAGTCAAGACAGGAAAGTAAAATAGTAATATGAGAAATAAAGATCAGAGAATGACAGGAAGGGACAGAGAGGAAAAAACTAAGAATACATCAGTAGTCAAGACCAGGTGTTACAAAGGTTGCAGAAAGACAAAACTGAACACTTTCTCTTTGAATGCACAGAGCATTCAAAACAAAGTAAATTAATTGATGGCCCACATTGTAGTAAATAAATATGATCTGATCGCAACTATGGAGACATGGCTGCAGAACAACAATGACTGAGTACTTAATATTGAAGGGTACATGACATTCAAGAAGAACAGGAAGCTAGGTAAAGGTGGAGGGGTAGCACTGTTAATCAAAGGGGGCATGTGTGCAATAGTTAGAGATGAACTTGGTTCAGGAGATCGGGATGTAGAATCGCTTTGGGTAGAGATGAGGAATAGTAGGGGGAAAATGTCATTAGTAGGAGTGATCTACAGGCCACCTAACAGTATCCACAGTGTAGGGCAAAGTATTCAAGAGAAAATATTGTGTGCTTGTGATAAAGGGATGGCAATAATCGTGGGTGATTTTAATCTACACATTAACTGGAAAAATCAGATTGGCAGTAATAGCCTGGATGAGGAGCTTTTGAATGCTTTCAAGATAGTTTCTTAGAGCAACATTTTCTGGAACCAACCAGAGAGCAGGTTACCTTAGATTTGGTATTGTGTAATGGGATAGTATTAATTAATGACCTCAGAGTAAAGGCATCCCTAGATGGCAGTGACTGCAATATGATTGAATTTTACATCCAGTTTGAAAGGGAGAAGAGTGGCTCTAAGATTAGTATCTTAAAATTAAATAAGGGAAACTATGTGGGGATGAAAGCTGAGCTAGCTGATGTTAACTGGGAAACCAGGCTCAAGGATAGATAAATAGAGAAGTAGTGGCAGACATTTAAGGGGACGTTTCAGAGTATTCAGAATAAGTATATTCCTACTATAAATAAAAATTCTAAGGGCAGGACCTCCATCCATGGTTAACTAGAGATGTTAAGGAAATCATCAAACTTAAGGAAAAAGCATACAACTCCACAAAGCTGAGTGGCAGGACCAAATGATTGGACAGAATATAAAGGATGGCAGAGAATGTCTAAAAGGTTAATCAAGAGAAAGAAATTAGAATGTGAGAGAAATGTAAAAATGGATAGCAAGAACTTAAAAAGGTACTTAAAAAAGGAAAAAAGCAAGTAAATTGAGTGTTGGTGCTCTAGAGAGTGACAGTGGGGAATTAATATTTAATAATAAGGAAATGGCAGAAGGAATAAACAAATATTTTGTTTCTGTGTTCACTATAGAGGTTACAAAAAACATTCCAGTAATAGCTGTAAATCAGGGGTTGAACAGAAGAAAGGAATTTGGTGAAATTGAAATCAATAGGGAAACAGTACTGAACAAATTGTTGGAGCTGCAGGCTGGCAAGTCTCTGTGTCCCAGTGGACTATATCCTAGGGTCTTAAAACAGGTGGCTACTTTTTTAAAAATTCATTCATGGGATGTGAGCTTCGCTGGCTGGGCCGGCATTTATTGCCCATTCCTAGCTGCCCTTGAGAAGGTGGTGGTGATCTGCCTTCTTGAACTGCTGCAGTCCCTGTGGTGTAGGTATATCCACAGTGCTGTTAGGAAGAGAGTTCCAGGATTTTGACCCAACGACAGTGAAGGAACGGCGATATATTTCCAAATCAGGGTGGTGAGTGACTTGGAGGGGAACTTCCAGGTGGTGGTGTTCCCATGTATCTGCTGTCCTTGTCCTTCTAGGTGGCAATGGCCGTGGGTTTGGAAGGTGCTGTCTAAAAGTCCTTGGTGAATTCCTGCAGTGCACCTTGTAAATGGTACACACTGCTGCTACAGTGCGTTGGTGGTGAAGGGAGTGAATGTTTGTGGATGAGGTGCTAATGAGGTAGTTGATGTTAATTTTCCAAAATTTGATAGATTATGGAAATGTTCCATCAGATTGGAAAATAGCAAAAGTAATCCCTGTATTCAAGAAGGGAGGGAATCAGAAAACAGGAAACTATAGGCCAGTTAGCTTGACATCTGCTGTGGGGAACTTATGAGAATCGATCATTAACGAAGTCATAGCTGGGCACTTAGAAGAGCTCAAAGCAATTGGGAAGAGTCAGCACGGTTTTGTGAAAGGAAGATCATGTTTAACTAATTTATTGGAGTTTTTTGAATGAGTAACATGGATGAAGGGAGCCTGTATACGTGCTGTACTTCTATTTCCAGAAGGCATTTGATAAGGGGCCACATCAAATATTATTACAGAAAATTAAAGTGCACGATGTAGCAGGTAACATATAAGCATGGATAAGAGATTGGCTGGCTGGCAGAAAGCAGAGAGTATACATAAATGGGTCTTTTCTTGATTCGCAGGATGTGATGAGTAGCGTTCCACAGGGGTCTGTCCTGGGGCCTCAACTTTTTACGATTTACCTTAATGACTTAGATGAGGGGAATGAAGAAATGGTAGATAAATTTGCAGATGACACAAAGATAGGCAGGAAAGTATGCTGTGAAGAGGACACAAGGAGGTTGCAGATGGATATAGATAGGTTGAGTGAGTGGGCAAAGATCTGGCAAATGGAGTTTAATTTGGGAAAATGTGAAGTTGTTCACTTTGGCAAGAAGAATAAAAAAGCAGAGTATTACTTAAATGGAGAATGGCTGCATAATTCTGAAGTGCAGAGGGATCTAAATGTTCCAGTACATGAGTCACAAAAAGTTAGTATTCAGGTACAGCAAGTAATTAAGAAGGCTACTGGAATGCTATCCTTTATTATGAGAGGGATTGAACATAAAAGTAAGGATGTTATGCTTCAGTTATAGAGGGCATTGGTGAGATCACATCTTGAATAATGTGTGCAATTTTGGTCTCCTTATTTAAGGATATAAATGCATTGGAGGTGATTCTTATGAGGAAAGATTGGACAAACTGAGCTTGTTTCCACTGGAGTTTAGAAGAGTGAGGTGTGATTTGATTGATGTATACAAGATCCTGAACGGCCTTGACAAGGTGGACGTCAAAAGGATGTTTCATCTTGTGGGTGAGTCCAGAACTAGGGGGACACTGTTTTAAAATTAGGGGCTGCCCTTTTAGGACAGAGATGAGGAGAATTTTTTTCTCTCAGAGGATTGTGCGACTTTGGAATTCTCTGCCTCAGAAGGTGGTGGAGGTGGAGTCATTGAATATTTTTAAGGCAGAGGTAGATAGATTCTTGTTAGGCAAGGGTATCAAAGGTTATTGCGGTTAGATGGGAATTTGGAAATTGAAATGCAAGATGATCAGCCATGATCTTATTGAATGGCAGAGCAGGGTCAAGGGGCCGAATGGCTTACACCTTTCGTCCGACACTGCCCCAAAAGGACTGACCCCAGAAGTTCTTCCTGCCCCCTTGGTCTCTGCACCAATACCCACAACTCCCTCTGCCCTGAGAACTACTGGTGCTGGACTCCTGGGACTTAAGCTCTAGTGATTGATTTCAGTCCTGTCCACTGCAGCTCCTGGCACTGTAGGGACTTGCGAGCTGCCAGCCAATTAGATTGGTGAGGGGCAGAAGTCCCACCTCCAGCAATTTACACATGTTGAAGTGTTAAATATTTGCAGGTCAGGCAGTATTGGTGGTGGGGGGGGGGGAGGGTGGTGGGGTGCGGTGTTCACCGCTGACTCCTCAAGTGGTAGGAGGGGAAACCCGGCCATCCTAAAAATCCCTGCCATAAAGTCAACTTGCTCGCAGTTGTCAACTGGCACTGCTCTTGGTTTAGCTGTCTTTATTTCTTTGGTTTTTTTTTTGCTCTGAATATTTACCTTCCAGTTGTCATGACAATATCAGCTCCTCACTGGGGTTTAGCTCCCTGGATAAAAGATGCCCTCCAGCAACTGTTATTCAAAGAAAATGAACAGTGAGCACCACAGTCTATTCCAACCTGGGTGCGTCACAGCTGAGAATGGTCCAGTCCCCATCTGTTGTTCACTCATCCTTACTTTTGACAGGGCCAGGTGGATAATGATCAGAAGCAGGAACTCTCCTATTATCCACTCTTTAAGCCCGGGGTATGGAAGACAAGCTTAGATGTCCCTAGTACCATCTGCATTGAGATTACTAACTTAGAACAGACAAGTAATGAAACCTTGGGCCACGCTGAACCTTGTGACTTATGGAGTCATTGGGGGAGCCACAATACATTTACTCATGTGGTATATAAATGCAGTCTGTGGTGACTTTCTTTCATTTTTTTCCAACTGAGATATAATTGGTCTCCACTTGCTGTGATTTGGATGTGAATTTAAATGCATATTCCTGTAAATTGAAGATAAGCTGACAAAGGGCAAAGTCAACATTTGCACACGTTTCTTAAACTCCATTTATAAAATCTGTTCAAATGGACTTCTGTTACACTTTAATAATGTCCAGGTAAACAACGTCGGAATAGCTTTAATTAAGTTTGAATACTGCTGGAAGCGGGAATCATTTGACATCTGCTGGTGCAGTTGTCAGCATCTGTCAAGAGCAAGTTATTCAATTTAACAGGATTGTGAAAAGTTTTAAGACCACCCTGATAAGATCACTCGCCTCTTTCATCCATCTTTTAAAATACCCCAAGCTGTTATTTTCATGGAGTTTCATTTCTAACAATTCTAAATAATTTTTTTTTTTCTAGACTGCACGTTGAAACACAAACACGCTTGGGGTAGAATTTTTCCCTCGTCGGGCGGGCGTTTGCCTGACCTGAATGAGGGTAAAATATTGTGCAATGACGTCGAGCGAGCATCCCGATGTCATCACGCACTCTCGCGATCTTTCACTTGGCAGGCACCCAACATGCCCTCCCGCCTGGTGTTTGCTGAGGCACTGGAATTCACCGTCCAAACGGCAGCCGGGCGTCCTTCCCTGGCAGCCTTTCTGGGCCTGCCTGGGCCTTCTTTATACTGGGTCACCAGTATACCGCCAGTGGACCCGACGGCTAACAGGGCCCCGCCCCACTCGGCCCTTCCTGGCCAGTGACAAGCTGCATTTCCTGCCTTAATTGGCCCGCCAGTGTGAAATTGTGGTCGGGGCCTGATCGCAGGCGGCAGCTGGTTTCACGGCCACTCCCGGGCCTACCCGCCGTGCCCGCCTGACAAGGGCAAAGTTCAGCCCTTAGTAAATTTGATAAAATTGGCTTCTGCCTATTTGTACTTTAATTGCAGACACAATAACTCACCTCCGATCACTAAAAAATATAGAGCATATTGATGGCATACAATCAGGGATAATTGTCATTAAATATACAAAGACATTATTTGAGAAAAGGGCACTTGTTATTTTACTCAGACAGTCCTTGTCAAATAACCAAATAACCTTGTCAAATCCTAAGTTGTGCCACAGGCTTTAGAGAGCATAGTAAAGGAACATAAGTATGATATGCAATGCCACCATCCAATTTAATAAATGTCTTAAATGGGAAAAGCACCATCTTCAGAGATCAACACAATTTGTAATAATACTTCAGCTTCTCCAGAGTATCCATTAAGAGTGTGAATTGGGGACAATCAGATCGATCATTCGTACTTTTAGCAGTGACTGTGGAAAAATCCTATCCAGTGTAACTTCATGGATGGAATTCTTCATCCCATGGGTGGTCACACACCCGACCCGAACGTGAGTAAAATAATACGTGAGGGCATCCTGTGACCATCCCAGTGTCATCGCACACTCGTGCGATATTTTGCTTGGCA
The DNA here is from genome assembly GCF_017639515.1 of Carcharodon carcharias. Lineage (NCBI taxonomy): Eukaryota > Metazoa > Chordata > Chondrichthyes > Lamniformes > Lamnidae > Carcharodon > Carcharodon carcharias. The sequence continues at coordinate 126,956,871 of NC_054467.1, read as the reverse complement.
GATACGTACAGGTGCCCAGAGTGGCATCCGCCATTCCTCAACAGGCCGCTTAAAGGCCCTTAACAGCCCAATTGACTGTGATTTTTTTCCTTGCCCGGGTGATTTTCTGCACATTGCATGGGCAAAAAGGGTAGGCAGCCAGCCAGCTTTTTCACAAACATCATCTAAGGGCGGGATAAAAATGGTTAACAGCATTGCCAGTGTGAGTAGTCAGCAGTTTGGGAGATAGTTTGCAGCTGGTTGCAGCTTCATCTCTGTTCGGGGCATCATTCTTAGCATTTCCAGACTTCATTTCAGGACTCATTGCTGTCTGCCAGGCCTTGGAGGATTCAGACCATGTGGACCCTTCCAGGTATCAGACAGCCTTCCCTTAGCCTGGTATTGGGGATTGAGCTCTCCACTGGTGGCACCTCCTCTGATGAGGAAGAGAGGGACATAAAGGAGAGGAGGCCACGTGTCCCAATGCAGCTTCCAGGGGAGGAACCTGTGGAAGGAGAGGTGCAGGCACAAGGTGTGCAGGGCCAACAGGAAGTCCAAGGTGGAAGGAGCTGCCGAAGATACCACTATCCTGCTGCCAGGATTTACAGGCAGCGGTGCAGCTACCTCAGTATGTCTGAGGTGCAATGCCGAAGGAGACTCCATCTCTCAAGGGAGACTGTGACCACCATCTGTCAGAGGATCAGCCTTGAAATTAGCTCTAGCTGAGTGGGTGGACACCTGATGCCAGTGGCTCTGAAGATCACAGCGGCCTTCAACTCCTATGTCTCTGACTCTTTCCAGGGCTCAGTGGGGGATCTTTGTGGAGTCTCCCAATCAGTTATCCACAGTTGCGTTAAGCTGGTGACAGTGGCTCTGTTCAGGTGGGTCATTACATTTATTCTTTACCGCTGGGACGAGACCAGCCAGACACAGCGAGCCAGAGGTTTTGCAGCCATTGCTGGCTTCCCCCGCATCCAGGGTGCAATAGACTGTACACATGTGGCCATCAAGGCACCAGCAGGGGAGCCCGGTGCCTTCGTCAACAGGAAGGGCTCCCACTCCATGAACGTGCATATAGTGTGTGATCACAGGATGCAGATTCTACAAGTCTGTTCAAGGTACCCAGGCAGCTCCCATGACACCTACATGCTCAGAGACTCTCAGTGCCGGGGCTCTTCAGTGTTCCAAGTCGATTGGATGGATGGTTGCTGGGTGACAAGGGCTATCCGTTGAAGTGGTGGCTCATGATGCTTCTCTGCCACCCAAGAACAGAGGCAGAGAAGCATTACAATGCAAGTCATGCCTCCAGAAGGGCGATGGTAGAGAAGACCATAGGTCCTTTCAAGATGTGCTTCCGATGCCTGGACTGTTCAGGGGGAGCACTACAATATCCCCCAGAGCAGGTGGTTGCATGCTGTGCTCTCCACAATCTGACACTGGAAAGGGGGGGAACTACTGGACGAAAGGGATCTTGATGCAGCTGCACAGGCCACAGATGATGAGTCCAGTAATGAGTCCAAAGAGGAGCACAGTGAGGAGAATGCTGAGGGCATGGAACCAGATCTCGGTAACTACCAGAGAGGCAAGGACACCTTGATCCAACACTCCTTCAGCTAGGCTACCAAAGATCAGCTTCAAACGCATGTCAGGGTGCCGCCTCCATCCCAGATGTCTGAAAGGGCCCTTTCAGTTGAACACAAAGAACACTCAGTGCCTATGCAATAAAGTTCATAGCCATTTACATCCAGCGTGACATACTGTCGTACCCGGCACCAATATAATAAAACGGTGAAGCATACTCAGGCCATGATGACAAAAACAAAATTTATCTCATTTTGAAAATTCCAAACTATTTACGTAAACTTCTCTGGTCTCCGTTCCCAAATCAATATAAATAAAGTAAACATAAGTTTACTTTAAAATCACCCATGACTTATCCCTCTTGTGCTCATGATGCCTTTAACTTAGTTTGTGAGTGTTATGTGTAAGTGCTCCCCTCGCTGGCACCGGCATAGGAGCCAGCCTGCTGACTCCTGTATTGTTGACCTTGATGACCTTGACGATTGTCCTCTGGCCAATGAAGCCTGTGCTGGCCCCGCCTGGGAGGGAGCGGCCAGTGCCACGGCTGGCACCTCCCTAGTCGCCACAGCCTCATCAGATGCCACAGTCACTGGCAGAGGGGAGGAGGAGCTGCTGCCATTATCCAGAGTGCCCTGAGAGGAGCCCGCAGAGACAACAGGAAACTCATGCGCCAACGTGAGGTCGCTCTGGACCTCCCTGCTCACCATTGATGGACGGGCACCTAGCTGGGATACTGGGTGCCCCATCCATCTCCCACATTGGCACTGACTACTTGAGCTCAGTGCCTGTGTGAGGGCTTGCAGGTGCGAGCGCAACCCCAGGAACCCCTGACTCTGTTCCTGGAGCTGCCTCTCCATGAGAGTCACCACTCTCTCAATGGAGGAGGCGGTGCACTCGCCCATGACAGTCAATGCAGTGCTGATGCTCTGCATGGACTCCATCATCAAGGAGACCAAGACACGCAGACCTTGTGGATCTCTGCCAGGTCCTCCCACACATCTTGCTGGACATCCAGCGTCTGATACCTAAGAGATGACTCCAGAGGCTTATCATCAGCCTTCAATTGAGCATTGTCCTGGTCCATAGTAGTCCTCTGACTGTCGGCGCCCTGAGCACTCTCTGCCTCCACCTGCACCTCAAGCGAATGTGAAGTGCCCTCACCAATGGGCACCCAGATACTAGCCGCCACTCTAATGCCCACCGATGTGCTGGTATCTGTGCTGGTGCCTGCTTCATGGAGTGGGTGTAACGCAGGTAAAAATGATGCCTGCTGGTCCTCCGGTGTCAGGAGTGGCCCTTCGGGGTCCGGAGTTCAGATGCCTGCTGGCGAACCTAAAAGGGAGAATGTCATTAGTTAAAGTCATCACACTGTCACTGTGCATGTCAGGCACCCTGGCAAGACAATAGAGATCTGCATCATGGTGCCATCGTCTTTCAATGATCAATGAGGAATCCAGGTTTGAGGCTCACGTCAATGATGAGACTATACTAGAATGGCTGTACAATCTGAAAGTCTCACCTCTGTGCATTGCACTCTTACCTTCTTCTGGCACCCCTGCCTCTCCATGCCCACTTGCACAGGGAGCATACCGGCTCTCTAGCTCAAGGGTGTCCTGCTCGAGCCAGGAGAGCAGCAGTAGGTGAACGGCCCTCCGCCTGTATGTGCCCTCACTGATTGATTATGGCTCGTCTTCTCCTGTAAGGACAGAGGAGCATTGATCAGTCCACTCTCTACCTGCAACGCCATTACAGCCTGGCCAAGCCCAGCTGAGGAGCACCTCGCAGGGCACGTCCGAGTCATGGCCCTCGAGCAGCAAATGCTGCCAAGCAGCCTTGACCACAACTCCTTGACCAGTTCCGGCATCATTGACAGTTTTCACTCAGACTCTAGCACCCCTGAGGTCCACGTGGAGGATGACCAGCCCTTAACACTTCTGCACACTGATCCATGCCAACACGGTACTCACCCTTCCTGAATGCAACAGGATATTGAACCTCTTCTAGCACTGCACCCATGTGCGCTGCACTATGTCATGGCTGTTCATCAGGGCTACCACCTCTTCCTATGCCCTCTTGGTGAGATGCGGTGGCTTCCTCCTCCCATCCCTGGGGACAAGGCTGTCCCTCCTAGCAGCCATCTCCTCCAGGAGGACAGCGAGGTGCTCATCAGAAAAGTGGGGGCTGAGTGCCCACCTGACCTGCCCCCCTGCCTGATGTGTCCAGCCACGCTCGACTCCATCATTACAAGGGCAGACAGACCCCTTCCCTGGCAGCCTTTCTGGGGCTGCCTGGGCCATTTTTAAACCGGCTACCAGGTCACCATTTGACCCGCCAGCCAACAGGCCCCCGCTCAGCCCCTCCGGTCAGTGCGGAGCTGCATTTCATGCTGGGCAGGGCTTAATTGTTCCGCCAGCATGAAATCAGGGTCGAGGCCCAATCGCTGGCAGCATTTGGTTGTCTGGCTGCTCCCGGGCCCGTCCGACAATAGAATAACCTTGCCCCATATGAAAGGTATGTTGATTACATAGTTTTCTACACATCAGATACAGATTTGGATATTGCCTTGTTAAAGGTAATTAGGAACTGGCTGTGGCATTTCTAGCACAATATACATAGGAGAACCATTTTCATATTATTACATTAGTAAGTGGATGGCTTAGATTAAGTTGAATTTAAAATGATTTGAAACACTGGAATCTAAATTAGAACTGAGGACAAAAGTGTTGCTGAGCAAAGACTGTTATTTTGGAGATAGCATGCTAAGTTTATTTTTCAGGGCAAGACTATTCAAGCCGGTAATTTAGAAAGATAGTAATTTCACCCCTTATTCTACTGAGACCTTATTATGAATTTAAAGTATTTCTGTGATTATCACTGATGGAAGAATGAACGTTCAGCCAAATTTCAAATCTGTACTGATTCAAATTAGTCTTTTTTTAGGATTCCTCCATGGCTCCAGATTCTCCCCATTATTCTTACTTTTTAAAGCTATTTGAGAATTCATTCTTTCCTTTTTCCATCTTATTGCATCATGCACTGCATCACAGCTGAGAGGACAGACAGAAATCTGCCAATGCCACCCCATAGGTGGCTACTGGAAAGTGCATGAAAACGCCATGGGGTGACTTAGATTTTCCCTCCCTCCCTGTGGGAAGCAGCTGGCCCCTGCTCTGTGCCTCTCCGATCACACAGCTGAGATCAGGAACTGACTATGTGGGAATAACAGGTGTGAGCCTACATTCTATCACTTTGTAGCACAGCATATTAGATTTGACCATGCTGTGACTCAGTTCCATCTGTGCCTGTCTCTTGATATGGAATGGTTATACATGCATCATAGGATAGTTTTTCTTCCCTCCCTGTTTACATTACCGTTTGTCAGTATATCCATTATTTGGAATGTTTCTTTTCTATGGCTTGATATTTTTTTCTTTCACTTAGGCACATCTTTGTTCATCTGTTCTATTTATTAATACTTCAATTAAAGAGAATCTGGCACAAATGTGCTTGAATTGATTATTGCAAAGAAAAACCCAATAGAAGATACATTTCCTTTTAAAATAGGCAATGTGCTGCCACAAAGATGGCCGCTGGAGGTATTTCACATCACCAGAATGACACTGCATCTCACTACATACATGGCAATTTTGATGTCTTTCACACCACAATCAGCATTTGTAAAATTCTAATGCTGGAAGTTCTATAAGGTAAGCACATATGAACATGTTTGCAGTCTGGAAAATAATGCACAGCAAAGTGTAACCTTGTAAGCTGAGTTTACTGACCCTCATTTGTGTTGTTTCAAATGGAACTGACACGGCACTCTAATCGAAAGAGAATTCGAGAAATCTGCTTCAGCTTTTCCACAGATTTGCTGTATTTTAAAAAATCAGGGCACTTTGCTCGCTGGCTTGGATGCCACAGGGAGTCAACCATGGGCTGCGTTTTACCGGCCCCTGGGAAGCAGGCAAGGAAGCACAGAAGCTGGTAAAAATTGTGAGGAGCCGTGTCAGATGGGTTCCATGACACAGTCTCCGCTGTCAGAGCATTTCACTAATGGTGGGGCAAAAAGTGGGCAGGCTGCCCACCCCAATGAAATAGGCAGCCAATTTACATAGGTATAGGCCCTATTAAGGGAGGAAAAAGCAGGACCCACAGCGTCAATGACCTCACTGGAGGGGTTTCCCCTCCAACCCTCAGCGTTGTGAGGTTTTGTTTTAAGTTTAAACCCATCTGCTCTAGGCCTGTGGTCTCCTGCATAGCTCAGCAGCCTTCACCTCTCCCAGTGGCCGGCAAGTGCAGCCTTGGGACCCACTTTTAATCCCAACATCAGAGTCCGCAATCACCTTTTAAAATTCAGCCCCACATGTGCAAAATGTGCATCCTCTACAGTTACAACATTACCAAACTCAGCCCACTTCCAAAGTCCTTCATCAGTAAAGAAATTTGAGAAATACTGAGGATATGAAAGTCATTCTATAACTATACAAAAGGCACAAGATCGCTGTTGTGCAAACTTGCAGGAACCTGACAGTCTAAGAAACTTCTGCTCAGAATTCACACCATTCAATCTGAATATTAATAAACACTCGATCTTAAATTGTCTTTGGATGCACAGCAAGTGTAATGACCTATCTCCATTCATAGAGGAGTCTGTCACTGCAACCATATGTCTCCTAAGTGTGTATAATAACAAATAAACAAAGATCATATCAATAACAATAACTTCTGAAAGTCTTCCCCTCAAGGCAAGAGGTTGGTAACATAAGGGAAATAAAGTGAAGATAACACCATTGAAAACCCAATCTTTTGCAATGAGGCAACTTAATCATATTCCCCCATTCCCTGTTCATATTACTGATTGTCTTAATTACATTTATCTTGGGCTTGAAACTAGTAATGATTAGTCCCCACAAGTGTGGAGTCTTTGTGAGCAGTATTTAAGCTGTCAGTGGTTCATAGATTCTTCAGCTGATACAAGCACCTGGAGCTGGTAGTAAGAGAGAGAGGAAAGAATGGCAAATATAAGATTCAGTTCATTGCTCGTGAGGGCAAATGAGAGGTAGAGGTCCCAAAGTGTAACGGAGGAACAGTACATGGATTTCATGTTTAAAAGTAATTGTATTTCTGCAGGCAAGAATAGGACAGAGAGCTAGGATACAATAACGTGAGAAGCAGAATGACTGACAGTTCTCGGCATTTATTAATGTTTCCATTTGTCTGTTTGCTCATTTTTCTTGCCATGTTAAATGCTTTCAATTATACTAAATCTAGCTTTTAATTATTCTTTCTGTTGTTTTGTTTTGCAAAAGCAAAATGGGAATAAGGGGGAATAGATTTGGCTAATAAAACAATGTTGGCCATTTTGTTCCATCTCTGTTTTTAAGTTATAATCCAGCTTCTTAGTTGGTTTCCTTTTTTTTTCTTTTAACAACAGGAAAAGACCAGATTTGAAGGCTTTTTCCCCCACTTTTCTCTAGGCTTTAACACACCTTCTTAAACCAGGCATGGTTGAATTTACAATCAGGTATATCAATGTGCTAAAAGAGTGTCGTACAAATGTAAAAACAACAATATTAACTTACACTAATGTAGCATCTTTAACAGAGTAAAACATCGTGTTATCAAACAAAATTTTTGTTACTAAGTTATAAGGAGTTTTTATTACACAAGCCCTACTATGGATGCTAGAATTGCTGCAAAACAAAGAATGCTGGAAATACCCAGGAGGCTAAGTATTCACCAATCTCCTGAATATTTCCAAAAATTTCAGTTATTATTTAAAGAATATTGGATAGGTGACCAAAAATTTGGTCAAAGAGGTAGATTTTAAGGAATGTCTTAAAGAAGGAAAGAGAGATTGCGAGAGAAGGAGAGTGATTTAAGGAACAAATACCAGAGCTTAAGTCATGCAAGCTCAAGGCAAGGCTGCTAATAGTGGAATGTTAAAAATCGGAAATGTGCAAGAGTCCAGGATTGGAAGAGCATAGAGATCTCAGAGGGTTGTGTGGTTGGAAGGGATGACAGAGATAGGGAGGGCTGTAGCCATGGAGGGATTTTAGAACAAAGATGAGAATTTTAAAATTGAGCTGTTGCTAGATAAGGAGCCAACATGGGTTAACAAGCATAGGGGTGATGGATGAACTGGATTGAACTGGTGTGAGTTTGGATATGGGCAGCAGAGTTTTGGATGAACTCAAGTTTTCAGAGGGTGCAGGTTGCAAAGCCAACCAAGAGAATATTTAAATAGTTGAATTCAAGGGTAACAAAGGCATGAATGACTATGGTCAGGTGGAGTCAGGTGAAGGAGGGTGGGGTTTCAGGCAGCCATGCAGTGCATTAAGCTCTGGCCATCCAAGTGGTGGCTATCACTCTCTGGCATAGGTTAAGGGCCTTCAGACTTAGCCCTAGACAGGTTCTTAGTACATCTATGCTAATCCACATGTCACTCTCTTTCATCCTGCAGAAGGAGTAAATCAGGAGCATGGAGTTTGTTGACAAAGCTGTATGCCTCATGGCTTACAGAGAGTGAATACGGAGGAGAAGAGAGTGATGTAGGTGCCTGCCTGCACAGAGAGAAGAGCAGCACCCTCAAGAAGAAGGGGCGGCTGGGCTCCTGCACACGCCACTGAAGAGCCATAGCGAGCCATTGCTGATCGGGGGCTAGTTATAGGCCGCCTTTCATTCCTGCAGATAACCAAAAACCAGCATCGCTGAAGACTGGGCATGTCCAGGGAACCGGTCAGTCACATCTGCAACTTACTGTGGATTTGGACATGGAGAGTGTCATCACTGCTAGTGGCTGTGAAAGTGACCGTGACACTCAATTTTTACGCCAGTGGCTTCTTTCAGGGCTTCACAGGTGACGTTTGTGGGATATCACAAGCTGCCACCTGCAAATACATCTAGGAGCTCATGCATGCCATCTGCATGAAGGCAGAGAACTTTGTGCATTTCTTCTGGGACCAGGAAAGCCAGGATGCAAGAGCGCTGGGATTTGTCCAGATCTCAGGCTTTCCAAGGTGCAGAGTGCCATTGACTGCACTCACGTGGAGCTCAGATCTCCATGGCAACAAGCGGCCAACTATATCAACTGCAAGGGCTTTCACTTGCTGAATGTGCAGCTGGTGGGCAACCACCACAAACACATACTTTACATCCGCGCATGGTTCCCAGGGAGTGTCCATGACTCCTACATTCTCAGTAGGTCTCAGATCCCTGATGTCTTCCAGGATCCACAGAGGCTGCAGCGATGGCTTCATGGGGACAAGGGCTTCCTGCAGAGGACATGATTGATGACACCCGTACGGCGGCCTCAGACTGCAGCAGAAAGAAGGTGCAATGAGGCTCATGCTGCAGCTCGCACCTTTTGATGGTGGAATGCTGAAAATAAGGGTCTGGTGCCTGGATCGATCTGGTGGACCCCCGCAATATAGTCCACAGAAGGTGTCACGAATCATTGTCGCCTGCTGTGCCCTTCACAATCTGGCGCTGCAACGGGGAAAGAAGCTGAATGAGAAGGAGATGGAGGCTGAAGGTCTCTTTTGATGAGGAGGACGTTGATGGGGATGAGGGCGAGGAGATGCTCGAAGGCAACAATGATGGCAATGAGGCCATCGCACTGGCAAGATGAGGCAGGCATGCTTGGGAGGCCTTTATAGCTGCTAGATTCATGGAGGATGATGACGACATGCAGTTAGGATACACCATAGACCTTCACATTGCATCGGTGAACGTTTGACTCCTGCCCAGCTAATGGCAGCACACATACCCTCTGTGATAATGCTCCTATCATGGAGACGCAGCAAATGCCCATAGTCCCTACATTCCAGGAGGATGATGATGACATGCAGTGGAGACACTCCATAGATCCTCACATAGCTTATGTGAATGTCTGACTCCTGTCTGACTGATGGCAGATCGCTTGCACGCTGTGAACAGGGTCATATCATGGAGATGCAGCAGAGAAACAATAACTTGTCCTGATTGTATGGCATCCTTCATGAGCTGAACCCTTCAGGACCACATTGTCACCGGACACAAGATGCTGATGAGGTTGGGAAGCAGCTCCACTTCAAAGACGCTGGGAGCACGCAGAGAGAATGACAAAAATCTGTGCCACTGGCCCAGGACATTCTGGCAGCAATGATAAGCCCCATCGAGGTGCAGGCATGACTGATGTGACCAGTGACAGTGAAGGTGCACCATCAGTGTGCTGGGAAGGTTGCACAAAGCATTGGGAAGAGACCCTGGACTGAGTCACCTGCCTTTATCTTTTGCAGGGACCAAAGTTTCACATCTGAGGGAAACAAACACTTCTGATCACAACAAGGAGCCGGAGACAGAGTGACATTCTTGTAAGTTTATTTACAATAGTGAACATTATGTACAAGTAATTAACACCCATGCCCAGGCTGTGGAACTATATCTTCTTGCTTGGCCTAAATAGCCAAGTGGTTATGGTACTGGGTTTGTAACCCCAAGATCAAGAGTTCAAATCTCACAATGGCAAACTATGAAACAATGTAACTTCATCTGAAACAGATGGAAACAGGTTTACTCAAAAGAGTATCAAGAGTTCAAATCTCACAATGGCAAACTATGAAACAACGTAACTTCATCTGAAACAGATGGAAACGGGTTTGTACTCGAAAGAGTTATATCTTCTTAATGAGCTCGTTGGGATCATTGTTGCTTCAGTTGGTTCCTGACACTGAGGAGAGAAGGTGTGTTGCTGCTGCTGCTCCTGCTCCTGAGTGTTGCTGCTCCTGCTCCTGAGTGTTGCTCCTCGGTGTTGCTCCTGGGTGTTGTTGCTGCTCCTCCTGGGTGTTGTTGCTGCTCCTCCTGCTGCGCCTGCTACTCCTGCTCCTGGGTGTTGCTGCTGCTCCTACTCCTGGGTGTTGCTGTGTGCTGCTCCTGCTGTGTGCTGCTCCTGTGGGGCCAAAGGAGAGAGAGAGAGGAAGAACAACTGCTGCTGCAGGACAGGAAGGCTAGGAGGCCAGGACTAAGAACTATTACATCCTAGGTGGGTGTCTGGAGTCTCTATTTTGTTAAGGTGGGGGCTGCTAAAGACTGTGTTTTGTAGGGGAGGGCAGAAGACTGCCCAAGCACTTGGGGAAAAAAAAGTGGGGGCGGTGTTTGTGTTAGAATATCTTGCTGACACCCCTCCCCCACCCCGAGAAGAATTGGCCATTACTTTTTTTTTTAATATGTATATATATATATTATATTATTTTTTTAAAGCGGGCATCCGAAGTGCTGCCACCCTCTGACCCGAAACCATTAGAGGAGACCAGAGAGGACCCCTCTGGCCTTGATCCTGGGGGTGGGATCAAGGTGGAGGTGGAGCCGACTGGCAGCTCTGAACCAGCCCCCGTACTCAATGCGTACTCAAGCTGGAGGCGACGACCTGGAGGAGGATGGGGTGTTGGTGGTGAGCGCTGGGGATGACATTGAGTCATTCTCAAGTGAGGTGATGGATCCCCTGGTGCCCTCCACTGACTCTCCCCTCATCCCCCCAAGGGAACTCCAGGACTTTTTATCGAGTCACCGCGGTCGCCGAGACGGGGTCCAGTTGGCCTTGGACCGGTGGCATTCTTTTCCACGGGTGTTCTGGTTCACTCGCGAGGCTCTCAAGGCTCCCAAGTTGGACAGGAATGCTCCTCAGCACGGACTATAAAATATTTGCCAGAGCCATGTCTTCTCAGCTCGGCACTGTGCTGGATCACATGATCCACCCTGACCAGTCTTCTACCGTCCCGGACCGCACAATTTATGATAACATCCATCTGCTCCGGGACATCATCTATTTTTCCCAGAGGGCTGGTCTGTCGAGCACCTTCCTGTCCCTTGATCAGGAGAAGGCGTTCGAGAGGGTGGATCACAAATAGTTACTCGGAACTCTGCGAGCGTTCGGGTTCGGGACGCATTTTGTCGCCCGGATCTGACCTCTGTACACTGCCGCGGAGTGTCTAGTTAAGGTTAACGGGTCCCTGACTGCGCCCCTTCGCTTTGGGAGAGGGGTACGTCAGGGCTGCCCCCTATCTGGCCAGCTGTATTCTATTTGAGTGGAGCCTTTCCTGCGCCTCTTGCGGAGGAGGTTGTCGGGATTGGTTCTGCGCGGGCCGGGCATCGGGGTGGTCCTTTTGGCTTACGCCGATGAGGTGCTCCTTATGTTTAGTGACGCAGCTGACCTGCGGAGGATGCGCGAGTGCCAGGAGGTCTACTCTGCCGCTTCTTCTGCCAGGATCAACTGGGATAAATGTTCTGGACTACTAGTTGGCCTGTGGCAGATGGATTCCCTACCCGAGGAGCTCAGGCCTTTCACCTGGAGCAGGACCAGCCTCCTCTACCTGGGGGTCCGTCTCTGCCCTGCTGAAGAATCCTGGCCGGCAAACTGGCAGGAACTGGAGACGAAAATCACTGCTCGCCTGCAGCGCTGGACAGGACTGCTCTGAGTGCTGTCTTACCGGGCCGAGTCCTGGTCATAAACCAGCTGATCGCCACCATGTTGTGGTATCGGCTGCTCACTTTGACCCCTCCCCCGGACTTTGTCACAAAAATCCAGAGAATGTTAGTCGACTTCTTCTGGGACAAAAGATTGCGCTGGGTCGCTGCTGACGTTCTGAGTCTCCCGCTTAGGGAGGTTGGTCAGGCGTTGGTGTGCCTACACACACAGGTGGTGACTTTCCGCCTTCAGACCCTGCAGCGATACCTTTACGTCGAGCCTCCTCCGAGATGGTGTGCCCTAGCGACGCATTTCTTCCGTCAGGTGCATGGCCTGAATTATGACGTGCAGCTCCTGTTTATAGAGCAGAGGGGCCTCAGTGGCTCCTTACAGGCGTTGCCCGTCTTTTATCAGGACTTAATCAAAGTCTGCAACATGGTCGCCTCGCGACGCTGCTTTCCCCCGTCAGAAGTAGTGGCTATCGTCAGAGAGCAGCTGCTCAGGAATCCGCCCCTCCGTCCCTTTCAGTGGTTGGCGAAGAGGAGGGCTGTGGCTGCTGGGGTGACCAGGATCAGGGACGTGCTGGGTGGTGGAGGACTGGGCTGGATGCTCCTGCAGGAGTTGGCGTGTTGCATGTCTGTGAGTGTCCAGGTCACAGCCGATGCCATCCAAGACCTGAGAACGGTCGTGCTCGGACCCGATGTAATTTTAGGTCTCGAGGTGGCCCAAGTGCACGGTGGTCTTCCTGCTGTCCCCTGTTCAGACGGAATTCCACATCGGCCCCAAGCTCCGAACCCTCCCTCGGGTGCCGGTGCACCGCAATATGTATCGCCTCGGGGACATGCCCTCCAAGCCATTTGGCACGGCGCGGAGGAGCTTTCTGTACGGACTGCTGCTGCACACCTTCCATTTTCTCGCCCTTGTCCGCCGCCCGGACACGCCCTGGCGTGCCTTGTTGCCGTCCGGCAGCAGAGGCCCCCAATGGGAGGCCCTCTACGGAGATGTCCTCCCCCTTTCTATCGGGGACCTGGGTTGGAGGGTGTTGCACACAGCAATCCCCTATAATCGAAGAATGTGTAGGTTCGCGGACTCCCAGGACACCTGCCCTTCTTGTGCTTGTGTGGAGTCCATGGACCATGCTTATATAGGGTGTGGTAGGTTGCACTCCCTTTTAGTTATTTAAAGAACCTCTTATTAATGTTTTGTTTGCACTTCAGCCCCACGCTCCTGATCTGTGGGCACCCGGTGCGGAAGGGGGTCGGGAAGGAGGAGGACCTCCTCGTGAACCTGCTCCTGGGCCTGGCCGAGTTGGCCATTAACAGGTCCAGGCAGCGGGCGATCGAGGGGGGCGTCTCGCCCGACTGTTTGTCCCTCTTCCGCGGCTACGTTCGCGGCCGGGTGTCTTTGGAGAGGGAGCACGCAGTGTCTGCCGACACTTTCGAGGCCTTCTATGCTCGGTGGGCACCGCAGGGACTGGGGGTTTTTATTGACCCCCTTTAATCACATTTTGGTTTAATGTTTGTAAGTTTCCTTTAAAGATTGTCCTTGGTTTTACAGCTGACCTGACTGAGGCGCTGTGTTTATTTTATCCCTCATTTTGCTCATTTCGTTTAATTGGTTGACTCCTAAAAGATTTACGTCTTCTTAACCTTCCTAAACCTGCTGCTATGTCTCAGTGCTCCCCCAACATCCACAGCGGAAATGGAGACAGCCTGCTGACTGCTACACCCTGTCTGTGATGACATTGGCGGGTGTCCCCTGGAGGCCCAAAACCTGGAGGGCCCTGGCCTTCTTTTGAGGTCCTGTTGTGTGGCAGTTGCACCCTCCCACAACCTTTGGAGCTGGACTTGCTGTGATCACAGTAAGAGGCGAATCAGATGGGCCAGACACTCCCAGAGTCACGTAGGTGGATGCCCCTGGGGTGTGCACTTTCTGATACTCCTCCTTATGGGTGCCCGGGGTCCCAGGCTGACACTTTGAGGAGAAGGGGTAGCTGGAGTCAGATCAAGCTGCCCCGCACCCCTCTCGCATTGACACTATTGGAGGCCAACTGTTTCATGAGCAATGGAGTTCAGCCTGTGCGGTAGTGCTGGACTGATGTCCTGGACGAAAGTCTCCATAGCAGCCACCGTCCTACCAGTGTTGACCTCGGTGCATTAGCATGCCGGTGCTATCACCTCGGAGTGAAGGCAGACAGACTCCTCCGTTGTGCCTTGCTATCTGAAGAGTGCAGCAGACTTCCCTTCCTGCTGTTCCCGGGCTTGTCTTTGCAGCTCCAGCAAGAGAGGTATGACTGATTCTGGGGGCTTATCATCTGTCTCGGACTCAGCAGATTTCTGGCCTCCAGCAGTTGAGTGCCGGAAACCTGGGAAGTCCCTGCCACCACCTGCTGTGGATCAGACAATGCGATGTGGTCACCAGATTGTGACCCTGAGGCTACTCCAAAGCACAGTCCCACTGAGGTGTGTGGCTCTGTGCAGGTGGAGGGTGTGGGTGAGTGCTGTAACGGGTCTTCAATGAGGATTTCAGCAGATTCCTCTTCTGAGGTGTCTTCCGGGCTTGAGTTGAGGACATGGGTTGTGGACTCTGTCAGCTGTTTCCCAGAAGTGCCTGCGAAAGCAAAGAGAGCATGTAAGCTACTATGCTAGCTCTGACATGTAAAGCTGCTAGGCCCCAAAGTTTTACTATCAGACTGGACACAATACCTTGACTAAGCAACATTGTCCAGCATGACTGTAACATAAAGTCCAATTTTCAGGAAAAAGTTCAAAATAGCACTTTCTAGAAATTGAATAGGTATGTCATTGTAATCAGTGGTCCTTTCACCAAATATAGAATATTAATTCGGGGTGATTTGTTACTGATCAAATGAACATCTTCCATGTAACCATTAATCATACAACCCCAAAATTCATTATAAAAATCTCAACCCAAACTTGAACCTTAAGATTTGTTAGGGAGACCCATTAGATTGACTTCAGACCTGTTCTGAATCAAGCAAATCTCACTTTAATATTTGATGGATATTCTTTCTTAATTACCCTTAGAATTCTTATATCTGTAGCAAGTAAAGTTTAATTGTTGGTTTCACTTTTTTTTAATTCATTCACGTCCTGTGAATGGGTTTCGCTGGCTGGGCCAACATTTATTGCCCATCCCTAGTTGCCCTAAAGAAGGTGGTGGTGAGCTACCTTCTTGAACTGCTGCAGTCCATGTGGTGTAGGTACACCCACAGTGCTGTTAGGAAGGAAGTTCCAGGTTTTTGATTCAGCTACAGTGAAGGAACAGCGATATATTTCCAAGGATTTGAGTGACTTGGAGGGGAGCTTCCAGTGGAGGTGTTCCCTTCTATCTGCTGCTCTTGTCCTTCTAGATGATAGTGGTCATGGGTTTGGAAGGTGCTGGCTAAGGAGAATTGATGAATTCCTGCAGTGCATCCTTTAGAGGCTACACACAGCTGCTACTGTGCATCGATGATGGAGAGAGTGAAAGTTTGTGGATGTGGTGCCATTCAAGTGGGTTGCTTTGTCCTGTATGGTGTCAAGCTTCTCGAGTGTTGTGGGAGCTGTGCTCATCCAGGCAAGTGGGGAGTATTCCATCACACTCCTGACTTGTGCCTTCTAGATGGTGGACAGGCTTTGGGGAGTCAGGAGGTGAGTTACTCGTCACACGACTCCTAGCCTCTGACCTGCTTTTGTAGCCACAGCATTTATATGGCTAGTCTAGTTCAGCTCCTGGTCAATAATAACCCCCAGGATTTTGATAGTGGGGGATTCAGTGATGGTGATGCCATTGAACATCAAGGGGTGATGGTTGGATTCTCTCTTGTTGGAGATGGTCATTGCCTGACACTTGTGTGGCACGAATATTACTTGCCACTTGTCAGCCCAAGCCTGGATATTGTCCAGGACTTGCTGCATTTGGACATGGACTGCTTCAGTATTTGAGGAGTTGCGAATGGTGCTGAACATTGTGCAATCATCAGCGAATATCCCCACTTCTGCCCTTATGATGGAGGGAAGGTCATTGATAAAGTGTTGAAGATGCTTGGTCCGAGGGCACTGCCCTGAGGATCTCCTGCAGTGATGTCCTGGAGTTGGGATGACTGACATACAATAACCACAACCATGTTCCTTTGTGCTAGTGGAGTGGAGTGTTTTCCCGATTCCCATTGACTCCAGTTTTGCAAGGGCTCCTTGATGCCACACTCTATCAAATCCTGTCTTGATGTCAAGGGCAGTCACTCTCACCTCACCTCGGGAGCTCAGCTCTTTTGTCCATGTTTGAACTAAGGCTGTAATGCGGTTAGGAGCTGAGTGGCCCTGACAGAACCCAAACTATGCATCAGTGAGCAGGCTATTGCTAAGCAAGTGCAGCTTGATAGCATTGTTGATGACCCCTTCCATCACTTTACTGGTGATCAGAGTAGACTGATGGGGAGGTAATTGTCCAGGTAGAATTTGTCCTGCTTTTTGTGTGCAGGACATATCTGAGCAATTTTCCACAAAGCTGGGTAGATGCCAGCTGTACTGGAAAGGCTTATAGAAATAAAAACCAGTTTCTCTTTTTGGGATTTATTTAGCTTTATGAATTATACTCTTTGCACAACAACCAATGCTTTCTTATTAAAATAAATTTGTGTGTATTCTTAAAAGTTAAATTGTCTCACCTAAAGTTCTGTATCAAACACTCAGTGAACTCAATGCCTAATGATGGGTGAATATTTACTGAGGATTTAACCCGGACCCTTAGAATATTCAGGAAAATTACAAAAAAGCTAAAATTTTATTGAAATTTAACCTTTTGGGAGCAAAGTAAAATTATTGGTTGATTTTCTTCCTTTGGCTAGGCAGCAGTTTAGATTCACTGGACCTGAGAACATATTTGTGAGTCTGACTTCCTCTGGCCAAAGTTGAGGGAAACTAGTTGGGAGGTAGATCTGATTTTGTTAGCTCCAAATTAGGGGCTAGGATTGTAAAAAAAAAACACACACTGAGTTCCAGAAACCTATCATTTTCTGGGTAAAAAAAAAATTCTCCTCAACTGCCCTCTAATACTTCTACTAATTACTTTACATCTATGTCTCTTGATTATTGACCTCTCTACTAATGGACATAGTTCCTTCTTATCCACCTAGGTCCCTCATATTTTTAGACATCTCAATTAAATCTCCCATTAGCTACCTGTGTTCCAAAATAAACAACCCCACCCTATCCAATCTTTCCTCATAGCTAAAATTGCTCATTCCTGGCAACATTCTCATAAATGTCCTCTGTATCCTCTCTAGTACAATCACAACCTTCCTGTAATGCAGTGACCATGTACTCTATCTGCAGCCTAACTAGTGTTTATTCAGTCCTAGCATAATGTACCTGTTCTTATACTTGTACTGGTCTTGGCCAATGAAGGAAAATATCCTGCACGTCTCCTGAACCACTATATCTACCTGTCCTGCTGCTACCTTCAGGGATCTGTGGATGTATACTCCAAGGTCCCTCTGTTCCTTTACACTTTTCAGAGTCCTACCATTTATTTTGCCTTGTCTGTCATCCCCAAATGGATTGCGTCACATTTCTCCAGATTGAATTCCATTTACATGTTTTGCCATGTCCAGTCCATCAATAACCTCCTGCAATCTACAGCTTTCTTCCTCTCATCTACTGGGCATCCTCCTCTGGATCTGAAAGCTGAAGTATTTGTGGGTGACCACCTCCAGTGTTCTCCATCTCCCTTGTATTTTTGCACTTTCTTCCCTTATAAGGGCAAAAAAGCAAAGCTGAGAGTGACTGAAGGTGCATTATTCAACTAATGCATGTAGTGTTTTCGGTGAGGTTGACTATGAGATGCATGTATCATAGCATAAGGACTGGGTGAGTGGCAATGGTCGATTGAGGAAGTGAGAAAGTGTGAAGGCTGGGTGCGACTGAAAATTGAGCAAGTGTGAGGTCTGAGTGGATGGATTAGGCTTGGCAATATAGTGTAAAAGGGGGTGGGACTTAATGCACAGGTTGTACTTGAATCCACAAATGCAAACACTTTTCCTGACCTATTCAGGCCATTAAATCATTTCCTGCATTTATTTCAGAACTGGGGATAAGGCTCCTGCTACTCACCTCCTCAGCTACCTCCAACTACAACTTCTTGGTGAGAACAGCAGATTGCTTTCCCTCAATGCCAGGGATAAGTATGTCCCTCCAATTCCTGACTGCACCCAGCAGCAATTTCATGGATGCACTATTAAATATTGATTCTACTATTGCTCTTGAAAGTTGCCTTCAGATTAATATCTTTAACCGCAGCACCCCCCCCCCACCCCCTCCCCTCCCTGCTAGCCCCCCGCTACCCCCTACCTTATGTTTAGATAAAAGATTTACAAAGTTGCTTTGTGTTTTTAAGTTTCAGGGTGGGACATGGTGCAGGGATGCAAACCAATTTGGTAAAGCATTAGGTCCATGATTTACACATGCAAAGGTCCTAACATCTGTTTCAGCTATGAGCGCTGGACACCATGTTAATGTCTATAATAATATGGTGGGCAGTGCACTCCCTTCTCAGAATGTGCACATGAAAAGCTATTTACCAAATTGGACACTTCATCACATTTTGACCACCTGTAAATCCTATGCTTTATCATTGGACTCCTGGATCTAAATTACCTTTTCTCAAACTACAATTGTTTTCCTTCTCTTGAAAAAATGCTGCAACCACGTAGCTGTCTCTTCTCCCTTGAGATCCCTCTTATAATGCCAACAGTTTAAATCCTGGCTTTCACAGATGGGCTACAGTGTGGTTCTGCAGGTTTTTACACCACTCAGCATCATTTCACTTCATAATTGCCCTCAAGATAAGAGATATAGATAGCACTGTCAGCTTTACTGATTCCACATTGCTGGTTTGGCTTATTTCAAGGTTTCAGTTGACTTACTCTGTTACTGCATTTTTATCCTTTTTTAGAATTTGGTTGGGGGTGCATTGGCAAAGGTACTTTTATTGCCCATCCCTAGTTGCTCTTAGTAGATCATGATGGACATTTGTCTTGAACCAAAGCAGCACCTTTTGGAATGACGTTGGGTGAGGAATTCTTACGATTGTTGCAAGTGATTGCAACTGAGTGGCCTCGCTTAGGCAGAGGGCATTAGAATTAGCCAAATCAAGTAGGACAAGAGTTACATTTAGACTTTCATTAGTGAACCATTTGGATCTTTACCAACAATCTGGTATTTTTCATGGGCCAGAATTTTACGTCCCACAGGCGGGCAAGCCCAACCTGATCGGGTGATCATCCCAACATCATCGTGCAATCGCACAATATTTCGCTCAGTGGGTGCGCACAGAAGTCGGAAACGCGCCCGCCGACAACTCAGAGGGCAATTAAGCCCATTAAAAGCCCAATTGTCTGTGACTTTTTTTTGTGGTCTGTCCAACCTTGTGGTTGGCAGGCAGGCGAATCGGCTGGGGGCTTTTGCATTTTTCATGAAACCTCATCCAAGTGCAGGATGAAACTCCTGTTAGTGAATAAAATAAATAACTGGGGACAGCATTTTTATGACGTATGCTTTCAGGTGCTTGATTATGATGCATGGACATTTTCGGCAGGTTTTTCATCCTTAATTTTATTACTTGCAGCGTGAAACCGCAGTCAGGAGGCCGATCGCGGTGGGCAGTCTGTTTCCTGGCCGTTCCCGGGCCTGCCAATGGTGCACGACTGAAGATCGAAAAATTCAGGCCATGGTTATTTCTTCTGGTGCTAGGCCTCAAATTATCATGTTTATTGAATTCAGCTTGCCACTAACAGGCTTAGAAATTTGATCATGATACATCTATTTTACATGTATGATGGCTCATTCTGCACTGACATATTGCATTAGATTGCTAAGCACTGACTGGAAACATATGAAAACATAATTATAATATTTAAATCAGAGTCCTCAGGGATGAAACAGGGCCACATAGTGTTTAGTTTTTAAGTGCCATGCAGTTTTCAATATGGGGAACAAAATGTATTCGCACACTTCCATGGGACACATGCAGGATGCCATCTTGTTAAAGGAGTTGGTGCTCTTGCGACAGCTGGCAGCTTGAATTGCAGGCAGATCATGAGATGAATCAATGTGCAACGCTGATTTGGAGGCATTTTGGAACTCTTACCCAGAGCTGATTACAATAGTTAATGATAAGGACCAAGTATCTGTGCTGGTCCACTGTGCCACCTGTATTTGACATGACATGTCAAAAACCAGCTACTGTGAGACAAGGGTTAGTCTCTTATGACATGGCTCATGATTACACTCAGAAACACATACACGTGTGTACAGCAGGCTTACAATGAGAGCCTTTGTGTTGCAGGATATAGAGAATATCATTGACTTCCTAAAGCTTCTGCTATCTGGGCTGCCTTTGAGGGTAAGTTTATACCTGCTCATGGTTTGTGGAGTCGCTGGCTAGGCCAGCATATATTGTGCGTCAGTGCTGGAGGAAGTGAATGCTTGTGGATGGGGTGCCAATCAATCCAGTGTTTATATGACTAGTCCAGTTCAGTTTCTGGTCAATGTTAGCCCCCAGGATGTTGATAGTGGGGGATTCAGTGATGGAGATGCCATTGAATGCCAAGGGGTGATGGTTAGACTACGCATGACTAGGGAGCTGGTTGGTCACCTCTGCCAGCTACTGCAGGATTTGGCACTGTGGGGACGTTGAAAGCACCCACTGCCAATGGCCCTGAAAGTGACCACAGCACTCAATTTCTATGCCTGTGGTTCCTTTTAGGGTTCGACAGGTGACCTTTGTGGGATATCACAAGCCTCCACCCACAAATGCATCCATGAGGTCATAGATGCCAACTTTGTGAGAGCACACAACTTTGTGCATTTTACCCGGGATCAGGAAAGCCAGGATACAGGAGCGATTGGATTTGCCCAAATCACATGTGTAGGGTGTGATTGATTGCACCCATGTGGCGCTCAGACCTCCGTCACAACACACAGTAAACTACATCAACTGCAACTCGCTGAATGTGCAGCTGGTGTGCAACCACCAGAAACGCACCCTGCAGGTGTACGCATGATTTCCAGGAAGTGTGTATGACCTCCTACATCCTCTGTCAGTCACAGATCCCTGGAGTCTTCCAGGGTCCACAGAAGCTGCAGGGATAGCTCCTCGGGGTCAAGGGCTACCCGCAGACACTATGGGTGATGGCACCCGTGCGGCAGCCTCAGACTGCAGCAGAGCGACTGTATAATGAGGCTCATGCTGCAGCTCACAACTTGGTGGAGAAAACCATTGGGATGCTGAAGGTGCAGTTCCAGTGCTTGGGTTGGTCTGATGGAGCCCTGCAATACAGTCCACAGAGGGTGATACATAATGTCCTTGTCTAGTGTCCCCTTTAAAACCTAGCGCCACAACAGGGAGAGGAGCCGGCTGAGGAGGAGATGGAGGAGTTGGAGGGCTCCTCTAATGAGGAGGATGCCGATGGGGATGAGAATGAGGAGGTCCTCAAAGGTGACGATGATGGCGATGAGGCCCTCACACTGGCCAGGTGAGGCAGGTGCGTTCAGGAAGCCCTCATAGTTGCTAGATTTGTGGAGGATGATGACAACATCCAGTGAGGTGTCCCCATAGATCCTCGCTGCGCATTTGAGAACATTTGACTCCAGTCTGGCTTATGGCAGTGCGAATACACTCTGATAATGCTCTTGTCATGGAGATGCAGTGGAGGCCCTAATAGTCACTCAATTGCAGGAGGATGATGATATGCAGTGAGGATATTCGCAGTCCCTGTGAATGTCTGACTCCTGTCCGGCTGAGGGCAGCTCGCTTGCGCTCTGTGATCAGTGTCATAGAGATGCAACCAAGAAACTTTAGAAGCACCTAATCCTTCTTCCACATTCAGCACCTGAGCCCTTCAGGAGCTGGAGCACAGTGTCACTGGTCACAGATGCTGGTATGATGGGAGCAGCCCCACCTTAAAGATGCTGAGAGCACACAGAGAGAATGCAAGGACTCTCTGGTGCCTGCCACGATATTCTGGCAGCAATGACCAGCACCGCTGAGGTGCAGGCATCAGTAATGTTTCCAGGGAGTGTGAGGCTGGACCATCACTGTGGCCTGAAGGCTGCACAGAGAACAGGGAAGAGGCTCTGGACTGAGACACCTGCCTTTATCTTGTGCAGAAAGGTTTCACATCTGAGTGACAAGAACACTGCTCATCAGAACAAGGAGCCTAGGCAGAGTGACATTCTCAGGAGTTTATTGACAATAGTGAACAATATGTGATTAACACCCATGCCCAAACTGTGCAACTAATTATCCTTAACTTTCTTAACCCTGCTGTTACATCTTGCTGCTCCCTGGACATCCACAGGGGAGGTGAAGGCAGCCTGCTGACTGTGACACCCTGTCTGTGATGACCTTGGCAAGCGCCCTCTGGAGGGCCAAGACTTGGAGGGTCCCAGCTTGCTTTCGAGATCCTGCCGTGTGGCAGTAGCACCCTCCTCAGCCTGTGGAGCTGGAGCTGCTGGGGTCACAGGAAGCGGGTATTCAGATGGACACAACTCTCCTAAAGCCATCTGGATGGATGCCCCTGGGGTGTGCACCTGCTGATCCTCCTTCCAATAGGTGCCCAAGGGCCCCTGGCTGACTCTGTGAGTGGAAGGGGAAGCTGGAGTGAGATCAAGCTGCCCAGCACCCCTCTCACATACACACTGTTGGAGGCCAACTATGGCATCAACAGTGGAGTTAAGCCCACACAGCAGTGCAGGACCAATATCATGGACAAAGGCTTCCATGGCGGTCTCCATCCTACCAGTGTTTACCTTGGTGTGCTGGCATGGCGGTGCTATCACCTCAGAGTGAAGGCAGGGGGACCTTCATCGTGCCTTCTAATCTGAGGAGTGTGGCAGACATCCCTTCCTGATGTTCCCGAGTTTGCCTTTGCAGCTCCAGCAACTGTGACGTGACCAAGTCCAGAGGCTCATCATCTGACTTGGACTCAGCATATTTCTGGCCTCCAGCAGTCCTCCGAGTGCCAGACAGCTGGGAAGGCCCTGTCTCCACCTGCTGTGGATCAGACAGTATGATTTGCTCACCAGATTGTGATCCCAAAGCTACTCTAAAGCTAGGTCCCACTGAGGTTTGTGTCTCTGCACTGGTGGAGGGTGTGGGTGAGCGCTGTGATGGGACTTCGAGGAGGATGCCTTCAGATTCCTCATCAGAGGTTTATTTGACCTTGATTGGAGGCCCTGGGTCCTGGACTCCATCAGCTGTTTCCCAGATGTGCCTGCAGAAATGAGGGGCGATAAGTAGCGCATGGCAGTGGCCTGCGAAACGGCACTTTACTCACAGCATGGTTGTCTGCTGGATCCTCACTTGGTAGAGCAGTGCCAACCTCACCATCAGCACAGGAACGGCCCACATCCTCGCCGGCCAGCTGGATGGCTCTGTTTTCAAAGTCCATGAGGACATTGATTTCAGGCATTCCTCCACCAATCTGTTACCTCTTCCTTTTGTTGTGTGCCAGCTTGTCCTGCGTGAATAGAGATGGAGAAAGTGTAAGCAGAACGATTGCCAGGCCAGATAATAAGTATGCCTGGCATGTGTGGGTGGTGAGTGGTCCCATGGATGGGATGAGGATGATGACTGTGAGTGTGAGAGAGTGAATGGTGATGTCCCTTGAACTAGCAGCGAGTGAGATCCCTGTGGATGTGTGATGGGTTTGTGTGAGTGTGTGATTTGAGAGTGATGAGAAGAGTGACTTACCCTGGCAGAACAAAGGAAATCATTCATCCTCTTTCGGCACTGGGTGGCTGTCCTCTTTAGCAGGGTGTTGGCACTGACCACTGCTGTCATTGCCTCCTGAGGCTGGTTGGTCACGCGACTGCCCATCCTGCAGACAGAACGGGGGTAGAGGACATCCCAGTGGGCTTCCACGGCATCGAAAAAGCATTTCAGTGACATATCACCGAACGTGGGGGCTCTTTTTGCCTTTTGTGGACATCTTTCCTGCAGCAATCACGAGCTGAGATGTGTGCTCACAGCTGGACTTTAGATATGGTGCCCGGCATGTTGAAGCAGCGAGGTGATGGCGTGCTTGCGAATGGAGAAGTGTTTCCTGGAAATGTATAAATAATATGGTGGGTTTGGGAAGATACAGCATGAAAACCTGCCATTGCGGCTGACAGGCAAAACGTCATTTTAACCACCCACTACCACACAATTCAAATCTGGGACGATTCTGCCCTTTGCCTCCCTCACAAGTGATTTCAAGTCTTAACCTTTGAAGCTCTTGCCTCTGAATCCCCATGCAAGCTTCTCTGACTCAGAATGCCTCAACAACTGCTCACCTCCCCATGGTTTAATCTCTTTCCCTGAGACTGCATTGCACTGGCTTTCTGGGGGTGCTTTCCAGCCCTCTCAGGTGCAAATCCAGCTCTTCAGCCACACTGAGCAAAAAACTACTCCACCAAAGCGGTTACCTTTGTCTGAATGGCCCACAGGACAGAGTCAATGATTCTCTGCTGCCTTTTCGGCTCTTCAGGTATTTCCTGGACACTTCCTGTATGGAGAAGGCACACAGCATCTCGTTTGCTGCCTGGAAACTGTTCCTTTGCTCCTCTCCCATAGGTTTATTTCCTACCGGCGGTCTCCTTGGGCAGTTCCTTCCCTGGCGATCTCACTCTCTGAGTCCCACTTCTGTCACCAGCCTCCCCCTCTGGGTCCTCCCCCTGCCTCTCGCTGGGTCTCCAGCCGGGTTCTCTCTCTGACATGGTGTACTTCCCTTTTTATGGTGCCATACTGGATCCCGTGATTGTTGCTTTTGCGCAATGTAGGCGCACTACTTATATCACCGATTGCTGAGCCCTTTAATGGCAAAAAAGAAAACTAGAACAGAGCATGTGCAGGCTGTCACTCTGCCGTACTCAGTCCATGCACTAGAGCTCCTCGGATTACATCTGGAACAAGATATGTTCACATTCTACAACATATCCCAATGGCTGCAGTGTTGCTAGTGATAGGGTGCTGAATTTCAGTTGAGAAGATTGCATATGGCCTTGCAAGACATGCTGTATTTTTTATATTCTTTTGATGGAATGTAGCTGTCACTGGCAAGGCCAGCATTTGTTGTCCGTCCATTGCCCTCAAATTGAAGGGCTTATTAGGCCACATCAAAGAGCAGTTAAGAGCCAGCTATATTAATAGCTCTGAACCATGAGGGCCCAACTTTGCATTGCACCACCTCGACATGAGTGGCAGGAGCCTGGGCTGGCTGGCTGAGAGGCAACATCAAGAGCACTGACAGAGTAGAAGTGATGGAAGCATAATTGCTTTATTCTGGAGAGAGGACACTAAGTTTTTGCTCAATGAATCCACTGTCATTCTCCCAAGACAGTGCCTGAACAATCCTAGTAATCTGCTAAAGCCCAGATTGTGGGACTGCTTTAAGTGCTGCATGCCCCTTTGAAGACTGGTATCTGCAGCCATGATCGCAACACTCTGAGCCTGCATGCCACCAAGCTGAACTTGAATGGCAAGAACCATGGCTCTCTTGACCTCCGCCTGATCTTCCACTGCAGCACTGGAACATTGGGTGGCTTCTGCCTGTACTGCAATGGAAGCTGAGACATCAGTCATCAGACACTGCATCTTTGGCTGGGTCTGCAAATATCCTCATGGAGTTTGTGACCACTTTCACACTGGAAACGATGGACTCCTAGCTCTACGTGGTGCCATGTGACAAGTTGGAGCCAACCTCCTCCATGCCCCTTGACAATGGCAGCTGCCTCTCTGCCAGGCTTGCCAATGTGCCAAGCATCTTGGTGGCATGTTTATCAATGCTGCTCTATGCCACCCCATTTACACCCTCATCCGAGTTCCCTGTAGCAGAACTTGCTTATGACCTCACCTCCAGTGAACTTGCACATGAACTATCCTTTTCAGCTGGCATAGTTGTTGTCCACTCAAGTCCGCTGACACACCATGTGCTGGTGCTACCTCAATACTATCCTCTAAAGTTTGTGCATGGCCAGTATCTGAGCTGGCATTTGAGAGTGTCAATTGAGGGTGCTTCTTAATCAGAGGATGTAGCATCCCTTCCTCATGAGGCTGCTGTGACTAGTCAGGCAGCAGTTTTTGGATTTCCTTCTTGAAGACAGCTCCACAAAAATTCAGGCAAAACTCCTGCAAAATCAACTTTGATGGACTGCACACAATGTCTGGATGGCTGAAATTCATCTCTCTAGAGAAGTTCTGTTTTCTCAACTCTCAAATCATCAACTTTCTAAGGGAGATCAAAGAAAACTCCCCACAGTAGCAGTGACATCAAGGAGGATCTTGCCGCAATCATTCAAAATGGTGACAACTTGTTCATCGAACTGCATCACACTTTGAGTTACAACATCTTAATGATGAGGCAGAATGGCAGTAAAGAAAGAGAAAACAGGAAGCAAATCCTGCATTCCAGATGTCACAACCCCGTGGTTCATGCTGCTCCTTGTTCCCAAAGCTACATGGGTCAGGAATCAGCCTGTTCAGTCACATTAAGACCCATGGCAGAAACTTGCGTCCCTGAGTAAACGTCATCTGCAAATCAAGGGACAGCCGATGGCAGATTAGTAAAATTTTAGAATACAAGCAAAGATGTATTGTGATACTTATACAAAGTGGAGCTCGTGAAATAAGCCTGAGAATATACATTATTAATGTAATCATGGTCGTGATCATTATGTTAAAATTTAACAGAACAATTGTCTCTCTCTCTCTCTCTCCCCATACCATTTGAATAACCTGCTTTTATTTTGTTTCTGCAATTTGTTTTTTTCTGGTTTCCTTGGTTACCTTGCACACTTGGAAACATCATAAAGGGGAGAAAGGTTTATGCTTCATGCTTTCTGTATATTCAGTCAAATTCTATTCAATTCCTTTTGGAGAGGGAAAGCAATAAATACTCTGTTAACTTTACATCGTAACAATGATGCTATTTACAATAGATCATTGCTAAAGAAAAATCATGCTTACAGCCATTTTTCAGAGTTATTAATTCACTTGTTTCTTGATTGCATTATTAGTATTGACAGTCAAATGGCTGGCACAAAGTGGCCAATATTATTAAGGTAAATGATTACTTTTCCATATAAAAAATAGATGCAAATTAAAAATAGATGTAAATAAATAATATACTGAGGGAGTAGTCAGATAAGTTGCTTATATGTCTAATATGCAACTGAATACAGAATTACTATGCATTAAAAACAGAAGTTAACTAAAATTCAAAAATAGCTTTTTAACAAATGCATGAATAATTTTCCCCCTATTTTTCTTCTTTTAACTTCAATTTGCTTCTAATGGCAATAACGCCTGTTTGGTTATGGTTGATGCTGTTCCTAAACTGTCATTTTGATTCTGTGAATATAGCCATGAGTCTTGGAGGCTACTTGGCATTGTGGGCATCGCTAGTGAATATGGCCCGGTCAGACAATCGCACTTTCCAGTTAGGATCATTGGACAATCATCCATAGGTAATTCCTGGCTGATCACCCCTCCCACTTCCTCCCTCCTCAGACCAGAGATGTTATAGGCGATTGTATGGTTCTTGCTGCCGCCTATATAAGACACGTTATGTCAACAAATGGACTGAACCTGAGGTCTCCCTGGTTCCATGTCAAATATTTAACCAGATGAGTTTTATATTTCCCAGTTTTTCTCTGCACCTATTGCCCAAGGTAGAAAAGTTAGCCCAGCTCCAAAACTGGGCAACCGGAGTAGTTCAGGAGATTGGAAAGAATTTCAATACAATTTCTATGTCAATGCATTTATGCATTTGCTGTGTCGTCTCTGCCAAGGTATTCTAGAAGTAGCCCCTGTTTATAAGGGCCCTTTTAAGCACCTCTGCAACTCCAAAATGGTATCCCGAAAGACAACAGCTTAGTTCCTTTTACCCACTGTCGCCACACTCAAGTTAAAAGAGGAATATTTTGGTCTGAAAATGTGTGCTTCACCTTTAGTCCTGAACAACAGCCCTTCAAAAGTTGTTGATTTGCCTCTCTGCATTCTCAGTGCACAACTGTGCTCCAGCCAACGTGGGCAGTAAACATATGGGGCAGGATTTTCCCGTTGACATGCAGGGGCGGACCTCACACGTCCACATGTAAAATGATGCGCGGTGATGTCGGGTGAGTGTCCCGACATCACCGTGCGCCATAGCGATATTTCACTGGGTGGGCATACGATGATGTCCGATGCGCGCTCGCCATTAATTAACAGGCCACTTAAGGCCCTTGACTCAGCAATTGACGCTGATTTTTCAGCACCAGTGCAATCTTCGGATCGGCGCAAAGGCACAATGGGCAGGTGGGTAGGGCACATTTGTATTAAGCTCATCCACGGTTGGGATAAGAGGTCTCACTGGGGTCACGAGTGTGTACGGTTAAGTATTTATTTTTAAAATGTTTTGAAACTTGCCTGTGTGATCTGCAGTACTTCAAATCACATACCAGCTGCTTTTCTTGGACTCTTAACCTTCAGGTCAGCACTCTGCAGTAAATAATCTTTTTTGGGCCTGCTGGTTTCAGGAAGCCTTCCCTTAACCTGAGAATGGGAGCTGAACTGTCCACTGGAAGGAGCTCCTTTCTGGAAGAAGGGAGGCCTGGAAGGGGGAGGAGGCCAGGAGTGCACATTCAGCCTCCAGGGGAGCCACCTTTGGGAGGACAGGCGCAGGCACAAGGGGTGCAGGGCCAATAGGTAGTCCAAGGAGGAAGGGGCTGTAGAAGACGTCAACATCCGTGAATTGTGTGGGCCAGTGGCTCTAAAGGTCACAGCTGTCCTCAACGTCTATGCCTCTGGCTCCTTCCAGGGATTAGTGAATGAGATTTGCGGTGTCTCCCAATCAGTTGTCCAAACTTGTGTCAAGAGCTAGATAGAGGGCCAGTGAGTTCAATGGAGTTCCATGGTGTTCCAAAGGTCTGATGATACAATGAAATTTACATTCAAAGAGAACTGCTGGGTATAACAGAAAGCAGTTGTGTGTGTACGGGGCAGAGACATGTAACATCAAAGCTGTTGTAAGCCTGCAACTGTCTGCAAAGGAACCAAAGTGAAAGGAACCTCATTTTGAATTTGTAAAGTGAAAATGTTTTGCCTGGTGTCTGCTTAAATTCTGTGGGCTGTTGTTGCCTTAGTGGAGATTAATTTGGGAATTAGTTAAAAAATTAAGATAGTAATAATTTGTAGCCATGTGTATATGTTTAATACCTTGTTGTAAATTAATAAATGTCTCATTTAGATTGATATAAAAACCTGGTGATCTTATTCCTGAAGTTAGAGCTGCAACTCAAAACATACCAATTGAAAACATAGGTTAATGACAGCTTTTAAAGTTCTCTCAGGAATTTTAAACAACTCAGCCAATGACAATTGGGGGCACTTGTGGGATAAAAATATTTCTAATTCCTTGATTGGTTTGGAATTGCTGAATCTTAAGGTTATGAGTATGAGAAGCACTTTGAATTCAGGAGTTGGTGAGGTATTTTAGAATTGTTGAGACTGCAAGATGGCTTTGGTAATTGCTAAGGATTGTCATGGAGGAGAAGATATGATTCTGGGTGGGAAAAAAAATAACCAAAAGTAAGTTAACAGAGTTGGCAGATAAGTTAAAATTGGGGTTACCTGGGGGTGCTAGGAAATCAAGTGAAATATGACACTAGTGAGTCACAGCTGGAGCTAGTGAGATAAAAACAAAAAACTGTGGATGCTGGAAATCCAAAACAAAAACAGAATTACCTGGAAAAACTCAGCAGGTCTGGCAGCATCGGCGGAGAAGAAAAGAGTTGACGTTTTGAGTCCTCATGACCCTTCAACAGAACTAGGTGAATCCAAGGAAGGGGTGAAATATAAGCTGGTTTAAGGCGTGTGCGTGTGTGTGCGTGTGTGTGTGTGTGTGTGGTTTGGGTGGGGGGAGAGAAGTGGAGAGGAGTGGTGTGGTTGTAGGGACAAGCAAGCAGTGATAGAAGCAGATCATCAAAAGATATCACAGACAACAAAAGAACAAAAGAACACATAGGTGTTGAAGTTGGTGATATATATCTAAACGAATGTGCTAATTAAGAATGGTTGGTAGGGCACTCAAGGTATAGCTCTAGTGGGGGTGGGCGGAGCATAAAAGATTTAAAAATAATGGAAATAGGTGTGAAAAGAAAAATCTATATAATTTATTGGAAAAAACAAAAGGAAGGGGGAAGAAACAGAAAGGGGGTGGGGATGGAGGAGGGAGCTCAGGACCTAAAGTTGTTGAATTCAATATTCAGTCCGGAAGGCTGTAAAGTGCCTAGTCGGAAGATGAGGTGTTGTTCCTCCAGTTTGCGTTGGGCTTCACTGGAACAATGCAGCAAGCCTAGGACAGACATGTTGGCAAGAGAGCAGGGGAGGGCAAGGGAGCTAGTGCGACTGCAGTTACAAATGAAGACGCTTGAATTTGTATAAGCAAAGTAACTGAAAAGGCCTGAATTAGAAGCAAAGGACAGGGAAATGGCTTTTAAAATCGAACAGGTAGTAAGACAGGAGATAGATAGAAAACAGGAAAGGGAATTAGAAATTGTGAAGATAGAGAAGGAAGAAAGAGAGAAAGGGAAAGAAAGAATTCCAACTGACACTGTTGGCAGTTAAAAAAGAGACACCAGGAGGGGAGGAAGGACTTATCTCCAGAGTAGAACCTGGTGGAAAGATGTTTACATTTGTACAAGCTCTTCCAAGGTTTGAGGAAACAGATATTGGAGTATTCTTTATTTCATTTGAGAAACTAGCTAAACAGATGAAATGGCCACAGGAAAACTGGACGTTATTACAGCCCAAGTTAGTGGGTAGGGCACATGTAGTTAGTATATGCTTCACTATCAGAAGAAATGTTGGTGAATTATGATGTGGTGAAAAAGGCTATTTTGAGTGCATATGAGTTGGTTCCTGATGCATACAGGCAGAAATTTAGGAATATGAGAAAACAGCCTGGGAAAACTAATATTGAGTTTGAAAGTATAAAACAAAGTAATTTTGACCAGTGGATACGGGACTAAAAACAGACAACATATGCAGCTCTTAGGGAAGTAATTCTTTTGGAATAATTTAAAGATTCAATCCCTTTGCTATTGAGAACAGGGGGTTGATTCTGTAAGACAAGCAGCAGAGATAGCTGATGATTATGAGTTAGTTCATAGAGCTAAATCTTTTTTCATC
The DNA here is from genome assembly GCF_017639515.1 of Carcharodon carcharias. Lineage (NCBI taxonomy): Eukaryota > Metazoa > Chordata > Chondrichthyes > Lamniformes > Lamnidae > Carcharodon > Carcharodon carcharias. The sequence goes on along the minus strand of NC_054467.1, from coordinate 126,925,649 downwards.
ACCTTTTCAAATTGGAAAAGGATAAAAAGTGGGAAGATGAAAGGAAGGTAGGTTGTCAGGGAAGAGGAGGAGTAGCTGGAAGTTCCCTGGAATTTTTTTTTCAGGATAAAAAGGAACATGCTGAAGGTAGAAGTGACATTCAAAAATTGAGGTGTTTTCATTGTAATAAAGTGAGGCACACAAAGTCAGTGTGTAGGAAATTGCAGGAAAAATCTGTTGGAATTCTTGGGGTACAGAAAAGCTCTGGAAGTAAAAGTACATTGGATTCTGAAGTTCAGGCACAGGAGAAACTAATGGTTTGTGTACAGGTGAAAAGGGAGATCAGTGATAAGTAAAGAACTGGGAATGTGTTCACAATTTACTCAAGATAATTCTGAGGAGTAAGATGCAGAAACGCTTAAGGACTTTGTGTGTGAAGGGAAAGTCTTTCCATGTGTACAGGGTTGAGTAGGAAAAAAGGGTTTAAATTTTAAGAGACACAGGTCAATCATTAATGTTGTGGGATAGTGATAATTATTGTTCAAAGGGCTCATTGCAGGAGCAAGTAATAATAAGTGGGGTTCATGGAGATGCTAAATCTATTCCATTGTGGAAGGTAGATTTAAAGAGCAAATGGAGACAGGGTGAAGTTATAGCTGGAGTGGTGGAAAATTTTCCCATTGCAGGGGTTAAATTTATTCTGGGTAATGATATAGCTGGATTGCAAATGTAGGTGATGCCTATGGTAGTTGAGCAGCCTGTAGAAGTGTTTTCAACAGAGGTGTTACAGAAGGAACACTTGGCCTTTTCGCCTGCCCACCAACCTGAAGGTTGGATGGGCAGCATTAACAATTACATCAATCACTTTTTTAATGGTCTTTATAGGGCATTTATATATCGGCGGGTGCGTAGCTGACTTCAGCTTGACATCCTGCGTCATCACGCATCATTTTACTCGTTGGCATGTCGGGCCCGCCCTCGCACGCTGACTGAAAAATCCTGCCCTTTGGGTTAGGTGTTAGCATTGCAGCATTTTGAAATGTATGTTGCAAACAATTCATCAGAAACAATTGTTTATACAGACCTTTGAAGCTTTTGGACAAATTTCGAGATGGAGTCTATTATTACAACCATTTAATCTATGGATTATACATATTGCTGGAAGAGAGAATCTGTTCACAGATCTGTTATTAAAAGATTGAAGCTTAAAAAAAAACTTTTTTAAAAACCTGGGCACTGAACTGGAGTGATTTCTGTTGATACCAAGGACTCGGTGTTGTATATATAATATTATGTTAGTGCAAGCATCGGGTAATTTAATAGAGTAATAAGCATAGGAGATATTGTGAGATGGGTTATTAAAAAATGAAGCCGTCTATTTGAATTATGGTGATTCATTTTTTGATAGCAAGGAGGATGTCATGAATCTATTACTGTTATTGGAATTTTTTTTTTAAATAGAGGTTTAGTCTGTGAGTGTGTCTGTGTGTGTGTTAATTGGATTAAAGCCAGCTAGTCCGGGTTGTTTGGCGTTTCATAATTTTGAGATGTAAACAGAGAACTAAAGGTTAATTTGCATTTTGTTGAATAGAGCATTCAAGAGTGGGAGTGAAATCTTTCACCTTGCTAGGAGACACCAATCAATATTCATATTACTAATAAAATTGGTGCTATGAAAGGAGTTTAATTGTTAGAAGAGGTGAAGTTCAAAGGGCATGATGGTACAATGAAATTTACATTCAAAGGGAATTGCTGGGTATAACAGAAAGCAGTTGTGTGCCTGCAGGGCAGAGACATGTAACATCAAAGCTGTGGTAAGCCTGCAACTGTCTGCAAAATAACGAAAGTGAAAGGAACCTAATTTTGAATTTGTACGGTGAAAATGCTTTGCTTGGTGTCTGGTTAAAGTCTATGGGTTGTTGTTGCCTTAGCGGAGATTAGTTTGGAAATTTGTTAAAAAGTTATGATGGTAGTAATTTGAAGCCATGTGTATGTGTTTAATATCTTGTTGTAAATTAATAAATGTCTCATTTAGATTGATATAAAAACCTCTCAAGAACTGGTGGTCTTATTCCTGAATTTAGAGCTGCAACTCAAAACATACCAATTGAAAATATAGGTTATGACAGTTGTTAAAGTTTCCCTCTGGGATTTTAAATAACTCAGCTTTTAGCAACTGCTGTGCCATAATAGCCTGTCACCTGAGACAGAGGAAGACTGATGCCAAGACAACCAGGTTAAAAGGTCAACGTGAATTCACAGAGACACCAGCCTAGTTCTGCAGATCAGTGGAAAGCACCCCCCACACCACCACCCATGCCCCTCACCCTCTTCAGCCCCAACCCAGTCACCTAGCCTCTTTATAAACTTATGAGCCTTATAGTAATATTTGAATGTCTTTGACAAGCTTACTCACTTGACAAGATAGTTGAAAAACATTATCCTCTTAGAAGCTCAAAATTTGTCAAAATAGAGAAGATTTCTGTTACAATCCTTGTGGGGCAACTGTAAACCAAAATAATCACATTTACTGAATGGCCTCCAAATGAAGAAATGACCAACAAGTTTTCACTTTTTATAGTTTTTACTTTAACACAAACTAGAAACAATGCAAATTAAACATGTTTAACAGGGAAATGATACTTCCCATAAAAAGGTACATTTCATTTATATTGTCAATATAAAAAGATGCTTCTTACAAAACCACGAGTACCTTCATCACTCCCCACATACATGTAGCGCCAAGTGCAGTTCCAAAAATCTCTAACTTAGCCAGTGGTATTTAGTTTCTTTCAGTTTCCCACTAAATCAATTTGGCCCTCGAGTCATGTTAACCAGGAGAATTATTCCATCTGAGGTCCATGGATACAGTCACCAGCAAATGGCACAAGCCTACAAAACCTCCATCTTGACAGTCTTGATGGCACAGATTCCCCAGAGACTCCTTTATCCTATCCTTAAAAAAACACATTAAGCTATCTAGTCAGTTCTGGCAAAACAGAAAAATTTCTGCTCTGACCCAGCCTTCAGCTTTCTGTCCTGCTTGACTGTATTACATACGCACACAGCTCCTTAATAAGGTGACTTTGCTGTTCTCCCCTCTGCTACAGCTCTCCTTTGTCTGTAGCTTTCCCTTTTGTCTGGCCACATGGTTTGTGTTTTGACTTATTTCCTGTTAATACTCTTTTCAGGTAGAGGGCTGCCAGGTCACATGGATCAATATTGCTTATTATCCAAGAAAATTACAATTGATCCCTTTACAATTGATACAAAATATTAAAAGTCCCTTTCAAACATTTTTTTTTTAAATAGGGATACAAACACATTTTAGAGAAATTACAACTTTTCCTAACTGTACTGCTTCTAGGTCAAATGTCATCACATTCACATTCCCCAGGACAGCTGTGTAAACAAATCCTGAAGTGCAGAATCCATTTAGCTTTGGAAGGAAGTCAAGCCATCAAATTGACATTCTCCAGCATCACTTGTGCAAACAAATCCTGTAGTGCAAAATCCACTATTCCCTTTGGAGACAGCCAAAAGCTCAGACATCTGTCAAAGCTTTCACATAGCCAAACAGGTGGGTGAGGTATTCTGTAAAGAATGAATGCAAGCCATGGAAAAAGGTTACACAAATAACTATTGATCTCACGTCGGATTACATTTTCAATATTGCACAATGCAGAATACTACTTTATCCAGTGTATAATTATTCTAATGCATTTGAAAACTTATCCACTTTTACACTGCTGTTATTTCACTTGACAGCTTGCCAGTTGTCAGAAGTAGCAACCTGGCAACCATGTTATTTAAAAGTCACCTATCTTTCCAATCATAGCATTGTCATAATTCACTTCAGTAAACATAGATACAACTAAGGCTATAGCATTTCATGAACTATAAAGTAGGCAACATCATGGTCAGAATATTACATTCGGCATGTGGGCACCCGCCCGACATGCCTGAGTGTGAAATGATGTGCGATCAGCCGTGTGTCCTGACGTCATCGTGCAGTCTCGTGATATTCCGTTCGGCCGGTGCGCACTGCAGTCGGCTGCATCCCCACCGATAATTAAAAGGCCTATTAAGGCCATTCAGAATCTAATTAAATTCAAATTTACGCAGGCAAAAAGGCCAAGTGGGCCTTTTTGTCAGAAACCTCGTCCATGGGTGGGATGATGTTTCCTAAAGCAAATAAACATTAAATAAAAACTTTATTTTTAAATTAAAAGCATGTCCCAGCTCATGTGACAGAGTCACATTTGGGAATATGTTTTATAAAATTTTTAGTCTCTTTATTTCTTTACACAGTGCTTCAATCTCCCTGAGGCATGGAGCTGGCTCAGGGAGATTGAAGCGCTCTTTCTCACGCACGTGTGAACTGCGCGCTAGGCCTGGCTTTCCCTCTTCCCCACAACCCCCCCACCCCCGCCCCCTGCACAGGCAGTGCTCAATGCTGCCACTCGCAATCCATGCAGGGCAGGCCTTCATTGGCCCACCCGTGTGAAATTACAGTGTGGAGCTGATCGCGTGTGACTGTTGGCTTCCCAAGCACACCCACCTGCCCACGCCAAGCCCATACGCCAAGAGCAAAATCCTGCCCCATGTTTACTCACCTTTCATCTTCTTGCTGCCTCCAATCCACGATTCACATCTGCAATCTGCAGGTGTGATTTGGAAATGCTTCCAAAATGCAGCCATCTCCATGAGAATTCCAGAAGTTCTAAAATGCCTACTTCCAGAATGGTGCTTCTAAACAGCAGCACACTGGTTTCTGACAAACCCCCTTTCCTACACTCCTCAAAAATAGCCAGAGATGGAAATGGGGGAGGGCCACTGGATCCATGCCCTGGCCAAGACTTTTACCCCACCCAACTCTGTGGGTCCCAAATACGATCACAAAATCCGACCCAGGTAGTTTTAAGAAACGTTACTCATGGATTGCATGAATATTTAAGAATCTGAGACAAATGGAGCTGTGAAAGTGAGCAGTCAAGAATCACTCAGTTCTTTACTCTTGCCTGTAGATTCTCTACTGATGAGAATTATAATATCGGTCCTCAAAGACAAATACCAACTGTCCATTTAATCAGAATTACCAACTCAAAGTTCAGACAGCAGCACTTGGATGACAGGACTGAGTCAACATACTACTGTAATTGAAATCCTCTGCATAAGACAGAATTTAGGGAAGCCACCAGCAATATTCAAATCCATTGTAAAAGAATCTATTTCTTCTAGATTAATATTTCTGACCTTTAAGGAAAAAAAAAATCATGACTGAATTATAACTTTCACATGGAGCCATGCAGAGAGGTTCAGAGCTGGGGGCTGGGAAGAGTTACATATTAACATACTCGCCTCATAATGCAATGATTAAAATAAAAGTAGGTCAATGTTCTCGCATGATTCAATGGATTTACCCTGTGATTAACTATGTCTTACAAACAAGGAAGGCCTTAGGTAAGATTCCAGATCTGTGGTCAGTTAGCTGACAGAGCATTAATGGGGGCTTTACAATTGACCTCACTGACTCTGGGCTGGGCAGTGGAAAATTAGTCACAGTCCATGCTCCATCCTGCTTTTACCTGTCTGTTATGGAAGTGATGATACCTAGATGCCAGCTGGGGACAAGATTAGGCTTTCCATATGCTTCCCACAGTTGAATAGCTGCTGGAACTCACTAAAAAGACTCTCACCTGAAGATTGCTTACTTGGTAGCCAATGCCACAAGACTTCCCAACAGTAGGTGATTGTTTTCCAAGGGTTCTCATTGGGGTAAGGCCTTGCCATCAACTATCAGAAAAATGGTCAAGGACTTTAAACACTAGATGTTTTCTGCATAATATTTCTATCTTAGGCATCCTTTACTTTATTAAAAGAATACCTGTGCGATCTTTCCTGCATTGCTTATAGTCATTTTAGTTTGTCTTTTACTGATAAACTATAATGTGGATTTTTGCTAGGTAAACACAGAAAAAAAAGCATTGTCCAGAAAAAGTGAGCATTCTGGCTTTGGTCAGCCCCCTTTAGGCATCACAGAATCACAGAATTTTAACAGTACTGAAGACCATAAGAGCATAAGACATAGGAGCAGAAATTACACCATTCAGCCCATCGAGTCTGAGAGTGAGAGCTGAACTGTCCACTGGAAGGAGCTCATTTGAGGAAGAAGGGAGGCCTGGAAGGGGGAGGAGGCCAGGAGTGCACATTCAGCCTCCAGGGGAGCCACCTTTGGGAGGACAGGCGCAGGCACAAGGGGCGCAGGGCCAAGAGGTAGTTCAAGGAGGAAGGGGCTGTAGAAGACGCCACCATCCATGAATTGTGTGGGCCAGTGGCTCTAAAGGTCACAGCTGTCCTCAACGTCTATGCCTCTGGCTCCTTCCAGAGATTAGTGGATGAGCTTTGCGGTGTCTCCCAATCAGTTGTCCAAACTTGTCAAGAGCTAGGTAGAGGGCCAGTGAGTTCCATGGAGTTCAAAGGGCCTGATGATACAATGAAATTTACATTCAAAGAGAACTGCTGGGTATAACAGAAAGCAGCTGTGTGTGTACGGGGCAGAGACATGTAACATCAAAGCTGTTGTAAGCCTGCAACTGTCTGCAAAGGAACCAAAATGAAAGGAACCTCATTTTGAATTTGTAAGGTGAAAATGTTTTACCTGGTGTCTGCTTAAATTCTGTGGGCTGTTGTTGCCTTAGTGGAGATTAATTTGGGAATTAGTTAAAAATTTATGATAGTAGTAATTTGTAGCCATGTGTATATGTTTAGTACCTTGTTTTAAATTAATAAATGTCTCATTTAGATTGATATAAAAACCTGGTGATCTTATTCCTGAAGTTAGAGCTGCAACTCAAAACATACCAATTGAAAACATAGGTTAATGACAATTTTTAAAGTTCTCTCAGGAATTTTAAACAACTCAGCCAATGACAATTGGGGGCACTTGTGGGATAAAAATATTTCTAATTCCTTGATTGGTTTGGAATTGCTGAATCTTAAGGTTATGAGTATGAGAAGCACTTTGAATTCAGGAGTTGGTGAGGTATTTTAGAATTGTTGAGACTGCAAGATGGCTTTGGCAATTGCTAAGGATTGTCATGGGGTAGAAGATATAAATCTGGGTGGGAAAGAAAATAACCAAAAGTAAGTTAACAGAGTTGGCAGATAAGTTAAAATTGGCGTTACCTGGTGGTGCTAGGAAATCAGATATAATTAAAAGTATAGCACAGTATCTACAATTGGAAGTGAAACCTGACACTAGTGAGTCACAGCTGGAGCTAGTGAGATAAAAACAAAAAACTGTGGATGCTGGAAATCCAAAACAAAAACAGAATTACCTGGAAAAACTCAGCAGGTCTGGCAGCATCGGCGGAGAAGAAAAGAGTTGACGTTTTGAGTCCTCATGACCCTTCAACAGAACTAGGTGAATCCAAGGAAGGGGTGAAATATAAGCTGGTTTAAGGTGTGTGTGTGTGGGGGGCGGGGTGGGGGGAGAGAAGTGGAGGGGGGTGGTGTGGTTGTAGGGATAAGCAAGCAGTGATAGAAGCAGATCATCAAAAGATGTCACAGACAACAGAACAAAAGAACACAGAGGTGTTGAAGTTGGTGATATATATCTAAACGAATGTGCTAATTAAGAATGGATGGTAGGGCACTCAAGGTATAGCTCTAGTGGGGGTGGGCGGAGCATAAAAGATTTAAAAATATTTAAAAATAATGGAAATAGGTGGGAAAAGAAAAATCTATATAATTTATTGGAAAAAACAAAAGGAAGGGGGAAGAAACAGAAAGGGGGTGGGGATGGAGGAGGGAGCTCAGGACCTAAAGTTGTTGAATTCAATATTCAGTCCGGAAGGCTGTAAAGTGCCTAGTCGGAAGATGAGGTGTTGTTCCTCCAGTTTGCCTTGGGCTTCACTGGAACAATGCAGCAAGCCTAGGACAGACATGTTGGCAAGAGAGCAGGGGAGGGCAAGGGAGCTAGTGAGACTGCAGTTACAAATGAAATCGCTTGAATTTGTATAAGCAAAGTAACTGAAAAGGCCTGAATTAGAAGCAAAGGACAGGGAAATGGCTTTTAAAATGGAACAGGTAGTAAGACAGGAGATAGATAGAAAACAGGAAAGGGAATTAGAAATTGTGAAGATAGAGAAGGAAGGAAGAGAGAAAGAGAGAGAGAGAAGTCCAACTGAAACTGTTGGCAGTTAAAAAAGAGACACCAGGAGGGGAGGAAGGACTTATCTCCAGAGTAGAACCTGGTGGAAAGATGTTTAAATTTGTACAAGCACTTCCAAGGTTTGAGGAAACAGATATTGGAGCATTCTTTATTTCATTTGAGAAACTAGCTAAACAGATGAAATGGCCACAGGAAAACTGGACGTTATTACAGCCCAAGTTAGTGGGTAGGGCACATGTAGTTAGTATATGCTTCACTATCAGAAGAAATGTTGATGAATTATGATGTGGTGAAAAAGGCTATTTTGAGTGCATATGAGTTGGTTCCTGATGCATACAGGCAGAAATTTAGGAATATGAGAAAACAGCCTGGGAAAACTAATATTGAGTTTGAAAGTGTAAAACAAAGTAATTTTGACCAGTGGATACGGGACTAAAAACAGACAACACATGCAGCTCTTAGGGAACTAATTCTTTTGGAATAATTTAAAGATTCAATCCCTTTGCTGTTGAGAACAGGGGGTTGATTCTGTAAGACAAGCAGCAGAGATAGCTGATGATTATGAGTTAGTTCATAGAGCTAAATCTTTTTTCATCACCTTTTCAAATTGGAAAAGGATAAAAAGTGGGAAGATGAAAGGAAGGTAGGTGATCAGGGAAGAGAAGGAGTAGATGGAAGTTCCCTGGAATTTATTTCTCAGGATAAAAAGGAACATGCTGAAGGTAGAAGTGACATTCAAAAATTGAGGTGTTTTCATTGTAATAAAGTGGGGCACACAAAGTCAGTGTGTAGGAAATTGCAGGAAAAACCTGTTGGAATTCTTGGGGTACAGAAGAGCTCTGGAGGTAAAAGTACAGTGGAGTCTGCTCCACCATTCAATCATGGCTGATAAGTTTCTCAACCCCATTCTCCCGCCTTCCCCCCGTAACCTTTGATCCCCTTACCAATCAAGAACCTATCTATCTCAGTCTTAAATGCACTCAATGACCTGGCCTCCACAGCCTTCTGTGGCAATGAATTCCATAGATTCACCACTCTCTGGCTAAAGAAGTTTCTCCTCGTCTCTGTTTTAAAATGTCTTCCCTTTACTCTGAGGCTGTGCCCTCGGGTCCTAGTCTCTCCTACTAATGGAAACATCTTCCCCACGTCCACTCTATCCAGGCCTTTCAGTATTCTGTAAGTTTCAGTCAGATCCCCCCTCATCCTTCTAGACTCCATCGAGAATAGACCCAAAGTCCTCAAACGTTCCTCATATGTTAAGCCTTTCATTCTTGGGATCGTTCTCGTGAACTTCCTCTCGACCTTCTCCAGGGCCAGAATATCATTCCTGAGATACGGGGCCCAAAATTTCTCACGACATTCTAAATGTGGTCTGGCCAGAGCCTTATAATGCCTCAGCAGCACATCCCTGCTTTTATATTCTAGTCCTCTCGAAATAAATGCCAACATTGCATTTGCCTTCCTAACTACCGACTCAACCTGCATGCTAACCTTAAGAGAATCCTGGACCAGGACTCCCAAGTCCCTTTGCACTCCAGATTTCTGAATTCTCTCCCCATTTAGAAAATAGTCTATGCCTCTATTCTTCCTACCAAAGTTCATGACCTCACACTTGCCCACATTGTATTCCATCTGCCACTTCTTTGCCCATTCTCCTAACCTGTCCAAATCCTTCTGCAGCTTCCCCGCCTCCTCAATACTACCTGTCCCTCCACCTATCTTTGTATCATCTGCAAACTTAGTCAGGATGGCCTCAGTTCCTTCATCTAGATCATTAATCTATAAAGTGAAAAGTTGTGGTCCCAACACTGACCCCTGCAGAACTCCACTAGTCACCGGCAGCCATCCTGAGAAGGACCCCCTTATCCCCACTCTCTGTCTCCTGCCAGACAGCTGATGTTCTATCCATGCTAATTCCTTGCTCTAACACCATGGGCTCTTATCTTACTGAACAGCCTCCTGTGCGGCATCTTGTCAAAGCCCTTCTGGAAGTCCAAGTAGATAACATCCATTGGCTCTCCTTTGTCTAACCTACTCATTACATCCTCAAAGAATTTTAACAGATTTGTCAGGCATGACATCCCCTTGATGAAACCATGCTGACTTTGCTCGATTTTACCATGCACTTCCAAGTATTCTGAAATCTCAACCTTAATAATGGACTCTAAAATCTTACCAACGACTGAGGTCAGGCTAATTGGCCTGTAATTTCCCATCTTTTGCCTAAGGCCCTTCTTAAACAGGGGGGTTACATTAGTGATTTTCCAGTTCTCTGGGACCCTCCCTGACTCCAGTGATTCCTGAAAGATCGCCACTAATGCCTCCACTATCTCTTCAGCTATTTCCTTCACAACTCTGGGGTGTAATCCATCTGGTCCAGGTGATTTATCCACCTTCAGACCTTTAAGTTTTCCTAGCACCTTCTCCTTGGTAATGGCCACCATACTCACCTCTGTCCCCTGACTCTCTTGAACTTTGGGGATGTCACTCGTGTCTTCCACTGTGAAGACTGACGCAAAGTACCTATTCAGTTCCTCTGCCATTTCTTTGTTCCCCACTATTACTTCTCCAGCATCATTTTCCAGCAGCCCAATGTCCACTTTTGCCTCTCTCTTACCCTTTATATATCTAAAAAAACTCTTGCAATCTTCTTTCATATTACTGGCTAGTTTACCCTCATATTTAATCTTCTTCCTCCTTATTTCTTTTTTAGTTGTCCTCTGTTGGTCTTAGTAGGCTTCCCAATCCCCTGGTTTCCCACTGCTCTTCGCCACAGTGTATGCTTTCTCTTTAGCTTTTATGCTGTCCCTGACTTTCCTTGTCAGCCATGGTTGCCTCATCCTCCCTTTAGTATGCTTCTTCTTCCTAGGGATGAATTTTTGCTGTGTCTCCCAAATTACTCCCAGAAACTCCTGCCATTGCTGTTCCATTGTCTTTCTTGCTAGACTCATCTCCCAGTCAATTCTGGCCAGTCCTCCCTTTCGGCTCATCGTGTCAGCACCAGCTCTCCAAATGAGCATTATGACCTAGTGCGCCATTGCCCTGCCTTTTCCCTGTACCCCTGCACATTGTTTCTATTCAAATAATCATCTAAATATACTCTTGAATGCGTCGATTGAACCAGCTTCCACCACATTTCCAGGTGGTGAATGCCAGACCCGAGCCACTTGTTGTGTGAAAAAATTTTTCCTCACATCACATTTACTTAATTTGCAAATCACTTTAAATCTGTGCCTCTCATCTTTGATCCATTTACAAGCGGGAACAGCTTCTCCCTATCTACTCTGTCCAAACCCCTCATGATTTTGAACATCTCTATCAAATTTTCTCTTAGCCATCTTCTCTCTAAGGAGAGCAGTCCCAAGCTCTCCAATCTATCCTCTTAACTGAAGTCCCTCATCTCTGGAACTATTCTTGTAAACCTCTTCTACACTCTCTCCAATGTGTTCACACCCTTCCTATAATGTGGCTCCCAGAACTGCGCACAGTTCTGTGGTCTAACAAGTGTTTTACCTAAGTTCAGCATAACCTCCTTGCTCTTGTACTCTATGCCCCTATTAATAAAGCCCAGGATACTATATGCTTTATTAACTGCTCTCTCCAAATGTCCTGCCACCTTCAATGATCTATGCACATATACACCCAGGTCTTTTGCTCCTGCACCCCCTTCAAAATTTCAACCCTTATTTTATATTGTTTGCCCACGTTCTTCCTACCAAAATGCATTACCTTCTCTGCATTGAACTTCATCTGCCACCTATCTGCCCACTCCATCAACTTGTCTTTGTCCTTTTGAAGTTCTACACTGTCCTCCTCTCATTTTGCGACAATCCCAAGCTTCATATCATCGGAAACTTTGAAATTGTCCCCTGCACACCAAGATCTAGATCATTAATATATATCAGAAAAAGCAAGGGTCCCAATACTGACCCCTGGCAAATTCCACTACAAGCCTTCCTCCAAGCCTGAAAAGTATCCATTAACCATTACTCTCTGCTTCCTATTTTTCAGCTAATTTTGTATCCACACTGCTACTGTCCCTTTTATTCCATGAGCAATAACTTTTCTCACAAGTCTGATCTGTGGCACTGTATCAAACACCTTTTGAAAACCCATGTATATCACATCAACAGCATTACCCACATTGACCTTTTCTGTTACCTCTTCAAAAGCTCCAGCAATTTAGTTAAACACGATTTCCCCTTTAGAAATCCATGCTGGCTCTTTCTTATCAACCCATATTTTTCTATGTGACAGCTAATTCTACCCCGAATAATTGTTTCTAGAATCTTGCCGCCACTGAAGCTTTTTTTTATTCATTAATAGGATGTGGACATCGCTGGCTGGGCCAGCATTTATTGCCCATTGCTAACTGCCCTTGATAAGGTGGTGATGAGCTGCCTTCTTGAACCGCTGCAGTCCATGTCTTGTAAGTACACCCACAGTGCTGTTAGGAAGGGAGTTCCAGGATTTTGACCAGTGACAGTGAAGGAACGGCGATATATTTCCAAGTCAGGATGGGGTGATTGACTTGGAGGGGAACTTGCAGGAGGTGCTGTTCCCATCTATCTGCTGTCCTTGCCCTTCTAGATGGTAGTGGTCATGGATTTGGAAGGTGCTGTTGAAGGAGCCTTGGTGAATTCCTGCAGTGCATCTTGTAGATGGTGCTACTGTGCATTGGTGGTGGAGGGAGTGAATGTTTGTGGATGGGCTGCCAATCAAGGGGGTTGCTTTTCCTGGATGGTGTCAGGTTTCTTGAGTGTTGTGAAAGCTGCAGTCATCCAGGCAAGTGGGGAGCATTCCATCATATTCCTGATTTCTTTATTGTAGATGGCAGACAGGCTTTGCAGATCAGGAGGTGCATTACACATCACATGATTCCTGGCCTCTGACATGCTCCTGTAGCCATAGTTTTTATATGGCTAGTCCAGTTCAGTTTCAGGTCAATGGTAACCCCAAGGATGTTGTTAGTGGGGGATTCAATGATGGTAATGCCATTGAACAGTGATGCCAGTAATGGTTGGATTCTTTTCTGTTGGAGATAGTCATTGCCTGACACTTGTGTGGTGCAAATGTTACTTGCCACTTGTGAGCCCATGCCTGGATATTGTCCAAATCTTGCTGCATTTGGACATGGACTGCTTCAATATCTGAGGAGTCATGATGGTGCTGAACATTGTGCAATCATCAGTGAACAACCCCACTTCTGACCTGATGACGGAAGGGAAGTCATTGATGACTGACCTGTAATTGCTGGGCTTATCCTTACAATCTTTTTTGAACTGTAAGTCTGAACCTTTATTTAAGACAATAAGATAGGAAGCTGAAGCTGGAGGTCAAGTCATGGCTGTTTGTGAGAGCTACCAAAAGGTCTATAAAAACCCAGCCTGGGGCACCTGTCCAATTACAATGACATTTTCAAACCCAGCCAACAGCCAGGTTGCAAACTCGGGTCAGGTGGGTTAAAATGTACACCATTCAATGAATACTGGATGGTGGTGGAAAGCTGGCTCCAATATCTGCTATGCACTTAAGCAACACAGAGTATGAGTTGAGGAGAACAATTGCGGGATGCCCACATCGACCGACATCTTGCTGGACATTGCTGAAACTAATTTTGATTGTTAACAGTCCTGGAACCTTCTGTACATATTTCTCTTGCATCCTTTATCAGCTAAATAAAACTTGAATGAAACAGATTAACAATTTTTACCAGATTTGGCCTTGGACTATTAGAAGGTTTGATGGTCCAGTGCCGTTTTTCACACATCGTTTAACTCGGTAAACCTTCTGGCACATATCATCTGATAAGCATTGGAACTGCTGTATCCGATGCTGATCATTCAGAAAACTGCGCACTTACCTGGTTATGTTTAAAAGAACCTAACTTCCATTAAAACATCCTGAAGAACTCGCTCTGCACAGAAATCCACTTAGAAACCTGCGAAGAGGGTCAACGCGGAATACACGCCCCCTTTTTATGGGCAGTAGCTGCCGGATTGCAAGTTTATAAGTCAAGTTTCAATGTTAGTGAATAGGTGAAGGGTTGAATGGGTGAGTAAGTAATATGAGTAAGTGGCTGATGTGGCTAGGGTGAGTAAGTGTGTAGGGGGTGAGGTGGGTAGGGTGGGTAGGTGGGTGAGGTGGATAAGTTGGTCTGGTGGGTAGTGGATGAAGTGGGTAGTGGGTAGGGTAGGGTGAGTAAGTGGGCAAGTGGATAGTGGCTAGGTGAGCAGGTAGGTAGGTGGGTAGGAGGTGAGGTGTGTAAGTGGGTGAGGTGGATAAGTGGGTATGGTGGTTAAGTGTGTAGGAGATGGGGTAGATGGGTAGTCAGACTGGAAGGTTAGTCAGGGCAGTTGGGAGGTTAGTTGGGTTGGGGGGTAGTCGGGTGGTCGGGTTAATCGGGAAGGGTTGGTGGTAGTTGGTGGTTCAGGGGGAGTAGTCAGGTGGTTGGGGAGTAGTTGGGGAGGGGGGCGTGGTCATGGCCAGTGTGAGTAATGGGGGGGGGGTGCGGGTGCAGTTCTGGTATTGTCTCAGCGTTAGACCTGGTTTTAATTTAACATTTCCACGGAACTGTCCCAAGTCTCTGACTCTAACTCAGAGTTGGAGACATTCTTAAAGGGTCCCAAGGAGCAGGGAAATTGCCCATTGGAACTTCTGATGTCCCAATATGCACCTTCAGTCATATATCTGGTCTCAGATGATCCGGAGGCCAGATGATTAGCCCAAATTGTGCTATTACCTTCCTTTCAGGAGACATGACTCACGACTGATGTTGTAAAGGAGATGAAAGGAGGATGACTGAATTCCATTCTGATGGCTACTTGTAGGAAAAGGATAGTAATCCTCTTTACTAATTCACCTCCTCGTATAATAATTTCTACATGTTGATGTTGACCAATATTAAGGGGTCCTATAACAGTAATGTTACATGATCATGCTTACAACCTCATTAATGTATATATTTTAACTGCAATCTAGCAGCATGCTTCAGTTGAATTTACTCCAGTTTTCCTCAACTAACAGCTTATGAAGTCCACGCTGGATGTTCCAGTCAATTGACCATAATTTAAGATTGTGTACGGTCATCCGTTCTGAATTCTAACTTACTAAGAGTTCTCTCGTAGGAAATACTAATGTACCATTTCCTATACTAGATAGCAAATTTCTCATCTTTCTTTTTCAAAAGAGTATAGGATTATCTACAGTGTAGCTCCTCCCTAGACATTTATTCATGGCTTTTTATAACATACAGCTGAGGTTATACTCAGAGGCTATATAATTCATTATGGTTCAAAAAGGAAAAGGAAATACCTGAGAGAAATGATCGACCTTGAAAAGGAGATTGCACAGTTAGTGCAGTTTCATACATGAAAGAAATCTAATGTTACATATTCAAATCCTGCTTATGACTAGTCTGCAACTCAATTGCCACCTCAGAGATGACCTCTGTGGTTTCGAAGAAAAGATTCTTTAAACACACAGACAAAAATGGACAACCTTCCGGCACAATGACTCTGGAAAGCAGATGCTGCAGCTCTTATCTCAACTGTTTGTCTTTCTGATGACATACTTTTAGTTAACTCAAAGAATGTTGAGAAGGTTTACTTGTTTTTTTAAAAAATAATATCCTTCAGAGCACTCCTCCCTCTGGGAGGATGTTGAATCTATCTGCAGTAAATCCCCACCTTTTATTATTTCTCAAGTGCAGAGATAAAATTTAGCAAAGTCTTTCAGAACATTTGCATGCCATTGCCCATGGCCAACAAAGTTGCTGCAAGTGCGAGTTGATAACAGCATAGCAAGGACAACAGGACATCTGGAACCCCAGTGGATGATGGAACCAAAAAAGCGCCTTCTTAACAAATTAGATTAAATGGTTGAAAACTAAACACAGGAGCGCTGGGAAGGACAGTGAATAAGAGTGTGTGAATTTAATATCAAATCACATATAGATAGAGAAAGAAAGTGAGGGGAAGAAAGGTCGGATTAAAAAAGAGAAACAAGGTACAGAAAGGTAGAGTAAGAAAAATAAATTTTAAATTTAAAATTCAGCATTTTTAAAATTTCCAGCAACAATTCACAACCTGAAAGAATGAAAATCAACACTTCATGTTCTGGACTAGAGAGCCTGATTGACAGTCATTAACAGCCTTCATATCAGTACTTACATTAGAAAGCACTACACTTAATTTTCTGTGGTGAAATTAGTAGAAAATTAATGTATGAATGCAGCAACTTCATGAAAATCACAGGCATTTAATGTTGATTCGTCATTTTCATAAAGCTCAAGGCAGAATGACACAAATCATCTGCCAATTCACAGGGTTATCTATTCACTGCCATATTGATAACAACTTGTATTGTTAATCTGCAGCAATATTCTCAACAAATTTTGTATGAATCAGGGCAGGCAAAAAGGATCTTTCATCCAAAGGGTGGCATCTTCAATAGTGCAGCATGCCCTCAATACTGTGCCAGCCTAGACTTTTTGGGAGGACTTTTCCCTCATTGGCCAGGCTTGGCAGGGCAGGCAGGGCCAGTCAGAAAGTCGACCACCGCCCACGATCGGGGCTGGACCGGGATTTCATACAGGAGGGCCAATTTTTAAAAATTAATTCACGGGATGCAGACTTCGCTGGCTGGGCCAGCATTTATTGCCCATCCCTCATTGCCCTTGGGAAGGTGATGGTGAGCTGCCTTCTTGAACTGTTGCAGCCCATGTGGTGTAGGTACATCAACAGTGCTGTTAGTGAGGGAGTTTCAAGATTTTGACCCAGCAACAGTGAAAGAACGGCAATATATTTCCAAGTCAGGGTGGTGAGTTACTTGGACAGGAACTTCCAGGTGGTGGTGTTCCCATCTACCTGCTGCCCTTGTCCTTCTAGGTTGTAGTGGTCATGGATTTGGAAGGGCTGTCTAAGGAGCCTTAGTGAATTCCTGCAGTGCATCTTGTAGATGGTACACACTACTGCTGCTGTGCATCGGTGGTGGAGGGAGTGAATGTTTGTGGATGTGGTGCCAATCAAGCAGACTGCTTTGTCCTGGATGGTGTCAAGCCTCTTGAGTGTTGTGGGAGCTGCACTCATCCAGTGAAATGGGAAGTATTCTATCACACTCCTGACTTGTGCCTTGTAGATGGCGGATGGGCTATGAGGAGTCAGGAGGTAAGTTACTTATCACAGGATTCCTAGCCTATGACCTGCTCTTATAGCCACAGTATTTATATGGCTAGTCCAGTTCAGTTTCTGGCCAATGGTAACCCCCAGTGTGTTGATAGTGGGGGATTCAGTGATGGTAATGCCATTGAACATCAAGGGATGCTGGTTGGATTCTCTCTTGTTGGAGATGGTCATTGCCTGACACTTGTGTGTTATGAATATTACTTGCCACTTGTCAGCCCAAGCCTGGATATTATCCAGGTCTTACTGCATTTGAGCATGGACTGCTTCAGTATCTGAGGAGGTGCAAATGGTGCTGAAAATTGTGCATTCACCAGTGAACTTCTGACCTTATGATGGAAGGAAGCTCATTGATGAAGCAGCTGAGGATAGTTGGGCCGAGGACCTCCTGCAGTGATCTCCTGGAGCTGAGATGATTGACCTCCAACAACCACAACCATCTTCTTCTGTGCTAGGTATGACCCCAACCAGAGGAGAGTTTTCCGCATGATTCCCATTGACTCCAGTTTAACTAGGGCTCCTTGATGCCACACTTGGTCAAATGCTACCTTGATGTCAAGGGAGGTCACTCTTACCTCACCTCAGCTCTTTTGTCCGTGTTTGAACCAAAGCTGTACAGAGGTCAGGAGCTGAGTGACCCTGGCAGAACCCAAACTGGGCATCAGTGAGCAGGTTAAGTGCTAAGCAAGTGCCGCTTGATAGCACTGTTGATGACCCCTTCCATCACTTTACTGATGGCCGAGAGTAGACTGATGGGGAGGTAATTGGCTGGGTTGGATTTGTCCTGCTTTTTGTGTACAGGACACACCTGAGCAATTTTCCACATAGCCAGGTAGATGCCAGGGTTGTAGTTGTATGGAACAGCTTGGCTAGGGGTGCAGCAAATTCTGCAGCACAAGTCTTCAGTACTATTGCCGGAATATTGTCAGGGCCCATAGGCTTGGCGGTATCCAGTGCCTTCAGCCATTTCTTGATATCATGTGGAGTGAATCGAATTGGCTGAAGACTGGCATCTGTGATGCTGGGGATCCAGAGGAAGCCTAGATGGATCATCCACTTGACATTTCTGGCTGACAATTGTTGCAAATGCTTCAGCCTTATCTTTTGCACTGATGTGCATGACTCCTCCATCATTGAGGGTGGGGATATTTGTGGAGCCTCCTCCTCTAGTGAGTTGTTTAATTGTCCACCACCATTCATGACTGGATGTGGCAGGACTGCAGCGCTTAGATCTGATCCATTGGCTGTGGGATCACTTAGTTCTGTCTATCACTTGCTGCTTATGCTGTTTGGCATGCAAGTAGCCCTGTATTATAGCTTCACCAGGCCGACACCTCATTTTTACGTATGCCTGGTGCTGCTCCTGGCATGCCCTCCTGCATTCTTCATTGAAACAGGGTCGATCCCCTGGCTTGATAGTAATGGAGTGAGGCAAATGTCGAGCCATGAGGTTACAGATTGTCTTCGAGCAAAATTCTGCTGCTGCTGATGGCGCACAGTGCCTCATAGATGCACAGCCTTGAGTTGCTAGATCTGTTCAAAACCTATCCCATTTAGCATGGTGGTAGTGCCACACAACACGATAGAGGGTAACCTCAATGTGAAGGCTGGACTTCATCTCCACAACGACTGTGCGGTGGTCACTCCTACCGATACTGTCATGGGCAGGTGCATGCAGGTTGGCGAGGATGAGCTCAAGTATGTTTTACCCTCTTGTTGATACCCTCATCAGCTGCCACAGACCCAGTCTAGCAGCCAGCTCGGTCAGTCGTGGTGCTACCGAGCCCTCTTGGTGATAGATATTTAAGTCCCCAACCAGAGTATATTCTGTGCCCTTGTCGCCCTCAGTGCTTCCTCCAGGTGATGTTCAACATGGAGGAACATTGATCCATCAGCTGGGGGAGGATGATACGTAGTAATCAGCAGGAGATTTCCTTGCCCATGTTTAACATGATGCCATGAGACTTCATGGGGTTCAGAGTCAATGTTGAGAACTCCCAGGGCAACTCCCTCCCCAGTGTATACCACTGTGCCGCCACCTCCGAGTGGTCCATCCTGTCGGTGTGACAGGACATACCCAAGGGTGGTAATGGTGGAGTCTGGGATATTATCTGTAAGATACGATCCTGTGAGGATGACAATGTCAGGCTGTAGCTTGACTAGTCTGAGACAGCTCTCCCAATTTTTGCACTAGGCCCCAAATGTTAGTAAGGAGGACTTAGCAGTTTCGACAGGTCTGCGATTGCCGATGTCATTTCCAGTACCTAGGTCGATGCCAGATGGTCCGCCCGGTTTCATTCCTTTCTTGTGACTTTGTAGTGATTTGACACAACTGAGTGGCTTGCTGGGCCATTTCAGAGTCAACCAAATTGTTGTGGTTGGAGTCACATGTAGACCAGACCAGATAAGGACAACAGATTTCCTTCCCTAAAGGGCATTAGTGAACCAGATCGTTTTTTACAACAATCAACACTGCTTTCATGGTTATCATCAGACTTAATTTCAGATTTTTATTGGATTCAAATTTCACCATCTGCCATGGCGGGATTTGAACCTGGGTTCAAGGGCACAGAGCTGCCTCAGGGAGATGAAAATTTTTGAAAATAAAAAATAAAGGTTTCTAAAATCTTATAAAACATGTCCCCTCGTGTGATTCTGTCATATGAGCATGGGCATGTTATTAATTAAATTTTAAAAATGCAAAGGCCACTTGGCCTTTTTGCCATAAGGTTGGATCAGCAGTGAAAAAATTCTTTCAACCACCTTTTTAATGACCTTGATAATATATATTTTCTTAGGTAGGGAGACCAAAACTGCATGTAATACTCCAGGTATGGTCTCACCAAGGCCCTGTATAACTACAGTAAGACATCCCTACTTCTGAACTCAAATCCCCTTGCAATGAAGGCCGACGTACCATTTGCCTTCCTAATTGCTTGCTGCACCTGCCTGTTTACTTTCATTGACTAGTGTACAAGGTCCTTTTGTACATCTACATTTCCCAATATATCACCATTTTAAAAAATATTCTGCCTTTCTCACAGTGAAGCGTATAACTTCACATTTATCCACATTATACTGCATCTGTCATGTTTTCCCACACACACACAACTTGTCTAAATTGCCCTGAAGCTTTCTTGGATCTTCCTCATAACTCAGTTTTGTGTCATCAGCAAACTTGGAAATATTACATTCAGTTTCCTCATCCAAGTTATTTATATACTGTGAATAGCTGGGACCCAAGCACTGATTCCTGAGGTACACCACTAGTCATTGCCTGCCACCCAGAAAAAGACTCATTTATTCTCCTGTCTGTTTCCGGTCAGTCAGCCAATTCTCAATCCATACCAATATATTACCCCGATCCCATGTGCTTTAATTTTGCCCACTAGCCTCTTATGTGGGACCTTATCAGAAGCCTTATTGAAATCCAAATACACCACATCCACTGGCTCTCCCTTATCTATTCTACTAGTTGCATCATCCAATAACTCCAGTAGAGTAGTTAAACATGATTTCACCTTCATAAACCCATGCTGATTTTGTCTAATCCTTTTAATGCTTTCCAAGTGTTCTGTTACCATATCTTTTATAACAGACTCTAGCATTTTTTCCACTACTGATGTTAGGTTAACTGGTCTGTAATTCTCTGTTTTTTTCTCTCTCTCCCCTCTTTTAAATAGCGGGGTTACATTTCCCATCCTCTAATCTGTCGGAACTGATCCACAGTCTATAGAATTTTGTAAGATGACTACCAATGCAGCCAATATTTCCAGGGCCACTTCCTTTAGTACTCTGGGATGTAGGCTGTCAGTCCCTGAGGATTTTTTCAGCCTTTAACCCCATTAATTTCTCTAGCACCATTTTTTTACTAGTAGTGATTTTCTTCAATTCCTCCCTCCCACTAGACCCTTGGTACCCTAACATTACTGGGGAATTATTCGTGTCCTCTTTTGTGAAGACAGAACCAAAATATGTGTTTAATTCTTCTGCCATTTCTTTGTTCCCCATTATAATTTCTCCTGTTCCTGACTGTAAGGGACCTATATTGTCTTTGCTAGTGTTTTTCTCTCCACATATTTATAGAAGCTTTTAAAGTCAGTTTTTACACTTTCTGCAAGTTTACTCTCATACTCCATTTTCCCCTTCTTGATCAATCTTTTTGTCCACTTTTTGCTGAATTCTAAACTGCTCCCAATCCTCAGGCTTTCTGCTTTTTCTGGCAATTTTATATATCTCCTCTTTGGATCTAATACTATTCCTAATTTTTTTGTAAACCATGGCTGAACCACCTTTCCTGTTTTATTTTTGCGCCAGACAGGAATGAATAATTGTTGTAATTCATGCATACGTTCCTTAAATATTAGCCATTGCCTATCCACCGTCAACTCTTTTAGTAAGGTTCCCCAGTCCATCATTGTCAACTCGCACCTCATACCCTCATAGCTCCCTTTATTTAGATTCAGGAACCTAGTTTCGGATTCAACTTCTTCACTCTTCATCTTAATGAACAATTCTGTCATTTTATTGTCGCTCTTCCCCAAGGGACCCTGAACAACAAGACTGTTAATTAATCCTTTCTCATTGCACAGTACCCAGTCTAGAAGAACGTATTGGTTCCTCAACTTATTGGTCTAAAGAACCATCATGTACACACTTCAGGAAATCTTCCTCCACAGTATTATTGCTGGTTTGGTTTGTCCAATCAATATGTAGATTAAAGTCACCCATGATTACAGTTATACCCTTAATGCATGTGTCATTAATTTCCTGTTTAATGCCTTCCCTTACAACCCCATTACTGTTTTAGGGCCTATAGACAACCCCCACCAACATTTTCTGCCCCTTGGTTTTTGTTATCTCAGCCTAAACAGATACCACATCATGATTTTCCGAGCCAAAATCCTTCCCCACTATTGCATTGATTTCCTCCTTTACTCACAGTGCTACCCCACCTCCTTTCCCTATTTGTCTGTCCTTCCTAAATATTGAATACTCCTGAATAAACTGTTTCTTGTTATTTAACACTCTCCCCAGAATCACATCTCATAGCAAATAGCTCACAGCTTCTATCAGCTTCCAGTGGGTTGCTTCCTTTCCACTTTCCCAGCTGGGTAACTTCTAATCCCAGAACAGTCTCTCACCATGAGGGTTACCATCGATTTCTCTACCTAGCTCCAATTTAGGCAAATCTTTCAGCCTTTTTAACTCCTCACAAATTCTTAAATCAAACTGAATGTGAATTCCCACCCACATTCTGCATGGTGAATGCTACAGCCAGCATTTTCTCTGCTTAAGGTGCAGGCAGGCCTGGCTGATTCTATCCTCTTCTTGCTTTCTACCTCTTAGTTGACTCCAGACCAAACAAAACCAAACTGCAAATACTGCCTGTCCATCATATACTTGGGTTTTTAGGAAACCCTGATCTCAAAAATGGCTTCCTCTAACTTCTTTCTCAGGTTAATGGGAAACTCATTTCCTGTGTAAATAGAAATGTCTTTATCTTTGAACCCAACCTCTTTTTATCTTATAAGTAAAGGGATAATTTACAGCACAGTTGTTTACAACTTGATATCAATGTCATCTTTCTGGGACTTTTTGGGGAATGCAAAATGTACTCATTATAGATTTGGGCACAGCTGTCATTGTTCCCAAGTGTAAATCTGTTGTGTTTCCCTCTCAATAGAACAATTTGAGGCCTCTTCTGATCGCTACCAATTAAATCACCCAGGCCTACTGTGAGGCAGATGCATTTTTTTTATTCATTTGTGGGATGTGGACATCACTGGCTAGGCCAGCATTTATTGCCTATTGCTCATTACCTTTGTTCAGAGGGTATTTTTTAAGAGTCAACCACATTACTGTGGGTCTGGAGTCACATGTAGGCCAGACCAGGTGAGGAGTGCAGATTTCCTTCCCTAAAGGATATTAGTGAACCAGATGGGTTTTTTATGACAATCAACAATAGTTTCATGGGTCATCATTAGACTTTTAATTCCAGATGTTTATTGAATTCAAATTCCACCATCTACTGCAGTGGGATTTGAACCTGGATGCCCAGAGCATTACCCTGGGCCTCTGGATTACCAATCCAGTGACAATACCACTACGCCACCACCTCTCCCACCGACTCCCATTAACACTCATTCCCTGGAGCGAAAATTAGATCATCTTGGGTACTTTCACCCGAGTCGGGTTGGCGGAGCTGGGAATTTTCCCAACTCTGCACTTCCGTCTCAAGAGAGAAAATTCAGGCAAAATCTTATAACATAATAATCTGATAAAGCTCACAATTATAACAAATGGCAATCAATGTTACTTTATGATTAAATAACAGTGCAGAAGAGGGCTCATCCCACTAAAAGAAAAAAAACATGTCATTTATGAAGCTCTTTTACTCTCTCAGGATATCTCAAAGTGTTATGTACCAATTATGTTTTTTTTCATTGTAGTCACAGTTGCAATGCAACAGTCAATTTGTTCACAGCAAGCTGCTACAAACAGCAATGAAAAAAGGAAATCTTTGCATTTATATGGCATTTTTTTACAATTACTTGGCATCTCAAAGCACTTTCCAGCCAGTGGAGTACTTTTTGAAGTGTAGTCACTGTTGTAATTTAGGAAACAGAACAGCTCATGTGTGCTCAGCAGACTCCCACAAACAGTAATGTAACAGTGACCAGATAATCTGTTTATTTTTATTCTTTCTTGAGCATTTCTTGCAAATCCAGCATTTTTTGCCCATCCTTAATTGCCCTTGAACTGAGTGGCTTCGTGGCTTTTTGGTGGAGTTACCCAATTAATCCTATGCCACTTCTCTTTCCACTTAATCCTGGATTACTGTTTACTCCCTTCAAGAATTTATCTGATTCTCTTTTCAATGTTACTATTGAATCTGGTTCGCCACAATTTCAGTCAGTACGTTCAAGGTATGGGACAACAAATCACTATATAAACGATTTTCCTCATGCTGTCTCTGGTTCTTTTGCCAATCATCTTGAATCTGTTATCCTTGTTTTGGACTCTTTTGCTACTGGAAACAATTTCTCCTTATTTACTCCACCAAATCCATTTGTGATTTAGAACATCCCAGTTGTCATGCCCAGGAGAGGCACGTCCTATCCATAACCCTTAAACAGACTGTAACTGGTTTGGAATCCCCTGGAACGAGCTTTCTTCTTTTAAAAAAAAATGGACATTATTAACAGGTGGCAAAAATGGCTGCCAAAGATTGGATGACATTTGTAATTTCTGCCTCAAATTTCTGGAAAATTCCTGATTGAATAACCATGGGTTGGGCCGGTTATAATATGGCATATGGTAATTACCAGGCTGACCAAATCCCAAAGGGAAACTTGGTCAAGCTATCACAATGTCTTGCTATTTGCATTTTTATCATGAGAAGCTATGTGTACTGAAGTCAGAAGTAAAGATTCTGCTACCACTTTTGGAGGTTTTAAATATTAAATTAAAACACTGTGAAGGCAGTGGGAGCATATAACCATCACCAGTAATGCCAGCAGGGTAACCCTGAGGACCTGAATGTAGTGCTGCAAGAAAAATGACCTTGCATATGTGGCCAAAGTCAGTGAATGTATCTTTAAATGCCATACCCTTACAATTAAACCACGAGCCTCACCCACTGCTCAAAGCATCACATCCGTTTGAGTCACATACCAACAATCAAATTAGACCCAGAACTCACCAGGATAGCTTCAGCTCACCATCATGCATTTAGCATTGCTGCAAACCTCATACCCACATCGTACAACTTGCACACAGCTGTTCAACCATGCCACGCAACTTGATCATACCGCACTCACTGACAGATAATCTGCTTTCTCTTCTAGGACAAGACAGTGTACAACCACAGGCAGCAGCACCTAACCAATGAAAGTCAGGCACCAATGTTGCCTCTAAACTGCGCAGCCACATGGTCACACAGAAACCTGAAAGTTCCTGCACAGACTGCGCACAAGGTGACCCCTTTAAGTTACCATATCTGCGCCTGCATAAAAGAATTTAAAGGGCCCACAAGCTTAAAAAAATCAGCCTCGCACTACAAAATATATTAGAGGGTACGTTGACAAGCATGGCTGCAGGCCCTTAACATGATAGAATCATTTCAATGGACATGGCTGAGGGCAGAGGGGCTGAAACCATTGCAGATGACAATATGCTCATGCCTAATTCCCCTTCTGACATCCCACTTACACCTCATCCAACAATCTTTTCTTGTTTACAAGTTATAGATTAAACATGCACCTTTTGCTTCCCCCTATTCCCCGGTCCCTCTCCTCCCCACAGCCCTATCCAAAACCTGCAACTAAACCTAGCAGTGGTGTAGGAAGTGGGAGAGCAACAAAATTGATGATGAAGAAACACCACCACTTGATCCCACACTCACAGCCATAAGCTCAGATACTGACACTGCTTACATTTTAGAGGGACGTTTTGTGCCAGGACCTTTTTAACTCTTTCATAGGTTGTGAGCATTGCTAATTGCCCTTCAGAAGGTAGTGGTGAGCCACTTTCTTGAATACAACTGAGTAGCTTGCTAAGCAAATTTAGAGGTCATTTAAAGGTCAACCATATTTATGTGGGTCTGGAGTTACATATAGACCAGGTTAGGTACAAACAGCAGGTTTTTTTTCCCCTGCAGCACAGGCAGAAGGCACTAAAAGCCTAAGTGCTGCAGTGGGAGCTCAAACCGAAGTCACGCAAGCACAGCTTGTTGCGATGCAAGCTCAGACTGCTGCTAACAATGATAACAGCCAACAATGATAATGATGGTGGCTGCAGATAACAATGTGAAAAGTTGCTTGTAGTGTCTCACGGTAGCCCAGCAATCTAGCCTTCATTATATTGCTAGGATTTCTGAAGCATCATCCCGGGGGAGGAGCAGTCACTCTGGGGTGAACAAACTTGCTGGCTTTTTTCAGGATGTCAGCAGCTATCTTGCTTCCAATTGCATTCTGCCAGCACTTGCTGTTGCCTTTCAGCCGACCTGCTGGGACTGCTGCCGTCCAGACTTAGGTGGCAAATCTGAAGCTGGGCCAGAGCTGCACAAGGTCATCCTGCAAGGCCATCAGTAGTCTCCGTGAAAGCCAGAAACCTTCCACCAGGGGCACCAGTACGTAGGAAGACAGGCACTGAGGGAATTTTAAAAAGTGATTTATTGAATTTGGAAAGAATATTGGATGGATAGATTTATAAACTTGGTTTGGAATCTTTGTTTTGTGGTGACTTTTATTTTTGCCATGCAGCCTAAATAATGTGATGTTCACTAATGGATGAAATGCAGGTGTAGGAATGTTGGTGAATAGGGAATTAGATTGCATTCATTGGTATTGCAGTCGGATGAGTCAAATGCAGACATCCCAACGAAAGAAGGGAAGTGTGTTTTTTAAATATATTCATTCACGGAATGTGGGCTTCGCTGGCTGAGCCAAGTTTTATTGTCCATCCCTAGTTGCCCTTGAGAAGGCGGTGGTGATCTGCCTTCTTGAACCGCTGCAGTCCCTGTGGGGTAGGTACACCGCAGTGCTGTTAGGGAGGGAGTTCCAGGATTTTGACCCAGTGACAGTGATGGAACGGCAATATATTTCCAAGTTAGAATAGTGTGTGGCTTGGAGGGGAACTTGCAGGTGGTAGTGCTCCCATGTATCTGCTACCCTTGTCCTTCTAGATGGTAGCAGTCGTGGGTTTGGAAGATGCTGCCGAAGGAGCCTTGGTGAGTTGCTGCAGTGCATCTTGTAGATGGTACACATTGCTGTCGCTGTGTGTCATTTCTGAAGGAAGTAGATGTTTAAGTTGGTGGATGGGGTACCAATCAAGCTGGCTGCTTTTCCTGGATGGTGCCAAGTTTCTTGAGTGTTGTGGGAGCTGTGCTTATCCAGGCAACTGGAGAGTATTGCATTACATTCCTGACTTGTGCTTTGTAGATGGTGGACAGGCTTTGGGGAGTCAGGAGGTGAGCTACTCACTGTGAGATTCCTGGCCTCTGACCTGCTCTTGTAACTACTGTATCTATATGGCTAGTCCAGTTCAGCTCCTAGTCAATGGTAAGGCCCAGAATGTTAATAGTGCTCCCCAATTCCCCTGCTTGCTCCTCAATCTCTACCTCTTCTTCCTCCTCAGCTGCTCACTGTATACTCACTGGGGACTGGGTTCTGCCCTTGTGAAAGTGAGTTTGAGCAGGATGCAGCAGAGCATGATAAATCATGACATGGGCTCTGGGGAGTACTGCAGGGCTCTTCCAGTGAGGTTCAGGCAGTGGAAGCATTGTTTACTCACCTCAGTGGTCTGCTTGATGAAAGTTCATGTGGCAGCATGGCTCTTATTATGTGCACGCGGCCTCATGTGCAGGTGGGTTGCACTCCAGAGGTTCAGGTCATCAAGGGATAAGGCTTTTCATCCAGTAGCCACCCTCTGGTTTGTCGTGGTGGTTCACATGTTGCTGGTACAGCAGACTGTGCAGAAAGAAAGATTCTTCAAGCAACTTGTCCTCCTGTGTGTCACCTCTGCTCATCTTCCACATCGTGTTGCAGGCCAAAAGCAATAGAAACTACAGCGCTCGTCACTGGAAGCAAGTGGGCTGAGCAGAACCCTTGAAGTCAGAACCAAGTCTCCCCCCACATGTCACACCACTTCCTTTAATCTTCAGGAACTTAAACCGGCAGCACAAACCACCAAACACTTATTATCATTGAAGCAAGAGTCAGTAGAAATCAATCAGCACCTCATCTGAAAGCAGTTTATGATCCCTGTAAATAACACGGGTGAGGAGGTCCTTCCTCCTGCTGAATACCTGTTCAGATGTGAGATGTTAAGACAGCATTGGTTGGAGCATTGAGATGAAAAATATCACTGCTGGTATTATCCTTTGCTTACTCTGTATAAACTGGCTCACGCTCCCAGCATCTGCCCTAATGACCTACGCAAAATGGCATCCAGTGAGATTCACACCCGAAGTGTGAATGTGCAGTGTGATGCAATATTGGTACCAAAATGGCACTTGTAGTGCCAAAAATAAGATCACTACACAACCAAATTTTGCAGTCTCTGCCTTATTTGGTGGTATTAATTTTATTGAATGGCAAAGCTGGCTTGAAGGGCTGAATGGCCTACTCCTATTCCTAGGATAAATATGAAGGATAAATATCAGCAGGACACCAAGGAGAAAGCCTTGCTCTTTTTCAAAACAGCACCATGGGATCTTTTATGTCTAATAGAAAATCAAGAGGCAAAAGGGAGGGAGGAATTAAAACAATCACGATCACTACAGAAAAAGTACTAGGAAAGATAATGGGACCAAAAGCTAACAAGTCTCCTTGACATGATGGTCTGAATCCTAGGGTTTTAAAAGAAGTGATGGCAGGGATAGTGGATGCATTGCTGGTAATCTTATAAAATGCCCTAGATTCTCGAAGTTCCAAGTAGATTGGAAAACCTCACAAATGTAACACCTCTGTTCAAGAAAAGAGGGAGACGCAAACCAGGAAAATATAGGCCAGTTAGCCTAAAATATGTTATTGGCAAAACCCAAGAATCAATTATAAAGAAAGTAGTAGTGGGATATTTGGGAAATCATAAGACAATCAGGCAAAGTCAACATGGTTTTATGAAAGGGAAATCATGTTTAGTAAATGTATTAGACTTCTTTGGGGATCTAACAAGCAGAGTGGATGAAGAGGAAGCAGTAGATGTAGTGTATTTGGATTTCCAAAAGGCATTCAATAAGCTGCGCATAAAAGGTAACTACACAAGGTAAGAGCACATGGTGTTGGGAGTTAATATATTAACATGAATAGAGGATGGATGAATTTATAGGAAATAGAGATTAGGGATAGAGATTCGGGATAATCTTCAGGTTGGCAAATTGTACCTAGTGGAGTGCCAAAGGGATCAGTTCTGAGGCCTCAACTATTTACAATCTATCTCAATGGCTTGGATGAAGGGACAATGTGCATTGTAGCCTAATTTGCTGATGATACAAAGTTAGGTAGGAAAGCAAGCAGTGAGGAGGACAAAAAGAGTCTGAAAGGAGATATGGATAGGTTAAGCGAGTGGGTAAAAATTTGGCAGATGGGTATAATGGGAGGAAATGTGAGGTTATCCACTTTTCCAGAATAAAAGGAAATTAGAATATTATTTAACTGGAGAGAGACTACAGAATGCTGACACCCAGAAGGGATCTGGGTGTCTTTGTACATGAATCACAAACGTTAACATGGAGGTACAACAAGTAATTTGGAAGGCAAATAGAATGTTTGACTTTATTGTAAGGGAGATGGAGGGGCAGAATTTTGCCCATGGTGGGTGGGCAGGCCCCATCGGCCCGGCGGCAGGCAGATAGCCGACCCCCGCCACTGAAACGGGGCCCGCTGCCATTTTGAGTGGGCGGGCAAATTAAGGCCCACCCAGCAGCCTGCCCAACGGGAAGCACTATGCGCTTCCTGTGCGGGGTTGGGGGGGGAGAGGTGGAAGGGAATCCCCAACTGTCAAAGTGCTCTCTTTCGCGCATGCGCGCTGCTCCCTGAGACTAAGTGCCATCTCAAGGAGATTAGTGACAGGTTAAAAAACTCTAAAACTAGAAAAATAAAAACATTATTAACATGTACCCCTCATGTGACAATGTCACACGAGATGGGACATGTTATTAAGAAGAACTGAAACTTTATTAAAGTTTTTAAACACAAACATGAAACCTCATCCCACCAGTGGATGAGGTTTCATTTATTAATCAGAAGCCCCCGGGGCTCCTGGCCTGCCCGCCTGCCTTAAGGTTGGACGGGCAGGGTCATTAATGATCTTAATGACCCTGTCAATGGCATGAATTGACCATTGACAGGTCGGCGGGCAGATAGCTGATTTCGCTTTGGAATTCTCTTCCCCATAGAGCAACAGATGCTGAGGCATTGCATATATTGAAAACTGAGTTAGACAGATTTTTGATCTACAAGGGAGTCAAGGGTTTTGGGGAACGGGCAAGAATGTGGAGTTAAGGCCACAATCAAATCAGCCACGATTTTATTGAATGGCAAAGCAGGTTTGAAGGGCTGAATGGCCTACTCCTATTCCTATTTCTTATATTTTACATAAATGAGAGAGAAAAAAAGGGCCTTGGTTTCCATCTCATCTGAAGGCCAAAATGGATACATTAACATAATCCCTTAGTGCTGCACTGAAGTCAGGATTTTATCCAGAGTGTGACTTGAACCCATTACCTTCTGACTCAAAGGCAAAACTGCTCTCAACCGTGTCCGGCCCATCTCCCGCGCATCCGCCCTCACTCCTTCTCCTCCCTCCCAGAAACATGATAGGGTCCCCCTTGTCCTCACTTATCACCCCACCAGCCTCCGCATTCAAAGGATCATCCTCCGCCATTTCCGCCAACTCCAGCATGATGCCACTACCAAACACATCTTCCCTTCACCCCCCTTATCGGCATTCCGTAGGGATCGCTCCCTCCGGGATACCCTGGTCCACTCCTCCATCACCCCCTACTCCTCAACCCCCTCCTATGGCACAACCCCTTGCCCACGCAAAAGATGCAACACCTGCCCCTTCACTTCCTCTCTCCTCACCGTCCAAGGACCCAAACACTCCTTTCAAGTGAAGCAGCATTTCACTTGCATTTCCCCCAACTTAGTCTACTGCATTCGTTGCTCCCAATGTGGTCTCCTCTACATTGGAGAGACCAAACGTAAACTGGGCGACCGCTTTGCAGAACACCTGCGGTCTGTCCGCAAGAATGACCCAAACCTCCCTGTCGCTTGCCATTTTAACACTCCACCCTGCTCTCTTGCCCACATGTCTGTCCTTGGCTTGCTGCATTGTTCCAGTGAAGCCCAACGCAAACTGGAGGAACAACACCTCATCTTCCGACTAGGGACTTTACAGCCTTCCGGACTGAATATTGAATTCAACAACTTTAGGTCGTGAGTCCCCTCCCCCATCCCCACCCCCTTTCTGTTTCCCCCCTTTTTTTTTTCCCAATAAATTATAAAGATTTTCCTTTTCCCACCTATTTCCATTATATAAAATAAAAAAAAAACCCACTAGAGCTATACCTTGAGTGCCCTTCCATCCATTCTTAATTAGCACATTCGTTTAGATAATATCACGAACTTTAACTTTAACACCTATGTGTTCTATTGTACTATTGTTGTTGACATCTTTTGATGATCTGCTTCTATCACTGCTTGTTTGTCGCTACAACCACACCAACCCCCTCCACCTCTCTGTCTCTCTATCTCTCCGCCCCCCACACACACACCTTAAACCAGCTTATATTTCAGCTCTTTCCTGGACTCGAACTCAAGTTCTGTCGAAGGGTCATGAGGACTCGAAACGTCAACTCTTTTCTTCTCCGCCGATGCTGCCAGACCTGCTGAGTTTTTCCAGGTAATTCTGTTTTTGTTTTGGATTTCCAGCATCCGCAGTTTTTTTGTTTTTTTCTCTGTGTTTAATTGACTGCCACTGCTCTTCAAGAAATGCCTACCTCCTTGAAGAAGTTCTGTTCCTCTCTGTGACAAGATTTCCAGATTTCTCTGTTGCCTTGTTCACCTTCATTGCTTTCCATTTCTCTCCTAGTGTTTGACAAGGTGTTTACTAAAACCCGCTTTCACAGCCATATCTCCTTTCTCAGTGACTGTCTCCGTCTCCGACTTACCCCACATGGATTTCAACTGAAATTCCACCCCTCATGTTTCGAACCCACCCAGGATTACAGGTATCTCCGGGACATAAAACGTTTCTCGGACTGCTGTTCCCGTCACATTCTGAAATCCACTCTCAGTGCCATGCGCCGCCATATGAACACACTCGACCTGTCCCTCCAGCAGTACCGCCGTACCCTTTTTCAAAGCTGCGCGTGCCCCCAGTTTCATTTTATCCTTCGGCTCATCCGACGCCTCAACAAGAAACTTTTTCTCTTTCTCTCAAGTGCTAAGGAACGCAAGCTCCAACAACTCATCGACACCAACACCCATCTAGGACCCTCCACCCCTGCCTGTCCCTCCGTCCCCACCCCATCTTCCAATCCCAGCCCCAGCCGTGTATTCACTATACTCCCTGACCTTCCCCTCTCCGATGCTGAACGTTCAGTGCTCAGCAAAGGACTTAGTTTCATACCCTTACGCCCTCACCTCAATGAATTTCGGGCTCGGCATGATACTGAACTCTTCTTCCGCCGTCTTCGTCTCCGGGCTCACTTCTTTGGGCAGGAGTCCTCTCCCAGTTCAACGGATCCTTTTACCCATCTTCAATATTCTCCCTCCACCTGGACCCCTCCCTCTGGATTCTTACCTTCTCTCGATCTTTTCATTGAGAACTGTCGGCGCGACATTAGTCGTCTCAATTTCTCTGCTCCTCTCACCCATTCTAACCTGTCTCTCTCTGAACTTACTGCACTCCATTCTCTCAGGTCCAACCCTGACATTGTCATCAAACCCGCTGACAAGGGTGGTGCTGTTGTTGTCTGGCGCACTGACCTCTACCACGCGGAGGCTGAGCGTCAACTCGCAGACACTTCCTCCTACCTCTCCCTGGACCATGACCCCACCACTGAACATCAAGCCACTGTTTCCAGGACTGTCACTGACCTCATCTCCTCTGGGGATCTCCCTCCCACAGCTTCCAACCTGATAGTTGCCCAACCTCGGACGGCCCGCTTCTATCTCCTACCCAAAATCCACAAACAGAACTGCCCCGGTAGACCGATCGTCTCAGCTTGCTCCTGCCCCACAGAACTCATTTCTCGTTATCTTGACTCCCTTCTCTCTCCCCTTGTCCAGTCCCTTCCCACCTACATCCGTGATTCCTCTGACACCTTACGTCACATCAACAATTTCCAGTTCCCTGGCCCCTACCGCTTCCTCTTCACCATGGACGTCCAATCCCTCTACACCTCCATCCCCCACCAGGATGGTCTGAGGGCCCTTAGCTTCTTCCTCGAACAGAGGCCCGAACAATCCCCATCCACCACTACTCTCCTCCGTCTGGCTGAACTTGTTCTCACGCTGAACAATTTCTCCTTCAACTCCTCTCACTTCCTCCAAATAAAAGGTGTGGCTATGGGTACCCGCATGGGCCCCAGCTATGCCTGTCTCTTTATGGGGTATGTGGAACATTCCTTGTTGCAGTCCTACTCCGGCCCCCTTCCACAACTCTTTCTCCGGTACATCGATGATTACTTTGGTGCTGCTTCATGCTCTCGTCAGGACTTGGAAAAATTTATTAATTTTGCTTCCAATCTCCACCCCTCCATCATTTTCACGTGGTCCATCTCTGACACTTCCCTTCCCTTCCTTGACCTCTCTGTCTCAATCTCTGGTGATAGACTGTCCACCAATATCCATTACAAACCCACCGACACCCACAGCTATCTCGACTACAGCTCCTCACACCCCACTTCCTGTAAGGACTCCATCCCATTCTCTCAGTTCCTTCGCCTCCGTCGCATCTGTTCCGATGATGCTACATTCAAAAACAGTTCCTCTGACATGTCCTCCTTCTTCCTTAACCGAGGTTTTCCACCCACGGTCGTTGACAGGGCCCTCAACCGTGTCCGGCCCATCTCCCGCGCATCCGCCCTCACTCCTTCTCCTCCCTCCCAGAAACATGATAGGGTCCCCCTTGTCCTCACTTATCACCCCACCAGCCTCCGCATTCAAAGGATCATCCTCCGCCATTTCCGCCAACTCCAGCATGATGCCACTACCAAACACATCTTCCCTTCACCCCCCTTATCGGCATTCCGTAGGGATCGCTCCCTCCGGGACACCCTGGTCCACTCCTCCATCACCCCCTACTCCTCAACCCCCTCCTATGGCACAACCCCTTGCCCACGCAAAAGATGCAACACCTGCCCCTTCACTTCCTCTCTCCTCACCGTCCAAGGACCCAAACACTCCTTTCAAGTGAAGCAGCATTTCACTTGCATTTCCCCCAACTTAGTCTACTGCATTCGTTGCTCCCAATGTGGTCTCCTCTACATTGGAGAGACCAAACGTAAACTGGGCGACCGCTTTGCAGAACACCTGCGGTCTGTCCGCAAGAATGACCCAAACCTCCCTGTCGCTTGCCATTTTAACACTCCACCCTGCTCTCTTGCCCACATGTCTGTCCTTGGCTTGCTGCATTGTTCCAGTGAAGCCCAACGCAAACTGGAGGAACAACACCTCATCTTCCGACTAGGGACTTTACAGCCTTCCGGACTGAATATTGAATTCAACAACTTTAGGTCGTGAGTCCCCTCCCCCATCCCCACCCCCTTTCTGTTTCCCCCCTTTTTTTTTTCCCAATAAATTATAAAGATTTTCCTTTTCCCACCTATTTCCATTATATAAAATAAAAAAAAACCCCACTAGAGCTATACCTTGAGTGCCCTACCATCCATTCTTAATTAGCACATTCGTTTAGATAATATCACCAACTTTAACTTTAACACCTATGTGTTCTATTGTACTATTGTTGTTGACATCTTTTGATGATCTGCTTCTATCACTGCTTGTTTGTCGCTACAACCACACCAACCCCCTCCACCTCTCTGTCTCTCTATCTCTCCGCCCCCCACACACACACCTTAAACCAGCTTATATTTCAGCTCTTTCCTGGACTCGAACTCAAGTTCTGTCGAAGGGTCATGAGGACTCGAAACGTCAACTCTTTTCTTCTCCGCCGATGCTGCCAGACCTGCTGAGTTTTTCCAGGTAATTCTGTTTTTGTTTTTTATCATTGAGTCATGGTTGACAATAGTTTTGATTGACCATGAAAGGTGGAAAACTATTCTTTTGTTCAGGAAAGCAGCATTGAAACTTCCCCCACCTCTTTAACCCTTTTTTTTTGTTGCTATTAAATCATTTTCCCTTGAACTAAATCCCTAGGTAATTGTAAAGAATCATAGCGGACACCATCTGTTTCACCACTAGGTTTATTGTACCCACTCACTGCCTCTGGCAGAAAAATGATTTTAAAAGAGATGCATTAACATTTTCACATTCGATCCATACTTTCCATACGGAGATTTATCATAGAGGTAGAATTTTAGTATTCACAATATTCTATGCTTAATGATTTATGTAAGATGTTTTGGTTTTATTGGGACAGATTTTGCGGTGCCAATAGTGATGACTTGTTCAACGTGGGCCAATCAATACTACTTCCCAAGGCCTCACAACTTCCATCACTGAACTGTAAATTTAAATGGCAGATAGGGAACAAGCATGAATTTGGACTAATTTCCTGGTAGTAATGAATTATTCATAACAAAAATTTTAGTCCTTACATTTCGAGGTGTTAAGCAGCCTTCTCTCATTTCAGAAACACTTAATGAGGAGGCCCACATCAGCAAGGGTCTTTTACATGTTAAAGTAGATTCAAATAAATGGATTTTTCAAGAACATTATTCCGACATTTTGAATGATTTTAGCTTAATCAGGCTTTTCATTGTTTAAATTTAAACAAATCAGATTAACCTTGCTAAAAGGTCAACATAAAAACTTTTACAAATTTTGGAAAATCTTATCAAAAAGTCATTTCCATTGAAGTCTGATAAAGCTTGTCACATCTATGACTTTTTTTGCATAATTTATCAGATTTTAAATGTTTTGCTTATTTGATTTTGTCAAAATATGTACGAAAATTGCTCTGATTAAAATCAAAA
Organism: Carcharodon carcharias; assembly: GCF_017639515.1. NCBI lineage: Eukaryota > Metazoa > Chordata > Chondrichthyes > Lamniformes > Lamnidae > Carcharodon > Carcharodon carcharias. The sequence goes on along the minus strand of NC_054467.1, from coordinate 126,889,642 downwards.
TTATTGCACTTTTTAAAAATGTTTGAATTTTTAATTTTGTAAAATGAATCAAGTCAAGTAAATTTGATTTAATCCTTTGTTCCTTTGGGCAAAATTTTTAGCTCAGTGGGCAGGTGTGTGCCTGACCCGCTCAAGTGTGAAATGATGCGTGTTGACGTCAGCTGATGTCAACGCGCAGTCGTGCAGTAGTTCAGTCAGCAAGTGCGCGCCGGCAGCTCACCCAACCACAATTAAAAGGCCTTTTAAGGCCATTAAAGAATCAATTAACTTAAATTTTTTGCTGCCTGTCTAACCTTACATTTGGCAAGCAGGCGGAAAGGCCAAGTGGCCTTTGCATTTCTTTGGAAACATCATCCACGGGCTGGTGAGGTTTTCAGAAGCAAATAAAAATAAAATAAAAATATTAAAATTTAATTCATCATATGTGCCTGTTCATAGTCACATGAAGGGACATGTTTTATTACATTTTTCAAATCTTTATTTTTTTTTTAAATACTTCATCTCCCTGATGCAGCTCTGTGCCTCAGGGAGATTTTCAAGCACTCATCCTGCTCGGCCCCCTCCCCCACATTTTGCACATGCAGCGCTGAGTGCTGCGGCTCGCGTTTCATGCTGGGCGAGCCTTAACTGGCCCACCAGCGTGAAATTGCGGTCCAGCCTTAAGCGCGGGCAGTGGTTGGCTACCCGACTGCCCCCAGCTGCCCCCACCAAGCTTGCCCGACATGGGCTAAATCCTGCCCTATGTCTTATTACTGAAGCAGGTTTATATAGGTTTTGTAAAACAAAAACAGAATTACCTGGAAAAACTCAGCAGGTCTGGCAGCATCGGTGGAGAAGAAAAGAGTTGACGTTTCGAGTCCTCATGACCCTTCAACAGAACTGTTCTATTGAAGGGTCATGAGGACTCGAAACGTCAACTCTTTTCTTCTCCGCTGATGCTGCCAGACCTGCTGAGTTTTTCCAGGTAATTCTGTTTTTGTTTTGGATTTCCAGCATCTGCAGTTTTTTGTTTTTATATAGGTTTTGTTTGCAGTGACTGGAAGCTACGAACCACCTGCCATTTTCATCCACACTATACAGTGCTGCTGCTGGGCCTCACTGAAACTGATACTGGAATGGAATCCTCCTTTCCTCTAACCCAAAGTTTTGTCATGGGGATCACGATACATGTGTCTGTAGTTTGATTTGATGTCAGCAGTGAGTGCTGTGCTGCTGCCCACAAAGTCGGCCCCAATGTTTAGATAATGAAATGTTAAGATTTGCAGCAATCTGCAAATCAGGCCTGACCAGGTTAAATTGATATGTGTTTATTGAGGGGCAGGGAATAGTCAGACTGGAGAGTGTGCTATTGGTCCATTGACAAAATCTAGACATAATTCAGAACTATTCTCCATTGGTTACAGAATGTTATACTTGTACAATTTAACTCAAATGCAAATATCCATACTAGTGTAATGTTATCAGGAATATTCTGAAATAGTTCTGCAGCTGCATCATTTTACCCTTGTTTTCCTAGAAATTACTTTATAAGGTAACATTTGTTCAGTTAAATGTTTGAATGCATGAGGTTGGATTTTCACTTGGTAGCATTTCAGCAGATTGGTTTTATGTATGTCAATTGAAATGCGAATTTTCACAGAAAATTGAAGGAAACTTTGCTCATTGCATGTTTATTGCCAGCTCACATGCTCCACTGTACACCAAGCACCAACATCAATACTAACCATCTGCAAAAACAAAGCTGCAGTAAAATGGATTCAATGAATGGATGGAGGAAATGTAAATGAAACAGGATAGCAGCTTTATTTCTTCTATATTTTTCATGTAAAGACGTAGAGGTGATATAAGTTGCGAAAGGAAATGATGAAGTAAAGGAAAAAGCAAGAACAGCAAGACTGAAAAATATAAGACAATAAGCAAATAAAATATCCAAATTTCAACAGGAAACATAGGGGATGTGTAGTAATACATTTCCACACTCTGGTACTTTTAGGTTCAGTTGGTATTTCCTGGTTGTTTCTTGTTTCACTTGTGTGAATTATCACTTGACTAAGCAGCACAGTTATCATTTTCTCTCATAGAATAAACAGAAGGTACAAGATAACTGACGGTGTGTAATTCAATTGAAGTATTCTGTTGTCAGTGTAAGGCTGAAGAACATGAATATCAGCAGAAACTCAGGATGACCCATCAAATCGCAGGTGTTTGCGGCACAGAAGGAGACCATTCAACCCATTATGACTCTGCCAACTCTCTGCTGGAGAAATTACAACTAATCCAACTGCCCCATCCTCTCTTACTCATTGACAATTATATATTCATTGGCATGAAAGATGTAATTATTCTTTCATCTATTTTTATGTAGCTAAGCATGGTGGTGTGGTTCCAACAACATGACCGAAATTAAATGTGAATAAAACCAATAGCAATGTTCTGGCAGACACTGAAAGGATAATTGCTCTAGACACCATGCTGGCAACACAGTCTCACATCCCAGATGGAAGGTTTGCATTTATAAAGCATCTTTCACATCCTTGCATCCTCAGAATTTTACAACTATTTTGTAGCCAATGAATTTTTTTTTATTCATCCATGGGCTGTGGGTGTTGCTGGCTAGGCCAGCAGTTATTGCCTACCCCTAATTGCCCTTGAGAAGGTGGTGGTGAGTTGGCTTCTTGTACCGCTGCAGGCCATGTGGCATAGGTACACCCACAATGCTGTTAGGGAGGCAGTTCCAGGATTTTGACCCAGCGACAGTGAAGGAACAACAATATATTTCTAAATCAGGATGGTGATTGGCTTGGAGGGACACTTCCAGGTAGTGTTGTTCCCATCTATCTACTGCCGTTGTCGTTCTAGATGGTAGTGGTCATGGGTTTGGAAGGTGCTGTCGAAGGAACTTCACTCATTCAGATAGATGGAGAGTATTCCATCACAATCCTGACTTGTGCCTTCTGGATGGTGGACAGGTTTTGGGGAGTCAGGAGGTGAGTTACTCACTGCAGGATTCCTACCTGGTCTTGTAGCCACGGTATTTATATGGCTAGTCCAGTTCATTTTCTGGTCAATGGTAACCCCCAGGATGTTGATAGTGGGGGATTCAGTGATGGAAATGCCATTCAATGCCAAAGGGTGATGGTTAGATTCTCTCTTGCTGAAGATGGTCATTGCCAGGCACTTGTGTGGCACGAATGTTACTTGCCACTTGTCAGCCCAAACCTGGATATTGTCCAGGTCTTGCTGCATTTGGACATGGACTGCTTCAGTATTTGAGGAGTCGCAAATGGCGCTGAAAATTGTGCAATCATCTGTGAACATCCTCACTTCTAACCTTATGATGGAAGGGAGGTCATTGATGAAGCAGCTGAAAATGGTTGGGTCGAGGACACTAACTTGAGGAACTCCTTCAGTGATGACCTGGAATTGAGATGATTGACCTCCAATAACCACAATCATCTTCCTTTGCGCTAGGTGTGGCTCCAACCAGCGGGGAGGTTTACCTCTGATTCCGATCGACACCCGTTTTGCTAGGGCTTCTTGATGCCACACTCAGTCAAACGCTGTCTTGATGTCAAGGACAGCCACTCTCACTTTGCCTTGGGAGTTCAGCTCTTTTGTCCATGTTTGAACCAAGGCTGTAAATAGCTCAGGAGCTGAGTGGCCCTGGCGGAACCCAAACTGAGTGCCAGTGAGCAGGTTATTGCTAAGCAAGTGCCATGTGGATAGCTCTGTTGATGACCCCTTCCATTCCTTTACTGATGATCGAGAGTAGACTGATGGGGCGGTAATTGATCAGGTTGGATTTGACCCACTTTTTGTGTACAGGACATACCTGGGTAATTTTCCACATAGCTGGGTAGATGTGAGAGTTGTAACAGGAACAGCTTGGCTAGGGGCGTGGAAAGCTCTGGAGCACAAGTCTTCAGTACTATTGCCTGAATATTGTTAGGGCCCATAGCCTTTGCAGTATCCAGTGCCTTCAGCCATTTCTTGACATCCTGGGGAGTGAATCAAATTTGCTTAAGGCTGGCATCTGTGATGCTGGGACCTCCGGAGGAGGCCGAGCTGGGTCATCCACTCAGCACTTCTGGCTGAAGATTGTTGCAAAGGCTTCAGCCTTATCTTTTGCACTGGTGTGCTAGGCTCCCCCATCATTGAGGATGGGGATATTTGTGGAACCTCCTCCTCCAGTGAGTTGTTTAATTGTCCATCACCATTCATGAATGGATGTGACAAGACTGCAGAGCTTAGATCTGATCTGTTGTTTATGAAATGGCTTAGCTCTATCACTTACTGCTTATGCTGCCTGGCATACAAGCAGTCCTGTGTTGTAGCTTCACCAGGTTGACACCTCATTTTTAGGCATGCCTGGTGCTGCTCCTGGCATGCCCTCCTGCACTCTTCATTGAACCATGGTTGATCCCCTGGCTTGGTGGTAATGGTAGATTCGAGGATATGTCAGACAATGAGGTTACAGATTGTGGTTGAATACAACTCTGCAGTTGCTGATGGCCCTCCACGCCTCATGGTTGCCCAGCCTTGAGTTGCTAGATCTTTTCAAAATTTCACCAAGTGCTAGTGCCACACAATGTGAAGACAGGACTTTGTCTCCACCATGACTGTGCAGTGGTCGCTCCTACTGATACTGTCATGGACAGGTGCATTTGTGATGTGAAGGTTGGTGGGAAAGAGATCAAGTATGTTTTTCCCTCTTGTTGGTTCCCTCGTCACCTGCCGCAGACCCAGTCTAGCAGCTATGTAATTTAGGACTCAGCCAGCTCGGTCTGTAGTAGTGCTACTGAGGCACTCTTGGTGATGGACTTTGAGGTCCCCCACCCAGAGTACATTCTGCTCCCTTGCCACCCTCAGTGCTTCCTCCAAGTGATGTTCTATATGAAGGAGCACTGATTCATCAGCTGAGGGAGGGTGGTAGATGGTAATCAGCAGGAGGTTTCCTTGCCCATGTTTGACCTGATGCCATGAGTTGGCATGGGGGGTGGAGTTGATGTTGAGGATCCCCATAGCAACTCTCTCCCGACTGTATGCCATTGTGCCACCACCTCTACTGGATCTGTCCTGCAGTGGGATAGAACACACCCAGGGATGGTGATAGTGGAGTCTGGGTCATTGTCTGTAAGGTGTGATTCCATGAGTATGACTATGCCAGGCTGTTGCTTGACTAGTCTGTGAGACAGCTCTCCCAATTTTGTCCCTCGCCCCCAAAGGGTAGTGTGGAGGACTTTGCAGGATCAACTGGACTGATGTTTCCAGGGCTGTTGTTTCCAGTTCCTGGGTTAATGCTGGGTGGTCCATCCAGTTTTATTCCTTTTTTGAGGCTTTGCAACAGTTTGTTGCAACTGAGTGGCTTGCTAGGCCATTTCAGAGTCAACCACATTGCTGTGGGCCTGGAGTCACATTTAGGCCAGACCAGGTAAAGACGGAAGATTTCCCTCCCTAAAGGACATCAGTGAAACAGGCTGGTTTTTACAACAATTGACAATGATTTCATGGTCATCATTAGGCTTTTAATTCCAGATTTTTATTAAATTTGAATATCACCATCTGCCATGATTTGATTGAATCCCAGTCCCCAGAGCATTACCCTGGGTCTCTGGATTACTAGTCCAGCAAGAATATCATGATGCCACCATCTCCCCATAGTATGCCTCTGCTACTAATATAATATAGGGAGACAAGACAACTAACTGGCAATCAGTAAGGTAGAGCAAGTCTATAAGGGAGGGAGGGTCTCTTCTCCTCAGTAAATAGGCGGGTGACAAGGTGGGCATTGCAAGAAGTGACAAAACTTGTGAATTTGAGCAGCATTATCTCCAGGACTTGGCTTCAAGGAAGAAAACAAATAATCCCACACTTTACACATCTCTCATTTTTTCTGTGCAAAGACCCCATCTTTCCCTCTGCACAATGAATTCCACTTCTCATGGTTGTATATAAATCTAAAGAAAAACTTCACCACACCCCTTTTCTGCTTGCACTCAAATGCTCAAAAGCTGCTGCTCTGCTCAAAACTATTTCTACTGTTTGACCATTGTTAAGCCTTTATCCTGTGTCACCATGCACACTCTGACATTGGGCCTCACACAAGGCAAGGGACCAAAGCTCTTGGCCAGAGTACACTCTTGTCCACTTCCACTTTTCTTACAGGATAGTACAGCACACAAGAGATAGAAAATAAATAGCACAGGAGGACCTGCTGCCTCGAAGGATAGTCACCACCACTGACGTAATCGGAAGATAAATGGTAGTTATCATGAAACTGGCAACCTGATGTCACGGGAGCAATGTCACCACCTTACATTATTCCTTTCTGCTAGCCCTCTCAGTCATGCATTCACTAACCTCACATGACAATTTGGGGTGGATATCTCCCTGCCTGCTGGAGCAGGGTGTGTTCGACGGCCTGAGTGGGCAATGTGGCAAGAAGCCCAAAAATCAGTTTTATGATGTCGTGGAACCATTTTGCAATCATATGCTTTGCCCCTCAATAGCGTGCCGTGTTTCCTGCTGGACACATCGGAAGCCTCATTGTAATACATTTTAAGGCCATTATAAGGCCAGTCAGCCGGAATCATCCCCCCATGCTGGATCGTCTACCCAAGTCGGTGGGAAAACATGCCGGTGCAGAACGCATCTTGACAAGTGTGATGTGCAGAAATTGGGACTTACCGCCAGGGTCTTGCTCACATCGAGGACATCCGAGGAGCAGAAGGTACTGAAGACTGATAGGAACAGGACCCTGGAGGAACATCCACAGGATGCTGGGTGGGTTCTCATGAACATGGTTCCACTGCAAAGCATCTCACTGAAGATGGGAAGTCGCCGTTGAGGGTCAATTCACAACAGATGATCATCAAGTTGGTGGAGAGGAAGATGTACCAGGGGTGGGAGGGGAAGGTCTAGGAAGAAGTGTCAGGTTCTGAGGTTAGGAGGGGATAGACAACGGTGTTGGGGGGGGTCAGATTGGAAAGGGGGGAGCAAAGGTGTTGGGGGGAGGTTGGGGGAGAGGGACTATGGTGAAGGAGGTGGCAACAGGGGAGCAGATGGCAACTGGAGAGCTAGGTGTAAGGAGTTTGCCAAGTGTAAGGAAAGGAGTTTTGGCGGGAGGTGGGGGAAAGGAGTCCAGAGAGGGGGAGGATTCCAGAGGGAGGAAGGAGTTCAGGGGGAGGAAGGAGTCCAGGGGGAGGAAGGAGTGTGGAGAGGGGGAGGAGTCCGGGGGAATGAAGGAGTGCGGACAGGGGAAGGGGTCCAGGGGGAGGAAGGAGTCCAAGGGGAGGTAGGAGTGTGGACAAGGGAAGGGGTCCAGGGGGAGGAAGGAGTCCAGGGAGAGGAAGGAATGCAGACAGGAGCAAGAATCAAGGGGAAGGAAGGAGTCCAGGTGGGGGGAAAGAAGGAGTGCAGAGAGGGTAAGTTGTCTCGGGGGAGGAAGGAGTAAAGGTAGGGGAAGAAGCAAGGGCAGGGGAATGAGTCAGAAGGGGGAAGGATTAAGCGTGGTAGGGGAGAAGTCCGGGAGGTGTGGGAGGGGAAGGAGTTCCTGTGGAGCAGTCTGGGATGGGGGAGGAATTCGAAGGGGGGAAAGAGTTTCAAGTAGGGAAAGGAGTTCCAAGGGAGGAAGGATGTCCAAGAGGGAAATAGTTTCAAGGGAGAGGGAGTCCAGAGGGGGAAGGGGTCCATGGGGGTGGTGGGTGGAGGGTGGGGAGGGGTTTGGTGGAGGTGGTGTCCAGGTGAATGTGCAAGTGGGGGCCCTGATGAGTCCATGGCTGCCTCCTGGGGAGCAAACTGAGGGTGGGGATGGTATAAGGGAATGGTGAGGGTGACTGAGGGCAGAGTGAGGCAGTAGGGTGAGAGGGTGAGGGCTCGATGGTCACGGTAGAAAGGACGGCAAGGGCGGTTGGTGGGGACTCTGAGGCAGACACGGACCCTGGGGGTGGGAAGGAGGCGGTCAGGGAGGTGAATGTGGATGGGTGTGGGATTTCCGGGAAGGAAGGGAACGTGCACATTCACCTGGACATCACCAAAGAAAAAGGGTTGTGGCTGATCGGTCACCAAGGGGAGATGGAAGGTGATGCCAGAGGGGTCAACAGTGATGGAGAGGAAATGGATGACTGGGGGAGGGAAAAGGATGGGGGAGTGAAAGAAAAACAGTATCACTATCATGCTGGCTAAATCGAAAGTGAAATGAGAGTTGTGGTGGGTTAGATCAGATGCTGCATGGAGTGTGATCAGTGGATGGGTGGAGATGCAGGTCAGCTCAGATGGACAACTGAAAGCGAACCCCTGCAGGCAGCATTGAAAATCGAGTTGAGTGTGATGAGGGAAGGGCTCACGTATGTGGGAAAGTGCTTGGAATGGCCCTGCCACACACATACTTCTCCCTCCACAATCACTCATGGGCTGGCTGTGTGCAGCTGAACTACTAGTGGGAGGGGGTGGGGGAGGTGATACAGTGGGAGGACTTGCAAAGCCTGTCAATGAAGCTGAAAGCTGCCATTATACATTATTCAGTGAAAGTGAATATATTTCCAGATTGTGAAGTGACTCTGCTGCCATGCACTAATTATCTCTACTTTGGTTCACAGGGAGCTCTGCCAACCGACCGACACCCTTAGCCAGCCAATCACTCAGCTCCATCCACCTCCTCATCTCCAGCCAAGAGGACACCTCCTTCATTGAAGAGCTGGAAAAAAGCAGCCTGGAAGACCTCTCACAGCACTTACCCACACCCTCCACCAGCGCAGAGACACACAAGTCGATGGGACCTAGATCTAGAGCAGGCTCGGGTTCACAATCTGGTAGTCACCGCATGGAGAGGTGTCCGCAGCAGGAGGAGTCAGGTTAGGCCAAGCTCCCTGGCACTTGAAAGACTGCTGGGGAAGAGTCATCTGTGAGGTCTGAGTCAGATGACAAGCCTCTGGATTTCGCCTGCAACCAACTGTGAACCGAATTTCTTAACTTTGGAACGTGTTAGACTTCTAGTTGCCGCACTGATATCTGCAGCAGGGGTGGCGACAGACTGTGCAACGGTTGGCCGTGTTGCCTCTGATGCCTTTGGCATGGGTCCTCTAGAGAGCTGAGGCCTTGGAGGCCCCAACCTGATTTGGCTGTCCTCCTGTGGGCCAGCCTGCTCCCTCTGTGGTGACAGAGGATGAGGCTGAGGGGCTTACAGGCAAAGGGGACTCAGAGGGAGTGGACAGCCTCTGAGATTCCTGAGTGGATGGCCCAGGGATGTCCAGGTGCCACTGCTCCTCATTTCGGGTGCCTGAGGACCCCGGCTGGACTCCTTGAGAGGAAGGAGCACTGGGGGGATGTCGTGGTACCCCATTTCCCTCTCATGTTGCCATTGCACTCCCACTGTGGAGTGCAGGTATGCACATATCACCACATTTTGCTGGACCAGAATATCCATGGCATCCATCATTCTCCCCATGAGACCTCCATACACGCACATGTGGGCACCACTTCATCAAAAAGCAGGCGGGTGCACTCCTCTGACTCATGTCCCACTCTCTTGAGGCCTTCCAACAGCTTTGCATGATGTGCCCCCACTTCTGCTGACTCTGCAGGATGAGTCAGAAGTCCAAATCCATAGGCTCATCATCTGACTCGAACCTCACAGATGCCTCTTCCCCAGCAGTCTTCCAAGTGCCAGGGAGCTCAGCTGAAATTGCCTCGTCCTGCTGCGGACACTGTGCCTGTGCAATGACCACCAGATTGTGAACCTGAACCTGCTCTATACTAGGTCCCACTGAGGTTTGTGCCTCTGTGTTGGTGGACGGAGTGGCTAAGCACCATGATGGGTCTTCCAGGCTGCTTATTTCCAGCTCTTCAATGGAGGAAATGTCCTCTTGGCTGGAGGTGAGAACATGGATGGAGCCGAGGGACTTGCTTGCACAGGAACAAGGGAGAGAGCTCATCCTGAATGAGATACAACCAGAGTGAGTGTGGGTATTGGCAATTTGGCGCACAGTGGGAATTCGGTGCATAAGGGAAAAGGTGCTCTTTGCATTTTTTCCTTGCTATCCAACTTCTTAAATCTCCAGAGAGTGGTATTGCCCTTCAGCAGCATTAGAGGCTACAAGGGAAAGGAATGACTGGTAAGTAGTAGGTCAATACAGGTAAGTATTTACTACTTTAATTGCTTATAGTTTAAGGTCTTTTTGTAGTTTATAGTTTGCATATTCTATAGTAACAAAAATAAGGAAAGAAGGGCCCTAGAGTAATTGGTTTAAAAGGTTTAATTTAAAGGGATAAGTCATGGCAGGAGAGCTCAAAGCTGTGGTGTGCTCCACGTGCTCCATGGGGGAAGCCAGGGACATTTCCAGTGACAGAAACCAGTCTGTGTGCAGAAAGTGTGCCAGTTGCAGCTCCTGGACACTGTGGAGAATCCACGAGTCTGAGAGCATCATGGATAGCACATTTAGAGAGGTGGTCACACTGCAGCTGAAGGGGCTTGAGGAAGGAAGGGAATTGGTGACCACCAGACAGTCCAGGAGAAACAGGCAGGTAGTTCAGAAGTCCCCTGGCGTCCCGCTTGAAAATTGGTATTCTGTTTTGGAGGCTGATGAGGATGCTGGTCCTTCCAGGCAGTGCAGACAGAGCCAAACTTCAGGCATCACAAGCAGCCTGTCTGTACAGGAGGGGAGGAAGAGAAGAAGAGCAATAGTAATAGGGGATTCTTTTGTCAGGGGAACAGATAGGTGCTACTGAGGCCATCAATGTGACTACAGGATGATATGTTGCCTCCCTGGTGCCAGGGTCTGGGATGTCACTGAATGGGCAGGGCATCCTGAAGGGGTGGGTGATAAGGCAGAGGTCATGCTACATTTTGGTACCAATGACATAGGTAGAAAGAGGGAAGAGATCTTGCATCAAGAATTTAGGGAGTTAGCCAGTAGACTAAAAAGCAAGACCTCTTGAGTTGTAATCTCTGGATTACTCCCAGTGCCACATGCTAGTGAGAACAGAAATAGGAGAATAGCACAGATGAATACATGGCTTAAGAGTTGGTGCAGAGGGAGGGTTTTAGATTCCTGGATCACTGGGACCGTTTCTGGGGAAGGTGGGACCTGTACAAGCGGGACGGTCTACATCTGAACCAGAGCGGGACTAACATCCTTGTGGGTGAGTTTGCTAGTGCTGTTGGGAGGAGTTTAAACTAATTAGGCAGGAGGAGGGGACACAGAATGTTAGCAGAATAGGGACACATCATAATACAGTAAAACAATCAAATCAGAGGGAGTATAGCTGCATTATGTTTCAAGGGCGTAAGGCAAGGCTGGATGGCCTCTATTTTAATGCCAGGAGTGTTACAGGTAAAACGGATGAGTTAAGGATGAGATAAAAACAAAAAACTGCAGATGCTGGAAATCCAAAACAAAAACAGAATTACCTGGAAAAACTCAGCAGGTCTGGCAGCATCGGTGGAGAAGCAAAGAGTTCACGTTTTGAGTCCTCATGACCCTTTTGAAGGGTCATGAGGACTCGAAAGATCAACTCTTTTCTTCTCCGCCGATGCTGCCAGACCTGCTGAGTTTTTCCAAGTAATTCTGTTTTTGAGTTAAGGGTGAGGATTGACATGTGGAATTGTGATATAGTAGCCATCACTGAGACATGGTTGAGGGAGGGGAAGGATTGACAACTCAACATTCTGGGATATAGAATCTTCAGGTGGGGCAGGGGAGGGGGTAAAAGAGGAGGAGGCATTGTAGTACAGTTAAGGAGTCAGTTACTGCAGTAAGGAGAGATGATATCTTGGAGGGGGCATCAAATGAAGATTTGTGGGTAGAACTTAGGAATAAAAAAGGGGCAGCCACATTGTTAAATGTTTATTATAGACCCCCAGATAGTCAGCGGGAAATTGAGGAGCAAACCTGTGCACAATTTGTGGAGATGTGTAAAAACAATAGCAATAGGGTAATTGTATTAGGTGATTTCAACTTTCCCAACATTAATTGGGATAGACATAGTGTTAAGAGCTTGGATGGAGTGGATTTCTTGAAATGTGTACAGGAGAACTTTATAGGTCAATATGTAAAGGGTCCAACAAGGGACAGTGCAGTGCTGGATCTAATTCTGGGGAATTAAGCTAGACAGGTGGCTGAGGTAGTGGTGAGGGAGCATTTTAGTGATAGCGAGCACAACATGGTACAGTTTAAGTTTGTTATGGACACAGGAATACACAAGTTGCAAAAAAATGTTTTAGATTGAGGGAGAGTGGATTTTAGTATAATAAGGCACAATCTGGCCAAGGTAGACTGGGAACAGCTACTTGTGGGGAAATCTACAGAGGAGCTGTGGGGGGTGTTCAAAAAGGAAATGGGGAGGGTACAGGCTCAACATGTTCCCTCAAGGGTGATAGGAAGGAATAACAAGCCCAGAGAACCATGAATGACCAGAGATATTCAGGTTACGATGAGAAGGAAAAGAGAGGCTTTTAGCAGGTACAAGGGAAGCAAATCAGCAGAGGCATTAGTGGAGTAGAGAAAGTGCAAGGTGGTGCTTGAAATAGCAATTAAGAGAGCAAAGAGGGGATATGAGAAAGCTCTGGCTGGTAAAAGTAGGGAAAATCCCAAGATATTCTAGAAGTATATCAATGGGAAGAGGATAACCAGGGAAAGAATAGGACCCATAAGGGACCAAGGAGGCAATCTGTGGTGGAGCCAGAGGACATCGGTAGAGTGTTGAATGAATACTTCACATCCGTCTTCACCCAAGAGAATGAGGATGAAGGTATCAAACTCAGTGAGAGAGACTGCAAGGTTCTTAAGCAACTTGATATTGGGAGTGACAAGGTATTGGAGGTGTTGGCAGGCTTAAAAGTGAACAAATCTCCAGGTCCAGATGATTTGTGTCCCAGACTGCTGAGGGAGGCAAGGGAGGCGATCACAGGGGCTCTGACTCGAATTTTTAATTCCTCTCTGGCCACGGGGGAGGTGCCAGAGGACTGGAGAACAGCTAATGTAGTTCCGCTATTTAAGAAGGGTTGTCAAGATAAGCCAGGGAACTACAGGCCAGTGAATCTCACGTCAGGGGTGGGGAAACTATTGGAGAAAATTCTGAAGGAGAGAATCTACCTCCACTTGAAGAGGCAAGGTTTGATCAGGGATAGTCAGCATGGCTTTGTCAGAGGGAGGTCATGCCTAACAAATCTTTTTGAATTTTTTGAGGAGGTGAACAGGTGTGTGGATGAGGGTAGTGCAGTTGATGTAGTTTATATGGATTTCAGCAAAGCCTTTGACAAGGTCCCACATGGGAGACTTTTTAAGAAGGCAAATGCACATGGGATACAGGGTAATTTGATAAGGTGGATTCAATATTGGCTTAGCTGTAGGAGACAGAGAGTGATGACAGAAGGATGCTTTATTGACTGGAAGCCAATGTCCAGTGGAGTACCACAGGGATCTGTGCTGGGTCTTCTATTATTTGTGATGACTATGTTGGGGGGGGTGGCGGGGTGGGGGAGGGGAGGTGGAGGGGGCGGGGTGGGGGGGTGTAGGATTAGTAAGTTTGTGGATGACACAAAGATTAGCCGGGTGGTTAACAGTGAGGCTGAGTGTCTTGGGCGCTACAGGAAGCTATGGATGGGATGGTCAAATGGGCAGATAAGTAGCAGATGGAATTTTACCCTGAAAAGTGTGAGGTGATACACTTTGGGAGGAGTAATTTGACAAGGAAGTATTCAATGAACAGCATGGCACTAGGAAGTTCTAAGGAACAAAGGGACCTTGGTTGTGTGTCCATAGATCTCTGATGGCAGAGGTGCATGTTAGTGGGGTGGTGAAAAAGGCATATGGGCCACTTGCCTTTATCAATTGAGGCATAGATTATAAAAGTAGGGATGTCATGATGGAGTTGAATAGAACCTTGTTGAGGCCACAGCTGGAGTACTGTGTGCAGTTCTGGTCTCCACATTATAGGAAGGATGTGATTACACTGGAGGGGTTGCAGAGGAGATTCACCAGGATGTTGCCTGGGAAGAAACATTTAAGTTATGAAGAGAGGTTGGATAGACTTGAGTTGTTTGCATTGGAGCAGAGAAGACTGAGGGGTGACCTGATCAAGGTGTACAAGATTATGAGGGGCATGGACAGGGTGGATAGGGAGCAGCTGTTCCCCCTAGTTGAAGGGTCAGTCACAAGGGGACATAAATTCAAGCTGAGGGCAGGAGGTTTAGGGGAATGTGAGAATGGTGACGGTCTGGAATGTGCTGCCTGGGAAGGTGGTGGAGGCAGGTTGCCTCACATCCTTTAAAAAGTACTTGGATGAGCACTTTGCACATCCTAACAGTCAAGGCTATGGGCCAAGTGCTGGTAAATGGATGAGGTAGGTAGGTCAGGTGTTTCTCACGTGTCGGTGCAGACTCGATGGGCCGAAGGGCCTCTTCTGCACTGTGTGATTCTGTGACTGACTGGCTGAGGGTGTCAGTCACTTGGCAGAGCTCCCTGCGAACCAAAGTAGAGATAATTAATGCACGGCAGCAGAGTCAAAAGCAGGATAGAGAGCACTCACAGTTGCATTGAGAGACGGATGATGTAGGTGTCGCCGCTGACCTCACTGTCACTGCAGGCGGAGTCCACATCCTCACCAGTCAGCGTGATGGCACACTCCTCAAATTGAGTGAGGGGCCTTATGTGGGCCACACCACCCCCAGTCTGGGACCTCTTCCTGCCGATGTGAGCAGTCTTCTCCTGCATGGAAACGGATAGAAAGAGTGAGATCAACACATATGGCACTGCATGGAATGGTTGTGTGGTGAGCGGAGACATGGATAGAATGAGGACGCAAACTCGAGAGGATATGAGCCTGATGGAGATGTGAGGGTCTGTGTGTGTTAGTGGTGTTGCCCCTTGTGGTTTGAGATCCCAGTGGATGTGTAATGGGTTTGTGAGTATGAGAGTTGAGAGTGATGAGAAGAGTGACTTATCCTGGCATAATAGATGAGACCCTGCATCCTGTTGTGGAACTGGACAGCTGTCCTCTTTTGTGGGGCATTGGCGGTGACAACCACTGCTGCTGCCTTTCATGCTAGATTTGTTATGTTGCTGCCCCTCCTGCGGCCCGGGCTGGGGTAGAGGACATGATGGTGAGCCGCCACTGCATCCAAAAGGTGCTTGAGGGATGTGTCATTAAACAGGGGGGGGCGGGGGGGCTGCAGTCTTCTTGCCTTTTGGGGCCATGTCTTCTGTGCAGCAATCCTGAGCTAGGAGCACCAAGAGATGTGCGCGTGGCTGCACTTTAAATATGGCGGCCACTGTGATGAAGTGGCATGGTGATGGTGAGGTAGGTAAATGAGAGCCTGCTGCCATCAAAATGGCGTGTTTTCTGGTAATGCATGAATAATAAAGTGGGGCTGGGACAATAAAGCGCAAAAACCCACCATTGAGGACAATGGGAAAACGTTCTTTCTCTTGCCCGCTACCACACTTAGTACAAATCTTTTGACGATTCCACCCTTGGTGTGACATAGTGCAATGGTGATCTAGAAAGCATTTTCAACCCTAACCATTGATCCTCTTCCCCTTTTTCTAGCTCCATCAGAAGACTCAGATGCTAGGTTGGGTGATCGGCAAACTGAAAATTAAATCCGTGATGAAGATGGACAATTACACATTCTTGCTATGCCAAACAGTGGCATAGTAACTGACATTACACCTGACACAGAATGGCTGAGAAAGTCAGAGCTGCCTTACAGGGTATTTGCGCTAATGGAGAGGTGTGAGGCGCCCTAGTGCTGGGCCCTTAACCTTATTCACATGGGAATGGCACTGTGGAGGAGGACTGGAAGTTCGTGCTGCATCAACCCACAAGATGGTCTCAGGGAGTGCAGATGGGTGGCAGGGGAAGGTGGGGTTGGGGGGAGGGTGTGGTGGCGATTGTGGGTCTGTTAGTGATTGCAGGCTGTGCAGCGGCTGAGGCGGGTGATGAATAGTGGACCTTAGGGGGATGGTGGGATGGGGCAGTAATCAGTGATCAGAGTCACAGTAGCTTAGTGGAGGTAAATAGCAGCGCTCAGAGACGTGCAATGGGAACAGTACCTGGAGGTCAGCGATCTCAAAACGGGGGACCTGGGAGCAGCAGCAATTAGGAAAGTGGTTAAATGGTTGTGTCAGGAGGAGCATTCCCATTCCTGATAGCTCACATTCAGAGGTAGGTAATATACCTTTTTTGTTCAGGGGTTCTGTAGGTTTGGTTTCCCTGAGTGTAAACAGGAATGCTATAGTGACTCTGTATAAATCACTGGTTAGGCGTCAATCGAAGTATTATGTTCCGTTCTGGCACTTTATATTAGGATGTCAACTCCTTGGGGAAGGAACAGAGAAGATTTGTTAGAATGATACCAAGGATGAGCAGCTCACTTATATGGAGAGACTAAAGAAGCTGGGCTTGTTCTCCTTAGAGCAGAAAACATTAAGGGGGGATTTAAATCAGGCTTTCAAAATTTAAAATGGATGCAATAGAAATAAAACGTATTATGAACATAGCCGATGTTAATTTATGAGTGAACCAAATCCAACAGGGAAGCTTGGCTGATGAGCCACACCCCTTTTTTTTGTATTCTGAAAACGAGAAGAAGACATACTAATCTCAGCAGCAAGAAGTCCAGTCACACTTTTGGGATTTTAATAATTAAAAGTATAAGTTTTATAACAAGAATAAAGAAAAACTTAAGCATACAGGAATGTAGTTACACCATTAAAAATTAGTCTTACAAAAGATTCCCCCAAAAGACTCCCCACTTGGTGAGAGCCACAAATCAACATTTTTCAGGCAACATTCCCTTATAGATGTTTAACTATAAAAATCCTATAATATTACTCAAGGCAAACTGCTGTAGCTTTAATAGAGGCATACCCTATGACCTCTAACTCTCTTCCACTCTGCTGTGGAAATCTAAGATTTCAGAACGAAACAGCTTGTTGCTTTTCTGGCTTGACTGGATGGCTAATTCAAACTGCACCTTCTGGCAACCTAGAGCTGCAGCTAACATCTCACAGCTGCAACAAGCCTTCCATAGTAACTCTAAAATACCATTTTCCTCTTTCATCTCATGCTCCATTGTTCTCACAGTTCTTTGAAACTTAAATCCTTCCAAATATAAAATCTTTCATGTTTCTATTTTTTCCTCTGCTTTCCAGTCAATAAAATGTAACATACCTTCTTCCATTTACCTGTGGAACTCCTCAAGGTGCAAGCATGTTTCTTTGTACCTCTGACTTCCCTTTGATATTCAAACAAACTTCCAACTTATTTAAAAATGCAAATGTAAAAAAGATCCTATTCATTTGCACCTCAAACCTAACACCTTCATCTTTTAATGTTTTAAACCCCCCAGACAACCTGCCTTCTAGTAATCTCTGCCCAACTTAACTAAATTGTTTACGCATACACACACACACACACACACACACACACACACCCAGCTTTCTTTATAGAATAACACAATATTTTCCCCAAAATATGAAAAAGAATAACCTCCATTCTCACAAGAGAAATTGTTTGCACTGGCAGGAGAATTGGTGACTAGAGATCACAAATTTAAAATAATTGGCAAAAGAACTAATGGCAGGAGGTGACAAATATGTTTATGAATGAAATTATGTTCTGGAATGTACTGGCTGAAAGGGTGGTGGAAGCAGATTCAACATTATCTTTCAAGAGGGATTAGGATATAGGATATATACTTGAAGATTTGGGATAAGAGCTCATGAGTGAGACTAATTGGATTGCTCTTTTAAAGAGCCAGAACATGTATGATGAGTCGAATGGTCTTGCTGTATGATTCTTTGATAACACTGACTTGCTTCAGGGAAAACCAATTTTGTGTTGGGGATCTCAAGCAGGTACGCCTCTTATTTGCATACGCTATGAGCCTCTTGTTTGTTCTTTCCCAAAGCTACTGCCTTCTAAGCTCCAAACATTGACTACTAAGAAGGACAAGGACAGCAAACACTTGGAAACAGCACCACCTCCCTCCAAGTGATGCAACGTTCTGGATTGGAACTATATCACCGTTCATTCAATGTTGCTAGGTCAAAAACCTGGAACTCCCTCCCTAACAGAACTGTGTGATTACAAATATCGCATGGACTGCAAAGCTTCAAAAAGATGACTCAACACCACCTTCTCAAGGGCAATTAAGAATAGGCAATAAATGAGGACCTTGCCAATGATGCACACATCCCAAGAACAAATGAGAATAAATACTAAGATAAAAGCAAAAAACTGCAGATGCTGGAAATCTGAAAAAAACCCAAATATACATGGAAAAACTCAGCAGATCTGATAGCATCTGCGGAGAGGAATACAGTTAATGTTTTGAGTCCATATGACTCTTCACCAGAACTAAGGAAAAATAGAAAAGAGTTGAAATATAAACTGGTTTAAGGGGGCGGGGGACAGGTAAAGTTGGATAGAGGGCTAGTGACAGGTGGAGACAAAGGAGAGATTGCCAAAAGATGTCATAGACAAAAGGACAGAGAGGTGTTGATGGTGGTGATATTAGCTAAGAAATGTGCTCATGGTGACATTAAGGGTAGAGACGAGCAAGTTACAGATAGCCCTAGTGGGGGTGAGGTGGGGGAGAAGGGATCAAAATAGGCTAAAAGGTAGAGATAAAATAAAAACCCATTGTTGTAATATCCCTTTAAGAGATATCAGCAGGACATCACTAGAAGGGAAATGTGTCACGTGATCCAGTCTTCATTTCATTTTTGCTTTGAGCAGAGCACACACACAGCTCTGATGCCTTCAAGCTTTATACCTATGTATAACCTTTCTCATGTGCCTAGTCTTAATAAATGAACCCACAATGTGTTTACCCAATCTCTTATGCGTGGTTGGTGCCTTGTATCTTATGCAGTAAATACCCAAGGTATTATATCATTATAATGACACACCACCCACCATTTTGGGAACATAGGAGGTTGGGTAGCTCCTGAAAATCGAATGCTACATGGCTCAATTTCAAACCCAGTAAGATTAAGGGGAATTCACTGGGGTGATTCATAGTACAAAACGAGCAGAAATAGATAGAGGAGGCAAGGAAAACCAAGGTAAGAGCTGATAGGAAAGCCAGCTCTATCACTGCCGAAGAGGGCAGGGATGCAAACATCAGAGGCCCAGTATTTAAAAAAAAGATTGATTTCTGCCCACCAGTAATTATTGAAGGGAGGGCTGCCTACCACAGAAGTTTCACAAACATGTCTGAAAATGTGATGAAACCCACAATCCACTTATGTGGAATTCTCAAATCTGGCACCAACATTATTCTGTCAATCATGGATTATTTGATCAGCTCTATTGCCATTGTGGTTCAGCCAACCCATTCTTGCAGAACCCTTTAACACCAATAATAACATCTTTCAGGGCAGTTCATCTGGAACCATACATTTGATAAGGCGATCCAACTTGCCCCAGTGACTATCTGTCCCCCCTGCAGAATGTTTGAACCTGACATTAACAATTGTACAAACTGGAATTAATTGTGTAATATCCACTAATCAGATTTACTTACAAAATCAGTTAGACCTGTGGTAAACCCTGCAAGACCCACCAACCACTGCACATAAATTCATAAAATCTAGCCAGCACAACACAGCAAAAGAGACTCAGACAGGAGTACAAGACAACTATGATTGTAATATTTATAACATCTGGGTTCTCACTACTCCTCTAGCAGACTGCTGAAATTATAGTAATCATTTTGAATAAAACAAAATCCTGAGTACCACTGGTGAATGGCAGCATTATCATGAGTCAGTGCCCTTCAGGCAAAGAGTTGTACATGGAATACATCAGCTAAATATTCATAAGACTCTTTAGACTGAACAGCTTTCTGAATCTGGTAAAAATTAAAGGATCTGCATTCAGTGCTTAGACTTATATTCTAATCCCCTTTGAGGCGAAATTCAAGTGAATCTTAATTATAATGCCTGTGAACAACAAAATAGTTGCATTTGAGATACAAAAGAATTCATATAAAAGTAACTGTGAGTTGACGTAAAAGTTTAGGGTAAGGCGGATTGAGCATTTTATACATTTTGTGAAGTTCTACTGTCTAGCAAGCAGACCCATAAACATCCATCAGAGACAAATGCTATAACATTCTCAACACATTCTTATGACACATGCTTATTTGCTAATCAATGCAGTATTCCAATGCAGTACAGAGAAAGATGCCATCTTTCAGAACCGAGGCCCTTAGCAGCATATTACAGAGGGCAGATGGCTTGCTCCCATTCCCCTCCACCCACCAGAAGCAAAGTTGGCGTGGAGCTGACTTGCTGAATGCCAGCCCTGTGCTGCGGACAGGCTAAATGTGCTGTCTCAAATGGGAGAGGTCCCACCCTCAGGAACTGCCAGCCAATCGGATTGGCTGGTGTATTCAGTATTCCCAGCAGCGCTAAGAGCACATTGATGGATGCTGCTCCCAAGAAAAAGGCCCATGGATCCCTGGACCAGGTAAGTCTGGGGTCTTGGGTGGGAAGGTCTGGCAGTTTAGGGATGGGGGTGGGGTGCTGTGTTTTATAGAGCTGGTGAGTAGGAAGGAAGTGGGGGGTACTATATTAGGGAGCTGTCCCCCTAATCACAAAGGTCAATGCCAAAGATAATACACCATCCACTTCCTTCCCCCACCCTTTAAAAAAGTTTTTTAGAAAAGATAGCCTGCCCACTCCTGCTCAACTGCCCACGCCAACTGAATTATGGCATGGGCAGCATATTATCAATGTCAATTGGCTTTGTAAGAACCTCAGTTGACCCTTGATTACTTACTTAAATAGGACAGCCAGGCTGCTGACTTCGGCACCCGTCCACTCCCTGTATTATGGAGGTGAGCTCAGGGGTGGGTGGGAAGGTGGTGGCTTTGGCAGCCGCCCTATTTTACGTGGCCTTCACCCCGATCAAAAACAGATCTGGCCGGGCACTTAAAATCCAGCTCCCTGTCTGCCCTCTCGGTTGAAGAAAATCCCACAGTAGTATTGAAAGACAAGCAGGGGCGTTCTTCCTAGTTTTCAGCCAATAACAATCCCTCAAAAAATGTCACTGAAATAAATGGTCTGAATATTATCACATTGCTGTTTGTGGGAGTTTGCCACCTGCAAATTGGTTGCCAAATTCCCTACATTGCAAAAATTGTTACACCTCAAAAGTATCTAATTGGCTGTAAAGGGTGTTGGGATGTCCTGAGGTCATGAAAGATGCTATATAAATAAAAGAGCTTCTTTTCTTTCATGACATGACTCCTTAAAAGATACCCTTGACAAAACGCTACTTAGGGTTGATTTAAGATCTCTCATCTAGATCCTCGCATGCGTATTTGCCAACCAGGCTAGATATTAAGCAGCAAAATTATATTTAAGAATAAAAAACACTTGGGCTGGAATTTTATGGCCCCATCGCAGTGCGGATGAGGTGTAAAATGTGGCGACCCATTCTAAATTCCATTCACTTCGGAGGGACTGTAAGAGCTCGCTCTCATAAAATTCCACCCCAAAGAACTGCAGGAGCTGGAACCACTCTGCTGTTTAGGCTGCATCCATGGAGAAAACAAACAAATTACAATTTTGAGTGCAGAACACTTTTCAAAACGTGACCAATTGTTTCCTGACCTGCTGAGAGTTTCCAAATATATATTCATGTCTAACACAAAACAATGATGAATCGCATATGGGCTAAATTTTCTGTTTGGCGGGAGGAGGAGGCCCCCGCACATGACCAAATGTGCCTGGGAGGAGGTGGTGGGGGTGGTGAGCTCACGCGACATGGTGCGGCACACCTGGATCCAATGTCACAAGCGCTTCAATGACATGTTGCACTCTGGCAGGGTGAGTACGATGTTGGCATTGGTCATGTAACCCAGCAGGTCGTCTTACCCCCGTGCTGCCCCCCCACCCCCAAGTCTGAGTGCAGTGACGGCATTGAATCATTGATGGCATTTCTCCTTTGCTGGATGGGGCAGCAGATATTGCCCATGCCTAGGTCACCCTGAGAGGGTGATGATGAGATGTGTTTTGCCCCCACAGCATTTGTTACACTGAGACCCACATGACTGTTTTGGGGGCAACCTGGAGGAGTTGCACCTAGGTGCTGTGTTTGAACTCCAGGGCATGTCCAAGTCAGGGTGATGACATGCTGGGAGGGGACCTTCAAGGTGGCGTGGCAATGAACCATCTGCTGTGTTCTGCGTTCCACGTGCTTGTGCCTCCTTGCTATGGATGGTTAGACCGTGTGGTGCCTAATGTGATGGAGGCAGCATGTGTCCAAGGTGGGTGGGGAACAGGCCTAGCACCTTTGTGTGAGTGTTCGGCAGCAGCGGGGTGAGGAGGCACTGGAGCCCTGATATGTCCCACTCTGGTTGGGTGGGCCATGTGCAAAGAGAGTCCATGTGCAATTTGCACTAATCAATGATCATCTCTCATTTTCGGGAGAAGAATGCTCATAACTTGGCAGAATGTGCGAGGACTGGCAGCGACCAGGTGCAGATCGCCATTCTTAGCCTGTTTGGGCAGGAGGCCCTGGATCTGGAGAGGCTCCATGCGTCCCCTAGTGTTGGTGAGGCTGGGGTACCACAGCCAGGTATTTATGCCCAACAGTGAGGTCAGCAATGTTCTCCCAACAGCCATAGCAGTGCTGAATGTAAATTGATTTAAGTTTGCAACATGGCTTGACCATTGGTTATGAAGGATGAGCATTTAATGATCTGGGGGACAGGGATGCACTTTGACATTGTCTCCACGTTAACTGATCCAATGTCCCTGTTCTTCCTTTCAGCATCAGTGGAGCAGGGCAGAGAGGAGGAGCAGCAGAGGGCCCCTCTCACATCTGAGAGCCCTGAAGTCTCACCAGCATCACACCATCTCTGCCAGACAGGCACTGGCGCAGATACTAGCACCTTGGTTGGAATTTGAACATTGGTTAGTGTCCCAGGGCACAGCAATGAGGGCACTTCACAGTCACTGGAGGTGCTGGCAGAGACAGCGAGTGCCAATGGCACCAGCAGTCTGAGGACTACAGGGGACCAGGCACATGCTCAGTCGGTGCCTGATGATGTGCCTCTGGAGCTGTCCACAATGCAGCAGGGGCAGGAAATGCGACCGGATGTGCGGGAGCATCTGGGGGTGATACATAAGGCTATGCTTGGCTTTGTGTCCATGGTGGAGGAGTCTACACGGATGATCGCTGAAGCAATGAGCCACATGTCCAAGCGCCATACGTCCTCCATGGAGATAGTGGTGACTCTCATGGAGAGCCTCCTCCAGGGGATCCATCAGGGCTTCCTGGGGATACGGTTAGATCAGCAAGCCCTATTATCGGCGTTGACCTCAGCTGGTCAGTGCCAGTGTGGGAGATGGTCTGGGCATCAACTTTCCCAGCTTGGTTCCCATCCATCCACGGTGAGCAGGGAGGTCTGAAGCGACCTCACGTTAGCAGAGCAGCTGCCTGGTGTCTCTGTGGGCATCTCTCAGGGCACTCTGGATGAGGGAAGCAGCTCCTCCCACCCTCTGCCAGTGACATATTAAATTCTGATATGTCACCATGGCTGAGGGTGCCTCTTTTCTTTTGCACGTTTATGGTTTCCAAAACTGTAATGAGTTCTTTGTTGGACATTCAGCTTTATTAGCAAGGCCCTTAGCGACTGTTCCTAATCTGGCACATTTTGCACTTAGGTATCAAGTATCAAGCCTACAGGCCGGGCTTGTCCTGGTGGTCCATCTGTGGTGTGCTAGCTGAAGGTTTGTTGGATTAAAGCATCCCGGGTCTCCCTACCTCCCTGGAGTATACCCGGGTCAGCGTCTACCCCCTCTGCATTTCCCTGTGCATGCTCATTCTCGGACTCACTGCTGTACTCATCGTGTGCAGCCGCAGCCACTGTGTCAAAATCTTCATCACGCACAGTGTCCCCTGTTTCCAGCGCAAGATTGTGGAGAGCACAGCATGCAATCATTATCACTGACACACTATCTGGGGGGTGCTGGAGTGCACCCCCTGAGCGGTCCAGACCTTGGAAGCGCATCTTGAGAAGATCGATGGTTCTCTCCACCACATCCCTTGTGGAGGCGTGGCTCCTATTGTACTGCTGCTTAGCTTCTGTTCTTGGATGGTGGAGAGGTATCATGAGCCACCTTCTGAGGAGATAGCCCTTGCCATCCAGCAGCCAACCATCCAGCCGGGCTGGAGCACTGAAGAGCCCCGGCACCTCTGGGTGTCTGAGGATGTTGGTGTCAAGGGAGCTGCCTGGGTACCTTGCATAGACTTGTAGAATCTGCATCCTGTGATCACACACTATCTGCACGTTCATGGAGTGGAAGCCCTTCCTGTTGACGAAGGCACCGGACTCACCTTCTGGCGCCTTGATGGCCACATGTGTGCAGTCTATAGCACCCTGGACGTGGGGGAAGATAGCAATGGCCGCAAAGCCTCTGGCTCGCTGTGTCTGGCTTGCCTGGTCCCAACGGAAGTGAATGTAGGTTAATGCATGCGTAAACAGAGCTTGCCACAAGTGTGGACAGCTAATTGGGGCACACCGCAAAGATCACCCACCGACCTCTGGAAGGAACCAGAGGCATAGAAGTTGAGGGCAGCTGTGACCTTCAGAGCTACTGGCATGGGGTGTTCACCCACACAGTTCGCGGAGATCTCAGGCCCTATCATCTGACAGATATAGTTGACTGTCTCCACTGAGAGATGGAGCCTCCTTCAGCACTACATCTCAGACATTTTGAGGTAGCTGCTTCACCATCTATATCCCTGGCAGCAGGAAAGTGACGTCTTCTGCAATCCCTTCTGCCTTGGACTCCCTCTTGGCCCTGCGCCCCTTGTGCCTGCACCTGTCCTCACAAAGGTGCCTCCCCTGGAGGCTGAATGTGCACTCCTGGCCTCCTCCCCCTTCGAGCCCTCCCTTCCTTCTCAGAGGAGCTCCCTCCAGTGGACAGTTCAGCTCCCATTCTCAGGCTAAGGGAAGGCTTCCTGAAACCTGCAGGCCCAAAAAAGATTATTTACTGCAGAGTGCTGACCTGAAGGTTAAGAGTCCAGGAAAAGCAGCTGATATGTGTTTTGAAGTACTGCAGATCACACAGGCAAGTTTCAAAACATTTCAAAAATAAATACTTAACTGTGCGCACTCGTGACCCCAGTGAGAACTTTTATCCCAACCGTGGATGAGCTTAATACAAATGTGCCCTACCCGCCTGCCCATTGTGCCTGTACGCCGATCTGAAGATTGCACGGGCGCTGAAAAATCAGTGTCAATTGCTGAGTCAAGGGCCTTAAGTGGCCCGTTAATTAATGGCGAGCGCGCATCGGACATCGTCGTATGCCTACCCAGCGAAATATCGCGATGGCGCACGGTGATGTCGGGACACTCGCCCTACGTCACTGCGCGTGATTTTATGTGCGAACATGCAGAGCCCGTCCCCGCATGCCAATTCTGGAAAATTCTGCCCATGTAAGCAGTTCTGATTCTGAGTTCAGTGACTGGACTTCATTTGCACATTATTGATAGGCCTCCTCCTGTCAATATCTACTCATGCATTTGTTGTAGGAGGATAATTGAATTTGTTTAAAAATGTTAACAAATCTAGAAGACCTCATTTAAAGTAAAGAAAATGCAATCACCTGCTTTGAACTCATGTTTAAAAGAATATAACCAGTACTTTTTATTTCCTCTAAAAATAAAAACTTAAACTTCGCAATGTTTCACTAACTTTATTGAGGCAAATCATAATCCAGTGACATTCAGGATGTAAAAGCAAAATACTGCAGATGCTGGAAATGTGAAATAAAACCCAAAAATTCTGAAAGTGATCAGAAGATTGTAGACAGCATCTGCAGAGAGAGAAACAGACCTAATGTCTAGGATTTTCCCCTTGGCCATTTGGTGACGGGGCCAGCTCGCCGAGGGGAAAATGATGTGGGATGACGACGGGAGGAATCCCTGACGTCATCCCGGGCCATTTAAATTGTTAGGAAGGCGGGCAGACAGCGAGATCAGCTGTCCGCCCACTGACCTGTCAATGGCCAATTGAGGCCATTAACAGGCTAGTCAAAGTACTTAAAGACCTGCCCAGGCAAATTTAAGGCTGACGGGCAGGCCAGGAGCCCCAGCGGGCTCCAGATTATTGATGAAACTTCATCCACTGGCGGGAAGAAGTTTCATGTCAGTTTTGTACAAAAATAATAAAGTTTAAGTGTTCTTTATTAACATGTCCCATCTCGTGTGACATTGTCACATGAGGGGGACGTGTTAATAATTTTTTAATGTTTCTATCTTTAAAGTTTTTACCACTGTCAGTATTCTTCCTGAGACAGGACTTTGCCTCAGGGAGAAGTGCGCTCTCTCGCGCGCATGAGTGAAAGACCACACTTTGACAGGTGGGGCATAGCGTTTCCTGTCGGGGATGCCACTGGGCGGGCCTTAGATGGCCCACCCACTTAAAATGGCAGCGGACCCCGTTTCAGTGGCGGGGGTCGGCTGCCCGGCCGCCCTCCAAGGGCAAGATTCTGCCCAATGTTTTCCCATCCCCGTTGAGATGGGGGTGGACCTGGTGGTGCTGGGAAAATAGGCGGAGTCACATTGGGACTGTTCCCCAATGCATTCCTGCCTCCGGGGGAGCTTCCTAGAACGGCTGGGAAGAAAATTCCATTTCAATGTGGCAGGCAGCCAATTATGTCACTGGGCTGAGCTGTTTTTCATTGGAAGCTGGATCTTTCTGCCACCAGAGAGATCCCCACAGTGTTCAGAGCTCACCAGCTCTTTTCAGCCAGTCACCCAGTGGCCGGCTGGGGGCAGCATTGGAGACAGAGGGAAGAATTTTCCAGCCGGCGAGCGGGGTCGGGGCCCACTCGGCGATGTGTAAAATGTTGTGCTCTGATATTGGGCGGGTGTCATTTAGATTTTCAGTTCAACGGGCGCACTGCCGACTCCCAGCCGAACTGACAAAGACCTATTAAGGCCTGTTAAAAACTAATCAAAATTCCACGGGCGGGATGAGTTTTCAGAAGGGCTTTAAAATTCAACAAAAAATTGCATTGACATGTCCCAGCTCATGTGATACTGTCACATGAGGGGACATATCTTATAATATTTTCCTTTTGTATTTAGCTTATAAAAACTTTAACTCATCTCCCTGAGGCAGCTCTGTGCCTCAGGGAGATCTCCGCACTCTTTTAGACGCATGTGCAAAGAGCGCAGGTCCCGACTCAGGGAATTCCCCGCCACCCCCCAACCCCCGCCCGCAAGGGGAGCACCCATCGGCAAAATGGCGGCGCACACTCGATCAGGGGTGCCCATCGGGTTTGCGCTCGCTCCTGCCTGCCCCCGCACAACCACCACCCGCTCCCCCAACCTCTTCAACCTAACATTTGCAGATGAAATTGGAAAGTGCGTCCATGTTGATGCACTCTCACACTTTCCTACCTGCCTCAGCAGTGTCCAGCACTCCTGGCTGGCTGTCTGCCCAATATCACTGCTGGCATTTGATTTTGCCTCCGACTTCCTTGGCATATCTGGACAGGGCTCCCTGAGACAGCTTTTAAATATCCACCTCCAGGAATATCGCGCCTGATGTTCCTCCCACGGCACTTCCAGTTTCCTGATCCAAATTGAAGCCAACATCAGGAGCATAACCCAATTGGGAAAATTCTGTCCAACATTTCAGGCTGATGACCTTTCATCAGAATTGGACATGGTTAGAATGCATTTTAAACTATGTGAAAAATTATAATAGTAGATGTTGTGCCTTATAAACATTGTCTGGTAGACTCCAAGTGGGAATATCTGGACCTGATAAAAAAAGGAATGATTACGTCAAACTATTTCAGATGGAGATTAAGTAAACCAGCAAAAGATAAACAAATTCCAGAAAGTGTATTGTTAGCAAATTCAGTCGCTGTAATTCATCTCTTCATTACTTTTAGCAAAAAGTAGAATCAAGAGTATCCATCACCAAAACTGTACAGTTGTTGGCAGACTCCTGCTGTAAATCTAGCAGGAGATCATTTGATCGGTTGCTGGTTCAGTCAGGGCATCCCAGCCTTGCATTGCTGGCCGTGGAATAGACTAGGAGAGGTGCAGCCTCTACTCAATCTCTGCAAAACCAGCAATGAAAGGGTCTGGACACAGGACACGGACACACTAGGGCCGCGGTCCCTGTTTTGAGATACTCAGTCAGAAACCAATGTATGATCAGCACAGGTACAGGCACACCTGCCTAACCTCAACACAAGTGGGTCAGAGTGTTTTTGGGTGTGTCTGAAGCTGCCCCTTTTCTAAAGTGAGCATAGGGACATCCAAATGCATTCCTAGGGCTCAGCTATCAACAGGTAATTCCAGGTATTCGGCAGCAGAGAGCATGGTGGAGCAATGTGCGCAGATGTAACTCCAATTCCTGAATAATCGACTGTATTGACCCCCAGGAACATTTATAGCTTCAATGGCAAAGTTCCACAAGCAACGCAAACCAGTTGTAACTATTGGGACCATGCCAACATTAAATGCTAAGCCTAATTATTCATGCTTAGCAGACCAGTTGTATGCTTTATATTTCTTTGCTCTCCTGACCTGGACGCATTACTACCGCCTGCACTGGCAGCCTGAAAGGATTCAAATGCATAGGATGTAAGGGTGACTGTGATCTTTGCTTCACTGGGGCAGCAGTGAGGGTTCTTCAGCTTAGTCTGTGACACACGTTGTGCATTTGAACATGTTCTTAATAGTTTCTTTGGGGAATTTTAGTCTCTTCAAATATTTCTTATCTACGTGACTCCTGAATCTGTTTCTGCTTCTGTTTCTTTGGAATGGGAGATGTAGGTGAATGAGATGCAGATGCATCCCATGCAGGTTCTGCTTTGCCTTGTCCCCCTCAATCAACTCCTCCTTCCCGTCCATGACGTCCCAAGGATAGACAACCATATATTTAGGTGGTTTGAGGCAATTTTATATCAAGTGATGGGCAGAGCGTTGGAGAATACTCAGGCAAAATGTGGACATGGCCCTAAAATCAGAACTTAATTCAATAATAGCAGAAGTAGAAGCAAGCATTAAATACAATTTAAGCACTTGCAAAGGTCCACAGCTGAAGGTTTTAGTAACAATTTTTACCAGTCACTGCATTCAGGTAATGAGAGACATGTGATTTATTTAGGTGTGCACTCCAGTTCCATTAGTTGATGAAGTTTTATTTGATGGCAGACTAGAGGTCGGAAACAACGCAATTCCAATCTGCAGTGGATCACTAACACAGAACACCTTCCCATTACACTTCTGATTATGGGGTTAATTAATAATCTGATAGGGCAGAATTTTATGTCCCGTGGGCGGGTGCATGTCCGACCGGATCGGGCGTAAAATAGCGCACGATGATATCGGGCAAGCATCCCGATGTCATTGCGCACTCGTGTGATATTTCGGTTGGCGAGCACACACAAAATTCAGCAGCGTGCCCATGGACAACTAACAGGCCTACTAAGGCCATTAATGTAGTAATTGACCTGGATTTTTCGCTGCCCATCTGATATTACGGTTGGTGGGCAGGCGAATCGGCCAGGCGGCCTTTGGATTTTTGAGGACACCTCATCCAAGGGTGAGATAAGGTCTCTGATATTAGTTAAAAATAATAAAAATGTTTGGGCAGAATTTTTAGCGTCAATATGTTTAAGTGAATGATTCTTATGGATGGAAATTTTTTTTGGAATTCCGTAACATTTATTTTTGGTTTTAAAATTCTTCAGCTCCCTAAGGCAGCTCTTCGCCTTCAGGGAGCTTTCATTGCGTCCTCCCCCACACCGACTTTAGCGCTCACCCTCCTCCCTCCCCTACCCCAGCAGCGCTGGGCTTTTCAGCGCACGAGGTCGGGGGCTCGATTGCAGTCAGTGGCCCGTTTCCCGGCAACTCATGGGCCCACCTGCCAAGCCAGCCCAATGACCTGAAAATTCGGCCCATAGTAAAATCATTTCTGTGGAAGAATGAACGCAATATGATAGAATATCATATTAATTTTGAGAGTGATGTTAAGACTGAAACTAGTCTCTTAAATTTAAACAAGGTCAATTATAGGGGAAGGAGAGGCAAGTTGGTTGAGAAGTTGGAGAATTAGATTAAAAGATAGACTGGTAGATAAAAAATGGCAACTATTTAAAGATATCATTTACTTGAGGAATAAAATCTTCACTGGGCAAGTGGTGCAACTGTGGGTAAGCAGAAAAGTTAAGAAAAATATCGGATGAAAAGAATAGGCTTATAATTTGATATAAACAGTGAGGATTGAGAGGATTTCAAAAGCCCATATAAATGAGCAAGAAAGTGATAAATATGGAAAGAATAGAATATGAGCAGCAAAAAGTATGACAACTAATAGTAAACTCTTTTAAAAGTATATGAAAAGAAGTTTATCAAATGTAAAATGGGTCCATTAGAGGCAGAGGGTGGAATGTTCTGTGCCCATTGGTGGAGGGTGTCATGGCGGGCATGAGCAGACAACATGGTGGGAAGGCCAAATATCAGTTTCACATTTGAGATTATTCGCTCCGTCCGTCAATGGCGGGCTGTGTTTCCCACCGCCAGATATCGGGAACTTCATGTTAATACATCTGCATAAGCCCAGCTCACCAGAATCATTTCTCCCATGCTGGATCATCCAGGTAAGTCAGTGTGATTGCACACCAACATGTTTCACAGCTGCACATAAGCGATATGAACCTGGTGAGCTACACTTCACTTGGCACTTCGAGGTTTGTTTGTCTACATTGCTTCGGTCAGCACTCACAGTTATCAGCGCCAGGCTTCACAGACAGCACCACATCACTTATAGGGCAGCTCACGGGCAGGCCTCAATGTGGGTGGCTTTTCAACAGCTGCAGGGCTAGGGCTTGCTTGGGGGAGGGGGAGGAGTGCCCTCAGGCAAGGTAAGAGGCTGCAGGGTGAGGGCTGTAATGGGAAAGGGGGATATCCCAGGTTGTGTGTGGGGAAGCACATGTTGATCTGTGCAAGAGGCCTCAAGAAGGTGAGGGCTGAGGGGGCAGTTTCCAGAGGAGATGAGTCCAGATGGAGATGTGAGGGTGTGTGTGAGAGAGTGAGTGGTGATGTCCCTTGAGCTGGCAGTGAGTGAGGTTCCAGTGAATGTGTGATGACCTTGTGAGTGTGTGAGGTCTAGTGTGATGAGATGGTTGTCCTACCCTGGCAGCACAGATAAGATTGTTCATCCTCTTTCTGCGCTGGATGGCGAACTGCTTCTGTGCAGTTTTGATAGTGACCACCACTGCCACTGCCTCCCAAGGAACACTGATGGGCTGCCTGCGGCCAGAGCGGGGGTAGAGAACATGGCGGCAGGCTCCAATGGTGTTCAAAAAGCATTCCAGGGACGCATCACTGAATAGGAGGAACACTGAGTGAAGAAGCGCTTCTGTTTATACTGTTGAGCTGGCAACACTGTCCTTGTCCCAGTCCAGGGATGGGGACGGCATGTTAATCCAGTCTCAGTCATGCCAAGCATGCTGTGGGCAGGGTGCCTGGGTCTGTGGGGTTTCTGGCATCATACTGGGCCACAGATGGCATGCTCAGTCAGGGCAGGCAACTACAGCCTACAAAAGGGGAGAAGGTATTGTTAGGGCATCCGAAAGTGAAGGTCAGGTATATGTTTAACTGTGCAAATGGCCTCAAGATGGATAGGGGCGAGGTCCACACAGGGCATAGACACATCCAACTCAAAGTGTTCAGGGGCTAACAAATGGATATCTACCACAATCATGTTGGCATCAAGGAATATAGTGGGAGGATTGAGAGATCCTGGAGGGAGGGAAACTTGAACATTAAGCTCCTCTGGGACGATGGGAGGGGTTTCCACACACTCACAGGGAGGGTCCAAGCTGGTCTAGCAGTGAGAGCTCAGCACCACCATCTTCTAACCTGCAGCGATGTTGCAGTACAAAATTAAAATGAGGAGAAAGCCTGCTGGTGAGGGCTCTGAGGGTCGATTGAAGGGCAGCTTTATACCCTGGGGGACCGATTAGAGGGGCACCCAACTGAACTGTGCATTCCCAAATGAGGAGAGAGGCACAACTGAGACATGTTAGGAGCATTTCAGTGAAAATGCAGAGAATCAGGAAAGTGAAGCAATGATGCGCATTCATGTGAGACTAATCCCGCAAAGTGGCGCTAAACAATCTCCTTTTTTTAACCCCTTGTTCACAATATGGAAATTATCCAGAGTCATTACTAACAAGAGCAGACTTCAACTTCAGTACATCCTCACTCCCATCACATTGCTCCATTAATACTACAATGTGTGCTTCCAGAGCAGGCTCAAAGCCTCTAATGACTGTCAAATATCATTTGCATTTAGCATCACTTATCTTGGTGAGTGTTTAAATGATGTGATGCACAGCATTGCATCCCAACATTGTGGTGAGAGCCATGTGGCCATAGTCCAGGCGCTACAGATTGAGAAATGCTCAAGATTGTAAGTTCAAGCACCAGGGCAATAATGTGACTGAGAGGGGCAGACCTTCAGCACCTTGAGATAGCAAGGTGCTCCCAATTATTGGTGAGGTTAGCAGATGTACACTCGGAAAGTCGGAAATGCAGTTGGCAGACAGGAGTGTACACGAGCTCTGAGTATGGGCTCATAGCATGTAAACCCTGCCAGATGACAGAGAGGATATAAAGTTGCACAATATATGATCCTTGTCCATACATAAGCACACCTCTCCTTGTACACTAAATCTTCACCTTTCAAGAATGCAGATGAGATAGGAGGACACCTCTGCCTCAATCTTACACAGGCAAGAATAAACATGACATGATCCTGCAAAGCATATGAACAAGGCTCCTTCCATAAGCAAACCTTAAGGTCGAGTCATCACTGATGTTGAGAATGATCTGAATGAGGGCCCACACTGTGGTAGTATGGAAGCACAGAACATGAATGAGAGGCCCATGATAGCAATATCTGAGATCAGTGTGTCACACCTGATAGCAATACATCTCATCATAAAAAGGAGAAATACACAACATGAGATGTGAAATGGGTACATTTATGAACATTATATGCATGTTGTGAACACCCATGCCACCGATGTGCTCCTAAATCTTTTTAACTTTCCTAACCCTACTGCTACATCTGGGTGCATACCTGACTTCCACCATAGAGGTGGAGGCAGCCTGCTAACTTCTATGCCTTGTTGTCTATGATGACTTTGGCGGGTATCCTCTGGAGGTCCGAGACCTGGAGGGCCCTGGCCTACTTTGGGCGCCCGACTGTGGGCCGGTGCACCCTCCTTAGCCTGTGGAGCTGGAAGTCATGGGGTCATGGAAGTCATGCTGTGGACTAGATTGTGTGCTGTGCTCACCAGATTGTGACTCTGGGGCTGCTCTAGAATGAGGTCCCACCGAGGCGTGTGTATCAGCGATGCTGGAGGGTGTGGGTAAGCACTGTGGCGGGTCTTCTAAGGTGCTCTCCTCTGGTTCGAGGTGTTATCGGGGCTAGAGCTGAGGGTTGGTTTGTGGACACCCTCAGGTGCTTTCCAGAGGTTCATATGAAAGATAAGAGAGATAATTGGTGCATGGCAGGTGACTCTAAAACAGGGCAATACACTCACATTATGGTTGCCTGAGGGATGAGCTGGTGCAGGATCCTTTCTTGGATGTGTGCCACCTACATCACTGTCAGCGCAGGCACGGTCCACATCCTCTCTGGCCAGCTTGATGGCTCAATCCCCGAAGGGTATGAGGGCCTTGATTTCTGCACTCCATCCCCGGTCTGAGACCTCTCCCTTCGATTGTGTGCAAACTTGTCCGGCATAAAGACAGATGGAGAGTGTGAGCAGGACGCATGCCAGGGCAGATGATAAGCATGTCTGCCACATGTGGGTGGTGAGTGGAGCCATGCATGAGATGAGGATACAAGCTCCACAGGAGATGAGATCAGATGGATATGTGAAGGTGTGTGTGAGTGAGTGGCAGCGTGTGAGATGCCAGTGAATGTATGATGGGCTGGTGAGTGGGTGAGTTGAGAATGATGAGATGGTTAACTTACCCTGGTGGCACAGTTGAGATCATTCATCCCCTTTCTGCACTGGGTGGCTGACCTCTTGCATGCTGCATTGGCACCGCCTCCCAAGCTGGAGTGGTGAGGTTGGTGGACCTCTTCTGGTCATCATGGGGGTAGAGAGCATCACAGTGGGCTTCAACTGATTCCAGCAAGTCTTCCAGTGAGGAGACACTGAATTTTGGGGCAGCATGCTTCTTCCCTTTGGGAGCATGTCTTCCATAAAGCAGTCCTGGGCTGAAATTGAAAAAGCTCTGCACGGGTACCATTTAAATATGGCTCCCAGGGTGAGGAGAATGTCAGCTGACAGCAGGGCGAACTAATCAGTGGCCGCCCACCTGCGTTCTGTCATGTTTCTCTGTACATGCATAATTAACGTGGTGGAAAGCAGATGGTATGGTG
The DNA here is from genome assembly GCF_017639515.1 of Carcharodon carcharias. Taxonomy (NCBI): domain Eukaryota; kingdom Metazoa; phylum Chordata; class Chondrichthyes; order Lamniformes; family Lamnidae; genus Carcharodon; species Carcharodon carcharias. The sequence goes on along the minus strand of NC_054467.1, from coordinate 126,855,182 downwards.
CGAAAACCCGCTTTTGCCGCCAGTTGGTAAAACATCATTTTTCATGCTCACTGCCACAGTTAGTGCAATGAGGGGAAAATCCTGCTCTTAGTGTCTGTCTTCCCAGCAGAATACACAAAGAAGATAACACACCAAAGAAGTTCAGAAAACGAGCAACTCCATCAAAAGAAAATCTAACTGCTTGACATCCAATGTCATTAATATTGCTGAATCCCTGATCATCCACATCCTGGGGGGATTACCATTGACTACAAGCATAACTAGGCCAGCCACACAAATACTGTGACTACAAAAGCAAGTCAAATAATGGGTATTCTGAGGTGAGTCCAGACTTTTCATCATCTATGAGACACAAGTCAGGAGTGTGATGGAATACTCTCTATTGGCTTGGATGACTGCAGCTCCAACAACACTGAAGAAGCTGATACCACCAGGACAAAGCTACCCACTTGATCGGCACCCCATCACCACATCAAACATTCACCCCTGGTGTACCGTCTAGAAGATGCATTGCAGCAACCCAACAAGGCTTCTTCGACAGCAAGGCTTTATCTTCCAAACCTGTGATCTCTACTGCCTAGAAGAACAAGGGATGCAGGCACTTGGAAATCCCTCCAGGTCACATACCATCTTGATTTGAAAAATTCCTTTACTGTTGTTGAGTTAAAAAACCTATAACTCCCTGCCTAACAGTACTGTGAATGTACCTAAACCCCATGGACTGTAATGGTACAAGAAGGTGGCTCACCACCACCCTCTCAAGGGCACTTAGGGATGGACAATAAATGCTGACCTTACTATGACCCCATATCCTATGAAAGAAAAATTGTGAAGTGTGAAGAACAAAAGGTCTAATGAGAGCGAGGAACTGAAAGAAATTAATATTGTTAAAGAACATATTTTGAAACAGTTAGCTTCATCTATTGCACAAATTTTGGAGAAACATTGCACTTGCAGGGTAATCTGAGGTAGAAAGGGCACTTTTCAGGGCTGAAAGCGACGGCCTTAGGCCGTTCATGAGTTTGTGTGATATACAGCGCAAAATGATCTGATCAGGGTAGCCATTATCCTGCAGGATGCATTTGATGTGCCCTATTTCAGCATCAAGCTTGCATGGTGAGCAAATGGCTTGGGTCCTACTTAGAAGGTTGCCTATTTTAGTAACAGGTGAAGCTAGCTGTTTTACGCTGCTACTATGCAGTAGCAATGCGAGTGGTATTCACCACTAACAGGGTGCTGCCATCAAGCCAAAAAAAATGATCTGCCTATCATACAAATGTGCAATGTGGGATATGAATTTCAGTGCCAGTGTGATGCTAGGTATGTAGGCTGTACATCCCAAAGACTGGCCGATCATGTCAAACAGCATGTCTCAGCTGCTGTTTGCAATGGGCAAGGTACAGACCATGCCTGCAAAACTCAAAACACAGGATGACATTGTCCCAGATTTGCACTAGTGTGATAGCGAGCAGGAAAAATTACTTTTTACCCATCGGCCGTAATGGTGGCCTTTCACGCCGGATCGTCCCAAACCCACCGCATTAATTATGTAATCCTGGGAAACATGCTGTTTTGATGGCGGGCGGGCTCTGATTCATCTGCCATGCCAAGCATCACATTTAAAGTACAGCCACATTCAGAGCTTCCAGCCCAGGACTGCTGCAAAGAAGATATGGCCCTGAAAGGCAAGAAGACTGCAGCCCTCGAGCACCTTTTGGATGATGTGGAGGCCCGTTGTGATGTCCCCTACCCATGCTTTGGCTGCAGGAGGGGCAGCTATATTACTACTCCGGCTTGGTAGGCAATAATAGCAGTGATGGAAACAAGGTAGGCAAACAAACCTTGAAGTCCAAGATGAAGTGCAGCTTGCCAAATGCATGCCTTATATAACCTGTTGTAAAACATGTCAGCATGTTTTCCCACCTATGTGGGTGGATGATCTAGTAGGAGGGATGAGTCTGGCAGGCTAGCCTTATAATGATATGCAGATTTATTACAATGAGGTTCCCGACGTCAATGAGGAACGGGGCCTGCCATTGGCGGGCTAAGTAGACGACTGCAAACTGGTTTCACAATATTCTGAAACCATACAGTCATAGAGGTCTACAGCACAGAAAAAGGCCCTTCGTCCCATCAGGTCTGTGCCGGTCAAACAAGTACCTGACTATTCTAATCCCATTTTCCAGCACTAGGCCCATAGTCTTGTATGCCATGGCATTGCAAGTGCACATCCAAATACTTCTTAAATGTTATGAGAGTTTTTGCCTCTACCATCCTTTCAGGCAGTGAGAATTATGCTGACAGCCAAATTAAGATTGTCAGTTGAGCTCGCAGTGTGGCACCTTTGCGTGTACTAGAAGCTACATATATTAATACACAAGGCCCTATTCTTTACATATTGAAGGAACATGTGCACATGTTACGCCTGTTCCACCTACACAAAATAAGTGACAGCCATTCGCTGACTCATTTGTCAGAGCAATGCCTTGACCAATCAGGGTCAAACTGCCTGGTTTAAATTTCAAGCAATACTTTGCAGTTAAATGTCAGTCACCATCACTGGTGCATTGTCTATGGCAACACCTCGACCAATTGGAGTCTATTTACCAACCAATCAGTACTCTCTTCACATACAGTATAAATTGCTGTTTTCCCCTTATATTGGGCATTCTTGCGAAGTGTCCTGATGAGTGCAAGGTGAAAAGCTTCAACATGCCTCTTTTTTCTGCAATACTCGAAAGAGAGAGAGGAAAAACTGGAACTATAGGCCAGTTGTCCTGACATCGGTGTAGGGAAAATGTTAGAATACATTATTGTGGCAACAGGAAAGTTGGAAACATTATAAAATCATTAGTGCCATGGCATTAAAGGCACTTCATATTCATAATTTAAAAATACAAAAAAAAGTTTCACTGTGGAATCTTTGCATTGACTTCAAATAGACAATGTTATCCAGGATTATCAGCGGACATCAGATAACCTGGTCTGTGTATTCCAAAAACTAAGCCAAGAACCGAATCTCTGGCTGAGATTTTCCATGCCTGCTGGCATCAAGCATGTTCGGTGGCATGAGAGGACAACATGGCGCAATTGGCTTCACAACAGCATGAAACCATTTGTGATCATCCACTCAGCCTACCGATGGTGGGCCACATTTCTGCAATTGGGCATTGGGAACCACATTGTAATACATCTGCATTTCATTATTAGGCCAGCCTGCCAGAATCATCCTCCCCCCACCTTACCCTGCTGGATTGTCTGCCCACACTGACGGGAAAAGACACTGACGTGCTTCACAACAGCACATAATGTGACATGCACTTGGCAGGCTGCACTTCACTCTGGACTTCGAGGTTTATTGGCCTACCCTGCTTCGGTCAGCACTCACAGTCATCAGCTCCGGCTTCACAGGCAGCGCCACATTTCTTTTTGAGGTCTCTCGGCAGGTCTCTACCTATCAGATCAGACATATGTAGGTGGCTTTTTAATGGCTGCAGGGATAGGGCTTACTTGGGGAAGGGAGAGAAGTGTCCTCAGGCAAGGGAAGAAGCTGCAGGGAGACAGCTATACTTGTGAACGAGGGTATCCTAGGGTGTGTTTGGGGGCACAAGTGGCCCCAAGATGGTGAGGGTTGAGGAGGCAATCTCCAGAGGAGATGAGGTCAGATGGACATGTGAAGGTATGTGGGTGAGAATGGGTGGTGATGTCCCTTGAGCTGGCAGTGAGTGAGATGCTAATGAATGTGTGATGGGCTTGAGTGTGTGAGTTTAGAGTGAAGAGATGGTGGCACGGATGAGATCATTCATCCTCTACCTCCATTGGATGGCCAACCTCTTCTGTGCAGCATTAGGACTAATCACCACTGCCACTGCCTTCCAGGCATGGTTGGTCATGTGGCTGCCCATCCTCAGGCCAGAGCCGAGGACCTCATGGCAGGCCTCCACGGCATCCAAAAGGCATTCCAGTGATGCATGACTAAACCTGGGGGCTGCAGCCTTTTTGCCTTTCATTGACATCTTCCCTGCAGTAGCCCTGGGTTGGAAGCACTGAGATGTATGCATACCCCTGCACTTTAAGTATGGTGCCCAACATGATGAAGCAGTGAGGTGATGGCATGTAGGGCAAATGAGGGCCCACTCACCATCGAAAAGGCATGTTTCCTGTGAATGTATAATTAATGCAGCATGTTTGGGATGGTACAGCATGAAAGCCCATAATTACAGCCAATGGTTAAAATGTTGTTTTACCCACCCACTACCATACTTGGTGCAAATCTGGGACAATTCCGCCTTCTATCTTACAAGGACAAAAGGTACATTTCAGACAAAAAAGCTGTTAATGACACTAATGCTGAAAGACCATCAGAATGCATTCCTGAATTGAATGAGCTTTTTTGAAAAACAAGAAAGTCATTAAGGTGAATGTCTGAACTTAGTGGAACAGTGACCCAGGAACAATAAAGTAGAATGGGATTCATTTGTCAAGAAACCATATTTGTGAGGAGTCACATGGTGGAGCAGCCATGTTTGTCCTTTTGAATCTTTGAACAAGAAATGCTGACTGCAGAAGGAGAGGCATAGAAAAGGCAGTGACATCTTTGCCTGAGAAAGATCTGAAGGCTGTAACATCGTAAGGTCTCCAAGGCTGTTCCATTTTGGGTCCACCATGAAATCAAATTGACCGCCTGGTAACAAGACTACAGGAAACTGACTTCATGACTTTTATGTCTTGGGTAAATGAGTTCGTTGACCAACCGAACTCTAACTGCACACCTTCCTATCAATTCATCAATTGCTGCTTGCAATCAATAACGGGGATAGGCTGATGTAAGAATAAACAGTGATGGTTTATTGAGACATAGGGCAGAGCACCAGATCATAGGTGCTCACTCACTCAGAAACATCAAGGACTAGACTTACAGTTCCCAGTTACCTGTGTTATGCAGTGATTTGTCAGTGCAGTCACATGATCAGTACACTTGCATTCTCTTAAAGGGACAGGGTACCTCACTTTAACACAAAGACCTACAGAAAGTCCATCACTTTGAGGAAATCGTGAAAGCGCCTTTGGTATATAACTTTTGAATTGGTATATGACTGTTGAATTCACCGAACATGCACTTCAGTTGTGAAGACAACCTTCCAAAAGAAGACAACCATGTGAATTATGAACTATTCTTTCCTTTTATAACCTGTAAAAGTGCACTATTCTCTCTAGCTGTACTTTCCTTGTATGTGTCTCTGAGTGGATATTGTACCATTAGATTTCTGGATGAGTGCTTAAGTAAACAATATTCTTTCTCTGCTTAAACCCATAAAAAGCTTGCTGCTAGCTATTCAATTCACTCACATATTCAGGGGGAAAAAACGTGTGCACGTTTTCCTCTCAAAAATGTATTGATTATGGATAGTTGGGAAGAGGACAGGGATTTCAGCAGTTCTCTCAACGCTATCCATAAAATTAGACAGACTCAACACAGTTTTATGAAAGGGAAATTGCGTTTGCAAATCTATTAGAGTTTTTTGAGGATGTAGCAATGAGGGTAGATAAGGAAGAACAATTTGGTATAGTATGCTTAAGTTTTCAGAAGGCATTTGATAAGGTGCCATGCAAGAAGTTGTCACACAAGATTAGTGCTCATGGGATTCGGGTAATATATTAGCATGGATTGAGGATTGGTTAATGGATATAAAGTGGGGAATAGGAGTAAATGGGACATTTTCAGGATGGCAGGTGCAATTATTGGTATGCCACAAGGATCAGTGGCTGGGCCTCAGCATTTTTGAACCTATATCAATGAATTAGATATGGATTCTCAGCATACTATACACGAGTTTGCTGACAATATGCAGCTAAGTGGGAGGAGAGAAGGAGGTTAAGACCAATTAAGAGACTGGGCAAGAAGGTTGCAGATGGAGTGTAAAGTGGGGGAGTGTAAAATCATCCACTTTGCTGGAAGAATGGAAAAACAGAATACTTTTTTAAATGCTGAGAGATGAATACATGCTGGAATTCAGGGAGATTTGGGTGACTTCATGCTCAAATCGCAGGTAGTTAACAGTCATGTACTGCAAGCAATTTGGAAAACAAATGCTATTTGTTAGCCTTTGCAAGTGGGTTGCAGTACAAGAGTAAGAAAATCTTGCTGCAATTATTTGGTGCTTTGATGGGACCGCACCTAGAGTAGTGTGTGCAGTTTTGATTTCCTTATCTCAAGAGGATATTCTTGTCTTAGAGGTATGCAACAATGTTTCACTAGATGGATTTCTGCTATGAGAGTGCTGCCTTATGAGGAAGGACTCAGTGAAATGGGCCTGCATTCTCTGACATATAGATGAATGAGAGGTGATCTCATTGATGGGGGATACTAAGTGGCTGTTTCATCTGGATGATGAGTCTAAAACAAGGGGTCTTAAAGTAAGGGTTTGGTCATTTAGGATTGATTTGAGGAGAAGTTTCTTCACTGAGAGGGTTGTGAATTGTCTATCCCAAAGGGTTGTGGATGTTCAGTTGATGAGTATGTTCCTGACTGAGAACAACATATTTTTCAGAGTCAAAGGATATAGGGGTGGGGCAGGGAGTAGAGTCATCTTATGCCCTTTTAGTCTCAGCATAAGAAAAAGGGAAAAACTAGGCTAGTAAGTTTAAGAAAATGGAAAAATCTGAATTTCTCTACAAATAGCAAAGATAACAGTTTATTTGGGATTTGAGTAATTATTTTGAGAATTTCTTTGGAGCTGATCCCACTCTGTTACACTTTGACAGGAATGTAACTGTAACCCAATTTTCACGAGTTAGAAACATTGCACTTTGGAAGCACTGTTGTTATTTAGCGCTAAGGTGGAAAGGAGCGTCAGCGGGACTATTTTCCCTCTTTTGAAACTTTCAGATTTTACAACTTCTTTTAGCTGTGGAGAAGAAGATATTTTAATTAGCAATGCCTTCATCTCATAAGATAAAAATACTAAAAGGAATTTGTGATCAAAGAGACATTAGCACCAACAAAGAAGCTTCCACCTATAGAGGCCAAGATTCTCTTGAGAAAGCCAGGAAAAAGATCACAATGTATGACTGCAGGGATATAATAAGCTATACTGGGAATAAAACTTGTGAGCAAGAGGCAGAACTCCGTTAGAAAGAATTCAAACTTCTCATTCACTAAAGGTAGTCAGATTGGAAGAAGCAGAAAGATTAATATGGATGCACCCATGGATATCTTTGTGAAGGTGGCTCTGTACTCACTAGACTGCTAAGCAGCTGATTTAAAAGGTATGAGACCACTTTTTTGTTTATTATTTATGAATTCCCAGAAAGATTGCATACAAATAGAAGGGACAAAATTGAGTATCAGTTGATTTCTGATATGTTGAAAATGTTGCTGTTATGAAGTCATGCACTACCTTTTACCACTGAGCCAGGAATGGGAAAGTGGGACAATTTAATCAGGTGCTTGCCAGCATAATCAAAACTTTGCCATCTCATTGCAAAGCTAGCCAGCTTCAAATGTTGAGTACACTTGTATAACTGTACTATCTGAGTTGCCCAGGAGCATGATACTAAAGATCGCCAACATCAGAGGAAGAAACTTGCCTTTAGTAAAAGTAAGCAATAAAGCGCTTCTTGACAATGAAAAGCAGAGAAAACAAACTTGGAAGATCAATGGCATGCACTATATATTCAGTTGTCAGAAAGCACAAAATAGTTTCATGATAAAGAACAAAGGATATCTCATCATATGCTGAGAAAATAGTACTTGGGAACTTCCAATGCAAGTTAATCTCCTTCCTCTGAATGATGGAGAAGTTCAATTTTGATAACAGAAGAATGACTTATTGGGAGTTCTGAGAAAAGGAACTAGTTTATCTCTACAGAAATACTAAATGAAGATAAAAGTTGAAGTGGAGAATGAATGAAATGACATGAATATATGAATATCCATTCTGAAGCTCCAGAAATGATGATGTCTGAAACAAACTCTGCTGAAGAGCAAAGCAGCAATAAGGCCCAATTGGAAAAGGCAGGAGGGGTCTTGACTAACCTCTCACGATTAGTCTAAACCTTACTCTTAAATTTAATCCGTGACATTGACACAACTGAAGTCAGTAATATGGTCAAAATTGCTCATCAGTTGAGTGACAGATAACAGCGCTAATGTGAATGTGAAAACAAACATTGGAGACCCACTTCATAATGTCGTGAAAGATTGTTATTACTCCTGCCACTCCTTGTTCAGATTCTCGTCCAACATGAGCACCAATTCTAATTCATTAAGAGGACCATCAATGGTAACTTAGTGCAACATATTTGGCTCAAAAGTTGTGTTTACGTTTTTAAATTAGGTTAACGGTGTTATTTTGGAAAGGAAGGGTAGGTTTTACAATACTCAGCTGGGTGGTTCAAGCAACAAAGCCCCACTGGAAATTGGTCTGCAGAAATCATCTGCCCCACGGAATTCTCTGGAACATTAAGGGACAGAAAGTCATTTGGGTCCTGCTGACTGCCACATCCAAATTTTGGATCTGCAGTCCTACTGCACAAAGATTTACATCAGGAGTGCACATTTGTAAAATCCGGTGAAAGTTCATCACAAGGCATATAAAGCAGTCTATAATAATTAGAACACCCAACAACCTTCTCATGTGTATAAATTGAAATTGAGTGAAAATAAGTTGTAAGTAGGAAAAAGTTAAGTAATTAAGAGTTTGATGCCGTTAGGCAGTGCAACATGGAACAGAAATGTGGAGTATCATAGTTTCAGGTCAACAACCCGTCATCAGAAATGAGGACAGATAGAAACGTAATAGATTTTGAGCAAGAGAAAGAGGAGGGAGAGGAAGAACATAAGGGAATGTCTGCGGAAGGCAGGAGATTTTAAATGACAAAAGGTTTCATGATACAACAACGAAAGGGAGCGATAATGGGTAAAGTAAAGAAACAATAGATGTGTCCAGATGAGGTGTGATGGCTGGACAGCAGCTGCCTGAATGGAAAGTAAAGGAATAAAGAAAGAAACAAAAGAAGCTGAACCAACAAGACAAGCATGAAGCAAAATGGAGGCAAAAATTATGATTTAAAACTACTGAACTCAATGTTGATCCCAGAAGGCTATAGAGTGCCGAGCCAAAAGATGAAGTGCTGTTCCAATTGTTTGTGTTGAGCTGCATTTGAACACTATAGCAGACCAGTGAGAAGAAGCTGAGTGGGAGCAAGATGGAGAATTGAAATGACAAGTGACAGGAAGCTCAGGGTTATGGTTGTTGACTGGACTGAGGCATTTTGCAAACGGATCATACAGTCCCCACCCACTACCACCCTTTTCTGCCTGGCCAAACTTGTTCTCACATTGAATAAGTTCCTCTTCAACTCCACTTACTTCCTCCAAATAAAAGGTATTGCTATGGGTAACTGAATGGGTTATAACTATGCCTGCCTTTTTGTGGGACATGTGGAACACCCCTTGTTCCAGTCCTACTCAGGTCCTCTCCCTCATCTCTTTTTTCTGTTACATTCTGGTACATTCTTCCTGCTCTCACCTGAACTGGAAAATTTCATTGAGTTTGGGCAGAGTCATCCCAAAATTGCACTAAGTGCGATAGAGGGCATGAAAAATTAAGTTTTACTTGCCAGCCGTAATGGCATGTTTTCGTGCTATATCATCTGCTTCTGGTCTCATTAATTATGCAGCCACAGGGAACATGGCCTCTGAATCGCCCGCCATGCTATTACCTCACTGTTTCCTCACTCTGAGTTAAATATCTAAACTGCAGTTGCACACACAGTTCTCAATGTTTGCAGCCCAGGACTGCCCCAGTGAAAACGTAGACCCGAAAACCAAGAAGAGTTCAGTGACCCATCCTTGGAATGCCTTTTGGAGGCCCACTGTGACATCCTCCATCCCCGCTTTGGCCTCAGGAGGTCCAGCAATCTCATCACTCCGGCTTTGGAGGTGATGGTAGTGGTGATCAGTGCCAATGCTGCATAGGAGGGGTTGGCCATCCCGTTCAGAACTAGGATGAATGATCTCATCCGTACCACCAGGGTAAGGCAACCAACCATCTCAGCACTCTAAACTCACACACTCACAAGCCCGTCACACATTCACTGGCATCTCACTCACTGCCAGCTCAAAGAACATCACCACTCACTCTCTCACACACACCCTCACATCTCCATCTGGCCTCATCTCCTCCTCAGCCCTGACCATCTTGAGACCACTTGCACAGATCAACACACACCCTGGGATACCCCCTTCCCCAGTACAGCCTTCATCCTGCAGCCTCTTCCCTTGCCTGAGGCCACTTCTCCCCCTTCCCCAAGCAAGCCCTAGCCCTTTAGCCATTTAAAAGCCACCCTGCCTTACAGCTGGTTTGGGAGGTAGCGACCTGCCTGTGAGCCCCCCTAAAAGTGATTTGGTGCTGCCTGCGAACTTAGTGCTGATGACCGTGAGTGCTGCCTGAAGCAAGGTAGGCAAACAAACCCAAGTCCCGAGCGAAGTGCAGCCCACCAGATTCACGTCGCTTATGTACAGTTGTGAAACACATGCCGATATGCTCAGATGATCCATTGAAACTAGGTTCCCAACATGCGGTGGCCATTGATGGGTGGGGCAGATGGTAGCAAACTGACTTTATGACAACATGTAACCAATTTGTGTGATCTCCTGATATCTCCCACCTGCTACAACACCTTTCGCTAATGGTAGTGGACGATTCCACCTTTTGTTTCCAATTTCCACCCTTCTCTCACCTTCATCTGGTCCATCTTTGACTCTTCTCTTCCCTTCCTTGACTTCTCAATCTCCATTTCTGGAGATAGGTTATCAACTATTATTCAGTGCAAGCCTGCAAACTCCCACAGTTACCTTGATAACACTTCCTCACACCCCACTTCCTATAAGGGCTCTATTCCATTCTTCCAACTTCTCTGCCTTCATTGCATCTACACTGAGGATGGGAGAGGCAGTGGCATACTGGTATTTTGACTGGTAATTTAGAGGCCCAGGGTAATGCTCTGGGGACCTGGGTTCAAATCCCACCACAGAAGATGGTGGAATTTGAATTCAATGAATATCTGGAATTTTTTAAAAAAGTCTAATGATGACCATTAAATGATTGTTGTAAAAACCAATCTGGTTCACTAATGTCATTTAGGGAAAGAAATCTGCTGTTCTTACCCAACATACATATGAGTCCAGACCCACAGCAATGTGGTTGCCTTTAAAAAAAATGCCCTCTGAACAAGGGCAATTAGGGATGGGCAATGAATGCTGGCCTAGCCAATGATGCCCACATCCCATGAACGAACAAAAAACAATGCAACCTCCGCATTAGCACTCTTGATTTGTCTTCCTTTTTCTTCAACTGAGGATTCCCCCCAGTATGGTCGACAGGGCCCTCCACCCAGTTCATCACTTCTGCTCTCACTCTTTCCCTTCCATCCCCAAACCATGGTAGGGTTCCCCATCTTCTCAACTTCCACCCCACCAGCCTCTGCATTCAACGGATCATCTTCTGACATTTCTGTCACCTCCAACATAATGCCACATCATAACACATCTTCTCCTACCTTTCCTCTTCAGTGTTCTGAAGGGAGCATTTCCTTCACATTACCTTGATTCACTGCACTCTACACTGGGGAGACCAAATGCAGACTACTTAGTTAGTTTGCGCAATGCCTCCATTCAGAGCGCAAGGTTGAACCTGAGCTTCCTGTAGTGTGTCATTTCAATTCTCTATCTTGCTCCCACTCAGACCTTTCTGTTCTTAGCCTGCTACAATGTTCCAGTGAAGCTCAACGCAGGCTCACAGAACAGCACCTCATCTTTCGACTCGGCACTCTACAGCCTTCTGGATTCAACGTTGCGTTCAACAATTTTAGGTCATAACCTTTGCCTCCATTTTGCCTGTTGGTTCGGTTTTTCCTTGTTCCTTGCTTTATTCCTTCACCTTGCATTTGGATGACTGCTATGCAGCTAGTCGTACCTCAGGCTGACATAAATTTTGCTTCTTTTCTTTACCTGTTACCATTCCTCTTGAATTTCTTACAAAATAACCTTTTTTCATTTAATCTCTCCTGCTCTCCACCCTATCACAGATCTTCCCTTTTGTCCTTCCTCTCTCCCACTTCCCTATCACTTCCCAGAAGGAAAAGATGGTAAAAACTGGGAAATAACAATACTGATCTGAATTTGTCTTGTATACTTTAAAATGGAATACCAGTAAAAACTGGGAAATAAGAGTACTGGTTTGAACTGTTTTTACTTTCTGGGTTGCTCAAAACCTATTATATTTCTATCAACCTTAAACATTAATTCTGTTTCTCTCCACAGATGACCCGCTAAGTATTTCCAGGATTTTCTAGGTTTTTTTACTTCAGATTTCCAGCATCTTCAGTACTTTGCTTTTGTGGCACTGAAATACATTGGGTCTTCAGTTTGCTACATTAATCTTTTACTGATTAAGTTGTTTAAATAGTTATATCTAACATTAAATAATGCTTTGGCTATTGTTATATGGAGAGAGCGTTCCACTTAGAATTGATGCCAGGGAGGTCAGTCATTTATGGGTGTGATAATTTATTTTCTGGGCTCTTGGTATGAAGAGTTTGTTTGGTGACTGTTTGTTGAGCAGGCAATGTGCTTTGACTGAAAGGCCCAGGCTAGTGTTTTATTGGTTGTGTGCAGTCCTAAGGATGATAATAAGACTGGAGCTGAGGCTGGGAGTGATCTTTGGTGCTAGAGAATAAGAGTTGTTGAGACTGAATACCTCTCAGTGACCTCTGCAATGAAATGTTAGTTAGGAAAATAGAATGTTAAAAAAATGTACTGAAATCATTGAAGGAGGTGGAGAGGTAGAATTGATGGATTTGTGGAACCTAACTTCTGCTTGTAGATTGTATTACAAAGGGGTATTTTTGTGTTAGGATTGCCTTCCTGAACCCTGACAATTGAAATTATAACAGTGGTGTTACTATCACGACTAGAATCAAAATCAATCCTCTCATTCAGGATTTTACCTTGACAGTTACCTTCTCAGCAGGGCCTATCAAGTAGTTCATTGTCATTTATACAAATGATTGGGTAAGCAATGAAAGGATACATAACTCTGGCAAGCTAAAGCACACAACATCAAAAGAGTTTCTAAAAATCTGGGTTACTAATGTACAACATGCAATTAACCAACTCTATGGGTTAATTTGCATGATTTTCAACAGTTCATTGGATTATAAATGTTTGCATACATTGCCCAGTCATTTTAACAGAGTCATGAAACTCTGGATGGATTAGGGCAAGTAAATTATTAGTATTATTTAGCTGCACAGTTAGCAGTTTGCACATCATATTGATTTGACACAAAGCTAGAATTTATTGTTTGCTTGCATCAGAAAAACAGCAGTGCAAATGCATTCTAAATGCTGCCATAATTAAATAAAAATAGTGTTTTGGTTGCTGCAAGCTTTTTAAGTCATCCTGAGAGGTTTTCAACTGATTGATGGAAAAGGATTGAAAACATATTGACACTTTAAGTGGTGAATTATTTGACTAATTTATTGCAGTGCAGATAAGTGTTATTTCCAACAAATGGATTTACAATTTGCTTTAGCTCAATCAATTCCCCAACCAGATCCAGCTAATGCTGAGATTAAAGAAGTCTGCAGTCTTCTCCAAATGAACTGTGAAATTTTAGTCATGAATAATTTCTTAGAGCAAAGAGCTATTCTGTCCTTCCTTAAGATGAATTTATACTTCTATTTGTATATATTAAAGGGGTAATATATAGACACTTTGTCAGAAAATAATTGGTGACAATGGCAGAAATGCCACCTTTTTTTGTAAAATTGGCTAATGTAATGCTGTTTTTGATTGGATGGAACAGGCTTGGTAGAAATTCATTTTCAAAAAGAAATCTTGCAGCTGTAACAATTAAAGAAAATCCATTTTATCCATTTCCAAACAAGAGGCCTGGACATTAATTTCAGTTCTAGGCAAACTGATCAAAATTCATCAATCATGGAGCTATAAACAATTCAAACCATTTCCTTCCCAATGATGAAAGGTCTGTGACTTTGTTTCTCTCTCCACAGATGCTGTCAGACCTGCTGAGTATTTCCAGCATTTTCTGTTTTTATCTCTTCTGCCCAACACAACTTAGGATATTTATTGATGCTGGAGTAGCTGCCACCAAATCCTTCAACTGGGAAGCATGACATATTCACCTTCCCAACTGCATCTGTTTGGCTGATGAGAATACAATATGAGATAATTTATCAAATTACTTGAAGTATACTTAATCATTTTTATGCTTTCAGTGAGTTGTGCTAGGCACATGAAACAAAGTAATCAGAGATCATATAAAGAACAAAGGGCAGTTGTTCATGTCATTATATGTAGAGCAGAATCGTCCCAGATTTGTACAAAGTGGAGCAGCGAGTGGGAAAAACATTGTTTTATTCACTGGCTGCAATGGCGGGTTTCCATGTCATATCATCCCCTTCCCATTTCATTAATTATATAGCCAGAGGAAACACGCAGTCTCGCTGGTGAGCAGCCTCCGATTTAACCACTGCCATCATCTTGCCTCTTGCTTACGCCGTGCACCATACTTAAACTGCAGCCCCGTGCACAGTTCTCAATTCTTGCAGCCTAGTACTGCTCAAGTGAAGACATGGCCCCAAAAGCCAAGAAGAGTGCAGCTCCCCACGCACCCCGCCCCCCCTCCCCCACACACACCCCCCACCCCCACCCTCGATTCAACAACACATCCCTGGGATGCCTTCTGGATGTGGAGGCCTGCCGCAATGTCCTCTACCCCAGGAAGCCCATCAATGTCACCACTCCAGCTTGGGAAGTGGTGGCAGCGGTAGTCAGTGCCAATGTTGCACAGAGGATGTCGGCCAACAGCGCAGAAAATGGATGAATGATCTCATCTATGCCGCCATGGTAAGGCAACCATCTTATCCGTCTAAACGTACACACTCACAAGGCCACCACATATTCACTGGCATTTCACTCACTGCCAGTTCAAGGAACACCCACTCTCTCACACACACCCTCATCTCCTTCTGGCCTCATCTCCTCTGGATGCTGCCTCACTAGCTTAAGGCCACTTGCACAGATCAGCATGTGCCTCCGCACACACCCTGGGATACCTTCCTTCCCCAGTACAGCCCTTGCCTCGCATCCTCTTCCCTTGTTTGAAGCCACTTTTCCCCTTTTGCCAAGCAAGCCCTAGCCCTGCAGCCATTGAAAAGACACCCCTATCATATGGATGATCTGGTAGGTAGAGACCTGCCCGTGAGCCCCCTAAAAGTGAGGTGGTGCTGTCTGTAAAGCTTGGCGCTGATGACCCCGAGTGCTGCCAATAGCAAGATAGGCAAACAAACCTCGAAGTTCCGAGTGAAGGACAGCTTACCAGGTGCAGGTAAAGTTGTGAAAAACATTGGCAAGCAATCACACTGATGTGCCCCGATAATCCAGCATGGGTGAACAATTATGGTGAGCAGGGCTTATCGTTCTAAAGTATTGAAATTAGTTTCCCAAAATGTGATGGTGGGAAACACATCCTGCCATTGACAGATGGAGCAGACTGCAAACTGGTTTCATAATGGTGTGAAACTGATTTTTGGCCTCCTTGTCATATTGTCCTGCCCCCACCCACCATGATGCCTGACACCAATGGGGCTGGAAAATTCTGGCCATGTGTGTGTGTGCATGCATGCGTGCTTGCCTGGTCAATCTCACACTATGCTGCAAGATGCTTCTTATGAATTGGTCATTTATAAAACAATCATAAGGATTATATTTATCTAAGAAACTTGTAAAGTTTCTTAAGGAGATACAAACCTTTTCATTCTTAATCATTGGATTGGATTCCACAAGAAACAGCATAGTAGTAGTTCCCATGATGACAGGGGTTATACTTTTGGAGACTGCATTCCTATGCTGTACAGTAAGCAGACTCTTCAGGGCAGATCCAACAAACTTGTGGAGCCTTGGATGGGGAAAATGCAACCCTACTGTTTGGCACAAAGGTCCTACTGAATTTGACACCAAATTCCCAATAGGGTTATTTGGTACAGACAGCTGTGCAGCAGGAACCTAAATTTATAAAACTGGTTTCTGGAAGTTTTTAGCACATAAGGAAGCCATTTTGTTCTTCTTGCTCTTCGGGTGCTAATTCTACACACAGCGCTCCTTTTTTTCTGCTTTCTCCACAAACTATTCCCATTTTCCTGATTTCTGTCTTGTGCCTTTTTATGCTCTTCTTCTTTACTCAGTGCCTTCAAGTACAATAATCAATGAGTGATTGTGGCAAAGTTATCCTGATAACTCCACACAAAAGGGTTTCTTCCATTCTCTGCTTTATGCATTTAAAGCTTCTCTTAAGATCATGGACTTGTAACTAAATTCCGCATTGTTCCACACATTTTTCAGGCATGTAACATGTGCAACAATGACAAAATTAGCAGTGGTATGCCAGTTCGAAGTTCACAGCAGAGAAGGAAACCACAAAGGTGTTTCTCTGTTGGCTCCTTGCAAGATCAATTTGAAACTATTTGCATTACCCTCACCTCTCTGTATAGGCTTCTGTTCTTCTCTGTATTAAATGTTTATCAGCCCTTCCCTTAAAAGATCCAGTAGCCTTGGCCCCAACTATTCCCTGTGGCAAAGCACCCTGTACAATTTTCGGCATAAGCTGATATCTTCCAGCCCCTCTCTTTGCCCTGCCAGTGACAATTTTAAGTTGATAGCCTTTCGTTATTGATTTCCAACTAAGGAAATTATAGGTTTATGATATTATCTTTTCCACTTTCCTCTCTGCACTTCAAAGCTATGCTAAATGCAACAGCAGTGAATACCAAAATATACCCTATATATTTGAATTGCTACGCCTCTCTGTTCCAGCATACCCATCAGTATTCTTCTATTATGTATACACACCCTTTCCTCATTTTTATTCCAGGTACAACACTTCACATTTTTCATATCAATTTGTATCTAATACCTGTCTATTGAACTCATAACACCTGTTTGTTGCCTCCTGAAATCATTGACCATCCTACTCACTTTTTACTCAACCTCCAGCTTTTGGATTATAAGCAAGTTTTCTTCATGTTTTCTATGCTCCAGCCCAAATTATCCAAACAATTTGAGGACAAAAGTGGTGCCAGTTCTGATCACTGGGATACAAAACCCCTAAAACTTTTCCAATTCAAGCAACACAATTTATCCTAAGTCCTGACGTTGCTCCATTTGTGTTTATAAAATATGCCTGATTTTTTTTTAATAAGCTTCCCGTAACAATTTTTATTGAATGCCTTCTGAATAACTGTGTAGTGTGTACTACAATGACTGTGTTTTATTTAATTATACAATCCATCACATTTTTCCAAAATGGAAAATTGTCTAGGTATGTCCAGTCCACTAAAAACATGGCAAATCCAACCCAGCCAATTGCATTCCCATCAGTTGACTCTTAATCATTAGCAAAATGATAGCTGGTAGAATGATAGATGATAAATGATAGAACATGCTATTTATCTAACTATCAAGGGGCACTCACTTACCGCTACTTGGCTCCTGACTTCATTATGGCCATGGTCCAAACATGGCTGAACTCAAGAGGTGACTGCCCTTGACAACAAGGCAACAGTTGACAAAGTGTGGCATCAAGGAGGCCTTACAAAATTAAAGATAATGGGAACCGGGGTAAAGCTCTCCATAAGTTGGCATCGTACCTAGTGCAAAGGAAGATGGTTGTGATTGTTGAAGGCCAGTTATCTCAGTCCCAAAGAATCACTGCAGGAGTTCCTCAGGGTAGTGTCCTCGGCCCTACCATCTTCAGCTGTGTCATCAATGACCTTCCCTCCATCACAAGTTCAGAAATGGGGATGTTTGCTGATGATTGTACAATATTCAGGGCTATTCATAACTCATCAGATAATGAAACAGCCTATGTCCACAGTGGCAAGTTACATTTGTAGTACCTAAGTGCCAGGTAATAACTATCTCTAACAAGAATGAGTCTAACCACCTCCCCTCAGCCTTCGATCTTATTGCATCATGAAATGCCCCACTATCAACATCCTGGGGGTTACCATTGACAAGAAACTTAAGTAGACCAGCCATATAATTACTGTGTCTACAAGAAAAGGTTACAGGCAGATATTCTGTGGCGAGCAACTCACTTCCCCACTCCCCAAAATCTTTCCACCATCTACATGGCATTAGTCAAGAGCATGAAGCTCCTCCACTTGCCTGGATGAGTGCATCTCCAACAACACTCAAGAATCTCAACACCATCCAGGACAAAGTTGCATGCTTGATCAGCCACCTTAACCATTCACCCCTCCACTACTTGTGCACTCTGGCACCTACAAAATGCACTGCAGCAACTCATCCAGCCTCCTTCATCAGCATCTTACAAACCCGTGAACTCGACCACCTAGAAGAACCAGGGCTGCAGGTGGATGAGAACACCAGCACCTGAAAATAGCCCTCTAAGCCACACACCACCCTGACTTGCAACTATATTGTTGTTCCTTCATTGTTGCTGTATCATAATCCTGGGACTCTCTACCAAGGTCACATACATGACATGGATTTCAGCAGTTCAAGAAGGTGGTTCAACATTACTTTCCCAAGAGGACTTAGGGATGGCAATAAGTGCTGGCCTCGTCAGTGACACCAACACCCCATGATGCATAAATAAAAAATAAAAGCATTAAATTTGACAAACATAATTTGCCTTTAACACATCCATGATGGATGTACTCTATTATAAGAACATAAGAAATAGGAACAAGAGAAGACCATTCAGCCCCTCGAGCAGTGGCACATGAGGGGACATGTCAGTAATTTTATTCTAATCTTTATTCAATGTTTCAAACCTAAGCAGCACTTTGTCTCAGGGAGACCTGTGCACACTCCCAACTCAGGGATCACACCCCCACCTTCCCCCCCACCCCCCCATGATTATTGCTGTCCCTTTATCACAAACACACAATATTTTGTCCTCTACTGTGGCTACAGTTAGGGGGCCTGTACACCACTCCCACTAATGACTTTCCCCCCCTGCTATTCCTCATCCCCACCCAAACTGATTCTACATATTGATCTCCTGAACCAAGGTCATCTCTAACTATTGCACCAATGCCCTCTGATTAACAGTGCTACCCCTCCACCTTCCTATTCTTCTTGAATGTCATGTACCCTTCAATATTAAAGATCCAATCATTGTCATCCTGCAGCCACATCTCTGTAACTTCTATTAGATCATATTTATTTACTTCAATGTGGGCCATCAATTCATTTATTTTATTATGAATTCTATGTGCATCCAGATAGAGAGCTTTCAGTTTTGTAACATCTAGCCTTGACTGTTGATGTATTCTTAGGTTTTTTCTCTCTGTCCCTTCCTGCCATTCTCTGACCCTCATTTCTCATATTACTACTTTGCTCTCCTGTCTTGGTTCTACACCTTGAACTGCTACCTCTACCCTCTTGTTTAGTTTAAAGGCCCCTTTACTTCCCTATTTATGCGATTTGCAAGGACACTTGTCCTAGCACGGTTGAAGTGTAAACCATCCCAATAGTACAGCCCCCTCTTCTGATGCCAGTGCCCCACAAGCCAGAAGCCACTTCTCCCACACCAGTCTTTGAGCCACTCATTCTCTCTCGAATCTTATTTGCCCAATGCCAATTTGGCACATGGCTCAGGTAATTTTTTTATATATTCGTTAATGGGATTGGGTGTCACTGGATGGGCCAGCATTTATTGCCTATCACTAATTGCCCTTGTTCAGAGAGCAATTGAGAGTCAATCATATTGCTCTGGGTCTGGAGTCATATGTAGGCCCGACTAAACCAGGTAAGGATAGATGGGATTTTATGACAATGGTTTCCTGCATCATCAGACTTTTAATTCCATCTGCCATGGTGGGATTTGAACCCAGATCACCAGACCATTACTCTAAGGTCTCTGGATTACCAGTCCAGTGACAATACCATTTTGCCACTGCCTCCCCATACTGGTAATCAATCAAAGATTATTACCTTTGAGCTTCTGTTTCTTATTTTGGTACCTAGATCCTCATACTGAGTTTGCAGAACCTCTTTCCTTTTTCTACCTATGTCATTGATACCTACATGGACCATGACAACCGGATCCTCCCCCTCCCACTGCAAGCTTCTCTCCAGCACTGAGCAGATGTCTCAAACCCTGACACCAGGCAACGTAGCCGTCTGGACTCTCGCTCTTTGCTGTGTCAATCCCCCTCACTATGCTGTCCCCTACTACCACTACAATCCTTTTTGCTCTCCCCGCTTGAACTGCTTCCTGTCCAACAGTGCCATGGCCAGTCAGCTTATCCATACAGGTCATGTACATCTCAAACCTGTTTGACAATTGCAAAGCCTAAGTCTCCTCCCCTACTGCCTGCTCGATCCCATTACCTGCCTCACTGACAGTGACATCCCCGTGTCCTTCGCTGCTGACCAAAACAGATGACCCTCTTCTAAAAGGTGTGACTGTCTTCCGGAACAAAGTATCCAGGTATTTTTTTCTCCCCTTCCTTATGCTGTGCAGTGTCCGCATTTCTGATTCCAGGTTAATAATCTTGATCCAGAATTCCTCAATCTATTTATACTCCCTGCAGACGTGTTTGTCATGAATCGTCTTGGCTCCTTCATCCCATAGCTCCCCACTGTCTCCCACAGGTCTGCTCCTTTCCGTTCTGACTCCCAGCAAGCTACCCAAGGGAGCCAAACTGAAGTCCTTGCCACTCTCTGCGCCCTTTTAAAACTGAAGTCTCTCCCACTCTCCAAGCCCTTTTCAAACTGAGGTTCCCGTGGCTCTTTGCGCCCTTTTTAAACTCCTATACATCTCTCAATATTTATTTATTAAACCTCAAAGATCGATGCTAAGTGGAACAAATTCAACATTTTCCACACTTCCTTTGGGTGTTGTAGCAAGAGGTACAGAGAAAAATTCCCACAATGGTTCACCCAATCTCCTGTTGTAACTTTGGTAGAATATCAGCAAAAACCTCAGAGATGTGAATAAACAATCATTTCTCCATTTATGCCATTTTTCCAGGAGCTTCATTCAAATTAAGTGGGGCTCAGGAGAATAAGGGAGTCCATGGTATCAAATATAAAAGTCATGATAGAACCATAGAACCATTCAACAGCTATGGCAGGGAAAGAGAGCGTTGAGCCCATTGTGTCTGCACCGGCCGAAAAATAAAAAAAAACTAGCTGCCCATTTTAATCCCACCTTCCAGCACCCAGCTCATAGCCTTGTAGGCTACAGCACTTTAGATGCAGATCCAGGTGCCTCTTAAATGAGTTGAGGATTTCTGCCTCTAACACCAAACAAGGCAGCAAATTACAAATTTCCACCACCATCTGGGTGAAGAAGTTTTTCCTCATGTCCCTTCTAACCCTTCTACCAATCCGTGCCCACTAGTAATTGACCTTCCCGCTGGGAAAAACAGGGCATCCTTGTCTACTCTATCTAGGCTCCTCATAATATTGTACACCTCAATCAGGTCACCCCACAACCTCCTCAGTTCCAAAGAAAACAACCCCAGCCTATTCGACCTCTTCTCAAAGCTGCAATTTTCAAGCCCTGGCAACATTCTTGTAAATCTCCTCTGTACTCTCTCCAGAGCAATTATGTCCTTCCTGTGATGTGGTGACCAGAAATCCACACAAGATTCCAGCTGTGGCCTAAGCAGTGTTTTATACAGTTCCAGTATTACATCCTTGCTATTGTATTCCATACCTCATCCAATAAAGGAAAGCATTCCACATGTTTTCTTTACCACCTTATCCACCTATCCTGCCACTTTCAGGAACCTGTGGACATGCACTCCAAGATCTTTCACATCCCCTACCCCTCCCAAAATCCTCTCAGTTATTGTGTATTCCCTAGCTTTATTGGCCCTTCCCAAATGCATTGCCTCACATTTCTCTGGATAAAAATCCATCTGCCACTTTTCTGTCCACTCAACCAAACCATTAATATCATTGTGGAGACAACAGCTACCCTTTTTGCTATCAAGTACATGGCCAATTTTTGTGTCACTTGCAAGTTTCCCAATTATGTCACCAACATTTAAGTTCAATTCATTAATATACACCACAAACAGCAAGCGACCCAACACAGATCCCTGTGGAACACCATTGGAAACTGTTTTCCATTTGCAAAAACATCTATCAACTATCAACTTTGTTTCCTGTCGCTGAGCCAATTTTGGATCTAACTCACCACATTCCCCGGTATGCTTTTACTTTTCTGATCAGTCTGCCATGTGGGACTGTCAAATGCTGTACTAAAATCCATGTAGACAACATCCACTGCATTACCTTCCTTGTTACTTCCTCAAAAAAGTTGATTATATTAGTAAGACATGACCTTCCCTAACAAAGCCATGCTGACTATCCCTGATTAATCCATTCCTTTCTAAGTGACAGCTTATCCTGTCTCTCAGAATTGATTGTAATAATTTTCCCACCACTGAAGTCAGACTGACCTCCCTATAATTGTTTGACCAATCCCTCATGCCCGTTTTAAATAATGATATAATGTTCGTAGACCTCCAACCCTCTGGTACCTTGACTGTATCTTGTAAGGATTGGAAAATGATCCTCAGGGCATCCGCTATTTGCTCCCTGGTTTCCTTTAACAGCCTGGGATACAATCCATCTGGTCCTGGGGATTTATCCACCTTTAAGGATGTTAGTCCCTCCAGTACACCCTCTGGCACTAAGTTTATTATATCTAATATTTCACCTTCTTTACCTTTAACTAGAATGTTTGCATCATCCCTCTCCTTAGGAAGACAGAGACAAAGTGCTCATGGAGATCCCCGCCCACATCTTCAGCATTAATGCACAAGTTACCATGCACATCTCTGATGGGCCCTACCCTTTGTTTAGTTTTTTTTATTCATTCACAAGATGTGGGCTTCGCTGGCTGGGCCAGCATTTATTGCCGATCCCTAGCTGCCCTTGACAAGCTGGTGGTGAGCTGTCTTCTTGAACCGTTGTAGTCCATGTGGTGTAGGTACACCCACAGTGCTGTTAGGAAGGGAGTCCCAGTATTTTGACCCGGTGACAGTGACTCTTGCTCTTAATGTACTGGTAAAACATCTTTGGGCTTTCCTTGATTTTACCTGCCAATATTTTTTCATGTCCTCTCTTTGCTTTCCTGGTTATCTTTTTCACTTCAGCCCTGTACTTATTATATTCCTCTGAGCTTTCTGCAGCATTAAGATTTTTTGTGACTGTCATAACCCTTTCATTTTCTGCTTTATCACACCTTGTATGCTTCTGGATAACCAAGCGGCTCTAGAATTGGCAGTGCCATCCTTTTTCTTTGTGGGGGCATGTCTACTCTGTTCCCATAGAATCTCACTTTTGAATGCCTCCCAATGGTATGTCACCGATTTCCCTTCAGGTTGCTGTAACGAGTCCAGTTTTACCAGATCACTTCTCAGCTTCGTAAAATTTGTCTTTCCCCAATTTAGAACTTATACTCATGTTCTATCTTAATCCTTTTTCATAATTATGCTAAATCTAACTGTGTTATGCTTGGTATGGTCACTATCTCCAAAATGGTGAACCTCTGCTACTTCACCCACTTACCTAGCTTCAATTCCTAAGACTAAATCTAGAACTATGCCCCCTCTCATTGGGCTTGTTACTTGCTAGCTATTAAAGTTGCCTTGAATGCAATTCAAGTATTTTGTGTCCTCGGTGCCTATTACACTCTTCACATCTCAGTTGATATTAGGATAGTTGAAGTCGCCAAATATTATTGCCCTATTATTTTTGCACTCAGAGATTTGCCTACATATTTGTTCTTTTATCTCCCTCTCACTACTTGGGGGTCTATGGTACACTCCTAGTAGTGTGGCTGTCCCCTTTTTGCCTTAATTTTCAGCTCCGTGGGCAGGTGTGATCGGCGGACCCGGGATCGGCAGAGAAACAGAACACCGACACGATCGCCCCCCCGACCGCGATTTCAAGATGACTGGTTGTTAATTGGCCAGCCAGTGTGAAGCGCACTGAAAAGCTCAGCACTGCAGGGATGGGGGCAAGAGGAGGGCCGGTTGACGGCAACACGGGCGAGTGCTGAGAGAAAGCTCCTTGAAGGCAGGGAGCTGCAGACCCGAAAACCATGAAATAAAGTTTTGAGAATCAGGAAAAAAATGTTCAAGCTTTAGAATCAGGCACCTGAACATATAGATGATAAAAATACTGTCCACAGATTTTTATTTTTATTTTATTTAATAATAGAAACCTCATCCTGCCCTTGGATGAGGTTTGATGAAAAGTGCAAAGTCCGCCTGGTCGATTTGCCCGTCCGCCAACCATAAGGTTGGGTGGCCCATGAAAAATCGGAGGCAATTGCACCATTAATGGGCTTTATTGCCTTCTTAATCGACAGCGGGCATGCTCCGACTTTTGCGCGTGCCTGCCGAGCAAAATATTGCGGGAGTGCGGGACGACATCGGGACACTCGCCCGACATCTTCTCGTGTTATTTTGTGCCCGATCGGGTCGGGTGCATGCCCGCCCACAAGGCATAAAATTCTGCCCTTTATTTCTGAACTCAGCTCATATGGCCTCATTTGATGCTTCATTTAGTGTAGAATCCCTCCTCACTGTTGTAATGGATTCTTTAACCAATGATGCTACACCCCAATATTTTTAGTCGCCTGTCTATCCTGCCTGAAAACCCTATAACCAGAGATGTTGAGCTCTTTCAGCCAAGTTTCCATTATAGCAATGATATCTTGTTGCCATGTGCCTCTCTGTGCCCCAGCTCATTGACTTGGTTTGCTATACTCCTTGTCTTGAAATAAATTGGCAAATTCCTATACTGTAAACCTTTTAACCTTTGCTGCTTTCCACTTTCGGTGTCACTCACTAATTTTCTGTCTCCCGCTCCTGTAATGTTGAAGCTTTAATAAGACCACAGTCGCAGCACTCCACACATTCTTGGGCTCCACATTATAAGATTGTGACTCGAATGAAAAAGCAGTTCAGACTAGTATTCTTATTTCCCAGTTGTTACTGTTTTTTAGTCTTGGGTATATGGTCAGCTGACATCATTGGACTTTGTACCCAACTGCATAACATTTTCAAAGATGATAAAATGCTGCCTTGGAGGGCACTTTATAAGAGTTAGAGATTAGGAAATCTAAGAAAATCATTATCCAAGCGCCTGAATTTCCTCGGAGTGGCAATCAGTGTCAGATAACTACTCCGCTCCTAGTTTTTTATCTGAAGTTATTTTCCAGCCTGTCTCACCCCACCTCCTGACTCAGACTAACGTTGAAGGACAGCTCAGTTGAAGCGAAGGAGGGCATGCCCCCTTTTTTGCTAGCTGCCATAAACCAAGTAAGTTAATGGTCCATTGAAGCTTAAAGATCTTTTACAGGCCAGAGAAAAGGTAAGTGTCCAAGGTAAATGTGTAGGATTTGGGGGCATGTGGGGGCGGTGGTTGGAGGTTGAGAGGTCAGAGGTTTGGAGGTCAGATGTCAGGGTGGTTGGGGGTCAGGTTTTCAGCAGTCAGGTGGGTGTCGGTGGTTGTGGAGTTGGAGGTCGAGCCTAGGCTGCGGAGTCATAAAGTCATAGACGTCTACAGCACAAGAAAAAGGCCCTTTGGCCCATCAAGTCTGTGCTGGTCAAACAATTACCTAACCACTCTAATCCCATTTTCCAGCATTAGGCCCATAGCCTTGTATGCCGTGGCATTGCAAGTGCACATCCAAATACTTCCTAAATGTTATGAGGGTTTCTGCCTCTATCACCCTTTCAGGCAGTGAGTTCCAGATTCCCACCACTCTCTAGGTGAAAAAATTCTTCCTCACATCCCCTCTAAACCTCCTGCCCCTTACCTTAAATCTATGCCCCCTGGTTATTCTTCTCTCAACCAAGGGGAAAAGTTCCTTCCTGTCTACCCTATCTATGCCCCTCATAATTTTACACAGCTCAATTATGTCTCCCTCAATCTTCTCCAGAGAAAATAACCCCAGTCTATCCAATCTCTCCTCATAACTAAAACTCTCCAGCCCAGCCAACATCCTGGTAAATCTCCTCTGCACTCTCTCTAGTGCAATCATATCCTTCCTATAATGCGGATTCCAGAAATGCACACAATACCCTAGCTGTGGCCTAACCAGAATTTTATACAGTTCCTGCATAACCTCCCTGCTTCTATGCCTCGGCCTGGGGAGGGGGGAGCTGTCAGGCTTCGGTGGCAGGGGAGGTGTTGAGCCTTGGGTGGGGGGGTGGATGTCAGGCCTTGGTGGGGGTTGTTGGGCCCTGGGTTGGGAGGGAAATTGGGCCTGGGGGGAGGGTGTCGGGCCTTGGTTTGGGTCGGGCCTCGGGTTGGGGTGGGTGTGGGTGTGGGTGTGAGAGTTGGGCCTGGCCAGGGGTGAGGGAAGAGTCCCTGTGGGGTTCAGGGGAATCCTGTGGGTTGGGGATGATCCTGTCGGGTGTTGTAGCCCCTAGGGGGTGGGGGTCCTGTGGGAAGGGATTGTCAGGAGAGGCAGTGCGGGAGACCATTTGGAGGGGTTTGGAGGTGTGGGGGAGCCCTGTGCAGGGGATCACTTGGGCCTGTACAATAGTTACCCAGAAATTAGAAGTGGTTTTAATTCTTCTAACTTTTATCTGGGTAACGATTTATGTAACCCAGTCGGAACCATCTGAAGTTTACGATTTAAATTGCATTTTGGATGGTTCCTGTGCAGGACAATTGCCCAGAGGAAGTTTGTACTTCTGGGCAATTGCCATGCAAACCTTACCTGGGAAAGTCTGAAGGGGATTCCCCAGAGCATCTTTGGGGTACACCCTCCCACCGCCAATATAATGCCTGGAGCTTGTATGTTACGGCCCTATACGTTAATATTTAGGGTCTGTTATGATCCCTGTTGGGATCTGTAAATAAAACAAACCAAATTAACCACACTTTTATTAGTATTAGGCGAGTAAAATAACTTACTGGCCTGTTGAGCTTGGTACTGCATTGGCGTGGCAGCCCACCAGCTAGTTATTAGGTTTGCACACCTGATTTTTCCTGTGGACTGCAACATGTGACCTGACCTGACCCAACCCACACTGCACAATCTGAACCCCCTGACCAAAAACCGGCATGACCAACATCTGGCACAGACTCAGTCTCGAGGGTGCCAGTTTTGAGAAACTGACCTGTTTTCATACAGACAGAGAGGGTCTTTGCCTGTGCGCAAATGCCGGCAGAGGCCTGAATCTGGTTGTCCTGCCTCTGAGCCCAGCCACCGTACTTTTTGCAGTGGGCTAATGGGAGTGGATTCTAAAAAGTCCGTTGCTGCTTCACAGAGGCAGCTGCTCATATAAATCAGCAGCCAGTTCCACTCACGTGATTTTGCTGAGGTAGATATCTGAAACCCAAAGTGTGCAAATTAAAGCAGGTAAGACCAGGTCGGAACTGAGTCACATGAGGGAACGTTTATTTATTAATTACAATTGTGATTCAATTCCCCCAAGGCAGCTCCGTGCCCTTTCATACACAGGTAGCGCTGAGGGCTACAGCTTATTGGCCTGCCCACGTAAAATGGTGGCGCAGAGTCAATCGTGGGCAGCGATCAGCTCTGCAACTGCCCCTGCCCGCTCCCGCCGAGCCCACCAGCCGCCTGAAAAATTTAGGCCTTGATTTTTTTTATCAATGGGTGATTTTATGGAGTGATATCATCAATTGACACAATTTTTTTTATGTCAGCATGGGTCCTGAGGCTTACCCATTGTGGATACTAGGTGAGTTGGCATGGAGGGGATAAGGGCAAAGGGTAGTAGCTGGGGTATGTGTTGTCATGATTTGGCTCTAAGCTGGCATGGGGCTATAAAGGTCCATGGAGCTGAGTGGGGGGCATGTGTTGGAATACAGATAAGTCACAGGGGTGGGTAGGGGGTATAGGATGACATAGGGCATGTAAGGTGCTCTGGGGGTGGGTGCAGGCTTAAGGTGAAATAGGTTGGCGTGGATAGGACATGGCGAGTGTGTGGGCATGGTGAGGGAATGTGAGGGTTGAAGGCTATTTTTTGTTTTGTCCATTTTTTTAATACTTTGAACGAAGTGCCTGAGCACAGAGGCAAACCTCCTGTCCAGCTTTCCCCCAAACCTGGCAGCCTCTACACTCATTCCAGGGGCGGTGGGCCAAACCCCCAGAGAACCCAGCCAGCCTGGAACAGAAATTTCAGCTTCCAGACTTCTTTTTCCCGGGTTGAGTTAGCAGAACCAGGACATGTCCCCTCTCTGCAGTCCCAACCCAGGAGCCGCACTCCAGAATGATTGCAGGCCAAGGGTTGTCCGGTCACATGGACCACTATTTATTCTCCAAAATTTATAATTAATCTCCAAGTGCTACAAATTCTTAACAGTCCTTTTCAACAAGTTTAAAAACAATTACAGATTCCCTAATCACTTTAAAGTATATAAAAACTTTCCTTACTGTTACTGCTTCCGAGACAAAAGTCGGCACAGATGAGAGAGTAAATCAAGGTAATTATTGCGTTAGTGATTGAATTCACCACCTTTATCATATTTGGCATATTTGCCTGTATTGTAAATTTATAGCAGCTTCTTGTCTGCATTGTCAACATACCATTGATACCGGTGTTACATGAATGGTTTGAATATTCATTGATTCAGGAATAAGGAAGAATTTCATAAGGATTGTTAATGCAAAGGGCTCTGTGCAAGTTTTCAGGGCAGGAGAATGAAAGGGTTCCTGGCATCACAGTGAAAATAGCTCATCCCTCATATCTCTTTCTGCAAGGCATTGAGGTGGTCCTCCATCTAGGGCTGCTTCCTTGGCCTTCCTCATTCTAAGGGTTATTGCTGTGCCTCTTCTGAATTCAGGCCCCTTTGCAGGCAAACTTGTGCAGGATGTAGCAAATTCTTTTTAGTTATATTGTAGGGAACTTCCAGATATCTTGAGATATCTGGCCCTTTGATGGAGAAGCCCTATGTTGTTCTCATTTATGACTCTGGTGGTCCAACAGTTTGATTATAAAAGTGTTCAGGTGGAAGGATTTTGGACTGATGTCTTGATCCACATATCCCTCACCATGCAATGTATCAGATTGATAGGAGGTCCAAATATTGGATGAAGATAGAGTATTGTTGGATTAAGTTGTGACTGTGAACATTGCACAAGCTTACATTATCCTCTTTCTGGGATCAGGGCTGAGCTGTTCTTTAATTGAGTGATGACACTTCTTGTTCACAATTGGGCTGCTGGTTGGAGTCCTGATGTTTCTATGGCACAGAGAAGCCAGTCACAGCAGCAAACCTTTGAGCTCTATACTTTGGACAGCTGATGCCTATGGAGTAAGTAATGTATCAGTTTGCTCTGGCATGGAATGCATCATGAGCCTGCTTAATGCAGCTGTCCACTGTGATGGGGTTGATGTCCACTGAGACAGCTGGAATGAACCAGTGATAAAGAAATTAAGGGCTTTGAGAGTCACTAGGAAAGCATGGGCACCTGGTCCGACAGACAACAGGGCTTGGTTTAGGAGACTGCAGACATCTGTGACAGCCTACCAGGAGAAGAGCAGCCTCTTGATGCACTGTTTTTCACACGGATCCAATAAAATGACTGTTGGCCTGAACCCTGAGATCAATGCTGTTGCATCTCTTGCTCTACCTCTTCCTACATCCAAGCCAAACCAGCAACAAACAACATCCATGATAAGTAGTTAGAGCTTACTGAGGGTAGGTAAGGCAACAAAAAGATCTCAGGAGGGAGCAACCTGGAAGCTGGAAAATCTCCTGAAAATCCACAAATAACGCACAGGTCCTGTGACCCAATTATCTGGATGTTAGAATCATATCTCAAGACTGAAGTTTTATGGAAGGACTTGGCATTACCTGTACGTTTAGATGCTGAGCTTTAATTTTTTTTTAAAAAAGATCATAAGTTCACCATGGAATTGTCAACAAGTAGGCCTCCTCCAAGAAATCATCTGACCTTCATGGTACTTGAGGAAGATCTGGTTGTTTGTTTTTTGAACAGGAATCACTTTAATTGATGTGGAAAAAAACTGAAAAGGCAAAGGTTAGTAACTTGCTGGAAATGGCATGGGAGACAGAAAATAAACTTAAAGTTGTGAACCTGCTGATTTTGAACGCAGTCTTGTTGAGGAACAAGCTGAAGAAGGAAGGCTACCCTAACTGGCTCTCTCTCCCTCTCTGCCTTGCTTACAGTTTTGTGTGGCCATTAACCTGTAGCCAGAGAACATGCATCTGAGTGTAACTAGTCTGCATTTGAACCTGCAAAGCTGAGACCAGTTGGTGAGAACGTCCAGACGTCCACCAGGACCTCATGATTTCACACGAGGGAACTCCAGGTTGACAGTGCTGAGACCCTGAGAACATTATCCTTTATTTTATAACACCCATCATCTCAAGCCCATCTCTGCGGAGAGACTATCTGTTTGTCCTTTGTTTGTCAGTGTGTGTATGCTGGGGGAATTCATTAAGAAGTGATAGATAGTTATACTTCCCGATTACAATTGTGCATCAACCAGCACTTGCAACTTGTTATAAAGAGGTTTTGTTTTATAATAAAGGATCATTCTGAGTTTATTGAAAGAAGCCTGGTTTTGAAGACTCTTTTATTCTGGACACCAGTAGGGGAAATAAATAATTAGCTATTTTGGGGAGAAAATTAAACTTTTAAATTAATGCTATAGCCTGCAGGGTAGTAGGACTAGATCATATGCGCTCTCCTCCTATCCCGGCCATAACATGGAGGTGAGCTTCTCTTTAAATAGTGCTTCACTTGACCCTACAAGACCAATCCTGCTGGATTTATTAGTGGGTTGGACACTGCAAGAATTTCAGCTGAGTGGACTGTGCTGTGTAAGCCCTGTTGTATGTGGAGTTGTTAACAATTGATCCCTAAAGGGACCACTGGAGACAGGTCAAAGTTAATTTTTGAATGCTCTCCCTGGCTGTATAAGCCTGCCCACATTAAAACCAGAATTCAAAGAAAAAAGAAAGGCTCAAACTTTTAGTGCTTTTCATGACCGCCGGATATCTTTAAGTGCTTTTACAGCCATAAAATGCGTTTGCAGTGTAGTTATTGAAGGAAATGCAGCAGCCAATTTTCACCCATCAAGTTGCCACAAATAACAATGTAATAATGACCAGATGTTGGATGCTGACTGGGGAATAGATATTGACCTGAACACAGGGGTTAACTCCCCTGCTTTCTTTAAAATAATGGCATAGCATCTTCGATATCCACCCAAACAAGCACATAGGACCTTGGTTTACCATCTGATGCAACAGGCAGCACCCCTGACAGTGCAGACATTGATTTTTGTGCTCAAGAGCTGGAATGGGACATATCCCGTACTTTGTGATTTAGAGGTAAGAATGCTACCGACTGAGCCACAGCTGATACTTAAAAGTGGGCGCACTGGGGACAGTTTGGGGTCATGTTTTAATCTTTTAATAACTTAAACTCTCATATCAAACCAACTCTTCAAATTTCTTGATATTAAAACTCACCCAATAACTCTATGCCAGCAGAATACAGTCAATCTCAGTAACTGTGCAATGGACAATATATCATGCATTTCTATACAAAGCGAAATATTTTTGACCTCATGTCACTGGCTGGAGTAACAATCTAGCCCTGCATATTTTCCCTCTTCAGTCATTTATCCAATTCCTTTTAGAATGTCATGGTGGAATATGCCTCCATCATACTCTTTCAGATCATTCCAAATCATAACCACTTTCTGGGTAAAGGTTTTTCCTCATGTTGCCTATGAGTCTTTTGCTAATCATCTTAAATTGGTGACCTCTGATTCTCAACCTTTCTGCCAATGGGAAAGTTTCTATTTACTCTGTTTTGCCTCCTTACGATTTTGAATATTTCTATCAAAATTCCTCTCAACCTTCTCCTCTAAGAAGAACAACTGCAACTTCCCCAATCTAGCCACATAACTGAAGATCCCCATCACCGGGACCACTCTGGTAAATCTTTTCTGCACTGTCTCTAATTCAAGCTTGGTGAAAAACTAGGTTTATAAAGTGGGCAGTCAATCAAACTTATTCAGAATGGTGTGTTTGGGTAGGTTAGATTTCAAATAAACAGTTGCATAGTTCTAGTGGTTGCATCAAGTATGCTAGATCATACTTCTTAATTACAACCACGCGTTACAACAAAACTGTACTGCAGGCTGTAAAAAGGAAAGCTATATCCATCCTTCTTAAAGTACGATGCCCAGAATTTCACACAGTACTCCATTTGAGGACAAACCAGTGTTTCATAAAGGTTCATCACAACTTTCTTGCTTTTGTACTCCAAGACTCCATTTATAAAGCCCAGGATCCCGAATGCCTTTTTAACCACTTTCTCAACCTTACCTGTCACCGTTAACAATTTGTGTACATATACCCCACACCTCTCTGTTCCTGCATCCAGGATAGTACCCTCTTGTTTATATTGTTGCTCCTTGTTTTCCTTTCTAAAATGTATCACCTCACATTTCTCACCATTACATTTCATCTGCCATGTGTCCGCCCATTCCACCAAGCTGTCATTGTGTTCTGGAAGTAGTTACAACTGGAATGGGAAGAGTGCACGAATTATCAAGCCCCATTAATCCACAGGCCATACCATTAGTTTAAATGTTTAATTTTGTCATCAAAATAGCCAATTCTGTACCGATACATCGACTCCGGACACAATGAAGTCTCATGGCATGAAGTCAAACATGGGCAAGGAAATCTCCTGGCGATTACCACCTACCACCCTCCCTCAGCTGATGCGCTAGTGCTTCCCCATGTTGAACACCACTTGGAGGAAGCACTGAGGGTGGCAAGGGTTAGGGTTAGGGTTAGAGTTAGAGTTAGGGTTACGTACTAACAGAATGTACTCTGGGTGGGGGACTTCATTGTCCATCACCAAGAGTGGCTCGGTAACACCACTAATGACCGAGCTGGCCGAGTCCTAAATGACATAGCTGCTAGACTGGGTCTGCGGCAGGTGGTGAGGGAACCAACAAGAGTGAGAAACATACTTGACCCCATCCTCACCAACCTGCCTGCCGCAGATGCATCTGTCCATGACAATATCGGTAGGAGTGACAACCACACAGTCGTTGCGGAGACAAAGTCCCACCTTCACATTGAGGATACCCTCCATTGTGTTGTGTGGCACTACCACTGTGCTAAATGGAGTAGATTTTGAACAGATCTACCAACTCAAGACTGGGCATCCATGAAGAGCTGTGGGCCAGCAACAGCAGTAGAATTGTACTCAACCACAATCTGTAACCTCATAGCCAGGCATATCCCCACTCTACCATCACCATCAAGCCAGGGGATCAACCCTGGTCCAATGAAGAGTGCAGGCGGGCATGCTGGGAGCAGCACCAGGCATAGCTCAAAATGAGGTGTCAACCTGGTGAAGCTATAGCACAGGACTACTTGCTTGCCAAACAGCATAAGCAGCAAGTGATGGACAGAGCTAAGCAATCCCACAACCAACGGATCAGATCTAAGCTCTGCAGTCCTGCCACATTCAGTCGTGAATGGTGGTGGACAATTAAATAATTCCCTGGAGGAGGAGGCTCCACAAATAACCCCATCCTCAGTGATGGAGGAGCCCAGCACATCAGTGCAAAAGATAAGGCTGAAGCATTTGCAACAACCTTCAGCCAGAAGTGCCAAGTGGATGATCCATTTTGACCACCTCCGAAGGTTCCCAGCATCACAGAGGCCAGTCTTCAGCCAATTTGATTCACTCTATGTTATACTAAGAAACGGTTGAAGGCACTGGATACTGCAAAGGTTATGGGCCCTGACAATATTCCGGCAACAGGACTGAAGACTAGTGCTCCAGAACCTGCCGTGCCCATAGCCAAGCTGTTCCAGTACAGCTACAGCGCTGGCGTCTACCCAGCTATGTGGAAAATTTCCCACGTATGTCCTGTACACAAAAAGCAGGACAAATCCAACCGGGCCAATTACCGGTCCATCAGTCTGCTCTCCATCATCAGTAAAGTGATGGAAGGGGTCATCAACAGTGCTACCAAGTGGCACTTGCTTGGCAATAACCTGCTCACTGACGCTCATTTTGCGATTTGCCATGGCCACTGATCTCCTGACCTCATTGCAGCCTTGGTTCAAACCTGGACAAAAGAGCTGAACTCCCGAGATAAGCTGAGAGTAACTACCCTTGACATCAAGGCAGCATTGGACTGAGTATGGCATCAAGGAATCCTAGCAAAACTGGAGTCAATGGGAATCAAGGGGAAAGCTCTCCACTGGTTGGAGTCAGACTTAGCACAAAGGAAGATGGTTGTTGGAGGTCAATCATCTCAGCTCCAGGACATCACTGCATGAGTGCCTCAGGGTAGTGTCCTCTGCCCAACCATCTTCAGCTGCTTCATCAATGACCTTCCTTCCATCATTAAGTCAGAGGTGGGGATGTTCGCTGATGATTGCACAATGTTCAGCACCATTCACGACTCCTCACATACTGAAGCAGTCCATGTTTAATTGGAGCAAGACCTGTAAAAATATCCAGGCTTGGGCTGAAAAGTGGCAAGTAACATTCATGCCACACAAGTATCAGGCAATGACAATCTCCAATAAGAGAGAATCCAAGCATCGCCCCTTGATGTTCAATGGCATTATCATCACTGAATCCCCAACTATCAACATCCTGGGGGTTAACATTGACCAGAAATTGAACTGGACTAGCCATATGAATACTGTGGCTAAAAGAGCAGGTCAGAGGCTAGGAATCCTGCAACGAGTAACTCACCTCCTGACTCCCCAAAACCTGTCCATCATCTACAAAGAACAAGCGATGAGTGTGATGAAATATTCCCCACTTGCCTGGATGAGTACAGCTCCCACAACACTCAAGAAGCTTGACACTGCTCAGGACAAAGCAGCCCGCTTCATTCACTCCACATCCACTCAACAAACATTCACTCCCTCCACCACCGACACACAGTAGTAGCAGTGTGTACCATCTACAAGATGCACTGCAGGATCCTTTGACAGCACCTTCAAAACCCACAACCACTGTCATCTAGAAGGATAAGGGCAGGAGATTGATGGGAACACCACCACCTGGAAGTCACACACCATCCTGACTTGAAAATAATCGCTGTTCCTTCACTGTCACTATGTCAAATCCCTGGAACTCCTTTCCTAACAGCACTGAGGGTGTACCTACACCTCATAGACTGCAGCAATTCAAGAAGGCAGCTCACCACCATCTTCTCAAGGGCAACTAGGAATGGGCAATAAGTGCTGGCCCAGCCAGCAAAGCTCACATCCTGTTAATAAATAAAAACAAATCTGAGGCCTCTTTTTTAAGGTCCAGCATTTTAAACTTGTATTTCCTTTCTCGTTCCTTCCCTCCTTCCTTTGCCTCTTTTTCTTTACCCTCCTCTCTTGTCTGAAATTCCAGTTTTGGCTTCCTAAATGCTCTTTCTCTTTTTTTTTAAATTTTCCTCCAGCCTTTTCGATTCCTATTCTCTTTTTATTTTCTTTTTCCTTTTCTTCTCTTTCCCTTTCCTTTTCTTTTTATTTTGCCTTCAGTTCAAGTTTTCTTTCAGTTTCTTTTCAGGTTCAAGTTGCTTCATTCACAACTGAATCTTAGCTAGCTCAATTGACTCACTCCCTGGAGAATGTGGACTCTGTTATCCCTTCCAGTTTCAAATACTGCACTATTATCTCACTGTGTCTGCTTTCCTAGCCCCTTTGTGTAATTCTAACTCCAGCTTATCCACCAATTCCATTAGCTTACTTTTGGTTAATTTCTGGAAACAGTCATGGTTATATTTTCCAACTGAAAAAAACCTTAGCGACCTCCAATGGCATTTTTGTTTACTGAAACCTGGTCTCTGTACTTTTATTCCTTACCAATTATTATTCCATGTCCAATCACCCGATGTCCATCTTTCAAATCCCGCAAGAGCTCACAATTTATGTTACGACTGGGATGGGGAGAGTGTGCAAATTATCAAGCCCCACTGCTCCGCAGGCCATGTCATTAATTTAAAGGTATAATTTTCTCATCAAAATGGCCAATTGTGCACCTACACCTCCAGTAGCCAGAAGAAAAGAGATTATGGCCAGGCTTCTTTCAAAAACTCAGAATGATTAATTTATTTTAAAACAGGACAAGTTGCAGGTGCTGGTTAACAGACAATTGTAATTGGGAAGTTTAACTAACTCTTCCTAAAGAATTCCCCAGCACGCACACAGACAAACAAAGGACAAACCATGTGATTGCCTTTTTATCTCCCAGCTTTTCATTAATTAAATTTCTTTGCAGTTCAAACAAACAATTCTCTCTCAAGTGCGATATAGGTCAGGTGATTTCTTGGAAGAGGCCTGCTTGTTTACAGTTCCAAGTTGAACTTATAGCCTTCTTTTAAAAGAGATCCGAGGTTGACATCCACATGTCCAGATCATGCCAAATCCTTCCACTTCATAAAAGAAAGTTTCTGTCTTGAGAGGTATGTTTCTAACAAAGTGTACTACTAACCTCCTCACAGTTCACAATCCTGCCAGGTTGAGTGCGATCTGAAAATTTTGAAATTGTACCCAGTGCACTCAAGTCTAGGTCATTAACATATATCCAGAAAAGAAGTGGTCCAGAGACCAGGTCTTTGTGACAGAGACCATGAGAATATTTGGTAATTTGTTTCAAAGTGGGAATTCAGTGCTCAGGGAGAAAGAGGTGCTTTAGGTAAGGTTTTCTGCAAGAAGTGCAGCTTAGAATAGAGTGCTGGGAGTTGGGTAATTAAGGGAGTTAGGGAAGGAAGGGAAGGAGGTGCTCTTTTGCTTTCTGCTTTCTAACTTTCTCAGCCTTCAGGAAATGGTCGTACTCTGCTATTGTAGAAGAAGCTAGTTATTTGGTGAGTATCTGGTAAGTGACAAAGGTTTATGCTATTACTTAAGTTCAAAATAGTCTAACAACTGGTGGTAAGGTTAATAAAATATATAAAAACAAAAGTAAAATATATAATTGAATAAAATAATTAAATAGTTAATTAGAACACATTAAAGATGACAGGACAGGTGATGTGTCACAGCTGCAGCATGTGAGTACTCCTGAATGCCAGTTTGATGCAGGGCAAACAAGTCTGCAGTAAATGTTTGAAGTTTGATCAGCTTCAGCTCAGAGTTTATAACCTGGAGGCTGAACTACAGACATTGTGACACATCAGAGAGGTGGAAAGTTACCTGGGTTCTTTGTACCATGAGGCAGTCATACCTCTTAGGACAGGGTCTTCTAATTTGGTCAGTGGTCAGGAATGGAATAGTGTGACTACGAGTGAGGCAGGTAAGGGGACTCAGGGGGCAGGAGTGCAGGAGCCTCACCTCTTGCAATTGTCCAACAGGTTTGAGGATTTATCAGCTTGTTTGGATGAGAGTGGGGGCTGCAGGGTGGATGAATAAACTGGTCGTGTCACCATGGTACAGGAAGCCATTCAAATGGGAGGAGCAAAAAGGAATGTAGTGGTAATAGGGGATAGTATAGTGAGAAAGATTGATACCATTCTCTGCAGCAAAGAACGAGAGTCCAGGCAGCTGTGTTGCCTGCCCAGTGCCAGGGTTCAGGACATTTGCTCACGGCTGGAGAAGAACTTGCAGTGGGAGGGGGAGGATCAGTCATTGTGGTCCATGTAGATACCAACAACTTTGGTAGGTCAAAGAAGGAGGTTCTGCATTGTCAGCATGAGGACCTAGGCACCAAATTAAGAAGCAGAACATCAAAGGTTATGACCTCTGGATTATTACCTGAGTCATGTGCAAATTGGCATAGGACAAATCAGATTAGGGAGATGAACCTGTAGCTCAAAGACTAGTGTGAGAGAAGTGGGTTTCGGATCGTGGGGCACTGGCACCAGCACTGGGGAAAGTGCAATCTGTACCGTTGGGACGGTCTACAGCAGTGTTTTTGTGAGTCGCGTAATTAGGAAAGCAGAGAGGTTTTTAAACTAGATAGTAGGAGGAAGGGATCAAATTTGGGAAGATGTGGTAAATCAAAGAGCAGAGGCAAGACAAAAGAAAAAGGTATTATTAGAAGAAAATGAAAAACAGATCTTGACAGGAAGGGATAAAAAGTTCAAATCCAACATTAAATCAACAGATGAAACTAGAGGTTATAAAATGAATAAAAGGATAAAACTAAAAGCCCTGTATCTGAATGCATTTGAAACAAAACAGATGAATTGAGAGCGCACATAGGGCAGAAGCAACCCAAGTTTGCACTAACTGTGGTAACAGGTGGGTAAAATGATGTTTTACTCGTCGGCTGCAATGGCAGGTTTTCATGCCATATCACCCCAAATATGCCACTTTATTTTTGCATTCCCAGAATACACGCCGTTTCCAAGGTGAGGGGTCTCCAATTTGCCTGTCACGCTATCACCTTGCCAGTTCATCGTGCCAGGCACCGCATTTAAAATATAGCCGCACTCAGTGCTTCCAGCCCAGGACTGCAGCAAAGAAAACATGGCCCCTAAAATCAAGAAGATAGCAGCCCTCGAGCACCCTTTGGATGCCGTGGAGGCCCGCTCTGATGTCCTCTATCCCCGCATTAGTCGCTCTTGCTTGGTAGGTGATGGCAGTGGTGATCAGTGCCAATGCTGCACAGAAGAGGTTGGCCATCCAATGTAGATGGAGAATGAATAATCTCATCTGTGCCGCCAGGGTAAGGCAACCATCTCATCACTCTGAACTCACACACTCAAGCCAATCACACATTCACTGGCATCTCATTCACTGCCAGCTCAAGGACATCACCACCCATTCTCCCACACATACCTTCCCCTGTCCACCTGGCCTCATCTCCTCTGGAGACTGCCTCCTCAGGTATCACCATCTTGAGGCCACGCACAGAACAACTGTACCCCTGAAACACACTCTGGGCTACCCTCCTTCCCAGTACAGTCGGTCATCCCTCTCTTTTTTTCCAAAAGAGCCACCCCTCTACCGTTTCCTTGCTTCCTGTCCTTCATAGATATTCTGTATGCTTTAATATTCAGTGCCAATCCATATCCGCCTCCTGCCATAAGGGCTATCAAATCGTAATTATTTATTTCTATTCTTCCTGCAGCTGCTTCCCTTGCCTGAGGCCACTTGCCCCCCTTCGCCAAGCAAGCCCTCAGCCCTGCAGCCATTGAAATGCCACCCACATATGGCTGATCTGGTAGGCAGAGATCTGCCGTGAACCCCCCTAAAAGTGGTGTGGCGCTGTCTGTAAAGCCTGGCACTGATGACTGCGAGTGCTGACCGAAGTAAGGTAGGTATACAAAGCCTGAAGTCTTGAGTGGAGAGCAGCTCGCCAAGTGCACACCGCTTATGTGCTGTTCTGAAACAGGTCGGCATCTTTTCCTGCCAACGTGGACAAAATATCCAGCGGGGGGGAGACGATTCTGCTGGGCAAGCCTAATAATGATATGCTGATGCAGTACAATGAGGTTCCCGACGTTCGATGGTGGAATGCAGCCCGCCATCGGTGGGCTTAGTGGACGATCACAAACTGGTTTCACGCCATCGTGAAACTGGTCATGCCGTATTGTCCGCTCACACTACTGAACACACACAATGCCAGCGGCATGGAAAAATCCCAGCCATAGAAATAAATAATTATGATTTGATAGCCCTTATGGCTGCAGGCGGATATGGATTGGCACTGAATATTAAAGCATACAGAATATTTATGAAGGACAGGAAGCAAGGAAACGGTAGAGGGGGTGCTCTTTTGGAAGAAAAGAGAGGGATGACGTAAGTTCAGGAAGCCAGGATGTGGAAACGGTTTGGCTGGAGATGAGAATTGTTAAAAGCAAGAAGTCACTTGTGGGAGTTGTGTACAGGTCCCCTAACAGTAGCCATATTGTAGTGTGGAGCATAAAGGGAGAAATTGTTGGAGCTTGTCTGAAAGGCATGGCGATAATCATGGGAGATTTTAATTTACATAAAGGCTGGAAAAGTTAAATGGGCAAACGTAGCCTATATGAGGAGTACGTTGAATTTTTTCAGGATGGTTTCTTAGAACAACATGCTTTGGAACCAACCAGAGAGCAGGCTACACTAGACTTGATATTGTGCAATGAGATGAGAGTAATTAATGATGTCATAGTGAAAGCACCCCCAGGTAGCAGCGACCACAATATGATTGAATTTTACATTCGGTTTGAGGGAGAGAAGAGTAGGTCCGAGACCATGTTTTTAAACTTAAATAAGGGCAAATTTGAGGGCATGAAAGCTGAGCTGGCTAAAGTGAATTGGCAAATTAGGTTAAAGGATAAGTCAATGGAGATGCAGTGGCGAACATTTAAGGGGATATTTTAGAATGCACAAAGTAGTAAGAAAATGTCCAAGAGAAGGACACACCATCCATGGTTAACTAGAAAGGTTAAAGATGGTGTCAAACGTAAATAAAAAGCATATAACTGTAAAGACAAGTGGAAGGTCAGAAGATTGGACAGAATATAAGGAACAGCAAAGCACGACTAATAAGGAGGAAAAAATTAGAGTATGAGAGAAAGTTAGCCAGAAATAGAAAAACTGATAGTAAGAGTTTTAAAAAAATATTTTTAAAAAAGAAACCAGTTGACAAAGTGAGCGTTGGTCCTATGGAAAGTGAGTCTGGAGAATTGATAATAGAAAGCCAGGAGATGGCAGATGAGTTGAACATATATTTTGCATTATTTTTCACTATAGACAATACAAAGTAACATCCCAGAAGAAGCTATAAATCAGGAAATGGAAGAGAGGGAGGAGCTCAGGAAAATTACAGGCTACAAAAAGAAATATTTAGGTTAAATGAGTGGGCAAAGATCTGGCAAATGGAGTATAATGTGGCAAAATGTGAAATTGTCCATTTTGGCAAGGAGAATAAAAGAGAAGCATATTTTCTAAATGGTGAGGGATTGCAGAGCTCTTGAAATGCAGAGGGATCTGGGTGTTCCAGTGCATGAATCACAAAAGACCAATATACAGATACAGCAAATAATTAGGAAAGCTAATAGAATGTTATCATTTATTGTGAGGGGAATTGAATACAAAAGTAGGGAGGCTATGCTTCAGTTGTACAAGGCACTAATGAGATCACATTTAGAGTACTGTGTACAGTATTGGCCATCTTATTTAAGGAAGGATGTAAATACGTTGGAAGCTGTTCAGAGAAGGTTTACCAGACTAATACCTGGAATGGATGGGTTGTCTTATGAGGAAACTTTGGACGGACTGGGCTTGTATCCACTGGAGTTTAGAAGAGTAAGAAGCAAGTTGATTGAAACATACAAGATCCTGAGGGGGTCTTGATGGTTTGGATGTGGAAAGGATGTTTCCTCTTGTGGGAGAATCTAGAACTAGGGGTTTAAAAATAAGTGGTTACTCATTTAAAACATAGATGACATGAAATGTTTTCATTCAGATGGTTGTGAGTCTTTGGCACTCTCTTCCTGTAAAGGTGGTGGAAACAGAGTCTTTGAATATTTTTTAAGGCAGACATAAATTGGATAAATCCTTAGTAAGCAAGAGGGTGATAGGTTATCGGGGGTAGGTGTGATGCTGATTTCAGGTTGCTATCAGATCAGCCACGATCCTATTAAATGGCAGAGCAGGTTCAAGGTGCTGAATGGCCTACTCCTGCTCCATGTTCATATGGTCTTATGTTGGTCCTCCCAGCATCCCCTGTATACCCTTCTGCAGACTGAAAAGCAATTATTCATCACTACTCTCTGTTTCCTGTCACTCACCCAACTTTGTGCCCATGCCACCACTGTCCCTTTTAACCAATGGGCTTACTTTGTTAAATGTCTTTTTGAAGACCATATACGTCACATTGACCGTTTACCCTCATGAACCCTTTCTGTTAACTCATTAAAAACTCAATCAAGTTTGTTAAGCATAATTTGCCTTTAACCCATACTGGCTTTTCTTAATTAAGCCATACTTGTTGAAGTGACTTGTTAATTTTGTCCTGGATTATCATTTATAAAACCTTTCCCACCTCCGCTGTTCTCTAGTTCTAGCACCACCGCCATTTCTATGGAGGATTGGAAGATTATGGGCAACGTCTCTGTAATTTCCACTCTTATTTCCCTCAGCATCCTCAGATACAACCCATCCAGTCCTGGTGATTTATCAACTTTAAGTACAGCCAGCTTTTCTAATACCAACTGTTGGGGCAGAACTTTGCCATTGGCGAGCAGGGGGTGGGTCCCTCTCGCCGACGCGGGATGACATCGGGGGGAACCCCTGACATCATCCCGCCCCATTTAAATTTTCAGGAAGGCGGAGGCACAGCAAAATCAGCTGTGCGCCCGCCGACCTGTCAGTGGCCAATTGAGACCATTGACAGGACCATTTAAACAATTAAAGGACCTGCCCATCCAACCTTAAGGTTGGCTGACAGGCCAGGAGCCTTGGTGGCAAATAGAGAAAACATGAAACTTCATCCACCGGAGGGATGAGGTTTCATGCAGGGTTTTAAACAGTTTAATAAAGTTTTAGTGTAATTTATGAACATGTCTCATCTCATGTAACATTGTCACATGAGGGGGACATGTTAAGGAGTTTTAAATTTCTATTTTTAATCTTTTTAAAGCTGTCAGCGATCTCCCTGAGGCAGCACTTAGCCTCAGGGAGATGTGCGCTCTTTTTTGCGCATGCACGAAAGAGCACACTGTTGCTTTTGGGGAACCCCCCTCCCCGCCCGCCAGATGTCACGGTGGGCGGGCCTTAATTGGCCCACCCACGTAAAATGGCAGCAGACATGTTTCTCCGGCAGGGATTGGCTCCCCGCCCGCCAGAGATTGGGTCGGGTCCGCCCGCCTGACAGGCAGAAAATCCTGCCCTTTATTGATTTTTAGACCACCCAGTATCTCAGCTACCTACTCTTTCACTATGATTTGAGCAGCATCTCCTTCCTTGGTAAAGATAGATGCAAAGTATTCACTTAGTAGATTCATGTTCTCATTTGCTCTTTCTGGGACCTTATGTAAAATTCACTTCCATATTGGTTAAGGTAACATAAGTAACAGCATATCAAAAGACTTAATTGGTTGTAAAACATTTTAGGATGTTTTTAGTATGTCGATCCAATCAGTTTGTTTTTCATATTAATGGCTTGATATGGCACATCCACTTTTTACACACATCTGCTGACCAATAGGGATAAACTTTTGGGGTTACTCAAACTTAAACATTTAGTAGTTTCAAAATTGACATTTTCAC
The DNA here is from genome assembly GCF_017639515.1 of Carcharodon carcharias. Taxonomy (NCBI): domain Eukaryota; kingdom Metazoa; phylum Chordata; class Chondrichthyes; order Lamniformes; family Lamnidae; genus Carcharodon; species Carcharodon carcharias. The sequence goes on along the minus strand of NC_054467.1, from coordinate 126,811,888 downwards.
AAAGACTAGTCAGAGATATCAACCAGTCATTGCAAATTACAACAATGCTGCTTTATCTCATCCTGTCCTCAAGTGAAACCTCTACACATTCACTCATAGAAACAGTTATTGGATGATAAATGAATTCCCATTCGCAGCCTACGAGCACTATGGCCAGTGGTATTCTCACTGCTGCTGTAGCTGAGATGGAGACAGATTGTAGGTTGGATCAAAAAGGATACCTTTCTGTGCACAGTGCATTTACCCACTGAATCATCATTCATACTCTTATAATTATTTCTGAATACAGATGAACACACCAGCATCAATCTTAGAAAGTGGACGATCTCCAAGGATGTCCCTTGGTTTGTGTCACCCACCTATTCAACTATTAATTGATAGATGCAGGACTTTGCAGAAGAACTCTACAAATGGGAGCATTTCAAAAATGAATTGCTGAGGCTGAAATCTATATGGGACATCTCAGAGTTAAGCAGTCATCATCCACAGTGCCTACCCTTGGAGATTACTTCTTTATATAGTCATTCTGTTTTGCATTGTCCTATTGGTGATACTACCATGCCACAATACATATGTTGTTGCTATTCTTAACGAAGAATGAAAGGTCACACAGCCACAGAAAAGACTAATAAGGACACATAGATGCATGTGAATTGCTCTGCAAGTGCACGAAGACTTGGATTTGTTCTTGTACAACATGTTCCATTTTCTAATTTGACTTTGAGCTTCCCTGTTCACATTACAATTCATAGCAAGGTAGTTCTGATAAAAGTTACAAGCCTGCCAAAGTCACAGTAGTAAGATATGCATCACGATATACATGTTATGCTATAAAACACACAGCATAGCAATGATTTACACCAATAAAGGACAATGTTCTTATCAGATTGTAACCATTCTGGTATAAAACTGGTATTCTCCTGAGCTCCGGGGATGGAATTTTATATACTGGTTTGACAGCAGAGTTACACTGATTGTACTCTAGATTGTTTAGAGGAAAATGAGAATATCCTATTAGGTTTCTTCTATTAGAAAGTTTTTATTTTAAGTAGGGTCAATATTGATGTGAAAATACAGTTACAGGTATAGATTTTTGGTAGTGGTAGCACAGCGCAAGAACATAAGCAGGCATTTTCCCGCACAGAAGTAACACAGTGATGAAATGTGAATAATATTTAAGTGTTTGGCATGAAACCAGGAAATTTGCTTGGGATGTGTAGAAAACGGGGTGAATATAAAAAATCTGGAATGGGGCCCGAGTCTGGGTGTGAATATATTGAGTTTTCTGAGGTTTCAGCAGAAATTACTCCATGCATTCCATGCCACTCTCTTATCCACATTTGGCTCTCCTTCCACCATTGTTTCATTTTGGTTTTTCCTTTGACTGAATCTTTTACATGAGGCAGAATTTTGCCCTTGGCGGGGCGTGCTTGGAGGGAGTGGTTGGGAAGCCGAACCCCCGCCCCCTGTGATCAGCACTGCACCGCTATTTCATGCTGGCAGGCCAATTAAGACCTGGGGGTGGGAGGAGGGTGATCGGGCTGAGTGTCAACTTCGTGCATGCGTGCGAGTGAGTGTTGCATAATCTCCCTGAGGCACAGAGCTGCCTCAAGGGGATGAAGAGATATGAAAAAAAAAATTTTAAATGTAATGAAACAAGTCCCCTCGTGTGACTCTGTCACATGAGCAGGGACATGGTATTAATGAAAAATTAAAGTTTTAATTTTATTTTTATTTGCTTTTGGGAACCTCATCCTGCCCATGGATGAGAGTCCCAAAAAAATGCAAAGGTCGTTTGGCCTTTTTCCTGTCCACCAACGGAGAGCAAAAATTTTAATTTAATTGATTACGTAATGGCCTTAACAAGCCTTTTAATTGTGCTGCGGACTCCAGCGCGTGCCCGCTGACCAAGCTATCGTGCGACTGCATGGTGACGTCAGCATGCTCAGCCAACGTCAATGTGAGTCATTTCACGCTCGAGCGGGTGGGGCCTGTGCCCACCTGCTGAGAGAAAATTTCTGCCCATGGAGACTGATATGTAGAATAACCTCTGCAACAAGAAACTCAGGGAGTACTTTTGGGTTTATGTAGACATTGGGCAGGGCAATCATCCCTGACCAATATTGTCTATGGGAGGCTGATCAAACTTGATAACTACACCACATTATAATAAAATAGGCAAACTAAAGGCTTTAAGGCCTGGATCCGGCCATAAATGGACAGTGGGCTGCTGTTGAGAGACGGAAAGTGGGAGGACTTGGCGCATTGCAGGCCAAGTTACAATTCCTCCAACTGACTGTTTAATGGTGACATATAATTTCTCACATTACTTATTTTCTCTTGCGTTTTTATTATTTTGTTATCTTTTGAAGACAGCCCCTTCTTCTTGTTACACATTTCAACCTGGATGGTTAATGTCATAATATGATTGTGGAAACAGCTGTAACAGTTTGATCTTTGCCATTATTGCCTGAGCATACCTCTAGAATGTTAAATTCAGTTAGTTGTTCCACCGTTAAGTCAGGATAGAAGGAACGAGGCAGGTTGTCATGGTAATTTGAAGTGTTAATTATCTACCCAAGAGGAACTCACTGTTGAGACATGCCAGCATCAAAACGGTTTATTATGCAAATTATTGTAGCTTTGAAATAATATAAAGATCCTAGGAGCTCAGTCAGTTGTAATGGTCGGCCATTTGACAAGAATCACAGGCTATCAACAATGACTGTTTTCATTCAATGTTTATAGTCAACTTTCCTGGGTTTATTAAACAATGATCTCTCTCTCTCTCTTTCAGTTTTCCCATCTCTCACTTAAAGACAGAGCTGGTGACTGAATCATAGTAGCCAGCAATGGGACACAATGATCAGCCCATTTTGAGGCAGCTTAACTTGGAAGTGCATGCATGCTTATGCTGCCATTGTTACTTTCTTTAAGGCAAAGAGCACAGGAAATTGACTGATCTCAACGCAAAAACTGTATTCATTTCATTCATGTATTTTATTTAAAATAAGCCAGTTTTTGTGCGATTATTGCATTAATTGTGCGGGCAGTTTTTGTTGCCAGTGTATTTACAAATAGTTATGCTCCATGGATCATACTACCAGGAGTGGACGATCTATCTTGGCCTCCTCTTGAGGGTCTCAGCATCACAGATGCCAGTCTTCAGCCAATTTGATTCACTCCATGTGATATCAAGAAGCAGCTGAAGGCACTGGATACTGTAAAGGTGATGGACCCTGACAATATCCCACCAGTAGCACTGAAGACTTGTACTCCAGAACTAGCCATATCTCTAGCTAAGCTGTCCCAGTACAGTTACAACATTGGCATTTAACCAACAATATGAAAAATTGCCCAGGTATGTCCTGTCCACAAAAAGCGGGACAAATCCAATCCAGGTAATTATTGCATCATTAATCTACTCTTGATCATAAGCAAGGCGATGGAAGGTATCATCGACAGTGCTATGAAGCAGCACTTCGGCTGCAATAACCTCCTTGGGAATGGTCAGTTGGGGTTTCACCAGGGTCACTCGGCTCCTGACCCTATGATAGCCTTGACCCAAATATGGACAAAAGAGCTGAACTCAAGAGGTGATGTAAGAGTGACTGCCCTTGACATCAAGGCAGCACTTAACTGAGAAAGAGCTCTAGCAATTTTGAAGCCTACGGGTATCGGGATAAAAATCTCTACTGGTTAGAGTCATACCTAGCACAAAGGAAGATGGTTGTTGGCTGTCATTCATCTCAGTCCTGGGACATTGCTGCAGAAATTCCTTAGGGTAGTTTCCTAGGCCCAACCATCTTCAGCTGCTTCATCAATGACCTTTCCTCCATCATAAGTCAGAGATGGGGATGCTCGCTGATGATTCCACAATGTTCAGTATAACTCATGATTCCTCAGATACTGAAACTGTCTGTTCCCAATTGTAGCAAGGCCCGGACAACACTCAGCCTTGGACTTATCAGTGGAAAGTAACATTTGCACCACACAAGTACCAAGGAATGACTGTGTCTAGCAAGGGAGAATCTATCCACCTCCCACTGACAATCAACAGCATTATCAGGTAGCATTTAATGGAAATGACGGAGGTCTTGCCTGCCAGCTGGAGAACTGGCCAGAGCCCCACATTGCCTCTTTCCAGGATGGCCTGCTACAATCAGTGCCAATCAGACACTTACATGGACAATGGCAGGCATCCCAGGATCAAGGATCAAGGCAGAAGTCCCACCTGCCGAGTGCTGTTAATCAATTAGAGGCCAGCAGTACTTCATTACTTGGCAGTGCCATCAGGGAGATGGTGGCTACTGCCAGTACTATACCCACCTGAGGCATGGGATCGCCATGGATGCAAGTACAGGTGAGTGATGGCAGGGGGGAGGGTGGCAGCAAGGCTAGTGAGGTGACTCCCAGGGGAGGCCCCCTTCCCAATAACAGGCCCCTCAAGCAGATACTGAGTTTTTGACAATGCAGAACTCCACCCCACCTGTTTAATTCTTTTTGACATGCAATAAAGTTGGATTTTGTTTAAGAATGTGAAATATTGTGGCATTGTTCTGTCAGTTAATTGCTGGGTATTTGGATTTCTCTTTAAATGTTAACTATTCCTAACAGGATCCTAACAATAGTATGATTAGAGCTAGTCAACATGGCTTTATGAAAGGGAAATAATGTTTGACAATTTTATTAGAGTTTCTTTGAGGCTGTGACTAGTAGGGTAGATAAGGGGAACCAGTAGATGTATCTGAATTTCCAAATTTGAAAAGGTGCCACACAAAATGTTAATATACAAGATAAGGGCTCATGAAGTTTGAGGTGATATATTAGCATGGATAGAGAACTGATTAATAGACAGAAAGCAGAAAGTAGAGATTAATGGGCATTTTCAAGTTAGCAGGCTGTGAATAGTGGAGTTTTGCAAGGATCAGTGCTGGGGCCTCAGATATTTACAATCTATATTAATATCTTAGACAAAGAGGCAGAGCGTAATATAGCTAAATTCACTGATGATACAAATCTAGGTGGTAATGCAAGCAGTGAGGAGGACGCAAAGGAGCTGCAAAGAGAGATAGACAAGTTAAGTGAGTGGGCAACAAGATGGCAGATGGAGTATAATATGGTGAATATGAAGTTATTCACTTTGGTCATAAGAATAGAAAAGCAGAATATCTTTAAAAAGGTGTGATACTTAGGAAAGTAAATGGTGTATTAGCCTATTCTGCAAGGGCAATAAAGTAGAAGAATAATGGGGCTTTTGTAAGACCACATTTGGGGCAGGATTTTGCCCTTGGTGGAGGTGCTAAGAGGGGGCAGGCGGGGGTGGTCGGGAAGCCGACCGCTGCCCATGATCAGCTTGCACCATGATTTCACACAGGCGGGCCAATTAAGGCCCACCCTGTGTGGACTGTGAGTGGCAGTGCTACCTGTGCAGGCGGGGGAGGAGGGAGAGCTGGACCTAGCACACGGTTTGCGCATGTGCAAGAAAGACTGCTTCAATCTCTCTGAGGCACGGAGCTGCTTTGGAGACTGAAGCGCTGTGTAAAAAAAAAATGAAGAGATTAAAAATTTAATAAAACATATCCCCTCATGTGACTCTGTCACATGAGCTGAGACATGTTTTAAATTCAAAAATTAAGTTTTTATTTAATGTTTATTTGCTTTAGGAAACCTCATCCCGCCGTGGATGAGGTTCCTTTAAAAATGTGAAAGGCCACTTGGCCCTTTCGCCTGCCTGCCAACCATTAGGTTGGATGGGCAGTGTAAATTTGAATTTAATTAGATTGTCAATGGCCTTAATAGGTCTTTTAATTATTGGCGGGCGCGCAGCCGACTCTGGCGCACATCCGCCGAATGAAATATCATGTGACTGCGTGATGACATCAGAAACATAGAACATAGAAAATAGGTTGCACACCCGATGTCATCATGCATCACTTTACGTGTCAGGCATGTGCCCGCATGCTGAATGTAATATTCTGCCCCTGGAATACTTGTGCAATTTTGGTCTCCATATTTAAGAAAGTGTATATTTGCATTGGAAGAAGCACAGCACAACGTTCACTAGATTGGTTTTTGGGATGAGAGCTGTCCTAGGATGAGAAGCTGAGTAAATTGGGTCTGTAGTCTGTGGAATTTAGAAGAATGAGAGGTGATCTCATTGAAACATACAAGATTATGAAGGAACTTGACAGGTTAGATGCTGAAGTGTTGTTTTCGCTGGCTGGGGAATCTAGAACAAGGTGGCACAGCCACAGGATAAAGCGGCGATCATTTAGGACTGAGATAAGGAGCAATCTCTTCACCCAAAGGGCTGTGAGACCTTAGAACTCTAACCCAGAGGGTTCTGGATGCTCTATTATTAAATATATTCAAGGTCATGAGAGACAGATTTTTGCTCTCTCAGTGAATCAAGGGATTTGGGGAGAGGGTGAGGAATTGGAGTTGAAGGCCATGATCATATTGAATGGTGGAGCAGGCTCAACGGGCCATCAGGTCTTCCCGTGCTTCTATTTCTTATATTCTTAAAGCAGACTGCTGATTCACCATGGTCTGTTTTGTGAAATTGCCCAAGACCAATTTATGACACACTGCATGAATCTGAAAGGGAAACAAGTGCCAGTTTCAGAAACAATCCATTGGAAATAAAGCATCAATATTCAGTCGACACATGTGCTCTAAGCTTGGGTACTGTAAAGAATTAGTACTGTATTTAAATTCCCCTTTGTGGAACTTCAGCAGATGATTTAACATGTGCACAGTCTCATTATGTGCCAAATATTTCCTTTTATTATTCTCCCATATCAATTTTGCAGCTGTCAGATCTGGTTTATGTTGAATACAAATGAAAATTTTAAGATACAGGTTTAAATTTCAATGCTGCTCAAATATGTTCATTAGTTTCCAGGTTTATCACAGTGAAGGTTGCTAAAGCCTGAAATCCTAAAACTGAGATTAAAGGCTTGAACATAATGCCAATGGAATGACAATTGAACTAAACCAAATATAATGTGAGTGTGAAGAATATCAAAGATGGTGCTGAGGATAAAGGTTATAATCACATGGACATATGGGTCTCACGTTGATTGGTTGAAGTAGATCAGTCCCACTTAACAGCTTTATTGATGAAAGGGAACCATTTGTGTGCATGCAGGGTGAGGGGAAGGGGGGTGTCTGTGAGTGCAAGAAACTCTCCTTAAAGTGCTAGCTGCAGCAAAATTGTAAACAAACTAACAAGGTCACAATCTTGCTGCACTGAATGCAGAAAGGAAACCTTCACCCTGTGGTTTTTCTTTTTTGTACAGTGTTTTGTTTTCTACCTTACAAAACACACCAACCACAGGAAGTGGATTGGTAACTCAATTTGGTGGATTATTTTATCTGAAGAACCATATATGTCAATATCTGGGAGGTTAGTTAACATGTCTGGTCTCTAGGATTGCTCCAATCTTCTATCTGATGATTGCAGTCGTGTATACATCACATCCCGTCTGGTGATGCAAGCACTTTTAGATACACCCCTTAAAGGCATACCACAACATCCCCTTTTCTCTAACTTGAAGTTGTACCCTCAAATAATCAGAACCATTCACATTATATCAAAAGAAAATTGCTATGTGCTTAAATATAACAATTATACCAAGTGATAAAGTATGAGTCTGAAGTGTAGCAGTGGTTTGCTGATATGCTCAGGTTTGTGAACAGTGAAACTGGCTTGAGATCTCTGTATGATCTCACAATTCTGGTTGGCTGGAAGAGTGTTGTGCTTGGATTGTGCCTTAGGTCATGTTCTACTTGTGATGGGGTTACTTAGTATTCCTTGTCCTGGTACTTCCCTGATTTGGCAACGGTTTCTTGGCAATGTCGTGCTGTTGGATGTTCATACTTGATAAGGTCATAGTTCCAGACAAGTGCTAATGATTTCTGCTCTTCCATTTGGTGTTGTATCACAGAATCTTTACAGTGCAGAAGGAGGCCAGTCAGCCTACTGAGTCTGCACTGGTTCTCTGAAAGAGCATTCTGCCTAGTCCCACACCCCTGCCTTATCCATGTAACTTTGCACATTCTTTCTTTTCAGATAGAAATCCAATTCCCTTTTGAATACCTCAATCGACCATGCCTCCACCATCCTTTCAGGAAGTTTGTTCCAGACTCCAACCACCCTCTGGGTGAAAACATTTTCCTCCCATCATTTTTACTTCTTTTGCCAATTATTTTGAATCTGTGCCCTCTAGATCTTGATGTTCTCTTGAGCAGGAACAGTTTCTCACTATTTACTCTGCCCATATTCCTCAGGATCTTGAGTACCTCTATCAAGTCTCCTCTCAGCCTTCTATTCTCCAAGGAAAACAGTCCTAACCTCTCCCGTCTATTCTCCTAGCTATAGTTCTTCATCCCTGGAATCATTCATGTGAATATCCTCTGTACTCTCTCCCATGCCTTCACATCCTTCCTCAAGTATGGTGCCCAGAACTGGATGTAGTACTCCAGATGAGGCCTAATTAGCAAGCTGTATTTGTATCTTTTGTCCATTGTTTATGTTCGGTAATTATTTACCCGCATGCAGTCATGGGTGTCCTTCGCTTTCCCCTGCTTTTCAATGAATATAGCCCGTCCTCCTAGAAGTATCAATTATTGATGACTGGGAAGGGTTGTTTGCACTTGTCTGCTGAACGATAATTCTCCTGGGGAAGGTAAAAGTAAAATACTGCAGAAAAAATGGCTCTGAAGAGGTTCTGAAGAAGAGTCTCTTCTCGTATGGCTCTGAAGAAAAGTTATACGGTCTCGAAACGTCAACTCTGTAAGGCAACCATCTCATCACTCTAAACTCACACACTCAAGCCCATCACACATTTACTGGCAATGGCATAGCGGTATTGTCGCTGGACTAGAGACCAAGGTTAATCTTCTGGGGACCCAGGTTTGAATTCCACCATCCCCAGATATTTCAATAAAAATCTGGAATTAACAGTCTAATGATGACCACAAAACCATTGTCAATTGTTGTAAAAATCCATCTGGTTCACTAATGTCCCCCTAGGGAGGAAAATCTGCCATCCTTACGTGGTATGGCCTACTTGTGACTCCAGAACCACAGCAAAAAAAAGCAAAAAAATGCCCTCCAAACAAGGGCAATTAAGTTTGGGCAGTAGATGCTGGCCTACCCAACGACACCCACATCCCTTGATCGAATTAAAAAAAAACTCACTCACTGTCAGCTCAAGGGATATCTGGGCTGGAGACTGCCTCCTTAGCCCTCATCATCTTGAGGTCACTTGCATAAATCAACTAGTGCCGCCACACAAAACCAGGGATGCCTCCCTTACCCAGTACGGCCCTCACCCTGCAGTCTCTTCCCTTACCTGAGGCCACTTCTCCCCCTTTGCCAAGCAACCCCTAGCCCTGCAGCCATACAAAGCTACCCCTGTCTTACAGCTGGTCTGGTAGTTAGCGACCTGCCCGTGAGCCCCCCTAAAAATTATGTGGCGTTGCCTGCGAAGCCTCGCGCTGATGATTCCGAGTCCTGCCCAAACCAAGATAGGCAAACAAACCTCAAAGTCCCAAGCAAAGTGCAGTTTGCCAGTGGCACATCACTTATGTGTAACTGTGAAACATGTCAGCATGCAGTCAAGCCAACGTGGGTGGACGATCCATGGAGGGATGAGTCCGCCCAGCTGGTCTTATGATGATATGCAGAGGTATCAAAATGAAATTCCCGATGTCTGATGGCAGGAAACGCAGCCCACCATCGAAGGGTTGAGCGGATGATCGCAAACTGGTTTCACATTTTTGGCCTTCTCGCCATATTGTCCACTCACATTGCCAAGCACGCCCAATGCCAGCGGACATGGTCCATTCTGCCCAATGTATCTGCAATGGCTGTGCTGGATGTGTCATGTAATTGATGGATAATAGAAAATTTCGAGTATAGTCAGTCACCACCAAGAAATCATTTCCAAGGATGCTGGGAGGTCAGTTGCATTTCTGGTCCATAGATGTGTGAATACTTCATAAGGTAATATTGGTCCTTTTTGGTGACTGCGCATGTAGGCTTGGCAAGTCTTGCATTCCTTCACGGCTGTTTCAATGTTTTGATTCATCTTGACTATACCAGTACTAACCTAGTACTGCTGTTGGTACCTGACCACTGAAAGCAGACACATAGGGCAGAATTTTACGAGTCGGTAAGTGGAGGCTGGGCCTGCTCGTCAACGCGTAAAATGACACGAGGTGGCGTCAGGGAGAACTCCCGACGTCACAGCGCTTGATTTAAATTTTCAGGAAAGTGGGAGTGCAGCCAAATCAGCTGTGCGCCCACTAACCTGTCAATGGCCAATTGAAGCCATTGACAAGGTCAATTAAGTAATTAAAGGACCTGCCTGTCCAACGTTAAGGTTGATGGGCAGGCCAGGAGCCCCAGAGGGAAGTAGAAAAAGCATGAAACCTCATTCACGGGCGGGATGAGGTTTCATGTCAGCTTTAAAAAATTTTAATAAAGTTTTTGTAAAAATTATGGACATGTCCCAACTCACGTGACATTGTCACATGAGGGGACATGTAAGGGAAATTTTATTTTTCTATTTTTAACTTTTTTACTTGTACAGCCGATCTCCCTGAGGCAGCACTTAGCTTCGGGGAGATGAGTGCACTCTTTTGTGCGCATGCGCGAAAGAGCGCACTCTAGATTTTAGGATTCGCCCCCCCACCCACACAGGGAGCACTTAGTGCATCTGTTTGGACATCACGCTGGGTGGGCCTTAATTGGCCTGTCCACATAAAATGGTGCTGCGCCTCCGATCGGGGCCGCCAATTGGAAGCGCGGCCATATGCGCCTGCCCACCAACTTCTCCCCCATCAGGGGAAAATTCAGCCCATGGTGGGAGAGGTAGAAATTGGATAGTAGTGCCTTGCCATTACATGATGGGTGTAGATAATACCTGTGTAGGATCAGGAAGATCCAACTACAGATCAAAATTGCCACCTTGTGGGTGAAGCAGATATCAATTTTGGCCAACCATGAGCGACCCTAGGAAGATCTGAGAATGGAGGCAATGGAGGCAGGCTGAATGGGGAAGGTTGAGCCAGGTGGAGCCACTCTGCATTCAAGTATCGTTTCAAAAACTTATCTTTCCTTTGATGACCTCTGGCATTCCCTGGGTATCCTGAACGAGCAGGGCCAACAGCGGCTGCATTCAAGGTCACCCAATTTCAGAACATAATCCGAAAGCAGGTATTAGGCCTTCTAATAGTACATTGAATAGGATAATGCCTTTTCAAGCTGAGGCCCTGGAAACCTATACTGGAGCCTTTATCAATCTAGCTGGCAGCACACTTCTGGCAAGGAATGTGCACAGCAGCACTGAATGGCTTAGGCGCCGGTTTTACACCTATATTTTGGATACAGTACCAAGTAATTTCTGAGCCATGTAATGAATGTGGCTAAAGTATGAAGTATCCCTAGTTAGAGGCTTCAGTAGAAATGCTTGGTAACCTTTGGGTCTGTAATCCAAAATCTTGACATTGGACGATTTGAAGTTATGGCTTTATTACTACTTGTGGGACTTGTATGATTTACAATTGGAACTTGGGTCATTGAGTTGAGCACAGGATGGCAGCTGGGACCTGTGGCTAGGGACTGAAATTAGTGGACCTTTATCCGAGATACTAAATCATGGGCCCAAGAAAGCTATTAGATGCCTATTTAATTACTGTTTGTCGAAGAGATGCTAAAGTTAAAGTCTGTAAGATGGTTTATTAATGGTAGAATTAGAGGCTGTAAGATTTCACAACTATTAATCACATCTCAAGGGTTCACTTTCAGGAATATATTAAAGATGTGAAGAAGATTATGGTGCAAAACCTTAGCTCACTGTGGGAATTTTTAGTTTATATTTGTTTTAAAATAGAAGTTTAGAATGGTTTTGAATTGGTAAATTAATAGCTAATAGTGACAACATTATGCATTTTAAATTTATTATTTTATTATTTAGCATTTAATAGAGCAACCTCCCATAAAAAAAATAGGGGGAATTTGAACATTAAAAACTTTTTTTTATTCATTCATGGGATGTGAGCTTCGCTGCCTGGGCCAGCATTTATTGCCCATGCATAGTTGCCCTTGAGAAGGTGGTGGTGAGCTGCCTTCTTGAACCGCTGCAGTCAATGTGGTGTAGGTACACCCACAGTGCTGTTAGGAAGGGAGTTCCAGTATTTTGACCCAGCGATAGTGAAGGAATGGCAATGTATTTCCAAGTCAGGATGGTGAGTGACTTGGATGGGAACTTCCAAGTGGTGGTATTCCCATCAATCTCCTGCCCTTGTCCTTGCATGTGGTAGTGATCGTGGGTTTGGAAGGTGCTGTCTAAGGAGCCTTGGTGAAATCCTGCAGTGCACCTTGTAGATGGTACACACTGCTGCTACAATGTGTCTGTGGTGGAAGGTGTGAATGTTCATGCATGTGGTGCCAGTCAAGTGGGCTGCTCTGTCTTGGATGGTGTCAAGCTTCTTGAGTGTTGTTGGAGCTGCACTGATCCAGGCAAGTGGGGAGTATTCCATCACACTCCTGACTTATGCCTTGTAGATGATGGACAGGCTTTGGAGAGACAGGAGGTGAGTTACTCGTTGCAGGATTCCAAGCCCCTGACCTGCACTTGTAGCCACAGTATTTATATGGTGAGTCCAGTTCAATTTCTGGTCAATGGTAACCTCCAGGATGTTGATAGTGGGGGATTCAGTAATGGTAATGCCATTGAACATCAAGGGACGATGGTTGGATTCTCTCTTGTTAGAGATGGTCATTGCCTGACACTTGTGTGGCACGAATGTTGTTTGCCACTTGTCAGCCCAGCCTGGACATTGTCCAGGTCTTGCTGCAATTGGACATGTATTGCTTCAGTATCTGAGGAGTCACGAATGGTGCTGAAAATTGTGCAATCATCAGCGAACATCCCCATTTCTGACCTTATGATGGAAGGAAGATCATTGATGAAGCAGCTTGACATGGTTGGGCCAAGGACACTATCCTGAGGAACTCCTGCCGTGATGTCCTGGAACTGAGATGTTTGACCTCCAACAACCACAACCATCTTCTTTTGCGCTAGGTTTGGCTCCAACCAGTGGAGAGTTTTCCCCCTGATTCCCATTGACTCCAGTTTCGCTGGGGCTCCTTGATGCCATAGTTTGTCGAATACTGCCGTGATGTCAAGGGCAGTCATGCTCACCTCACCTCTGGAGTTCAGCTTTTTTGCCCATGTTTGAACCAAGGCTGTAATGAGGTCAGGAGCTGAGTGGCCCTGGCAGAACCCAAACTGGGCATCAGTGAGCAGGTTATTGCTAAGCAAGTGGCGTTTGATAGTACTGTTGATGACCCCTTCCATCACTTTACTGATGATGGAGAGTAGACTGATGGGGCGGTAATTGGCTGGGTTGGATTTGTCCTGCTTTTTGTGTACAGGGCTTACCTGGGCAATTTTCCACATAGCCGGGTAGGTGATTGTGTTGTAGCTGTACTGGAACAGCTTGGCCAGGTGCGTGGCAAGTTCTGGAGCGCAAGTCTTCAGCAATATCACTGGAATATTGTCAGAGCCCATAGCCTTTGCAGTATCTGGGGCCTTCAACTGTTTTTTGATATCACATGAAGTGAATCCAGTTGACTGGAGATTGCATCTGTGATGCTGGGCCATTCCAGAGAAGGCCAAGATGGATCATCCACTTGGCATTTATGGCTGAAGATTGTAGTAAATGCTTCAGCCTTATCTTTTGCACTGAGGTGCTGGGTTCCTCCATCATTGAGGATGGGAATATTTGTCGATCCTCCTCCTCTAGTGAGTTGTTTAATTATCCACCACCACTCATGACTGGATGTGGCAGGACTGCAGAGCTTACATCTAGTCCATTGGTTGTGGAATCATTTAGCTCTGTCTATCACTTGCTGCTTCTGCTGCTTGGCGTGCAAGTAGTCCTGTGTTATAGTTTCACCAGGTTGACACCTCATTTTTAGCTATGCCTGATGCTACTCCTGGCATGCCCTCCTGCATTCTTCACTGAACCAGGGTTGATCCCCTGGCTTGATGGTATTGGTAGAGTGGGGAATATGCCAAGCCATGAGGTTACAGATTGTGTTCGAGTACAATTCTGCTGCTGCTGATGGCCCACAGCACCTCATGGGTGCCCAGTCTTGCATTGCTAGATCTGTTTGAAATTTATCCCATTTAGCACGGTGGTAGTGCCACACAATACGAAGGAGGGTATCCTCAACATGAAGGTGGGATTTTGTCTCCACAATGATTGCACGGTGGTCATTCCTACTGATACTGTTATGGATAGGTGCATCTGCGGCAGGCAGGTTTGTGAGGATGAGGTCAAATTTTTTTTCCCTCTTGTTGGTTCCCTCACCGTCTGCCATAGACCCAGTCTAGCAGCTATGTCATTTAGGACCCGGCCAGCTCAGCCTATAGTGGTTCTACCGAGCCACTCTTGGTGATGGTCATTGAAGTCCCCCACCCAGAGTACATTCTGTGCCCTTGCTACCCCCAGTGCTTCCTGCAAGTAGTGTTCTACATGGAGGAACACTGATTCATCAGCTGAGGGAGGGCGGTATGTGGTAATCAGCAGGATGTTTCCTTGCCCATGTTTGACTTGATGCCATGAGACCTTATGGGGTCCAGAATCGATGTTGAAGATTCCCAGGGCAACTCCCTCCTGACTGTATTCCACTGTGCCGCCACCTCTGCTGGGCCTGTTCTGTCAGTGGGACAGGACATACACAGGGATAGTGATGTTGGAGTCTGGGATATTATCTGTAAGGTATGATTCCATGAGGATGACTATGTCTGGCTGTTGCTTGACTAGTCTGTGAGACAGCTCTCCCAATTTTTGCACTAGCCTCCAGATATTATTAAGGAAGACTTTGCAATGTAATGTCAACAGTACTGACATTGCCGTTGTAGTTTCCTAGGTCGATGTCGGATTGTCCGTCCAGTTTCATTCCTTTTTTGTGACTTTGTAGTGTTTACAACTGAGTCGCTTGCTAGGTCATTTCAGAGGGTACGGAAGAGTCAACCACATGACACGTGTAGGCCAGACCTGGCAAGAATGGCAGATTTCCTTCCCTAAAGGGCATTAGTGTACCAGATGGGTTTTTACAAAAATCGACAATGGTTCCATGGTCATTGTTCAACTTTTCATCCAGGTTTTTATTGAATTCAAATTACACCATCTGGATTCAAACCCATGTCCCCAGAGCATTACCCTTGGTCTATAGATTACTAGTCCAATGACAATACCACTACTCCATCACCTCCCCCTTTATGTAAATATTACTTTGCTGTGCTGACAGGACAGGTGGGCAAGGTGGTCAAGAAACAATATGGAATGCTTTCCTTAATTGGGCGAGGTATTGAATTCAAAAGCAGGGATGTAATGATGGAACTGTATGAAACGCTGGTTAGGCCACAGCTGTAATCTTGTGTAGAATTCTGGTCAGCTCATTACAGGAAGGACATAATTACTCTGGATAGAGTGCAAAGGAGATATACAAGAACGCTGCCAGTGTTTGAAAATTGTTACAATGAGGAGAGATTGGATAGGCTGGGGTTGTTTTCCTTAGAACAGAGGAGGCTGAGGGGGTGATCTAATTGAGGTGTAGAAAATTATGAGGGGCCTAATTGGATAGAGAGGAAAGACTTGTTTCCCCTAGCTATGGGGTCATTTACCAGGGGGTATAGATTTAAGGTGATTGATAGAAGGATTAGAGGGGTTATGAGGAAAAGCTTTTTCACCCAGAGGATAGTGGGTGTCTGGAATTCACTGCCTAAGTATGTGATTGAGGCTGAAACGTTCAACTCATTTAAAAGGTACCTGGATCTGCATCTGAAGTGCTGTAACCTGCAAGACTACGGAACAGGTGCTGGAAAGTAGGATTAAACTGAACGGCTAGTTTCTTTTTTCACTTTTTGGCCGGTGCAGACACGATGTGCTGAATGGCCTCTTTCTGCACCATATCTTTTCTATGGTTCTATGCTATAGCCTTCAGATGATAAGAATGATTCCCTTTAATACGATGAGTTTTTCTTAACAAGCAACTGTTTGTAATTATTTGTAAAATATGCATGATAAAGTATGTTGAAACACAAATTTAAATTTTGTCATTGCATGTCTATTTGTGCTTAAGTATCTGCAGAGGATAATGAAAGTAATGAAATTACACACCAAATAAATTCTGCTTTTCATTCAAACCATGGAAAATTGGTTGTCTAAATTTCAATAATATCTTCAGTGTTTAAGGATGTATTCTGTAACAGGACCAATTCCTAAAGGGTTAAGAGATATGGCTATATACTGAAGATGCAACAAAAGACAGAGGTTAAATAAAAACTGTAATACCATACATTATACGCAAAGATAGGTAGGGAAGTAATTTGTGAAGAGGACATAGGAGCCTACAAAAATATATAGATAGGTTAAATGAGTAGGCAAAGATCTGGCAAATGAAGTGTAATGTGGCAAAATGTGAAATTGTTCATTTTGGCAGCAAGATTAAAGGAGAGACAATTTATCTAAATGGTGAGAGATTGCAGAGCTCTGAAATGCAGAGGGATCTGGTTATCTTAGTGCATGAATCACAAAAGACTAGTATGCAGGTTCAGCAAGTAATTAGGAAAGCTAATAAAATGTTATTATTCATTGCGAGGGGAATTGAATGCAAAAGTAGGGAGGTTAAGCTTCAGTTATACAGAGCACTAGTGAGAGCACATCTGGAGTACTGTGTACAATATTGGTCATCTTATTTAAGGAAGGATATAAATTCTTTGGAGGCAGTTCAGAGAAAGTTTACCAGACTAATATTTGGAATGAGCTGATAAGGAAAGGTTGACTAGTCGAGGATTAAATCTGCTGGAGTTTAGAGGAGTAAGAGGCGACTTGATTAAAACATATAAGATCCTGAGGGGTCTTGACAGGGTAAATGTGGAGAGGATGTTTCCTCTTGTGGGAGAATCTAAAACTAGGGGTCATTCTTTAAAAATAAGGGGTCACCCATTTAAAACAGAGATGAGGTGATTTTTTTTTTCTCTCAGAGGGCTGTGAGTCTTTGGAACTCTCTTCCTGAAAAGGCAGTGGAAGCAGAGCCTTTGAATATTTTTAAGGCAGAGGTGGATAGATTCTTGGTAAGCAAGGCTGGTGGTGGGATGGGCTGATAGGTTATCAGGGGTAAACGGGATGCAGATTTCCGATTACTATTAGATCAGCCATGATCTTGTTAATAGCAGGGGAGGCTTGAGCGGTCTGCTCCTTGTTTGTATGTCATACAATGTACCTGGTGCTTCGCTCCATGCCTCAGCTTGTAGTTAGCCACCACTATGGACAAATGTTTAGTATTGGTTAAAACTGCAACTACACTGTAGGAAAAGAAGTTAGATTCTAATAGAAATGTGTAACACAAATTATAATGTACTTAATTTAAAATGACTGCAGCACTCAGTAAAATAATCGAATTTCAGGAAGTTACAAGAAAAGCTAACTGCATTGGCTGATACATTTTCTGAAGTCAGTAACTGTAGTCAGTCCAACACTGAGTAATGTTGCGCAGCTAAATTTTGTAAGTGCAAAGAATTTGATCGAAACCCAACCGTCCAAAGAGTTGGTATTTTGCCATTATCTCCAAGGCAGAATTTTACCCTTGGCGTGCGGGATCGGCGGGGTCGGTAGGGAAGCTGACTGCCACCCGCGATCAGCAGCGCGCCGCAGTTTTACACGGGCGGGCCAATTAAGGGCTACCCAACGTGATACATGGCCTGGAATGTGCGTGAAGGAGTGGGGGGAGGGGGGAGGGGGGGTGGCATGACGTCCGTCCGGTCCAATGGTGACCCGGCAGCCAATTCAAATGCGGCCTCAGCAGAACCTGGAGGACTGCTGCCGAAGGACACGGAAATGTAGCGAATGGAGACCGTAATGGGTGGACACGGCAGGCGGGAGGGCAGGCCGGCGGGGTGATCAGCCCCTGGTTTTTCAGACGAGTGCCTCACAACCATCCTGCAGAAACACTTGTCCCCAGGGACGGAAGGAAGAGGCCTCCCCAACTCATCCAAAAGGCCTGGGAGAAGGTGGCATCCAGGGTTAGCAACTACGATGTGGTGAGGCGCACATAGGTGCAGGGCCGGAAGTGATTCAATGATTTCCTGTGATCGGGAAGGGTGAATAATGTGTTGGCATGGGTTGCTTTGCAGAACAGGTAAGAGCTGCCCATCCCCACGTGGACCTCAGAGGTGTAAGAGTGTGAGTGACAAATGTCAATGAGGTAGGAGCTGACCAAGGGGGTGAGGCCTATCTGCTTGGTCTGAGTGCCTTGCAGCTCCAGGGTCACGAATTGGCTGAGTCCTGCGAGGTGTTCCTCAGATGGGGTTGGCCAGGCTGCAATGGCTCTGCAGGTAGAGGGTGAACTAATCAATACTCCTCTGACCTTTCAGGAGAAAATGTACCATAACAATGCTGAGAGGTCCCAGACTGGCAGGGGACCCCCACACCTCCTCATCCTCTCATGATACAAGCAGGAGGCTCTGGAGCTGGGAGGCACCATGCACCTCGGTCAAGTGGCCTCAGTGAGGTTGGGGTGTCAGAGGAATGTAAAGGTGCCATGCACTGAGGTGAGAATGTCATTTTTGCTACCATTCCAGTGTGGTCTCTATATTGATGTAAGCCTGGAACCTGGGATCTCATTGATGATCGAAAGACAAGGGCACCATGATACATATCTCTGTCTCATCAGGGTGTCAGGCATGCACAGTGACAATTTCATGACTGAAACTACTGACATGTCCTTCTTCTCCCTTTTAGGCTCACCAGCAGCTGTTCATTATGAGAAGCTTGAAGGCCGACCTCTGACCCCTGAGGACCACCATGGTCACCACACACCTCAATCACACCCACTCTGTCAAGCAGGCACCAGCTCAGATACCAGTACCTCGGTGGGCATAACATCGACATGTAGTCCATCGGTGCACATTGGTGAGGGCACTTCACACTCGCTTGAGGTATAGGCGGAGACAGAGAGTACCCAGGGCGCCGTCAGTCGGAGGACTGCCGGGGGCCAGGATAACACTCAGTCAATGGCTGATGATGTGCCTCTGGAGACGTCCCAGAGGCAGCAGACGGTGGATGTCAAGCAGGATGTGCGGGAGGACCTGGCAGAGATACATGAGGAAATGCTGCTATGATCTCCGTTGTGAAGGAGGCCCTGTGAAGCTTAAGCACTGCGTTGACCCTCATGGCCGGGCACAATGCCTCACCCATGGAGAGAGTGGCATGTGGTGGTGATTCTTATTTGGTAGACTAGCTGAAGGAGCATTGGATCATAGCGTCCTGGATGTCTCTGCCTCCCTGGAGGTTGCCCAGGTCAGTGTCTATCCCCTCAGCGTTCTTCTCACCATGCTCATCCTCGGACTCACTACTGGACTCATCATCTGCTGCTTGTGCAGCTGTGTCAAGATTTTCTTCCTCCAGTGGGTCCCCCTTGCCAGTGCCAGATTGTGGAGAGCACACCATGCAGCCACTATCAGTGACACATGATCTGGGGGGTACTGGAGTGCGCCCCCTGAACAGTCCAGGCATCGGATGCACATCTTGAGAAGACCGATAGTTCTATCACTGCCCTTGTGGAGGCTTGGCTCCTATTGTAGCACTGCTTGGCCTCTGTTCTTGGATGGCGGAGTGGGGTCATGAGCCACATTTTGAGGGAATACCCTGTCACCCTGCAGCCATCCATCCAGTCGGGCTGGAGCACTTAGCCTCGGCACCTGAGTGCCTCATGATGTAAACATTATGGGAGCTGCCTGGGTACCTTGCACAGACTTGCAGAATCTGCATCCTGTGATCACACACTATCTGCACGTTCATGGAGTGGGAGCCCTTCCTGTTGACGAAGGCACCAGGCTCACCTGCTGGTGCCTTGATGGCCACACGTGTACAGTCTATTGCACCCTGGATGCAGGGGAAGCCAGCAATTGCCGGGAAGCCTCTGGCTCACTGTGCCTGACTGACCTCATCTGTACGATAATGAATGAAAATCAATGCACGCCTGAACAGCGCGTCAGTCACCAGTTTGACCCAACTGTGTACAGGTGATTGGGAGACTCCACAAATATCCCCCACTGACCCCTGGAAAGAACTGGAGGCATAGAAGTTGGGGGCCACCGTTACCTTCAGAGCCACTGGCATGGGGTGTCCACCCACACAGTCAGAGCTGACCTCAGGGCTGATCCTGTAACAGACAGAGGTCACTGTCTTCCTTAAGAAACTGAGCTTCCTTCAGCATTGAACCTCAGAGGTATTGAGGTAGCTGCATCACTGCCTGTAAACCCTGGCAGCAGGATAGTGGCATCTTCTGCGGCCTCTTCTGCCTTGGACTTCCTGCTGGCCCTGCACCCCTTGTGCCTGCACCTGTCCTCCCACAGGTCACTCCCCTGGAAGCTGAATAGGGACACTTGGCCTCCCCCCGCTTCTGCCCCTCTCTCCCTCCTCAGTGGAGGTGCTTCCAATGGTGACCACAATCCCCATACCAAGGTAAGGGAAGGCTGTCTGATACCTGGAAAGCTCCACACGGTGTGAATCCTCTGGGGCCTGGAAAACAACAGTTGAGTCCTGAACTGTAGCCGCTAAAATATCTGAAGCGAGATGAAGCTGTCCTGGAAGCTGTTCACAGAAGCAACCAGCAGCAAGTGGTAACCTGAACTCCTCAATAATCACTTTGGCAAGGCCACTGACCCCTCTTATCCCACCCGTGGATGAGGTTTTGTAAATTGTGGCCTGCCCGCCTGCCCTTCTTGCCCGTAAAACGGCCTAAAAATTGCATGGACTACGGAGAGTCAGAGACAATTGGTGTCTCAAGGGCCTTAACTGGCCTCTTAATTAATGGTGGGTGCACCCCTGTCTCCATCGCACTCCCGCCTAGTGCGTGTTGACATCGGTACGCTCGGCCGGTGTCAAAGCATTTTATTTAATGCTCGAGGGGGTTGGGCGCGCGCCCGGCCGCCAAGCTAAAAATTCTGCCCTCGTGTACTTACACCACACATTCTGAAGTCAATTCTGTTCTATCTGCTTTCGTTGCCTACGGGCAATGTGTTGTTTTGCACAGTTCTTACTGTTTTGGACCATTATATTGAATCCTTTTTGACTGAATGTTTGATTTGTGTGCTTGGATAAACATCATTTATAAGACTAACGAAATGTGCTAATATTTAACAAACCTCCTCCTCAATGAGTATTTTTGCTCAGTATTTATGAGCCATTCACCTTTATACTCTCTCAGAGCAGAAGAATGACTGAATTGCAATCATACAATGGAGACCAGTGCCTGTGCTGCGTAGTTGCCCCTGTGTCCCTGGACAGTCATATGACAAATTACTGCAGCCCTTGCCTGCAAGAGTTCAATAAGCTGGTGTTGTCCTGAGATTGCAAACTATTTACAGCTGAAATGCTCAGCATCCATCATCTACACAGAATAAGAACCTGCTGTCCTGGATGGCATTTACATCTTGAAGGAATCTGTGACTCAGGCATCATGTTTGCAGGGCTGCTGCATTGTTGATTGCAGTGACAATTCATAATTTTTGTTTCAGAAAAATAGCCAGCCATGAAAATCTAATGTGTAATTTTCCAATTTTACATTTCCAGGTGGGTGGATTAACAATTCAGAGCACCTGTTGGATATTCGAGCACCCACTGTCTATGATTTTCTAAAGAATTAAGATAATCATGGGCAATATACACACACAAATTTCCAATAAGTGCTGTTCGTGGACTGGGCTCCCCGGCAGGAGTGCAAAGTCAGAAACTTACATTTGAAAATGTAAGTTTACATTTACGTTATATTACATTCAAACAATCATTTGACCAAGTTTAATACATGCAGGACTCTTTAACAGACTAATCTTCAGTAGGGGTTAAATGAATTTCAAAGCATATGAGATGATTAGTTAAATATTGTATTAGCATATTGCTGAATAATTAATTGACCAAATAATTGTCAAGACCATTACAATTAAATACATTTATGGTTGTATATTTCTAAAACAAAAGCTTAATTTATTTTTCAGCATAAGTTGATTGCAATAAAATCTCCAAGATATCTTTCGTAAGATATCTGAAGATGTTAAATAATAGACTATATGTAATACATTAATAATTAATTAACAGCGCATTTTGTTTTATGGACAAACCCTAGCTTTTATTTTTGAAGCCATTAAAGTGTAAATTCTACTAACTGTGATCATATTTTCTCCTGGAAACAGTGCTCATCACTGCCGTGTCCATGACTGCATCTGCCACTGGGGATGTTAGTTGTCATGATGTTGGACAGAATATGCAGCCACAGCTAAAAAGAACTTTGTTTATACTGTTCGACTCAAACTTTTGGCTTAGAATATGGAATCTCAGAAATAATATCATTTTCAAGTATTATGGAAAACCTAACCTTCACTAATGCTTTGTAATTAACTCTAATGTTTCATGAGCAGCTATCAGAAAGACAAAAGCAAAAAACTGCAGATGCTGGAAATCCAGAACAAAAACAAAAATACCTGGAAAAACTCAGCAGGTCTGACAGCATCTGCGGAGAGGAACACAGTTAACGTTTCAAGTCCATATGACTCTTCAACAGAACTAAGGAAAAATAGAAAAGAGGTGAAATATAAGCTGGTTTAAGGGGGGGGGGTGGTGGTGGGACAAGTAGAGCTGGATAGAGGGCCAGTGATAGGTGGCGATAACCAAAAGATGTCACAGACAAAAGGACAAAGAGGTGTTGAAGCTGGTGATATTATCTAAGGAATGTGATAATAAAGGTACAGATAGCCCCAGTGGGGGTGGGGTGGGGGGAAGGGATTGAAATAGGCTAAAAGGTAGAGATAAAGCAATGGATGGAAATACATTTAAAAATAATGGAAATAGGTAGGAAAAGAAAAATCTATATAAATTATTGGAAAAAAGGGGGATCGGAAAGCGGGTAGGGATGGAGGAGAGAGTTCATGATCTAAAATTGTTGAACCCAATATTCAGTCCAGAAGGCTGTAAAGCACCTAATCGGAAGATGAGGTGTTGTTCCTCCAGTTAGCGTTGAGCTTCACTGGAACAATGCTGCAGGCCAAGGATGGACGTGTGGGCATGAGAGCAGGGTGGAGTATTGAAATGGCAAGCAGCAGGTAGGTCTGGGTCATGCTTGCGGACAGACCGAAGGTGTTCCGCAAAGGGGTCACCCGGTCTGCGTTTGGTCTCTCCAATGTAGAGGAGACTGCATTGGGAGCAGCGAATGCAGTAGACTAAATTGAGGGAAGTGCAAGTGAAATGCTGCTTCACTTCAAAGGAGTGTTTGGGCCCTTGGATGATGAGGAGAGTGCAAGTAAAAGGGCAGGTGCTGCACCTTCTTCAGTTGCATGGGAAGGTGCCGTGGGAGGAGGTTGAGGTGTAGGGGATGATGGAGGAGTGGACCAGGGTGTCCCGGAGGGAATGATCCCTGCGGAATGCCACCGGGGGGGGGTGAAGGGAAGATGTGTTTGGTGGTGGCATTATGCTGGAGTTGGCGGAAATGGCGGAGGATGATCCTTTGAATGCAAAGGCTGGTGGGGTGATAAGTGAGGACGAGGGGGATCCTATCATGGTTCTGGGAGGGAGAGAAAGGTGTGAGGGCAGACGCGAGGAAAATGGGCTGGACACGGTTGATGGTCCTGTCAACCACATGGGTGGAAAACCTCGGTCAAGGAAGAAGTTAGACATGTCAGAGGAACTGTTTTTGAAAGTGGCATCATCAGAACAGATGCAACGTAGGCGAAGGAACTGAGAGAATGGGATGGAGTCCCTACAGGAAGCGAGGTGTGAGGAGCTGTAGTCAAGGTAGCTGTGGGAGTCGGTAGGCTTGTATTGAATGTTGGTGGACAGTCTAGCACCAGAAATTGAGACAGAGAGGTCAAGGAAGGGAAGGGAAGTGTCAGAGATGGACCATGTGAAAATGATGGAGGGGTGGAAATTGGAAGTAAAATTAATCAATTTTCCAGGTCCAGATGACCCCAACCCCACCCCCACTGGGGCTATCTGTACCTTTATTATCACATTCCTTAGATAATATCACCAGCTTCAACACCTCTTTGTCCTTTTGTCTCTGATATCTTTTGGTTATCTTGACCTATCACTGGCCCTCTATCCAGCTCTCCTGTTCCACCCCCCACCCACCCCGCCTTAAACCAGCTTATATTTCACCTCTTTTCTATTTTCCCTTAGTTCTGTTGAAATGTTCACTGTGCTCCTCTCCGCAGATGCTGTCAGACCTGCTGAGTTTTTCCAGGTATTTTTGTTTTTGTATCAGAAAGACAAGTTCTCTTGCACTATTTCTTACACTAATAGGAGCCACACATTAAATGCTATCTCTGTGTATCATTGGATTGTGCCTCGATTAATGAGGGAGTACACTGGTTTTTGAACCCTCAAATATATTCTGTGCATTTTGCAGTGTCCATGCTCCAAATTGGTTTAGCTAATTCATTCAACATTTTCTTATGGTAGCAAATTTAACATTCTTACAGCTTCTCTGACAAGAGCGGTGTAATATATGTAAACACATTTTGCCTGGATTGGGACCATCCAACAAGTGATTCATTATGTAAAGTGCTTTGTGTTACTTTGCTTGGAATGGTGATGTGTAATTGCTAGTATTATTATTATGTCAGTGGTTGCTGCATTCAAGGTAGAATTCTTCTGCTGAATTTACATGGTTCCTAAGTGAACCAAATTAACCATTTATTGAAATAAAAGCCAATTGGGGTCTTAAATTTCAGTTTCCTGCTGGAGTGGTGTTGGGACACTGATAGAAACCCCCAGAATTTGAGCCCCAAGAACATTTGCTGCAGACTGGGGTTGTCAGATTAACATTAAACATTAAATTGGATTGAGGAAATGTAGTTAAGCAGCTCCCTGGGAAATATATTAATCCACCAATATGCTGCACCATGGAATAGCAATATGAAAGATTTGCTCCTGTGTTCCTGATTATACTGGGTTATCAGGAGAGAAATCAAGTGCAGGTCAGAGAATAATCCACATGGATAATATTTATATTCAAATAGTTCCATATTCTAAACCGAAAAGTTTGAGTCAAACATTTTTAGCAAAGTTCTTTTTTGCTGTGCCTACATATGCTGTCCAGCACCACGACAATTAAACACCACTGTTGCTGGATCAAAATCCTGGAACTCCACCCCTAACTGTGTTTTGGGTGTACCGACACCACAGGGACTGCAGCGGTTCAAGAAGGCAGCTCACCACCGCCTTCTCAAGGGTAATTAGGGAAAGACAATTAACGCTGGCCTCGCCAGCAATGCCCACATCCCATGAATGAATAAACAAAAGGGAAAACATGTTACCTTAGGCAACACTCAAGTAAAAGATGTTCCGTTGAAGAGTCATACGGACTCGAAATGTTAATTGTATTCCTCTCCGCAGATGCTGTCAGACCTGCTGAGTTTTTCCAGCTATTTTTATTTTTGTTTCAAGTAAAAGAGGGAGTGGCTTTGGAGGGCTTTGAAAACATGAGGGTCAATTTCCTTTCTGTGCTATTTTTAATAGAAGGTGCATTCACATAAAATTCTGAAGTGCGATACTACAACAATGATTTTAATTCCAAATAACTGGCAATGGAGATCGAAAAGTTTTTTTTTTAATATTTTGGGCTGATTTTTACACGAAGTTTTTACAACAGATTGCAGATATTTTGAATTCCGGGTCTCAGTTACATAAAATCAGCCCTCTGAAGCATCTTGTTGATTAAGGAGCATTAAAAATTGGTTTAGGAACCTGTTTGTGGGGAGGCAATCCTTGGGGTTTCTTGCCTGGGCAGCAGCAATTTGGCTCCTTAAAAATAAAAGTTAGAAAGAAACTTCGATCATATTCTGAGTAGTTCACACTGGTCCAAGACTGCTTGGCACAAATTGGTGGAGCAGGTGTGGCATACACTCCTCTCAGTTGTAACCCCAAAATTTTAAGTAGCACCCTGGGCAGAATTTTCTGGCTGACGTGCGGATGGCGGAGCCCGCACTTCAGCGCTTAAAATGTCGCGCGGGTGTCCTGACGTCAGCGCGCGGCATCACGATATTTAGGTCGGCGGGCCTGCTATGCAGGATGACCCACGCCCACCATTAATTAAAGGCCTTGTTAAGGCCCTTAATTCAGCGATTGACGACGATTCTGAGGAGCCCGTGCAAACTTCGGCTTGGCGCATGGGGCCAACATGTAGGCGGGAAAGTAATTTTTTAACAAAACCCATGCACTAGCGGGATATGTGGACTCGGGGGGTTGTTCATGCTTTTTCTGAAGTATTTAATGCAGCAATTGTTTTAAACTTGCCTGTGTGATTGTTACTAGTTCAGATTGATTTCCAATAGCTTTCTCTGTGCTTTGAGGCTTCAGCTCACAAGTCTGCAGATAGTAATCTTTATCAGGCCTGCAGCTTTCTGGAGGCCTCCATTTAGCCTAGGTATGGGTCCTGACATCTCCACTGGAGGCAGCTCCTCTGAGGAGGAAGGTAGGGACAGAATAAGGAGGAGGCCAGGATTGGACAATCAGCCACCATGGGAGCCACCTTTGGGAGGAAAGGCGCAGGCACAAAGGGCGCAGGGTCAAGAGGTTGTCCAAGATGGAAGGGGCCACAGAAGATGCTACTATCCTGCTGCCAGGGTATACTGCTGGCAAAGCAACTACCTTAATATGACTGAGGTGCAGTTCCGAAGGAGGGTCT
Organism: Carcharodon carcharias; assembly: GCF_017639515.1. NCBI lineage: Eukaryota > Metazoa > Chordata > Chondrichthyes > Lamniformes > Lamnidae > Carcharodon > Carcharodon carcharias. Next base: position 126,785,118 of record NC_054467.1, on the reverse strand, counting down.
GTCTCTCAAGGGAAACAGTCAACTATATCTGTCAGATGATTGGCTCTGACATCCCCCCTAACTGTGTGGGAGGACACCCCATGCCAGCAGCTCTCAAGGTCACAGTTGCCCTCCGCTTCTATGCCTCTGGGTGATCTTTGCGGTGTCTCCCAATCAGCTGTCCACACTTGTGTCAAGCAGACACTCTGTTCAGATGGGTATCCACCTTCATCCACTTCCACTGCGGCCAGGCAAGTCAGGCACAGCGAGCCAGAGGCTTTGTGGCCATTTCTGGCTTCCCCTGCGTCCAGGGTTCTATGGACTGCACAGATGTGGCCATTAAGGTGCCAGCTCACCTGCCCGGCGCCTTCATCAGCAGGAAGGGCTTCCACTCCATAAACGTGCAGATAGTGTGTGATCACAGGATGCAGATTTTGCAAGTTTGTGCAAGGTACCCAGGCAGCTCCCACAACGCCTACATCCTCAGGCACTCCCAGGTGTCCAGGTGCCGGGGCTCTTCAGTGCTCCAGCCTAGCTGGATGGTTGGCTGCTGGGTGACAAGGGCTATCCCCTGCGAAGGTGGCTCATGACGCCTCTCCGCCATCCAAGAACAGAAGCTGAGGAGCACTACAATAGGAGCCACAGCACCACAAGGGCTGTGGTGGAGAGAGCCATTGGTATTCTCAAGATGCACTTCAGCAGCCTGGACAATTCAGGGGCGCACTCCAGTACTCCCCAGATCGCATCTCTCTGATAGTGGTAGCATGCTACGCTCTGCACAATCTTGCACTGGAAAGGAGGGATGCAGTTGATGATGAAGATCTTGATGCACTGGATGAGGCTGCACATGATGAATCCAGCAGTGGTTCAGAGGAGGTGGAAGCACAAGGCAATGATGAGGGGCAGCAAACCGACCCGCTACTACATCAAGGAGGCAGGGACACCCAGGACACTTTAATCCAAGGAACCTGTTGTACAAGGGACTTGCAAACCCGCTGGGCGGACCTTAATTGGTCGGCCCGCACAAAATGGTGGCGTGGCCCATTTCAGTGGCGGCGATTGGCTGCCCGCCTGCCGCCGAGTCAGTTGGGCCCGCCCACCCATCAAAGGCAAAATTCAGCCCCCTATGTAAATTGTTGGACCCAAAGTTGCATTTTACATTTGGATATCTGCTTGTAACAGGCATAAATTAAGAACATAAGAAATAGGAGCAGGAGTAGGTCATTCAGCCCCACAAGCGTGCCCCACCATTCAATAAGATCACGGCTAATCTGCCCCATTCCTCAACTCCTCTTTCGTGCCAGCTCCTCATAGCCCTTAATTCCCCAATATTTCAAAAATCTATCTACCTCCTCTTTTAATGCTTTCAGTGATCTAACCTCCACAACTCTGAGGTAGAGAATTCCAGATATTCACTTCCTTCTGAGACAAGAAATTCCTTCGCATCTCAATTTTAAAAGAGTATTCCTTTATTCTGTAACTACGTCCCCTAGATCAAGATTCCCCCACTGGTAGAAACATCTTCTGAACATCTACCCTGTCAAGCCCCCCTCAGAATCATGTATGTTTCAATAAGATCATCCTTCATTCTTCTAAACTCTAATGAATAAAGGTCATTCTTTAGCCATTCTTGATAAGTCAACCCTTTCACTCCAGGAATCAGCCTAGTGAATCTCTTTTGAACTGCCTCCAAAGCCAATGTATCGTTTCTTATGTACGGGAACCAAAACTGTACACAATACTCCAGGTGCAGCCTCATCAACACCCTGTACAGTTGTAACAAGTCTTCCCTATTTTTAAACTCCAACTCCCTAATAATACAGGCCAAAAATCCATTGGTCTTCTTAATTACTTGCTGCACCTGCGTGCTAACTTTTTGTGTTTCATGCACAAGAACATCCAGATTCCTCTATGCTGCACTTTTTTGGAGTCTTTCTTTATTTAAATAATATTTAAGTGTCTTTTGATTTTTCCTACCAAAGTGCATGACCTCACACTTTCCTATATTAAACTCCATCTGCCAAATCTTTGCCCACTCACTCAACCTATCTATATCTCCTTGCAGATTCCTTATGTCCTCATCGCAACATGCTCTTTCACCTATTTTTATATCATCAGCAAATTTGGATACATTACATTCTACCCCCTTCTCCAAGTCATTAATATGGATAATAAATAATTGAGGCCCTGGTGGCACTCCATTAGTTACGTCTTTCCAACCTGAAAAAGACCCATTAATCCTGACTCTCTGTCTTCTGTGTGTTAACCAATCCTCAATCCATACTAATACATTACCCCCAATACTGCAAAATAAACTGTGCAATAACATTTTATGTGGCACCTTATCGAAAGCCTTTTGGAAATCCAAATACATTACATTTACCAGTTCTCCTTTATCAACTCTACTTGTTAAAGAACTCTAGCAAATTTGTCAAATGTGATTTCCCTTTCACAAAATCATGTTGATTCTGTTTGATTGCATTAAGCTTTTCTAAATGTCCTGCTATTTCTTCCTTAAGAATCTAGCATTTTCCAACTGGCCTATAGTTTCCTGCATTTTGTTTCTTTCTCTTCATGAACAGGGGTGTCACATTCACGGTTTTCCCATCCCTGGGACCCTCCCCGAATCCAGTGAGTACTGGAATATTTCGACCAATGCCTCCACTACCTCTGCAGCCCCTTCCTTTAAAACCCTTGGATGCAGGCCATCAGGTCCTGGTGACTGGTCTGTCTTTAGTCCCATTAGTTCGTCAATTACTTTGTCCCTCGTGATAGAGCCTATTACAAAGTCTTTCCTCCCATTAGCTCCTTGCTTATCTTTGGGATGTTTGTAGTGTCCCCCACCAATGAAGACCAATCTAAAATATTGGTTTAAATTATCTACCATTTCCCTGTTCCCCATTATCAATTCTCCAGTCGCATCCTCCAAGGATCCAATGCTCAATTTAGCCACTCTTTCTCTTTATATACCTGTAGAAGCTCTTGCTGTTTGTTTTTATATTTCTTGCCACTTTACTTTTATAATCAATTTTCTCCCTTTGTCATCTGTTGCATGTTCCTAAACCATTCCCAGTCCTCTGGCCTACCACTAGTTTTTGTCGCTTTGTATGCCTTAGTTTTTGATTGGATACTCTTCATGACAACCTATGTTAACCACGGGTGGCTAATCCTTCTCATCAAGTCCTTCATTTTGACTGGGATAAATTTTTGCTGTGTGTTATGAAATATCTGCATAAATGTCTGCCACTGCTCATCCACTGACCTACCCTTAGTCTATTTTCCCAGCCCACTGTAGACAACTCTTCCTTCATACCTCTGTAATTGCTCTTATTTAAGTTGCTCCAGTCACCAACATCAGGAAGCTATCCGAGGGGGCTGTCACCGAGCATTATTTTCTGGCTGCTACCATCCCACTAACACCAAGCAGGAGCACTTAAAATTGAATTCCTGATATGCACCATCATGTTTATTCTCAGATCCCTCATCCTTTCCAGACTCCATGTCTGTGATCCACACTGGCTACATCCATCCCTTGGTTGAACAAGTTGTGCCTGTGTGGCACCCTACCCTCACTTAAATACAAACCACTCAGATAGAAAGAATACTTAAGCGCGCATAGAGATTAATCTTAGGCCCTTAGTACCAGTTATACGACAGTGCCCTTCATGTCACAAAGCTCAAAATTCTACAAACAAGAAGGATTAATATTTGTATTATGCTTGGAAAATCCTTATGCAACCTACTAAATTTCAGAACTCGTTACCACCACCACACCCAGTGCAATCGGAGCAACTTATAGATTTGACTATGCAACCCCAAAAGATGCAGAAAGGAACCAACGTAGCCCTATTCCTTACACGGTCCAGGTCCTCAATGAAGTACTTAAATGATGGCATTTATATGTGCCTGTAATGTAGGAATGGTTTGTAATTTTACTAGAATTTTCATGCAAATCTACCCTTCTTTTAATATCCCATCCTCTATTTCCCTGTTACCTACAGAATTTCTTTGCTATTTTTGATGGAACATGATTATTACATGTTTATGTGTACTGAACCCTATTACCTATCCTTTATATGAATTTTTCAATGTAAGTCATACGGCAATTCAGCCTTCAGGTTGCAAACATGTTTCTTGAATAAAATGCCATCATTAATATAATTATTATTATTAGAGGATGTGCTCCAAGTCAATAAATTGAAGTGTGAAAATCTGAGAGTGAATTTTATTGCAGGCCTTGAGTTCTGCTATCAGGACCTAATGTAGGTCCCGAGCTCGGATGGGTGGATGGGCAGGATCACAGCCAGGATTTTATTGGCAATAGCTAATTACGAGGGCACCACAGCAACCACCATCCCTCTATGGACAGGGGACTGCCTTTCAGAGCTACCAGCCCAATCAGAGGGCCAACAGTACTGTTGCCTCATTAGCACGATGGATAGAAGTGGCCACTACTGAGGCTGAAAGGAGAGGGAGAGGGCGCCTCCTACTAAGGCATCCTCAAAGGTAAGTGGACATTGTTTTAGACATATGCCAGGGCCAGGCAGCAGGCCCCAGCAATCTGAAGGATGATCCATCCTCCATAGGCCATGAAGTCTCCCTACCCGCTGAGGTGCCACTTTGATGTAGCTAGTGGACTTAACAAACAATGGTGGGCAGTTCTGAGGCTCTTAAAATCCCAGTGTCCTGGTAAAATGACTTCCAATAAGCCTATTAACCACATTAATTAGCTGCCAGCCTCTGGTTGACAAGCAGTCGGGTTCCCTTGGGGGGCGGGGACAGGTTGGGTTTCCCTCCCGATGCCTATCGTGACCATTTCACCACAACTCCCACTTCCCAGCCCATCTCCAGAGGACTGAGAAAATTCAGCTGCTGATGTATTCTTCACAGGACAAATATCATGGCCAGGATTTTCAGCTCGGTGTGCAGGCATGTGCCCGACACGCATGAGCATGAAATAGTGCGCGATGACATTGGGCGAGAGCCCCGACGTCACCACGCAGTTGCGCACTATTTCAGCAGGTGCATGCAGGAGTTGGCAGTGCGCCTGCCGACAATTAACAGAGCTGTTAAGCTCATTAATCAATTAATTAAAGTGAAATTTTCCCTGCCCGTCCAACCTTACAGTTGGCGGGAGGGCGAATAGGCCAAACAGCCTTTGGGTTTTTTGTGAAACCTCACCCATGGGCGGGATGAGTTTTCGAACAGTGATTAAAAAAAAATTCTCATTTTTAACATGTCCCTGCTCATGTGACAGAGTCTTTATTTTTAATGTTAAAAATCTTCAGCTCCCTGTGGCAGCTCTGTGCCTTCAGGGAGCTTTCACTGAGCGCTCCCCTGTGCATGTGCACACTTCGGTGCTCACGCTCCTCCCACCCGCACCCCGGCAGAGCTCAGGTTATCAGTGCGTATTTCACACTAGCTGGCCGTTAGTTGGCCAGCCAGTGTGGAATCGTGGTTGGGGCCTGATTGCGGGTGGCAGACCGTTGCGCAGCCAGTCTCGGGCCTGCCCGCCGTGCCCGCCTGATGAGAGGAAAATCCACTCCCATGTATGTGTATTCACAGATTACTGTGAATGATACAGGGAAGGCATATTTTTCTTCTGGCCATATTTTTAAAAAAATCCTTAAGAATTATCTTTTTAGAAATTGCAACAGGACAGCTCAGATTACAACTTGGGGCAGAATCTTGCACCTGTCGGGGGCGGGCGGGAAGCCACCTGCCACCCGCGATCAGGGCCGGAAGGCAACTTCACGCTGGCAGGCCAATTAAGGCCACACAGTGTGAAACATGAGTGGCAGTACTCAGTTCTGCCTGTGAGGGTGGAGGGTGGAGGACAAGCAGGGCGAGCATGTACTTCGCTCATGCACACGAGTGTGCGCTTGATAATCTCTCTGAAGCACAAAGCTTGTCTCAGGGAGATGAAGCATTTTCAAAAAAAATAAAGAAATATATAATGTAATAAAACATGTCCCCTCATGTGACTGTCACATGAGCAGTGACACATTATTAATTAAGGTTCAAAATGTTTATTTTATTTTTATTTGCTTTAGGAAACCTCATCCCGCCCGCGGATGAGGTTTCCTAAAAAGTGCAAAGGCCGCTTGGCCTTTTCGCCTGCCCACCAACCGTAAGGTTTAATGGGCAGCAAAAACTTTAACTTAATTGATGCTTTAATGGTCTTAACAGGCCTTTCAATTGTTGGCAGGCAGGCTGCTGACTCCCGCGCGCGCCTGCCGACTGAAATATGAGGCAACTGCATGTTGACGTCGGGACACTCGCCCAATGTCAACGCGCTTCATTTCATACTCGAGCAGGTCAGGTGCACACTCGCACGCTGAGCTAAAAAGTTTGGCCTTAGTGTAGTTTTAACTTGCAAATGCTTTGTTCAGTAAAGGAATCTATTTTGAGTTAACAATCCATATGATATTTAACAGCACACATATAAACACTGCAACACCAAATTCTTCCACATATCTAATGGTAGATCAGCATTTATGTTAAATGTGTATTTAATTCTTGATTAATTTAAAAACTATGGAATGTTAAATATAGCATTGTAAAGCATGAAAGATTAATGGAATGAGATTAATTTGATACTTCACATCAGTGCTTTTCTGCTTATTTATTTTTATGAATTTTCAGTGAGAATTACTGTTTTTTCTATGAACTCAATAACTAATGTAAAGAATGTTTCTTCTGAGAAAGGTTAACAGAAGTAATGAATTGTTCCTACAGCGTGAATTTCTTAATTTACACCATGTAAAACATGGCAACAAAATATAATAGGATTGTTCAATCTGCATATTTTGTAGCAACTGTTGAAAACTCAATGACCCACATGCTCTGGCAATCAGCAATAAAACACAGTTTATTAAAAAATAACCTTCCATGTGAAAATTAAAAGATAATTGGAAATGAATCAGATGACCTTTCAAAGATTCACTGAAAAAAGCCCATTGTATCTCCATACTTGTATTGGTGAATTAATAATAAAATAGTGCTGGTTTTAAAAATATCACTTCTTTCTTAGTGTTTCAAACACATTTGGAATAACATGGGAAACTCATTTGATTGGAAATGTAATCAATTCCTTGCATTCATTAAACCTTGCATCAACTCACCTTTCTATAGAAAGAAGACTCTCACCATATGGTCAAGATTGCCCTTGAAACTGCTTGTACTCTTAAACCGTAAACAGGTTTTCTGTCACATTTCCAGCAAAGTTCTGGCAGCGCATCAGCAGCAGCTCTAAGGAAGTTGCTGTCATTTCTTTTAATTAATTTGCTTCCCAATTTTTCTTTGTTTTTTATTTGTTCATAGGATGTGGGCATTGCTGGCTAAACCAGCATTTATTGCCCATCTCTAATTGCCTTTGAGAAGGTGGTGGTGAGCGGCCATGTTGAACCGTTGCAGTCCATGTGGTGTAGGAACACCAACAGTGTTGTTAGGGAGGGAGATCCAGGATTTTGGAATAGGAAATGGGGAGAGTGAAATTCGTCTTGCACATTGTAGAGCAAAATGGGCAATAGTGGGCTGGATATTACCACGGGGGTGGGGGTGTGGAGGGATGCACTTCTCACATCCTCCCCTCCCCTCCAGAAGGAAAGTCGTTTCCAAGCCGACCAACAGAGAAAAGCCTGTCCCTCAGCAATAACACTAATAAAGTGGCTTTAAATACCTGAGAGTGGGACAACCGCCCCTCAGTCCAGCAGTCTCAGCAGTGCCAGAACTCAGTAGTGGACACTGCTGGGACTGTAAGGAAGCCATTCACAGAGATCAAATATGGTGTCCAGAGTGAGATGGGTCCTGGGCTTTTAGGGCAGGAATGGATTTGAAAGCCTAGAGAGGGGGACTAGGGTGGATGGTGGGTGGGTCGGACTTTGGAGGCCAGGTGAGGAGGCATCTTAGGGGATTGCCCCCGATATGCCTAAGGCATCCCTGAATGATATGTCCCCCTTCCTTCCTGCTTTTTCAACAAAGTTATTTAAAAATGCCTTCTGTATCTCCCCTGCTTGCCAATACCAATCATATTATGGCATGGTCACCGTTGAACTTTTATGCATCTGGAATGCTACAGGGATTAGTTGCAGGCCTGGGTGACATTTTGCAGTCAGCAGCTCATCACACCATCATGCAGCTCACACAGACCCTATTCCGGAGAGTGGGGAAATATATTCATTTTGGAACAGATGAGCAATTGAAGGCACAGAGGCCCTGAGTTTTGTTGCACTGATGGATTCCGACAGGTCGAAGGGGTCAACGATTGTATTCATGTATCCATCAAGGCACTGACAGATGAGCCAGCCAGATGCCTGAACAGAACAGGTGTCCACTCAATCAATGTCTAGCTGGTCTATAACCGCAGGAAGTGCATCTCGTAGGTCTGTGCCCTGTTCTCAGGCAACTCTCAAGATGCCTTCACCTTTCAAGAGTTCCAGGTGCTGCATCTCTTCAGGCCAAAATTCCGACTCCATGGGAGGCTGCTGGGCTGAAGACTTGTCTCCTGACACCTGCCCAGTACCCATGCATGGTTGAAAAGAGGTGCTATAATCATAGCCATCTAGTACCTGAATTAAGCAGACCAATGGCATCTTGAAGATAAAGGTCTGTTGCATTTATCAGTCTACCCTCCAGTATGAGGCAGCCAGGATGTCTCATGTTGTGGCCATTTGCAGTCATGCACAACATGACTATACAAAGAGGCCTTGAGCTGGATGAAGAGGAGAACTTGAAAAGCCACTCTTCCTTGGAGGAGAATGGGGAGGAAGAAGAAGGGGAGGAGGAGGAGGAGGACAAAGGGGGCATTGCAAAGGAACCCAGTGCCCAGGCATTGGGGGAAGACCACTGAAGCGATCCCAGGCCTCAGGGCAAACTACAACCTGGCATGGCTAAAAGGCCACACTAATTCAGCAGTGGTCCACTTGAGCAGCTTCCAGCCCTTATGACAGATTGCTTTGTAACTCAGTTTTTCAAAGAGAGAGAAATTATCCAGCACGTACACACATCTGAATAATCCCATTGCTACCCAAGTAGATAGAAAATGGATTCTCCACCACCAATAGTCTCCCACAGTGTGGAACATGGCACTACAGCAACCCCAGCCCACCTACCTCCCACTCAGCTCTTAAATCCATGTTCCTTTTGATATCGAGAAATGATAATGCATAAGTCTGATCAAAAGCGTAAGCAATAATTAAATGAAAAGTTATTGAACAAACAAACTTAGAAAACATCACTTGGTCACCCATAAAGTGCATCTAACATGTGGTGTATTGAGTTCCCATTTGCTGTGAGGCAGTGCTCCCCCTGTGGCTGAGGAGGAGGTGGAGGCAGCCTGCTCCATCTCTGCTTGTGACTCCGATACCCATGCTTTCTGACCTCATCAGTGAGGTGCCAGTGGAGGCTCCTCCACAGACTACCATGCCTGCATTATTGCAGGGTTAGCCACTGTCACAGGGCCTTGCAGCATGGGTGGGTCATCGCACTGAGGTGGTGTAGGGCAACACCCATGCCCTGAGGGTGGCCCCCTCATCAGCCTCTTCGACTGCCTCAGCACTTTCCTGGTGCCCTTGCAAACTGGGTGAGGTCACCGCTGGGGCATTGCTGGCATCCACTATTCATATCTCTGGGCCATCAGTGACACTGCACAGCCAGTGATTCAGAGAGTCACACTCTTCCTTTGCATGTCAGCATACTCATTACCGTACCCACATAGAGTGGTGTTACATATGGCTCTCCAAGAGATTGGGCATTCTCTCAATGTAGGAACTCATGACTTGAAATCTCTAAGTCATCACAGAGCACATGCAAAGTAGAGAAGGCTTTAAACTAAATAGTGGGGGCAAGTGACCAAATTTAGGAAGATGTGCTAAACCAATAAGTAGAGACAAGGCAAGAGAGAAAGGTACAAATATGGGAAATGATTAACAGAACGTGACAGGAAGGGACAGGAAAGTACAAATCTAACAGTAAATCAGCAGATAAGGCTAGATATTACAAAAATAATAAAAGGACAAAACTAAAGGTTCTGTACCTATATGCATGTAGCATTCAAAACAAAGTAGATGAACTGATCGTGCAAATAGAAAAAAATAATCTGATAGCCATTACAGAGATATAGCTACAAGAAGACATAGATTGGGACCTGAATGTTGAAGGGTACATGACATTTAGGAATGGCAGGAAGTTAGGAAAAGTGGAGGAGTGACTCCGTTGATTAATGATGGTACTAGCACTTTAGAGAGGGATGACTCAAGTTCAGGAAACCAAAATATAGAAGCGGTTTGGGTTGAGAGGAGGAATGATAAAGGCAAGCAGTCACTTATGCGGGTGGTATAAATGCCACCTAATTATAACCATATGGTAGGACAGAGTATAATGGGAGCTTTTCAGAAAGCTAAAGTGATAATCATGGGAGATTTTAATCTACATAGAGACTGGAAAAATCAGATGGTCAAAAATAGTGTAGTTGAGGAGCTCATGGAACGTTTTTGGGGTAGTTTCTTAGAACAGCACATTCTGGAGCCAACCAGAGAGCAGAGGGCTACACTAGAGCTGCTATTGTTCAATGTGAGAGGATTAATTAATAACCTCATCGTGAAGGCACCCCTAGGTAACAGCAATCACAATATGATTGAATTTTGCTTTCAGTTTAAGGGATAGAAGAGTGAGTCCAAGACTTGTATTTTAAACTTAAATGAGGGCAAATATGAGGACATGAAAGTAGAGTTAGCTAAAGTGAACTGGCAAATGAGATTAAAGAATAGGTTAATAGAGATGCAGTGGCAGACTTTAAAATGGATATTTCAGAATGCACAATATATACGTTCCAATGAGAAAGAAAACTTCTAAGGGGAGGACCTACCATCCGTGGTTAATTAAAAAGTTAAAGACAGTAATAAACTTAAAGAAAAGGCAAGTAAGTGCACAAAGAGAAGTGGCAGGCCACAATTTGGACAGAATATAAAGAACAGCAAAGAATGATAAAAAGATTAATAAGGAGGGATAAAAACAAAAAAACTGCGGATGCTGGAAATCCAAAACAAAAACAGAATTACCTGGAAAAACTCAGCAGGTCTGGCAGCATCGGCGGAAAAGAAAAGAGTTGACGTTTCGAGTCCTCATGACCCTTCGACAGAACTTGAGTTCGAGTCCAAGAAAGAGTTGAAATATAAGCTGGTTTAAGGTGTGTGTGTGGGGGGTGGAGAGATAGAGAGAGAGAGAGGTGGTGGGGGGGGTGTGGTTGTAGAGACAAACAAGCAGTGATAGAAGCAGATCATCAAATGATGTCAACGACAATAGTACAATAGAACACATAGGTGTTAAAGTTAAAGTTGGTGATATTATCTAAACGAATGTGCTAATTAAGAATGGATGGGAGGGCACTCAAGGTATAGCTCTAGTGGGGTTTTTTTTTATATAATAGAAATAGGTGGGAAAAGGAAAATCTTTATAATTTATTGGAAAAAAAAGGAAGGGGGAAACAGAAAGGGGGTGGGGATGGGGGAGGGAGCTCACGACCTAAAGTTGTTGAATTCAATATTCAGTCCGGAAGGCTGTAAAGTCCCTAGTCGGAAGATGAGGTGTTGTTCCTCCAGTTTACTTTGGGCTTCACTGGAACAATGCAGCAAGCCAAGGACAGACATGTGGGCAAGAGAGCAGGGTGGAGTGTTAAAATGGCAAGCGACAGGGAGGTTTGGGTCATTCTTGCGGACAGACCGCAGGTGGTCTGTAAAGCGGTCACCCAGTTTACGTTTGGTCTCTCCAATGTAGAGGAGACCACATTGGGAGCAACGAATGCAGTAGACTAAGTTGGGGGAAATGCAAGTGAAATGCTGCTTCACTTGAAAGGAGTGTTTGGGTCCTTGGACGGTGAGGAGAGAGGAAGTGAAGGGGCAGGTGTTGCATCTTTTGCATGGGCATGGGGTGGTGCCATAGGAGGGGGTTGAGGAGTAGGGGGTGATGGAGGAGTGGACCAGGGTGTCCCGGAGGGAGCGATCCCTATGGAATGCCGATAAGGGGGGTGAAGGGAAGATGTGTTTGGTGGTGGCATCATGCTGGAGTTGGCGGAAATGGCGGAGGATGATCCTTTGAATGCGGAGGCTGGTGGGGTGATAAGTGAGGACAAGGGGGACCCTATCATGTTTCTGGGAGGGAAGAGAAGGCGTGAGGGCGGATGCGCGGGAGATGGGCCGGACACGGTTGAGGGTCCTGTCATCAACCGTGGGTGGAAAACCTCGGTTAAGGAAGAAGGAGGACATGTCAGAGGAACTGTTTTTGAATGTAGCATCATCGGAACAGATGCGACGGAGGCGAAGGAACTGAAAGAATGGGATGGAGTCCTTACAGGAAGCGGGGTGTGAGGAACTGTAGTCGAGATAGCTGTGGGAGTCGGTGGGTTTGTAATGGATATTGGTGGACAGTCTATCACCAGAGATTGAGACAGAGAGGTGAAGGAAGGGAAGGGAAGTGTCAGAGATGGACCACGTGAAAATGATGGAGTGTTGGAGATTGGAAGCAAAATTAATAAATTTTTCCAAGTCCCGACGAGAGCATGAAGCGGCACCGAAGTAATCATCGATGTATCGGAGAAGGAGTTGTGGAAGGGGGCCGGAGTAGGACTGCAACAAGGAATGTTTCACATACCCCATAAAGAGACAGGCATAGCTGGGGCCCATGCGGGTACCCCTAGCCACACCTTTTATTTGGAGGAAGTGAGAGGAGTTGAAGGAGAAATTGTTCAGCGTGAGAACAAGTTCAGCCAGACGGAGGAGAGTAGTGGTGGATGGGGATTGTTCGGGCCTCTGTTTGAGGAAGAAGCTAAGGGCCCTCAGACCATCCTGGTGGGGGATGGAGGTATAGAGGGATTGGACGTCCATGGTGAAGAGGAAGCGGTTGGGGCCAGGGAACTGGAAATTGTTGATGTGACGTAAGGTGTCAGAGGAATCACGGATGTCGGTGGGAAGGGACTGGACAAGGGGAGAGAGAAGGGAGTCAAGATAATGAGAAATGAGTTCTGTGGGGCAGGAGCAAGCTGAGACGATCGGTCTACCGGGGCAGTTCTGTTTGTGGATTTTGGGTAGGAGATAGAAGCGGGCCGTCCGAGGTTGGGCGACTATCAGGTTGGAAGCTGTGGGAGGAGATCCCCAGAGGAGATGAGGTCAGTGACAGTCCTGGAAACAATGGCTTGATGTTCAGTGGTGGGGTCATGGTCCAGGGAGAGGTAGGAGGAAGTGTCTGCGAGTTGACGCTCAGCCTCCGCGAGGTAGAGGTCAGTGCGCCAGACAACAACAGCACCACCCTTGTCAGCGGGTTTGATGACAATGTCAGGGTTGGACCTGAGAGAATGGAGTGCAGTAAGTTCAGAGAGAGAGAGAGAGATTAGAATGGGTGAGAGGAGCAGAGAAATTGAGACGACTAATGTCGCGCTGACAGTTCTCAATGAAAAGATCGAGAGAAGGTAAGAATCCAGAGGGAGGGGTCCAGGTGGAGGGAGAATATTGGAGATGGGTAAAAGGATCCGTTGAACTGGGAGAGGACTCCTGCCCAAAGAAGTGAGCCCGGAGACGAACTCTGCGGAAGAAGAGTTCAGTATCATGCCAAGCCCGAAATTCATTGAGGTGAGGGCGTAAGGGTATGAAACTAAGTCCTTTGCTGAGCACTGAACGTTCAGCATCGGAGAGGGGAAGGATTCAACAACTTTAGGTCGTGAGCTCCCTCCCCCATCCCCACCCCCTTTCTGTTTCCCCCTTCCCTTTTTTTTCCAATAAATTATAAAGATTTTCCTTTTCCCACCTATTTCTATTATATAAAAAAAAACCCACTAGAGCTATACCTTGAGTGCCCTCCCATCCATTCTTAATTAGCACATTCGTTTAGATAATATCACCAACTTTAACTTTAACACCTATGTGTTCTATTGTACTATTGTCGTTGACATCATTTGATGATCTGCTTCTATCACTGCTTGTTTGTCCCTACAACCACACCACCACCCCCCCCACCTCTCTCTCTCTCTATCTCTCCGCCCCCCACACACACACCTTAAACCAGCTTATATTTCAACTCTTTCTTGGACTCGAACTCAAGTTCTGTCGAAGGGTCATGAGGACTCGAAACGTCAACTCTTTTCTTCTCCGCCGATGCTGCCAGACCTGCTGAGTTTTTCCAGGTAATTCTGTTTTTGTTTTTAATAAGGAGGGAAATGTTAGAGTATGTGAGGAATTTAACCAGAAATATAAAGATGAATAGTAAGACTCTCTATAGATATTTAAATAAGAAAAGAGTTTAAAAATTGCGTGTGGGCCTGATAGAAAGTGAGTCCTCCCCCCCTCCCGCCGGCAGGTCCAACTCTCACCCCCCACATCCCCAAGGGTCCGATAATGCGTGACCTGAGGCCCAACCCTCAACCCCGAGGCCTGTCACCTTCCCACCCGACTCCCGAGGCCCGACTACCCCTCTCCCCCAACCCCCCACCCGAGGCCCGACCTCACACCTGAGACCCGACACCCCCCTACCCCCGAGGCCCAACATCTTCACCCCTTTCTCCTGCAAGCCTGACTCAACCCAACCTGACATGAGGCCGGATACCCCCCTTGAGGCCCAACCCTCCAACAGCCACCCGAGGACTGACTGCCTACAAGGCTTGATCCCTTCTCCCCATCCCTCGCCCCACAGGCCCAACCCAACCCAATCTGAGGCCCAACCCCCTCGACCTCTGGCGACCCGACCTTCAACTCCTGAGTTCCAACTTCCCGACCCCCAACCCCACGAAAACCAACATCCCCCTGACCTCCAACGCCCCCGATCTCCAACCCCCCCACCGCGTTCTCCGACACCCCTGATCTCTGAATCCCCCCAATCTCTGACCATCCAAACCCCCGACCTCCAAAGTCCCCAATCTCCAAAGCCCCCAACCTCAGATTCCCCACTCGACCTGCAATTCCACTCCCCCACGCAGACCTGCGATTTCCTCCCTGACTTCCAATCCCCCCCATCCCCAAGACCGATCCACTTGTCTTAGACACTCACCTTCTCCTTGGCCTGTCAAGGACCGTCAAATTTAACTTGAACCTTAAACTTATGTGGTTTAAGTGCCTTAAAAACAGGGCGTGGGATCCTTCTGTTTGACTGTCATACACTTCGACACTGGGTCCCGGGGACGCGCTGCACTGCCTGAATCTCACATGGCCTGAGTTGGAAGGTTAGGCGAGGTGGGATCAAAAAAATTGAAATAAGTAATTGACGTGGAGTGGCTATCTGTCGCTGATTGCCAATCCAAGGAAGTTCAGGCCCGTTGCTGCCTCCAGTTCCATGTTTTATTAGGAGCACTGTGTGAATTCCTGTACAAACAATTCAATTCATTTTTAATAGTCATTTCTCCCACTTTATTTTTTGCTTCTCTTTCAACATTCCTTGCGATTGTCCTTCCTTAGTTTCCCACCTTCTTACTAGATTAAACAATTTACCATCTCCAAATTTAACCTTTCTGTGAGGACAATGTTCGCACACTGGTTCATGTGGAGGCTATCCCTTTTCTACAGCTCCTTCCTCCCTTTTGATACCTATTTTATCTGTTCAAATATAAACCACACGAACCAAATCTTCCCCCTGACTTGCCAAATTCCTCTCCCACTGCCGCAAGATATCTCTTTAAACCCTTTTAATGGACTCAACAAGAAGCTTATTGACCACTCAATTGGAGATGTGTGTGTTTCCAGCTCCACCATCCCATCCCGCCTCTCCATTTGAATATCGTGTTGCATTTCTGACACATGGAATCCAGTGGTGCCATCCAAGAACAATATGCACACCCACACTCATGATCACCCCTACAAGGCAAATCAAAATTCAGCCCACGGATATGAGAAAATAGGACAAGGAATTAAACATGAAGAGTGTAACATATTTGGAAATGAGTGGGAACAGCAGCAATGGAGCAGCTGTACTTATTAGAGGTAATATAATGGCAGTACAGAAAATGGAAAGCAGCACGAAGGCAGAAATAGAACCTGTGTGGGTAGGAATAAGAGATAAAATGGATCATTCATGACAAGGATGTGGAGGAAGACATATGCAAACAAATTAGGGAAATACTTAACAAACATTGAGCAATAATCACAAGGGATTTCAATTACCCCACAATTAATTAGAAAGAAGAGATTGGTAAAGGGGATCAGGAAATGGAAGCCCTACTCCGTGTACAGGACTCCTTTTTAACCCAGTATATAAGAAACCTAACAAGGGAAGATACGCAATTGGATCTGATGATGGGAAATGAACCAGAGCAGATAAGAGAAGTAAAAGTAGGGAAAATTGGAGCAATAAGAATTGTAACATAATATGTGTTAAGATAATAATTGAAAAGGGTGTATGTATGAGAAAATCCGGGGCAATGGATTGGAGAGAAACTGATTTGAGGGATACAATGTGGGAAAAGAGTGGGCAACCACATTGGCAAGGAATTATGTAGAACAGAAATAGAAAACATTTTAAATGGGTAGCATTTTAAAATTGCACTCAACAGAGCCCACGGGAAATATATTTTACTAAAAAATGAGAATAAACTGAACACTGAGACACCAAGGATGAATAAAGGTATGAGGGAAAATTTAAGGGTCAGAAAAGGTACATACACCAAGTACATGGACAAGGCAAAAAGGAACAATGACAACAAATTATCAAGGAATGTAAAATAAAATGGTAAAATATTCTTTAGGCACATAAATAGAAAAAAGCAGAGAAAAATGAAAAAAAGAATTTTTTATAAGTAAAAAAACAAAAATACAATAATGAAGAGTCAATATGGATTTCAAAAGGAAATGTCTTATTTGGTCAAATTGATTGAATTATTTGAAAGAAGTAACAGAGGTCATAGATGAGGGTAATGTAGTATTTGTCAATAGATCTAGATTCCCAAATGTTCTACATATTAGACTCATAAATAAGGTTGTGTAGAGTCAAGAAACAATTAGTTGAATGGATAGCTATCAGGCTGAAAGAGAGAAAGCGGAGAGTAGGGATAAAGGATAGTTAGTCAGATTGGCAGGAGAGGAAATTGAGGTGCTGGGATCCATTGTGGTTCACCAGTTTATGTAAACAAATTAAACTTTGGAATCATAACACAATTTCTAAATTTGCCAACAACTCAAAATAAAATGGGATACTCAAATTTGAGAAGGATTGCAACAGATTGTAAGAATCCATTGATAAATTTAAAGAATGTGCATATAATTGGTAAATGAATTTCAACATAGACAAGTGTGAGATATTACATTTTGGTAAGGAGGAAGTTACATATCACTTGGAACATAAGAATCGAAATGGGGTTTAGGTGTGAGGTGATCTGCATATGCATATTACTTAAAATTACAAAGCAGGTCAATAACACCACAACAAAAATTAAACTAAGCACTAGGATATATATTCCAGATGAATAGAACTGAAACATGGAGAAGTTATTCTAAGCTTATATTGACCCTTGGGTAGATGACATTTGGAATAGTGTGCACAATTTTGGTCACTTTATTGTAAAAAGGATACAGAGCCATCAAAAATGGTGCAAAAAAAAACCAAGAGCAAGATGAAAGCTGAATCTCTTTGCTCTTGAAAAGAGAAGGTTGATGGGTGGTCATATAGAGTTTTCCAACGTTATGGAAGATTTTGATAGAGTTGAGACAAAGGGCTGGATTTTCAAACCTCACTGGGACCAGGATTAGAGGTAGGCAGGGAAAATTAGCCTTGCCTGTTGGTGCACCAGTTCCCTGATCCCATCCAAATTTCGGGTCATTTTTGCAAAGGCAGGATTGGGATTAGCAGGGCTATACTCCCGCAAGCGGCTGGTAGCTGATTAAACTTGTTAAGGTTCTAATTAAGCCTAATTAAAGGAGACCAACTGGATAAAGAGACTTGAGGCTGGGAATCTGCCTTGTTGCTCTTCATTGCACCATTTTAAGTATGCTGGTCTTATTCCAGAGATGAAGTGACCAACATTAAATTGATAAGGTAGTCTAAATGTGCAGTCTCTGGTGAGCTGTTTACAGTTTTGCATTCACTTACCATCCAAGCAGCAAAACAGCAAACTGTTGAACAGCTGTTTAAATCTCTACCAACTGTAAGTGAAAGATGTCCAATCAAAAGTAAGTCATAATTATTGAAATATATTGCCTTGGTCAGGCATTTTACTTATTCCAATAAGTTTCAATAAATAAGGCACCACACATTGGTAGCAATAGAGGCACACATTTGAATTGAGAAGAAGATATAATAGGTTGCATTGCAAAGAAGTAGAACTGTACAATCAAATCAAACAACACAAAATTCATAATTACTTCATATAGGATTAAATCTGGTTTATGTATTCCAAAGGAGTAAGCAGACATATTGCTACTGAATGGTAATAAGTTGTTTTTTGAGGAATGACATAGAATTGGAAAATATGCATAGACAGTCTCAAAAATATGGCAAGGAAGAAGGCTAAAAGCAATTCTCAAAGCCCT
Organism: Carcharodon carcharias; assembly: GCF_017639515.1. Taxonomy (NCBI): domain Eukaryota; kingdom Metazoa; phylum Chordata; class Chondrichthyes; order Lamniformes; family Lamnidae; genus Carcharodon; species Carcharodon carcharias. Next base: position 126,766,639 of record NC_054467.1, on the reverse strand, counting down.
AGAGCTCAAATCCCTCAGTTACAAACAAAAGACAATTAATTGGCCAGAGAATTCCATAAGCAAAACGATTTGAATTAATCTCTGAAGGGAAAAAGAAGTTAATTCTCCAGAGCCTTTACACTGTGGACAGTTTAACATAAAGTTTAATTCAATCAACACATCAATATTGCTTTTTCTCTGAAGAACTCATGCAGTCATTTGGAAATTTTGCAGCTGTAATTGACTTCTATACATTATTTTCTGCCTGTTAGGTACCTGCTGCAGTTGTCATTTTTTTATTAGTGCATCTGTGACTTGTGTCATAACTTGTATAATATTGTCTTTTTTTTCTGCAAGTAAGTTGTCTTCTCAGTAAGCAGCCATGAAACAAAAGCCCAAGAAAGCCTAACAGGGACCACTACATGAATATCCCTTCTTTGGCTCTGGACACTTGACTGCAAGTGACTCAATCGCCTTAGGGTTGGTGTTGGCCACTGCAAGGTCTTAATACAGGAATGGGGGTACAGCCAAATGAATTCTGTTGACTATAACTGGGGAGAAAGGAACATTGAATGAAGCAATGAAACATTTTCTAGAGTGGTCACTACTTCCAGAGCTATGCAGCCCTGAAGGTCTAAAGCTAGAGCCTGCATCAAAAATGTTGGAGGAAGGTGTGGTGACACAACAAGAGAAAGAGAGACTATCTCTTATATGATGTGATCTCCGCTCCAGCCAAAAACTGGGTGGCAATTACCATCCACCATCCCAGAGCTTTACAGAGGAGGATATGTATCTACTTAAGCAGCACATTGATGCTTACATACTGAGTTCATTCGGGAGCATTCAGATGCATGGGTGGATTACATAATATTATAAGGTTCATCTGAGTTAAAACAGCAGAAAGGCTGTCCATTCTGTCACAGTATGCAGTTATAATATTACAATTTTTTTGAAAAACTGATCTGAAAGTCACATTTTGTAAACCTTGGACTGTGTTTAACAACTGCTTCTAAAATAGACTCCGAGATCACCTGACTTTCTCCTTGTGGAATTGGGCTGGAATTCAACCTTCAGCCAGACGAGGCTTTTCCTCCAAACATAGGCCAGGATTTTATTGTCCCGCTGTGGCGCGTCTCCTCCCAGCGCTTGCAATGAGCCATTTAAATTTCCTTTCAGCTCAGCGGAACTCTAATATCCCGCCAGGTGGGAAGGGCCATAAAATTTTGGCCACAAAGACTCTAACTGATAAGCCACTGTGAAGTATGAACAAGCTTGGCCCTTTTGATCACTACAAGTGGGGAGGAGACTTCAGGCTGCTAAATGGAATTACCTCGTGCCTTATATGGAAAATGATTCGGCATTTTTGGGACAGTGGCCATCCTGGCTTGCCTCCTAAGAATAATACAAAAAGGCTGCAAGATGCCTAAAACCAGATCTATCTTGAACCATCTTGAAGACCCATCTAAAAACAGCTGGTGGTCTGCTGTAAGTAACTGAGCAGTTTTGAAAGTGCCACACATGTAGAATCAGAGAAGAAAGGAACCCTGCATCTTTGCTACAAACCTGATTCCACCTACTTAGATTACCTGTGGAAAAAATCTCCAGAAATTCGACAGTGGATGTCATCACAGTTGCAGAGACAACACGACAACCTCAAAATTTTAACTTCAGGCAATGCAACATCTCGACTTCGAAGCATATCCGGCTGAAAATGGATTAACCTTGATTCACATTTATACATATCATTTTATATTCATTAGTAACTAACCTTTGTGTGTGTGGGCGTTAGTAACTCAGGGGAGAATTTTCCGCATGTCAGGCGAGGCAGGACGGTCAGGAGCAGGCACGGAGCTAATTGCTGCCCGCGATTGGCTCTACTCCACCATTTTACATGGTCAGGCCAATTAAGGCCTGCCCAGCGTAATGTGTGACTCCCGAGGACAGCGGGAGTGGGCGGGCGGTGGTGGGAGTGCAATAACTGCCAGGTCCAATGGCGACCCGGCAGCCTGTTTAAATGAAGCACTGGAAGCCTTGGAAAGACTGATCACAAAGGTAAGTAGAAGGGCTCACCAGAGGGCTGCTGGAGAGCAGGCCAGGCCGGGGGGCAGGGCAGCGGGGCAGTGTGCCTCTCAGTTTTCCAAAGAGTGCCTAGCTGCCCTCCTGGAGGAGGTGGCAGCACGGCGGGAGGTCCTTCTTCCAAGAGATGGGAGGCGGAGGCCCCCCCACCTGACTAAATGTGCCTGGGAGGAGGTGGCGGAGATAGTCAGCTCTTGTGATGCGGTGCTATGCACGTGGGTCGAGTGCCACAAGTGATTCAACAACCTCTTGCGCTCGGGAAGGGAGAGTGTCATGTTGGCAGAGGTCACTTAATACAGCCGGTAGCCTTTCCCCCCAAGGACGCCCACTCCCACTCTCCAGCCCCCTCCCAATTCCCCACAACTCTGAGTGAAGTTACAGCATTGAATCCCTCATGGCATGTTTCCCTCACTGGGTGGGTCAGCAGATATTACCCATGCCTAGTTCACCTTGAGAGAGTTGTTCTGCACCCGCAGCATGTGTGGCACTGATACCCAGAGTACTGTTTTGGGGGCAACCTCAAGGATCTGCACCTAGGGCAGAGTGGGAACTGCAAAGCATGTCAAAGTCAGGGTGCTGACATCCTGGAAAGGGAGCTCTGCTGCCCTTGGCGTTCCACGTGCTTGTGCCTCCTTTCTTTGCCAGATTAGACCTTGTGGTGGCAAATGTGATGGAGGCAGCATTTGGGCAAGGGGGGGGGGTCAGCCTTGGCTTCTTTGCGTGAGTGTGTGGCAGCTGCGGGGTAACAAAGAACTGGATCCCTGCAATGTTTCACTCTGGCTGGGGTGGCAGGGATGTGATGTCCAGATACAGGCTGGACTAATCAATGCTCTTCTCTCCTTTTCAGGAGAAGACCGCACACAATTCCGCAGAGCGGATGTGGACTGGCGGAGGCCAGGCCCAATTGGCCATTATGACTAGATATGAGCAAGAGGCCATGGACCTGGAGAGGCGCCATGCACCCAGGTCCACCGGTGGCGGTGATGCTGGGGTGTCACGGGGAGGTACGTTTGCCATGCACTGAGGTCACCATGTGTGTCCCAGCAGCCATGCCACTGCTGAATGCTCAATGACTGAAGTTTGCAACATGGGTTGACCACTGATTATGGAAGGATGAGCGCATAATGATTCAGGGGACAGGCATGCACAATGACATTGTCTCCACTTTAACCAATCAAATATCCTTGTTCTTCCTTTCAGCATCATCGGAGCAGGGCCAGGAGAAGGAGGCAGAGGGGCTGATGTTGCCAGTGATGCCCACAACCCATAAATGAACAAATGAAAAAAAATACACTGTTGTCAAACTAAAAGGTATTGAAGTAATGTTCTCCTGGGTTATCTGAAGACCTTCCTACTGAAGTTTAGGGGCCAGCCTTCGCTGCTGTTGTGACTCAGAAGTCCTTCGTGTAGTGTTCAATTGTTCTGCTTGACTATGTGAATCCGTTTACTGTTGATGCTGACCATGCTTGATTAGTTAAGCCTGAGTGTTGACTCAAGGGAAAGTAAACAATAGAACTTGCTGGAAACAAAGAGCTCTAAGCATGATAGCACACATTTTAAAGCATTATAATTAAGACTCCTCCTGCACACACAGAAAATCATGTATCATCTCTGCATAGCTCCTAGATATAAAATATACAACAAAGTGGTGACAAGGATGATGGGGAAAAGTTTAAATTTAGCAGCGCCAGCACAATGTCCTTCTTCACCAGGAGATCCGCCCATGCTGTGGGATCAATGGACTAGCGGTTCAAGACCAGCTTGCTCACTCCATGTATGGACAGCCCAGAAATAGTAGTGACCCGAAAGAAGGTAATGCTCATGAGGTGGGATTTTACGGCACCGCCGCCACAGTATCTCTCCCCCTGGAGGATGCAGCGGGCCATTTAAATCTTCATTCAGTTCAGTGGGGCCGGTATACCCTGCCAGACAGGAGAGGCCATAAAACCCTGGCCATACATTGTCTCAAAGCATAAGGCCAGTCAAGCAGTTTGCAGAAGCCATGTCTATATTTGATATGGCGGTAAGCACTCCAAAGAATACTTCGCGCCAAAGAAAAATGTGGTAATCGAATGCTATGCATTCCAACAGAGATGCGAGGGAAATGGTGAGCCCATAAAACAATATATGGCAGTGTTGCGGCAATTGGCTTCTACATGTAAGTTTGGCACACAAACCAACGTACTAATTTGTGACAAATTAATTGAAAAGACTTCAATTCGATAAATTAGGGAATATCGCCTCATGGAGGTTGAAGATTTAATCTTGGAGAATGCCACAGCCTTGGCAGTTCAAATTAAATCTGCTATGCTTGATTCAAGGAGGTTACATAGAAATGCATCCTCAGACCCAGGGTTTCAGACACTGCTTGCCCACCAGCTCATGTGCAAGCCTTATGGTCAAAGAGACCCCAGCAGCCTCATCAACATGTGTCACATCACAGTCAGATATCTTCAAAACTGTGCCCAATTTGTGGAAATGTTCATAGATTCACAATGCTATGTTCAGCTTGAAGGAAAAAGTGTAACTCATGCTTAAAGGAGAATGACTTCACAAAGGTATGCCAGCTAAAGAGGAGAACTTCATCGATTCTCTTTCTGAGGAGTGAGTTACAGCTGGTGTATACCATCACAAATGGTAAAGCACTGGGTCATTTTATGGAATGTTCAGTTGAGAGGTATCTCAAGTGTCGCTTCTCATCGATGTTGGTGTGAAAGTATCAATATTGAGAGACAAATGCCACCATGGGTGGAATTTTACTACCATGGTGGGGGTAGGCATGTAAATCCCATCAATGGGTGTGGCTGTAAGATTCTGCCCCATGTGTATTTTCACAACTTTCTCTCATTACTGTGACAGTCACTCTTCAATTTATGATGACTATTATTCCAGTTTTGGGAAGAATCACAGTTCCAGTACGCTACAGAAACGTCACCTTAGACAAGTTTAAGTTCTATTTAGTCAAAGGGCAAAGTTTATGGGGGTGAACTTATTCGATAAGCTTGGCTTCAAACTTAAAGACCTCACTGGCCAATTGCACAGCAAACAGCATTTGTCACATTAAAGGTGAAGATAGCATTCCCACCAGTCCTTGCACATTAATGTGATTCATGACTCAGAGCACTTCCTAATTTACTGGATTTGGGAAATTTAAGGGACACTGTAATGCCCCTTACATCAATTCCACCAGTTTCACAAAATTTGAGATGGTTGCAACCTGGGTCAAAGTATCACAGAAGCTGAAATCACTAGAAGCAAATGGTATCATTGAGCAACTCGACTCTTTGCCATGATATTAAATCCAGTCATTGTACCACTCAAAAATGGCAAACTTAGATTTTGTGTTGATCTTAAGGCAGTCAATAGAGCAACCATTCCAGACAATTATCCACATCCTGCAATCCAAGAACTATCAGTATCATTTCATGATTCCAGTCTTCATGAAGCTTGACACGTGATGGACCTATCTTCAAATACCTCTGCTAAAGCAAAGCCAATAGCCTACAGCTTTTGTTACTCATGAAGGTATGTTTCTGTACCGTAGAATGCCCTATGGACTAAGTTCAGCACCTAGCACATGCCAGAAGATCTTGTATTCAGTCGTGTCAGACATTGAGGGATGCTCAACTTACTTGACAACATATTGTCCATGGAAGGGACAAATCTGAAAAAGATCTGCAGTTCTCAGCAGTGCTCACTTAACTTGAACAACACAGTTTGATGCTCAAATGCAAATTCCTGGCACCTGAGATTGTTTTTCTAGTGTACATTGTGACAGCAGTTGGAGTAAAGCCTATATGCAACAATATCAGAGCCACTCATGCGCCTCTGACCTTTCTAGTATGAAAGAGTTGACATTGTTCCTTGGTGCTAGCAACTTTTATCACAAATTGTTTCCTAAAAAAGCAGAGGTCATGGGGGCTGTTTGGAAGCTGCTGAACCAAGATGCATAATAAGAGTGAGCAATTGCACAGTCAATCAGTTTGACACATTAAAGGTGAATATAACATCCCCACCAGTCCTTGCACATTACAAACCACATGCAGAGATATATGATACAATGGATGCGTCAGGAAATTGAACTGGAGTCACTCTCACAGCACATTGAGGGAAGCGAACAGCCAATCGCTTATGCATCACGCCCATTGTCAAAAACTGAATACTTGAGAGTGGTAAGCACTAGTCTGCATTTCCACTTGTAAACATTGACACATGAATCTCTATGGACGAAGATCGCTCTCTCTGCGGATCAGCGAGCACTGACTTCATTGTGAACCACATCAGGATCTGGTCATCGACTCCTATGCATCTGCAGATGGTCAGATCATTTACATCAGTATAACTTCAAGGTTTGATATATCACAGATTGATCAACTGAACTGATAACACAGAAGCACAATCTCAAATTTGTAAATCTCAGCTTGACCATCAGAGACCTTTGCATCTCAAGACTATTTCTGTACTTAGAGAAATCAGACCAGCTGAACTCTAAGAAATGATTCAATATAAATATGTTTGTTGTTAAAATAAGGTCATTAATTTTCTTGGGGAAAATTATGTAGTGTTCAATTTTTCTGTGCTTGAATATGTGACTCTATTTACAATTGATGCTCACTGTGCTTGATTAGTTAAGCCTGGATGTAGATTCAGGGAAAAGTAAACAGACCATAGAATTACTGGAGGCAGAGGCATAAGCATGAGAGCAGGCATTTTAAATAAAACTCTTTCACATGTAGAAACTGATGCATAGCTCCAAGATATAAAACACTTAGTCCATCTAGATTACTACATTCTAGGACTTCCTTTGGTGGGCAGCTCCTCCCAGAAGCTTGGTAAGCAGTTGTTGCTAAATCTACAAAAAGAAATAGACAAACAAGGTACCACATTCTGATCATGCATTAATATGTAAAGATATTACTGGTGCTTTTAAAAATCACATATTATAGCTACATACAGAAAATATTTTTAATCAATCTCTTTTCTAATTTTCATAACAAATTCCTGTTTTATTTCAGCTAAATTTGAATGAAGAGATGGTGGTATGGTGCTGTAGTGGTGATGTCACTGGATTAGTAATTCAGAGACCCAGCTTAATGCTTTGGTAGCATAGGTTTGAATCCTATCCAAGGCAGCTGGTGGAGTTTGAATTCAGTTAAAAAACGTTGTTAAACCCTGGCCAGATCTCTAAGTTGTTGGTGAGATCCGGTTAGGGACCAACAGCATTTTGTTTAATCATATAACCATAGAAAAGTTATGGTACAGAAAGAGGCCATTCAGCCCATCATGTCTGCACTGGTCGAAAAATAAAAATTAAAAAAAAACTAGCCGCTCATTTTAATCCCACTTCCCAGCACCAGGCCTAACGCCTTGCAGGTTATAGCACTTCAGGTGCAGATCCAGGTGCCTTTTAAATAAGTTGAGGGTTTCTGCCTCCACCATCAAACAAGGGAACGAATTCCAAACACCCACCACCCTCTGGGTGAAAAAGTTTTTCCTCATGTCCCCTCTAATCCTTCTACCAATCACCTGAAATTTGTGTCCCCTGGTAATTGACCTCCCTACTAGGGGAAACAGGTCTTTCCTTTCCAACCTATCTAGGCCCCTCATAATCTTGTGCACCTCAGTTAAGTCAACTTTCAGCCTCCTCTGCTCTAAGGAAAACAACGCCAGCCTATCTAATCTTTCCTCATAGCTGCAATTTTCAAGCTCTGGCAACATTCTTGTAAATGTCCTCTGTACTCTCTCCAGAGCAATTATGTCCTTCCTGTAATATGGCAACCAGACCTGTAATCAAAATTCCAGCTGTGGCCTAAGCAGTGTTTTATACAGATCCAGCATAACCCCCCTGCTTTTGTATTCAATACCTCATCCAATAAAGGACAGCATTCCATATGCTTCCCTTACCACCTTATCCACCTGTCCTGCCACTTTCATGGACTTGTGGACATGCGCTCCAAGGTCTCTCACTTCCTCTACCCCTCTCAATACCTTCCCATTTATTGTGTATTCCCTTGCTTTGTTTGCCCTCCCCAAATGCATTACCTCGCACTTCTCTGGCTTGAATTTCACCTGCCACTTTCCCGCCCGCTCAACCAAGCCATTGATAGCATTCTGGAGTAGACAGCTATCCCCTTCACTAGCAACTACATGGCCAATTTTTGTGTTGTCTGCACATTTCCCAATCATGCCTCCCACATTTAAGTCCAAATCATTAATATATACAGCAAACAGCAATGCACGCAACACTGATCCCTGTGGAACACCACTGGAAACCGCTTTCCATTCGCAAAAACATTGCCCTTTGTCTCCTGTCAATGAGACAATTTTGGATCCAAGTCGCCACATTCCCCTGTATACCATGGGCTTTTACTTTTCTGACCAGTCTGCTATGTAGGACCTTGTCAAATGCCATACTAAAATCCATGCAGACAACATCCATTGCATTACTCTCATCAATCCTCCTTGTTAATTCCTCAAAAAATTTGATTATATTAGTAAGACAGGACCTTCCCCTAACAAAACCATGCTGACCACCCCTGATTAATCTATTCCTTTATAAATGAGAGTATATCCTGCCTCTCAGAATTGATTCTAATAACTTGCCCAACACTGAAGTCAGGCTGACCAGCCTATAACTATTTGGCCTATCCTTTGTACCCTTTTTAAATAATGGTGCAACATTCGCAGACCCCCCAGTCCTCTGGTACCTCGCCTGTATCTAGTGAGGATTGGAAAATGATCCTAGGAGCATCCGTTATTTAACAGCCTGGGATGCAATCCATCCAGCCCTGGGGATTTAGCCACCTTCAAGGATGCCAGGCCCTCCAGTACTTCCTCTGTCATTATGCTTATTGTATCTAATATTTCACACTCCTCTTTAACTAGAATATCTGCGTCATCCCTCTCCTTTATGACAAAGTACTCATTACAAACCCTGCCCACATCTTCTGCATCCAAGCACAAGTTACCATGTATATCTTCTGGTAGTCTCCACCCTTACCATGGTTATCCTATTTCTCTTAATGTACTGGTGAAACATGTTTGGGTTTTCCTCAACTTTACCTGCCAATATTTTTTGATATCCTCGCTTTGCTTTCCTATTTATTTTTTTAAATTCACCTCTGTACTTTTTATACTCCCCTAGGCTTTCTACAGTGTTATGTCTTTTGTGACTTTTTCCTTTTCTGCTTTATCTTACCCTGTATGCTTCTGGATAACCAGGGGGCTCTAGATTTGGTAGTACCTCACTTTTGCTTTGTGAGTACACTGTGCCTCCCACTGATTTGTCACTGATTTTCCTTCAAGTACCTATATCCAGTCCACTTTCGTCAGATCACTTCTCAGCTTTGTAAAATTTGACTTCCTCCAATTTAGAACTTTTACTCCTGTTCTATCTTTGTTCTTTTTCATAATGATGCTAAATCTAGTTATCCTGTGATCACTATCACCAAAATGGTCCCCCACTGCTACTTCTGCTTCATTTCCTTAGACTAAATCTAGATTTGTGCCCCCTCTCACTGGGCTTGTTATGTCCTGGCTAAAAACGTTCTCTTGAATGCAGTTCAAGAATTTTGTGTCCTCTGTGCCTTTCACACTGTTCATATCCCAGTTGATGTTAGGGTAATTGAAGTCCCGAAATATTATTGCTCGATTATTTTTGCCCTCATAAATCTGCCTACATATTTGCTCTTCTATCTCTCTCTCGCACTATTTGGGGATCTATCGTATACCCCTAGGGGTGCAGCTGCCCCGTTTTTTATTTCTGAGCTCAACCCGTATGGCCTCATTTGACGCTTCATTTAGTGTGTCATCCCTCCTCACAGCTGTAATCGATTCTGTAACTAACAATGCTATATCCACATCATTTTTATCCCCCTCTCTGTCCTGCCTGAAAACTCTATACCCAGGGATGTTGTGCTGCCATTTTGGTCCATCTTTAAGCCAGGTTTCCATTATAGTGATGAAATCATGTGGTCATGTGTCTATCTGTCCCCTCAGCTCATCCTTGCATTTACATATATACCTTTTAACACTGCCAAATCCTTGTGTTGTACACTTTTTAACCTTTGCTTCATCTGTCTTTCAGAGTCATTTGCTAATTTTCTGCCTCCCATTCCCTGCTCTGAATTTATCCTATCTGAATCTGCTCTCAGGTTCCCACCACCCTGTCAATCTCATATAGATCCTCTCCAACAGCACTAGCAAACCTCCCCAAGAGGATATTCATCCCGATCCTGTTCAGGTGTAGATCGTCCGGCTTGTACAGATCCACCTTCCCCAGAACCGGTCCCAAAGCCTCAGAAATCTAATGTACCCTCCCCCTGCACCAGCTTTCCAGCCAAATGTTCAATCACTGAATTCTCCTACTTCTAAACTCATGAGCATATGGGATTGGGAGTAATCCTGAGATTACTGTTTTTGAGGTCCTCCTCTTCAATCTCCTTTCTAGCTCCCTAAAATCTGTTTTCAGGACCTCATCCCCTTTCCTACCTAAGTCATTGGTACCAATGTGGACCACAACTTCTGGATCTTCACCCTCTCCCAGAAGAATGCCCTGAAGCTGCTCTATGACATCCTTGACCCTGGCACCAGGGAGGCAACATACTATCCTGGAGTCACGACTGCAGCCACAGAAATGCCTGTGTGTTCCCCTAACTAACAAGTCCCCCATCACTAGCGCTCTTCCTTTCTTCTTCCTCCACTCCTGTACGGCTGACCTTCCCACGGTTCCACAAACTTGGCTCTGACTGCACTCCTCTGAGGAACTAACGCCTTCACCAGTATCCAAAATGGAAAACCGATTAGCGAGCGAGACCTCCGGGGCACTCCTGATCTACCTACTTGGTTCTCTTGTACTGCGATCACCCATTCCCTTACTGCCTCCATGCTCCTAAGCTGCGGTGTGACCACATCTCTGAACATGCTAAAGTAGACAAAGTTTGAGATTCATGACACTTGCTAATAGAATAAAGCCACAAGATTCCACAGGTTTTGAATAAATAGAAATAAACTTCACTATACAGAATCGCAGAATCACAGAATCACAGTGCAGAAGATGCCCTTAGGTCCATCGAGTCTGCACTGACACGAGAAAAACACCTGACCTACCTGCCTAATCCCAGTTACCAGCACTTGGCCTATAGCCTTGATGTTATGATGTGCCAAGTGCTCATCCAGGTACTTTTTAAAGGATGAAAGGCAACCCTCCTCCACTACCCTCCCAGGCAGCACATTCCAGACCCTTACCCTTTACCCGTTGGGTAAAAAAGTTTTTCTTCACATCCCCCATAAACCTCCTGCCCCTCACATTGAATTTATGTCCCCTCATGACTGACCCTTTAACTAAGAGGAACAGCTGCTCCCTATCCACCCCGTCCATGCCCCTCATAATCTTGTACATCTCGATCAGGTCGCCCCTCAGTCTTCTCTGCTCCAACGATAACGACCCAAGTCTATCCAACCTCTCTTCAGAACTTAAATGTTTCATCCCAGGCAGCATCCTGGTGAACAAAAACAAAAATACCTGGAAAAACTCAGTAGATCTGACAGCATCTGTGGAGAGGGATACAGTTGACATTTGGAGTCCCTATGACCCTTCATCAGAAGTAAGATATATAGAAATGAGATGAAATATAAGCTGGTAGGGGGGGGGGACAGGTAGAGCTTGATAGGGGGCCAGTGATAGGTGGAAGCCAAGAAGAGACTGCCAAAGATGTCATAGATAAAAGGACAAAGGGGTGTTGATGGTGGTGATATTATCTAAAGGATGTGCAAATGGGGACATTAAGGGTAGAAAGCAGGATGAGCAAGTGGGAGATGGCCCTAGTGGGGGTGGGGTGCAGGGAAGGGATCGAAATGGGCTAAAAGGTGGAGATGAAACAATAGATCGAAATAAATTTAAAAATAGGAGGGAAAAGAAAAATATATTTGTAAAAAAATGATGAATTATTGGCAAAAGGGGGATGGAAAGGGGGTGGGGATGGAGGAAAGAGTTCATGACCTGAAATTGTTGGAACTCAATATTAAGTCCGGAAGCCTGTAAAGTGCCTAGTCGGAAGATGAGGTGCTGTTCCTCCAGTTTGCGTTGAGCTTCACTGGAACATTGCAGCAGGCCAAGGACGGACATGTGGGCCTGAGAGCAGGGTGGTGTGTTGAAATGGAAAGCGACAGGGGGACCTTGGTCATGCTTGCGGACAGACCAAAGGTGTTCCACAAAGCAGTCACCCAGTCTGCGTTTGGTCTCTCCAATGTAGAGGAGACCACACTGGGAACATCCTGGTGAATCTCCTCTGCACCTCCTTCACTGCAATCACATCCTTCCTGTAATGTGGCGACCAGAACTGCAAACAATACTCTAGCTGTGGCCTCACCAAGGTTCTGTACAACTCCAACATGACCTCCCTACAAAGTCAAGTGATAAAACCATTTACAATATACAATTTATACTTGCCCTGAATGTTAAAGTATAAGATAAAGTATGAGGGAAATGTGAATTAAATAGCAATCTGTGGTTGGGCACACCACACAACACAATAAATGGCAGGCGCGACCAAGACAGAGTCCAAGGATTTCTCAACAACCTATCCAGATGTTAGTCAACTCTGTGAGTCAACCAATCTCACTGACACTTTTTCTCTCTCACGAGGGATTCCAATTATCACTTTTAAAGATGTCACCTTGGAATTGTCTCCAAAAGTAGCTCTAACTCAGATGGCTTCAACGATGGCACGCCTCACAGGATTTCAACCTTGCCTTCTGAGATTCTGTTCCTCTGGTTTCCTGAGTACACTCAAACATCAACATACAAGCACAATTTATGCTCTTCGGTCTGTGCCAAGCAGAACACTACTGCTCCAAAGGGGTGCCTTTGCCCCAAAGGCCCTCAACATACAGTCACCAACCTTCGGCTGCCTTCTTGGATCTTCACGGGTTCTGTTGCACCCTCTTCAATTATCTGACTTGGATGCCATGAACAACAGCCCATCTCATAGAGTTTAAATCTCACCTTCTGAGATTCTATTCCCCTGGATTCCAGAGTATACACCCGAGCACCAAATTGCAGGCACAACTTCAGATCGTTGGCCATGCCAAGCAGAATACCGCTGCTGCAAAGGGGTATCTTTGCCCCACTGGCCCGTTTCACTTCAAGTCTGCTCCCCACAGCCTTTTCTCTAACTTGGAGCCCTTTCCTCTGCTCCTCTATTATAACTGAACTTAACAGGTGCATGTTTCTGCCCAGTGTCTTTGCCCCTTATCCGAGACTTCCTTTTGGGACCTCTCCCTGTCCCTCTCCCTCGTTTCCTACCTATGACACTTCTTCGGATCTCTCCCTGTCCCTTTCCCTTGTCCCCTCCATAGCCATGGTGCTTGGCACCTAGTCACCTGACCTGGGTTTTTGTGCTATTTTTCTTCTGCACAAATGCATTGGATCAATCTGCTCATGTGCAGCCGCTCCTGGCCTGCACATGCCCGAATGGTCCGAGGTTTGTTGGATCTTGGAGTTCTGACCTCTGAGCTCAAGACTAAGTTAAGTTTGAGTTTCATAACAATTTAGAATATAAAGCTAGTCTCAGTAATGGGGACCATGAAACCATCATTGATTGTTGTAAAAACACATCTAGTTCATCACTAATGTCCTTAGGGAAGGAAATCTGCTGTCTTTACCTGGTCTGGCCTACATGCAACTCCAGGCCCACAGCAAGTGGTTGAGTCTTAACTACCCTCTGAAACTGCCTAGCAAGCCATTCAGTTCAAGGGCAATAGGGATAGCCTACAAATGCTGGCATTGTCAGTGATGCCCACATCCCATGAAAGAAAAAAGAAAAAAAACAAATTACGATTCGTTGCACACTAGTTTTAAAGCACATTTTCATAATTTATTACCCCACAATATTTTTACAGTTGTTGCAGCAAATTAAGTTTTTTTCACTTTTGTCTCCACTATCATAATTTCCTCCTCCATGTCAGTCCTACTCTTTCTCACATGCAATTGTGTCATATGATTAGGGCTATTCTTTATTCTCATTGCTGCAGCTGTAATGTGCAGTTACATATTGTGCCCTGTAGATCCTGTTGACATGTATGTATCCTTATTGAAGGTATCTTGCATTGTACCAGTACAAAGAGATGACTTCCCTCCCTTGTTGAAAATTGCATCTATGAAAAAAAGGTGCACTCAGAAAATTTCATTGATACAACTTGATTCAGTGTTCATTGCACCAGCTTGGGAGAGGGCCATCCGTTTTAGTGCAGGGTACTCCCACATATATCAGAATGATATATAATTTGCTTTGCTGAATATTTAGGACTACTTTAAAAAAAAGACTTCAGTTGTACTGACATTATCTACTGGTCTGAGTGTGATTAACAGAGTATACTATATGACTTTTTGAGATTTGCAGCATAACTAAAGTTAATTGGATTCCTATTTCCATTAATTGATTATATTGCTGTTTTGCTCCACTGGCACAAAAGCTTTACTGCTGTGATAAACCCTAATCTTGGCGTTGTGCGTAATATTTTGATGTTAAAAATCAAATAATGGTTTGCATTATGATTCGTGTCTGTTATTTGATAATCCAAACTAAGCTTGTCATGAAGTGAGAAGGAGTTTGGCTGATGTCATGTTAATAACTAAAACAGAACAAAAATATAACATTACACTGATTTCTCTGTGAGAACAAGTACACATAGGTTATATGAGAAAAAAATCTAACATTCTGGGTAGAACCTTGGTTTTCAATCAGTGATCAAGACCATTTCTGGGTCCTGACACCAATGAGTTTTGAGGGCTGCCCTCCTGTGCAATTTTACAGTTAAGAGGCCACCTCCGGGAGATCCATCCAATTACGGATGGCAGGTGGGTTGCACAGGCGGGAAGACCAATGGGAGTGCCTGAGGCTCTCGGCAGCCGGCAGCCCCATCGGCAGAGGAGGGATGGATGGAGGCGCATTCTGGAAACTGCAAAGGAAGCTTGACATGAACTGTGGTCACATAGGGGCAACTCTGCCACAGGATGGTTTGCAGCCATAACCATAGCCTTTAGGCAGCTGTGGCTCTGGAGGAAGGGAAATGGTATTAAAGGAGGCCTCACTAGCACCCCCAACAGGTCACTTCCAATCACTTCCTGTGCTTTAGCTTTAGCGGGCGCCCATCCACATCACCAATTTTCCCCTAATTGTCCATTAATTGCTTGATTAATTGCCCACCGCCATGGGCAGCCGATGACGCTCAGAGGAGGGAACACATCACAGATTTTCTAAAGTTCCCTCCCTTCCACCTCCAAAGCTGCCACCACCTGGCTAATAAACCTGGGATAGATTTGTCCCAGGTTTGCACAAAGTGCACTAGTGGACGGGAAAAAGGACATTTTACCCCCCAGCCGCAATGGCAGCTTTTCATGCTGTATTGTACCATTCTCAGCACATCCTGCCTCATTAATAATGCAGTCCCAGGGAATATGCCTGATCAATGGTGGGGCAGCCTCTGATTTGCCCGCCCTGTCATCACTTCAGGCTGTCAGTAGTCTGGGCGCCATATTTAAAGGCTGCCGCTGCACAGAGCTAGCACTCTTTAAGGGATCAGAAGCTGCTGCAAAGTCATGGCTGCCAAAGGGAGGAAACAAGATGCCTCCAAATTTAGTAATAACCCCCTCGGGCATCTATTGGATGCAGTGGAGGTCCGTCATGAAGTCCTCTACCCCTACTCTGGGCGGAGACTTGTAAGCAAGGTCACCAATCCAACATGGGAGGCAGTGGCAGCGGTGGCCAGTGCCAACGCCCTGCAAAAGCTGGCAGCCAGCCAGTGCCAAAAGAGGATGAATGATCTCCTCCATTCTGCCAGGGTTAGTCACTATTTTCATCACTCTCAATTCACACTTACAATACCATAACACATCTACAGGGATCTCACTCACTGCCAGTTCAAAGGACATCACCATTCATTCTCTCACACAGATCTTGATCTGCCCTGCAGATCATGTCCTCACCCCATCCACAGCACCACTCACTATCCTTCTCATCTGGCCTGGCAGGCATCCTGCTTACACTCTCTCCATCTGTCTTCATGCAGGACAAGCTGACACAGAACAAAAAGGAGAGGTCATAGACTGGTGGAGGAATGTCCAACAGCAAGATCCTCACAAACTTTGAAAATAAAGTCATCCGGCTGGTAGGCAATGATCTGGACTGTTCCTGTGCTGATGCCATCCTAGTTGGTTATTTCATGCCTTCTGTTAATTACAGTTTTATTTTATCAGATACGGGCTCCTGTGATCAACCTTGTAACACTTGTTCCTGTACTTGAGATAGGACTGGGTCCCAACTTGTCCAGTCTCTGATCTGTCAAGTGGATACCGGTGAAGAACCTAAGAAATTTAACAGTAAAACAAGTTCCTCTGGAACTGGGCCTCATAATTTTCTTGTAAAGGCAAATGACAAAGGACATTGGCATTTGCGATTTGATTGCGAGGTCTATGTACAAAAGTCGATTTGTATGCTGCCTGAATTAAGGCCCTATTAGTATTTCTGTATCTTCTTTTGATGGGCCTTCTTCTTTCTAGTGCAGACACTTACCTCAGCCTTCTTTTTGACTTCACTACTGGCCAGGCTTCTCTCACATGCAAGCTCAACTTGTCTGAGCTCAGTGGCTGAGTCTCCCAAAATTTCATTGTCTGCCTGCTTCTTAGGAAATTCTATGACTTTTGCTGCCAAAGTTCCTTTGGCTTCACTTAGCTAATTCTTCAGCTCTTCTGTCTTTTTTTTGTATTTGTTTGCTGCCTCCTGGAAAATTGAAAATTGTTGTGTCTTCTCTGCCAACTTATTATTCGGTTTGTTCAGAGAAGTGCTGAATTATCTCTATTTCTCTTCATACTTTTCCAGAGGTACAAACTTTGACCTGAGGGAATCTTGTAGTGTGCGAAGGTTTTCTTTTTCCCTGCGAAGGTTGCTCAACTCATCTCGAACTCTGTCATCAAGCAGGGTCTCTTCAAGATTCGTCTGCTGCTCTCCCAGGTTTTGGCTTAAAACAGCTGCAGTTCTTTAGGTTTTTGAGTCCTTGCACACTCCTTTTCCAAAATAGGAATGCTTCCAGCCTCCTTTTGAAGTCTTAGTGGCCAATCAGGGTTGATTTTCCTTAGCGAATTTTGCCCTAGAAGGCTTGGTCCACTGCCTCTCAATACTAACACTGGTAGCTTTGCTGATTGCCTTTCATAATGGACAGTTACTCTGCTTATGCCTTTCACTTGAATGTCTTCACCCATATATGTTCTTAGCTTGGTGCCTGTTTGTTCTAAACTTAATTGGTGTTTACCATTATTCAGATATCTGAAGGTACATTCCCCAGTTACTGCATTGGAACCTCCCATGTCCACTTCCATTCTAACAGGTTTGTCATTTATTTTCACTGTGACAATTATTGGTTCTGTCTTTCCAACTTTCAGATTAAACAATGAGTGAATGTCTGAATTTGTTGTTTCAGGCACTTCTACATTGTAGATTTCATTGGGCTTCTGCTTTTGTTTACAAGCCTGCTTAAATCTTTCTTTGCATTGCCTCATCATATGTCCATTTCTATGACAATAGTAGCATCTGATTTTTTTAAACTGCCAATCTTTAAAAGACTGCTTGTTTCCACATCTATTAAAATTATTCTTCGATTTCTCTGCTAAGTTATTTTTCTTTATTCTTTAGCTGGCAAGGTCTGTTTCCTGCTGCTCGGCAAAGTCTCGCTTTTTCGCTCCACTTTCAGCTGAGGTTTCCCACCCGATGTGGAGGACGGCGCCATTTTGTGCACCATGTATTGCCTTGGAATCTCTTACTGTACTTTCCATGGCCAGCGCTATCTCTAGCATCTTCTTGAAATCAGATTCACTTTGAACAATAATATTTTCTGAATAGTGTCCTCTTTCACACAACACACTAAACGATCTCTGAGCATGTCGGTCAGAGTCGTACCAAACTCACAATGTTTCATTAGCTGCTTCAAATTTTCCAAGCAGTGTGCAATTGTCTCACCCGGGGCTCTATTTCGTGAATTAAACCTAAATCTCTGCATCATGACTGAGGGCTTTGGTTGAAAGTGACCCTTCACAAAGTCCACAAATTCACCTAGATTCTTTGAATCTGGGGCATTAGGTGCCATTAAACTTCAAATCAGACTGTAGATTTTGCTCCCACAAGTACTCAAGAGGGTCGCTCACCACTTCTCTTCCTCCATAATCTCACTTGCTTGAGAAAAGAATGTGAGATGCTCTATGTATTGAGACCAATCGTCTGTGGCTAGTTCAATTTATGTCATGTGATCTTACCCAATACGTACTTATCTTAAAGGTACATTACACACTAAATGAAACCATAATTATTACACCGCTGCACTCCTCAGATTGCAAGGCATGATGGAGAAGTCCGTCCATGTTAAGGCCGAGGTGATAGTGCCGGCATGCCAACGCACTGAGGTCAATACTGGTAGGGTGGTGGCTGCCATTGGGGACTTGGTCCAGGATGTCACTCCTGCACTGCTGCTCAGGCTAAGCTCTATTGCCGACTTCATAGTTGGCCTCCAACAGGGTTTGTGCGAGACAGATGGGGGACAGCCCAATCTCACTTCTGCTAACCCTTCTCCTCACGGAGTTAGCCGGGGGCCTTGGGCACCTATAGGGAGAAGGATCAGCAGGTGCACCCCCCCCAGAGGACGCCCACCAAGGCAATCACAGAGAGGGTGTAGCAGTCAGCAGGCTGCCTCCACATCTGCTGTGGATGTCTGGGGAGCACCAAGATGTAGCAGCAGGGTTAACAAAGTTAAGAAGATATAGCTCTTTAGTTCCACAGCCTGGGCACAGGTCTTAATCACTTGTACATAATGTTCACTATTGTAAATAAACTCCCAAAAATGTCTCCCTGCCTATGGCTCCTTGTTCTGATGAGCAGTGTTCTTGTCACTCAGATGTGAAACTTTTCTGCACCAATGTAAAGGTAGGCGTCTCAATCCAGGGTCTCTTCCCTGTGCTCTGTTCAGCCTTCAGGCCACAGTGATGGTCCCACCTCACACTCCCTGGAAGCATCACTGATACCTGCATCTCGGCGGTGCTGGTCATTGCTGCTAGAGTGTAGTGAGCAGGCACCACAGAGTTCCATCATTCTCTCTGTGTGCTTTCAGAACTTTAAGGTGGGGCTGCCCCCACCATGTCTTCAGCATCTGTGCTCCTAAAGGCTGAAAGCGGACAAAGGATCAGATGCTTTTAAAGATTTGTGGCTGCTTCTCTATGATATGAGCCTGATCACTGAGCACAAGTGAGCTGCCCTCGGCCAGACAGCAGTCAGACATTCTCAGAGGCTATGTGAAAATCTATGGAGTGTCCTCACTGCATGTCATCATCGTCCTCCTGGAATTGAGCATCTATTAGGGCCTCCACTGTGTCTCCATAATAGGAGCATTCTCACAGAGTGTATGGGCTACCACAAGCCAGATTGGAATCAGACTGGAGTTAAGCATTCATAGATACAATGTAAGGATCTATGATGTCTCCTCACTGCATGTCGTCATCATCCTCCACAAATCTAGCAGCTATGAGGGCCTCCTGAGTGCACCTGCCTTGTATGGTCAGTGCAGGGCTGTCATCATCAGCTTCAAGGATCTTCTCACCGTCATCACTGTCGACATCCTACTCATCTGGGGAGATCTCCAGCTCCTTGATCTCATTCTCCACCAGCTCCTCTCCCCGTTGCAGCGCCAGGTTGTAAAGGGCGCAGCAGGTGATGACAATGCATGACACGCTCTGTGGACTATATTGCAAGGCTCCACTAGACCGGTCCAGGCACTGGAACGCATTTTCAGCATCCCGATGGTCTGCTTCACCAAGTTGCAAGTTGCAACATGAGCTTCATTATATCTTCTCTCTGCTGCAGTCTGAGGCCACTGCACGGGTGTCATCAGGTACGGCCTCTGTGGGAAGCCTTTGTCCCCGAGGAGCCAACCCTACAGCCTCTGTGCATCCTGGAAGATGTCAAGAATCTGTGAACGGCTGAGAATGTAGGAGTCATAGATTGTCCCTGGAAACTGTGTGCCTGCAGGATGCGTTTGTGGTGGTCGCACACCAACTGCACATTCAGGGAATGGAAGCCCTTGCAGTTGACATAGTTGACCGCTTGTTACGATGGAGCTCTGAGTAACACGGGAGTGCAATCGATCATACCCTGCACCTGTGGGAAACCTGAGATCTGGGCAAATCCAATCACTCTGGTATCCTGGCTCTCCTGGTCCCGGGCAAAATACACAAAGTTGTGTGCCCTCGCGAAGATGGCATCCGTGACCTCATGGATGCATTTGTGGGTGGCAGATTGTGAAATCCCACAGAGGTCACCTGTGGAGCCCTGAAAGGAGCCACTGTCATAGAAATTGAGCACCATGGTCACTTTCACAGCCACTGGCAGTGGATTCCTTCAATATCTCCGTGGTGCCAAATTGCACAGTAGCTGCCAGATGTGACCGACCAGTTCCCTAGACATGCACAGTCTGTGGCGACAGGGTTCTGCAGGAATGAAAGGCGACTTCAGTAGACCCTGGATCTATCTGGACGCTGACCAATGTCGCTCACTACGGCTATTCAGTGGTGTGTGCAGAAGCCCCAGCTGCCCCTTCTTTGTGAGGGTGCTGCTCCTCCCTCTGCACAGCCAGGCTCCTCCGTTACTCTCTTCTGCATCATCTCCACTCTCTACATGTCACACCAGGCTAGTTCACCAGGCTCCACGCTCCTGATGTACTCCTCCCGCAGGATGAAAGAGAGATGCATGAGTTAGTTTGGGTACACTAAAAACCTCTCTTCGTTAACTCTGAAGGCCCTTTATTGCATCTTGAAGAGTGCTGGCCATTACTTGGATGGCTAGAGTTTAGTGCTTTACCTTGCTGCCCCATTCCACCTGACTGATTGGTGACAGATTTGCCCATTGGACTGCATGCTGTGCTCCTGGCTCATGCACAGGCATTCACCTAACCTGCTCTGCAAGGCTGCACTGTTAGCTTGAACCATGGGGGAGACTGGTCCAAACTGGGATGATGACATTGCAAGGGGCTGTGAGCACCTCCACCAGTGACTGCTCCATGGGCAGCTTTAGCAAGGAGATTGTACAACGTGCCCAGTCGTCCCACTGATCTGCAGTCCACCAAAACACTCATTAATTTGCAATTTGCACCCAAGGGTTGAAAAGCTCTGGAGTACTTGGTGGCACTTTAATGCCTCTATGTTGCTTGAGTGGGCAGATAAGCTAGAGGCCCGACTCCAATCATGTCTGTGTGGCTGCATCTGAACAGTATCAGCTGCGGAGGAATGGTCACTTTATACAAAGCTTCCCTAAGGCGTGGCCGCTTCCCTCCCCTGCACCCCACATGTGCTTGTGCACTACCTTCAACTGCAGGGCAACCCCTACCCCCATCTCCAAGTCCCAACTCCCACCTACAGATCGCCTCAACCACAGACCAGCCCTAGCACCCATCCACAAGTCACCTCAACCGCAGGGCAGCCCTTTCCCCTACTCCCAAATTGCCTCAATCAGTTGCCTCAATCGCAGGGCAGCCCTTGCCCGCACGTCTCCAATGCGCCTCAACCTTGAAGCCCAACAGACCCAGGTGAACACTGTGCAATGTTACTGTGTACTCATCTCCGAGTTCCCCTCAAACTGCACATCTTATATATAAAGTGGACTAGGGGAAAGTGGAATAGAGGAGGCAAAACTGTGGGAGGGGAGCGTCCAATTGCTACAAGGGGACCCAGGAAGGAAGAAAACATCCCCCCACCACCCCCACCACCCCCCCCACCCCAACCCACTTTCACTGACTAGCAGCCTCAGGGTTAACTTTGTTGGGCTGCATGTTGCGCACAGGCCTCTCCCGCCGCCCATTAAATTGGAGCTGTGGTGGGATGACGCACTTAATTGTGCATTAATTGTCCACTTAAGGGCTTCACTTAGGCCAAGGGCAGGCAGCCCACTCGATGCCTCCACTGCCACCCATAAAATCTTGGAGAGGGACAGATGGGCTGGCAGTGGTCATGTTGCTAATGGCATGGCACCATAATTTACAGATGCGTTTGTCTGTTTTCCCACCCAAGGGTGGCCCATAAAATTCAGCCCAATGTGTCAGGACTCCATATAAGTAGAAACTCATGAATGTTCAGTTAGGTTTCAACTATGACTTTCTTGCACATTACTCTACAGTTAGTTTGATCTACCTCTTCCCTCATATCTTTGAATTTCTAGTTTGTAGAGGTATGTTTCCCATTAGTATTACCTTTTTGTTTGCACATAACTTCATTATATCTTCTTAGAGTACTTTCTTTTGACCAGCAGGTTAAAAAAAAACATTTCTGTTTTCTTTATACTGGTCACTTCCAGGAAGACAAACTCATTGGGAAGTTTATTCTGCACAATGAATCCAATTCCTTTTCTTCCATAGTGTTATTAGCTGGCTCTGTAGCTCAGAGGTTAGCATGCTGACCTTGATAAAGTAGGGGCTGTGAGTTCAATTCTTGCCAGGGCCTGTGATTAAAATTTATGAAATTAGGTGGCATGGTAATCTGTGGGTAGAGCACAGAGAGGCTGCAACAAGATGTAGACAGGTCATGTGAGTGGGCAACAAGATGGCAAATAGAATATAATGTAGGCAGGTGCAAATATGTTCACTTGCTTGTGAAGATTAGAACAACGGAATGTTCTTAAGAAGGCAAATGGGACACTTGCCTCTTTTAGCTGAGACATAGAATATAAGAGCAGGGAGGTTATGCTGGAACTGTATAAAATGCTGGTTAGGCCACAGCTAGAGTATTGCGTGCAGTCCTGGAATCTGCATTATAGGAAGGATGTGATTGCACTAGACAAAGTGCAGAGGAGATTTACCAGGATGTTGCCTGGGCTGGAGAGTTTTAGTTATGAGGATAAACTGGGATTATTTTCCCTGGAGCAGAGGAGATTGAAGGGGGACATGATTAAAGTGTATAAAATTATGAGGGCATAGATAGGGTAGACAGAAAGGAACTTTTCTCCTTGGTGGAGAGATCAATAACCAGGGGCATAGATTTAAGGTAAGGGCCAGGAGGTTTAGAGGGGATGTGAGGAAGAATTTTTTCACTCAGAGGGTGAACTCACTGAAAGTGTGGTAAAGGCAGAAACCCTCATAACATTTAAGAAGTATTTGGATGTGCACTTGTGATGCCATGGCATACAAGACTATGGGCCTAGTGCTGGAAAATGGGAATAGAATAGTTAGGTGCTTGTTTGACCAGCACAGACTCGCTGGGCCGAAGGGCCTTTTTCTGTGTTGTAGACCTCTATGACTATCCCTAATGTATGGCCAAACAGGAGTAAAGGTTCCTGTACAGGCATCAGACCCTCTTTTTTGTATCTGTGAATAGGGGGCCTAACATCTAGTTGAGGCTCCCTTAACAAAATGTACTTGTGACACCTACTTTCCTGCCTTGTCTGTGTTTTTTTTTTCTGAGCACTCTAAACCCTTGTATACTTTTGCTTATCACTCTCATTGTGGTGAGCAAACTGTTTAAAACTCTTGCAACGCTGAAGCTCCCAACTGCCACAATAGCTTTGTGTTCAATCACTTTACAATTATTGAAGATCTCAAATTATACATATTGACTTGGCGAGTCTGCCATTTGGGTCTTGGCAGTGGAAACAAAACAAGAAGACCTAAGGACAGAACTTTCCTGTTGGCATGAGGGGATGAACCCCGCATGCCCATGCATAAAATGATGCGCGGTGACGTCGGGCGAGTGTCTCAAAGTCATTGCGCGCTATTGTGACATTTCGTTGAGCAGGCATGTGATGATATCCAATGCACGCCAGCCATTAATTAATGAGCCACTTTAGGCCCTTGAGGGCCAAATGACGGCCATTTTTCGGTGCCAGTGCAATCTTCGGGTCAGCGCACAGGCGCAGCGGGCAGGTGGATAGGACACATTTGTATAAACCTCATCCACGGGCGGGATAAGAAGGCTCAGTGGGATCACGAGTGTGCTCTGTCAAATATTGATGTTTCAAATTTACTGATACTTGCCTGTGTGATCTGCAATACTTCAGAACGCATACCAGCTGCTTGGTCTGGACTCATAACCTTCAGGTCAGCACTTTGCAGTGAGGAATCTTTCTTGGGCCTGCAGGTTTCAGGAAGCCCTCCCTTGGCCTGGGAATGGGAGCTGAACTCTCCACTGGAGGCACCTCCTGTGAAGAGGAAGGGAGGGCTAGAAGGGAGGAGGAAGCCAGGAGTCCACGTTCAGCCTTCAGTGGAGGCACCTTTGGGAGAACAGGCGCAGGCATAAAAGGTAGTCCAAGGCGGAAAGGGCCATAGAAAATGTCACTATCCTGCTGCCAGGGTATACAGGCAGCGAAGCAGCTACCTCAATATGTCTGAGGTGCAGTGCCAAAGGGGGCTCCGGCCCTCAAGGGAGATAGTCAACCATATCTGTCAGATGATTGGGCCTGAGATCTCCGTGAACTGGTTGGATGGCTCTAAGTTGCTCTAAAGGTCACAGCTGCCCTCAACTCCTATGCCTCTGGCTTCTTCCAGGGGTCAGTGTGTGATCTTTGCAGTGACAGATGCTCTGTTCAGGCGTGCATTGACCTTCATCCACTAGTTGGGACCAGGCAAGCCAGACACATGGAGCCACAGGCTTCGCAGCCATTGCTGGCTTCCCCCGCATCCAGGGTGCAATCGACTGCACGTGTGGCCATCAAGGCGCCAGCAGGTGAGCCCATTACCTTCGTCAACAGGAAGGGCTTCCACTCCATGAACGTGCAGATAGTGTGTGATCACAGGATGGCAATTCTACAAGTCTGTGCAAGGTACCCAGGCAGCTCCCACGGCACCTACATCCTCAGATGCTCCCAGGTGCCAGGGCTTTTCAGTGCTCCAGCCCATCTTGATGGATAGCTGGTGGGTGACAAGGGCTATCCCCTCTGAAGGTGGCTCATGATGCCTCTCTGCCATCCAAAAACAGAAGCTGAGCAGCGGTACAGTAGGAGCCACGTCTCTACAAGGGCTGTGGTGGAGAGAGCCATTGGTCTTCTCAAGATATGCCTCCGATGCCTGGACCGCTCAGGGGATGCATTCCAGTACCCACCAGACCGTGTCTCACTGATAGTGGCTGCATTTTATGCTCTCCATAATCTTGCGCTGGAAAGGGGGGACGCAGTGGACGATGAAGATGTCAACACAGTGGCTGCGGCTGCACATAATGAGTCCAGCAGTGAGTCCGAGGGTGAGCATGCATAGGGAAATGCTGACCCGGGCATACTCCAGGGTGGCAGGGACACCAGGGAGGCTTTAATCCAATGAACCTTCAACTAGCATACTGCATATGGACCTCCAGGACAAGCCTGGGCTGCAGGCTCCATACTCGATACTTAAGTGCAAAATCTGCTGAGATAGGAACATTAATTAAGGGCCTTGTTAATAAAGATGAATGTCCCACAAATCACTAATAACATTATTGGAAACCATCCACCGGCAGGAGAAAAGAGGCACCCTCAGCCAAGGTGACATGTCTGAATTTAATATTGCAACCAAAGGAACTTAAGAAAGCAAAATGACAAAGATATTAACAATCACACCAACTCATAAAGACCTCATTGCAGACCAACTCAAAAGCACCAGTGATAAACCCGTGGTGTGCCCATGGTGCCTTATGTTTACGTTTCTGGGTACTACGTCTTGGTTCTGGTCCCCTCACTGGGAGTGGCATCTGAGCCAGCCTGCTCACTCTGCTGTCCTGTTGGCCTCGATGACCTTGGCAGTTGTCCTCTAGGCCATGGAACCTGTGCTGGCTCTGCCTGGGAGGGAGCTGCCAGTTCCACAGCTGGCATCTCCCCAGTTGTCGCAGCCTCACCTGATGCAACAGACACTGGCAGGGGGGCGGAGGAGCTGTTGCCCTCATCCGGAGTACTCTGAGAGGAGCCCACAGAGATGACAGGCAGCTGCTGCACCGACGTGAGGTTTCTTCGGACCTGCCTGCTCACCGTGGACTGATGAGCTGTGAGCTGGGAAACTTGGTGCCCAGACAATCTCCCACACTGGCACTGACCAGCTGAGGTCAATGCCGATGTGAAGGCTTGCTGGTCCGAGCACATCCGCAGGAAGCCCTGATTGGTCTCCTGGAGGAGCCTCTCCGTGAGAGTCGCCAATTGCTCCATGGAAGATGCATGGTGCTTGGCCATTAGGCTCATTGCTTCGGTGAAAGTCCGCGTGGACTCCTCCACCATGGACACCAAGTCAAGCATAGCCTCATGTATCTCCCCAGCTGCTCCCACACACCCTGCCACATTTTCTGCATTTGCTGCATCACGGTTGACTCCAGAGGCACATCATCAGGCACCAACTGAGCATGTTCCTGGTCCCCTGCAGCCCTCCATGTGCACTCTCTGTTTTTGGCAGCTTCTCCAGTGACTGTGAAGTACCCTCACTGCTGTACCCCAGGACACTAACCAATGTTCTAATTCCCACTGAGGTGCTAGTATCTGTGCTGGTGCCTGTCTGGCAGAGATGATGTGACGCGAGTGATTCTGTGACTTCAGGGCCCTCAGGTGTGAGAGGGGGCCTCTATTGCTCCTCCTCCCTGCCCTGCTCCACTGATGCTGAAAGGAAGAACAAGGATATTGGATCAGTTAACGTGGAGACAATGTCAATGTGCATCCCTGTCCCCTGGATCATTATGCGCTCATCCTTCCATAAGCAATGGTCAAGCCGTGTTGCAAAATTAAATCAATTAACAGTCAGCACTGCTATGGCTGTTGGGAGAACAATGCTGACCTCACTGCTGGGCACACATACATGGTCGTGGCACCCCAGCCTCACCGACACCAGTGGACTTGGGCATATGGCGCCATTCCAAATTTAGGGCATCCTGCTCGAAGCAGCTGAGAATCACCAACTGGGCCAGCCCTCCATTAGTCCTCACCCACTCAGCGACATTATGTGCATTCTTCTCCTGAAAAGGAGAGACGAGCATTGATTAGTGCTACTTGTACCTGGATTCTCTTCGCACATGGCCCACCTCAACCAGAGTGGGACATAACAGGGCTCCAGTGCCTCCTCACACCACTGCTGCTGAACACTCACATAAAGATGCTAGGCCTGTTCCCCACCCCCTTGGCCAATTGTTGTCTACATCACATTAGGCACCACACGGAATAACCTCCCATCGCAAGGAGGCGCAAGCATGTGGAGCACAGAGGGCAGCAGATGGTTCGTTGCCATGCCACCTTGAAGCTCCCCTCCCATCATGTCATCACCCTGACTTTGACATGTCCTGGAGTTCCAGCACTGCACCTAGGTGCAGCTTCTCCAGGTTCCCCCAAAACAGTCATGTACCACATGCTGCAAGTGCAGAACCCATTTCTTCACCACCCCCTCAGGGTGACCTCGACATGGGAAATATCTGCTGGCTCACCCAGTGAAGGACACATGCCGTCAATGATTCATTGTAGTCACTACACAGACTTGGTGGGGTGTTGGGGGCACGGGGGTGGTACCAGGGGCGAAAGCCGACCTGCTGGCTTAAGTGATCAATGCCAACATGGTGCTCACCCTCCTGAGCGCAACAGGTCATTGAAGCACTTGCGACACTGGATCCAGGCACATTTGGTCATGCGAGGCAGCCTCCTCCTCCTGTCCTGGGGTATGAGGACCTCCCACTGTGCTGCCACCTACTCAAGCAGGGCAGCCAGGCAATCATTAGAAAAACAAGGGGCACAGTGCCCCCCTGCCCTACTCTCCTGCCTGGCCTGCTCACCAGCAGCGCTCTGGGGAGCCCTTCCAATGGCCATGATTCACAGCCTTTAAAAGGCTTGAGCAGCTTTTTAAAACAGGCTGCCAGGTTGTCATTGGATCTGGTGGTCATTGCAGTCCCGCCATTGCCTGCCACTCCCATTGTCCTCGGGAGCCGCGATTCACGCTGGGCGGGCCTTAATTGGCCCTCCCCTGTAAAACGGTGATGTGAACTCGATCGTGGGAAGCGATCGGGTCTGCGCTCACCCACACCCGCTCCTGCTCCGCCCGCCTGACAGGCAGAAACTTCTGCCCTAGGAATTGGAATGGACGTGAATGGGATGTGATCCCAATGTTGTGGATGATGCATATGTCAAAGGAGACTGGGACTGAGGACCACAGGAAATTGGTCCGCTGGCATTGTGTGGTTATTGCCAATGAGCTGTGGCCATTAGTCATAGTGCCAGAAGTAGCTCGCTGGGGCCATGAAGGTCAGCTGGCTCGGATAATGGCCATGGTCATAAGAGAAGCCTGGGGGTGGGAGCAGCAAGGAGAGATAATCATGAAGAATGACATACTAATTTACAGTGGGTAGACAATAAGGTAAGTAAATAAAAAACTTATATTTCTGGTGACAACCTTTCTTATTAAGGACTGCTGGCTGAGCTGTTAGACACATGTTGACACAGACACAATGGGCCAAGTGTGCCATAAACTTTCTATGATTCTATGAGAATACTGACTGCACAGCACTCACTCAGTCACAAATACATTTTTCAAAGAGACCTTCAACTAGATGTTAGACTCTCTATTCTCAGATACAAAAAAGAGGTTTGAATGCCTGTCTTCGGTATGTGCCCTTTACTCCAGTCTAAATCTTCTCACTCCACACTTTAGCTTCTCTGCAAGGCTATTGGTACCAAAGCAATTATGATGAAGTCCATCCTATCTGAACAGCTTCTCCTTGCTTATCCTATTGTCTTAGGAAGCACCTTTATAATATAATATGTCTGTTCATGACTTTGGGACTATACTAACATTAAATAGCATGGAAACAACCTCAGGAATCCTGTCTAGAACACCAGGGCATAGGTCAATCTTCACTCTATTCCTTTTAAGTATTCTTCTTTGTTAAAGTATGTATAAAAAAAATGATAATCAAAGTCTCAACCTTTCACAGATTTTAGTATTGACAGTTAATTTTCCACTCTCCTGTTACCAATGAAAACAAGGAAAGCGCCAATGTAGAGTAAAAGGAACAAAAAGATACACCAAAAAATGTGGTTTGGAAATGATAGTAGAAACAGGTATTTATCTTTAATTAATGAGCAGAATCTTTAAAATAGATTCTATAGAGCTGGAAAGGAAATTTATTTTGTTTTGAATTGCTGGAATGATCCTCCTAGTATTGTAACCTCATTAATATTTCTGTTTGCACTCAGCTTTGCCTTGCTATTAGCAGTGGAAATCAGCTAAATACCCATATTGATTACTTCATCAGATGTGATAAAGGTGATGCTGGATCATAGAAATTTATTGTTCGCTCACACACAGCTTGACACTCACAAGGAATAGTAAGAATGATATCCAGTCTTGTTATCTGCCTATAACCTTAATATGTAATTAGTCTTTAATCCTACAGATCTATTGCATAAATTGGGTTTGCACCCTACAGAATACAATATTAAATTGTAGTGCTTTGTATTTAGGAATTACCTCTGAATCTTCTTTCATCGTTTGGTAAATTTTGTAATCATCAGTTACAGTGACATTATAGTTTCACTCTTGAGCATTTTTAATTAACAATTGACTAGATCTCGAGAGATTGGAAGTGAAATTCATCTTGGGGGGGAAAACATTAAGCAGCACAACAGCAGTCTGTTTTACACCCTGCACAATTTCATTTTCTAATGGATATATTCTGTTCTTCCTAAATATACAAATGGAGTTGGTCCAATTATTCCACTGCAAGAAGTTACATGGTATAAACATTGTCACGGTCTCCAAAAATTTGGATTTGAAGCCTTCTTTATAATACAATGATGGAGATCCTCAAGGGATGAAATTTAATTTTGGTGACGGAGGGTCTCACCTGCTGTTGCAGAAGAGGCAGGAAGCCCACGTCACATCTGTCTTGGAAGGCCCGCCAGAATTAAGCGCCCACCACAAACTAAATTGGCCAACAACCGGCTTTCCCTGGGACTTAGGACCCCGGGGGAATAAATCCCACCCCCCCACCTGCCCGAGAGCTGCCGGCCAATCAGAGGCCAGTCACTCTCTATTGCCAATCAGCACCACTGGGAGCAGTGGCAGCTGCTGGTAATGCACCCTCTGGTGGCCTAGGATCGCTGATGGGCCCAGGCCACAGGTGAGTGAGGATGGGATAGGGGTCACGGGGAAGGGGTCGCTTGTTGGGGATAGGGGATCAGAAAAACGTGTTGAGAGTGTGTTACAATATGGCAGATGGAAATTACCAGGCTGACCAATTCCCAAAGCGAAACTTGGTCAGGCTATCATAACGATTTTGCAATTTGTATTTATTACGAGAAGGCAAATAGAAGTAAAGAGTCCGCTAGTACCTTTGGAGATTTGAAAGAATAAATTATAACATTCATTGATAAAAGAAAATAAAAAAATAAGCACACGAGAGTGCAGTTATATGGTTAAACTTAGTCTCATAAGGGTTCCCAAAAGATTTCTGCTTAACTAGGCTTCCAACTCACATCTCTTTCAGGCAACAGTCAAAGTAGATTCTTAATCTATTAAAAACATCCAGCAATATTACCTCAAGCGGCCACTGTTTCTATAGGGGTGGTAATTCATAGCTTCTCTCTCCCTCTCACTTGACAATGGAACTCCAAGGCTTCTAACAAAACCTTGCACTCTGGACCAAACCAGCACTTCTCTGGAGTGGCTATACATTGCTTTCTCACAGGTCTATTTCACACAGTCCTCCTCGCAAGATCTCACAGGGTCATATGCCATACAGCTTTCCATCTTTCTTTATATATGTTTTCTCCCTTTTGACCTGTTAATCTCATTGTTCCACTCTTGTTTTGGAAGTTAGTTTTCCAAGAATATAAAAATTTTTCATGTTGCCCTTATGGCCAGCACTTTCAGGAAAAATAAACTTACTAACTTTGCCTTATTTATCTTACCAGTTCTAAAACATCTTATCATGTCCCTTTGAAAATCAAACAACCTCTTAACCTATCTGCAAATGCAGATTACATTCACACTTTATCTGCTAAGACCTCATCTTAGCTTACCCATCTCCATTTCAAAATGCCTGTTTTACACTTAAAACCCCTTTGATATTCAAGCCATGCAGTCCAACTGCTTTGAGTTTAATTAAATTAGTCACACACGCACACACAGACACAAACCTACACTCACTCGCCTGTTTCACTATCCCACAATAATAGTAGGAAAAAAATGATATTTCCTTTACACCTCCATCCTAATGGAAAAATGAACCATCATAAATCTAAAAGACGGTTTCATTTTCTGAACCCATTTTGCATTACTTACTATATTTACCTCTATACACAAACCCAGGTACATGCATTAACATAACAATATATGCAAAGTCTCCATGTCAGCAGAGGTCACTTCAGTCCATTGTCCATGTTTCAAATGTCCAATTTACTTTGAACTTTAAACTCTTGACAATGCACCTACAATTAAATTTTCTCATCCAGCCACGTGTATAATCTGCAAATTAAATGGCTGCAGCAATAAACTCCATCTGAACAACCTGGCACTTTGGTCTTGAAATTTGTCCAGATATTTTAAAGGATTGTGGTTTGTATAAACAATTGTTTCTGAAGAATTGTTTGCAACATTGTTTTAAAAGTAAAATAATTTTCATAACATTCTGGTTTATTATAAGGTAGGTTTATGGGTGTGAGTGTAGATGGTTCTGTCTGTCTGACTTAATTACATTTGGAGTCAGGTAGATTGCAAGCTTGAAATTATCAAAAGAAGTTAGGTGTAGAAATGTACTTGAAATGGTAATGAATAAACATGGATGGGGTCTTGGCATGTTAGGTGTGAAGGGAATTTACATTTTTAGATGAGCGAAGGGATTGTTTGGATTTCAAAGGGAAATTAGGATGTTTAGATTCCGAGGGGCCTTGACAGAGTGGATGTGGAGAGCATGTTTCCTCTTGTGGAAAAAATCTAGAACTAAGGGTCATTGTTTAAAAATAAGGGTTCGGCCATTTAAAACAGAGATGAGGAGACATTTTTTTCACTCAGAGGATCATGAGTCTTTGGAACCCTCTTCCTGAAAAGGTGGTGGAAACAGAGTCTTTGAATGTTTTTTAAGGCAGAGGTGGATAGATTCTTGGCAAGTAAGGGTTGATAGGTTATTGGAGAGAGATGGGATACAGATTTCAGCTTACTATCAGATCAGCCATCATCTTATCAAATGGTGGAGCAGGCTCAAAGGGTTGAATGGCCTACCCCTTATCCTTGTTCGTATGTTCATATGTTTGTATGTAGGATATTTACAACTAGCCAGGTAAGCAAAGGCTAAGCAGTGTGTTTATTTTTCCCCTGGCAACATAGAAGATTTTTATATTATTGGAAAGGTAAAGCTCCAAAGACATTTAGAACAATGCAATTTACTTATTAAAGAGAGAGAAACATATGTAAAGGAGAAGGAAAGGCTATGTTGGGGGGCCATGTAAGAATTGACAGGAGAGTGTGAAACAACCTTTGGGAAGCCTCAAACCATTTATGCATAAGCCTGCTTTGTACAGAAACGAAAGTTGGAGACAAGCTTTACGAATTGCACTGTCAGGTGGGTACTATGGTAACTTGCTGGCTTGTATTTTTTTAATTTAAAATCTATTTTGGACTGTTGCCTTAAAGAGGATGTGCCATTAGGAATCAGTTGAATTGCGAATTTTAGGATTTGTTATAGTATTAAGTCATTGTAGTTCTATGTATGGATGAAAAAATGCAAAGGCTGCTTGGCCTTTTTGCCTGCCTGCCAACCATAAGGTTGAACAGGCAGTGAAAAACTTAATACAATTAGATTGTTAATGGCCTTAATAGGCCTGTTAATTGTCGGCGGGCATGCTACTGACTCCTGCACATGTCTGCCGACCGAAATATTGGTCGATGATGTTGGGACCCTCGACGCTGTCATTTTATGCTGATTCAGTCGGGCGTGCGCCCACCTGATGAGCTAAAAGTTCTGGCATGTGAGTGTGGATTGAAATCTTTTAGTTTGTTAATGAATATTTTAAGTTAATTTTTAAAACCTCTAAAGGTCTTAGTGGACTCGTTACTTCTGAATTCAATGTACACATCCTCTCGTAATAAATACAAATTGCAAAACTACTCTGATAGCATGGCCAAGTTTCCCTTGTGGATTTGGTCTGTCTGGCACACATCACCTGCCACGTCATAACAACATAAACCTGGAAACACTGCAACGCTAACACCAAAACTAGAGTCTCTTTTTTGATGCTTGAGTATCTTTTCTGAAGTACATTCAGCTTCCGTGAAAAATATCCTACTGGCTTTTCAATTCCTGTTTCATCTTCTTGTAATAACGTAGCATCAATACCAAGATCACTTGCATCAATCGCCAAATTAACCTGCATGGTATAATTAGGTGCTGCAAAACTGGTGAAATAGTCGTCACAGTTTTTAAACTGTCAAATGCATTCTGACACTCCTGTGTCCATTAAAATTTCTTGTTCCTTTTTAATAGTTCAGTCAATGGAGCAACCACATGCTAAAAATTGGGACAAACTTGATAAAATCCACTCATGCCTAGAAATCTCAAAACTCCCTGTTTCATCGCAGGCAGTGGGAAATTCACAGTGGCTTTTACTTTCACATCTCACAGGGCCACCTGACCATGTTCAACGGTATAGCCTAAATATGTAAATTGTGCTTTCACAGATTCACACTCAGCCAAATTCACCACCAGAATTTTTTCTTGCAGTTGATCAATCAGTTCTTTCAGATGTTGTAAATGCTTCAGTTTGACTGAAAATTACCAAGTCGTCAATATAATTGATGACAATTGCTCAGTCCTGCAATTCCTTTATTTGTCAGTCTTTGAAATCTCACTGGTCCATTCTTCATATCAAATGGTACAACTGAACTGATATAGTCAATCTGGTGTTATAAAATCTGATCTCTCGTTTGCTTTTTCTGATAAGAGGCCTTGCCATTATCATTGCATCAAGTCAATCTTAATATAAAGCTCTGATTGCCCCACTTTCCCAATATAATTTTCCAACCTTGGAATAAGATATGAATCTGCTTTTGTCATTGCATTTACTTTTTGATAATCTGCACACAAGCCAGAACTTTTCGCTCATCAGGCAGGCGCACGCCCAACAGAATGAGCATAAAATGACACAGGCGAGCTTCCTGACGTCAGTGCGCAATATTTTGGTCCATGGACATGTGTGGGAGTCAGCAGCACACCCGCCAACAATTAAGCAGCCTACTAAGGCCATTAACAATCTAATTGAATTAAGTTTTTCACTGCCCGTCCAAACTTATGGTTGACAGGCAGGCAAAAAGGCCAAGCAGCCTTTGCGTTTTTTCCGAAACCACATCCAGGGGTGGGATGACATTTCAATATTTCATTAAAAAAAATTCATACAAATTTCTAACATGTCCCTACTCATATGACAGAGTCACATAAGGGGACATGTTTTTTAACACCTTAAAATTATTATTTTTTTATATCTTCATCTCCCTGAGGCAACTCTGTGTCTCAGGATCTTTTCTTGTGCACACCTGCATGCATGCACAAAGTTCCCTGCTCACCCTCCTCCGCAACCCCACACAGGCAGTGCTGCAGCACACGTTTCACGCCGGGTGGGCCTTAATTGTCCCTCCAGGATGAAATCGCAGATGCAGCCGGATCACAGGTGGCAGGCAACCTCCTGGCCTCTCCCACTCACCCCCGTCGAGGCCGGCCGATGAGGGCAAAATCCTGGCCACAGTCTTTGTGTTCCATCCGGCTTCAGCACCATCACAATAGGTGAACGCCGATTACAGCAGCTAGACTCTATGATGAACTAAACTTACTAGATTTAATCTATAAGAATGTTGCCTTATTAAACTTATTCTCTCACATCTACATCATGCACAGCTAGTTTGGTTTTCCCCAATTTATTGCCACAAATAGCTCTGTGTGACTGCAATAGATTTTCCAAATCACTTTAGCAATTTTTGGGAAGGTAACTCATTATTACTTTTACATTTCAGATACTCCTTCATTCTCCAATTTAATTAGAGGAAAATCAACTTCAGAATCCATCCCTCCCAGAGATTAAATCTGTGGGACGCAGTTCTCTCCTGCGAACCATTACACCGAATGTCAGCAGGATGAGACCATTAGTACTCAAGGGCTTCAATTGGGCCACTGGTGAGTGACCCATCCAATATCTCCACCCGCCCGCTGATAAAATCTTGCAGGGGGAGCAGGGTTGGGTGGACTGGTGGCAGGTACGTAGCCGATGGCACGATGCCCTAATTTACAGATCCACCCTCTTGTTTTCCCGCCTGCTGGTAACCTGTAAAATTTAGCCCTTAAGTCTGTATCTTTCCCTTTGTCTTCCTTAGGCCATTTGGAATATCGAGCAGGCAGGATCACTCTTCCAATGGGTGCTTTGGGGTGCTGCCATATGGGGACTCATTTGAATGATTAACTTATCCCAAAAATAGATTCATGCTGAATTTCATGTGTTTGAGCAATACTCGGCCCATTGTGTTAGCATTGCTTATAAAAAACTGGGGATATCAGAGCGGCACAGGCAAGCTCAGTTTTGTGCTGCATCATAAAGGGATTTTGCAGTATTTTCAGATGGTATTTCAAAATGCAATTCTGGCAAGGGAAATATGTTTGTGCTTTTCTATTGAGCTTAAAAATATGTGTTTTTAATCCCCTGTTGCTGCCTGTTTGCTATGGCCACGATTTCACTGCCTAACACTTGAGTCAAAATCCTACTGCAAAATGACATCTAAGAAGGTTGGACTGACTCAGGTAAAAATTAGATAATGCTGGTCTGCCAGTGTGAATTGGGTACATGGAATAATCCCTGTGCAGAACAGATAGGCCAGAGATCCAATCAAAATTTAGTGTCAGCCTTGTTCAAATTCAACAGTCGTGTTGCAGACACTTGCTGTATGTCCCCAGCACCTCATGGGTGGACTGGGACATCAATTTCAAGCTGCTGTGAAGATGGCAGCATCCCTTAGGGAGGCTCTGGGAAGCTGAGGGGCTATCAGCGGAGACCTGAGCATGGGCCTGCAAGTCTTTGGGCTTGCTTTGGAGCCAGGAGGAACACTCCTGCTTCTAACGGCTACATATTCAGATGAGAATTTTTAAAGAAATATACCTTTTTGGTTGCAGCCTCCAGCAGTCAATTTAAGGATAGCTAATTAGGCCACATGTAGACCTGGTTATACAGAATGCAGCAATTTTTATGCCACTGTGCTGGCAGACCACATTGATATGTTTTGCTAACTCCTCCTAGGCCGCTTGCATTACCCTCTTGACGGAAAGGTGGCTCAATTTTCCAAAAAGTGCCAATCTCTTTTGTTGTACCTCACACAGTAGGATTTCCATGCCTCATGACTAAAAGCGGGATTTTGCTGTTGTTGTTCTTTGCTGCCATACTTGCAGAGGATAGCTGATGGTTTAGTCTATGTGAATTTAAGACCATAAGACCATAAGACATAGGAGTAGAAATTAGGCCATTTGGCCCATCGAGTCTGCTCGCCATTCAATCATGGCTGATAAGTTTCTCAACCCCATTCTCCCGCCCTCTCCCCGTAACCTTTGATCCCCTTACCAATCAAGAACCTATCTATCTCGGTCTTAAATACACTCAATGACCTGGCCTCCACAGGCTTCTGTGGCAATGAATTCCATAGATTCACCACTCTCTGGCTAAACAAGTTTCTCCTCATCTCTGTTCTAAAAGGTCTTCCCTTTACTCTGAGGCTGTGCCCTCGGGTCCTAGTCTCTCTTACTAATGGAAACATCTTCCCCACGTCCACTCTATCCAGGCCTTTCAGTATTCTGTAAGTTTCAATCAGATCCCCCCCTCATCCTTCTAAACTCCATCGAGTATAGATCCAGAGTCCTCAAACGTTCTTCACATGTTAAGCCTTTCATTCCTGGGATCATTCTCGTGAACCTCCTCTGGACCCTCTCCAGGGCCAGCATATCCTTCCTGAGATACAGGGCCAAAAATTGCTCACAATATTCTAAATGTGGTCTGACCAGAGCCTTATAAAGCCTCAGCAGCACATCCCTGCTTTTATATTCTAGTCCTCCCGAAATAAATGCCAACATTGTATTTGCCTTCCTAACTACTGACTCAATCTGCATGTTAACCTTAAGAGAATCCTGGACTAGGACTCCCAAGTCCCTTTGCAATCCAGATTTCTGAATTCTCTCCCCATTTAGAAAATAGTTTATGTCTCTATTGTTCCTACCAAAGTGCATGACCTCACACTTCCCCACGTTGTATTCCATCTGCCACTTCTTTTGTATTTGTATTCCTTTAAGGGATGAGCTTCATCACTTTAAATGTGCTGATCAGGTCAGGATCATGTTCCTGGCTGCCAGTCAGCCTCATTCACTACACATGCTTTTCAGGCAAATGCAGCCCACAGGCAAATGAAGGAGTAGACATACAGTCAAAATTCACTGCAGCTTGTTCCTTGTTCCATTAGTGTAGATATGCTTGTGCCACACAGGTCCAATTTCCCAGCATTGAAAAATCAAAATCTAAAGGTGCATGTTTCAGCACCTAATATCAATTTTTTAAAAAGTATCATTGTTTTCCATACAATGCTAGCAAAAAGGTGCTCACATGCACAATGTATTATGCAGAAGTCTACTACCATTTTAAAAACTAGAAAGAAATTTGCCCTTAAAGCTATTATCACTTCTCTGATCAAGAGGATTAGCCTAGGCGTTTAATGCAGTGCGTTTATATATTCCGTCAACTCCTAACACCTGTTTACCTTTTCGAAATGTTACACAATTTTACTGAAAGAGCCATGGGATATTTTTAAAGTGTGTTATTAAATGATTTTAGAAAATTCTAGTGCATACTATATTTAATAATCATAAAAAAAATCTAAATTAGTTTTTCAAACATCAAATCGCATATGCCAACCATATTTTTTCTTATCACATGGTTAAATTATTCCACTCTGACACTGCTTTATGAACTGCAAAGCTCTTGTTTAAAGCCCACAGTTATTCATAGCAGGAAGGCAATTGATCTTGATATGAATATAAGCTCGGAGTAGCATTAAAGAAACAGGCAGAGAGCCTAGAATCACCATCACAGAGATTCAGGTCTACGCAGACAGTAGACAAGAGTACAAGGTTACTACTTTGGCAGCAAGTGACAAGGTGAATGTCAGCAGTCACACTGAATGAAGATTAGTATTCCAGCATTTATGTCTACATACAAAATGTTTCAGGCTCGCCGAAATGATGGAAAATGATTCAGTGTCCTCGTAATCGACATAGTGACAAACTGTAAATAAGGCAGGAAAAATCTACAGCATCTTGTTATTCATATACTTTTTTCAGCAGAAATTGTATGTATTTTACATTTGTTAAAGTGTTTAACAGAAAAAATTCTATTGAGCTATCTATGGATCTATGTGGTGTTAACTTTGGCTCAGCTGGCATCATTTTTCACCTCTAAGTCAGAAGGTTATAGGTTTAACTCCCCTTCCAGGACTTTAGCACAAAACCAAGCCTGAAGTTCAGTGCGATACTGTCAGAGGTGCTGACCTTCAGATGAGATGTTAAACCAGAAGAGCAGGGGTGGTATCCTCAGTGTCCCGACCAACATTTGCCCCTGAATCAATATGGCTGCTGCCAGACCTGCTGAGTTTTTCCAGGTATTTCTGTTTCTGTTTTTGTTTTGGATTTCCAGCATCCGCAGTTCTTCGCTTTTATGGCTGCTGCATTTCCTATATTACAACAGTAACCACACTTCAATAGTAGTTCATTGGCTATAAAGCATTTTGGGATGTCTTGTGGTCATGAAAGGTGCAATAAAAATCCAACTTTTTTTTATAACACGTCTGCAGCAAAAGGAAAAACCTGGAAGACAAGCTATCAGTCACTGATTTGGCAGAAAACTGACTCTGAAGAAATTATTCTGTGAGTAATGAGCAAATAACACTTCCAAGGGAACCTTGCATGTTTTTTGACAATCCTGTTTTATAAAAGAATGATTGATTTTGATTTAACCTTTTGTACCCGAAGAGTTAACTGAGGTTTCCCACCCACGGTGGCTGACAGGGCCCTCAACCGTGTCTGACCCATCTCCCGTGCTTCTGCCCTCACACCTTCCTCTCCCTCCTAGAACCATGGGCAGAATTTAGCCCTCGATGGGCGGGCGGGCCCCACCGGCTTGGCGGCAGACAGACGGACGAACTCCGCCGCCGAAACGGGCCCCGCTGCCATTTTAAGTGGGCAGTCCAATTAAGGCCCGCCCAGTGGGCTGCCCGATGGAAAATGCTATGCGCTTCCTGTGTGAGGGCGGGGGGGGTGGGGTGGTGCAGGGAGGGATTCCCTAACTGTCAAAGTACACTCTTTCACACATGCGCGCGAAAGAGCACTGCTCCCTGAAAATAAGTGATCAGGGAGAACGCTGAAAGGTTTTTAAACTTATGAAATAGAAAAATTTAAAAATTATTAACATGTCTCCCTCATGTAACAATGTCACATGAGATGGGACATTTTAATAAATATTACATAAAGTTTATTAAAGATTTTTTAAACAGACATGAAACCTCATCCCGCCAGTGGATGAGGTTTCATGTTTTTTCTCCTTCCCGCTGGGGCTCCTGGCCTGCCCGCCAGCCTTAAGGTTGGACGGGCAGGGCCTTTAATTATCTTAATTATCCTGTCAAAGGCCTCAATTGGCCATTGACAAGTCGGCGGGTGGACAGCTGATTTCGCTGTCTGCCCGCATTCCTGAATATCTAAATGGGGAGGGATGGCTTCGGGGGTTCCTCCCGATGTCATCCCACGTAATTTTCCCTTCGGCAAGGGGGCCTCGCCCACAAATCACCGACAGGAAATTTCTGGGCCATGATAGGGTCCTCTTTGTCCTCACTTTCCACCCCACCAGTCTCTGCATTCAAAGGATCATCTTCCGTCATTTCCACCAACTCCAGCATGATGCCACCACCAAACGTATCATCCCTTCATCTCCCTGTTGGCATTCCTTAAGGACTGTTCCCTCCGATACACCCTGGTTCATTCCACCATCAACCTCCATACCTCAACCCTCTCCCATGCAATCGCAGAAGATGCAACACCTGCCCTTTTACTTCGCCCCTCTCCACCATCCAAGGGCCTAACCACTCTTTTCAAGTGAAGCAGCGCTTCACTTGCACTTCCTTCAGTTTGGTCTACTGCATTTGCTGTCCCCAATGCAGTCTCCTCTACAATGGAGAGACCAAACGCAGACTGGGTGACCACTTTGCAGAACACCTGCGGTCTGTCCAGACCTTCCTGTCGCTTGCCATTTCAACACACCACCCTGATCTCATGCCCACATGTCCGTCCTTGGTCTGCTGCAATGTTCCAGTAAAGCTCAACGCAAACTGGAGGAACAGCACCACATCTTCTGACTAGGCACTTTATAGCCTTCCAGACTTAACATTGAGTTCAACAACTTCAGATCATGAACTCTCTCCTCCATCCTCACCCCCTTCAGGTCCCCTTTTTTCAAACATTTATTTATTAATTTATATACATATAATTTTTTCCACCTATTTATATTGTTATTTTTAAAAATGTATTTCCATTCATTGTTTTATCCCCACCTTTTAGCCTATTTTGATCTTTTTTCCCACACCGTCCCCTTCCCCCACCCCACTCCCACCAGGGCCATCTGTCACTTGCTCAACGTACTTTCTACTCTTAATGTCACCATTAGCACCTCCTTTAGCCAGTATCACCAACATTAACACCCCTTCGACCTTTTGTTTATGACATATTTTGCAATCTCTCCTTTGCCTCCATCTATCACTGGCCTTCTACTCTGCTTCACCTGTTCCACGCCTTTAAACAATATATATTTCACCACATTTTTACCTCTCTTTAGTTCTGAAGAAAAGTCATACGGTTTTACAATGTTAACTCTGTCTTTCTCTCCACAGATGCTGTTAGACCTGCTGAGTTTTTCCAGCACTTTTTGATTTTGTTTCAGATTTCCAGCATCCACAGTATTTTGCTTTTAAAATTAAGAAATCCAGGTGTTCGCTGTATCTGCAATTGTTCCATTTACAGGAAACACAGCAAGTGAAGCTTTGCTACAGCTATTCTAGCTGATGATGACTGATGCAGAATCCCTATAGGGTGCAGTTGCACAGCATTTTCTTTTCCACAATCGTCTACATATAAAAATCTGGATTAAGGGCTAGCATTTTTCATTCTACTATTTTGGTCATGATATTGAAGAATACTGGCAGCCACCTGAATCTTCAGCTATAAAGTGAGCTGCCCTCAGGTTGATCTACTCTCAGGGTGATTTAAACTACTGGATCAGAAGGAAAGGAGAATATCCTTCTGCAGTCTGCCAGAACCATATTAAGTATTATATCTTGGGTGAGTTGACAGGCTGGGCTGAACTACTTGGAAATTCTCATTCCTTTTTCTCCTTTTATTTACTCTTGAAATGTTGGCAATACAGGAAAAGCTGCAATTATTGTTCATCCTCAGTAGCTAGGAGAAGCTGTTAGTGGGCCTGTTCCTTGAACTGTTGCACCTTTTGTGTTGTATGATCGGAATCCCCGCCAAGTGGGAAATTTATGTAATATAAAAATCCAAAGCTATGGACATGTTTTGACTTCATGTTTTGAACAATAAAATACAAAAGCCCAGCTGCAGCAGAGAGCTAGGCAGCAAGGGGATAATTCGTACATTTAGTGAAAGATAGTGGCTTATCAAAAGGATTCAGACTTTAACTGATTGCTATCATGGGACAATGTACCAGCGAAATGCCATTACTTGCCATTGCCTAATACAATTAAGAGAATTACACCCTATGTAATGGTACAAGAAAATGCCATCTATATCATATAATTAAGGAATTGTGATACAACTAAGGCCAGCAACATAGACAATGGTACTGGAATCTGGCCATTGTAACTATGATTGGTTTCTCTCGAGGACAGGAATGGGCCATTGAGAACATCACCAACTTGGAGCAGGTGCTGTTACAGCATTGCCTCAAAACAGCCTGTCTGTCGCTCCACTCACCACACAAACATACCATGCAGTGCCATACATCCTGCCCAGGTTCTCTCCAGCTGTTTCCATGCAGGAGAAGCTGGCTCACATCAACAGGGAGAGGTCCCAGACCGGGGGTGGAGTGGCCCACATTAGGCCCATCACTCACTTTGAGGAGTGTGCTATCACGCTGACTGGTGAGGATGTGGACTCTGCCTGTGATGACAGTGAGGTCGGCGGTGAACGCCTACGTGAAAATCCTTACCACATCATCACTCTCTCAACACATCATCACTCTCTCAACACAACTGTGAGTGCTCTCTCTCCTGCCATGCACCAATTACCTTTATTTTTGTTCACAGGGAACTCTGCCAAGCGACTGATACCTTCAGCCAGCCAGTCCCTCAGTTTCATTAAGGTCCTCTCCTCCAGCAACGAGGACACTACCTCCATTGAAGAGCTGGAAATAAGCAGCCTGGAAGACCCATCACAGTGCTTATCCACACCCTCCACCAGCAGAGAGACACACACCTCGATGGGACCTAAATCCAGAGCCGGCTTGGGTTCACAATCCGGTGGTCACTGCATGGACTCGCATCTGTAGCAGGAGGAGGCAGGTTCAGCCGAGCTCCCCGGCACACAGAAGACTGCTGGGGAAAAGGCATCTTGAGCTCTGAGTCAAATGACGAGTCTCTGGATTCGGCCTTTCAACTCCTCCTGGAGAGTTAGCAGAAAGTGGGGGAACATCATGCAGAACTGTTGGAAGCCCTCAACAGAGTGGCAGCAAGTCGGAGGAGCATGTCCACCTGCTCTCTGAATAAGTGGTGCCCACATGTGCATGTATGGCTGTCTCCGTGGGAGGTTAGTGGATGTCATGGAGCCTTTGATCCAGCAGAATGCAGAGATGCACGCAGACCTGCACTCCATAGGTGAGTTCCTGCAGTGATGGCGTGAGAGAGAAATAGGCATCTTGAGGTCCCCCAATATGCTCCTTCCGCTCAGAAGTCAGGCCAGGTCCCCCAGGCACCCAAAGGGAGGAGGAGCGGCAGCTGGACACTCCTGGATCATCCACTTAGGAGCCTCAGAGGCTGTTGGCTCCCTCCATGTCAGCTTTGCTTGTGGCCCCATCAACCTTGTCCTCTGTTACCGCAGAGGGAGCAGCTGGGCCACAGGAGGGCAGCCAAAGCAAGCTTGGGCCCCTCAAAGCCTTAGCTCTCCAGAGAACACATGCCAAAGTCATCAGAGGCATCAGGGCCAACCATTGCACAGGTTGTCTCCAACCCTGCTGCGAATGTCAGGACAGCACCTAGAAGAAGTGGTAGGCCTAGAAAACTTAAGAAATTCTGATCACAAGTGGTTACACAGGTGAACACATTTTTTCACTTGATAATCTGAAAATATATTCACTCTCACTGAATAATGTGTAATGTTGTTTTTCAGCTTCATTGACAGGCTTTGTGAGTCCTCCATCTGCATTCCACCCATCCCCCTCCCATCCCCCAGCAGTTCTGGAGGGAGAAGCGTGTGTGGTGTGGTAGAGCCTTTCAGCGTGCAAGCACTCTCCCATGCATGTTGAGTATACATCTATCACACTCATCTCAGTGTGCCGAGCATTTTCAGTGGTGCCTGCTTGGGTTCTCTTTCAGTTGTTATGATACGGCAGATGATAATTGCCAGGCTGAACAAATCCCAAAGGAAAACTTGGTCAAGCTATCACAATGATTTGCAATTTCTTTTATTACAAGAAGGTATGTGTACTGAAGTCAGAAGTAAAGATTCCGCTACCACTTTTGGAGATTTGAAATATTAAATTAAAACATTTATTAACAAAAGAAAAGAAAACTTAACCACACAAGGTTACAACTACACAGTTAAATTTAGTCCAATATCATTTTCCAAAAGATTTCTGCTTAGTTAGACTTACAAATAAACACCCTTTTACAGACAACATTCCCTTTATTGATTCCTAATCTATAAAATAAATCCAGTAATATTACCTCAAGGTACCCACTGTTGCTATCGAGGAGGTATTTCACAAGCTTCTTTCTCCATCTCACTTGACAATGGAAATCCAAGGCTTGTAATAAAACATTACTTTCTAGAACAAATGCTTCCCCGGGGTGGCTAGAGGCTGTTTACTACACAGGACTGTGCTCGCACAGCACAATCTTCAAGATCACATGACCACACACCCCAGACAGATTTCAATCTTTCCTTAAATATGTTTTTTCTGTTTCATCTTTAAACCCATTGTTCTTAGCTTTCTTTGGAAGTTACCTTTCCCAGGATATAAAAACATTTCATACTGTCTTTATAGCCACTACTTATGTGAAAAATAAACATAATAACATTGCTTTATTTATTTATGATCTTTGTCAGATGTAGAAGTTCCTGTTATTTCTCTTTGAAATTCAACAGCTAAAAAAATCAACGCCTCACTCATTTCCTAATGCAAATTTCTATTCATGTTGTATTTACTAGTATCCTATCTTAGCTTGTTCATCTCCACTTCAAAATGTCTGAATTTAAGCCTAACTGTTTGATGATTTAAACATTGCAATCTAACTGCCTTCGGTTTAATTAAATTAGTCACAAGCACACACACAAACATACAAACAGCCCCCACAAGCCTGCGTCGTAGTGTCCCATGGTAATATTGGAAAAAAATGATATCTTTCT
Organism: Carcharodon carcharias; assembly: GCF_017639515.1. NCBI lineage: Eukaryota > Metazoa > Chordata > Chondrichthyes > Lamniformes > Lamnidae > Carcharodon > Carcharodon carcharias. The sequence goes on along the minus strand of NC_054467.1, from coordinate 126,721,878 downwards.
TTACACAGTTTTCTATCTGAGCTGACCTACATTTCCCTCCCAACCACTGATTGCCCACCCATGTAGCACCTGTCTCTGCCCAACAGGAGGCTCTGCTCACTTTTGATTTGAAAAAAGATGGTTGTAGTCAGGTTTTTGATCAGCTCCCTGCCTTTTCCCCTCCCCCAATCACCTATGTCCTTTTTCCCACCACAGTCCACCCCCCCACCGGCATCACCTTCCATCTCCCCACCAATACACTACAGCTCGAAGCCTTATCATTCTAGGATGTCAAGCTGAACATGCACATTCCTATCATCCTGAAAATACCAACGCCTTCCACATTGAGCTCCCGACCTCCTCCTTCCTATCCCTTGGACCCATGTTTGCATCCGTGTCCCCACCAACCACCTTCGTTCCCTCTTCTACTGATACTGCTCACCCTCACCCTCCCAGTTCCCTCTGATCCCTCTCAAACTCACCATTCCATCCTACCAAACTCACCCTGAGTTTGCTGACTAAGAGGTAGCATTAGACTCCACAGACCCCTCCAATGCACGTTCGCCTGGATATTACACCACCCCGATTCTTCACTCCTTCCTCCATCCTTACTCCTTCCTCCACCCTTATCCCTTCCTCCCCCAGACACATTGCTCCCCCTGAACTCCCTCCTTCCACCGGACCCCTTCCCCCCTCTGAACTCCATCCGTTACACCTTCCTCCACCCTTACACTTATCTCCCACTAGCAACATTCTCCCCATTACACATTCCTCCCACACCTGTACTCCCTCCTCCCCCTGGGCACCCTCCTCCCCCCTCCCAATCTCATCCCTCCCCAAATACCCCCACCCCACCAACCTCTCTCCTCCTGACACCCTCGTTACCCACTCTACCGCCCCCCCCCCCCAATCTCTCTGCCCACCCCGGTACACCTTTCTCTCCTAACCACACCTAAACCTTCCTCTCAACCCTCCCTTTGCAGATCATCTGTACCAGCCCAAGGCAAAGTCCATGAAGTTCCAAAGCAGGCCTGAAACATCAATGGAAACTATGGAAGATGGTGCGAGCCCATGGTGAAGTCTATGAAGTTTCGAAGCCTAAGCGAAGTTGAAGCTGCTATGTGGAGACCTCCCACTTTCTGAGAGCTGCTTTGTGCTGCAGCTATGCAAATGATGATCCAGCCAGCAGGCAAGGAGAATTGGTTATCAGACAGGAAGCAGAGAGTAGAAATATACGGGTCTTTTTTGGAGTGGCGGGCAGTTACTAGTGGGGTACCACAGGGATCAGTGCTTGGACCCCAGCTATTCACATATATCAATGATTTGGATGAGGGAACCAAAAGTTATATTTCCAAATTTGCGATGACACGCAACTTGATGGGAATGTGAGCGGTGAGGAGGATGTTAAGAGGCTTCAAGGTGATTTAGACATATTGAATGAGTGAGCAAGTATATGGTAAATGCAATATAATGTGGATAAGTGTGAAGTTATCCACTTTGGTTGGAAAAACAGAATGGCAGAGTATTATTTAAATGGTGATAGATTGGGAAATGTACAAAGGGACTTGGCTGTCCTTGTACGCCAATCACTAGAAGCAAGCATGCAGGTGCAGCAAGCAGTTAAGAAGGCAAATGTTATGTTGGCCTTCATTATGAGAGGACTTGAGTACAGAAGTAAAGATGTCTTACTGCAGCTGTGCAGGGCCTTGGTGAGACCACAACTAGAGTATTGTGTACAGTTTTGGTCTCCTTACCTAAGATAGGATATACTTGTCATAGATGGAGTGCAGCGAAGGTTCACCAGACTGATTCCTGGGATGGCAGGATTGTCGTATGAGGAGAGATTGGGCTGACTAAACCTGGATTCACTCGAGTTTAGAAGAATGAGAGGGGATCTAATTGAAGCATTTAAATTCTGACAGAGATGGACAGACTGGATGCAGGGATGATGTTTCCTCTGGCTGGGTGGTCTGGAACAAGGGGTCACAGTCTCAGGATACAGGGTAGACCATTTAGGACTGAGTTGAGAAGAAATTTCTTCACTCAGAGGGTGGTGAACCTATGGAGCTCTGTAGAGGCCAAATCATTGAATATATTTAATAAGGAATTAGATAGATTTCTGGACTCTAAAGGTGTCAAGGGATATGGGGAGAGAGCGGGAGCATGGTGTTGAGATAGAGCATGAGCCATGATCATATTGAATGGCGGAGCAGGCTCAAAGGCCTGATTGACCTACTGCTGCTCCTATTTTCCACATTTCCTCCAGGTTCCGGTAGCTGTAGGGTACCAGCATCATCTTCTCCTCGAGGTCCATGATCTGAGCAAGACCGTAAAGGTAAGCCCCAATTTCTGCGCACCAGGCTTGTCCAGACGTGTTCCGGGCTGGTGTGCTTTCCTGCCAGAGTAACTTTAAATTGGGCATGGGGGGATGATTCCTGTTGGGCCTTACATTGCATCCCATTAGTGGGGTGCAGATTGGGTTCATGCTGGCCTCCAGTGGGATTTGCAATCAAGTTAATGCCGATGTGAAACCGATTTTTGGTCGTCTTGTCATATTGTCCACTCACGCCCGCCATGAGGCCTGCTCCAATGGGAGTGGACGATTCTGAACCCACTCTGTCCTATACGTGACTCCAAATCCACAACAATAATGTTGACTCTTAACTACCCTCTAAATTGGTCTTATCTGCAGCTCTGCTGCCAAGAGGGACCGCCACCTTCCAAAGGGGAATTATGCTTGGACAATAAATGCTGGCATTTCTAGTGATGCCCTCATCCTGTGAATGATTAAAATAAATGTCCAATGATATGGTCAGTAATCAAGTTAGTTACTCTGTCCTGGATTGTGTTTAGCAGCCTGAGTGTTATTGCTGCACGCATCCAGGCAAGAATTTCCATCACATTCTTAAGTTTTGTTTTAAGTGTTTTGAGGTGAGCTACATGTCACTAATTTCTGAGTCCCTACCCCTTTTTTGTAAACATAGGGCAAAATCATTGGGGAGGTGGTGGTGTAGTGGCTTTGTCTGCTGGACTTTTGATCCAAAATCCCAGGGAAATGTACTAGGAACCAGGTTCAAATCCCACCACCAGATGGTGAGATTTGAATTCAAAGATAAATTTGGAATTAAAAGTGAAACCATTGTCTATGCTGTAAAAACCCATCTTTTTCAATAACTTGCCTTAGAGAAGGAAACCTGCCATACTGACCTGGTCTGGCCCTCATGCAATGTGGTTGACTCTTAACTGCCCTCTGAAATAACCTAGCAAATCACTCAATTGTATCAATCTGCTAAAAAGTCAATAAAAAGGAATTAAACTGGATGAACAAACCGTCATCGGCCTGGGCACTGGAAAATGACATCAGCAATCTCAGCCCTGTTGACACTGCAAAGTCCTCCGTACTAACATCTGGGGGCTTGTGCCAAAATCGGGAGAGCTGTCTCACAGATGAGTTAATCAACAGCCTGACATACTCATTCTCATGAAATCATGCCTTAAAGATAATGTCCCAGATTCCACTATCACCATCCTGGGGTACGTCCTGTCCCAGAGGTGGCAGCATGGTGGTATACAGTTGGGAGGGAATTGCTCTTGGAAGTCCTCAACATCGGTTCTGGCCCCCATGAAGTCTGATGGCATCAGGTCAAACATGGGCAAGGAAACCTCCTGCTGATTACCACGTATCGCCCTCCCTCAGCTGATGAATCAGTGTTCCCCCATGTTGAACACCATTTGGAGGAAGCACTGAGGGTGGTAAGGGAGCAAATGTACTCTGGGTGGGGAATTTCTATGCCATCACTGAGAGTGGCTCAGTAGCACCACTACAGACTGAGCTGGCCGAGTCCTAGAGGACATAACTGCTAGGCTGGGTCTTCAGTAGATGGTGAGAGAACCAGCAAGAAGGAAAAACATACTTGAACTCATCCTCATCTACATGCCAGCACAGGTGAATCTGTCCATGATAGCATCAGCAGAAGTGTCCTACCAACACTGTCATGGACAGTCCTTGTGGAGACAAAGTCCCGTCTTCACATTGAGGATACCGTCCCCTGTTTTATTTGGCACTACCACCATTCAGAGATGGTGAACAGGCCTCACAACTCGAGACTGGGCATCCATGAGGCACTGTGAGCCATCAGCAGCAGCAGCAGCAGGATTGTACTCAGCCACAATCTGTAACCTCATGGCCAGACATTTCTCCCACTCTACCATGACCACTAACCCAGGAGATCAACCCAGGTTCAATGAAGAGTGCAGGAGGGCATTTTTAAAAATTCATTCATGGGACGTTGGTGTCGCTGGCTAGTCCAGCATTTATTGCCCATCCAGCTTTAGAGGTTGATTCCGGTGAGCAGGGTTTATAATGAGTTGCTAAAGTATTGAAATTAGGTTCCTGACATTCAGCGCTGGGAAACATGGCCCGCCATTGACAGGTGGAGCGGACAATCACAAACTGCTTTCATGACAGCGTGAAACCGATTTTTGTCCTTCTCGCCATAGTGTCATCTCACACCTGCCATGACACCCAACGCCAACGGGCCTGGAAAATTCCAGCCATAGCATTGATATTGTTGATCTGTTTAAGCTTCTACTCATTAGTAAACATCAAGTTTCTTCTATGGTTGACTCTGTATCGATGGCACCAATGATAGCTAAAGAGATGGTACTTAACTGGCAGTTATGTGGCATGGATATTGTTTGCCACTTCTCAGTCCCAGTCAGTATTTGGTCCAAGTATGTTCCTATGTCCAGCTTCAGGTGGCATTGATGGCTTCATTATCTGAGGAATTACAAATGGAAGTGATCAATATGGAATCGTCAGTGATCAGTCTGACCTCTGATATCAGGATGGAGAGAAGATCATTGATGAAACAGCTGAAAATATTTGGGCTGAGGGCCTTGCTTTCAGGGGCTCCAGCACCGATGTCCTGAGCTGTGAGGATTGGCTGTTGACAATCATAACTGGCGAGTTGGTGTAAGTCCCGCCATTGTGATTTTCTTATATATCAGGATATAGTTTCACTAATTACTGTAACCCGGTTAGTATATCCTATAACCTACACATTGTCCTTTTCATCTCTTCAGGTCTCAGAGCTGATGAAATGGATAATGTTAAAGGCTTTAGCCTAGATATTCAATTTGCACATGTTTTAGATAGAAATGGGAGAAAAGGGCCCAATAAGATGTGTAATGTGCAGACTTTCAATTCTTGCTGGAAGCATGCCACAAGAACATATATATTATATATAACAAATACATTAGGGCCCTCTTGTAGTCATCCAGGGAGCCCAGTTGAAACAGGTAGTAGACCCAGTGCTCATACAAAATCAGGGCCTAAAGCCTGTTTCAGACTGCTTTGTCAAATTATCACAGTATGCATCTAAAAAAGCTGCCACCAATAAAGTGATTCGTCCAGCTGTACAATAAATCTGGGGGCTGCTGTCAGCCAAAACTCGCCCCTGTGCTGTTTGCCTCAAGTTACCAGGACTTACTTGCTGTCCTCGGTCAACACCCCACCCACTGCCATAACCATACTGACTGGCAAACTATCCCTGGGGCTATTACTTATGCCTGCAGCTCATTGGTGATATTCCTGTGGCCCTGCCACCAAAACCTTTAAATGCGGGCAGCCTTATTGCTCCAGGATTGAGACCCAATTCAGGTGCAATTCAATTTCTAGACTTGTCTATGTAATGCTCTGCTTCTATCTCTGCTACGTTTTAACAATGCATCACTTTGCTCACGAACTGGCTGCACACATCTGTCAGCAGGTGGATCACTTACAATATACGGTAGACGCAGAGACCAATATGAAATGAAGCACATACTATTTAGTTACACAAACGACAGAGCACTAACATGATGTGTGCTTCTCCAACCAGACCCTAATCTAGACTAACATTAACATGGGAGCTCACACTACATAGCTACTGGGTTTTACAGTCACATGGTCAATCTGCACACATTCTCTTAAAGGTGTATCACACCTCAGATTACCACAATCTCCGTTATATCACTTCTGTCATATTTTAGATGTTACGTTAAACCAAGTCCCAGCTGTTCTCTCAGGTGGGTGTAAAAGGATCCAATGACACTATTTTGAAGTGCAAGGAGCTCTTCCTGGTGTCTTGGCCAATATTTATCCCTCAACCAACATTATCAAAACAGATTATTTGATTGTTATTGCATGGCTGTTTGGGGGAGGTTGTTATGGAGCAATCGTCTGCTGAGTTTCCTATATGACAACAGTGACAACACTTCAAAAATCACTTAATTGGCTGTAAATTGCTTTGGGACATCTTGAGATTGTGAAAGATACTATATAAATATGAGACTTTCTTGTTTTCTTCTACATGACCTGTCACTTGGAAAGAGGTCAGAGAATATTTTCATTTTCACAGCCGGGGGAAAACTGGTAATAGTGGTTCCACTACCTGTTACATAACCAACCCTATTTTGCTTTCCATTTAAGTCATTAAAAATTGGGCAGGCTGCATAGGCCTGAAATTTACCTTTGGCGGGCCTGCCCGATTGGTGGGCTTGGAAGTGGTTGGGAAACAGACTGCCGACTGCAATCGGCCCCCGACTGCGAATTCACACCAGCTGCCTAATTAATGGCCAGCCAGCGTGAAATGTGCGTTGAAATGCTCAGCGCTGCCGGGGTGGGGGCAGGAAGAGGGTGGGCAATGATGGCACCACCAGCATGGGTGAGCGCAGCGAGAAAGCTCCCTGACGACAGATAGCTGCCTCAGGGAGCTGCAGACCTGAAAATCATCAAATTAAGGCTTTAAAAGCTGAAAGAAACTGTCCATGCATCACAGTCAATCACCTGAAAATATAACTGATAAAAAAGTTGCCCACAGATATTTATTTTAATTTTATTTCATAACCGAAATTTCAACCCACTCTTGGATGAGGTTTGATCAAAAATGGAAAGTCCGCCTAGCCTATTGGCCTGTTCGCCAACTGTGATGTTGGCAAGGCCATGAAAAATCATAGACAACTGTGCCGTTAATAGGCTCAACCGCTCTCTTAATTGTCGGAGGGTGCGCATCCAAATTTTGCATGCGCCCACCGAGCGAAATATCACACAAGTGCATGATGACATTGGAATGCTCACCTGACGTCTTCTCGCAAGATTTTACACCTGATCAGGTCGGGCACATGCCCGCCCGCGGGTTGTAAAGTTCAGCCCATAATGTGTGACCCCACTACCAATTTCCTTCCTGGCAGTAAAAATGCTACCTCATGAAGCCTGCCTTATGGCTGATCTTCTGACTGCAATTTTCAGATACAAACGAATGGAGCATTTGCTTTGCATCCCTCGCTCATTTGTGCCAAATGGTGAGTGACCTAACCAATGATCATTCGAGGGATTGCTGGAGGCTGCTGAAGAGCTAGTCCAGAAGTATTCTTCCTGCAGAATTTTTGTGGGAGCAAGAAAAGCAGTTATGGCTCCACAGAAATACTACAGGCCATTTCTAGGCTGCCCTTCACTGGCTCAGGCGTTGAGTATCCTCCCTTCCCCCACCCCACCCCCCCAGGAGGTCAGTCGATTTCCTAGTCCCCTACAATTGGCAGGCTGCAGCTGGTCTCCATTTTGTTGTCTGCAGCTAGGCGGGACATTTAAATAAGGCCCAAACCTGAAAAGGATTCCAATCTCCTGATGCCTTGCACCTCAGACTTGATTCGTTTTTCTGGCGTAGGTCAAAATTTCACCCTCCTAAACAGGTGTTAATTGTGGGAAGTGACGTTCAAAATATTGGCTGGCTAAGTGTGCATTGGCAAACTATGACATTCAATTTATTTGTCTGGAAATTAACCCTACCTACCTCAATATAGGACAAATATGCAAACTGTTGAGATTATGGGTCGTTTTGCAAATTGGTAATTTTGTTAATTTTTAGCTAAATGTTGGCCAAAGCAGGAATAGCTTTGAAATATGGCTTTCAAGAAAATATGATGGAAGATTCAAAACGGATCAATTTTGAGCAACTATTACTGTTTACTATTTTAAAAAGCATCAGAAAAATAGCTATGCTGAGATTCTAGAAAAAAAACATTATTCATTCAGGAATGTAATCACTTTCCTCAGGAAATGAATTAGCAATCTAAGTTTGGTACCCTCGCAGCTCTGAGATAAATTATAAAATGAGGCCGCCCTGTCACGACAGAAATGCCAGCAAGTGTGTGCAGAAACCCTCCCCATAGATAGGCAGGTAAGGGATTTAAATGTTCGTACTATCACACAGCAATCTTCCACATCAACCTGCATTAGGCCAATTATTCAATCCCCTTGGTAATCAAAGTCATTCCTGCCTATTTTAGGCTTTGAGCATTAATGTGGCATTTTTATTCACTTGTTATTTTGGCAAGGTCAACAAACTATTGAAATAATATCCTCCAGCAAATGAATTATTTACTGGGATTCAGGCTGCTTTTAAAAAAAAAACTGCAGGGTACCCTTGGCAAAAGAAAATTCGCAGTAGCCTGTAATTTACTGCTCCTCAATTGTAAAGACCCAGCAGATTAACACATTCCCAAAAGACTCTGTCATAAGATCAGCCAGTAAGCCTTTCCTTTAGAGAGGATTCCATAAGACAAGCTGCGAGACTAGAATCAGTTAACCACTGATGTTCTATCTGTTTTGTCTTAGAGGCAGAAAATAACTGGTTGAAGCTAGAGGTAAGATGGTCACAGCAAAACTCCTAGGATGGCTTTTGAGGAGTATGTTGATGATAATTAGCATTTATCACCTAAATGATGAGGAATGAGGGAATTATGTTTTCACATCCAATATATTGTGATGGCAGGTTAAATGAGAAAACTGAATGCAGGAATGACAGATAATAAAGTCTGACTGACGTTACTTGGAGTAATGAAGCATCAGTTCACTCTTGTTGGCTCCATTGTTCACTCCCTCAGTAATGCACGGGGGTGTCAGCCTAGATAATGTGAACTTGTCTATGGATTAGGGCTTGAACTCATTCCCTTCTCACTCAGAGGTGGGGACGCTATCATAAGCCACAGCTGACACCATCAGTGACAGAAACCAAGGAATTAACTGCTGGGGCAATTAGCAGATGACTGTTCGGCATATTCTCATGACATTCCTTTGTTATTTATACAGAAATGTTTAAAACCATGTAAAATAATGAGTTTGCCTCTCCATAGAAATGGTAGGCAATGTAAAATCATAAGAATGCATGAAATAATACTCCATCAGTATAACCAAAAGCTACTTCCAGGTTTTAATTATAATTAGATTTTTTTTTTACATCTATCCAGCTTGTCATCCTCATGTAATTCCCAGTCTGCCTGCAGCCTGAAATTTTGCTCTTGATTTCTCTGGTTTGCTTGATGCCTTTCTTTACATCCCAGCTGCATTCATCTGGTACTGTGCCCAGGTGGCCTTCAATAAACGCTTATCAAATGCCAAGCTAACACTCATGAGATAATATCAGTTTTAATTCTCTAGCTCTGTCATTGTAAGATTCTTTTCTCAACAAAATAAAATGTTTAAAAACAAAGTGTTTAAAATATTTAATTTATAACATTATCCTTTTCATTATTAAAATGCTCTTGTCTAAAATAAAACATAAGTTATTTAGAAGTACAATCAAAAAGTAAAGTTGTCCATAATATTCCAACCCTTTGATGACACACACAGGCAGCAGCAGTTTATACACCAAATCAGTCATCTGTTCCAAGTGAGTGGTATTAGTCAGAAACAAGTTGCTACAAAGGTACCAATCAAGCTTATTATATGGGGTGAGGGAGTGGCGTTCACTAATAGAACAGGCTGAATTGCATTTCCGATCACTTAAGTGGCCTCCACAGATGTCACCTATATGTCCAACGCAAAGCTGTTATTAATGAACTAAATCATTCATTTAACCCAGCAAGAGGATATCAGCAATTCAATGTTTCCTTTTGCAAAACCCATCATCTTTGAGGAGGAATTGGGAACGTGGGGAAATCTAATAGCCAGCTGAGAAAATCCCTTAGTTATGATAAGAAATTATTAGTTATTTGATCTAGGAGGGATCTTTGCTTTAAATGATAGCATGTCTCTGATATGAACTCAAATTTAGGTCTTTTCTAGCAATTTACAGATATCTGTTTAGAGTTTTAGAGTGCTCTTACTGTCTTCCACCATTGCTTCATGGAAGTCAATGGCAACCTCGGAAAATGTAAACATAACCTTATCTTCATCAATTTTCCACTGAAGTTACAGTGGGAGATTGAATAACTCAACAGATATTTTACCACATTAACACCTTTCAAACTTCTTTTTTTAATATTGGGAAATGCAGGAGCCACTGGGGCAATGATGGATTTGATATGTTTATGAGTTTACCTGAGAGGAATTGAACAGCCAGATGTTTTTATTCGTTCATGGGATGTGGGCACCACTGGCTAGACCAGCATTTATTGCCCATCCATTCAGAGGGCAGTTCAGGGGTCTGGTAGGGTCAGGCCAGACAAGGATGGGAGATTTCCTCTCCTAAAGGGGATTAGTGAACCTGATGGCTTTTTACAACAATGATTTAGTGGCCATCACATTTTTTTTATTATTGAATTCAAATTTCACCATCTGCCTTGGTGGGATTTGAAACTGAGTCCCCAGCAAATTACCCTGGGTTTCTGGCTTATTAATCCAACAGCAATACCAGTATGCCACCACTTCCCCAGTTAAATTGATTCATAGATTGGACAGCACAGAGTGCTCATAAACAAAGTGCATCGTAATCAGTGTGAAAATTGAGAATTTGTTGAGTGCAGAGGGAAGAGAATTCTATTTTTTGCTTCCCTTGCTTTTAATGGTTTATATAACCTTGTAGCAGTAAGTATTTAAAATTTTGCCCAGCGTTTTGGTGCTTTGTGCAAATTAGAGTGTAGAAAAAGAAAAATCAAACTTACAGCGAACTAAAAAAGAGATGTAACTAACATGAATAGTCATGTTTTGATAATGACATAAAAAACACCAATCACTCATAAGGGATTGTGTAAACACGTTTTGGGGTTATTTATTGAGATGAGGCACATGTATAAAGCCCGAAGAAATCAAAGCTGCAGAGTTGTGTGTGTGTGTGCACTCTGCTGAAATGCAGAAGTGAAACAAAACTGAATCGCATGACACACTTCCTTTCCAGTAATGTCTTGCTCCTATCGCATAAAGCAGGCTTGTCCAATTCACGGCCCATGGCCCCTGAGGCCTTTGGACTCGGCCCACCAAATTTGTTGGACATTCAACAGACTTATATTCGAAAATGCTGTAAAGCTGCTCAACACTGGTGCATCCCTACATTTGTTGCTAATAGGATCACTATAAGCCTATCAGCAGCAAATGCAGAGAGAAACCAGCCTGTGATTGGATGAGCAGCAAACAGTGGGAAGATAAGTTTTTAAGGTAGATTCCAGTATCAGAAGAGCGAGGGTGGGCAACGGGGTGTGAAAAAGCTGGAACAGGGTGCAAGGCGGCCAGAGCAGGGCCAAGGCAAGCTGGAGCATGGCCTAGGCAAGTTGGAGTGGGGCATGAGGGAGCCGGAGTAGGGCCAAGGCAAGCCAGAGCGGGGTGCAAGGGAAGCAGTGCAAGGCCCAGTTGACCCAGAATGGTGCGCTTGGGAGCCGGAGTGGGGCCCAGGTGAGTTGAAGTGGGCCATGGATAGGCCAGAGTGGGGCCAAGACGAGCCAGAGCGGGGCTCGAGGGAGCCGGAGCAAATCCCAGGTGAGCCAGAGTGGGGCATGAAGGAGCCAGGTTGGGGCACGTGTGCCAAAGTGGGGTTTGAGGCAACCATAGAGGGACCCAGGCGAGTTAAAGTGGGGCAGGAGGAAGCCGGAGCAGAGCCAAGATGAGCCGGAGTGGGGCTCAGGCAAGCCAGAGTAGAGGCAAGCCAGAGTGGGATGCAAGGAAGCCGGAGTGGGGCACAGGCAAGCCAGAGTGGGATGTGAGGGAACCAGTGCAAGGCCCTGGTGAGCTGGAGCATCGCCCAGGGGAGCCGGAGTGGGACACAGGTGAGCCGGAGAGGAGCCCAAGGAAGCCTGAGCGGGGCCCAGGCAAGCCAGAGTATGATGCAAAGGAGTCAGAGTGGGGCCCAGGAGAGCCCAAGGGGGCATGAGGGAGCCTCAGTGAGGCACAGGTGAGACAGAGAGGGGCGCAAAGGAGCCATAGTGGGGCCCAGCCAAGTTGGAGCGGGACCCGAGGGAGAGAGGGTGAGGCACAGGTGAGCCAAAGCAGGGCCTGAGGGAACCGAAGCGGGGCCAAGGTGAACCAGAGCAGGGCCCAAGGGAGTTGAAGTGGGCCACAGGTGAGACAGAGGGTAGTGCAAGGGAGCCAGAGTGGGGCCCGGTCAAGCTGGAGCAGGACCCGAGGGAGCCAGAGTGAGGCATAGGTGAGCTGGAGTGGGACCCCACTGAGTGGATGCGGACCTAGAGAGAGCCGGAGTGAGGCACAGGTGAGCCAAAACAGGGAGAGAGTGTGTAAGGGGGAGAGAGTGTGTGCAACAGGAAGAGAGAGAAAGAGACTGTACAAGGGGGAGAGCAAGACTGTGAAGGGGAAAGAGGGAGAGTGAGGGGGGAGAGTGTGTGTGTGCATGAGGGAGAAGAGTATGTGTCTAAATCTGGCACATTCCCAGTCTCAGTGTTCTCATTTACCCTCACCCTCACACACCAACACGCACTCTCATCCATTCTCACTGTGGGTGCAGGCAAGTGAGCAACCAAGTGAGCCGGACACACACATAAACACTCACCCTATCATGCTCTAATAGTCATCTTTATTTATTACTCATTTGTTTTATCAATTCATTGTTTTGATTTTTGCTCAGCAATTTTCTCAATGGCCCTTGAGGGAGAAAAAATTTGAAATATGGGCCCCCCACATGAAGAGGTTGGACAAACCTGCCTTAAAGCCATATTACAACATCCCCCTTTCTTTTTAAAGATACTTTCCTCCCTTCCAAAGTATAACAATTTACAATACATGTGCATATTTAGTTATCATTACATAAGCATATAGAACAGATGTCTATGAGCCTCTAAAGCGTAAAGGTAATGCTCAGATCTCGTAACAGTAACCTTGTCTAGAGGTTCCTTTAATTGGTCACAGTTAACTGTGGGGTTGTAATTCTTGGATGTTGTTCCTGGTTGCCTTTTGGATCTTGTCCTCAATGCAATAGGACTGTGCAGTGGTTGAGGATCTGCAATGGATCTGATTTGTCCTCGGTTAAGCCTCACCTTTGCATCTTTGTGTGTAATGACTTCATAAGACCTTGATTCTGAACAAATTCTTCTAATCTCTGTTACGACCGGATGCAAGGAGTGCACAGTTTATCTAGCTGCACTGCTCCACAGATCATACCAGTGGTGTAAATGTTTAATTTACTTACGGAAATGGTCAATTGTTTGCCTTCACTGCTGTTGGACCCAAAATAAAAGAGACTTTAAACAGGCTTCTTTCAATAAACTCAGAATGATTGATTTATTGTGAAACAAGCTTCTTTTTAAAAACAAGTTGTAAGAACTGGTTAACACACAATTTGTAATCTGGAAGTGTAGCTATCTATCCCTCTTAAAATTCCCCAACACACACACACATACATACACAAACACACACAAACAAGGGACAAGCAAATAGTGTTTCTACAGAAATGGGCGGTTGTAGAAAAATATTTATAAAAAGGATAAAGTTTGCAGGGTTTTGACACTGTCAACCTAGTGCTCCCTCATGCGAGGATGGGTCACTAGTCCCAGTAGATTTCTGGAGGTTCTCACAGAGAAACAGAGTTTCAGAATGGAGGGGAACAGGGTTGGATCAATCCTTCTTGTCTCAGCCTCTAGGGTTTACAAATACAGGTAAGTTCAACTGAGATAGGGATTCGTAATTCGATTCTGATGAGCATATTGTATTTCAAGTGAGGCAAGGAGTCACTGGGCGGGGCAGTTTTTTCCCCTTCTCGGTGCATTCACAACTGAGATCAAAACAACAAGTTCAAAACATAAAGCTCCCCTGTCAGGTGATTACCAGTAAATCACCAGGCTTTTATCTTTAAAACAGTTTTATTTTCCATCAGTTAAAGTGATTGCAGTTCAAATGAACAAATAGCTCTCCTCCACCATTGCCATTCTGGTCATTTAGCTGATGTCATGTGATTTCTTAGAATAGGCATGCTTGTTCAAGTCCAAGATGAGCTTATGACCATTTTTTAAAAATCCAGGTCAGCTCCCAAGTGTCAAAATAATGCAATGTCCTTCCAAGTTGTAAAGGAAAATGCAGTTCTTGAAGATATGGTTCCAAGACCTCAGCTAGTTGCAATGTACCTTCTGTGGGATCCTGGATGTGAACTTGATGTCCCAACTGCAACCTTGGCAATTCTGTACCTGCATATTTATCATGTACATTGGTCATCTTCTCTTGCAGTTTCACAAGTATCCCTCTAGTTTCTGCAAGAATAGGATGGGTAAGAGAGTGTAAATTGCTAGGCATTTGTCTGCCAAACATGACGTCAGCCAGTAATGGAATAGTTGCAGTTAAAGGTATTTCTCTAAGGTGTAACATTGCAATGTGTAAATCTTCCTTGGTCCGTCTACATTTGAGAATTTGGCACTTCACTGTGTGAATCATTTGTTCAGCTAGGCTATTGGATCGAGGGTAATGAGGAGAAAAAGTAGCACAATTCTCATACATATTCTGAAATGGCTTACCAATAAATTGCAGACCATTATCCATAATAGTCTCTCTAGGCACACCAAATTAACTGAAAATAGCACTTAGAGTTTGTGCAACAGTTGTGCTTGACACATTGTGCAATTGTCACATATGGTGCGCGTGGTAAAGTAGCCAACGATGATGATGAAGTCAGTGCCATGGATATGAAAGGTTGGATGTGATTTTGGACCATCGATGGGTAGGAAATTCATATGGAATCAGTGGTTCTTTGTGTTGACTTGGCATATGCTCTTGGCATGCCTCGCAATTCTTGATGATGATTTCAATGTCCTTGTTCATAACTGGCAAACATTGTTTCTCTTGTGAGTCCTCTCATCTGATTTATGCCCATGCATGAGTGATGAAGTTGTTGAAGAATATCTGGGTGCAGAGATTCCGACATAATGTCCTGCCTGCCTTTAAAAAGGGCTCCCCAGTAAATGCCTAGCTTGTCCAAGTAAGGCCAAGGTTGTCTTAAGTGTTTGTGGACATGTTGAATTGACTTACGCTATCCTTCAGTGACGGTTTCCCACAGTTTCGGTCATGTGGAATCTTTTGCCATTTCTTCTTGTAGCTGTTGTCATTTGTGCTGTGCAAAATGTACCAGATCAGTTTTCGGGCTTGCATTCTCCTTCAAGTGTAGTATTGCAGCTCCCCTGAAAATGCAAATTTTGTTCAAAAATTCTGCATAATTCAATATTAGGTCAGGAACTGAGATGATAGGAATAGTTTCTGAGATTGAACTGAGTTGAGATGTCCGACTAATTCCATTGATTGTCACTAGTGTGAGGTCAAGGCATGTCAGTAGACCTGTGATTGCTGAGCCTTTAGTTTCCATGTTGTAGAACATCTGTGACACCCAGGAGGATTGATTGTACTTGCGGTCCAGGACTATGAATCCTGCACATGGAATTAGTGAACTGCTGTATGCCAAGAGTTTCACAGCGGTAGGTTTTGCCATAGCCTTCCATGTCTGTGAAAACATGTCTTTTAGAATTCATGGGGTAGTATGTTGGCATTTGCCCTGTGTCAATCTTGGCTAATAATGAGTGGTTATCAACTTTGTTAAGACAAATAACTTGATTCTTGGCAACAATTTAGATGGTGAGATGGCATCTATGTTCTCACGGGATTGACGGTGTGAAACATGTGTCCACTGCTCACAGGGTGGAATCACCCCAGGTTTGCACTAAGTGTGGTAACAGGCGGGAGAAAGGACATTTTACCCGTCAGCTGCAAAGGCAGGTTTTCATGCCGTATTATCCCAACGCTGCCCCGTTAATCATGCATTCCCGGGAAACTCACCATTTCATTGGTGGGCGACTCTGATTCACCCGCCACACCGTCACCTCACCACTTCCTCACTCTGGGTGTCATATTTAAAGTGCAGCCACATGCACACCTCTCCGTGCTTTCCAGCCCAGGGAGGCACTGGTGAAGACATGGTCCCAAAAGCCAAGAAGACCCCCCGATTCAGTGACTCATCCCTGGGACGCCTTCTGGGCACCTTTGGCACCCTCTGTGATGTCCTCTGCCCCTGCTCTGTCTGCAGGAGCCACTCCAGCTTGGGAGGCAGTGGCGGAGGTGGTCAGTGCCAATGCTTCACAGAAGATGTGTCTTGCTAGGTTTGGGTGTGACAACAATTGGGGTTATGCTTAGTACCTGTAGACTTCATTGAGCTGCATCATTCTGCTTGCCTCTCTGGAATGCTTTCATTGGGGGGATACGATCACCAGCTCAAGAATTTTGTTTGCTGGTTCTGTATCCAAAAAATCACAGTTTGTACTATTTTCTCTGCATCTGCTGATGAAGTGATCTATGGATTCTGTAGGCTGTTGTCAAAATTACATGAACTCCAGAAGTTTAACCCAATTCTGAACTGGTCTTCCAATGTAGTCCATATATTTTGGGGATCCTTTAGCTCTTCTTCTGTTAATCCTGACCTGTTCAGTCTGTGTAGACCTTCATTGCCAATTGCTAGACAAATGTTTAGGCTTGCTTGTCTGGTTTAGACTCACCTGAATCAAGAAACCATAGCTCTGTACGTTGTTTAAAAAATCTGAATTTGAATATGAGGTCAGCTGCTTCCCAATTCAGGCTGGGGAATTTTGTGGACATTTTGACAATATCCCTTTCACCTTCCTTCTCCTGTAGTATTTGGGATGAGTGTCGCTGTAGCCACTTTTGTGTGCTTTTCTAAAACTCCGTCCCGATTTTTATTAGTTTTTTCTATTTTGTTTTTTGTTTCACTCTCCTAAGCTCGCTATCGATCCAGCCCACACTCTGGACATTTGCCTCTTCTGGCTGAGCTCGCCCAGTGCTGGTCCTTTCAATGCAATGTCCTATTCACCATGAGGGATCCATCTGGTTACTAGTTTTTTATTTGAGCACTATTCTTGCATGATATCTTCAGAGCTTTTCAATGCAGTCAGCAAGCTGTGTTGTCAGCACTCTCTGATGCTTCAACTTTGTTGCAGACTGACCAAAACATCAAGGGTCATCTCATGCCATATAGCATGTTTTAAGACTGTTCACCATGTTGCACCTGTACTAAATCTTGATGTCAGGCTAAACACCGTGTCATTTAGAAGAATCCACTGCTGCTGCCATGTTTTTATGATGTAAAGAGCACCAATCTCTGTGCAAACATGGCATGGATTCTTTTATTGAGACTAGACACATGGAAACGTTTATACAAAGTTATATTTCAGAGCAGCAGAGCTGTATGTGTTCATGCTGCTAAAAAAAAAAGTGAAACTAAACTGGATTGAATGACACACTTCCTTTTCAGTGATGTCATGCTCCTATCCCTTAAAGACATATTGCAATATAGATAATCCAGACTAAGATATGACAGAGCAGGTTATGTGTCCAGACTGTAGTATGTAGTAGATAGCGAGACAGTTCTGAGTTGGCACATCTGCAATCGATGTCTCCTTTTCAAACCTTCCAGCCCTGAGTCATTAAGTCAAAGTCGCACAAGAGTGGGGGGAGAAATATCTGGACAGTTTGCTTCTGATTTCACCCACACTGTGCAATTGTTACCTGTTGTTTGGACAGCTAGAAAGTTGCCCACGGCACCTGGGAGAAGAACATTTTCCAATGTGGGGAGGAGGAGGTAAAGAGTTGTGCAGCTGTAGGGGGTTCAATAATTAATGTAATGGGATCCCACATGGTATGTTGCTCAGCTGGTGCCAGGGTAAAGGACAACTTGAGCTGCCTTGAAAGGATATTAGATAGGGATGTGCAGGGTTCCAGTTATTGTTATCCTTTTTGGAACCAACTACATGGAGAAGAGCAGGCAAGAGTCATTAGAGGTTGTTTATTTATCTTATAGCTTCTGGCGCTTTCCAAACAGGACCGCAAGTGTTACAATCTCTGGATTGTTAAAGGACCCATATGTAAATTTAAAGCGGGATAAACAGATTAGGGAGGTGAAAATGTAACTAAATAAGTGATGTGAGAAAGAGGGTTTCTATTTTGTGAAATGCTGGCACCACTGCTTTCTTTGCACCCCAGTGCCGTGTTCCACAATTTCTAGTATGTGTTGACCCTTGAAAACCCATTTCCCTGACCAAGCCTTTGTTTACCTTGCTTAACATCACAAAGGTTTGGTATCCATTCCTATGAAAATAGAGGGGCAGGATATTGTGGAGGTGACAGAGTCTCAACTAGTGAGCCAGCGAGCCGGTGAGACCCTGGTATCAGAAGGCTGTCCGCACCTTGTGCCACTCAGGCATTTAACAGGCCAACATGGACTTCCTCTGGGGTTAAGGGCACCTGGGGCAGAAGTTCCACCCACTAAGAGCACCTGACCAATCAGATGCTGGCAGTTGTTCTGTACTCAGCAGCACCACCAGGCAGGTGGTGGCTGCTGCTGATATGACACCCACCCGAGGCTGAGGATTGAGTCAGGACTGAGGCACGTGTGAGTGATGGTGGGAAGCAGGGTTGAAGGGTGGGGGGAGTCACAGGGAAGGGGATGAGGGAGTAACAGGAGTGGTAGCAAGGGCGGTGGGTGGGTGGGGGGTGGCTTTCAGCAGGCTCCCACTTTCCCTGTGCAGGTTCCTTTGATAAGACACTAAGTGTCCTTGAGCAAGGTACCCCCGTGTCCGCTGACATGGGAGCCTGAAGACAAACTCGCCAAGGTTTGATTGTTGGACCGCCACATGGTGAGCCCCCCTGCCGAACACCGCCCCCAACCCCACCTCTGGATTAATAACAGCAACAGCAAGACAAGGCCCTTATGTGGCATGTTTAAGCACCTTCATTGGCAGTGGGGTAGAAAGGGTGGCCCGGGCTTACTCAGGGAAGGAGGTGAGAAGAAAGCAGGGTACCCAACCACCACTCTCTCACCCAATTAATGTCCTCCTGCCACCAAACTCAGCATGGAAAATGGTGCAAGGTTCCACCCAAGATTTCTGTGGTGTCCAGTCAATTGACAGACTGCCATGTAATAGCAAAATTCTGCAGAGGCTGGAAATCTAAAATAAAAACAGAAAATTATGGAAATATTCCGCATGCCAGGCTGCATCTATGGATGGAAAACAGAGTTAACACGCTGGAAATCCACCTAAAGACACAGTTAGGTGTAGGCAAATAGGAGGACACTTCAGAGGGATGGCTCCCCAAGGTATTCCCATCGCCCGGTAAATTTCCAAGGGGTAGCCGGGAAGTGGGAACAGGAACCCGTTGGCTGGAGGTGGACATCCAATTGAGGCTATTAAGGTAGTCATTAAGGGGAATTTTGTACAGCAATTTGAATTTTGCATGTTCCAGGGAGCTTCAGTGTCTCACCAATTCAAAGGAGGCAAGAGCACAGTGGTACGTGAATATTGCGTGAAAATAATAGGTGTTAAATGTGCGGAGTATCCAAGCAGGGAGGCTCAGGACTCACATTGGAATGGTGCGTACATGGAAAGGACTGCTGTGTGGAAGGACTGCTGTTGGAGCTGCACTCATCCAGGCAAGTGGAGAATATTCCATCACATTCCAGACTTGTGCCTTGTAGATGGTGGGCAGTCTTTGGGTGTCAGGAGGTGGGTTACTCACCGCAGGAGTCCTAGCCTTTGACCTGCTCTTGTAGCCATGTTATCTATATGGCTAGTTCAGTTCAGTTTCTGGTCAATGGTAACTCCCAGGACGTTGATAGTGGAAGTTCAGCGTTGGTAATGCCATTGAATGTCAAGGGCCGATGGTTGGATTCTCTCTTGTTGGAAATGGCCTTTGCCTGGCGCTTGTGTGGCACAAATGTTACTTGTGATTTGTCAGCCCAAGCCTTGATATTGTCCAGGTCTTGCTGCATTTGGACATGAACTGTTTCAGTACCTGAGGAGTCGCGAATATTGTGCTGAATATTGTGCAATCATAGAACCGTAGAGCGATAGAAAAGTTACAGCACAGAAGGAGGTCATTCGGCCCATAGAACCATAAAACCATAGAACACTACAGCACAGAAAACAGGCCATTCGGCCCTTCTAGTCTGTGCCGAAATATTATTCTGCTAGTCCCATTGACCTGCACCTAGTCCATAACCCTCCAGACCTCTCCCATCCATGTATCTATCTAATTTATTCTTAAAACTTAAGAGTGAGCCCGCATTTACCACATCAGATGGTAGCTTGTTCCACACTTTCACCACTCTCTGAGTGAAGAAGTTCCCCCTACTATTCCCCCTAAACTTTTCCCCTTTCACCCTAAAGCCATGTCCTCTCGTGTTAATCTCTCCTAATCCAAGTGTAAAAAGCCTACTCGCATTTATTCTGTCTATACCCCTCATAATTTTGTAAACTTCTATCATATCTCCTCTCATTCTTCTATGCTCCAAGGAATAAAGTCCTAACCAGTTTAATCTTTCCCTATAACTCAACTCCTTAAGACCCGGCAACATCCTAGTAAATCTTCTCTGCACTCTCTCAATCTTACTGATATCCTTCCTGTAGTTAGGTGACCAGAACTGCATACAATACTCCAAAGTTGGCCTCACCAATATCTTATACAACCTCACCATAACATCCCAACTCCTATACTCAATACTTTGAATTATGAAGGCCAGTATACCAAAAGCTTTCTTTACAACCTTGTCTACCTGTGACACCACTTTCAGGGAACTATGTATCTGAACTCCCAGATCCCTTTGTTCCTCCGCACTCCTCAGTGCCCTACCATTTACTGTGTATGTCCTACCTTGGTTTGACCTTCCAAAATGTAACACCTCACACTTTTCTGCATTAAATTCCATCTGCCATTTTCTGGCCCATTTTTCCAGTTGGTCCAGATCTCTCTGCAAGCTTTGAAAGCCTTCCTCGCTGTCCAAAACGCCTCCAATCTTAGTCATCAGCAAACTTGCTGATCCAATTCACCACATTTACATCCAAATCATTGATATAGACAACAAACAACAATGGTCCCAGCACAGATCCCTGAGGCACACCACTAGTCACAGACCTCCAGTCTGAGAAGCAATCATCCACTACCACTCTCGGTCTTCTCCCACTCAGCCAATTTCGAATCCAGTTTACAACCTCTCCATGGATACCAAGTGTCTGAACCTTCTGAACTAACCTCCCAAGTGGGACCTTGTCAAAGGCGTTACTAAAGTCCATGTACACAACATCCACAGCCTTTCCTTCATCTACTTTCTTGGTAACCTCCTCGAAAAACTCTAGAAGGTTCGTTAAACACAACCTACCACGTACAAAGCCATGCTGACTATCCTTAATCAGCCCTTGGCTGTCCAAATAATTATATATCCGATCTCTCAGAACACCTTCCAATAATTTACCTACTACTAACATCAGGCTCACTGGCCTGTAATTACCTGGTTTACTTCTGGAACCTTTTTTAAACAATAGAACAACATAAGTTACCCTCCAATCCTCCGGCACCTCACCCGTGACTAAGGACATTTTAAATATTTCTGCCAGGGCCCCTGCAATTTCTACACTAGTTACCGTCAAGGTCTGAGGGAATATCATGTCAGGCCCAGAGGCTTTATCTACCTTTATTCGCTGTAAGGCAGCAAGCACCTCCTCCTCTTTAATCTCTATATGTTCCATGAAACTACTGCTTGTTTCCCTTCCTTGCTGATATACTATGCCAGTTTCCTGAGTAAATACTGATGCAAAAAAACTGTTTAAGATCTCCCCCATCTCATGAGGCTCCACACATAGACGACCACTCTGATCTTCAAGGGGACCAATTGTGTCCCTTACTATCCCTTTTCTCTTAATATACTTATAGAATCCCTTCAGGTTTACCTTCACATTATCTGCCAAAGTAACCTCATGTCTTCTTGTCCATGCCAGCCCGAGGACATCAGCAAACATCCCCATTTCTGACCTTATGATGAAAAGGTCATTGGTGAAGCAGCTGGGCCAAAGATACTATTGAGGAACTCCTGCAGTGATGTCCTGGAACTGAGATTACCTCCAATAACCACAACCATCCTCCTTTATTCTAGGTATGACTCCAACCAGCAGAGAGTTTTCCCCTGCTTCCCACTGACTCCAGTTTTGTTGGGACTCCTTGATGCTACACTCAGTCAAATGCTGCCTTGATGTCAAGGGCAGTCACTCTCACTTCACCTCTGGAGCTCAGCTCTTCTGTCCACGTTTGAATCAAGGCTGTAATGAAGTCAGGAACTGAGTGACCCTAGCAGAGCCCAAGCTAAGGGTCAGTTCTTATGACCCCTCCCCTGTACTGACCGTGGGCAAGGTAAGAGGATTGACACCCATTCAGCATTGTAGGATGCATAGAGAGATGGGTGCGCTGCACACACAAGTTGCCTCCTCCAGTTAAGAGGAGAGTAAGAGAGGAAGTTCAGCAGCCACATGGGAATGAGTTGCATCTGACAGAGTAGCTCCAGTTGAATGGTACTCTGCTGGCCTGTGTGTGTGGAGGGCACATAAGGGCAGTAAGGCAGCCGGTAGCTCAAAGAAGATAGTGCACAGGGGGTCCATAGACAATGGCTCAGCTTCATGGACCTGTCCAAACACCAGCATCGGCGAAGACTGCGTTTATCAAGACAGGTGATTGCTGATCTCTGTGGATGCTGGAAGAGAAGTTGAGACCACTGGGATATGATGGGCAGTCATTGCCTCTGTCAATGAAGGTAGCTGTGACACCCAACTTTTTCGCCACAGGGTCATTCCAGGGATTGGCTGGGAGACATTTGTGGGATCTCACAATCTGCTGCCCATCACTGCATCAGGGAATTGACGGATGCCTATTTTTAAGGACAGAGGAGTACATCAGGTTTCAGATGGAGACTGCCATCAGGCCAAGAGGGCAAACGGATTTGACCCCACAGCAGGATTCACTCAGGTGCAGGGGGTTAGAGCCTGCATGCTTGTGTCCATCAAATCTTCCTCAGAGCAGTTCAAGTCTTGCATCCACAGGAAGTGATTCGACTCACTAAATGTGCAGATCATGTGTGACCACTGCGAAAGAATCCTACAATGTGTGCTCGCTTCCTGAGAAGCTGCCATAACTCTTTCATTCTGAGGCAGTCCCAGGTACCTCAATAGTTCAATCTACTGGAAAGCCTCTGTAGATGGGGTAAGGGGTCTCCACTGAGGACATAGCTGCTCATACCACTGTGGAACCACAACATTGAGTCAGGAGAAACATTTAACCTCAGTGGCAAGCACTGAGCTGCTGATTAGCTCTCTAAAATTGCTCAGATATTTAGACCATTCTGGGAGTACAAGTTAATGTGGCCCTGCAAGGATCTCCTCTATTTGTTATATTATTTATTCATTCATAGGATGTGGGCATTGTTGGCTAGGCCAGCATTTATTGTCCATCCATAATTACCCTTGAGAAGGTGAGCTGCCTTCTTGAACCCCTGCAGTCCATATAGTGTAGGTACACCCACGGTGCTACTAGGGAGGGAGTTCCAGGATTTTGACCCATCGACAGTGAAGGAACTGCAATATATTTCCAAGTCAGGGTGATGAGTGGCTTGGAGGGGAACTTGCAGGTGATGGTTTTCCCATGCATCTGCTGCCATTGCCCTTCTAGATGGTAAAGGTTTACGCATGGTGAAGGTGCTGCTGAAGGAGCCTTGGTGAATTCCTGCAGTGCATCTTGTAGATGGTACACACTGCTGCTACTATGCACCAGTGATGGAGGGAGTGAAAGTTGAAGGTGGTGGATTGGGTGCCAATTAAGTGGGTTGCTTTGTCCTGGATGGCATGCAGTTTCTTGAGTGCTGTTGGAACTGAACTTATCCGGGCAAGTGGAGAGTATTCCATCACACCCCTGACTTGAGCCATGTAGATGATGGACAGGCTTGGAGAGTCAGGAGGTGAGATAGTTTCTGCAGAATTCCCACCTGCTGACCTGCTCTTGCAGCTGCACCACTTATATGGTTAGTCCAGTTCAGTTTCTGGTCAATAGTAACCTTTAGGATATTGATAGTGAGGCATTCAGCAATGGCAATGCTAATTGAAAGTCAAGGGGTGAGGGTTAGATTCTGTCTTCTTGGAGATTTCACTTGTGTAGCGCGAATGTTACTTGCCACTTAACAGCCTAAGCCTGAATGTTGCCCAGGTCTTGCTGCACATGGACACAGATTACTTCAAGTTGGGAATGGTGCTAAACAGTGCACAATCTTGGTGGTGCATTGCACTCTGCGCAACTTTGTGCAGCAGAAAGGAATTGAGCTGGCAATGGATGATTCTCTTGAATGTGCTGCCTTCTCCAATGAGGAGGATGTGGTGAAGTGGAGTTAGGCCCCGCAGACAATGGCCAGGAACAGGAGGCCACACCATGACAATGCCCTATGAGGAGCTCATCCCAAGTCCATCGTACATCCCACAGTCACTGGCGCCCCTTTCGCGAATTCCAGTTCCATTGCCATCATATCTGGTCACAGTCCCATGGGGGAGTAAGAATCACAGAAGACATTGAAGGAAGATGTAAAACATATATTGGAGTGAACAAATCAACACACAGAACCGTACATGAAATAAAAGCAACACCATGAGAGCCTTTGTGCAACCAGATGCATTTGTGCATTTGCTTTTGGTGCTTCTAAGTTGTGCTGTCCTTGAGGTTGCAGCTGATGTAGAGGCAGGCTAATGGCCTTGCTTCTCCAGTACCTGAAATGTCCTTGGCAGATGACCTCTGGATCGTGGAGACTTTGAGGGGCCTGGCAAAGGATATACCACCTGCATCTGTACAGGTGACACCCCTGTCATCAGGGCTGACTACAGCATTTGCATCATCATTAATGGGGCCAAGTTTCTTCCATCAACACCAGAACTGCATTGAGAAGAGCCACCATCACCTTCAAACATTAATTCCTTGATCTTTTCAAGGCTCTCCTGCACTCCTTTGTGTAGTAGAAGAGTCTGGGGCTGAGTACAGGATCGCCTACACAGAGATGGAAGAAGACACATGACCCAGAGCCAGGGTCAGTCGGGAGATGGGCACAGGTGGGTTAAGACCTAGAATGGGGTCAGCGCCATACCTGCACCTTCTACTGTAAAAATGTAGAGTTATGAGCTGTTAATAAAGACTTGCTGTTAATATGCTCCAGACTGGAAGACTACTTCATGGTGTCTGAAGCAGGATTCTTCATGGTGGCAACCTTGGGATTAAAACCCTTATCCTCACAAGATCACGGAAATGAAGAAAAAAGGACACCTTCAACAGATTCTGCACTGAACCCAAGCTCCTAACTGAAGCTACAAACGCTGAGAAAATTCACCAGAAAGAAAGGGCACTAGAGGCACATGAGCCTGAAAGCAAACAAGAAAGGTAGAAGTTTTACTCAAGCAGGTCAATGGTAACACCATCACCTGGAAGTTCCCCTCCAAATCACTCACCATCCTGACTTGGAAATATATCGCGGTTCCTTCACTGTCACTGGGTCAAAATCCTGGAACTCCCTTCCTAACAGCACTGTGGATGTACCTACACCACAAGGATTGCAGCGGTTCAAGAAAACAACTCAACACACCTTCTCAAGGGCACCTAGGGATGGGTAATAAATGCTGGCCGTACCAGTGAAGCCCACATCCCATGAATGAATAAAAAGTAAATAGATTCCATTGCATGCCCTTTGGAAGTCCAGCTTAAGCAAGCAATGCTTGCAGCCTGAAAGAGTGAGGTATATATTTTTTTAAAATTCCAGGCCAGCTAGCCCCAAGAAACCCCTTTTAAGCCTTTCAGTCAGAAGCACCATTTGAAAGCAACTCATTAATAATCCTGATTCCAGACTCCAGTCTCCACATGTGGCTTCCAAGTCTGGCCAGAGAAACAAAAACATCATCATCAATAATTTATTTGGTCCGCTCTACCTCGCAAATGTCCAGGTTCGGAAGCAGCAAGCCCACATTTCTATTCCAAGAGTCCCGACTCGTAATGCGATACTGCCGAATTGATTAAGTTGACAGCTAGCTGACCCCTGGTGCCATTGCGGTCCCGTCTTCTTTAGGCAAAAGCACGCTGCCACATTTTGAAAGGTCTGGAAAGATTTGGCAAATGCGGGAAGATCCTTTGTTCAACAGTAACGAGCGATGTCATCTTGGAAGCTTGCAATCCCTTAAAGCTGTATCCACACTTTCTAAAATCTTCAAAATGGATCACAATTCCACTCTCCCAGCTCCACTGGGATTCAACCTTGGCCCAGACCAGACACACAATTGGGGCCTTTGGAGGAGAAGATTTTTAAGATACAGCATTGCTGCAGCTCTAAATAAAAATCAGAGGCAGAAGAAGTCTTCACTCAATTGGGCCAATAGCAGACATCACTGCGTAACAAGTTATTGAATCGTCTGCCAATTTTGATGGTGCTTTGAAATCTTTCAAAGTCTGTTTCAACTTAAGATCCAATAAACTACTGGAGAGCTAAATTTAATAAGAAAGTCCAACCCCTTGGGGAACTAGTCAGTTCCGTCATTAGCGATCTCTACAAGATGGCAGAGGGATGTGAGTATGACGACCTAAAGCCTGAGCTCATCCGAGACAGAACCATGGTGGGTGCTGCAGATGATTCATCCTCTGACCTCCTACCACCTTAAAGTGATCTTACCCTAGAAAAGGCAATCCAGCTAGTGAGACTGTCTGAGCTGCTCGAACAACATAGAACCATCCTAAGGAGGGAGAACACGACTTGGGGGAGAAGCCAACCCTCAGTCCACCATATCAGGTAACAGAAATGCAGGGACCGCCCAAGTCAGGGAAAGTAACCCCTGAACCGCCCAGCAGAGTGACCTTGCCAGCACTGCAGTGTGAATTGCCCTCAGAGGAAAGATCAGCGTCCTACGAGTACTGCCCAATGCTTCCACTGCAACCGACAGGGACACTTTAGTAAACTATGAAAATCTAAACGCCCTCACCACACAGACATCCCAAAAAAGGCTGAGACTGAAGACCCAGAATATGCACAGCCATTCTTCTTGGGACACATCAGAGAATGAAATTCTTCATTTTGGAATGCTGACATCCTGGTAAACAGCCATCTAACCAATTTTAAATTAGATTCAGGTGCCAGTATCACAGTCCTACCGGACGAGGAACCATGGCTCCAAAGTTGTTTGATTCAAATGACAGATACTCCATTATATGGAGCAGGGGAAATCTGACTCCTGGTCATTGGCATGATCCTTGAATGACTGAGGTATGGTGACTGACAAATCTTTGAGCTAATGTTTGTCGTTTGCAATCAGCCTTTTTCTCTTTAGAGCAGGAATGCCTGTGTAGCCCTCAATCTTATCCAATCGATGGAAGATATCAAGACCACCACATTCATTAGCCAGCCAGAACAGCACGGCCTGAGTCCTCAAACACTAAAAGGTGTTCAGAGTCTGATTTCACATGTGATTTCTCTTCCTTTTTTGGAGCAGCTTTGTCCATCATCATTCTAGATCCTGGAAAATTCCCAACGGTCAGCCCAACCTATCGCACAGTAGATAACCATTGCATCTTTGGTGGAAGTGGTACCAGAGAAGGATCAACAGCTTGGGGAGCCTCTACCTCCAACTATGATGATGGCGCAGTCTGTAGACACACCAGCCACTGTGCACACACGGTAACTTCCAGCCAGCATGCCAAAAGCACAAGAATGCTGGAACCTGGTAGCAGCTGCGCACCATCAACAACAAAACGCAGAGGTGAGCATGCTACTCAGTCTTCTTCTTGCCACATGAACACTCTTCCACAGCATCAGCAAGCTTCCAGATGGCTTAAACAGAGAAGGAAGAAGAAAAAAACTCTGTCAAGTAGATCAATACCATTTTCATCCACACCACAAGAAATGGTCAAGAGTAGCAACAGCCATGCAATGCCAGCCAGGCATGGTTTAACATCAAGCAATGGAAGAAATGAATGAAACCATATTCATACACCAGTTCTACTTCCAAGCCAACAATGACAATGAGCAACACCAGGGCTTACCACTGTCCCGACAGTCCGGCAACCGAGATGTGGAAGGGTTATAAAGCCTATAGATCGACTGAACCTTGAACTTTAAGGTCTTGGAAGGGAGAGATCAGGTAGTGTAAATGTTAATGTTGTTAATGCTAAAACTGTAATAACAATAATGTTAGAATAGCATCAAGTTTGTAACAATAAAGTTAATGCATAAGACTTATAGCAATATAAAGCTTGGGAATAAACTAAAGTAATTCTATATCCATGGGATCAAGACCTGGCAGGAGGTGTAGTAGAAGGTTCTATGTACATAAAGGTTAATGTGGGGCTGAGTAGAGCACTGTCAACACTGTGATGCAAGAAGACACGTGACCCAGAGCCAGAGTTCGGCTGGAAGTAGACAATGTTGGGTTAAGACCTAGAATGGGGTCAGCTACATACATGTACCTTCTACTGTGAATATGTACATGGTTATGAGTTGTTAATAAAGACTTGCCGTTTACCTAATCCAGACTGGAAGGCCTACTTCATGGCATCCAAAGCAAGATTCTTCACTCTGCTTCCCAGGAATGGGAAAACATCTGGCAAAGGGCCCATGCGCCTCTGGGACATCTTGCCTACTCATTTGTCAATACAGCTAAAAGTTGAGGACATTGTGCCCCTCCTGTATCCTCTCAGCATCCTACTGCATGTGGCTCTCCATGAAAGTTGCTATTTTCTCAATGGAGAAGGCTCCACGCTCACACGCCAGAGACATGGTGCCCTCATGGTGTGGATGGATTCCACTATGGTTCGCGCATGGGAGTGAATAGCCTTTTGATACTCTGTCAGACAGATTTCACATTGTTTCTCTATAAGCACGCTTTTGTTGATGGCCCCTGAGGCTCAGTATACATGGGGAGCTGAGCATTGCAGGGCCTGTCCTCAATCCTCTGATGGGGCTAGACACAGCTGATACTGACCCCCCCACCCCTCCACCCCTCACCTGTTCCTGTAAGTGTGTACTGCACTCAGTAGCTGGTGCCATCTGTTCTAAACATGTGTCATGCATGCTCCACTGATGTGAGAGTATCTGCACTGTTGGGGGAAGTGCTGGACAGATATGATGGTGCATCTTTAGATCACGCCTCCTCCTCTCAGGTTGCTGCTGGCTCCGGTGTCCTCTGCTGCATCACCTTCACCACAAGCCCTGCAGGAGAGACAAATATACTGTTAATGACATCCCTATACTTACACTCCTGCCTGTACATGCTCCTGAGCTTCATATGGTCCTCTTGGACCACAAAGGAACCACTGAAAAGACAACTGAGAAGGATTTGAGTCTCCAGACACTACATCTCTCACTCTCTCTCTCTGGCTCCACATCCATCCCAACCCCTACAACAACCTGGCATGCTGCCACCCTGTCTCCATTTTCATTATCATTGCAAAGTACGGCCCGCTACCCATCCGTCTCCATTCTCTTGCATTGTGAACTCTCTTTTTCTGCAATGACACAAGGAGCATTACACAATTCTCCTGTCCCTACAAAGATCACAAGGCTGTGCTACGTTCAACGGCCATCATTGCAGCACATGCTTGGCACTACATTGAGTGTTTAATGCTTGACCATGATGTTCTGGTGTGATTCTATCTCTGTCTTGATGCACACATTCGTCCTTGTTACGTCCTGCATGGGTGGTCCAGATCACTGCACATGTCATGGCCATCATATTATACCTGCAAAGCTGCTGCCTTAGCTGGCACGCATGCCACTCACTTGCCAGTCCTTACTAGGTCATTGAAGCACTTCTGCCACAGCACCCATATTCATGCCACATCTGGCAGCTGCTCACTTCTTCAGCCACCTCCAGTCAGGCTTTCTTTGTGAGGCAAGCTGCTCTCCCCCTCTCATTCTCTGGGGAGTGTACTTGCCTCCTTCCCTTCACCACCTTCAGGAGCACCTGCAGAAAAGCATCACTGAAGCATGGAGTGACACTTCCACACAGTCCAACCATCCCTCCACACATGCCTTTGGTTGCATCCCTTCTTTAGCCTTCCCTACGGCTGCAGGCCGGCCTTTAAAAATGGCGCTTTCAAGCTCGCTGCCAGCACTAAGTCCCACCTACCACCTATTTTTGGTCACCTTCCCCGCAGACCTGCTGTTAATTGGTCACATTTCTCAAGATACCTACAGAAATCCATCCAAATGTGCGAGTGCATGACTAAAAATGGCCCCGGCATCATGGTCTTGAGCTAATCGGCAAAGCCCAGCCCAAGGTTTCAGGTCAATGATCTGACATCAGACTGTCGAGTATAATTGTATCACTCAGTAAAATTCAGGGAAATATATTCAAATGCCTTTCTTTCACCAGAAAACCATCAAGGCTAAAAGTCTATCCTTGGAAACCCTCAATGACCTCCTTTGAGGGAAAACCAATTGGGATGTTTTTGTTACTTGATTTAGCAAGTTGCAGTGCTATACATTGCAAAGTCATTCCTCTACTTGTGTTAGTTTCTCCTAGTTAAAGAACATATGAATTTAATAGAGTGCAGTGGTGTACAAGGTCAATCAATGGTGCAGTACAAATCACAAACATGTCTTTCAATATTTCTTGAATATCAGGCTGGAGATTACCTACCTTTTCAAAAATGTCTGCAATGTCAGAGATAATGTGAAAGAATGTCGTTTAATATTACAGTCTGTTGTATAATGTTGCTGAAGACATAATCTTTTTTTCCTGAGGCAGCTGGATTTGGATATGTATGGAAACTGCTGATGATGCTATGTGCTGACCCATTTCCTGGATCCCAATAGATTGCACCAACCTATACAGAATGTTCTTTCATCTGTAAATGTCATAGATCTGCAAAGTTTCAGTTCTAAACTAGGTGGACAAAACTTTATTGGATTGCACTTGATCTGCCAATTGCCAGGTTTCCTTGTCGATAATCAGAACCAATGTTGTTTGGCCACTTGGTATTTTTTAAAGATTTTTTCCCTTACTGTATTGAGCTCTCCAGTATTCTGTTACCTAGCAGTTATTATACTGCTAAAGTAACAGGCAGATTATTAGCTTATGTATATTTGGGAGAAAGTATATCAACAGATCTGTGAACTAGGAAGTCAGCTATTGGCACTGTTCCTGCCTTGCACTGTTTATTTCAGCTGATCCATCCACTAGTGCTGTCACATCAATGTTGTTTCTGCATTTACCTCATTAATCCAAATATAGAACTGATGGCCCTCAATTTACTTGTTTGAAATTAAATAGTTTCTGACACGAAGCTCATCTGAATGACTCTTTCACCATTTTGTTATGTTTAGAACTGAAAGTTAAATTGTTAGTTTGCATAAAATCATATTTGCAAAAAATTGAATATGAATAAATATTTTAAAACATATAATCCTGCTTAATAAGGCACTTGAATATATGCCTCTGGAAACTTTTTTTCTGAAAAATGTGTTATTGAGTAGATATTAAATTGTCCAAGATTCTGTTATCCTTTTGCTTATCTTTAAATTGCATCGCAACTCCGTTTTTCTGAATGTATTGGGATAGAAATTGATATGCGCTATGCTCCTTTTCAGAAGTAAAATGGATGCAGTGAGTCAGCTGGCAGCCAATCCGCACAGGCAAATTTGTGATGCTCATTTATAGACAACTTGGTGAATGCTGAAAACAGCCATTTGGCTGCTTAAATATATTAGGTAGCAAAACATCTCTCTCAATATTTCCTTCCATAAAGTTAGTCACCAATGAGTGGAGCACATGCTAGGCCTGTCCCACTCAGAAATCTTTAGAGCCAGGAGTGCTCTTTGAACTCCACAGTCCTGGAATCATGCTCCCTGTTGCTCACTCCGATCCCTTCCCAGAATTTACCTGAATGCTGCTGTCATTAGCCCAAATTTCAATCTGCAACTTGTTTAAAATATTTCAAAAAGACCAAAGGCCCAATTTCTCAGTCCTCTTTATTAGGCTGCATGCTGTGCAGATTAATTTCTATCCCATTTTCTCCCCTGTTTTACATCTGCATTTGTTTGAAGGCACTCACTGACTGTGACAATAGCCATGTTGTCCTTGTCCCATGTTTCTCCCGAGGCTTACATTGGACCATGTTTGGGGGACTTGTTTTCTGATTCGCATTCCTTCCTTCCACCTCTTGTTTAACATCTTATTTAAAATCAGGCACTTGCTACATAGCAAATTCTAAAGTGAACCTGAATGTTCCTAGTCCACGATTCAGTTTATTCACACAAATTTGCTGTTTTTTTTAGATTTTTTTTGAGTGGGATAGGCAAATGAATCACTGCTAGAACTGCCTTTTGTTTTCATTAGGTATAGTCTCTGAATGTATCTCATAGAATCTTGTGCATGAAGGTTGAAGCATCATTTCTGGTAAGTATACAGCTTTTTCTTTGCTTTTAGAAGCTCATTAGAATGTCTCACAAGATTGTAGGGCCAAAAACAAAGGAAGACAAAAATGATTGAGGAAGAATATCAGTAGGAATGGGCTCTAAAGCCATTTTTAGAGGCAAATAATTTAATCTGTTTGAGTTTCAGCTCTATCCCTTTGGACCAATTTAGATTTACCCAACACCAATAGCTAAGAGAGGGACTTATTGTTTCAAAAGTTTATTTTATTCTTAAGGGGAGCCAAGAATGCTATTGGCAAAGTATATGAATGCATAATGCACTCATATCAAATTCCTTTTCTACTATTTCCAGGGAAATTTTCTTTCTTTATTTTTGTGTTGTGCACAGCAGTGACAAAGCAGCATTTATGTACTTCCTTAGTTGTCTTGAGGGCATTGGGCCACATAGTATGGAACTGTAATAATTAATGTGTCAAACTGGGCACCTGTGGCAAGTTCCTCGCAGAAAGTCATTAGTGACCCAGTGGAGTTTTTATAATAATCTAGCAGGTTTCATGGTCATTTGTTTTGGTGCCAACCCATAAATTATCTGAAGGAATTGCAAAACTTGCCATGGTAAGATTTGAACTCTGTCCAACTACCAAAAGCCTTTAGAAATAAATGGATTAACATATTCACTAAAATAACATTGAGAAGATCTTTTTGGAGTAAAATGTTATTGAATATAATTTCTACCTTGTAGCATATTTACATAACTTTAACTTCTAGAATGGAAGACTTGTAAAAGGATCTGAGCTTTGAATTCATTGACACATTTAAAATCTGAAATGTAGCTTCAGGTTCCCCAAACTGTTAAAGTCTATTGAGTCTACTTGACCAGCAAGTAAAGATTGAGGTGAGTAAAGATTGGGAAACAACTTTATGCAGGAATGTCCCAAACCTGTTTGATTCAGTCAGTCTAAGTCTGTCTGTAAGGATTCAGAAATTGTCTGACATACAAGAAGTCAAGTGACTTGATCCGAAGGCAAGTTCGACTGTGAATAGTGTTTTAAAGATTTGGATCTGACCTCAAGTTCAATGGGCTTGAATCAAATCAGATTCAAATAAACTCTCCCCAGTGGCAGGGTAAAGGACATCTCCTTGTGTATAAAGACACAAGTGGAGTGGATGTGTGGGTGGTGATGGTGGGTTGAGAGGTGGAACTCTAGTTGTCATAGTGCATATAGGAACCAACAACATAGGTAGCGCTGGAATAAAAACAGAAAACGCTGGAAAAACCCAGCAGGTCTGCCAGCACCTTCTTCTTCAGAACAAGAAGAGTGATGCTAACTTAAAAGGTTAACTTTGTTTTACTATCCTCAGATGCTACCAGACCTGCTGAGAGTTTCCAGCACTTTCAGTTTTTATTTCAGATCTCCAGCATCTGCAGTATTTTGTTTTATCCACATAGAAATGTGAATGATGTTCTGCTGAGAGTATTTGCGTAGTTAAAAGTCCAAATTAAAATGCAAAACCTTAAAGATGATAATCTCTGGATTGTTAACGAAGCCACGCACTGAGCAGGTTACTGAACTAAACTTGTGGCACAGAGTGGTGGGGAAGAAGGAGTTTCAGTTCAAGAGACTCATTTTTACTCAAGAAAGAGAGCTGTTCCATTGGAATGAAAACTACTTAAACTTAGAGAATTATATAACTGGGCCAAGGATAGGATCTTAAAATAAGAGTGGATCGCAGGAGAGGGGGGAGGGAGCATTCAGGTGAAGGTAGATTTAGAAATCTAAAGAGAAAAAGTCAAGGTAATAGAACATCTATTAAAAAGTACCTGGATCTGCTCCTAAAGTGCTGTAAACTGCAGGGCTATGGGCCGGGTGCAGGAAGGTGGGATTAGAAAGGACACCTGGGTGTACTCGGGCTGGCATGGACAAGATGGGCCAAATGGCCTCCTTCTGTGCTGTAACTTTTCTATGGTTCTATGGTTCTAACAGTGTAGAAATGTGGATAAAGACAAGCATATATGGAGAGACAGAAGAATGGGACAGGCGGGGACATAGAGTTTAATGGTAATAGTGCACATTGAGTAAGGTCATTGTATGGAATAATAGCAAAGAAATATAAAATTAAAGGCTCTTCTGAATGCATGAAGCATCCATAATATGATACATGAACTGGTGGAACAAATAGTGATAAATTGTTTCGATCTAATTGCCATTACTGAGACATGGTTACAAGGTGACCAAGTTTAGGACTTAAATACTCCAGGGCTCACAAGATTTCAAACAGAAACAGACATAACAGAAAAGGAGGAGGAGTAACCCGGATAGTAAAGGATGGCTTAATGACTTCAATAAGAAAGGATTTTGGCTCAAAAGATCATGAAGTAGAATCAGTATTGGTGGAGATTAGGAATAACAAGGGTCATAAAACGTTGGTAGGAGTAGCTTATAGGTCCCCTAACAGAAGTTATACCATTTGAAAGAGCATTAAGCAAGACATTATTGAAGCTTGTACCAAAGGAAGTGTAATAATTGTGGACGATTTTAACAAATGTAACTCCTTTATTCAAAAAATGAGGGAGACAAAAAGCAGGAAAATACAGGCCAGTTAGCTTAACATCTGTTATAGGGAAAATGTTGGAAGCTTTTATTAAAGATGTTATAGCAGGGTACTTAGAGAAGATTAAGGCAGTCAGGCATAATCAACATGGTTTTATAAAAGGGAAGTTAAGCTTAACCTATGTATTAGAGTTCTTTGAAGAAGTCTCATGTGATGTGGATAAAGGGGAACCAGTGGATGTACTTTACTTAGATTTCCAGAAGATATGATGCCACATCAAAGGTTATTGTGGAACATAAAAGCTCATGGTGTAGAGGGTAACATATTAGCATGAATAGAAGATTGGCTAACTAACAGGAAACGGGGGTAGCAATAATTTTTCTGGTTGGCGGGATGTAACAAGTGGTGTGCCACAGGGATCAGTGTTGGTGCCTCAACTTTTTACAATTTATATAAATGATTTGGATGAAGGGGCTGAAGGTATGGTTGCTAAATTTGCTAATGACACAAAGATAGGTAGGAAAGTAAATTGTGAAGGGGACGTAAGGAGGCTACAAAGTGACATCGATAGTTTGAGTGAGTGGGCAAAGATCTGGCAAATGGAGTGTAATGTGGTCAAATGTG
Organism: Carcharodon carcharias; assembly: GCF_017639515.1. Classification (NCBI taxonomy): domain Eukaryota; kingdom Metazoa; phylum Chordata; class Chondrichthyes; order Lamniformes; family Lamnidae; genus Carcharodon; species Carcharodon carcharias. Next base: position 126,686,272 of record NC_054467.1, on the reverse strand, counting down.
AAATTGTCTACTTTGGCAAGAAGAATAAAAAAGAAGCATATTATCTAAATGGTGAGAGGTTGCAGAGCTCTGAGATTCAGAGAGATCTGGATGTCCTAGTGCATGAATCACAAAAGATTAGTAGGCAAGTACAGCAGGTAATTAGGAAAGCTAATAGAATGTTATTGTTTATTGTGAGGGGAATTGGTTACAAAAAGAGGTTATGCTTCAGTTGTACAGGGCACTGGTGAGACCACATCTGGAGTACTGTGTAGAGTATTGGTCTCCTTATTTAAGGAAAGATGTAAATGCGTTACAAGCAGTTCGGAGAAGGTTTACCAGGATAATACCAGGAATGGGTGGGTTGTATTATGTGGAGATGTTGGGCAGGTTAGAAGTAACTGGAGTTTAGAAGAGTAAAAGGTGACTGAATCGAAACCTTTAAGATCCCAAGGGGTCTTGACAGAATGAATATAGAGTGGATGTTTCCCCTTGTGGGGGAACTTAGAACTGGCGCTCATGTTTTAAAAATAAGGGGTCACTCTTTTAAGACAGAGATGAGGATTTTGATTTCTCTCAGAAGGTTATGAGTCGTTGGAACTCTCTTCCTCAAAAGGCAGTGAAAGCAGAGTCTTTGGGTATTTTTAAGTCAGAGTTAGATAGGTTCCTGATTAACAAGTTGGTGAAAGGTTATTGGGGTAAGCAGGCAGTTACAATCAGTTCAGCCATGAACTTATTGAATGGAGGAGCAGGCTTGAAGGGCTGAGTTCCCTACTCCTGCTCCTAGTTCATATGTTTGTATATATGTTCGTAACCTTCACATAGACTAGGATAATCAAATTGACAAGGGTGGTCTAGAAGATGAGTTTGTCCAATATTTTGTTACAGTTTCCTGGAGCAACACATTGTGGAACTAACTAGGGACAAAGCTATTTTAGACCTAGTATTGTGCAACGAGGCAGGGTTAATTAGTAATATCATTGTAAATGGTCAATTCAGAAACAGTGATCATAATACAACTGAATTCGATATTAAGTTTGAAAGTGACATACTCCAATCACAGACAAGAACCTTAAAATTAAACAAAGCCAATACATAGGTAATAGGAGAGAACTGGCTAAGGCTGACTGGGTGAATAGACTAAAAGCTACGGCGATTAATAAATGGTGGGAAATATTTGAAGAAATAACTCAAAATGTTCAACAAAAATCTATTCCATTGGAAAGCAAAAACTTGGTGAAGCAGATCCATCTGTGTCTTACTAAGAAAGTTAAGGGTCATACTAAATTAAAAAAATAAGGTTATAATGTTACAAAGAACTCTAGCAAATCTGAAGATTGGGAGAATTTAAAGACCAGCAAAGGGCCACCAAAGTATTGTTAAGGGGGAAAAAAATAGATTATCAGAGTAGACTAACCAGGAATTTAACAATAGATTGTATGGGCATTTGCAAGTCTGTAAAAGGGAGACATTAGCTAAAGTAAACATTGGTCCCCTGGAAGCAAGGACAGGAGGAATTATTATAGGGAGTGAGGAAATGGCAGAGGCATTGAAGAAATATTTTGGGCTGGATTTTCATTGAATAGGCAGAACAGTCGAGTCAGCCATATTTTCATTCTGGGCAGGCAGGGGCAAGATGAAGATGGGCTTACCACTTCCGGAGACAGGCCTGAAGCAACAACCAAAATGGGCAAAACAAAAACAGAATTACCTGGAAAAACTCAGCAGGTCAGGCAGCATCGGCAGAGAAGAAAAGAGTTGACGTTTCGAGTCCTCATGACCCTTCAACAGAACTAGGTGAATCCAAGGAGAGGGGTGAAATATAAGCTGGTTTAAGGTGGGGGGGAGTGGGGGGTAGTGGGGGGTGGGGTGGGGGGAGAGAAGTGGAGGGGAGGGTGTGGTTGTAGGGACAAGCAAGCAGTGATAGGAGCAGATCATCAAAAGATGTCACAGACAAAAGAACACAGAGGTGTTGATGTTGGTGATATTATCTAAACAAATGTGCTAACTAAGAATGGATGGTAGGGCACTTAAGGTATAGCTCTCCTGGGGGTGGGGGGGCATAAAAGATTTTAAAATAATGGAAATAAGTGGGAAAAGAAAAATCTATATAAATTATTGGAAAAAACAAAAGGAAGGGGGAAGAAACAGAAAGGAGGCAGGGGATGGAGGAGGGAGCTCAAGACGTAAAGTTGTTGAATTCAATATTCAGTCCGGAAGGCTGTAAAGTGCCTAGTCGGAAGATGAGGTGCTGGTCCTCCAGTTTGCGTTGAGCTTCACTGAAACAATGCAGCAAGTCAAGGACAGACATTTGGGCAAGAGAGCAGGGTGGAGTGTTAAAATGGCAAGTGACAGGGAGGTTTGGGTCATTCTTGCGGACAGACCGCAGGTGCTCTGCAAAGCGGTCACCCAGTTTACGTTTGGTATCTCCAATGTAAAGGAGACCGCATTGGGAGCAACGAATGCAGTAGACTAAGTTGGGGGAAATGCAAGTGAAATGCTGCTTCGCTTGAAAGGAGTGTTAGGGGCCTTGGACGGTGAGGAGGGAGGAAGTGAAGGGGCAGGTGTTACATCTTTTGCGTGGGCATGGGGAGGTGCCATAGGTGGGGGTTGAGGAGTATGGGGTGATGGAGGAGTGGACGAGGGTGTCCCGGAGGGAATGATCCCTATGGACTGCCGCCAGGAGGGGTGAAGGGAATATGTGTTTGGTGGTGGCATCATGCTGGAGTTGGCGGAAATGGCGGAGGATGATCCTTTGAATGCGGAGGCTGGTGGGGTGATACGTGAGGACAAGGGGGACCCTATCATGTTTCTGGAAGGGAGGAGAAGGTGTGAGGACGGATGCGCGGGAGATGCGCCGGACACGGTTGAGAGCCCTGTCAACGACCGTGGGTGGAAAACCTTGGTTAAGGAAGAAGGAGGACATGTCAGAGAAACTGTTTTTGAAGGTAGCATCATCAGAACAGAGGTGAAGGAACTGAGAGAATGGGATGGAGTCCTTACAGGAAGCAGGGTGTGAGGAGCTGTAGTCGAGGTAGCTGTGTGAGTCGGTAGGCTTGTAATGGATATTAGTGGACAGTCTATGACCAGAGATTGAGACAGAGAGGTCAAGGAAGGGAAGGAAAGTGTCAGAGAAAGACCACGTGAAAATGATGGAGGGGTGGAGATTGGCAGCAAAATTAATAAATTTTTCCAGGTCCCGACGAGAGCATAAAGCAGCACCGAAGTAATCATCGATGTACCGGAGAAAGAATTGTGGAAGGGGGCCGGAGTAGGACTGGAACAAGGAATGTTCCACATACCCCATAAAGAGACAGGCATAGCTGGGGCCCATGTGGGTACCCATAGCCACACCTTTTATTTGGAGGAAGTGAGAGGAGTTGAAGAAGAAATTGTTCAGCGTGAGAACAAGTTCAGCCAGACGGAGGAGAGTAGTGGTGGATGGGGATTGTTCGGGCCTCTGTTCAAGGAAGAAGCTAAGGGCCCTCAGACCATCCTGGTGGGGGATGGAGGTATAGAGGGATTGGACGTCCATGGTGAAGAGGAAGCGGTTAGGGCCAGGGAACTGGAAATTGTTGATGTGATGTAAGGTGTCAGAGGAATCACGGATGTAGGTGGGAAGGGACTGGACAAGGGGAGAGAGAAGGGAGTCAAGATAACGAGAAATGAGTTCCGTGGGGCAGGAGCAAGCTGACACGATCGGTCTACTGGGAGAGTTCTGTTTGTGGATTTTGGGTAGGAGGTAGAAGCGGGCCTTCCGAGGTTGGGCAACTATCAGGTTGGAAGCTGTGGGAGGAAGATCCCCAGAGGAGATGAGGTCAGTGACAGTCCTGGAAACAATGGCTTGATGTTCAGTGGTGGGGTTATGGTCCAGGGAGAGGTAGAAGGAAGTGTCTGCGAGTTGACGCTCAGCCTCCGCGAGGTAGAGGTCAGTGCGCCAGACAGCACCACCCTTGTCAGTGGGTTTGATGACAATGTCAGGGTTGGACCTGAGAGAACGGAGTGCAGTAAGTTCAGAGACAGAGAGATTAGAATGGGTGAGAGGAGCAGAGAAATTGAGACGACTAATGTCGCGCCGACAGTTCTCAATGAAAAGATCAAGAGAAGTTAAGAACCAAGAGGGAGGGGTCCAGGTGGAGGGAGAATATTGGAGGTGGGTAAAAGGATCCGTTGAACAGGGAGAGGACTCCTGCCCAAAGAAGTGAGCCCAGAGACGAAGACGGCGGAAGAAGAGTCTAGCATCATGCCGAGCCTGAAATTCATTGAGATGAGGGCGTAAGGGTATGAAACTAAGTCCTTTGCTAAACATTGAACGTTCAGCATTGGAGAGGGGGAGGTCAGGGGGTATAATGAATACACGGCCAGGGCTGGGATTGGAAGATGGGGTGGGGACAGATGGACAGGCAGGGGTGGAGGTTCCTAGATGGGTGTTGGTGTCGATGAGTTGTTGGAGCTTGCGTTCCTTAGCACTTGAGAGAAAGAGAAAAAGTTTCTTGTTGAGGCGTCGGATGAGACAAAGAATAAAATGAAACTGGGGGCATGCGCAGCTTTGTAAAAGGGTACGGTGGTGCTGCTGGAGGGAGAGGTTGAGTGTGTTCATATGGCGGCGCATGGCACTGAGTGTGGATCTCAGAATGTGACGGGAACAGCAATCCAAGAAACGTTTTATGTCCCGGAGATACCTGTAATCCTGGGTGGGTTCGAAACATGAGGGGTGGAATTTCAGTTGAAATCCACGTGGGGTAAGTCGGAGATGGAGACAGTCACTGAGAAAGGAGATATGGCTGTGAAAGCGGGTTTTAGTAAACACCTTGTCAAACACCAGGAGAGATGTGGAAAGCAATGAAGGTGAACAAGGCAAAAGAGAGATACGGAAATCTTGTCGCAGAGACGACAAAACTTTTTCAAGGTAGGCACTTCTTGAAGAGGAGTGGCAGTCAATTAAACACAGAGATAAAAACAAAAAACTGCGGATGCTGGAAATCCAAAACAAAAACAGAATTACCTGGAAAAACTCAGCAGGTCTGGCAGCATCAGCGGTGAAGAAAAGAGTTGATGTTTCAAGTCCTCATGACCCTTCAACAGAACTAGGTGAATCCAAGGAGAGGGGTGAAATATAAGCTGGTTTAAGGTGTGTGTGTGTTGGGGGGGCGTGGGGGGGTGTGCGGGTGGGGGGTTGGGTGAGGGGAGAGAAGTGGAGGTGGGGGGTGTGGTTGTAGGGACAAGCAAGCAGTGATAGGTGCAGATAATCAAAATATGTCACAGACAAAAGAACAAAAGAACACAGAGGTGTTGAAGTTGGTGATATTATCTTAACAAATGTGCTAATTAAGAATGGATGGTAGGGCACTCAAGGTACAGCTAAACCAAAATGGGCAGATGGCCAGGCCAGCAGGCTAGAATGTCTGCCTCCATTTACTGGGAAATTAGCCCAGTTCTAATGATGAATGTCAGGCCCACAAACGCTCACCCGCACCCATCCCACATGCCCCCTCATATTCCCCATACCACCTTCATGACCCATACCCCAATGTCCTCTCTATGGACTTGATACCACCCCATGCCATAACCTCAGGAGGATGACTGGAAGGGCGTTGAAAGAGACGAGCAGAAACACAAAGCTCAGCTGGCCAATAAGAGTTTGCAGAGGAAACAGAGCCCAGCAAATCACATAACTTCTCAGCCCACTGTCTTCCTCTGCAGCAAATGCCGCAGAGTCTGCCATGCCACAGTGGTGCTCCTGAGCCATGCCAGGTAATGAGATAAACATTATCTCAGAGTAGACCACCAAGGCGCAAGCCATGGTGTCACGAGGCAGAAAGCTGTCAAAGATTATGATATGGCACAAATGTAAAATCTAATTCTTTTTGACCTTTGAAGGACTGTATTTGTCAGCAATCTGGGGCATCTTCAAAACACCATTAACATTTGTAAAATCTGAGTGACATGCTATGAAAGAAATTTTAAATACAGCTGCATCTATATATTCAAGGTGAAAAATCTGGGGCATATAATAGTGACAGAGATGTTTCAATTAAAGCATTTAGTGTTTGCCTCAAAATGCACCTAACCGCAATTCCTTAAAGTATAGTAATTAATGGATGCAGTCAAATATTATTATCACCAATTCACTGACAGAGCGCCAGGATTTCTGATTTCTGCCTGCTTCACCAACTCCATTCCAATCTCAACCCATTTTACCTGATCAGGGTTCATCAGAGGTGCATGGCAGGCAACCACAGGAGAAATGAGGAATGCCCACCTCCATGAAAGACGCATAAGCGCAAAGAGTCTATGAGACATGTTGTAGTTTTCAATTTTCAGGGGAATTCTTAAATTACAGATTTTTTCACCCATTTATTTGGAAGTTGAAATTAGTAATTTAAGCTACCTAAAAGTTTTAGCAAACGTAAATTGGACCAAGAAAAAGATGGAATGACTTGATGAAACAAGGAAAATGCAGGAATATTGTGGCCGACTAGTCCCTCACTGGGATCAAAAAGCATGGTTTCAGCAAGTGTCCTGGTGGCACGGAGCAAAATCCAAAAAAGTTATAGTGCAAAGTGAATAAATGCCATAATTGCTTAAGGCCATGTAAAACAAACTCAACACTAGATTTGTCATTCCAATGTCCACTAATGTGACCTGAGTTTGGAAGTATTACTTGGAGGTTCTCTTTGCCTTTCTGATTTACAGTATAGAAATAATAAGAGGGTACTTCTTTGCTTTGTACTCCCAACACATTGGGCAGAATCATCCCAGATTTACACTAAGGGCAGAGGCGGGCAGGATAAAGGATGTTTTACCCGCTGACCACAATGGCAGGTTTTCACGCTGCATTGTCCCAAACCCGCCTCATTAATCATGCATTCCCGGGAAACACGTCGTTTCACTGGCAGATGGCCTCCGATTTGATCGCCACACCATCACCTCATCGCTTTCTCACACCAGGCGCCATATTTAAAGTGCAGTCACGCGCATACCTCTCAGTGCTTCCAGCCCAGGACTGCTGCATGGAAAAAATGGCCTCAAACAGCAATAGGACTGCAGCACCACCACCCCCCCCCCACAACCCCCCAATACAGCGACCCATCCCTGGGATGTTTTCTGTACACTGTTGGAGCCCGCTGCGATGTCCTCTACCCCTGCCCTGGCTGCAGGAGGCTCATCTGTGTTACCACTTTAACTTGGGAGGTGGAGGCAGAGGTGGTCAGTGCCAACGCTTCACAGAAGAGTTTTGCCGTCCACATCTATATCGCCAGGGTAAGGCAACCATCTCATCACTGTAAACACACACACTCACAAGCCCATTGCATATTCACTAGCATCTAACTCACTGCCAGCTCAAGGGACATCACCATTCACACTTTTGTACACATCCTCACGTCTTCATCTGGATTCATCTCCTCTGGAGATGCCCTCCTCAACCCTCATCATCTTCAAGCCACTTGCACAGATCAACATGTGCCCCCACACACAATCCGGGATACCCCCCTTCCTGAGTAATGCCCTAGCCCTGCAACCTCTTCCCTTACCAGGTGCCACTTACCCCCCTTCCCCAAGTAAGCCATAGCCCTGCAGCTATTGAAAAGTCACCCCTGCCTTAAGGCTGGTCTCGTAAGTAGAGACCAGCCAGTGAGCCCCCCTAGAAGTGATGTGATGCTGCCTGCACTGATGACCTTGCGTGCTGCCCAAAGCAAGATAGGCAAACAAACCTCGAAGTCCTGAATGAGAAGTGCAGCTCGCCAGGTGCATGTCACTTATATACAGCTGTGAAACATTTTGGTGTGCAATCACACTGATGTGTTTGGATGATCCAGTGTGGGAAAATTATTCCAGTAAGCAGGGCTTATAATGATATGCAGATGTATTACAATGAAGTTCCCACTGTGCGGCAGTGGGAAACGTGACCCGCCATTGTCCAGCGTGGTGGATGATTGCAAACTGGACAGTGTGTAACGATTTTTGCCCTTCCTGCGATATTATCCACTCACGCCTGCCGTGACGTCTGACGCAAGTAGGCATGGAAAATCCCTCCCATTGTGTTGTATGCTGAGAGTTTAGATTGTAATATTTGTCACTGATGATTCTGGAACCAAATTTTTCATTCATTAATTTTCTCAGAAGGCTAATTGGATGCTCTACGTAATAGGCAGGCAACACTCCAAATCAAGTGCATATTCCTGGTTGGTGTTGCGATATTCTGTGCTAAGAATGCAAACTCATAAAATTACCCCTAGGAAGTGATGAGGGTTTATTAGGAGCCTGATATTTTTAATTAAAATCTGGCAATTATAGATTCTGGTACGTGTCTACTTCCCAGAATAATGCCTTGGGAAGAGTTCCATGTGACTGAACGCGCATGTTGATTGATTGTTATTGGTAATGTCACTTAAAGAGGATGTCCTTGATGGTGGTTAAGGTAGTTAAAATTTAATTCCACTAACCAAAATGAGAGGCTTCTGGAAATTTGTAGAGTGTTTGAAGTCACAAAGTTAGAATGCCCGAGAACATCATGGGACTTTAAGAGATTGTTTGAAAAGGAGAAGCTGAAAGGTTTAAGAAAGGTTTGTTTATTTGAATCGTATAAAATTTACAATTAATCCAATAGTGGAGAATTCAACGAGAAGAACAAATTGAGCATGTGGCAGACTAGCTGAAATTTGGAAAAGAAGATAATCAAAAAAGATATCATTTGATGATTATTTGCAAGCATTCTTAAGAGCTCAAGTCAGAGTATTCAAGAGAAAGGCAGAACTTCCTGACACCAAAACAGCTTACTAATCAAAGAGAGGTTGAACAATTTTATGCTTTTGACATAAAGGGACACCTTTTTGGATTGGAATTATAGTCCCTGATGCTTCTAGGAGTGAATTGCACTTCACTGATGGGCTGGAGGCCTAATGTTGCTTGATTTGGCTTGCTCATTAATGAGCATTAATCAATCACCTCCCACCAACCTCCCCACCCCTGCCTCCACCTCCACACTGTCCCTGCCCCCAACTTCTGAACCAAGTTATTTTTCGAATGGCCTAACATTATCTTGGCACAGGCCCATGTATGGGCAGGACTTTGTGTCTGGAAGCAAGACATTAACAGGAAAAGATTTTGAGTCCTTCTGACTGCTGTTCACAAATAAGAGACAGGAGATCTCCAGCCCACCTTCCGATCTTGCTTTATCTCAAAAAGAAACAATTTATCTACTGTCTCATTTGACAAATTTGCATCTGGTCCTTCTCAGATGCAACAATGGGTTATTACTCCCACCTCAGTGTCATGGCATTAGCATGCTTAGATTATTGAGCTTTCCACCCCTTCCTTTGGGGAAATCAATGGATGTTTCCAGACAGCACATAGCAATATTTTTCAGCAACCCTATTTACTCTACTTTGTATCCTGGAATCAAGTGCCCCCTAGAGGAAGCACATTAGTGAGTGATTTGGTGCTCTGAGTACTTATTTTGTACGTATGTATGAGCATATAATTCCTAAATTACATGGAATAACATAACAATATAACATCCCTGTTTGTAATGCCTTTATATACCAATATAATTGTTCAAATCATTAACTTAATTTCTAAATAAAAGAAAATGAACAATTGACATATAATTAAACTGAACTCTTTAACATTCTTTTGTAGTTCATTTTAAAAACATAATTCACGAGGTGGCAAAATGTTTTGCTTCTTCTTCAGAGGCAAAGCAGCAGGCTGCAGTCAGTCTTTGGCCTGGCAATGTTATCCTCAACTCTGCGTTATGATTCTGCAGCTTATGAGCAGAATTTTCTGGTCGGCGTGCGGGGGCAGGCCCGATACGCTGATGTGTAAAATGACATGCGATGATGTTGGTTGTACGTCCTGATGTCATCATGAGCCCTCGTGATATTTTGTTCGGCAGGCACGTGCCGGAGTCATCTGTGTGCCCGCCAAAATGTAAGCAGCCTATTAAGGCCATTAAGAAATCTATTGAGCCACTTGAGAACGCTGCCCATCCAACTTAGGTTTGGCGGGCAGGCGGAAAACCCAAGCTGCCTTCGCATTTTTCAGGAAACCTCATTCATGAGTGGGATCTGGTTTCCTGAAGATTTTATTAAATAAATACATTTTCATAAATATAAAAACATGTCCCCACTCATGTGACTGTGTCACATGAGGGGACATGTTTAAATAAATTTTTAAATCAATTCTTCAATTATTTTAATATCCATTCAATCTTCCTGAGGCAGCTCCGTGCCTCAGGGAGATTGCTGCGCTCTTTCACGCCAATGCGCTAAGGAGAACTGGCCCCGACTCTCTGTCCTCCCCCTGCCTGCACAGGTAGTGCTGAGTGCTTCACATTCGCCCCCATCCACTCCCACCCAGTCTACCCGGCATAGGAAAAAACCTGGCTTATGTTTCTCTTCCAAGCACTTTATTCACCTGTCTTCCACCAGTTTTCCAGCTGTGTCTGCTCTGCTCAACTTCTTGCATTTCGTATTTCCTCTTTTAAATTCTCCAGCATTTCTTGTAGTTTGTTATTGGCCTGCAGTAAAACATTTTCTGACTGTGATATAATGAAATTGTCATCGGGCTCACCTGGTTCCTGGCTAAGACTTTGAAATTCATATAGGTAGATCTAATGGTTTCACTTTGGCTGGAGATGTGTGCTGAATTTCTCAAATTTTGTCTGAGTTTTTACTGTTATCCGCACTGATTTCCCAGTTATTAAATAAATCTACATATTTTCCCCACAAAAGGATGTAGCTGACCCTTTCCTCTTCAGTCATGCCTTTGAGATAACTACTAAATGTCAGTCTGAACTTTTGTTTAAACTTCTCAGATGTCTCTGCCACATCATCAGCCTCCCAATTCTTCATGGGCTGGAGCTGTGTGTTCATTGCTGTGGTAATGGCCATTTTGTTTTCTCTCTCCATTAATTTAGCAGTAAATTTTTAAAAAATGTTTGTGTCATATTCACAGATACCTATTGCCACCATGTTGTATTTTGTGGTTCTCAGAAGTTCAAAATAATCATACTTTGAGTCTTAAAATGCTAGAGATTCATTGAATATATTTCTCAGACAACACCATGTGCTGCGGCATGATGCATTGTTGGTTCAATACACAGATTGTAGTACCACAGTGGGCAGTGTGGCATCCTGGATACTTATGTATACATGCATGTGTATACATAGTTCCTAAATGCTATTGGAATAATATAACACCTTAACATATACTTAAAATTAGCAATGTATGTTTTATCACCATTGTAATGAGGTTAAAGTAGCTTCAACTGGCTTTAATTTGCTGTACTGAGGGAAGATGGAGGAATCAATGTCCCTGGCTAGTATGTAGATCACTTATATAGAAGTCTCTCGTCAAGGTCGATAGTTTGATTCTTTAAGTAGAAGCATAATTCATTTAGGGATCAGCTAGTTGTCACTTCTAGCAAATGGTTGTAAATACCAAGTCCACCCAAATGTTAGAAATAATTAATATCGGTCTATTGGGTTATCAATTGCTGCTGTCTATTTGCATATGAGCAGCCATTATCTATGTGGGCGACTCCAGCAGTAGTAATATCCTCTCCCATTTTGGCAATATTGCCTTGGTCTTTGAGATATGAAAATTGAATCAGAAAACCTCACATGCCCAGTGTTTGAACCTTTGAAGTCTATTTTGATTAGCATCTTTGATTAATTTGTGAAGGTGTTTTTTTTTAAACACTTTCTTTCGTCCAACCCAAGATCAAGGTAGAAGAAAGCGAGAGAAATAGACAGGAAGACTGACAGGGCTCACTGTGATTCGAGTCCTTCCTCAACAGTTTCTTGCGCACTTTACTCTTGTACATGTTGGAAGTTTGTCTTTTATCAGATTTTTTTTATCATGGATATGTGATCTAAATTTATTCATACAACCAAAATTTAGAGCTTTTTATTACTCCAAAAGTATTTTTTGAAGTGTTGTTGAAAAATCAAACCTGATGCTACTGTTCTCATTCTGCTGATCAATTTAGCTTGCTTCTGTGTTACTTTTGTCATTTAAGCAAAAGGAGCATGGTTGAATAACTGAGTGAAGACTTGGAGTTTGGTGAGAGGGGAGTTTTAAGTCATAAATCTGTTCTTAAATTTTGCTCAACATCTAATCTAGCCTGCAATTAGCAGTAACTGGAAACTACTGTATAAGCAGGCTAGGTTCTTTCTTTCTTGCTGTTTAGGCAGGGTAAACTCACTCTCAGCTGTAGGAGCAAAGTAGTTAATTAGCTAAAAAATATAAAAACAAAAAACTGCGGATGCTGGAAATCCAAAACAAAAACAGAATTACCTGGAAAAACTCAGCAGGTCTGGCAGCATCGGCGGAGAAGAAAAGAGTTGACGTTTCGAGTCCTCATGACCCTTCAACAGAACTAGGTGAATCCCAGGAAGGGTTGAAATATAAGCTGGTTTAAGGTGGTGGTGGGGGATGGGGTTGGGTTGGGTGGGGGGAGAGAAGTGGAGGGGGGTGGTGTGTTTGTATGCAAAAGCAGTGATAGAAGCAGATCATCAAAAGATGTCACAGACGGCAGAACAAAAGAACACATAGGTGTCGCAGTTTGTGATATTATCTAAATCAATGTGCTAGTTAAGAATGGATGGTAGGGCACTCAAGGTATAGCTCTAGTGGGGGTGGGGGGAGCATAAAAGATTAAAAAATATTTAAAAATAATAGAAATAGGAGGGAAAAAGAAAAATCTATATAATTCATTGGAAAAAAACAAAAGGAAGGGGGAAGAAACAGAGTGGGGGGGCGGGGGATGGAGGAGGGAGGTCAAAACCTAAAGTTGTTGAATTCAATATTCAGTCCGGAAGGCTGTAAAGTGCCTAGTCGGAAGATGTGGTGCTGGTCCTCCAGTTTGCGTTGGGCTTCACTGGAACAATGCAGCAAGCCAAGGACAGACATGTGGGCAAGAGAGCAGGGTGGAGTGTTGAAATGGCAAGCGACAGGGAGGTTTGGGTCATTCTTGCGGACAGACCGCAGGTGTTCTGCAAAGCGGTCGCCCAGTTTACGTTTGGTCTCTCCAATGTAGAGGAGACCGCATTGGGAGCAACGAATGCAGTAGACTAAGTTGGGGGAAATGCAAGTGAAATGTTGCTTCACTTGAAAGGAGTGTTTGGGGCCCTTGGACGGTGAGGAGAGAGGAAGTGAAGGGGCAGGTGTTACATCTTTTGCGTGGGCATGGGGAGGTGCCATAGGTGGGGGTTGGGGAGTAGGGGGTGATGGAGGAGTGGACCAGGGTGTCCTGGAGGGAGCGATCCCTACAGAATGCCGACAGTGGGGGTGAAGGGAAGATGTGTTTGGTAGTGGCATCATGCTGGAGTTGGCGGAAATGCCCCATGCCCACGCAAAAGATGTAACACCTGCCCCTTCACTTCCTCTGTCCTCACCGTCCATGGGCCCAAACACTCCTTTCAAGTGAAGCAACATTTCACTTGCATTTCCCCCAACTTAGTCTACTGCATTCGTTGCTCCCAATGCGGTCTCCTCTACATTGGACAGACCAAATGTAAACCGGGCGACCACTTTGCAGAACACCTGCGGTCTGTCTACAAGAATGACCCAAACCTCCCTGTCGCTTGCCATTTCAACACTCCACCCTGCTCTCTTGCCCATATGTCTGTCCTTGGCTTGCTGCATTGTTCCAGTGAAGCCCAACCCAAACTGGAGGAACAGCACCTCATCTTCCGACTAGGCACTTTACAGCCTTCCGGACTGAATATTGAATTCAACAACTTTAGGTCTTGACCTCCCTCCTCCATCTCTCTCCCCCCCCCCCCCCCCCCCCCCCCCCCCCCACCGTTTCTTCCCCCTTCCTTTTGTTTTTTACCAATGAATTATATAGATTTTTCTTTTTCCCTCCTATTTCCATTATTTTTAAATATTTTTAAATCTTCTATGCTCCCCCCCACCCCCACTAGAGCTATACCTTGAGTGCCCTACCATCCATTCCTAATTAGCACATTCGTTTAGATAATATCACCAACTTCGACACCTATGTGTTCTTTTGTTCTGCCGTCTGACATCTTTTGATGATCTGCTTCTATCACTGCTTTTGCATACAACCACACCACCCCCCTCCACTTCTCTCCCCTCACCCAACCTCCCCACCCCCCACCACCACCTTAAACCAGCTTATATTTCAATCCTTCGTGGGATTCACCTAGTTCTGTCGAAGGGTCATGAGGACTCAAAACGTCAACTCTTTTCTTCTCCGCCGATGCTGCCAGACCTGTTGAGTTTTTCCAGGTAATTCTGTTTTTGTTTTAGTTAATTAGCTAACTGGTTGAATCTGGTTACCATAGCCCTAGTTCAATTTTCTATCAATTTAGGGTTTATTAATGCAGCCTTGGAAAATGGAGTGCAAATAACTAACTGAGCAAAGACTTGGAGTTTGGAAGATGGGAATTTGGAGGAAGAATTGTCTGTTTCCTCTTTCTATCTTTCTCACTGCATAGAAATTGAAATCTTGCTCTACTGCAGGGAAAGGAGCTAACTGTTTGGTGAGTATCTGGTTTGTTTTATTCTATCCCTAAGGTTTGAAATAGTACATAATTTGATGGTAAAGTTCAAAAATATATAGGAAAGCAACATAAATAAGTGATAAATATGATTATGTAATACTTAAAAGGTATTAAAGATGATGTGTCAAGGCTGAAGCATGTGGAAGCTCCTGGATAACATTGTGAGTCAGGGCAAACACTTTTGCAGTAATTCTTTGCGGCTTGAGGAACTTGGGCTCAGAGTCATGGAGCTGGAGGTTGAGCTGCAGACTCTGTGACGCATCAGGGAGGGGGAAAGTTACCTGGATGCATTAGACCAGGTGGCAGCCACATCACTTAGGATAGGGGTTGGGATTTTCCATGCCCACCGGCGTCGGATGTGTTTGATGGTATGAGTGGACAACATGGTACGATCGATTTCAAGATGGTGTGAAACCAGTTTGCGATCATCTGCACAGCCTGCTGATGGTGGGCCACATTTCCTGCCATCGGACATTGGGAACCTCATTGTAATACATCAGCATGTCATTATAAGGCCAGCCCACCAGAATCATCCCGCCTCTGCTGGATCATCCACCCATGTCAGCCAGAAAACAGGCTGACATATTGCACAAAAGCACATGAGCAACGTGCACCTGCCAGGCTGTACTTCATTCGGGATTTCAAGGTTTGTTTGCCGACCTTGCTTCAGGCAGCACTCATCATCATCAGCGCCAGGCTTCACAGACAGCACCACATCACTTTTAGGGGAGCAGACAGGCAGGTCTCGATCTATCAGATCAGCCATATGTGAGTGGTTTTTCAATGGCTGCAGGGCTAGGGCTTGCTTGGGAAGGGGAAGAAGTGGTGTCAGGCAAGGGAAGAGGCTGCAAGACGAGAGCTGTATTGGGGAAAGATGATATCCCAGGGTGTGTGTGAGAGAGTGAGTGGTGATGTCCCCTGAGGTGGCAGTGAGTGAGATGCCAGTGAATGTGTGATGGGTTTGTGTGTGTGAGTTGAGTGATGAGATGGTTGTCATACCCTGACTGCACGGATGAGATCATTCATCCACTATCTGCATTGCATGGCCAAACTCTTCTATGCAGCACTGGCAGTGATGACCACTGCCACTGCCTACCATGCTGGATTAGTGATGCCGCTGCCCATCCTGTGGCCGGAGCAGATGTAGATGACATCTCAGGGGGCCTCCATGGTGTCCATGGGGGCTGCAATTGTTTAGCCTTTCGTAGACAGCTTCTACACAGTAGTCATGGGCTGGAAGCACTGAGATGTGTGCACATGGTTGGGCTTTAAATATGGGGCCTGGCATGATGAAGAGGTGAGGTGACGGCGTGGTGGGCGAATGAGAGACTGCCTGCCATGGAAATGACGTATTTCCTTGGAACGCATACTTAATGCGGACGGTTTGAGATGATACGGCGTGAAAACCCACCATTGCGGCTAATGAGTAAAACCCGCCCGCTACCGCAGTTAGTGCAAATCAGAATCTTCTGATTTGGTCAGCGGTTAGGGACAGGAGGGTGTGACTACGAGTGAGGCAGTTAAGGCACCCGGAGTGCAGGAGTGTGAGCCTTTACAATTGTCCAATAGGCCTGAGGTTCTCTCAGCTTGTTTGGATGAGAGTGGGGGCTGCAGGGTGGATAAGCAAACTGACCATTGCACCTGGTACAGGAAGCCATCCAAGTTGGGGGGAGCAAAAAGGAATGTAGTGGTAGTAGGGGACAGGACAGTAAGGAGGGCTTGACACTGATCTCTGAAGCAAACAGCAAGAGTTCAGTTGGCTTTGTTGCCTGCCCAGTGCCAGAGTTTGATACATCTGTTCAGGGCTGGAGAGGAACAAGCAGTGGGAGGTTCCAGTGGTCATGGTTCATGTAGGTACCAATGACAGGCAGGATGAGGAAGGAGGCTCCGCATATTCAGTATGATGAGCTAGGCACCAAATTAAGAAGCAGAACCTCAAAGGTAATAATTTCTGGATTATTACCTGAGCCATGTGCAAATTGGCATAGGACAAATAAGATTAGAGAAATGAATGCATGGCTCAAAGACTGGTGTGGGAGGAGTGGGTTCCAGTTTGTGAGGTACTGGCACCGATATTGGGGAAAGTGGAATCCGTACCAATTGGACAGTCTACACCTGAGCTGTGCTAGGGCTGGTGTCCTCATGAGCCGCCTTACTAAGGAAGTAGAGAGGGTTTTAAACTGAATAAGGGGGGGCAGGAGATCAAATTTGGAAAGATGTGGTAAAGCAAAGAGTGGGGACAAGCAAGAGAGACAGTTAATAGTATGGGAAATGATAAACAGACTGTGCCAGGAAGGGATGGAGAGTACAAATCAAGGAGTAAATTGGCAGAGAAGGCTAGATGCTACAAAAATACTAAAAGGACAAAACTAAAGGCTCCGTATCTAAATGCACATAGCATTTGAAACACAACTGATGAACTGATAGCACAAATAGAAATAAATGAGTATGACCTGATAGCCATTACATAGTCACGGCTATAAGGTGACATAGATTAGGACCTGAATATTGAAGGCTATATGACATTTTGTAAGAACAGGAAGTTAGGAAAAGGTGGAAGGGTGGCTCTGTTAATGAATGATAGTATTAACACATTAGAAAGGGATGACCTAAGTTCAGGATGCCAGGATGTAGAAGTGGTTTGGGTTGAGATGAGGAATGATAAAGGCAAGCAGTCACTTTTGGGAGTGGCGTACAGGCCCCCTAATTGTAGGACAGAATATAAAAGAAGAGATAATGAGAGCATGCCAGAAAAGTACAGCAATAATCATGGGGGATTTTAATCTACATATAGCCTGGAAAAATAAGATGGGCAAAAGTAGCGTAGATGATGAGTTCATCGAGTGTTTTTGGGATAGCTTCTTAATACATCGTGTTCTGGAGCTAACCAGACAGCAGGCTATACTAGACCTGGCATTGAGCAATGAGATAGAATTAATTGATAACCTCATAATAAAGGCACCCCTAGGTATCAGCGATCATAATATGATTGAATTTTATGTTCATTTTGAGGGAGAAACAAGTGCGTCCAAAACTAGTATTTTAAACTAAAGTAAGGGCAATTATGAGGGTGTGAAAGCAGAGGTATCTAAAGTGAACTGGCAAATGAGGTTAAGGGATATGTCAATAGAAGTTCAGTGACAGGCATTTAAAGGGACATTTCAGAATACACATGATATATACACTCCAATGAGAAACACAAATTCCAAGGAGAGGGCCCACCATCTGTAGTTAATTAAAAAGTTAAAGACAGTGTCAAATTAAAGAAAAAGCATATAATTACGCAAAGACAGGTGACAGGCCAGAAGATTGGAAAGAATATAATGAACAGCAAAGAATGAGAAAAATATTAATAAGGAGTAAAAAATAAGAGTATGAGATAGAGCTAGCTAGTAATATAGAGGTGGATCGTAAGAGTTTCTATAGATACTTAAATAAGAAAAGAGTAACAAAATGAGCATTGGTCCTTTAGACAGTGCATCTGGGGAATTGATAATGGAATGTAGGGAGATGGCAGATGAAGTAAACAATTATCTTGCTTTGGTCTTCACTATAGAGGACACAAGTATAATCCCAGAAATAGCTGTAAATCAGGAAATGAAGGCAGGGAAGAGCTCAGGAAAATTACAGTCACCAGTGCTGCGGGCTGACAAATCTCCAGGCCCAGATGGATTTTACCCTAAGATCTTGAAAGAAGTAACTAGTGAGATAGCTGATGCATTGGTTTTAATTTTCCAAAATTCCCTAGAATTGGGAAAGGCTCCATTAGATTGGAAAATAACAAATATAACTCCTTTATTCAAAAAGGGAGGGAGACATAAAGCAGGGAACTATAGGCCAATTAGCCTAACATTTGTCATAGGGAAAATGTTAGAAGCTATTATTAAAGATGTTATAGCAATGCACTTAGAAAAAATCAAGGCAGTCAGGCAGAGTCAACATGGTTTTGTAAAAGGGAAATCATGTTTAACCAATTTATTGGGATTATTTGAAGAAGTCACACGTACTATGGATAAAGGGGAACTGGTGGATGTACTGTACTTAGATTTCCAGAAGGCATCCACATCAAAGGTTATTGCAGAAAATAAAAATTCATGGTGTGGGGGTGACATATTAGCATGGATAGAAGACTGGCTAGCTAACAAGAAGCAGAGAGTTGGCATAAATGGATATTTTTCGAGTTGTCAGGATGTGATGAGTGGTGTGCCACAACGATCAGTGCTGGGGTCTCAATTTTTTACAATTTATATAAATGACTTAGATGAAGGGACCAAAGGAATCGTTGCTAAATTTGCCGATGACACAAAGATAGGAAGGAAAGTTAAAAGTGACATAAATAGGTTAAGTGAATGGGCAAAGTTCTGGCAAATGGAGTATAATGTTGGCAAATGTGAAATCATTCATTTTGGCTGGAAGAATACAGAAAAAGCTCATTTTCTAAATGGTGAGTGATTGAGGAGCTCTGAGATTCAAAGGGATCTGGGTGTCCAAGTGCAAGAATCACCAAAGGTTAGTATGCAGGTAGAGCAGGTAATTAGGAAAGCTAATAGAATGTTATCATTTATTGTGAGGGGAATTGATTACAAAAGTAGGGAGATTATGCTTCAGTTGCACAGGGCATTGGCGTGACTACGTCTGGAGTATTGCGTATGGTACTGGTCTCCTTATTTAAAGAAAGATGTAAATATGTTAGAAGCAGTTCAGAGGAGGTTTACTAGACTAATACCAGGAATGGGCAAGGTGCCTCATGAGAAAAGGCTGGACTCGTTAGGCTTGTATCCACTGTAAGTTAGAAGAGTAAGAGGTGACTTAATTGGAACCTTTAAGATCCTCAGGGGTCTTGACAGGGTGGATGTGGAGATGATATTTCCTCTTGTGGGGGAATCTAGATCTGGGAGTCACTGTTTATAAATAAGCGATTGTTCATTTAATAAAGAGATTAGGAGAATTTTTTTCTCTTGGAGGGTTTTGAGTCATTGCAGCTCCTCAATAGATGGTGGAAGCAGAATCTTTGAATATTTTTAAAACAGAGCTAGATAGGTTTGTGAATAACAAGGGGGGTGACAGGTTATCAGGGGCAGGCAAAAATGTGGGGTTGAGGTTACAAACAAATCAGCTGTGATCTTATTGAATGGCGGAGCAGGCTACCTTCAGGCTTCTGTGGATATGTACACCAAGGTCCCTCCGAACTTCAGCATTTTCCAGGGTCCTACCATTCATAGTATAATCCCTTGCCTTGTTAGCCCTCCCTAAGTGCATTATTTCACACTTTTCCAGGTTGAATTCCATTTGCTCTGCCCACCCGACCAGTCCAAAGCCATTCTTTATATAAAAAAAATGACGTTATGGATTTACTGGCTGGAAATCACTGACTAGGTTTTAAAAGGGCTCTAACAGCAAGCTGTTAAGATGGCCACCAACTGCCAGGTGACTTGTAATTTCTCCACAGACTCAGAATTACCTCAGGGGCAGAATTTTCGGGTCAGCGAGCGGGTGTGGGGCCCGCTCACTGACGCGTAAAATGACAGGTGATGATGTCAGGTGTGCGTCCCGAAGTCATCACGATATTTCGTTCGGCAGGTGCGCACTGGAGTCGGCTGCTCACCTGCCGAAATGTCAACGGCCATTAAGGAATCAATTAAAACAGATAAGAATGCTGCCCGTCCAACCTTAAGGTTGGTGGCCAGGCGAAGAGCCAAGGCAGACTTTGCATTTTTCATGGAACCTCATCCACGGGCGGGATGAGGTTTCATGAAGTGTTCAAAAATTGAATAAAATTTTTAAATAAAATTCATTGATATATCCCAGCTCACTGTAACATGAGGGGACATGTTTTAAAATATTTTAATTTCTTTATTTACATGTTTAAAAATTAAACTAATCTCCCTGAGGCACCTCTGTGCCTCGGAGATTTCTGTACTCTTCCACGCATATACGTGAAAGACCGTAGGCTCCGACTCAGGGAATCCACCCCCACCCCCGCCCGCACAGGGAGTGCTCAGCGCTTCCGGGTGCATGTCACGCTGGGCAGGTCTTAATTGGCCCATCCATGTAAAATGGCGACGTGGACCCAATCAGGGGTGCTGATCGGGTTCACGCCCAACCCCGCACAACCCCCCTGGAGGGGGAGGAAAATTCTCCCCCAAGTTCCCAGAAAGTTCTTAACTGAATCTGTGTGGTGCCCTCCATTGAATGAGCATTCTGAGACAAAACCATTTGTGGTATTCACACTCCCTATTGTCTGTGCATTTACCAAAACTCAAAGTCTATGCACCTTGTCTCCCAGCTTGACAGTTAGTAAAGAGAGCCATAGTGAAACCAGCTCATCAGATGTAAGTAGGAACATTCCTCCATTCCATACATTCCATATTGGGGCAATGGCTTATAACTTCTAATCATTTATGTGGGCAATGCAAGTATTTATCATGTGGTCATATGACCGAAACTGACTTCAGATAACAAATCTAATTTACTCCAAGAACCAGACAGTAACAAGCCAGTCTGGAAACCAACAGCACAGAAGGTCCCAAGCAGACACACTCTCTCCCTCTCTCTCTCTCTCTGTCTCTCTCTCTCCCTCTCTCTCTCTCTCTGTCTCTCTCTCTCTCTCTCTCTCTGTCTCTCCCCCCACTCTCTCCACTCATCTTTCAAGCTCAAACCTTGTCTGTTGTTTGATATCCACATGCCATAGATAGAGATTTTTCAAATAGTAACCTCAGCAGCTGCTGTCTCTGGGAGAAAAGACAGATTATCTTTAAATCCCCTGAACACTGGATCCTGAGGAACTTCCGAGCTCAGCCTAGAACTATCTGAATCATCAATCTCCAAGACCAGGCATATATATTTAACTTTTCTCAGGCTCTAAAGAACTGGGTTAAATCTATACCCCCATTCTGTAACTCATTGCTTTGTGCATGTGAACTTTGAGTGTGCATATGTGTTTTTTTTATTGTTTTACTTAGATTGGGTTAAGTACAATAAATACAATCCTCTTTGCCTTTAAAAAAAGCTCAAGGAATCCTGCCTGTTTGTGTCTTTTACAGTCACTCACCAAATTGGCAAGTATATCACTTAATTTTTTAAAAACTGCTGAGTTCAAACAAGGAATAGGAAAGGAGGGAAGCCATCGCATCTCTCCTCACTTGATTGTAACACATTTATTACTGTTATTAATTTCCCTATATCAGAGCATCACACAAACACAATGCAATAGGAATGACAAGGGGCACAAATGTGACAGCAGCCTCCAGCTTGCAGCCTATTCAGTGCACCTTGCATACCCTTGTGGAGCTGACCAATCTTTGGAAGGCTGCCAACCTATGCACAAGATATGCACACAAGTCATTAAAGCCCCAGAAAATACTTAACACAGGTGTCTTCCCATAACTCATGCAGCATCCAATAGCTAAGCACTAGAGAGGCCAAGGAGAGGGCAGCAATTAAATTAGATGCCGGCTGCCCTCTCACTAATATAGGACAACCTCTAAATTTTGCCACTTTTTCCGTCATTCTTCATTGGCAAGATCCACCTTATTGTATGCCAAAAAAATCACAGCACTATTGTGGCATCAACTAGCTCCTCATTCAGCAGATTGATTGTTTTATTTTTACTAATATGACTAATTCCTGAAAAAAGGCACTATTCTGATTGCTAGAGAGAAAATAACTGCAAAACTTGTATATTTCCACTGTTGTGACATTGAAACGTGCTTTTTAAAAATTATTTCCTTTGATGTAGGTGTCACTATTACAGTCAACCGTTTTTGCCCATCCCAAACTGTCCTTGAGAAGGTGGTGATGAGTTACCTTCTTGAACTGCTGCAGTCCATTTGGGGTAGGTACACCCACATTGCTGTTCGAAAGGGAGTTCCAGGATTTTGACCCAGAGACAGTGAAAGAATGGCAATATATCTCCAAGTCAGGATGGTGAGTCACTTGGAGGGGAATTTACAGATAGTGGTGTTCCCATGCATCCTTCTAGATGAACAAGGTTGCAGGTTTGAAAGATGCTATTGAAGGAGCCTTGGTGATTTGCTGCAGTGCAGCTTGTAGATGGTACATACTGCTGGCACTGTGGGTCAGTGGTGGAGGAAGTGAATGTTTAATGTGGTGGATGGGGTGCCAATCAAGCGGGCTGCTTTGTCCTGGATGATACTGAATTACTTGACTGTTATTGGAGCTGTACTTATCTTGGCAAGTGGGGAGTATTCCATCACACTCCTGACTTGTGCCTTGTAGATGGCGGACAGGATTTGGGGAGGCAGGTGGTGAGTTGCTCTCCACAGAATTCCCTGGCTCTGGCCTACTCTCAGAGCCACATTATTTATATAGCTTGTCCAGTTCATTTTTCCAACAATAGTAACCCCAGGATTTTGATAATGGGGAATTCAGAGATGGTAACGTTGTTGAATGTCAAGGGGAGATGGTTAGGCTATCTCCTGTTGGAGATGTTCATTATTGGAACTCTTGCAGTGTGAATGTTACTTGCCGTTTATCAACCCAAGCCTGAATGTTGTCCAGGTCTTGTTGCATATGGACATGGAATCCTTCAGGATATAAGTAAATGGTGCTTTCCTAAGGTAGGAGTAAGCCCTGCCAAGAATTCTGTTCTCATGTCAATGGGCAGAATCATCTGTGCCCACTAGCATAGAGCTGCCTCAGGGAGATGAAGAGAGACAAAAAAAAACAAAAATGTAATGAAACATGTCCCTTCATGTGACTCTGTCACATGAGCAGGGACATGTTATTAATGAAAAATTAAAGATTTTATTTTATTTTTATTTGCTTTTAGAAACCTCAATCCTGCCCACGGATGAGGTTCCCAAATAAGTGCAAAGGCCACTTGGCTTTTTCACCTGCCACCAACCGTAAGGTTGAACAGGCGGTGAAAAATTATTTTAATTAACTTTTTAATGGTCTTAATAGGTCTTTTAATTGTCAGCAGGCATGCTGCAGACTCCGGCACATGTCCGCCAACCGAAATATTGAGCGAGTGCACGATGATGTCGGGACACTTGTCCGACGTCATCGCGTGTCATTTTATACTCGGTTGGGTTGGGCGCGGAATTTAAAAAACAAATTTACCCATGACTTTGCAGCGAAAACATGGAATAATGGTAACAGAGGTGGAAGCAGACAACCTTGTAATGAATCAAAGTTTTTAAAAAAATCAAATGTTTTTACTGCCATTGAAACAGACACCTCATGAGACATTGCAAGGATCGAATCAGGCAGACTTTCAATCAAAAGAAAAAATCCCATGAGATTCATAACATAGAAGAGCCTGCCTGAAGTAACAGATTCAGATATTTATTCGTTGTATAATTTAAAGGTAGAAAGAACAGAACCAATCTATGTAACAGTGAGAATGAACAATAGGCCTATCAGAATGGAGGTAGATCCACTACGGTGCTAGGTGAACATGCTTTTAATTACCTGAATCATGTAGCATATAAATTAAATTTGGAAGAAATGGATGCCAAATTGAAAACTTACATAGGAAAAGACATCAAAATCAAAGGCATTGGCAGGGTTAATGTGCAGTACGGAAGTCAATCAGTAAAATTACCCTTGATGGTGGTAGCAGATGAGGGGCCAAGTCTCCTTGGATGAAACTGGTTGAAATAAATTAAATAGAATTGGACTGGGAGCCACCTGGTTACCTGAGACACTACAAAAATAGGCTTCAGTTTTCCAAGATTAACTTGGGAAGATCCAAGGGCTACAAGCAAAAATTCACGTTGATCAAGACTCTACACCACCACCACCCCCCCTCCACTGAGTTATGAAGGCAAGGCCTTATACAATGCAGGAAACAATGGACACCAAATTGGATATGTTAAAGAAACTGGGAGTGATAAGCCTTGTGCAGTTCTCAGAATGGCCAGTGCAAATAGCCTTGTCATGACCACTGGAGATAGTACACTGTAATATCAAGCGACAATATTCCCCGATCTGTGATAAATGTGAAAAAGTTTGATCAAACCACCGGATTGCCCCAATTCTACCTAAATGTTTAATTTAGGTTAACAGAATATGAGCACTAGGTTTGTAAACTTATTAAGTATATAACTGTTTATTGAACAAACTGTTGTTAACCAGTGGCAAAAGAAAGAAATATAAACTGCTAATTTCTACCACTGTAACTTAAACTCCATTCCTTCTTAAATCCCTATACACACACATGCAAGACACATAAGACACACAAAAACACGAGTTTTAAGGGTGGGATAAAACAGTTCAATAGCACCAATTCCAGAGTACAGGATTTGATGGGTTGATTTTGATCGATGTCTTTCAAATTCCTTTCAGTTCTTGTTGATGACACGAGGTGGTCTTCCAGCACTTTCAGTATTTAGTTCACTGGCTGAGAACTTGCTTTTCAATGTCTCTAACAGTGGTTTTCTCCTTTTCCTTTTTACAGGGGTTTTCAGAGACAGCAATTTATAAAGATATGAGGAGAAACAGCCAGCTAGTTTATTGTGGAATTACCAGAATCGTCCACACAGAGGAGAGAGAGGTTTTAGGTCATGTTCCTTTCAGGCTAGGAGCTATTCAGCTGCACTGCTTCTCACACAAAACCTGCTCACTTAGTCAGGAGCCAATTAAAATGTTGTTGCCAGGCAGCTCGCTTGATCAAGGACTCCTTTCCAGCACTAATTTGGCTTTCATGGCACACTCTGTTCCAGGACTGCAACAATATATTAATCGCTTATCCTGTTCCAGTGGACATGTCTTTCAAATTACAGCCATTGTAATTGTAATCCACAGTCCAACAGAAAAAAGAAATATATGTTCTTTACAACAGTCCAAAAGAAATAAAAAAAGTATGCTCCTTACAGCCTGATCAAAGTGTTCTAATTTGTGGAGACTACAAATTGACTGCAAATAAAGATGCTAAGTCAGGCAGACACCCTATACCAAAAATTGAAGACTTGTACGATAAGTTGGCAGGTGGAACCACCTACATGAAGCTTGATATGAGCCATGCTTATCAACAATTGGATTTAGAGAAGGCCTCCCAGACCTTTGTCACAATTAATACACACAAGGGGTTGCACTAAAACACCCATTTGCCATTTGGTGTATCCTCAGCTTGTGCCATATTCCAGAGGACAATGGAAAATTTGCGTCAGGGATTGCCTCATGTTGTGATTTAGTGAGACGTTCTAGTGACATTACTCATTGAAAAGGAGCATTTGGCAAACTTTGAATAAGCTCTGAAGTGTTTTTTTCACAGATGGGAGTGCGTTTAGAAAAAGAGAAGTGCACGTTCCAAGTGAAAGAGGTAGTCTATTTAGGTCACATGGTAGATGCACAGGGCCTCCAACTGGTTGATGAAGAAGTGACAGTCATTAGACAGGCACCAGCACCAAGCAACATATCCGAGCTAAAATCATTCTTGGGGATGATCAATTACTATGGATGTTTTTTGCCTATTTTGTCGACAGAACTGGTGCCCTTGTATTACCTGCTCAAGAAAAACCAACATTGGTCTTGGAAAACACCACAGAAAGAAACTTACACAAAAGTGAAACAGCTGTTACATTCATCTAGCCCATTAGTACATTTTCACCAAAGAAAAGAGTTAGTACTGACATGTGACACATCTCCTTATGGAGTGGGGGCTGTGCTTTCTCATCGAATAGACAATGCCTCAGAATGACCAATTGGATATGTATCAAGAATGCTCTTCACTCATCCCAGCGGAAAAGGGACACTCACAGATAGGAAAAGAAGGTTTGTCAAACATCTTTGGTATCAAGAAATTTCACCAGTATCTACACAGTCGTCATTTTACTATCGCTTCAGACCACAAGCCTTTGCTAGGATTGTTCAGCGAGGACAAGGCTGTACCACCCATGGCATTGGGCTTTGATTTTGGGAGTGTATGAGTATATATTCATCCACAGGCCTGGAAATCAGATTGCAAGTGCTGATGCACTTAGATGTTTGTCTTTGAAAGAAAATGATGAGGATGTTCCAGTTCCTCAAGAACTCGTTTTATTCTTGAACTTCTTAGATTCATCACTGGTATGTGCTAGATAGATTAGAGATTGGGCATGTCGAGACCCAGCCTTACCCAAAGTACGAGAACAAGTTCTTTACCGTTGGTTACAAGAACAGTAATTTGATGAAATGAAACCGTATTTTCAGAGAAGATTTGAGATAACCAGCCAGGATGGTATCTTACTGCGGGGTGCTAGAGTGATTGCTCCTCCAAAAGGACGAAAGCCTTTGTTGACTGAATTAGATGGAGCACATCCAGGTATTTCCCAAATGAAAGCCATAGCACACAGCTATCTATGGTGGCCTGGAATGGATTGAAAAATAGAGAGCATAGTGGAAAGTTGTATGTAGTTTCAGCAAGTACATAAGTTACCTCCAGCAGCTTCATTACATCCGTGGGAGTGGCCAGGAAGCCCTGGGTACGATTGTACATTGACTTTGTGGGATCTTTTATTGGAACAATGTTTCTTCTTATTATTGATGCTCACTTAACATGGATGGACATATATGAGGTAAAGTCACCAACATCTTCTGCTACGCTTGACAGGCTATGTCAAAGTTTCACCATCAACAGACTACCAGAAGTGGTCGTATCAGATAACGGCACAGCAATTCCGAGTGCTGAGTTTCAATGGTTTATCAGCCTCAACGGTAGAACTCAGGTAAAAACTTCATACCATCTTTCTTCAAATGGACTGGCCAAGCGAGCAGTTCAAACATTCAAAAATGGTATGAAGAAATTAACTGGAGACTCCATAGTGACCAAATTAGCACGTTTTATTTTCCATTATAGAACCACCCCTCACACGGCAAAGGTTGATGAATCGCCTTCTCAGAATGAGATTGAGTTTAATAACGCCAAATTTGTGGGGAAGGTGGAAAGGATTGAGGGAAGTCAGAAAACTGGACATGACTGGCATAGTTGTGGCAGAAGGTTTGCCGTAGGAGAGATGGTATTTGTGAAAAAGTTTGGTGAAGGACCTAAGTAGTTATCAGGTGAAATAAGCGTAGTTCAGACAACACCAACACCAACAATAAGCGATGTTCAGACAACACCAGAAAAGTAAGTTGCTGATAAAACATCTGAAGCTGTAGAGCTGAGAAGTTCTACTTGCATAAGGAAACCGCCAGAAAGACTGAATTTGTAAATGACTTATCTGTTTAATTAATTTGATATTTTGAGAAAAATTGCCATTGTAACTGTAAAATATATTTCTGAGTAAAGGGGAGTGAATGTGATAATCTGATGTGTCATATACCTTTAAGAAAAATGTTATAATAGAAGATCACATGGTCTT
The DNA here is from genome assembly GCF_017639515.1 of Carcharodon carcharias. Lineage (NCBI taxonomy): Eukaryota > Metazoa > Chordata > Chondrichthyes > Lamniformes > Lamnidae > Carcharodon > Carcharodon carcharias. The sequence continues at coordinate 126,658,449 of NC_054467.1, read as the reverse complement.
ATTATCCGATGGTAGCGCGGGCTACCTTAGTAGTCTGTAGTCTGTAGTTAGTAGTGAGTAGTCTAGAGCAAGAGTCTGTAACGTAGAGACAGGGTTTTAGTTGTAAGTGCACAAGTGTAATTGTTGAGCTCCTTTGTAAATAATTAGAATGTGTTCTACATACGAGCCATCTACTGATCTGCTATGTCTATACCAACTCGGTCATCTCGAAGCAAGCATGTAACCCGGATTCATTAGCCCAACTAAACTAGTGACCAAAGATCCAACAGATGGGTTTGTGAGCGTGTGAGTTGAGATTGATGAGAAGAGTGACTTCACCCTAGCAGAATAGATGAGACCATACACCCTGTTGCAGCACTGGATGGCTGTCCTCTTTCGCAGGGCATTGGCGCTGATGACCACTGCCAGATTGGTGATGCTGCTGCCCTTCCTGCGGGCATAGCCAGAGTACAGGACTTCACAGCGAGCCTTCACTGCATCCAAAAGGCACTCAAGGGACACATAATAGAATTTCCAGGCTGCAGACTTTTTGCCTTTTAGGGCTATGTTTTCTGTGCAGGAGCCATGGGTTGGAAGCACTGAGAGGTGAGCGCACAGCTAAATATGGTGCCCAGCATGATGAAACGGCGAGATGACACCGTGGCGGGAGAATAAGATCCGTCCGTCGTGGATATGGTGTGTTTCCCAGGAATGCATAATTATTATGGTGGTTTGGGGCAATACAGTGTGAGAAACCAATAGATCAAATGTCTTTTTTAACTGTCCGCTACCGCACTTAGAGCAAACCTGGGATGAGCCTTTGTAAACCCAGCAGTTTCATCCAGGAAAGCCCTTACAATTACCTTTTGGATCCAGCATGGTTGTCTGAGGAACTCTCACAATTAGGCATCTCATCACTGACATTCCCATGAGGTTTTCAATACACCCCCCTCATTTGTTCCTCCTGAACTCCTTGCGAAGATTCTGATTCCTCCATCCAGACGCCTTGGGATCGTTAGTCTTCCTCCCCACCAGGATAGTCCTTATCCTCCAATGAATCTCCCTCCCCCAGACACTACCCCACCCCCAACCAGTCCCAGTTTGATCCAAGATTGCCACCTCTTCACCCACTCCAATGTCACAGACTTACCTGATCCTGCAGCCTCCACCGACCAATCCCCTCCTGAATCGAAGATATTATGTCAATCAAACTGGGTCCTGGATGGGGAACCAATCAGTGGCATCCTTATCAACACGTGGGGAATCTCAACTTCTGGATTCCCCATGACTTTCCAAATTGCTCATTGCCAATTGATCAGATAAATAAAACCCATGCCTGTATGTCCACTGAAAACTTTTCAGCAGATACTAGCCGGGATTTTCCAGCCCCGCTATAGCAGGACCCACAGCAGGAGATTTGGCAGCCCAGCCAGAAGCCCATTGACTTTAGGCGGGACCAAATCTTCCCGGCGGTGGGTGAAGCTGAAAAATCCCACTCACTGTATTAATCCAGGTGTATACTCTGAACAATACAAATGATCAACTAGCAAGGGCCATGAATGTATTACATATTTTTACTATCATTAATACACTGCAAAAACTTGAACTCCAGGTTTCGGAGCTTGAGCAGTGGCGCATATGTGAGGTTAAGATCTATGTGGATAGTACATTCAGAGAGATGATCACACTGCACGTTAGGAGCAGAGAGGCAGAAAGGGAATGGATGGCTGCCATGCATCCATTGGCATTGACTCCTGCAGTGCAGGAGTCCACTGGGGTTCTGCTTTTAATTTGTTTCCGATTTTGGGTATACTGGTGAGGCTGTTGTTTCCTCAGACAAGAGCAGACAGAGCCAAGTTTTGGCACCATGGTGGTTCGGCCATACAGGAAGGAAGGAAGAAGAAAGGAAGAACAATAGTGATGGGGAATTCATTAGTTAGGGGAATAGCCAGGCATTTCTGCAGCTGTAGACATGACTCCAGGATGGTATGTTGCCTCCCTGATGGTAGGGTAAAGAATGTCACTGAGAAGCTGCAGGACATTCTTCTGGGGGAGGGTGAACAGCCAGAAGTCGTGGTCCACATTGGTACCAATGACTTAGGTAGGAAGGGGGATGTGGTCCTGCAGAAAGAATTTAGGGAGCTGCGTAGAAAATTAGCAAGCAGGGCCTCTAAAGTAGTAATCTCTGGATTACTCCAGTGCCACATGCAAGTGAGTACAGAAATAGGAAGATAAGACAGATGAATGTGTGGCTGGAAAGATGGTGCAGGAGGGAGGGCTTTAGATTCCTAGGACACAGGGACTGGCTCTGGGGGAGATGGCACCTGTACAAGCTGGACAGGTTGCATCTGAACAGAACTGGGACTGAGTTCCTTGTGGGGCGTTTTGCTAGTGCTGTTGGGATGGACTTTAAACTAAATTGGCAGGGGCATGGGAACCAGGAGAGAATATTAGAGAGTAATACCAAGGTGTACAAAATACTGGGAAAGACAGTTAATAGACGGAGGCAGAGTAGGGGGAAAAGTAATGAAGTTTAAATCAGTGTTATATTGCATATATAGTAAATAAGGTTGGTAAGTTGCAGATGCAGAAATATGATGTTTTGGTGATAACATAGGCCTGGCTCAAGGAAGGTCAGGACTGGGTGTTAAATATTCCTGGGTACAAGGTGTCCAAGGGATATACTAAAGAAAGAAAATGAGGAGGGTTGGCGGTATTGGTTAAGGAGAGCATTGCAGTGCTGGAGGAAGAGAATGTCCCAGAGGATTCAAGGACAGAATCAATTTGGTTGGAGCTAAGGAACAAAAAGGCTGCAATTACATTGCTCAGTGTAGTCTATAGACCACCAGCTAGTGGGAAGGATAGAGAGGAACAAATCTGCAGGGAAATAACAGAGAGATACAAACATTATACAGTAGTTAAAATGAGGGACTTTAATTACCTAAATATAAACTGGGACAGGGGTAATGTAAAGGGCAGAGAAGGCCAAGAGTTCCTAGAAAGTATTCAGGAGAATTTTCTACAGCAGTATGTATCCAGCCCACGAAGAAAGGAAGCAATGCTAGAACTGGTTCGTGGAAATGAGGTTGGCCAAGTAGATCAAATATCAATGGGGGAACATTTAAGAGACAGCAATTATAGACCAGTAACTTTGGTGGTGGGGAAGGTTCTAGAAATGATTATTTGGGATAGAATTAATAGTTACATGGAAAAATGTGAGATGATTTGGAAGAGCAGCATGGATTTCTTAAGGGAAAATCATGTTTACCGAACTTGTTGGAGTTTTTTGAAGAGGTAAGAGAGAGGGTTGATGAGGGTAATGCAGTTGATGTGATATACATGGACTTTCAAAAGGCATTTGATACAGTGCCACACAACAGACTTGTGAGAAAAGTTAAAGCTCATGGAATAAAAGCGACAGTAGCAACATGGATACAAAATTAGATGAGGGATAAGAAACAGAGAGTAATGATTAATGGATGATTCTCAGACTGGAGGAAGGTTTGCAGTGGAGTTCCCCAGGGGTCGGTATTGGGACCCTTGCTTTTCCTGATATATATTAATGACCTAGATGAAATGCAAAAATGGAGAGCAAGAGTTTCCACAGGTATTTAAAAAGGAAAAGAGTGGGCAGGATTTTCTGCCTTGCGGGCGGGTGGGCCTGACCCAATCTCTGGCAGGCAGGGAGTCGATCCCTGCCGGAGAAGCGGTCCCCGCTGCCATTTTAAGTGGGCGGGCCAATTAAGGCCCGCCCAGCGTGACATCAGGCGGGAAATGTTCTGCACTTCCTGTGCGGTTGGGGAGACTCCCCAAAAGCAAGAGTGCACTCTTTTGTGCATGCACATGAAAGAGCGCACATCTCCCTGAGGCTAAGTGCTGCCTCAGGGAGATCGCTGACAGTTATAAAAACATTAAAAATAGAAAGAAAAAAAATCTTTAACATGTCCCCCACATGTGACAATGTCACATGAGATGGGACATGTTCATAATTTACACTAAAACTTTATTAAACATTTTAAATCCCACATTGAAACCTCATCCCGCTAGTGGATGAGGTTTTATGTTTTTTCTAATTCCTGCCGGGGCTCCTGGCCTGCCCACCAACCTTAAGGTTGGATGGGCAGGTCCTTTAATTGTTTTAATGATCCTGTCAATGGCCTCAATTAGCCATTGACAGGTCAGCGGGGGCACAGCTGATTGCTATGGAATTTATTTAATACAGAGATTGTGTGAGCATGGACTTTAGTTAAAACAGACAGTGTCTGATCTTGTGGACTTTATTTAAAACAGAGAATGTGTGAGCTTGTGGACTTTATTTAAAGCAGAGAGTAGGTGAACGTGGAATTTATCTAAAACAGAGAGTGTGTGAGGATATCGACTTTAGTTAAAACAGAGAGAGGATGAGCTGGTGGAATTTATTTAAAGCAGAGAGTGTGTGAGCATGTGAATTTTATTTAAAAAAGAGAGTGTGTGAGCGTTTGGACTTTATTAAAAACAGAGAATGAGTGAGCATGTGGACTTTATTTAAAACAGAGCGTGTGTGAGCTTGTGGACTTTATTTAAAACAGAGAGTGTGTGAGCGTGTGGACTTTATTTAAAACAGAAAGTGTGTGAACGTGGAATTTATCTAAAACAGAGAGTGTGTGAGGATGTGGACTTTAGTTAAAACAGAGAGAGGATGAGCTGGTGGAATTTATTTAAAGCAGAGCGTGTGTGACATTTCAATTTTATTTAAAAAAGAGAGTAAGTGAGTGTATGGACTTTATTTAAAACAGAATGCGTGTGACCATGTGGACTTTAGTCAAAACAGAGTTTGTGAGCGTGTGGAATTCATTTAAAACTGAGAATGTGTGAGCCTGTGGATTTTATTTATAACAGAGAGAGGATGAGATTGTGGATTTTATTTAAAATAGTGAATGCGTGAACGTGGACTTTATTTAAAACAGAGAGTGTGTGAGCGTGTGGACTTTATTTAAAACAGAAAGTGTGTGGAATGTATTTAAAACAGAGAATCTGTGACCGTGTGGACTTTATTTAAAACAGAGAGTATGTGGGCGTGGAATTTATTTAAAACAGAGAGTGTGTGAGAGTGTGGACTTCATTTAAAACAGAGATTGTGTGTGAGTATGTGCACTTTATTTAAAACAGAGACTGTGTGAGCATGTGGACTATATTTGAAACAGAGAGATGATTAGCTTGTGGAATTTATTTAAAACAGAGAGTATGTGAGCTTGTGGACTTTATTTAAAACAGAGAGTGTGTAAGCATGTGAATTTTATTTTAAAAAGAGAGCGTGTGAGCGTTTAGACTTTATTCAAATTAGAGTGGGTGAGTGTGGACCTTATTTAAAACAAAGTGTGTGAGCGTGTGTAAGTTATTTAAAACAGAGATTGTTTGAGCACGTGGACTTTATTTAAAACAGAGAATGGGTGAGCCTGTGGACTTTATTTAAAAAAGAGAGCGTGTGAGCGTGTGGACTTTATTCAAAATAGAGTGAGTGAACCTGTGAACTTTATTTAAAACAGTGTGTGAACGTGGAATTTATTTAAAACAGAGAGTGTGTGAGTCTGTGGACTTTAATTAAAACAGAGAGTGTGTGAGCGGGTGGAATTTATTTAAAACAGAGAAGGGATGAGCTTGTGGAGTTTATTTAAAACCGAGAGAGGGTGAACATGGAATTTATTTGAAACAGAGAATGGGTGAGCCTGTGGACTTTACCTAAAACAGCATGGGTGAGTGTGGACTTTATTTTAAACAGAGTGTGTGAGCATTTGGACTTTATATAAAATAGAGAATCTCTGAGTGAGTGGACTTTATGTAAAACAGAGAGTGTGTGAGCATGTGAATTTTATTTAAAAAAGAGAGTGTGTGAGCGTGTGAAATTTATTTAAAACAGAGAGTGGGTGAACCTGTGGACTTTATTAAAAACAGAGAGTGTGTGAACATGTGCACTTTATTTAAAACAGAGAGTGTGTGAGCTTGTGGACTTTATTTAAAACAGAGAATGGGTGAGCCTGTGGACTTTATTTAAAACAGCGTGGCTGAGTATGGACCTTATTTTAAACAGAGTGGTTGAGCGTGGACTTCATTTAAAACAGAGAGTTTGTGAGCATGTGAATTTTATTTAAAAAAGTGTGTGAGCGTGTGGACTTTATTGAAAACATAGAGTGGGTGAACATGTGGACTTTATATAAAACAGAGAGTGTGTGAGCGCATGGAATTTATTTAAAACAGAGAGAGGATGAGCTTGTGGAGTTTATTTAAAAGAGAGAGTGTGTGAGCATGTGGACTTTATATAAAACAGAGTGATTGAGCGCGTGGACTTTATTTAAAACAGAGAGTGTGTGAGCTTGTGGACTTTATTTAAAACAGAGAGTGTGTGAGTGTGTGGACTTTATTTAAAACAGAGAGTGTGTGAGCGTGTGGACTTTATTTAAAACAGAGAGTGTGTGAGTGTGTGGACTTTATTTATAACAGAGAGTGTGTGAGCATGTGGACTTGATTTAAAACAGAGAGTGTGAGAAAGTGGACTATATTTAAAACAGTGAAAGGATGAGCTTGTGGACTTTATTTGAAATAGAAAGTGTGTGAGCGTGTGGACTTTATTTAAAACAGAGTGTGTGACATTCATTTAAAACAGAGTGTGTGAACGTGTGGAATTTATTTAAAACAGAGAGTGTGTGAGGATGTGGGCATTATGTAACAGAGAGAGTGTTTGAGCTTGTGGAATTTATTTAAAACAGAGAGGATGAGCTTGTGGATTGTATTTAAAACAGAGAGTGTGTGAGCATGTGGACTTTATTTAAAACAGAAAGTGTGTGCGCATGTGGAATTTTTTTAAAACAGAATCTGTGACTGTGTGGACTTTATTTAATCCAGAATGTGTGTGGCCATGGAATTTATTTAAAACAGAGTATGTGAGTGTTTGGACTTTATATAAAACAGAGTGTGGAATTTATTTAAAACAGAGAGGATGAGCTTGTGGATTTTATTTAAAAAAGAGAGTGGGTGAGTGTGTGGACTTTATATAGAATAGAGAGTGAGTGTGAGTGTGTTGAATTTATTTAAAACAGAGTGTGTGAGCGTGGAATTTATCTAAAACAGAGTGTGTGAGATTGTGAACTTTCTTTAAAACAGAAAGAGGTAGAGTGTTTGGACTTTATTCAAAACAGAGTGTGTGAGCGTGTGGAATTCATTTAAAACAGAGTGTGTGAGTATGTGGACATTACTTAAAAGAGAGAGTGTGTGAGCTTATGGACTTTATTTAAAACAGAAGGAGAATGAGATTGTGGACTTTATTTAAAACAGAATATGTGAGCATGTGGACTTTATTTAAAAGAGAGTGTGTGTGAGCTTGTGGATTTTATTTAAAACAGAGTGTGTGAGAGCTTAGTGACTTTACTTAAAACAGAGTGGGTGAACGTGGAATTTATCTAAAACAGAGAGTGTGTGAGGATATGGACTTTAGTTAAAAAGAGGGAGGATGAGCTGGTGGAATTTATTTAAAGCAGAGAGTGTGTAGGCATGTGAATTTTATTTAAAAAAGAGAGTAAGTGAGTGTATGGATTTTATTCAAAACAGAGTGGGTGAGTGTGGACCTTATTTAAAATAGAGAGTGTGTGAGCATGTGGATTTTATTTAAAACAGAGAGTGTGTGGCATTTATTTAAAACAGAATGAGTGAGCGTGTGGAATTTATTTAAAACAGAGAGGATGAGCATTGGAATTTTATTTAAAACAGAGTGGGTGAGCGTGTGGATGTTATTTAATACAGAGAGTGTGTGTGCGTGTGGACTTTATTTAAAACAGAGAGTATGTGAGCATGTGGAATTAATTTAAAACAGAGATTGTGTGAGCATGGACTTTATTTAAAACAGGCAGTGTGTCATCTTGTGGACTTTATTTTAAACATAGACTCTGAGAACTTGTGGACTTTATTTAAAGCAGAGGGTGTGTGATCCTGTGGACTTTATTTAAAACAGAGAGTGTGTGAGCGTGTGGACTTTATTTAAAGCAGAGAGAGGATGAGATTGTGGACTTTATTTAAACCAGAGAATGGGTGAACCTGTGGACTTTATTCAAAACAGAGAGTGGATGAGCTTCTGGCCTTTATTTAAAACAGAGAGTGTGTGAGCGTGTGGAATTTATTTAAAACAGAGAGTGTGTGAACGTGTGGACTTTATTTAAAACAGAGAGTGCGTGAGCATGTGGAATTAATTTAAAACAGAGTGTCTTAGTGTGTGGAATTCATTTAATACAGAGATTGTGTGAGCATGGACTTTATTTAAAACAGGCATTGTGTGAGCTTGTGGACTTTATTTAAAACAGAGAGGGGATAAGCTGGTGGAATTTATTTAAGATAAAGTGTGTGTGAGCGTGTGGACTTTATTTAAGACAAAGAGTGTGTGAGCGTGGGGAATTTATTTAAAACAGAGAGTGTGTGAGTAAGTGGACATTATTTAAAAGTGATAGTGTTTGAGCTTGTGGAATTTATTTAAAACAGAGAGGATGAGCTTGTGGATTTTAATTAAAACAGAGTGTTTGAGCTTGTGGAATTTATTTAAAAGAGAGAGTGTGTGAGCATGTGGATTTTATTTAAAACAGAGAGAGGATGAGATTGTGGACTTTATTTAAAACTGTGTGCGTGAGCGTGGAATTTATTTAAAACAATGTGTGTGAGCGTGTGGAATTTAAATAAAATAGAGAACCTGTGAGCATGTGGAATTTATTTAAAACTGTGTATGTGAGCGTGGAATTTATTTAAAACAGAGTGTGTGAGCATACGGAATTTATTTAAAACAGAGAATCAGTGACTGTGTGGACTTTATTTAAACCAGAAAGTGTGTGGCCATGGGATTTATTTAAAACAGAGTGTGTGAGCGTTTGGACTTTATATAAAACAGAGTGTGTGAGAGTGTGGAATATATTTACAACAGAGAATGTGTGAGCCTGTGGACTTGATTTAAAACAGAGTATGTGAGCGTGGAATTTATTTAAAACAGAGATTGGGTGTGAGTATGTGGACTTCATTCAAAAGAGAGAATGTGTGAGCTTGTGGACTTTATTTAAAACAAATAGATAGAGCGTGTGGAATTTATTGAAAAAACAAAGAGTGTGAGTAAGTGGACTATATTTAAAACCGAGAGAGGATGAGCTTGTGGACTTTATTCCAAACAGAGTGTGTCAGTGTGTGGAAATTCTTTAAAGAAGATAGTGGGTGAGTGTGGACTTTATTTAAAAAAGAGAGTGGGTGATCGTGGACTTTATTTAAAACAGAGAGTGTGTGAGATTGTGAACTTTATTTAAAACAGAAAGAGGAAGAGCTTGTGGACTTTATTTAAAAGAGAGAGTGCGTGAGCATGTGGATTTTATTTAAAACAGAGAGAGGATGAGATTGTGGACTTTATTTAAAACTGTGTGCGTGAGCGTGGAATTTATTTAAAACAGTGTGTGAGCGTGTGGAATTTAAATAAAATAGAGAACCTGTGAGCGTGTGGAATTTATTTAAAACTGTGTATGTGAGCGTGGAATTTATTTAAAACAGATGTGTGAGCGTGTGGAATTTCTTTAAAGAAGATAGTGGGTGATCGTGGACTTTATTTAAAACGGAGAGTGTGTGAGATTGTGAACTTTATTTAAAACAGAAAGAGGAAGAGCTTGTGGACTTTATTTAAAGTGGAGAGTGTGTGAGCGTTTAGACTTTATTCAAAACAGAGTGTGTGAGTTTGTGGACATTATTTAAAAGAGAGAATGTTTGAGCTTGTGGATTTTATTTAAAACAGAGTGGATGAGCGTGTGCACTTTATTTAAAAGAGAGAGTGTGTGATCTTATGGACTTTATTTAAAAGAGAGAGTGTGTGATCTTATGGACTTTATTTAAAACAGAGAGTGAGTGAGGATGTGGACTTCAGTTAAAACAGAGAGAGGATGAGCTGGTGGAATTTATTTAAAGCAGAGAGTGTGTAAGCATGTGAATTTTATTATAAAAGGAGAGCGTGTGAGCGTTTGGACTTTATTCAAAATAGAGCGGGTGAGTGTGGACCTTATTTAAAACAAAGTGTATGAATGTGTGTAAGTTATTTAAAACAGAGATTCTGTGAGCACGTGGACTTTATTTAAAACAGAGAATGGGTAAGCCTGTGGACTTTATTTAAAACAGGCAGGATGAGATTGTGGAATTTATTTAATACAGAGTGTGTGTGAGCGTGGACTTTATTTAAAACAGAGAGTGTGTGAGATTGTGAACTTTATTTAAAACAGAAAGAGGAAGAGCTTGTGGACTTTATTTAAAGCGGAGAGTGTGTGAGCGTGTGGACGTTATTTAAAAGAGAGAGTGTTTGAGCTTGTGGATTTTATTTAAACAGAGAGAGGTTGAGCTTGTGGATTTTATTTAAAACAGAAAGTGGATGAGCGTGTGCACTTTATTTAAATGAGAGAGTGTGTGATCTTATGGACTTTATTTAAAAGAGAGTGTGTGAGCTTGTGGACTTTATTCAAAACAGAGAGTGTGTGAGGATGTGGACTTTAGTTAAAACAGAGAGAGGATGAGCTGGTGGAATTTATTTAAAGCAGCGAGTGTGTAAGCATGTGAATTTTATTTTAAAAAGAGAGCGTGTGAGCGTTTGGACTTTATTCAAAATAGAATGGGTGAGTGTGGACCTTATTTAAAACAAAGTGTGTGAGCGTGTGGATTTTATTTAAAACAGAGTCGGTGGGCGTGTCGACTTTATTTAAGACAAAGGGTGTGTGAGCGTGTGGACTTTATTTAAAACAGAGAGTGTGTGAGTATGTGGACATTATTTAAAAGAGAGAGTGTTTGAGCTTGTGGAATTTATTTAAAACAGAGAGACGATGAGCTTGTGGACTTTATTTAAAACAGACAGACGATGAGATTGTGGACTTTATTGAAAACAGAGAGCGGATGAGATTGTGGACATTATTTAAAATTGTGTGCGTGAGCGTGGAATTTATTTAAAGCAGTGTGTGAGCGTGGACTTGATTTACAAAAGAGATTGTGTGCAAGTATGTGGACTTTATTTAAAAGAGAGAGAGGATAAGATTGTGGACATTATTTAAAAGAGAGAGTGGGTGAGCTTATGGACTTTATTTAAAACAGAAAGAGAATGAGATTGTGGACTTTATTTAAAACAGAATGTGTGAGCATGTGGACTTTATTTAAAAGAGAGAGTGTGTGATCTTATGGACTTTATTTAAAACAGAGAGTGTGTGAGCTTAGGACCTTATTTAAAACAGAGAGTGAGTGAACATGGAATTTATCTAAAACAGAGAATAGGTGAGCCTGTGGACTTTATTTAAAACAGCGTGGCTGAGTGTGGACCTTATTTTAAACAGAGTGGTTGAGCATGGACTTCATTTAAAAGAGAGAGTTTGTGTGCATGTGAATTTTATTTAAAACAGAGTGTGTGAGTGTGTGAACTTCATTTAAAACAGAGTGTGTGAGCGTGTGAACTTCATTTAAAACAGAGTGTGTGAGCGTGTGAACTTTATTTAAAACAGAGTGTGTGAGCGTGTGAACTTTATTTAAAACAGAGAGTGTGTGAGCGTGTGGACTTTATTTAAAACAGCGAGTGTGTGAGCGTGTGGACTTTATTTAAAACAGAGAGTGTGTGAGCATGTGGACTTTATTTAAAACAGAGAGTGTGTGAGCGTGTGGACTTTATTTAAAACAGAGAGTGTGTGAGCATGTGGACTTTATTTAAAACAGAGAGTGTGTGAGCGTGTGGACTTTATTTAAAACAAATAGATCGAGCGTGTGGAATTTATTGAAAAAACAAAGAGTGTGAGTAAGTGGACTATATTTAAAACCGAGAGAGGATGAGCTTGTGGACTTTATTCGAAACAGAGTGTGCGAGCGTGTGGAAATTCTTTAAAAAAGAGAGTGGGTGATCGTGGACTTTATTTAAAAAAGAGAGTGTGTGAGATTGTGAACTTTATTTAAAACAGAAAGAGGAAGAGCTTGTGGACTTTATTTAAAACAGAGAGTGCGTGAGCATGTGGATTTTATTTAAAACAGAGTGTGTGTGAGCGTGTGAACTTTATTTAAAACAGAGTGTGTGAGCGTATGGACTTTATTTAAAACAGAGAGTGTGTGAGCGTGTGGACTTTATTTAAAACAGAGAGTGTGTGAGCGTGTGGACTTTATTTAAAACAGAGAGTGTGTGAGCATGTGGACTTTATTTAAAACAGAGAGTGTGTGAGCATGTGGACTTTATTTAAAACAGAGAGTGTGTGAGCATGTGGACTTTATTTAAAACAGAGAGTGTGTGAGCATGTGGACTTTATTTAAAACAGAGAGTGTGTGAGCATGTGGACTTTATTTAAAACAGAGAGTGTGTGAGCGTGTGGACTTTATTTAAAACAAATAGATAGAGCGTGTGGAATTCATTGAAAAAACAAAGAGTGTGAGTAAGTGGACTATATTTAAAACCGAGAGAGGATGAGCTTGTGGACTTTATTCGAAACAGAGTGTGCGAGCGTGTGGAAATTCTTTAAAGAAGATAGTGGGTGAGTGTGGACTTTATTTAAAAAAGAGAGTGGGTGATCGTGGACTTTATTTAAAACAGAGAGTGTGTGAGATTGTGAACTTTATTTAAAACAGAAAGAGGAAGAGCTTGTGGACTTTATTTAAAAGAGAGAGTGCGTGAGCATGTGGATTTTATTTAAAACAGAGAGAGGATGAGATTGTGGACTTTATTTAAAACTGTGTGCGTGAGCGTGGAATTTATTTAAAACAGTGTGTGTGAACGTGTGGAATTTAAATAAAATAGAGAACCTGTGAGCGTGTGGAATTTATTTAAAACTGTGTATGTGAGCGTGGAATTTATTTAAAACAGAGAGTGGGTGAGTGTGTGGACTTTATTTAAAACAGAGAGTGGGTGAGTGTGTGGACTTTATTTAAAATAGAGAGTGGGTGTGAGTGGACATTACCCAGAGATAAAAGGCTGTCCACACCCCCTTTGCCGAAAAGCTGCCTACATCACATTAAGCACCACACTGTATGTCCTTCCATAGCAAGGAGGCGCAAGCACATGGAATGCAGAGGGCAGCAGATATTTCATTGCCACTCCACCTTGAAGATCCCCTCCCAAAATGTCATCACCCTGACTTGGACATGTCCTGCAGTTCAAGCACAGCACCTAGGTGCAACTCCTCCAGGTTGCCCCCAATCAGTCATGTGGGTCTCAGTGTGCCACAAGTTGTAGGCACAGAACCCATCTTTTCACCGCCCTCTCAGGGTGACCTCGGCATGGGCAATATCTGCTAGCCCACCCAGTGAAGGACACATGCCGTCAATGATTCAATGCAGTCACTACAATCAGACTTGTAGGCAGCAGAGGGCTAAGCTGACCTGCTGGGTTAAGTGACCAATGCCAACATGGTACTCACCCTGCCAGAGTGCAACAAGTCGTTGAAGCGCTTCTAATACTGGATCCAGGTGTGCTGCACCACGTCGCGGGAGCTCACCAACTCCATCACCTCCTCCCAGGCACATTTTGTCATGTGGGGGGACCTCCTCCTCCTGTGCTGAGGAACCAGCACCTCCTGCCATGTTGCCACCTCCTCACGGAGGGCAGCAAGACAGTCTTCAGAAAAATGAGGGGCACATTGCCACCCCCCCCCCACCACCAACCCCGAAAACCCTCCAGCCTGGCCTAACCCGATGACCTACCCTCCAGATTTGCTGTAAATAATTCAATTCAATATAGTGTAAAGAGCAGGGATATTAATTAATTATTAAATAAAATAAGTTAGCAATGACAGGGCGGGTGATGTGTTGCTGCTGTGGCCTGTGGGTGCTGGACTCCAAGGTGTTCTGGAGCAAACACAGTGTCCTAAGTGTTTGTGCTCGAGGAACTTCAGATCTGAGTTGAGGAGTTGGAGTCTGAGCTGCAGACCCATTAGATGCGTCACATCAGGGACGGGGAAAGTTACCTGGACACTTTGCTCCAGGAGGCCGTCACACCCCAGAGGTTAGATAAGTTGAATTTGATCTGTGATCAGGGACAGGAGAGTGTGACTGCAGGTGAGGTAGGTGTGGGGACCCAGGGGGTAGCGTTCAAGGAGCCTCAGCCCCTGAAATTGTCCAATAGTTACGAGATTCTTGCAAGCTGTGTGGACAAGAGCAGGGACTGCAAGGAGGATGAACGAACTGACCATGGCACCGTGGTACAGGGAGCCATTCAAGTGGGGGGAGGAAATATGAATGTAGTAGTGATATGGGATAGTATAATTAGGGGGATAGATACTGTTCTCTGCAGCCATGAACGTGAATCCTGAAGACTGTGTTGCCTGCCCGGTGCCAGGGTTAAGGACATCTCCTCAGGGCTGGAGAGGAAATTGGAGTGGGAGGGGAGGGGAGCGGTCCACTTGTTGTTGTCCATGTTGGTGTCAATGACGTTGATAGGACTAGAAAGGAGGTCCTGCTAAAAGAATTTGAACAGTTAGGAGCTAAGCTAAAAATCAGAACCTCCAAGGTAATAATCTCTGGATTACAACCTGAACCACGGGCAAACGGGCATAGGGTAAATAAATTTAAGGAGCTAAATGCATGGCTTAAAGATTGGTGTGAGAGGAATGGGTTTCAGTTCATGGGACACTGACATCAGTACTGTGGTAGAAGGGGGCTGTTAAAGTGAAACAGGCTTCACTAGAACCATGCTGGGACCAGTGTCCTGACAAATTGAATAACTAGCGCTGTAGAGAGGGCTTTAAACTAAAAAGCAGGGGGAGGGTTCTGGAGAGGGGATAATTAGGCTTACATAACAAAAGAATATGGCAGCATTGCAGGGCAGCTATTTGTTAATGATACCCAGAGTATGGCAGGAAGGGACAGAATGTACAAACATAAAAAAAAAGCAGCAAATAGGGTCAAGGGAGAAAAAATGCTTTAAAAAAAGGGCAAAATTAATGGCTCTTTACTTAAATGCACATAGTATTCGGAACAAAATAAGTGAATTAAAATCACAAATAGAGGTTAATGAGTATGATCTTATAGCCATTACAGCGACATGCTTACAGGGAGATCAAAGCTGGGAACTAAATATTTAGGGGGATGTGAATTTTTGAAAGGACAGGCAGGAAGGAAAGGGTGGTGGGGTAGCTTTGTTAGTTCGAGATGGAATAGGTATGATAGCAGGAAATGATCTTGGATTGAAAGATGTGGAATCCATATCGGTGGAGGTAAGAAATAACATGGGGAAGAAGACACTGGTGGGAACAGTCTATAGGGCCCCTAACAGTAGCTATGCTGTCAGACAAAGAAGAAATCAGGAAATAATGAGGGCATGTAAAAAAGGCAGTTAATTAATCATGATGAATTTAATCTCCATGTAGATTGGGAAAATCAAGTTGGCAGAGGTTGACAGAGCAATAATTCATAGGGCAAGATTTCCCGGTCGGCCTGCAGGGGCAGAACCCTCAGGCCGATGCGTAAAATGATGCGAGATGATGTCGAGCGGAACTCCTGATGTCACCCCGCATCATTTCAATTTTCCGGTCGGTGGGGGCACAACCGAATCAGCTGTCTGCCTGCTGACCTGTCAACGGCCAATTGAGGCCATTTAAAAAGTAATTGCGCTAGTTAAAGGACCTTCAAATCCAACCTTAAGGTTGGCGGGTGTTTAAGGAGCCCTGGCAAGCTTCAGAAAAAGCATGAAACCTCTTCCAAGGGCGGGATGAGGTTTCATGTAGGTTTTTAAAAATTTAATTAAAAGTTTAACTAAAGGTGATGGGCATGTCCCAACTCATGTCTCAGTGTCACATGAGGTGACATGTCAGGGAAATTTTATTTTTCTATTTTTAACATTTTTGAATTTGGAGCCAATCTCCCTGAGGCTTAAGGAAACCCCCCAACCTGCACAGGGAGCACATGGCATTTCCTGGCGGACGTCATGCTGGGCAGGTCTTAATTGGCCCACCCATGTAAAATGGCAGCATGCCCCCGATTGGGGGCGCTGATTGGAGACACACCCACACGCACCCGCTCTTGAACTCCCCCCCCCCAACACCCCCCCCAGCCCCCCCGCCCCCCCCCACCCCCCAACCCACCCCCAAAGATGGGGGAAAATTCTGCTGATAAGGTGTATTCAGGACAGTTTCCAAGAACAATATGTTGTGGATCTAACCAGAATCAGCTATTTTGGACCTGGTAATGTGTAATGACACAGATTTAATAAATGATCTCAGAGTAAAAGGTCCCCTAGGAAACAGTGACCAGAACATGGTGGAATTTAACATTCAGCAACCTATTTCGTAAACATCTGTGCAAAACTTAAATAAGGGTAATTACAAAGAAATGAGGGCAGAGTTGGCTGGAGTGGCCTGGGAAAGGCGCTTAGCAGAAAAGTTGGTCAATGAATCATGGCAAATGTTTAAGAAAATAGTTCATGATTCAAAACAAAGAAATATCCCAGTGAGGAAGAAGGATTGTGGGAAGGGGAATAAACAAAACATGGTTAACCAAGTAAGTTAAGGACAGTATCAAAGTGAAAGAAAAAGCGGTCAATGTGGCAAAGATTAGTGGTAAGCCAGAGGATTGGGAAAGTTTAAAAAACTAACAGAAGATGACCAAAAGAATACTAAAGAGGGAGAAAATAAACATTTGAGGGTAAACTAACAAATAATAAAGAAATGGTCAGTAAGATCTTCTTTAAATGTATAAAAAGGAAGAGCGAAACTAAAGTCAATATAGGCCCCTTAAAGAATGAGGCTGGGGAAATAATAACGGGGAACCAGGAAATGGCAGAGGAGTTGAATAAATACTTTACATCAGTCTTCATTGCAGAAGACACTAATAGCATACCAAAAATACTAAATAATCATGGTGGAAAAGTGGGGGAGCAAATAAATATAATAACTATTACTAGAGAAGAAGTACTAGTGAAACTAATGGGGCTAAAGGCCAATATGGCACCTGGACCTGATGGGTTGCGTTTGAGGATATAAAAAGGAAATAGCTGCAGAGATAGTGGATGCACTGGCAGTAATCTTCCAAGAGTCCTTAGATTCTGGAAAAATTCCAGAGGATTGGAAAACTGCCAATGTAACACCCTTATTCAAAAAGGGAGGGAGACAAAAAAAACAAGTAACTATAGGCCAGTTAGCTTAATATCTGTCATTGAGAAAATGTTGGCATTTATTATAAAGAATGTAATGGCAGAGCATTTAGAAATACATAATATAATCCAGCAGAGTCAATATGGCTTCATGAAGGGGAAATAATGCCTGACAAATTTATTAGAATTCTTTGAGGAGGTAACAAGCAGGATAGATAAAGGGGAACCAATAGATGTAATGTATTTGGCTTTCCAAAAGGCATTTGATAAGGAACCACACATAAGGCTACTTACTAAGAGCCCATGGTGTTGAGGGTAGTATATTAGCATGGATAGAGGACTGGCTAACTAATAGATGACAGAGAGTTGGGATATGGGGGGCATTTTCAGGATGGCAACCTGTAACTAGTGGAGTGCCACAGGGATCAGTTCAGGGGCTACCGTTATATACAATATATATTAATGACTTGGTGAGGGAACTGAATGCACTATCACCAAGTTTGCAGATGGCACAAAATAGGTGAGAAGTCAAGTAGCAATGATGACACAAAGAGTCTGCAAAGGGATATAAACAGGTTAAGTGATTGGGCAAAAATGTGGCAGGTAGAATATAATGTGGAAAAATGTGAGGTTACGCACTTTGGCAGGAAAAATATTATTTAAATGGAGAAAGACTGCAGAAAGCTGCAGCACAGAAGGATTTGGGAGTCCTTGTGTATGAATCCCAAAAAGCTAGCATATAGGCTCAGCAGGTAATAGGGAAGGCAAATGGAATGTTGGCCTTTATTTCAAAGGGAATGGAGCATAAAAATAGTAAAGTCTTGCTAAAACTATATAAGGCACTAGTTAGACCACACCTAGAATACTGTGAACAGTTTTGGTCCCCTTATCTAAGGAAAGATATACTGGCATTGGAGGCAGACCAGAGAAGGTGCACTAGGTTGATATCGGGTATGGAGGGATTTTCTTACGAGGAGTGGTTGAGTAGATTGGGCCTGTACTCATTGGAGTTCAGAAGAATGAGAGGCGATCTTATTGAAACATATAAGATTCTTAGGGAGCTTGATAGGATAGATGCTGAGAGGTTGTTTCCCCTTGTGGGAGAGTCTAGGATCAGAGGGCATAATTTCAGAGTAAGGGGATGCCCATTTAATGCAGAGATGAGGAGTAATTTCTTCTCTCAGAGGGTAGTGAATCTGTGGAATTCTTTACCATGGAGGGATGTAGAGGTTGGGTCATTTAGTGTACTCAAGGCTGAGATAGACAGATTTTAAATTAAGGGAATCGAGGGTTATGGGGAAAAGGCAGGAAAATGGAGTTGAGGATCATCAGATCAATCATGATCCCATTAAATGTCGGAGCAGACTCAATGGGCTGAATGGCCTACTTCTGCTCCTACGTCTTATGGACTGGAGAAACAGTATCACCATGGTATGATGGAGAGAGTCACATGATGCTAGACTTTCTGTAAGTAGTCAGCATGGAGACAACACCCAATCAGGGCTGTACATAGGAGATGTATAGAATTATGTGTAAACAATAACAATGAACAATCACACAAGCCTCCAGACCTCTAGCGAGATACCAAACAACCTTACAAAAGTTAGTTATTTAATTTACCACCACCAGTTGCAATTGTATGCAGCAGGCCTGCAGAGCTTTGACTTGATCAATTGGTTGTGACTTTGTTTTACTCTAGCTACTGCATGCTGCTTCTACTGTTTGGCATGCAAGTAATCCTGTGTTGTGGATTCACCAGGGTGACACATCATTTTTGGATATGTCTGGTCCTACTCAGGTTACTGTATTTGAGGTACTGCATTTAGCTATCCAGAAAGCTTAGACAATAAACTTGCAAATTTCTGCTGCAAAATGCCCAGTTTCTCAGCACTACGAGTGCCGTTACGGCTCCAAGATATGTCTGCACTACAAACACTTCTGGTGTGACCTACGCTGGGTGCCATTTTGGTGAGGCTGTTAGCACATGTGCAGAGAAAGTAGATTGTAACATCATTTGACACCATCAGTACTATTCTAAAGAATCATCAGCTACTTTTAAGTTTTAACTGCTGACTGTTTTCTAGTGAGTCTTGCTGCGATTCCTGAAGTGTTTGGTGGTTTCCAGAGTTCATTAAAGTTGTTAAAGTCTGCAAGAAGTGGTTTGGCACTTGCTGAAAGGCTTTGTCCTCACTACAAGATTTCAGCACAAACTACTTGCCCCCAGGCTGAGATAGTTGGCATCCTTGTGAACTACAACATGACAGGGAGGATGAGCAGAGACTGCAGGGATAACAATGAACTGTTGGAAGAGGGAGCAGAACTCTCAGTTGGAGGCCATCTCTAGCCAGGATGTTCAGGGAGCAAATCTCCGACATGAATCTCAGTAAGGAACTGTGTTCCAGTACATCAAAAGAGGTCCTCACTGAAACCTGCCATTTGCTGAGGCCATAACTGTAACCTCAGAACAGGGTGATGATGGGATTGCCAGTGGCTGCACGTTGACTGTGGCAATGAACATTTATGCTTCAGGCCCCTTCCCGGCTGAAGAAGTTGATATTTGTAATATTTTCTAGTTTACTTCACGTTCTTGTGTAAGGGAAATCACTGAGGCAGAGCTGAACGCATTTCATTCTTTCATGCCAGAGAGAAACAGGTGGAGAAAGCATTGTGAGGATTGCATGCTTCCACATGATGCAAGGAGTCATTGACTGCATGCAAGTCTCTTTGCAGGGACCAAATGTCAGCTCTAAGATGTACCACACCTGAAAGAGATACCACACCCTCAATGTCCAGCTGGTATGAAATCATATGCAGCACATCATATGTGTCAATTCTGGCGGCAGCCATGATCCCTTCAATCTGTGACAGTGTGTTGTGCCATTTGCATTTGAGCCACTACAACAAACCAAAATGTGGGATTCTGGCTAACAGAAGCTATCCTTTGACAACATGGTACAATATGCTGGTGTACAACCTCCCCTGAAATACTGCTAGAAATGGAAAATGCTGAGAGGGACTTGCAGGCTTTGCAAAATGTGCAACATGGCGCCGTTCTTCTGTTGGGGCTGGAACCTACCGCTAGGTGTGGCATAAAAACCAGAGACACAGCAGCGAAGTGAGAAACAAAAAGGCCTAGTGACTCTGAAGTGAATCTGTTAGAGATGTGGAGGTAACCACGTATCGAAAATGTGCAGATTCAAGGAAGCAGAATGCCACCACTGCCACAATAAAGGGCACGTAATAAAGCAATGCAGGGTGAAATCGAGACAGCCCATAAGACAGCAGATCAAGATGATTGAAGTGAGTAACATAGTAGAACCTGAAGCTGCCAATACTGATATATGTTTCCAGTACCATGCCAAAGCAGTAAAAACTGAACCAATAACCGTCATCGTTCAAGTGAATAGGAAGCCACTAGTAACGTAGGCAGGCACTGGAGTCTCATAAATAGTGGAGGGATTGCACACGTTTAGCTACCTAAACGAAGGTAGCCAGCCACTGAATCTGGAGCAGACCACAGCTCAATTGAAGACATACACTGGAGAGTCCATACAGGTAAAGGGCATTGCCACAGTGCCACTGTCCTATCGGCAATATCATCCATGCCAATAATGGTGGAATTGACAGCCCAGCTTCCAATGATTATAGTGAGAAGTTGAAGGGTTCTCAAAATTCCCACATTTTTCATATCATCAACAAGGATATGACTTTTGGACTTCTAAACTGTTGAGTTAAATGTAAAACCCTGCAGACAGGAGGCTGGGCCCATGAAGGCCTGGGGCTGCACATGCCTGGGCTTATTGAGTGCAGTGTGGATTGCTTTGCCTGAAACCAGACAACGAGAGGAGACAGAATATGCATTCTTACCTTTAATACAATCAACCCAGAGAAAAACTTCACCTCACATGAAACTGAAGCCCATCAAAATCTTGCATAAATAATCGCTACTAATGACTAAGGCAAGAAAGGACAATCAATTCAATTATGTGAGCCCATCAATACTCCACACATACAATGGTTTTCAGTTCAAAAACTAGTTACTAGGCAGGAAGACAATGATAAACATCATGCGAGCCCATTAAAAACAACGAGACATACAATCACCTGGGGAAGCCAACCAAAGTCAAACAAAGAACTAACCTTGATTTGGATTCCGATAAGAAATTCGAAAGACAGTATAACTGGGCAGTCAGTTACGAGATGGGGAGAGAGAGCGAGAAACCAGCTAGCAGAAGGGTTGCAGTTTTGAAAGCTGACCAGAGAGAGAAACCAGCTGGCAGAAGGGTGAGAGAGGTAAACATCAGGCTCAACTGAAGACAACAAGGCCGCAACCGCAGCCCTCCACGAAGATCGACCACCCACAACCGCGTCCTCCACTCAACTGAAGAACCTTTGTAGATTCCACAGACCAGGACCATGTGCAGACGGCAGTTCCCAGAGGACACAAAAAGTTTACCCCAAAGCTGCAACCGGCTTACCTGGCTGGATTTCAAACTGTCAAGGAACCCTGGGTTGGTGAGCATGATCCCTGACCTCTCATAGTTCAATTTAGTTAGGTTTTGGGAGTGGGACAAGGCTAAGGGGATTAGTAGCATGATTTTCCCTCGTTATGCCGTGTGTTCCCAATTCTTAACTAAGTGTACTTTGTAAGTCTATATAATCTCAGTGCAATCCTAATGTTATAAGTTCATTTGTGACTTCAATAAACTCAGTTTTTTTTTCTTGCAGCAAAACCAGTTGTCTGCTGCACTTTGTCACAACCCCCAAATAAGTCCAGGGTCTAGGACCCAGGGAATGGGAGCGATTCAAAACGCTCAGAAGTCAGAGGTGAAACTGACTTACATCACCACCACCTACAAGGTGAAGGACCTAATCTTCTGGGCCGCGACTGGTTACAAAACATTAAGTTCAATTGGTCTGAAATATTTCACTTGAGAACAGGAGGAATTCCTGAGTTGTTAAGGGAATATGACAGTGTGTTATGGAATGAGTTAGGAGAATTGAAGGATCCCTCAGGTCAGAATTGGTTCCACTGGAAAATCATGAAGGGAAACAAAATGAATTTAGTGTCACTCTGAACAAACTGAAGAAACAGGTGGCAGAGAAGACTCAACAATGTTCAATATTCCAGGAGGAAGCCGAGAAATACAAGAAGGAGTCTGAAGAGCTGAAGAATCAGCTGAATGTGACAAAAGAGGCATTCGAAGGAATAGTCATGGAACTTTTCAAGATGCGAGTGGATAATGAAGCCATGGATAGCTCAACCACCGAACTTAACTAAGTTAAGATTTCACCAGAGAGAGTATTACCGAATATGATAACAAAGTGAAGGACGAGGCAAAACTCTGCGGCAAGCAGAAAAAGAAAAAAACAGGATAAAAATCCGAAAGGCCAATCGGCTATGTTGCCAGAGCCCTCTCTGCAACTGAGCAACGTTATTCACAACTTGAAAAGGAAGGTTTGTCAGTAATATTTGGAGTGAATAAATTCCACCATTATTTGTATGAATGACATTTCACCATTGTGTCAGACCATAAACCATTACTGGCTTTATTCAGTGAGGATAAAGCCATTCCGCCAGTAGCCTCAACAACAATTCAACATTGGGCTTTGACATTATAAGACCATAAGAAGCAGGAGCGGAAGTAGGCCATTCGACCCATTGAGTCTGCTCCGCCATTAAATGAGATCATGCATGGCCTGATAATCTTCAACTCCATGTTCCTGCCTTTTCCCCGTAACGTTTGATTCCTTTACTGATTAAAAATCTGTCTATCTCAACCTTGAATATACTTAACGACCCAGCCTCTACATCCCTCTGTGGTAAAGAATTCCACAGATTCACTGCCCTCTGAGAGAAAAATTCCTCCTCATCTCTGTCCTAAATGGGTGACTCCTTACTCTGAGATTATGCCCTCTGGTCCTAGAAATTCCCACAAGGGGAAACAACCTCTTAGTATCTACCCTATCAAGCCCCATAAAAATCTTATATGTTTTAATAAGGTTGCCTCTCATTCTTCTATACTCCTGAGTACAGACCCAACCTACTCAACCTTTCCTCATAAGAAAATCCCTCCATGCCCGGGATCAACCTAGTGAACCTTCTCTGGATTGCCTCCAATGCCAGTATATCTTTCCTTAGATAAGGTGACCAAAACTATTCACAGTAATCTAAGTGTCGTCTAACTAGTGCCTTGTATAGTTTTAGCAAGACTTTCCTGTTTTTATACTCCATTCCCTTTGAAATCAAGGCCAACATTCCATTTGCCTTCCCTATTACCTGCTGAACTTGTATGCTAGGTTTTTGGGATTAATGCACGAGGACCCCGAAATCCTTCTATGCAGCAGCTTCCTGCAGTCTTTCTCCATTTAAATAATGCTCAGCTCCTCTATTCTTCCTGCCAAAATGCATAACCTCACATTTTCCCACATTATATTCCACCTGCCAAGTTTTTGCCTACTCACATAACCTGTTTCTATGCCCCTGTATCTGTGTATGAGTGTACTTTTATACACCTTGCACGCATTTTGCAAATGCAGATGCACTCAGTCGTCTCCCGTTAACAGATAACATTGTACATGCTTCAGTACCACAACAAGTTGTGCTTGTACTGAATTTCTTGGACTCTTCGCCGGTGTGTGCAAAGTAAATTAGGAACTAGACAAACATCCAATTTTGTCAAAAGTTCAAGATCTTCTACTTCAAGGGTGGTCGAATTCACTAGTGCCTGAAGAGGTAAGACCATTCCATTCCCTCTAAAACAGAGTTAAGTTGTCAAGATGGAATCTTGTTGTGGGGATCAATAATTATCATCCCTTCACAAGGAAGAGAACCACTCTTGAAAGAGCTTCATTGTGCACATCCAGACATATCAAAAATGAAGATGCTTGTGCAAAGTTATATCTGGTGGCCAGGCATTGACAGTGACAATGAAAGCCTAGGCCAAGCACTTTCTCCAATGTCAGCAACAACAGAAGTTGCCCTTTTCAGCTCCACTGCATCTGTGGGAGTGGCCTGGTCGACCCTGGGTTAGACCACATATTGATTATGTAGGACCATTCTTAGGTACCATGTTTTTATTGAGCATAGATTTGCAATCTAAGTGGATGGATGTGTATGAAGTTAAATCATTGACATCCTGTGCAACTATTGAAAAGCTGAGGCAATATTTTAGTATACATGGCCTACTGGAAGCCATTGTTTCAGATAATGGTAGTGTTCACTCATATAGAATTTCAGAGATTCATGAGTTAAAAATAGAATCAACATATTAAAACAGCACAATGTCATCCCTCATCAAATGGGTAAGCTGAAAGGGCAGTGCAAACTTTCATATCAGGAATGAGGAGGTTATCAGAAGGTACTCTAGAAACTCAACTTTCCCATTTTCTACTCAATTATTTTACAACGCCTCATTCAACTATGGGTTCAACAACACCTGAATTACTGATGAAACACCGTCTATGTACAAGGTTAGCTCTGGTGTTCCCAAACTTAAACAGGAGGGTAGAGAAGATTCAGATTAATCAAAAATTGAATCACAATATTCATAGCTCAAACATTTACAGTAAGAGATACAGTTTTCATGTGGAATTTTGGAAATGGACCTAGTTGGTTTCCTATTGTAATTGTCTCTGAAACTGGTCCCTTGTCATCTGAAGTGGAAGTCTGGATGGCATCCAGACCAATTATGGGGTTCATAAGTGATAGTTCCTGCAAAGGGAATGGAGACACTTTTAATTGAACTTCCTATCCAGGAATTTCCCGAATGAAGACCATAACATGCAGCTATCTATGGCGGCCAAGGACGGATGGAGAAATAGACAGTTTAGTAAAGCACTGTGTGCAATCTCAGCAGTGGAAAAAGTTGCCAGTGACTGCTCCATTTCACCCATGGGAGTGGCCAGGGAGATTCTGGATGTAGTTACACATTAACTACGTTGGACGTTTCCTGGGAACAATGCCCATTCAAAATGGTTGGATGTATATGAGGTGAAGTCACCAATGTCGACCACGACAATTGAGAAACTTCATCAGTGTTTTGCCTTTCACAGGCTCCCAGAAGTAGTCATTTCTGATAACAGCACAGCATTTACAAGTGCTGAGGTTCAGCGGTTTATCAGCCTCAGCGGATTCTTGCATGTAAAAACTGCAGCGTACCATCCTTCTTCAAACGGACAAATGGACTGGCCGAAAGGGGCATTCAAATGTTCAAAACAGGCATGAAAAAGCTAACTGGTGACACCTTGGCAACCAAGCTAGCACGCTTTCTTTTGCATTACAGGACTACCCCCTCAGACAACAACCGGTTGGCTCTTACAATATTCCAGCAATAGTACTGAAGACTTGTGCCCCAGAACTTGCCGCGTCCTAGCCGAGCTGTTCCAGTACAGCCACAATACTGGATCTACCCGACTATGTGGAAAATTGCCCAGCTATGTCCTGTACACAAAAAGCAGGACAAATTCAACCCGGCCAATTAATGCCCCATCAGTCTGCACTCGATCATCAGAAAAGTGATGGAAAGGGTCATCAACAGTACTATCAAGCGGCACTTTCTTAGCAATAATCTGCTCACTGACCCTCAGTTTGGGTTCTGCCAGGACCACTCAGCTCCTGACCTCATTACAGCCTTGGCTCAAACAGAGACAAAAGAGCTGAGCTCCCAAGGTGAGGTGAGAGTGACTGCCCTTGACATCAAGGCAACATTTAACCGAGTGTGGCATCAAGGAGCCTGAGCAAAACTAGCGTCAATGGGAATTGGGGGAAAACACTCTGCTGGTTGGAGCCATACCTAGCACAAAGGAGGATGGCTGTGGTTGTTGGAGATCAGTCATCTCAGATCCAGAACATCACTACAGGGTACTGTCCTCGACCCAACCAATGACCTTCCTTCCATCATAAGGCCAGAAGTGGGGATGTTCACTGATGATTACACAATGTTCAGCAACATCCACAACTCCTCAGATACTGAAGCAGACTCCGTCCAAATGCAGCAAGACCTAGGCAATATCCAGGCTTGGGTTGACAAGTAGCACGTAACATTTGCACCACACAAGTGGCAGGCAATGGCCATCTCCAACAAGAGGGAATCCAACCATTGCCCCTTAATGTTCAATGGTATTACCATCATTGAATCCCCCACTGTCACCATCTTGGGGTTTACCAATGACCAGAAACTGAACTGTGCTAGCCATAAAAATACTGTGGCTACAAGAGCAGGTCAAAGGCTAGGAATCGTGCAATGAGTAACCCACCTCCTGACTCCCCGAATCTGTCCATCATCTACAAAGCACAAGTCAGGAGTGTGATGGAATAATCCCCACTTGCCTGGATGAGTACAACTCCAACAACACTCAAGAAACTTGACACAATCCAGGACAAAGCAACCCATTTGATTGGCACCACATTCTCTCCCTCCACCACCGACGCACAGTAGCAGCAGTGTGTACTATCTACAAGGAGCACCGCAGGAATTCACCAAGGCTCCTTCAACAGCACCTTCCAAACCCATGCCCAATAGAAACCAGAAGGACAAGGGCAGCAGATAGATGGGAACACCACCACCTAGAAGTTCCCGTCCAAGTCAGTCACCATCCTGACTTGGAAATATATCACCATTCCTTCACTGTCACTGGGTCAAAATCCTAGAACTCCCTTCCTAACAGCACTGTTGGTGTACCCACACCACATGGACTGCAGCAGTTCAAGTAGGCAGCTTCGCAAGGGTAACTAGGGATGGGCAATAAATGCTGGACCAGCCAGTGAAGCCCACATCCCATGAATGAATGAAAAAAAAAAGGAGTCCAAAAGGAGTTATTGTTAAACGCCATCTCAGGAGAAGATTGAGCTTTATAATGCCAAATTTAGAGGGAAAGGTGGAAAGGAGTCAGGGAGGCCACAAAACTACATACAGCTGGCATAGTCATGAGAGGAAATTTACCATGGGCGAGCTGGTATACGTGAAAAACTTCAGGGAAGGACCAGGGTGGTTACCGATTGAAATAAGTGCAGTGACTGGACCTCTATCTTATCACATGGAGGTGGAAGGCCGGATCATCCGTAAACATGTGGACCATTTAAGGGAGAGAGAGACAAATCACCAAGATTTGGCCTCACCAGCGATCATGACCGGGTCTGTGTTTCTTGTTGAGGATACTCAACCCAGGACTGACATGTCTGATGTTCCTGTAAGAGTTGAGGATACAGAACTTCAAATGCCCATTGAAGCACCTGATGTTCAGGCAACTCTGGAAAAGGAGGTTCCTTACAATGAATCTGACGTTGTGGAGCTGTGACATTCCACACACACCAGGAAGCCACCTGAAAGATTGAACTTGTAAATTCCTTACCCAGTGTAAATATTTTGTTGTCTTGAAAATATGTGCTTGTAAATATAATAATTATAGCCGGGTTAAAGAGGGTGGAATGTAATAGTTATGGTTTTATTTGTGTACAATGTTCCTTTAAGACTAATACTTGTTACGAAAGATCACATGGTGTGTAGTAGGCAATAGGAGAGTAACGCGGGCTACCTCAGCAGTTAGTCTAGACTTGGAGTTGGAGTTGAAATCACACTTGTAGTTGCTGCTGTGCACATTGTAAATAAACTTAACGTTTCCACCTAAGAAGTGTCTGCATTTCAACTCTATTACTAATAGTACAACCTCAGCCAACCCTACAACAGTTACTATACACACTTCTCTGTGCTTCTATCAGAAATATCAACTAAGTAGGTTTTAACCTGCTTTGGCCACAGTGCAGTGATCCAGCAACCTTTTTATTTTAAAATGGTTTATTTCTCTGGTAAAATGAAATGTCTTATGGGCAAAGTATATAAACAGCCAGCACAAATTGTTGACCTGTGAGATTCTGCAGCATATGTTGCAAAATGTATGCTGTACAGCACTCTAACAAGCAATGATGTTGTAATGGAGTGCACCTCACACTGCTTGTGAATATATGGGATATTATTTGATTGGCTGTGTTCATCTACATTTAAATAGGAACTGGGAGCTGACAGACTGCATGATCTGATAGTTTATCAGTCATTTGCCAAATAAAATATGTCTACCAAACTATTAGCTCTCACTTCATCACTTTTAATACTGGTATTTGAAAAAAACTCACCTCTTACAAACATCCACATGGATTTATTTAAAAGTACTACAAAATAATTCCAACAAAGCTTTCACTCATGGCATATTTGAGGCAAATGGGAAATGCAATTCTAAATTTCATGTGACAACATTTTTCTGAAGTTGGGAGATGGAGCACAGCTGTACTCGATTGGTTGATTCAGTTTACCCTTCATCAAAATACTTTTTCCAGGTGCAAGTGGCTACTTATTCACAGTCTATTGTAGCACATTATTTTTTCTGTTTTACTTTCTCCCCTTCCCCCTGAAGCTGTTGACTTCCCACAGAGACATAGTTCCACAGCTGCCCTCCAGAACTGAGTGATGAACCATTCTTCATGTGTGACCTTTAAGCAGACTGCAACAACAAATTGGATTTATGTAGCCCTTGTAACTGAGCAAAAACATATGGACAACCTACGCTGATGTAAGCACTTTATATGTAACCTCAAAACACCTGGTAATTTGGAAGACTCCAAGACAGAAATGAGAGAGAAATTACAGGAGATAATTGAAGGCAGCCAAAGAGGTAGATTTTAAGGAGCCTTTTGAAGATTGGGAGGTTGGAATGAGGTTGAAAAATTAATAGGCTTAGGAAGAGGTTCCAGGGTGCAGAGACAAAATTGTTGAAGATTCTGTTGCCATCAAAGGTGATGCGGGGTGGCTGTGAAGGTGGTGCAGTGGATACACGGTAGAGTTGAAATATCATGCTGGAAGTTGGGAAAAATTGCAGAGGTAAGGATGAATTTGTTCCATGGAATGATTTCTAAACAAGAGTGTGGATTTTAAAGTCTGCATGCTAGAGAATTAGAAACCAATGGAGGACAGTTCAAATAGTGGCGATCAGAGGCTGAATTTCTGCAGTGTGAGAGAATTTATATCTTCAAATTTAATTCATATGTTTTTGAGGCAGACCATAACTCAAAACCTCAGCTAAACTGAAAATGAAAACAAAAGGGAAGTAGAAAAGTTCAACCTAGAAATGAAACTGAACTTCTCATTTCTGAGGAAACCGAAAACAGACTGAAGTTGGGAAATTGAAACTAAACCTTATTGAAAGATATAAAAGGACCCAGATCAGTCCAAGCTGGGCAGTAGCAGTTATTGAGACCACTGGAGCAGAACAGACAAGTTCAAGAAGAGGCTAAATCCAGAAGCTGAGAATAAGCAAAGAAAACAAGTTGCTGCAGCTTGTTTCTGTCACTTGAAGGTAACATTGGTGGATCTATGCCATCCAAACAGAGTCCAGCATGTTCTGCAGACATGTAGCATTTGTAGTGAAAACCATGCCCGTGGAACTCAGGTTGGCTGTGAACTGCTGTCGGCTGGGGTTCAGACTAGATCCTAGAAGGAAACAAAAATAAAAATACCTGGAAAAACTCAGCAGGTCTGGCAGCATCTGTGGAGAGGAGAACAGTTAATGTTTGGAGTCTGAAGGACCCTTCAACAGAACTAAGTAAAAATAGAAAAGAGGTGAAATATAAGCTGGTTTAAGGGGGGAGGGAGGGGTGTTAGAGCTGGATAGACGGTCAGTGATAGGTGGAGATATCACAGACAAGATGTCACAGACAAAAGGACAAAGAGGTGTTGAAGGTGGTGATATTATCTGAGGAATGTGCTAATTAAGAGTAGAAAGCAGGACAAGCAAGGTACATATAGCCCTAGTGGGGATGGGGTAGGGTGAAGGAATCAATAAAGGCTAAAAGGTAGAAATAAAACAATGGATGGAAATACATTTAAAATAATGGAAATAGGTGGGAAAAGAAAAATCTATATAAATTATTGGAAAAAAGGCGTGGGGGGATCGGAAATGGGGTGGGGACGGAGGAGAGAGTTCAAGATCTAAAATTATTGAACTCGATATTCAGTCCGGAAGGCTGTAAAGTGCCTAGTCGGAAGATGAGGTGCTGTTCCTCCAGTTTGCGTTGAGCTTCACTGGAACAGTGCAGCAAGCCAAGGACGGACATGTGGGCATGAGAGCAGGATGGAGTGTTGAACTGGCAAGCGACATGGAGGTCTGGGTAATGCTTGCAGACAGACTGAAGCTCCCAGAAGGATCAGACCTGAAATTCCTCATGAGGAAGACAGTTTTTGAAGGACTTTGTGGCTGAGTATGATCACCAAAATCTGTTTGGACTGCTGAGCCAACCCGTAAGATCTGTCTTAGATGTATCTGCCATTTATTGTGCAATTCATAGTTTACATTCACCACAATTTGCTTGTTAATTCTTATTTAACTAATGTTAATTTTGGATGCTAGCATATAGGATAGATAATATTTAGTGTTTGCTTTGTTGATTCTTGCATTGTAAAAGTTCTTCTGTTTTAAACCATGGAATCTTGTGACTTCATTCTCTTAGTAAACAGCTGGGATTTAAAATTTTGCCTACTTTTTAAAATAGTTACTGGTTTCTACCGAGATAGTAACAGCAGGGATTATGTTTCTCATCTGCATAACCTTGGAGCAAGGGCCACAGAGATAATGAATAAACAATATAAATTGTGTAGTGTGCAGCAGACTACCATGGCCTTTGGCATCTCAGCTAGGCTGTATTAAGGGACTACCCTTAGCCTTATTCAAGCAGCCGAGATGTTGGTTCAATGAACCCATGGGGCAAAATTTTATGTCCCATGGGCGGGCACGTGCCCAACCTGGTCGGGAATAAAGTAGTGCGTGATGACGTAGGGCAAGTGTCCCGATGTCATTGCATATGCAAGTGATATTTTGGTCGGCCATTAATACATTAATTAAGTTCAATTTTTTCACTGCCCGTCCAACATTATGTTTGGTGGGCAGGCTAATCAGCCAGGTGGCCTTCAGATTTTTGAGGAAACCTCATCCACAGGCGGAATGAGGTTTCTGATAATAATTTTTAAATAATTAATATGTTTTGTCAGAAATTTTATAATCTATGGGAAGAATTTTCTCCCCATCAGGGGGGCTGAGCAGGAGTGGGCGCGAGTAGGCACACAGCCGGACGCCACCCATGATTGGCTGCGTGCCTCCGTTTTACATGGGTGGGCCAATTAAGGTCCGCCCAGTGTGATGCGCCCCCGGAAGTGCTGAGCGCTCCCTGTGTGGGCCGGGGCAGTAGGCTGAGTCGGGGCCTACGCTTTTTCCTGCATGTACGTGAAAGAGTGCAGAAATCTCCGTAAGGCATGGAGTTGCCTCAGGGAGATTAGTTTGATGGTGAAAAATTTTAACTAAAAAAAATTTTAAGACATGTCTCCTCATGTGACAATGTCACATGAGCTAGGACATATCTATGAACTTTTACTCAATTTATAAACCCTTCATGAAATCTCATCCTGTAACACGCTCTCTGTTACACTGTCACTCAGTTTAAGACTCTCAGTTATAACAATCGCTCTGATACATTGTACATCAGTATAAGAAACTCAGTTATAACACTCTCTCTGTAACACTGACCCTCAGTATAAGACTCTCAGTTATAACACTCTCTCTGTTACACTGTCCCTCAGTATAAGACCACCCGGGCTCTTCGCCTGCCTGCCAACCTTAAGGTTCAATGGACAGCTCCGTTAAGTGTTTTAATTAGTTTTTAAATGGCCTTAATAGACCTTTGACAGTTCGGCAGGCGCGCAGCCAACTCCAGTGCCCGATGAACTGAAAATCGGCATGACACACAGTGACATGGGGATGCACGCCTAATGTCACCACCCATCATTTTAGGCGTCAGTGAACGGGGCCCACCCTGCATGCCTGACCCAAATATTCTGGCCTACGTGTTCATGTGAGGGAGTCTGATGTGTGGACATTTTTTCTTGCATTTCCAAATCTTTATTTCATGGTTTAAAATTCTTCAGCTCCCTGAGGCTGCTCTCTACCTTCAGGGAGCTTTCAGTGGGCGTTCCCCAGCGCCAGCACAGACTTCAGCCCTTGCCCTCCTCCCACTCCCTCCCTGGCAGCACTGGGAGTCTCAGCACATGTTTCACACTGTCTGGCCATTAATTGGCCAGTCAGCATGAAATCGCGGTCGTGGGCTGATCGTGGGTGGCAGGCCGTTTCCTGGCCGCTCCTGGACCCACCCACCATGCCTGCCCAATGACTTCAAAATGGCAGTTATTCAGGTGGATGCATGCACCTTATTATACCTGTTTACAGCTGGTTTATTTGAATGCCACAAATATATTATGAGCCATTATAACTTAATAACTTTGTGAATAACTTTTTGTGTGTTATGTATGGGTGGGACAATAGATTTATTTCAATTATAGGCAGTATGACAGCTTCACGGGAAGTGAGCACTGACATATGTACCTTGAAAACAACCTGATCATGGAATAATTTCTGATGTATGTGTGGTGTTGGTCACTTAAAAAAAGGGACTGATTTATGTGATTCCAGGTAGGATTTGAGCAGGAACAGTGTGCTAAGTTTTCAGAGGCAATTTTAACTATGTGGCCAACTCATTCCTATCAGGTGGCATGTGCTAAAAATCAGTTCAGAGTGCTCAAATCAAAGAATTCACTTGGAGCTTCATTAAAAGAAGAAATCAGTTAGTTTGAAAATCCTGAAAGAAAGAAAAAGCTTGTTTGAAGTTCCCAAGAAGCAGCCTAGATTATTATAACCTCTCCTAGTGATATGAAATGCTAAGCAAAAATTGTGTGTTATTTCACAGAATCATAGAATTGTTATAGCACAGAAGGTGGACATTTGACCCATCCTGTCTGTGCCGGCTCTCCAGGTGCAGTTTACCTCATGCCACTCCCTCACCTTGTTCCCACTGTTTAGCACTCATGTAGCCCTGTGTTGTAGCTTCACTAGGTTAGTACTCATTTTTAGGTATGCCTGCTGCTGCTCCAAGCCTGCTGTTCTGCACTCCTCTTTGAACCAGAGTTAATCCCCTGGCTTTTATAGCAAATTCTTATTTTATCAACTAAATTTTAATTCCCCCCTTGCTGTGGTGGGATGTAAATGATTCGTATTTAGAATTGCAATCTTCTTATTTTATCTTTTCAAGGAATTTGATAAACTTTCTGCTTTAAATCTATAAGTATACAACTGCTACTTATTTGTTTGTTTAGCAGTTTAGCAGCCATTCAAAAGAGGATACCATTCCAATGCATTACAGTAGGACTCAGGTAGGAGGGGAAACTGGGAAAATGACAGTGAATGGTTAACAATAAAAGGGAGGCAAATAGATAGAGAGCAAGTGGATGGCAATGAAAGATGGGAAGAGATGGGAATGAATAGGGGAAATGGAGAAATCCATGACGAGGAAATAGATGGATGAAGAAAAAGGGGAAAGCAAAATGAAGTGAGAGACGAATGGAGGAATGGATGGCAATGTAATCAATGATAATGCAGAGTGAAGGAAATGGGGAAAACAGAATAGGAAATGGATAACAATTGAAGGGAAAAATGAGGAGGCAAATTGGTTATATAAATGGGGAAATGGTTCACGGTAAGATTGATGGGGGAATGGATGATATTGAAGAGCAAAAAGAGGGGGCTGTAGCAGGAAGTGAAAATTGAATGGTCAGATTAACTGAAAGGCAGTAGGGATGCTAGGTGTTGCTAAGTGCTGAAAAAGGGGAGGTTCCAAAGCATGAACCATGGAGGATTGGAAAAAAGTACCAGTTTAATTGAGTTGAAGGGAAGAAAGCTAATTTTTAGAATATTTTAACTCAGGATGTGGACATTGTTAGCACTTATTGCATATAGTTTTTTCAACTATTTGGCTGCAGATAGGCTAGCAACAATTATAGTAATTTTACATAGATCTACCACCCTCTGAAATACCCTCCTCCTCTGTCCTCACATGTTTCATTTATCTTGGATCTCCACAGACAGAATAAGGCTGCTTCCTCCACTGCAAATGCCATTGATGATTTGAGGATATGTTTTCCTTATTTTTCAAGGTGCAGTCATATCTTTTTGTTGATACACATATGTCCCATCCAATGCAAACACCACTTACCAGTAGTTTTTTTTTAACCCTTGTTTTCCATTAAATTTATGGGCCCTCTAAATCTGAATACATCACATTTATCTGAATATGCATCGTCTGTGATAGGCTGAGCACCGTTTCAAAAACTTGTTGTTGATTTTTGTGTATATGTTAAATTTTACTACATTAGAGGTTCTATGTAAATATAATTTGTTGTTGCTTGTTGGTTGAGGATTTGAATATTTTGAAGAACTCATGATTGCTTCCTTATTAATTAGTGACTAATTGCTGGAGCATTTGTAAATGTGCTTAAGCCTCTTCAGAGAATTAGTCCCCTCTAAAACAAGGGGATTTTCAATTACATGCAAATTTAAAAAAAACTTATTTGCATTTCCAATTGATCTACAACCAGAGAATTTTTCTTTTAATATTAATTAATGTTTGTGCAAAGCATTAGAAATAAAGCACAATAACCTCAAAAGCTTCAACCAACCAGATTTTAAAAAATTGCTCACCTGGATCAGAACCTATCTTTTTTCTCTCCTTTTTAATGTTTGCACACTGCCAAATGATCTCCTACCTGCCATCACCCCACATAAACCAGAATATAGGCTCAGCATATTTTCATTTAACAAGGACAGAGGTGATTTATATATTTTTTTCTTTCTGTGGCTATTTATTCCCAAATGTGACAAGTGTGTTGTGCCTGGTATTACAGATCCTGTTCTCTGTGTTTATTATATTTGCATGAATACACAATTCTAATAGCATCACTCACATTTTACAGTCTTTTCTAATTATTTGCTGGCATAAACTTCAACAATCAATAGAAATGGTTCTAATACCATGGGTAAATATCATTACATTTCTACCCTTGCAAATTTATTGTGACAGAATAATTTAACGGAATCATTTATATAAACGCCAACATCTGCATGTCTGAGTGCAGGCACTTTTGTGTTCCACACATTTATGATATTTCTCCCATAATTCCCATGGATACGAAGATTTACATGCAGATCACAAAACCTAGGAACATCACTGCATCACAAGTCAAATTAAATTAAACCAACCATAATGTCAGTGTCAAATTGTGCATCAATATAGGTAATTTTATGCATTGCCAAGTGGGTTAGCTCTTCTAAGGAATTCTTAGACACGCTTTATTTCATAGTTTTATATGTTAATGTTCTTAGAGCTTTGTGACAAATTTTCTAGCTTGATTCAAGTTAAAAAAAAGGATAAACCTGCAATCACCGTGTTGCTACGTTAACTAAGCTATTATCATTCAGTATGAGCGCAATTTCCCTCTTGAGGTTTGAGCACTGAAACTCTTAAAAGAGAAAACTATTTCAGCTGCTGGAAACCTAAAATAAAACAAAAATTGTGCAAGCATTCTGCCAAATAGGCAGCATTTTTGGAGAGAGGAAGGTAGGATCAAAGTTTCAAGTCAATATCACTTTGTCAGAATGTTTTTTTTCTGAATTTAATACTTCTGCAATGTCGTCCCAGCTTGATACCAGAAGACCAGAACATATGCCTGCGAAAGGCTGCCAGAAGTTCTCTCAGTCTCACGCCATTTCCCTTTGGCAATGCACGCAGTGCAAATCCAATCAAGTATCAAACCAAGTGTCGAAAGTGCCTGAGGGTTCGTTGGAGTCTCTGCATACTTTCTAAACCTGCCTACAATTAATTTAAATGTTTGGATACCACCACATTGTCTATTTATCAACGAAACACTGGGACAAGAATTCATTGCATGTGCTCTCTCCTAGAAGACACAATTCAAGTTTCACCAGGTGGCGTCAGCAAGGCACCAATATACTGCAATGTCATGACAGTTCAGTAGTAACACCTCGACTTCAAATTCAGTAGCTCATGGGACTGAAATTCTGCAGGATTTCCATCAGTCTCCCATTGGAGTTAAGGCCAAAGATGAGTAAGACTCCCAGGGAAACATGCAACCCCCATGGAATCTCAACCATTTTAGGTTCTTACCCCAATCCTGAATTTGAATATGACATCTAGAATGATAGTTTAATGCAACAATGGGTTGCAGCAATAATTGACTCATCATGTCTGTCTGATCTGCTGTAAATGCACATTTAATGCTGACTACAAATTAGTCCTGTCCCATCCGCTCCTTAGCCTTGCAGTAGCCAGTTAAAGTAGGAGCAAGGAATACTCAGCCTACCGCACACATGCATCAATGTAAAAAAGCACCCAGTACATATGTGGCATTTTGCTTACATACTCAGTTCTGCTGACACTAAACTCTATACTCTTAACGCTATGCATCAGTCTCCTCCACTGCCCTGCACTACACCATCTACTTTCTAAGTCCTAAGCCTCCTTCAGACTGATTATATTTCTCAGTTTACAGGTCACCTATCTTCCCATAGAAACTATTCTCATGTTCTCAGGCCTCCAAAAGCCCCCATCTCCCGTTCCTATACGTTATATCTCATTTCCATCTTACCACCCCCACTGACTATGCTTCTCAGACCCTAGTCATTCCCCTGTCTCTTTCTGTTTTCCCATGAGGGAGAAATCAGGGCAGTGAGATGAGTAACCACCCCTGGCAGCAGGAAGAGTAATCAGCAACCCCAAAGAAAGATCCTGGGCTCTCCCTATTAATTCATCTTTGCTTTCTCTATAAACTTGCCCTATCACTTCCCAATTTTTCCCCTCTCCCTCTATCCTCTCTTGCCTCTGTCCTTTCCTTTTTTTCTGTCTGCTTCCCATTTCCTTGCTCCATCTCTTTCCTCAATGCTTCCTCCAGTCCACTCTCTCCTCCACTTCCTATTTTCCCTCTTCTCTAACCCCTATCACCTGAGTCCTCTCTCCATCTACTCTTCCCCCTCTACTCAAACCAATTCTCCTTTTCAATCTTGTCTCCTCTCTTCATCTCCACCCTCCCCACCTTAATTATCCACCTGCCCTTTGACCTTGTTTGTCCTGACTACTACTCGTGCAGAATGCCAAGGGTGATTAGCGAGCATTTAAATAAAACCCCATCAAGTCTATGGTTATAACTAATGGTCATAACACAAAATTGGTGCTTTCAATCAGAGCTGCATACAACATGATAATCCATAGCAGAGTTTAATTTGTTAAAGATTTATAAGTTCATTTACATCATGAATTATATGGATAAAAACAAAAAACTGCAGATGCTGGAAATCCAAAACAAAATGATATGGAATTGCATCAACGTGGATTTGTTTACTTTTAATTGATCTTGGTGCCCTAAGTTACAATAATGCTGCCAGAAAGTTACATTCCTAGAACCATTAGCATCAGACAATTGTAGTAATATCCTTACTGTATTAATATTATTATTGTATGAACATTCTTGAGTGCCATTCAGAAACAGAAATGTTCATAACTAGAAGAAAGTTGCATTACGTTGAAGTAATGAAGAAAATTTGTTGTACAGTGTATCAAAAAGCTAAATGATACCTGCTATCCTTTGCACGATGGTAATATTTCATTTTGGTACCCTCTAATTGAACTCAAATCACTTTTTCTCAAGCCCAAAAATATTGTTTTTATTAGGAGAATGGTTTTAACTTGTTCCCAAATCAGTTGAACTTCAATATAACTCTTGTATCCCAGACTAGCTATGTGTCAAGCAGCTAAAAATTAATATAGATATTGAGAACTTTAAAACATGATACGCATGATTAATTACAACTTCTTTGTCCTTATAAGTGATTTATTTTCAGTGAACTCTCCATGGTGAATAAGCCAATATGAGTAACCACTAAAATAAATGTTATTAGTGGAGTGCCAACCCTAATAGACATTACAAGGTGAGAATTTCAGCAAGAAGGTTTTCTATTAATGAACAAAAGCAACACCATACAAATTAAGGTGCACTCTGAAATCTGGAGGATTGTCCCTGTAACATGACACCCTTATGATGACAATTAAAATGGCAAGATGGAAAATCATGAGTTTTTTTTTATTCTTTCATGGGATGTAGGCATCATTTGTTGCTGATCCCTAATTGCTCTTGAATTGAGTGGCTTGCTAGGCCATAGAGGGCAGTTAAGAGTCAACCATGTTGCTTTGGATCTAGAAAGACATAGGCCAGACTGGATAAGGATGGTAGATATTCTTCTCTAAAGGACATTAATGAACCAAATGGGCTTTTATAACAATCAACAATAGTTGTTATGGTCACCATTCCAGATTTATTAATTTAATTTAAAGCCCACCTTTTGTTGTGGTGGGATTTGAACCCACATCCTCCAAGCTTTAGGCTGGGCCTCTGGATTACTAACCCAGTGATTTTACCAGTGTGGCACCATCTTCCCACATCAGGCCTGCATTATTCTCCAAAATATGTCCCTTGACAGCATTACTTACTATTGGGAGCATTGGATCACACACTTGCCCCTTTTATCCCTTTATCTATATTGGCGAACTGGTAAGTTGACAGAAAATTCATGGAGTCATGCTGCGCATGTGTCCAAAATCTCACCAGGTACTTACATGGAATGCCAGATTGTGTATATTTCATTTTATTGTTTCATATGAACATAACCTATTTACTGAGGTTGTACACCATTGAAGCACATGCTTTGACATCTGTAATCACCTTGTTCTATTGTCAAATGCAAAACATGGTAATAGATCAATATCTTACCTGTATCAGGTAGCTTTTCATGTGCCTGGTGGCTGTGATCAATGATTTCTGTGAGCAAAATTGAATATTTACCCTCACCCTATTTCTTTCCTGTTGTTTATCCTCTGCCCTCTTGCACCATTAAATTTAGTCTTCATGTACCACGATCCAGGAAAAAGTAACTGTGCTTGTTTTGCAGGTATAAAATCAATATGATGCTTATTGCATTGCAACCAAGAAAGCTATCAAATAAAATTTAATTCTTATTTCTCTGAAGCAAAAATCAAAATACTGCAGATCTTGGAAATCTGAAATAAAAACACAAAATGCTGAAAGCACTCAGGTAAATCAACAGTTGTGGAAATAAGGAGGGGTTAAAGCAGACTTCCCAAATTGTGGGTCATCAGATTAGATTTTGGGGTCATGAGTGCTGAGGCTGCCATGGAGCTCGGACTGAGAGCTAACACTTGGGAGGTCCCTTCAATCCTTGCGTGGCCAAACAGCCAAAAAACTGCAGTTCAAATACAATGCCACCAAGCATGCTCAACTTCACTCCCCTCCCAGCCTGCTCCCACAAATCATCCCCCTTCTCCCACCCTCAACCTCCGCTTTTACAGCTCTACCTCCCCACCCTGCTCTGACTCTGGGGTCATGGCAATTTTCAAGCTTCAAAATGGGGTGATGGTGGGCAAAAGTTTGGGAAGCACTGGGTTAATGTTACAGGTTGATATGATTTGTCAGAATATTTCTCAATTTATACTTTTGCCATGTCTTCCCAGCTGGATGTTGAAAACCAGAACGTGTTCAACAAAAGACCACCAGAACGTCTCTTCATAGTTTAAATGCCATTTTTAAATGCCTTCTTCCTATTTTTGAAGCAATTTACTTGCAAAGTAACAATTTATTTTTAACAGAAATGCCGTAAATCTTCAAGTTTGTTTCATTTCAGTTCAGTGATGTTGTATTACATTACACCGTGTCTACTTGCTTAGTTGTTTCCAATCATAATGGAAGAATATCATATATTGATAGTTGGTTAGGATCGCTTAGACACCAATTACAAAGGCGTTCAAAATCTAGATTTGCAAATAACTTATGCTTTCCTTTCTCACTGCCTACCAAGCTGAAATCTTTTCAACATTAGGTCAATCTTTTTGTTCTCCCCCAGCTCCATTTGATCGCCATTTATGCATTGATTTCATTGTGCTTTCTGGGTTTTCCTTTCACTGCTCCCAACTGTTTGTCTCCACACACTCCCAATCAGTTGAGAGGATAGGATTGTATGAGCCACAGTCTTCTGTTCAGACACTAACAACAGTATTGCAAAAGCAATCACCAACCTATGAGCTTTTGTGCAGTGTGATCATTTTTCCTTCATCCACCCCCAGTCGGATATTTTCTTATCATGAATCCTTTCATTTATCTTGCTGGCCAGACGAAGTGCTAGCTTTAAGAAAAAAGGAAAATACAAATGCAAGAAATCTTAAATAAAGAAAAATAAATCTTAACGGATGGAAACACATTGCAGCTCAGCCAAGATCCAAAGCAGAAGCAGAGTATAATACTTTAGGTGGAATCTCTAATCAGAAATGACTAGTTTTGCAGACTGGTGATAATTTGCCAAA
Organism: Carcharodon carcharias; assembly: GCF_017639515.1. Classification (NCBI taxonomy): domain Eukaryota; kingdom Metazoa; phylum Chordata; class Chondrichthyes; order Lamniformes; family Lamnidae; genus Carcharodon; species Carcharodon carcharias. The sequence goes on along the minus strand of NC_054467.1, from coordinate 126,618,085 downwards.
AATGTTATCTGCCTTCCTCCTACACATCCCCAATATATCTGTAGCACTTTTATGTCATTTCAGTGTTAGTTTTGTTTAATATTGCTTAATTTTCCATCACTCTATAAAAAAAGAGGCAAGGTATACAATGTATTAACTAATTGTCACTTTAGAATACAAAAAAAATGTTGCATTTTGCTCTTACCTCCAGTGAAAACCAGGCAGGTAGTCAGTTTATTTATTTATTCTTTCATGGGGTGTTGGTGTCACTGGCAAAGCCAACATTTGTTGCCTATCCCTAATTGCCTTTGTCTTGCGAAGCCATTTCAGAGTTAACCACATTACTGTGGCTCTGGAATCACTAAGGGCAACAGATTTCCTTCCCTAAAAGACATTACTGAATCAAATGGGTTTTTACGACAGTTGACAATGGTTTCATGATGACAATTATGAGACTAGCTTTTAATTCCTGGTTTTATGAATTGAATTGAACCAACGTCAGCAGAGCAGTAGTCTGGGCCTCTGCATTACTAGTCAAGCGACATTATGGCCTGAATTTTTCCCATGTCGGGCGGGCTTGGCAGGAGCGGGCGAGGGCAGTTGCGGAGCCCACCACCACCTGCGATCAGCTCCGTACTGCCATTTTACATGGGCGAGCCTTTTAAGGCCCATCCAGTGTAATACACGAGTGGTAGTGCTCAGCACTGCCTGTGCAGGTTGGGGGAGGAGGGAGAGTCAGGTCCAGCACACAGTTCGCGCACAAAAGAACGCTTCAATCTCCCTGAAGCACAGACTTGTCTCAGGGAGATTGAAGCGCTTTTGAAAACAGTAAATAAAATCAATAAAAATTTAATGAAACATGTCCCCTCATGTGACTGTGTCACATGAGATGGGGCATGTTTTTTATTTTTCAGAAATTTTTAAAATTTAATTTGTTAATGTTTAGGAAACCTCATCCCGTTCAAGGATGAGGTTTCCTGAAAAATGTAAAAGCTGCTTGGCCTTTTCACCTGTCTTTCAACTGTAAGTTTGGATGGGCAGCGTGAAACCATAAGACCAGAAGACATAGGAGCAGAAATTAGGCCATTCGGCCCATCAAGTCTGCTCTGCCATTCAACCATGACTGAAACGCAACCTAATTACTTCGTTAATGGCCTTAATAAGCCTTTTAATTATCAGCAGGCACAGAGCTGACTCCAGCACGCATCCAACGAATGAAACATTGGAAGACAGAGCAATGACGTTGGGACACGCATGTCATTTTATGTGCTGGCATGTTGGGCCTGTCCCCACATGCCGACTGAAAAATCCTGGCCAATAACTATGCCACCATCTCCACCCCAGCAGTTAAGTATTACTGGGTGAATTATCTGCAGATATCCCACTTATCCCTGTTGTTATTTGTAAACTGCTTTTCTGAAGTATCCACCTGAAGAAAGTGACACCCTTGTTTAAAAATAGAGAACAGGGTCCACTAATGTCACTTGGCCTTGGCTCCAATTTTAACACTGATCAGATTTGATGCCATTCCCAGCAATGCAGAGCTCTGAAATGCAGAGGGATCAGGGTGTCTTGAGCATGAATCACAAAACGTTAGCATGCAGGTACAGCAAGTCATTCAGAAAGCTAATAGAATGTTATTGTTTATTGTGAGGAGAATTAAGTACAAAAGTAGAGAGGTTATGCTTCACTCATACAGGGCATTGGTGAGACGACATATGAAGCACTGTGCACAGTATTGGCTTCCTTATTTAACGAAGGATGTAAATGCTTTGGAAGCAATTCAGAGAAGGTTAATTTTGTAAAGTGGAGTGCTATGTGCCTTTAAGGGAATGTAGTTAATCGACCACGTGACTGTATCAACCAATTGCTATACAGCGTGGGCTACTTGTGTAACTGTAAGTCTAGAACTGGACGTGATTGATGAAGCACACATTGGGTAGTGTTCTGTTCTTAATTCCAATAAACCACCAGTGTTTGTTGAGTAAATCGGTCTCTCACCACCTACGTTGTGTCAAGCATCAACTAGTGTGTAGATGTCAAGGGTGCAGCTCGCGTTCGCGGGGCACAGTGAATCCAATAACCCAAAGATGAAACTAGTGATGAGGATCAACCAGGCCTATTGCAATCAAGAAAGCTGCGGTAAGCCAGCAACACTACTTTGCCACTACCTTGAAAGCTGTTTGGAAGCTCAGTCTCTTTAGTCATTGAATATGCCACAGTTTGGGCATCTTGAACCATCTTGAACCATTTGACCATGTTTCTGATGACTGGTCTCATTATGCCGAATGCCTAGCATTTTTCTTTACCGCTAACAACATTGAGGAGGACGACAAGAGAGGGCAATGTCTGCATGCGGGAAACGCCCCTTAGGTACAGACCATTGACGATCAACAGTACCACAGTGAAAACCAATGACATTAACGAGAGAAATGCACCCAGGCAGCCTGCAGGTGATCGAGCGTTCAGAAATGTTAAATGTTTTTTCTGCCACCGCAATGGTCACATAATGCGACACTATAAAGATAGGCTGAGACAGCATTTTAAAAACAAAGGTAAAAATTGCAAAATGTGTCTCGTTGAAGAAGCAGAAGAAGCAGGATCTGACATCTATTCATTACACAACCTGAAAGTGGGTAGAATTGAGCCAATCCAGGCAGTCCTTAAAGTCAACGGACAGCCCATCAAAATGGAAGTCAAAATGGCATCAATGTCTGTCATAGGAGAACATACGTTCAGATACTTGAAAAAAGGAGTCCATCCTTTAAGTTTGGAAGAATCGGGCACTAAATTAAAAACATATACGGGTGAAGAAATAAGAGTGAAAGGGATATGTCAATTCCTGGTGCAGTCTGGGGATCAGTCTGTAAGTCTAGCCCTTATAGTGGTAGCTGCGGCAGGCCCTGGTTTAATCGGTTGCAACTAACACTGAAAGATTAAATTGCCATGGACTGAGATTTATCAAATCAGAATGAGAAACTTACAGGAATTGTTACAAAAGTACACTTCCATTTTCAGTGATGAGCTATGAAGGATTTGTGGGCTACAAGCCAAAATCCACGTAGACCCGAATGCAACCCCCAGACTTGTCAGAGCCAGACCAGTTCCTTATGCTCTACGGGACAAGATTGAGACTGAGATAAACAGGCTGAAAAAGTTGGGTATCTTACAACCGGTGCAATTTTCCGAGTGGACAATACCCATAGTGCCTGTACTGAAGCCAGACCAAAGTGTTCACTGATGTGGTGACTATCAGTTAACTGTAAACAGAGTGGCCAGACTTGATAGAAACCCGATACTGAAGGTTAATGAATTATATTCAAAATTGGCAGGGAGCATCAGATATTCAAACCTTGACATGAGCCATGCCTACCAGCAGGTAGAGTTGGAAGAAGGCTCTAGAGAATTTGTGACCATCAATACACATCGAGGATTGTATCAATATACTTGAATATCTTTTGGGGTCTCATCGGCCTGCTATTTTCCAGCGTACCATGGAAAATCTGCTTTAGGGACTGCCCCATGTCATCGATTATCTGGATGATGTCTTAGTCACTGGACTAACTGATGAAGAAAACTTAGCTAATTTGGAGGAGGTGCTGAAACGCTTCTCACAAGCAGGGATGCACTTGAAATGAGAAAAATGCCTTATCTAGGCCAAAGAGGTAGTTTACTTGGGGCATAATGTTGATGAGCAGGGCCTGCATCCCATGGAAGAAAAGGTCAAAGCTATTCTCGATACACCTGCACCGAGAAACACTACAAAACTGAAGGCCATCTTAGGCATGATAAACTACAATGGCCGGTTCCTCCCAGATCTATCAACTGTACTGGCTCTTTTATATGCATTGCTTAAGAAAAAGCATTACTGGCCACGTTACATAGCACCCACCCTGCCATTAATAGGGTGAAGATGCTCACGTGCAGCTATCTGTGGTGGCCAGGGATGGACGTAAACATCAAAACTCTAGTCAATAGCTGTCTTCAATGCCAGCAGGTATAAAAACTACCCTGCTTAGCTCCATTGCACCCGCGGGAAAGGCTGGGGTGGCCATGGGTGCACCTCCACATCGACTACATGGTTCCCTTCTTGGGCACGATGTTCCTTTTACTAACAGATGCCCGCTCCAAGTGTATGGATGTCTACGAAGTCTGGTCATCCATGCCTGCTGCCACCGTAGACTGTTTGTGATGGAGTTTTGCAGTGCACAGGTTACTAGAGGCGCTCGTGCTGGATAACGGGATTCCATTTACCAGCGGGGAGTTCTGCAGGTTTACCATTCCTCAACGGAATAACTCATATCAAAACTTCACCTCACCACCGCGCCTCTAATGATTTGGCTGAGCGGGTGGTCCAAACTTTTAAGTCCGGAATGAAAAAGCTGGACAGGGATTCCATCAGCACTGGGTTGTCACGGCTCCTGTTCGCATTCTGGAAGATGCCACACACGACCACCGGTATTGTCCCCGCAGAATTACTAATGAAGAGACGTCTCTGCACCCATCTAACTCTTATCAGGTCAAATTTAGGGGGGGAGGGTGGAGAGACACCAGGAGACCCAGAAGGCTAGGCATGGTGGCCATAATCATGAAAGAAATTTCATGGTAGGAGACACAGTTATTGCAAAGAACTTTGGGGATGGGCCCAATTGGCTATTAGGCAAAGTGAATGCCGTGGCAGGACCTCTCTCCTATAATGTATAAGTAAACGGCCAAATAATTAGATGATAGTTGGATCATCTCTGGAGAAGAGAGACAATCCCACAAGAAGGAATGCCGTCAACAGTTGTGTTGGAGTCTGCACCGCATGTGGTAGAAACGTCACACAATTTGGAAGTACCGGTGGGGCCTGCTGGACCTGAGAGGGTCGAAGACATAAACTTGCCCAATTCCACTGAGGAGCCTAGTGGACAGTTGACCCCTGAGGAGGGGATCTAGGAAAAAAACAGCTAAGGTTGTTGAGTTACAACGCCTGACACATCTCAGGAGAAAGCCTTGAAGAGACTTGACATGTAAATAGTTATTCATGTAAATAATTGGGGGGTTGTGATGCTTGTCAGTTGTACTTCCAAGTAAAGGGTGTTGTAAAGTGGAGTGCTATGTACCTTTAAGAGAATATAGTTAGTTGACCACGTGACTGAATTGACCAATTGCTATACAGCGTGGGCTACTTGGGTGACTATTAGTCTAGAGGCGGAGGTGATTGAAGAAGCACACATTGTGTTAGTGCTTTGTTCTTATTTCCAGTACACCACCAGTGTTTGTAAAGTAAATCGGTCTCTCTCTGCCTACGTTATTTCAAGCACCAACTAGTGTGTAGAGATCAAGGATGTAGCTCATGTTCATGGAACACAGTGAATCTGATAACCCAAAACCTAAAAGTTTACTAGACTAATACCTGGAATGGTGGATTGTCTTTTGAGGAAATGTTGGACAGACTAGGCTTGTATCCACTGAAATTTAGAATAGTAAGACTTAACTTGATTGAAACATATAAGATCCTGAAGGGTCTTGACAGTGTGTGTATGGAAAGGATGTTTCCCCTTGTGGGAGAACCTAAAACTAGAGGTCACTGGTTAAAAATAAGGGGTCACTCATTTAGGACAGAGATGAGGAGAATTTTTTTTTCTCTGAGAGGGTGGTGAGTCTTTGGAACTCCCTTCCTCAAAAGATGGTGGAAGCAGAGTCTTTGAACATCTAATAAGAATTAGACAGATTCCTGATAAGCAAGAAGGTGAAAGGTTATTTAGGGTATGTGGGAATGTGGGGTTGAGGTTACAATCAGATCAGCCGTGATCTTATTGAATGGTGGAGCAGGATCGAGGGGCCGGGTGGCCAACTCCTGTTCCTAATTCGTATGTTTGCATGTATGTATTCCCACCACCAACAGTCCTCCTGCACCAGAAGAGTCCAATTTGCCTGGTCAGTAGTAAAGAGGGGTTGCCATGATACCAGGTGGTGTGCATCTTTCGATATAGCAGCAGCAGTAAGAGTGCCCATACCTAGGTCTTTGATTTTCACCAATCTGTGAGCACCACTGACAGGATTGAGCATTGGTGGAGGATCAACACTATTGATCCACTGCTCGATGTTTTCCTTGTCTGCTCAGTATCACCACCAGCAGACACAACTAAACAAAAAAAAGCTGTCTGATCTTCTCTGCCAGTAAAATTACTTCATCTGGTCACAGCAGTTGATTTGGAATCCTTGTTCAAAGAAAGATAGAATTATACATGAAAATCATGTGACATAAATTCTTTAAAATCTTTTGGTAGGAGCAGTATAGTTGTTCCCAAGCGTAATTAAACTCTTTATGACAGATAAAATAAGTCCCACAGAGAGGTAAGTTAGCTGCTTTGAGACAATCCACATTTGTGCAGAAGAAAAATCATGACGAGGAAAGCAGTTTTAAATCTCCTGTTGCCCTCTCAGAGAAACACCTTCCCATTTTTTATCAGTGTTACTTTCCCTTTAAATCTACCGAGGCTGGCCTTAGACTAACAAATTCTGTATCTGCCCCAGTTACACACAAGATGTACTACACCGGGTATATTGGCTATCTGCATTGGGGACTTCATGGTTCAGCGTGATATAAGATAGGATCAAGCAAGGGTCAAGTTTATACAGAAAGCTGGATCCAGTTAGTTCATGTGCCAGGGGTTATTAGGTGACCACTCTAAATCAATTAGACATTTTCTTTGTAAATTCAGATTTGAGAGCTGCATTAATCTGTTTATATCATCCTGGTGATGATCCCTGTTTTCCCTGCATAACAATACTCATTGTGTTTCCAAAGCAAATCAACATGGGTAAAGTTTACCTTCACAGCTTGGAGTAAATCACCCATCCATTATAGACCTACTTTTTTGTTAAGTGTTTCCATTGCATTAATTAAATTAAATTGGATGGGTTATATAATGGGCATGTGATAGAAGTAAAAATTGCCCCATCAATAACCACCTTGAGACGCTCTTACATGATAAAACACTATAGGGGCAATTTCCTACTTTTGCACTCCCAGCATAGAGCAACAAATATCGGAATATTGGGCTCAGAGGCAGCACATCCATTCCACAGCCTGTCGATTTTCCACCATTAATTTCAATGGACAGATAATTGGCCATCTGCGTGAGGGCTGTGCTTGATGTTCCAATAAATGCGCTTGGTATGCATTGCTGTATGCTGCCAGTGAAAAAGTGGAAACATTGCCCTGAATATAGATAAGAGCTTTTTTTTAATAACAGAAATCACCACAAAGTATTGGTGAATGAGAATTGTTACTGCCATGTCCAATCAGTGGAAATAACTCCACATTCTTTAGATTGAACCTATGGAAAGCATTAAGTTTATAAATTACATTTCTAGCCATTGTGTCATAGGACTTAACTTCAAAATGGGTTATCTAAATATCTATTATGCACGAGCCCCAAGTGCCATAACTTCATAAATTGGTGTTTTGCCTGCATAGGAGTATTGATTGAATTACATTACTTCTGAAAACATATTTTTAAAAAATCATAATCCAATTAATGGGCAGAATATCACATTCGGTGTGCAAGTGCGCGCCCAACATGCCAGAATGTAAAATGACACGTGATGAACTCGGGCTTGTGTCTCAACGTCACCGCGCACTGTTGCGATATTTTGCTAGGCGGGCGCTATGAGGACGGAGGCGCGGCCGCCATTAGTTAAGGCCCTTGAGGCACCAAAGGTCTGTGATTTTACGCAGTCCGTTGCGACTTTCAGGATGTTGCACAGGCACAACAGGCAGGCAGGCAGGCCACATTTTCAAAAACCTCATCCACGGGCGGGATAAGGGTGGTGAGTGGGCTCGCTAATGTGAGTTGTTAGTACTTTAGCTTATTAGTTGCTGCTGCTTGTTTGTGTGAACAGGACATCTTCATTTCTCTTCAGAGTCACTTTGACAGAAATAAGATGCTTCAGTTTAGGACTCCAGAGGAGTTATACCACTTGGGGCCTTCCAGGTATCAGACAGCCTTCCCTTACCCTGGGAATGGGGATTGTGGTCTCTGCTGGAGGCACCTCCTCTGAGGAGGAAGAGAGGGCCAGAAGGGGGACGAGGCCAGGTGTCCCTTTTCAGCCTCCAGGGGAGTGACCTGTGAGAGGACAGGTGCAGGCACATGGGAGAAAGGCCAACAGGGAGTGCAAGGCGGAAGTGGCTGCAGAAGACACCACTATCCTGCTGCCAGGGTATAGAGGCGGCAATGCAGCTACCTCAATATGTCTGAGGATCACTGCCGAAGGAGGCTCTGCCTCTCAAAGGAGACCGTGACCTCCATCTGTCAGATGATTGGCCCTGAGATCAGCTCCAACAGTGTGGGTGGATACCCCATGCTAGTGGTACCCAACTTTATGCCTCTGGTGCTTTCCATGGTTCAGTGGGTGATCTTTGTGGAGTCTCTCAATAAGCTGCCCACAGTTGTGTCAAGCTGTTGACAGACGCTCTGTTCAGGCATGCATTGACCTTCATCCACTTCCGCTGCGACCAGGCAAGTCAGGCAAAGCAAGCCAGAGGCTTTGCGGCCATTGCTGGCTTCCCCCGAGTCCAGGGTGCAATAGACTGCACACGTGTGGCCATCAAGGCACCAGCAGGTGAGTCCAGTGCCTTCATCAACAGGAAGGGCTTCCACTCCATGAACGCGCAGGTAGTGTGTGATCACAGGATGCAGATTCTACAAATCTGTGCAAGGTACCCAGGCAGCTCCCATGACGTTTATATCCTGAGACACTCCCAGGCGCCAGGCTCTTCAGTGCTCCAGCCTGGCTGGATGGATGGCTGCTGGGTGACAAGGGCTATCCCCTAAAAAAGTGGCTCATGACGCTTCTCCGCTATCCAAGAACAGAAGCTGAGCAGTGGTACAATAGGAGCCACAGCACCACAAGGGCTGTGGTGGAGAGACATCGGTCTTCTCAAAATGCGCTTCCGATGCCTGAACCACTCGGGGGGGGCACTCCAGTACCCCCCAGATCGTGTGTCGCTGATAGAGCTTGCATGCTGCGCTCTCCACAATCTGGCACTGGGAAGAGGGGACACAGTGGAGGAAGGAGATGTTGACACAGCTGCTCTGGCAACAGATGATGAGTCCAGTAGTAACTCCAAGGATGAGCACGGTCAGGAGAACGCTGAGGGAATAAACACTGACCTGGGCAAACTCCAGGGAGGCAGGGACACCTGGGAGGCTTTGATGCAACACTCCTTCAGCTAACCTACCAAAGAGGAACCATCACCACATGCCAGAGCTGCAGGTTCAATACTCAATACCAGACAGGAACATTTGCTTGGTGAATAACATGTACTATGTGCCATTTCAATAAAGTTCAATGACAAACAAGTCACTCATAACATCACGGGCAGGATCTCCCAGTCAGTGAACAGGAGCGGGGTCCGCTCGCCAATGTGGGGTGACATCGGGCGGGCATTCCGATGGCACCACACGTCATTTAGATTGTCAGTTCGGCAGGCATGCAGCTGAGTTGGCTGCACACCCGCCGAATTGTCAATGGCCACTTAAGGCCTTTAAAATAGTAACTAACGTAATTAATGGACCTACAAAGCATGACACCTCATCCAAGGGAGGAATGATGTTTCATGAGGGATTTAAAAATGTAAGAATATTTTAAAATAAACAATATGAACATCTCCCAACTCATGTGACAGTGTCACATGAGGGGACATGGCAACAAAATATTTTTCTCAGCTTTATTTAAAGTTTAACATCTGAACCAATCTCTCTGAGGCAGCACTTTGCCTCAGGGAGGTATGTGTGCTCTTTCGCACGCATGCGTGAAAGAGTACACTCCCAGCTGAGGGAAAACTGCACAGGGAGCGCATAGTGGACATCACATTGGGCGGGCCTTAACTGAACCTCTCACGTAAAATGACGGCATGCCCCCGACTGGGGGAGCCAATCGGGAACCCGCCCACCCATGCCCGCACCTGCATAGCCCCCCTAACGGGGGAAAATGTTGCCTTCACCTGCAGAACTAATGAAGCACCCAGATGTTTTTTGAAAACAAACACATTTAATGGTGTGGTGCCTGGCATACATAAAACAAATTAAATGGAAAGGTGAAACAAAAGATGTCATAGACAAAAGGACAAATGGGGTGTTGACGGTGATGATATTAGCTAAGGAATGTTCTAATGGTGACATTAAGGGTAGAAAGCAGGACAAGCTAGTGGCAGATAGCACTAGTGGGGGTAGGGTAGGGGCAAGGGATTGAAATGGGCTAAAAGGTGGAGATAAAACAATGAATGGAAATACATTTAAAAATAATAGAAAAAGGGAAAAGAAAAATATATATTAAAATCAATATATAATATAAAAAATAAATTATTGGCAAAAGGGGGATCGGAAAGGGGGTGGGGGTGGAGGAGAGAGTTCATGATCTGAAGTTGTTGAACTCAATGTTGAGTTCAGAAGGCTGTAAAGTGCCTAGTCGGAAGATGAGGTGCTGTTCCTCCAGTTTGCGTTGAGCTTCACTGGAACATTGCAGCAGACCTAGGATGGACATATAGGCATGAGAGCAGGGTGGTGTGTTGAAATGGGGCAAGCGATAGGGAGGTCTGGGTCATGCTTGTGGACAGACCGAAGGTGTTTCCCAAAGCAGTCACCCTGTCTGCATTTGGTCTCTCCAATGTAGAGGAGACCAACCACATTGGGAGCAGTGAATGCAGTAGACTAAATTGAGGGAAGTGCAAGTGAAGTGCTGCTTTACTTGAAAGGAGTGTTTGGGCACTTGGACGGTGAGGAGGGGAAGTAAAGGGGCAGGTGTTGCACCTTCAGCAGTTGCATGGGAAGGTGCTGTGGGAGGAGGTTGAGGTGTAGGGGGTGATGGAGGAGTGGGCCAGGGTGTCCCGGAGGGAACGATCCCTGCGGAATGCCGCTGGCGGTGGGGGGAGGTGGTGGTGGTGGGGGGGGGGGTGGGGGTGAAGAGAAGATGTGTTTGGTGGTGGCATCATGATGGATTCATTTTGATTTCACAGTTGGCCAAATTTCTCTCTGGTGAAATCTTAACTTGGTTCAGTTCAGTGTTTGTGCTACCCATGGCTTCATTATCCACTCGCATCTTGGAAAGTTCTATGACTATTCCTTCTAATGCCTCTTTTGTTTCATTCAGCTGATTCTTCAGATCTTCAGTCTCCTTCTTGTATCTCTTGGCTTCTTCCTGGAATATTGAACATTGTTGAGTCTTCTCTGCCAACTGTTTCCTCAGTTTGTTCAGAGTGGCACGAAATTCATTTTGTTTCTCTTTACGATTTTCCAGTAGACCAGCTCTGACCTGGGGAATCCTTGCATCCTGTGATGGTCTTTCAATTCTCCTAAATCATTCTGAAATAAGCTGTCATATTCCTTTAACAACTCAGGAACTCATCCTGTTCTGAGGTAAAATATTTTTGACAAGTCAAGCTTGATATTTTGTAACCAGTCTCAGCCCAGAAGACTAGGTCCTTCTCCTGTCACTATGATCACTGGAAGCTGGGCTGTCTGCTGCCTATAAGACACTGGTACTGTGGTGATGTGCTTTACCAATATGGATTCTCCAGTGTATATCTTCAATTTAGCAGTTGTCCACTTTAGGTTCAGGGGTTGAGTACCTTCATTTAGGTATTTAAATGGGTGCTGTCCCACCATTGTGTTTGTTGTTCCCATATCTACCTCCATAATTAGGGGCTTCCCATTAACTTGGATTTTTACAGCGGTGAAATTATGCAGGGAATAGATGTCGGTATCGGCAGCTTAAGGTTTTGCTGTATTTTCCAATTCAATTATGTTGGTTTGCTGCTTTATGGGATGTTTTGACTTTGCCCTGCATTGTCTTACTATGTAACCTTTCTTATGGCAGTAATGGCATTCTGCCTCCTTGAATCTGCAGGTGTCCGATACATGGTCACCCCCACACCTATAACAAATTAATCTTGGAGTCACTGCTGAAGTGTTTCCCCTCATCTTTTTCATGTTTCTAACAGCAGACTTTGCCTCTTGCTTTGCTGCTGTGTCTTTGGTTTTCGCATCACACCCAATGGTAGGTTCCCAGTCCACATCCTGTGTGTGTTGAAAAGCCTGCAAATCTCTCGCAGCACTTTCCATGGTGAGTGATATTTCCAGGCTGCGTTTCAAATCCATGTTGACTTCAATGAGCAAACGGCGCTGAATGGCATCGTCGTGAACTCCACAAACTAATCTGTCCCGCAGCATCTCATTAAGTGTGTCCCTGAAGTCGCATTGTTCTGTCAACTACTTTAGCTTCACTACGCAGGTTGCGATGGACTATCCCGGGGCACTAACATTGGAATTAAACTTAAACTGCTGCATTATTACAGATGGCTTCGCTGGAAATGCGTTTTCACTAGGTCTGCTAATTCATTAAAGAACTTAGAATTGGAGTCGTTTGGGGCTGTCAGGCTGCAGATGAGATTGTATGTATTGCAACATGTACGCTCAAAAGGATTGCTTTCTGTGTTTTCTCCACGGTAATCTTGTTCACTATGAAATAAAAACCAACGTCTTTTACATACTAGCTCCAGTCTTCCATAGTCACATCATAAGGATCAATCTTGCTGGAGAGTGGCATGAGTGGTGTGTAGTCTTTTCTTTTTTCTTAAGGTTTGATGTATTCACGTTAACAAGGCGAGGTGCTTGTTGGAGCTATCCCATCCTCATTGTCGAATGTAATGACTTGACGGACCAGACAGGCTTCATCAAGAAGCAGATAAACTTCATTGCAAAGAGCTTTTCAGATGCTACTTACTCCATCAGGACCCTCATCAGCCAGACCCGCCCCGGGATTGTCCATGCTTAAGGCTCATTGTTCAGAGCATCCGAGAACATCCCATGACCCCTGATAAACAGCAGGAGAGGCTATAATCAGTTACTACAGGATCACAGTTTCAGGATACAGGGTATACCATCTAGGACTGAGGTGAAGAAAAATTTCTTCACTCAGAGGGTGGTGAACCTGTGGAATTCTCTGCCACAGAAGGCTGTGGAGGTCAAGTCGCTGAATATATTTAAGAAGGAATTAGATATATTTGTTGACTCAAAAGGCATCAAGGGGTATGGGGAGAAAGCAGGAGTATGGCATTGAGATAGAGGATCAGCCATGATCATATTGAATGAGGCTTGAAGGGCTGAATGACCTACTCCTGCTTCTATTTTCTATGTTTCTATAATAGGATTTTGGTTGTAAGTCAGTGATTGTTTTAGTGAGTTCCATAGGTTTGATCCACAGTAAGGTAAAAAAAATGGAGTGATGAAGTAAACTTGTGGGCAGAATTTAATCCAACCCACTGCAGCAGGAAAAATGGTGGCAGGACTGCTTAATTGCAGGTGAAGCCATGCATCAGTTTCCCTCCTGTGATTAGGTCTGAGGTGGGAAGGGGTCTTTGTGGAAAACTCGCCAGCTTGTGGGGGAATGTTATCTGCGCTCATTAATGGGCCAATTGGCACCAATTATCCCCGATCACATTGGAATTTAGTGATGACTCAGGGATTAAGTCGCACAGCCTTAAATGCTTCCCAAAGGTCACTCAGCAAGCCTTATCAAGTTTGTCAGTGGTTTACCGGGGGTGGGGTGGGGGGGGGTGGTCACTCGTTGTCAGGCATTCTGTGTCTAACTGAGTGTTCTGCCATCGGGAAGGGAAGGATGGGTTGCTGAAATCCATGCCCATGCCCTCAACCTTTTGACCTGCCTCCCGTGATCTTCTTCCAGCAACCCTCACTCTCTTGTATCTAGGAGTCCAATGATGATCTCTGGTGAATTCTTTGGACTATTACTGGCAGCAGCCACCACTGCCAATTGCCCTGCTAACAATGGAGAGATGCAGACCTCTGATTGGCCAGCAGTTTTTGACAGTTGGAACTTCCTCCGCTGGGGTCCGAAATCCCAGGGAAGGCCTGACACTGTTTTAATGTGAGAGGTACTTAATTTGGGAAGGCCTCTCCAACTAAAGTAATGTCGATTTCCTACCAGTTCTCCAATTGGTAGGGTGGGACCCGTGTTGGAAACAGTTTCACCCTGCAAGTGTAATTCTGAAGTTGCTTATCCTGTGTGATACACCTGTGCATGTTATGTAGATACTATTGTGAAAGACCTTTGCCTGAAAAAGGAAAGAATCCTGTATGTAACTCCTTTAGCCACATTCACCCCAAAGACTAAGCAGATTAGCTACATGCACCAGATTTAAAAGAAAGGAAATGGATTGACATGCTCAGTTTCAGATGGAGGATCTATGTAAACTATTTTATGATGTTCCGACATGTTTGAAAATGTTAATACAGTTTCTGAAAAACAAGCCTAAATGCTGCAATGTATTTTATAACTAATTATAATGGATTGCACTATATTTATCTCTTCCAAGAAATCAATTACAAAGGCACAGAAAAATAAAACTTATTTTACTATAGCTTTGCATAGAAAGTCGATGCTAGCTAACTACATATTAATGTCAACGTTTTCTCATATTTTTGTGACACATATGATAATTAGGGATTACCAAAAGGTTATTCATGATTAGTGATGGGAGATTTGGCTACAGTTCAATGATGAGTGTTTAATACCACTTTCTAAGAGGTTTGAAATCCTATTAAGTTGTGCAAGACACCAAGCTACCTAATTTGAATTAATTTCTTCTGCAATACTAAAGCCTTATTTCTCCTATCTTCAATCTAACATCTCAGGGAGCGCCACTGTTTAGCCCATTGGTTTGCGGAGACCGAAAAGTCAAATTCTCTTCTATTGCACACGTTTATAGATCTTCTAGGATACAAAGCAGAGCTTTAAAGATCATAGTCATCAGTTCTGTCTATTTCTCTGTGAAAACTACAAATCAGTGGCCTTGATCATTGGATCCACCATCTCTATGATTCCTCATCTCGACATCCAATGTTTAATGTAGCTTTCAATTTCAGCAGGATTCATTACCAGCTCCTGAAAAGAGATTATAATGTTTCAGGTGAGTAATTTTTATCAGAGCTGAAGGCTCAATCATAGACAGGCATTTTAGTAAGGGTGGAAAAACAGAAAAAAAAGGGGAGATGGATGACGAAGGGGAGAGGAGACGATCAGTGGACACACCAATTACAGGAAAGGATAGTTAAATGACCTGCAAACAACTTAATAGAAGTCTGTTAAATGGGGTTATCAGTGAGGTGATGCTAAAATATCAAAAGGACAAAAGAATGTGCAAATAGAGGAGGTTGCAAATACATCAGAGAAGTTCATAACAAAAGTGAGAGAAAGTAAAAGACAATAAAGGACGAGAAAAAAATTACAAATGTAACACATTTTGAAATTAAAGCAGAAAATGCAAGCAAAAGATATGGGATCTACCAGTCACAAGAAAGGAAAAGCAACTCTACAACATGTACCCAGACTACACTTTCTGCCCACTCCCCCCATGCCAGTGTTGTATTTTAATGACTCCATGACAAATATTAACCCTCCGTAGGGATTTGGACTGTATGCTAAACCCCCAGAGGAAGAAAATTCTTGCTGAGGAATAACCTTATTGGCAAAAAGGACAATCACTAATTTTGAATGCAAACTAACAAGGTTTATTGAACAACAAAGATTAATATTTAACATTCCACTAATCAAGACATGGCATGTTACACAAGTTCAACACATGTCTGTCTGTGTTTCTGTGGACCCCAGGATTTACATCCTTCATGATTTTCACTTAGCCAATTTGACTTTAACATACATACAAAGCACTTTTCAGCTTTAAGACTTCACTTCTAGCTATCTAAAACTTCCATTTAGTTTTCTAGTCTTTTAAAACTTCCATCCCGCCTTAACGGCTGAAGCTACACATTTCACAGCTGCTTGCTGAGTGCTTCTCTCTTGTGCTCTTTCTCAAGCCACACAGGTCACAACTGTTGCTGAGTGAATTTCTCTCTATCTTCTTCTCTCTCTCAAGCTGAAAGCTGCTTCCTAACAAAGATCATTCATTTTCTCTTAAGACAGTTACATTTAGCCCTAATATTAGACTCTAATACTGATTTCAATACTGGATTCTTACTGCAAAACCCAATCTGTGACAACTATATTTGTCAATTCTGGATTCTTACAGCAACCCCGCCCCCCCACCCCAATCTACGACAATTACCTGTTGACTGGCAATGTCCTACGCAAATGCTAACTTTCTAGCAAGTGCCCTCCTCCTAACCCTCCTCTCCTGACAAATGCCACAAGCAAGTGTCCTGTGAAAAATGCTATCCCTTGGCAAATGCAAAGACCATGTGATGTTCCCCTTTTTTATACACTTTTTGCAGGCAACCTTTGCACCACTCAGCCCAAGTCTGTCAACACAACTGTTAACTTCCCACCAAATATTTGCAATTCTTGATCAATGGAAAGAGTATTTCTTGCTTCCCTACAACAAGCTACCCTTAACTTGTATCATTTACTTATAATTCTAGCCCTCAGGGCATCCTTTCATCCAATCAGCATCCCTGTTTGGGTGTCTATTTTCTGCTGAGGCTAACCTCACTAGAGCAGAAATGTACCCCAGCTATAAATCCACATTTTCTTTCTTAAAGCTACATTACATTATTTTGGCACTTAATGCCAACTTAAAGTCTTCTTAACAATATTCCAATAATACATAAAAATTAATGCTTTCTATCCTAAACATATGAATAGTACAATTTGATAACTTAAGCCTTATTAATCACACAAATGTACAAACAAGGTGCAGTGTAAAACTTGTCCCACACAATGCCAAGCACCCTCTGTGGTGATGTAAAATTGGAGGGTGTAGCCAAAGTCTGAAGCTATTGAAGTTAATTCCCAGACCAATGAAGCCAGAAGAGAGATGGGAGAAATTCTTAAAGTGAACATTGAGTTTCATTGGAACAGTGTTGGAAAGATAAATGCGGAAATGGTAAAAGTGGCAGGCCGCAGGGAGGTCAGAGTTACAGGTGAGCTGAATAGAAATGTTCAACAAAGTGGCCACATAATGGCTCAATTTCACAGTCAGCAGTGAAGTTATATTGCTCGACGCTGACTTCATAGAAAGCTAGCTACATACAATGATCTTTCCCCACATCACTTTGAATGTCACCAAGTCAAGGGGTTCTCCAGGCATCCTGCAATAACGACATCCTCAATCAGGGTAAGTAGCCTTCACATCGAAATATTCACACACAACAAACCTGGAAGTAAAGTGCACTTTTTTAAACAATTTTAAATTACAAACTTTAAAGAGAGCAAAACAAATGATTGGGACATGTGCATGGAATTAAGGCAGGAGCTGAAATATAATAAACTTCCAAAAAATGTAAAATATTGATTTCTTATCACAATGGAGAAATTTGACATTCCACAAATACAAATGTTAAGTTATTATATTATTCCAAAATAATTTAGAAACCAAGGCCTAGATTTTCACAAGAACCTCTCTGTTGTTGTGAAAATGGTGAAGGAGGCCGAAATGGAAGCCCTACTCTCCCAACACGGCACCTGCATTTTTGCAGGGGAAGGAATGGGAGAAGGTTGGAATTGCACATACATGTTTTGTGGAGGCAGATGCCCATATAAAACAACAGTTGCCTCCAGTCAAGTCTGATTTCTGTTAGCCAGGAGTGGAAAACACAATTTATGCAGATTACACCTAGTAGTAGCAGGTCTAAGCATTGTGGAGTCCTTTGGAGAGGTGGGATACCCTTTTGGAGAGATAAGGTACCCTTTAGATATGGTCCCAGGACACATTTGTGGGGCAATATATGCCCTTTGGGAAAGGTAGGATGCCCTTCAGGATAGGTAAGGTGCTCTTTGGGATTGTTAAAAGTGGACAAAATGTGAAAAGTGCATAAACGCATTGAAACTGTCAAGAGCGCTATCAAAAGGAGCTGTTAGGAGGGTCAAAATCAACTGTCAAGCTGTCATGGCTTTTATAACTCCTGCCATATAAATCTTTGAAAAAACCATGTGGGGTGTTAAAAAATATATCATTGCTTGCCTTTTCACACTGTCTGTTGACATAAGCATGAGAGCTATCATTACTAAATTAATGCTACATGGCTGTCTGCATGCTTGCAACCTTCCATTATCATAGTAGGGTGTCTGGCAGTTCACAATTTGATTGACAACTACAAGTGGCTATAGACTTTTTGAAGTGGGACTATGAATTCCAATGTTCATTTTTAAGGGGTTAAGCACTTGTATCAAATGTATGTTTTTGTAAGGATTAAAACACATTAATTAAATATGTGTTTTATAGGGGATTAAGCACTTGAATCAAATGTTTGTTTCTAAAAGGGATAATGTAGCTGAAGGAATGTAAATGCAGAAAATGAGTTTTTATGAATAAGTTTTTTTTCAAATAAAGTTTGCAATTGGCACTCAGAACTTTATTTTAGTTTATCTCAGCCTGGGTCCTGAGGTCTGCCCATGATAGATATTGGGTGAGTTAGCACGGAGGGCATAAGGGCAAAAGATGGTTGGTGGGGAACCTAGGTTGGCATGATTTGGCACTAATTTGGCATACGGGCTATAAAGGGCCATATGGATGAGTAAAGGGGTGGCATGGGGAGTATGGAGGGCTATGGAGGTGGTAGCGAGGCATAGGTTGGCATGGGTTGGCATGGATGGGGCATGGGGAGTGTGTGGGGGGTGAGGGCTATAGGGTTGTTTTATGTTTTATTTATTTTTGAAAAACCTTCCACACAGTGCTGGTGCACTGAGGCCAGCCTTCTGCCAGCCAGCCACCATACCCGGCAGCCTCCGCAGTCGTTCTGGGGCCAGCCACCATGGCTCTCGTTTTCACCTGCTGCCCTGGACCGAAAACCTGACCTTTCAACCCACTTTCTCCTGAGTTAGGCTTGTGGAGCTGGGAATTGTCCCAACTCTGCATTCCTGATTCAGGTCTATATTTTAATTTGATCCATATATAAATATCCAGAATGCAATATCACTCACTACTACACTACAGGCCGCATCTAGAAATAACAATGTATCAGCCTGCAGCACATTATATGATCTGATGAAGCTCAAGTATGAGACTAAAAGTGTAATTATTTTGAACTTTTGGAACCACAAAACATAATATGGTGGCAGCAGATGTCAGTGAGTACAACCCAAGCATTATAAACAAAATAAATGCTGAATTAGATTGAGACAAATCAATCTGGATTTGTGCCACAGAGAGAGAAAAAACAGAATGAATTGTGCAAAAACAAAATGGCCACCACCACAGCAATGTATGCACAGTTCCAGCTCAAGATGAATTGGGAGGCTAAATATGTTGTAGAGACATTTGAGAAGTTTAAACAAAAGTGTAGAATGACATTTAGTAGTTAACTAAAATACACTGGCCAAGACGAAAGGGTCAGATACATACTTTTGAGAAAGGGTTGGATATTTTCAATAGTTGTGTGATGAATGAGGATGATAGTAAAAAACCTAGACAACATTTCTGAAAACTTCAACACACATCTTTAGGTGAAATCAAACTATTGGATCCACCGATCTGAATTTCAGAGCCTGAGACAGGAACCAAATGAGCCTGTTGATATTTTTTTAATGAGATTGAGGAATGTAGCCTGCAATATGATGTTATTGGTAATTAGGAAAGACATCTCACTAGAATATGGTGTTCTGATGGCCAGATCCAGAATCATTGTACCCAAAATGATGCAGAGAGAACTTCTTCAGTAGAAACATGATGGCATATGGGAATGGAGAAGTGTAAGCTCACAACCAGAACAGCTGTGAACTGGATAGACATCTACAAAGATACCCAAAGAATGGTATCGATGTGAGGTGTGTGGCAGAAGTATTGAAATACACATCAGAAAGAGGAGATGATAGCTACGAAGCACCACCCAGACGTAGCATACTGTGGGGGCAAATTTATTGACACACAATCAAGAATGGCTGAACATAGTAGCAGACTATAACTCAAGATTCCCTTTTATCAGAAAGGTGAAAGATTTGAGAGCTACGGCAATTATCTCATTCTCTTTGCTAAGCAAGTAATTCCTGAGAAGGTAATATGTGATAATGAATCTCGGCAAGTGGTGAAGGTTAGGATGATAAGCAGCATTCATTCAGGTTGACCTTCTTAGTCCACAATCTGTGCAAATACATTCAACAGATATTGTGGGAGCATTTTCTGATGCCAGGTGTCCTGTCTGATTGTGGACAGCTTTTAGTATTTGAAACTTGCGACTGCCAGGAAGAATGAGTTGCTTTGCCTCTGTCCTATTGTCATGCACCAGCTGATAGAGAACACCATCCTCCTTCCTGATCCTCTTCCAGCACCTCAGCAATTTACATGCCTGTCTGCACTCCTTTACGAGGCAGCGTCGGGTAGGTAGTTGTTTAGTCCTCCATGGAAGTGAAGTCTATTGATATCTTGGTCAAAAAGTTAAATCTGCTTGAGGTCCTCTTTTGGGATAAATGGCAAAGGTGAGACTGCTTGGCTCCATCCTGCTGGACCTGTTTGGATCTCAGTCATAAGCACATTGGTGACACTATGAGGAATTCCTGCTTGGGTTTCATGGGGAATTGCAGTATGCATCCGGCCTTTAGTTTGAGGCATCAACCCTAATCTCCTCTAAACTGGCAGAGGTGGGTGCCCATCCATGGTCAGTCTTCCAGCTGAGAGCATTAGCATTTCCACTATTTTTGCCAGGTCGATACCTTATCTGAAATCTGGAGTCTGGCTGCCCATTACATTTCTGTTGCTCCAAGCTTGGCCAACATCTGGAAGTAGCTGAACAGGTTATTGTCTGTAAACACCTCAAACTCAGCGCTGATTAGAATGTCTCTGAACTTTTGAGAAATAGCTCATTTCAAAGCCAGCAGTTCAAGTTTCATGCTGGGATAATTTTGCATATTCTGCTCATTTGGCTTGAGACTCTGACTGGCATAGGCAATACCCATTGTTTCCTGCCCTAGAATCTGTGCCAGTACAGCTCCTTGGCCAAGAAAGCTGGCATCAGTTTCCAGTATAAAAGGAAGGTGGGAATCCAGGCAACCAAGGATAGGTGGAGGTGAACTTCTGCTTGATGGCGCAAAAAGGAGTCTTCACATGTTTCTATCCAGCCCCCTGCGATGCTCTGTGAAGTATAATGCCTAGTGTATATTTTCCAACCAGCTCCCTCTGGTTTCCTTAGTAGATTGTGGAGAGGGTTGGCCAACTGTGCAGAGCCTTTGCATAAACTTCCTATAGTAGCCATCCATACCAAGGAACTCACATAGTTCTCTTTCCGTGTTAGGCCAGGACCACTCTCATACAACGTGGATCTTCCTGTCATCTGGAGTGATACCTTCACTGGTGATGATGTGCCCAAAATACCATACTTTTGTCTGGAAAATTTGGTACTTCCCTTGTTTGACTTTCAAGTTGAGCTCCAGCAAATGTCCAGTTTCCAAGAGCCTCCTTGATCTTTGAATCAAAGATGAGTTCATTGTCCAGATACCCAAGAAGTGGAAATTTAGGTCATCAAAGGCTTTCTTCATTACATACATGAAAGTGACAGGAGCATTGCAAACCTCAACCAGTATTCTTGTGTATTTGTAAAGTCCTCCGGTTCCCGTTCGGAATGCAGTCTTCTCAATATCTTTCTCAGCAATTGGGTAGCTAGTTAAAGCTGTGGCTAAATCAAGACTGCAGAATTATTTTGCAACTTTCAAGGCTTGTAATGCCTCCTCAGCCTAGATAGAGGGTAAGTATCCTTATGAGTCTTTGCGTTGGGTGCTTGGCACAAATCCTCATCTTCCATCTTTCTTCCTCATGAGGACTATGGGTGAGGTATACAGGCTCAACAACTCTGGAATGACATGCTATTCCAAGGATTTCTGAAGGTGCTCCCTTGCTTCATTCCAATAATGTGGTGGGATGTCTCCTGCAGTAAGGAATCTTTTCCAAGCAGTCAAGTTATCCTCAGTCACAATTCTGTGGTTTACCAGGTCACAATAACTGATGTCATCATCATCCTTACTGATGGTTATGGTATACTTGGTAAGAGAAGAGATGAGTTGCTGCCTTTGCATTTCCTCCAACTCACCAATGTCCATCTTTGAGGTGAGATTAGAGATGGCTTCTCCAGTAGCTGCTTTGACAACAACACCTGCAAATTTAAGGACATCTATGGGATATTTTGGTTGGGTGTAAACATCTTTCTCACTGAAATGTGTGATCTGCATGGGTATTCTACCCTCCTTTAGTGACTAGAACTGCTAGAACACCAGTTGATAGCTCAGCAATGTGAGAAACATGACACTCTAACAAGGCACATTGTTGACCAGTGTTGGGAACAGCTAGCATGATCCTTCAAGGATGGTGATGGTGCAGGTGGGTAAGAGAATAGCCTGAATGCCTGCTACCTGGATGGTGCTAAGACAAGTATAGGCAGATATGCCTTGAGTGTATGAAGCAAGGTTGCCAAGGTGATAACATGTTGCATACATACCATACATACTTTTCAGGGGTGTTCATATGTCTCTTAACACATTTGATCCTAAGCCCACTGGTATCCTCAGCTTCCTTACTTCCATGGGAGTATTTATTGGGTCATGAACTACCAGGTTGTGGAAGGTATAATTGAGGGAGCTCAGTGTAAACTTGATAAGGAATGTTCAATCCTTGCAAAGCAGATTCAGATGAATGGAGAGAGATCTATCAGCCATTCTCCAATGAGGTGCACTCTGAAGAATTGGTTGGTAATGGTTGATATTTCCACTCCTGTAAATGATGCCTCTACCCCACAAAATTTCACTTCCACCATTGGGTAGGTTTCTAGTGCTTTACGAAGACCAAGTCTCTTCCCAAAATAATCTCGTTTATCGCCTAGATCTCGGTGGAAAGCTTGAGTAGTTTAATATCTGGGGGCAGGGTTGTGGGGTCTGTGCTTCTTGAGGGAGGTCTCGTTTAAAGTGCCCAACACCGCTGTAATTGAAATGCCTCTTTCTAGCTCTGAAGAAAGGTCATACGGACTCGAAACATTAATTCTTTCTGCACAGATGCTGTCAGACCTGCTATGTTTTCCAGCATTTTCTGTTTTTGCCTCCTGGGTGTGATCAACCTTGGGGCTTGCTCTGGAGGTAGGACAGGAAAGACTGGATTTGAGCTTGATGTGCAACAATCTGTTCCATTTGTCTCTTCTGCATGATCCTTGTATCTCTATCAATGCTGAGAGTGACCTCCCTGATGGGAGTCTCCCTTCTGATTTTCTAATCCTGTCTTTTCCCATGATCTTGAGAATGTAATCAAGAGTTTTGAAGAAGGACAGACTCAATGGGCTGAAAGGCTTCTTTCTGCGCCATAACATTTCTATGATCAGTGATCGGTGGTCAGTGCCAACGTCCTGCAAAAGTGGACAGCCACCCAGTGCTGCAAGAGGACGAATGATCTCCATTCCACTAGGGTAAATCACTCTTCTCATCATCATCAACTCACACAATCACAAACTCATCACACATCCACAGGAATCCCACTCACTGCCAGTTCAAGGGATATCATCCTTCATTCTCTCTCTTGCCCTCATCCCATCAATGGGACCACTCACTGCCCACACATGTCAGGCATACTCATTATCTGGCCTAGCAGGCATCCTGCTTACACAGTCCCCATCTATATTCATGCAGGACAAGCTGGCACACAACAAGAGGGAGAGGTCATAGACTGGTGGAGGGGTTCCTGAAATCAAGGCCCTCATGGACATTGAAAATGGAGCCATCCAGCTGGCTGGTGACATTCTGGACCATTCCTGTGGGGTCAGCAATGCTCTGCCAAGTGAGGATCCAGTAGTGCAACATCCATCAGACAACCATGCTGTGATTGAGTTTCCCTACTCTCCAGTCCCCAGCCATGCTCTAATTATCTCTCCTTGCTTTCCAAGGCAACTCTGGGAGACAGCCAACAGAGTCCATAACACAGGGCCTCCAATCAATCCCCGACAAAACTGCTGAAGAAGAATCTGAATGCACCTTTGTTGAAGACCCATCACAGCGCTCATCCGCACCCTCCACCAGCACAAAGAAACACATCCTGGTGGGACCAAGCTTTAGAATAGACTCAGGATCACAATCTGGTGAGTACATCGTACTGTCTGATCCACAGCAGGCGGAGGCAGGGACTTCCCAGGTCCCTGGGATTCGGGGGACTGGGGAGACCAGAAACCTGCTGATTTCAAGTCAGATGACAAGCCTCTGGACTTGGTGATACCTCAGTTGCTGGATCTGTGAAGACAAGCTCGGGAACATCAGGAAGGGATGTCCGCTGCACTCCTCAGATTGCAAGGCACAATGGAGGAGTCCGTCTACCTTCAGGCTGAGGTTACAGCGCTGGCATTGCAATGCACTGAGGTCAATACTGGTAGGATGGCAGTCGCCATGGAGACCTTGGTCCAGGACATCAGTCCTGCACTGCTGCATGGGCTGAACTCCATCGCTGATGCCATAGTTGGCCTCCAACAGTGTTAGTGGGTGTGGGGCAGCTCGGTCTCACTCCAGCCTCCCCTTCTCCTCAAGGAGGCTGACAAAGGAGACAGAGCATTTAAAGTTTCATGGCTGCATCTCCATGATATGACCCTGATTACAGAGCGCAAGCGAGCTGCCCTCAGCCAGACAGGAGTCAGACATTCTCAGAGGCTATGTGAAGATCTATGGAGTGTCTTCACTGCATGTTGTCATCATTCTACTGAAATTAGGTGACTGTTAGGGCCTTGTGCTGCGTCCCCATTACAAGAGCCTTAACACAAAATGTATGAGAGCTGCTGTCAGCCAGACTGGAGTCAAACATTCACAGACGCAGTGTGAACAAATCCAGCAGCTCTGAGGGCCTTCCAAGCGTGCCTGCCTCGTCTAGCCAGAGTGAGGGCCTCACCCCCATCATCGTCGCCATTGAGGGCTTCCTCACTCTCATCCACATTGGCGCCCTCCTCATTGGATGAGATGTCCAGCTCCTCAATCTCCTCCTCAGCACGCTCCACTCCCCATTGGAGCACCAGGTTGTAAAGGCGGGAGCAGACAACGATGATTCGTGACACCCTCTGTGGACTGTATTCCAGGGCTCCACCAGACTGGTCCAGGTACTGGAACCTCATTTTCAGCATCCCGATGGTTTTCTCCATCAAGGTGTGAGTTGCAGCATGAGCCTCATAGTAAATTTACTCTGCTGCAGTCTGACACCTCCGCACGGGTGTCATCAGCCTCGGCCTCTGTGGGTAGCCCTCATCCCCGAGGAGCCATCCCTGCAGCCTCTGGGGACCCTGGAGGACGTCAGGGATCTGTGACCAACTGAGAATGTAAGAGTCATGGACACTCCCTGGGAACCATGTACAGACCTGTAGGATGCATTTGTAGTAGTCACACACCAGCTGAACATTCAGCAAGTGGAAGCCCTTGTGGTTGACGTGAGCTCATGGATGCATTGGTGGGTGGAGGCTTGTAATATTCCACAGAGGTCACCTGTGGAGCCCTGAAAGGAGCCACTGGGGTAAAAATTGAGCTTTCATGGCCACTGGCAGTGGATGTCCTCATGCCCCCATGGCACCAAATCCTGTAGTAGCTGGCAGATGTAACTGACCAGTTCCCTAGATGTGCGCAATCTTCAGTGACACTGGTTCTCAAACATTTGCAGGAACAAAAGACAACGTCTATGAACCCTGGGTGTTGCTAGGCATTGACCAGCGATGGCTCACTGTGGCTATTCGGCGGCATGTGTGGGAGACCCAGCCGCCCTTCTTCCAGAGGGCGCTGCTCCTGGCTCTGCGCAGCCAGGTGCCTCCATCACTCTCTTCCCCTTCATCTCCATTCTCTGTATGCCATGAGACATACAGCTAGGTCACCAGGCTCAATGTTCCTTATATATTCCTCCTTCAGGATGAGAGAGAGAGAGAGAGAGGGAGATGTGTGGGTTAGCTTGGGTGTTCTAAGAACCTCTCTAGGTTAAGTCTGAAGGCCCCTTAAAGCATACCAGAGTGTGCTGGCCACCACTTGGATG
Source organism: Carcharodon carcharias (assembly GCF_017639515.1). NCBI lineage: Eukaryota > Metazoa > Chordata > Chondrichthyes > Lamniformes > Lamnidae > Carcharodon > Carcharodon carcharias. The sequence goes on along the minus strand of NC_054467.1, from coordinate 126,592,128 downwards.
GTCAGAGAATAGTGCGCTGCATGGCTGCCCAAGACCCCACGCATCTCCACCTCACTCCACCGGACCGATTGGCAGCAGCTTTGCCCATTGGACTGCACGCTGTGCTCTCAGCTCAGGCGCAGGTATTCTCCCAACCTGCACTGCAAGGCTGCACTGTTCACTTGAACCATGGGGGAGACTGGTCCAAACCTGAATCATGTCATCGTGAGGGGCTGTGAATGCCTCCACCAGTAACTGCTCCATGGCCAACGTTAGCAAAGAGAGAGTATAATGTGCCCAGTCATCCAATTCTTCTGCAGTCCACTAAAATGCTCATTAGTTTGCAGTCTGTGCTTGAGGGGTAAAACATTCAGGAGTATTTGGCAGCACTTTCATGCATTTCTGCATTGTTTGAGTGGGCAGGTAAGCTAGAGGCCCGACTCCAAGCATTTCAATGTGACTGTACCTGAACTGCCTCAGCTGCAGCGGAATGGTCACTTCAAACAAGGTTTCCTGAATGCATGGCCGCCTCCTTCCCCCCACTCCGCCCACATGTACTTGTGCACTACCATCAAACACAGTGCAGTTCTTGCTCCACGCAACTTGCCTCGACTGCAGTGCAGACCTTGCCCCCCAACCCTCCTAAGTCACCTCAACCTTGAAGTTGAACAAGTGATCTTGGCGAGCGCTGCACAACCTTACTGAGCACTCATCGCCGACTTCCCCTCAAAGTGCAGCCCACCAAATGCACGCCTTATATATGCTGTTGTGAAACTCGTTGGCGTGCCATCACGCCGATGTACTCGGATGATCCAACGCCAGGCAGTGATTCGAGCAGACTGGGCTTATAATGATATGCAGATGTATTACAATGAGGTCTGTAACGTCCAATGGTGGGAAAGGCAGCCCGCCATTGACGGGCTGAGCAGGTGATTGCAAACTGATTTCACAACATTGGCCTTCTTAAAATATTGTCTGCTCACGCTGCCAAACATGCCCGACATCAGTGGGCACGGAAACTTCTGCCCCAAATTTTCTCCTTCAGATTGTTTATAGCTGTGGAATTTCTGCTGCCGCTGCAGCAGGCCCCCACTGTCACCAACACCCTTGTCAGGGCTTCAAAGATCAGTTTTGGAAATCAACACCTCTCCCCAGTATTTCTCTACCTGCTTTTTGAGCAGATTCTCCATCAAGAACGCTGTCTGCTCGGTCTCACTGAGGAACTTGGATGCCATGACCATCTGCATATCCTCGGTCCATTCTTCAGCTGAAGGATGTTTCAAGTCTCCCTCCAAAGCTATCCAGCTTCCTTCCAGTTGGTAGGTAGAATACGTATGAAGGGACATTCCTTCCATCCTCGGCCAGAGCAGGCACGTTGGGCCTAGTGGCCTCTTACTGGGCTGTAAACTTTCTATAATTCTGTGATTCTGCTGGGTTAAGGGAGGGAACATTGAGAGCCTCTACATGATATCTACTTCAGTGCTCAACTTCATCTCCCGAAGCCTGTGCCTCTGTTAGAAGTGAAGCTGCTTTGGCCTTGTTCACTGGCATAGCCTGTTCCAGGGCCTCAACAATATGCTTCACCTCTGCCAAGCAGCTTTCCATCTTGTCCACCATGACGAAAAACACTGGACAGTTACAAAAGTTACAAAAGATGTTTAGCAACGATGATGTCGCCAGCAATGCCCACTGGGTACAAGCAGCTGCCCTGGATCTCATCAGCCAAGCATAAAAATGTTCTAAGGTTTGGTGTCTGCCGACTGCACCAAAATGTAACACAGGAAAAATACTTTCAACGCATGAAGGTTCCAGCTCAGTGATCCTTTACTGTACTGGCACCAAACATATAAGTTAAGTCAGGAAAAAGCTTATCCTAAAGATACAAATTTCTGACAGGGGACGACCATTGCTCGATGCTCCAAAACACAGAAAAAAGCCGTTGAGCGCTCAACTCCTTAGGCAGATGCAGCAAGCCATTCAAAACTCCTCGGCTTCAGCGAGACTGGAAGGTCCAGCTAATGGGTGGAGCAAGAAAATTCCGGCCCTTGTCTTGAAACAGCGGTGCTGCAGACTTGTTTGTTAAACAATAGGAGCCGAAATGCCTTGTGTACAGGCGTACAGAGTCGTGATCCAGAACCTTTTTCTTTTACTTCTTACTCTTCACAAAATAGGCTTGGGTTTAAAACTGGACTTGAAGCAAAGAAACAAAATAAGGCTGGTGCACTTGCTGCGCTCCTGCTGCTAGTTCGCCCCAAACATCTGAGCCAGAGCCAGCCAGACCACAAGTTTTGTCTCCAGCATTGCAGGACTTCTCAGACGTGAGGAATTCTGTGCTGTCCAGACCATCCTTCTTAGTTCCTAGCAGCTGAATGTCCACTCCAATCCCCCTCACTAGTTCTCCAGGCATTGACATAGGCCTCAGGCCGTGCTTTCCAGTTCCTGCTCCTGCAAGCCTATCCACGCTTCAGCCCAACACTCATGGCCTCTGGCTTTGCCTCTGCAAGCCTGCCATCGTTACTGCTCCCTCCCTCGAAGACACCTATGGAGGTTGAACAATTACTCCACCCGGCACTCTCCTATACAATCGGCACATGCCAGCAACAACCTGACCGACAGCTGCTTCGGCAATTGCATGGCCCAGTTTGAGTCTGGGAGACAGCGAGAGAGTCAAGGAAAAAGTGCTACCTCCCTGTTAAATGCATTTTTGCATAAGCATTCAGAGTGCCACCTCACTCACACTGTACTACAGACTATGTATCAGTCTGAGGCACAAGATGTGATCTGAGAAACATATTGGATGAAGCTCCAGCATTTGAGCATCTAAGTGTGATTATTTTGAACTTCTGGAAGCCATAAGACATAACATAGCTTTTCAGGGACAAAGGCTGTTCAGTCGTAATTATGAATTTAATACACTGTAAGGAGTCCACTAAAATATCATTCAACAAGTTGTACCTTCCTGAAGGGGTTTACACTGTCACTAATAGCATAAAAGGACAAGCAAGCTTTTGTCACTTTGTTAGTTCACTGATTTCTACTTGATTGCAGTTTGGAGCAGTGGCTTCAAAAGTGCACCCGATAGGGAAGTGTAAGTTCACTGACAGCATCTTCTGCATTTCGGCATTTAACATTTCAGAGGAGTCATGACGGTGAACATGGACCGTATTGCTATACCTTAACATCTGGGCCAAGTGTATCACTAGCTACACAAAATAGATCAGAAGGAAATGCACATGAATTGCTGGCCCATGTGTAATGAGAGTTTAGAGACTTGAAAGGTGATATGGAGTGGACGTGCTGCAACTCTTACAGCAACATGGAAAGCACAGTTGACCACAAGAATTGTAAAAAAAGTGAACAATGGTATCACAGAGGAGCTCTGCCTTAAAAATATTCAGTGACCCTGCCTCCACCACTCTCTGGGAAGAGAGTTCCAAAGATTCACAACCCACTGGGAGGAAAAAATTCTTCTCATCTCTGTCTTACATTGGAGACCCTTTAATTTTAAACTACATTCCCTCATTCTAGCCTCTCCAACAAACATCCACCCTGTCAAGACCTCTCAGGGTCTTATATATTTCAAAAAGATCACATCTCAATTTTCCAAACTCCAGGATACAGGACCAGCCTGTCCAACCTTTCCTCCTAAGATCACCACCACCCCACCTCCCAGATTACCAGTCGAGTCAACTGTCTCTGAACTGCTTCAAACATATTTATATCCTTTCTTAAATAAGGAGATCAAAACAACCCTCTAGATATGATCTCACCAACACCCTGTACAACTGCAGCAAAACATCCCTGCTTTTATATTCCATTTGCCTCAAGATAAACAACAACATTCTATTTGCCTTCCTAATCATTTGCTGTACCTGCAATCTAACGTTTTCCTGATTCATGTACCAGGACACCCAGATCTGGAGTGCAGCTGAGCTGAGTGAAGATTTGGAATTTGGTGAGGGGGAGCGGTGGGGGGTGGTGGGGGGGCGGGGGGGGGGGGGGGGGGGGGGGGGGGGTGCGGAATGTTGGTGGTGTTGGGGAAGGAGGTGTTTGTTTCCTTTTCTATTTTTCTCACTCCATAAAAATTGGTCCTTGCTTAACCACAGAGAAAAGAGCTAACTGTTTGGTGAGTATCTGATAAGTTGGTAAGTTCTATTCTCTCCTAAGGTTTAAAATAGTACATAAATTAGTGGTAAAGTTAATAAAATATATAAGAAAGCAACATAAATAAGTGATTAATATAATTATGTAATTAGTTAAAACACATTAAGGATGGCAGGACAGGTGATGTGTCAAGGCTGCAGCATGTGGAAGCTCCTGGATAACCTTGTGATTCAGGGCAACCATGTCTCCTGTTCCTAATTCGTATGTTTGTATGTTTGTATGTACTTATCCCTCTGTCCCTCAGAGTTCTGAAATCTCTCTCCATTTTAATAATATGCTGCTTTTCTATTCTTCCTGCCAAAATGGACAAGTTCACATTTTCCCATATTATACTCAATCTGCCAAATGTTTTCCCACTCACTTAACCTATCTATATCCCTTTGAAAACTCCTTAAGTCCTCTTCACAACTTACTTTCCTAGCTATCTTTGTATCATCAGCAAATTTAGTAACCATACCTTCGGTCCCTTCATCCAAGGCGCTGATATAAATTGTAAATAATTGAGGCCCCAGTACTGATCCCTATGGCATTCTGCTCGTCACATCTTGTCACTGGAAAAGACATTTATCCTTACTCTCTGCTTGCTGTTGGCTCACCATTGAGGGAATTTAGCTTCTATGAAATCAACGTTGGTGCAAGACTGAAATTGCTTTGTCCTTAGAGCATGAATGCGCATTCTGCTTACCCCAAATAAGTTGGAGAAAACAGTTAAATGGAATGCATTTTTTCAATAATAATTGCCCCTCATGATGATACATTATAGCATGAATTCACTTCAGCTCATATCTCATCCCTCTTTACCTCAAGGTTCCTGAAGGCTGTATTAAACTTTGCAACTTCAATGTCTCAAACATCAAAAAAGAAAACATTGGAATGCCTTTGTAAAATGTTTTCTGCTGGTAAGATTCATTTTAATTGTGACACAGACTTAATTTGAGTAAAGTTAGGAACTTCATGTCATTCAATTAATGTCCAGGACTACGTACTCTGGTAGCTTCCTGCTATTATTCAGCAGGTTGAAGGGGCGACTAATTTAATCATGACATTATTTTGGGAAGGCATTCTTGAAACACCTGCTCTCTCATTCTACACATTAACTCAGTTCATTGATGCACTGAATCAGAAAAGAATCCGCAGATGGATGATCATGTCTGTTACTAATGTAGAAACAAGTGAAGTGTGTTTTCCCCTGTGACTTGCATAATCTCCACCACAGTAATCAAACATAAGTTTTCATGCATTTTTGAAATCAGCCACCTCCCTTTCCTACTGGACCTAAGCTGACTTCGCTTTTAAAAATCTAAAGGCCTGTTACTGGCATCAGCTGTGACAGACTGTGTGTAAATAATTCTCTTCTGTACATGGGAAAACAGCAGTGGTTTAGTAAACTAATACATCTTTAAAGCATATCCTGGTGTTGTGTTCGGAAGAGAGAACAGGCATTGTGCTGCTTTTATGCACTAAATATTACATTCGGTCCAAGTGCATTTTGGACTCAATACACTGCATTAAGACCACAAACAAGGTCAATGATGTTAAGATATTTGTGAAGGAAATTAACATTCCTGCTTCCCTGAACAAAACAATATATAGTTTTAAAAGTTCAGTTCAAAAGCTTGAAGGAGGTGGCCCTTGCCAATTAAGTCATTATGCTCCGACCTAAGGACTGAAAAGTAAAAGAAAAACTCCATAAAAACAACATTTTTGATTCTTGATTGTTTTTTTCTGTCTTTGTGTGTGTCACAGTAGCACAAAGGGGGAAAATTTTAATCCCCCAAAACAGCTAGGATGGTGGTGGGCAGCAGACTATAATTCTTTGTCTCTTAGTGCAGAATCATCCCAGATTTGCACTAAGTGCAGGAACGGATGGGAAAAAGAATGGTTTTCCCGCCGGCCGCAATGGCGATATCTCACGCCATATCATTCCAAACCCGCCTCATTAATCATGCATTCCCAGGATACAGATCATTTTGAAGGCTGGCGGGCTCTCATTCACGCACCAAGCTATCACCTTGTCACTTCCTCATGCCAACTGCCATATTTAGAGTGCAGCACACCTCTCAGTGTTTCCAGCCCAAGACTTCCGCACAGAAGACATGGCCCCGAAAGGCAAGAAGACTGCAGCACTCCGATTCAGTGACACATACCGAAAAGCAGTTTGGACATGGTGTAGGCTCGCCATGATGTCCTCTATCCCACACTCTGGCTGCAGGAAGGGCAATAAAAATACCAATCCAGCTTGGGATATGGTGGCAGTGCCAAAGGCCTGCAAAAGAGGACAGCCACCTAGTGCCGGAAGAGTGTAAATGATCTCTTCCATTCCACCAGGGTCAGTCTCTCTTCTCATCACTCTCAACTCCCACAATCACAAACCCATCACACATCCATAGGGATCTCACTCACTGCCAGTTCAAGGGATGTCACCATTCATTATCTCACACACACCATCATTGTCCTCCTTCTACCCATGGGACCACTTGCCATCCGCACATGCCGGGCATACTTAACATCTTGCCTTGCAGGCATCCTGCTTACACTGTCTCAATCTGTCTTCATGCAGGGCAAGCTGGCACACAACAAGAGAGGAAGGTCACTTACTGGTGGAGAAATTCCTAAAATCAAGGCCCTCATGGACTTTGAAAACAGAGCCATCCATCAGGCTGGGGCCCTCCAGGTCTCGGCCCTCCAGAGGACACTTGTCAAGGTCATTACAGATAGAGTGTAGCAGTCAGCAGGCAGCCTCCCACTCCGCTGTGGATGTTGGGGGAGCATCAAGATGTAGTGACAGAGTTAGGAAGGTTAAGAAGACATAGTTGAACAGCCTAGTTACAGGTGTTATCACTTGTACATACTGTTCACTATTGTAAATAAATTCCCAAGGATGTATCCTCGCCTATAGTTCCTTGTCCTGCTATCACTCAGAAGTGAAACCTTGGCTCCTGTACAAGATAAAGGCAGATGTCTCAATCCAGGGCTCTTCCCTGTGCAGTGTGTAACTTCAGACAAAAGTGATAGTCAGTCTTCACTCATTGGATACATTATTGATGCTTGTACCTTCACAGTGCTTGTCATTGCTGCCAGAATGTAGTGAGCAGGTGTCACAAGAGTTCCATCATTCTCTCTGTGTGCTCTCAGCACCTTTGGGGTGGAGCTGGCCCCCATCACACCAACATCTGTGACCAGTGATGCTGTGCTCCTGAAGGGCTCAGATGCATTTAAATTTCTTGTCTGCGTCTCTATGACATGACCCTGATCATGGAGCGCAAGCGAGCTGCCCTCGGCCAGCCAGTAGTCAGACATTCTCAAAGGCTGTGTGAAAATCGATAGATTTCCTCATCCCCCTGTAATCAAGCGACTATCAGGGCCACCACTGCATCTCCATGACAGGAGCATTTTTACAGAGGGCATGTGCGCAGTCATCAGCCAGACAGGAGATTTATGGTATCTCCTCACTGCATGTCGTCATCATCCTCAACGAACCGAGCAGCTTTGAGGGCCTCCCAAGCACGCCTGCCTCATCTGGCCAGTGTGTTGACCTCATCGCCGGCATTCTCGATTCAAGGACCTCCTCACCCTCATCATCATTGATGTGCTCCTCATCAGAGAAGACATGTACCTCCTCCATCTCTTTGCAGCATCAGGTTGTAAAGGGTGCTACAGGCGACGATGATGCATGACACCCTCTGTGGACTGTGTTGCAGGGCTCCACCCAATCTGCCCAGGCACCAGAGCCTCATTTTCAATATCCCACTGGTTTCCTCCATCAAACTGTGAGTTGCAGCATAAGCCTTGTTATACATTTGCTTTGCTGCAGTCTGAGGCCACTGCTTGGGTGTCATCAGCCTCATCCTCTGTGGGTAGCCCTTGTCCCCAAGGAACAATCCCTGCAGCTTCTGTGGACCCTGGAAGATGTCAGGGATCTGAGACCTGCTAAAGATGTGGGAGACATGGACACTCCCTGGGAGTCATGCGCAGATCTGTAGGAAGCGTTTGTGGTGGACGCACATCAGCTGAACATTCAGCGAATGAAAGCCCTTGTGATTGACATTGTTGACAGTGTGTTGCGATGGAGAGCTGAGCGCCACGTGAGTGCAGTTGATGATACCCTGCATCTGCAGAAAACCTGAGAACTGGGCAAATCCCAGCGCTCTTGCTTCCTGGCTTTCCTGATTCCGGGTGAAATGCACAAAGTTGTGTGCCCTCGCGAAGATGGCGTCGGTGACCTCATGGATGCATTTGTGGGTGGAGGCTTGTGAAATCCCACAGGGGTCACCTGTGGAGCCCTGAAAGGAGCCACTGGCATAGAAATTGAGTGCCACTGTCACTTTCACAGTCACTAGCAACAGATGCCCTCCATCTCCCTTTGCACCAAATCCTGCAGCAGCTGACAAATGTGACCGACCAGTTCCCTAGACATGTGCAATCTTCAGTGACACTGGTTCTCAATCATCTGCAGGAATGAAATGTGGTGTCAATAGGCCCTGGGATTAGCTAGGCGCCAACCAGCGATGGCTCGTTGTGACCCTTCGGCAGCATGTGCGGAAGCCCCAGCTACCCCTTCTTCCAGAGGGTGCTGCTCCTCCCTCTGCACAGCCAGGTGCCTCCATCACTCTCTTCTCCATCACTCTCTGCTCTCTGTAAACCATGAAGCATACAGCTTGGTCACCATTCTCCTGATGTACTCCTCCTTGTACTCCATTCTCCTGATGTACTCCTCCCGCAGGATGAAAGAGTGAGACACATGGATAAGCTTGGGTGTTCTAAGAACCTCTCTTTGTTAAGTCTGGAGACTCCTTAATGCATCTCAGAGAGTGCTGGCCACCACTTGGATGGCCAGAGTTTAGTGCTCTCCATGGCTGCCCAAAACCCCAGCCAACTGCTCCACCTGACCAATTGGCAGCAGCTTTGTCCATTAGACTGCATGCTGTGCTCTCAGCTCAGGCACAGGCATTCTCCTAACCCACACTGCAAGGCTGCACTGTTAGCTTGAACCATAGGGGAGACTGGTCCAAACTGGGATGATGACATTGCAAGGGGCTGTGAGCGCCTCCACCAGTGACTGCTCCATGGGCAGCTTTAGCAAGGAGATTGTACAATGTGCCCAGTTGTCCAACTGTTCTGCAGTCAACTAAAATGCTCAATAGTCTGCAGTCTGTACCCAAGGGGTGAAAAGCTCAAGAGAATTTGATGACAATTTCAGGCCTCTGCGTTACTTGAGTGGGCAGATAAGCTAGAGACCCAACTTCAGGCATGTCACCGTGGCTGCGCCTAGACTGCCTCAGCTGCGGAGGAATGGTCACTCTATACAAGGTTTCCCCAATGTGCAGCCACTTCCCTCCTCTGTGAGGACAGGTTTCTCAGGACTCAGAAAGCTGACCAGGGAAATGCAAGTAAATTTGAGCAGCAATCTAGGTGGGTATCTAACCTTCTCATTATCCCATCTGAATATAGCCTCGCTTATTGTAGTCGCTGTCTCAGTTTCCTCTGGAAAATGTTTGGCAAGGAGTGCTATAGATTTCAAATTGGCCAGGATCAGGGTAGGAGGCAACTTGGGTGTGTTTAATTTTTGACGTCACATCAGGAGATGCAGGTCATCAGTATCCACAGCAGTGATGACATGCAGTGATGGGATTAGCAGATGCACACGACAGAGGCTTGCAGGTCAAGGACGATTTAAGGGATCATCACTCAGATTTAGACAGCAGGCAGAGCAGGACAAGGTGGAGAAGATGAAGATGGGGCACCTATAACCATTCCACTCACTTACATTCTGACCATAATCCTGGCAGGAATGCCTTTATATCATGAAGATTCACTTAGTGTGGTGCAATAATGCAAAGTTGTGCAAGTGATGCTAATCAATACATTTTATGAGAAATTATAAGGAAAAGGAAACTTAACAACATAACATTTTGTCAAAAACTCATATGCATATCTTTGGTGAACTACAACTTATTTAACTTATGTCTTTTAATAGTACATCCCTCAGGGACTCAGCAGAGCTGGAGGCAGGCTGCTCAGATCCCTGTCCTGCAACTGGCATCCTTTTAACCCTCTGGTTTTTGGAGCATCTGAGGCCTCAGCAAAGACTGTTCCGCCTGTACCTGTGCAAGGGCAGACTTGGCCATCTGGAGATGAGGTAGCATGCCATTACTGGCTGGGGTGGTGCCAACAGGTGAATAGTGACAACACTTTGACTGCAATTCTCACTCTCATGTCCCCTTTGCCATCAGCCCTCTCCTGGATCAGCACCAAATCACTCCTATCACTGCTGCAGGCCGGACAGGTAGTGATCAGTATGCATTGTGAGGAAACAGATTAGGTATCTGCCATCATGTTTAAGTCAGATGACAAGTTTCCGTCCAGATTTTGCATAGGTGAAGGCATGATCTGCATGGACTTATTTGAGAGCGCTGTTTGAATCTCCATAGGAGTGGACATTTCTATGGCAGATTTACTCACAATTCCCTATCCTAACAAGACATTTGCAATTGTGGTGGACTTCACAATCATCTCCATAATTGTGGAGCATGTGTGTTGCATGTCTGTCAGTACCTGGTGAATTTATTGATAAACCTCTGATATCCTCCTTCTCAAAAATAGCTGCCAGAGTTTAACATCTGTGCCCGGCTGGGTAAAGCTTGGAGTGGATTTCTCACCCAGTCAAGAGCTCTACACAGCTATCCCTGCCACCACTGTCTGCTTGTGCTCACTTGTGAGTTGTGCATCACCAGGCAAAAACCTAACTGTATAATTGGACACAATTGAAGTGTGAGTAACTGTGCTGTTTCATGGCCGTACATCCTTTGATGGTGAACCCTCAGAAGGAATGATGCTCCCTGAGGGGTCATCCTGGTAAATTCTTAAAACGCTTACTGTAAATCTGAAGGTTCTAGAATGAAAACGGAGCATTATGAATTAGCTGGGGCATTACCACAATCTTAACAATCACCATCAGGTCCTCTCATTGTCCAGTCACTGATGAAATGAAGTCAACACATGTATGGCACTGATATTTGCAACTTTATCACATGCTATCTCAAACTCCCTGGCTATCTACCTCTGACTGAGAGGGAAGCAAATGAGTTCCTTATCTCTAGGGCTCCCTCCTCTGTATCCGTGAGTTACACTATTTGTGGCAGCCTATTTCCACCTGTGGGTGGATATATGTGAGGTATTCACCCAATGTATGCAGTGCATTTGGTGAAGGTGCCTATGTGGCACATGCATCACAAGGATTGGGATGAATGTCAATGTTGGATGGATAAATGGGGAGGTGATAAAGAGCAAAGAAAGTAAAGGCTCAGTGTAACTGGAAGTTGAGTGGGTGCATGGATTAAGGTGATGGAGAACACTTGGCAAGCCAATCTTCTCATTGCTGGTACACTTGGAAAGAGAGAAATGGACTCGAGCTTAAATCATAGGTTCTATATTTAATCATAAAACCACTTCTTATTTTTGCATCCATGACCTGGGCACAACATTCCTGCTGATCATCTCCTCAACTTCCTAACTTTCTTGGTGAGAGCAGCAGATTTTCCCATCCATTACTGGGGAAAAATATGTCCCTCCTGCTCCTGACTGCACAGCAGCAAATCTGGGTGCTGCCGTTGTTCTAGATGCACCATTCTTCCTGAACACCTCCAATATCAATTTGTGCAATGTCCCTTAAATACAGCTGAGAGCTTGTCATGTGAAAACTTACCACACTGGCTACATAGTTTAGGGGCACAAAACCTGGAAGTCAGAATGAATTGGTGCAATTGAGTTCAGATCCCTGATTCCAATCCATTCTGCTGGCTTCCAGGTCTCCCCCATGTAATTCCAAACCCGTTCAAAGTCGCCTGCAGATTGATATGGGGGAAAGGTAATTAAGGATTTAAAGGATAAGTGATGATTAAGCAATGAGTAATCATTGATAAATCACTTACAAAGTTTAGTGTACTTTCTGCTGTTGAATTGCTTTTTCTTTGAAAATTATTTAATGATGCATTGTAAATTATATGGATTGGAGAAGAAAGCTACATAGGGAAATAGAATGATTAAACAAAAGTACAGCATGTGGAGTTCAATGTGCCTAAGTGTGAATTCATCCACGTTTAATGTGAGAGAGAAATATCAAAATATTTCCTTATTGGTGAGAAACTAGGAGCTGTGGATGATCAAAGTGATTTAAGTACCTGTGCACACTAAATCACTAAAAGAGCTAATACTAAGTTACAAAAAGAAATCAAAAGGACCAATGGAATCTTGGCATTTAGCTCAAGGGATTTGGCATTTAAATATGAGGAAATTATGCCCCAGCTATATAGAGCCTTGCTCATTCTGCATCTAGCATACTACTTTCAGGAAGACAAATGAACTTTTGAAAGCTAGGATACAGCACAGATTCACCATAATCATAGCAGGGTTTAAAGGATTAAATTATGAGGGTAGTTTGCATACATTTAGCTTGTTTTTCCTTGAATTTAGAAAATTGGGGGATGATCTAATTGATATAGTTAAAATAATTAATCGATTCAATATGGTAGAAATGGAGAAACAATCTTCTCTGATGGGGAAGTCCAGAACAAAAGGATAGAACCTTGAAATCAAAGCTAAGCCATTTAGGAGTGAAATCAGGGAGAATGTCTTCATGCAAAGGGCAGTGAAAATCTGAAACACACTGCTCCCCAAAAATATGGTAGATGCTAGGTCAACTGAAATTTTCAAGATTGAGATAATCAAGGGAAGTGGAACTAAGATGAGTAAATGGATTTGAGGTACAGGTGAGTCATCTAATTGAAAGGCAGAATAGACACATAGGGCTGAATAACAGGTTCCTATCCCTATGTTACTATTTACTGAAATTATATTTTTCACTGAAATTATATTTTGAATTAACATAAGTATTCTCAGTTGATGTCTTAATATATACTTTAAACTTATTTCAAGAGACCAACACAACTTTTAAACTAGATTATAAAATGATCTTAAAATATAAAGCCTTATAGATAGGATATAAGGTTAATTAACCCTCATCTGTTTTAGTAATTCTGACAAACAAGTGATACAACATAGTTTGAATGACATTACACAGATAGGGTCCTTGCTGAAATGTAATTAGATTGGGCCCTGTACATTTTTCTTTTGCATGTAGATGAATGATCCTTACACCGATAATTGGTTCTATTATTAAATTGTGTCATAGCAGGATTTTGAAGAATAGAATGAGTTGTTCAGCAGTTAACTCAAAACAAGCAACAAACAATAGCTTTAAGAGCAGAAAATGTCAACTCTAATTGTAGGAAATCTATCAAGATGCATCTTAAATCATGTACATGCAGGACAGAACAGTCATACTATTGTATTAATTCTAATTAATATTGTAACAGGGCATGCAGAGAGATGATCCAAATGACAACATTAGCAACATCCATAGTCAGATTTGCTAGGAAAGGTGCCAATAAGGGCTAAAGGAAATTTATATTTTAACTCAGATATGCTCCTACAATATCCAAATCAGGGTTCAGGCACATGTTTTAAATCCATGCTCCAAATTTGTCAAAGCACGGGCTGCCCATGCTCTGCCTTGTTTTTCCAAGTCTAGTCAGTAGCCCTTAAAAGAACTCAGTGCTGAAGACCACTAGCAGAAATGTCAGTTAATTCTTACGTAGTTGGTTGGGGGCTGGATTTTGGTTTGATTTTAATTTTAAAGCACAATGGATGGTCAAAAGCCGAGCATGTTACATCCAGTTTTTATCACAAAATTGCAATCAATATCCTTTGTACATAATAGGATCCCAATTTGTATATTACAAACGGTCTCCTACCTGAAACAAAACCCTGTGCATAATGGCTGTGACCAAACAGCAAGTGTAAATGGGGGAGGTGTGTGGCCCAGGTCAACAGAGAGGAAGATGCTAATCTTCTACTGCAAGGACATAAATGATTATCTTGTGGTGACCTTATTTGGAGTTTGATTGCACATTTTTGCAGGCATGCTGCAGTGCTAATCAAGAGAATGGTGCTATAGAGTGATCTACAGGGAGGAAACCCCTCCCTCTTATGCAGCAATCAATGAAAAAGCTGAGTGCTAGGCTGTATCACCACTTGTCTGCATGCACAGGTTCAGCATGAAAATCATGTGCAACTAGCGCTTGGGAACATGGACGATGTTAAAGCAGTGCAGACTAGACTAGAACTGCTTTCACCCAAAGGTGAAAATTGTCTCCATGATCAGATTATCAGGCATTATGTGATTTGGAATATATATAGATTTGTAACTATACATGGGTTATGGCAAGTATTGTGGTTTGTGAATGCATATCAATTATTATTAGCAAAAGAGCTGTGTGTGTTATTGGCTTAGATAAGGCTTGAGTTAATTTAAAAAAATGCATTTCCAATGTGTTATATTCTCTGGCCCATTATTACCAGGAGACTAATGGTGTGCTTAGATTTTTTTAATAGATGATGACAGGCTGGATCTTACTATGATGATTTTAGCATAGTTGAAAGGATAAATCACACAAATGGCACTCTCCAGTGTGTTATTTTAACACAGACATAAGCATATTTATTGTAAGCGGGTTTGTGTTTCAATTAAAATCACAGACGGAAAATTGTCATATAAATACATTAAGCATTTGCCTGCTAATGTTACTGACAGTAATGTGGAGTTAACAGCATTCTTGATTACTCACTCCCACAGTAGCAAGCACCAGCACAGATTCTTCAATTTGGAGGGAAGAGGGAAATGGATCAGTGAATGAGTTACACAAGTGTAGTAACTGAAGGTACAGCCTCTCCTGCTCTCTATCAGGGGTCACGTGATGTTCTGGAGGCTCCGACCAATCTCTAAGCGCGGCATTCTGGGGTGTGTGGGCTTCCTGACAAAAGTCCTGATTGAGCACATAGCACCTGAAAAGCTCTCTGTAATAAAGTGTATCTATTTCTTGTTGAAACCTGCCAGGTCCGTCAAGTCATTGCAACAAGTTAGAACCCAATGATTCGCTGAGTATGAATGAGGAAGGTCAGTTGCATTTGGAATTTGAGGAGCTATATGTCAGTGGCTGTGGACAAGCTTAAGGACTCTAGCAGCTGCTGAAAAGTGATTGAGTCCTGCAGATTTACCAATAAGCAGAATTTAGTAGTTGAACATCAAGAATCCATGCATTCAGTTAAGGATGCACAAAACAGCTGTGGGGGCATTTATGGAAGAGCCTACAATCCAGATTTGTGCAGTGTCATTCAAGTGCATGCTGTAATAGACCACCGCCTCCTTGGGCAAGGCCTCAATTCTGGATTAGTTCCAATCACAAATGCTTAGGTTGGAGTTTTGGGGACCTTGGATTTTAATCTACAACAATACAACTGATCTCAATTAATCATGTTATAGATTAGATTATGGATTGGATTGAGACAGGATGAAAACAAAGGCTGAAAGACCTCATTGCTGTTCAGATGTCTTTTCCAATGCAGGTCTCTGGCCATGTTGAAATACTGTCCACGGAGAGGAGTCAGAAAAGTTGATAGTATGACAGATTTCTCTCAGATTGACACCACATCAGTATCACTAAACTACGCTGGCCAAGTGAATACGCATGTGTTCAATGTCAAACAGGCACAAGCAACTATGTCATCAATACCAGTGGTGCTTTAAGTTGCAGGGTCATCTAATGTCCCTATACAAAAAGGTACTGGACCATTTTTATTCCAAGAGGCAGTCACGAAATTCGCCTCTCAACCATTTATCGTCCTCCCTCTAATGTGGTATCACTCAGCAGGAGCACACACATAAGGAGATGGCAGATGCTATACATTTTCACAAAGAAAATGAACCTAGGTAAACATCATGAGGATACCCACTCCATGCAGTAGTAGGATTAAGAAAATTTGCTTCATCTAGAACTGTAAGGTGTTGCGGGAAGTGCGAGAAATTCCAGAAACCTAACAATAAGAGAACCAGGAAAAAGGATTAAAGGAAGGAATAAGGAGAACATAAATGGTCACCAATGGGATGAAGTCATAAAGCATAAAAATTAAATAACTAAAATAAAAACAGAAAACTATGGAAAAACTCAGCAGATCTAGGTAACACCTGTGGAGAGAAAAACACAGTTAACGTTTCAAGTTCATATGACTCTTCTTCAGATGCTGCGAGAGCTGCTGAGATTTTCCAGCATTTTCTGTTTTTATTTCTGATTTCCAGCATCCACAGTATTTTGCTTTTATCTAAAGGTTAAATAATTACTAGAAACAAGAAGTGTTACAAAAGTATAATAGTTTTCATAATATTTTTCTGGTTTGTTGTAAAATAGGCTTATGGGTGTGAGTGTAGATGGTTCTGTCTGTGTGAATTAATTACATTTGGAGTCAGGTAGATTGCAAGCTTGAAACTATCAAAAGAAGTTAGGTGTAGAAATGTACTTGAAATGCTAATGTGTAAACATGGATGCTGTCTTAGCACATAAGGTGTGAAGGGAATTTGTATTTTCAGATAAGTGAAGGGATTGTCTGGATTAGTCTATTTACTGCTAGCCAGATAAGCAAAGTTAAGGTGTGTATTTATTTTTCCCAAAGACACCTGACAATATTGGTAACATGAAAGCGTTTATATTATGGGACAGGTACAGTTCCAAAGACATATGGAATGATAGAATTTACATATTAAAGGGAGAGAAACGTATATAAAGGAGAATGAAAGGCTATGTTTGGGGGCCATGTTACATCAAACAGAATGTGTGAAACAGCCTTGAAGAAGCCTCCAGCCATTTGAGCATAAGTCTGTTGTGTCCTGTAACTGAAGTTGGAGAAAACCATTTGGAATTCCACTGTCAAATGGGTACTGTATTAACTTGCTGGCTAGTTTTTTTTTAAATCTAAAATCTATTTTGGATTGTTGCCTTAAAGGGGTTGTGTAACTGGGAGTCAAGTTAATTAGGAATTTTAGGATTTATTTGAGTGCAAAGTAATTGTAATAGTAAATATGTGCTTGAAATTTTTTATTTTTTAATAAATATTTTTAAGGTCTTAGTGGGCTCATTACTTTGGATTCAGTGCATACATCTTGTAATAAATGTAAATTGCAAAACCATTGTGACAGCATGGCCAAGTTGCCCTTGTGGATTTGGTCCACCTGGCACACATCGTCTGCTATGTCATAACAACGAGATGAATCACAAGTAGAAAATAATTTAACTATTTATCCAACAATGTACATAGAACTCAAAATAAAATGGATGAACTAGAGTCAATAATTTGTAAAGATCACCCAGATATATTAGGGGTGACTAAAATATGATGAAATGGAATGCATGATTGGTAACTAAATGTTGCCAGATAAAACACATTTAAGAAGGAAAGCAAATGAAGGAAGGGAGGTAGAGTAGCTGTCTGAGTTTAAAATAATGTAATGGTAATAAGAAAATAAGAGTTAATCAGCAGTAAGATAAGTTCAGAATCCAAATAAAATGATTTAAAAAATTAAGAACGGATACATCACACTAACATGGGGATATTGTGGGCCACCAAATAACGGAAGGCAAATGGAGGAAGAAATATGTAGGCAAATCTACAGAGTGAGTAGCAGGTATATAATAATAATCTTAGGAGATTTCAACTACCCAAATAGACTGGCAGGAAGAAGTAGTGAAAGGCGAAAAGAGAATCAAGTTTTATAATGTATAAGAGACTCTTTTTTCACCTAGTACATAAGAAATCTAATAAAAAAAAGGAACATTGCTGAATCTTCCAATGGATAATGAAGCAGAACAGATAAAAAAAATAAGAGTAGGAGAGAATCTTAGTCTTAGTGGTTAGAAGGCAGTAAGGTTCAAGATTAGGATCATGAGTGACGCAAGTAGGGAAGAACTCTAAGAAAAAAGGCCAAATTATGAGAAAATGAGGATAGAACTAAAGAAAGCAAGCCAGGAAAAAGTGTTGGGAAAAAAGATACATATAATAGAGGGAAATCTTTAAAACGGTAATCAATAGAGCTCAAGAGAAACGCATTCCACTAAAAGCCAAAAGCAAATTAATTATAGGATATAAGCAAAACCTTTTGAAAAAACTCAGCTGGCAGCATCTGTGGAGAAAGAAACAGAGTTAACGTTTCGAGTCCATATGACTCCTCTTTGATACTTGGATAGACATTCATTCACTACAGGCCAGGAGCTGCGAACAATAGCTTCTTGATGGCTCTGAGATGTAAGAAACCCTCGGCTCCAGGGGTCAGCAAAGCCTTCTTGCATATTCTCCTCCAGGTCATCCAGGAAAGGCTGAAGGTCCCCTTTCCAAAGAATGGGAGCAGGAGGACCTCCCATCTGAGCACTCCAGCCTAGGAGGAGATTGCTGGGGAGGCTAGCGCCAATGGGACCAAGAAAAGGAGCACCCCTGAGATCCGGACCATGCCTAGTTTTGAAGAGCAGGCTGCAGAGCTCGCTGGAGAGGAGAGAGATCATTCCTGCGTGGAAGGTGAGATTGGCCTCCTCCAACAAGCCAGTGAGCATACATCCAGTATATATTGACAAGATGCGGGCAATGAGTGGGTCTGATCTTTAATGTGTGAGCCTGCTTAATCAATCACCAGATCTCTCTTCTCTTTATTCCAGGTACCAGCAAGAAAAGGAGGAAGACGTCAAACTCCAGCTGACTCAACCCCAGCCCCCAAACCAGGAAGCAGAAATACCCCTAGAGGAAAAGCCATCACTGCATTCACCTGCATCCTCCACCAGCCCAGATACACACACCTTGATGGGACCTAGTTCAAGAGTAGGTTAGGGTTCACAAACAAGTGATCACCTCACTGACACAGGTCCACAGCTGGTCGAGGCAGTAACAGCCAAGTCTCTGACACTCAGAGGACTGATGGAGGCCAGATACCTGATGAGTCCAAGTCTGATGATAAGCATCTAGATTTGGCCATAACAGATCACTTGGAGATGCAAAGACAGGCAGGGCAAGTTCAGGCAGAATTGTCAGAGGTTGTCCACAGACTGATCCAAAGACTGGAGGAGTCAGCCCACGTCCTGTCTGAAGTTATGGCTCTGGGATGCAAGCATATCTATGACACCATTGGAAGGATAGCGACTACCTTGGAGACCCAGGTCCAGCAATTTCTGCTGGATTTGCGCTTGGACCTGCACACAATTACTCTATCTGTGACTGGGTTTCCACAGTGGCTAGGCAAGGGGACGGTGGGGCACCTTGACCTCCCTCCAGGTGTCCCTTCTTCTCAAGGAGTCAAGGAGGGGCCATAGGGCACCCAAAGGGAGGAAGAGTACCAGTCAGGCACCACAGGGTCATACACCCAAGACACCCCAAGGGTACCCTGCCACTCCACCTTCCCCCCTGCCAGTGACCCCATCAGCTCCAACAGGTCAGGCTGAGGTGGGTGTACCTCCCATCCTTCTCCACCACCTCTTAATCCCCATCCCTCCTGTTACTATCCAGCCTCCCCCTGTTACCCTTGACTCCATCCTTGTCCATGTTGATAATTCAGTTCTCCCCTCGATCCCTACAATACATCCTGTTGATCTGACCCCCTCCCCTTCTCAAGACCACATGCACCCTTAATTTCTGAGATTTCCCCGCCCCACCACCATAAAACCATTCAATACCACCGCATCCCCGCCCCCACCCCCACCCCCCCTACTTTACAATTGTTGGCTAACAGAATCCAGACACCTCCCCTTAATGTTACTGTGCCCTCTGTTTCCCAATATGACTCTAATGCTCAAGACCAAATAAATAGCTGATTCATCATGCTCCATACACCATTCTGTGCATGACCCATCACTGCCAAGAGAGGCCTTCCCCCGCCCAAGACCGGGACAAAGACGTGCGTGCCATGCAGAGCCTCTAACATGGCCCGAACAGTGCTTGGACGGTCTCTTCAACATGCCCGCTACCAGTGTGACCTCAGCCCCCTGGCCAGTCTCTTAAACATGCCCCTGATGGCATGGCTTCGCACGCCCAACTCAGACAGCCTCATGAACATGCTTGCCAGACAATCTTTCTACGTTCCCCGGGCAGTCTTTTGAATTTTACCCCTGGACAGTCTTTCACTCTTTCCCTCTGGTCCTTCCCCTTCCCAGAATGCAAATGGGGTACCCTGACATAGCTCAGCAGGAAACTCAACCCACCTTTAACCCACCTTGAAAGGCAGGAGAACAAAATTTCAAACAATTTTTCCGCCAGCAGGAAACTGATTTTTTTCATTCATGCCAAACCAAGTGCCCTGCCTGCCATGACTCCTGCTGCTGGCAGGAGCAGAAGATTCTGCCCGTCGAATAGTTACTTCATTTCAGCTTTTATTATAATGGATAACAAAATAAACAGTTGACTAGAGTATATCCCCAGATATTAATATGGTTGGCATAGAAAGGGATAAATAATTGACAAAATAACAACACTAAAAGAAGATAAGACCCCAGGTCCAGTTGTTTTGTATCCACAAATACTCAAGCAAATTCAGGAAGAGATAGGAGAGCCATTAGTTGATACATATAAAAGTCCCATAGATGACTGGGTAGCACCAGGAGATATGGACAACTCAGCTTAATATTAGTAATAAGAAAGATATTGAAAACTATACCAAAAGAAATGTTGAAGAGCATCTAGAGAGAGAAAATATTAAAAAGGCATGAATTCTAAAAGGCTGAGTCATACTTAACAAACCTCATCGGAAATTTTGAAGATGTGATGGAAATTAAGGTGCAGGGAAATGCATTAGATGCCATATACTTCATTTATCATACACTTTGACTTTCAAAAGACAATGGATATGATACCATGTGGTAGGCTCATTTTAAAGGTTAGGGCATATGGGGTTAAGGGACATATAGCTGAATAGGTGGCAAACAATAGCAAAACAAAATAGAAAGCAGTATGGGGGTAAAGTAGAAAGTGGTGTTCTGCAATGATTAATACTAGAACCCTAATGATTTGGACTTAGGAATTAGTAACTCAATATCAAAATTTGCAGATGATATCAAACTGGAAGGTATAGCTAACACTAAGGAAGAATGTAACATAGCACAATCATCCCAATGTGTTTTTCTTTGGTTCAGGCTCTTTCCCAGACCTAAGCTTATCAATATGTTGTTGTCTTGCGTCCTCTCTTTCCACAGGAAGTTAGGGACTCATCTGCTAACCTTTCCATTGTTGGTATTTCGAGCTGCCAACTGGACCAATATTGCTCTCCCAAAGAAGGGATTTCAACCAAACAGTTGTGCATGATTTTCTCATGGGCTTTCTGATTTGATTCTGTTCAGTCTGCCACATTTCCCTATTACTGCAAACACAGCTGTTGCCATAGTCTTTTTTAATTTTGCAAGCCTATCATGATTTCTGCATCAGTGTTTTTATTTGTAACTTCCAATTACTTTAAATTGCAGTATTAGATTGTAAAATTACCAGAGGCTCTAAATGCTGCAAAATGTATCAACTAAATCAACATTTTAGAGAGGGGGAGTATACCACCATGTCCCCCAACAAAATTGTAAATGCAAGGCCATAGATTTACAGGCATTTGATACCATCAGGAGTAACACTATTGCTATCCCCATCAAAGTAGCTGGATTGAGGGAGAATCTCTAATTAGAGATGAGGAGATATGGAAACAAACAGTGCAAGCAAGCCTTCCAAACCCATGATCACTACCATCCAGAAGGACAAGGGCAGTAGATAGATAGGAACACCACCACCTGAAGTTTCCCTCCAAGTTACTCATCATCCTGACTTGGAAATATATCGGTGTTCCTTTACTGTCAATGGGTCGAAATCCTGGAGCTCCCTTTCTAACAGCACTGTGTACCTACACCACATGGACTACAGAGGTTCAAGAAGGCAGCTCACCACCACCTTCTCAAGGGCAACTAGGGATGGGCAATAAATGCTGGCCCAGCCTGCGAAGCTCACATCCTGTGAATGAATGAAAAAAAACACTTCACTCAGCTTCTTGCTCCATTGGCCCACAGTGTATGTATTTTGTCCTTTCTCTATAAAATCACTTCTCTATGGCTGAGACATAGGCAACCTACCAGTATCACATAATGCAACTAGCTGTATTCCAGCTTCCCTGCTTAAGATCTATCTTCAACATGCAGGTCAAAATGCCTAACACCAACGTTTTGTAAGGTGCCTGGCAAGCATGCTTACCAAGGCTCAGCTTCACTGGGTCAACCACATGGTTCACATAAATGCTTTGTGCATGCCAAAGGCTGTATTGCACAGCCAACTGAGCACAAGAACCTGTACCATTAGACATCCCAAACTTAGATCCAACGACATTCTGTAAGCCAATTTCAGAGACTGCAACACCACTACCTGGGAAAAACACCCTTGGATAGATTCAAATGGGGAACCCTCTGTCATCAAGCAATCTCAACATTTGAGAAGAACGGAGTTAGGCCCTTACAGAACAGGTGAGCATGCCACAAAGTAGTGCGTTCACCCACCCCTGCAACAGTGACTCCATATGTAATATTTGCAATTGGATCTGCAAATCAAGATTTCGTTTAACATCAGGTTATGACACGACACTGAGATGGTGAACGATCGTCTCTTGCTGAACACTCATCCTTCAAAGCGACAGGAGAATCCATCATCATATAAGGGGGGGAGGGTGAAAAAATCTAACAACTTAAGCTGTGGGGAGGTTTTATGTCTTGAGTTTATGAGTACACTAGTCGAGTAAACTTGAATTGTGCCATCATATATACTTGTTAGTTGACGTTTTCTATCAATAACAGAGAGAGATCGACATAAGAACAAACTGTGATTGTTTATTGCAACAAAAGGCAGAGCACTAAATCCTTGCGTGCTCCCACAACCACCAGCTCTAGACCTACAGTTAACCAGGAACCCATGCTGTACAGTAATTGGTAAGTACTATTACAGGGTTAGTCCACTTGCATTCTCTTAAAGGTACGTGGTATTCCACTTTACCAGAGGTGGCAGGGAATCCAGGCCACGTTCCAGACCTGGAATCCCAGCAGGACCCAAATTTCACCATCTTAAAAATCGGTTTGTCGCTTCCCACCTGGAGCACTGACTTACTGGCAGATTCTTTAACTAAGGAGAAGGAAAATAGTGCCGTGGGACTGTACCTTTTTACTCTAGTCATGCCAGTCTGAAGCAATTGACCTTGTTTGTGGTGGATGGAAGTAATGTCAAAAACAAGGCTGCATGAAAACTGGGCACAAAGGGCAAGATAGATGTATCCGAGTCCTGGCCTAATTCATAGCCCTACTGCCAGACTCACTCCCAATTTATATGAGAATGAGCTGAGGATTTTTGCAGATAATGTTCTAGAGATTTGTTGACCCCACCTCTGTTTTTTGAGGCATAAGATGGTTGCCTAAACTTTCACTATGTTACATGGGTGTGCACATTCTGTACCAGAAATGTATCCATTGCCATAATGGTAAAGGCTGATGTATAGGCATTCAGGACCAATGTCTGAAACAGGCATTACTCCCTTTCATCTGAAAATAGAGGCCTTAGCACCTTCAAGGCCTTTACTTGAAATTTGGCTGTCCTCAATGCAGCCATATTTGGGGCTACTGATTTTGGAACGAACATGTCTTCATGTGGCCTAAACAGTGATCTTGTAAAAGGACCACTGCAGGCTGGCACCAAAAAATAAAAAAGGAACATAGCCAAATGTGGAGTCAGGAGGAACAAAATTCAGAAAGACCATTGTTGCCACCCTCCCAGTTGCCCCTTCTAACTTAAATGAGGCTCAAGGTCTAATATTGAATAATGGCTCAAACCTACTCATTCAGTTGCAAGGATCAAATGCTGGCCAGTGCTATTCAATTATATCCTCTAATATCTCAACATTAGCAATTTGGAAAAAAAAAAGGATTTGTATTTATGCAGCTTCTTTTGCGACCACAGGACACCCTAAAGCACTTTACAGCCAATGTTGTACTTCTTGCTGTGCAGCCACCATTGTAATGTAGGAAACACTGCAGCCAATTTACACACAGCAAACTCCCACAAACAGCAATGTGGTAATGACCAGATAACCTATTTGTGTGATGTTGATTGAGATATAAATAATGATCAGGACAGCGGAGATAACTCCTTTGCTCTCCTTCAAAGTAGTGCAATGGGATCTTTCATGATCAGCTGAAAAGACAGATTCATCAGAAATACAGCACTTCCAACTGTGCAGCATTACTTCAGCACTGCAGCTTTTTATACTCACATCCTAACCCCTTTAATAATATATTTCATGTACTTCAGCTTTTTTTTATACCTGTAGTTAAAAATTAATAATAAAAACATACTGAAGCTGCTGGAACTCTGAAATAAAAACAGAAAATGCTGGAAATACTCAGCAGTGCAGGCAGCTTCCATGGGGAGAGGAATAGAGTTACCATTTCAGATCAGTGACCACAGGGACTGAAGCAGTTCAAGGTGGCAGCTCACCACCACCTTCTCAAGGGCAATTAGGGGTGGGCAATAAATGCTGGCCCAGCCAGCGAAATCCACATCCCGTAAGTGAATAAAAAAAAACTTTTCACCAGAACAGAACAGATAGTTACTTGCCACAGAATTTCCAGTCTCTTGCCTGCTCTTGTAGCCACAGTATTTATATGTCTGGCCCATTTAAGTTTCCAGTTAATGGTAACCCCCAAGATGTTGATGGTTGGGAATTCAGCAATGGTCGTGCCATTGAATATCAATGGCAGATAGTTTGGTTCTCTTTTATTGCTGATAGCCATTGTCTGGCACATGTTAAGCAAATGTTGCTTTCCAGTTATCAGCCCAAGCCTGAACGTTGTCCAGTTCTTGCTGCAAGCAGGCACAGACAGTTTCATTATCTGAGGAGTTGTAATCATCAATGAACATCCACACTTCTGACCCTATGATGGAAGGAAGGTCATTAATGAGTTGATTTTGGTCATTGATTTTGATGGCCCATCAGTACAATATTAAATATTGTTAGTCAGCAGATGATGCTAATAGAAGAGCAAATGGAAATGGAAGAAGATACCCAGATAAGAATAGGAAGTCAGATAGATGATTTGAAATTATGTGGGAGGCAAGAAGAAAAAAATTGTTATTTTCATTACTTATTGTTAAATTTATATTTTTGTTAAACACATACAAGTGTTAGGGCAAAAAGCTCTTTACCATGTAATGTTTCGGTTGTTTACAGTAAAAACAAATATGCATCCCAACTTGTTAAATTTTCAGGTATTGTTGATGCTGGTTTAATCATTTTGTATTCTGGGAACGCGTGTACATGTATCATTTTACATTTGAATGCATAAGTTATTTTTGAAGTGGGGAGGGATGTAGCAAATTGCAAGGTCTAAGCATTTTGTTATATTGCTTTCTCTGTTGCACTCTCTGGTGTAAATAAAGTTAGCTCAATAATGGCTGAGCATGTTATAGTGCAATACACAACATGGTCCAATTTGTACGTAGTGAATCAAATCAGATGGTACGGCTGATTGGTATATTGACAGCAACAGTTGGGAAGCTTCTGGTGCACAAGGGGCACACTCATGCAAAATGTAAAATGTCCTTCACAGGATGTGGAACCATGCAGCCTGCACTAAAAGTGACTGAAAATACTGTGCAATCCGTTTGGATGGTCTCTGGCTCCTATAGTGCCAGCTCCAGGCGTGCTACAGATCTAAATTTTATGGCTTTCATGTTGGGTGGGATTTTCTGATTTTGTCCATGGAATGCATCATGGCGGGCGGGAGCAGAAAGCATCACAAGGTCGGAAAAATCAGTCATAAAAGCAGCCTGGGGTCATCAGCTCTAGCCTTGTTTCCCACCGTGGCAGGAATATTGCTTAAATACATTTGCATCTCAATTTAAGGGCTGCTCACCAGAATCATCCCTGCACGCTGGATCAAAAGGGCACATCGGTATCCAATTAGACCGATATGTTTCATAATGGTATATAAGGCAGGTGCACCTAGCAACCTGCACTTTGCTCGTGATTTCGAGGTTTGTTTGCCTACCTTGCATCGTGCAGTCCTCATGGCATCTCAGACTCAGCACCAAGCTTCATAGGCAGCAGCATATCGCTTTTAGTGAGGTGCCGGAGACAAGTCTCTACCAACCAGACCAGTGGTAAGGCGGGGTGACTTTTCATGTGCTGCAGGGTAAGGCCTCCACTGGGGAAGGGGGGAAACTGACCTGAGGAAAGGGAAGGGGCTGTAGGGCAAGGGTTCCACTGGGGATTCCACAAATGCAGTAGACTAAGTTGAGGGAAGTGCAAGTGAAATGCTGCTTCCCCGGTGGCATTCTGCAGGGATCGTTCCCTCCAGGACACCCTGATCCACTCCTCCATCACCCCCTACACCTCAAACCCCTCCCACGGCACTTTCCCATGCAACCGCAGAAGGTGCAACACCTGCCCCTTTACTTCCCATATCCTCACCGTCCAAGGGCCCAAACACTCCTTTCAAGTGAAGCAGCATTTCACTAGCACTTCCCTCAACTTAGTTTACTGCATTCGTTGCTCCCAATGTGGTTTTCTCTACATTGGAGAGACCAAACGCAGACTGGGTGACTGCTTTGCAGAACACCTTTGGTCAGTCTGCAAATATTACCCAGACCTCCCTATCACTTGCCATTTCAACACTCCACCCTGCTCTCATGCCCACATGTCCGTTCTTGGCCTGCAGCATTGTTCCAGTGAAGCTAAACGCAAACTGGAGGAACAGCACCTCATCTTCCGACGAGGCACTTTACAGCCTTCCGGACTGAATATTGAGTTCAACGATTTTAGATCATGAACTCTCTCCTCCATCCCCACCCCCTTTCCAATTTTCCCCCTCCTTTTTGTTTTTCCAATAATTTATAGAGATTTCTCTTTTCCCACCTACTTCCATTATTTTTATGTTTATTTCCATTCATTGTTTTATCTCTACCTTTTAGCCTATTGCGATCCCTTCCCCCCACCCCACCCCCACTATGGCTATCTGTACCTTGCTTGTCCTGCTTTCTACCCTTAATTAGCACATTCCTTTAGATAATATCACCACCCTCAACACCTCTTTGTCCTTTTGTCTGTGACATCTTTTGGTTATCTCCACCTATCACTGGCCTTCTATCCAGCTCTTCTTGTCCCAACCACCCCCCACCCCCCACCCCGGAAACCAGCTTATATTTCACTTCTCTTCTATTTTTACTTAGTTCTGTTGAATGGTCAATCGGACTCGAAACGTTAACTGTGCTCCTATCCCCAGATGCTGCCAGACCTGCTGAGCTTTTCCAGGTATTTTTGTTTTTGTTTTGTATTTCCAGCGTCCGCAGTTTTTTGCTTTTATCTCATTACCTCCAGCTGTGACTCACTAGCATCAGGTTTCACTTCCAACTGTAGATGCTACACTACACTTTTAACATATCTGGTTTCCTAGCATCCCCAAGTAACCCCAATTTTAACTTATCTGCCAACTCCGTTAACTTACTTTTGGTTATTTTCTCCAACCCAATCAGAGTTATCCCTTCTACTCCCAGGCAAGTCTTAAGAATTGCCAAAGCCATCTTGCAGTCTCACCACTTCTAAAATATCTCACCAACTCCTGAATTCAAATTGCCTCTTGTACTCACAAGCTTAAGATTCACCAATTCCTGACCAATCAAGGCAAAACACCAAGGAAAGCATTTTCTCCTTATGAATTCAAAATGAGGTTCTTTTCACTTTGGTCCCTGTGGAGACAGTTGGAGGCTTACAGCTGTTTTTGATCTCACATTGCCTCTGCCCTGCACACACAAAACTGCTGAAGTTATACATAGCACAACCCATTGAATGTAAATTCTCATTGTATCACCAGCCTCTTCTAACAATAAAACCCCTTTCATAGCACCAATTTTATTAGTAATATAAACAAATTGCTTGGTCTCTGCTAGTTAGGCACCAGGATTCACCCCGCTTCTTGAATGCTCTATTCAAAAAATGCAAATGCACTCTACCTCTCTGTTTACATCCTAAAACTCGTACATATCAAAGCACCCAGAC
The DNA here is from genome assembly GCF_017639515.1 of Carcharodon carcharias. Taxonomy (NCBI): domain Eukaryota; kingdom Metazoa; phylum Chordata; class Chondrichthyes; order Lamniformes; family Lamnidae; genus Carcharodon; species Carcharodon carcharias. The sequence goes on along the minus strand of NC_054467.1, from coordinate 126,564,002 downwards.
TAGCTGGCTTTAATCCAATTAAGACATACCTACAGACTAAACCTCTATTTTAAAAGAAAAATATTTTCCAATAATATTATATAAATTAATAGCTTCGTGACAACATTGTCGTAAAATCATGTGCGTTGGTCCAGGGGGTTTCTGGCATCATACTGGGCCACAGATGGCACACTCAGCCAGAGGAAGCATCTGTAGCCTTTAGATGGGGAAAAAGTATTATGTGTGTATTTAAGGATGTTGGAAGGGGTGATATATCTCAGACTATGCAGTTAGGAGGGCTGAGGTCCACATGGGGAATAGGCATATCTACTTCACTACAATCACGATGGGATCGGAATACAGGGGGAGGACTGAGAGGTTCTTGGAGGGAGGGGAACCTGAACATGAACATTAAGCTCCTGCAAGATGATGGGAGAGGTGTCCATACTCACATAGGGAGGGTCCAAGCTGGCATGGTAGTGAGACCTCAGCACCACCACCTCCCAAATTGCTGCAATGGCTCAGTACAAAATTAAAATGAGGAAAAACTCTGCTGGTGAGGGCTCTGAGGGCAGGTTGGAGGGCAGGTTCATACAGTGGGTGGGGGTGGGGTGGGGACCGATTAGAGGGGCACCCAACTGAACTATGCATTTCCAAATGAGGAGAGAGGCGCAACTGAGATATGTTAGGAGTATTTCAATGTCAATTCAGTGAATCAGCAAAGTGAAGCTATGATGTGCTTTCTTGCAAGACTAATCCCGCAGGCACTAATCGATCTCCTTATATTAACCCTTTGTTCACAGAGTGGAGATTCCCCAGAATGGTAACACACTCCAGAGCAACTGGGCAACTGGGCTAGCTTCAGATGCACTGCCAGCTTTACAGAAGAGAAGCTTTAAGCACCCCCGTCAAATAATCTCAGTTCCTGACTAAACATTTTCCCTCATGTGTATTCTAAAGAGTGCTGTGTTAGAGTGCAGTGAATGAAGATCCCAGAGCCTGGCTGAAAGCAGCATATCCAAGCGCCTGGCCAAAGCAATCTCATGGCAGTCAGGTAAAGGTGGTGGTTGGAGTAGGGGGGGGCATGGTGGAGGTGCACTTTGAAACGAACCATGCAATGGTCTGGATTTTTGGGGCAATTAGTTTCTGACGCTGGAACAAAGCCCTTGAATACACATTCACTGACGAGTCATTGACAGAAAGAGGACCTGTGCAGACTGATGCTGACTCATGTCTGTGGGCGGAATTTTCAATTTCCCCTGGCGTTGGGTGTGTTTGACGGTATGAGCAGACAATATGGCGAGATATGGCAAAAATCGGTTTCACAACATTCTGAAACCAGTTTGCAATTGTCATTCTGCCTGTCAATGGTGGGCAGCCTTTTCCACTGTCGGATGTCGGAAACTTAATTGTAATACATCTGCATAACATTATATGCCCAGCCTACTGGAATCAGTCCCCCACACTGGATCATCTGAGCAAGTTGGTGGGAAAATATGCCAGTGCAGAACATACCTTGACAAGTGTGATGTACAGAAATTGGGACTTCCACCAGGGTCTTTCTCAAATTGTGGATATCTGGGGAGCATAAGATGATGGAGCCTGATAGCAACAGGACTCTGAAGCAACCATGACATGCTGGGTTGATTCTGATGGACATGGCTCTGCTCCGAAGCAGCTCACGGAAGGTGGAAAGCCTGCTCAGTGTCTTGGCCGTGGTCTGCAACACAGGATTGTCGAGGGGGTGGAGAAGAAGGTCAAGCTGTTTTTGGGAGAGGAAGATGCACCGGGGGTGGGGGGGGAGGGTGGGAGGGGCAGGTATAGATTGACTGGGGGAGGAACATGTGGGGGGGTGGGGGGTGAGATTGGGCAGGGGGAAGAAAGATATTGAGAAGGGTGAGGTTGGGAGGGAGCAATTGAAGGTATTGGGGTTGAAGTTGAGAGCGGGGGGAACAAAGGTGTCGGGGAGGGTGAGGTTGGGAGGGGAGGAACAAAGGTGTCGAGGGGAATGAAAGTATTGGGGGGTGAAGTTGGGAGGGGGGATAAAGATGTTGTGGGGGTGAAGTTGGGAATGGGGGAACAAAGATATAAGGGGGGTGACTTTGGGAAGGGTAACAAACGTGTTGGGGTGGTGAGGTTGGCAGGGAAGGAGTGCAGGGGGAGGAGGGGTTAATGGAGCAGAATGCAGCAACTGGGGAGGTAGGTATAAGGGGGGAGGAGGAAAGGAATCCAGAAAGTGAAAGGAGACCACGGGGAGGAAGGAATATGAACAGGGGAAGGAGTAAGGGTGGGGGAAGGAGGAAGGAGTCAGGAAGAGGGAGGGCTAAGGTGGGGGTAATGGAGTGCATGTTAGGGGGAAGGTAAGGAATCCAGTGGGGGAGGAGTTCCAAGGGTGAAAGGAGTTCCAAGGGGGGAAGGAGTTCCAAGGGGGGAGAAGGTGTCTGGAGGGGGTGATGTCCAGGTGAACATGCAAGGGTAGGGCGCATGCAATCAATGACTGCCTCCTAGGGAGCGAACTGAGGGTGGGCATGGGAGGAGGGAATGGTGAGAATGACCGAGGGCAGAGTGAGGTGCTAGGTTGGAGTATGAGGATGCTATGGTATTGGTAGGAGGGACGGCGAGGGTGGTTGGCAGGGACTCGGAGGCAGACATGGGCCCTGGGGGTAGGAAGGAGGAGGTCGGGGAGATTAATGTGGATGGGCTTGGGTTTTTCGGGAAGGTCGGGAACGTACACAGTCATCTGGACTTCCCCGACAAAGAAGGGTTGTTGCTTGCAGGTCACGGAGAGGAGGTGGAAGCTGATGCCAGGGTTGTCAACAGTGATGGGGGAAAGGAAATGGGTGACAAGGGGAGGGGAATGGATGGGGGACCTCAAGAAAAACTGTACCACCACCATGCCTGTTAAATCGAAAGTGAAATGAGACTCATGGTGGGCTGTGATCAGTGGGTGGGCAGAGATACAGGTCAGCTCAGATGGACAACTGAAAGTGAACCCAGCAGGCAGCATTGAAAATGCTCAGGACATCGAGAAGAGTGCGATGGAGGAAGGGATCCATGTGCTTGGGAGACTGCTTGCACAAGGCTCTAAAAAGGCACTGCCGCTCACACAACTACTCCCTCCAGAATCACTCATGTGCAGCTGAAATGCTAGTTCAGGGATGTGTACGGGGGGTGACTCCCGAAGCCAGTCAATGAAGCTGAAAGACACCATTACACATTATTCAGTGAAAGTGAATATATTTTCAGATTGTACAGTGACAAAATGTGTTCACCCATGCAACCAACTGTGATCAGAATTTCTTAACCTTTCTATGCTTTAGACTTCTAGGTGCTGCCCTCTCATCTGCAGCAGGAGTGGAGACAGCCTGGACAATAATTGGTCCTGTTGCCTCTAATGACCACAGCTTGGGTCCTTTGCTCTGACTGTTCTCCTGTGGGCCAACTGCTCCCTCTGTAGTGATAGAGGACAAGGTTTAGGGGGTCACAGGCAAAGAGAATTTGAGGAGAGAAGACCGCTTCTGAGATTCTTGAGTGGATGACCCCTCCTTCTCCCCCCTTCAGATGCCTGAGGGCCCCAGCTTGATTCCTTGAGGGGAAGGAGCACCTGGTGGGATGTCAAGATGCCCCATTTCCATCTCACATTGCCACTGCAGGAACTTACCTATGCCTATCACAATGGAGCGCAGGTATGCACACATCTCCACGTCCTGCTGGACCAAGGCCTCCATAGCGTCCACCATCCTTCCCATGGAGACCTCCATATGCGCATATGTGGGCATCACTTCATCAGAGATCTGGCGGTGGCACTCTTCCGGCTTGCATGCCACTCTGTTGCGGGCTTCCAACAGTTCTTTGTGATGTTCCCCCAATTTCTGCAGACTCTCCATGATGAGTTGGAAGGCCGAATCCAAAGGCTTGTCAACTGGCTCGAACCTCACAGGTGTCTCTTCCCTAATGGTCCTCCAATTGCTGGAATCACGGCTGAAGTTTCCTCCTCTTGCCGCAGACACGTGTCTGTGTGGTGACCACCAGATTGTGAACCCATGTCTACTCTAGATCTAGGTCGCTACGAGGTTTGTATCTCTGTGCTGGTGGAAGGTGTGGGTTAGCGCTGTGACAGGTCTCCCAGGCTGCTGATAATTAGTGCATGGCAGCAGAGTCAAAAGCAGAAGAGAGAACACTCACATTTATGTTGAGAGAGGGATGACGTGGTGCAGAATCCTCACGTATATGTTCGCTGCCGACCTCACATCTATGTCCTCACTAGTCAGCACAATGGCATGCTCCTCAAAGTAAGTGAGGGGGCCTAATGTGTTCCACTCCACCTCTGGCCTGGGACCCCACCCTGCTGCTTTGAGCCAGCTTCTCCTGCAGATGGAGAGAGTGTGAGCAGGACACATGGCACTGCATGGAATATTTGCGTGGTAAGCAGAGCCATGGATAGGATGAGGGTATGAGTTCAAGAGAATATGAGCTGGATGGAGATATGAGGGTGTGTGAGAAAGTTAGTGGTGTTTTCCTTGAGATGCGAGGGCCCTGTGGATGTGTGATGGGTTTGTGAATGTGTGAGTTGAGGGTGATGAGAAGAATGACTTACCCTGGCAGAACGGATGAGACCATTCACCCTCTTGCGGCACTGGGTAGCTGTCTTCTTTTGCAGGTCATTGGCACTGACCACCTCTGCTATTGTCTCCCTGTTGGATTGGTGACCTTGCCTGCTGGTCTTTTCCCAGAGGAGTGGGCAGGCCTCCATGGTGTCCAAAATGCACTCAAGGGACGTGCCATTAAACCGGGGGGAGGCTGCAGTCTTCTTGACTTTCGGGGCCATGTCTTTGCAGCAGTCCTGGGCTGGAAGCACTGAGAGATGTGCATGCAGCTGCACTTTAAGTATGCCGCCCAGCGTGAGGAGGTGGTGAAGTGATGGCATGATGGGTGAATGAGAGCCCGGCAACCATCAAAACAGCGCGTTTCTCAGGAATGCATATTAATGAGGTGGGATAGGCGCGATACGGTGTGAAAAGCCGCCATTGTGGCTGGCAGGGAAAGCATTATTTTCCCCGCCCACTACAGTACTTCACGAAAACCTGGAATGATCCTGCCCTGTTTTTCATTGATGTTGCAGAGCGGAGACCATCAGGAAGGTGGAGCCTGGACCTGTTGCTGCTGCAAAATCGCATACAGGCAGGAGGGAAGCAGGAGAAGATTGTGACAGATGCTTCAGGCTCACCAAAGGGAGGAGCTAAACTTCAAGGCCAAGGGGCAAAAGGGTCCCTCCGGATGCAGAGGATGAGGCTCTCAAAGGTGTTGAATGTACGGGCCTCCAAAGACCAAAGCTATACAGAACTCACATGTCTTCTCTGCTGATGAGCGAAAGACAATAGCACCGATGCCTCCACATGTCCATGGATCTGGTGACCCACATTTGCCACATTCTCCAGGAATTGGCACCAAGGAGACTGCAAGGGCATACATTGCCAGTGGCTGAGAGAGTAATGGCCGCACTGAGCTTCTGTGCCTGTGGCTCCTCCCAGGGCTCCACTGGGGCTTTCAGCAGGATCTCTCAAGCATCCACTCACAAATGTATTCATGAAGTGACAGATGCCCTTTTTGCCAAGGCCCACAATTACTTTAACTTCGACAGAGATCAAGAAAGACAGGACATGAGAACATTGGGTTTTGCAGCGATTTCTGGATTCCCACAGTTGCAGTTGATGACTCGACCGTACTCACATGGCTATAAAAGTTCCTTAGCCACAAGCACGCCAATATGTAAACCAGAAAGGCTATCACTCGCTCAATGTACAGCTGCTCTGTGACCATAAGAAACTGATCATGCAGGTTTGCGGCAGATACCCAGGAAGTATCCATGACTCATACATTTTGAGTGGATCGTAGATCCCGGACATCTTAATGGGATCAGACAGGGTCCAGGGTTGGCTTCTCGGTGACAAAGGGTACCCACAAAGGACGTGGCTGATGACACCTGTGTGACAGTCACAGAATCCTGAAGAGAGAAGGTACAACGAAGCTCATTCCGCTACCTGCACATTGATGGAGCACATCATATCAATCCTAAAGATGCGATTCTAATGCCTGGGCAGGCCTGGTGGATCATTCCAGTATATTCCACAGAGGGTTTCATGGATCATCGTGGCTTGATGCATGCTGCACAACCTGGCACTGCAAAGGTGGGAGGACTTGACAGATGCCAACCTGGAGGAGTTGCACATCTCCTATGATGAGAAAGACATTGAAGGGGATGAGGACAATGAGGTCAAAAAAGCCGTGGCTGCAGGGGAAGAGGCAATAGCACAGGCCAGATAAGGCAGGTGTGCACATGAGGCCTTCATAGCCACCAGATTACATGAGGACGATGACGAGTTGCATTGTGTACCCTCTTCGGAAAGTGCCCTCCACCATGGGCCTACATGAACACCGGCGTTGCTATTCCTTTCATTTCAACCGTGCACTTCCATATGAGAGTGAATAGTTACACATTAGCCCCACATTGAAATTTTCAAAACTTGAATTGATGGATTTATGCTGAAGGATCAGTACTAAAGGCAAAAGTAAATAGAGTTAAGGTACAGATTAGTCACGATCTAACACAATATCAGGACTGGCTTGAGAGGCTGGCTAGCTGGCTCCTGTTCCAATGTCCCTATGTGTATCACTGAAATTGCACACTAAATTTTGCCCCAAAAATATTTTCAGTGGTGACACAGAGTATAGCTTATGCCACACATCATTTTATTAGACGAAGGACTTTTAGAAGCATCATTTGCATGAAGAAAGTGCCTTTAGCATTGGGTTAAATATTAGAATGAAGGAGTTTACATGACTGGATGACAATTCTGCACCTTATACAGAACAAATAAGGAGCAGCAGCAATCAGAGAAACATTGTCTAAAAACATATTAAATTGCTATAGCGTGTGCTAAGATTTTGATTTTAAAGTCTGTCAATTTGATTGCGTCAGGTATCTTATTACAGAAAACCTTCAGTGAAATTGGAAATGCAATCAGGTACGGATTCCCCTAGCACCCTTAATGACTTTTAAATTCAAATCGTGAGTAATTACACAATTAAAAATGTTCACTATGGTTAGGAAAATAAATTTCCTAAAGCAGATTGGAGTGTGACCATTCATGCTACACTGGCTGTAAATGCTGAAATAAACAGAATGACTGTGAACGACACTGGCATTTCTCCAGAAAAGGTGCCCCATGAAATAATACATTGCCAATTGTTTATTCTCAGGCATTATTTTGCATACGTTGTGTTGTTTTCTTGTATTTAACATTGCTATAGTCACTGCTGCAGATTTCTTTGCAGTCAAGCAGCCTGATGCTAGCTTCTTAATAATTATTTTAATTGTCCGCGCTGATTTATGCACGTGGTCTCATATATATTCTGTAAGATAATACTGGCTTGTGAGGTTAAATGTTAATGGCCTGAATTTTGACAAATAGTTGAATGACCCAATGGGGGGCATATTCAGATCAGCAGCGTACACAGGCGGGCGGCAGGGCTCCCTTGGCAATTTTATGAGGATGTGCCAATTAAGGGTTGGCAGGAAGAGAAGCATGTCAAGTAAGGGTGCTGGGTGAGCCAAAGTGCTGGCAGCTCGTTGTGAGGCTCTATTTTTATAGGCATTTGTGCAGCTTTCAGTTTAGTTGTAGACACAGACTACAAAGGAAGAGAGCTATATCAATGGAAGCTGCAGAGGAGTGGCATCATCACAAGGAAGGATCACTCCATGATTCATTGATGCTTCATTGGAGGTGCCGCTGCAGACAACAATGCCAAGGGAAGATGTTCTGTTTCCAACAGTCAGGAGGAGGCCAACAAACTTAAAGAATTAGGGCTGGGGATGGCAGATACAGTGAATATCTGAGGGGCGTTTGCAAGAACCTAGATTCAGTGCAGGAACAGATTGAATGACCTGGTGCAGTTTGGGAAGATGAATGACATTTAGAGTTGCAAACTGAAAACCATGAATTAAAAGATGCTTATGAAGTGTGAAACCATACATGGGCAACACTAGGCACCAATGTCCACATTGAGGAGATCAGTTCATGGACATCTCAATCCCATGGTCAGCAATGGATGAATGTTTTGTTTAGATTGCTGAATTGTTGTGTTAACATGCCATTCCAGAGATGGGCCATGAGGCAGGACTGGCACTGTGTATGTCTGTGCTTGCAGGAGAAGTGTATCAACACACAGGAGGTGGAGTGCCATTCATCCTTGTGGTGAGGTGATAGAGGAGGAGGTCACGGAGATCAGATGGGAAACAGCAGGGCAGCCGGTTGTTGAGAGAGAGGCAGATAGAAGCAATTGAGAGTGAGTAAAATGATGGATGCATCCACCATTCCTTCGACCATAAGTAATCTGTGGTATCTGTGTGGCCCTTTAATGTGACTGGAAGATTCTGATCAAGGGGTACCAGAGATTGGTTGAAAGAGCAGCTGTTTAGCTTAAATCATATCTCTCCATCAGGTACAAGAACAGATGAGAAACAAACCAGGGCTCCTGAAAAGCTCAGACAATGCATCTCAAGACACTGCGTCACTTCATTCAATGCACCAACCACCAGCGCAGATACACTCACATTGTTGGGCTTTGATGTGAGTGTAGAAGGGGTGGCACAATCTGGTGAGTGCTGCATTGACATGAAGGAAGAGATAACAGAGGCAGTGACAACTGTGACCTCTTCCCATCGGAGGACTGAGTAGAGGTCCAATGATACTCAGCTTTTTGTAAATGGCGAGCATTGATGAGCAACAGCAAAGAGGCAGATCGGCAGCAGCATGAAAAGTGTGAACATCTGTTGGAGCTTCTAGAGGCAGTGAAATCTCAAGCATAAATGAGGAAGGAGTCTATCCATGCCATGCCATGGTGTCATTTCTCTGGCATGCAAGCAGATGGCATCTTCCATTGAAGAAAAGCAACCTTCATGGTGAGGCACATGGAGAATAATGCCAAATGGTGCAGGGGTGTGCATAGACTTCTATAGCATAGCTTCATCTATGACATCAATGGAGTGATGGGTGGGTGAGATAGGCCAGCAATGCATCTTCCCATTGCTAGGAGGTGACACACTGCAGGAAACCTCAGCAGTGCAAGTGGGCACTGAAATAGCTGAGGAAGGGTAGCCTGAGGCAATGGGGCTACCTTCAAGATGCTTTGATCACTGAAAGTGGATTCTTCACCCCTTTGATGGTGACAGTAATGGTGCATGCTGATTTGATGACTGAGACTGCCCCAAATGTGCCAGGGTCCAGAATGACTTAGACAAACAGAGGATGCAAAAGCAGGTAAATGTTCAGACTAGCACTTGGGTTTTCACTGTGTAATAATTTTTTGTTAAAGACAGAAGCCTTTAAAGCATTATGAAACTTAACTGTCTTGTGATGCAATGTATGGCAATTTGTGTATTTATTTTAGTGCACCACTTCACAGTGGTCAGAGGTGAAATCAGATTTATGGATGATGTGTAAAGGTGAGCGTCTCATGAAGTGTTCTTGTTGACAGAAGGTCTTAGCATACGGTGCTGATAGATGCAGAGAGAAAATAAAAGGCCTCTTATAAAAGGCCAGTAAAGCTACCTCTGAGAGAGAGCAACTTGGTTCCTTGCACTTGATCTCACGAGATGCATCTGTTGATCAGAGAGTTGAGTCTCCCTGCCATGCATATCACTGCCCAGTGAATTAGGCCTCACGGTGCCATCTTCATTGGTTGGCACTTGTTGAGATGCCTCACTCTCATCCTCTTCCTCCGAGGATGCTGCTCACTCAGTGTCTTCCTATGACTCCAGAGCTACTCCCTTTGGAGTGCCAGGTTGTGCAATGAGCAGCAGTTGATAATGCTGTAGGATACCATTGAGGGTGTTTCAGGGCTTTCCCAGGCCTATCAAGTCATTTAAACCTCATCTTCAAAAGGCCAATGATCTGCTTGATGGTGATCCATGTCGCCAAATGGCAGCAGTTGTATGGGCCCTCTGCCTGTATGTTGGGGATGTGTACAAGGGTCAGAAGCCATGTCTTCATTGGCCATCCCCTTGTCCCCCAGGATCCAGCTACAAAGATGCTCAGATGGTCTGAACAGCTGAGGCACCGGGGCTTGTCTAAGGATGTAGGAGTCACGACAACTTCTTGGAAACCTTATGCACACCTGCATGATCCGCTTACAAATTGCAGATGACTTAAACGTTGAGGGAGTGGAACACCTTCAAGTTCGCAAAGGCACCTGTCTTTCCTCAGGGAACCTTGATAGCCAAATGAGTACAGTCACTATTGCAATGCACCTGATGGAATCCAGCCATGGCCCCAAAGCTGACTGCCCTCTTGGCCTGACTGACCTGATCAGTTGTGAACTTAATATATTGGCCAGCCCAACAGTACACGGAAGCGTGACATCCTTTATGGAGCAAAGGGCCGCTGACTGACAAATACCATATAGATTTCCAGATGACCCCTGGGGTGAACACAGGCAAAAATATTGAGTGCAAAAATCACCTTCAATACAACAAGCCTGATTACTAATCTACTATTTTTAAGGGTCCCCTAAATGGCTTAGCAAGTTTGTTTTATAAGCAGCTGAACGTTTCCAGGTTTAAGCTCTCCGTCAGAACAAGGCAGGTTACAATCTTGATCTTGACCTGCCTTTCCTTCTTCTCTCACTGGTCAAAGAGAGAGTGATGGAATTTTACAGCACAGAAAGAGGCCCTTTGGCCCATCGTGTCCATGCCTCTCACCAAACCCCTATCTACTCTAATCCCATTTTCCAGCACTTGGCCCGTAGACTTGTATGCTATGGCATTTCAAGTGTTCATCTAAATACTTCTTAAATGTTGTGAGGGTTCCCACCTCTACCATCCTTTCAGACAGTGAGTTCCAGATACTCCCCACCCTCTGGGTGAAAAAAAGTTTCCTCAAATCCCCTCTAAACCTTCTGCCCCTCACCTGCCTACTCCACTTGGCCAACTTTTTGTACTTCTATTTCTACCTGCCTCACTTCTTACCTCTCAGCTATTCAACTACTTTCTGAGTTACACAAATGTCTTTAATGCTGTTGATTTTTGTCATTCTACTTCCTGTTGTCACATGCTGATATCACTCCTACCATGTCACTGCCTCTTTGTGTTCCTTTAGCTAGATTGAAGACTCTTAAAAGATTTCCTCCCTATATCCTCACACCCCTCACCAGGGTGAGCCGGCCATGACTTTTCTCACAAACAATGCCTCAAAGGATGCACTTCCCCGGGAGGTTATTGGGGACATATATAAATGTTGGCTGAAGACCTGCAGCCCACTTTCAGGGACACAGAACATCGGTAACAGACAGGGGTCACACCGCTTTGAACTTCTTTGCATTTTGGATTCTTCCAGGCTGTATTTGGCGAACATTACTGTGATAATCAGGCAGCTGGTTACCGAGGCAAAGAGAAGGTCACTGAAGCTCTATTCTAGAGGGTTGCACAACTCAATGGAAGCAGAGAAGGAAACCAATAAACAGATACACAGTTCTATGGAATGACAGGATTCCTGGCAGTACAAGGAACAATTAACAGAATACACTTGCTGCCCAGAGCCCCATATTACAATCTCCTTAATTTTATGAATAAAAATGATTTTCATCATATAAAGCTTCATTCGGCAGGCAATTACAATTAAAAGTATCCTGCATATCAGTATCAAATACTCAAGAAATTGCCTTGATGCTTTCATGATGTAACAATCCACCATGCCAACCTTCGTAGCTCAGAGCATTTTGCCGAATTGACTGATTGATGATCAGTGTTTTTCTCATTCATAGGATGTGGTTGTCACTGGTAAGGCCAGAATTTATTATCCATCTCTAATTGCCTCTGAGAAGGTAGTGGTGAACTGCCTTCTTGAACCGATCTAATCCATGACGTGTTAGTATACTTGCAGCGTTGTTAGGGAGGAAGTTCCAGAATTATGACTCCATGACAATAAAGGAACAATGATATAATTCCAAGTCAGTATAGCTGGTGGCTTGCAGGGGAACTTGCAGGTGGTGATGTTTACAAGCAACTGCTGCCCTTCTTCTGCTAGGTAGTTAAGGTTGTGGGTTTGGAAGGTGCTATCGAAGAAGGCTTGTCAAGTTGATGCAATGCATCTTGGTATATGGTACATGCTGTCGTCATGGTGTGTCAGTGGTTGAGAGGGTGAATGTTTAAGATGGTGGGTAGGGTGCTAATCAACCGAGCTGCTTTGCCCTGGATGACATCAAGCTTCTTGGTGTTGTTGGAGCTGCGCTCATCCAGGCAAATGGAGAGTCTTCCATCACACTCCAGACGTGTAGATTGTGGTCAGGAGCTGAGTTCTTCACTGCAGAACACACATCATCTGAATGGCTCTTGTAGGCACAGTATCTCCATGACTGAGCTAACTAAGTTTCATGATGAACCCCAGGAAGTTGATCACAGAATGATTACAGCACAAAAGGAGACCATTGGAGATGTCATTCTGTGCTGGGTCTCTGAGAGAGCAATTCATCCAGTGCCATTCCGTCATCTTCTTCTCGTAGCCCTGCATGTCCTTCCTTTTAAGATAATAATCCAACTCCCTCTTGAATGCCTGAGTTGAATCTGCCTCCATCACACTCTCAGGCTGTGCATTCCAGGTCCTAACCACTCGCTGCACGAGAAAGTTTATTCTCATGGTGCCATTGCTTCTTTCGCCAATTACCTTAAGTCTGTGCCCTTTGTTTCTCCATTCTTCCACCAATGGTAACAATATCTCCCAATCTACTTTGTCCAGACCCCTCATGGATTTGAGTACCTCTATCTCTATCAAATTGCCGCTCAAACTTTTCTTCTTTAAGGAAAACAGTTCCAACTTCTCCAATCTATCTCCATGTCTGAAGCTCCCCATCCATGGAAGCATACTCATTAAGCTTTTCTGCACTCCCTTTAATGATGTCACATTCTTTGTATTGTGTGGTGCCCAGAACTGGACACAATACTCCAAATGAGTCCAAGCCATTGTTACTTTTATTCTTTCACAGGATGTGGGCATCGCTAGCTAGGTCAGCATTTATTGCCCATCCCTAATTGCCCTTGAGAAGGTGGTGGTGAGCTGCCACCTTGAACCGATGCAGTCCATGTAGTGTTAGCACACCCATGATGCTATTTGGAAGAAGATTCTATGATTTTGACCAAGCAACAATGAAGGAACAACAATATAGTTCTAAGTGAAGATGGTGTGTGACTTGGAGGGGAATTTGCAGGCAGTGGCATTCCCATGTATTGCTGCCCTTGTCATTCTAGGTGGTGGAGGTTGTGGGTGCGGAAGGTACCATTGAAATGATTTGCAGCGGTGTATCCTGTAGATGGCACACAGTGCTTCCACTGTGCATTGGTGGTGGTGGTGAATATTTAACTTACTGGATGGGGTGCCAATCAAGCAGGCTGCTTTGTCCTGGGTGGTGTTGAGCTCCTTGGGTGTTGTTGGAGCTGCACTCATCCAGGCAAGTGGAAAGTATTCCATCACACTCCTGACTTGTGCTCTGTAGATGGTGGATGGAATTTGGGAGCCAGGAGGTGAGTTCCTCATCATGAATTCCCAACCTCTGACTTGCTCTTGTAGCCACAAGTTTCATACAAGTTTAGCATAACTTCCTTGCATTTGTACTCTATGCCCCTATTAATAAATCCTAGGAGGCTGCATGCTTTATTAACTGGTCTTTCTATCTGTTCTGCCACCTTCAATGATTTATACACATATACACCCATGTCCTCTGCTCCTGCTACCCCTTTAGAATTGCACCCTTTAATTTACATTTTCTCTCTGCATTCTTTCTACCAAAATGAATCACCTCACACTTCTCTATATTGGCTCCGCTTTTGCTAGGGCTCCTTGATGCCACACTCAGCCAAACGTTATCTTAAGTATAGTCACTCTCACCACACCTCCTGAGTTCAGCTCTTTTGTCCATGTTTGGACCAAAGCTCTAATGAGTTCAGGAGCTGAGTGGCCCTGGCACAGAGTGTCTGAGCAGGTTATTTCTGAGTAAGTACTGCTTGATAGCACTGTGTATGACACCGTCCATCATTTTGCTGATGATTGAGAGTAGACTGATGGGGCGATAATTGGCTGTGTTGGATTTGGCCTGCTTTTTGTGGACAGGACATATCTGAGCAGTTTTCCACTTTGTTGGGTAGATGCCAGTGTTATAGCTGTACCAGAACAGCTTGGCTAGGGGCATGGCTAGTTCTGGAACACAGTCTTCAGTACTTTTGCTGGGATATTGTCAGGGCCCATAGCCTTTGCAGTATCCAGTGCCTTCACCCATTTCTTTACATCACATGGAGTGAATTGAATTGGCTGAAACTGGGAACCTCCAGAGGAGGCCAAGATGGATCACTGAGTCAGCATTCCTGGCTGAAAATAGATGCAAGTGCTTTAGCCTTCTCTTTTGCTTACAAACATACATACAGACATATGAAATTGGAGCCGAAGTAGGCCATTTGGCTCCTCGAGCCTGCTCCACTATTCAATAAGATCATGGCTGATCTGTTCGTGCTTTGAATTCCACATTTCCATCTACCCCTGATAACCTTTGGTTCCCTTGCCTAACAAGAATCTATCTACCTCTGCCTTAAAAATATTCAATGACCCTGCCTTCACTACCTTCTGAGGCAAAGAGTTCCAAATTCGCACAACCCTCTGAGGGAAAGAAATTCTCCCCATCTCTATCCTAAAAGGGCAGCCCCCAATTTTGAAACAGATCCCCCTAGTTCTGGACTCACCCACAAGAGAAAACATCCTTTCCACATCAACCTTGTCAAGACCATTCAGGATCTTATATACTTCAATCAAGTTACCCCTTACTCTTCTAAACTCCAGTGGAAGCAAGCCCAGTCTATCTAACCATCCCTCTTAAGACAACATGCTCATTCCAGGCATCAATCTAGTAAACTTCCTCTGAACCACCTCCAATGCATTTACATCCTTCCTTAAATAAGAAGACCAAAGCTGCACACAGCATTCAAGATGCCCTCTATAACTGAAGCATAACATCCTTACTTTTATGTTTCATTCCTCTCAAAATAACGCATAGCATTCCATTCTTGCTGCACCTGCATACTAACATTTTGTGACTCATGCACTAGAATGCTTAGCTCCCACTACACTGCAGGATTCTGCAGCCATTCTCTATTTAAGTACTACTCTGCTTGTTTATTCTTCCTACCAAAGTGAACAACTTCACATTTTCCCACATTATACTCCATCTGCCATATTTTTCCCCACTCACTCAACCTACCTATGTCTATCTACAACCTGCTCATGTCCTCTTCACAACATACTTTCCTATCTATCTTTGTGTCATCTGCAAATTTAGCTAACATGCCTTCACTCCCCTTATCTATGTCATTGATATAAGCAGTACGAAGTTGAGGCCCTAGCCAATCAGAAAAAAGACCCGTTTATACATACTTTCTGTTTTCTGCCTGCCAGCCAATCTTCTATTCACATTAATATGTTATTCCCTACACAATGAGCTTTTATTTTCTGCAATAACTTTTGGTGTGGCGCCTTATCAAATACCTTCTGGAAATCCAAGTGCAGCACGTTAACAGACCCCCATTTATCCACAGTGCATGTTACTCCTTCAAAGAACTCCAATAATTTTGCTAAACATGACTTCCCTTTCAGAAAACTATGCTGACTCTTCCAGATTACTTTGAGTTTCTTTAAGTGCCCAGCTACAACCTCCTCAATGATCGATTCTAATAACTTCCCTATGACAGACGTCAAGCTAGCTGGCCTATAATTTCATGTTTTCTGTCTCCCTACCTTCTTGAATAGAGGGGTTATATTTGCTACTTTCTAATCTGATGGAATGTTTCCAAAATCAAGCGAATTTTGCAAAATTAACACCAATGCGTCAACTACTTCATTAGCCACTAATTTTTTAAGACCCTAAGATGAAGTCCATCAGGACCCAGAGACTTGTCAGCTCACAGCTCCTTCAGTTCACTCAGTACCACTTCCCTAGTGATTGTAATTTCATTAAGTGCCTCTCTCCCTTCCACCTCCTGATTTACAGCTTTACTGAAATATTTTTTGTATCCTTTATAGTGAAGGCAGAAGCAAAATACTTGCTCATTTCATCCACCATTTCCTTATTATCTATTAATTCCGCACTGTCACTTTCTAGAGGGCCAAGACTCACTTTACTTATTCTTTCCTTGTTTAAATATCTGTAGAAACTCTTGCTATATGCTTTTACATTTCTAGCTAGCTTCCTCTCATACTCTAATTTCTTTCTCCTGATTAAACATTTAGTTATTCTCTGCTTTTCTTTATATTCTGATCAATCATCTGACCTGCCACTCATCTTTGCATAATTACATGCTTTTTCCTTAAGGCTGATGTTTTCTTTAACTCCTTTTGTTAACCACAGATGGTGGGTCCTCCACTTAGAGATACTTGCCTTTATTAGTCAAGGCATAGAATATCAGAGCAGGTTGGTTATGTTGGAACTGTATAAAATGTTAGTTAGGCCACAGCTGGAGTACTGTTCGCCACACTACAGGAAGGATGTGACTGCACTGGAAAGGGTGCAGAGGAGACCTGATAGATGGATATAAGATTATGAGACATAAATAGGGTGGATAGGAAGTTACTTTTTTCCATTAGTAGAGGGGTCAATAACCAGGGGACATGGTAAAAGGTGGAAGGCTAAGAAGGGAGTTGAGGAGAACTTTTTTCACCTAGAGGATGGTAAGACTCTGGAAGTCACTGCCTAAAAGGATGTTTGAGGTAGAAACTCTCGTAACATTTTAGGAGTATTTAGATATTCACATGCATTGCCATAGCCTCCAGGGCAATGGGCCAAGCACTGGAAAATGGGATTAGTGTAGGTGAGAACATGATGGGCCTCCTCCTGTGTTGTAAATGTCTATGAGTCTATTATCTAATTATTCCAGCCAAGCCACACAAAGGATTCAAAGACCATATGGCTGCACCAGCCAGCTCTGGAGAAGGGCAGTGTTGTTTGGGATTCATCATCTTCAACGTTATTCTAATGGCTTTTCAGTTACCTGCTCAAAACACAATGGGTTTTAACAAGGATGCCTCATTAGCTGAATAGGTCAACCTGAAACCACCCTGTCACATCACCGAAACTTGAGCTGTTTGAATTCTTTTAATTAGACAGATTTTGAATTATATCTTCAGTTATGGTTTAACCTCTGAAAAGCCAGACTCCAGGCGAGTAGCCTGCCTTTGACTCTCATTTCTCTCCAAGTCTGATTCCTAGAAAGAAACCTGTACTTCACCTAGAGTGAACTAATACCCAGGATACAAGAATACTTTGCTGTTTCTTCGACAGACTCAACCTGCAACTGAGTTTCTAGGACCAAGAACAGGAATTCTGCCAGGCAAAGCCACCTGAAAGAACTTTCATTGGACATTGACTTTCTGGGCTCTGGACTCATGTGAAACCATAAAGCTTATTTTTTTATCATGGTGTTTGCCCCGATTCCCTTTCTTTCCCTTATCCCTCTTTTATTGTATGAATGAAAAAAGGGACGACTTTGCAAACCCCCTTCCCACAATTTCTGTGTGTGTGTGTGTAAAATAAACTACCCCTCTTATTTTACCTTCACTCAAACTTGCTGTGCAGTTATTAATAGAGGATTAGATAACTCCAGAACTGAAGGGTTGGGGAAAATACGCCACCACTTATAAAGGGGGCAATCAAAAATCAAAAATACTTTTCTGTTTATGAACAGGTAGTGAGTGAGAAATCAGGGAGGTCTAAATTAATCCCTCTTCTGTCTGTAACACAAAAATACCATATCTCTTTCTCCCATGCACTGAATTTCCACGTGAACCTAATTCACTACGTAATCAGTCCCCATCTCACCATGTGCCCCTTACTGATCATTAAGTTTGAAAAGTCTGTCTCTTTTATAGACCCTCTGAGGAGTCAATAGCTAGTTTAGTTTCCTGCTACAGTAATTAACATCACTTGAACCAACTGGTTTCAGGTAATTGACAGATAAATGTCAATCTAAACAGTTCTCTATCTAACAAGCTAACCTAACTTACTTGAATGTTAGTACTATGCCAGATCCTGATTCTTAATCTATAGTTAAAACCTGAGAACAGCTTACTAGAACTTATGACATGAACCTAATTCACTACTCACTTAGTCTCTGTCTCACTCTGGCACAGTCGCCTGTCTCCCCACCTGCTCCTTACTGATGTACTAGGCTCCCCATCATTGAGGAAGGGGATGTTTGTGGAGCCTCAATCTCCACTTTAGCTTTTTAATTGTCCACCACTATTCAGGACTGGATATGGCAGGACAGCAGAGTTTAAATCAGATCTGTTGGTTGTGGAGTCACTAAGGTCTGTTTGTTGCATGCTGCTTCACTGTTTGGCATCCAAGTAGCCCTATATTGTAGCTTCACCAAGTTGACACCTCATTTTTGTTATACCTGGTGCTGCTCCTGGCATGCCCTCCTGCACTCTTCATTGAACCAGCTCAGTAGTAATGGTAGAGTGGGGGATATGCGGGGCCATGAGATCACAGATTGTGCTTAAATACAATTCTGCTGCTGTTGATGGCAATAGTGCCTCATGGAGGCCTAGTCTGGAATTGCTAGATCTGTTCAAAATCTACCCTATCTAGCACATATATTTAGTGCCACACAATATGATGGAGGGTATCCTCAATGTCAAGACAGGACTTTGTCTCTTTAGGACTCAGCCAGCTCACTCAGTAGTGGTGCTGCAAAGCCACTCTTGGGGATGAACCTTGGAGACCCCACCCAGAGTACATTCTGTGCCCTTGCCAACCTCAGTGCTTCCTCCAAGTGACTTTCAACATGGAGGAGCACTGATCCATCAACTGAGGGGTGAGGGTTACAGTTGGTGGCAATTGACAGGTTTCCTTGCCCATATTTGACATGTGACTTCATAGAGTCCAGGGTCAATGTTGAGAACCCCCAGGGCAACTTCCTGTCAACTGTATGCCACTGTGCTGCCAGCTCTGGTGGGTCTGTCCTGCCGGTGGGACAGGATATACCGAGGGATGGTGCTGGTCGTGTCATAGGACATTTTTTGTAATTAATGATTCTGTGAGTATGACTATATTAGGTTGTTGCTTGACTATGGGAAAGCTCTCCAAATTTTGCCACAAGGCCCCAGATATTAGTAAGGATAATTTTGCAGGGTCAACAGGGCTGGATGTGCTGTTGTCGTTCCTGTTTTCTAGGGCAATGCTAACTGGTCCGCCCAGTTTCATTCCTTATTGATTTTCCTGTTGCAGTTTGATACAACTGAGTGGCCTGCTAGACCATTTTAGAGGACATTTACAAGCCAACAACATTGCTATGTAGGCCATACCAGGTAAGGATGGCTGATTTCATTCCCTAAAGGACATTAGTGAACCAGATGGGTTTTTACAACATTTGACAATGGTTCCATGGCCATCATTACTGAGGCTAGCTTTTAATTCTAGATATTTTATTAACTGAATTTAAATTCCAGCAGCTGCAGTGGCGAGATTCCCAGTATCCCGAGAGTATTCCTCTCGGCCTCTGGGTTACTAATCCATTGACGCTATCACTTTGCCACTGCCTCCCCCTAAATACCAACATTGTAGCTAAGGGCACCACTAGTTCTGAAGCACAAATCTCCAGCATCACAGTCAGGATGTTGTCAAGGCCCAAAGCCTTTACTGTATCCAGTGCCTTCAGCTATGTATGATAACAAGAGGAATGAATCTAAATAACTGAAGGCTGGCCTCTGTGCTAGTGGAAACTGCAGGAGGAGATCCAGATGGATTAATCACTCGACATTTTGGGTTGAAGGTGGTTCCAAATGATTCAACTTTACCTTGTTGTTATTTGTTCATGGGATGTGAGCATTGCCGTGTAAGGCCAACATTTATTGACCATCTCTAATTGCTCTTGTGAAGTTGCCCATGTGCTGAGCTTAGACGTCATTGAGGAACAGGATGTTTTATGGAGCCTCCTCCTCCCATTAGTTGTTTAGTTGCCCACCATCATTCCGGATATGGCAAGACTACAGAGATTGGATCTGACCTGTGGGTTATTCCCTGTAGTCATGACTGATGGCTCCACTAAGGTTTCCACTGATAGAATTGGTTAACACGTTTGAGTGAAATTGCTCTGCATTCTGAAAAGACATTTATCTTTTTATTTTAAGTAGGTCAACAATATCAGTCAAAAAAATTATAAACATAAAACATATTTAGTATAACATAAATTAGCACAAGCAGTTTAATATTTAAATTTTAAACACAACAGTCACATTCTATGGTCACTTCAGAGCCAAGCATTGTGAAGGAATACTGACCAAAGTAAAACTATGTTCAGAACGCTTTCCCTTGATACTTTTTATGGCACAAAAAGACAAAAAATATTTTAAGGAGATTTGTGGTCTTATTGTTAAGAGTCTGTTGAAAAATTAAAAGTTTAACTGTGCAATATCTTAACAATACCACTACAAATCTAGTTTACTGAATTAAAGTTTCTAAAATGGTGGGCCTGTATTTTACCAACGTTCTTTGGATTGGCTGGGAGGCAGCAGGGTGAACCCATAAAATGGTGAGGGAAGGCATCAGGTGAGTGCCCACCATCTTCCTGCCATCCTGCCATCTTGCCAGCAGAGGGGAAGGTGGTGGACTGCCCGCATGCCCTGAGCCTGAGTGAACCATTTAAGTAGCCAATTAAGGGCCTCTTGCTGCCTCCGCTGCAGTGGGGGTGTCTCCTGCCAAATGGGGAGACCACCAGGTAAACCCAGATAGCCTCCTGCTGGACTCCAGGCAGGGGTTCCTCTTTTTCGGGTGCTCTGTTCCATACAGAGCTCCCCCTCTAGCAGCGATAACTGCCCGCGTGTCAGAGGCACCACCTGCCACGTTCTTCCCTGCCTCTCACCAAGGCCTGCCTGACTGGCTCCAGCATCCCCAGACTCCACGTGCCAGGTTACGCGGGTGAACAGCCATCACTTGTCCTCATCCAGGTCCAAACCCAGCAGCGGCCACCACTCCCAGTGGCGATACTGAGCTCCCAAATTGCTGGCATTCTGTTTGGTTGGCAGCTCTTGGGGTTAGGAAGCCAATTATCTGGCTACCATTGAAAATATGCAGTCTCAGATCCCACATATCGCTGACCACCTTAATGGAGTCACTGCTCCCCCTCCTCTCCCCCTCTTTAAAGCCATCAACAGGACCCCTGCCATCAATATTAAATTCAGCGCAGTATTTTTAATGTAATTGACCACAACAGCATTCACTGTGCTGCCATTTCTTTTTTTAATTTCAATGTCATGTTTTTTGGCTTTTGAGAAACTAAGCAATACATCCCAACACTATTGTGAAAGTACACAGGACAGATGAATTTTATAAATAGCCTGTAACAAAAACATAGTAGCATAACATAATGTAATAGTTAAACATATAAACTCGTGCTTTGTGAATCAGTCAGTAGCTTATCTGTCTATGTATGCTGACTGTTACTGGCAATTGAGAATGATTAATAAATGATACACACTGTGGTCCTATTGTATTTACAAAGGAGGTCACATTGGGCTGAATTTTAACGTGTAGGTGTGTGGGGGTTAAGAGTGGAAAGATTGATAATGTCGGGAAGCCAACTCCAACCCAATGACTTCCATATTTAGCTGCATCATGTGAGGTTGCGGCCAGGATATTCCATGCCTGCCGGTGTCGGTTGTGTTTGGTGGCCTGAGCAGCTAATATGGCGCAATCAGTTGCACGCTGGCGAGAAACCTGTACGCGATCATCTGCTCAACCCGGTGATGGTGGGCCGCATCCTCTGTCATCATTGTAATACATTAGCTTATCATTATGAGGTCTGCCTGCCGGAATCATCTCCTGCCATTGGATCGTCCACCCACATCGGCGGAAAAACACGCCAACGTGTTTCACAACAGCACATAAGCAATGTGCACCTGGCGGGCTGCACTTCACACGGGACTTCAAGGTTTGTTTGCCTACCATGATTCCATTAGCACTCGCTGTCATAGCGCCAGGCTTCGCAGGCAGCACCACATCACTTTTAGGGGGACTCACGGCAGGTCTCTCCCTACCAGATTAGCCATATGTAGGCAGTTTTTAAATGGCTGCAGGGCTCGGGCTTACTTGGTGAAGCGGGGGAAGTGGTCTCAGGCAAGGAAAGAGGCTGCAGGGTGAGAGCTATAATGAGGAAGGAGGGTAACCCAAGGTGTGTGTAAGTGGCCTCAAGATAGTGAAGGCTGAAGAGGCAGTCTCCAGAGGAGATGAGACCAGATGGAGATGTGAGGGTGTGTGTGTGAGAATGGGTGGTGATCCCCCTTGAGCTGGCAGTGAGTGAGATGCCAGTGAATGTATGATGGGCTTGAGTGTGAGTTTAGAGTGACAAGTTGGTTGCCATACCCTGGCAGCATGCATGAGGTCATTCATCCTCTTTCTGCATTGGATGGCCAACCTCTCCTGTGCAGCATTGGCACTGATCCCCACTGCCATCACAATGTTGCTGCCCCTCCTGCAGCCGGATCATGGGTAGAGGGCATCACAGCAGGCTTCCCCCCACCGTCTTCCAAAGGGTGCTTGAGGGCTGCAATGTTCTTGCCTTTTGGGCAATTTCTTCTTTGCTGCCGTCCTGGGCTGGAAGCACTGTACGTGGCTGTACTTTAAATGTGATGCCTGGCGTGATGAATTGGCGAGGTGACAGCGTGGCAGGTGAATCAGAGCCTGCCTGCCATGGAAATGGCGCGTATCCCGGCATAAATAATGAGGCAGGTTTGGGACAATATGGCACGAAAACCCATCATTGCAGCTGGTGGTAAAGTGTCATTTTACCCACTCACTACTGCACCTAATGCAAATCTGGGATTATTCTGTGTATGAGCAACCTGCACAGGAGAAGCTGGTTGTCAATTTCAATTTAATAATCACTCAATTACAGCAATATTAACATGGCTTTTGAAATTTAACGCTGCTTCCCCAATTTTCTTGGAATTCTTGGAACTTGTCAACAAAAGCAAGGTTAGAACACAGTGGCAATTGAGGTTGCGACATGACAGGGACATTTGCCAACACGTACTGAAACTTCACAGCTGTTTCTTGTCTGCTTATGTTATTTTTATTCATTCACAGGATGTGAGTACCACTGGCAAGTCCAGCGTTTATTGCCCAATCCTAATTAACTTTCAAGGTTGTGAACCACCTTGAATCATTGCAGTCCATTTGGTGTAGGTACACCCACAATGCTTTTAGGAAGGAAGTTCCAGGATTGTGACCCAATGACAATGAAGGAACGGTGATATCATTCCAAATCAGGATGGTGTGTAGCTTGTAGGGGGTCTTGCAGGTAGTTGTGTTCCCATGTGTCTGTTCTTCTTGATTTTCTAAATGGTAGAGATCACAGATTTGAAAGGTGCTGTCGAAGAAGGCTTGGTGATTTGCTGTAGTGCATTTTGTATATGGTACACACTGCTGCCAATGTATGTCGGTAGTGAAGGGAGTGAATGTTTAAATTGATGGATGGGGAGCTTATTAAGCAGGCTGCTTTGTCCTGTACAGTGTTGTAATGTTATTTGGTGTCTCACTGGAGGCTTGTATGGTTAAACATAACCATTTATTGTTAACCCATAACTATAAACATATCTAAGGTAGTGTCCTACATGGGTGCTGTCTCCATGTTAGACCTTCCAGTCTCTACTAAACACCCACTCTATCATCACATAACTCATTAGATTGTACCAGTGATGGCACTCTTTTCCAGTCCCACATAAACCCTTACTCTGCCAAACACCCTTATACTACACCTCCCCCCAAGTCCTTATCCAAATTTATTTGCAATAGAATCTTCTTTACTTGCTACCCTCCCCTTTTATAAATTCAGATGGCCTGGAAGCTTGACAATTATTCCAGATCTTGTCCGTCACATTTGGAGGAATACTAATCTCAGTTGTGTTGGGTTTACTTTGTTGGTTTGGCATTGAAATTGTAGTACTCTGTGTTTCTGGCACTTGGTTGTGTCTATTTGATTTGCTTTTTGCGCTCCTTCGAGTTGCGCTTCTCTTTATCGGACTTTGTCGGACACCATGAGTTTGTCCTATACATTCCAAAGGAAATGTTCACTCCGTTCATTCCCAGAGAGTACTCAGAGTTTCTTTTTCCATGATTTTCAACATGTTCTTGCTAGATGTTGATGTTTCAAAAATGGAACCTTCATTTCTACTTGTTGCACAATTTCAACCAAATGTTTGTTTACTCTCTAATTTGCCAGTCCTTTTTCAAGCTTATTAATCTTTTCATTCAGCACAGCAGCTACTCTGGTGAATTCAATTGTCTTTGTTTCAGAGTTTTCTACACATGCTTAACAACTTCACCTGGACATTCAGTTCCTTTCGGAGTCTTTCTTCCATGGTCACTGACTGCTTCTTAGATTCTTTCAATTCACTCATTAGAATCTCAATCTGTTTCTTAGAATTTTCCTTTTCTGCCTTCAAATTCTGCATTTTCTCTTCCATACCACGCATCTCATTCTTCTTGTTCTTTAGTTGTATCAATGTTCAAGAATCTCATTGCTCTTTTCACAATGTTTACTAGATAGTCCTGATACTTGAAGTTCATCAATT
Source organism: Carcharodon carcharias (assembly GCF_017639515.1). NCBI lineage: Eukaryota > Metazoa > Chordata > Chondrichthyes > Lamniformes > Lamnidae > Carcharodon > Carcharodon carcharias. The sequence continues at coordinate 126,539,364 of NC_054467.1, read as the reverse complement.
TCAAATTTTTCATTTGCAAGCTCATCTTTCATATGTGAAAGTTGGTCCTCTATATTAAGAGCAGTTTTTTTTTTCCCCTTAGCAGAGTCTAATTACTGTGTGCTACTCTTCATGCTCACATTCTTTAATTTTACTTCCACCAGTTGTTTCTGAGACTGTTCATGTGCTTTTGTCAGAACTTCTATTTTTCTGGCAACTTTTCAACTTTTTCTTGACATTCTAGGTTCTTGATTTTCATTTCAGCCATTTTTTCAACAACTCAATGGTTCCTGGCATGTTTGAGGCATCCAGTGCTTTTTCTCCTTGTTCTTTGATCTTCGGTGTCAGGTTTTCATTTTCATATATTATTTTTGTCTTCTTTTTCTGTCTGCAGCAGACCTTTGTCCTTGTCCTTCATTTTGGTTGCACTGTTGGCCAAGTCTGTTTCCAGTGAAGTTTTAACTTGTTCCAGTTCTGTAATTGTGCTATTCTTAGTTAACTATTAGCTCACAGCTTGGAAGTTTTTAATGCTTTTCCTTTCAATGTTTTACTGTGAATCGCAGATGAGGATCAAAAATAACCAGTAGCACCAGCATGAAGAACACTACCAAGAGCACCTGCAGCAGGTGCAGCAACACTTTACTCCTCAAAGACCTCCAGCTCCATTATTGCAAGGGGATGAGCAGAGAGATGCAGCTCACAGGAGGCCATTCCTGCCATATAGTGGCTACAGGCAGAAGAACAGCTTCCTCAACAGGTTGGAACACCAGTCCCTTAGGAGGCTCAGTTTCCCAAATCAGGTGATAGAGTCACAGAGGTCTACAGCACAGAAAAAGGCCCTTCGGCCCATCGAGTCTGCGCCAGTCAAACAGGTACCTAACTATTCTAATCCCATTTTCCAGTGCTAAACCCATAGCTTTGTATGCCATGGTATCGCAAGTGCACATCCAAATACTTCTTAAATGTTATGAGGGTTTCTGCCTCTACCACCCTTTCAGGCAGTGAATTACAGATTCCCACCACCCTCTGGGTGAAAAAATTCCTCCTCACATCCCCTCTAAACCTACTGCCCCTTACCTTAAATCTATGCCCCCTGGTTATTGATCTCTCCACTAAGGGGAAAAGTTCCTTCCTCTCTACCCTATCTATGCCCCTCATAATTTTATACACCTCAATCATGTCCCCCCCCTCAATTTCCTCTGCTGTAGGGAAAATAACCCCAGTCTATCCAATCTCTCCTCATAACTAAAACTCTCCAGCCCATACAAATCCATGTAAACCAGTAGGCAAACCTATGGTCAGACACACCACAATCTGAAACCAAGTGGCAGATTCCACCCCAGACAGATGCTATGAGTCTCTCATCAGCTCCCCCGAGATGCTTGTCACAACATGAGCCAACCAGTCTCACTAAACTGTGTCTTTCTCATGAAGGTTTTCAATTTCCACTCTCCATGCTGACATTTACAGACTGCCGGAATAATACCTGCTAACTGGACACGATGGCTACATGTGGCTGTCCAGTAACTGTAAAACTTACCACCAATCTCACTTTTGCCTCTGGATCCTTCCAGGCTCTTCTAGAGACATTTCCAGGATCTCAGAGTCGGCAGCACACAAATGCCTAAGATAAGTGACTGATGCTTTGTTTGCTAGGAAAGGCAATTATGAATACTTTGCCACCAATGATGCCAGTCAGAATGAGCAAGTGCTCAGATTTGTGGCTCTGGTTGGCTTCCTATAGGTTCAGGGCTTCATCGACTGCTGACAGATTACACAAGAGCATTCTACAACTGCAAGGGGTACTACTCCATCAATGTGCAGGTAATGTGCAACGACAGAGTGATCTTTATGGAGGTGTGTAAAAGATTCCTAGGCAGCTTCAATAATACTTTCATCTTGTGGCATTTTACGCACCCCCACCACACCCCACCCCCCACCCCCCGATCTCCTTGACCTTGAAGCAAACTTACAAGCTGGCTGCTTGGAGACAAGGGGCATTCCTTTAAAACATGGCTGATGACACTGCTGAGGAACCTGATCAATGAGGCTCAGAAATGATAACAATTAAAAACCATATGACAACTAAATGTGACATTGAAAAAGACATGGGTAATGCTGCAGCTTTGCATCATATGTCTGGACAGATTTGGAGGAATTCTTCAATACACACCAGCCAGGGTCACAATATAACATTACACCACAGTGAGATTTAAACCTGCAGGAGGAACAAGCCACAGAGTACAAACTCTCTTTGGAAGAGTAGGAGAAAGCTACAGAATCTGATGTGACCAAAGCGCCAGCAGTGGTGAAAGTTGCTGCCCAAGATGCCCTCAAAATTATGAGGCTCACTTAGGTTCAACCAGTCCACCCATCAGGTAGGTAGGTGTAAAAACCTCTTTTGCGCCACTCCCCTCCCGCCTTCCCCCCAAAAAAGTAGCCCTGCAAATAATCGAGTACTTTTCACAGTTCACACCCCCAGCAACCCCCACCGCACCCCCGCCAACCCCATTGATCATTGTCAATTCATATCTTACCATTCATCACAAGTGAAAAGGCAACTTGACAAGCAGCAATCAAAAATGGGCGGGACAGAATAGTGGTGGAAAGAAATAATATTTAAGCGGTTCAAAAATGAAAGAAATTTTCCAAGTCAAAACCCAACTGCCTTCCTGCTTGGTCTCATCAAGGTGTTATTATCTGAGCTGCCTGCATGGTTTGAATGAATCCTATAATGCGGCATTATCAAAGTGAGTTACCTCCTTAAGGGCTTATCGTTATTCTCCGGAATCACCTCCTGCAGAATGCTTGCAGGCCCTCTGGGTGATTAAAGACATGAATTAGAGTTGTTAAGGTAAAATTTTTTAAATTATCATTATGCACCTAAGATCATATTTCGCTCGCTATTGACATCAAATCAGCATGAGTGAGTGTTGTATTCATTTGCGATCTGATATTTAATTCTGTCACCAGGTAGCTGAGAGGGCCTCATTTCTCTATCTCTCACACCATGGCTCCAGTGATGCCGAATACTTTGTCATCTGCACTTGTTAGTTGTGAGATCTGTGCTGGGCTACATACGGTGGTCCGCGTCACCCTTGTTTCCTGTGGTCCGTTCTCCTAAGGAAAGGAGACACTTGTGAATGAAATTAATAGAATGTATTGAATGGATGGAGGGAGAGTGTTTATTGACAGCGATTATGAAGGAGAGGCATGGAATTGCAAAATGGTGAGGATTAGTGTCAGTGGTGGATGAACAGTTGGGGATGTGAGACCATAAGACCACAAGTCCATAAGACATAAGAACAGAAGTAGGCCATTCAGACAATTGAGCCTGCTCCACCATTCAATGAGATCAAGGCTGATCTGATAATCCTCAACTCCAATTTCCTGCCTTTTCCCTGTAACCTTTGATTCCCTTACTGATTAAAAATCTGTCTATCTCAGCCTTGAATATATTTAACGACTCAGCCTCTACATCCCTCTGTGGTAAAGAATTCCACAGATTGACTACCCCCTGAGAGAAGAAATTCCTCCTCACCTCTGCCTTAAATTGGCAAGCCCTTAATCTGAGATTATGCCCTCTGGTCTTAGACTCTCCCACAAGGGGAAAAACATCTCAGCATATACCCTGTCAAGCCCCTTAAGAATCTTAAACGTTTTAATAATGTCGCCTCTCATTCTTCCATACTCCAATGAGTACAGGCCTACTCAACCTCTCTTCATAAGAAAATCCCTCCATACCCAGGATCTACCTAGCGAACTTTCTCTGGACTGCCACTATCGTTCCTTAGATAAGGAGGCCAAAAATGTTCACAGTATTCTATGGCCAGAATTTTGACCTTGATGGGTGGGCGGGCCCCACCGGCCTTAATTAACCCGCCCACTTAAAATAGCGGCGGGGCCCGCTTCTCCGGTGGGGATTGGCTCCCCGCCCGCCGGAGATTGGGTCGGGCCCGCCCACCTGGTAGGCAGAAAATTCTGCACTTTGTGTCATCCTCACCCTGGCCTTCCCACCTATTTTGTGTCATCCACAAACTTGGTGATAGTACATTCCCTGGTGGCCTAGTGGTTAGGATTCGGCGCTCTCACCGCCGCGGCCTGGGTTCAATTCCCGGTCAGGGAATGTTGCTTTATTGTATTTGTTGAAACGAGTGTTGATCACTCATTGATTAAAAACGTTTAAAAGCTTGGCCTAACTAGCCAAGTGGTTATGGTACTTAGCTTGTAACCCCAAGATCAAGAGTTCAAATCTCACAATGGCAAACTATGAAACAATGTAATTTCATCTGAAACAGATGGAAAACGGGTTTGTACTCAAAAGAGTTACATTAGAAATTATGGCTTGGCTTAAATAGCCAAGTGGTTATGGTACTGGGTTTGTAACCCCAAGATCAAGAGTTCAAATCTCACAATGGCAAACTATGAAACAATGTAACTTCATCTGAAACAGATGGAAACAGGTTTACTCAAAAGAGTATCAAGAGTTCAAATCTCACAATGGCAAACTGTGAAACAATGTAACTTCATTTGAAACAGATGGAAACAGGTTTGTACTCGAAAGAGTTACATTCATTTCCCTTATCCAAGTCATTAATATATATTGTAAATAATTATGGCCCCAGCACTGATCCCTATGGCACTCCACCAATTACAGTTTGCCATCTTGAAAATGCCCCACTATTCACAAATCCCTGACTCCTATTAGTTAGCCAATCCTCTGTCCATGCTAATACACTACCCCCAGCATCATGGGCTCTTATCTTATAAAGTAGCCTTATGTGCAGTACCTTATCGAACACCTTTTGAAAATCTAAATATAATGCATCTACTGGTCCCCCTTTATCTATCCTGCTTGTTAGCTCCTCAAAGAATTCTAATAAATTTGTCAGGTATTTTTTCACCTTTATGAAGCCATGCTGATTCTGCTTGATTAGATTATGCATTTCTAAATGCCCTGCTATTATATCCTTTATGATAGACTCTAACATTTCCCAATTATGGATATTAAGCTAACTGGCCTGTTTTTTGTCTCCCTCAATTTTTGAATAAAGGTGTTGCAATGGCAGTTTTCTAATCCTTGGGACTTTTCCCGAATCTAAGGATTCTTGGAAGATTACCACGAGTGTATCCACTATCTCTGCAGCTACTATCTTTAATATCTTTGAATGCAACCCATCAGGTCCAGGTGATTCTTGGCCTTTAGGCTCATTATTTTCCCTAGTGATAGTTATTGTATTTATTTCCTCTCCCCCTTTTGCCCCTTGCTTATTTAGTATTTTTGGAATGCTATTCATATCTTCTACCATGAAGACTGATGCAAAGTATTTATTCAACTCCTCTGTCATTTCCTGGTTCCCTACTTTTATTTCCCCAGCCTCATTCTCTAAGGGGCCTATGTTCACTTTGGCTTCTCTCTTCCTTTTTATTGATTTAAAGAAGCTCTTACTGTCCATTTTTATATTATTTGCTTGTTTACCTCCAAAGTTTGTTTTTCTCCCTCTTAATTTATTTATTTATTTTCTGGTCATCTTCTATTTGCCAAATTGTGTGCTTTTTCTTTCAATTTGATACACTTCTTAACTTCCTTGGTTAACCACGGCTGGTTTATCCTCTTCCTCACTGGGATATATCTTTGTTGCTAGTCATGAACTATTTTCTTAAATATCTTCCATTGTTCAACAACCATCTTTTCTGCTAAACTTCTTGCCCAGTCCACTTCAGCCAACTCTGCCTTCATTCCTTTCTAATTACTCTTATTTAAGTTTAGCATAGTTGTTTCTGACCCACGTTTCTCACTCTCGAATTGAATGCTAAATTCTACTATGTTACGGGCATTGTTTTCTAGGGGATCATTTACTTTGAGGTCATTCATTAAACCTGCCTCATTACACATTACCAGATCCAAAGTTGCCTGATCCCTGGTTGGATTCACAAAATATTGCTCTAGGAAACTGTCCCAAATTAATTCTATGAATTCTTGCCCAAGGCTACCTCTGACAATTTGATTTTCCCAATCTACATGAAGATTAAAGTCACTCATGATTAATGTACTGCTTTTTTTACATGCCCTCATTATTTCCTGATTTATTCTCTGTCCAACAGCATAGCCACTGTTAGGGGGCCACTAGTGTCTTCTTCTCCTTGTTATTTCTTACCTCCACCCATATGGATTCGACATTTTCCAATCCAAGATCATTTCTTGCTATTGTACTTATTCCATCTTGTACTAACAAGGCTACTCCACCACCCTTTACTTCCTGCTTGTCCTTTTGAAAAGTCACAGACCCCTGAATATTTAGTTCCCTGCTTTGAACTCCTTGTAAGCATGTCTGTGTAATAGCTATAAGATCATACCCATTAACCTCTATTTGTGCCGTTAATTCATGTATTTTGCTTTGAATACTATGCATATTTAAGAGCCATTAATTTTGCCTTTTTATCATTTTTCCCCCTTTGACCCTAATTGCTGTTTTTTTTTATTTTTGGACACTCTGTCCCTTCCTGTCACACTCTGGGTGTCATTGCCCAAATAGCTGCCCTGCAATGCTGCCATTTCATTTTGCTTTGTAAGCCTACATACCCCTTCTCCAGAACCTTCCCATCCCCCTCCCCACCACCACTCTTTTTAGTTTAAAGACCTCTCTACAGCCCTAGTTATTTGTTTCGCCAGGGCACTGACCCCAGCACGGTTCAAGTGTAGCTTGTCCCACCGGAGCAGCTCTCTTCTACCCTAGCACTGGTGCCAGTGTCCCATGTTCCTATTTCCTCCCCCAACTTGAATGGCCCCCTGTACCACGGTGACGTGGTCAGTTCAGTCATCCTCCCTGCAGTCCCTGTTCTCATCCACACAGCTTGCAAGAACCTTGTTACTGTTGGACAATTGCAGGGGCTGAGGCTCCTCAAACGTTACCCCCGGGTCCTCTTACATGCCTCATCTGTAGTCACACTCTCCTGTCCCTGACCACAGACCAAATTTGAATTACCAAATACGAGGGGTGTGACCACCTCCTGGAGCAAAGTGTCCAGGTAACTTGCCCGCTCCCTGAAGTGGTGCAATATCTGCAACTCGGATTCCAGCTCCTTAACTTGGATCACCTTGGTGTCCAGCAGATCCCAGATGCTGAAGCAGCAACACATCACCCATTCTGCCATCGCTAACTTATTTTACTTAATTTATTGATTCATTACTCTAGTATCCCCACATTTTACACTTTATTGTAATTATTTTTTTACACCAATATCGATCTTATACTTAACAAGCTATTTTTAAGAAAGGGAAAATAAAGAGTAGAGGCCTAAACACAATCTATAGACCCAAATTTTACTTTAAAGACTAGAAATACACACCAATCCAACTCACCAATCAGCTGCTCTCCCTAAACAAAAACAAAAATAGCTGGAAAAACTCAGCAGGTCTGACAGCATCTGTGGAGAGGAACACAGTTAACGTTTCGAGTCTGAATGACTCTTCAACAGAACTAAGGAAAAATAGAAAAGAGGTGAAATATAAGCTGGTTGGGGGGGGGCGGGTAGTGGGACAGGTAGAGCTGGATAGAGGGCCAGTGATAGGTGGAAATAGCCAAAAGATGTCATAGACAAAAGGACAAAGAGGTGTTGGCGGTGGTGATCTCCCTGCTCTTTTTAAATAAAATCTCCCAGCTCTTTGTTTAAAATCAAGGTTCCACACTTTCTCTGTTTGTTTTTTAAATGAATTCTGCACACTCAGCCCACTAATTTTTAAAATGAAGTCTCCACACTCACCCCACTCATTTTTTTTGGTTTACTCAGTGAGAGTGTCAAGGAGCTGAATTAACACCAGTGGAGATACTTTTAAAGTCCATATGACCAGCTCTGAAGAAGAGTGTGTAAGGAACAATAACACTGGGAGCACTGACCTGGAAATCAGCCATGATCTTGGTGAAGGATGGAGCAGGCATGAAGAGCCAATGGCCCCCTCTAGTTCCTGGAATACGCTTGAGAAGATGGAATGAAGTGGCAGGGGTCATACCCACATCAGAATATAAGTGAATGCAGCATTATACTCATGGTTCCTGACATATTTACATCATTCAGGGGGAGGTTGTGGCATAGTGGTATTGTCACTGGACCAGGGTAATACTCTGGGAACCTGGGTTCAAATCCCACCATGGCAAATGGTGAAATTTGAATTCTGTAAAACCATTGCCAATTGTGGTTAAAAATTGATCTGGTTAACTAATGCCCTTTAGGGAAGGAAATTTGCTCTCCTTACCTGGTCTGACATACATGTGACTCCTGGCCCACAATAATGTGGTTAACTCTTAACTGCTTCTCTAAACAAGGACAATTAGGGATGGGCAATAAATGCTGGCCTAGACAGTGATGCCCACATCCCATGAACAAATAATAAAAAAACATTTTGGCACTGAGCCCACATGTGTAGCCTGCACTCCCGCTGCTGCTGACCTCATGGAAAACCTCTAGCCACACCTTCTCTGTTTCATCAGCAGACTTCTTCCTCTTACCAGTATGGAACAGTATCTTCCTGTTGCTCTTACAGCCCCAGCATCACATCCAGATAGGCATCTTAAAACCAGATGCAGCCTTTAAACATCATTTTACCAATTCCTTCAGTTCTGTGTCCTACGCCAAAAGGGGGGTCACTTTAAATACCACTCAGTGGGTCATCACACCCACTCAAGCAAAATGGTTAGGAAACCCAGAAGTTATGCGGGTAATGCAGCAGTTGTTTTCAAATGGATGTATTAAACTTAGTTCAAGGTTTCCTGTGTACTGCTGGAAACCACTCTCTCTGGTCCCCAACCCACTAAACACATCTGCTCCAGCAAGTCAGCACCTTAAAATCCTGTCTATTCATTATAGATCATTCAATTTTGTTGAAATGTCAAGATGGACTCTATTACATTTAAACACCAAAACAATAAATAAAAATTAGGAAAAATTGTGGGGCTGACAAATGACCTTTCATCATCCACTGATATCAATGGACTGTTTAGTTACATTTGCCTATTACCCTATATAGATGAGATTCACGGAGGGTGCTGTGGTTCAGTGTGTAAACGTGATTAGATATTGTTGTATCTCATTGATGTTCACCAAGCTTATAAAATCTTCTACCATGAAAGCATATTGAGATTTAGGTTTGTGATTTTTGGCTAATTATCAGCACAGGAATGAAATGACAGATTCATTGTACACTAGAAATGGTGCACAGACCAATTAGAATGAGTCTGAGTTTTATTCTGGAACATCACCAAGTATATGCAGTTTGAAATTAATAAAAATATAACTTTATGTTAATGCAAATACACCTTTATGTCAGAAATGCACGAGCATCACATCAAGTGACAACCACATTCTTATTTTAACTTTTGGTTAATAACGTAACATGGTCAATAGTTCTACAGTTTTGACATTTGAGTAGGTATGTTAGATGTCAGATGATGCACAAATGTTTCTCCCAGCATGAAGATCTAAATGTGCTTGGCATAGCTCCATTATTTTGTCATTTTAGCCAGGAAGAGGATGATCCAGAGACCCCCACTACTAATGCAAGCAACTAGAAAATGAGTAAACAAGACTTTCAATATGTGGATGGTCCTGACTGCAACTGAAAAGTTTCCAAAAGAAATATTCATCAAAATCATGCTGTGGTTGCAACTGAGAGGACACTGGCTGTAGCTGTGTACATTCAGAAAAGGAAAGGTTGTCCAAGAAATAAGGAATATTGGGGCGAAGTTTGACTGTGGGTAATATTGTGGAACTGACAATATCAATTCAGCGGCCCATTATATATGTCCCCTGACATTAATTTACAATAATCTTAATGAAGCAAAAAGCAGGAGAAATGTACAATGGACAGTTGAATGGATATTGCCAAATTCAAAGTTACCCCCCAACGTGCAATGTATTTACCCAGTTCCACTGAACGCTTTCTCATTGTGGCTGAACTGATATTTTACACTGAGGATCTTTGTTTATAAACAACATAGTAGTGCTTTCAATTGCTATGAAAGCAATTTTGGGATGTGGTACATTATGGGCTGAATCTTCAGCTCGGCGAGCGGGGGTGGGGCCTGCTCGCCAAGGTGTAAAATGGTGCGTGGTGATGTCGGGCGTGCATCCCGATGTCACCGTGCATCATTCAGACTTTCATTTTGGCGGGCATGCACCCAAGTCGATGCACGGCCGCCAAACTGTCAAAGGCCTTTTAAGGCCGATTAGCTCTCAGTGAAAATAATTAATGGAGCTGCCCGTCCAACCTTAAGGTGAAAAGCCCCGGCGGACTTCTAATTTTTCATGGAACCTCATCCACAGGCGGGATGAGGTTTCATGAATGATTTTAAATTTTGACAAAAATTTTTATTGATATTAATGCACATGTCCCAGCTCATGTGTCAGTTTCACATGAGGGGACATTGCAAAAAAATTTTCTCACCACTTTATTAAACTTTTTGGACTTAAAGCTAATCTCCCTGAGGCACTCTGTGCCTTGGGGAGATTTCTGCGCTCTTTCATGCGCATGCGTGAAACAGCGCACTCCTAACTTAGACAACCCCCACCCCACCTGCACAGGGAACTGGGCGGGGCTTAATTGGCCCGCCCACATAAAATGGCGGCGCGGAGTCGATAGGGGGCACCAATCGGGTCCGGGCCCGCTATGCCCACCCGACAGGTAGAAATTTCTGCCCTATATGAAACAACATAAATCAGCCCTGCAAGTTTGGTATTTAAATTTGAAGTGCAAATGCATTCTTGTACTATCAACAACCCATGTCTGTTTTGAGTCCAGTAGCGTAAAGAAATTACATGTGTCACTTTTGTGCAATGTCCCTTTAAAAACAAAATGGACTGGGGATTACTTTGAAAGACGGTGAATTGGTTTCCTGATGAAGACATTATTAGTTTCTAAGAAATTCCCACGTGACCTGAAGATGCCATGGGGGTGAGCAGCTAAGGGGTAAAGGGTAAGTAGAAAATTAATTGGAGTGGGGGTGGCTTTCAACCTTTTTTTTTTGCCTTTTGGCAGGTCAGAAGACTGTGAATTCATGCAAAGAGAAAACAGGCATAGCTCTCTCCGAATGGAACAGTTTTCTGTTTGGCAGTCTTTGAAGATATCACAGTGTTGAAGCATGTTTTTGAGAATTGAGAAGAGGCTGTGTTATTGTGTGTGTGTCATGCAGTTGAAAAGGACAGACATTGAAGACAGGAAGAGTGAGAGATTGTCGATTGGACAATGCCCATTGCTCATGGTGTCAAAGCCCTCAAGACTGATAAAAGGAATCAGAGAAGGAAGTCTCTTGGGATTCTGTGCCATCGTGACCCAAGTGAGAGAGGGTTAACAGACGATGCCTTGTCAATGGTACCCATGTCGGAACACTTCAGATGGAATACAGCTGCTGTTGAATGCGACTTAAGAACCAAAACAATTGGATGGGTAGTGAGAGATTCTACAAAACAAAAGCTGAGATGAAAAGACTGAGATTGAATTTGATGCCACATGTGTGCGGGAAGTAATGCGAGTGTTTGTAACTATGAGTCATATCTTTGTTGTATTGAATATTTAAAGCAAGCTTTACCTTCTTATTTGAAATATCCTTTACCTGTTAATAAATGGTTGAACCATGTTGATTTTAGTTGGTTTGCCACTGTGGAGATTCCTTTTTTTTACTAGATTATCACCCTCTCTGGGGGTTGTTACAAAGAGTGTTTGTTGCATTAATGATATGAATCTTTTAAAAAACATGTGTTTATTATTGTACTTACACTACACCACCTTAGATCTGATTTGTTCTTGGTCAAAGATTCTAAAATTGCTGCATTTATCCATAATTTCTTATTAGCATCTAAAATTCCAATCCTTGTCTATCTCTCTGTTTGTACCTATAAATTAGCGGATAGTCTTTAGAATTTCTCATGTGGAGGATATGGTATGTCATAATGACAGGAGCACTATGCCATAAAACTTTATACTTAATTAGCAGTATTTTTTACAGTACCAGTGCACTGCTTCACCACATAGCTAATAGTAGTAATAATAGCTCTCTACAGTAATTGACAATTTAGTCCAAACTCAATTTTTCAATTGAGCCAGTAAGCCAAGTACTTACCAACTATATGTCCAATTGTTACAATGACCATCAGGAAGCAATCACTCTACCCCTCTCCCTCATGGCTGGCTGCATTTACTATCACAAGCACATATGATCCTTCTCTCCCTCATTCATGTTACTCTTCTTCAAACACATATAATTTCCAATTTTAACTCAAGGCGTGAATGATAATATTGGGGAGCCCAAATGACATTGCAAGCATGTAGGTTTTGGCAATTTTAACTCCAGACTCTCTCTCATTTCCACCAAATCGACATTGGGAAACAGGCAGCCTGCACACATGATGCACATTTTCAGCTGCTTCATCAATGACCTTCCTTCTATCATAAGGTCAGAAGTGGGGATGTTCACTGATGATTGCATAATGTTCAGCACTATTCATGACCCCTCAGATACTGAAGAAGTCCATGTCCAAATGCAGCAAGACCTGGACAATATCCAGGCTTGGGCTGACAAGTGGCAAGTAACATTCATGTCACATAAGTGTCAGGCAATGACCATCTCCAACAAGAAAGAATCCAACCATCGTCCCTTGATGTTTAATGGTATTACCATCACTGAATCCCCTACTATCAAAATCCAGGGTGTTACCATTCACCAAAAACTGTACTGGACTAGCCATATAAATACTGTGGCTACAAAAGCAGGTCAGAGGCTAGGATTTACATGATGAGTAACTCATCTCCTGACTCCCCTAAGCCTGTCCACTATCAAAAAGGCACAAGTCAGGAGTGTGGTGGAATACTCCTCACTTGCCTGGATGAGTGCAGCTCCCACAACACTCATGAAGCTTGACACTATCCAGGGCAAAGCAGCCTGCTTGATTGGCACCACATCCACAAACATTCACTCTCTCCACCACCAACACACAATAGCAGCAGTGTGTACCATCTACAAGATGCACTGCAGGAATTCACCAAGGCTTCTTCGTCAGCACCTTCCAAACCCATAATCAGTGCTATCTAGAAGGGCAAGGGCAGCAGATAGATGGGAATGCCACCACTTGGAAGTTTCCCTCCAATTCACTCACCATCCTGACTTGGAAATACATCGCCGTCCCTTCACTGTCGTGTGGACATCTTAAGGCCTATTTAAAGTGGGGATTCACCTCTTAAAGTGAGGTTACGTTCTTGCCTTTGTTGTTTGCTGAAGAACAATGGAAAATATTGTGACATGAGTCACAGGTCTGCCTCCTAGTTTTTTGATGCCTCCCTGGAGGTCCAGGTGGAAAATCTCAGGTCAAGGAGGGCTATACCTTTCCCCAGCAGCTGCAGAAACAGTCCCAAGGCCAGCATTCAACAGGCTGGGACATAGCTGGCTGACAGGACCATTGTTTCATGCAGAACTTCCAGGACCTGGGTTCAATGCAGGACCAGGTTCAATGGTCAGTTAAAAGCTGTAAGAGCAAGTACAGCTATTCACCTCTACAGCTCTCTCAGCAATGGCTGGCAACATTTCTTTTGTTCAGAGATGTTGAGGGCGGCAGCTTACCTGAAGAGGTAACAGTATATATGAAACAAGCTTCACTACATTAAGGTGTATTTCAAATAACAGCACATATCCAGATCTTATCTTCCACCCTAACTCTTGTCCCTTTTCGCTTTCATTGAGCTTCTTCTGAGCAGCAAGAGGACTTTGAGGAAGAGACTTTAGGAGCGTTTAAACTAGAGTTGCAGTGGGAGGGGAACCAGAGTGTTAGAGCAGATAGTAAGGTGGAGGAGGATAAAGGTCAAGTGAGGAATGCATGTATAGATAGAAATCAAGAGTCCGTACATGATATAAATGTTCTCAGGTGCATCTATTTCAATGCAAGGAGTATTGTCGGAAAGGCAGATGAGCTTAGGGTGTGGACTGACATGTGGGATTATGACATTATTGCTATTAGTGAGACTTGGTTGCAGGTGGGTCAGGACTAGCAGCTCAATGTTCCAGGGTTCCATTGTTTCAGACGTGATAGAGGGGGAGGGATGAAAGGGAGAGGAGTGGCATTACTAGTCATGGAAAATATCACAGCTGTGCGTAAGCAGGACAGCCCAGAGGGCTCGTCTACAGAGGCCATATGGGTGGAGCTGCGGAATGGGAAAGTTGTGACCACACTAATAGGGTTGTATTATAGACTGCCCAATAGTCAGAGAGAATTGGAGGAGCAAATCTGTAGAGAGATAGCAGACCGATGTAAGAAACAGAAAGTTGTAATAGTAGGAGATTTTAACTTTCCACATATTGACTGGGATTCCCATACTATAAAAGAGCTGGATGACTTGGAGTTTGTCAGATGTGTCCAGGAAAGTTTTCTAAATCAATGTATAGAGGTACCAAAGAGAGTGGATGCAATATTTGATCTCCTATTAGGAAACCAGACAGATCAGGTGACAGAAGTATGTGTAGGCAAACATTTTGGGTCCAGTGACCACAATGTCATTAGTTTTAAGCCAATTATGGATAAGGATAGGTCTGGTCCTCGAGTTGAGATTCTAAATTGGAGAAAGGCCAATTTTGTGGAAATGAGAAAGGATCTAGGAAGAATGGATTGGCATAAATTGTTTTCTGGCAAGAATGTGTTCAGTAAGTGGAAGGCATTCAAAGGCGAAACTTTGAGAGTGCAGAGTTTGCATGTTCTTGTCAGAATTAAAGGTAAAGTTAACAGGCATAAGGAACCTTGGCTTTCAAGGGATATTGGCGATCTGGTTGAGAAGAAGAGAGAGGTGTATAGCACGGATAGGCAACAAGAAGCAAATGAGGTACTTGTAGAGTATAGAAAATGTAAGAAAATACTAAAGAAGGAAATCAGGAAGGCAAAAAGAAGACATGAGGTTGCTTTGGCAGATAATGTGCAGGTAAACCCCAAGGGTTTCTATAAGTATATTAAGAGTAAAAGGATAGTAAGGGACACAATTGGTCCCCTTGAAGATCAGTGTGGTCGTCTATGTGTGGAGCCTCACGTGATGGGGGAGATCTTAAACAGTTTTTTTGTATCAGTATTTACTCAGGAAACTGGCATAGTGTATAAGGAAGGAAGGGAAATAAGCAGTTGTTTCATGGAACATATAGAGATTAAAGAGGAAGAGGTGCTTGCTGCCTTACAGCGAATAAAGGTAGATAAATCCCCCTGGCCTGTCATGATATTCCCTCGGACCTTGAGGATGACTAGTGTAGAAATTGCAGGGGCCCTGGCAGAAATATTTAAAATGTCCTTAGCCACGGGTGTGGTGCCGAAGGATTGGAGGGTAGCTCATTTTGTTCCGTTGTTTAAAAAAGGTTCCAGAAGTAAACCAGGTAATTACAGGCCAGTGAGCCTGACGTCAGTAGTAGGTAAATTATTGGAAGGTGTTCTGAGAGATCGGATATGTAATTATTTGGACAGCCAAGGGCTGATTAAGGATAGTCAGACTGGCTTTGTGCCTGGTAGGTCGTATTTAACGAACCTTGTAGAGTTTTTTGAGGCGGTTACCAAGAAAGTAGATGAAGGAAAGGCTGTGGATGTTGTGTACATGAACTTTAGTAAGGCGTTTGACAAGGTCCCACTTGGGAGGTTAGTTCAGAAGGTTCAGACACTTGGTATCCATGGAGAGGTTGTAAACTGGATTCGAAATTGGCTGTGTGGGTGAAGACAGAGAGTGGTAGTGGATGATTGCTTCTCAGACTGGAGGTCTGTGACTAGTGGTGTGCCTTAGGGATCTGTGCTGGGACCATTGTTGTTTGTTGTCTATATCAATAATTTGGATGTAAATGTGGTGAATTGGATCAGCAAGTTTGCTGATGACAATAAGATTGGAGACTTCGTGGACAGCGAGGAAGGCTTTCAAAGCTTGCAGAGAGATCTGGACCAACTGGAAAAATGGGCCAGAAAATGGTAGATGGAATTTAAAGTGGAAAAGTGTGAGGTGTTACATTTTGGAAGGTCAAACCAAGGTAGGACATACACAGTAAATGGTAGGGCACTGAGGAGTACGGAGGAACAAAGGGATCTGGGAGTTCAGATACATAGTTCCCTGAAAGTGGCATCACAGATAGACAAGGTTGTAAAGAAAGCTTTTGGCATACTGGCCTTCATAAATCAAAGTATTGAATATAGGAGTTGGGATGTTATGGTGAGGTTGTATAAGACATTGGTGAGGCCAACTTTGGAGTATTGTGTGCAGTTCTGGTCGCCTAACTACAGGAAGGATATCAGTAAGACTGAGAGAGTGCAGAGAAGATTTACTAGGATGTTGCTGGATCTTAAGGAGTTGAGTTACAGTGAAAGATTAAACAGGTTAGGACTTTATTCCTTGGAGCGTAGAAGAATGAGGGGAGATATGATAGAAGTTTACAAAATTATGAGGGGTATAGACAGAGTAAATGCGAGTAGTCTCTTTCCACTTAGATTAGGAGAAATAAACATGAGAGGACATGGCTTTAGGGTGAAAGGGGAAAGGCTTAGGGAACATTAGGGGGAACTTCTTCACTCAGAGAGTGGTGGAAGTGTGGAACGAGCTACCATCTGACGTGGTAAATGCGGGCTCACTCTTAGGTTTTAAGAATAAATTAGATAGATACATGGATGGGAGAGGTCTGGAGGGTTATGGACTAGGTGCAGGTCAATGAGACTAGCGGAATAATATTTTGGCACAGACTAGAAGGGCCAAATGGTCTGTTTTCTGTGCTGTAGTGTTCTATGGTTCTATGGATACATAAACCATACGAAGTAGGAATATGCCATATGGCCTCTCGAGCCTGCTCTGCCAATCAATAAGATCGTGGCTGATTTTCTGCTGTAGCTCTACTCCCTGCCAGCTTGCCATATCATCTGATTCCCTGTGAGACCAAAAATCTGTCTATCTCAGCCTTAAATATATTCAGTGATGCAGCACCTGCAAACCTCTGGGGTAGAGATTTCCAAAGATTCACAACACACTTAGTGAAAAAATGTTCTCCTCATCACAGCCCTAAATAATCCCTTATCCTGATACTGTGCCCCTGAGTCCTAGACCTCTCAGCCAGAGGAAACAACCTCTCAGTGCTTACCTTGTCAAGTCCTTTCAGAATTTTGTATGTTTCAATGAGATCATTTCTTATTCTTCTAAAACTCAGAGATTGTAGAGCTAACTTGCTCAGCCTCTCATCATAGAACAACCCTCTTATCACAGGAGCCAATTTAGTGAACCTTCCCTGTACTACCTTCAATCTGGAATTCTCTATCAACTGGAATTTCTGATGTTCCCCTAATATGAATCATCACTTTATCAACTGGAAGTAATTATGAAGCTACCCGTACCTATACCTATATACTGTATTATTTTATACTTCAATTTATGTTTTAATGTACTGTTGAAGGTTAGAAGTAAGACAATACTTTATTTCCTGAGTACTTGAATATTAGGTCATGCTACAAGTATTGTGCTGTATTCCATCAGTAAATGGAACATTCTGTTAACCGGCGTTTTTGATTAACCTGCACCACCCACTCCCCATGCATGCCAGATAATAAAGATCTTACTGTATACTCTTTCTTAGGTATGGTGACACAGTCTATCAGGGCACAGTCCTCTAAGTGTTTCCTAGTAACATACTGTCCCACGTTCCTCTCCAAGCCACCAACTCAAACATTGGCATACCCCAAGAGTTAGCGAGAGAAACAAGGGATTCTGCATGCAGTGAAACATCCAATATACAGCAGATCAACAGCCAAGTGTAGCACAGGGATAGCCAAATAGAGGGTTCACAACAGAACAAGGTTCTCTCCCAGCTCTGCTGAATAGAACAGATGTGAAGACTTTAGGAGTGCTGCTTTGAAAAACAAACTGCATGCCTCTCACAAAAATTTATATCGGGTGATGGAAGACCTGTCAAAGGTTTTCAACATTATGGCTGAAATTATGGAAGAGTCCACCTCCAGCATGTTGTGCTGAGCAGGAAGTAGATGAGGTCAGCCATGTAAAGAAACTCTTTGGGTTCAAGAAAGCACTTGCATGAGAATATGCACTTGATGAAAGATGCTGAAGTGATTAGAAGAAACTTGCACAATTAATAAATGAGCATATGAGCCAATTAGCTAGAAAAGGTTTGCATGGAGCTGGAAAAAATTCTTAACAGTCAAACAACTGAAAGAAAACTGGATTAAAGAAACTTGCTCCTAAAAATGTGACCATGCCAAGGATTTGAATAGATATGTAGCTAGACGGTCAGGTAGACAGGCCAATAGGTAGATCGATAGACAAAATAGATAGCCAGATAGATAGCTATGATTCAAGCATGCTAAACATGTGTATAATGACATTATCAGCAGTAATGCTTAATTATTTCTCTGTTTTATTTTGTATATTTATTTATATATTTATTAGAATTAATATGTTTGCAATTGGGCTGTAATATAGCAAGCATAATACTATGGGTTATTCTCTGGTGAGCAATCCAAACAGGTATTTTGTAAAACTTAGTTATTTCATGAATGTTGAAAAATGCCTAAGTTAATTTCAATAAACTAGAAAATACAAAAAGGGTAAAATTAGGAAATGTTCATTGCCCCCAAATTTTGTTCCTTCTATGAAGTTATTCATGCTAGTTTACTAGCAAAGATAGAAATAAATATGTATGACCTATACAGAGACATGGTTGAAAGGTGACCAAAGCTGGGACCTAAATATTAAAGGGTATTTAACATTTTGAAAAGAAAGGAAAAGGTGGTGGTGTGGGTCTATTAATTAAGGATGTCATTAGTACTATAGTGAGAGATGACCTTAGCTTGAAAGAGCAAGATGTAGAATCAGTTTGGGTAGAGATAAGAAATAGGAGAGGTAAGAGGTCACTTCCAGGAGTAGCTTACAGGCCCTCTAATAGTAGCTACATTGTAGGGCAGAGCATTCAGGAGGAAATAAATGGAGTTTGTAAGAAAGGTACCACGATAATCATGGGTGACTTTAACCTATATGTAGAATGGGTGAATCAGATTTGCTAATGTAGCCTGGAAAATTAGTTCGTAGAGTGTATTCATAGTAAAGGAGCCTCCAGGTGACAGAGATCATAATATGAAAGAATTTCAAGTTCAGTTTGAAGGCAAGAAGTATAGATCTAAGACTGGTGTTTTAAACCTAAATAAAGGTAATTATACGGGTGTGAAGGAAGAGCTGGCTAAAGTGAACTGGAAAGTAGGTTGAAAGGTAGGACAGTAGAAATGCAGTGGCAGACTTTTAAAGAGATATTTAATAACTATCAGCAAAGATTTATTCTGGTGAGAAAGAAAGATTCCATGAGAAGAATGCATCATCTATGGCTAAATAAGCAGGTTAAGGACAGTTGAGGATAATATCAAATGGAAAGAAAAATGTAGAAATCTGTAGAGATTAGTGGTCGGTCAGGAAATTGGACAGATTTTAAGAACCAGCAAAGAATTACTAAAATACAATAAAAAGGGAGAAAATAGAGAATGAAAGAAAACTAGTTAGAAATATAAAAACAGACAGTAAGAGCTTCCATAAGTATTTGAATGGGAAAAGAGTAACAAAATTGAATGTTAGTCCTCTAGAGAGTGAGTCTGGGGCATTAACTAAAAACAAGGAAATGGCAAAAGTGAACACGTATTTTGTGTTGGGCTTCACTGTAGAAGGCATAGGGGAAGATTTTCCCCTCACCAGGTGGGTGGGCCTGGGAGTGGCCGCAAAACGGTCCACGACCTTCGAGTAGGCCCTGACCACGATTTCACTCTAGCTGGTCAATTAACCTTAGCGCTGCCGGGGCGGGGGCAGGACGAGGGCGAGCACTGAAGTGTGCGCATGCATGGGGTTGTGCTGAGTGAAAGCTCCTTGAAGGCAAAGAGCTGCCTCAGGGAGCTGAAGATTTTTAACATTAAAAGTAAAAATTTTAAAAATAAGGAAAACACGTCCCCTCATGTGACTCTGTCACATGAACAGGGACATGTGGAAAATGAGTTTTTAAAAATTTTATTTTTTTTTTACTCAGTGTTGGAAACCTTATCCCGCCCGTGGATGAGGTTTCACAAAAATGCAAAGGCCGCCTGGCCTATTCGCCCGCTCGCCAACAGTACGGTTGGATGGGCAGGGAAAAATTCACTTTAATTGATTGATTAATGGGCTCAACAGTCTCTTACTTATTGGCAAGCATGCTGCCAACTCTCGCGCATGCCCGCCAACCAAAGTACCACGTTTGCCCTACGTCATTGTGTGTTATTTCACGCTCATGCATGTTGGGCGTGTATCCCCACACCGAGCTGAAAATCCTTCCCATAGAAAACTTCCCAAAGATACTTGCTATCAAGAGGTTAAATAGAGGGAAGAACTTAAAACAATTACGATCACCAGGGAAAAGGTACTGAGAAAACTATTACATCTAAAGGCTGACAAGTCCCAAGGACCTGATGGCCAGCATCCTCAGATTTTAAAATAAGTGGCTGCAGAGATGGTGGAGGCTTTGGTTATGATCTTCCAAAATACCTTTCATTTTGGAAGAGTCCCAGCAGATTGGAAGATAGCAAATCTAACACCGTTATTCAAGAAAGGAGGGAGACAGAAAGCAAGAAACTTTCGGCCAGTTAGCCTTACATCTGCTATAGAGAAATTACTAGAATCAATTACTAAGGAGGTTATAACAGAACACATAGAAAGTCATAACAGTATCAGTCAGAGTCAATATGGTTTTGTGAAAGGGAAATCATGTTTAACAAATTTATTAGTGTTATTTGAGGAAGTAACATGCAAGGTGGATAAAGGAGAACCTGTAGAATTGGTGTACTTGGGTTTCCAAAAGGCATTTGATCAGGTGTCAACATCAAAGGTTACCACATAAAATAAGAGATCATGATGTAGGGGTAATATATTAGCACAGATAAAGATTTTGTTATTTAACAGGAAGCAAAGAGTAGGGAAAATGGGTCTTTTTGGGTGGATAAATGGTAGCTAGTGGAGTGTTACAGGAATTAGTGCTAGGGCCTGAACCATTTACAATCTGGATCAATGACTTGGGTGAAGGGACCAAATGTATAGTAGCCAAATTTGCTGATGACACCAAGATAGGTAGGAAAGTTATTAAGAGGAGGTAAAAAGGCTACAAATGGATATGGACAGGTGAAGTATGTGGGCAATAATTTGACAGCTGGAATATAATGTAGAGATCTGTAAACTTGTCCACTTTGGCAGGAAGAATATAAAAGCAATATACTATTTAAATGGAGAAAGATTGCAGAACTCAGAGGTACAGAGGGATCTGGGTGTACTGGTAGACGAATCACACAAAGTTAGTATGCAAGCAGAGACAAGCGATTAGGAAGGCAAAAGGATTATCAGTGTTTATTGCAAGGGGACTGGAATAAAAAAAAGGGAAACTTTACTGCAGCTGTACAGGGCCTTGGTGAGACAATGAGACCATGGGCAGAATTTTCCAAGTCAACTGGCATTGGGCGTGATAGGTGACGTGCATGGAAAATATGGCGCGACATGCCTCACAATGGCACGAAGGCAGGTCGCGATCATCCACTCAGCCTGCCAATGGTGGGCTGCGTTTCCCACCACTGGTCAGTGGAGAGCTAATTGTAATACATCAGCATATAACTAAAAGGCCATCCCGCCAGGCTCTTAGAACTCCAGGAAAGCACGCCGACGTGTTTCGCAACAGCACACAGGCAACATGCACTCTGCGGCCTTTACTTCTGGGGAACTGAGGTGAGTGAACAGCAGCATTCTCCACAGCTCGTCTGTAGTTCACAGGCCTCAGGAGCGCCAGGGGGTGGAGGCAACAGATGCCTGGCCCCAGGAGCGACTGCTGAGATCGGGGGGGATCGGGGGATGTGCAAGGGTAAGTGCTGGCCAGCCTTGGAGGCAGCTGTTGTCGATGGGTGTGGGCCGGGTGTCAAGTGCTACCCTGGCACTGCATCCCATGCACAGGTAATCACGTTGGGTGGCAGGGTAAGTGAGGGAAGTGAAGGAACATCTATATAAACTGACCATGCCTCTGCAACTGAGACAGATCAGGAGCAGCCACAGTGATATGAGTGGGGTCGGACTCCAAGCCTGCCCACCCATGCAAACAACGCTGGGGCACCAATGGGCCACCAAGCGCTCCATGTCTTAGCCCCACTCTCCCGACCCCCAACCCCCCGGCACAGGCTTCGAGTCTGCCACCACTTTATTGGATCGCAGAGCCGTTGGATTTCACACATTGCACATTATCCTCGCCAACGCTGGCCATGAAGCAGTCACTGCTGGAGGTGCTCACAGCCCCTTGCAATCTCAGCATCCCAGTTAGGACCAGTGTCCCCCATGACGCAGGGTGACCAGGGCAGCCATGTTGCACACTCACCTCTGGTCATCTGAGGGGTGACCAGCACTCTCTGGGGAGCATCAAGGGGCAGTCACACAGGGCCAGGAAAGGTGCTAAGTACAGGCCATGATAACCACATCTCTCTCTCTGTTTCATGCTGCAGGAGGACCACATCAGGATCATGGGTCCTGGTGACCTAGCTGTATACCTGATGGCCTACAGAGACCTTAGAGGATGGAGCAGAGGGCGACTGAGGCTCCTGGCTGCACAAAGTCAGGAGCAGCAACCACATGAAGAAGGGTCAGCAGGAGTTCCCACAGATGCTGTCCAGGAGCAACAGTGAGCCGTGGCTGGTCGGCAACCAGCGACACCCAGGGTCTATAGATGCTGCCTGCCATTCCTGCAGATGACTGAGAACCAGTGTCGCTGATGACCACACATGCCTAGGGACCTGCTGGTTCACATCTACCACCTACTGCAGGACTTGGCACCAAGGGGACATGGAGGACATCCACTACCAGTGGCTGTGAAAGTGACCGTGTTGCACAATTTCTATGCCGGTGGCTCATTTCAGGGCTCCACAGGTGACCTCTATGGGATTTCACAATCCACCATTCACAAATGCATCTATGAGGTCACGGATGCCATCTTCTCCATGGCACACAACTTTGTGCATTTCGCCCAGGACCGGGACAGCCAGGATGCAAGGACCATTGGATTCACCCTGATCTCAGGATTCCCACAGGTGCAGGGTGCGATTGACTGCACTCATGTGGTGCTCAGGTCTCTATCACTACACACGGTGAACTTCATCATTCTCAAGGGCTTCCATTCACTGAATGTGCAGCTGGTATGCGACCACCAGAAACGCATCCTGCAGGTATGAGCACGGTTTCCAATGAGTGGGCACAACACCTCCATCCTGAGTCACTCGCAGATCGCTGCAGTCTTCCAGGGTCCACAGAGGCTAGAGGGCTGGCTCCTTGGGGACAAGGGCTACACACAGAGGCCGTGACTGATGACTCCTGTGCGGCGGCCTCAGACTGCAGCCCAGCGACTCTATAATGAGACTCATGCTGCAGCTCACAACTTGGTGAAGCAAACCATCAGGATGATGAAGATGTGGTTCCGGTGCCTGGACCGGTCTGGTGGAGCCCTGCAATACTGTCCGCAGAGGGTGTCATGCATTGTCGTTGTCTGCTGCGCCCTTTACAACCTGGCACTGGAGAAGATGTGGAGAAGAGCTGGCTGAGGAGGAGATGGAGGAGCTGAACGTCTCCTCCGATGAGAAGGAAGTTGATGGGGTGAGAGTGAGGGGGTCCTCAGTGGTGATCATGATCGGGATGAGGCTCTCACACTGGGTAGACAAGGCAGGCATGCTCAGGAGGCTCTCATAGCTGCCAGATTTGTGGAGGATGATGCCAGCATGCAGTGAGGTGTTCCCATAGATCCTCACATCACAGTTATGAATGTTTGACTCCAGTCTGGCTTATCGCAGCATCAATACCCTCTGTGAGAATGCTCCTGTCATGGAGATGCAGTGGAAGGCTTAATAGTCGCTCGATTGCAGGAGTATGATGATGATAACATGTAGTGAGGACACATCATAGAACTTCACATAGCTTCTGAGAATGTCTGACTCCTGTCTGGCTGAAGGCAGCTCACTTTCACTCCATGATCAAGGCCATCTCAGAGACGCAGCCATGAAACTTTAGACACATCTGATGCTGTGTCTGCCTTTACCACCTGAGCCCTTCAGGAGCTGGTGCACAGCATCACTAGTTGCAAATGGGGGCCAGTCCCACCTTAAAGGAGCTGAGAGCAGACAGAGGGAATGACAGAACTCTCTGGCGCCTGCCCACTACATTCTGGCAGCTATGACCATAACTGTCAAGGTGCGAGTATGAGTAATGTTTCCAGGGAGTGTGAGGTTGGACCATCACTGCTGTCTGAATGTTATACAGAGCACAGGAAAGAGGCCCTGGACTAAGATACCTGCCTTTATCTTGTGCAGAAATGTTTCACATCTGAGTGACAAGAAAATTGCTCATCAGAACAAGGAGCCATAGGCACGGAGACATACATAGGCATTTATTGAAAATAGTGAACGTTATGTACAAATGATTAACACCTCTGCCCAGGCTGTGCAACTACTTTTACCGAACTCTCCTAACCTTGCTGCTACATCTTGGTGCTCCCCGGACATCCACAGTGGAGGTGGAGGCAGCCTGCTGACTGTGACGCCCTGTCTGTAATGCATTTGGCAGGCATCCTCTGAACAGCTGAAACTTGCTGGACCCCAGCCTGCTTTCAGGGTCCTGCTGTGTGGCAGTATCACCCTCCTTGACCTGTGGAGCTGGAGCTGCTGAGGTCACAGGAAGAGGGGATTCAAATGGTCCGGTCACTCCCAGAGTCCCCTGGGTGGATGGCCCCGGAGTATGCACCTGCTGATCCTCCTCCCTTCAGGTGCCCGAGTGCCCCGGCTGACTCTAATAGCAGAAGGGGTAGCTGGGGTTAGATCGAGCTGCCCAGCACCCTCTCACATACACGTTGTTGGAGGCCAACTATGGCATCGGCAATGGAGTTAAGCCCGCGCAGCCATGCAGGAGGGACATCCTGGACCAAGGTCTCCATGGTGGCCGCCATCTTAACAGTGTTGACCTTAATACATTGCAATGCCGGTGCTATCACCTCAGCCTGAAGATGGACAGACTCCTCCGTCGTGCCTTGCAATCTGAGGAGTGCAGCGGACATCCCTACCTGACGTTCCTGATCTTGCCTTTGCAGTTCCAGCAGCTGTGAGATGACCAAGTCCAGAGGCTCATCATCTGACTCAGACTCAACAACATTCTGGCCTCCAGCAGTCCTCAGAGTGCTGGGAAGTCCCTGCCACCACCTGCTGTGGATCAGAAAGTGCATGTGCTCACCAGATTATGATCCCGAGGCTACTCTAAAGCTAGGCCATATCCAGGTATGTGTCTCCGCGCTAGTGGAGGGTGTGGGCGAGCACTGTGACAGGACTTCCAGGAGGGTGCCCTCAGATTCCTCTTCAGAGGTCCTTCAGGGCTTGATTTGAAGCCTTGGATCATGGACTCTGTCGGCTGTTTGGTAGATGTATCTGTGAAAGTGAGGGGAGATAATTAGTGGATGGCAGTGGCCTATGAAACAGTATGATTGTCTGATGAATGTTGCACGGCTGGATCCTCACTTGGTAGACCAGCGCCGACCTCACCGTCAGCACAGTAACGGTCCCGATCATTGCTGGCCAGCTAGCTGGCTCTGTTTTTGAATTCTGTCAGATCTTTGATCTCCGGTATCCCTCCACCTGTCTGAAATCTTTCCCTCCTGTTGTGTGTCAGTTTGTCCTGCATGGATAGATTTGGGGAGAGAGTATCAAGACACCTGCTGGGCCAGATAATAAGTATGCCCGGCCTGTGTGGCTGGTTAGGAGGTCCCATGGATGGGATGAGGACAGTAACGGTGAGCGTGAAAGAACGAATGATGAAGTCCTTTGCACTGGCAGCGAGTGAGGGCCCTGTGGGTGTTTGATGGGTTTGTGTGTGTGTGAGTTGGGAGTGATGAAAAGAGTGATTTACCCTGGCAGAATGGAGGAGAACGTTAATCCTTTTTTGGCACTGGGTGGCTGTCCTCTTTTGAGGGGCATTGGTGCTGATCACAGCTGCCACTGTCTCCCAAGCCAGGTTGGTGATTTTGCTGCCCGTCCTGCGGCCAGAGCGGGGATAGAGCACATCCCAGTGGTTCTCCACGGCATCCAGCAGATGTTCGAATGACCCGTTGTTGAAGCAGAGGGGCTGCAGTCTTTTCTCCTTTGCTGGCCAGGTCTCCCGGCAGCAGTGGTGAGCTGGTGGCGATGAGCTCTTTGCTGGCGGCTAACTTTTAATGGTGGCAGCCAGCATAAAACAACAGCGGGGTGATGGCGAACGGGTGAATGACAGCCCGCACGCCATGGAAACGGTGTGTTTCCTGGGAATGAGTAAATAATGAGGTGGGCTGGGGATGACACGGTGTGAAAACCCGCCACTTTCGTTGGCCGATAGGACTCAATTTTACCCACCCGCTACTGCATTTAATGCAATTGTGGGAAAATTCCACCCCACAACTGTGCACAGTTTTGGCCTCCTTATTCGCAAAATAATATAGGAACATAGGAACATAGGAGCAGGAGTAGGCCATTTGGCCCTTTGAGCCTGTTCCACCATTCCAGCATGATCTGTTGTGGTCTCAACTCCACTTTCCTGTCTTCCCCCCATAACCCTTGACTCCTTTTGCTAACAAAAATCTGCCTAACTCTGCCTTGAATAAATTCACTCTTTACAGGGAAGAGGATTCCACATGCCAATGACCCTTTAGGAGAAAGATTTTCTCCTCACCTTTGTTCTAAAAGGGAGACCTCTTATTTTTAAACTATGCCCCCTAGTTTTAGTCTTCCCCACAAGAGGAAACATCCTCTGGGTTTCCGCCCTATTAAGTTCCCTCAGGAGGCACGATTTTCTGGCCCTGACACTGACAGGCATCGTCGTGGGTGCGACAGGAAAGTTTGGAGAGCAGCGGCCATGCCCATCAGTGGTAGGACTAGAAAGTCCTGGCCAAGGTTTAATATGTTTTAATAAGATCAATTCTCATTCTTCTAAATTCCAACAGGTAAGTGCCTAACCTGTTCAACTTTTCTTCATAAGAAACCCCTTCATCCTAAGAATGAGCCCGGTGAATGTGTGTGAGTGATGTAAGTGGATAAGTCAGGAGGGTTGGTAGGGTGACAGTGTTGTAGGGTGGCAGGACTGTAGGTTGGCAGGGTGATAGGTGGCATGATATGCAGGTTGGGCAGGGTGGATAGGGTCATAGTGGGCAGAGTGGGTAGGATGGCAGGGTGAGTAAGATGACAGGGTGTAGGTGTCAGGGTGGTTAAGGTGATTAGGATGCTAGCTAGGTAGGATGGGTAGGGTGCAGGTGGCAGGGTAGGAGGGTAATGAGGTGAGTAGGGTGGTGGGGTTGGGTTGTGTCGGGTTGAAGGGAGTCAGAGGATTGGGTGTTGTCGGATGTGAAGGGGGAATTGGGGATTGGGGGGAGTCGGATCTTCAGGGAGGTTGGAGGGTCTGGGGTAGTCAGAGGGTTGGGGTCTGGGTGTTGGACGGTCAGGGGGTTGGAGTGTCGGGGGGAGTCTGAGGATCAAGGAGGTGTCGGGCAAGTTCAGTGGGAAATACGGGTGGCGGGGGGTGGGGGGGTGGGAGGGGGTGTCAGCTGTATAGTTACCCAGAAGTTAGGCATGTTCTTTTCTGTCTAATGCTTCCTGGGTAACTATACAGGTAACTACTTCAGAACTCTTCCAAGTCTACGACTCTAACTCAAATTTGTTGATGTTTTTAAAAGGTCCCGGGGAACAGAGGAATTGCCCATCAAAAGTTATTCAGGGAAACTTTCCGGGGAATTCCCAGAGACGGGAAGATATGGGCCATAAATCCTGAGGGGACTTGATAGAATGGATACAGGGAGAAGGTTTCCTCTTGTGGGGGTGACTAGGACTAGGTGGCACAAGTTAAGAATAAGAGCTTTCCCTTTTAAGACAGCAATAAGGAGACTTTTTTCTCTAAGAGGGTCATTAGTCTCTGAAATTCTCTTCCTTGGAAGCAGTGGAGGCTGGGTCATTGAATTTATTCAAGGGTGTGTCAGATAGATTTTTAATAGACAAGGGAGTCAAGGCGGCGCAGACAGGAAAATCGATTTGAGACCACAATCAGTTCCAGACATGATCTTATAGAATGGTGGAGCAGGCTCAAAGGGCTGAATGGCCTACTCTTGCTCCTATGTCCTATGTTCCTATGTTCTAAGTTCCATGTGAGGTATGAGTATTCCAAGTGAGAGTAATTGCTTCTGTGGCAAAGTATGTTCTCCAGTGAATTAAGAAACACAAGTGTGGTTATGTGACAAAACTCTAAAACATTCCTTCAGCAAATTTTATAGGGTTCCAAAGTCAGGTGTATTCTGTGTAGTTTGTGAATGAACAGATTGATTGTAATTTTGAGAATATGGATTTCCACTTTTATAACCTTTTTTAAAGTCCTTTATTTCAGTATTAGTTATTTAGGGCATGGCAAACCAGTAATGTAACAACACAGCAACAGGGCCTTCCTTCATCCTGTGGTTTCACCCTTGCTACAAGAAATGAATATCCTAGCCGAACCTGAAGATAACCCAATTAGTTTTCTTTAAAGCCTCTGTACCCGAAAAATTAGCGAGACACAAATCATTGATTCAGTTAAGGTTTACTTTGAAGGTGATGCCGTCATGCTTATGATGAATTTTGGTATTAAGGCTATTCTGGATAATATTTGTGGCAGTTTGCAAATTCCAGTGAAGGTTTAGACGAGGTTTTTGTTTGACTTAGATGCATTAAAAATCAATATTGGAGATTATGTCCCATTTTAAATCATGCTGAAAGTCTGAACTGTTTAATAACCTCCTGTAACAGCACAATAAGTTTGATTCAGATTGGGTCTAAATCTAAAACAGTAAAATAAAATCATTATGAAGTTTTTTTTTAAATGGCTGTCACAACATGTAATAGCTCTTGAATGTACATTTTGAACAGGCATTTGCAGAGGTATAATTTACTAAAATTGAGGAGCTTCATCAGATTTGTTTGCACTATAGTATGTGTAATGAAATCATTGCTATATGCTGCAACATGTTCAACAAGCCAACCTGCATCTCAGCATAGATTTGGAAATTGATGTTATTACAACTTTCATCTGGAACGATTGCCACAAGTCAAAACATCTCGGCCTGAATACATTAATAACAACAGAACCCATAGAACAACATAGCGGCTTTCCTAAACAAAAACAGAATTACCTGGAAAAACTCAGCAGGTCTGGCAGCATCGGCGGAGAAGAAAAGAGTTGACGTTTCGAGTCCTCATGACCCTTCGACAGAACTTGCGTTCGAGTCCCAACTCTTTTCTTCTCCGCCGATGCTGCCAGACCTGCTGAGTTTTTCCAGGTAATTCTGTTTTTGTTTTGGATTTCCAGCATCCGCAGTTTTTTTGTTTTTATTATTATAGCGGCTTTCCTGTTGAAGCATGAAATGAAGTGAAATGTGATTGTCCAACTGATTGCCACAATCCTGACTTAAAAATGACCACTAGAATTTCCTCTCAGTCCAATTGTTAATTAGAGGCATTGCTTCCCAAAGAAAATCCACCTGCATTTAAACTTGGTTCTCTGAACAATTGGATGAGGGGTTTCAATGTTCAATGACATGATTTAACCACAATTTAATTTGATTATGTTAGTCTGCTGGCTGATCCTTGGAATGGTACTTGATTGCTTAAGCCTGTGGGTGGAGCTAAACAGCATCAAGCAAAACACTTAAAACCTGGGTTCTGCAGAGACCATGGGTAGAATTATTTGTCCCACAGGCGGGTGCACGCCCGACCCAAACAGGAGTTAAATAGTGCGCGATGACATCGGGCAAGCATCCCGACGTCATTGCATACTCTCATGATCCTTCAGTCAGGGGGCACACATGAGAGGCAGTGGTGTGCCTGCTGACAATTAAAAGGCCTATTAAGACCCTGAAGTAATTAATGAAGTTGGATGTTTTGCTGCCCGCTCAAGCATTCGGTTGGCGGGCGGGCGGATAGGCCAGGTGGCCTTTGCATTTTTAACGAAACCTCATCCATTGATGGGATAAGGTTGCCGACGCTTAGTAATAAAACAATAAAAAATTTTCAACATCCTTTTCCACATATCCTTGTTCTTGTGACAAAGTCACATGAGGGGACATGTTTTCTTTATTTTTAAATTATTTATTTTTCATGTTAAAAATCTTCAGCTCTCTGAGGAAGCTCTGTGCTTTCAGGGAGCTTTCACTGAGCACTCCTCCACAAATGCACACACTTCAGCGCTTGTGCTCCTCCCGCCCCCATCTCAGCAGCACTGAGGCTCTTAACGTGCCTTTCATGTTGACTGGCCGTTAATCGACCAGCCAGTGTGAAATTGTGGTTGGGGCCCAATCGCAGGTGACGGTCATTCCCAGGCCTGCCCGCTGTGCCTGCCCGATGAGGTAAAAATTCTTCCCTGTGTGTGTACAAATCCTGTAAGTTCTGAGATGCTTTAAAGTACTGTAAGATGTTTGTATTCAGAACAAGTGGCATCTCTACATTATTCTGAGATAATTGAGTCATCTAAGATGTACACCAAACTGGCAAATAAGTAATTAAAATTGGCAACAAGGATGGTTGAGAAAAGTTTAACTTTTCTAGCTCCAGAACCATTTCTTTCATGCTGGGAGATCCTCGCATGTTGTGGGAATGATGGATTTTAGGGTTCAGGACCTATTTGTTCACTAGAGGGGTGGACAGTCCAGATGTCACAGCAATCTGCAAGAGAGGGATATTTGTGCATTGTCTTGGAGCAGAAGGCCAGCAGATATTTGAGCAGTTTATAAAAGATACCTCTAGGTTTGATACAGCAATAAGTGCCCTTGAAAAATACTTTAGGCCAAAGAAGAGTGCAATTAGTAAGTGATAAACATTTCATCAGAGACCCAGGGAAATGATGAGCCAGGGCTGTGGCAATTTACCTCTACATGTAAATTAGTACACTAATTAATGAGCTAATTTGTGACCAATTAATTAAAAAGACTTCAATTCCACAAACCAGGATCCATCTCCTCAAGGAGGTTGATGATCTAACTTTGGAAAAAGCCACAGCATTGGCAGTCCAAATCAAATCCACCATATTAGATTAGAAGAAATGCATCCTTAGACTCAGGGTTGCAGACACAGCCTGCCCAACCAGCTCAAATGCAAGGGCTACGGACAAGGATATCTCAGCAATCTCACCCTGGGCATGACATACAACATGTATATCACAAAAGGAAACTCATCTTTCAAACAGATTGATCAAGTGACTGTACATAAAATTATCCATAACAAATGCAAACCTTGCAGAAAAGAATTAGCCAGCAGAAATGTACACAAGAACTGCAAAAAGACAGACTCAGAAGGGAGACCATTCCAACATGAGCTGTGTAAGGCTTTTTTTCAGACTTCCTTCTCCCTGCAGAGACATCTACTGATATATAAGTGAATAAAATTTTAAATGCAATCTATGGACAAAGCTTTTGAGATTCCTTCTGCATTTTAGACTCATAAAAAAATTTTCTGGAGGGAAGGACAAGATTTGTCCACATTGTGGCCAAAGGAACATTAATTGAGTCACAACTCTAAAGGCCAGAATTTTCCCATCAGCGATTTGGGGGCGGGGCCCGCTCACCGACGGGAAAATGACGCAGAATAACATTGAGAGGAACCCCCGACATCATCCCGGTCCATTTAAATATTGAGGAAGGTGGGCAGACAGCGAAATCAGCTGTTTGCCCGCCGAACTGTCAATGGCCAATTAAGGCCATTGACAGGATAATTAAGATCATTAAAGACCCTGCCCGTCCAACCTGGTGGGCAGGCCAGGAGCCCCAGCAGGCTTCTGATAATACGTGAAACCTCATCCACTGGCGGGATGAGTTTTCATGTCCTGTTTTAAAAAGTTTACTAAAATTTATGTCCTTTTTAATTAACATGTCCCATCTTGTGTGACATTGTCACATGAGGGGGAAACGTTAATAATTTTTATATTTTTAATGTTTTTTACACTGTCAGTGATCTCCCTGAGTCACCACTTAGTCTCAGGGAGCAGTGCATTCTTTCGTGCGCATGCGTGAAAGAGCGCATTTTGACAGATGAGGATTCCCTCTCCCTGCGCACAGGAAGCACATGGTGCTTCCTGTTGGGCAACCCGCTAAGCGGGCCTTAATTGGCTTAAAATAGCAGCAGGCTCCATTTCGGCGGCGCAGTTCGGATGCCCACCCGCCGCCGAGCCGGTGGGGCCCGCCCACCCATCAAGGTAAGAATTCTGGAATAAACTCCCTCAAATTCCAATGTTAAAAGTAGCTTTTTTTTTAATTCGTTCATGGAATGTCACTGGCCAGGCTAGCATTTATTGCCCATCCCTAATTGCCCTTGGTCAGAGGGCATTTAAGAGTCAGCCATGTTGCTGTGGTCTGGAGTCACATGTAGAATCATAGAGGTCTACAGCTCAGAAAAAGGCCCTTTGGCCCATCGAGGCTGTTCCGGCCAAACACGTACCTAATTATTCTAATCCCATTTTCCAGCACTAGGCCCATAGCCTTGTATGCCATGGCATCACAAGTGCACATCCAAATGCTTCTTAAATATTATGAGGGTTTCTGCCTCCACCACACTTTAAGGCAGTGAATTCCAGATTTCCACCACCCTCTGAGTGAAAAAATTCTTCCTCACATCCCCTCTAAACTTCCTGCCCCTTACCTTAAATCTATGCCCCCTAGTTATTGATCCCTCCGCCAAGGAGAAAAATTCCTTCCTGTCTACCTTCCCTATGCCCTCATAATTTTATACACCTCAATCATGTCCCCATCAATCTCCTCTGCTCCAAAGAAAATAACCCCAGCCTATCCAATGTCTCCTCATAACTAAAACTCTCCAGCACAGGCAACATCCTAGTAAATCTCCTCTGCACTCTCTCTAGTGTAATCACATCTTTCCTATAATTCCAAAACTGCACGCAATACCCTAGCTGTGGCCTAACCAGCGTTTTATACAATTCCGGCATAACCTTCTTACTCTTATATACTATACCTTGGCTAATAAAGGCAAGTATCTCATATGCCTTCTTAACCACCTTATCTGTCTGTCCCGCTACCTTAAGGGACCGGTTGACATGCACAACAAGGTCCCTCTGATCCTCGGTACTTCCCAGGGTCCTACCATTCATCGTGTATTCCCATGCCCTGCTTGTCCTGCCCAACTGCATCACTTATTTGGATTAAATTCCATTTGCCAATGATCAGCCCATCTGACCAGCCCGTCTATAACCCCCTGTAATCTAAGGCTATCCTCCTCACTACTTACCACCCCACCAATTTTAGTGTCATCCGCGAACTTACTGATCAATCCTCCTACATTCACATCTAAATCATTTATATATACCACAAACAGCAAGGGATCCAACACCGATCCCTGTGGAACCCCACTGGACACAGGTATCCAGTCACAAAGACACCCCTCAACCATCACCCTCTGCTTCCTGCCACTCAACCAATTCTGGATCCAATTTGCCAAATTACCTTGGATCCCACAGGCTTTTACCTTCGTTATCAGTCTCACATGCAGGACCTTATCAAAAGCCTTGCTGAAATCCAAGTAGACTACGTCAAATGCATGGCCCTCATCTACACACCTGGTCACCTCTTCAAAAAATCCAATCAAATTAATCAGACATGACCTCCCTTCAACAAAACCATGCTGACTGTTCTTGATTAATCCCTGCCTCTCCGAGTGTAGATTAATTCTGTCACTCAGTATTGCTTCTAATAGTTTCCCCACCACTGAGGTTAGACTGATTTGCCTGGTTTATCCCTTCCTCCTTTCTTAAATACCAGTACCACATTGGCAGTCCTCCAGTCCTCTGGCTCCTCTTCTGTGGCCAGAGAGGAATTCAAAATTATTGCCAGTGCCCCTTCTATCTCGTCCCTTGCCTCACTCAACACCCAGGGATACATTTCATCTGGGCCTGAAGATTTATCTACTTTTAAGCCTGCCAGACCACTTAGAACATCCTCTCTTTCTATGCTAATTTCTTTAATTATATCACAGTCCTTCTGCCCGATTTCCATACCCACGTGATCCCTCTCACTTGTGAACACTGACACAAAGTATTAATTTAGAAACCTACCTACGTCTTCCGGCTCCACATGCAAATTACCACTAGTCCTGAATAGGCCGCCCTACTCTTTCCCTAGTTATCCTCTTACTCTTAGTGTACTTGTAAAATAAGTTTGGCTTTCCCTTTATTTTACATGCCAATGTTTTTTCATGCCCTCTTTTTGCTCTTCTAATTTCCTTTCTAAGTTCCCCTCTACACATTCTATAGTCTGCTAGGGCTTCTGTTGTTATGGTCCCTCGGTATCAGCCATAAACCTCCCTTTTCCTCTTTATCCAATCCTATATATCCCTCGACGTCCAGGGTTCCCTGGATTTGTTGGTCCCACCCTTTATATTTACTGGAATATGTTGGCCCTGTACTCTCCCTATTTCCTTCTTGAATGAGTCCTACTGCTCTGATGCAGATTCACCTAAAAGTAACTGCTCCCAGTCCACTCTGACCAAATCATATCTGATCTTATTAAAATCAGCTTTCCCCCTTTTGAACTCTGATTTCTGGCCCATCCTTGTCCTTTTCCAAAATAACCTTGAATTTAATGGAGTTATGATCACTATCTGCAAAATGCTCCCCCACTGATACCTCTACGACTTGCCCAGCTTAATTCCCTAAAATTAAGTCCAGGACCTTATAGGACCTTCTATGTACTGGCTTAAAAAGCTCTCCTGGATGCTTTTTTTAACAATTCCACTCCCTGTAAACTCATCAAACTATGGCTAGCCCAGTTAATGTTGGGGAAGTTGAAATCCCCCACTATTACAACCCCATTATTTTTACACTTCTCTGAAATTTGCCTACGTATCTGCTTTTCTATTTCTCTTTGACTATTTGTGGGTCTGTAGTACACTCGCAGCAACGTTCATTGCACTTTTTTTTGTTTTTCAGTTCTACCCATATGGCTTTATTTGAGGAGCCTTCTAAGATGTCATCCTTCCTTACTGCTGTAATTGATTCCTTGATCAATATTGGGATACCCCCTCCTCTTTTACTTCCTTCCCTGTCTCGTCTGAAGACCCTATGTCCTGGAATATTGAGCTACCAATCCTGCCCCTTTCTCAACCATTTCTCTGTGAGAGCAACGACATCATACATCCATGTGTTAATTTGTGCCCTCAACTCATCTGCTTTATTTGACAGACTCTTTCATTAAAATAAAAACCATACAACCTTGCCAAACCCCCTTGTGCCACAACTGGCCTATAATTTCTATGCCTTCCAGACTCACTTGTTCTCTCTTATAATTTTGGCTGTGCATCTCCCCCTGCTGAACCTCCTTTCAGGATCCCATCCCCCGGCCAAGTTAGTTTAAATCCTCCCCAACAGCACTAGCAAACCTCCCCGCAAGGATGTCGGTCCCATTCTGGTTCAGGTGCAACCCGTCCGCCTTGTACAGCTCCCACCACCCCCAGAAACGGTCCCAATGTCCCAGAAATCTAAAGCCCTCTCTCCTGCACCAATGCTACAGCCACACATTCACCTGGATTAACCTCCTATTTCTATACACACCAGCGCGTAGCACCGGAAGTTAGTACCTTTGAGGTCCTGTTTTTTAATCTGTTTTCTAACTCCCTAAATTCTGCTTGCAGGACCTCATCCCTCTTTCTACCTATATCGTTGGCACCAATATGTACCACGATCTCTGTCTGTTTGCCCTCCCCCTTTAGAATGCCCTGCAGCCATTCAGTGACATCCTTGACCGTGGCACCAGGACAGGGAGGCAACATACCACCCTGGAGTCATGTCTACCGCCACAGAAATGCCTGTCTGTTCTCCTTATTATCGAGTCTCCTACTGCTATTGCTCTTCCTCTCTTTTTCCTCCCCCCTGTGCAGCTGAGCCACTCACAGTGCCATGAGTGTGGCTACACTCCCCAGAGGAACCATCACTCTCACCATTTTCCAACACATAAAAACGGTTCTCGAGCGAGATGCATGCCTGACTATCTGCCTGACACCTTTCTTTTGACTGATGGTCACCCATTCCCTCTCTGTCTGCATTTCTGTAAGCTGTGGGGTGACCACGTCTTAAAACGTGCTATCCACAAAACTCTCAGCCTCGTGGATGCACCTCAGTACCTCCAGCTGCTGCTCAAGCTCCGAAACTCGGAGCTCAAGTAGCTGCAGCTGGTGGCACTTCCTGCACACGTGGTTGGCCAGAGCACAAGGAGCGTCTAGGACTTCCCACATGTGGCAGGTGGTACATAACATGGGACTGAGCTGCCCTGCCATGCCTCTGGTTGAAAAAAAACCCTTACTGTAATTTAAATACAGTAATAAAAAGTTACATTATTTATGTATTTTAAACAAATACTAGAATTCTTACCTTTCCTTAGCTTAATCAGTTTTAAACTGGAGGAAAAAACTGGAGAAAAACACATACCCTCTACTCACAATCAGCTCTCACCTTTGTCCTGATGTCACTTTTTGGATCGCTGGTTCTGATCTCTCCACCGCTCTCTTGTGCTGTCTTGTGATGTCACACTTATTATTTTCAACAAGAACTGACTGCAGGACACTCTTCCCAGACTGCTTCACCATGATGCTGACTGCAGGACACTCTTCCCAGACTGCTTCACCATGATGCTGACTGCAGGACACTCTTCCCAGACTGCTTCACCATGATGCTGACTGCAGGACACTCTTCCCAGACTGCTTCACCATGATGCTGACTGCAGGACACTCTTCCCAGACTGCTTCACCATGATGCTGACTGCAGGACACTCTTCCCAGACTGCTTCACCATGATGCTGACTGCAGGACACTCTTCCCAGACTGCTTCACCATGATGCTGACTGCAGGACACTCTTCCCAGACTGCTTCACCATGATGCTGACTGCAGGACACTCTTCCCAGACTGCTTCACCATGATGCTGACTGCAGGACACTCTTCCCAGACTGCTTCACCATGATGCTGACTGCAGGACACACTTCCCAGACTGCTTCATCATGACGCTGACTACAGGACACTCTTCCCAGACTGCTTCACCATAATGCTGACTGCAGGACACACTTCCCAGACTGCTTCACCATGATGCTGATGGCAGGACACTCTTCCCAGACTGCTTCACCATGATGCTGACTGCAGGACACACTTCCCAGACTGCTTCACCATGATGCTGACTACAGGACACTCTTCCCAGACTGCTTCACCATGATGCTGACTGCAGGACACACTTCCCAGACTGCTTCACCATGATGCTGATGGCAGGACACTCTTCCCAGACTGCTTCACCATGATGCTGACTGCAGGACACTCTTCCCAGACTGCTTCACCATGATGCTGACTGCAGGACACACTTCCCTGATGAGGTGAGGACAACAGATTTCCTTCCCTAAAGGACATCAGTGAACCAGATGGGTTTTTACAACAGGCAGCAATGGTTTTGTGGTCATCATCAGACATTTTTATTGAATTCAAATTTTACCATCTGCCATTGTGGGATTCAAACCCAGGTCCCCAGGGTCTCTGGAAAAATAGTCCAGTGACAATAGCCATTATGCCGCCGCCTCTCCAGGATTAAAGAAGTAAAGAAGTAGTCACAGAATCACCATCATAGGAAGCAGCAAGATCTGTGGCCATTCCTTTAGCTCACGAGTGCAGGACTTAGGCTCAGAATTGCTATTGGTCAGTGATATCACAATCAATTCTTGAAGATACTCAACCCACCCTTCCACGTCTGGCCTCGCCTTCCTCAGCAGCTTCACAATAATGAGGTTTAATCAACTACAGCCTTTCAAATGCTGCAGCTGAACTCAGCTTCCCTCCAGCCCAGCCGATGATCAGCCATTTTACCATTGCATAATTGATAAGAGCTCACTAAGGAAATTTGTGTAGGCTCCTGCTGGATAGGCAGCATCGCAACTCAGTTGCAAACCTGCTAATAAGAGGAGAATCTGGCTGGTGACTAAACACTACAAAACCAATGCAACAACATTCTGCATCTGAACTAGTTTTGAAAAATGATATGACAATATATATGTGATACAAATAAATGCCTTTTTGCTTGAAGAACTTGAAGACCATTACTGGCAATGGCAATATCCATTCCTGCTGTGCATCTAATAATTGTTTAAATCCCAAGAAATCAGCTGGGAAGGAAGTGCACAACAAGGTTTAGATGTTCCGCCTCCTGTTCCCACCCAACATCTCGGCCATTCCAGGATGATGGGGTGGGATAACGCAGGCAGGGTTGGGGGTTGTCTATGTGGGGTGGTGTAAAATTCTGATCAGCTCAGCAGTGGGATTTGACTGAAATATGTCATATGTTGGTGCACAATAACCTGTATGCAAAGTCAACTATCCATTATCCATTACTAGTGGCAATGAAGGACACAACTGGCCTCAGGTTAAATTTAGCTGCACCATTCCAGGAACCCACAGAGAGCATCAAAGGCATTTTCAATAACAAACACTTCCTTAAAATTTTCATCCTCATATTGAATTCCCTTATAACCTTGCTCCTCTCTGTTTCTGTAACTTCTTTCTGCTTAACAATGCCTTCCTTGAACTCTCCAATCCTCCAACTGTGACCTTCATTGGATTCCCTTCTCTTTATTCCAACTTTGGTAGGAAGAATAAAGAAGCCATATATTCCACAGAAAATAAGTGTCTAAATAGGGCAGAGGAGCAGAGAGACCCGGAAGGAAGGTGTGGTGGTACAGATGTACAAATCATTAGAAGTAGTGATGCAAGTTGATAAGGCCATAAAATAAATAAACAAAGCACTGAAGTTCACTTCTATATGGTTAGAATTAAAGACAGAAGTTATTGTAAACATATATGGAACCTTAGTTAGACTGAATAGTTCTGGTCTCCATGTTAAAAAAGCAAGATAAAGTATAATGACGACGTACCAGACAGGTTTCTTCTTGAAACAGATATCTCTATCACAGAGAGCTCTTCAGAAGCTACATTCTTAAAACCAGATCCTCGACAAGAATGCCCCACTTGCCCGTGCTTAGGGCTCATTCGTCAAAGTCTACATGAACAATCACGTGGCCCCTGATAGGCAGTGGAAAAAGGCTTTACCTTCAATCTCTACATAAAGGCATAAGAGAAAGTGAAAAAAAAAGATTTGCCAGAATGATATCAAAACTGAGATGTTATACCTATTGGAAAAGATTAAACAGGCTTGGGCTTTATTCCCTACAAAAAGAGTCAGGGATAACCTGATGGAGATTTTTACAATTATGACGGGATTTGTTAGGCAAGTGTAAAGAGGATGGCTCCACTTGTGAATGAGACCAGAACAAGGGGTTGTGAATATAAAATAGTAATTGATAAATCCATAGGGAATTAATGAGAAACTTCTTTAATGATAGGGCGGTTAGAATGCTTTACTCACTACCACAAGGAGGAATTGAGGTGAATTCTACATATCCATTAATGGCACTAAAAATATATTTGTTGTTGTAGTTGTTTTGTAGAAATTATTTTATTTGAAAGATAAAGGTGCCTTCCAAAAGTAAACACTTTTACCAGAGATTTTCTTGGGGGTTTGCCTAATTGGCTACCTTAACATAATTGTAAGTAGATCAAAAATCTGGGGCTGGATATTACACAACCACCACTGCCCCACCCAACCCAAGATCATATCCACACCCTTTGTGTTCCCTACCTGGCCTCCAAAACCCACCCCACCCTCCTCGCACCCCTCCCTAGGGTGCCGGACCCTTTCCGCCCAAAAATGCTGAACTTGCCTGGGTCTGGTATCCATGCTGTCTTTTCATCAGCAGTCAAGGGTGGGACTTCCTTCCACCAAGGGATAGAAGACCAACTCTTAGTTTGTTAAGGTCACCCAGTGCTTGTCATCACTGCCTTCTGTAAAGTTGGTTGGTTTCTGACTGACTTTTCTTCTGGGGAGTGAGCAAAAATGCCCCACCACCGTTCACCACCACTCAACCCCTCCCTGTAAAATCCAGCCCCTGGTATACAGAGGATTTCCAGCAATCTTCCACAAAAATTATGACAGCAATTTGGAAAATGCCTAAGGAAATCAGCAGGAAGTCTCTAAACTACCCTCCATAGCTCATTAGGGTACTGGGAAAGATTTGTGTTTGATTTGCAGCACTTTGACATTGGTGACCATTCAGAATTCCCCACTTTAAAACAATGAACTTGTGAAAATTCTAAAAGATAGTGTTAACCTACATTGCCTTTCTGGCATGTAACATTACATGTAACTCACTGACTGAGCCAGCAATACATTGAATGTAGGATATCGTCCGCCAGGGAAGGGTCAATGAGCAGTAATGTTCAGGCGCCAGACAACCACATCTTCTATGTTTAAATGGATTGTGGAAGCAAAAGAAAATGCTAGCTTTGCTTTAATTAACTATTTTCTCTATTTGTATCCTTATTTCTCAATCAGCATCCTTCACTAACTGAACAGTGCATTACACTGAAGACAGAGAGACTGCTTTTCTCTCATGTTCTACCTCACCTTGCACAAAGTGGGTGAGTTGAAATGTCAGCTATTACTGGCATCCAGACACTTTCTCAGGTTTTACAGAGAGAGTATTAATCACTAATCTACAAGGTTACTCGATGATGGATAGTTTAATCATTTACAAATTTATGCTCTACCTCATAATAGCAAAAAAAATTAAAATTGAATTCATATCTAGGTCATTTCTGTCTTATGTTTGACACATTTTTGTGTTGTCTCAAACCTTCCTGCCCTTTAGACCTTTGTAATTTTCTTTTATTAACTCTGTCTAATTTAGATCTGCCCTTTGTATATTTCCTGCAGGATAATTAAATAAGATTATTTGCCAGACTTTCTACAGTCTTCCATTCTTGTCGGTTGAGTATGGTCTCAACTGCAGTTAGATGCCTAACAAGCTGATGCAATTTGGCACAGTCTCTGAATACTAAACTTAGATGAGGTGAAATTAGCCTTCAGCAGTGATGCGTAGCAGGCAATAGATTATCAGCAGCCTGATTGTCATTCGAAAAGAATATTAGGCAGAGGGTAAAACGGCTATCTATTTGCTATCACCAATTCTGCATTACTTTACAATACAAATTTCACCCCCAGTGTGTTCTTTAAGCATCTTCTCTCACTCCTCTTCTGTATAAGTTCAGGTGATAGTGGTAGGTTTTCAAATTGCTGGGCCTTGTGTTGCATAAATTTCCATCTGGGTAGATACGTGTGCATGTGTATATGTATAAATATAAACTCAATACCAGTTTTGATGAGAAATTGTAAGTAGTTCAGAACTCTGGCTTACAGAGCATGAGGGATTAATGTCCAAAATCATATGGGACATTTCTCAAAGGAAAAACCTTGAGCTTAAGAGTTCCATTAGGCTAGTTGCAGTCGGCGTCACAATATATAAGTTGCTATTGTGATAATTGTTTAAACAGCCTGAGCCGTTATATTCAATGACAGGGGTATTTGACCTTGTTAAAATTTGGCAACCCATTCAATATTAGCAATGGAATTGCAATCCCTTAAATTAGCTTCTTGTGTTTAGACATACACAGAGGTAGTTCCAAACCACTTTGGTACAAATCATAAAATCAAACCCAGTCTAGAGTAATAGGTTTGATTGATTGCTGTGTCTGAAAATTATTACAAAAAGACAGGGGGTGGGATTTTCTGCAGTTTAGAATTTGGGTGTGCCTTAATTGGATTAAAGCTAGCTAGTCTGCATGTTTCGATATGTAAGAGAGATTGCTTGCATTTGCATTTGCTGAATAGAGCATTCAAGAAGTGGGGTGAAACGTATCATCTAGCTGGCAAATACCACGCAATATGTTTATATTACTAATAATATTGGTACTATGAAAGGGGTTTTATTTTTAAATGGTGGAGTTCAAAGAGGCTGGTAGTACAATGAAAATGTACATTCATTGAGTGGTGCTAGGTATAACTTCAGTAGTTTTGTGTGTGCAGGGCAGAGGCAATGTGAGATCAAACACAGCTGTAAGTTTCCACAGGAACCAAAGTGAAAAGAACCTGATTTTGAATTTGTATGGTGAAAATGCTTTGCCTGGTGTTTCGTTAAGTCTATGGGTTGCTGTTGCCTTAATGGAGATTAGTTTGGGAATGTATTAAACGTTATGATACTAGTAATATGTAGCCATGTGTATATATATTTTAACCTGTGTAAATTAATAAAATGTTTCATTTAGTTTAATGTAAAACCTTTAGAACTAGTGGTCTGATTCCTGAATTTAGAGTTGCATCTCAAACATAACACTTAAAAGCATTTTAAGGCCTATTATTTATTCACTCCCGCGAAACACACTGTTTCCATGGTGGGCCAGCTCTCATTCACCCGTTCGTCATCATCCCACTGTTGCATCATGCCGGCCGCCATGTTTAAAAGGCAGCTGCCAGCAAAGCCACCAGAAAAAAGCTCATCGCCACCAGCTCACTACTGCTGCCCGGGAGACATGGCCAGCAAAGTAAAAAGACTGTAGCCCCCTGCTTCAACGACAGGTCTCTCAAGCGACTGCTGGATACCGTGGAGGCCCATCAGGATGTGTTGTACCCCTGCACTGGCTGTAGGATGGGGAGCAAAGTCACCAACCCGGCTTGGGAGGTGGTGGCAGTCGTGGTCAGCACAATCAACCTGCAGAGGAGGACAGTCACCCAGTGCTGCAAAAGGATGAATGATCTCTTCCATTCCACCAGGGTAAGTCACTCTTTTCATCACCCCTAACTCATACACTCACAAACCCATCACACATCCACAGGGCCCTCACTCACTGACAGTTCAGGGACATTACCATTCACTCTCTCACACTCACCGTCATTGTCCTCATCCCATCCATGGGACCACTCACCACCGACACAGGCCAGGCATACTTATCATCTGGTCTGGTAGGCATCCTGATACACTCTCCCCATCTCTATCCGTGCAGGACAAACTGGCTCACAACAGGAGGGAAAGGTCGCAGACAGGTGGAGGGGTGCCAGAGATGCCAGAATTCGAAAACAGAGCCATCCATCTGGCCAGCGAAGACTGGGACCAGTCCTGTGCTGGCAGTGAGGTCGGTGCTTCTCTATCAAATGAGGATCCAGTAGTGCAACATCCATCAGACAACCATGCTGTGAGTGACGTGTCCTCTT
Source organism: Carcharodon carcharias (assembly GCF_017639515.1). Lineage (NCBI taxonomy): Eukaryota > Metazoa > Chordata > Chondrichthyes > Lamniformes > Lamnidae > Carcharodon > Carcharodon carcharias. The sequence goes on along the minus strand of NC_054467.1, from coordinate 126,496,156 downwards.
TCACAGGCCACTGCCATGCACTAATTATCTCCCCTTGCTTTTGCAGGCACATCTGAGAAACAGCCAACAGAGTCCATGACCCAGGGCCTCCAACCAAGCCCCAAAGGAGCTTCTGAAGAGGAAGATGAAGGTACACTCCTTGAAGACCCATCGCAGCGCTCACCCACACCGTCCACCAGTGTAGAGACACATACCTTGGTGGAGCCTAGCTTTACAGTAGCCTCCGGATCACAATCTGGAGGGCGCATCGCACTGTCTGATCTACAGCAGGCAGCGGCAGCGATTCCCCAGGTCCCCGGCACTCGGATGACTGCTGGAGGCTAGAGCTTCGCTGAGTCCAAGTCAGTTGACAAGCCTCTGGACTCGATCATGTCACAGTTGCTGGAGCTGGAAAAGCAAGCTCAGGAACATCAGGAAGGGATGTCCGCTGCACTCCTCAGATTGCAAGGCATGACGGAGGGGTCCACCCTTTTTCAGGCTGAGTTGATAGCGCCGGCATTGCAATGCACCAAAGTCAACACTGGCAGGATGGCGGCCGCCATGGAGACCTTGGTCCAGGACATCCCTCCTGTAGTGCTGCGTGGGCTGATGCCATAGTTGGCTTCTAACAGTGTGTATATGAGAGGGGTGCTGGGCATCTCAATCTCACTCCAGCTACCCCTTCCACTCATGGAGACAACTTGGGGCCCTCAGGCACCCATAAGGAGGAGGATCAGGTGCACCCACCCAGGTGAATCAGGGAGTAACAAGCCCATCTGAATCCCCTCTTCCAGTGACTCCGCAGCTCCAGCTTCACAGGCTGAGGAGGGTTCCACTGTCACACAGCAGAACCCCAAAAGTAGGCCGGAGTCCACCAAGCCTCAGCCCCCCAGAGGACGCCCACCAAAGTCATCACAGACAGGGCATCACAGTCAGCAGGCTGTCTCCACCTCCACTGCGGATGTCTGGGGAGCACAAAGATGCAGCGGCTGGGTTAGGAAAGTTAAGTAAAAATAATTGCACAAACTGGGCATGGGTGTTAATCATTTGTACATAATGTTCACTATTGTCAATAAACTCATTAGAATGTCTCCCTGCCTTTGGCTCCTTATTCTGATGAGCAGTGTTCTTGTCACTCAGATGTGAAACCTTTCTGCACAAGATAAAGGCAGGTATCTCAGTCCAGGGACTCTTTCCTGTGCTCTGTGCAGCCTTCAGACCACAGTGATGGTCCAGCCTCACACTCCCTGGAAACATTACTAATGCCTGCACCTCGATGGTGCTGGTCTTGCTGCAAGAATGTAGTGGGCAGGCGCCATAGAGTTCTCTCATATGCTCTGTGTGCTCTCAGCACCTTTAAGGTGGGGCTGGCCCCCATCACACCAACATCTGTGCAGCAGCTCCTGAAGGGTTGAGGTGCTGAAGGCGGACACAGCAACAGATGCATCTAAAGTTTGATGGCCGTGTCTCTGAGATGGCCCTGATCATGGAGCACATGTGAACTGCCCTTGGCCAGACAGGAGTCAGATAGTCTCAGAAGCTATGTGGTGGTTTATGGAGCATCCTCACTGAAAGTTGTCATCATCATACTCCTGCGATCGAGTGACTATTAAGCCTTCCGCTGCATCTCCATGACAGGAGCATTCTCACAGAGGGTTTTGGCACTGTGATAAGCCAGGCTGGAGTCAAACATTCACAACTGCGATGTGAGGATCTATGGAAACACCTCACTGCATGCTCCACAAATCTGGCAGCTAAGAGCGCCTCCTGAGCATGCCTGCCTCATCTAGCCAGTGCAAGAACCTCATCCCCATCATCATCACCACCGAGGACCCTCTCACCCTCATCCCTGTCAGCGCCCTCCTCCTCCGAAGAGATCTCCAGCTCCTCTATCTCCTCCTCAGCCAACTCATCTCCCCATTGGAGTGCCAGGTTGTAAAGGGGACAGCAGACAACGACGATGCATGACACCCTCCGTGGACTGTATTGCAGACCCCACCAGACCAGTTCAGGCACCGAAACCGTATCTTCAGCATATCAATGGTTTGCTCCACCTGGTTGTGAGCTGCTGCATAAGCCTCATTATAGAGTCGCCCTGCTGCAGTCTGAGGCTGCCACACGGGTGTCATCAGCCAAGGCCTCTGCGGGTAGTCCTTGTCCCCGAACATCCAACCCTTTAGCCTCTGTGGACCCTGGAAGGCTGCAGGGATCTGCGAGCAACTCAGGATGTAAGCATCGTGCACATGCCCTGGAAACCTTGCACACATCTGCAGGATGTGTTTCTGGTGGTCGCACACCAGCTGCACATTCAGCGAGTGGAAGCCCTTGCGGTTGATGTAGTCCACCGTGTGTAGCAACAGAGACCTGGGTGCCATATGACAGCAGTCAATCGCATGCTGCACTTGTGGGAATACTGAGATCAGGGTGAATCCAATGGCCCTTACATCCTGGCTGTCCTGGTCCTGGGTGAAATGCACAAAGTTGTGTGCCATGAAGAAGATGGCATCCGTGACCTCATGGATGCATTTGTGGGTGGTGGCTTGTGAAATCCCACAGGGGTCACCTGTGGAACCCTGAAATGAGCCACTAGCATAGAAATTGAGCGCCACAGTCACTTTCACAGCCACTGGCAGTGGATGCCCTCCATGTCCTCTTGGTGCCAAGTCCTGCAGTAAGTGGCAGATGTGGGTGACCAGGTCCCTAGACTGGTGCAGTGACGGTGACACTGGTTCTCAGTCATCTGCAGGAATGACAGGCAATGTCTATAGACCCTGTATGTCGCTAGGCGCCGACCAGCCACGGCTCACTGTCACCGCTGGGCAGTGTGTGCGGGATCCCCTGCTGCCCCTTCTTCACTAGGTTGCTGCTCCTGCCTTTGCACAGCCAGGAGCCTCAGTCACTCTCTCCTCATTCCTCTACAGTCTCTGTAGGCCAACAGGCATACAGTTAGGTCATGAGGATCCATGATCCTGACATGGTCCTCCTGCAGCATGAAAGAGAGAGAGATGTGGTTATCATGGTTGTACTTAGCACCTTTCCTGGCCCTGTGTAACTGCCCCTTAGTGCTTCCTGGAGAGTGCTGGTCACCCCTCGGATGGCCAGAGATGAGTGCACTGCATGGCTGCTGTGTCAGCTTGTGACATGGGGGAGACAGGCCCCAACTGGGATGCTGAGATTGCAAGGAGCAGTGACTGCTACATGGCCAGCGTTGGTGGGGATAATGTACAACATGTGCAGCCCAACTGACCCATGGTCCAATTAATTGGCGACGGACTCAAAGTCTGTGCTGTTGGGGGTGGTGGGGTGGAGGGGCTGGGAGGAGTAAGGCATGGAGTGTTTGGTTGCCCTTTGTTGCCTCTGCATTGCTTGCATCAGCAGGCAGGCTATGAGCCCAACCCTAATCACACCACTGTTCCTACATCTGATCTGCCTCAGTCGCAGAGGTGTCCCTAATGCGTGGCCACTTCCCTCACTTACCCTTCCCCCTGCCTTGATTGTTTTTAAGCAGAATGCAGCGCCAGGGCAGCACTGATATCCCCCCGCCCACCCCACAACTGACAACAGTCGCCTCTGAGGCTGGCTGGCACTTGCCCCTGGACACCCCCTAACCCCTCATCAGTTGCCTCCGAGACTGGCCAGCACTTACCCCCAGACACCACCCCACCTCTGGCAGTCACCTCCAGGGCCAGGCATCAGTTTCCCCCGCCTCCCCGGCGACCCTGAGGCCTGTAAACTACAGGTGAATTGTGGGGAACGCTGTTGCTCACTCACCTTAGTTCCCCCAAAGTGAAGGCTGCCAAGTGCACATCGCCTGTGTGCTGTTGTGACATAGATCGGTGTGCTTTCCTACCGATGTGGATAGACGATACGGTGGAGTTCCAAGAGCCTGGTGGGATGGCCTTTTAATTATATGCTAATGTATCACAATTAGCTCCCCGGCAACCGATGACAGGAAACGTGGGCAGCCTGAACGGACGATCGCGTCCTGCCTTCACACCGTCCTAAAGCAGGTTGCATGATATTTTCCACCCACGCCGGACGGGAATGTGCAAATTGAAACACAAGAAGATCAGCCATGACGTTATTGAATGGCGGAGCAGGCTCGAGTGGCTGAGTGGTCTACTCCTGTTCCTATTTCTTATGTTCTTATAATATTCTTGGATGCCTCTCATCCAGTCCTGGTGCCTTATCAACTTTAAGTACCCAGAGCTTATTCAATATCTCCTCCTTAGCAATTTTAAATCCTTCTAGTGACTGAATTTCTTCCTCTGTCACCATGGCCTGGGCAGCATCTACCTCGTAGGTAAAGACAGCTGCAAAATATTCATTTAACACATCAGCCATGCCTCTTGCCTCCATGTATAAATCCCATTTTGGTCCTTAATCTGCCCTATTCCCCCTTTTACCACCCTTTTACTATTGATGTGCTTATAGAGTACTTTGGGATTTGCTTTTATATTTTCTGCCAGTCTTTTTTTCATAATCCCTCTTTGCTTCTCATATTTGATTTTTCATATCCCTTCTGAACCTTCTGTATTCTGTCGTAAGCAAACTTTTTCTTCTTTAACTTCATTTCTATCCCTTTTGTCATCCAGGGAGCTCTGGCTTTGTTTGTCCTACTCTCCCCTTTTGAGGGAACATACCTTGACTGTACGCAAACCATCTCCTCTTTGAAGGTACCTGTTGTTCAATAGCTGTTTTTCCCGACAACCTTTGGTTCCAGTGTATTGGGCCCAGCTCCGTTCTTGCCCCATTGAAATCCGTTCTGTGCAAGTTGATAATTCTTACCCTGGATTGACCAATATTCTTTTCCACTGTCATCCTAAACCTTTTGATACAATGATCACTGTCCCCTAAATGTTCCCTCACAGTTACTTGATCTACTTGGCCCACCTCATTCCCAGGAATCAGGCCTAGCAGTGCCTCCTTTCTTGTTGGACTGAACACATACTGCTGTAGGGAATTTTCCTGAACACAATCCAGGAACGCTTGTCCCTCACTGCCCCTTACACTGCCACTATCCCAATCTATATATGGGTAATTAAAGTTCCCCATTATAACTACTCCACGATGTTTACACTTCTCTGTAATTTCCTTGTAGCCTTGTTCCTCTATATCCTTCCCACTAGCTGGTGATCTATATATTACATTGAGTAATGTAACTGCACCCTTCTTATTCCTTAGTTCGAGGCAAATAGATTCTGTCCCTGAATCCTCTGACACATCCTCTTTCTCCAGTACCACAATACTCTCCTTAACCAAAAGCTCTACCCCTCTTCCTTTTTTCCCTTTCCTACTTTTTCTGAACATTTTGTAACCAGGAATATGTAGCACCCAGGTCTGCCCTTCCTTAAACCAGGTCTCTGTTATTAGCACAGCATCACAATCTGACAAGGCAATCTGTGTTTGTAACTCCCTAGTTTTATTAACTATTTTCCGTGCATTCACATACATACAGTGTAACCCTGATTTATACTTCATTACTTGCTCCCTAACTTATTATTCTCTATTTATGTGCTATCTGCCTCTCCCAACATTCCGTGCACCCGATATTACTTTCTAATATTCTCTCCTGGCTCCCACACCCCTGCAGAGTTAGTTTAAACCCTCCCCAATATCACTAGCAAAACAACTTGCAAGGAACTCAGTCCTGGCTCTGTTCAGGTGCAACCTGACCGGCTTGTACAGGAGCCATCTCCTCCAGACACAGTCCCAATGTCCCAGAGATCTAAAGCTCACCCTCCTGCTCCATCTTTCCAGCCACACATTCGGCTGTCTTATCTTCCTACTTCTGTCCTCACTTGCATGTGGCACTGGGAGTAATCTGGAGATTACTACTTTAGAGGTCCTACTTGCTAGTTTTATACCTAGCTCCCTAAATTCTGATTGCAGGACCACATCCCCCTTCCAACCTATGTCGTCAGTACCAATGTGGGCAATGACCTCCAGCTATTCGCCCTCCCCCACAAGAATTTCCTGCAGCCGTTCTGTGACATCCTTGACTCTAGCACCAGGGAGGCAACAAACAATCCTGGAGTCAGGCTGACGGTTGCAAAAATGCCTGTCTGTACCCCTAACTAAAGAACCTCCAATCAGTACTGCCCTTTCGCTGCTCTTCCTCCCCTCCTGTACAGCTGGGCCACCCTTGGCTCTTGCTGCACTTCTCCAAGGATCCATAGCCCACACCGATATCCAGAATGGAAAACCAGTTAATGAGCGGAACTTCTGGGGACTTCTGTACTATATGCCTATTCCTCATGGGTTGCCTGGCAGTCACCCATTCCCGATCTGCCTGTTGGCCCTAAATTGCGGTGTGTCCACCTCTCTGAACGTGTTATCCATGTAATTCTCTGCCTCATAAATGCGCCTCAGTGACTCCAGCCACTGCTCAAACTCTGAAAGGTGGAGCTCAAGCTTGTGCAGCAGTGACACTTCCTGCACATGGGCTCATCTGGGTCATGAGAAGTGTCCAAGGCTCCCCACATGTCACGGGACAGCCATCCAGCTTGGCTGAGCTCTTCTGTCATGCCTTAAGCTTAAACTTTTAAATCACTTTTTTGCTTAAATCTTAGTTACTTTTATTTACTTTAACCTTACTCTTGTACTATTAGCTATAAACTGGAGATTAGTAGAAAGTAGAAATCCTTCGCCCTTAATCACAAATCAGCTCCCTCTCTTGTGCCTATAAACTCTTACTTTCCCTGTGCTTGTTTAGAAATTTACATTCTACACTGGCGCTGTTTTCAATTCCCAATTGTCTCACCATTCGGCTGTTTTATCTCCTGAACTCACATTGTTTCATCCCCCGAACCCTCGTTGTTTTATCCCCTGAATTCTCGCTGTTTTATCCAAGTAGAAAATTATTTTAGTTGGCCTTATTTAATAACCCTTACCAAAAAGTACAGTTCCTACTTCATTCTAAACCTTATGAACATAATAAACCTTAAACATTTACCAGATACTCACCAAACAGCTAGCTTCTTCTCCAACCAACCAAATTGCTTCTTTAAAATTGTCACAATTTGTTTTTTCAATCTCCTTTCAAACTCAGCATGGGCTGGTTCCGAGCAGCTGATAGGTCCCCCTCTCCAACTGCTCTTTCCAAAGGTGAGGGATGTAGGCCGCATTCCCCAGGCCGTATTTATTGTCTCCTCGCTCCTTGTATCTCCCACAGGTCCGCCTCTCTGACTCCTCTTACCCAAGGTGAGTGCTAAATATTTAGCAAAAAATCCGCTTGAAGGGTTTTCAAACAGTAAGTTTTTTTTTCCATTATTTGGGTAAGGATTTCCTCAGGTAATGCACTGACCCTCTGAACAGGAAAGCTTGCACAGCAAAATCAGAATAGATTAAGGTTAAAATAATAGCTATTACAGTCAAAACTACAGTTTATTTTTATTGAATAACTTGCTACATCTTTGGATACTTAAGTATATTTGCAATGCACAAGCATCATGAGTTCCCCCGGCCTCATGGTAATTCGGTGCAGGTACAAACATATCAGGTTCAAACCAGGTTAGTCATAGAATAAAGTGTAAGAACAGACCAAGCACTTTCCTACCCTTAACCCTCGAGATCAACTCTGGCTTTACCCAATTTATTTTAGCATCTTAGCTACCAACCTTACTTTAATGGGAAATGAGTAAAAGGGATTACAAAGAGTGATATGCTACAGAGAGGGAAAGAACCACATTTTGTAGCCTTACTTGAAGTGTGGGTGTGAACCTTGCAGCGGTGTAAAGTGTGTGTGTGTGTGTGTATGCGCGTGTGTAATGTAGCACATGGATGTCAGGCATAAGATTTAATTGATAGAGGTTATCTGTGAGTGAGTGATGGGGATGTGATGAGTTGAGCACTGGCTAAGGCTATAGTGGTGCTATTGGTGGGATATTGCATTAGAATATGCATTCACTGACCCACTCATATGAGGTAATTGCACTTTAAAGGGAGGCAATGATGTAGTGTTATTGTCACTGGACTAGTATACCAGAGATCCAGTGTAACGCTCTGGAGTCTCAGGTTTGAAACCCACCAAGCAGATGGTGAAATTTGAATCCAATAAAAATGGTACTAAAAGACTGATGATGATGCCGTCTAATTCATTAATGTCCTTTAGAGAAGGAAATCTGCTAACCTTACCTGGCAGTTGCGGATGGGCAATAAATACTGGCCTGACCTGTGACACCCACATCCCATGAATGAATAAAAAAAACTTCTTGCACCGCTCTGTTGGCCTCCACAGCTTTATGCACCCACTATCTTCTGAGCATATATCTGTAGGGCCTCCAGTTCTCCTGTGGATGCAGGACATTTGTGTGAATTTCCAGCTCCTTCACCAAGCCTTCCAGTGCCGCATCCCTTGCCTTGTCTCACTTTCGAGTTGGAACCGCTCTCTGCATCATTTGCCAGTTTTCAATTTTTTCGTAGACCTGAGTCACTTGCTGTATGATTGACAGCACCTGCTCTATCCACAATGCACCCCCCCTTAAGAGGTGTTGGCTGGCTTTAGGCATTGCAGGCAAGATTTAAGTGGTGCTAACCATTCATGATATTGCCCCCCTGCTGATGCATCCAGTCAATCAACAACTCAGTTAGCACTGGCTGGATGTAACAATTATTGAAATGAGCAGGTAGCTCTTTTAAAGCCAACCAAATAAATTAAATTAACAAAATGAGGGATAAAATAAAATGCAGCCCCTATGTTAGGGTCACTGCAAAAGCAAAGGCAAAATTTAAAGGAAACTTACAACATCAAGCTAAAATGTGATTAACAGGGTCGATAAAGCACCCTAGCCCCCACGGTGCCCACCGGGCATGGAAGGCCTCAACGGTGCCGGCAGACATCGTGTGCTCCCTCTCCAGGGACACCCGACTGTGAACGTAGCCACGGAAGAGGGGCAAACAGTCATGTGGGACAACCCCCTCGATTGCCCGCTGCCTGGACTTGTTAATGGCTAACTTGGCAAAGCCCAGGAGCAGGTTCACAAGGAGGTCCTCCTCCTTCTCGGCCCCCCTACGCACTGGGTGAAATGAGCAGGTAGCTTGAACATGATATGCTGCTTGAAGTGCGATCAAGATCATGGGTTAATCATGCATTGCAATTCCTGCATCCATTTTCAAGACATCAAATTTCTTCCTTCTGAAATTTCTATTCAATTGCACTGCTTTCAGAGTAACTGGCACAAAAGATCGTGACATTCTAAGTGCAAATTTCACTTAGCAGAACTGGAGTTTTGTGATCATTTGCACTTAAAAAAATACTTCATGCTGGAAACAGCCCAAAGCCATAAAATGTCCTATGCTTCCAGTTAGAAGTAATCATTCTTGAGAATTTCCACTAAGTGCACTTTCCAGACATTTGAGGAGGCTCCAAAAATTAAGCTGGATCTTTTGAGCAGAAGAACACTAATAGATGTCTCTTGTAAGGCGTTGGATGAAATTTCTTTTCCAATTTACTAATGAACTGATTACTGTACTCCAATATAACTAGAATGTAGTTCCATATATTTATCAAATATGTTACTTGCAGTAACTTGTAACTAAGTTTCTCACAGGTGATGGATTGAAACTCATTTTTTTGTGATAAATTTTCAGCTGTATTTATCAAACTTTACTAAATTCGCACTCTTAACTATATTAAGGAATATTTTTAAACCAATTTTATTTTAAGAAAGGTGATATTTTAAAACACTACCCAATTGTGTTGGTTCATGGCAGATTTTGCATTCAGCAAGATGCAAACTAGATGCAAACTCGGAAAAAGCACTTCTTAAAACACATAAAATTTTGGGTATAATTTGTATCGGAACTGCTGATTGCACCTAATCAGATGGAAACTCTGCGCCTGCGTGTTTAAGAAAATGCAACTATGGATGTTTTACAGATTTAATGCAACTCATCCTGATGCCATTAAGATGGCTTCAAAAATGCAAAAAGTACATTTAAGTTTTCAGTGAGGAGAAATATTTTAAAAAGTGCCAGAAAAAAAGAAATAGGAGATATGAATCAAAATTTTTAATGAAAGGTCATCAAATTGAAATGTTAACTCTAGTTCTCTGTCCACAGATGATGTCTGACCTGCTGAGTATTTCCAGTATTTTCTATTTATATTTTGGATTTCCAGCATCCACAGTATTTTGCTTTTGTTTTAGCGAATATGGAGAATTTTCTGCTAGATAATGAGTAAGGAGTCATATCTGTGATTTTGCTGATGTTAGTGTTCATGAGCAGAATGGTAGGCTTGATGGTCTTAATACCTTTTACCATCCTGTGCTTTTTTTTATGATAGCATAAGTAGCAATGGTGCAGTTTTTCTGAGTGATTGAGTAACCTGTAACATAGAGCTAGAATGGATACAGAGCTGAGTGCCGCTCCACTCAATTATCTATTGAAGCCTTGTCAAGCATAGCATTTTAGGGTCAAGTACAAAGTTCATAAACTTTAAAATAGGGTCATGATTATGTCAGGAAAATATAATAGTATTATAGGAATTTAATGTAAAATATTGGTCTGTGTGTCTATGGGGAAAATTTTCCCCCCCTTGGGGGGTGAAGTGCAGGAGCAGGCGTGGACAGGCATGCCTCTGATCGGCGCCCCCATTTGGGGGCGCGCTGCCATTTTACGTAGGCAGGCCAGTTAAGGCCTGCCCAGCATGACGTTCGCCAGGAAGTGCTTTGCACTCCCTGTAAGGGTGTCCGGGAGTGCACTCTTTTGTGCATCCATGCAAAAGCGCACACTGATCTCCGTGAGGCTAAGTGCTGCCTCAGGGAGATCAGCTCCAAATTTAAAAATGTTAAAGAAACGATATCAAAATTTCCCTGACATGTCCCCTCATGTGCGACTTAATTGGCTTAATTGGATTAGAGACAGCTGGTCTGAAGGCTTTGATGTATTAGAAGAGAAGCTAGGATTGAAATGTTAAGTAAGTAAACATAGAGTAACAGGAACATTTGCCTTTTAAATGAAGCAGACTAGATTGTTTTCAAATGAGGGAGTGAAATGTGTCACCTAACCAGGTGAAATTTAGAAACAGTGGGCAGAATTTTGTGCTTGACGGGCAGGTGGGCCTGACTGACTCGGCGGTGGGCGGGCAGCCGATTGCTGCCGCCAAAGCGGGCCCTGCCGCCATTTTATGTGGGCGGGCCAATTAAGGCCTGCCCAGCGGGCCGTCCAACAGGAAGCGCTATGCGCTTCCTGCGCAGGTGGGGTGGGATTCCCCAACTGCGAGAGTGCGCTCTTTCGCGCATGCGCATGACAGAGCACATGTCTCCCTGAGGCAAAGTGGTGCCTCAGGGAGATCCCTGAAAGGCAGTGAAACATGAAAAATAGAAAAATAAAAAAATCATTAAAATGTCCCCCTCAAGTGAAAATGTCACACGAGATGGGACATGTTAATGAAATACACAAAAACATTATTACACAGTTTTAATTCCGATATCAAACCTCATTCCGCCACTGGATGAGGTTTGTAAAAAAAGCACTTAGCCGCCTGCTCGTTGGGCCCATGCGCCGACCCAAAATTCGCGCGGGCCCCTCAAAAGCCTGGTTGATTGGTGACTTAATGGCCTTAATGAGGCCTTTAATTAATGGCTGGCGTGCATTGCACTACATAGCACGCCCGCCTACCTAACTATCATGATGCTGCGCGCTGACTTTGGGATGCTCGTGCGATATCAGCGTGCGACATTTTCAGCACTGGCGTGCAGTCTCTGCCACGTACGCCAGCCAGAAGATTCAGCCCTGTGTGTTTATTTTTCCCCAAAGATTACTGATAAAACTTAGTGCAGTAAGAGATTTTTATTATGAGAAAGGCAAAGTCCAAAAGTATAGTGAAACAATGGGAATTTGCATTCAAAGGGGAAAATATGTATAAAAGAGCGAAGGCTGTGTGCAATGGGAGGAATTCTAAGATCTAACAAGTGTGAAATGCTTTCGGCATCTATGCCTCAGGCTGCTGTCTTCAAAGAACTGAAGTTAAGAGAACTCACTTTGAATTGAACTGGTTCAGGGTATTGTGTGTCACCTTGCCTGGGTCTTTTAAAATCTATGTGTCTTCCTGTTACCTTAAAGAAAGTGTAACTGGGAGTTAGATTAATTAGGGGAATTAGAAGTTATTATAGTAGTAATTTATAGACATGTGTATGTGCTTAAAAAACATTTTTCTTGTTAATGAGTGTTTAGTTTTGTAAAATACCTGTAAGACTTGGTGGTCATATTACTACTGAATTCAAGACACTCGTCTTGAAATTTATACAAATTGCAAAACAAGTTATGGCAGCTGTATCAAGTTTCCCGTTGGGATTTGAGCAGCTCAGTATTTACCATTGTCTGTGTCATAACAATTAGTTATTTTTTTCCCACAGAATAATAGGCATGCCAAACAAATTCACAGAAAAAAACAATTGATTCTATTGACAATTTTCAGAAATGAGCTGTATCAATAGAGGGGGCAGATTGAGAATCCATATACAAATAAGAATACTACTGATTGCTTATTTTTATGGGCAGCGTGCAAAGGAATTTTATATTCCTTCTAGTAGAGGACCATCAGTTAATGGTGGTGAGGGAGACCATAACAAGATGTTTATACATGCAGGTTTGGAGAGAACAGAGTTGATGAGCTAAGTGGCCTTTACTTTTTCTGGACCTCCTTATGTTTCTAGATTATTAAAATGAAAGTTATGGGTAAAGCATCTCTCAGCACACAGAACAGAGCAGAGGCTGAGCAATCAATGGCATGTACTAATGGCTATCTATAGAAAATAATTGAGACTGATCTTTGCTCAGCCCAGGTATCAAACAGATAAATGAAGGAGAGCGTTGAAAGGATGGAATAAAAGAGGCAAATCATCCTTAAAAAAGAAGTATAAGAAAAAAGGCAGAAAAACAAATGTATCTCAGTGATTGGAGCTCACGTTGTTCCTCAGATTCATGCACAGGATTTGACCTGTTCCTTCTTATTAGCATTAGAGTTGTTGCTCTCCACCCCTTAATCATTTAGAATTTTCCCATTTTATTTTCTAAACACTTCCACTGAATCCTTATTTGTTGCGCTCAGCGACATATGCCCCTTTAGTTTTAACCTTTAAGTGTGAACCAATTCCATCTTAAGTTGTGCTTTCTTTCCACTTTACTTAGCTGGTACAAAAGTCCTGTAGTTCTGATATGTTCAGACCAAGTAACTTATCTACATCTACCCAAATGTTTTCTCAAATGGGTCATAACCACTCTCATCTCTTTGTTCAATGTAAAAACATTACACACCCTTTGACCCTATTTGCAGCTCATTGAATTGAGCCTGACATTGTCCAAATTACTCACCCAGAATATCCACATTAATTTGAAAATGAGCATTTTTCTTCTCTGTGTCATTGATTTCAAAGCAACAATGATGTTACGGCACAAAGTAATGGTGAGGATGCATACAATGAATTTGAGTTCTTAAAATGACTTGGAATAAAATATTTGTATGTGACTTAGTGACCGGGTTCAAACATCAACCTGAACACCAGATGATCTTAATAGTTAAATATGCTATATTAGGGGAATGCTTGAGGAGGCTATCAGTTTTAAATGTCATAACCAAATATTGCTTCAACACCATGATTTACAAAGTCCAGGTGCTCCTTATAATTTGATCATCTTGTCTTTCTGCCACTATGCCATGTGAAAAGGAAAATACTGCTGGCTCTCTCTCTCTCTTAATTTCTGGTGGCGACACTTAAGTAATACATTTGATGTAATTGGAATGCAGTAATTAAAAGTAACACAATAATGACAAAGTTGAAACATGGGAAAGCAAGGATAACACTGACACTTTGTTATAAAAAAGGATATTTTAGGCATTTCAATGGAAAATAATATCAACATGATAAGCATACTTATTTGAAGCAATTTTCATTGAATCAGGACAATTTAAGATGCCAAATGCTGACATACCTTTCCCTTTAAGATGTTGGTCAGTTGGCTTTATGCTTGCAATGTGATCTGTCTCATTTCTGATCAGCATTGTGTTGGAATAAGCAAGAGAAAAATTGAATTTTTCAAGAAACATATTGAAGTGAATTATAGAATTCAGTTCTTCCAGTACAAAGCTTCCTGCAACAGGAATTTGAAACAGTGCTCAGCATGGCTTGTATAATTTTCCATCTATTAAAAGAGGGAAGAGTATACAAGGCATGCTGCCTATGTATATTTTATATCTCAGTTATGCAGAGATGACACTAGTTTCAGTTGATGTAAAAGGTTTTTATCACAATGTTTTAATATGCCTACCTCTAGCTCTAGCTTCCAGATCTTTCTACAGTTTCTTTATTTTTCTCTGAGTCCACATTCAGGCTTAACCAATAAAGCACAATGAGCATTAATAGTAAATAGAATCACATAATCAAACACAGAACAATTGAGCACTACACTGCCAAACATGCCTAAATTCCCGATAGGTGTTCCAATTACACAAAGCTTTGGGGCTGGGAATGTGAACCATAACATTTACTTTGTCATCTTAATATTAAAAAGTATATATTGGGGAGAATTTTTCCCCGTCTGTGATCTGCTCCATGCCACCATGTCACATGGGCAGGCCAATTAAGGCCCGCCCAGCGTGAAACGTGGCTCCCAAGGACAGCGGGAGTGGGCGGGTGGTGGCAGGACTGCAATGACTACCGGGTCCAATTGCGACTCGGCAGCCTGTTTAAAGAGCGCTCCTGCATGGCATGGCCTCAGTGCTGGTGGAGTCCACACTGAGTATCACCAATGCAATGAGCCTTGTGGCCAAGCGCCATGTTTCCTCCTTGGAGAAAGTGGCGAATTTCGTGGAGTGGCTCCTCCTGGAGATCAATCAGGGCCTCTGGTGTTGCGCTCAGACCTGCAAGCCCTCACAGCAGCATTGGCCTCAGCTGGCCAGTGCCAGTGTAGGAGATGGATTCGGCACCCAAGTATCCCAGCTGGGTTCTCAACCATCTATGGTGAGCAGCGAGGTCTGAAGCAATCTCACGTTGGTGCAGCAGCTGCCTGTCGTCTCTGTGGGCTCCTCTCAGGGCACTCCAGATGAGAGCTACAGCTCCTCTGCCCCTCTCCCAGTGACTGTGGCATCCGATGAGGCTGTAGAGACTGGGGAGATGCCAGCTGTGGAACTGGCCACTCTCTCCCAGGCAGGGACATCAAAGGCTCCACAGGCCAGAGGACGCCCACCAAGGTCACCGAGGCCAAAAAAGCACAGTGAGCAGGATGTCTCAGATGCCAGTGCCGGCGAGGGGAGAGTGCCTAGACGTAGCACCCAGAAATGTAAACTTAAGTCACCATATGCATACCAGGGGTTTCTCACTGGTGGTTTTAGGTTGCCCCACTATTAGTTGGTGACATGTTGGTGTGATGCTGAACACCTTTGCGTTCCGTTTCTATTCTGCTTTATTTTGTTAATTCATTAAATGCTTCATATGTGAATATGGCTCAGGTCAATTCCTTACTTCTGCAGGTGGACGGGAACCCATGATGTTATGAGTGAGTTGTTTGTCATTGAGCTTTATTGACAAGGCATATAGCTAATGTTCCTAACCAGGAAGATGTTACTCTCAGGTATTGAGTATGGAGCTGCAGCCCTGGCATGTGTTGAGGGTCCATCTGTGGTGGACTAGCCGAATGTTCATTGGAGTAAAACCTCCCGGATGTCCCTGCCACCCTGGAGTATGCCCGGGTCAGCGTCTACCCCCTCAGCATTCTCCTCTGCGTGCTCATCCTCACATTCACTATGGAACTCATTGTGTGCAGGTGGAGCCACTGCATCTACATTTTCTTCCTCCACTGTGTCACCCATTTCCAGTGCCAGATTATGGAGAGCGCAGCATGCAACCACTATCAGCAACACACAATCTGGGGGAGTATTGTAGTGCACCGCCTGAATGGTGCAGGCATCAGAAGCGCATCTTGAAAAGACTGATGGTTTCCTCTACCACTGCCCTTGTAGAGGCGTGGCTCCTATTGTACTGCTGCTCGGTCTCTGTTCTTGGATGGCAGAGAGACGTCATGAGCCACCTTCTGAGGGGATAGCCCTTGTCACCCAGCAGCCAGCCATCTAGCTGGGCTGGAGCACTGAAGACCCTTGGCTCCTGGGAATGTCCCAGGATGTAAACTTCATGGGAGCTGCGAGAGTACCTTGCACAGACTTGCAGAATCTGTTTCCTATGGTCACACACTATCAGCACTTACATGGAGTAGAAGCCCTCTCTGTTGACGAAGGCACCCGACTCACCCGCTGGCACCTTGATGGCCACATATGTATGTTCGATTGCACACTGGATCCTGGGAACTCCAGCAATCTCTGTGGAGCCTCTGACTCGCTCTGTCTAGCTGGATGAAAGTTAATGCACGCTTGAACAGAGCTTCTGTCACCTGCTTGACACAAGTGTTGACAGCTGATTGGGAGGCTCCGCAAAGATCACCCACCGACCCCTGGAAAGAGCCAGAGCATAGAGGTTGAGGGTAGCTCTGACCTTCAACGCCAACAACAGTTAGCGCAGATCTCAGGGTCTATCGTCTGACAAATGGGGGTGACTGTCCCCCTTGAGAGACGGAGCACTCCTTTGGCACTACACCTCAGACTTATTGAGGTAGCTGCTTTGCCACAAGCCCTGGCAGCAGGATAGTGGCATCTTCTGTGGCCCCTTCCACCTTGGACTTCCTGTTGGCCCTGCACCCCTTCTGCCTGCACCTGTCCTCCCAAAGATGGCTCCCCTGGAGGCTGAATGTGGACTCCTGGCCTCCTCCTCCTCCTGGCCCTCCTTTCCTCCTCAGTGGAGAGCACAACTCCCATTCCCAGGCTAAGGGAAGGCTTCCTGAGACCAGCAAGGCCCCAAAAATGATGTTTACTCCAAAGTCCTGACCTGAAGCCTGTTACTCCTGTCCAATCAGCTGTGAAGAGTTCTGAAGTATTCCTGCTCACACAGGCAAGTATCAGTAAGTTTAAGCATTAAATGTCTAACAAATAACATTCCCGACCTCACTCATTCCTCTTATCCCGCCTGTGGATGAGGTTTATAAAAATGTGTCCTACCTGCCTGCCCGTTATGCCTGTGTGACATCCTGAAGATCGCATGGGCCCCGAAAAATCGCTGTCAATTACAGGCTCAAGGGCCTTAAGTGGCCCGTTAATTAATGGCAGACATGCATCGGAGATCATCATGTGCCTGCCCACCGAAATATCATGATGGCGCACAGTGATGTCCGGACGCATACCTGACATCACCGCGTGTCATTTTACACGTCGGCGTGCAGGACCCGCCCCTGCACACCGACAGGAAAATTCTACCATCAAGTTTTTAGCAGCTTTATTCAAAGCACAATGTAATACTGAGAATTAAGCTAAAATAGGGGAGGAGATGATGTTATGGTATCGTTATTGGACCAGTAATTCAGAGGCCCAGGCTAATGCTCTGGGGACATGAGCTCGTATCCTTCCATGGCAGCTGGTGGGATTTAAATTCAGTTAATAAACCTGGAATTAAAAGTTTAGTCTCGGGAATAGTGACTATGAAATCATTGTCGATTGTCGTAAAAACCCATCTGATTCATTAATGCCCTGTAGGGGAGGAAATCTGCCATCCTTACCTGGTCTGGCCCGCATGTGACTCCAGACCCACAGCAATGTGGTTGACTATTAAATGCCTTCTGAAGTGGCTTAGCAAGGCACTCAGTTGTAGCAAACCACCACAAAGACTACAAAAAAGAATGAAATCAAACAAACTACCCAGCATCATCCTCGGCAGTGGAAACAACAACAGCAAACCCAGCCCTGGTGACCCTGCAAAGTCTCCCTTACTAACACTTGCGGGCTTATGCTAAAATTTGGAGAGCTGTCTCACAAACTAACCAAGCAACAGCCTGGCATAGTTATACTCACGGAATCATACCTTACAGACAATGTACCAGGACCACCATCACCATCCCTGGGTATGCCCTGTCCCACCAACAAGACAGACCTACAGGAGATGGTAGATGGTGGAGCAGTGGTATACATTCAGGAGGGAGTTGCCCCGGGGGTCCTCAATGTTGACTCTGGGCCCCATGAAGTCTCATGACATCAGGGAAGGAAACCTCAAACAGATTACCACCTACTGACACCCCTCAACACCATCCCCTCCAACACCACCCACCACCACCGCCGCCCCTCCTCCCCCCCCACCTCCCCCCACCCCCCACCCCCCCTCAGCTGATGACTCAGAGGAAGCACTGAGGGTGGCAATGGCACAGAATGTGCTCTGGGTGGGGAACTTCAATTTCCATCACCAAGAGTGGCTCGGTAGTATCAGAACTGACCAAGCTGGCTGAGAACTAAAGGGCATAACGGCTAGACCGGGTCTGTGGCAGGTGGTGTGGTAATCAACAAGGGGGAAAAACATACTTAACATCATCCTCACCCCCTACCAGTCACAGATGCATCTGTCCATGATAGTATCGGTAGGAGTGACCACCACACAGTCCTTTTGGAGATGAAGTCCCATCTTCACACTGAGGATACCTTTTATCGTGTTGTGTGGCACTACCACCATGCTAAATGAATAGAATTCTAACAGATCTAGCAACTCAAAACTGGGGACCCATCGAGGCGCTAAAGGCCATCAGCAGCAGCAGCAGGATTCTGTACAACCACAATCTGTAACCTCATGGCCTGACTCTCCCATTACCATCAAGCTGGGACCAACCCTGCTTCATTGAAGAGTGCAGGAGGGCATGCCAGGAACAGCACCAGGCATACCTAAAAACGAGGTGTCAACCTGGTTCATACACAACATAGGACTACTTGCATGCCAAACAGTGAAATCAGCATGTGATAGACAGAGCTAAATAATCCCACAGCCAACAGATCCAATCTAAGCTCTGCAGTCCTGCCAGATCCAGTCATGAATTGTGGTGGATGATTAGCAGCTCACTGGAGGAAGAGGCTCCACAAATATCCCCATTCTCAATGATGGGGAAGCTCAGCACCCCAGTACAAAAGACAAGGCTGAAGCATTTTCTATAATCTTCAACTAGAACGGCGGAGTGGATGAATCATCTCAGCATCCTCCAGAGGACCTCAGCATCACAGATGCCAGTATTCAGCCAATTCGATTCACTCCACATGATATCAAGAAATGGCTGAAAGCACTGGATAGCGCAAAAGCTGCAGGTCCTGCAGCATTCAGCAATCAGCAATAGTACTGGATTCTTGTGCTCCAGAAATTGCCGATCCCTTAGCCAAGCTTTTCCTGTACAGCTCCAACACTGGTATCTAACCAGCAGTGTAGAAAACTGCCCAGGGTTGTCCTGTACACAAGAAACAGATCCAATCCAACCCGACCAATTATTGCCCCATCAATCTACTCTCAGTCATCAGTAAAGTGATGGAAGGTTCGACGACAGTGCTATGAAGTGGCACTTATTTAACAATAATCTGCTCACTGATACTCAGTTTGGGTTCTACTGGTGCCACTCAGTTCCTGACCTCATTATAGCCTTAGTCCAAACATGGACAAAAGAGCTGAACTCAAGAGGTGAGGCAAGAGTGACTGCCCTTGACATCAAGGCAGCATTTGACTGAG
Source organism: Carcharodon carcharias (assembly GCF_017639515.1). NCBI lineage: Eukaryota > Metazoa > Chordata > Chondrichthyes > Lamniformes > Lamnidae > Carcharodon > Carcharodon carcharias. Next base: position 126,476,603 of record NC_054467.1, on the reverse strand, counting down.
TGTGGCATCAAGGAGCCCTAGCAAAACTGGAGTCAATGGGAATCAGGAGGAAAGATCTCCACTGGTTGGAGTCATACCTAGCGCAAAGGAGGATGGCTGTGATTGTTGGAGGTCAATCATTTCAGTTCCAGGACATCACTGCACGAGTTCCTCCGGGTAGTGTCCGAGGCTCAACCATCTTCGGTTGCTTCATCAATGACCTTCCCTCCATCATAAGATCACTAGTGGAGGACACTACAACCATCTTCCTTTATGCTAGGTATGACTCCAGCCAGATGTTAGCTGATGATTGCACAATGTTCAGCACCATTCGCGACTCTTCAGATACAGTACTAGTCCATTCCCATGGGCAGAAAGACCTGGACAACCTTTGAGCTTGGGCTGATAAGTAATGAGTAACATTCATGCCACACAAGTGCCAGGCAATGACCACCTCCAACAAGACAGAATCTAACCATCGCCCTTTGACATTCAATGGCATTGCCAATGTTGAATCCCCCACTACCAACATCCTGGGGGTTACCATTGACCAGAAACTGAACTGGACTAGCCATATAAATACTGTGGCTACAAGAGCAGGTCAGAGGCTAGGAATCCTGAGGCAAGTAAGTCCTGACTCCCCACATCCTATCCACAATCTACATGGCACAAGGCAGGAGTGTGATGGAGTACTCTCCACTTGCCTGAATGAGTGCAGTCCCCACAACACTCAAGAAGCTTGACACCATCCAGGACAAAGCAGCCCCCTTGATTGGCACCCCATCCACAAATATCTACTCCCTCCACCACTGATGCAGAGTGTCAGCAGTATGTACCATCTACAAGATGCACTACAGCAACTTAAAATGTCCATTTTGACAGCACCTTTAAACCTGCTTATCTCTACCACCTAGCAGAACAAGGCTAGCAGATACATGGAACACCACCACCTCCAAGTTCCCCTCCAAGCCATTTACCATCCTGACTTGGAACTATATTGCTGTTCATTCGCTGTCACTGGGTCAAAATCCTGGAACTCCCTCCCTAAAGATACAGTGCATGTTCCTACACCACATAGACTGCAGCTGTTCAAGCAGGCAGCGCACCACCACCTTCTCATGTGATGGGCAATAAAAAATTGTGGCCTTGCCAGCGGCACTCATGTACCACGAAAGAATTTTTAAAAATGTATTATTTTATCACACTTGACAAAACACTGCAAAACCTTTCATTCTCTCTGCTCAAATAACTTATAAAAAAGGTTCATGAAAACGTTGCTTTAAGAAGAAACTGAACAGGAAAATAAATCACAAGATTTCTGTCTTTCCATCTGATTATCTTTTGAACATTATCACAATGGTGTTATAATCCTTAACACATAGTAGCCAGGAAGAATAATTTTAACCAATAGACTTATAAAATTGTGCATGAGGAACAGATCAATAACTGCAATGTTTTGTTGCCCTGGGCTCACTTCATGTTGGAAACCTGGGAATGCATCTTTGAAAGTGGTTGAAGGAAAAAGCATTTGATTGGATAGAGACAGAATTGGAGGGCATCTTTTCAAAGGAAGCTGCCCAGGAGGAGAAACTGTCCAAGAATGAATGTTTCAAAGTAAGATGCCTTAGGGTGGAAACCGTGAAAAAGATAGAGAAAGCTTTGGAAGAAAAGCCATCCAAATTTAAAAAAAAGATACTGAGGATGTCTAGGAAATAAACAGCTGAAACCTTTACAGTCCCAGCTATCAAAGTATGGCCAGAAGGAAGGACAGCCCTTTGCATAATATTCTAATCAACAGATTTATATTATACAAATCAACAAATCGTCAGAAGAGAGGGAGCAGAATGGTTAAAATAGAGAGATAATGAAGCTGATTAGAGATAGTGGGAATATTCAGGGAATGAGTAATTTGAGGGATAGCTAATGGATGAAGGCACAAGTGTGCAACAGATTAAAGGAGCTTGTTCTTGGACACTGAGTCCACTGAACCATAGGCTAAAAGCTGACTTGCTTCGGTCAGAGTGGAAGTAAAGATTGTCTGTAGATAGCTTCCTGTTGTGCGAGGGGCTGTAAGAAATATGTTTCATTAAGAACAAGTCAAAACTGTGAAGAATCAGGGAATATACATTGTGTTTTTCTGAAAAGTGATATGATCTCAAAGGAGACCATTAACTTCTAAAAAGAAATTTGAACTCCCAGTTATTAACTGAATGAATCGTGCCACAAGATATCACATTTTAAACAAAAGTTTCTATTGCACAAGAATTAATCACAGCAAGTACAGACAACTTGACATTATATTTCTTAAATCTTAATTATTTAAACCAGAAAATCCCAACAGACTACTTCCTGTTCTATTTTTAATTCCACCCAATATTTCCTCTATATGTTACAGAATCTTGAAGGTTTCTTTATTCTCCTGGGACAATACAAAGCAGTGCCACAGCTTTTAGGAATTCACTTTGGCTTTCCTCAACTTCCCTGAGTTGGCTTGGCTTTGCGAACTACCACAGCCGGACATGAGAGGGAGAATCATTGTAACAGGCTTTCCAGCTGGTGGTGGATTTAATAAGCTCTCCAAAAACTGAGGAAACCTTTGGAAGCTGGGATCAACTGTGAACTGTTTGTTACAAGGACTGTCATTCCATGGAGAGTATGATTAGTGTAGTTTAAAGTATAAGTTGCCTTAAAAAAGAAAATATTATGATACAAGTGTGTTTTTAGTCATTTGTTACAGTAAAAGCATTAAAGCATGAAATCTGTTTTGCCATTCTTTCAGTCAATAACTGGAAGTTCAGTCCTCTTTAAAATTTATTGGTCACTGCAGAGGTCGTAAAAGCCTTCAGGTAAATCCCAGAGCAGAATCTATTATGAGTGGTTGTTTTTTTTATTTTATTCATTCATTATTTTATTCCTGGATGTGGGCTTTGCTAACTGGGCCAGTATTTACTGCCCAACCCTAGTTACCTTGAGAAGGTGTGGTGAGTTGCCTTCATGAACCGCTACAGTCCATGAGGTGTAGGTACACCCACAGTGCTGTTAGGGAGGCAGTTCCAGGATTTTGATCCAGTGACAGTGAAAGAACGGCGATATGTTTCCAGGTCAGGATGATGAATGGCTTGGAGGAGAACTTCCAGCTGGTGATGTTCCCATGTATATGCTGTGCTTGTCTTTCTAGATCGTAGCAGTTGTGGGTTTGGAAGGAGCTGCCTAAGGAGCACTGGTGAATTCCTGCAGTGCATCTTGTGGATGTTACACAATGCTGCTACTGTGTGGCAGTGGTGGAGTGAGTGAATGTTTGTTGATGTGGTGTTAATCAAGTGAACTGCTTTGTCCTGGATGGTGTCAAGCTTCTTGTGTGTTGTGGGAGCTGCATTCATCCAGGCAAGTGGAAGGTATTCCATCACACTCCTGACTTGTGCCTTGTAGATGGTGGACAGGCTTTGGGGAGTCAGGGGGTGAATTACTCACCTCAGGATTCCTAGTCACTGACCTGCTCTTGTAGCCACACTGGCTAATGCAGTTCAGTTTCTGGTCAATGGTAGCCCCAGGATGTTGATAGTGGGGAATTCAGCAATGGTAATGTCATGAATGACAAGTGCATCAAGGAAATTGTGAGAGGCAATGCTCACCTTCTGCTGGTATTTATGCATGGCCCAAAATCAAAGACAAAGCATTCTTAGTGGACAGGGAACACAAAATGATAAACCCTATGATGAAAATTACCTCAGCACTCAAAAAACTTTTGATCAAAGATGATGAATTGAATCGCTGGTATTCAGAATTGTACATAGATAAGAATCAGGTGAAGGGGAAGGAACATTATGGGCAGAATTTTCCAGTCAGCCTGCAGGGGTGAGCCCAATACGCCAACACGTAAAATGACGCACAATGACGTTGGGCATGTGTCCTGGCATTGCCACTCGCCATCGCGATATTTTCAGAGGCGGGCGCACTATGAGTTCCGTGACGCAGCCGCCATTAATTAACGGGCCAGTAAAGGCCCTTGAGGCAGCAATTGAAGATAATTTTTCACAGCCGTGCGATCACTTTTCAGAAACACACTATTTATGTTCCCTGATTCTTCAGAGTTTTGACTTGTTCTTAATGAAACATGTTTCTTACAACCCCTCACAGAGGTGCAATGGGCAGGCGGGTAGGCCACATTTTAAAAAACATCATCCACAGGCGGGATAAGAGGGGTGAGTGGGCTCACTAATGCGAGTAATTAGAACTTTAGCTTATTACTTACTGCGACTTGCTTGTGTGAACAGGACAACTTAATTTCACCTCGGAGCTGCTTTGACAGAAAGAACAGGCTTCAGTTCAGGACTCTAGAGGAATCATAACACTTTGGGCCTTTCGGGTATCAAACAGCCTTCCCTTACCCTGGGAATGGGGATTGTGCTGTCCGCTGGAGGCACCTGTTCTGAGGAGGAAGAGAGGGCCAGAAGGGGGAGGAGGCCAGGAGTGCATATTCAGCCTCCAGGAGAGCCACCTTTGGGAGGACAGGTGCATGCACAAGGGGCGCGGGGCCAACGGGTAGTACAAGGTGGAAGGGGCCACAGAAGACGCCACTATCCTGCTGCCAGGGTTTACAGGTGGCAATGCAGCTACCTCAACATGTCTGAGGTGCTGTGCCGAAGGAGGCTCCATCTCTCAAGGGAGACAGTCACCTCCATCTGTCAGATGATCAGCCTTGAGATCAGCTCCAAATGTGTGGGTGGACACCCCATGACAGTGGTGCTAAAGGTTACAGTTGCCCTCAACCTCTATGCCTCCGACTTTTCCCAGGGGTCGATGGGTGATTTTTATGGAGCCTCCCAATCAGCTGTCCACAGTTGTGTCAAGTCGGCGACTGTTGCTCTGCTCAGGCGTGCATTGACTTTCATTCACTACTGCACAGACAAGGCCAGCCAGGCAGAGCGAACCAGAGGTTTTGCCACGATTGCTGGGTTCCCCGCATCTAGGGTGCAATAGACTGCACCCACGTGGCCATCAAGGCACCAGTGGGTGAGCCGGGTGCCTTTCTCAACAGGAAGGGATTCCGCTCTATGAACGTGCAGATAGTATGTGACCACAGGATGCAGATTCTGCAAGTCTGTGCAAGGTACACAGGCAGCTCCCATGACACCTACATCCTCAGCCACTCCCAGGTGCCGAGGCTCTTCAGGGCTCCAGCCTGACTGGATGGATGGCTGCTGGGTTACAAGGGTTATCCCCTCAGAAGGCGGCTCATGGTGCCCCTCCACCATCTAAGGACAGAGGCCGAGAGGCAGGAGCCATGCCTCCAAGGGGCGGTAGTAGAGAGAACAATCGGCCTTCTCAAGATGCACTTCCGATGCCTGGACCGTTCAGGGGGCGCACTCCAATACTCCCCCAGATCATATGTCACTAATAGTGGTTGCATGCTGTGCTCTCCACAATCTGGCACTGGAAAGGGGGGATGCAGGAGGAAGAAGGTGTAGACGCAGATGCTCTGACAGCAGACGGTGAGTCCAGCAGTGAGGATGAGCATGCTCAGGAGAACACTGAGGGGATAGACGCTCACCTGGGCAACCTCCAGGGAGGTAGGGACACCCAATAAGCTTTGATCCAACACTCCTTCAGCTAGCCTACCAAAGATGAACCACCAACACATGTCAGGGCTGCAGGCTTCATACTCGATACCTGAGAGCAACATTTGCCTGGTCATCAGCATGAACTATATGCCTTGTCAATAAAACTCAATGACAAACAAGTCATTCATAACATCATGGGTTCCCTTCACCTGCAGAACTAATGAAGCACCCAGAGGCTTGTTGAGAACCAAAATATTTAATGACTGGCAGCTTGCAAACAGAAATCAAAGTGCATTAAAAGGTGTTGATCAGCACACCTACTGAAAAGTAACTTACAAGTGGGGCAAAAGAAAACCACTAACGATAAGCCCGTGTTGTGCCTAAGGTGATTTATGCTTACGTTTGCATGTGCTACGTCTAGGTGCTCCCCCCTCACTGGCATTGGAGACAGCCTACTCACTTTGCTGTCCTGCTGGCCTTGATGACCTTGGCGGGCATCCTCTGGCCCATGGAGAATATGCTGGCTCCAACTGGCAGGGAGCGGCCACTGGCATGGCTGGCATCTCCCTAGTTGCTGCAGCTACTGCTGTCATCTGGAGAGCCCTGAGAGGCGCCCACAGAGACAACACGTGCGCCAACGTGAGATGACTTTGGACCTCCCTGCTTACCATTGATGGATGGACACATAGCTGGGATACAGGGTGCCCAAAACATCTCCCACACTGACACTGACCACCTTAGGTCAATGCCACTGTGAGGGCTTGCATATCTGAGCGCATTCCCAAGAGGCCTGATTGTTCTTCTGGAGAAGCCTCTCTATGAGAGTCGCCACTCTCTCCATGGAGGAGATAGTCTGCTTGGCCATGAGGGTAATTGCATTGCTCATGCTCTGTGTTGTGGTCACTTTGACAAACGGACAACAGGAGTCTCAGGTACAGGTCACGATCATTTATTCGAGCAATTGCAAGAAGAGAGCCCTCCCAATGAAGCTTGAGATAGCACTCTGCTAAATTACAAGTGTTCACCATACTTATACATTCTTTGTCACATACAAGAACATTGTCCAGATTCTGATCTCATCAACATATAGGTTTACATTAAACAGGTGCCTGCCTAATTGAGAGGATGTGATGCTGGTGCGTTAATGTCTTCTGTGCCCTCGGGATCAGTGGCGGTCCCTCTGCCTCCTGAGTGTGGGCATGCTCTGGTGAGGCTGAAAGGAAAATCCAGGACATTTGATTAGTAGAAGTTGTTACACTGTTAATGTGCATCCCTGGCACTCGGATCAGGGTGTGCATTATCAATATTCATTATCAATGGGAAACCCATAAGACATAGGAGCAGAGATTAGGCCATTCGGCCCATCGAGTCTGCTCTGCCATTCAATCACGGCTGATAAGTTTCTCAACCCCATTCTCCCCTCTCCACGTAGCCTTTGACCCCCTTACCAATCAAGAAACTATCTATCCCGGTCTTAAATACACTCAATGACCTGGCCTCCACAGCCTTATGTGGCAATGAATTCCATAGATTCACCACTCTCCGACTAAAGATGTTTCTCCTCATCTTTGTTCTAAAAGGTCTTCCCTTTACTCTCAGGCTGTGCCCTCAGATCCTAGTCTCTCCTACTAATGGAAACATCTTCCCCAAGTCCACTCTTTCCAGGTCTTTCGGTATTCTGTAAGTTTCAATCAGATCCCGCCTCATCCTTCTAAACTTCATTGACTATAGGCCCAGAGTTCTCAAATGTTCCTCATATATTAAGCCTTTCATTCCTGGGATCGTTCTCATAAACATCCTCTGGACCGTCTCCAGGGCCAGAACATCCTTCCTGAGATATGGGTCCTTAAATTGCTCACAATATTCTAAATATGGTCTGACCAAAGTTTTATAAAGCCTCAGCAGCACATCCCTGCTTTTATATTCTAGTCCTCTCAAAATAAATGCCAACATTGTATTTGCCTTCTTAACTACTGACTCAACCTGCAAGTTAACCTTAAGAGAATCCTGGACCAGGACTCACAAGTCCCTTTGCACTCCAGATTTCTGAATTCTCTCCCCATTTGGAAAATAGTCTATGCCTCTATTCTTCCTACCAAAGTGCATGTCCTCACACTTGCCCACGTTGTATTCCATCTGCCACTTCTTTGCCCATTCTCCTAACCTGTCCAAATCCTTTTGCAGCCTCCCCGCCTCTTCAATACTACCTGTCCCTCCACCTATCTTTGTATCATCTGCAAACTTAGCCAGGGTGCCCTCAGTTCCTTCATCTAGATCATTAATGTATAAAGTGAAATGTTGTGGTCCCAACACTGATCCCTGCGGAACTCCACTAGTCACCGGATGCCATCCTGAGAAGGACCCCTTTACCCCCACTCTCTGCCTTCTGCCAGACAGCCAATCCTCCATCTACACTAGTACCTTACATCTAACACCATGGGCTCTTATCTTACTGAGCAGCCTCCTGTGCAGCACCTTGTCAAAGGCCTTCTGGAAGTCCAAGTAGATAACATCCATTGGCTCTCCTTTGTCTAACCTACTTGTTACCTCCTCAAAGAATTCTAACAGATTTGTCAGGCATGACTCCCATTGATGAAACCATGCTGACTTTGCTCTATTTTACCATGCACTTCCAAGTATTCTGAAATCTCATCCTTAATAATGGACTCTAAAATCTTACCAACGACCGAGGTCAGGCTAATCGGCCTGTAATTTCCCATCTTTTGCCTCACTCCCTACTTAAACAGCGGGATTACATTAGCGAGTTTCCAGTCCTCTGGGACCCTCCCTGACTCCAGTGATTCCTGAAAGATCACCACTAATGCCTCCACTATCTCTTCAGCTATCTCCTTCAGAACTCTGGGGTGTAATCCATCTGGTGCAGGTGATTTATCCACCTTCAGACCTTTCAGTTTTCCTAGCACCTTCTCCTTGGTAATGGCCACCATACTCACCTCTGCCCCCCGACTCTCTTGAACTTTGCGGATGTTACTAGTGTCTTCCACTGTGAAGACTGACGCAAAGTTTTTATTCAGTTCCTCCGCCATTTCTTTGTTCCTCACTACTACTTCTCCAGCGTCATTTTCCAGCGGCCCAATGTCCACGTTTGCCTCTATCTTACCCTTTATATATCTAAAAAAAACTCTTGCAATCTTCTTTTATATTACTGGCTTGTTTACCCTCATATTTAATCTTCTCCCTCCTTATTTCTTTTTTAGTTGTCCTCTGTTGGTCTTTATAGGCTTCCCAATCCCCTGGTTTCCCAGTGCTCTTCGCCACATTTTATGCTTTCTCTTTAGCTTTTATGCTGTCCCTGACTTCCCTTGTCAGCCATGGTTGCCTTGTCCTCCCTTTAGTATGCTTCTTCTTCCTAGGGATGAATTTTTGCTGTGTCTCCCAAATTACTCCCAGAAACTCCTGCCATTGCTGTTCCACTGTCTTTCCTGCTAGACCCATCTCCCAGTCAATTCTGGCCAGCTCCTCCCTCATGCTTCTGTAGTTGCCTTTATTCAACTGTAATACCGTTACATCTGATTCCAGCTTTTTCCTCTCAAATTGCAGGGTAAATGCTATCATATTATGGTCACTTCCTCCTAAGGGTTCCTTCACCTTAAGCTCCCTTATCAAATCTGCCTCATTACACGTCACTAAATCTAGAATTGTCTGTTCCCTAGTGGGCTCCACCACAAGCTGCTCCAAAAAGCCATCTCGTAGACATTCCACAAATTCCTTTTCTTGGGATCCACTACCAAGCTGATTTTCCCAGTCTACCTGCATATTGAAATCCTCCATGATCACTGTAACCTTGCCTTTCTTACATGCCTTTTCTATCTCCTGGTGTATCTTGTGCCCCACATCCTGACCACTGTTCGGAGGCCCGTACATAACTCCCATTATGGTTTTTTTACCTTTGTGGTTCCTCAAATCTATCCACACAGATTCTATATCATTTGACCCTACGTCATTTCTTGCTATTGATTTAATTTAATTTCTTACTAACAAAGCAACCCCACCCTCTCTGCCAACCTGCCTATCTTTTCGATAGAATGTATATCCTTAGGTATTTAGCTCCCAGTCCTGATCCCCTTGCAGCCATGTCTCCGTGATGCCCACCACATCATACCTGCCAATTTCAATCTGCGCCACAAGCTCATTTACCTTATTTCGTATACGGCGTGCATTCAGATACAACACCTACAGTGTTGTATTTCCCATCCCCTTTCTCATTGGCGTCCCTTTATCTGATGTGCTTGAAGTTGGATTCCTAGCCCTTTCCAAACACTGTGTCCTATTTTGTGTTCTGGAGACTTTAATAGCGTCTCCTGGGCTCTCCTTCCTTTTCAGTTTTTTCATAATGTTCCATGAAGTTGAATCCACCCCCCCACACGCTGACCTACGGCTTTGTTTCCCATTAGTCATACTTCTTGGAGTTTTACCCTTCCCTCCTCCCCCCACTTTCTAGTTTAAAGTCCTGTTGACCACCCTATTTACCCTTTTCGCTAGAACATTGGTCCCAGATCGGTTCAGGTGGAGACTGTCCCAACGGTACAGATCCCTCCTGTTCCAATACTGATACCAGTGCCCCATGAAATGGAACCCCTCTTTCCCACACCACTCCTTTAGCCACATGTTTACTTTCCTTATTCTCACTTCCCTATGCCAATTTGCACGTGGCTCAGGTAGTAACCTGGAGATTATAACCCTTGTGGACCTGTTCTTTAATTTAGTTCCTAGTTCCTGATAATCCCCAAACAAGTCCTCTTTCCTAGTTTTTCTGATGTTATTTGTCCCAACGTGGACCACAGCAACTGGATCCTCCCCCCTCCCTCTCCAATATCCTTTCAAGCCGGTCAGAGATGTCCCTCACCCTGGCATCGGGCAGGCAAAATACCATGCAGGACTCTCGATCCTGCTTACAAAGGAAGCTATCAATTCCACTAATTATAGAATCCCCTACAACTACCATTTGTCTTTTTGCTCCACCCTCTTGAATGGCTCCTGTGCCATGGTGCCATGGTCAGTTTGATCATCCTCCCTACAGCCCTGTTCCTCATCCACACAGGGAGCAAGTACCTCGTACTTATTGGACAAGGTCAAGAGCTGAGGCTCCTCTGTTCCTGAACACAGGATCCATCTACCTGCCTCACTTGCAGTCATACCCTGCTGAACCTGACGACTGACCGAACTTGAGGTACTTAATCTACCAGATGTGACCGCCTCCTGATACAAAGTGTCCAGGTAACTCTCCCCCTCCCAGATGTGCCGCAGCGTTCAGAGCTCGGACTCCAGCTCATCAATTCGGAGCCAGAGTTCCTCCAGCAACCAACACTTGCTGCAGATGTGGTCACTGCGGCTCGCAATGGGATCTGCCAGCTCCCACATCATACAGCTACAGCACATCACCTGCCCAGCCATCTTGACTTAGAAAATAAATGTATTAATTAGTTTTGCAGTGTTTTTTTTTCAAATTTGGTGCAGATTTCCTACCAACCAATTAGATCACAGATTTCCTGTGATGTCACTTTTTCATTTTTGGCTCTTTGCCCCGAGGTCACCGCTCCGGTACTCCTCCCTCCGAATCTGCTCCCTGGAGACAAGCCAGCAAATCCCTGAGGTAAGCTAGATTTATATTCACCTCTCCGTTGCTCCTCCCTCCGAGTCTGCTCCCTGGAGACAAGGCCACGAATCCCCAAGGTAAGCTAGATTTATACTTACTGCTCTGGTGCTGCTCTCTCTGAGTCTGCTCCCAGGATTTACTCACCAATCAGCTGCTTTTTCTTTAAAATTCACTTTTAGAAGAGTCTCCCTCGCAGGTCTGGTGCACTCCTGAAGGCATTGCCTCCTCCTCTCTCTCTTTTTTTAGCTTTGAGGAGGAGGGAGGGATGGAAACACTACAGCAATGTAATGTTTGGGGCTATTCTGTTCTTTGACAGTGGGTCCTCCTCAATTCCCTCCTGAGTCACGATGTCTGCAGTGACTTCTCCCAGAATGCTTCAGTCACTTCTCACCAGCACCCTCTGTTGGATGCTCTTCCTCCTGTTGAGTGCAAGAGTCCTTCTCCTCAATTCCCTCCTGAGTTGCGGTGTCTGCAGTGACTTCTCCCAGAATGCTCCAGTCACTTCTCACCAGCGCCATCTGTTGGATCCCCATGTTGGATACTGAAATCAATATACAGTCAACTGTGGAATGTTTACATTGAAAGACATTGTGACTTCAGGGCACGGCACTCTTACCTCCCAGTGGCACCCCAACATCACCGCAGCCACTTGACCTGGGTGCATGGTGCCTCTCCAGCTCCAGTCTTCCTGCTTGTATTTGGTGATGATGAGAATGTGGGGCTGCCCTCTGCCAGTCTGCAGCCTCTCTGCATTATTGTGTGCAGTCTTCTTCTGAAAGGATAGAGGAGCATTGATTAGTCCACCTGGTACCTGCATTGCCATTGGAGCCTTGCCACTCCCACCTGAGGAAAACTTGTAGGGCTCAGCTGATTCATAACCCTGGAGCCGCCATACACTCACTGCAAGCAGACAGGGCTGACCCCTTGCCCAGATGCTACATCCATCTCATTTCCCACTCACACCATAAGACCTACCAAATTCACAAACGCTACCACCTAGAAGGACAAGGCCAGCAGGTAGATGGGAACTCCGCCACCTGGACATTCCCCCGCCAAGTCACTCAGCATCCTGACTTTGAAATGTTTTGCAGCTCCACCACTGTGGCTCAGTCAAAATCCTGGAGCTCGCCCCCAAACAACGCTGTGGGTGTACCTGCACCACATGCAGCACATATAGAAGGCAGCTCAGCACCACCCTCTCAGGGGCAACTAGGGATGGGCAATAAATGCTGATCCAGCAAAGGCCACATCCCGTGAATGAATGAATATAATAACAAATTTGTTGGGGTGTTGGGGGGGGGGTGGTGGCGGCGGGGGCTGAGTGCGGCCAACCTAACTGCTGTGCTAAGTGACCCAAGCCAACACGGTACTCACCCTTCCCAATTGCAAGAAATCATTAAACCGCTTGCAGCACTGCACCCTGGTGCATCCCACCACATTGTGGGAGCTGACCCGTTCTGCCACCTCCTCCCAGGCAAGTTTTGTTAGATGGTGGGGGGGGGGGGCCTCCTCATCCCGTCCTTTGGCACCAGGATCTCGCGGCATGTTGCCACCACCTCGAGGAGGGCAACGAGGCACTCATCCAAGAACCTCGGGGCCAACGGCCCCGCCGACCTGCCCTCCAGCCTGGCCTGCTCTCTGAGGATGTTACCCATCATGCTCCTGAATGACAACAGTGGCAGCCTTAGGAGGGCTGCCTGTGCAATTCTGGATTTGGCCATTGGGTCGCCATTGGACCCAGCGGTCATTGGTCTCCCGCCACCGTCCGCCCCTTCATGCTAATCTTGGGAGCCACGATTTACGCTGGGTGGGCCTTAATTGGCCAGCCCACGTTAAATGGCGGTGCAGACCTGATTCCGAGTGGTGATCAGCTCCATGCCTGCCCGTGCCTGCTCCCGCCCAGCCCACCCGTCATAGGAAAAGTCCTGGCCTGTGAGCACTCAATTAACATTTATATCAGAGAGGAGGCAAGTACTGAATGGGTTACTTTAGACCTCAGCCATCACACACATTTGTTGAATAGATGAAGCTGAAAGTAACTGAGAAATCTTCACTGGCTCAATAATGTTCAACCAAATCAGGGCAGCAGTGTGTTAAACCAATCCAACATTGAGCTGCATAGCCAAAACACTATATTATGTCAAATGAGGTGTCAGTCAGAGTACACAATTCAGGTCTCCAGGAAACAAGAGAAAATTTCAGGCACAAGAAACAGTGCAGAGAAGAGCCATGGGGTTAATTCCCAGTGTTTGCTCCTCAGCCAAGAAAGCACAAAAGAAACGTAAGCTTTTAAGCTCAGAATTAGTTCATTGCTGTTCTCATCCTGTTCTGAGGCTACAAGTTCTGTGGCCACTTTCTTGGTGAATTGTAGCTGTTGAACACATTGCTCCTGGCTTAAGCGCAGATGAGAAAAATGCTTCCTAAAGGCCCTAAATGGGTATTGTCTCCTTCTGAGAAGCCTTCTCTCCTCCTTCTGTGAGCACCTTGTCTTCTCTGCTGCCCCAGATCAATCTCTGATGCTACAACCCAAGGAGAACTGCAACCATAGCTCCATAACTGGGAGTTTCAGAGGCTTTTCAGAAAAATGCAACACCTTCACAATGCCCAACACTACTTCCTGCTGACTTCACTCATTTATCACAACCCCTACAACAACCCTGTACTTCTACTAACCCTGCAGCAGCAAAATCAACTGATCTATAAGTTGGTTGGTGATGCTTTAAATAGCACAGCATGGGGTAGGGGATGTTCCCTTGTGCAGCTGAACATACACTCAGTTGTGCATGTTTGTTTTGTATCCTCACATACACTTTCTTCCTTCAGGGAATAGTGAGGAAATATTGGGTTAATAGGCTGATTATCAACTTACTGAACTGCATCATGCAAACTCCTTCCATGGTGAACAAATCCTGGAGTGGGATTTGAACTCTGAGCTTCTGCCACATCTCTATAGGTGTTTAGAAGATGGTATTAACTAGAGCAATGACAATTCAGATGTCAAATGAATATTAGATGCTGACTGACATCAAAATCGGCCCACTTCTGCCTATGTGATCATGCTCAAAATCACACGCTCACCATTTTCACCTCAATTGGATCTTGCACCACCAATAGCACCAGCACTGCAGATCAGAATTTTGCATCCAAATATTCTAACTTATTGGCTTTATTTGAGAGCAAATGAGTATTGAGGCAACAATTACTTCACAGAATTCACAGAATCACAGTGCAGAAGAGGCCCTTTGGCCAATCGAATCTGCACTGACACCTGAGAAACACCTGACCTACCTATCTAATCCCATTTACCAGCACTTGGCCCATAGTCTTGAATGTTATGACGTGCCAAGTGCTCATCCAGGTACTTTTTAAAGGATGTGAGACAACCCGCCTCCACCACACAGGCAGTGCATTCCAGACTGTCACCACCCTCTGGGTAAAAAAGTTTTTCCTCACATCCCCCCTAAACCTCCTGCCCCTCACCTTGAACTTATGTCCCCTCATGACTGACCTTTCAACTAAGGGGAACAGCTGCTCCCTATCCACCATGTCCATGCCCCTCATAATCTTGTACACCTCAATCAGGTCATCCCTCAGTTTTCTCTGCTCCAACGAAAACAACCCAAGTCTATCCAACCTCTCTTCATAACTTAAATGTTTCATCCCAGGCAACATCCTGGTGAGTCTCCTCTGTACCCCCTCCAGTGCAATCACATCCTTCCTATAATGTGGTGACCAGAACTGCACACAGTACTCCACCTGTGGCCTCACCAAGGTTCTGTATAACTCCAACATGACCTCCCTACTTCTGTAATCTATGCCTCGATTGATAAAGGCAAGTGTCCCATATGCCTTTTTCTGCACCTCACTAAATTCCCCTCTGCCTTCAGAGATCTATGGACACACAAGCCAAGGTCCCTTTGTCCCTCAGAAATTCCTAGTGCCATGCCGTTCAGTGAACACTTCCTTGTCAAATTACTCCTTCCAAAGTGTATCACCTCACATTTTTCAGGGTTAAATTCCATTTGCCACTTATCTGCCCATTTGACCATCCCATCCGTATCTTCCTGTAGCCCAAGACACTCAACCTCACTGTTAACCACCCAGCCAATCTTTGTGTCATCCGCAAACTTACTAATCCTACCTCCCACATAGTCATCTATGTTGTTTATATAAATGACAATTAATAGGGAACACAGATTCCTGTGGTACGCACTGAACACTGGCTTCCAATCACTAAAGCATCTTTCTGTCATCACCCTCTGCCTCCTACAACTAGGCCAATTTTGAATCCACCTTATCAAATTACCCTGTATCCCATGTGCATTTGCCTTCTTTATAAGTCTTCCATATGGGACCTTGTCAAAGGCTTTGCTGAAATCCATCACAGTGACATTTTCTGGTGGCAGAAGCATATATGTTGTTCTGACGCAAACATGTTTTCATTATATTATTGTAGTTTATTGTAAAATAGGTTTGTGGGTGTGAGTGTGGATTGGTATGTGTGTGTGATTTAATTGAATTATACTTAGATAGACTGCAAGCTTGACATTATCAAAAAAAGTTAGGGGTAAAAGGCATTTGAAATGCTAATAACTAAACATGGATGAGGGCTTAGCATGTGGGGTTTTTTAGGTTTCAAAAGGATGATAAGATTTTGCAACTAACAAGCAAGGCCAAGCAGTGTGTTTATTTTTCTCAAAGATACTGACCTTTTTGACAACATGGAAGATTTTTTACATTATGGGAAGAATAAATTTCCAAAGACATATAGGCCAGGATTTTCCCGTCGGTGAGCGAGGGGGCGGGGCCAGTAAAATTATGAGTGGTGACAAAGGCAGAACTCCCAACATCACCGTGCCCCATTTAAATTTTCAGGTAGGCGGGGGCTCAGCAATATCAGCTGTGCATCTGCTGACCTGTCAATGCCCAATTGAGGCCATTGACAGAGTCATTTAAGTAATTAATGGACCTGCCTGTCCAACCATAAGGTTGGCGGGCACGCCAGGAGCCCTGGCGAGCATTAGAAAAAGCATGAAACCACATCCACGGGTGGGATGAGGTTTCATTTAGGCTTTTAAAAATTTAATTAAAGTGTTTTTAAAAGTTTTGGACATGTCCAAACTTATGTGACAGTGAAACATGAGGGGACATGTCAGGGGACTTTTTTTTTTATTTTTAATTTTTTTTATTGGAGAGCCAATCTCCCCGATGCAGCAAGTAGCCTCAGGGAGATGTGTGCGCTCTTCCGTGCGCATGAGCAATGGAATTTACAGATTAAAGAAAGATAAATATATATAAAGAGAATAGAAGGCCATGTCAGTGGGCCATGTAAGATCACCATGTAAAACAGCCTTGGGGAAGCCTCCAACCAATTTTGTAGAAGTTTGCTATGTCAAATAACGAAGGGTGGAGGAAAGCCTTTGGAATTCCACTGTCGAGTGGATGCTGTGGTAAGTTGCAGGCTTAATTATTCAAATTAAAAGTCTATTTTGGACTCTTACTTTAAAAGGGGTGCGTAGTTGGGAGTCAGGTTAATTAAGAATTTTGGGATTTGTTATATTATTAAGTGGCTGTACTCTTATGCATGTGCTTGAAATCTTTTATTTTGTTAATACGTGTTTTAATTTAGTTTTTAAAATCTCTAAAGATGTTAATGGTCTCATTACTTCTGTGTTCAGTGCACAAATCTTCTCGGAATGAATACAAATTGCAAAACTGTTGTGATAGCTTAGCCAAGTTTCCCCTTGTGGATTTGTTCCGCCTGGCACACATCACCTGCCACATCATAACAATGTAGAAAAAAGATGTTTTTACAAAGCTCATAATGATTGGAGAACACAGCACCTCATTTTAAATAATCAGCAAGGTAGAATGGAGCAAAATAATTCTTCTGTTTGAAAAGTGATGTGTCTGCATTGTGGCTAATCACTCACAAACCATATTGCACCATGTATGCTTCTAGAAGCTGATTATAAATTAAGTGACAAAACTATTAATTATTGCTAGATTCCAGTGCATAAATTATGTTGCTTACAGCTCATAAGTATATTAGGGCACATCAGTGACAGGGCTGTGCAAAGTGTTTGAATGAATCTGTTGAGCAGAAATTGTTCAATGTAGCATTAAAGTAGGTAGCTCTAATGAAGACTTGATTTTCATCTTGAATTTAATGAGTAGGTTGGTTTAGATCCATGTAATTACGAGTGCAAAGCATAGCATTAGGGATTGACTCAGCTTGACCTCAGATTCTGTGGTAATAGGCAATACAAGAACTAACAAGCCACGCGCTGACACTTCTTGACACAGGCTGTTACAAAAGCCAAAATGGCTTTGACAGCAACATGAAAAATGTTAAATGTGTTTGAAATTCCATCTAATGTTTTATTCCAAATGAAAATTGTAGGACAGCACGATAAACTGAAAATACACTTGTTTCAAGAGAGCATTTGTGTGCATCTTACCAGAGCATCTGCTTCTATGTTGCCTAATAGATATATTTCTGTCAATAAACAAGGAAAGTGGCTGTGCACAAAATCTCAATGAATTTATTTACTCAGGCAAATTAAGTCACGTTAAATTTTAAAAATACTCTATAATTGCATGACATTATATGTATTAATTCAATTAATCTCATTATAAAAGGTTAAATGCATTTAAGATGGGGCCCACTTTGAAACAATTCCAATAAAATTATTTCCATGTTACAATGAACTTATTTATTGCCCAGTTGCATGGCGAGTACAACTGAACCAACTGTACAATGAAATAGATCATGTCCGGGTTTCACTTAAAGGACCATATTAATCAAGTTTTATTGTGATAAACAAATTATTTGCTTGGGGGCCAACAGAACAATGTGTCATTTTTGTCATGACTTCAATATGATTTGTTTCACTATATTATGTATTTGAAACAAAGAGTAAGCAACACATTTTCATGAAGGCAACAGCCTCATTAACATGACTACCTTCTAATTATACAATAATCAGATGTTTAACAGCAATGAGCTATCATTTCTGCAACCAATAACTCATTTTATGAATTACGTTTCAGTAGATTTATAATTCAGTAGTTTATTTATACACATTTATTACTTGGGTCCTAGTTTTAATACTCAGCAGAGAGAGAGAGAGAGATTAAATGAATATATTAGAAAACTATTGTCATGTTCCAGTATAATATGAAATTTCAGTCAATACTTTAAAAATATTGAACACCAACAGTCTCTTAAAATGGCCACTGAAAATCATCTGACTTTTTGGCTTCTGAGTTCCAAGCAATCCTAAGTCTCAAGCAAATACTTAACTAAATATGGACATTCACAGCCATCTGGACAATTCACACATCCTTTTGTTTAAAGATGGAGCATCAACAACAGAACTATAATATTCCAGCCAGCTCATCTTTCTGTTTCACCGTGGACAAAAGGAACATCAAAGCTTAATGTACGCTAGACAAGTATGAATGGACTACCATCAACCTTCTATTGCATTATGATGGTCTCTTATTCAAACTAGACTTGACAGATTTCAAAGTGTCAACCGACAGCACACCACTCCTTTTTGTAAAAATGGGCTTTAGGGCTTTGAACTTGTACAAATCACATGGTGAGGAAGCGATTTTGTCATCTACTTTAAAAATTCAGCAAGAAACTCTTCAGAGATGGAAACCACCTGACAGCCACTGAACCAACTGCAAGTCAACTAAGTGGCCAAGGTACTCAACAACCATACATTGAAAGTGGAAAAAGGACACCCCACAACCTGTTTCTACTCCAAATTCATCTGAGAATTAAACTTCCTGGATATTTGTCTACAAGAAGCTTTGCAGCCTACTGAAAATCCTCTGTTATACAAGGCCTTGACTTCAACAAATGCATCAACTCATCCAAGAAACTACAGGCTTGCCATGAAAGAGACTGAGGCCAACATAAATTGTAATTGTATTGTTTCACCTTAATCTGTATCTAATCTGTGTAAGTGATAGCTTAGATGAGTTGAGTGAGTGAGGCATTGTATTTTTAAACCTCTGAAGGAAGTATGTAATAATAAACTTCCTTATTTTTAAATCCACAAAAAGCTTGCTGCTGGAATGATTTAAATTGGGACAATTACTCTGAGTGTCGGGAAACATACTCCTCACATACAAAATACACTGATCATGGGCAGTAAGAAAGCACATTAATTACATCTGTGACACTAGTTTCATTTGAATATACATTAACATAGTTATAAAATATGCTTGCTTCTGTTCCTGACATTAAATTTATTGGACATGGAAGCAGATCTTCTAAAATGTGATTTAGCACTGCCCAGTAGCACAGAAGTGCTCGATGTGCTGATTTCAGTATCTGTAATTTAATTTGCATGATAGCACAAACATTTAATTCAACGTGCTCTTAAGTGATTAAAGAACCACCAGCTCCAAAAATCAACTCTAGTTCTGGCATACTTTCACTGTAACTTTGGCAAGAGGATGTGTGAGCACCAGAAATTAGGCTGGGACCTAGAAACAACAGGCTCTGGTCTTGAATCTTAAATGCTGGCCTGTTGGGTAGGAAGCCTTGAGCCCACCTATTGGCAAATACAACAGCTTCCTAAGTGGGAAATTCTCACATCTGGGGCACTCAGTGGGATCCAATGAAAGATTGGTGGAATTACATCTCTTCACACGTAGTGTACACTTCCAACAGCATCAGCAGTGAGTGGGGTCAGCTTCGAACATATCTGGGCCCTGAAGGAAAGATGGCATTTTATTTTGTTTTAATTTTAAGAGTAGCCTCTGCACAAAGGTAAAGGGAGCAGCTGAGTCACTTTTCCAGAAAGAGGCCTGGTTGCAACATCCCCTTCTCCAACTAGGCCAGCTTCAACGGAATAGTGAGGAAATTAGAACTACACCCTCACCAACCCCCACCATCTCAATGTGGAATGCCTACCTGGGTGAACAGCAGAGGTTTCCATTGGGCACACCTTGGAACTTATGCCTTGATGTACCCTGTTGTAGGTTTCCAGGACCATTACTATTTCATCTTACTTAAGCAGACCTAGTGTCAAAAATGTCACAAATCACCTGCACATTTACTTTCTTCCTTAAGATTATCTTCCAAATCACAGTCTCATTTTTTGACAATGAATGATGAATGGTCAAAAAAGTTATTGGATGGATTGATGTTTTTTGTTGAAGTTACTCCTCATGAGAGGTTCTCTAGTTGAGTCCAGTATCCCTAGGGAGGAGAAGGAAAATTCAGTGACGTTCCTGCTGCAGCTGATTTGAAAGTGTACACCTGGATGTGGACTGGGCAGGTGCTGCTGAGCTGTGGTGATCCAGTCCCCCATTCCCTGTGTTTAGTAACCTGCTGATACCCACTATATAGACACACACACACATTTGGCCATTTGACTGAGGTATCAGAGAATGTAAAGAAAACCAAGCAAAAAGTAAAGTTATTTTCAAAAATATGACAACTTTAAAACGTTGCCAAAACAAGATTCAAATGATATGCTTGTGAGGAAGCTGCCTTTATTTTGTGATCTATGTTTGTGCTCATGAGGGTTGAGAAATGATTGATTTAGAGTTTTTTTTTATAAACCTTATCAT
The DNA here is from genome assembly GCF_017639515.1 of Carcharodon carcharias. Taxonomy (NCBI): domain Eukaryota; kingdom Metazoa; phylum Chordata; class Chondrichthyes; order Lamniformes; family Lamnidae; genus Carcharodon; species Carcharodon carcharias. The sequence goes on along the minus strand of NC_054467.1, from coordinate 126,455,849 downwards.
TGATAATAACAGTGATGATTCTCCAACTCACAAGTCCCTTCCCTGAATCCCATTCATGTCAAATGAATTAATTAAATTTTACAACATTAATTGTATATTCCAGTTTATTAAATGATATTCAATAACTCTTCTTTAAAAAAATATAATCCTTTCCAAACTCTTTCATTTTCCCAGTCATCTATGTAAAATTAGGTCATACAGGTCAGCCAAAACCTTAAAAACTTAGATCCATGATATATGCTACAATTGCCTTCCATAGCCCTGAGTTAAGGAAGCAGAAAATTGGCCTAGTTACTATTCAGTAATATCTGCTGGAGCATGTTTGGTCTTTTTTTCTAAAAATTGATCTGTATTGATATGGAGATCCTGTAGTACATCAGATGACACAGTCAGGTGTCTGAAAATGTTAGAAAAGTGATTGACAGGAATAGATCGTATGATATAAAAACAGAAAATCCTGGAAATACTCAATAGGTCAGCAGCATCTGTGATGAGAGAAGCAGAGTTAAAGTTTCAGATCAATTACGTTTCATCAGGATTTGGAAATCGTTGGCAGCAAATAAACTGAAATAAGTGCAACTAAATCACTGTTTTACCTGAAAGGAATGTCTGGGGCTTTGGACAATGAGAAGGCTGGGTGTAAAAGGGCAGACGTATAGGGAAAGAGAGGACTGAGAAATGGGCCAGGGCAATCGAAGAGGGAACAAATCTTTTGGCATGCTTAAAGGGGAAGGGATTGAAGAAGTGTTTGGTGGGATGGCATTATGTTAGAGGTAGAAATGGCGGAGGGTGATCTGTTGTGTATGGAGGCTGGTGGTGTTTAAGTTGAGGAGAAGGGAAACACTATCATGATTCTGGGGGTGTGGGAAATGGGACGGACACAGTCAAGAACTATGGTGGAAGGGAATCGTCAGTTAAGCAAAAAGGGACACCGACACCGAAGGATTAGTATGGAAGGTTGCACCACCAGAACAGATGTGGCAGAGACTGAGAAGCTGGAAAAATGAAATAGAGCCCTTACAGAAAACATTGTTAGGGCATGTAGTCAAGTGAGCTGCAGGAGACAATGGTCCTACAGTGGATATTGGTTGATACCTTAATGGAGACAGAGAAGGGAAGAGTTGGAGATGGATTATGTGAAGGCAAGGTAAGGGTGGGAATTGGAAGAAATTCCAATTTCCCAGTTTGGGGAGACAGCAGGAAAAAGCACTGATACTGTCATCAATGTACTAGAAAAAAAGGAGAGGGAGGTGAGCCCAATTGGACTAGAACACAATATGCTCCACATTTCGCACAATAAGATAGGACGCATAGGAATTCCCAGTGTTGCTGGTTCTTAGGAGTTCTGATCACTGAATGGAAATGGCTCTCCACAGTTGCTGTCAGATTTGCTGAGTATTTCTAACATTTTCTGTTTTTATCACTGGTTGTGCTTCTTGTTTCCAATTGAAATTCATAGCCATCTTGGGCTATTTGGGGTGAGAAATGATTTTTGCAATCAAAAGAATCTGCATTCTTTGTGATGCAGGTGACTGTATACCACCAAGGCTGAGTTCAAATTAAGCTCATACTATTGGAAGATAATTTGCAATCTCCCAAAGAGGCCAGAAAGGTGGCTAATATGGTAAGTGCAAAAATTACACTTTTACATAAAAGATGCTCTACTGAGCCTATGGCTAAGTGCAGTTCCATACACATCTTGTAGTTGCTTGATGCAAAATGAGTGTGGCTCAGAGGCAGCTCTTTTGTTGCTAAATTGGAAGCTTATGGGTTCATGAACCACTGCATAAAAGCTACACTGGCATTGGAGAGCAGGACAGAGGGACCACTGTATTGCTGGAGGTGCCGTTTTGAGATAAGATGTTTAATAGAAGCCCCCATCTGCTCTATCAGATGGATGTGAAAGATCAAGCCCTATTTCAAGGTAGTTCTCCCCATTGTCCTGGTTAATGTTTATCCTTCAACCAACATCTCTAAACATATGATTTGGTCATTATCACATTGTCATTTCTGGGAGTTTACTGTGAATGAATTGGCTGTCATGATTTTTACTTGACAACAGTGACTACAATTATAAAATAGTTAAGTGGCTGTAAAGTACTTTAAAACAGTTTGAGTTCATGAGCAAGTTGTTTCTTTTCTTTTTATTTCCTACCATTGATGGTATTCACCCCACCTCTCTACACAAACAAATCAGTGTGGATTACTCAACAAGATGTGCCCTGATTTTGCAAGGTTTAATATCATTGTTAATATGTCACTGATAAAATCTAGTTCACTTTTTGGTTAGATGACATACTAAAAACTTTAATGAAACATAAATCGTCATTTTGCTTATAATTGCTCCCATGTACTTTGTTAGATATGCATCCTGCGTGACATTCTTTACTCTCCAATAGAGATAAAATTATTCAATGAATTATCTTATTTTAGAAGCAGCAGCTTTAAATCTTGTTGCCCCTGGCAAGTTAGTCATAAAGAATAAATAGACAGTCCTCAGGTAGGATTTTAAACAGGATTGATGTTTCAAATTATTTGTCTCAAACAGAAGGAACCTTATGAATCATTCATAAGATTATAACTCCTATCTGCACTGCCTGAGATTGCAGCATATGGTTTATAAATCATAACAGGTGTGAAAGAACAGGTGGCCAAAGTCACATAAGGGCATGATAGCCAGCTCCCAGAAGAGTGGGGAAAGAAGTTAGAAGCGTATCAGTGACTCTGAAGGAGAGACAAATACATCAATAGTATGTACATGGCACAGCTTTTGCCTGATTATATTTTCTCACTGATTTCATTTAGCTCCACTGAGTAGATATAAATTTACTGTGAGTGCTTCAGGAAAGATCAGTCCAATTAAACAATTTTAGTTTCCTATTCCTTTGATCACTTGCGAACAGAGTAGCAGAAAATGGCTTCAATTATTGCTTTTTAATTATTAAGAACATACAATTCTGGTAGACATTCAAATGTAATTGTGGTTTCATTCATAAAATAAATATAAGCAGCATTGATATTAAATTGGACAAATCACAAATTCGATAGGCAGTCTGTTGTACTCAGTTGTTCAATTGCTATTGTGTTTGATTGTGTGTCTCTGTTGACTATACACTGTACTGTGTGTTGTGAATCTAGCCTGTGGGTGTGGTTACAGGGAAACCTAAAGTAAACAGCAAGTTGAGAAATCAGACATTTTAGAAGCATAGTAATAAAGCTCCTGTCCACTTTTAAAACTGGTGAGAGACATCACTGCATATCTCTAAGACACATAACACAATATCTGGCTACAAAGTTGGAGATTAGTTTAAATTTACTAGCTTTTCATTGCCAGGAGATCCACTCATATTATGGGATCGACAACCCGTCTTCCCTCCTGGCGAAAAGGGTGGATGCTGGGTTTAGGGGCAGAACTTCCAGAATCAGGCCTCTGTCACCATTGTGGCTAAGCAGTAGAGCCTCTCTGTCTTTACAAAAATTCAGGCTAGAGTATTTTAGAAGCATTGAAGAAAAAACCTCCTGTTCACACATAGAGCCTGGTGAGAGTCATCTCTGCACATCTCCAAGGCACAAAGCACAATACAAGCCTAATAACAAGAACTGAGTCTGAGAAAATACTCTATTTAACATGCAAATGTTATTATGCTCTTGATTAAAGGATTTTTCTAGAGATTTCTGACAACAGTATCCTCTTCATTTTAATTCATTAACAATTAATTGTATTTTCAGATCTCCTTGTTTTTTTGGAGTCCACTAGCAAAGATATTTTAGAGACATGACAATGTTTTAAAGCCAAGGTGTACATTTTAAGACTTAAATGTAAAGATTATGGGATTATTTCACTAAGCAAACTACACACATTAAAACATTGTTTTAAAAAAAGCCTTAACATTCAGCATTTAAATCTAATAATTTTACTGCTAGTATGAAGTTAGACTTTAGAGATTGAATGTGATTTTAAGGAACAAAAGAACCTTGGTGTGTGTGTCCATAGATCGCTGAAGGCAGGGGGGCATGTAGTGGGGTGATGAAAAAGGCATATGGGACACTTGCCTTTATCAATTGAGGCATAGATTACAAAAGTAGGGAGGTCATGTTGGAGTTGTATAGAACCTTGGTGAGGCCACAGCTGGAGAACTGTGTGCAGTTCTGGTCACCACATTATAGGAAGGATGTGATTTTACTGGAGGGGGTGCAGAGGAAATTCACCAGGATGTTGCCTGGGATGAAACATTTAAGTTATGAAGAGAGGTTGGATAGACTTGAATTGTTTTCATTGGAGCAGAGAAGACTGAGGGATGACTTGGTCGAGGTGTACAAGATTATGAAGGGCACAGACAGGGTGGATAGGGAGCAGCTTTTCCTCTTAGTTGAAGGGTCAGTCACAAGGGGGCATAAGTTCAAGGTGAGGGGCAGGAGGTTTAGGGGGAATGTGAGGAAAAGCTTTTTTATCCAGAGGGTGGTGACGGTCTGGAATGCGCTGCCTGGGAGTGTGGTGGAGGCGGGTTGCCTCGTATCCTTTAAGATGTCCTTGGATGAGCACTTGGCACGTCATATCATTCAAGGCTATGGGCCAAGTGCTGGTAAATGGGGTTAGGTAGATAGGTCAGGTGTTTCTCAGGTGTTGGTGCAGACTCAATGGGCCAAAGGGCCTCTTCTGCTCTGTGATTCTGTGATTCTGTGATTTGGGGATGCAACACAAAGTGCCAAGGAGTATTTTCACACCTGGATCAAAAGATTTATTGTAGCCCCTGCAAATTTTGTGTTAAACCTAGATCTCCCCACCTCCACCTTATTGATAAAAATAAAAAGCATGCTTTGACGTGTTGGTGGGCACTTCAGCCTGTATCTGGTTTAATTCTCCAGTAGAGTAGTTTTGGGAATTCTGTCCAATTGATTGGCCTATTAAGACCTACATCTGCTGAGAGCAGATCAGCTCTTGTTTTGCTGAGACTGGGACAAAAACACAATTATTCCCAGAAAGGCCTTAAATTTCCCTTGCTAGGAGCAGTGCAAAGCCACTCTGAGTGCCACCTCCTCAGTAAGCTGTCATATCACTGGTGAAGCTACAGATTCCCACCCTAAGGCCAGAATTTTCCCATTGGCGCCGGAGCGGGCCCTTCACGCCCTTGCGTAAAATGACGTGGGGTGACGTCGGGCGAGTGTTCCAACGTCACCGCACGCCAATGCGATATTTGGGAAGGTGGGCGCGCTATAAGTTCATATGCGCGTCCGCCATCAATAAACGAGGCAGTTAAGGCCCTTGAGGCAGCAATTGATCTCGATTTTTCACAGCCCATGTGATCTTCAGGACGTCGCACAGGCACAGGTGGGTAGGAGACATTTGTATAAACCTAATCTACGGGCAGGATAAGAGGGGTGAGTGGGGTTGCGAATGTGATGTTTGAGGGATTTAATTGTGAAAGTAACTTTTACTTGCCTGAGTGAGCAGGACTTCAAAATTCACACCAGCTGATAGGACAGGAGTAAAAGCCTTGGTCAGGACTCTATAGTGGAAATCATTTTTGGGGCCTGCAGCTTTCAGGAAGCCTTCCCTTAGCCTGGGAATGGGAGTTGTGCTCTCCACTGGAGGCACCTCCTCTGAGGAGGAAAGGAGGGCCAGAAGGAGGAGGAGGCCACCAGTCGACATTCAGCCTCCAGAGGAGCCACCTTTGTGAGGAGAGGTGCAGGCACAAGGGGCGCAGGGCCAACAGGAAGTGCAAGGCGAAAGGGGCTGCAGAAGATGCCAATCCTGCTGCCAGGGTTTACAGGCGGTGAAGTAGCTACCTAAAAATGTCTGAGGTGCAGTGCCAAAAGAGGCTCTGTCTCTCAAGGGAGACAGTCACCTCCATTTGTCAGTTGATAGGCCCTGAGATCTCCCAAACTGTGTGGGTGGACACCCCATGTCAGTGAATCTGAAGGTCACAGTTGCCCTCAACTTTTATGTATCCGGCTCTTTCCAGGGTTCGGTGAGCGATCTCAGTGGAATCTCCCAATCAGCTGTCCACACTTGTGTCAAGCAGGTTGCAGACGCTCTGTTCAGGCATGCATTGACTTTCATCCACTGCAGCTGGGACAATGCCAGCCAGGCTGAGCAAGCCAGAGGCTTCGCAGCCATTGCTGGGTTCCCCCGCGTCCAGGGTACAATAGACTGCACACGTGTGGCTATCAAGGCGCCAGCAGGTAAACCCAGTGCCTTTGTCAACAGGAAGGGCTTCCACTCCATGAACGTGCAGATAGTGTGTGATCACAGGATGCAGATTCTACAAGGTACCCAGGCAGCTCCCACCATGCCTACATCCTCAGACACTCCCAGGTGCCATGGCTGTTAAATGTTCCAGCCTGGCTGGATGGTTGGCTGCTGGGTGACAAGGAATATCCCCTCAGAAGGTGGCTCATGACGCCTCTCCGCCATCCAAGAACAGAAGCCGAGCAGCGGTACAATAGGAGCCACACCTCCGCAAGGGCTGTGGTAGAGAGAGCCATTGGTCTTCTCAAGATGTGCTTCCGATGCCTGGACCGCTCAGGGGGCGCACTCCAGTATTCCCCAGATCATGTGTTGCTGACAGCAGTTGTATGCTGTGCTCTCCACAATCTGGTGCTGGAAAGGGGCAACACAGTGGACGATGAAGACGTCGACGTATTGGTTGCTGCTGCACATGATGAATCTAGCAGTGAGTCTGAGGATGAGCACGCACAGGAGAACGCTGAGGGTGTAGACGCTGACCTGGGCATACAGGGAGACAGGGACACCCGGGAGGCTTTAATCCAAAGAACCTTCAGCTAGCCCACCACAGTGGACTACCAACACACACCAGGGCTGCAGGCTCGACACTTGATACCTGAGTGCTAAATCAATCTGGATAATAACATTAACTAAGGCCCTTGCCAATAAAGCTCAATGTCAAACAGCTCACTCATAACATCATGGGTTCCCGCCACCTGCAGAAGTAAGGAGTAACCCGGAGGCATGGCAACATGTCAAAATTTATTGAGCAAACAAAAGTAAATTCATAAAGCAAAACAAAAACAGTGTTGGACATCACACCGAGTCTTTGAATAGGTATTATGAGCCAACACAAAAGCACCAGTGAGAAACCCGTGGTGTGCCTAAGGTGCCTTAAATTTATGCTTACGGGTGCTATGCTGTCCCCTCGCTGGCACTGGCATCTGAGACAGCCTGCTCACTCTGCTGTCCTGTTGGCCTCAATGACCTTGGCGGATGTCCTCTGGCCCGTAGAGCATTTGATGGTCCCGCCTGGGAGGGAGCTGCCAGTTCCACAGCTGGCTTCTCCCCAGTCAACGCAGCCTCACTGGATGCCACAGTCACTGGCAACAGGGGCAGAGGAGCTGCTGCACCGAGCTGGGATACTTGGTGCCCAAACTATCTCCCACACTGGTACTGACCAGCTGTGGCCAATGCCGCTGTGAGGGCTTGCATGTCCGAGCGCAACACCAGGAAGCCCTGATTGTTCTCCTGGAAGAGCCTCTCCACGTAAGTCGCCACTCTCCCCATGGAGGAAGCATGGCGCTCGGCCATGAGGCTCATTGCATCGGTGATGCTCCGTGTGGACTCCTCTAGCACAGAGACCATGCCACGCATAGCCTCATGTATCTCTGCCAGATCTTCCCGCATACTCTGCTGCACTTCCAGTGTTTGATGCCTCACGGACGACTCCAGAGGCACATCATCAGCCACTGACTGAGCACGTGCCTGGTCCCCAGCAGTCCTCTGACTGCCGGCGCTCTGGGCACTCTCTGTCTCTGCCCGCACCTCAAGCGAATGTGAAAAGCCCTCACCGCCGTGCCTCAGGACACCAGCCGAAGATCTAATTCTCACTGAGGTACTAATATCTGCTGCTGGTGCCTGCCCTGTCAGAGATGGTGTGACGTTGGAGAGTGCCTTTGTTTGGGGGCTTCAGGGGTGAGAAGTGGGCCCTCTGTCCCCTCCTCCTGGCCCTGCCCCGGTGATGCTGAAAGAAAGGAAAAGGGCATTTGATTAGTTACAGTGCAGACCATGTCAATTTGCATGCCGTTCCCCCAAATCACTATGCACTCATCCTTCAATAATCAAGGGTAAACCGATGTTGCTAACTTCAGTCACTGAGCATTCAGCAGTGCCATGGCTTCTGTGACACATGTGGTGACCTGACTGCTCACCAAACATACCTCCCCATAGCACCCCAGCCTCACCGACACCGATGAACCTGGGGGCGTGGTGCCTCTCAAGGTCTGTGGCCTGCTGCTCGAAACGCGTAAGAATGGCCAACTGGGCCTGCCATCTGCCAGTCCACATTCATTCCGATGCATTATGCACAGTCTTTTCCTGAAAAGGAGAGAGGGGCATTGATTACTCCAGCCTGCACCTGAATTCCCATCGTATCCCAGCCAACCCAGCCAGAGTGGGACATTGCAGGGATCCAGTGCTTCATCACCCACAGCTGCTGCACACTCACACAAAGAAGCCAGGGCTGACCCTCCCCCCCCACTTGCCCAAATGCTGTCTCCTTCACATGTGGCACCACAAGGCGTACCTTTGCTAAGCAAGGAGGCACAAGCATGTGGAACGTAAACACCAGCAGATGGATTGGGGCCCCGCCACCTGGAAGCTCCCTCCCAGCGTATCAGCACCCTGACTTTGACATACTTCCCAGTTCCAGCACTCTGCTAGGTGCAGATCCTTGACTTTCACCCCCATTCAATACTCTGGGTGTCAGTGTCACACATGCTTTGGGTGCAGAACCCATCTCAGCACAACCCCCTCAGGGTCAGCTAGGCATGGGCAATATCTGTTGGCCCACCCAGCGAGGGATCCTTGCCGTGAGGGATTCAATGACTTTACTGTACTCAGAGTTGGTTGGGAGGGGGTTGCAGTTTGGGGGAAAGGGTGACGGATGCATTAAGTGACTTGAGGCAACATGGTACTCACACTTCCCGAGCGCAGGAGATCATTGAACCTTTTGCGGCATTGGAGCCATGTGCACCACACCACATCATGGAAGCTCACACTATCGGCCACCTCCTCCCAGGCATGTTTGGTCAGGTGGGGGGCCTCCAACTCCCATCCCTCAGAAGAAAGACCTCCCACCGCGCTGCTACCTCCTCCAGGAAGGCAGCAAGGCACTCTTCGGAAAAATGAAGGGCCTACCTTCCGGCCTGGCCTGCCCAATGGCCTACCCTCCGGCCTGGCCTGCCCAATGGCCTACCCTCCGGCCTGGCCTGCCCAATGGCCTACCTTCCGGACTTGTGTCACCTCCGATGCCTCTCTGCAGAGCACTTTGCCCAGCCATTGCGAGCAGCCTTTCCAAAGCTGCTTTATACAGGCTGCTGGATCGCATCAGACCCAGCGGGCTGAGCATGCCTGCCACCGCCCGCCCACTCCCGCTATGTATAGGAGTCGTGAAGTACTCTGGGTGGGCCTTAATTGGCCCACCGCGTAAAATGGGGGCGCGTCCCTGACCGGGGGCACTGATCGGGAACCCACCCACCCACGCCTGCTCCCACACAACCCATCCTGATGGGATAAGACCCTGCCCTAAGTGTTTAACCTAACCAAGACCTTGGTTGGTTAAAAGTCCCAGAATTCACTCAAAATTGATAGTAATATTTAATAAGAAAAACGATGAAATCTCAGAATGCTAAATTGTAAACTTTTGTGATGCCACAGCCATATCACCTATAAACCAAGTTACCTCTTTATGAGGAACTGAACAGGCTCAATATTCCATTGAGAGTGGCCCTTTAATAACGGACAAATTGAAAGCCGTACAAGAAGGATGCTCTAATTGAATACTATTTAATATGTGATGCTGAAATCTCAGGAGCCCCTGAAATCATGCGCTTCTTTTTGTTCATTTTAGTAATTAAATAATTGGAACATGGAGCATGTAATTACCTAAATAAATTGCTTATTCTACATAATATACTTAATGTTTATCTAACCATAGAAATAAGTGAAATGAAACAATGTGCACTAGTTCCTTAGTTACTAAGGCTAACAGAACAATGGCTTCGTCCCCAGAGTGTCTGAGTTCCAATTCTATTCTTAGGCCCCTTATAAGGCTAGCTAATGTACTTTATGGTAGTATGTTGCTTCATTTCAAAGAGATGCAAAATGACCAAAAATGCCAAGCTAAGTTGATTTATCGAGATCTGTTGGCTTTGGAAGGTTTGTAGACAAGTTCAGCATGTCAGCACCTTAAGAAGAACCATGCAGAGACAGGTAGCTGCCATAGTTTGGGACATGCTACATGGGAAGGATTTGGCTTATGTTATGTTACTGTGTCTTTTCTTAGTTCTACAACCTTCTGACTCAGGGGCTACAAACCAAGTGAGTCACGATTGCTTTTCTTGGTCCCATTATTCCCCTTCAACTTGACGCCAGTCCATGGGTTGGATTTTATGGGTGCCGTGGTTCCCACCCACTCCCAGCTAAACGGTTGTGAGGGGAAAACATCCATGATCCCAATGGTTGTTCCACAGCAATTTAATCTCTTTATTGTCATGCCCTATTTGTTGTAATAAATAGAAGGCACTGATTGCTTCTCTCAAATTCTATGAGCTTTTTTCCTGACTAGTTTGACCATTTTTGGGCACTGAAGTCCTCCTATGATTACTGTATTATAATATCCTGTAGCATCTCTTAGTAAGCTAAATCAACTCTGTGTCTAGCTGTTAGCTTGAACTGGAGCTCAATGTCAATCATTAATTATTATTTTTACCCTGATTGCTTCAGCTATGTCCCCTACAACTTTTCAATCCATCTTCTAAATGCCTTTTGTAACTAATTGCATTCCTCTGTCTAATTTTACATGTTTGTATATTCTGCAAGCTCTTGGTTGCATATTATTCTCATCTACTGTGAGGTTATCTCACTTGAAAGCATTCTCATCATTTGAATCGGAAGGTTCTGGGTTCAAGCTGCACCCTAGGATTCGAGCATGTAACCTAAGTTGCTGCTTTGGTGGAATACTGAAAGGCTGCTACATTGATTCTGGATGTGGTTATGGACATGTGCTGTGGATAAAGGGGAACTGGTGTACTTAGATTCCCAGAAGACATTTGATAAGGTGCCAAAACAAAGATTATTGTGGAAAATTAAAGCACATGGTGTAAGGGGTAGCACATTGGCATGGATAAAAGATTAGCTAGCTAACAGGAAGCAGAGGGCAGCCATAAATGGGTCTTTTTCTGCATGAGCTCTGAGATTTGGAAGATTCTGAGTGTCCTCTATGAATCACAAAAGACATGCAGGTACTGCAAGTAATTAGGAAAGCTAATAGAGTGTTATAATTTATTGTGAGGGAAATTGAATATAAAAGTAGGGAGGTTATGCTTCAGTTGTACAGGACACTGATAAGACCACATCTGGAATACTGTGTACAGTACTGGCTTCCTTTTTTAAGGAACGATGTTAATGTGTTAGAAGCAGTTCAGAGAAGTTTTATTAGACTAATACCAGGAATGGGTGGGTTGTCTTATGAGGAAAGGCTGGACAGATTAGGCTTGTATCCACTGGAATTTAGAAAAGTAAGAGGTGACTTGATCGAAACCTTAAGACCCTGAGGAGTCTTGACAGATTAGATGAGGGGAGAATGTTTCCTCTTGTGGGAGAATCTAGTACTAGGGGTCACTGTTTAAAAATAAAGGATCACTCATTTAAGAGAGGGATGAGGAGAATTTTTTTTTTCTCTCAGAGGGCCATGAGTCTTTGGAACTCTCTTCCTCAAATGGCAGTGGGAGCAGGGTCTTTAAATATTGTTAAGGCAGAGCTGGATAGATTCTTGGTTAACAAAGGGGTGAAATGTTATTGGGGGTAGGCAGGAAGTTACATGATCTTATTGAATGGTGAAGCAGGCTTGAGGGGCTGAGTGGCCTACTGCTGCTCCATGTTCATATGTCCATATGTTCATATGTTTAATGTTAGGGGCAGAGTTAATTGCTTTAAGGTGAGACTTCAGCCCCTATCTCATTAGGAATTCCCAACCTTAGAGAGCTGCTGGCTGGTAGCTCTGTAGTTCCAGCAGTGCCATCTGGGAGCAGTGGCCATTACTGGGACTACAGGCAGTCCCAACACGCCAAGGAACACAGGTGACTCCAGGGTCGGGGGGTTCAGTGAAGCAGTTGAGTCAGGTGGAGAGCAAGGCTCAAGAGGTCAGAGGTGGGTGGTGGAGAGTAAAGAAGGGATGACCTAGGTGGAGGAGGTGCCTCCGATGGATCCAGAGGCCAGCAAAGGAGGATCCCCCCTACCTTACCAGACACCAGCCTGCGCAGCCGAAGCCACTATGCTTCTCTGACAGAATGGGCCTCCCTGCACAATGGGTAAAGTAACTCTTTCGAGTACAAACCCGTTTCCATCTGTTTCAGATGAAGTTACATTGTTTCATAGTTTACCATTGTGAGATTTGAACTCTTGATAATCTTTTAAATGAAAACCAAATCAACAAAATTGGGATAAATCAGGCACAGCCCCTAATTCAGGTCAGCTGTAAAACCAAGGACAAAGTTTAAAGGAACCTTACAAACTTTAAATCAAAATGTGATTAAAGGGGTCAACAAAACACCCCAGTCCCCGCGGTGCCCACCGAGCACGGAAGGCCTCGAGAGTGTCAGCAGACACCGCGTGCTCCCTCTCCAGGGATATCCGGCAGCGAACGTAGCCGCGGAAGAGGGACAAACAATCGGGCGGGACTCCCCCGTCGATCGCCCGCTGCCTGGACCTGTTAATGGCCAACTTGGCCAGGCCCAGGAGCAGGCTCACGAGGAGGTCCTCCTCCTTTCCGACCCCCTTCCGCACCGGGTGCCCATAGATAAGGAGCGTGGGGCTGAAGTGCAAACAAAACATCAATAAAAGGTTTTTCAAGTAACTAAAAAGGGAGTGCAGCCTACAACACCCTATGTATACATGGTCAAAATCCATGATCAGCTCAAATCAACAGCAACATGTTTGTTTCTAATCAGCACTTGAGTGCTAAACCTGCAGGTGTCTGTTTAGTAACTCTTTCGAGTACAAACACATTTCCATCTGTTCCTATTCAGATGAAGTTACATTGTTTCATAGTTTGCCATTGTGAGATTTGAACTCTTGATCTTGGGGTAACAAACCCAGTACCATAACCACTTGGCTATTTAGGCCAAGCCCCTTTGGGGTTACAAACCCAGTACCATAACCACCTGGCTATTTAGGCCAAGCACTGCCACTGTGTAACTCTTTCAAGTACAAAGATGTTTCCATCTGTTTCAGATGAAGTTACGTTGTTTCATAGTTTGCCATTGTGAGATTTGAACTCTTGATCTTGGGGTAACAAACCCAGTACGATAACCACTTGGCTATTTAAGCCAAGCACGATGGATAAAGTAACTCTTTCGAGTACAAACCCGTTTCCAACTTTTTCAGATGAAGTTAAATTGTTTCATAGTTTGCCATTGTGAGATTTGAAATCTTGATCTTGGGGTTACAAACCCAGTACCATAACCACTTGGCTATTTAGGCCAAGCTCTTAGATGTAACTCTTTCGAGTACAAACACGTTTCCATCTGTTTCAGATGAAATTACATTGTTTCATAGTTTGCCATTGTGAGATTTGAACTCTTGATCTTGGGGTTACAAACCCAGTACCATAACCACTTGGCTATTTAGGCCAAGCTTTTTTGAGATTTGAACTCTTGATCTTGGGGTAACAAACCCAGTACCATAACCACTTGGCTATTTAGGCCAAGCCCCTTTGGGGTTACAAACCCAGTACCATAACCACTTGGCTATTTAGGCCAAGCACTGCCACAGTGTAACTCTTTCAAGTACAAAGATGTTTCCATCTGTTTCAGATGAAGTTACGTTGTTTCATAGTTTGCCATTGTGAGATTTGAACTCTTGATCTTGGGGTAACAAACCCAGTACCATAACCACTTGGCTATTTAAGCCAAGCACATAGTTTTGCCATTGTGAGATTTGAACTCTTGATCTTGGGGTTATAAACCCAGTACCATAACCACTTGGCTATTTAAGCCAAGCACGATGGGTAAAGTAACTCTTTCGAGTATAAACACATTTCCAACTGTTTCAGATGAAGTTATATTGTTTCATAGTTTGCCATTGTGAGATTTGAACTCTTGAGTCTTGGGGTTACAAACCCAGTACCATAACCACTTGGCTATTTAAGCCAAGCAACACATTTCCATCTGTTCCTATTTAGATGAAGTTACATTGCTTCATAGTTTGCCATTGTGAGATTTGAACTCTTGATTTTGGGGTTACAAGCCCAGTACCATAACCACTTGGCTATTTAAGCCAAGCACATAGTTTTGCCATTGTGAGATTTGAACTCTTGATCTTGGGGTTATAAACCCAGTACCATAACCACTTGGCTATTTAAGCCAAGCACGATGGGTAAAGTAACTCTTTCGAGTACAAACCTGTTTCCATCTGTTTCAGATGAAGTTACATTGTTTCATAGTTTGCCATTGTGAGATTTGAACTCTTGATCTTGGGGTTACAAGCCCAGTACCATGACCACTTGGCTCTTTAGGCCAAGCCATTTGAACTCTTGATACTCTTTTGAGTAAACCTGTTTCCATCTGTTTCAGATGAAGTTATATTGTTTCATAGTTTGCCATTGTGAGATTTGAACTCTTGAGTCTTGGGGTTACAAACCCAGTACCATAACCACTTGGCTATTTAAGCCAAGCAACTTCTAAGATGTAACTTTTTCGAGTACAAACATGTTTCCATCTGTTTCAGATGAAGTTACATTGTTTCATAGTTCACCATTGTGAGATTTGAACTCTTGATCTTAGGGTTCCAAACCCAGTACCATAACCACTTGGCTATTTAGGCCAAGCAAAATCCATGATCAGCTCAAATCAACAGCAACATGTTTGTTTCTAATCAGCACTTGAGTGCTAAACCTGCAGGTGTCTGTTTAGTAACTCTTTCGAGTACAAACACATTTCCATCTGTTCCTATTCAGACGAAGTTACATTGTTTCATAGTTTGCCATTGTGAGATTTGAACTCTTGATCTTGGGGTAACAAACCCAGTACCATAACCACTTGGCTATTTAGGCCAAGCCCCTCTGGGCTTACAAACCCAGTACCATAACCACTTGGCTATTTAGGCCAAGCACTGCCACTGTGTAACACTTTCAAGTACAAAGATGTTTCCATCTGTTTCAGATGAAGTTACGTTGTTTCATAGTTTGCCACTGTGAGATTTGAACTCTTGATCTTGGGGTAACAAACCCAGTACCATAACCACTTGGCTATTTAAGCCAAGCACAAAGATGTAACTCGTTCAAGTACAAACCCGTTTCCATCTGTTTCGGATGATGTTACATTGTTTCATAGTTTGCCATTGTGAGATTTGAAATCTTGATCTTGGGGTTACAAACCCAGTACCATAACCACTTGGCTATTTAAGCCAAGCACATAGTTTTGCCATTGTGAGATTTGAACTCTTGATCTTGGGGTTATAAACCCAGTACCATAACCACTTGGCTATTTAAGCCAAGCACATAGTTTTGCCATTGTGAGATTTGAACTCTTGATAATCTTTTAAATGAAATGTGATTTGTTTTGTGCTGAGATGTAACTCTTTTGAGTACAAACACATTTCTATCTGTTCCTGTTCAGATGAAGTTACATTGTTTCATAGTTTGCCATTGTGAGATTTGAACTCTTGATCTGGGGGTTATAAACCCAGTACCATAACCACTTGGCTATTTAGGCCAAGCCTTATAAACTTAAACTCTCACCCCTCTGATTATGGTGGAGTTTTTAAACGTTTTTAATTAATGAGTGTACAACACTCGTTTCAATGAATACAATAAATCTACATTCCCTGACCAGGAATCGAACCCGGGCCATGGCGGTGAGAGCGCCGAATCCTAACCACTAGACCATCAGGGAATGAATTGGACAGCCACTTTTGAGTACAAACACGTTTCCATCTATTTCAGATGAAGTTATATTGTTTCATAGTTTGCCATTGTGAGATTTGAACTCTTGATCTTGGGGTTATAAACCCAGTACCATAACCACTTGGCTATTTAAGCCAAGCACGATGGGTAAAGTAACTCTTTCAAGTACAAACCCGTTTCCATCTGTTTATTCAGATGAAGTTACATTGTTTCATAGTTTGCCATTGTGAGATTTGAACTCTTGAACTTGGGTTTACAAACCCAGTACCATAACCACTTGGCTATTTAGGCCAAGCAAAGATGTAACTCGTTCAAGTACAAACCCGTTTCCATCTGTTTCAGATGAAGTTACATTGTTTCATAGTTTGCCATTGTGAGATTTGAAATCTTGATCTTGGGGTTACAAACCCAGTACCATAACCACTTGGCTATTTAAGCCAAGCACAACGATGGGTAAAGTAACTCTTTCGAGTACAAACCCATTTCCATCTGTTTCAGATGAAGTTACATTGTTTCATAGTTTGCCATTGTGAGATTTGAACTCTTGATCTTGGGGTTACAAACCCAGTACCATAACCACTTGGCTATTTAAGCCAAGCACATAGTTTTGCCATTGTGAGATTTGAACTCTTGATCTTGGGGTTATAAACCCAGTACCATAACCACTTGGCTATTTAAGCCAAGCACAACGATGGGTAAAGTAACTCTTTCGAGTACAAACCAGTTCCCATCTGTTTCAGATGAAGTCACATTGTTTCCCATTGTGAGATTTGAACTCTTGATCTTGGGGTTACAAACCCAGTACCATAACCACTTGGCTATTTAGGCCAAGCAAAGATGTAACTCGTTCAAGTACAAACCCGTTTCCATCTGTTTCAGATGAAGTTACATTGTTTCATAGTTTGCCATTGTGAGATTTGAAATCTTGATCTTGGGGTTACAAACCCAGTACCATAACCACTTGGCTATTTAAGCCAAGCACATAGTTTTGCCATTGTGAGATTTGAACTCTTGATCTTGGGGTTATAAACCCAGTACCATAACCACTTGGCTATTTAAGCCAAGCACAACGATGGGTAAAGTAACTCTTTCGAGTACAAACACATTTCCGTCTGTTTCAGATGAAGTTACATTGTTTCCTAGTTTGCCATTGTGAGATTTGAACTCTTGATCTTGGGGTTACAAACCCAGTACCATAACCACTTGGCTATTTAGGCCAAGCTTTATTGGTGTAACTCTTTCGAGTACAAATCCGTTTCCATCTGTTTCAGATGAAGTTACATTGTTTCATAGTTTGCCATTGTGAGATTTGAACTCTTGATACTCTTTTGAGTAAACCTGTTTCCATCTGTTTCAGATGAAGTTACATTGTTTCATAGTTTACCATTGTGAGATTTGAACTCTTGATCTTAGGGTTCCAAACCCAGTACCATAACCACTTGGCTATTTAGGCCAAGCAAAATCCATGATCAGCTCAAATCAACAGCAACATGTTTGTTTCTAATCAGCACTTGAGTGCTAAACCTGCAGGTGTCTGTTTAGTAACTCTTTCGAGTACAAACACATTTCCATCTGTTCCTGTTCAGATGAAGTTACATTGTTTCCTAGTTTGCCATTGTGAGATTTGAACTCTTGATCTTGGCGTAACAAACCCAGTACCATAACCACTTGGCTATTTAGGCCAAGCCCCTCTGGGGTTACAAACCCAGTACCATAACCACTTGGCTATTTAGGCCAAGCACTGCCACTGTGTAACTCTTTCAAGTACAAAGATGTTTCCATCTGTTTCAGATGAAGTTACGTTGTTTCATAGTTTGCCATTGTGAGATTTGAACTCTTGATCTTGGGGTAACAAACCCAGTACCATAACCACATGGCTATTTAAGCCAAGCACAAAGATGTAACTCGTTCAAGTACAAACCCGTTTCCATCTGTTTCGGATGATGTTACATTGTTTCATAGTTTGCCATTGTGAGATTTGAAATCTTGATCTTGGGGTTACAAACCCAGTACCATAACCACTTGGCTATTTAAGCCAAGCACATAGTTTTGCCATTGTGAGATTTGAACTCTTGATCTTGGGGTTATAAACCCAGTACCATAACCACTTGGCTATTTAAGCCAAGCACATAGTTTTGCCATTGTGAGATTTGAACTCTTGATAATCTTTTAAATGAAATGTGATTTGTTTTGTGCTGAGATGTAACTCTTTTGAGTACAAACACATTTCTATCTGTTCCTGTTCAGATGAAGTTACATTGTTTCATAGTTTGCCATTGTGAGATTTGAACTCTTGATCTGGGGGTTATAAACCCAGTACCATAACCACTTGGCTATTTAGGCCAAGCCTTATAAACTTAAACTCTCACCCCTCTGATTATGGTGGAGTTTTTAAACGTTTTTAATTAATGAGTGTACAACACTCGTTTCAATGAATACAATAAATCTACATTCCCTGACCAGGAATCGAACCCGGGCCATGGCGGTGAGAGCGCCGAATCCTAACCACTAGACCATCAGGGAATGAATTGGACAGCCACTTTTGAGTACAAACACGTTTCCATCTATTTCAGATGAAGTTACATTGTTTCATAGTTTGCCATTGTGAGATTTGAACTCTTGATCTTGGGGTTATAAACCCAGTACCATAACCACTTGGCTATTTAAGCCAAGCACGATGGGTAAAGTAACTCTTTCAAGTACAAACCCGTTTCCATCTGTTTATTCAGATGAAGTTACATTGTTTCATAGTTTGCCATTGTGAGATTTGAACTCTTGAACTTGGGTTTACAAACCCAGTACCATAACCACTTGGCTATTTAGGTCAAGCAAAGATGTAACTCGTTCAAGTACAAACCCGTTTCCATCTGTTTCAGATGAAGTTACATTGTTTCATAGTTTGCCATTGTGAGATTTGAAATCTTGATCTTGGGGTTACAAACCCAGTACCATAACCACTTGGCTATTTAAGCCAAGCACAACGATGGGTAAAGTAACTCTTTCGAGTACAAACCCATTTCCATCTGTTTCAGATGAAGTTACATTGTTTCATAGTTTGCCATTGTGAGATTTGAACTCTTGATCTTGGGGTTACAAACCCAGTACCATAACCACTTGGCTATTTAAGCCAAGCACATAGTTTTGCCATTGTGAGATTTGAACTCTTGATCTTGGGGTTATAAACCCAGTACCATAACCACTTGGCTATTTAAGCCAAGCACAACGATGGGTAAAGTAACTCTTTCGAGTACAAACCAGTTCCCATCTGTTTCAGATGAAGTCACATTGTTTCCCATTGTGAGATTTGAACTCTTGATCTTGGGGTTACAAACCCAGTACCATAACCACTTGGCTATTTAGGCCAAGCAAAGATGTAACTCGTTCAAGTACAAACCCGTTTCCATCTGTTTCAGATGAAGTTACATTGTTTCATAGTTTGCCATTGTGAGATTTGAAATCTTGATCTTGGGGTTACAAACCCAGTACCATAACCACTTGGCTATTTAAGCCAAGCACATAGTTTTGCCATTGTGAGATTTGAACTCTTGATCTTGGGGTTATAAACCCAGTACCATAACCACTTGGCTATTTAAGCCAAGCACAACGATGGGTAAAGTAACTCTTTCGAGTACAAACACATTTCCGTCTGTTTCAGATGAAGTTACATTGTTTCCTAGTTTGCCATTGTGAGATTTGAACTCTTGATCTTGGGGTTACAAACCCAGTACCATAACCACTTGGCTATTTAGGCCAAGCTTTATTGGTGTAACTCTTTCGAGTACAAATCCGTTTCCATCTGTTTCAGATGAAGTTACATTGTTTCATAGTTTGCCATTGTGAGATTTGAACTCTTGATACTCTTTTGAGTAAACCTGTTTCCATCTGTTTCAGATGAAGTTACATTGTTTCATAGTTTACCATTGTGAGATTTGAACTCTTGATCTTAGGGTTCCAAACCCAGTACCATAACCACTTGGCTATTTAGGCCAAGCAAAATCCATGATCAGCTCAAATCAACAGCAACATGTTTGTTTCTAATCAGCACTTGAGTGCTAAACCTGCAGGTGTCTGTTTAGTAACTCTTTCGAGTACAAACACATTTCCATCTGTTCCTGTTCAGATGAAGTTACATTGTTTCCTAGCTTGCCATTGTGAGATTTGAACTCTTGATCTTGGGGTAACAAACCCAGTACCATAACCACTTGGCTATTTAGGCCAAGCCCCTCTGGGGTTACAAACCCAGTACCATAACCACTTGGCTATTTAGGCCAAGCACTGCCACTGTGTAACTCTTTCAAGTACAAAGATGTTTCCATCTGTTTCAGATGAAGTTACGTTGTTTCATAGTTTGCCATTGTGAGATTTGAACTCTTGATCTTGGGGTAACAAACCCAGTACCATAACCACTTGGCTATTTAAGCCAAGCACAAAGATGTAACTCGTTCAAGTACAAACCCGTTTCCATCTGTTTCGGATGATGTTACATTGTTTCATAGTTTGCCATTGTGAGATTTGAAATCTTGATCTTGGGGTTACAAACCCAGTACCATAACCACTTGGCTATTTAAGCCAAGCACATAGTTTTGCCATTGTGAGATTTGAACTCTTGATCTTGGGGTTATAAACCCAGTACCATAACCACTTGGCTATTTAAGCCAAGCACATAGTTTTGCCATTGTGAGATTTGAACTCTTGATAATCTTTTAAATGAAATGTGATTTGTTTTGTGCTGAGATGTAACTCTTTTGAGTACAAACACATTTCTATCTGTTCCTGTTCAGATGAAGTTACATTGTTTCATAGTTTGCCATTGTGAGATTTGAACTCTTGATCTGGGGGTTATAAACCCAGTACCATAACCACTTGGCTATTTAGGCCAAGCCTTATAAACTTAAACTCTCACCCCTCTGATTATGGTGGAGTTTTTAAACGTTTTTAATTAATGAGTGTACAACACTCGTTTCAATGAATACAATAAATCTACATTCCCTGACCAGGAATCGAACCCGGGCCATGGCGGTGAGAGCGCCGGATCCTAACCACTAGACCATCAGGGAATGAATTGGACAGCCACTTTTGAGTACAAACACATTTCCATCTGTTTCAGATGAAGTTACATTGTTTCATAGTTTGCCATTGTGAGATTTGAACTCTTGATCTTGGGGTTATAAACCCAGTACCATAACCACTTGGCTATTTAAGCCAAGCACGATGGGTAAAGTAACTCTTTCAAGTACAAACCCGTTTCCATCTGTTTATTCAGATGAAGTTACATTGTTTCATAGTTTGCCATTGTGAGATTTGAACTCTTGAACTTGGGTTTACAAACCCAGTACCATTACCACTTGGCTATTTAGGCCAAGCAAAGATGTAACTCGTTCAAGTACAAACCCGTTTCCATCTGTTTCAGATGAAGTTACATTGTTTCATAGTTTGCCATTGTGAGATTTGAACTCTTGATCTTGGGGTTACAAACCCAGTACCATAACCACTTGGCTAGTTAAGCCAAGCACAACGATGGGTAAAGTAACTCTTTCGAGTACAAACCCATTTCCATCTGTTTCAGATGAAGTTACATTGTTTCATAGTTTGCCATTGTGAGATTTGAACTCTTGATCTTGGGGTTACAAACCCAGTACCATAACCACTTGGCTATTTAAGCCAAGCACATAGTTTTGCCATTGTGAGATTTGAACTCTTGATCTTGGGGTCACAAACCCAGTACCATAACCACTTGGCTATTTAGGCCAAGCAAAGATGTAACTCGTTCAAGTACAAACCCGTTTCCATCTGTTTCAGATGAAGTTACATTGTTTCATAGTTTGCCATTGTGAGATTTGAACTCTTGATCTTGGGGTTACAAACCCAGTACCATAACCACTTGGCTATTTAAGCCAAGCACATAGTTTTGCCATTGTGAGATTTGAATTCTTGATCTTGGGGTTATAAACCCAGTACCATAACCACTTGGCTATTTAAGCCAAGCACAACGATGGGTAAAGTAACTCTTCTGAGTACAAACACATTTCCATCTGCTCCTATTCAGATGAAGTTACATTGTTTCATAGTTTGCCATTGTGAGATTTGAACTCTTGATCTTGGGGTTACAAGCCCAGTACCATAACCACTTGGCTATTTAAGCCAAGCACAACGATGGGTAAATTAACTCTTTCGAGTACAAACCCGTTCCCATCTGTTTCAGATGAAGTCACATTGTTTCCCATTGTGAGATTTGAACTCTTGATCTTGGGGTTACAAACCCAGTACCATAACCACTTGGCTATTTAGGCCAAGCAAAGATGTAACTCGTTCAAGTACAAACCCGTTTCCATCTGTTTCAGATGAAGTTACATTGTTTCATAGTTTGCCATTGTGAGATTTGAAATCTTGATCTTGGGGTTACAAACCCAGTACCATAACCACTTGGCTATTTAAGCCAAGAACATAGTTTTGCCATTGTGAGATTTGAACTCTTGATCTTGGGGTTATAAACCCAGTACCATAACCACTTGGCTATTTAAGCCAAGCACAACGATGGGTAAAGTAACTCTTTCGAGTACAAACACATTTCCGTCTGTTTCAGATGAAGTTACATTGCTTCCTAGTTTGCCATTGTGAGATTTGAACTCTTGATCTTGGGGTTACAAACCCAGTACCATAACCACTTGGCTATTTAGGCCAAGCTTTATTGGTGTAACTCTTTCGAGTACAAATCCGTTTCCATCTGTTTCAGATGAAGTTACATTGTTTCATAGTTTGCCATTGTGAGATTTGAACTCTTGATACTCTTTTGAGTAAACCTGTTTCCATCTGTTTCAGATGAAGTTACATTGTTTCATAGTTTACCATTGTGAGATTTGAACTCTTGATCTTAGGGTTCCAAACCCAGTACCATAACCACTTGGCTATTTAGGCCAAGCAAAATCCATGATCAGCTCAAATCAACAGCAACATGTTTGTTTCTAATCAGCACTTGAGTGCTAAACCTGCAGGTGTCTGTTTAGTAACTCTTTCGAGTACAAACACATTTCCATCTGTTCCTGTTCAGATGAAGTTACATTGTTTCCTAGCTTGCCATTGTGAGATTTGAACTCTTGATCTTGGGGTAACAAACCCAGTACCATAACCACTTGGCTATTTAGGCCAAGCCCCTCTGGGGTTACAAACCCAGTACCATAACCACTTGGCTACTTAGGCCAAGCACTGCCACTGTGTAACTCTTTCAAGTACAAAGATGTTTCCATCTGTTTCAGATGAAGTTACGTTGTTTCATAGTTTGCCATTGTGAGATTTGAACTCTTGATCTTGGGGTAACAAACCCAGTACCATAACCACTTGGCTATTTAAGCCAAGCACAAAGATGTAACTCGTTCAAGTACAAACCCGTTTCCATCTGTTTCGGATGATGTTACATTGTTTCATAGTTTGCCATTGTGAGATTTGAAATCTTGATCTTGGGGTTACAAACCCAGTACCATAACCACTTGGCTATTTAAGCCAAGCACATAGTTTTGCCATTGTGAGATTTGAACTCTTGATAATCTTTTAAATGAAATGTGATTTGTTTTGTGCTGTGATGTAACTCTTTTGAGTACAAACACATTTCTATCTGTTCCTGTTCAGATGAAGTTACATTGTTTCATAGTTTGCCATTGTGAGATTTGAACTCTTGATCTGGGGGTTATAAACCCAGTACCATAACCACTTGGCTATTTAGGCCAAGCCTTATAAACTTAAACTCTCACCCCTCTGATTATGGTGGAGTTTTTAAACGTTTTTAATTAATGAGTGTACAACACTCGTTTCAATGAATACAATAAATCTACATTCCCTGACCAGGAATCGAACCCGGGCCATGGCGGTGAGAGCGCCGGATCCTAACCACTAGACCATCAGGGAATGAATTGGACAGCCACTTTTGAGTACAAACACATTTCCATCTATTTCAGATGAAGTTACATTGTTTCATAGTTTGCCATTGTGAGATTTGAACTCTTGATACTCTTTTGAGTAAACCTGTTTCCATCTGTTTCAGATGAAGTTACATTGTTTCATAGTTTGCCATTGTGAGATTTGAACTCTTGATCTTGGGGTTATAAACCCAGTACCATAACCACTTGGCTATTTAAGCCAAGCACGATGGGTAAAGTAACTCTTTCAAGTGCAAACCCATTTCCATCTGTTTATTCAGATGACGTTACATTGTTTCATAGTTTGCCATTGTGAGATTTGAACTCTTGAACTTGGGTTTACAAACCCAGTACCATTACCACTTGGCTATTTAGGCCAAGCAAAGATGTAACTCGTTCAAGTACAAACCCGTTTCCATCTGTTTCAGATGAAGTTACATTGTTTCATAGTTTGCCATTGTGAGATTTGAACTCTTGATCTTGGGGTTACAAACCCAGTACCATAACCACTTGGCTATTTAAGCCAAGCACAACGATGGGTAAAGTAACTCTTTCGAGTACAAACCCATTTCCATCTGTTTCAGATGAAGTTACATTGTTTCATAGTTTGCCATTGTGTGATTTGAACTCTTGATCTTGGGGTTACAAACCCAGTACCATAACCACTTGGCTATTTAAGCCAAGCACATAGTTTTGCCATTGTGAGATTTGAACTCTTGATCTTGGGGTCACAAACCCAGTACCATAACCACTTGGCTATTTAGGCCAAGCAAAGATGTAACTCGTTCCAGTACAAACCCGTTTCCATCTGTTTCAGATGAAGTTACATTGTTTCATAGTTTGCCATTGTGAGATTTGAAATCTTGATCTTGGGGTTACAAACCCAGTACCATAACCACTTGGCTATTTAAGCCAAGAACATAGTTTTGCCATTGTGAGATTTGAACTCTTGATCTTGGGGTTATAAACCCAGTACCATAACCACTTGGCTATTTAAGCCAAGCACAACGATGGGTAAAGTAACTCTTTCGAGTACAAACACATTTCCGTCTGTTTCAGATGAAGTTACATTGCTTCCTAGTTTGCCATTGTGAGATTTGAACTCTTGATCTTGGGGTTACAAACCCAGTACCATAACCACTTGGCTATTTAGGCCAAGCTTTATTGGTGTAACTCTTTCGAGTACAAATCCGTTTCCATCTGTTTCAGATGAAGTTACATTGTTTCATAGTTTGCCATTGTGAGATTTGAACTCTTGATACTCTTTTGAGTAAACCTGTTTCCATCTGTTTCAGATGAAGTTACATTGTTTCATAGTTTACCATTGTGAGATTTGAACTCTTGATCTTAGGGTTCCAAACCCAGTACCATAACCACTTGGCTATTTAGGCCAAGCAAAATCCATGATCAGCTCAAATCAACAGCAACATGTTTGTTTCTAATCAGCACTTGAGTGCTAAACCTGCAGGTGTCTGTTTAGTAACTCTTTTGAGTACAAACACATTTCCATCTGTTCCTGTTCAGATGAAGTTACATTGTTTCCTAGTTTGCCATTGTGAGATTTGAACTCTTGATCTTGGGGTAACAAACCCAGTACCATAACCACTTGGCTATTTAGGCCAAGCCCCTCTGGGGTTACAAACCCAGTACCATAACCACTTGGCTATTTAGGCCAAGCACTGCCACTGTGTAACTCTTTCAAGTACAAAGATGTTTCCATCTGTTTCAGATGAAGTTACGTTGTTTCATAGTTTGCCATTGTGAGATTTGAACTCTTGATCTTGGGGTAACAAACCCAGTACCATAACCACTTGGCTATTTAAGCCAAGCACAAAGATGTAACTCGTTCAAGTACAAACCCGTTTCCATCTGTTTCGGATGATGTTACATTGTTTCATAGTTTGCCATTGTGAGATTTGAATTCTTGATCTTGGGGTTATAAACCCAGTACCATAACCACTTGGCTATTTAAGCCAAGCACAACGATGGGTAAAGTAACTCTTTCGAGTACAAACCCGTTTCCATCTGTTTCAGATGAAGTTACATTGTTTCATAGTTTGCCATTGTGAGATTTGAACTCTTGATCTTGGGGTTACAAACCCAGTACCATAACCACTTGGCTATTTAGGCCCAGCACATAGTTTTGCCATTGTGAGATTTGAATTCTTGATCTTGGGGTTATAAACCCAGTACCATAACCACTTGGCTATTTAAGCCAAGCACAACGATGGGTAAAGTAACTCTTCTGAGTACAAACACATTTCCATCTGCTCCTATTCAGATGAAGTTACATTGTTTCATAGTTTGCCATTGTGAGATTTGAACTCTTGATCTTGGGGTTACAAGCCCAGTACCATAACCACTTGGCTATTTAAGCCAAGCACAACGATGGGTAAATTAACTCTTTCGAGTACAAACCAGTTCCCATCTGTTTCAGATGAAGTCACATTGTTTCCCATTGTGAGATTTGAACTCTTGATCTTGGGGTTACAAACCCAGTACCATAACCACTTGGCTATTTAGGCCAAGCAAAGATGTAACTCGTTCAAGTACAAACCCGTTTCCATCTGTTTCAGATGAAGTTACATTGTTTCATAGTTTGCCATTGTGAGATTTGAAATCTTGATCTTGGGGTTACAAACCCAGTACCATAACCACTTGGCTATTTAAGCCAAGCACATAGTTTTGCCATTCTGAGATTTGAACTCTTGATAATCTTTTAAATGAAAACCAAATCAACAAAATTGGGATAAATCAGGCACAGCCCCTAATTCAGGTCAGCTGTAAAACCAAGAACAAAGTTTAAAGGAAACTTACAAACTTTAAATCAAAATGTGATTAAAGGGGTCAACTAAACACCCCAGTCCCCGCGGTGCCCACCAAGCACGGAAGGCCTCGAGAGTGCCAGCAGACACCGCGTGCTCCTTCTCCAGGGACATCCGGCAGCGAACGTAGCCGCGGAAGAGGGACAAACAATCGGGCGGGACTCCCCCGTCGATCGCCCGCTGCCTGGACCTGTTAATGGCCAACTTGGCCAGGCCCAGGAGCAGGTTCACGAGGAGGTCCTCCTCCTTCCCGACCCCCTTCCGCACCGGGTGCCCATAGATCAGGAGCGTGGGGCTGAAGTGCAAACAAAACATCAATAAAAGGTTTTTCAAATAACTAAAAAGGGAGTGCAGCCTACAACACCCTATGTATACATGGTCCACAGACTCCACAAGACCGTAAATGAAATGTGATTTGTTTTGTGCTGAGATGTAACTCTTTTGAGTACAAACACATTTCTATCTGTTCCTGTTCAGATGAAGTTACATTGTTTCATAGTTTGCCATTGTGAGATTTGAACTCTTGATCTTGGGGTTATAAACCCAGTACCATAACCACTTGGCTATTTAAGCCAAGCACAACGATGGGTAAAGTAACTCTTTCGAGTACAAACACATTTCCGTCTGTTTCAGATGAAGTTACATTGTTTCCTAGTTTGCCATTGTGAGATTTGAACTCTTGATCTTGGGGTTACAAACCCAGTACCATAACCACTTGGCTATTTAGGCCAAGCTTTATTGGTGTAACTCTTTCGAGTACAAACACATTTCCGTCTGTTTCAGATGAAGTTACATTGTTTCATAGTTTGCCATTGTGAGATTTGAACTCTTGATACTCTTTTGAGTAAACCTGTTTCCATCTGTTTCAGATGAAGTTACATTGTTTCATAGTTTGCCATTGTGAGATTTGAACTCTTGATACTCTTTTGAGTAAACCCGTTCCCATCTGTTTCAGATGAAGTCACATTGTTTCCCATTGTGAGATTTGAACTCTTGATCTTGGGGTTATAAACCCAGTACCATAACCACTTGGCTATTTAGGCCAAGCTAATATTATGTAACTCTTTCGAGTACAAACACGTTTCCATCTGTTCCCATTCAGATGAGGTTACATTGTTTCATAGTTTGCCATTGTGAGATTTGAACCCTTGATCTTGGGGTTACAAACCCAGTATCATAACCACTTGGCTATTTAGGCCAAGCTAAACCCAGTACCATAACCACTTGGCTATTTTTAGGCCAAGCTATAAGCCCGTTTCCATCTGTTTCAGATGAAGTTACATTGTTTCATAGTTTGCCATTGTGAGTTTTGAACTCTTGATCTTGGGGTTACAAGCCCAGTACCATAACCACTTGGCTATTTAGGCCAAGCCCCAAAATTGTTTTATAGTTTGCCATTGTGAGATTTGAACTCTTGATAATCTTTTAAATCTTTTAAATTTGAACTCTTGATACTCTTTCGAGTACAAACCTGTTTCCATCTGTTTCAGATGAAGTTACATGTTTCACAGTTTGCCATTGTGAGATTTGAACTCTTGATCTCAGGGTTACAAACCCAGTACCATAACCACTTGGCTATTTAGGCCCTATAGGTGTAAATCTTTTGAGTACAAACATGTTTCCATCTGTTCCTATTCAGATGAAGTTACATTGTTTCATAGTTTGCCATTGTGAGATTTGAACTCTTGATCTTGGGGTTATAAACCCAGTACCATAACCACTTGGCTATTTAAGCCAAGCACAACGATGGGTAAAGTAACTCTTTCGAGTACAAACCAGTTCCCATCTGTTTCAGATGAAGTCACATTGTTTCCCATTGTGAGATTTGAACTCTTGATCTTGGGGTTACAAACCCAGTACCATAACCACTTGGCTATTTAGGCCAAGCAAAACTATTCATTAACAATGTAACTCTTTTGAGTACAAACCTGTTTCCATCTGTTTCAGATGAAGTAACATTGTTTCATAGTTTGCCATTGTGAGATTTGAACTCTTGATCTTGGGGTTACAAGCCCAGTACCATAACCACTTGGCTATTTAGGCCAAGCCCCAAAATTGTTTTATAGTTTGCCATTGTGAGATTTGAACTCTTGATAATCTTTTAAATCTTTTAAATTTGAACTCTTGATCTTGGGGTTATAAACCCAGTACCATAACCACTTGGCTATTTAAGCCAAGCACAACGATGGGTAAAGTACTGGCAGTAATGGAATGAAGCCCTTAAGTGGCTGTTAATTGGCCACTTAAGGGCCTCAATACACTTAAGTGCAGGCCATTCGCCCACATTTTCCTGCCCACATTTAAAATTGCAGAGATGTCGGGATGGGCAAACAGGCAGTGGAAAGGCCACATGTCAGATTTTATATATGACACCCCCACCCCCCGGCACCACCACCACCACCCCACCCCACCCCCACCCCACGCCCCCCCCCCACCCCCAAACATCCCCAATCCGCCTTAAAAGTGACCTGTGGGCGAGCGTAAAATCCAGCTCTCTCTCCCCTCAACTATTGCGCCCCCCCCTCTCCACCCATTAATGTCAGACTTCCAGCCCAGCTCCAGAAGAGAGTTTAATTGTTATGTTTCAGGGTCCTAATTATCTATGTAAGCCTGAATTTGTAATAGCGAGTATCAAAAGAAATCAAATTAACAAAAATAGTAGCTTGGCTAAGAATGCATAATAGTGTTGGGGAAGTTAACAACCATTACACCTGTTTTCCTTCTGAAAACTGTGTAAAACGCATACCAATTTCTACCCTACAGGATGAGTGCTTCCAATCTGAATATTACTTTAATCAGGTGGTTGTAAGTTGAAGGCAGTGCTTTTACTGCATCAAATTACTATTGCATCAAATTACTATTGCATCAGCTTAAATTGAATTAGGTTTAACTCAGCATTTTTTCAATTGTGTTAGCACTAAATCAATATTTTTGTGATATTTGTTAAATGGAATGCATTGATGCATCTAAGATCACACTGTTCTTTAATTCAGCTATTTTTAAGTTTAGTACAGGTAAATTTAAAATTAAAAATACCTATTAGATGCCTGGGATACCAAATGCTTTTTTTCTGACACATATTAATTGAAATGAAGAAGAAGCTTCTTCTTTTCTGCACAGTCTAAATATAATGCATAGGTAATTTTAATTAAATTGTATGGTATTGATTATAGCGATGGACTCTCAGTAATTGAATAGTGAACCTACTTTGACCAAGTTGTGTAGTACACAGCCAGGGTCTCTATAATTCATACAAATTGCAGGAATTTCCTTAATTATAAAATGAATGAATATGCATTCTATGTATTTCAAATAGATTATAATCACTTTAAGTTAGTCCATGGATTGTCTAATAATCAAAAATAAAAAGTGCAGTTGTAAAGATCATATGCTAGTTTAAGAGCATGACAGATCACGCCATTCCATTAACATCTCAATCGTACAAAATCATTTCTTCAAAGTCCTCCCATGTGCCTGTGGTAGAGAATTTATAGAGTTTCATTGTCCAATTCTTTCTTTATTTGTTCATGGGCTGTGGGCGTCACTGGCTGGGCCAGCATTTATTGCCCATCCCTTATTGCCCTTAAGACGGTGGTGGTGAGCTGCCCTCTTGAACTGCTGCAGTCCATCAGCTGTAGGTACACCTACCATGGTGTCAGGATTTTGACCCACCAACAGTAATGGAACGGTGATAGATTTCCAAGTCAGGATTGTAAGTGGCTTGGAGGGGAACTTCCAGGTAGTGGTGTTCCCATCTATCTGCTGCCCTTGTCCTTCTAGATGCTAGTGGTTGTGGGTTTGGAAGGTGCTGTCTAAGGAGCCTTTGTGAGTTCCTGCAGTGCATCTTTTAGATAGTATACACTGCTGCTACTATCTGGAGGAGGGAGTGAATGTTTGTGGACATGGTGTCAATCAAGCGGGCTGCTTTGTCCTGGATGCTGTTGAGCGTTTTTAATGTTGTTGGAGCTGCACCCATCCAGGCAAGTGGGGAATATTCCATCACACTCCTGACTTGTGCCTTGTAGATGGTGGACAGGCTATGGGGAGTCAGCAGGTGAGTTACTCGCCGCAGGATTCTTAGCCTCTGACCTGCTCTTGTAGCCACTGTATTTATATGGCTAGTCCAGTTCAGTTTTTGGTCAATGGTAACCCCCAGGATGTTGATAGTGGGGGATTCAGTGATAGTAATGCCATTAAAGGTCAAAGGATGATAGTTAGATTCTCTCTTGTTGGAGATGGTCATTGCCTGACACTTGTGAGGCGTGAATGTTACTTGCCACTTGTCAGCCCAAGCCTGGATATTGTCCAGGTCTTGCTGCATTTGGACATGAACAGCTTCAGTATCTGAGGAGTCATGAAAGGTTTTGAACATTATACAATCATCAGTGAACATCCCCACTTCTGACCTTATGTTGAAAAGAAGAACATTGATGAAGCTGCTGAAGATGGTTGGGCCGAGGACACTACCCTGAGGAACTCCTGCAAAGATGTCCTGGAACTGAGATGATTGACCTCCAACAAACACAACCATCTTCCTTTGTGCTAGGTATGATTCCAACCATTGCAGAGTTTCCCCCCCTGATTCCCATTGACTCCAGTTTTGCCAGGGCTCCTTGATGCCACACTCAGTCAAATGCTGCCTTGATGTCAAGGGCAGTCACTCTCACTTCACCTCTGGAATTCAGCTCTTTTTTCCATGTTTGGACCAAGGTCGTAATGAGGTCTGGAGCTGAGTGGCCCCAGCAGAACCCATACTGAGCGTCAGTGAGCAGATTATTGCTGAGTAAGTGCCACTTGATAATACTGTTGATGACCCCTTCCATCACTTCTTGATGATCAAGAGTAGACTGATGGGGAGATAATTGGCAGGGATGGATTTGTCATGTTTTTTGTTTGCAGCATATACCTGGGGCAGAATTTTGCCCTTGGCAGGGCTTCTTGGTGGGGGCAGGCGGGGCAGTAGGGAAGCAGACTACCGCCCACAAAATCGGCAATGCACCGCCATTTTACGCAGGTGGGCCAATTAAGGCCCGCCCAGCATGGAATTCAAACAGCGGTGCTGAATGTTGTCTGTGCAGGTGGGGAGAGGAGAATGAGCAAGCCTGGAGCGAACTTCACGCATGCACGTGAAAGAGCGCTTCAATCTCCCTGTGGCAGGGAGCTGCCTCAAGGAGATGAAGCACTGTTTAAAAAAGCTAATGACAAAAATAAAAATGCCATAAAACATGTCCACTCACATGAGCAGGGACATGTTTTTTAATTCAAGTGTAAAATTTTAATTTTATTTTTATTTGCTTTAGGAAACCTCATCCTGCCCATGCATGAGGTTTCCTAAAAGATGCAAAGGCTGCTTGGCATTTTTGCCTGCCCGACAACTGTAAGGTTGTATGGCAGGGTAAATTTAAATTTAATTACCTTTTTAATGGCCTTAATAGGCCTTTTAATTGTCGGTGGGCATGCTGCCAACTCCAGTGCGCGCCCGCCAAATGAAATATGGCAGGACTGTGCGATGATGTCAGGGCGCTCATCCAGCATCATCGTGCATCATTTTATGCTCAGCTGGGTCAGGCACGTGCCCACCACCAAGCTGAATATTCTACCCATGGGCAATTTTACACATAGCCAGGCAGATGCCAGTGTTGTAGTTGTACTGGAACAGCTTGGCTAGGGATGCGGCAAGTTCTGGAGTTCAAGTCTTCAGTAGTTTTGCCGGAATATTGTCAGCGCCCATAGGCTTTGCAGTATCCAGTACCTTCAGCCATTTCTTGATATTATGTGGAGTGAATCAAATTGGCTGAAGACTAGCATCTGTGACGCTGGGGACCTCCAGAGGAGGCTGTGTTGGATCATCCACATGGTACTTCTGGCAGAGGCTTAAGGCTGCTTCAGCCTTATCTTTTGCACTGATGTATTGGGCTCTCTCATCATGGAGGATGGGGATATTTGTAGAGCCCCCTCCTCTAGTGAGTTATTTAATTGTTCACCACCATCCACAACTGAATGTGACAGGACTGCAGAGCTTAGATCTGATCCATTGGTTGTGGAATTGCTTAGCTCTGTTTATCATTTGTTGCCTATGCCATTTGACAGGCAAATAGTCCTGTGTTATAGCTTCTCCAGATTGACACCTCATTTTTAGGTACATCTGGTCCTGCTCTTGGCATGCCTTCCTGCACTCTTCATTGAACCAGGGTTGATCCCCTGGCTTGGTGGTAATAGTAGAGTGGGGGATATGCCGGGCTATAAGATTAAAGATTGTGGATGAGTACAATTCTGCTGCTGCTGATGGCCCACAGTGTGTCATGAATGCCCAGTCTTGAGTTGCTAGATCCATTTGAAATCTATGCCACTTAGTATGGTAGTAGAGTCACACAACATGATGAGGGGTATCTTTAATGTGAAGACAGGACTGCGTCTCCACAAGGACTGTGCAGTGGTCTCTCCTACCAATGTTGCCATGGGCAGATGCAAGTGCGGCAGGCAGTTTGGTGAGGATGAGGTCAACTATGTTTTTGCCTCTTGTTGGTTCCCTCACCACCAGCTGCAGATCCAGTCTAGCAGCTATGCCCTTTAGGACTCGGCCAGCTCGGTAAGTGCTGGTGCTCCTGAGTCACTTTTGGTGATGAACATTGATGATTCCCCACCCAGAGTACACCTTAGAATTGCCTCATTTCCTTTTATCCTTTGACAGTCCATTCTATCCAAATTTCTGTTATTTGTAACACCCATCACCCATTCTGTAGGCTTTGGTGTGAAAAGAGCTTCCAATTTTTTTTCATAATTGAACATTTTTCATTGATAATAGAGAATAAATGAGCTTTGATTAAATACCAGGGTTGGGGAGAGGGTGGTGGGAGGAAACTTAATAGCCCTGAAAATGTGCAGAGGAATCTTCATGTGGAAAAGTTATCCAAACTCACTTCCTGAAGTAGATATGGCTCCCTGCTCCTTTCTCCCCCTCCTCCTCGTCCTCCCTCTTACAGAAGCTTGTCTGTCTCTGTGTCCCCTCTACTGATTACCCCTGTCATTCCCAGGGGAATAGTTCACAGAATCACAAAATCTTAATGGCACAGAAGGAGGCCATTCGGCCCATCATGTCTGCACCTTACTAATGCACTCATGTCTTGGAGCCATTGATTTGTGCAGAAGCCTTGAAGTCAGGGCCAAGCTCTTCAGCACCTGCCACACCACTCCCTATAGATTTTAGCAACTTTAAAGAATGCTAGAAAGCACCAGATACTTGTGTAATTGTAGGGTCAGCCAGGAGAAATCAATTAGCAAATAACCTAGGAGTAGTTGTTGAGCCCTTTAACTAGCACCAGTGGGAGTGGTCGTCCTTCTTGCTGATAAAGGCATGTTCAGCCATGTCTAATGAAATGAGGCTGTTAACTGGAACGTTGAGGTCTAAAGTGGCACTGCTGGCTTCAAACCAGCATTACTGATGTTGTGACCTGCCAGCTCTACATACTTCTAACTGACACTCACTGCATGCGCACACTAACGTCCTCACCAAAGTGGCATTCGGCATGTGCGCACAAACGAGACAGAAATTTTCACTCAGTGGATGGGCATGCACCCGACCCACTCGAGTGTGAAATGACGCGCATTGACATCGGCTGAGCGTGTCAACATCAACGTGCAATCGGGGGTCGGGGGGGGGGGTGCGGGCTGGAGCCGACAGCTCACCCGCCGACAATTAAAAGGCCTATTAAAGCCATTAAATAGTCAATTGAATTAAATTTTTTGCTGCCCATCCAACTGAACAGTTGGAGGGTAGGCGATTAGGCCAAGCAGCCTTTGCATTTTTTGGGAACCTCATCCACGTTTGGGATGAGGTTTCCAAAAGCAGATAAAAACTAACTTTTCGTTAATAACATGTCCCTGCTCGTGTGACATGAGGGGACATGTTTCATTACATTTTTTTTTAATATCTCTTCATCTCCCTGAGGGATGGAGCTGCCTCAGGGAGATTATGGAGTGCTCACTCGCACAGATGTACAAAGTTCATGTGCAGCCCACTTGCCCTCTTCTCCCCACCCACACAGGCGGCGCTCAGTGCTGCCACTTGTGTTTCATGCTGGGTAGGCTTTAATTTGCCCTCTAGTGTGAAATCATGGTCTGGTGCCGATCGCGGGCGGCAGATGGTTTCCCAACCGCCCCTGCCCACCCCGCCAAGCACCCCCGCCAAGGGCAAAATTATGCCCCTGCGGACAGCCTCTTAGGCTGCCCGTAGCATCCAAATAATGACACTCATATTTGCAGTACCAGATCTAACACCCTGGTAATCAATGTTGGAGTTACTGTTGTAATCTTCTACCCAGAAAAATAAAATCCTAGTCAGAGAAATAGTAGTCTCTCCTAATCCATGCCAAATGTTATCCTTGCTATACATGCCTATAGCTTACAGCCATAATATGTATGTGCACTTAGTTGTTCATATGAAAAATGTTTATCCAATATTTTACTCATTGATATTATCTGGGTTATTGCCTTTAATAAGGTAATGGCAAAGACATTTCAAAATATGTTAGCGTTTATAAGATAATATTCACATAAGGTAATTTCAAGCTCTATAACTTTCCTTCCCTCAAGCACATCTCTCAAATCTTTTGACCTTTCCTGACTCACAGAGTCCAGCTGGGATCAAATATTCTAAAAATTCCTGTTACACAACAATAGGTATGATGCCATTTTTAAATATGTTCCCAATGATTTTTTTAAAATTCTGTTAGTAATCGGTGGATCAAATTACTTCCCTTTCATCAGACAGTAATTCTTCTTGTTTGTTGTCGATAAATAATAAATCATATCCACTTCTTATTGAATTCAATGGTTAGGTTATTAACACTCACTTCAGAGTGAAGAATCGTCAGTTAAAGAAAGAATCAAATGTATTTTAGTTACAAGAAGTTAAACCATAATAAATCCATAAATTTATTATAGATTATTAATCATCGTAACAAAACAACCAACATTTAACTTGAAATGAAGGTGACATTATTTCAAGCCTGACCTCTCTTAAGCAATCTGTCTCTGTGCTCAGCCATTTGGCTCTTGAAATGTTGATGTCGGGCTAAATCAAGGTACTAACAAAACAAGGATAATTTGTCTTAATACTTAAACCTGTTTTCCTTGTTGGACATCAATTTACCAACAGCAATCAACAGAAATGTCCTTGTCTTCTTCAATTTCTCTGGCCTTTACAGTACCTCATGGATAACTACTTCTGTAATAACTGTAGTAAGACTACCACTTACTCCCTTGACAACAAATTGAAACCATGAGCTGAGATCTGCTTTGAAGCTACACCCTCTTTGTTGAGCCCAGAATGAAGCAGTAAATGAAGTTTTATGCATCAAGAATGCCCCCAAGTGGCTGTATGTCACAGAATAGATCAATTCCTGTGATAGCCAATTACCCTTATTTGCACAGCACAGTAGGGGTAGCACTTGTCTCACCACGTGCCGGGGGAAACCCTGCCTCGGCCGCTTCTGTGATTTTGCACCCATCAGGCGGATAAAGAATTGCTGTTGGGGTTCCCAACCATTTAAGAGACAGGGTCTCACTTCCAAGACTAGTCAGCCAATCGGAGTGGCAGCTCTTCAGTCTCAGCAGCACCACCAGGAGTGTTGGTGATAGCTGGCACTGCACCCAGCCCAGAGAAACAGCATAGAAGCAACTTTCAAACAGTGGAGTCAGAGTTTCTCGGGTCAGGGTGGTTCATGAAGGCAGAGCAGAGTGTTACTGTGGGCTGTCATCACTGTTCAATTATTGGGAAAAAATGGTAAAAATGATTGATACAAACAATTACCATAAATTTCTCCACGTTAAAGTGCGGAGCAAGTGTTATGTTTTCTATGTGGACTGACATCATGATTGTATTTTGAAGGTTTTTTAACTTTTTGATATTTCTGGTGAATTCGTAAAAGAAGCATTTACAATTTTGATAAAAATACCTACCAGAAGGGCATAAAAAATGTCTATCCACATAGTGACAAGAGCAATTCATTCCTTCCGCTGATCATAGAGTGAGGAAAGCACACAGTGAAAGGTAAACAGAAATACAGATTTCTATTTATATGGCATAATTTAATGCTCTCAGAGCATCCCAAAGAGCCATACTACTAATATTTTTTTTTAAATAGCTTCACTGTTATGGAGGCAAACTAATACATGCACAGCAAGATCTCACAAAGAGCAATGAGACGAATGGTCAAATAATCTGTTCTATTGGTGTTGGCAGCAGAGAAATTTCTATTCTTTTAAAACTACATGATTAAACTTGATAACTTGTGTATAATTCTAAACATCCATCATAAATGCTTCAATGTTAGTTATAGTCGGTGGCTCATGTCACACTAACAAATAATATTTTGTGTTGCAGGTTACTACAAAAATACAAGATATAAGCACTTTACTAATATTTTTCTTCATTTTTTAGCAGTCTCATAAGCCATGAAATAGTGTTCATTGTTAACACATCTTCAAACAGTATTCTGATTTTAGACCTGTTGCCCTGGTCCACCCAAGTGCTGCGTGTAGAACTGAAATACTTGTGACTATAATCTTCACTTGGAGTGAGTATTGGCTCAGTGATAGCATGAGGCTGTTAGTTACAACTATTTCAATCTGTCTGGTGTTGAGGCCACATGCCAGACAGCACTGGTGAATGGAGGTGAGTGATCAAGGGCCGGATTTTTGTGGAGGAAGTGGGAATCGGTGGGGGTGGGGGGGGGGGTGTGGCGGCGGCGTTTACTTCCAGGTCGTGAACCTACCCCCGGCTCAAACTGATTGGCATTTTTGTTGAGACAGAAGCCTGGTTGGCAAAAGGTCGGAAGTGGCAGTGTGGGAATGGAGGTGGGACACCAGGGGACCGGGCCACATTCTGGCCTGACTTGGCAGCCATTTCAGTGGCTGCCGTCTATGA
Organism: Carcharodon carcharias; assembly: GCF_017639515.1. Taxonomy (NCBI): domain Eukaryota; kingdom Metazoa; phylum Chordata; class Chondrichthyes; order Lamniformes; family Lamnidae; genus Carcharodon; species Carcharodon carcharias. The sequence continues at coordinate 126,418,273 of NC_054467.1, read as the reverse complement.
ATGACTTAAAGAAAAGAAAGAATCTACATCTTCAAATTGGCCAGGGGCAGAGGGAGATCTGAAAACTAGGTTGGGTAGAAAAAATATCAGCACTATTAAAATGTAATTGCTATGCTTGACTTTTGTCAAAATATTCACTTTTTTCAATCAAATAAAACTTTGCCAACACTGCCAACCCTGTTCCCCTCCCAATTGCTGCCCGCCCTGTGGAAATTTTGGAGCATTAGAAGGCAAGCTCTTAGCAAGTTCCTTATTTACTTAAATGTGCCCAATTAACGATGTGGGGACTTCACTTTCCTGTCCTACACCCGCTCTCATGGAAGTTGGCAGGGTTGGGAACAAAAGCAGGCACCATTTGTTTAGTCGTGCGCCTTGATCCATGCCAACCCGACCCAATCCAGACCACAGTCTCTAATAACTGTGTCACCATCCAGCAGGGTAATTGAGCTCATGGCTGGGTTAACACTTGCATCTGATGGTGGGATGGTGAGCTCCCACTGAATCTAGATGGTTTCCCCTGGTCAGGTATATGAGCTTTCACATAACAAAACAGTCTTTGTTATTGCAGCAGTACAGAGCATGATCTAGTAGATGCACCAAGATGAGCTTCCAACCACAGATCTGCACCATTACAAAGGCCGTATTTGCAACTCCATAATGCCCCAGGCTCACCTGCTGCTGAAAACATCCCTGATGGCTTTGTTACCTAAAGGTTTGACTATTCTGTTTAACCTACCACATACTATCCTCCGTAAACTTGAGGTCAACCAAAACCCTGCCACCTATTTCCTAACTTGCACTAGAACTGGGGGTCACTGTTTAAAAATAAGGGGTCTCTGATTTAAAATGGAGATGAGGAGAATTTTTTTCACTCAGAGGATCATGAGTCTTTGGAACCTTCTTCCTGAAAACAGGCGGGATGAGGTTTCATGAGAGTTTTTAAATATTTAATAAAGGTTTCAGTAAAAGTGTTTGATATGTCCCAACTCATTTGATAGTGTCTCATGAGGGGACATGTCAGGGAAATTTTGATATAGTTTCTTTAACATTTTTAAATTTGGAGCCAATCTTAGCCTCAGGGAGATCAGTCCGCCCTTTTGCACGCATGCATGAAAGAGTGCACTCCCAGCTGAGGGAATCCCCCTGCCACCCGTATAGGGAGTGCTTAGCGCTTCCTGGAGGATGTCATGCTTGGCAGGACTTAATTGGCCCGCCCATGTAAAATGGTGGTGCGCCCCCGATTGGGGGTGCCGATTAGAAGTGCGTCTGTCCGCGCCCGGTTCTGAACTTCCACCCCGATGGGGGGGGACATCTTTTCCCTTGGAGCTATAAATTAAACTGTAAGTTGACAGGCACCCCATTGTGAACATAAGAACATAAGAATGTAAGAACTAGGAGCAGGAGCAGGCAATTCAGCCCCTCGAGCCTGCCCTGCCATTCAATACGATCATGGCTGATCTCATTTCGGCCTCAACTCCAATTTCCCACCTTCTCTCCATAACCTTTCAACCCATTATTAATTAAAAATCTATCTATCCCCTCTTTAAATTTATTCAACGTCCTGGCATCCACTGCACTCTGAGGTAGTGAATTCCACAGATTCACAACCCTTTGAGAAATGTAATTCCTCCTCATCTCTCATTTAAATCTACCATCCTTTAGCCTAAAACTATGGCCTTTCGATCTAGAATGCCCCACAAGGGGAAACATCCACTCCACATCTACTTTGTCTATCCCCTATAGCATCTTATATACCTCAATTAGATCTTCTCTCATCCTTCTAAACTCTAGCAAGTATAGGCCTAAACTGCTCAATCTCTCCTCATAAGACAAGCTCCACATCTCTGGAATCAACCTAGTGAACCTCATTGAACAGCCTCCAATGCAACTACATCCTTCCTCAAGTAAGGAGACCTAAACTGTGCACAGTGCTCCAGGTGCGGTCTCACCAATGCATTGTATAGGTGCACAACGCTTCCCTATTTTTATACTCTGTTCCTTTAGCAATAAATGCCAAAATTCTATTTGGCTTCCTTATCACCTGCTGTACTTGCATATTAGATTTCAGCGATTCATGCAGGAGGACACCCAGATTCCTCTGCACTGAAGCGTTCTGAAGTTTCTCTCCTTTTACTTAGTAAGTCACCTTTATATTCTTCCGACCAAAATAGATAACCTCACACTTATCCAAGTTAAACTCCATCTGCCAAGTTTTGGCCCATTCTACTAACCTGTCCATATCCATTTGTAAATTTCTTATTTCTTCCTTGCAATTTACTTTCCCACCTATTTTGGTGTCATCTGCAAATTTAGCTATAGTACCTTCTACCCCTGAATACAAGTCATTAATATAGATTGTAAATAATTGGGGCCCAAGGACCGAACACTGTAGCACCCCAATAGTTACGGCTTGCCATCCAGAAAAAGACCCATTTATCCCGACTCTCTGCTTTGTTTGGTTTGCCAATCTTCTATCCAAGTTAATATATTACCACTAACTCCATGTGATCTTATCTTGTGTATTAATCTTTTGTGCGGCACCTTATTAAAGACCTTCTAGAAGTCCACATCTACAGGATCCCCATTATCCACTTTGCTTGTCACATCTTCATAGAACTCTAGCAAATTAGTCAAACATGATTTACTCTTCACAAAACCATGCTGACTCTGATGGATTGCATTTTGACTTTCCAAATGCCCCATTACTACTTCCTTAATAATGGATTCCAACAATTTCCCAACGACAGACATTAAACTCACTGGTCTATGGTTTCCTACTTTCTGCCTTCCCCCCACTTTTTGAATAAGGCTGTTATATTAGCATTTTTCCAATCCACTGGAACCTTTCCAGAATCCAGGGAATTTTGGAATATTATAGCCAATGCATCCACTATCTCCTCTGCAACTTCCTTTAAGACCCTGGGATGTAGGCCATTAGGTCCTGGGGACTTGTCACCCTTTAATCCCAATGGTTTGCTCAGTACCTTTTCTCTAGTGATGGTGATTGTTCTAAGTTCCTGTTTCTCTATATCCTCCACGCTACCTGTTACTATTGGGGTGGTACTAGTGTCCTCTGCCATGAAAACTGAGGCAAAATATTGATTAAGCGTCTCTGCCATTTCTCTGTTCTCCACTCTTGACTCCTCAGTTTCATTCTCCAAGGGACCAATATTCATTTTAGCTCTCTTTCCTTTTATATACTTGTAGAAGCTTTTGCTCTCCGTTTTTACATTGTGCGCTAGTTTTCTTTCATTTACCTTTGCTCTTTTAATTATTTTTTAGTAACCTTTTGTTGATCTTTAAAAGTTTCCTACTCTTCCAATCTGTGATAGTGATACATTGTAAAATCAGTCATTCAGCACAAATCCTACAAGGATAACCCTCAGACTTATGTCAACAAATGGAATGAAAGTGCAAGAGCTGAGTTTTTTACACTGCAGCCAATTGTTTTTTTTCAAAAATTTAAAGGCCAGGAGATTTAAATCCCTTGACAGCTTGACAGTTGCCTTGACAGATTGACAGTTTTAATGCGTTTTTCCACCTTTTATGCACATTCATGTCAGCTTTTAACAATCCTAAAGGGCACCTTACATTTTCCAAAGGTGTCCTTGGATCTAAACTAAAAGGTTCCCTACCTCTCCAAAGATCTTGACCAACTTTAGACCTTCTTCAGAAAGGTTTAAAAACCACAAGTCATGTTTTGGACATCCCTTTCCCGAAAATTGGGTGCGATTGATGCCCAATGCACTTGAACATCTGGAGTTGCTTCTGTGAACCACAGATGTGCAAAGTTAAACCTGCCCCCGTTCTCCCCTCACCAAACCCCCAGTGAAATTGGCTGATGCCAAATTCAAGGCAGGACTTCCAGCATCAGATCTCTAGCACAAATTTGGCCAAGCCAGAGGCCCTCTCCATCATTCTGAAACTTCAGGACTGAATATTCTTCAATTGCAACCTGCATAGTAATTTCTTTAATCATTTTAAAATAAAATCATTTTAATATGCCAACACTGTCCATGGGAAGTTAGAGAAGGACTTAATGGCTGCATTTATTGATGGAAAGCTACAAATGTGTTAAAACTTTGGCCAGGATTTTACATGGAGGCAGTGGCCCTGTTTACTGGTTGGTTAGCCATGGACAAGCCCATCTCCATTGGATCTGAAAGCTACAACCTGATTTTACATTGTTAAGGCAATTAGTTGTCTGCAGTCATAGCTTCCATCCCTCTGAGGCAGGATGTCCAACACCCGAGAGCTACCAGCCCATCAGAGGGCCAGTAGCTCTTCAGTTCCTGCAGTGCCTCTTGGAGCGGTGACCACTGTTGGCAATGCAGCAGATGCTGGAGCAAACATGATGAAGGAGGCACAGAGTAATGTCGGGGATCACTGGGGCAAACCAGGCAGGCCCTGGTGAGGGAGCTGGGGGTGGTCAAGCTTGAGGGCAATGGGGGTCTTCTTGGCCTTTGCCATTGGGCGGTGGCTCCATGGGCACAAGGTGCCCAATAATGGGAGATATGCCCCCCTCCTCCCACATATAGACACACACACACAGACACCTGTAGATAAGCCATCAGGTTTTATTGGATGGTCTTTCCTGATGGTAAAATACAGCTGGAGATGTGAAGATGCGCCAGGATTTCACGGCGCAGCTGCAGCGTGTTTCTCCCCAAGGGATGTGGTGATTCATTTAAGTCTCCATTCTGTTTAGCAAGACATTAATATCCAGCTGGGTGGGAGGGGCTGTAAAATCTTGACCATGTTGAACACAACACCCCTACCATCCAATTTTACAAGCCCTCCCCACCTCATAGTAACTGCGTAAAATTTCTACCTTTGTTATGTTGTGGACAAAATGACCATGATGGTGGGGGGAGGTCAAATTTTCATGATTTCTTACACCCAGTCACCCAAACAGTAACCTAACCACAGCACTTAAGGAGACTGCTGATGATGGCTAACAAAAATATATGCTATTTTCAAAATTTGTTTCTCTGGTGTCAAGAGGGGTATTTCAGTCTCTACAAAAACACTGTGTACATCCAGGGCCCACCCAATGGACATCCAGGGCCGGACATCTAGGCCCCTCCTGCTCTACTCCAGTTTTCCTCACTACCCTGCACACGAACCACCTAAAGGCTGGCTTAGCTGTGTAGCTGGCTGAAGTTTCAACAGCCCCGCTGGCAAGCTGCACTGGGACATCCTACTGGCATTTATAGCTTGTAAGCTTGTTTGCAGATTAGGCCCAAGGCCTTATAGGCCTTATTAGGCCTCAAGCCAATATCTCTGGCATTTGCTCACATCATGCTATGCATCGTATGTCTGAATTTGATGAATTCTATGAATTTCATCTTTTGAGGTTGCTGCATGCTTGTGTAAACTCAGAGGCACAGGCACACAAAATATATTTTCCAATCTAAGATTTTGTCTCTATATCTTGGTAACTTAAGGATTTCAGTGACAATATTTTACATAAAAAGTACCTTTAAAATTTGTAGTATCTATTAGTATAATTCATCATCATGTCATAACTTGCTGAATAGTTGAATTGCTATTTTTAAGGGCATACTAGTATTTAGGTATGATTGTTTCCAGTATTTAGGCATGAAGAACTGCCACTGAATTCTCATTGCTTATAAGAGTAATTATGGGAAAGCTAACCCTTTAGGACAATGTTTACTTCCACCATTAGAATTTTGTTTTTCAAGATTATCAGCTTCATTGAGTGCTCGTGCCAAATAAGCAGAATGCGAAATGCAAGCATGCAGTGAAAGCTTCTGTTTGAACTGGGTATGCTATGATCTAAAGTGGAGGAATTCAGTAATTGTAGAACCGCTCTGACAGGATGGAACAGTGTTTCAAAATTCTAGGGCCCATTAAATAAAGTAAAATAAACTGTTATAATATGCTGCAATTTATTCTTAAACTCATAAACTTTGACACATTTGAGCAATAGCACAAACGTACTTTACATGGGCTTAAAAAGAGATTAATACTTAACACCAAAGGAACAATCATCTCTCAATCACTGAGGATTCACTACAGGTCTACAATTTCCAGTGATAACAAGATATTGATTTTAAGTTATTGTTCAGATACCGACTTAATTTCACATTATCACATACAATGAAAGCATCAAATAAAGCTGCAAGAAGATAGTCTGCAATGAAGCATTTTAATTCATTTAATGTCATCGATGAATTTGCTCACCTTAGCACAGACAAGCTGTAGGAATCATTGACAAATATTCACATTGGCAACAGCCATTTTAGGTTTGGATGCATTTTGGATGGAATTAGTTGTTCACTTGGTTATACCATTGTTGCAACCAAGTCAGTCCTCATAAATTGGGTTCTTAAATAACTTTTGTAAATAAATTGTTCCCATTTCCAAAATGTGCAGTGAGCAGAGGGAGGCAGGAAAATAATAGCAAAATAAAGGTTTAAACTTAGAAAATTGGAAAGAAAGCAAAACCATGACATGTATAATGGGATTTTCCATGCCAGCTGACATCACAGAATCACAGTGCAGAAGAGGCCCTTCGGCCTATCGAGTCTGCACTGACACGTGAGAAATACCTGACCTACCTAATCCCATTTACCAGCACTTGGCCCATAGCCTTGAATGTTATGATGTGTCAAGTGCTCACCCAGGTACTTTTTAAAGGATGTGAGGCAACCCGCCTTCATCACCCTCTGGGTAAAAAAGATTTTCCTCACATCCCCCCTAAACCTCCTGTCCCTCACCTTGAAAGTATGTCCCCTCATGACTAATCCTTCAACTAAGGGGAACAGCTGCTTCCTATCCACCCTGTCCATGCCCCGCATAATCTTGTACACCAGGCGTGTTCAGTGGTGTGAGCAGACAATATGGCACGATTGGTTTCACGACAGCGTGAAACCAGTTCATGATTCTTAGCTCAGCCTGCTAATGCTGGGCCGCGTTCTCCACCATCAGGTGTCGGGAACTTCACTGTAATACATCAGTATATCATTATTAGGCCTGCCCACTGGAATCGCTTCCACACCACTGCTGGATTATCCACCCATGTCAGCGGGAAATCACGCCGGTGTAGAACACGTCTTGACAACTCTGACGTGCAGAAATCAGGATTTACGTGCAAGGGCTTTGCGCACATCTCAGACATCCGAGGAGCAAAAGATGCTGGAGCCCAACAGTAACAGGATTCTGGAGGAGTGTCCATGGCATGCTGGGTGGATTCTCATGGACATGGCTCTGCTGCGAAGCTGCTCACGGAAGTTGGAAAGTCACCGTTGATGTTCACAGCGGATGATGGCTGAGCAGGTGATGTTGGGAGGAGGGGAATGAAGATGTCAGGATGGGTGAGAATGGGAAGGGGGAATGAAGGTGTCAGGATGGGTGAGGTTGGGAGCGGGGAATGAAGATTTCAGGATGGGTGGGGTGGGGAATGAAGGTGTCAGGATGGGGTGAGGTTGGGAGGGAGGAATGAAGGTGTCAGGGTAGCTGAGGTTGGGAGCGGGTGAAAGAAACTGTTGTGGGGGAGGTTGGTTGGGGGAGGGAGAATTGGGGAAGGAGGTGGTGATGGGGAAGAAGACGGTAACTGGGGAGGTGAATGTAAGGGGGCTGGAAGGTTCAAGGGAAGGAATGCGGAGAGGGAACAGGGTCCAGGGGGAGGGAGGGATGCAGAGAGGAGAGGGTGTCCAGGGGAAGGAAGGGGTGCAGAAAGTAGAGGGTGTCCAGGGAGAAGGAGGGGTGTAGAGAGGGGAGGGTGTCCAGGGTTGGAAGGGGTCCGGAGAAGGGAGGGAGTAAGAGTGGAGGAAGAAGTAAGAGTGGCAGAAGGAGTCAGGAGGAAGTAGGTGTAAGGCAGGAGGAAGGATTCAGGAAGGGAGAGAAACTAAGCGAGGGGTGGCGGGAGGATTGGGGGAGAAAGGTGTTCCTGTGGAGAAGGTGTTCTGGGGTGGAAGAGGTGCAAATGGGGAAAGGGCGCAGAGGGGGAAAGGGGATGTGGAGGGGGGGATGTGCAGATGAATGTGCACGGGATGGGTCAGATAGTTCCATGCCTTCCTCCTGGGAATGAACTGAGGGCGGGTGTGGTATGGAGGAAGGGTGAGAATGACCGAGGGCATAGTGAGGCAGTAGGATGGGAGGGTGAGGGTTCAATGGCAGTGATAAAAGGGGTGGAGAGGGTGGTAGCTGTGAACCTGAAGGCGAACAGTGGGAAGGAGGAGGCCTGGAAGGTGAATGTGGATGGGGGGGGTTGGACTTTCAGCACGTTCACCTGGACATCCATGAAGGAAAAGGATTGTGGCTGGTAGATCACAGAGGGAAGGTGGAAGGTCATGCCAGGGGTGTCAACCGTGATGGGGGAGAGGGAATGGGTGACAGTGAGAGGGTAAAAGATTGGGAGCGCACAATGCAGTGAAACCAGACTATGCTGGCTAAATCGAAAGTGAAATGAAAGTCGTGGTGGGTGAGATCAGGTGTTCCTTGGGAGTGTGATCATTGGGTGGGCAGAGATGCAGGTCAGCTCAGATGGACAACTGAAAGCAAACACCAGCAGGCAGCATTGAAAATACTTGTTTCAAAATAGAGGCATTTTAAGCAAGTTAGGAATGAGTTTTAGCTTTAAAGTTTATAGTGATTGCATTTCTAATGAGGTTTTTACGACCATAAGCTAAGTTAAGCAAACATAAGTGAGCAAGAATTGGGCTGTTGCCTAACAACAGGATGCCAGAGAGGCAGGTCCCTCCCAAAGATACACACAGAAGAAGAGAGATGGCAGTTTGTTTTGGAAGCTGTTGGAGTTCAGCTGGTTTGGAAGACAGCTGCCAAACAAAAGCCACCTAGAGGGGGCAGATAGCCAGCTCCAAGCTAAAGTTGGCTAAAGCTGCTGGAGAGAGGCTGGAGCAAAAGAAGACAGATAGCCAGTCCCAAGCTGAAGAAAAACCCCAAAAGTCCATGGGAGTGGAAAGTACCAAGAAGGTCTTCTAGTCAAAGGGAAGGACAGGAACCTGGAAAATATGCTGTTAAGTGAAGCTAAGAGTGAGAGACAGAGAAAAACTTTCCAAGCTTCAGATTTAAAGAGACAAAAGCTGCAGAAAGCAAATTTAATGCAAGAACAGCTTGCAAGAGGAAAGAAGGTCCAATGAGACAACTGAAAGTCTGTAACTCTTTGCAATGGGTTTATAAGGCAGTGGTATATTTTTGATGGCTGTGTCGGTGAGAGAGAGTACATGGAAGGCAGCATGAATGTACATGGTGACCCAGGGAGGAGGGACATTGGAAGGAGAGTTCAAAACCCTAGAGGTAAACACTTGTGGAAGGTGTTTGAGAGAAAGCATCAGTTTTGGAGAAGATTCCAAGGCGAGGCCTTAGAGATTGAAATTGGAAACCCTCGTGTGAAAGACGGAATTCAGTGAGACTGGTTGTCTCACAGTGTGACAAGCGTCTGGGGGGAGTTGAGGAGAAATCCATAGCATCTGTTTGAGGTGGCATCTGTCACTTCAGAGTGTGGTGTGTCTGATCACAGGGTGCCTATTGGTACGTGGACTGTGTACTAATTTTAAATATTAGACTATAAGATAACTTTTGTAACGTGTGTTATCCTTACAAATCTGTTTATATCTGGAAAGGTATAGTTTTAGGTGAGGTAGTATTATAATATAGTTCATCTTTTCTTGTTGAATAAATGTTTTATTCTTTCGTTAAAAGTTCACTAGTTGACTCCGGTGACTCTGTTCTGTAGCCCCTTGCAACGTATCTAAACAACCAAGTAAAGGTTAGGATCCATCAAGCTGGATTCCAATCTGGGATTAGGCTTGTCCTCAGCTGGGGATTGTAACAATGGTCAGGATATTGAGATGAGTATGAAACATGAAGGATCCGCATGTATGGGTGAGTGCTTGCACGAGACTCTGAAAGGCCCTGCCACACACACACTTCTCCCTCCAGAATCACTTGTGGGCCAGCTGCTCTCCTGCAGTGATGGGTCTTCCGGGCTGCTTATTTCCATCTCTTCACTAGAGTAGGAGTCCCCTTGGCTGCAGATGAGGATGTGGATGGAGCTGAGGGACTGGCTGGCTGAGGGTGTTTGTCCCTTGGCAGAGCTCCCTGTGAACCAAAGTGCAGATAGGTAGTGCATGGCAGCAGAGTCAAAAGCAGGAGAAAGAGCCCTCACAGTTGCGCTGAAGGATGGATGATGTGGGGCAAGATCCTCATGTGGGTTCTGGCCACCAATTTGATCATCACCGCAGGCACAGTCCATGTGTTCACGGAGCATTCCTCAAAGTGAGTGAGGGGCCTAATGTAGGCCACTCCACCCCTGGTCTGGTACCTCTCCCTACTGATGCGAGCAGGTTTCTCCTGCATGAAAACAAATGGAGAGAGTGTGAGCAGGACACATGGCACTGTGTGGAATGTTTGTGTGGTGAGCGGCACCATAGACAGGATGAGGACACGAGCTCAAGAGGGTGTGAGCCTGATGGAGATGGGAAGGTGTGCGTGAGAGTTATTGGTGTTGCCCCATGAGGTGTGAGATCCCTGTGGCTGTGTGACAGGTTTGTGAGTGTGTGAGTTGAGAGTGAGGGGAAGAGTGAGTTACCCTGGCGGAACAATGAGACCATTCACCCTGTAGCGGCACTGGGTGGCTGTCCTCTTTTGCAGGGCAATGGCGCTGACCACCACTGCCACTGCATCCCAAGCCTGGTTGGTAATGCCGCTGCCCATCCTGCTGCCAGAGCTAGAGTAGATGACATCACAGCAGGCCTCCACGGCATCCAGAAAGCATTCCTGGGGGCTGCAGTCTTCCTGCCTTTTGTGGAGATTTTCCCTGCAGTAGTCTTGGCCTGGAAGCACTGAGATGTGTGCACGCAGCTGGACTTTAAATATGATGCCTGACATAATGAAGCGGCAAGGCAATGGTGGGCAGGTGAATGAGAACTCACCTGCCATCAAAAATGGTGTGTTTCCCAGGAAATATATAATGTGGCGGGATTGGGATGATAAGGCGTGAAAACACGCCATTGTGGGTAAAACGTCATTTTACCCGCCTGCCACCACACTTAGTGCAAATCTGGTACAATTCCACCCTAAAGTTTAAACAGAAGGGGAATATGGGAAATAAGGCTGAAAAAAAAGGAAGAAAAAAAACAACAGTTGCTGAGTGAACATAAGCAAAGATTTTTTCTTTAAATTCCTATCTAAAATTGTGTGTTTGGTAATTAATGAATTAAAATTTAAAACTGGTGATCCAGAGTTCTTCCAAGGGATCCACAGATGCTCCAACTAGTTAACAAAGTGGGTAGTTGAGTTCAACACCTAGGAGATCCTTATTTCAATGTAATGGTTCTGCTGAGTTAGCTGATCTCAGTCAGGGGTAGTAAGAGAGCAGCCAAAATTGAGTCTGGGATTTAGGAAAGGAAGTCAGCTACAGTTCTTGATCCTGACCACTAATGATTAATGGAAAAGGCATGGCTATGGATATCAGGACAGAGGAAGACCAGGCTCAGCTACAATGCTGGGTAGCCTGTTAATATTTCAGTGCATCGTTTCAAAATGCGTGCTCCCACATGGAGTCTTAACAATTGGATTAAATATCAAAAAAAATTAATTAGCTGAATGAATCTTTAGTGAACAATCTATTCCCACTTCCAGCAGGTAGAGTGGGGCTGGGAGGCAGAACGATAAAGGTAAGATAAATTGTTTAGGCTTAGCAATAGCCCACGAACAAACAAAAGCACTAAAGCTAGTCTAGTTAGCTTGTGGGTCTTTGGAGTTCTTCACACCGGAAGGCTCTGTATGCTCATTCATTGAGTGCATTCAAAATAGAGGTCAAAGGATTTTTTGGGTACTAAGGGAATTAAGGGGTATGGGGGTAGTGCAGCAAGGTGGAATTGAAGTAGAAGATCATGCACACTTTTATTGAATGGCGGAGGAGGCTTAAGCGACCAAATGGCTTACCATTGCTCTTATTTCTTATAATTTTCTGTTCTTGGTGCAATGCGACTTTGCTTAATGCATGATCAATTGGAGGATTAAATGTGATTTCATTTGCATTAGATGTTTCTAATGAAAGTGCCAAAGAATAAAAAGCTATTATGTGTTAATATTGAATCCATTGCTATTTATTTTGTTTGAGGTTAAAACAAACTGTTTTTTACATTTGAATATTAGGATCTGTAGTGACCCAGAACAATGAGAAAATCCGCAGTGTATGAAATTCTAATTGCCCAAATCAAATTCTGGTGATCACTTAGTGAAATAATGCATTTGCTGCATCCTCACATAATATGTCCTTTTTAGACCAAGGACATTCTAACTCAGGTTTTTCTTCATGTTGTCTTATCAAGCAATTCTTTACATCACCATCATCGTTATGTTTCATGTGCAAAAATAATGGATAAATTAGTTTCGGTTTTGTCATTTTTAGCATAAATTTCTTTCATCTATCCTTATTAGCATCTCAAAAACAACAGTCTCTTTTTACAGAATTTGGAATGTAATTGTTATGCCATAAGGGACAATGTTAATTAAATGTGCTAATTAGATATAATTTACATTTGCAAATTTGTGTTTTTATGAAACCCATTATGCTGTTAGGAATAACATATCAATGACATATGCTAATTGGACCTACGTGACACATGCAAATTAAAATCATTTAAAAATAGCCTTTCTCTCAAAGATGCCAGTTTCAGCTTTACAAAACTTGGAAAGTAACACTTAACTACTATAAGTTTCAGCCTCAAAGAACTATGTATAAGTTAAGTTATTTGAAAGTGTATCAACTTGGTTAATTATGAAGTGATTATGAACACTGCACAGTGATTTACAGGTAATAATTTAATCCAGGAGTTCAGATAAAACACAGAACTGGAAGCTTAAGAGTTACAGAAGCTTCTTTTCCTCAACTTCCTATGAATTTAAAGTATTCACTTGAAATAATTTCTGGATGTGCCTATTTATTTTTATAGCATGCCATATTTTGATTTTATTGGCACCTTACTTGGTTTTGGATTCATTATTTGACATGGTTCTGGTGTGCAAGATTCCTTTGAGACCTGTTTGGGACAGATTGTAGTCGTACTCAGGTTGTTGCTTTAAACTAGTTTATTAACACTACATTTAAAGAGATTACAGGGTAGGTATGTTGCTCCTGAGCACAATGTGATCCAACCTTTCTCTCTTGAGAGTCTAGCACATGACTGATTGATGTCAGTGATACATCAACATTTATATCATTTTTAGGATGTCCATTTTCTTACACTAGATTTCCCCCCAAATATTATATCAACTTCTTAACAACAATATGATCTTAACTATTCACATCATATCTCTGTAACTCCCTTTTTACTGCTACAGATTCTACCCAACTCCTATTCTTTCCCAGCCCCAAAGCCCTGAGGGATTCAGTCTCCCACAGTGTTCTCAGCCCTTCAGGAAGATGTCTTGGAGATATTATCATCAGCAAAATAGGACAGCAACTTTGCAGCATTGCTGGTATTCAGTGTGTAGACTTCAGGACTACTGAACTGTAAGAACAATGAGTCTCTTGTCAATGAAAGACTGATCCAAGAGAGAAGACTGAAGGGCATCAACCTCTGGAGTCGCTTGAAATAAAAGGGAAGGAATTAGGGCTCTGAAGAATCTTCTGTTCCCTTAAAGCACTCTGGGGAAAGACGTGAGAAGAGGAACGATCTTCAACTCCAATGAAGGTTCTCACAGCCAAAGCATTTACTTCTGCATCAAAGATGAGAAAGATATTAAAGATCTGAGATTCTGACAAATCTGGACAACGAGAAGAAAAGCGACAAAATTCTTGAATGCCTTTCAGGAAACGAAGGAGAGATGGTTTTCTGATGGCATTTCGGAAAGAATGTTTACTTTCTGTAGGCAGTGGTAACATTGCCGAACTTTGCGCTGTGCGAGGCTGCTCCACCATGGCCAATGGAAAGAATTTTTGAGGATATTAAGATAAGACAACACCATTTTATACAATGGGGTGAATTTCTAAGATGATATGAAGATGAATTTCCTGTAGATGAATAATTCGTAGTTGAGTTTTCTGTACAGGGCTCTGCAGCTTTAGAAGTTCTGAATATTTTGCCTTGGCTTCTGTGCTGAAAAATACCCCCAGAGGGAAGAAGATTTTCAGCTGGAACTGACAAATAAGCATGAACTGCTTTTCACCCCTGGGAATGGATGCCATCAATTCTTTGGCAGTATGATCCTCTATTGACTCAAGATTCCCTGAAAGGCTCTTCCTGGTCAACCATCAATAGGCTAGGCATTGCATTGGTAGGTGCAGTGGGATAAAGATCTGAATGCAGCTTTTTTAAAATTCATTTATGGGTTGGAGGCTTCACTGGCTGGGCCAGCATTTATTGCACATTCCTACTTGTCCTTGAGAAGGTGGTGGTGAGCTGCCTTCTTGAACTGCTGCAGTCCATGTGGTATAGGTACACCCACAGTGCTGTTAGGGAGGGAATTCCAGGATTTTGACCCAGTGACAGTGAAGGAACAGTGATATATTTCCAAGTCAGGATGGTGAGTAACTTGGAGGGGAACTTCCAGGTGGTGCTAGAAACATAGCAGATCCCTCAAAAATAAATTGCAGAAATTTCATATTGCATCTATCCATTGGAATGATGTCGCAACCTCTAGGAGCTAATCCTCCAACAGATCGTTCAATGCTGCAACAGCCTCTTCCTCATCACTTTCTTCAGGAAAGAGTCAACTCAGGTCCAATAGACCTTCATGTAGATAGCCACTGTCTGCCAAAGTGCCTTCTGTATCCACCACCTCTGGCCTAGCTTCATAAAGAACTGAGAAATCCATAACCTCAATATCGGTCAGGGACTAGTGGATGGTGTGTCTGTAATGGAAAGGAACTCTTGCTGCTGTAATGGAAAGGAACTCATTGCTGCTTGAATAAACCTCCTCAGCTACTATACGCTGAAGTTCCACTGTTCCTACTTAAAACTTCAAAGATTTGTTCCATGAAAGACATTGCGTTGTTCAAATGGTGGCCATCATCTGTTTCTCCTAGAATTCCTAGAAGAACTCCAAAATCTCCACATTGAGAAAAACAACGATCTCTCGCCACTTGTAACAAAGAGGAACAATAATCCAGTCTTTAATCTGAAGGTTTGTGCATCCTGAACCTTGTAATTTGATGTCTGGAGGGGGATTGGCTGAAGCTAGTCTGGATCAACTAACAGAGTGAAAGCGCCAGCTCCAGTATCAATTTGAAAGGTGGTATCAAAGCCTTTAACCAGCTGATCAACAGCCTCATTAAGAACATTGGGCTGAATTTTGCCCCTGACGGGCAGGCGGGCCTGACTGACTCAGTTGTGGGCGGGCAGCCGATCGCCACCGCCGCAACGGGCCCAGCCGCCATTTTAAGTGGGTGGGCTGATGACACCACCCAGCGTGACACCTGATGGGAAGCACTATGTGCTTCCTGTGCGTGCGGGGGAGACTCCCCAAATGCAAGAGTGCGCTCTTTCGTGGATGCGCACGAAACAGTGTACATCTCCCTGAGGCTAAGTGATGCATCAGGGAGATCGCTGAAAGGTTTTCAAAATTTAAAAATAGAGAAATAAAAAAGTCATTAACACGTCCCCCTCATGTGAGAATGACACATGAGATGGGATATGTTAATAAAGTGCACAAAAACTTTATTAAACTTTTTTAAAACCGACATGAAACTTCATCCCATGGGCCTACCTAGTTAACGGAGTCATGTGAAGCCTTGGTGTCACGCTGAATTATAGGTTAAAATCTCTAAGCTTGGCTTGCCTCACATACTGGATCACTTGGTCTAAAGTAAGGTCCTCTTTTATCTGCAGAAAGCTGGAGAGTTTTTCATCCTGAATGCCCATGTCTATGCAATCATGGATTAGCTTGTCCTTCAGTGCCCCATATCTGCAGGAACTAGCTAGGCAATAGAGGTTGGTGAGAAATAATTCAACTGATTCCCCAGGTCGTTGGGACTTTTGGTTAAAATGTGCTTGCTCTACTACTAGGCATTGTTATGGGCTAAAATAGGTATTGAAGGCCTTGAGAACAGTCTCAAAGTCCGTGATGGACCCCTCCAGACCCTGCCTAAGGAGAATTATGACTGGAGCCACAGCATAAAGAAGCAAACTGACTTGGTGCTTCTGCTCTTTTACGTGAATGCCCAATACTGCTTGGTATCAGAGGAAGTGCCATTTTCACAACCCCAATTTTGGGCTCTCTGCAGGCTATTGAGACATTCAAATGGGTGGGGTAGGGGCAGGGACTGCTCACTGGATATAGACATTGTTACCTTCCTCCAGTTTTCTTCCTCCTTCCATAAGTGCAAGCTGCTACCAAATTTTCCTTCAGTCCCTTAATGCTACAATTCTGTCAATAGCACTAATGTTTTCTTTACAATGATGTTACCACTGTTGCCACCATGTTTTGGACAGTCCCCATGACCTGTGGACTCTTGGCATGCTTCTTGGTATTTGTTTGTAATAAAAGGCCAAGGCCGTACAGTCTGGCACTGAGTTCAGCGAGGAGGATCAGGAACAGCCAACCTGATTCATGAACCTACAGCTCACACCAGAAACGCCAACCGTGTGGGGGCTGTAAGTATCAGCCAGATCTGAGGGATCCTGAGGCTGAGGTTTAAGGATAGTTGGATCAAGTAAGCCTTGGGTCAGGCATGTGAGGTTTTGCCAGTGGGTTTTTTCTTTTCAGTGGAGGCTTTTATTAATACGTTGTCGCTTTGCGTGTTGCATGGCATTGTTACACTAGTTTAGAGCTCTTGTATTAGGGCACTGGGGGTGTTTTGTTAAAAAACAAGTTTGTGGTTGAGCCTAAAACCCTCTGTTGGTGTAAGTTTGTCCTTTTATAAAGTCCTAAAGTCGGGAACTAACAGTAAGGGTGAATCAGTTCATGAAGAACCCCTTACAGTGGAGAAGGAACCAACAAGAGGGGAAATCTATTTAACCTGGCCCTCACCAATCTACCTGTCGCAGATGTACTTGCCCATTAAAGTATTGGTAGAAGTGACCTCCATGCAGTCCTTGGGGAGACAAAGTCCTTTCTTCACATTGAGGATAACCACCATCGTGTTGTGTAGTACTACCACCATGCTAAAGGGATAGATATCAATCAGATCTATCAACTCCAGACTGGGTATCCTTGAGGTGCTGTGGGCCATCAGCAGCAACGGAATTGAACTCAACAACAATCTGTAACCTCATGGCCCAGCATATCCCCAAACTTTACATCAAGACAGGGGGTCAACCCTGGTTTAACGAAGAGTGCATGGGAACATTTCAGGAGCAGACCAGGCATGCCTAAAAATGAGGTGTCAAGGTGGTGAGGCTACAACACAGGATATTTGCAAGTCAAACAGTGTAAGCAGCATATAGACAGAGCTAATCGATCCCACAACAAATAGATCAGATCTAAGCTCTGCAGTCCTGCCATATCCAGTCATGAATGGTGGTGGACAATTAAACAACTCACAACTCCACAAATATCCCCATCCTCAATGACGGAGGAGCCCAGCACATCAGGTCAAAAGATAAGGCTGAAGCATTTGCAACAATCTTCAACCAGAAGTGCCGAGTGGATGATCCACCTTGGCCTCCACTGGAGTTCCCCAGCATCACAAACGTCAGTCTTCAGCCAATTCGATTCGCTCAATATGATATCCAGATATTGCGCTGGATACTGCAAAGGTTATGGGCCCTGACAACACTCCAACAATAGTACAGAAGACTTGTGCTCCAAAGATAAAAACAAGAAACTGCAGATGCTGGAAATCCAAAATAAAAACAGAAATACCTGGAAAAACTCAGCAGGTCTGGCAGCATCGGCGGAGAAGAGCAAAGTAGACGTTTCAAGTCCTCATGATCCTTCAACAGAACTAAGTAAAAATAGGGAAGGGGGTGAAATATAAGCTGGTTTAAAGTGGGGAGCGGGGAGGGGGGGTGCGGGGGAGAGGTGGGTATTGTTGGGACAAGCAAGCAGTGATAGGAGGAGATAACCAAAAGATGTCACAGACAAAAGAACAAAGAGATGTTGAAGGTGGTGATATTATCTAAAAGAATGCGCTAATTAAGAGTGGAGAGCAGGACAAGCAAGGTAGCTCTAGTGGGGGTAGGGTGAAATAAATGATTGGTGGAATAGATTTAAAAGTAATGGAAATAGGTGGGAAAAGAAAAATCTATATAAATTATTGGAAAAAACAAAAAGGAGGGGGAAGAAACGGAAAGGGGGTGGGGATGGTGGAGGGAGTTCAAGATCTAAAGTTGTTGAACTCAATATTCAGTCCAGAAGGCTGTAAAATGCCTAGTTGGAAGATGAGGTGTTGTTCCTCCAGTTTGCGTTGAGCTTCACTGGAACAATGCAGCAAGCCAAGGACAGACATGTGGGATGTGGGCAAGAGAGCAGGGTGGAGTGTTAAAATAGCAAGTGACAGGGAGGTCAGGGTAATGCTTGTGGACAGACCAAAGGTGTTCTGCAAAGCAGTCACCCAGTCTGCGTTTGGTCTCTGCAATGTAGAGGAGACCGCATTGGGAGCAACGAATGCAGTAGACCAAGTTGGGGGAAAGCAAGTGAAATGCTGCTTCACTTGAAAGGAGTGTTTGGGCCCTTGGATGGTGAGGAGAGAGGAAGTGAAGGGGCAGGTGTTGCATATTCTGCGTTTGCATGGGGAGGTGCTGTAGGAGGGGGTTGAGGAGTAGGGGCTGATGGAGGAGTGGACCAGGGTGTAATGGAGGGAATGATCCCTATGGAATGCCACCGGGGGGATGAAGGGAAGATGTATATGGTGGTGGCATCATGCTGGAGTTGGCGGAAATGGCGGAGGATGATCCTTTGAATGCGGAGGTTGGTGGGGTGATAAGTGAGGACAAGGGGGACCCTATCATGTTTCTGGGAGGGAGGAGAAGGCGTGAGGGCGGATGCACGGGAGATGGGCCGGACACGGTTGAGGGCCCTGTCAATTACCGTGGGTGGAAAACCTCGGTTAAGGAAGAAGGAGGACATGTCAGAGGAACTGTTTTTGAAGGTAGCATCATCAGAACAGCTGCAACGGAGGCGAAGGAACTGAGAGAATGGGATGGAGTCCTTACAGGAAGCGGGGTGTGAGGAGCTGTAGTCGAGGTAGCTGTGCGAGTCGGTAGGCTTGTAATGGATATTGGTGGACAGTCTATCACCAGAAACTGTGACAGAGAGGTCAAGGAAGGGAAGGGAAGTGTCAGAGATGGACCATGTGAAAATGATGGAGGGCTGGAGATTGGAAGCAAAATTAATAAATTTTTCCAGGTCCCAACGAGAGCATGAAGCAGCATTGAATTAATCATCGATGTGCCGGAGAAAGAGTTGTAGGAGGGGGCCGGAGTAGGACTGGAACAAGGAACGTTCCACATACCCCATAAAGAGACAGGCATAGCTGGGGCCCATGTGAGTACCCATAGCCACACCTTTTATTTGGAGGAAGTGAGAGGAGTTAAAGGAGAAATTGTTCAGTGTGAGAACAAGTTCAGCCAGACGGAGGAGAGTAGTGGTGGATGGGGATTGTTCGGGCCTCTGTTCGAGGAAGAAGCTAAGAGCCCTCAGACCATCCTGGTGGGGGATGGAGGTGTAGAGGGATTGGACGTCCATGGTGAAGAGGAGGCGGTTGGGGCCAGGGAACTGGAAATTGTTGATGTGATGTAAGGTGTCAGAGGAATCACGGATGTAGGTGGGAAGGGACTGGACAAGGGGAGAGAGAAGGGAGTCAAGATAGTGAGAAATGAGTTTCATGGGGCAGGAACAGGCTGACACAATCAGTCTGCTGGGACCGTCCTGTTTGTGGATTTTGGGTAGGAGGTAGAAGCGGGCCTTCCGAGGTTGGGCAACTATCAGGTTGGAAGCTGTGGAAGGAAGATCTCTGCTCCCAATGCGGTTTCCTCTACATTGGAGAGACCAAATGCAGACTGGGAGACCGCTTTGCTTTCGGTCTGTCTGCAAGCATTACCCAGACCTCCCTGTCGCTTGCCATTTTAACACCACCCTGCTCTCTTGCCTACATGTCTGTCCTTGGCTTGATGCATTGTTCCAGTGAAGCTCAACGCAAACTGGAGGAACAACACCTCATCTTCCAACTAGGTACTTTAAAGCCTTCTGGACTGAATATTGAGTTCAACAACTTTAGATCTTGAACTCCCTCCACCATCCCCACCTTTCCGTTTCTTCCCCCTCCTTTTTGTTTTTTCCAATAATTTATATAGATTTTTCTTTTCCCACCTATTTCCATTATTTTTAAATGTATTCCACCCAACGTTTATTTCACCCCACCCCCACTAGAGCTATCTGTACCTTGCTTGTCCTGCTCTCTGCTCTTAATTAGCACATTCTTTTAGATATTATCACCACCGTCAACACCTCTTTGTTCTTTTGACAGTGACATCTTTTGGTTATCTCCTCCTATCACTGCTTGCTTGTCCCAACAACACCCCCCCTCATCTCCCTTAAACCAGCTTATATTCACCCCTTCCCTATTTTTACTTAGTTCTGTCGAAGGGTCATGAGGACTCGAAACGTCTACTTTGCTCTTCTCCACCACTTGTGCTCCAGAAATAGTTATGCCCCTAGCCAAGCTGTTCCAGTACAGCTACAATACTGGCATCTACCTGACAATGTGGAAAATTACCTGAATATGTCCTGCCCACAAAATACAGGACAAACCCAACCTGGCCGATTACCAGTCTACTCTCAATCAGCATCAAAATGATGGAAGGGGCTGCTGACAGCTCTGAAATATCCTGCTCACTGATGCTCAGTGTTGATTCCTCCAGGGCCACTCAGCTCCTGGCCCCATTACAAGTCACATTCACATAGATGCACTGACACACAGCACAAGAGAGCCTGAGATAGATGGCAGGGATCACAGCAAAGTCCAATATTATCCTCAGTACCAATACCTGCGAAGGATTGCATACAATTGTTGCACTACCTGGGGTGGATAGTAGTGTGATGAACATTTGTATCCATTCTCCTGATACAGGGACTTTAGCTGATCACATCCAGTTGCATCTGAAGGTCAGTCTCAATGAAATGGTGTGCTCATAGGTTCATTCTCTTTGCAATACCTTGCTCACTTCTGTAGGAGCCTATTATAGGCCCAACACTTGAAGGCATGCTTCATAATGGCACAGAATCACATATCAACCATTACAGATACTTGGAGAGTCAACTTAGTATGGCAAACACTGCCCAATTTACTGCTGCAATCTTCAACTATTCTTGATATTTTTTCCAAATTGCACATCTTAATTTCCAAGTCCAAGTCAGTGCACCATCTCATGTTACAATATGTGCCACTGATCCACCAACAGATACTTCAATCAGTTGTTCCCCTAATTGGCAGCAAGATCAGCGCTGGATAGATTGACTAGCAGCAACTCTGGTTCAGTGGTATCAATGGCCCTGAAAAAATTGGGGGCCTAATAGGTCAATTGTACATACAGTTCCTTTTCTGTTGAGTCTGCAGCAGGAAAAGCTAATATAATTCTCCTGTGACTAGACAAGTGAAGCAGTAATTTTTATTTTCTGCAGGGGTGGAAGTATTCCATTGTGGATTGACCGCTCATTATATACCCTTCCTATCTAGTCAATGGAAACAAGAATCGAACGGGGATTTAATGGTTTTCGGCAGAGTAAGGGAGACAGAATGGAAAGCGAGCGGCCTGCTCGCTGCCGCCCCCGCCACCCCACATTGTTTCAGCTTGGCAAGTCAAGTATCGGACAGCCATTTAGTGTCCGCCCAGCAGATTGGTGGCCAATTAGCAGTGCAAAGGGGGACACTGTGTCCCTTCAGGGATCTAGGCTGGGACATCATGTGGCAGAGGGGTTATGCTGTGAACAGGATGTTGATCACCGCTACAAATTTAAAGGCACCATGCCCTCTGACTCTCTCTTTATTTCTTATGGCAGTCTCACAAAAGTCAATAAATGAAGTCAAAAATCATACAGATATTGCCACCTTCACCAGCAGAATCTACTGCTACATGCAGCCCTGGATGCAGTGGCAGGCCTTTCCTTCCACCCTTGTGCTGCCTTGTCATTCCAAACTTCTTCCCAGTTGACACCGAAAAAAGCAGCCGACAATGAAAAATTACACACAAGTGGCTCTTCAATAAGCTTGTGATTTTGGCGCCTGCCCGTCTTCTGTAATTTGTGAGGCTGGCGTGATGATATCATATTGCTGACCCAAGGTCATCAGGCCATATTGTACAATCCCCCTGGTTGGGGCAGCCCACCCAATTTGCAGCTGTAAACTCCAACCTAGGGTGTTAAATGGGAGACAATCTCTGCTGAAAGGAAAATTATTCCCTGGGAAAGTTTAATTTTGAGAATCTCACCATCTGCTTCCTTCATATCAAAGTTATTTTTCTTAGAACAAGCAATTTGATTTGGTAGCATTAAATGCTGGTGCAATAATATTACACAACATAATATCCAGATTTTTATGTTTTAATATACACTGCAGTGCACAATGTACGATTATGGCAGTTTAAGTTTTGGTTATCCAGGTGGTAAAATCTTACCTATCAGATCTTTTTCCATTCTGGTTTCCCTCTTGGGTTCTGTCACAATGAAGTGATGATCCTATTTACAGGAATATGTCAAAGTTGTCCATTTTATCATTGCACATTGAGTCATCTGTCGTCAAACATTAGCTCACTGTTTGCATGTATCGCCTCACTTGTTTCATATTTTTCAGATGAATAATTTTGGCGGTCAACGTAATTCAACATGCCGAGTAATGTTACAAGAAATTGTGACAATAACTGAATATTGAGATTTTGACGTTTTTTCTCGTGAAGGAGTTCAACATGGGAATCTTCAAAAAACTGTAAGTAGAGGTGCCGTAATTAAATCAGCCCCTTTCTTTGCCAAGTGATTTACTGAATTAATGTGGGATAAAGGTTTGTGTAAAATTATTTTATATAACTTATATATCATGGAGTACTAAAGGTACCTTTGAAAAATCCTTAAATTAAGATGGAGAAAACTGTCAAATGATGAGGCGGCCAATTCAATCTGATTAAAGTGATTTTTCAATCCATCCAACTAAATAAATAAGAATACTGATGTAGTCATTGTTCAGCTATAATAACATTTAGTCCTGGGTTTAAGAGCTTCAGCTTTAGAACAGTTTCTGAATTCAATATGCTTTGCTGTCATTGAGTCTTCATTTCTATGTGCGCATATATTGTTTTCATACGGGCTACCTCATAAATCTTTGAGAAAATACTAGCCTGCTGGATTTGTTGATATAATAAATGCTTGTTTGTGCGATTCTTCTGAAATTCTTGTCAGCCAGCAGTTCTGTGTGATTACCCTGGTCAATTACTGTTTTCTTAGACTTTTTAATCTCTATAAATCTGAAGTTGGTACAGAAATGTTGATACTTTTCAGTCCTGGTGTTTTTGTGGTTCTTTGAAAAATTGTGCCCCAACCACCCCTCCAACTGCCCTTCCACCTGATCCAAATTTGGAACAATCAAAAAGATTTTCCATATGTGGTTAAAATTGTCTTTCAAGTAAGGAACAATGAACCAGCCTGGAACCAAAAATTATCACAGGTTATATTTTTCTTTTCTTGCAGAATAGGTGAAATGGCCATTTACGTTTGAATTCATGGCACTCCACCATCAAAGGTTTGACTCTTGGAATTACAATTTTGGATAAATTTTTGCCTTAGTATTCTCAAAGAGAAAACCGTGGGGCCAAGGATTGGGCATCTGGCCCACTCCTGGTATTCTGATATGGTCCAAAGCATTGCAGCAGCAGAGTTAAAAACAAAAGAAACCTTCACTATAAAAAATAGCAAAATAGCAGCAACTATGTTATGTCTTTAACAGTAATCTTTTAACCTTTTACATGCAGCTAATGAGCCACTAAACTGATAGTAGTACCAGAAGATTTATTAATCTGGATGTGCAGTATGAAAAATTGGTGCAGAATTGTAAAATGAAATAAGAAAATAGCACTGTATTATCAATACAATAGTCAGGGGGACTTATGCTTATTATTCTTAAAGAGTAATTTTGGAGTTTAGGTCCGACTTGTGTCAGGACTTTGTACAGAGCATGGAGGCCATTCTGCCAACATAGAGTGACTGGTAGCTCCATGAACAAGACAGTGGCACCCACCACAATGGAGTCTCTGCTGACAGCTTCCAAAGCCATTCTAACTGCTGCAATGGAAGCACAGATGCCTGCCATCTTGACTTTTGAGGGTGTCATTGTCAAAAGTCCAATATTATAAGAGTTTCTCATTTAGCCAGTTGTCTGCTCGCTTAGATAAAAACAAAAAAACTGCGGATGCTGGAAATCCAAAACAAAAACAGAATTACCTGGAAAAACTCAGCAGGTCTGGCAGCATCGGCGGAGAAGAAAAGAGTTGACGTTTCGAGTCCTCATGACCCTTCAACAGAACTCAGTTCTGTTGAAGGGTCATGAGGACTCGAAACGTCAACTCTTTTCTTCTCCGCCGATGCTGCCAGACCTGCTGAGCTTTTCCAGGTAATTCTGTTTTTGTCTGCTCGCTTACTTTGCCAACATAGGAAGCTAACCTTTTGCAGTGAGCATGAGTACATGTAGCTTGAATCAGAATAATGGGGAAGACAGCTTTATTGGGATAAACGTTTGTGATATGTGAAGTACGCGTTGTATGAAGGACCAGATCATCAATATATAATAGGCTGATGTAGCCTTCCGAAATTTAGCAGTGGAGAAGACATAAATGGATTTCCAAGAGTATTTGAATTGCTGTCAGGATGACACAAGTGTAACTATGAACATGGGCATTAGGACAAATACCAGTACTCAGTGGGTAAACCCTGACTGTGTTTGATCATTTATAGATTCTCTATAAATGTAATGAAAAGTACAATTAGCAATAATCACCAACAATTAATTCTACCCAGCTGTGAAGCATGTGTACCCTGTTATTTCCTGTATTTTGCTGCACAGATGCGAAGAGGGATAATCGGAGAGGTCACATCAGTAGTTTCCCATTATTTTGGCAGATTGTGAGTGATACAGTAACAAAGCTGGCTGTTTTAAAGATTATTTTCCTCCAAATAGCTGCAGGGAATTCTTCAAACCCCTACCTGCTTGGAGGGCATGTCTATTTTTCCTTAAAGTCTATTGCTTCAAGTTGCCTGTTTGTTTTCCTTGATAAGTTTTGGATGGTGCTCAGTTTGTGAAACAAAAGAAGTTTGCATCGGATCTGTAGCAGTGTAAATTGTCTGTTCTTGACCCTTAGCAGTACATAGAGGGGAGAGCATATCTGGGGCAGAATTAGGGGTCTCCCATTTAAAATGGAGATGAGGAGGAATTTCTTCTCTCAGAAGGTCATTAGTGTTTGGAATTCTCTTCCCCAGACAGCAGTGGAGGCTAAGTTATTGAATATTCAAGATTGAGTTAGACAGATTTCTGATTGACAGAGTTAAGGATTACTGGAGTGGGGGAGTGGGGGATGGTGCAGGTAGGAAGGTAGAGTTAAAACCACATTCAGATCAGCCATGATCTTTAATGGTGGAGCAGGATCGAGGGGCCAAATAGTCTAATCCTGCTGCTACTTCTTACTTAGTCTCATCACCCATGGACTAAGAAGGGTAAAAACTGGCACTGATTACCGAGTGACCCTTAGTGGAAGACTGAAATAGCACTGATGTTCCAGTATGGTACATCAAAATTTGCTGCCTGAACTCTCACATTCAGAATGGTTATTTGAACAAGTGATTCTAATGTCCATGGGATGTAGTTGGTACATTTAAGAGAGGAGTAGCAAAAGTTAAAAATGATAAAACAGATCAAACAAAATAAGAGTTTTTGAAGATCCTTCTGAGTGATGTGTTGTAAAATCTGTTGAAGCGGATTGACAAGAGTTCAGCTAAAAGGTCACACACATAAAGTGCCTGTTCAGTTTCCCATTCATTCATTTAAGTAGATGGGAAAATCATGCTATCAAGTCATGCCCATGCTCCCCAGCACAATTTTCCTTTATGCATTTAGCAGAGCTGTATCAACCATGGCTCAGTTAGTAGCACTGTCACTTTTGAGTCATAAAGTTGTGAGTTTAAGGCCCACTCCAGGACTTGAACACAAAACTCTAGGCTGACAATCCTGAAAGACTGATGAACTGTCAGAGGTGCTGCCATTCAGATGAGTTAAACCAAGGGCGCTATTTGCCTTCTCAGGTGGATGTAAAAGACCCCATGACACTAGTTTGAAGAAAACCAGGGCAAGTTATGCCTGGTATCTGACCAATATTTATCCCTCAAATAACATCTTTAAAAAAAAACCTGGTGGTTATCACATTACTGTTCGTGGGAGTTTGATGTGCACAAATCAACTCCCATGTTTCCTCCATCACAATGGTGAATACAATTCAAGAGTGCCAGGCAATGACCATCTTCAACAAGAGATAATCTAACCATCACCTATTGACATTTAACGGCATTGCCATCGCTGAATCCACCACTATCAATATCCTGGGGGTTACCATTGACTGGGGGAGGTGATGGTGTAATGGTATTGTCACTGGACTACTAATCCAATGACTTAGAGTACCAGGGTTCAAATCTTGTCATGACAGGTGGTAGAATTCAAATTCAATGAAAATCTGGAATTAAAAGTCTAATGATGAAACCATTGTTGACTGCCATAAAAGCCCATCTTTTGGGGAAGGACCCATCCCTTTAGGGAAGGAAATCTGCTGTCCTTACCTGGTCTGGCCTACGTATGATTCCAGATCCTCTTGACACTTAAATGCACTGTGAACAAGGGCAATTAGAAATGGGCAATAAATGCTATCGAATGATGCCCACATCCCATGAATTAATTTTAAAAAAGAAACTAAACTGGGCTAGCCATATAAATGCTGTGGCTACATGACCAGAGGTTAGGAATCCTGTGGTGAGTAACTCACCTCCTGACTCCCCAAAGACTTTCTACCATCTGCCATGGAATGCTCCCCACTTGCCTGGATGAGTGCAGCTTCAACAACACTCAAGGAGCTCAACACCATCCAGGACAAAGCAGCCCACTAAGTGTCTTCATACCAACGATCTCCTGCGCTAAAAACAATTTCCAGGGTGAGAAATGTATTACAATGGGTAGAGACAAAGATATGAATAGGGTCTCAGAGATCAGCACTCAGATTTTTGTTGCTTCTTATTTACTGAAATGACCAGGACACAAAAAGCAAGTCAGGATTCACACCTTGCATTTGACAGTAAAAACTGCAGTGCAGCTAAAAGTCTACCAAACAATTTGGCAAATAATATGTAAATAGGCTGGCAAATGAAAAGTTTTATTCTAACAAATACGAAGTGTTGCACATGGGATGAAACAATGTAGCACATGGACAGACCCTGGCAAGAATTATGGACCTATCACTGACAATGTCTAAAGAATGCAGCAAGGAAGTTAATAAAAAGGGCGGTATTAAGCCAGTACAATACAAGTCTATGGCAGTTAAGCATAAGCTGATCAGACCAAATTTTGAATAATGTGTGTAGTTCTGGGCCAGGCAGATGTTGAATAGACTATGCAGATCTGGCTGTGGTAAAAGTTCTATAAGTATCGGAGACAGTGCAGAGAAAAACAACACTTGTGATTTGAAGTCTAAGGAGGATGAACTGAGACAGCAGATTCCATGCTCCATATTCCCAGTGAGAATTGATTCTGCAAGAGGAACAATTCATGATTTTCCAACTATAAATTCTCCTGGGTGTAATTCTCAATCGCTTATGGTTTCTGATAGTGCAATTCTCACATGCACCAATCACCATCAGGAATACCGGAGAATTAGTCCAAAAGAAATACAAAAATTGTTCAATCATTACAGGGTGGAGAGCAGACAGTTACAGAGACAATAATAAATAACTTAAAAATAATATTGAAGATATATTTTATCCAATTTCATGCAAATGATGCCAAATATCTGGTGGAAAATGCTAGAGTATTGATGATGCAAGGGTTAAATTGGATAATCACCATAAACTGACAATGCATGATTATTCGATGTCATTAAGGCACATGTGGGCTTAACGTGCATTTTGAGAGAGTGAAAGTGTACAGGTCAGGCTTTCCAAAGCCCAAACAAAAATTGGGCCCATACTGTTTGGATTATTTCTGATTGTAAATATATTTAGTTGGTCACATTAAGGATTATATAGTTATGCTTTTACCATTCCTGCCACATGCATTCTGTGCAGCAATATAATCTATAGTGCCAATTGTGGTCTATAACAATGTTTAATGTTAGAATTCTGCAGAAAAAGAGCATCATAAATTCTTTTAGGGTGTGTTTATTATACAAATTCAGCATTACTGCCAGCTAAGCTCTTCTTTTCACCAACATTAGCTTTCATTATAATCCTGGGAGTCATCTGATTCTGATGAGAAACAACGTGAAGCACTATTGCAAAAATAGCCTCACAGCCCTAAGTAGGTTTACCAAATATGCAGGAATTTCTCGATTTAAATGTTTCCATAGTATGCATGCTCCTGCCCGTCTTCTCTGAACATTTCCATTTTAACTGTAGAGGAAAGAGTTCCACACATGCATTGAATCATACATATACACAAGCTCTCTCCTGGGCAAGAGTGTTGGTGCTCCAACCAAGCATGAACCAGGCAACTTAAAAAGAATACTTCCTGGGTAGAGCTATCAGTCTGAGACCAGTTGCTCATTTGTAACTGCAGTATTAATTGTTGTGACTTGCTTGGAAGGATCTCAGCTTGGAACAATGCCTATCAACAGCTCCAGCCTCATCACTACCAGGCAAGATAAGGCTGCAGGAAGCTGACTTAAGAACATGGCTGAGGAGACTCAGGCTAAGAAAATTAACAGTTACCAATTGTACTAGTTGATGCATGAAAATCTTTTCAGGAAAGAGCAAATACATATTTGAAGCAGAGGAAGGCACAGGACTAAGTGCAAGCCGGTAGGATTTGGATTGGATTGCTCAAGCAAAGAGTCGGCACAGGCCACAATTAACTGAACGACCACCTGTAAACATCCATGGTCCTACCTGTATCTGAAATCAGCTAGAACAGCAAAGCCATCATTCTGGAAATAATAGCACAAGGCTTCCCTGCCACCAGTAGCTGTCAGGCACTCACTGGAGACTTCACTGGAATCACTTATACTTATACAGTATGATTAGGGAAGTCACTATCAGTGACGAAGAACACTGGGACACCAGGCTCAGCTTGCAAACACCAGCTTAGAGTAATACTTTACAATAAACAACATACAGAATCACAGAATCACAGAATAACGGAATTGTAACGGCATAGAAGGAGGCCATTCGGCCCATTGTGTCTACACCGGCTCTCCAAATGAGCATTGTGACCTAGTGCCATTGCCCTGTCTTTTCTCTATACCCTTGCACATTATTTCTATTTGTTTCTATTCAAATAATCATCTGATGCCCTCTTGAATGCCTCGA
Organism: Carcharodon carcharias; assembly: GCF_017639515.1. Taxonomy (NCBI): domain Eukaryota; kingdom Metazoa; phylum Chordata; class Chondrichthyes; order Lamniformes; family Lamnidae; genus Carcharodon; species Carcharodon carcharias. The sequence continues at coordinate 126,388,795 of NC_054467.1, read as the reverse complement.
TTGAACCTGCCTCCACCACTTCCAGGCAGTGCATTCCAGACCCAAACCACTCGTTGTGTGAAAAGGTTTTATTCTCACGTCACATTTGCTTCTTTTGCAAATCACTTTAAATCTGTGCCCTCCCCTTCTTGATGCTTTTACAAGTGAGAACAGCTTCTCCCTATCTACTCTGTGCAGCCCCCACATGATTTTGAGCATCTCTCTCAAATCTCCTCTTAGCCTTCTTCTCTCCAAGGAGAACAGTCCCAACCTCTCCAATCTATCCTCATAGCTGAAGTTTCTCATCCCTGGAACTATTCTCATAAACCTCTTCTGCACTCTCATATCCTTCCTATAATGTGCCCAAAACTGTACACAATATTCCAGCTGAGGTCTAACGAGTGTCTTATATAAATTCAGCATAACCTCCTTGCTCTTGTACTTTATGTCCCTATTAATAAAGCCCAGGATACTATATGCTTTATTAACTACTCTCTCCACCTGTTCTGCTATCTTCAATGATCTATGCACAGATATACCCAGGTCTTTCTGCTCCTGCACCCGCTTCAAAATTTCACCCCTTATTTTATATTGTCTGTCCATGTTCTTCCTGCCAAAATGCATCACCTCACATTTCTCCACATGGAACTTCATCAGTCATCTATCTGCCCACTCCACTAACTTGTCTATGTCCTCTTGAAGTTCCACACCATCCTCCTCACAGTTCACAATGCTCCCAAGCTTCGTATCATCCTCAAACTTTGAAATTGTCCCCTGCACACCAAGGTCTAGATCATTACTATATATATCGGAAAAGCAAGGGTCCCAACACCGACCCCTGGGGAACTCCATTACAAACCTTCCTCCAGCGCAAAAAATATCCATTGACTCTCTGCTTCCTACTTTTCAGCCAGTTTTGTATCCATTTTGCCATTGCCTCTTTTATTCCATGAGCAAAAACTTTTCCCACAATTCTGTTCTGTGGCACAGTGTCAAATGCCTTTTGAAAGTCCATGTACACCACATCCACAGCATTACCCTCATCGACCTCTTCTGTTACCTCTTCAACAAACCCCAGCAGGTTCGTTAAACATGATTTCCCCTTTAGAAATCCATGCTGGTTCTTCCTTATCACCCGTTTTTTATCAACCCATTACAGATAGAATTACACTCAGCCTGTTGATGGCAGACCACATTTCCCAACATCGGATGTCAGAAATCTCATTGGAATACATCTGCATGTCATTGTAAGGCCAGCCTGCCAGAATCATCCCCCCACACTGGATTGTCCGCCCTTTACAACATGGTGCTACAACTGGGAGAGGAGCTGGCTGAGGAGGAGATGCAGAAGCTGGAGGTCTTCTCTGGTGAGGAGAACGTCTACGATGATGAGGGTGAGGATGTCCTTGAAGGTGACAATGATGGGGATGAGGCCCTCGCACTGGCCACACAAGGTAGGCGTGCTCAGGAGGACCTCATAACTGCTAGATTTGTGGAGGATGCTGACTACATGCTGTGAGGGAACACTAAGCATTGCTTACATGGCATGTGTGAATGTTTGACTCCAATCTGGCTTATGGCAGCGTATTTACCCTCTGTGAAAATGCTACTGTCATGGAGATGCAATGGAGGCCCTAATAGTTGGTTGATTGTGGGAGGATGATGATGACATGCAGTGAGGACAATCCATAGATCTTCACATAGTCTCTTAGAATACCTGACTCCTGTCTAGAATGGGGCAGCTCGCTTGCACTCTGTGATCAGAGTTATATCATAGTGATGCAGTCATGAAGCTTTAAAAGCATCTGATCCTTTGTCCGCCTTCAACACCTGACCCCTTCAGGACCACAGCATCACTGATCACAGATGCTGAAGAGGTGGGGGCCAGCCCCATCTTAAAGACGCTGGTAGCACACAGGGAGCATGAGAGAACTCTATGATGCCTGCCCGTGACATTCCAGCAGCCATAACAAGCACCATTGAGGTACAGACAACAGTAATGTGTCCAGGGAGTATGAGGCCAGACCATTACTTTGGTCTGAAGTCTGCTTAAAGCCCAGGGAAGAGACCCTGGACTGAGACACCTGCTTTTATCTTGTGCCAAAAGGTTTTACATCTGAGTGACACAAACGCTACTCATCAGAACAAGGAGCCATAGGCAGGGAGACATTCTTAGGAGTTTATTGACAATAGTGAACATTATGTACAAGTGATTAACACCGGTGTTTCCTGATTGGGCTCAGGGGCAGCTCGGCCCTCCCTGAGCTGTGTGCTGTTGCTGTGTGCTGGCTGTGGCTGCTGCTACTGGGAGAGGTACACCCTGCTGTTATGATTGCTTTTTCCAACATACTCCTCTGGACCTTTACAAGCTGCCCTGGTTCCCTGCTGTCCCAGGGACACTAGAAGCCCACCGCTGGTATTGGTGCCGGGGCTGCAGGGGCCTCACATCTGCGATGGGTGTCTGGACTTCTGTTTGGTGGGGCTGTGAAGGCCGTGTTGCTTCGTAGTGGGTGGAAGACGACTACTGAAGGGACTCAGGGAAAAGGGATATGTGCGTGGTCGGTTTAATATCTTGTCCTCCCCATCTTCTCGCTCCTCCCATGTCCAAGCCCAGGTAGCAGGTGCTGCCTGGTGAAGGGATGGACCTGACTTCCCTGTGTCAGTCAGTACCAGCTGTCTGGCGAAGATATCACCCTCCCCCTATGTGGAAGAACAGCTAGGCCCCCACCACTCCACCGAGCGACACCCACCCACCCTACACCCATTACCCTTTCTCTTTCTGTGCCTCCCTATCATTTTTCCCTCTGTCCCTCTCGTCCCCTTCTGTCTATACGTGCCATCAGGAGGGAGAGGGTAATCCTTCTTTTCCCCCTGTCCCCCTTTATAAACATTGTTGCTACCACTGACAGAGCTCGGAGTGGGTGTGGCTCAACACCGGCTGCCGTGGGGTCACCGGTGGCAGGGCCCTCCGGGCAGCTGTGGAGGCGGCGCTATCACTAGTGGCGGAGCCGGCAAGAAATCTATACGGGAATGACAGCTCCTATGTCCTCCACTGCTCCCACGGCCCCGTCACCATTCCACTTCCTGACCAGAACTATGGGGTAAAGAGTTACGTTCACCCCAAGATGACTGTAGAAACATGCGTGAAGACTTTGGCCAGGGCTGTAAGCCTCTCGGCCATTGTTGCAGCCTCGTGCATGTACAGGAAGGCGGTGTTCTTCCTGATCTCCGAGCGGGCGGTGCACTTGTCCCTGGCCAAGGGGCTCACCGTGGGCGGGACATACCTGGCGGTGGATCTTCTTGAGGCCACCACGAAGAGGCTTGTCTTATCCAATATCCCGCCCTTCGACCCCAGTGGGCTCTTCCTCCCCCACCTTCTCCAACTTGGGGAGATCAGGTCTGGGGTGGTGCAGATCCCGCTCGGCCTCAGGGAGCCCAGTCTCCGACACATGTACTCCTTTCATCACCAGGTCTTTGTTCACCAGGCGCAGTAGAAGTGCACGGAGGGTCGGTTTGATGTTACCTTTGAGGGGGCTGCTTACCGTGTCTTCTGGTCGGTGGATGGTGTGTGGTGCCATGCCTGCAAGGAGGTGGAGCATGCCGTTCCTTGCCCCGCCACCACCCCATCTTCCCCCATGCAAAGGCAGTTGCCACCGGCAGCCACCACCCTCTCAGCTGCTGGCGAGACAGGGGGAGAGACCCAGCACCAGAAGACAGCACAATGTAAGACCTGTCATGTGGAGGTAACCCCCTACCACCCCCCCCCCCCCTGCCAAAACACCCTGAACTCCCCAAACCAACCCTGATCCCCAGACACCCAGGGACATCGGCTCGGGGAGAAAAACATCATCGAGCCCTAGCAATGTGTCTGTGCATGCTCCGGGCCTGTGTGCGCTTCAGCACCATGTGCTGGACCCGGCGTCATAACAGCATGGGCTCCTGGGTCTGGATGAGCGATGAAGCGTGCAACACCGAGCTGGTAGTTGTTGTCCTAAAAGGAATAGACCAGGCAAAGCCCCAGAGGGTGGAGCATCCGGGAAGGCTGGATGAGGTGGCAGAGTCCTCGCAGGTGGTTGTCTCCCCAGCCTCCAGCCTACCCCGGAAGAGATGCCACCCTCAGAGGGGAAGGACCTCGTGACTTGTGAGGTGGGATGTGTCCCTCCCCCATGAAAAGGTATTGGTGCCTCGCTCTGCCCTGTGGGGGCAGCCCAAATCCCCGACCCATCACTGCAGTCCCCTGAGCAGGGCTCCTTGGGGGTCGGTGAGGGTATTGCCCTTGTGGTGGTGCCCATCCTGATCCACTTTGTACCCCCGAGATGCCATCTGGCCTACCAGGGGATTGTGGCAGTCCAATCATTGCCCCAAACCCTGGGTCATTGAGTAGCAGCGGTGAGGAAGACCTCCTGGCTCCCTCCCAACCTTCAGAGCCAGGTGCCTCCGTCCTAGGTCTGGAGCTTTTTCCGGACCTGCCAAACGACCCGGTGCTGGGGAGGTAGCCAGGCTGTGAGCCGCCACCACCCTTTGGCCCATATCCAAAAGAGGAGACCAGAGAGAACCCCTCTGCCCTTGATCCCAGGGGTGGGATCGAGTTAGAGGTGGAGCTGAATGGCAGCTCCGAACCAATCCCCGTGCTCAATCCAGGGGAGGGGATGGAAGCTGGAGGCAATGAGCAGGAGGAGGAGGGGTTTTGGTGGTGAGCACCGGGGACGACTTGGAGTTGTTGTCGAGTGAGGCGGTGGATCCCTGGTGCCCCCCACTGATTCCTCACTCATCCCTTTATGGGAGCTCCAGAATTTTTTAGTGAGTAATTGCGGTCGCTGAGATGGGGTCCAGTCGGCCGTGGACCGGTGACATTCTTTTCCTCTTGTGTTCTGGTCCACCCATGAGGCCCTCAAAGCCCCTGGGCCAGACCGGAACGCTAAGAGGAGGGTCCACGCATTTCTCACTGGGCTCCTGAAGGAGAAGAAGGATTAAAATAGTTCTCTCCTTCTCACACTAGGCATGGTGATTGTCACACATGCTTCTGACAATGAAGACTATCATAGCCAGCCTCAACATCAACGGCAGCAGGGACACACAGTGCAGGTCCCAGAACTTCTCGGTCCTCAGGGATGGGAAGTATGCATTGTGCTTCCTGCAGGAAACCCATACCGTTCTGGGAGACAAAGCTAGCTGGCTCCTGGAGTGGTGATGGGGGGGTTTACATGAGCCACCTAGCCTCTAATTCTGGCGGGGTGGCTAACTTGCTGGCCCCACATTTTCAGCCGGAGATCTTGGGGGTCAAGGAGCCGGTGCCAGGCCATTTGCTGCACCTTACTGTGCGCCTGGGGGGGGCGTGGCACTTCACTTTGTGAATGTGTACTCTCCCCTGGGTGCGCAGCAACAAGTGAGCTTCTTTGCAGAAGCGTCTACTCATCTCGGTTCCATTGGTGCGGGCGAGTGCATCGTCCTCTGGCCAGGATTTCAACTGTACCTCAAGGCCAGGGTCCGTCACAATACCACTTGTCAGGAGTGAGTAAGTTGAGGGACCTGGTCGGATCCTTCGACTCGTTGGAAGTCTGGCGACATCTCCATCCTGACTCCAGCATTTTCACTTTCGTGTCACCTGGAGTTTGAGCGTCCAGACTCGACCACCTTTATGTTTTCAAGACGTTTGTGTCCTGCGTTCTGTCCATTTCTGTACAGTGGGTGCAGTGCACGGACCACCATCTGGTGTGGGCGGAGTTCACTTCGTTCTGCGCTCGGACGGGTTCCGCATACTGGCACTTTAACAACCTGCTGCTGGAGGACGAGCGGTTCCTGGACTTGTTCCTTAATTTCTGGGCCGACTGGAGAAGGATGCGGGGAGGCTTCTCCTACTTGAGGCTATGGTGGGACGTGGGCAAGACTCACGTCTGAGTTTTCTTTCAGGAGTACGCAAGGGGATTGACAAAGAGGCGGAAATCCAGGGTCGAGGAGTTGGAGAAGGAGGTGCTCAACCTGGAGGCACGTCTCCGTCAGCCCGAAGCGGACCTGGCCCTGCGGCTGGTGTACGATGAGAAGAAGGGCGCGCTGCGGGACCTGCAACACGTCGGATCTCGGGGCGCGTTTGGGAGGTCATGGATCCGGTTCCTCGAGGACCTGGACTGTGGCTCCCCCTTCTTCTACTCGCTGGAAAAAAGGCACGGGATCTGTCAGCAGCTCCTTACACTGCTGGCTGATGACAGATCCCTTGTCTCGGATCCAGAGGGCATCAGGGCCATCACCTGAGACTATTACACTGCCCTGTTCTCTCCGGATCCATCCAGCGAGGACGCTTGCAGAGTTTTGTGGGAGGACCTGCTGCAGGTCGGCCCGGAGGGCACCGGAAAGCTTGACTCCCCTATAAGTCTGGGGGAGCTGACCGGCGCCCTCGATGATCTCTCAAGGGGCAAATCCCCGGAACTAGACGGGCTGACCGTGGAGTTCTTCGGGGCGTTCTGGGACGTCTTGGGGAGTGACTATGTGGGGGTCCTGGGGGAGAGTATCATGTCTGGGGAGATGCCCTTTTGTGGCACAGGGCTGTGATTGACCTGCTGCCAAAGAAGGGGGATCTCCGCTTCCTTAAAAACATGTGCCCGGTTTCCCTCTTCAGCATGGATTACAAGATCTTCTTGCCTTGGCACTGTTCTGGATCACATGATCCACCGTGACTGGGCGTACACGGTCCCAGGCTGGGCCATCTTCAGTAATATCCATCTGGTCCGGGACATCATCCACTTTTCCCAGAGGACAGGTCTGTTGAGCGCTTTCCTGTCTCTTGACCAGGAGAAGGTATTCGACAGGATGGATCATGAATACTTATTCGGGATTCTGCGAGCATTCGGGTACAGGACGCATTTTGTCGCCCGGATCCGACTTCTGTACACTGCCGCAGAGTGTCTAGTTAAGGTTAACAGGTCCCTGACGGCGCTCCTTCGCTTTGCCCCCTGTCTGGCCAATTGTATTCCATCTGCATGGAGCCTTTCCTGCATCTATTGCAACAAAGGTTGTCAGGATTGGTTCTGCATGGGCCGGGCATCGGGGTGGTCCTCTCGGCTTATGCCGATGACGTGCTTCTCATGTTCACCGACCCGGCTGACCTGTGGAGGATGCGTGAGTGTCAGGAGGTCTATTCTGCCACCTCCTCTGCCAGGATCAACTGGAGCAAGTGTTCTGGACTCCTGGTCAGTCAGTGGCAGATGGATCCCCTGCCTGAGGAGCGCAGGCCTTTCACCTGGAGGTGGACCAGCCTCCTCTAGCTGGGGGTCTATCTCTGCCCTGCTGAGAAATCCTGGCTGGCGAACTGGCAGGACCTGGAGGCCAAAGTCACCACTAACCTGCGGCGCTGGACCGGACTGCTCCGAATACTGTCTTACCGGGGTCGAGTTCTGGTCATAAACCAGCTGATTGCCGCCATGTTGTGGTATCGGCTGGTCATTTTGACCCCCTCCTGGATTTTGTCACAAAAATCCAGAGAATGCTCGTCAACTTCTTCTGGGACAAAAGATTGCACTGGGTCACTGCTGAGGTTCTGAGTCTCCCACTTAGGGAGGGCGGTCAGGTGCTAGTGTGCCTACGCACAGAGATGGTGACTTTCTGCCTTCAGGCCCTGCAGCAATACCTTTATGTTGAGCCCCCTCTGAGATGGTGTGCCCTGGCGACGTATTTCTTCCGTCAGGTGCACGGCCTGAATTATGACGTGCAGCTCCTGTTTATAGAGCAGAGGGGCCTTCATGGCTCCTTGCAGGGGTTGCCCGTCTTTTACCAGGACCTGATTAAAGTCTGGAACATGGTCACCTCATGATGCAGCTCTCCGCCATCAGGCATAGCGGCTATCATCAGAGAGCAGCTGCTCAGGAATCTGCACCTCTGGCCTTTTCAGTGGCTGGCAGAGAGGAGGGCTGTGGCTGCCGGGGTGACCAGGATCGGAGTTGTGCAGGGTGGGGGAGGAATGGGCTAGATGCTTCCTCAGGAGTTGGCGCAGATGTTCAGTGTGTGGCCAATGACACCCAAGACCTGAGGACAGTCATGCTCAGCCCCGACATCATTCTGGGACTTGAGATGGCGCAGGTGCACGGTGGTCTTCCATCTGAGCGCATTCCTGTTTGGACAGAATTCCGTTTTGAGTCCAAGCCCTCCCTCGGGACCCAGTGCCCCACAACCTGAGTTGCCTCACAGAAATGCCCTCTGTACCCTTTTGCAGAGGGGTTTCCTGTATGGGCTGCTGCTGCACACTCTTCACTTCTTTGCCCTCACCTGCCACTTGGACATGCCCTGATGTGCCTTATTGCCGTCCGGCGGTGGAGGTCCATAGTGGGGTGCCCTCTAAGATGGTGTCCTCCCCTTTTCCATCGGGGTCCTGGGGTGGAGAGTGTTGCATGCACCAGTCTCACACAACCATAGGATGTGTTGTTTCACAAACTCCCAAGATGCCTGCGTCTTTTGCGGCCTTGTGGAGTCCATGTACGTTGGTTGCTGTAGGCTGCACCCCCTTTTTAGTTTCTTGAAGAACTTTTTACTGTTGCTTTATTTGCACTTCAGCCCCACGGTGCTGATCTACAGGCACCCAGTGCAGGGGGGTGCAAGGAGAGAGGAGGATCTCCTCATGAACCTGCTCCTGGGCATGGCCAAGTTGGCCTTTAACAGTTCCAGGAAGCGGGCGATTGAGGGGGTCATCTGACCCGACTGTCTGCCTCTCTTCTGTGGCTATGTTCACGGCCGGGTGTCCCGGAAAGGGAGCATGCAGTGCCTGTCAGCACCATTGAGGCCTTCCATGCTCAGTGGGCACCGTGGGGACTGGGGTGTTTTATCGAACCCTTTAATCACATTTTGACTTAATGTTGCTGAGGCCTGAATTTTCCCTTTGGCAATTTGGGGGTGGGACCCGGTCAGCAACAGGAAAATGATGCAGTCCATTTATATCTTCAGGGAGGTGGGCGGACAGCGAAATTAACTGTCTGCCTGCTGACCTGTCAATGGCCAATTGAGGTCATTGACAGAATAATTAAGATAATTAAAAACCCTGCCCGTCCAACCTTAAGGCTGGCGGGCAGGCCAGGAGCCCCGGCGGGCTTCTGATAATACATGAAACCTCATCCACTGGCGGGATGAGGTTTCATGTCCATTTTTTAAAACTTTAATAAATTTTATGTGATATTTATTAACATGTCCCATCTCGTGTGACATTGTCAAGTGAGGGGGACATGTTAATAATTTTTTTATTTTTCTATTTTTTAACTTTTTAACACTTTCACTGATCTCCCTGAGACAGCACTTCGTCTCACAGAGCAGTGCGCTCTTTCTCTTTGACATAGCACTTCCCGTTGGGCAGGCCGCTGGGCTGGTCTTAATTGGCCCGCCAACTTAAAATGGCAGCGGGGCCCACTTCAGCAGCAGAGTTCGGCTGCCCACCCGCCACCAAGCCGATGGGGCCAGCCCCCCAACCGAGGGCTAAATTCTGCCCATAAGTTTCCTTTGCATTTGGTCCTTTGTTTTTGCAGTTCCCTTTAGGGGGCTGCCTTTTACTTTGTTCCTTGATTTGTTAATTTAGTTTATTTGTAACAAAAAGAGTTATACTTTCTTAACTTTCCTAACCCTGCTGCTACATCTTAGCACTCCCTGGACATCCACAGTGGAGGTGGAGGTAGCCTGCTGACCACTATGCCCTGTCTGTGATGACCTTGACAGGTGTCCTCTGGAGGGCTGAGATCTGGAGGGCCATGGCCTACTCTCGGGGACCTGCTATGTGACAGTGGCATGCTCCTCAAGCTTTGCAGTCGGAGCTGCTGTGTTCACAGGAAGAGGGGATTCGAATGAGTTGGACGGTCCTGGAGTCACCTGGATTGATGGCCCCGGGGTGTGCAACTGCTGATCCTCCTCCCTGTGGGTGCCCAAGGGCCTCTGGCTGACTCCTTGAGGAAAAGGGGTAAGTGGAGTGAGATCAAGCTGCCCTGCACACCACTCGAATGCACACTGTTGGAGGCCAACTACGGCATCAGCGATGGAGCTCAGCAGTGCTGGAGTGACATCCTGGGTCAGGGTCTCTATGGCGGCTGCTACCTTACCAGTGTTGACCTCGGTGCATTGGCATGCTGGCACTATCACTGCAGCCTGAAGGCGGACAAACTACTCCATTGGGCCTTGCAATCTGAGGAGTGCAGCAGACATCTTTTCCTGATATTTCTGAGCTTGCTTTTGCAGCTCCGCAAACTGTGACAGGACTGAGTCCAGAGGCTCATCCTCCAGCAGTCCTCCGAGTGACGGACACCTGGGAAGTCTCTGCTGCCACCTTCTGTGGATCAGAAAGTGTGATGTGCTCACCAGAGTGTGATCCCAAGGCAACTCTAAAGCTCGGTCCCTCCGAGATGTGTGTCTGCACTGGTGGAGGGTGTGGGTGAGCGCTGTGATGGTACTTCAAGCAGGGTGCCTTCAGCTTCCTCTTCGGTGGTATCTTCGCAGTTTGTTTGGAGGCTCTGGGTCATGGATTCTGTTGGCTGTTTCCCAGATGTGCCTGCAAACGCAAGGTGAGATAATTAGTGCATGGCAGTGGCCTGTGAAAGAGGACACATCACTCACAGCATGGTTGTCTGATGGATGTTGCGCTGCTGGACCCTCACTTAGTAGATCATCGCTGACCTCACCGTCAGTACAGGAATAGTCCAGATGCTCGCCGGCCAGCTGGATGCCTCTGTTTTCACATCCCTGAAGACCTTGATTTCAGGCATTCCTCCACCAGTAAGTGACCTTTCTCTATTGTTGTGTGCCAGCTTTGTCCTGCGTGAATAGAGATGAAGAGAGTTTAAGCAGGGCATCTCCCAGGCCAGGTGATAAATATGCCTGGCATGTGTGGGTGGTAAATGGTCCCATGGATAGGATGAAGACAATGACGGTAAGTGTGAGAGAGTGAATGGTGATGTCCCTTGAACTGGCAGCGAGTGAGATCCCTGTGGTATGTGATGGGTTTGTGAGTGTGTAAGTTGAGAGTGATAAGAAGAGTGACTTACCCTGGCAGAACGGAGGAGATCATTCATCCTCTTTCGGCACTGAGTGGTTATCCTCTTTTACAGGGCCTTGGTGCTGACCACTGCTGCTACTGCCTCCCAAGCCAGATTGGCGATGTTGCTGCCCATCCTGAAGCCAGAGCGAGGATAGAGGACATCACGACGAGCCTCCACTACACCCAAAAGGCACATGAAGGATGTGTCATTGAACCCGGGGGGGGCTGCAGTCTATTTACTTTTCAGGGCCAAGTCTTCTTTGCAGCAGTTTTGGGCTGGGAGCACTGAGATTTGTGCATGCGGCTGCCCTTTAAATATGGCACTCGGAGTGATGAAGCGGCGAGGTGATGGCGTGGTGGGTGAATGAGAGCCTGCCTGCCATGGAAACGGCATGTTTCCTGGGAATGTATAATTAATGCAACGGCTTTGGGGGTGATACGGCATGAAAAGCTGCCACTGCAGCCGTCGGGTAAAACCTAATTTTAGCCGCCCACTACCGCACTTAGTGCAAACCTGGAATGATTCCACCCAAGGGATGTCTGAAATTCATGTCTAAAATAAAAACAAAGTGCTGGAAATACTCTGTGGAGGGATAAACTATTTAATGTTTCAAGTCAAATGTGGCTCTTTTTCAGAACTAAAGGAAGTTAGGAACGTGACGGGTTTTATTCTGTTGAAAGGAGGGAGGAGTGCGAAGGTCAAAAGGGAAGGTCAAGGATATGTAGAGGTGGGAGAGATTAAATGACAAAGATGTCAATGGACAAAAGCCAAATAAAATGGTAATGGTTGTAGTAAAAAAACAAAGCATTGTCCAAAGTAAGTGTGAATGGCAGAATAATAAGCAGCTCTCTCCTAAAGTAAAAAAAAAACGTGAAAAACATGATTCAGATTGGCAGATGACAAAAAATATAGAATCAAAACAGGGGAGAGATTGCATGGTCTGAAGTTGTTGAACTCAATGGTGGACCCAGAAGGCTGTAAAATGCCTAATTGGAAGATGGGGTGCTGTTCCTTGAATTTGCATTGAGCTTCACTGGAACATTGCAGCAGGCCAAAGCCAGAAAGGTGAGCGTGAGAGCAAACAACCAGGAGCTCAGAGACATGCTTGCGGACTGACTGGAGGTGTCCCTCAAAGCAGTCAACCCATCTGTGTTTAGTCTCCCCAGTGTAGAGGGGGCTGCATTGTGAGCTGTGAATACAGTACACTAAATCAAAATAAGGATAAATAAACCATTACTTCAGCTGGAAGAAGCATTTGGGACATTGGATGGTGAAGCTGAGGAGGTAAAAGGCTAAGCGTTACACCTCCTGAGATGGCATGGGAAGGGGACAAGGTGTTGGCAGTGATTGAGTTGTGGACCAGGGCACTGTGGAGGGAACGGTCCCTTCTGAATGCTGACAGGGGATGGAAGATGTGTTTGGTAGTGGCATCATGTTGGAGGTGGTGGAAAAAGCATTGGATGATCCTTTGAATGTGGAAGCTGATGCAGTAGAAAGGGAGGACAAGAGGATCCCCATCACAGTTCTGGGAGGATGGGGAAGGGGTGAGTGCAGAAGTGTGGGAAATGGGATGGGCACAGTTAAGGGCCCTGTCAATTACATTGGGAGGGAGTCCTCCGTTGAGGAAAAGGAAGACATATCAGAAGCTGTGTTGTGGAAAGTAGCATGATCAGGAGAAAACCGACTTCATTGCATCTGAATTGGAGCTTGCTTTAATCTGGTTGTTGTGTAACAGCATTCAGGGGTTTGATTGTTATATTTTTAAAGAAGGTAGCGGCATGTCCCAATGCTCGTGCCAGCTGTAATAGCATCTTTTCATTTGTATCAGTTCAAATAGTTTGCAGAGAATATCAGCACTGAAACTTCTGCAATTCTGACCTGGAAAATGTAATTACTTGCAACTCTGTCCCTTTTATGCCCAAGTACAGATGTTGAACTATCTTCTGAATCACAAACACTGGGAGATTCATTGGTGCACAAATACACATTCTTCAGGTTTTGTTCATGCCCCTAGTTACTACCAGCATTAAATTTGTGAGTCATCTATTTTAACAACAATTGCTTTCAGCCGCATCTTACTGTCAAGATATTGTAAACGAGTAACGTAATTAGTTAAGAAAAAAGACTCATTTTGTAGGATGGCTGATGAAGTGAATAATCAGCTACAATTGTTTTGAGATCAATGTGAATCATTAATAGAAAAGTTGTAGATGAAGATTGGCTTGTGGCTTTTCTGCTGGATGTTGCTGCAATCTTTTACATAGAATTACATAGAATATAAAGCACAAAAACAGACCATGAGTCCCAACCAGTCCATGTTGATTTTTATGCTTCACTCGAGCCTCCCCAACCTTCCTCATCTAAATTTGTCAGCATAACCATCTGTACCCTTCCCCTCTTATGCTTCTCTATCTTCTAATTATTTGAGCCAATATTACCTGGGTCTCTCAGTCTTACCTGGAGGTCCTGCAGGATCTGTGGGCTGCAGTGAGGTGAACACCCCAAGGACAAAAAGAAGAGGACAGCTTCTCTAACCAAACAGGCATGGATGGAAGTGGATGAGAAAATCATTTGCAGATGTGTGGCGTCTTTAGTAAAGTATCTGGCACATTTAGAGTTAATGTGGGACTGAGTACAGTACCACTCACTCAGTGATGTAAGAGAACATATGACCCGCACCCAAGGTCAGTGTGGTGCTGGAGAGAGCCATGTGCAGACCTAAGCATGGAGCCAGCTTCCAGGTTGTACCCTTTACTGTATATTTGTAAATAGATCTAGTAGTTAATAAAGACTTACAGTTAACCTACTTCAGAATACAAAGACTTAATTAAACCCTACCGAGATGTAACTAACACTCCACAACACCAACCAGAAGACAGGACACCAAGAGGATCCTGGACTTCTGGAGGACAAGACAGCTGAATGGTGTAACACTTGCAGGCGCCAAGCCCCACACTCTGACTTTTCCAACATTCTCCTCCCTAACACATCACAGGTCAACACACTGTAGTAATTATGGTTTTATTTAGTGAAATGTACCTTTAAGAAAAATACTTGTTAAGGAAGATCACATAATCTGTAGTAACCAATAGGAGAGTAACGTGGGCTACCTCAGGAGTCAGTGTAGAGATGGAGTTGGAATTGAAAGCACACGTGTAGTTGCTGCTGAGTATATTGTAAATAAACTTAACATTTCCACTCAAGAAGTGTCTGCAGATCAACTCTATCATTAATAGTACAACTCAGCCACCCCACAATAATCTGGCGATGAGGATAAAACAGGATTGAATGGAAGAAATCAAGTTAGAAAGAAATCGACACTGTACCTAGCTTAGTGATTGTAAGTAGCAAATTACATTAGAATTGAAGAAGTTAACCCCTCTCAAAATGCTACAATTTAGGAGAACTGATCTTTTTAAACCTGCCACAGATGATTGGTGTCAATACATAGAACGCCTCATGTACTTTTTTCAAGTGAACAAGATTACGGTGTAAGAGAAGAGGCAAGTGATCTTCTTGAGTACTTGTGGGAGAAAAATCTACAGCTTGATTCAAAGTTTGACCAGTGCTATCTCCAGCATCTTCTTGTAATCTAGTTTCACTTCGGACATTGATCTTTTCTGAATAGTGTCCTCTTTCACACCGCACACAAAACGACCTCTGAGCATGTCGTTCAGAGTCACACCAACCTCACAATGTTCCGTTAGCTGCTTCAAATTTGCCACTTAGCATGCAACCCGTGGCTCTATTTCGTGAATTAAACCAACACTTCTGCATCGTCACTGAGGGCTTGGGTTGAAAGTGACTCTTCAAGAGGTCCACCAATGCATCGAAATTCTTCGAATCTGGGGCACTGGGTGCTGTCAAGCAGAGTAACTGTCCATTATGGAAGCAAATCAGCAAAGCTACTAATGTTATATTGCAAGGCAGAGAACCGAGCCTTCTAGGGCGAAATTGGCCATTGGAAATCAACCTTGGTTGGGCACTGAGATTTCAAAAGGAATCTGGAAGCATTCCTGTTTTAAAAAAGGAGTGTGTAAGGACTGAACAATCTGAAGAAATGCAGGCTGTCTTAAGCCAAACTCCAGAAGAACAGCTGAAGAAACTCAAAGAGGCCATGCTTGACGATAGAGTTTGAGTTGAGGTGAGCAATCTTTAAAGGGAAAAAGAAAACCTGTTGAAAGACCTTCACACGCTACAAGATTCCCTCAGGTCAAAGTTTGTACCTCTGGAAAAGTATGAAGAGAAGTATGGATTATTCAGCACTTCTCTGAACAAACTGAAGAGTGAGTTGGCAGAGACGACACAACAATGTTCAATTTTACAGGAAGCAACAAACAAATACAAAAAAGAGATGGAAGAGCTGAAGAATCATCTAAATGAAGCCAAAAAAAGGCCAAAATTAAAGTGTGCACTAAAAAAAGTGCACGTTCCAAGCAAGGGGGGTAATCTATTTGGGTCGCTGGGTAGATTCACAGGGCCTACACCCCACTGAGAAGAAAGTGAGAGCCAAAAGAGAGACACTTGCATCAAAGAAGGCCTCAGAGCTCAAATCATTCCCAGGAATGATCAACTATTCTGGGTGGTTCTTAACCAATTTGTCTACAGTGCTAAACAAAACTAAAGATACCTGGAAAAACTCAGCAGATCTGGCAGCATCTGTGGAGAGGAACACAGTTAACCTTTCAACACCATATGACTCTTCAACAGAACTAAGTAAAAATAGAAAAGAGGTGAAATATAAGCTGGTTTAAGGTGGGGGGGGGGCGGGAACAAGTAGAGCTGGATAGAGGGCCAGTGATAGGTGGAGATTGCCAAAAGATGTCTTGGACAAAAGGACAAAGAGGTGTTGAAGGTGGTGATATTATCTAAGGAATGTGTTAATTAAGGGTAGAAAGCAGGACAAGCAAGGTTCAGATAGCCCTAATGGGGGCGGGGTGGGGTGAAGGAAGGGATCGAAATAGGCTAAAAGGTAGAGATAAAACAATGGATGGAAATACATTTAAAAATAATGTAAATAGGTGGGAAAGGAAAAAAATCTATATAAATTATTGGGAAAAAAGGGGGGATCAGAAAGGGGGTGGGGATGGAGGAGAGAGTTCATGATCTAAAATTGTTGAAATCAATATTCAGTCCGGAAGGCTGTTAAGTGCCTAGTCGGAAGAAAAGGTGCTGTTCCTCCAGTTTGCATTGAGCTTCACTGGAACAATGCTGCAGGCCAAGGGCACAAAAGTGGGCATGAGAACAGTGTGGAGTGTTGAAATGGCAAGCGACAGGGAGGTCTGGGTCATGCTTGCGGACAGACCGAAGGTGTTTTGCAAAGTGGTCACCCAGTCTGCGTTTGGTCTCTCCAGTGTGGAGGAAACCGCATTGGAAGCAACGAATGCAGTAGAATAAATTGAAGGAAGTGCAACTGAAATGCTGCTTCACTTGAAAGGAGTGTTTGGGCCCTTGGATGGTGAGGAGATGGGAAGTAAATGGGCAGGTGTTGCACATTCTGCGGTTGCGTGGGAAGGTGCCGTGGGAGGGGGTTGAGGTGTAGGGGGTGATGGAGGAGTGGACCAGGGTGTCCCGGAGGGAACAATCTCTGCAGAATGCCACCGGGGGGGGGGGTGAAGGGAAGATATGTTTGGTGGTGGCATCATGCTAAAGTTTGCGGAAATGGCGGAGGATGATCCTTTGAATGCGGAGGCTGGTGGGGTGATAATTGAGGACAAGGGGGACCCTATCATGTTTCTGGGAGTGAGAGGAAGGTGTGAGGGTGGATGCGCGGGAGATGGGCCGGACACAGTTGAGGGCCCTGTCAGCCACCGTGGGTGGAAAACCTTGGTTAAGGAAGAAGGAAGACATGTCAGAGGAACTGTTTTTGAAAGTGGCATCATCAGAACAGATGCGACGGAGGTGAAGGAACTGAGAGAATGGGATGGAGTCCTTACAGGAAGCGGGGTGTGAGGAGCTGTAGTCGAAGTAGCTGTGGGAGTTGGTATGCTTGTAATGAATATTCATCTCTGACACTTCCCTTCCCTTCCTTGGCCTCTCTGTCTCAATTTCTGGTGATAGACCGTTAACCAATATTACTTCCCCTCTCCTCACCGTCCAAGGGCCCAAACACTCCTTTCAAGTGAAGCAGCATTTCACTTGCACTTCCCTCAATTTAGTCTACTGCATTTGCTGCTCCCAATAAGTTTTCCTCTACATTGGAGAGACCAAACGCAGACTGGGTGACCGCTTTGCAGAACACCTTTGGTCTGTCCGCAAGCATGACCTAGACCTCCCTGTCGCTTGCTATTTCAACACTCCACCCTGCTCTCATGCCCACCTGCCCGTCCTTGGCCTGCAGTATTGTTCCAGTGAAGTGCAACGCAAACTGGAGGAACAACACCTCATCTTCTGACTAGGCACTTTACAGCCTTCCGGACTGAATATTGATTTCAACAACTTTAGATCATGAACTCTCTCCTCCATCCCCACCCCTTTTCTGATCCCCCCCCCCCTTTTTTCCCAATAATTTACATAGTTTTTTTTTCTTTTCCCACTTATTTCCATTATTTTTAAATGTATTTCCATCCATTGTTTTATCTCAACCTTTTAGCCTATTTTGATCCCTTCTCTTCACCCCACCCCACCCCCATTAGGGCTATCTGTACCTTGCTTGTCCTGCTTCCTACCCTTAATTAGCACATTCCTTAGATAATATCACCACCTTCAACATCTCTTTGTCCTTTTTGTCTGTGACATCTTTTGGCTATCTCCACCTATCACTGGCCCTCTATCCAGCTCTACCCCCCCTCCTTAAAGCAGCTTATATTTCACCTCTTTTCCATTTTTACTTAGTTCTGTTGAAGAGTCATAAGGACTCGAAACGTTAACTGTGTTCATCTCCGCAGATGCTGCCAGACCTGCTGAGCTTTTCCAGGTATTTTTATTTTTGTTTTGGATTTCCAGCATCCGCAGTTTTTTCTATAGTGCTGCCCATCCATGAATTTTCTGAAAGCAGACCATAGCATGCAGCTATCTATGGTGGCCTGGGATGGATAGTGAAAGAGAGAGTTTAGTAGAGCACTGTGTGCAATGTCATTAACTGCAAAAGTTGCCAGTGACAGCTCTGTTACACCCATGGGAGTGGTCAGGTAGATCCTGGGTGTGGTAACACATTGACTACATTGAATCTTTCCTGGGAACAATGTTTCTACTCTTTTTCAATGCCCATTCAAAATGGTTGGACGTATGTGAGGTGAAGCCACCAATATCAGCCACTATAATTGAGATACTACGTCAGAGTTTGCTATTCACAGACTGCAAGAAGTAGTCATTTCTGATAATGGCATGACATTTATGAGTGTTGAGTCTCAATGGTTTATCAGCCTCAACTGTATCACTCATGTGAAAACAGCACCATATCACCCTTCCTCAAACAGACTGGCCAAAAGGGTGGTTCAAACGTTAAAGGTAGGCTTGAGAAAGCTAACTGGCAAATCCTTGGCAACCAAACTAGCACACTTTCTTTTTCATTATAAGTCTACACCTCACACAACAACAGATGTCACACCTGCAGAGTTACTGTTTAAACACAATCTCAGGACGAGATTGAGCTTAATAATGCCGAATTTAGAGGGGATGGTGGAAAGGAGTCAGGGAAGCCAGAAAACTAGACACGGCTGGCATAGTTGTGAGAGGAAATTTACTGTGGGAGAGATGGTATACGTGAAAAATTTTGAGGAAGGACCAAAGTGGTTACTGGGTGAAATAAGTGCAATGACTGGACCTCAATCTTACCACGTGGAGGTGAAGGCCAGATCATTTGTAAACACGTGGCCCATTTAAGGAGGAGAGAGACCAATCACCAAGATTTATTTCCATTGGTGATCATGACCGGGTCTGCATTTCCTGTTGAGGATACTCAACCCAGTACAGACATGTCTGATGTTCCTGTAAGAGTTGAGGAACTGCAAACGCCCACCGAAGCACCTGATGTCCAGGCAACTCCAGAAAAGGAGGTTCCTGGCAAAGAATCTGAAGCTGTGGAGCTGCGGCGTTCCACATGTACCAGGAAACCATCTGAAAGACTGAACTTGTAAATTCCTTACCCAGTGTAAATATTTTTTTGTCTTGAAAAATATGTACTTGTAAATATAATATGTATAACTGAGCTAAAGGCGGAGGAATGTAGTAATTATGGTTTTATTTACCTTTAAGAGTAATACTTATTAAGGAAGATCACCTGATCTGTATTAACCAACAGGAGAGTAGTGCGGGCTAACTCAACAATCAGTGTAAAGTTCGAGTTGGAGTTGAATCCACATGTGCAGTTGTTGCTGAATATATTGTAAACTAACTTAATGTTTCCACATCCAGGAGTGCCTGAAGATCAACTCTATCATTAATAGCACAACTCGGCCAACTTACAACACATACCTTGCAGCTCCATTCACTCCCTCCTCTCTCCAGGCAGCTCATAATTCCACCTGAGCAGCCAACACTCACTCTTCACCCTATCACATGCTTGCACCCCATGCCTTCCCTCCTCTCCACACAAGCCATTATGAACAATCTGCTTTCCTTTCTTGCAGGGAGAAAACGCACAATTTGGCATGAGGAAGAGACCCAGTGGAGTTAGGGGGCTGGGGGCGGGAAAAGGGTGTCCTCTCGTTACCGGCAACTTATCAAGCACTGGCCGTACATGTCCATCTGGTCCATTGGGAAGGAGGTCTTTTTGCTGGGGGCAGCTGATGCCACAACCATCTACTATTAGAGCTGAGTCTCCTGAGGCATTGGTGCTCAAATATTTTGCGAGAGTTGATCCTCTGCCTATAAACCCTGTATTGTGGCGGGGGAGGGGGGATGGTCTCACCTCCTTCTAGCTAGATCTGAGTGTCCATCCCCTCTGACCTGCTGCCCTGTAGAGAGGCAGGTGGCTGAGGAGAAAGCAGCTAGTGTTGCTGGTGGTGATGTGGTTTTTGCTTTTGCTCTTCATCAGAGTTACAAAATGCAGCTGTGTACACTAATCCCATGCCAGGTTGGCAGCAAGTTTTGTGTGGCTGAAAGTGAGTGAACAGCTAGACAAAGTGTCTTCCAAGAAGTTGGCAATCACCTATCAAACAGTGAAAGCATCCTTTGAAAGAAGCATTGCTTTGAACAGCAGCCTCCCAATAGCCATCATTGAAACTCCTCAGCCTTTCCAGCTTATCGGCCTCATTGAAGAAGTTCTTCCTGCTGTACACTCACACTTGTGACTCTGGCAAGTTGCTGACAGGTCGGGAATATGTGCCCTGACTGGGAAATCCTGAATGAGAGTTCAAGTACTTTCGGACTGGCTTTTTAAGTACCTTAATTATGTACCAGGAAGTCCAAGGGAGATCCCTGTTCACCTCCATTGAAACCAGGAAGTGGGCAGGATGATATCAGGATCTGAACCCCATGTCACTTTTAGGGGATTTAAGTTGCAGCATGTGCACAAACACACCTCCCCTTGCCTGGAAAATTTCCCCCCTCAATGTCTACTTTATTAAAACTTTTCAGAAGGTTTTAGACCTCTATCAGCCTTCTCATTTTAAGAGAGGAGAGACCCAGCCTGTTCATCTTTTCATGATAGGTGTAACGTTGCAGTTCTGGTATCATTCTTATAATTCTTTTCTGCACCCTCTCCAGTGCCTCTATATCCTTCCTATAATATACTATCAAAACTGTATGCAGGAATCCAAAAGGAATCGAATTAATGTTCAATCAAGATGAGCATAATTTCCCTATTTTTCAAAACTATCCTTCCAGAAATAAACTCTAATATTTGGTTTGGTTTTTCTATGGCTTTTTTTAATGTCCTGTGTTGCTACTTTTAGTGAGTAGTGGATCCTTTTACTCCTCGAACATCATCTGGCTTCTTAAATTCCAAGCAATATACGGCCTCCTTACCTTTCTTACTAAAATGTAATGGCTGCTAAATTCAGCTTTATAGCACTGGCTTTTTGACATTACGAGTGTTGGTTTGCCCCTAAAATAGCATCTACAGTGTGCACACAAACTCCTGGTGCTGGCCCTACTGACATCATTTTGCTGAGGGCATTAGTGAGTGCAAGGAATATCTGCCAGATGTTTGCAATGTAAACAAATGTAACCCAGAGCTGCCATTTTAGAGCTCAACACTCCAGTCATATTGAACTTGAATCATTAACTCTGTTTCTCTCTCCACAAATTCTGTCAAACCTGATGAGTTTTCCAGCACTTTCTGTTTTTACTCCAGCTAATGTTGTTTCTTAAAAACAGTTGAACGTGCATTAAGCAACGGGAAGGGCTCTCCCACCAGTGCTATTTAAAATACTCATCAACTGTTTTCAGGTTAGTTGCTGAATGATTTTGACAGGCTCCTGTTGAAATTGTAGAAGTGCTTGGTAATTTTTAGGTTTTTTTTAAAGTTGCTGAAGTCAACAGGATGAGGCATATATTGTAGGACTTTATGCTGCCTTCAAAGATTCTGGAGAAACTACTTGCTGCAAGACATGAGTGCAGTAGTTTGAGTCTGCCTATAGTATGACAGGAAGGATGAGCAGAGGTGATAACCAGCACGACAAGCTGCTAGAGGAGCAAAGAGAGGAGAGCTCCCAGCAGGGGTCGATATACAGCTAGAGTGTTCTGGGAGCAATTCTCCTCCATGAAGGAGGGACCAAAGTGTGAGAGGTCTGCATTCAGTGAGGTCATCTTCACTGAGATCTGCCCGCTGCTGCAGCACAACTTGAGGCTCAGAGCAGGATAAGAATGCATTGCCAATGGCTATAAAGGTGACCATGATCATGATCATTTAAGCCTCTGTCTCTTTCCAGGCTGGGTCAGGTGATACTTGCAATATCTCCCAGTTTGCTGGCTACTCTGCATTAAAGAGGTCACTTAGCATTGGTATTCCAAGAGAGCTGAATACATTCCATATTTTCTTGCCAAAGAGAAGCAGGCTGGGCAGCATGCAAATCTGCTAGGATTGCAGGTTTCATCATGGTCCAAAGTGCCACTGACTGCATGCACATTGCTTTGTGGGCACTGCATATCAACATTGAAATGTGCCAAAAACTGAAAGTGATTCCACTCCCTCAACGTCCAGCTGGTAAGTGATGATACACAGCATATCATTCAGGTCAAAGCCTGATAGCCTGGCAGCAGACACAATCCCTTTGTTCAGTGGCAGTTCACTGTGCCAGCTGCATTTGAGCTATCATAACAAAGCAAAGGGCGGCCACTGGACTACAAAAACTATCCTTTATTGACATGGTTCACGATTCCAATGCACAACCCACAGGTATGTAAGTGATATGCATATATTGGAAGCCAAGCAGCTACATGAATGTGATAGAGCAGATCATTTGGGTATTTAAACAATAAATCCACTGCCTGGATCTGGACGAACACAACAATACTTGCCAGAGTAGGTGTTAAGATCCATGGTTGTCTGCTGCAAGCTGCACAACTCAATGTCATGAGGGCTCATCCCTGGTCACCAGCCATAAGGACTGGAGCTAAGGAAGAGTAGGAGAAGGATGAAGAAGGGAGGAGGCAACCAACACAGCTTTTTCTGGCCGTGATGACCATGACCAACTCATCTGCAATGCCAGTAACCACAACATCAATCTCCCATTCACCAACAGCCTCATACTTTACCTTCTCTCTGTTACTCACCATCATGCTGCCTGCTTGGCCACATTCCAAAAATAAGCACCATTCCAAACCAAATTTATCAATCAAACCATGTTATATTGCATACAAACATCAGCTAAAGACCCTTGTGCATTCCCTTAGTCGCTTCTTTACATGTGCTTTTGCCTAGTCATTGCTCTTATGCAGTGCTACACCAGTGAGTGCAACACGACTGGTGGACAGCTGCTGATTTTCAGTGGGAGAGACTGCAGATGGTTTTGCAGGATGACTGTGAGCAGCTCTGGCTCAGGAAAGCCTGCTTTAAGACTGCACTATCTCAAAATGTATGGCAGGGGTCTGAGCTGGCTGGTAGACAGGCAACAGTAAAGGCACTGGCAAAGTGACAGGGGTGAGAGCATGATTGCTGCCCTCCTATGTAGGGGGTGATGTGTGTGTGTCAGCTTTACCTCTGACTTCTGAGTGGTTCAAATCGCTCCAACTCCCTGGGTTCTAGACCTTGGACTTATGTGGGGGTTGTGACAAAGTGCAGCAGACAACTGGTTTTGGTGCAAGAATAAAACTGAGTTTACTGAAGTCACAAATGAACTTATAACAGGATTACACTGGCCTACAAAGTACACTTAGTTAAGAATGGGGAACACATGGCATAACAAGGGAAAATCACGCTACTAATCCCCTTACCCTTGTCCCACCCCCAAAACCTAACTAAATTGAACTCGGAAAGGTCAGGGATCATGCTCACCAACCAGAGTTCCTTGACAGCCAGGTAAGTCTAGGGCCTGTCGTTCCCACGTGGTCCTGGTCTATGGAATCTGCGAAGGTTCTTCAGTGGGGTGGAGGGCGCAGTTGTGGGTGGTCAATCTTCATGGAGGACTGCGGTTGTGGCCTTGTTGTCTTCGCTTGAGCCTGCCACCCAGTGCCCCTCGCCGTAATGTTGCCTGCGGGCCTGCAAACCTCCAGATCTCCTCCCTCCACTTGGCACAGCTAAACTCTGCTTCAACCGCTCCAAAAACTGCTTACCCTTCCGATCTGCTGCCTTTCGTAACTGCTGGCCCCGTTATTCTGTTTTTTTGAATTTCTTATCTCAGTCCAAATCAAGGTTAGTTCTTAGTTTGATTTTGGTGGGCTTCCCCAGGTGATTGTTGTCTAATTGTTTTTAATGGGCTCGCATGATGTTTATCATTGTCTTCCTTCCCCCGTAACTAATCTTGCACTGAAAGCCATTGTATGTGTGGAGTATTGATGGGTTTGCATAATTGCATTGATTGTTGTCTTCCTGCCTTAGTAGCGTTTATTTATGCAAGATTTTGATGGGCTTTAGTTTTGTGTCTTTCTCTGGGTTGATTGTTTTAAAGGGAAGAGTGCATATTTTGCCGCGTCTCGTTGTCTGGTTTCAGGTAAAAGTCCAAAAGTCATATTCTTGTTGATGATATGAAAAATGTGGGAATTTTGAGAATCCTTCAGTCCCCCCGTGACACTTAAACCTTGCTTCAAGTATCATACTAGAAAAACAAAATTCCTGGCCCTCCATAGTCACTCATCCCCTGTAATTACCTATCTAAGATCTCATGGCACATACATTCCCCATTCTTTAAATGTGGTGTACGTAAGCATGCATTAGCAAAATACAGTTATTTACATACATCCAAACATTTAGGGGGTCCAACAACATATTTGGTGCACATACACCTTTATTAAAAGAAAACAACACGTAAAAGTATTTCTTAAAAATAACCGAACACAAAAAAACAACAATCTTTATTCAGGAACACAAAGGAATATATGAAAGGTTCAAACAAGTGTATCTCTCTCCACCTTAGCATAATGCTTCTTCCTGGTCCTTTCGTTTGGAACTCTAGGATTTTGCCTTTTCCCTTGCACTGAGAGCACAACAGGTGCAACACTATTCCCAGCTGGCAATCCACGAGGATGTGGGAAGTCATTCTGACCCATGAAGGGACCACTATATTTTTGAAAATGTCCCACCAGGGTGGGACTGTGATACCTTGAATCTTTCCCTCTATCTTGTGGGTTCTCTGTTCCTAAGTATAGAAATACTTTTGTGATAACTCTACCGCTTTTAGTAGTTTAGTAAGATGTTCTGGTAGAGGGGGAATTTCGTAACCAAAATGTGTGACAGAGCTCTGCAGGTTGGTAATGTTTTCCCTAACAGTGAGGTGAACAGTGGAGGGTACAGGAATGGGGACAATCCGTTCCTGGGCCACTTGAACTTCTGCTTCGGGTTTAAAACAAAAACTGCTGTCACTTACCAGACACCGGATGTGCTGTCCAAGCTGGTAGTGGGGCGCACTTATGGTGAAACAATATGCCCCACCCCCTATATATGCTACCTGTGGGGGAACATGGCCTTGTGCCATTACCTCCATAGTACAGTTTATAGGCCCTGCACCAGCAGTTTTAAACCCGCACTGTGGTCTGGAATAGGCGTTCAAGTGCTAGGGACACAGCACTACGTGTGCACCCTGGCTCCAGCACCCAGAGAGGCCTGCACCGGTCATCATGTGCTCCCACTTTATGACGTAAGGTGGGACCGCTGCAAAATGGACGTGTGCACTCCCTTGAATGACTCCAATGTTCTCCACCCTATATACCGGTGCAGGTCAGGCTGTCCCACCCATGACCGGCATCTTCACTACTATACCCATGGAGCCCCCACAATCTACTGGGATAGGGTAGCTTCAGAGGCTAGGTGGAACTGACACGGGCTTAGTGAATTCTCAAATGGGTGGAGGGCTGTGAGGTGCTTGTTGCTGATCCAGGAGGGGACTAAACCTTGCTTTAAATCCTCCAGGTTGCTGCGGCCCTCGCCCAGCAACCATGCCCTGTACAGCACGCACACCTCATTCTGTGCAGCCTGGTCCGATGCATTCCTATCCTCTCGAATGGCTGCATTCACTGTTTTGGCGTGCCTTTCCAACTCAGCAATAATCTCCTTTAACTGGACCGTCATGGCCTGGTCCTCATGTAACTCTGAGCCTATCACTGTGTTCTCCTCTGTTAAGGTTTTTCGTAATTGTGTTTTTAAACCATTTATTTGTGTTTGCAATTCTATGCCATCCAGACTGTTTATCACAGAGGATCCTATATTATATACTGTGAAAACATCATTCCAGGTTCCCCTTCTTTGTCTCCCCGCATTGCTAAAGTACTCAGTGTGGGGAGGGTACAGTTCTGTTTTGTCTACATTGGCAAAATCGAACTCGTAGAATTTCCTGAACATTTCTCTTAACAGGGCCTGGTATAGCTGTTCTGTCTCCTTGGGCCACCACTCAGGTAAATGTATCTCTGTGAGGTTTAGAATCACGGGAGCTACCGCGTAGTGTACCCCCTGGTATAGCACCATTTCGTTCGGCACTAGTACCAGCCCATTTCCTGGTCCCTTGCTGGTGGCAGGGCGCTTCTCCATATATGTCCTTACTGTCGGGACCATGGGCAGTGTCTTTTGGGCACGTGCCACGAGTTCAGTGGCCTTAACTGAGGCTGGAGAGGGTGGGGTTATGCGAGTGTGTAGGTGGGAATCCCATTCCACCCCCTTCCCCTTGTCCAGCCATGCTGCAGAAAAGATAGTGGACACACCCGTGGGGCAGGTCTTCCGCAATCCCCACATGCAGACATAGATTCCCTGTTCCAATTTCCTCCACTTGTCCCAGCACACGCTCACCCCCCCATGGTTCCCGGAATGGTCCGATGGGTGTCGTTCCCTAGTTGCTCCCAGTCAGCTGTACCGTTCCCCATGTCTCTGCTCAGCTTCCTGAGCCACCACCAGCTTCCCAGGGGAATCTGTCCTCTGCAGGTCAGGCACACGCGTTTCCCCTCAGTGACCCCGACCCGTGTGGCCACAACCTGTATGCTGGGGCAGGGGAGGGAGGCCTCCCCATAGGGGAACCCGGTCTGACTGGAGTATCGGGTGGAGTTAGATCCCAGCCACCCCGGCCATCTTCCCACATGGGAATAGGTAGAGATCTCCTCCACGTTACCTTCACTGCCCCTCGCAGTCACAGCCAGTGCTCTCTCTCCTGAGCACCCAAAAATGTGGGAGTCCTCCACGTCACCTCGCATCCCAGCAGCCATTCCTATCAGGGCGAGTGGGAGTATGCCCCCCATCCTATTGAAATCCTTTCTGTGGGGAGACATAAGAGCATATACCCAGGTACCGAACAGATTCACTGGCTTGGGTAAAGCGTAGTCGAGTCTTGTGACCTCGACTCAATACAAACACTCTTAAACAATAATACTTAAACTACTAACCACCTTCTTTAAAATTTAAATAAAACACCCAAACTTAACAATCTCAAAATTAAATAACAGAAGCTATGTACATCCACCTCCTGTCCCTGGGCGGCCAGGTTAATCCCTGTCCGGGCTGCAGCACACTACTCCCTTCGGTGTGGCTGCCCTGTCCTGTACCTTTGGTCCCTCGCAGCCTGCAGCTGCTGGCTGGGGACCTCTGTCCTCAGATCGATCCCTGACTTGAGGGGCAGCCCTTTTAAACTGAGGAGCCGGTGACCACAGTTTCTTTGGCCATGGCGATAGTGGGGACCTTCTAGGGACTCTGGCTGGTGGGGGTTTTCTGGCTGGTGGGTCTTCAACCCGAGCCACTGTCCCCTCTTGTCCGGTCTGTGGAATCTCCACTGCCGCTGGCTGGGGATTTCTATCCTCAGGCTGTACCTCTTCTCAACCTGTGTCAGGGGCTGGTAACTCTCTGCCCTCACGTCCCACATTGTCTGAGTCCCAGATGAGCGAAGGAGTGTCCCAAACGGTGGGTGGTATGGCCCTTCCTTTAAAACAAGCCACTGCACCTGCTTGTGCAGTCTGAGAGTTTGCTCCTGCTGCAGGCTGAGGATTTTTATCCTCACACCTTGCCCCAACTGGCTGTTCCCTTCTCTCGGATTTAAACAACTTACATTGGTTAATGTGGAACCATTTGGTGCGCCGAGGCAGCTTTATGGCGTATACCATGGGACTTGCCTTATCTACAATGCTGTAGGGCTCCATGTATAATGGTTCTAGACTGCCTACCCGAGCAAAATTCCTAACCATAACCTGATTCCCTATCTCCCACTCGTGGTGCGTACGGGGTTCTAGCAGCAGTCGGTTACTCTGATGCTGTTTTCCCATGTCGCTAGCAGCCTGCCAGTGAACCTGTTTAAGGTGTTCAAACAGATTCCTGATGAAGCTGTCCCAGTTCACCTCTGAGCTGACCCTCCGTGATCACTGGGGCTGGCACATGGGTGGGGGTCCGCATAACCCTACCAGTCATGAGCTCGTGTGGGGAATACCCCGTGCCATTTCCCCTCTATGCCAAGTACCATAAGGATATTCTGCATGACCTGCCCGGTAAAGTGGCTCCCTTTTTCGGACTCCATGTACTGTGGTAGCCCCCATCATGAGAACACCTCCCTGACCAGGATCCTGGCTGTACTCAGAGCCGTGACTGTTTGGCAGGGGAAGGCTTCTACCCACTTTGTGAACACGTCCACCAGGACTAGGCAGTGCTTATAGCCTCCCTGGGCGGTGGGGAAGGGCCCGATGTAGTCAACTTGGATCGACTGCCATGGTCCCTCTACCCTCCTGATGTGTCCCATAGGGACCTTTTTTTTTTGCGGGTCAGGGTTGTTAGCAGCACACACCAGACAGCTGGCACAGAACCTGCGGACATCTTCCCTGGGTCCTGGCCACCATCCTGCCTGTTCCACCTGCTGCCAGGTGGTCTCAGTCCCAGGATGCTCTACTCCTGGACCCTCAATGGTCAGTTGAAGGAATTCCCTCCTGTGCTACTGCGGTACTACCCATTGCTCTCCCTTAAACAGCATGCTTCCCTTTACAGAGAGGGCTGCTGTGCTGTAAGGACCCTCTACCCTTTTCCCTTCTGCCACTGCACTGAGGACTGCCTTGAGGATGGGGTCTTGGGTTTGGATCGCCTTAAGGTCTGGGGTTAAAGCTACCTCTCCACTCCCCCATGTCCCATTCCTATCCGTGACTGCTGCTATAGGACGGGACTCATATAGGTCCCAGAAAATGCCTGTGCGGGCACCCTCCTTAGCTAGCATGTCAGCCTGCTGGTTGCCCTCACTCCGGGGTTCTGCGGAGGAATGGGCTTTCACCTTATGGATGGAAACCTCCCCTTCCTCCCCCACTGCTGCTAAGATTTTGTCCAGCAAGAGTTTCACTGTGAGGGGTCTCCCTTCAGCAGAGGTGTATCCGCAGCAGGATCAGATGGCCAGGTACTCTATACATGAATTGCATGTGAACATGCTGTCCGAGCAAATCGTGTATGGGGTGAGGAAGATCTCGGGATGTGTTACCACGTACACTACTGTGGACAGTTCAGCCTGCTGGTCGCTCATGGTGCTGGGGAGCTTAATTGCCAGAGCAAGGTTTGCCGCTGGGTCATAAACTCCACACCCCCGTGATCGCTCACCAGCAGATACTGTGCTGCAGCCATCCACATAGATTTCACAGCCTGTGGGGTGTATCTTGGCTCGTAAACCTATGTCTACTTCCCAAACACCTTCTATGGAACACCGGTGGGCTGTTCCAGGATGTACCAGGTTAGCTGCGAGCTTTGGCTCGCAGAGCCCTTTTACTTTTAGGTCCATCTGTGAGAGAAGCAGGGTCCAGCGAGCAATGCGGGCACTGCTCACTGTCCCATCCAGGAACATCTGGGTGGGCATGTGATGGGTGATGGGAGAGGTGCCTGTGAAGATCAGTGATCTTTTCACAGCCCAATGTGTGGCCAAGTGGCGCCTTTCACAAATGAAGTAGCTTTTCTCCACATCTGTGAGTATCCTGGAGGAGTAGGCCACCGGTCTCAGCTTGCCATGCTGCTCTTGGAGCAGCACAGCACTTAGGCTGTCCCTGCTGGCTGCTGCCTCCGGGAAGAACTCTTTCCCTCCATCTATGGCCCCTAGAGCTGGTGTGGTCTGTAGATCTTTCTTGAGCCTGACAAATATTGCCTGGCACCCCTCATCCCAAACCCAGTCCATTCCCTTATGCAGGAGTCGGAGCCGAGGGGCTGCTGTGGCCGCATAGTCCTCAATGAATTCTCTGCAGTACCCAGTTAGCCCTAGAAATGATCTCACTCCCGTGACTGTGTTGGGGACTGGTAACTCCTGTATTGCTTCCTGTCTATGGCCCTTTCCCCAGCGCGTATTTTCAGGCCCAGGAATTTCACCTCCTGCTGGCCAATCTGCGCTTTCTTTGGGTTCACTTTAAAACCTTCCTGCCCGGGCAGTTCCAGCAGTTCAGCCAGAAGTGGACCATGCTCCTCTCTCGAATCAGTGAATAGGAGCAGGTCATCCACGTATAGTACCAGCTGCCTGGGCTGGCTGAAGCCCTTTAAACTGTTTGCCATGCATTGGTGGAAAATGCTGGGGCTATTGTGGAAGCCCTGAGGCAGACATTTCCAGGTGCACTTTTGCCTTTTAAAGGTAAAGGCAAACTTGTACTGATCCTCTCTCCTTAAAGGGATGGATCAAAACCCGCTGGAGGTATCCAGCACCGTGAAAGTGGTCGTGGATGCTGGGATACTTCCTATCAGGTCAGCAACTGCTGCTACCGTGGGTGCACAGGCTGGGATGTTATTGTTTAGCACCCGGTGGTCCACTGTGGCCCTCCAGGAGTTGTCCAGTTTTCTAACCGGCCACAGTGGAAAGTTCACGTGGGTGGCTATCAGTCTTAGGACCCCCTGTTGTACTAAGGAGGACATGGCTGCTTCCATATCTGGCTCTGCTTCCCTGGGGAAGTTATATTGCTTTTGTGGTCGGGCCATTGGGTCCCCATCTACACTGACCTCAAACCCGTTGACCCTCCCACAGTCGTGTTTGTGTATGGCAAATGTGGCTAGATGGGCTCACAGAAATGCCTGGAACTCCCTTGGGGTATTACTGACCATGAGTTCGAGTTTATAACCCTCTTTAGGCTTCATAGTACACAGGGTCCCCTTCCCCTGCTTCCCTGGGATGACTACTACTCCGCCTTCCTTTCCTGTTTTTGCCCCCCATAGGCAGTGATTCCTCAAATCCACTAGGATCCCATGGCCTACAATAAAGTCGGCTCCCAAGATCCCTTTTCCACCCTCCACTTCCCACTTCATTAGGATACAGGTCCACTTAAAGCAGAGTGTTCCTAAATGAATGGTCAGCGGGATGGAAAATAAGCCAGCTTGTTCTTTACCTTGAATCCCGACAGACTGTATGGGACCCCATTAGATAAGGTGAGGTGATGGTACTAGTTGAATGGATCATGGTACATGATGCTCCCATGTCCAACAGATAGGTCCCCTTTACCTCTTCTACCTCCATCTCAATGAGGGGTCTCTTCCATAAGTCGTAGGTAAGGGAACACAGGTAAACAGGCTGTGCTGGCTGTAGTCAGGGTTGTGGGTTAGATGGGGCTGATGGGGTCAGCACGCTGGTGGTGGCTGCTACCTTCCCTGGGCCAGTCAATAGGGTTCTTATGGGGTCCAAAAGTGATTTGACCGTGGCGAGAGGGATTCCTGTCTCTGCCTTTTTGGGCTGGCCCTGAAGTGGACCGAGGGATCCCCATTTGCCGCAAGTTTAGTTAAATGGCTTACCATGGCCCTAAGCTGTTGGGTGCCATGGGGAACTATGAACTGGTTTTGGAGGGGTCGTTCATGCCCGTCATCAGCGGGCGGGCTGAACCTTTGCTGCCGGGTCAGGCACATCGGCCCCGGTCCCAGCCTCTCTTGCTGGGGGTTTTCCTCCTCAGCTTCTGACCCTAATTTCACACACCCCCCTGCTCCTGCCAGATTTCGCTAAAGCTTGGAGCAATGGGTGGTGGTCGTAGGCCCTCCTGCTCCTCAATCAGGTGGCCCCTTGGCACAACCTGTGGTGTCTGAATCGTCCTCCCCAGGTTCCCTGTAAAGTCAACCTGGGCTGCACTAGGGTTTATGAGGCACACCATTCCTTTTGCTATCCTTAGAGCAAGGTTCAGACTCTCTATCTGCTTCTGGCAGGGGCCATGGTCTGCATTCTCAAATCCCTGTGCTCTCACTATCTTATAGGCTGCCTGTACGCCTTTTACTTTCTCCTCCTGCTCTCTTACTTGTCTTGCTAGGTGGGAATTCTTTTCCCGCAACCCCAGCTCATTGTTCATGGCCTCGGTGACCGGACAATGTAAATATTCCTGCTGGGTCTTATGCTCCCTCACTAACTGCACCCTTTCCTGGTTCAGACCTGCAATGCTAACAGTAACTTCTCCCCTGCTAGGGCCTTTGTTTGGATTTCCAGGGCTGACTCCTGAATCTCAGCTGCCTGGGCTTCAACAAGCCTGTCCAAAAGCTGCATCTGTTTCTTGAAGCACATCAGCCAGACGGCCTTTTCTATGGATTTTTTATGATCCAACCCTTCTGTCCATTTAGCTGCAGCATCTACCGGGCGCCCAGCCTTTAACAGATCAGTGACTCATTTTTTTCCCATATTTACCTCACTGAACACACAATTGGAAATCCTCTCTTCCATTACTGTTCTCTCTTCCAAATCAGTGTCCACTGCATCACATCCCTTTTGCCAAGGTCCTGCCGCAGTTGCCATTATGTAGGGGGTGGTGTGTGTGTCAGCTCCACCTCTGACTTCTGAGCGGTTCGAATCACTCCCACTTCCTGGGTTCTAGACCTTGGGCTTATTTGGGGGTTGTGACAAAGTGCAGCAGACAAGTGGTTTTGGTGCAAGAAAAAAAACTGAGTTTACTGAAGTCAAAAATGAACTTATGACATTAGAATTACACTGAGATAATACAGATTTACAAAGTACACTTATTTAAGAATGGGGAACACACAGCATAACGAGGGAAAATCACGCTACTAATCCCCTTACCCTTGCCCCACCCCAAAACCTAACTAAATTGAACTAGGAGAGGTCAGGGATCATGTTCACTAACCAGGGTTCCTTGACAGTTCGAAATCCAGCCAGGTAAGCCAGTTGCAGTTTTGGGGTGTCCTCTGGGGCCTGCCATCCCCATGTGGTCCTTGTCTGTGGAATCTGCGAAGGTTCTTCAGTTGAGTGGAGGGCGCGGTTGTGGGTGGTCGATCTTCGTGGAGGGCTGCGGTTGCAGCCTTGTTATCTTTGGTTGAACCTGCCACCCCGTGCCCCTCGCCGTGATGTCACCTGTGGGCCTGCAAACTTCCAAATCTCCTCTCTGCTTGGCACAGCTAAACTCTGCTTCAACTGCTCCAAAAACTGCTCATCCTTCTGATTTGCTGCCTTTCGTAACTGCTGGCCCCGTTATTCTGTTTTTTCGAATTTCTTATCTCAATCCAAATCAAGGTTAATTCTTTGTTTGATTTTGGTGGGCTTCCCCAGGTGATTGTTGTCTCGTTATTTTTAATGGGCTCGCATGATGATTATCATTGAATTCCTGCCCCCATATCTAGTCTTGAACTGAAAGCCATGGTATGTGTGGAGTATTGATGGGTTCACATAATTGCATTGATTATTGTCTTCCTGCCTTAGCAGTTAGTAGCGATTATTTATGCAAGATTTTGATGGGCTTTAGTTTCGTGTCTTTCTCTGGGTTGAAATTCCCTTGGAATTCCTTTCATCGACCGGCTGTTTTAAGGCTTGAGACATTGATCTTCTTCTTCTTGGACTTTCAGGTCTTGGTGATGTCATCGCTGATCGAACAAGTCGATGATCTGTTCAGCAGGCATGGATCACCTGCACGGATCGAGTATAAAGACATCACTTAGATCTTTGACTTAAGCAATGACAATCATGAAGGTGCCAGAATTTTGATCCAGGTTGTCACCATGTGCTCTTGTAATTGCAAACGGAAGAAGCTGTTGGTTATAACAAGGCGTTGCTGAGCACAATGTTAGTAAGAGGACAACATTTGCATTGGCTTTTCCTACCTAATTTTTCCCAATGGTTCCTCTCAAGATATCAGTCGTGGCCAACCCTGGCATTAAAGTTCCCTAGAAGGATGGTCTCTTCTTTTGGGAAGACAGTAAAGTCTCCATCAAGGTCAATACTGTACACAATACTCCAGGTGTGGACTCACCAATGCCCTGTACAACTGAAGCATAACCTCCTTACATTTGTAACCAATTCCCTTCACAATAAATGATAACATTCTATTCGCTTTGCTAATTACCTGCTGTACCTGCATACTAACCTTTTGTGATTCATGCATGAGGACACCCAGATCCCTCTGAATTTCAGAGCTCTGCAATCTCTCACTATTTAGATAATATAGCTTCTTTTTTATTCTTCCAGCCAAAATAAACAATTTTACATTTTCCCACATTATACTCCATTTGCCAGATCTTTGCCCACTTACTTAACCTATCTATATCACTTTGTAGCCTCCTTACACCCTCTTCAAAATTTACTTTTCTACCTATCTTTGTGTCATCAGCAAATTTAGCCACCATTCCTTCAGTCCCTTCATCTAAGTAATTTATATAAATTGTAAAGAGTTGAGGCTCTAGCACAGATCCCTGTGGCACGCCACCCATCACATCCTGTCAAACAGAAAAAGACCCATTTATGCCAACTCTGCTTCCTGTTAGCTAGCCAATCTTCTATCCATGCCAATATATTGCCCCCCAGCACCATGAGCTTTTCTGCAATAACTTTTGATGTGGAAATCTAAGTTATGTACATCCCTTTATCCACAGTACATGTGACTCCTTCAAAAGAACTCCAATAAATTGGTTAAACATGATTTCCCTTTTACAAAACCATGTTGACTCTGCCTGATTGCCTTGAATTTTTCTAAGTACCCTTTAATAATGGCTTCTAACATTTTCCCTATTACAGATGTTAGGCTACCTGGCCTATAGTTTCCTGCTTTCTGTCTCCCTCCCTTTGCGAATAAAGGAGGTATATTTGCTCTTTTCCAATCTAATGGAACCTTCCAAATCTAGGGAATTTTGGAAAATTAAAAACTAGTGCATCAACTATCTCACTAGTCACTTTGTTCAAGAACTTAGGGTGAAGTTCATCAGGACCTGGGGATTTGTTAGCCCGCAGCCCCAAGAATTTGCTGGTGATTGTAATTTTCCCCCAAGTTCCTTCCTCCCTTCCATTTCCTGATTTACTAGGATGTTACCTGTGCCCTCTAAAGTGGAGACCAAAGCAAAATATCTGCTTAATTCAACCGCCATCTCCCTACTTTCCATTATCAATTCCCCAGACACTATAGGACCAACGCTCATTTTGTTAACTCTTTTCTTATTTAAATATCTATAGAAATGCTTTCTATCCATCTTTATATTACCAGCTAGCTTTCTCTCATACTCTAACTTTTCCCTCCTTATTAATCTTTTTATCATTCTTTGCTGTTCTTTATATTCTTTTCAACTTCTGACTTGCCACCCGTCTTTGCGTAATTACATGCCTTTTCTTTAAGTTTGATATTGTCTTTAACTTTTTAGACAGATGGTGAGCCCTCCCCTTGGGTTTTTTTTTCCTCATTGGAATGTATATATTCTGTATATTCTGAAATATCCCTTTAAATGTCTGCCACTGAACTTCTAATGACACATCCCTTGACCTCATTTGCCAATTTAGCTCGTTCTGCTTTCAAATACTCATAATTGCCCTTATTTAAGTTTAAAATAAATTGACGGGGGATGGGATACTGAAAAGTAGTTCAGAGGGGAGACAAGCTGAGATGGAATTGGAAGTTAACACTCTAGTAAATGAGTCTCAAAGACAGAAAAAATAGGCTAGATAAGAAAGTAGTGAGTTTAGCAAGACTAAATGGAATATATTTTAATGCAAGGAGCCTGAGCAATAAGACAGACAAGCTGAGGGCACAGATCAACACATGGGAGTTATGATATCATAGCTATGACTGTGGCTTGGCTAAAAGAAGGGCAGGATTAACAGGTCAACATTCCTGTTTTAGGGCATTCAGATGAGGTAGAGAGGAGGATAGAAGAGGAGGGGGTTGCAATATTGATCAAGGAATCAATTAAAGCAGTGAGGAGGGATGATATCTTGAAAGGATCATCAAATTAAGCCATATGGCTAGAAGTAAAAAATACAAGGGGCAAACACGCTGTTGGGTATGTACTATAGGCCCCCAAACAGTCAGGGAGAGATAGAGGATCAAATATGTGAACAAATTTCAGAGAAGTGTAAGAATAATAGCAGATTTTAACTATCCAAATATTAACTGGGACAGTTTTAGTGTGCAAGATAGGGAGGGAGCAAAATTCTTAAGTTGAATTCAGAAGAACATTTTTAGCCAGTACATATCAAGCCCAAGAAGGGAGGGGGCAGTTCTGGACCTAATATTTGGAAATGAGCCCCCGGAAGTTGGAAGGCATATCAGTCGGGGAGCATTTTGGAGATAGTGACCATAACTCAGTTAGATTTAGGTAGGTTATGGAAAAGGATAAGTTTGGGCCAGGAATAAAAGTTCTAAGCTGGGGAAAGGCTAATTTTACTGAGATGAAATACGATTTGTCCCAAGCAGACTGGGAGCAGTTACTTGAAAATAAAGCTGTGTCAGAGCAGTGGGAGACATTAAAGAAGGAAATAGCAAGAATACAGGGCAAATATGTTCCCATAACAACAAAGGCAGGGGACCAAGTCCCGAGAAATCCTAGATGTCAAGGGACATAAATGTTAGGATTTTAAATAAAGAGAAGCTTATAGTAGATACAGAAGGCTCAATACAGCAGAGTCTTTAGAGGAGTACAAGAAGTGCAGAGGGGAACTTAAAAAGGAAATTTGGAAAGCTAAGAGAGTGTATGAGAAAGCATTGATGGGTAGAATAAAGAAAAACCCAAAGGTAAAATTCAATCATATTATGATCACTGCTACCTAGGGGTGCATTCACAATGAGGTTATCAATTAATCTTCTCATTACTTAATACCAGGTATTGTATAGCCTGTTCCCCGGTTAGCAACAGAACATGCTGTTCTAAGAAAACATTCTATGAACTCATCGGGCTGAACTTTCCCCTCCATCAGGGGTTGGGGGGGGGTAGTTGATGAGTGGGCCCGTGCAAGCACACTTCCAATCAGCACCCCTAATCGGAGGCGCTGCAGCATTTTACATGGGCGGGACAATTAAGACCTGCCCATCGTGCTGTCCGCACAGAAGGGCTCTGCGCTTCCTGTGCAGGCGGGGGGGAATGCCTAAACTTAAGAGTGTGCTCTTTCCCACATGGGTATGAAAGAGCACACTCATCTCTGAGGATAAGTGCTGCCTCGGAGATTGCCTCTACTTTCAAAAATATTAAAAATAAAAAAAAAAATTCCCTTACATGTCCCCTCATGTGACAATGCCACATGAGTTGCGACATGTTCATAATTTCCAAAAAAAATCTTTATTAAAATTTTTAGAACCCTACATGAAACCTCATCCTGCGTGTGGGTGAGGTTCCATGTTTTTTCTACTTCCCGAGTCTCCTGGCCTGCCTGCCAACCTTAAGGTTAGATGGGCAGGTCCACTAATTACTTTAATTGCTCTGTCAATGGCCTCAATTGGCCATTGACAGGTCGGTGGGTGCGCAACTGATTTTTCTGTGCTCCCGCCTTTCTGAAAATTTAAATGGGGTGCAGTGACATCGGGAGTTGCACCCCACGTCACCGTGCATCATTTTATGCGTCGGCAAGCGGGCCCCGCCCCTGCTCACCAACAGTAAAATCTAGCCCACCATCTATGCTACTTTTGCCCATCTGATTTTTCCGGTCTATATGTAGGTTAAAATCCCCCAGGATTATTGCTGTGCCTTTCTGGCAAGCTCTCATTAACTCTTCTTTTATATTCTGTCCTACTGTGCAGTTACCATTAGGGACCCTGTACACCATTCCCACACTTCTTGCCTTTATCATTTCTCCTCAACCCAAACCGCTTCTACATCCTGGTTTCCTGAACCTAAAGTGCTAACACCATCATTAATTAACAGACCCACTCCTCCACATTTTCGTAACTTCCTGTCCTTCCTATATATCATGTTTCCCTCAATATTCAGATCCCAATCAACGTCATCCTGTAGCTCCCTAATGGCTACCAGATCATATTTATTTATTTCTATTTGATCTATCAGTTTATCTGTTTTGTTTTGAATGCTACATGCATTTAGATACAGTGCCCTTAATTTTGTCCTTCTATTATTTTTATAGCATCTAGCCTTTTATGCCAATTTACTCTTAGATTTGTCTGTCCCTTCCTGTCACTGTTCGTTTATTTCCCATATTATTACCTGTCTCTCTTGCCTTGTCTCTACTCCTTGGTTCACTACATCTTCCCAAATTCACTGTTTTGCCCCCACTTTTAAGCTTAAAACCCTCTCTACTTCCTTAGTTAGGCAGCTCACGATGACACCAGCCCCAGCACGGTTCAGGTGTAGACAGTCCCAATGGTACAGATCCCACTTTCCTCAGTACTGGTGCCAGTGTCCCACAAAGCAGAACCCACTTCTGCAACACCAGTCTGAGCCACACATTCATTTCTATGATCTTATTTGTCATAAGCCAATTTGCATGTGGCTCAGGTAATGATCCAGAAACTATTACCTTTGAGGTTCTGCTTCTTAAATTGGTGCCTAGCTCATCATACTACCTATGCAGAGCCATTTTCCTCATCCTGCCAATGTTGTTGGTAACTACATAGACCACGACCACTGGGTCTTCCCCTTCCACTGCAAGTTCCTCTCCAGCCCTGAGCAGATGTCCCGAACCTTGGCACCAGGCAGGCAATAAAGCCACCTCGACTCTCAGTCTTTGCCACAGAGAACAGTGCCAATATCCCTCACTATACTGTTCCCTACTACCACTACATTCCTTTTTGCTCCCTCCACTTGGATGACTCCCTGTACTAGGTGCCATGGTCAGTTTGCTCATCCACCCTGCAGTCCCCACTTTGATCCAAATAAGCTGAAAGAACCCCAAACCTATTGGACGATTGCAGAGGCTCACACTTCTGCCCTCTGGGTCGCCTTAGCTGCCACACTCAGTCACACCCTCCTATCCCTGGCCACTGACCAAATCAGAAGACCCTATCCTAAATGGTGTGAATAGCTCCTGATATAAAGCATCCAGGTAAGTTTCCCCCTCCCTGATGTGTCACAGAGTCTGCAGGTCAGTCTCCAGCTCAATTACTCTGAGCTGAAGTTTAGTAAACCACAAAGATGTGTTTTCCTGGATCACAATGTATTCCAGGAGCTTCCACATGCTGCAGCCTTGACACATCACCTGTCCTTCCACCCTTAATGTGTTTTAAAATAATTACTTAAGTATATTAATCACTTATTTATGTTGCTTTCTTACATATTTTATGAACTTTACCATCAAATTATGTGCTATTTTAAAGCTTAGGGATAGAATAGAACTTAACCACTTGCCAGATACTCACCAAACAGCTAGCTCCTTTCCCTGTAGTAGAGCAAGAACCAATTTCTATGGGGTGAGAAAGATAGAGAGGAAATAAACACCTCCTTCTCCAAACTCTCCTCTCACCAAACTCCAAGTCTTCATTCAATTAGTCATCTGCTCTCCATTTTCCAAGGCTGTATTGACGAACCCTGAATTTATAGTAAACTGAACTAAGGCTACAGTAACCAGATTCAATCAGTTAGCTAATTAACTACTCCTCTCCTACAGCTGAGAGTGAGTTTACCCTGTCTAAACAGCAAGAAAGGAAGAACTTAGCCTGCTTATAAAGTACTTTCCAGTTACTGCTAATTACAGACTAGATTAGATTTTAAGAGCAAAATTTAAGAACAAAATTAACCCTTAAAACTCCCCTCTTACCAAACTCCAAGTCTTCACTCAGTTAGTCAACTGCGCTCCGTTTGCCCCTGTTCTGGATGGCAAAACCAATTCCATGAGCACGAGGGTTTTTGTTAGCCTTTCTTTTCCAGTAGAAGGCATAATCCCTGCTTATCCCTTCAGCTGCCTCTCCACAGGAAGGCAGGTTTCACAGAGGGAGGTGATGTCAATTTGGAATTTTGAAAGCTCACATGGTATGATTGCAGTTCTTCTTTCTGGACTTTCACTCCTGACATTATCTGTGAGTGTTCTAACATTCCAAGTTGCAAAATTTAAAGTTTTTTTTTCTTTGATCAAAAAGATGGCGATCCCACAGTGGGTGGTTCCCCAGCTAAGATAAAGTGGGACTGCCAGCGGGTATCATGAAGAGGACTGTTCAGTCACAGATTCTGCTGCCCAAGGACACCTCTGTCCCAAAACAGGTGTCCAGCGACCTTCATGCATCCGTCATCTATGTGTAGATTCTTGACTAAGGACTCACAGATTCACAGCCCTGTTCCTGTTGTCAATTCTACTGTATCACAGGACTTGTCAAATGGCAGAGAAACCTGTGTGTGACTTTGTTTAACATGGCGACCTTGAAGTTCTGACATTGTCCACAGAATCTTGACGGGTTGGTGGTCAGATTTCGGTGACTTGTTTAACCACGATGACTAGGACTACCTTGTCACCACAACCACCTTCTGCCTTTGCAGCCAGTGAGACACACATTTGAGGACTTTTTGGATCACATTTTGTCTGGCACCTTCCCCAATCTTACTGCCACGAATGACCCTACCAGGAGCAAGGTGCTCCTGACAGTATCGCTCAAGGGATCATTAGAGGGTGCAAGCCTCTCCACCACCTCGAGGTGACAATCTAATGAGGTGACCCACAGCAATATTTAGTACACATTTTAGTTATGCTCAGTTATCAACATCATTTCTAATTTGAGACATTGCATTTTGTGAATTCTTGGCACTCTGGAACATTAGTCACTCCTTATCATTTTCAACTTGCGTATCTCCTGATGAGCCACATACATATATCTTCTTGTTGCCAATAAGTGGGGAGGATACCAAACACAAATCAAATAGATCAATTCAAAATCCAGTCTTCAAATATTCAATGGTGTTTTAAATTAAAATTAGACTATTGCAGTTCCAGTAAATAAATAAAAAATAGCCACCTGAACACATTTCGATATAATCAATATTGCATCATTTTACTATATCAAAACATTTTACCCTTCATGATGCATAAGTGTTAAAAACTTACAGATTGGATCAAAGTGACTCCAAATTTTACTTACAGTATGGGATATTGAGTAAGCATAACTAATAAGGACTTACAACTCAAATGCATGAAAAATCAGCCTTGCATAACCAACGGACACATTTAATCCTTATAAATAAATTACCAGAGACTATGTATTATTCAAAATGAACAAATTCAAACAATTTATAATACATGAGGAAGCAATACATTTATTCATTAGCAACAAATATGACTCCCGTTGACATTCCAGGAAGCTGACCCTCCATTAAAATTAAGTTAAATTGCACTATTCAGCTCTTATGGTGTTATCCACTTTCAGATAAAGAACTATTTCACTGGTGATTATAATATAACAATTTATGCATGAGTGCTATAAACTATAACAGGCAACTCAATCATTTAGATGCCAGGATGTCTTTGTTGCAAATTGTAGAATGTCATCTTCTTTAAAAGCTCCTTATGTTGTAGTACTTGAATATATATTTAGTATATTCCACAGTAGATATAAAATGTTGCTGAATCAGGTCTCATTTAATGTAAAAAATTGTGCATTCATTCATGGCTAAATCAAATGAATTTAAATCTGACTTCAATACAGTATGCCTGTATGTGGTATATATAAAAATGAAATTCCTAGGATATGAACAAAATGTTTAATTCTAATAGACAGCCAACTTTTTTTGTGAGACCCAAAAGCTTTTAGATTAAGTAGTTGCTTTTGCTGTTATCTGTACAGTAATAATACTGATTTTTTTGATCCGATTTCAATATTCTAAAAGTTTTGGGTTGTGGTATTTAACAGTAGAGTGTTGCCATTATGTGAAAAAAAAACAATATTCAGGGGTATTTTTGAATTCTGTTGATCGAGCAACTGTGATAATCAAATCTAGACTGTGTGAAGCATTTTGTCATTTACTGTGAAATTCAGATTATATCAACCCTGCTTAGGACTGCAGTTTTGATTATCCAGAAACAACATACATGGATCATGTTATTGAACTATAAATATATAGTGCACTGCTATCCTTTCTAAAAGTTAAAACTTCTTTTCCCTGTGTCAATGTAGATTATCATCAGATCAGAAACTTTGAAGTCTAAGAATAGATAACGTGGAATTTATCACCAAGTATGTGGTGCTTATTAAAAAAGTCTGAGTTAGAAAGTATTCACTGTAATTCAACTATTTTGACAGACAGTGTTTCAAAATGTGCCTGGAATTCTGCAAGTAGCCACTTTTCTGTGGCTGCACATTCCATAGGGGCTAAATGACAGCTGTTATATTTACAACCAAGAAGATATCTAGCTTTGTTGTGAGTAGTGTTTCTCTAAAAGTCACTGGACCACCTTTCACATGCAGGATTGACAAAATAGTTTCAAAGCCATTTTAAAATAAGAAAGTTGATATTCCTGAAAACACAAAGGATATCTCAAAAGAAAACTGTGGCCTCAGGTGGGATTGCATCAATAAGGGACATGCCAGTGCCATCTTCTTGAAAAGGGTATAGTAGTGAGTATGGCAGGCCGTCCTAGGGTTAGAACCTTTATCTGAACAATGTATTTAATTCCTCAGACAGAAGAGCCTGAATGCCACTCATGTAGTGTTTAGCATTAGCCTTGTTCAAAGATCAGGCCATTCAAAAAAGAAAAACATTAGCAATTAATATTATCTCCATCAGACAAGTGCTTGGTCAGATTCCCTTTGTTTGGC
Source organism: Carcharodon carcharias (assembly GCF_017639515.1). Classification (NCBI taxonomy): domain Eukaryota; kingdom Metazoa; phylum Chordata; class Chondrichthyes; order Lamniformes; family Lamnidae; genus Carcharodon; species Carcharodon carcharias. Next base: position 126,346,445 of record NC_054467.1, on the reverse strand, counting down.
AGTATAAGGCAGTATTATTATCTATTTTATCTATTTAATTCAATTGTCTTTTCATTTTTCTACTTTTGGAGTTCCTTTTATCCTTTGGCTCAGATTTTGCTGGAGCAGGTTATTTCACTGGTTACACTTTTTTCCTCATTCTTCAGCTCAATTTTTTTTTGCACTGCAAGTTGCTGGGAGTGCAAACTGAGAAAGGTTTGGTGAGAAAATGAAGCATCTGGGACCTAGATGAACAATGGGACCCAGAGTGTACTGCCATGACCAATGAGATTTAATGATCGTGAGAGAAGCAGAGGAACAACCGAGAAGGAAATAGAGTAACAGATTTGAATCAGGTACAGAGTGAGAAATTAGGAAAGGAAAAGATATATTGAATTAAGAGACAGGGGAAAAGAGACAAAAGGGAGAAGTAAAAAGAACTTAAAAATGTTAGCTTTCAAGAAATCTCAAAGAATAATTAACTAACTACCTTTAGGAATCAGACTCTACCATTTAAATTGTTCCCTTTCTGGGTTATAGAGGCATTGATTAGCATTGCAGGAACATAAATCTCCTCATTAAAAAGGGTATTTATGCTGTTAATTACCAGTCCTAATTTTCTGTATCAAGCATAATTGGCAATTGATATGCAATGTAATTCACAAAGAGGTTGAGAATGATCTGTAATTTTTGTGAAACTAATGACAGAGCAGCTCATTTTGTCCGGTAACTTGAGGTTTTGACATGGTTGACATACCATCCTCCTCCAACACCTCTCCACTGTCATCTAGCTGGGTTGACTGCTCTTACCTGGTTCCATTTTTGTCTAGCTGATTGTAGCCAGTGTATAATTTGCAATGACTTCTCTTCTTCCTCTAGCACCATTACCTCTGTTGTTCCCCAAGGATCTATTGGGGTCCTGGCCTGGCCTGGTCCTCTTTCTCATCTACCTCCTACCCTCAGCGATATCATCTGAAAGCACAGCTTTGTTTTCACATGTATGCTAATGATACTCAGTTTGACTTCACCAACACCTCCCTCAATTCTGAAACTGTTACTAACTTATCAGATTGCCGACCAGACATTAAGAATTGGGTGAGTGGAAATTTCCTCGAAGTTTTTTTCCGAATGGCAGGCAGTGACTAATGGGGCACCGCAGAGATCGGTGCTGGGTCCCCAGTTATTCACAATATATATTAATGATTTAGATGAGTACCCCCTCCAAACTCTGTTCCATGGCTACTAACTCCATCCCTCCACTTAGCAACCATCTGAGACTAAACCAGACTGTTCACAGCCTTGATGTCATATTGATTCCTGAGGTGAGCTTCAGACCACATACTTACACCATCGTTAAGACCACCTATTTCCACCTTTGTAACATCATCAGACTTCAACCCTGCCTCAGCACATCTGCTGCTGGAACCCTCATACATGCCTTTGTTACATCCAGACTAGATTATTCCAAACATTCCCTGGCTGGTCCCCCATATACTACCCTTCATAAATTTGAGGTCATCGCTAATGCCTGTATCCTAACTCACAACGAGTTGTGTTCATCTATCATCTTTGTGCTCTCTGGCCTACATTACTTGCTGGTCAAGCAACACCTTGGTTTCAAAAATCACATACTTGTTCAAATCCCTCCATGCCCTCACTCTTCCCTAACTCTGTAATCTCCTCCTACCCCATAGCCCTCTGAGATACCCACACTCACCTAATTCTAGTCTCTTGAGCATCCACGATTTTAATTGCTCCACATTGGTGACCATGCCTTCTGTTGCCTAGACCCAAAGCTCTGGAATACCCACCCTACACCTCTCTTCTTCTCTCTCCTCCTTTAAAACACTTTGAAAACCCAACTCTTTGACCAAGCTTTTAGTTATCTTACCTAATATCTGCTTGGTGTCAGATTTTGTTTTATAATGCTCCTGTGAAGCACCTTGAGACGTTTTATTATGTCAAAGGTGCTTTACAAATATGTCAGCATTGTTGTTGTTGACTCACAATTCACATGGTACCTTTTCAAAGCTGCTGGGTGATTTACACGTTAATAACAATGAGTGCTATTAAACCCTCTGTCAGGAAATTCTGGGTTAATAATTCACATGCCAAGTACAGGGTATTGTTGCCTGGAATGCATTTCAAGAAGTCAGGTGCCGGGAAATCCTGCAGGGTCTTTATGTTCCATTTTTGACTTTGGCTCCCAAGCAAAATCTCCTCACCTGGAGCAAAATTTATCAAATATATGCTTAAATTGTTTTGCTGCTTACAATTTATTTCTTTACATCATAAGAAAACTCTTACAGGTATGTGGATTTGTATTAAAATATAAAAGGCCTTAAATGCTTGGAAAGGTATAATCTTTTTAATGTTTGTTTGAAGAAAGAATGTATGCTTTACTGTAAATGTAATATGGCTAGCATAAACTTCTGTCCCTACCTTGCCCAAAGAAAGGTTATTGCAATCAGCTCTGATGGATGACTATATAATATTACAAGCAAAGGGCAATTTTAGGGGCCCACAAAGCCTTTGGCTTCTTAAAATGCATTTGTGTGAGGGAAAATGCAAGCTTCTTGATGAGTGGACAAGATGCACTGTGTATATTAGGCTGCTTCTACAGCAAGGTTAAACTGTAAATGTCACAGCTAAGTTTTCCAGATTCAGTTGTGTGAGTTGAATTGAATTAATAGTGTATAGACGTTAGGAGATAGAATTCTGTACTTACAGTATATGGAATTTAATACATCTAACTTTCATACGAATTAAACCCTATATTTAATGTATTGAAAATAAAATTCATTTCTACTAAAAAGGATTAATGCTTATGTATTTCACAGCACGCAGCATGTCCAGGAACTATTTTGAATCTTGCATTCTATTTTTCATAATTTTCCTGGGATCAATTGAATACTTAGCTGATAATACACAATTGCTTGCTCCCTGAATTTATAAATCTAGAACTCATAGGCCAGGATTTTCTCGTTGGCGTGTGGGGGCGGGCCCGCATGCCGATGCATAAAATGACGCGCGGTGACATCGGGCGAGCGTCCTGACGTGACCGCACGCCATCGCAATATTTCGGTGGGTGGGCGCACGATGATCTCCGATGAGCACCCGCTATTAATTAACAGGCTACTTCAGGCCCTTGAGGCAGCAATTGACGCCGATTTTTCGGGGCCCGTGCGATCTTCAGGTCATCGCACGCGCGCATCTGGCAGGCGGGTAGGCCACATTTTTATAAACCTCATCCACGGTCGGGATAAGAAGGATGAGTGGGGTCGCAAGTGTTATTTGTCAGACAACTTGTAGAGTTAATGAGGGGGAGCCAGTGGATGTGGTTTATTTGGACTTTCAGAAGGCTTTTGACAAAGTCCCACATAAGAGATTGGCGTGTAAAATTAAAGCGCACGGGATTGGGGGTTGTACATTGAGATGGATAGAAAACTGATTGGCAGACAGGAAACAAAAAGTAGGAATAAACAGGTCTTTTTCCAAATGGCAGGCAGTGACTAATGAGGCATCGCAGGAATCGGTGCTGGGTCCCCAGTTATTCACAATATATATTAACAATTTAGATGAGGGAACTAAATGTAATATCTCCAAATTTGCAGATGACACAAAGCTGGGTGGGAGGGTGAGCTGTGAGTAGGATGCAGAGGTGCTTCAGTGTGATTTGGTCAAGCTGAGTGAGTGGGCAAATGCATGGCCGATGCAGTATAATGTGGTAAATGTGAGGTTATCCAATTTGGTAGTAAAAACAGGAAGGCAGATTATTATCTGAATGGCTATAAATTGAGAGAGGGGAATGTGCAAGGAGACCTTGGTGTCCTCGTACACCAGTTGCTGAAGGTAAGCATGCAGATGCAGCAGGTGGTAAAGAAGGCAAATGGTATGTTGGGCTTCATAGCCAGACCATTCGAGTACAGGAGCAGGGATGTCTTACCTTGGTGATGCCACACCTGGAATATTGTGTGCAGTTCGGTCTCCTTGTCTGAGGAAGGATGTTCTTGCTATAGAGAGGGTGCAGCAAAGGTTTACCCGACTGATTCCTGGGATGGTGGAACTGACATATGAGGAAAAATTGAGTTGGTTACAATTATATTCACTGGAGTTCAGAAGGGGGAGGAGGGGGGGATCTCATAGAAACCTATAAAATTCCAACAGGACTAGACAGGGTAGATGCAGGAAGAATGTACCCGATGGTAGGGGAGTCCAGAACCAGGGTCACAGTCTGAGGGTACGGGGTCAACCATTTAAGACTGAGATGAGGAGAAACTTCTTCACCTAGAGAGAGTTGAGCCTGCAGAGTTCTCTACTACAGAAAGTAGTTGAGGCCAAAATATTGTATGTTTTCAAGAAAGAGTTAGATATAGCTCTTGGGATGAAAGGGATCAAAGGATATGGGGAGAAAGCGGGAGCAGGCTATTGAGTTGGATGATCAGCCACGATCATAATGAATGGTGGAGCAGCCTCGAAGGACCGAATGGCCTACTCCTGCTCTTATTTTCCTTGTATGTTTCTGTGTATTTAATTCTTAATGTTACTGATACTTGCCTGTGTGAACAGGAATACTTCAAAACTCTTCAGAGCTGTTTGGACAGGAGTAATAGGCTTTAGGTCAGGACTCTACAGTAGAGATAATATCTGGGTCCTTGCTGTTTTCAGGAAGCCTTCCCTTAGCCTGAGAATGGGGTTTGTGTTCTCCAATGGAGGCACCTCCTCTGAGGAGGAAAGGAGGGCCAGAAGGGTGAGGAGACCAGGAGTCCACATTCAACCTCCAGGGGAGCCACCTTTGGGAGGACAGGCGCAGCCGCAAAGGGGACAAGGCCAACAGGAAGTCCAAGGCGGAAGGGACTGCAGAAGACACCACTACCCTGCTGTCAGAATTTACAAGCGGCGAAGCAGCTACCTCAATATGTCTGAGGTACAGTGCCGAAGGAGGCTCTGCCTCTCAAGTGGGACAGTGACTTCCATTTGTCAGATGATAGGCCCTGAGATCTGCGCTGCATGGTTGGACTCCCCATGCTAGTGACGTTGAATGTCACGGCTGCCCTCAACTTCTGTGCCCCCAGCTCTTCCCAGGGGTCAGTAGGTGATCTTTGTGGAGTCTCCCAATCAGCTGTCCACACTTGTGTCAAGCTGGTGACAGACGCTCTGTTCAGGCATGCATTGACTATCATCCACTACCGCTGGGACGAGGTCAGCCAGACAGAGCGAGCCAGAGGCTTCGTGGCCATTGCTGGCTTCCCCCGCATCCAGGGTACAATAGACTGCACTTCCAGCGTTTGCTGCCTCATGGACGACTTGAGAGGCACATCATCAGCTGCCAACCGAGCATGTGCCTGTTTTCCTGCAGTCTTTCGGCTGCCGGTGCCATAGGCACTCTCTGTCTCCACCCGCACCTCAAGCGAGTGTGAAGTATCCTCACTGCTATGCCCCAGTACACAAGCTGACGATCTAATTCCCACCGAGGTGCTAGTATCTGCGTTGGTGCCTGCCTGGCAGAGATGGTGTGACCCTGGTGAGTCCATTTGTTCAGTGCCCTCAGTTGTGAGAGGTAGCCCCTCTGCCTCCTCCTCCCAGCCCTGCTGCACTGAGGCTGAAAGGAAGAACAAGGACATTTGATTAGTTAACGTGGAGGCAATGTCAATATGCATGCCTGTCCCCCGGATCATTATGTGCTCATCCTTCCATAATCAATGATAAACCCATGCTGCAAACTTCAATCACTGAACATTCAGCAGTGGCACTGCTGGGACACATATGGTGACCTCAGTGCTCGGCAATCTTACCTCCTCGTGGCACCCCAGCCTCACACCACCAGTGGACCTGGGCGCATGGCTATAAAAACAAAAAACTGCGGATGCTGGAAATCCAAAACAAAAACAGAATTACCTGGAAAAACTCAGCAGGTCTGGCAGCATCGGCGGAGAAGAAAAGAGTTGACGTTTCGAGTCCTCATGACCCTTCGACAGATTCTGTTGAAGGGTCATGAGGACTCGAAACGTCAATTCTTTTCTTCTCTGCCGATGCTGCCAGACCTGCTGAGTTTTTCCAGGTAATTCTGTTTTTGTTCCGGGCGCATGGCGCCTCTCCAGATCCATCGCCTCCTGTTCGTATCTGTTGATTAAGGCCAACTGGGCCTGGCCTCCGCCAGTCCGCACGCGCTCGGCGGCATTGTGTGCGGTCTTCTCCTGAAAAGGAGAGAGGAGCATTGATTAGCCCACCCTGTACCTGGATTCCCATCGCATCCCTGCCAACCCAACACATTGCAGGGATCCAGTGCTTCATCACCCCGCAGCTACCACACACTCACACAAAGAAGCCAGGGTTGACCCTCCCCCATTGGCCACATGCTGCCTCCATCATATTTGCCACAATTCTGTCTAACCTTGCAAAGCCAGGACGCACAAGCACGTGGAACACAAAGAGCAGTAGATCGATCAGTGCCCTGTCACCAGGAAGTTCCCCTCCCAGCATGTCAACACCTTGCCTTTGACATGTTTTGCAGTTCCAGCACCGCGCCTAGGTGCAGATCCTTGAGGTAGCCCCCAAAACAGTAATGTGGGTGTCAGTCTACCACATGCTGCAGGTACCCATGGTGCAGAGCCCATCTCAGCACAACCCTCTCAGGACGAACTAGGCAATACCTGCTGGGCCACCCAGCGAGGGACACATACTGTGAATGATTCAATGCTGTAACTGCATTCAGAGTTGGGGTGGCGGGGGGTGGCTGGGGGGAAAGCCTACCTTCTGTGTTAAGTGACCTCTGCCAACATGGTACTCACCCTTCCTGAGCACAAGAGGTCATTGAATCGCTTGCAGCACTGAACCCACATGCGCCGCACCATGTCATGGGAGCTGACTACATCTGCCACATCCTCCCAGGCACGTTAGGTCAGGTTGGGGGGGGGGCCTTCTCCTCCCATCCCATGGAACGAGGACCTCGTGCTGCGCTGCCACCTCCTACAGGAGGACAGCTAGGCACTCATCAGAAAACCAAGGGGCACCTTGCCCCGCTGCCCTTGGCCTGCTCTCCAGCAGTGCTGTGGGAAACTCTTCTGTTGGCCATGATGAACAGCTTTTGCAAGGCTGCGAGCGCTCTATTTGAACAGGCCACTTAGTCACTATTGGACCCGGCGGTCATTGGACTCCCACCGCTGCTCACCCATTCCCGCTACCCTCAGGAGATGTGCTTCATGCTGGGCTAGCCTTAATTGGCCCACTCATGTAAAATGGCGGAGCAGAGCCGATCACAGACAGCGGTAGGCTCCATGCCCGCCCTCGCCTGCTCTGAAATGACCCGCTCAACGGGGAGAAAATTCTCCCCATAATCATCGATTGCAGGGTGTTTGGATTTTCTGCTTGTACAATGCAAAGCTCTTGGATGTTAGGAAGCCAAAATAGAGGGTTTAATTTACTGTGATGCAACTCGGTTGAATGTAGAAAGGAAAAGTTAAACCAAAAGTATGTTCCTTTCCAGTAGGCTTCGTTTAAAAAAGTTAGGGGCTGTAACTGGACAACTGTGAGTTCAAAATCAGATTGAACTGAGATTTGTACTTCCTTCTCTCATTATGCATGTTTTGGTGGTTCTTGCAGGCCACTGAATGATGTAGCAGTGCTCCGTTTCACACTCCAGAAAATTCAGGGCCAATGTGATGAAGACTGAAACATTAGTCCTGAAGGCTAGACAGCATATGTATTAAACTGTGATCAAGTTTAAACACATAAATCTTCCATTTCTTTTTAATCTCTGAGAGGTTCTTGCAAAAATTTGTGCATAAAATTTTGCAGTACCATCATTCAGAAAATATGGTATTGATTGAATTATGGACACTAGAAAGACTATAATAAAATCAGTTTTCATTTTGTACATATTTGGTTTAGCTATTGGAGAATCAATGTGTTCAGTTACTAATGCAAGGTGCATTGTATATTTTTAGACACAGACTCTTTTGTGTGATGAGATTGCTTTTTTATTAAAATTCAATAATTCAATTGATGCTTGTTCCTCTGGACTGGGGCCTGTTAACAGTTTTCTTTAGGCTTCATGACACCTGAGAAACAGCCTGATTTTGCAGTAGATGGCATTTAATAAGAGAAAGACGGAAGGTGGGGTGGGAAAGCACAATCATTCAGAAATAAAAACAGAATTACCTGGAAAAACTCAGCAGGTCTGCCAGCATCAGCGGAGAAGAAAAGAGTTGACGTTTCGAGTCCTCATGACCCTTCGACAGAACTTGAATGAGTCCAAGAAAGGGGTGAAATATAAGCTGGTTTAAGGTGTGTGCGGGGGGGAGGTTTGGGTGGGGAGAGAGAGAGAGAAGTGGAGGGGGTTGGGTTGGTTGTAGGCTCAAACAAGCAGTAATAGAAGCAGATCATCAAAAGATGTCACAAACAACAGAACAAAAAAACACATAGGTGTTAAAGTTGGTGATATTATTATTATCATTCAGAAATATACTGATTTCTACCTGTTCAACAGGGAAGCTATTAGGAAAGTTTAACTCACTTTCTATTTTCCTTTTTAGGTTAAACAAATGAGAAAGGACATCTCAATGCACTGGGAAGTTATTAAATGCATCATGTTTGTGCAACACAAGGTTATTAAAAGCACAGCTGAGATCTTATTAAATATGCGTTGTTTGGTAAGATAGTCTGCATTTATTTAAAGAAGAATTGCATTAAATATTTGTCATTCTGTATGAAAAACTCTAGTCATCGTTCCTTACCTGTTCTAATAATTGCTATGCATCCTCAAGTAAGCACTATGACCATTAAATCGAAAGCATAGTTATGGAGCATGATATTTGGTTTCTCATTTATAACCTTTGACATTTTTATATTGGTACTTTTCATTGCTCTGGCTCTTGTTTGAGTAATTTCATACTTATTATTGATCACGAAAACCCATGATCAATGGCTCAAGGCCTTTAAGTTTGATCTTGATGATAATGAAATCTAGTAAATTTTTAAAGGGGATATTCTTTGGCAAGGGAACGAGGCAATTATTTCAGTAAAAATTAATATAACTTAAAGAGCTTGCTCGTGTAATAAGACATAAGTATCCACAAAATACATCTTCACAGTATAAGGGTGAACACACCACTGTGATTTTTATTTATCTAGTGTATGAGTCTAATCTAAAAAACTAAATTGAAATATTGAATGAGAATTTAGATGGGACCTGAAAATGATCGCCCTGCGCAATGAACGCACACACCCTCTAATTGCACTGCAGGATACATGTTAAATTTGTGCTGCCTGCTGTTTAAAATGATTGTTGCTTGCAACCACGCTATGCACACTGTTCATTGGCAACACGCATCAGCAGGGGCCCCAATATTGTAGGTACCTAGCGCTACTTAAAGGCAGCTTGCACCTCTTAAACAGGAGGTGCATTGTGACCGCAGGAAATGCTGGCAGTCCTTTGTGAGCTGAAACTGTGCTGTTAAAGATTGAAGAATAGTTGAACATGGAAGAGAACATGCACAAAGTTTTCTGTCAGTATGCTGGATGCAGTGGTGAAAGTGGTGGAATGGAGGAGTGCAGGATGCCGTCCAGACAGATGCTCAGGAGGCATTGGGAACACATAGCAGTGGTAGCAATTCCAGGAGTATTGCTCATCAAACATACAGAAAGAAGCTTAATGATCTCACAAGGCTTGTCAAGCTGAGTGAGTGCATCTTCATATGGCATGTCCTACCAAGTTCACCAGTACCTCACCCATTGCTCAACACACTGCACCACAATTACCCACCTATCAATAATCTCTCACAATCAACACTCAATCCTTACATTCATGTGCTTTACTTTACCCCCACACATTTAGCCTTGCACCCACGGTTCACACTATGTAGATGTTGGCAGCTATTCAACCATGACAGCCCTAGTATCTAAACATATGGAGGACTTTCACTGTTATAGTTCCTTTTTTTTTGAAGAAGGCCGTGACACATAGATGAAGGCAGCAGCAAGAACTGGAGGAGTAAAGTGCATCTGCATGTTTAACCTCAATGGAGATGACAGTTGTGGCCACCATGGTAAGAGGAATCTCTGAGACCGTGGTCACTGGCAGTGCTGAAACAACTGATGATCTGGATATCTGCATACCCTATCCTCCCTCTCTCATCCCACTGCTCCCTCAACTGTCAATCTCTTCTCAATGAAAAGCTGCAGAGGGGGTAAGTATGCAGTTCATATTTTCTCCTCTGCCCTAACCACAGCCCAATCCTTTCAATTCATGGGGCACTGGCACGAGTACTGAGGAAAGTAGGAGCTGTACTGCTGGGATGATCTTCACCTGAACCTTGCTGGTGACAGTGTTCTGGAGAGTCATATAACTAGGTCAGTAGAGAGGGCTTTAAACTAAATAGTGAGGGCAAGGGATCAAGTAAGGGAAGATGTAATAAATTAAAGAGAGAGGACAAGGCAAGACAGCAAGGTAACAATAAAGGAGTTGATAATGTGAGTGTGGCAGGAAGGGTAGAGCATACAAACCTAAGAGTGTGCCAACAGATAAAGCTAGAGGTTGGGAAAATAATAAAAAAAGTAGAAATAAAGGCACTCTACCTAAATTCAGACAGCATTTGCAACAAGGTAGATTAATTCAATGGCATAACTTGAGGTAAACAGGTATGATCTAACTGCCATTACAGAGATGTGACTACAGGGTGGCCGAGACTGGAAACTAAATGGTCAAGGGTATTCAGTGTTTAGGAAGGATAGGCAAAAAGGAAAAGGAGGTGGGGTAGTGCTGTTAATAAAGTATGAGATCAGTACACTAGTAAGAGAGGGTCTCAGACCGGAAAATCAAGATGTCAAAGTAGTTGGGTAGAGATAAGAAAGAGCAAGGGGCAGCAAGCATTGGTAGGAGTTGTTTTTAGGCTGCCAAACAATAGTGGTAGTGTAGGGCAAGTTATAATTCAGGACATTAGAGGTGCATGTAATAAGGGTAATACAATATTCATGGGAGGCTTCAATCTACATATGGACTAGCATGAATGCTGTTGAGGGTGAATTCCTGAAATGTATACAAGATGGTTTTCTAGAACAATATGTTGAGGAACCAACAAAAGAACAGGGTATTTTAGATCTAGTATTGTGTAATGAGAAAGGGCTATTTAATAATCTTGTTGTAAAGGAACTTCTAGAGAAGAGTAACCATAATATATTAGGATTTTACTTTAAATTTCAAAATGATATAGTTCAATCTGAAACAAGGGGGTGGAATTGTCCCAGATTTGCACTAAGTGGGATAGCAGGAAGGGAAAAAGACATTTTTCCCACCAGCCACAATGGCAGCTTTTCGCGCCACATTGTCCCATTCCTGGCACATCCCGCCTCATTAATAATCCATTCACGGGAATTGCTGACAGGCGGGCTCAGATTTTCCCCTCATGGCATCACCTTAACAATCCCTCACTCTGGGCACCACATTTAAAGTGCACCAGAGTGCAGCCTATGTCATGTCTTCAGTACAGCTTCAGGCGACAGATGGCCCCGAAAGCAAAAAAATGGCAGCTCCCAATTTAGTGACGTCCCTCCGGAGCACCTGCTGGACGCAGTGGAATGCCGTAGCAATGCCCTCTACGCCTGCTCTGGCCACAAGAGGTTCACCAGAGTCACAAATCCAGTCTGGGAGGCAGTGGCAGTGGCAGTCAGTGAGACTAGAGCATACATGAGGTCAGTCATCCAATGCAGGAGGAGGATGAATGCTCTCATTCATTCTGCCAGGGTAAATCAGCCACCTTAACACTCTCAACTCACACACTCACAAACCCTTCATGCATCCACAGGGATTTCACACCTCAAAGGACAACAACACTAACTCTCACATGCACCCTCAGGCTCACATCCTCTGGGGCTCACATCGTAATCCCATCCATGGCTCTGCTCACCACACAAACATTCCATGCAGTGCCATGTGTCCTGCTCACACTGTCTCTATCTGTTTTCATACAGGAGAAGCTGACACACAACAGCATGGAGAGGTCCCAGACTGGGGATGGAGTGGCCCATATTAGACCACCCACTCACTTTGAGATTTGTGCCATCATGCTGACTGGCGAGGCTGTGGACCCTGCCTGCAGCAACGGTTAGGTTGGTGGCAAACACCCACATGATGATCCTGCAACACACCATCCCTTTCTCAATGCAGTACTCTTTCTCCCGCTTTTGACTCTGCTGCCATGCAATAACTATCTCTACTTTGGTTCACAGGGAGCTTTGCCAAGCAACTGAAACCCTCAGCCAGCCAGTCCCTCAGCTCCATCCACATCTTCATCTCCAGCCAAGAGGCCACCTCCACCATTGAAGAGCTGGAAATAAGCAGCCTGGGAAAACCTACCACAGCGCTCGCCCACACCCTTACAGCTCAGAGACACACACCTCAGGGGACATAGATAAAAACAAAAAACTGCGGATGCTGGAAATCCAAAACAAAAAATAAAAAATACCTGGAAAAACTCAGCAGGTCTGGCATATTTCAACAATTTTAGATCTTAAACTCCCTCCTCCATCTCCACCCCCTTTCCGTTTCTTCCCCCTCCTTTTTGTTTTTTCCAATAATTTATATAGATTTTTCTTTTCCCACCTATTTCCATTATTTTTAATGTATTCCACCGATCATTTATCTCTACCTTTTATGCCCTTTTAGTCTTATTTCACCCCACCCCCACTGGAGCTATCTGTACCTTGCTTGTCCTGCTATCCATTCTTAATTAGCACATTCTTTTAGATAATATCACCACCTTCAACATCTCTTTGTTCTTTTGTCTGTGACATCTTTTGGTTATCTCCTCCTATCTCTGCTTGCTTGTCCCAAAAACCATCCGCCTTCTCTCTCCCCCCACCCCTTTAAACCAGCTTATATTTCACCCTGCTCCTATTTTTACTTAGTTCTGTTGAAGGGTCATGAGGACTTGAAACGTCAACTGTACTCTTCTCCGCCGATGCTGCCAGACCTGCTGAGTTTTTCCAGGTATTTTTTTATTTTTTGAGTCAGTAGGACATAGATCAAGAGCAGGCTTGGTTTCACAATCTGGTGGTCACCACAGGGACACATGTTCACTGCAGGAGGAGGCAGGTTCAGCCGAGCTCCCCAGTGCGCAGAGGACTGTTGGAGAAAAGGCATCTGTGAGGTCCGAGTCAGATGACGAGTCTCCGGATTTGGCCTTCCAACTCATCCTGGAGATCCAGCAGAATGTCGGGGAACATCATGCAGAGCTGTTGGAAGCCCTCAACACAGTTGGCACGCAAATCGGCGGAGTGCTTCCGCCTGCTCTCTGATGAAGTGGTGCCCACAGTGCTCATATGGAGGTGCCTGTGGTGAGGACGTCGGATGCCATGGAGACCCTGGTCCAGCAGATCATGGGGATGCGCACAGACCTGCACTCCATCGTGATAGCCATGGGTGATTTCCTGCAGTGGCCATGTGAGAGAGAAACGGGGCACCTCGACAGCCCTTAAGGTGCTTCTTCCCCTCAAGGAGTTAGGCTGGGGCCCAGAGGCACCTGAATGGAGGAGAAACAGCATTGGGCACCCCTGTGTCATACTCTCAGGAATCTCAGAGCTGCCCTCTCCCTCCAAGTCCATTTTCCCTGTGACGACCTCCAAACTCGTCTTCTGTCACGGCTGAGGGTGCAGTTGGCCCAAAGGAGGACAGCCAAAGGAAGCCTGGGCCCCCAAGGCCACAGCTCTCCAGAGGGTGAACGCCAAAGTCATCAGAGGTAACAGGGCCAACCATTGCACAGGCTGTCTCCACCCCTGCTGTGGATGTCAAGGCAGCACCTAGAAGAAGTGGTAGGCCTAGAAAAGTTAAGAAACTCTGATCACAAGTGGTTGCATGGGTGAACATATTTTGTCACCTTATAAGCTGAAAATATATTCAGTCTCACTGAATAATGTGTAACGGTATCTTTCAGCTTCATTGACAGGCCTCACGAGCTGCAGCCCCCACCCCGCCAAACCCCACCACTAGCAAGTCAATTGCATGCAGCCAGACTATGAGTGATTCTGGAGGGTGTGACTGTGTAGTAGGGTCTGTCAGAGCCTTGGGAAAGCATTCTCCCACACACCAGGAGCCTTCAGTCAATCACACTCATCTCACTGTCCTGAGCATTTTCAGTGCTGCCCCTTGAGGTTCTCTTTCAGTTGTCTATCTGAGCTGACCTGCATCTCCGCCCACACTCTGATCACGCTCCCATGAAGCACCTGTGCCTGTCTAACACCACGAGGCTCCGCCCACTTTTGATTTCGACAGCCATGGGTAGTCATTAAGTTTCTGTTCAGCTCCCCCGCCCTTTCTCTTCCCCCAGTCACCCACATCCTTTCCCCCATCACTGTTGATCCCCCTGGCATCACCTTCTACCTCTCCACTGTCACCAACCAACCCAAACCCTTTTCTTTCCAGGGTGTCCAGGTGAATGTGTACATTCCCTACCTTCCTGAGAAGCCCATCCTCATCCTTTTACCTGCCCAACCTCCTCCTTCCCACCCCCAGGGTACGTGTTTGCCTCTGAGTCCCTGCCAACACCCTCACTGTCCCTGCTCCCACTACCATCAAAACCCTCACCCTCCCACCCTTCTGGCTCAGCCTGCCCTCATACTCACCATTCCCTCCTACCTTGCTCCCTAGGAGGCATCCATTGACTCCACAAACCCCTTCCTTGCACATTCACCTGGACATCCCCCCTTACTCCCTCCTCCCCTTAGATTCCTCCCTCCCCCAGCCTCCTTCCCCCCTCTGAACACCTTCCTCCCCCCAGACTTCTTCCTCCTCTTGGGCTCCTTTCTCCCCCTGGACTCCTTTCACTTCCCTTACACCTTCCTTCCTCCTTACACCTATTTCTCCACTACCGCATTCTCCCCCGTTACACCCTCCTCCCCCAAACACCCTCCTCCCCCTTCCAACCTCACCACCTGAAATCTTTGTTTCCCCCCCACAACCTCAAGCCCCCAACACATTTGTACCACCACCCCCCACCCCCAACCTCACCTTCCCCTGACACCTTCGTGCCCCCACCACCTCACATCATCCTCCCCACTGCCCAGTACCTTCCTCTCCAGGGCAAACCTAGAACTTCCTCTCCCACCCCTCCAGTACACCTTCCTCTCCCACCCCTCCAGTACACCTCCTTCTCCCACCCCTCCAGTACACCTTCCTCTCCCACCTCTCCAGTACACCTCCTTCTCCCACCCCTCCAGTACACCTTCCTCTCCCACCCCTCCAGTACACCTCCTTCTCCCACCCCTCCAGTACACCTCCTTCTCCCACCCCTCCAGTACACCTCCTTCTCCCACCCCTCCAGTACACCTCCTTCTCCCACCCCTCCAGTACACCTCCTTCTCCCACTCCTCCAGTGCACCTCCTTCTCCCAACCCTCCTGTACACCTTCCTCTCCCACTTAGAGCTGGACTTTTCTCACCCCCACCTCGCTGATCATCTGTAGCAGCCCATGGCCAAGACCGCGATGTTCTGAAGCAGACCCGTGACACCAACTGAGGCTCTCCACCTTCCCTGAGCTGCTTTGTGGCAGGGCCATGTGCATGAGAATCTGCCCAGTATGCAATGCATGTGTTCCTCCAGGGTCCGGTAGCTGTAGGGCTCCAGCATCTTCTGCTCCTCAGATGTCTGCGATCTGAGCAAGGCCCTGGCGGTAAGTCCTGACTTATGCATATCACACTTGTCCAGGCATGTTCTGAGTGGGCTTGTTTCCCCACTGGCGTAACGGTAAATCTACTGTGGGAGGAGATTCCAATCGAGCTTCACTTTGCACCCATTGGTGGGATGCAATGCGATTTCATGCCGGCTTCCGGTGCGATTGGCATTCCGCCATGGCGGACACCATTGGCTGATACTGGCTGTGCTTTCACACCAGTGTGAACCCAATTTTTGGCCTTCTCACCATATTGTTCCATCCCACCCACCATGATGCCCAACACCAACGGGGCTGGAACATTCTGGCCAGGATCTTAAATCTAAACAAAGGAAGCTACAAAGATATGAGGGGAAATTTGGCTGTGGTAGATTGGGAACCTAGGCACCGGAAACGACAAGGCAAACTCAGCCCTGTCAACACTGCAAAGTCCTCCTTACTAACATCTGGGGGCTGGTGCCAAAATTGGGAGAGATGTCTCACAGACTAATCAAGCAACAGCCTGACATGTTCATGCTCAGAGAATTATATCTTACAGATAATGTCCCAGACACCATCATCACCATCCCTGGGAATGCCCTGTCCTACTGGCAGGCAGACCCAGCAGAGGTGGCAACACAGTGGTATATAGTTGGGAGGAGGTTGCCCTGGGAGTCCTCAACATTGACTCGGAACCCCATGAAGTCTAATAGCATCAGGTCAAACATAATAAGGAAACCTCCTGCTGATTACCATGTGCCGTCATCCCTCAGCTGATGAATCAGTGCCCCTCCATGTTGAACACTACTTGGAGGAAGCACTGAGGGTGACAAGGGCACAGAATGTACTCTGGGTGGGGGACTTCAATGTCCATCACCAAGAGTGGCTTGGTAGCACAACTACTAACTGATATGGCCAAGTCCTAAATGACATAGCTGCTAGACTGGGTCTGCAGCAGCTGGTGAGGGAACCAACAAGAGGGGAAAACATACTTGAACTTATCCTGAGCAACCTGCCTGCTGCAGATCTATCTGCCCATGACAGTGTTGGTACAAGTGATCGCCGCGCAGTTGTTGTGGAGACAAAGTCCTGCCTTCACATTGAGGATTGCCTCCATTGTGCTGTGTGGCACTACCATTGTGTGAAATGGGATAGATTTCGAGCAGGTCTAGCAACTCAAGACTGGTCATCTAATAGGCGCTGTGGGCCATCAGCAGCAGCAGAAATGTACTCAAACACAATCTGTAACCTCATGGCCCAGCATATCCCCACTCTACCATTACCATCAAGCCAGGGGATTCACCCTGGTTCAATGAAGAGTGCAAGAGGGCATGCCAGGAGCAGCATCAGGCAAACCTAAAACCGAGATGTCAAAGCTATAACACAGGACTACTTGTGTGCCATATAGCATTAGGAGCAAGTGATAGACAGAGCTAAATGATCACACAGCCAATGGATCAGATCTAAGTTCTGCAGTCCTGCCGCATCCAGTCGTGAATGGTGGTGGACAATTAAACAACTCACTGGAGGAGGAGGCTCCACAAATATCCCCATCGTCAATGATGGAGGAGCCCAGCACATCAGTGCAAAAGATAAAGCTGAAGCATTTGTTACAATTTTCAGCCAGAAATACTAAGTGGATGTTCCATCGCATCCTCCTCCGGAGGTCCCCAGCATCGCAGATGTCAGTGTTCAGCCAATTTGATTCACTCCACATGATATCAAGAAATGGCTGAAGGCACTGGATAGTGCAAAGGCTGTGGGCCCTGACAATGTTCTGGCAATAGTACTGAAGACTTTGCTCCAGAAATTGTCACGCTCCTACCCAAGCTGTTCCAGTACAGCTACAACACCAGCACCTACCCGGCTATGTGGAAAATTGCCCGGGGATGTCCAGTACATAAAAAAAAGGACAAATCCAACCCAGCCAATCACCACTCCATCAGTCTACTCTCGATCATCAGTAAAGTAATGAAAGGGGTCATCAACAATGTTATCAGTTGGCACTTGCTCACTGAAGATGGGTGTGGTTGTTGGAGGCCAATCACCTAAGCTACAGGACATCACTGCAGGAGTGCCTCAGGGTAGTGTCTTCGGCCCAACCATCTTCAGCTGCTTCATCAATGACCCTCCTTCCATCATAAGGTCAGAAGTGGGGATGTTCGCCGATGATTGCACAATGTTCAGCATCATTCGCGACTCTTCAGGTACTGAAGCAGTCCATGTCCAAATGCAGCAAGATCTGGACAATATCCAGCAAGATCTGGACAATATCCAGGCTTGGGCTGACAGGTGCATTTGCGCCACACAAGTGCCAGACAATGACCAGCTCCAACAAGAGAGAATCAGGCTATTGTCCCTTGACACTCAATGGCATTGCTATCACTAAATCCCTCACTATCAACCCCCAGAAACTGAACTGGACTAGGCGTATAAATTCCATGCCTACAAGAGCAGGTCAGAGGCTAGGAAGTGTGCGACGAATAACTCACCTCCTGTGTCCCCAAAGCCTGTCCACCATCTACGAGGCACAAGTCAGGGGGTGTGATGGAATACTCCCCAATTGCCTGGATGAGTGCAGCTCCCACAATACTCAAGAAGCTTGACACTGTCCAGGAAAAAGCAGCCTGCTTTATTGGCACCACATCCACAAATATTCCCTCACTCCACCACCGACACATAGTAACAGCAGTATGTACCACCTACAAGATGCACTGCAGGAATTCACCAAGGCTCCTTAGACAGCGACTTCTAAACCCACAACTGAGAAGGACAAGGGCAGGAGATAGATTCGAACACCACCACCTGGAAGTCTCGCTCCAAGACACTCACTATCCTGATTTGGAAATATATTGCCGTTCCTTCACTGTTGCTGAGTCAAAATCCTGGAACTTCCTTCCCAACAGCACTGTGGGTGTACCTACACCACATGGCCTGCAGCAGTTCAAGAAGGCAGCTCAGCACCGCATTCTCAAGGGCATCCAGGGATGGGATGAAAGGCTGGCCCAGCCAGCAAAGCCCACATCCCATGAATTAATAAGAAAAAGGAAAGGTGATCTATCCATGGCTAACAAGCGAAATTAAAGATTGGGTTAGATCAAAAGGAGAGCATTATAAAGTTGCCAAAAATATTAGTAAGCCTGGGGATTTGCAGCATTTTAGAAAAGCATAGGGCCAAGAACATTATAAAGAAAGAGAAAATAGAATATGAAAGAAAACTAGCAAGAAACAAAAATAAAGACTGTAAAAGCTTCTATAGGTAGGTAAAACGGAAAAGATTAACAAAGACAAATGCAGGCTCACCAGCATTATTTATAATGGGGAATAAGTAAATGGCAGAGAAACTAAACAAGTACTTTGGGCGGAATCATCTCAGATTTGCATGAAGTGTGCTAATAAACATGACAGTCGTGCCACATTTCTTAATGCTAACAACCCAGGACTGCTCCAGTGAAGTCATGGCCCCAAAAGCCAAGAAGTGTGCAGCCCCCTGATTCAGTGATGCATCCCTGAGATGCCTTCTGGATACCATGGAGGCCCACCGCAATGTCCTCTAGCCCCGCTCTGACCGCAGAAGGCCAATCAGTCTCACCAATCCGGATTGGAAGGCGGTGGCAAAGGTGGTCAGTGTCAACGTGGCACACAAGAGGTCAGGCATCCAGTGCAGAAAATAGATGAATGATCTCATCGGTGCCAGCAGGGTATGTCAACCAACTCATCAATCTCAACTTCAATCAGCACTGTGGGTACACCTGCAGCACGTGGACTGCAGCAGTTCAAGAACGCAGCTCACCACCACCTTCTCAAGTGCAAGTAAGAATGGGCAATAAATGCTGCCCTAGCCAGCAATGCCCACATCCAGTAAATGAATTTTAAAAAATCTCACAAGCCCATCACACATTCACTGACATTACACTCACTGCTAGCTCAAAGGACATCACCACTCACTCTTTCACACACACCCCCACACCTCCATCTGGCCTCATCTCCTCTGGAAATTGCCTCCTCATCCCATCCATGGCTCCACTTGGCACACACACATGCCTGGCATCCTTCTTATTTATCCTGGTATGCACCATGCTTACATGCTCTCCACCTGTTTTTCTGCAGGGCAAGATTGCGCACAATCAACAGGAGAGGTCCCAGACTGAGGGCCAGACATCAAGGTCATCACTCCGTTCAAGTCATGTGTTGGAGTTAGCCAGAGAGGATGTGGACCATTTCTGCAACAACACTGAAGTCGGTGGCGAACACCCGTGTGAAGATCCCGTGCCACATGTTCCCTCTCTCAGCACTACTCTGGATCCACTGTTCTTTGTTCAAAGCAGTTGCCAAGCACTAAGAATCTCCACATTCTCTCCTAGGTGCATCTGACACATCACCCTCAGGCAACAATGACACCAACCCCAGTGGTGGGAACAACTTGGTTGGGGACCCTGAGGGCAGCACAATTGAAGACCCATCGCAGTGCTCACCCATACCCTCCACCAGTGCAGTGACACACACTTTGGTGGGATCTAGATGTAGAGTAGCCTTGGATCACAAACTGGTGAGGACAACAACAATCCTGCACTGCTGCGCGGGCTGAACTCCATCGCTGATGCCATAGTTGGCCTCCAGCAATGTCAATGTGAGAAGGATGCGGGGCAGCTTGTTCTGACTCCAGCTACCCTTCTCTTCAAGGAGTTAGACAGGGTCCTTCGGACACCCAGAGGGAGGGGGACCAGCAACTCGCACTCTGGGGCCATCCACTCAAGTGTCTCCGGGAATGTCTGGCCAATCCAAATCCCGTCTTCCTGTGACCCCATCATCTTCAGCTCCACCGGCCGAGGACGGCGCAACTGGCCCACAGCAGGATACCCAAAATAGGCCGGGGCCCTCCAGGTCTCCTGCTGAAGTCATCACAGATAGGGCATCTCAGTCAGCAGGCTGCTTCCACCTCCACTGTGGATGTTGGGAGAACACCAAGATGTCGTGGCAGGATTAGGAATGTTAAGAAGATGCAGTTGCAGGTGTTAATCACTTGTACATAATGTTCACTATTGTAAATACACTCCCAAGAAATGCCTCCTTGCCTATGGCTCCTTGTTATGATGAACAGTGTTCATGTCACTCAGATGTGAAGCCTTGGTTCCTGCACAAGATAAAGGCAGGTGTCTCAGTCCAGGGCTCCTTCCCTCTGCAGTGAGTAACCTTCAGACCAAAGTGAAAGTCTGGCTTCACACTCATTGGACATATTAGCAATGCCTATACCTCAATGGGGCTTTCCATTGCTGTCAGAATGTCATGGACAGGCATCACAGAGTTCCATCATTCTTTCTGTGTGCTCTCAGCACCTCTGAGGTGGAGCTGGCCCCCATCTCTTCAGGTCTTCCTCTCTATGGCTGTCCGATGACCCCTGGCTGACTCCCTAGGAAGAAGGGGAAGCTGCCCCACACTTCTCTCTTGACACCATTGGAGGCCAACTATGGTGTCAGTGGTGGAGTTCAACCTGTGCAGCAGTGCAGGACCATTGTCCTGGACCAAGATCTCCATGGCAACTGTCATCTTACCATTGTTGACCTCGGTGTGTTGGCATGCTCACCTCAGACTGAAGGTGGACAGACTCTTCAATTATGCCTTGCAATCTGAGGAGTGCAGCAGACATCCCTTCCTGATGTTCCCGAGCTTGCCTTTGCAACTCCAGTAACTGAGTTATGACCGAGTCCAAAGGCTCCTCAGAGGTGAACACAAGGAGAGATAATTAGTGCATGGCAGGGGTCTGTGGAACAGGAGAACTCACTCACAACATGATTGTCTGATGGATGTTGTGCTGCTGGGTTCTCACTTAGTTGAGCACTGCCAACCTCACCATCAGCACAAGAATGGTCCAGATAATCACTGGCCAGCTGGATGGCTCTATTTTTAAAGGCTGTGAGGATCTTGATATCGGACATTCCACCACCAGTCTGCGACCTCTCCCTCTTGTGTGCCAGCTTGTCCTGCATGAATACAGATGGAGAGTGTGTAAGCAGGGTGCTTGCTAGACCAGATGAGAAGGATGCCTGGCACATGTGGGTGATGAGTGGTGCTATGATGGGGATGAGGATACGAACCGCAAGGCAGATGAAGGTGTGTGATAGAATGGATGGTGATGTCCCTTGAACTGGCAGTGAGTGAGAGCCCTGTAGAAGGGTGATGGGTTTGTGAGGGTGTGAGCTGAGAGTGATGAGAAGAGTGACTTACCCTGGCAGAATGGAGATCATTCATCTTCTTTCGGCACTAAGTGGTTGTCCTCTTGTGTAAGGCGTTGACACTGCACACCATTGTGATCACCTCCAATGCTGGATTGGTGACCTTACTTGCTAGTCTTCGCCCAGATTTGGGGTAGAGGACTTCATGGCAGGCCTACACTCTGTCCAGTGGGCACCTAAGGGAAGCATCACTAAATTTGGGGGCAGCATGTTTCTTCCCTTTGGCAGCCATGAGCTTCCAACAGCTTTTGACCCCTTAGAGAGCACTAGCTCTGTGCAAGGGCGCCCTTTAAATATGGTGCCCAGATTATTAAAGGCCTGAAGTGACAGCAAGGCAGTAATTCAGAGGCCACCCCACCAACAATTTGGTAATTTTCCTGTGAATGCATTATTAATGAGGTGTGACGCGATGGGAGTGGGATGATATGGCGTGAAAACTCGCCATTGCAGCCAACAGGTAAAACGCCCATTTCACACCAGCCACTGCACTTAGTGCAAATCTGGGATGATTCCGCCCTTAGAAAATAATGGTCAGATCAGGCGGAGTCAACATGGATTTTTAAAAGGGAAATCATGTTTGACAAACCTTTAGAGTTTTTTGAGGATGTAACTAGCAGAATAGATAAAGAGTGCCTAGAGGATATGGTTCATTTGGATCTTCAGAAAGCTTTTGATAAAGTCCCACACAGGAGATCAGTAAACAACAATTAGAGCACATGGGATTGTGGATGATATACTGCCATGGCTCAAGAATTGGTTAACGAGCAGAAAAGGGGGAGTCAGAATAAATGGGTCATTTAAAGGTTAGCAGGCTATGTCTAGTGGGGGACCGCTTGGGCCCCTGCTACTCACAATAAATATCAATGATTTGGATTTGGGGCCAAATGTAATATTTGCTGATGACAAAATGATAACAAATACTGATGACAAAAAAATTAAATGAGAATCTGCAAAGAGGCTTAAGGGGATTTAAACAGGCTAAGTGAGTGGGCAAGAACATGGCAGATGGAATGGCAAAGGGAATATAATGTGGAAAAATGTCAAGTTATTCAATTTGGTAGGAAAAACAGAAATGAGAGATCGGGAAGTGTTGATGTCCAAAGGGACTTGGGTGTCCTTGTTTGTAAGTCGCTGAAAGCTAACCTGCAGCTGCAGCAAGTAATTAGGGAGACAAATGTTATGTTGGCCTTTATTGCAAGGGGATTAGAGTACAGGAGTAAAGGAGTCTTGCTGCAATTGTATAGAACCTTGGTGAGACTGTACCTGGAGTGTACAGCTTTGGTCTCTTTACCTAAGGAAGGAAAATGTTGCATAGAGGCAGTGCAACAAATGTTCACCTGACTGATCCCTGAGATGGCAGGATTGTCCCATGATGAGAGGTGAAGAGACTGGGCCTGTATTCTCTAGAGTTTAGAAGAATGAGGGGGTGATCTCATTTAAGCATGCAAAATTCTTACGGGCCTCAACTGGATAGATGCAGGAAGGATTTTTCCCCTGGCTGTGTGAGGGGTTGTGTGGGGGAGGGTGTGGGGTCCAGGAGCAGGGGACACAGTTGGCAATATGCCTGAAGTCAGCCATGTAGGACTGAGATGAGGATGAATTTCTTCACTTAGAGGGTTGTGAATATTTGGAACTTTCTACCCCAGAGGGCTGTTGAGACCTAGTCATTGAATATATTCTGGGCAAAGATTGATGCCTTTCTAGACATTAGGGATATCAAAGGATATGGGGGTAGTGTGGGTAAATGGCGCGGAGGCAGAAGACTAGCTATGATCTAGCTGAATAGAGTAGCAGGCTTGAGAAGCCAAATGGCCTACCCCTGCTCCTATTTCCTATGTCTTTTTTTTCATTTCAGCCCAGGCAGTAGATAAAGGGGAAGGAGATAGTCAAGATGAAGAGCCACCATCCCTTGATCTTACACTTGCAGCCAACAGCTCAGATAGTGACATTGTGCCTATTTCAAAAAAAAGAATGGAGGAGGAACCCGCACATGGTGGGACGCTGTGCACAGGTGGGCAGGAACCAGAACAGGGGGGAAAGGATAGGACAGGTACCAGCTTACTAGAAGTCAAGGTCACACACTCATTCTGCTGCAAAGGATTCAGATGAGAACTTTGATTGGTTTGGCTACAGAAGGAGACTGATGACTGTTTTGTCCTGTGTTTTGGGAATAGATGGGGTTTTTCAGGGATTGTCTATTTTCCCTTAGTAAGCTACTCAAGACTGTAGTTTTTAAAACCATTATTATTTATTTACAGCTCTATGTACATCTTAGGAACTCTGCACAAGTTGGACTTCTCCTCCTTTCAGGTCTCTGCTATTTAGTCATGTGTCATTACATCATAGTTACATCAGCATCAAGTGCTTCTGATGTTATCCCTTTACTCTACAATGGCTGTCCAGAACCAAATAGTTGATGCACTGAAAAGCCTGCCAGAAAACCTGGGCTCATTGTCATGGAGCATGGAGGAGTCCAGCAGCAACTTGACACAAAGCTTTGCACAGAACTTGAGCTTCATTCTAACATGGGCCAGGTGATCACTGCAGAACACTGGAGAATCCAGCATGAAACAGATTCTGGTAATTGATGTTTCAGCTTCTATTGCAGCACAAACTGCTTCCATCCAAGGTCTGAATGCTGCCATGGAAGTGTAGACTGCGGCCATCATGGCCATGGATACGAGTGATTAAAGGGGATTGCAGGGTGCCACAACAATGTAGGAATCTGCTCTGCAACATTGCTAGTATTGCTGAGGCTCTTCCCAAAAGAGCGGCTGTGATTATGTGGAGCATTCCTGCTACTCTGACAGTACCCTTGCTGTTGCCTGTCGGTCAGACAGCCCAGACTGCCATCACCCATGCAGAGATAGTGTAGTCTGAAGGCAGACCTTCTAGGCCCAGAGCTTGAAGGAGCTTCTAGGAGAGGCAAGGTACATGGAGGAAACACAAAGGGAATGCGCAAGAGTGATTAGTTTAGTTTTGGGTCCATGACGCAAAGAATTAATTTATAAAATTAGATTGGAATATGTATTTTCAATGGTGGCTTTTATTTTTGTGTTGTCAGAAAGAGGACAGTGCCATGATCTATGTTAGAGAAAAGGTAAAGTGTGGGCTGGGTCTTTTGGTGAATGAGATGTTGTGGCTAAGGTTAGTGGTATCACTTATGAATTATTTGGTCATGTATAGCCTGGGCAGAAAGGGACTGTCTATGTTATATCCTCCTTTGCATTTTGTGGTCCTCTTGTTGCACTTGTTCCTCCTCCACCTTTTCTACTTCCTCCTCCTCTACTTCCTCATTCTCCTGCTTCTCAGCTTCTTGCCCGATTGACGGTGGCAAGGGCTGTTCCCTCATCATTGTCAGGTAGTGCAGCATGCAGCATACTAACAGAAGTCTTCATACCTGCTCAACTGGGTACTGCAGGGCCTTTCCAGAGTAATCCAGGTTGCAGAAACATTGGCCGGGATTTTCCAGCCCCGTTGTGGTGGGACCCAGTGCAGGAGATTCGGCGACTCAGCCAAAAGTCCATTGAATTTCGGCAGGACCGGATGAACACGTGGCGGGTGGGGCCAAAAAATCCTGCCCATTATTTGAGGCCGCTGTCGATGGTATGTCGAATTATGTTCCTTGTGATAACATGGCTCTAACTATGTTCCCGCTATGCGCATGTACATGGGTTCCAGACCGCAGTCAGGAGTCATGTCATGAGTAGATAATGCTTGTTATCCAGTTGCCAGCCTTTGACTTGCTGTAGTCAGTCAAAAGCAGCTGGCACAGAGAGCTGGCACAGAATGAAGGAATTATAACTTCTGCCATGATACTGATCATTCATTTGCATGAAACACGCATCAAGGT
Organism: Carcharodon carcharias; assembly: GCF_017639515.1. Taxonomy (NCBI): domain Eukaryota; kingdom Metazoa; phylum Chordata; class Chondrichthyes; order Lamniformes; family Lamnidae; genus Carcharodon; species Carcharodon carcharias. Next base: position 126,320,739 of record NC_054467.1, on the reverse strand, counting down.
CCCACATTGCAGACAGGTTAAAAAAGAAATTAAAAGTCCTTGGGATCCAGGGGAATGTAGCAAGCTAGACACAAAATTGGCTCAGTGGTTGGAAAAAGGGTAATTGTTGATGGATATTTTTGTGACCTGAAGGCTGTTTCCAGTGGGGTTCCGCAGGGCTCAGTACCAGGTCACCTGCTTTTTGTGATGTCTATTAATGATTTGGATGTAAATGTAAGGGAAATGATCAGGAAGTTGCAGAAGACACAAAAATTGCCCACGCAGTAGATAGCGAGGAAGATAACTGTAGGCTGCAGGAAGATATCAATGGACTGGTCACGTGGGCAGAAAAGTAGCAAATGGAATTCAACCCAGCGAAGTGATGCATTTGGGGACGTCAAACAAGACGAAGGATTACACAATAAATAGGAGAATTCTGAGCGGCGTAGAGGAAGTGAGAGACCTTGGAGTGAAAGTCCACAGATTCCTGAAGGTAGAACAGGTTGATAAGGTGGTTAACAAGGCCTATGGAATCCTTTCAGTTGTTAGCTGAGGCATAGAAAAAAAGAGCAAGGTGTTTATGCTAGAACTATGTAAAACATTAGTTTGGTCACAACTTGAGTACTGTTTCAAATTCTGGTCATCTCATTACAGAAAGGATGTAATTGCATTCAAAAGCATACAGAGGAGATTTACAAGGGTGTTGCCAGGACTGGAAAATTGCAGCTATGAGGAGAAAATGGATCAGCTAGGTTTGTTCACCTTGGAACAGAGGAGGCTGAGGGGAGAGTTGATTGAAATGTACAAAATTGTGAGGGGCCTGGATAGAATGGTTGGGAAAGGCCTATCTACCTTAGCGTAGAGGTCAGTGACTAGGGGGCATCGATTTAAAGTGTTTGGTAGAAAGAGTAAAGGAGAAGTGTGGAAATATTTTTCACCCAGAGGGTTATGGTGTTCTGCATTGCCTGAAAGGATAATGGAGGCAGAAGCCTTCAACTCATTTAAAAAGTGTCTGCATATGCACCTCATGTGCCATAACCTGTGGGGCTATAGACTAAATGCTAGAAAGTGGAATTAGGCTAAGTGACTCATTTGTCAGTCAGCAAAGACACGATGAGCCAAGTGGTGTCCTTCTGTGCTATAAACTTCCTATGATTCTATCAGCTGCATATTGAGGAGCTGGAATCCCCTTTGCTTCATGCAGGAAAATGGCTGAATTCAGATGAGGTGCACACAAAGTAATGTGCATGCAATCAATAGCATCGTGCACCACAGGGAAGCCCTCAATCCAAGCAAAGTCTTGTTCTTTCTTCTGCCTGCTTGCCTCTACCTAATAATGCAGTAGCATACTGCAAACTGCAAGATGTAAGATAGAAGACAGAAGTAGACTGGAAAGAGCTAAATGCATATAAGTTAAGGGAAGGTAATCCTAACAGGCACAGGAAATGGAGTCCTTCTGAGGTTGCAGCAATGGCTGCAGCAATTGGCCGATTCAGTCACAAAAAATGAAGCATTAATTGGTCAATGAAGTTCAGGTGAATGATTTGCTTCACTAGTTACAGATGTTTGTTCCTTGCACCCAGTTTGTGTCAGCAAGCAACATAATTTCTAAAACATAAGAGATCTCCGCTTTCAAGGAAAATGTACTTTTTGACAACCTTTTTTTATCCTTTCTATGTAATATTATAGAAAGCTAGTAATGTGTTAAAAATACATTATACAGCAAGTTCAATGAGATTACAAATCAACAGAAAATGTTAGTAACTGTATATAAAATAGAATCCTTAAAGATGTGATCTTCAAATTTTAAACTTTTGAAGTATTGAGCAAATTTAGCTTTTTCTGTTTTGGAAAATGCATAGAATCATTCCATTGGGTACCAATTTAAAAACAATGCGAGCAGAGAAAAGTTGTTGATTAGCAAATGTGTCGCTGTGCGGGTATAATATAACAAATGTTTTGTTACCATGCTAGTTGAGATGGTAAATAAACTGTTCCATGAAGAGCTGAGCTATGCAGTCCAACAAGGCCCCAGTTTCAATACTTAGTCTCTGTTGTCCTGGTTGCCTTGGATCGGGGAAGGTGGCAGCCATAGGATGTCACTACTGAGACCCCAGACCATCATCCAACACTCTTACCACCAAATCAAGTTGAGAGAGGAGGGTAGGGTTAATGGTTCAGGTGTTATTCACCAGAACAGGAGGATGTTGAATATTAATAAATTACAAGAAAGAATGTAGCCATGGAAAAGCGAGCGGTGGTGGAGAAAAAATAATGGTCTGTGATTAGATGGGAGACAGGTGATGATTAAATGACAGAAATGATAATGTGTAAGACAAAAGGAGGCAATAATGAGAGAAATTAGAAAAACAAAAGATACATTAGAGAACCAGATGATGTGTAAATGATTACACCAGAAAAGCGGAGGGAAAGAGATGCATGGAAAATCTGGATAAATGGAGGCACGGCACTGGAATGTGGTGGAAGTAAAAAGCAGGTGTGGGGTTGGGTGAATGCAGATCACCCAACTGGCTGTGTACCAGTAGAAAATCCCCATGCCCAAACACCAGCGAACAATCACCCCCATTGCCGGAAATGCTGGTGCTGCCACCCAACTTTGACAGCATCTGCTCCAAATTGTTGTTTCTCACACAATAAACTGTGGTTCATGTGTTTTCCTCTGAAAAAGAAAAGAACATCGGCAAACAGGCCATCCCTGGTAGCCCTGCAGTAAAGCAGTGACCAAGCCCCATGAGCAGATTATGATTAATACTATCGTATTTAATTTCAAAAGTGCTTTAGGGCTGAGGCTCTGAAAAATTATTCCTAGCACTTTTGATTTCTTTAGTTTTATTTTTATTTACTCTTTCATGGGAAATGGGCATTATGGGCATCATGTCCCAAATTGCTCTTGAGAAGGTGGTGGTGAGCCACCTTCTTGAACCAATGCAGTCCATGTGGTGTAGGTACACTCACAATGCTATAGGGAGAGAGTTCCAGGATTTTGACCCAGCGATATTGAAGGAACTGCGATATATCTCCAAGTCAGGATGGTGTGTGGCTCAGAGTGGAACTTGGGGTTTCTGGTGTTTCCATGCATCTGCTGCCCTTGTTCTTCCAAGTAAGAGCTGATGTGTTTGAGGGTGGGGATGGGGTTGAACAAATCTTGGCAAGTTGCTGCAATACATATTGTAGATGTGAAGGTATGAATGTTTCAGGTGGTGGATGGGTGCCAATCAAGAAGCTGCTTTGTCCTGAGTTGTGTTGAGCTTCTTGAGTGCTTTTGGAGCTGCACTCATCCAGGCATATGGTGAGTATTCCATCACACTCTTGACTTGTGTTTTGTAGATGGTGGACAGGCTTTGAGGAGTCAGGAAGTGAATTGCACACCACAGAATAAACCAGCTTTTATAACTACAGTGCTTATGTGGCTGGTGCAGTTAAAATCCTGGTCAGTTGTGAATCTTAGGATAACGGTGAGGTGGTGAAGGGTGGGGGTTCAGTGTTGATAATGCAAGAGGAGACGGTCAGATTTGCTTTGTTGGAGTTGGTGATTGCCTGGCACTTATGTGGCGTGAACGTCACTTGCCACTTATCATCCAAGCCTGGATGTTGTCCAGGTTTTGCTGCATGCAGGCAGGCAGTACCTGAGGAACTGTAAATAGAACTAAACACTGTGCAACCATCGGTGAACCTTTGACTGTAAGAAGTCAGAGAAGTTATTCAATGTAACTTTGACTTCTCTCACTTACCCACAATAAAAAGTCTCACTCTACATTATGGGTCGTTGCCATGTCTGTCTTTTCATGAGATGCATGAACATCCTTTGTTCCATTCCTGCTTGGCGCCTTCCCTCACCTCTTTTTCTGGCACATTGAAATCAGTGTCACTTCATCCTCTCATCCCAAAATGGCAAATTTTATCAACTTTGCTTCAAATTTGCGCCTCCAACACCCCTCCCCCCCCACCTCCCCCCCCCCCCCCCCCCCCCCCCCCCACCAAACCCCCCACCCCCATCACCTTCATATGATCCTGCGCTGACTCTTCCCTTCGATTTTTTAACTTCTCTATCTGCATTTCTGGGGATAGACTGTCAATCAGTAACAATTGATTCTCTGCTGAAAATTTTGATTCAGTCCATAAGTATAATCCTGAGCTTCCAGTTGCTTGACATTTTAATTCCCCACACCACTCTAACCTCTTTGTCCTCAACCTTCTACAGCGTTCCTGTGAATCTTAATGGAAGCTCAAACAACAGTATCTCAACTTTTGATGAGGCACTTTATAACCTTCCAGACTCAATACTGAGCTCAATGATTTCAGGTCATTACCTTTGCTCCCATTTTTTAAGACAACAGAAGCTGGTAATGATTCTGCCTTTGCTATTTACAAATCCTCCAGACCCATCTTTTTCTTCTTGTCCCATAACAATTCCCTTTTGCCTTGCAGCATCATCCCTTGAGTTATTTATCACTTTTGCCTTTCACCCTATCATGAATTTTCCCTTTTATGCTTTCCTTTCCTCCACCTTTCTGTGCCTCTGTGCTTTCTTAAAACTAGTTACATGCGTAAAATTTTCAGTTCTGATGTAATGTTAAAATCCCTGTACAGACTGATAAGTTTTAAAGAGAAATATAAGTTTCCCAGTGACTACCGGAAAGAATTGCACAGCAAGACTTTTTCTATTCTTTCATAGGATGTGGGCGTCACTGGCAGATATGTAGCTTTGTAAATTAAGCCCCACACTCCTTGGCTTTCCAGAAGGCTCCCTTCTCCCTGCCATACCAGGGCAAGTCTTCCATTGTTCTCTGACAGTTCCTTCACTCAATCTCCTGATAAACCTCGAACTGCCTTCCAGCCTCAAGGCCCAATCTGCTGACAACTTGATTCTTAAATCTACAACAGTCCTGTCTGTTCTGTCTCCTTCTTTTGAAATAGAAAACTGACTCTAACAAGCATCCTGCTTCTTCACCCAGCAACATCTCTCTCATCTGTCTCTCTTCAGAGCCTGTATCTAGAAAGACCAGCTGCCTCTCTTTTGTGTCAAGGGGTGGACTTCTCCCAGATTTGCACTAAATACGGTAGCGGGCAAGTAAAATAGCGACCTACCTGCCGACGAAAATGGTGGATTTTCAAGCCATATCGTCCCAAGACTGCCTCATTATTTATTCACTCCCATAAAACATGCAGTTTCCATAGTGGGCAGACTCTTATTGAGTACTGCAGTCACTTTCACGGTCACTGACAATGGATCCCCTCCATGTCCCCTTTGCGCCAAGTCCTGCAGTAAGTGGCAGATGTGAGCCACCAGGTCCCTAGACATGCACAGTCATCAGAGACACTGGTTCTCAGTCACCTGAAGGAATGGCAGATGGTGTCTTTAGACCCTGGGTGTCACTAGATGCCGACCAGTCACGGCTCACTGTCGCTCCTGGGCAGTGTGTACAGGAACCCCTGCTGTCCCTTCTTCATGATGTTGCTGCTCCTGCCTTTGTGCAGCCAGGAGCCTCAGTCGCTCTCTCCTCAGTCTTCTATGGTCTCTGCAGGCCATCAGGTGTACAGCTAGGTCACCACGATCCATGATCCTGACATAGTCCTCATGCAGCATGAAACAGAGAGAGACGTGGTTATCATGGCTGTGCTTAGCACCTTTCCTGGCCTTGTGTGACCATCCCTTAATGCTTCCTGGAGAGTGCTGATCACTCCTCGGATGGCCTTGCGCTGCATGGTTGCCCTGTCAACTTACAACATGGAGGATGCTGGCCCAAACCAGGATGCTGAGACTGCAAGGGGCTATGAGTGCCTCCAGCAGTGACTGCTTCATGGGCAGCCTTGGCAAGGAGATTGTATAACGTGTGCAGTCCAACTGCTCTGCAGTCCAATAAAGCGATGGCAGACTTGAAATCTGTGCTGGGGGATGGGGGGGTTGTGGTGGGTGCATAAGGCATGGAGTGCTTGGTGGCACTTTGGTGCCTCCCTGTTGCTTGCATGGGCGGGCAGGATAGGAATTTGACCCCAATCATATCACTGTGGCTGTGCCTGATCTGTCTCAGCTGCAGAGGCAGGATTAGTTTATACAGATGTTCCTAATGCATGGCCACTTCCCTCACTCACCCTGACCCCCACCTCTATTGCTTGTGCCCGGGATGTGGCACCAGGGCAGCACTGACATCCCTGTCCCCCAGCGGCAACAGCCGCCCCCAAGGTCGGCCAGCACTTGCCCCAAGACACTCCGCTTCAGCAGCCGTCTCCGAGGCTGGCCAGCACTTGCCCCGGACACCTTCCATCTCAACAGCTGCCTCCAGGGTTGGCCAGCACTTGCCCCAGGACACCCAAGCCCCACCGCCAAGCAGTCACCTCTGAGGTTGGCTGGCACGTGCCCCCAGACAACACACTGGCCCTCAGCAGTTGCCTCCGGGGCTAGGCATCAGTTGCCCCCACCCCCCAGTGCCCCTAAGGCCTGTAAAAAATGGCGAGCTGTGGAGAACGGTGCTGGTCACTCACCTCAGTTCCCCCAAAGTGAAGGCCGCCAAGTGCATATCGCCTGTGTGCTGTTGTGACACAGATCGGCATGCTTTCCCTCTGACGTAGATGGATGATATAATGGAGTTCCAAGAGCCTGGTGGGATGGCCTTTTAATTATATGCTAATGTATTACAATTAGCTCCCTGCTGACCGATGGCGCAAACAAGGCCTGTCGTTGGCAGGCTGAGCGAACGATCGTGACCTGCCTTCACGCCGTGGGAAGCAGGTCATGCCATATTTTCCGTGTGCGCCACCTATCACGCCTGCCACCAGCGGGCTCAAAAAGTTCTGCCCAAGGTGTGAAAACTGGCACTTGCTTTGCTTTAGGTTTTAGCTTGGGCCTCTTTTTCCATGACAACATCACATGGTCCTACCTTCAGGCAGAAGGTAGGATGATAAACACCCATTCTTTAAGACACAGGCCATGGATTTTCCATGCCTGCCAGTGTCGGGCATGCTCAGTGGCATTTTTTTTTTAATTCATTCACAGGATGTGGCCTTCGCTGGCTGGGCCAGCATTTATTTCCCATCCTGAGTTGCCCGTGAGAAGGTGGTGGTGAGCTGCCTTCTTGAACCGCTGCAGTCCATGTGGTGTAGTTACATCCACAGTGCTGTTAGGGAGGGTGTTCCAGGATTTTGACCCAGGGACAGTGAAGGAACGGGGATATATTTCCAAGTCAGGATGGTGAGTGACTTGGAGGGGAACTTCCAGGTGGTGGTGTTAAAATCTATCTGCTGCCCTTGCCCTTCTAGATGGCAGTGATCATGTACTTGGAAGGTGTTGTCAAAGGAGCCTTGGTGAATCCCTGCAATGCATCTTATAGATGGTACACACTGCTGCTATTGTCCATCGGTGGTGGAGGGAGTGAAGGTTTATGAATGTGGTGCCAGTTAAGCGGGCTGCTTTGTCTTGGATGGTGTCAAGCTTCTTTAGTGTTGTTGGAGCTGCACTCATCCAGGCAAGTGGGGAGTATTCCAGCACACTCCTGGCTTGTGCCTTGTAGATGGTGGACAGGCTTTGGGGAATCAGGAGGTGGGTTACTCATCGCACAATTTCTAGCCTCTGACCTGCTCTTGTTGCCACAGTATTTATACAGCTAGTCCAGTTCAGTTTCTTGTCAATGGTAACCCCCAGGATGTTGATAGTGGGGGATTCAGTGATGATAATGCCATTGAACATCAAGGGGTGATGGCTGGATTCTCTCTTGTTGACGCTTGTGTGGCACGAATGTTACTTGCCATTTGTCAGCCCAAGCCTGGATATTGTTGGGGTCTTGCTGCATTTGGACATGAACTGCTTCACTAGCTGAGGAGTCGCGAATGGTCCTGAACATTGTGCAATCATCAACGAACATCCCCACTTCTGACCTTATGATGGAAGGAAGGTCGTTGATGAAGCAGCTGAAGGCGGTTGGGCCGAGAACACTGCCCTGAGGAACTCCTGCAGTGATGTCCTGGAGCTGAGATGACTGTCCTCCAACAACCACAGCCATCCTCCTTTGTGCTAGGTATGACTCCAGCCAGTGGAGAGTTTTCCCCCTGATTCCCATTGACTCCAATTTTGCTAGGGCTCCTTGATGCCACACTCTGTTAAATGAGGCCTTGATGTCAAGAGCAGTCACTCTCACCTCATTTCGGAAGTTCAGCTCTTTTGTCCATGTTTGACCCAAGGCTGTAGTGAGGTCAGGAGCTGAGTGGCCCTGGCGGGACACTGGGTGTTATTGAGCAGGTTATTACTAAGCAAGTGCCACTTGATAGCACTGTTGATGACCCCTTTCATTACCTAACTGATGAAGGAGTGTGGATTGATGGGGCGACAATTGGCCAGATTGGATTTGTCCTTCTTTTTGTGTACAGGACATAACTGGGCAATTTTCTACTCAGCCGGGTAGATGCCACTGTTGGATCTGAAACTGAAACAGTTTGGCTAGGGGCACAGCACGTTCTGGAGCACAAGCCTTTAGTACTATTGCCAGAATATTGTCAAGGTCCATAGCCTTTGCAGTATCTAGTGCCTTCAGCCGTTTCTTAATATCACGTGGAGTGAATCAAATTGGCTGAAGACTGGCATCTATGATGCTGGGGCAGTGGATCATCCACTCGGCACTTCTGGCTGAAGATTATAGCAAATGCTTCACCCTTATCTTTTGCACTGATGTGCTGTGCTCCTCCATCATTGAGGATGGGGTTATTTGTGGAGCCTCCTCCTCCAGTGAGTTGTTTAATTGCCCACCATCATTCACGACTGGATGTGGCAGGACTGCAGAGCTTAGATCTGATCCATTGGTTGTGGGATTGCTTAGCCCTGTCTATCATTTGCTGCTTATGCTGTTTAGTACGCAAGTAGTCCTGTGTATAGCTTCACCAGCTTGACACCTTATTTTTAGGTATGCCTGGTGCTGCTCCTGACATGCCTTCCTGCACTCTTCATTGAATAAGGGTTGATCCCCTGGCTTGATGGTAATGGTAGAATGGGAGACAAGCCAGGCCATGAAGTTACAGATTGTGTTCGAGTACGATTTTGCTGCTGCTGATGGCCCACAGCACCTCATGGATGCCCAGTCCTGAGTTGCTAGACCTGCTCGAAATCTATCCCATTTAGCACGGTGGTAGTGGCACACAACACGATGGAGGGTATCCCCAATGTGAAGCCGGGACTTTGTTTCCATAATGACTGTGCGGTGGTCACTCCTACCGACACTGTCATGGACAGATAGATCTGCAGCAGGCAGGTTGGTGATGATGAGGTCAAGTATGTTTTTCCCTTTTGTTGGTTCCCTCACCAGGTGCCACAGACCTAGTCTGGCAGCTATGCCATTTAGGACTCAGCCAGATTGGTCAGTAGTGGTGCTACCAAGCCACTCTTGGCAATGGACATTGAAGCCCCCACCCAGTAAACATTCTGTGCCCCTGCCACCCTCAGTGGTTCCTCCAAGTGGTGTTCAACATGGAGGAGCACTGATTCATCAGCTGAGGGAGGATGGTACGTGGTAATCAGCTGGAGATTTCCTTGCCCATGTTTGATCTGATGGCATGAGACTTCATGGGGTCCAGGGTCGATGTTGAGGACTCCCAGGGCAACTCCCTCCAGACTGTATACCACTGTGCCGCCACTTCTGCTGGGCCTGTCCTGTCAGTGGGATCTGTTTCACAACGACATAAAACCAGTTTGCGATCGTTCGCTCAGCCTGCCAATGGCGGGCCACATTCTCCGCCATTGGACGTCAGGAACCTCATTGTAATACATTATTGGGCCTCCCCACCAGACTCACCCCCAGTGCTGGATCGTCTGCCCAACTCGGCAGGAAAACATGCCGATGTGTTTCACAACAGCACATAAGCGATATGCACCTGGCAGGCTGGACTTCACTCCGGACTCCAAGATTTGTTTGTCTGATTTACTTCAGTCAGCACTTGCAGTCAACAGCACCAGGTCTCACAGATAGCACCACATCACTTTTAGGGGGGCTCAAGACAGGTCCCTAACTACCAGATCAGCCATATGGTGGGGGTGGCTTTTCAACAGCTGCAGGGCTAGGGCTTGCTTGGGGAAGGGGGAGAAGTGGCCTCAGGCAAGGGAAGAGGCTGCAGGATGAGGGCTGTACTGGGAAAGGAGGATATCCCAGGGTGTGTGTGCGGGGCATATGTTGATCTGTGCAAGTGGCTTCAAGATATTGCGGGCTGACCAGGCAGTCTCCAAAGGAGATGAGGCCAGATGGAGATGTGAGAGTATGTGTGAGAGAGTGATTGGTGATGTCCCTTGAGCTGGCAGTGTGTGAGATGCCAGTGAATGTGTGATGAGCTTGTGAGTGTGTGGGTTTAGAGTGATGGAAAGGTTGCCTTACCCTGCTGACACGGATGAGATCATTCATCCTCTTTCTGCTCTGGATGGCGAACCCCTTCTGTGCAGCATTGGCACTGACCACCACTGCCACTGCGTCCCAAGCTAGAGTGGTGACATTGATGGGCCTCCTGTGGCCAGAGCAGAGGTAGAGAACATTGCAGCGTGCTTCAACTGTGTCCAGAAGGCATCCCACAGACTCTTCACTGAATCGAGGGGCTGCAGTCTTTTTGCCTTTCGGGGCCATGTCTTCTGTGCCGCAGTCCTGGGCTGGAGGCACTGAGAGGTGTGTGCGCGGCTGCACTTTAAATATGGCACCTGGCCTGAAGAAGCGGCAAGGTGATGGCGTGGTGGGTGAATAGGAGGCCACCTGCCAGAAAAATACCATGTTTCTCAGGAATGCATGATTACTGAGGCAGAATTGAGATGATGCAGCACAAAAACCCACCATTGTAGCAGGCGGGTAAAACGTCCTTTTTGCGATCCGCCACCGCACTTAGTGTAAATCTGGGATGATTCAGCACTTTGTGTCATTGGTAACCTTGCAAAAAAAAGTCATTAATAAATGTAGTGAATAGTTGTGCCCCCAGCATGGGATCCATGTGGGATGCCACTAGTCACTTACTTCAAATTTGAATACAAACCCCTTATTATCTCTATGCTTTGTCTTCTACCACCTAAACAATCTCTTGTAATTAGTAATTTAAAAAAATACTGAGTTCCAAATTTGCCATTATAGTTATAGTAAAAGATGGGGTCACCTTTGGGTGTAGTACTTGTCATTTTTTGAATGCAGGTTTAACTGCACCACATGCCAAATTTGGTTTCATCTGTTCCAAAGGCAGCTGGGTAATAATGTTAATTTAATCTATTTATGTGACAGTGCCTTCTTGTTTCACATTCTGGTCTTTTCTACTTGAGGCAACATCTTACATGAATCTCTATGAAGAAATCTGTTCACTTAGCTCTTTGTGTTTGCTAGGAAGGAGCAGGAAAGCTGGTAGGGTAAATTTTAAAAGCCTTAGACACTCACTTTACTGGACCTTGAATTAAGCAGCACAACTGGTTTAAGATGCTTTCAATTTTCCAGTGATTTGTTGTAAACTTTCAGTATAGCTGTTAATAGATACAACAATTAACATAGATGCATAGCAAGTAAATTTAATTTAACATGATGCAGTATTTAAAACAGTCAAATCACATCCAAAAAAATTAAAATGGGAGGAATTTTATGCATGTTAGTTGTTAGAAATTAAAATAATATGAACACAGGCAGGAAACACTTAGATATTGTTCTATAAATAGGATCACAAAATGCACCTGACAAAAAGAAAGACGGGCACTACCACTCTCAGTCCAATATATATGGATAAGAGAATGTGAAGCATGTAAAAACATAGGAATAAGTGAATCATGTTCAGCCCATCTAGTTTCTCATGGCACATAAGTCCCCAGAGTTGTACCTTGGGATCATGATGTATCGCTGTTCAATGCATTCAGCTGAAATGCCTTCCTCCACTATTTTAGTAAGGCCATTAACTTATTTATTTAAATAGTTCCATTCCTCTATGGTTCTTGGTATATTTGAGCTCTTGTATGCAGGAGAAAAGATATCTAAATAGTGGAGGCTTAATTACTGTTGCTTCTATTATCTGCATTCTGCATCTGTACAAGAATTATGTGCATTATTCAAGGGAGCAGCAGGCCACAGTATAGAGAGCAGTGAGAAATGGGAGTGCACTGACTTGTTCACAGGGAGTGAAGACGTCTCTTATGGATGAAATTCATTTCATGCTGTTTCTTTTGAAAGAATTTGCAATATTTTTGACCTGGCAAAGGAATTGAAAAGGGATAAAATGTAAGAACTGTTGGTAAAGGGCATTAAAAGGCAATGACAGTATTTGGAGACACATTGCTGGAGGAAAATGATGTAAGAACAAAAGATGAAGAAGAGAAGGTTACAGATTAGTTGTTCAGGAGAATGGTGAGGATTGAATGTGATTCACCTTTCACTCTGTTCTTGACAGCTCAAGAATAATACAATATATAAAGAAAGTTATGCAAAAACCTGCCAAATGCTGGAGAATTTAGCTTTACTTTTGAAATAAAATCAGTTATATATATATCCTGACTTCTGAAATCATTGTTTTGAATATATTTATTTTTTTGAATTTTCCCATTGATATTCCAGGACTGCTGTTCAATTCAGCCAACAGGCTGGGAAGATCCAAACTATTCCCTTAGCAGGAGTGTTTTGAAGTGTGGTCCTGCCAGTTTCGTCCTCATGAGATGGAACGCTTTAATGCCATCCATTGCTCCAACTGGTAATCTGACTGTCAACTAGTGAAACTCGTCCAATGAGGAGGAATGAATTTCAATGATGGGCAAGGCTGCAATTCAAACTTCTGATCTTCTTATACAGATTCCAACACAATACGGCTGGAGCCACCAAGCTGTTCCTTTGAATTCAATTTTCCAGCACTCCATTACTGCATTCCTAAGAACTGTGTCTGTGGCATACAGAACCTATATTTTACCATGATTACCTGATCATTATCGGATTGTTTTGTGGGAGTTTGCTGAGTGCAAATTAGCTGCTCTGTTTTCTACATTACAACAGTGACTACACTTCAAAGGACTGAGTACTGCTCCAAAACTGCTGGCCACTTTATTAAGGGCAGTCAAAATGAGGAGGTGGGTAGCCTGTTGCTGTGGCAAAGCTAAGTTCCTATATCTTAGTTTGTCATTCCTTTCTCAGTTCTCTTTTATATCAACAGAATCCCATTCTTCCCCTCTACTCCCAGTAATGATTGAGAAAGGTTACATTTAATGTTATCACCAAGGAGTAAATAAATCCATTACACAGAAGTAATGTTCTAATTTCCACATATCTTTATGTCTTTTCATTTAAATCTCACAGAGGCTAGAGTGACAATCTTCTATAGATGGCAGCAGTAAGCGTACTTATTTTGGTGCTGCCCACTCTGGCCTACAGCTTGAAGTCTGATGCTCAATGTGGAACAGTTCACATGACATCAACTTCAATAAAAATAAAAATTAGGAAAGGTGTAAAACAGGATGTTGATCCATAATCATCTATTCTGCACTGCTGCACAAGATCAAAATCGGAAGTGTCAACTGGGTGTGATGGCCTGAACTAACTCCCATACAAAGCAGATGAGACTTTCTTCTCCAGGGAATCACACTCTGCTTCATTCCAGTATCAAAATAGGTCTTAGACTGAGACTGGATTTATATTACAACTGGAATGTCAGTACAATGCAAAAACATTTCACACCAATCCTATAGTCAGTACTAAGACAGTTTTAAGCAGAAACAGTGGATTGAATAGTTGTGGCACATTGGGTCTAGCCTCCCTCTTCAAAACGTAGCGTCATCCTTAATTAATGTAATAATAATTTGAGATTTCTGAGCCCATGTCATGATTGGAAATTGGGTTCATCTGCACCCATGTGTCAGCTCAGTTGGTAGCACACTCAGTTCCAAATCACAAGGTTCACCTACCACAAAGGACAAGAGCAACACGTGTATGGAAACACCATCACCTGCAAGTTTGCCTCTGAGTTTCAGATAATCCTGACTTGGAAACATATGGCCATTCCTTCATCGTCACTGGGTTAAAATTCTGGAACTCTCTACCCAATTTTGGGTGTACCTACATTACACAGACTGCAACAGTTGAAGAAGGCAGCTCACCATCACCTCCTCCAGGGCAGTCAAGGATGAGTAAAGGATGCTGACCTTGGCAGTGATCCCTAAACAAATAGAGGAAAAAAATAGACTCCTAGCATTAACCTCCATAGTGCTCCCATTGCCGTTTAAGTGTGTGTTGGGACAGCCTCCTCCCCTTGAGGATGCATGACATCTCACCTCCTTTCTGCTTCCTCCACTGATGTCTCTAGTGCAGACTCTGAAAATCTTGCAGTCATATTCTCCACTGTTGTGTCATTCCCTACTTTTTCCCAGGGTAGCTTACCTTGCCAAGACTCTCATCCCCTGCTCCAGCCACAATGCACATTCCCTTTGAAAGGTGAGGCTAACTTTAAACCATGTTGGCTAGCTTTAAGTGTTGCTAGCCACCCACATTATTACCTCAGTAAACAGCACAGTTAGTGCTGCCAGGTTCTCATAGTTCATACAAACAAGCAGATAGCAGACACTGCCATGTTGCCTACATTGTAATCAATGGAAGCAGATTAATCATGCATTGCAACCTCTTCACCCAATTTCAGGGACTATCCAGTTTAGACTCCCCCTGTTCCCCCCCCCCACCCCACCCCCATGGCTCCTGACATAATGAAAACATTTTTGGAAAGGCTGCACCTTATCTGCCAATCAGAATTTTAATTTTGAAGTTGACTCCCAGTCAAATGTATGTATGTGATCATACGGTTAGATTGGCTAAAAAAATGCTAAATTGTTAATTTTTTGTTTCTTACTCAGTCTGGCCATATCATTCTTCTCAAGTATATGAAGGGTGTCTCATGCTATATCTCTGCATCTAGTATTAATTCTTCAAAACTGGTACATTGAACGTTGAAGCAACTGGTAGGTTTCATGATATGTCTACACATTGCAAGGATTTATGGCTTTTGTCAGACTTTTCATCAATATTTAATTGCATTCCAAAAAAGATCAGCTTGAACTTTGATCAAAATCACAAGTTGTTGCAATAATCCTATCAATTGAACAATTTAATATAATAATTTGTAATATATTTCTTGTGTTATTTACTTTTCTTGCCAAAATGCTGTTCTAAATTATTTACAGCATTAAATAAATAGCATATTTCATGCTATCAATTATTGCTGTTTGGATATAGCAAACACTCACCTTAATTAATTTAAATATATCTATGCTTATTGAATTGCAATAATGAGAAGTTATAAACAAGATGAAGTAAATCATAAAAGTCATTTATATTTATTACAGTTATTGATATTTTCTACCCAATGTGCAAGTTGTGGTAATACATATTCTACAGCCACACTGCAAACAGATCGAACATTATAAAATTAAACTAGTTAGGTTAAACATTTGATCTCCTACCAACTGGCGGAGTTGGTCAGCCTTCCATCTGCTGATCAAGTGATCAAAATGTAAATGTATGCAGCACTTCAGCCATCCATTAACATTCTGCACAGTTTGTGGAGAATTTACACTTTATTTTTACAATGTAGCTTTTTATGATCTTTAAGCTAGTATAGAGGTTAATTATTGCAAAAAATCTGCTTTCTTAACCAGGTAATTTTAGCACATCCGTATAAATATTAGTGCATTCCATTAAAATATGGAGCTATTTTTGGAGAGCCTCGCTGACCTTTGAAAGTGCTTATTAATAATAAGAGGAAAGCTTTTCAGTGCACATGGTAAGAGGAAAACAACAAAAGCTTGCAGCCCTTCAAGATGTGTTTTATATACTTTAAAAACACAACAGGCTTCACTGTGTGCTTTTACCACATTTTACTACTGTTCTTTCATGATTTTGTACCCTTTTGGAATGCAATACACTAAATATTAGAAACCTCAATCTTTAAAGCTGCGCAATGCATCCATTTTCATCCTGTTTGAAATAAAGTATATAACTTCTGAAATGATTGCAAAATAATTGTGTTTACTGTCATCAAATTGGCCTGGTGCAACCACTCATGCCGACTGCCATGTCACTCTAGGAAACCGAACAATGACTTTGCTTGCGAAGTAGTGGCTTGATTAACTGGAAACCCATTTGCTACATCAATTGTACACTACTTAATTGCATGATGTGATGCAAAATGGCTGCATCTTTGTGCATCATGATGTATTGAGACTCTACATATTACACTCCCTCATTGAACAAGCAAATGGCCTCCTTAATGATGCATTGTATGACATGCAGAGAGAGGAATTGGTGTGAGTTAAGACATGGCCAGCATATTTTGGCTGATCTCAAGCTTGCTGAAGGCAGAATGTGGGAAGCCAGCCAGCAGTTCATTGGAATTGTCAAGTCTAGAGGTAAACAATTGATAGAGGAGGGTTTCAGCAGCAGCAGATGAGCTGAGACAGGGGCGAAGTCAGGCAATGTCCCGGAGATTGAAATAGGTAATCTTACCGATGAGGCAAATACGTGGCCGGAAGCAAGAGGATGGTCTTAATGCTTATACTTCTGCTGCTTAACACTACAGTGATGGGTTGTGATGTGTTCTGGTTATCTTTGTCAACTTCATCAGATGCATCTTCCTCCTCAAAAATAGGCTCTCAAAGCAACAATATAATTTGATCCAACACTGATGGCAAAGCAGAGAGTTCTCAATGTTAGACTATATATGAAGTGCAAATCTTCCTGATTGCTGGATTTTGCAGTCAGCAGTGAAGTAATGATGCTCGCTATGGACATCAACGATAGCAATCCACAAATATCTAGCGAACTCCGTGGTATAGATTTTTCCCTTCCTGACATTAATTCTGGCACCATTTATAGGGATATCTGACACCCAGCAACAATGAAATCATCAAGCAGATTCAGCAACCAATCATCGTGAAGCACAACCACAGATAGCAAGTCAGGCAGCGACAAGCAGGTTTTATCATTCACTTTTTATCATTTTGCAGAGTAAAATATATTATTGGGGTATACACATGCAATTACTTTTGAATCTGAAATATCATAAATAAACCTTATAAGCTTACCTTTTTAAAAATCTATGTAATTTTTATCATGGCATGGAGAAATTTGTTATTCTACAAATATAAAACAGATGTGTTTCTTCACAATAATTGTGACTTAGTATGTACTTAAACATCCAGTTACACCGCATTCAACTTTGTGTAACATTTTTGAGAGCAGAGTTTTACCCTCATTGGGCGGGCTCGGCAGGGACAGGCGGGGGCGGCCAGGAAGCCGCCCGCCGCCCACGATTGGGGCTGGACCGCAATTTCATGCTGTGACTCACATGAGCAGGGCCATGTTAGAAATTAGGATGAAATTTTTTGTTTCATTTTTTTGATGATGGATTGAAACCTCATCCCACCCATGGATTAGGTTTCGCAAAAAGTGCAAAGGCCGCCTAGCGTTTTTGCCTGCCCGCCAACCGGATGGTTGGACGGGCAGCGAAAAACTTAAGTCAATTGGATTATTAATGGCCTTAATAGGCCTTTTAATTGTCAGCGGGTGTGCTGCCAATAACTGCACGCGCCCGCCAACCGAAATACAGCGCGAGTGCGTGATGAAGTCGGGACGCTCGTCCAACATCATCGCACGTCATTTTACACTCGAGGAGATCGGGCGCGTATCTGCCTGCTCAGCGAAAAATCCTGGCCAAAGTGTCTTTTGTGTCATGACAATAGCATGTAAAAAGTGGAAATTCAAGTCAATTCAGTGATTTCTAATGAATTTCCATCTGCAAGGAATTTAACAGTGCACCCTATGGAGGAGCAGGGAAACACTGACAGTAACTGTAGTGGGTGTTAGTGTGTGTCAGTTTCACCTCTGACTTCTGAGCAGTTCGAATCGCTCCCACTCCCTGGGTTCTAGACCTTGGACTTATTTGGGGGTTGTGACAAAGTGCAGCAGACAACTGGTTTTGGTTCAAGAAAAACTGAGTTTATTGAAGTCACAAATGAACTTATAATATTAGGATTACACTGAGATTATAGAGACTTACGAAGTATACTTCGTTAAGAATGGGGAACACACAGCATAACGAGGGAAAATCATGCTACTAATCCCCTTACCCTTGTCCCACCCCCAAAACCTAACTAAATTGAACTAGGAGAGGTCAGGGATCATGCTCACCAACCAGGGTTCCTTGACAGTTCGAAATCCAGCCAGGTAAGCCGGTTGCAGTTTTGGGGTACGCTCTTTGTGTCCTCTGGGGCCTGCCGTCCCCACGTGGTCCTGGTCTGTGGAATCTGCGAAGGTTCTTCAGTTGGGTGGAGGGCGCGGTCGTAGGTGGTCGATCTTCATGGAGGGCTGCAGTTGTGGCCTTGTTGTCTTCAGTTGAACCTGCCATCCCGTGCCCTTCGCAGTGATGTTGCCTGCGGGCCTACAAAACCTCCAGATCTTCTGGCTTAAACTCTGTTCCAACCGTTCCCAACTGCTACTGCCTGCTAGCTGGTTTCCCTCTCTCCTTCGTAACAGACTGGCCAGTTATACTGTCTTTCGAATTTCTTATCAGAATCTAAATCAAGGTTAGTTCTTTGTTTGACTTTGGTGGGCTTCCCCCAGTGAGTGTTGTCTCGTTGTTTTTAATGGGCTCGCATGATGTTTATGATTGTCTTCCTGCCTAATAACTAGTTTTGAACTGAAAGCCATTGTATGTGTGGAGTGTTGATGGGTTCGCATAATTGAATTGATTGTGCCTTCCTGCCTTAGTCATTAGTAGCGATTATTTATGCAAGATTTTGATGGGCTTCAGTTTCATGTGAGGTGAAGTCTTTCTCTGGGTTGATTGTATTAAAGGGAAGAATGTGTATTCCGTCTCCTCTCGTTGCCTGTTTTCAGTATCCACACTGTACTCAATAAGCCCAGGCATGTGCAACCCCAGGCCTTCATGGGCCCAGCCTCCTGTCTGCAGGGTTTTACACTTAACTCAGCAGTTTAAAAGTCCGAAAGTCATATCCTTGTTGATGATATGAAAAATATGGGTATTTTGAGAACCCTTCATAATTTCTGGATTTTTGTGTTTAACTGCATATGTGCGGATGCCAGAAGTTGCCTTCAGTTTCGTGGAGTACACCGACAGTTTTGCCATCACTGCAATTGGAAAATGCAGGCCAATGAAACTATTGAAGAGCACAGAGAGAGGGAGAATAATTAATTAATTGACCGCAGACGTGGAAAGTAAATATGGACACTGTATCTCATACCCAGGGATTTACAAAACTATGTTTAATATTATTTCCAGGCATCTTTAAGACTGTGTGTGCACTGCTCTACATTTTTTATATTTTTAATTAAAACAGACAATATCTATATTACTTGCTTCGATCAGCACTAGGCTCTGATGTTGTTGTTAAAGCTTTTATAATCTCTTCAGACAATTTTCTAGGTTCCAAGCTGTGCTGTTAATTGGCATATATTTTGTATTGTACTGTAGTTAATCTTCTTCAGCCTTGCTGATTAGACAGTATGCCAAGGTCTTCTCTGGCTGTTGAGATAGAGATAAAAGATTCCATTGAACTTTTGAAGAAAAGTAAGGAGTTCTCCTGACACCCTGGTCAGCATGCATCCTTCAGCCAACCCTCCAAAAACAGATAACTAGTCATTCATGTCGCTTGCCAATGTGGGCCTTTACTGGACTACAATTGTCTACATACAGTTAGGCAGAACAAGCAGGTAGATGAAAAGAGGCAGAATCAGAAGTGAGACTCAGTCTTTCAGGTGAGAAGAGGCACAGAATAGAGTAGGCCTGAGCCTTTTCAGAGGAGACATCTATCTTTAGCATAGCGGAATAATTTAAACAGGATATGCAGCTTGCAACTTGCCAGTCACCTTGCTATTTTAAAATTCCAGAATCTTGAACTGTATTCCCTATATGAACACTAAACCAGAATGACAATAATAAGATTCTAGTTGATAAAATGTCATTTGGAGTAATGTGAATAGATTTGGTTGATCCATCTCAGAAAGGACACAGTAATTACGGAAAAGGACAATAAGGATGATTTATGGCCAGAGGTCATTAAGCTGTGGAGGTAGATTGGTGCCTTCGGTTAGTATTTACTGGAGAGATAGAGCCTTAGCAGCGAGGCAGCTGACTCAGATATTTATGATTATTAAATGCATGCCAGAAGATACTGTGGGATTAATTTTTATCTGCACCACCTAAGAGATGGAAATCAAGCAGGTGGTTCTATAACAGGTAAACAATTGGTTCCCTCAGGTTACCA
Organism: Carcharodon carcharias; assembly: GCF_017639515.1. Taxonomy (NCBI): domain Eukaryota; kingdom Metazoa; phylum Chordata; class Chondrichthyes; order Lamniformes; family Lamnidae; genus Carcharodon; species Carcharodon carcharias. The sequence goes on along the minus strand of NC_054467.1, from coordinate 126,300,503 downwards.
CCTAAACGGTGAAGGTGAAAATTGCTCCCATAGTTTTAGATGTAAATTTAGATTAAGCTATTTGAGGATATGGTTGAGTTCACTTTATGGTGCTAGGTTACTCATCCTTTCGATTGTTCTTAGGTTTGTAGCTTTGACATCAGGAGATAAAAGTGTGGTCTTCTTTTCAGATGTTGTCTACTTTGCTCCATTTGGCTTTTCTTTTCCCTCTATTTCACCAGTGATTTCAGAATTCTTCTCCATTGTGTCTTGCACAGGATGTGGGCATTGCTGGCTAGGCCAGCATTTGTTGCCCACCCCTAAATTGCCATTGAGAAAGTGGTGGTGAGCTGCCTTCTTGAACAACTGTTCAGATCAGATCTGCAGGAAATGAGCAGAATGGGTCTAATGAGAAAGGAGTTTCAATGCTGTGTATTAAAATTAGATCATATATCTTTATTAAATGTTTCCAGCTTATATGAAATAATCTATTTTTTGCATGGAAAAACTCAAGTAATATATTGCCTGTACATTTCAAAGCCTGGACTCCTATTTCTGTAAAGAGGTTGCAGTGAATGTACATAATCCAGCAAGAATCTTTTGGTCACATCAAACCTTAATAGTATATTTCATCGTTTTCTCAAAGCCACTTGCTACATGAAGCACAATTTCTTTTGAATTATTAAGATAGTCACGGTTTGCAAGTCATTTAAAGCCTTTTACCAAATTAGGAAATCAGCAGTAACACACTCTAGAAGCCGTGTTTTAGAAAAATGTCTGAACAAATCACAGAAATCTGAGCGAAAAGATGAAAACGTTTACTGTTATTTTCCAAAGCATAGAGAGCGTCTCCATTCACTCTAACCAAAAGATTTCTTTCACAGCATTGCATACATTCTTAAATGTGTAATTTACAGAATAGAATAAGCATTGAATAGACTATTTATATTTATTCCTTTTAGGTGAGTTACATATCTTGTGAAGCTTTTAAGCAGCTATCACCTCAGTTACTGAAGCTGAGCGACCCATCTATGGTGCTCACGATAGCTTCCCTAAAAGCTTCGTCAAAATAAGTGGATGTAAATATTCAGACAGCAAAGTTAGTTTGGATTCTTCAGCTAAATATTTTTTACTTTCAGCTTTAGACCAGTGGCCTTCAAAATCTCCTCAAGTAGATGTTCAAAATCAAATTAATAACCCAAAGAGTAAGACAGATTGCCATTCAAGAACTCAGTAGGCTAATCTTCTGCAATGATGAGTCTTATGAAAATAAACAAATAGTGGTCATCAGTTAACGGCACTTATGGTGTGTATCTTATTAAGACTATCTTCTTTTGAGATCTTTTGACTTATTTCGCACCGATAGGTTTTTGGAAAATATGGGCAGAAATTTATTGGGTGGGTGCACGCCTGACCCTCTTGAGCGTAAAATGGCACGCGATGACGTTGGACCAGTGCCCCGACGTCATTGCGTCTTTCGGTTGGTGGGCCCACGGGAGTCGGCAGCGCGCCCACCAACAATTAAAAAGCCTATTAAGGCCATTAAAGTAATAATTGACTGAAATTTTTCACTACGGTTGGCGGGCAGGCAAAAAGGCCAAGCGGCCTTTTAGGGAACCTCATCCACGGGTGGGATGAGGTTTCCAACAGCAAATAAAAATTAAATAAAGCTTTTAAATTTGATTCATAACATGTCCCTGCTCATGTGACAAAGACAAAGTCACATGAGGGGACATAATTTTAACTGTGGTAACTTTTTTATTTTTGTGTTTTTAAATCTTCAGCTCCCTGAAGCAGCTGAGACAAGGCAAAAGCCCTGGCCTATGAGTTAACTTTAGGTATTTTGATTTAAGCATCTCATCGCTCTTAGACTTTGGGAAAACACAGGAGTCAATCTGCACACGACAAGGTCTCACAAACAGCAATGAGATAAATACCCAGGGCTTGAATCTTGTGCTCGTCGGGTACATGCGATTGGCAGGGCCGGAAACAGGTGCAAAATGTGCTTCTGGCCATGATCGGACCCCCAAACATAATTTCACGCTGGCTGGCCAATTAATAGGCAGCCAGTGTGAAATGCGCACTGAGAAATGCTCAGTGCTGCCGGGGGGAGAGGGAAGAGGGTGGGCGGTGTGAAAAGTGAGGGAGTGGGTGGGCGCTTCTAACGAAGCAGACAGCTACTGCAGAGCTGCCTCGGGGAGCTGCAGATCTGAACAAATTAAATGGCAAGGAAAGAATGCAGTAAACTGTGTCTATGCAGCACATTCAAGCACCTGACAGCCGAGCTCAGTAAACCTTAATCCCCAGACGCTTTTTAAAATTATATTTCACCTCGGGCATTTCAATCTGCCCTGGATCAAGATTGTAGCAAAAGTGTGAAGGCCACCTGGCCGATTGGCCCATCCGCCAAACATAAAAGTGAGTGGGCCACGTAAAATTGCTGTCAATTGCCCCCTTAGTAGGCTTAATTGCCTGCTTAATTGTCAGCGGATGCGCTTCTGACTGCCATGCACACCTGCCTAACAAAATATCATGCGAGTGCACGATGATGTCGGGACCCGCGCTTGACGTCTTCTCACACAACTTCACGCGCTGTTGGGCCAGGCGCGCGCCCACACAAACTATGTAAAATTCTAACCCAGGTGATTTGTTTTGTTTGTTGGTTGACTGATAAATATTAGCCAAGAAAACTCCCATGGTTTTCTTTGAATAGTGACATGACGTTTTTTTATTTCCACCCAAGAGGTCAGACAGGACCTTAGTTTAAAATCTCATCCAAAATACAGTGACCTGAATGTACTGGTCAGTGACAATACTGTGCTCATTACTGCTGCCTGTGAAGATTTTCCCAACACAACACTACTGCACATTTTTTGGAATCTTCTGATCCTGGCTGAAGGAGAAATGCTCAGCGCAGTGTTGCCTATCTAACTCCAGTGGATGAGTGGGTATGTGAGTGAGGTGGGTAGGTGGATGAGTGGGTATGTGGGTAAGGTGGGTAATTGGGTGAGTTGGTATGTGGGTGATGTGGCTAGTTGGGTGAGTGGGTTTGTAGGTGAGGTGGGAAGGTGGGTGTGTGGTTGGTCGGGTCTGGGGGTGGGTCGGGGAGGTAGTTGGGTGGTCAGGGAGTAGTCGGTTTGGGTTGGGCTGAGGGAGGGAGGTTAGTCGGAGGGTTGGGGGCTAGTCAGGTGGTCAGGGCCCCAATTGGGGGGTGCGAGTTGGGGTGCTACCCAGGTGCAAGACCAGGTTTTAATCTTGTTTAATATTTCTTAGGTAACTATCAAGGTAAGTCACACGGATCTAGCCCAAGTCTCTATCCTAACCTTAGGGTCAGAGGCATGCATGTAGGAGACATGGACACTCCCTGGAAACTGTGCACAGATCTGTAGGATGCATTGTGGTGGTCGCACACCAGCTGAACATTCAGCAAATGGGAGCCCTTGGTTGACATAGTTGGCTGCTTGTTGTGACGGAGATCTGAGCACCACATGTGTGCAGATGATGGCACCCTGCACCTGTGGGAAACCCGAGATCTGGGCAAATCTTATCGCTCTTGCATCCTGACTTTCCTGGTCCCGGGCGAAATGCACAAAGTCGTGTGCCCTCATGAAGATGGCATCCGTGACCCCACGGATGCATTTGTGGGTGGAGGCTTGTGAGGTCCCACAGAGATCACCTGTGGAGCCCTGAAAGGAGCCACTGGTGTAAAATTTGAGCGTTGCGGTCATTTTCATGGCCACAAACAGTGGATGCCCTCAATGTCCACACGGCGCTAAATCCTGTAATAGCTGGCAGATGTGACTGATCAGTTCCCTAGACATCCACAGTCTTCAGTGACACTGGTCCTCGGTCTTCTGCAGGAAGGAAAGGTGGCGTCTAAAGACCCTGGGTCTCGCTAGGCACCGAACAGTGATGGCTTTCTGTGGCTCTTCAGTGTTATGTGCGGGAGCCCCAGCCACTGCTTCATCCTGAGGGTGTTCCTCCCTCTGTGCCCAGCCAGGTGCCTCTGTCACTATCCTCCCCATCGTCTTCACTCTATGTACGCCACAAAGCGTACAGCTAGTTCACCAGGCTCGGTGCTCCTGATGTACTCCTTCCGTAGGTTAGTGTGGGTTAAACTGAGAGTTCTAAGAACCTCTCCTGGTTAAGTTTGAAGGCCCCGTAACACATCCCTTAGAGTGCTGGTCACCACTTGCATGTCCAGAGATTAGTGCGCTGCATGGCTGCTGGAAACCCCACCATCCTCTGCCTCACTCCACCTGACCAATTCGCAGCACCTTTACCCACTGGACTGCATGCTGTGCTCTCTCTCAGCTTAGGTGTAGGCATTCTCCTAACCCACAATGCAAGGCTGCACTGTTAGCTTGAACCATGGGGGGTCTGTTCTTTACAGACAGAAAGAACATGTACACACATTGTACCTGTTTCTGCTAAACCAAATAAGTAACAGCCATTCACTGACTCATCCTCAGGGCATTGAATTGATCAACCAGGGTGAAGCTGCCTGGTTTAAATTTAAAACAATGCTTAGTAGTTAGCTGTCATTCACCATCACTGGTGCATTCTCCATGGCAACGCCTCAACCAATCAGAGTCCACTTGCCAACCAATCTCTTCATATACAGTATAAATTGTTGTTTGCTCCTAATTGTATTGTACTGATTAGTGAAAGATGAAAAGTTTTTCAGAAGAGGAAATGTTTGGATAACATATCTAATGATAACACAATGTGAAAGAGTGACTTTTTAAAGTCTTACATCTTCCAGGGAAGAAATAAATAGCTACTTTGATAATACATCTGAACTTTTGGTTTATACATATTAAATATGCAGATGTGTAACATTACCAGAGTTCCTTTATTTTCACATTGCTCAATGTATCAACAACAAAGGAACTTAACATTTATATAGCGCATTTCACATAATAAAACATCCCAAGGCGCTTCACAGGGGCATTATAAAACAATGTATGACACTGAGCAACATAATGAGATGACAAAAAGCTTGATCAGACAGTTAAGTTTCAGGAAATGCCTTAAAGAAGGAAAGTCAAATAGTGAAGCGAAGAGGAGTAGGGAGGGAATTCCAGTGCTTCAGGCCTAGGTGACAGAAGGTATGGCCACCAATGGTGGAGTGATTACAATGGGATGCACAAGAGGCCAGAATTAGAAGATCACAGATATCTCAGAGGGTTGTGGGTATGGAAAAGATTACAGAGATAAAGAGGGATTTGAAAACAAGGGTGAGCATTTTAAAATCAAGATGTTGCTTGATTGGAAGCTAATGTAGGTCAGCGAGCACCACTGGAGTGATAGGGCAACTTGGTGCCAGTTAAGGCAAGGGCAGCAAAATTTTAGATGGCTTCAATTTATATAGACTAGAATGTGGGAGATCAGCAAGGAGTGCATTCAAATAGTTGAGTCTTGAGGTAATGATTGCATGAATGAGGGTTTCAGCAGCAGATGAGTTGAGAGAAGGGAAAAATCGGATGACTTTATGGAGATGGAAATAGGCAATCTTCTGATGGCCCGAACATAAGGACAAAAACTCATCTAGGGGTCAAAAGTAACACTAAGGTTACAACAGGCTGGCTTAATCTCAAACGATTGCCAGGACGGGGTGTGGGTGTGGGAGGGGAGGGGGAGGTGGCGGATGATGGAGTTGGTAGGTAGGAAATGGAGTATGGAGCAGGGACCAGAAACATTGGCTTCAATCTTCGCATAATTGAATTGGAGGAATTTCTGCTCATTCAGTACTAGATCTCAGATAAGTAATCTGATAATTTAGTAAAAGTGCAGGAATCAAGAGAGGTGGTGGTTAGGTACAGTAAGTGTGAAAACTGACTGTGCTCTTGCATGACAATGTTGATCAAGGACCGATCCTTGATGGATACCAGAGGTAGCAATGAGGGAAAGGAAGAGAAGCATTGCAACTGATTCTCTGGCAGCGATTAGACAGATAAGAATGGAACCAAGTGAAAGAAGCCCTACCCAGCTGGATGACAGTGGAGAGGCATTGGAAGAGGATGATGTAGTCAATCGTGTCAAAGGTTGCAGACACTTTAAGAAGGATGAGGAGGGAAAGTTTATCATTGTCACAGTCATATAGGATGTCATTGTGATTTTGTTAAGATCTGTTTTGGTACTGTGATGGGCTTTTGGGAAAGATGTGAATGGATTTGGGAGGCAACATGTTCAAGGACTATACATTTTTACATAACGAGTTCAATAGCATATAAAGGATGAATAGCAACTTAAAATACAACTTTAAAAAACAAACACTAGCAAGGTACACGCACAATAGTACTATAAATGTGTGTAAACTTTTTATTAGAACATTTTTTTAAAAACCTACAGTCAACAGCCAAATAAGACATGCAGATGGGGAGAAGGGTTTTGAACTTATGTGGGTGTTCTTCTGATCACTCACCACAACTTAAGTGGAAGGTCTGTGGAAACCCTGAGGTACTATGTAAACAGTTATGGAGGATAATTCTGAGAATCTCTGTAGCAAGATAAGTAAGTGTATTTTTTTATTTAAAATATGGAATTGTCTTTCTTACACAGATAGTCAGGGGAGGGGGTCCTAGAAAGGGAACTAATGAGCATCAATGGGCTCAATCGTAGCACAATTAAACCACTAGGATCATGGCCCTTGGGTGATCCATTATTTCTATTTGTGTATGCACACTGCCCCAAATGAAGAAGTAACATGGAGGCCATAAACAGAATGAAAAATTATGTTTGTGCAGTTGCTGGTTCCTGACTTGTGGAAGATTTGGTCGAATGGTTCTGTGGTGACTGCCTGCATATGGATTGATAATTTATGTCAGATAATCAGAAGAAACCCTGTTGTAGAAATTCTGGGTGGAAATGTATTTTCACTGCTCTGCTTTTATTCAATATTTCACTTACCTGCGTATTCTGGTTGTTGCAGTTATGGTTTTACTTGCTTTGTGGACGCTTTGAGGCAAGATGCCCCAAGGACACAACAGCAACTTGTGAAGTATTTTTGCCCTATGGAAGTACATATCAGACTTTGATATACTACTTAAATCTCCTAAGATATTGCTCAGGGGTAGGCCAAGACCCCATTTGTGGTTTTGAAGTTTACCATTATTCCTTTGTAATTTAAAAGTAACTGTACTTTGCCCATTGCTACAGTACAACATGTTTACCAAAATAATTTCACATCCCTGACCAAAAGTAAACTTATTGCATAGCTTACTATGACTGAAAGATGCAGAAACAATTTTTGTGTTGTTAACCTATACATTTAGAAAATTTTCTAAAAATACAAATAACTTGTTTTGTGATGCCCCCTATCAACACATTTGGCCCCATCTCCTATGGTAGATTTGCAGGGTTGACTTAAGATGCAAGTGCTTTATTCCATCCTTCAGAACCTCTTTTTTCTGATTATGATTATAAAAGGTATTTTTCTCTGTTTTATTTCCCACAGTATATCTGTTGCTTTTGTGCCAACTTGGCTCAGTGGCAGCACTTTGCTTTCAGAGTCAGAACATTATGGGGGGAATTTTGTCAACAGTGTGCCATTCTCGATGGCGTAACTGGAAGAGTGCGCCACTTCCGTTCTCCTGCTTTTTTCAATTTCCCACGCGATTACAATTAAAATGTAACTTTTTGCTGGTGTGCATGGGTGACAGGTGCGGTAACATGCAGGGGGATGTTTTTCAGTGGTCAAACCTGCCATCAGCAGCAGGTATGTGTGGGCTAGGGCTTCCTGGTCAAACAGGGGTCTCTGCTTCACAGCCACAACTTTGTTGCCCAACTCCGTTGCCTTTAACATGAGATTTGACAGCACAAAGATGGCACTGGTATTCTTCAAAATTAAATTTCACTTGTAATTATTTCACATTACATTGCTTTCACTTTATCCATACGTGAATCACTGTTATTTGTTAAGGCTAGCTGAGTCAGAGAGCCTCATGGTTGGCATGCATGGTTACAGAGGAGCTAGAGACATTTCCTTTACTGTGGAAGAAACAATGTTGTGTTTTTTTTTTGTTCACACTTTATTGAATATTCATGTTAGTGTCCAGTACTCACCACTCGGTGGGACATGGCTGAACTTGCAGATTCAGCTGTCCCTCGCTCCTGGTGCATTGTCTGAGACCACTTACAGTGGAGGTGATTGAAATGTTGTAGGTGAGCTCAAAGTCCTGTAAAGACGCTGCCAACAAACACCCTGAGATGGGTCCACATGTGATCAATACTGACACCATCCTTTAGGCCTTTCATTTTCTTACTTTGACTGACAGTTCCCACCACACCCAGTACACCTCACTCTTCCCACTTCACTCCTCCTGAAGGTATGATGTAATTTAAAAAAGGTTTACACTAGTGAGTATTCATGACATACAAATGTATGACAAATATGAACCTACCACAAGGCAGCATCATGCTAGACACATCACAAACAGGCTGCTGACTTTATCTCTGCACCTCAATCCGTCGTTGGGAAATCGAGATTTCGCATCCTGCCTAATTAAGTCACCCTGCATGCCACGCTTCCCACTCTTTTAGGCTCCATAAAACCCCCTTCCCCTGTAGATATAAGCCCCACTCCAGAATTTGAATACATAGAAGTTGAAGTTAATTTGGGTCCATTCTTTATAAACAGATAATCCCGAGGCTGGCACAAAATTGGCGGCTGTTCTGCCTCTACAGGCAGCTTACCCTTTTCAAGAACCAAATTTAGACCACTAGCCCTCAGGTAAGTTTGAGGAAGAGGTTTTGGAGAAAGAAATGGGTGGATTTGGGGGTGGGTGGAGGTAGAGACTGTGGACTACAAAGGGGCAATGTTAAATTAAAACAAACCTAGCTGTAGCTGGTGACAATAGAAGAGGGCATAAGATCCTTAAATATGATGCTTGCCCAACGCATCAGTGACAAAATTTGTAAAGAGGAAGTTCAACAGTGCATTTCCATTACATACCAAAATTTATCCAGACATTTTACTACAATGTAGAAAGAACTCTGGATTACTCGGTGGTCCATTTTTCCAATGAACTGGTAAACCTAGAGCTTACTGCCTGCTAAGTGGATGTACAACCATCACCAGCAATGGTCTGCCTAAGGCAGGCATTGGCTCAATTTTCCCTTCTGCAAACCATGTCTTCAGTTCTTCCAGAAAAGGCAGAGATTCCCATTGCACATGTCACTGTAGTACTAAAAGATCTGTCAAGGGACTTCAAGGGGATGAAGTGCCTAAAGATCAGAATTGTCCTACTGAAAGTTTACAATGGGTAAGTTGGTTTAGCCCAGAATGTAGAGGCAAGGTCCCCTTCCTCCATAGAAATACTTCAGGCCAGCTACTGCAGCTTGCCAAATGTCACCTCTGCCATCACTGGAACAGGAGGAGAAAGAAGGAAATTTGCTACGAACCAGGCCTCACCCACGGCTCATAATTTCCATGTAGAATATATTTGCTGCACTGTGTACTGTCTATAGGGTGCACTGCAGCAACTCACAAAGATTCCCAAACCCACAACTTCTACCACCTAGAACTATAAGGCAGCAGGCACATGAAAATACTATCACCTCCAAATTCCCTTCCAAGTCACATGCTATCCTGACCTATACCTATATAATTGTTCCTTTTTATTGTTGGTCAAAACCCTGGAATTCCCTCCCTAAAAACACAATGGGAATACCTTCACCGCATGGACTGCAATGGATCAAGGAAAAAATCCATCACCACCTTCTCAGGGCAAGTAAGGATGGGCTATAAATCATCCAGACATCCCTAGATCTCCATCTGGTGAATTTTTAAAGTAATGATTATTCAGGTACATTTTTTTAAAAGCAGTCATGAATTATAGTTTTCTTACAGACAGTATATATATTTGGGGTTAAATATCAGTACATGTGTAGCAATATTCCAGACCAAATACATCAGCACTTTTATCTGCAATGGATTATGAGGAGTGAATGGTCAGGGAAATTATCAATTACTTTTTTCCCTATCTGCTATTCTGTAGAATGGAGAACTCAGCACTCAGAGGATTTAAACAGTTTTCTTCTATAGAGCATACTGTAGGAAGTAATGGGACTGCAGCCTGCATGTTTACTATGCTAGAAAATCAATTCCTCTAACAACATCTGCATAAGTAAGAAATGTGTTACTATAGTAATGGAATAAGTGATGCTTTCATATGTAATTTGTCAAACAAAATTAGCACAATGTACATCCAGGATTGATGTGAATAAGAGATTAATTTAAATCTTTGTTCTCCTTCCACTTATGGGCTCCAAGTGATGAAGAGTGACAGTAAGACAATTGATGATTAGAGGACTGACAATATTCTTTTAAGAATTTGTTTATTTTTTTTCACAATGTGAAAGACAATTCAGTTGCAAAGAAAGCAAGAATGAACATATTGGGAACATAAATATATTGCTGCACATTGTTCGTAGTTAGACACAAAAATATGTCCAGTTAATGGGTGTAGCAGTTATGTTAGAGACAGATGCAGAGGCAGCTGAAGGAAGAACTGGTAATAATCAACTATAACAAATGGTACAGAAAAGGCAAATCCAGTAATCAAGAATGGAAGTAGGATTAAATATATAAAAATAAGCACTCTTGCTGAGGACAAGGTGAATTAAATATTGCCACAGTTCAGTTATTAGAATAATAACCAGAATAAAATGTTATTCCCTGGGCAACTTGCTATTATCAGTGCAGTCATTAATACATTTTTGTCCTTTGGGTACTTAAGAAAAACAGTGTAATTGTGAGTGGCACTCACTAATCAAAACATCATGAATTCTATTCAGCTTTTTCAGAAATATATGCACTGGTATTAGACAAAGTAGTTTCTGAGCTTTACAATTCCATTCATATAACGCACAGTGCAAAAAAATGTTTGCCTGCTACTTAGGGAAGAATTAAGGAATGGAACTGAAAGAAATAAAAGTTTGATTTGCCTAGTTTGAACACTTCATAAAGCAACTGCATTTTTGTCTACAAAAAGATACCTCAGCTTTATTGCATTTGAAAATCCTGGCACAAGTGCTAAGGTTTTGCTGAGGATGCATATTTTTTCAGTGTACTGCTACTGACCCCTGGCTTTCCATGTGTGATGCTGTTTTAACACAGTGATAAATACTTTCCTAGCACAGGCCTCCCCAAGCATGTGTCACACTGACAGATTGCCAATTCCCAACTTCCTCCAGAAGATCTTGCTTTAGCATTACCAGGGGTGTGAAGCAATGCATGGAAGATAAATAAGTGAACAGGCTTTCACTCAAGAGATTCCCTATGCAATAAAGATAAATTATTTGAAGGCACTTAGTGGGATAAATTTTTAAACATTATTTTGGTAACCAAAAGCAACACATTGTAAATGAAATTGTCTTGTTACACTCTTGCAGAATTAATATAATAAACTTCAAACAATTCTAATAATTGTTGGAATACATTTATTTTCTTCTTTTTATTTTCACTTGACCAATTAAATGTTGGTGAGAGACATTAAGATAGACTTGACCAAAACCTTGAAGATGGGTGGTATTATGAAGGTAGAGCGAGGCAGTCTTAGTGATAAGGCAAACATGGGAGTTGGAAGTTTGGCTCAGGGTCAAATATGAGGCCATGGTTGTGAATAGATGGGTGGGTAAAATTCTCCAGTTCAGATATTCAAGGAGTTCCTTGCAATAACATTGTCTGGATTAAATTATCTGTCAGGCCATTTAAAATATAATTCATGGAAGAGCAAGTCCTTAATACTGAGAATTTCACGGGAAATTTAGAAAAATATTTAGAACAATAGTATTCAGTGAAAGCAATAAAAATGATATTTATTTTGATACAAAAGGACAACTGGAGGTGCATTTACAGTTTTTAAAATTCAAAATGTATAATGTTTTAAAGTATAACTGAATTGCATCAGGAATATGCACCAGGAAGCAATGGATTACGAAAAATAAAGCAAGTAATATGGGCCATGGCATTCAAGAATGAGACACCCTGGGTGAGCTGTGTCAGCAGCAAGTTGTTTATTTTCCATTATCCGCTGCTTCCCAGCATTCTGTTTGTCATAGTCTTCTGTATTAAAATAATTTAGTAAAGCAATTACTTTGTTTTGAACAATATCAACCTGTCTTGCCAGCTGGATATATCGAGATGCTACAGATGTTGTGTATTACAACATCTTGTGTAGCGGTCCTGCCTGAGTATTGTCAGCTGTAATTTGGATGGTGCCGACTGAAGACATAAAGAGATTGTGCACCTATTTATTAGTTGTCATGTGTTACATGAGATCAGCAAATGCTATGGCATTTCTATCATTCCCTGTTTTGTTTGTCTTATTGTGTTTTGCATGGTCTATGTAATGTACTATCATTTGACATTGTCCTTATTACTTGTATAATAGCAGTGAGTTCAGCAATGTCATGCTGTGTTTAAAAGTAGCTTCCAGCAGTGGCTCACCACAGACATAAACCATCATTAATTAGCATATATTGTAACAAAGATGCTGAAGGATTTATTTTACAAAGCATTTACTCCCAGGCCATTAAGGCTGGGCCATACAAATCAACAAGTTGCATTTGTGTGAGTTGAAGTTTAGGGATAGTGGAGAATGGGATGTCACTCAGCAGAACATTCATTGTGTAATGAGACAGCATTCATTAGTAATATTGGCTTATATATTCCCCGGAGCAGTGATCATCATCGGAGGATGACACTGCTCCATATTTCTTGCAAGGTCTCTCGAGCCCAGCTTCTCCAGAAATGCGGATGCAGACCCACCGCCATAGAACTACATCATAACACTGTAGTGTAGGGGGCAATACAAGACATATTCCGTCTTTGCAGCACCCGCTGCCATAAGGTAAATTTAAATGTCCAGTGTGAATGCTAGTGAATGGATGAATATGAGTGAATGGGTAAATGTTAATGAATGGGTGAGAATTAGTGAATGGGTGAATGTTAGTAAATGGGTGAATGTTAGTGAATGGATGAATATAGATGAATGGGTGAATATTCATGAATGGGTGAATGTTAGTGAATGGGTCAATGCTAATGAATGGGTGAATGTTAGTGAATGGGTAAATGGATGAGTAGATGAATGAGTAGGGTGGTAGGGTGGGTGGATAGTGAGGTAAGTGGGTAGCATGGTAGGAAGATGGGTGGTAAGTGCATAGTTCAGTAGGTGGGTAGTGTGATAGGTGGGTGAGGTGGTAGATGGGTAGGCTGGATGGTGGACAGGGTGGCAGGTGGGGAGGGTGGCACCTGGGAAGTGTAGTAGGTGAGTGAGGTGGTAGATGGTAAGAGTGGCAAGTGGTTAGCATTGGCACCTGAGTAGCATGGTAGGTGGACACAGTTCTAGGTGGGTAGGGTGGCAGGTGGGTTGGGTGGCAGGTGAGTAGGGTGCTGGGAGCTAGGGTGGAGTGGTTAGGGCAGGTGGATAGGCCAGTAGGTGGGGAAGGTGGTCTGGTGAGTCAGGGATATTTGCATCAGGTTGGGGGTGGGTAGTCAGGGCAGGTGTGGTCAGGTCTTGTCGAAGGGGTAGCCATGTGGTGGGGGTAGCCAGGTCTGGTTCAGGAGATAATTGGGTGGTCAGGGGTTAACATGGTCAGGGAGGGTAGTCAGGTTGGGTTGACGTGTAATCAGGGTGTTAGAGCGTCAGGTGATAGTTGAAGGGTCGCGGAGGTATCAAGGGGGCCAATATGAGACTGTTCTGTAGTTACCCAAAAGTTAGACTTGCTTTATCTGCCTAACATTTCCTGGGTAAATCTTCAGGTAAGTCCCATGAAACTGTCTAAAATATTTGACTCTAGCTCAGATCTGGAGGGACCCATGCACCAGGGGATTTGCCTCTTGAAGTTCAAACTACCCAGGTAACTCCTACAGAGAACAGCGCATCGGCACTTCCACGGGGCCCCGATGCACATCTTGGGTCGTACATCCACTATCCAATGATCCAGAGACCAGAAGGTCTGTGCCAATCGTAATGAAGAAACCTCAGGAAAGAGCAATCATAAAAAGATTATACCATTCTAAGTTTGAGCTTGATGGGTTAAGTGTGGAACAGGGGTCTTATATTTAATCAAGGTCAATAAAGTAGCTGTGAGTGTTGAGTTGGCTAAGATTAGAAAATTAAATTAAAAGATTTGATGGTAAATAAACAATGTTAACTATTTAAGGAAGTAATTTAAAAGTATCAACAAATATACATCCTCTTGAGGAATAAAAACTCCATTGGAAAAATGGTACAGCCATGGCTAGCTAGAAATGTTGAGGATAGCATCAGGTTTAAATAAAAGAAGCTTACAAAGTTACCAAAAAGTCTTATCGTGAGCCGGAGGAATGGATTTAAAAATTCACAAAGGATGTCCAAGAAATTGATGAAGAGGGAGAAAATAGAATATGAATAAACTAGCAAGGAGTATAGGTACAGAATGTAAGAAAAAGGAAGTGATCAGCAAAAATAAACTTATAGTTAGAGACAGGATAAATTATAATGGGGAATAAGGAAATGGGAGACAGGATAAATATCAGCATGGAGTAAGCATAGAGACTGGTTCTCAGGTGTAAAACAAGGAGTAGGAATAAATGGGTAATTTTTAGAATGGCAGGTATAGCTAATGGAGTGCCACAAGGATCACTGCTTTGGTCTCAGCTATTTACAATGTATATCAATGACTTAGATGAGGGAACTGGGTATAGTGTATCCAAGTTTTATGACAATACAAAGCTAGATTGAAAAGTAAGCTGTGAGGACAACACAAAAATATCGCAAGGGATAAAGGCTGGTTAATTAATTGGGCAAGAAGGTGGCTGAATGGGGTTTAATGTAGGTAAGTGTTAAATTATCCACTTTGGTAAGATGAGTAGAAAAGCAGAGTATTTTTTGAAAATGTGTGAGAATAATAACCGTTGATATGTAAAGGTATTTGGGGGTCGTTGCACATGAATCATAGAATGTTAACATGCAGGTACAGCAAGCAATTAGGAAAGGCAATGGTGTGTTGGCCTTCTTTCTTTGCAAAGGATTGGAGTATAAGAGTAAGGAAGTCCTGCTCTAATTATATAGGGTTTTGATCAGGCTACACATGGACTACTGTGTGCAGTTTTGGTCTTCTTACCTAATGGATATATACTTGCTTCTGAAGGGGCATAACGAAGATTCACTGAACTGATTCCTGACATGAGAGGGCTGACCTATGAGGACAGGTTTTGTAAAATGGACAATATTGCCTGGAGCTTAGAAGAATGAGAGGTGATCTCATTGAAATGTATAAAATTCTTAGAGGACTTGACAGGGTAAATACTGGATCAATGTTGCCTCTGGCTGGAGAGTCTAGAACTGAAGAGCATAGTTTTAGGATTAAGGTATTGATCATTTACAATGGAGATGAGGAAAAATGTCATTACTCGGAGGGCTGTAAGTGTTTGGAATTCTTTACCCTAGAGGGCTGTAGTTGGCCAGTTATATTCAAAACTGAGATTAATATATATTTGGGAACTAAAAGAAAATCAAGGCATATGGGGATCAGGAAGGAAAGTGGAGTTGAGGTAAAGGTTCAGCTATAAATTTATTGAAAGGTAGAGCACACTCAAAGGGCCAGATGACCTACTCCTGCTCCTATTTTTTATGTCCTTCATGGAATAGTCACATCTAGAAATGACAAAGGCTTGGATGAAGCTATCAGCAGCAGGTGAAATAAAGTAGGGGTGCAGGTGCCTAGTGTTACAGGTCAAAAAGAGGTCTCCTTAATAGAGGAGAAATGAGATTCAGAAGCTCAGCTCATGGATGAGTAGGAGGACATTGATGTTAGAGATGGTCTTAATCAGCATGAGGCAGAGCCTAGGGAGAGGATTAGAATCAATATCAAGGGTATGGAGCTCATGAAAGGGGCCGAAGATGATGGCTTTAGTCTTATCAATGTTTAGCTGAACAAAATTATGGCTCATCCAAGACTGGATGTTAGACAATTGATCTGACACTACAGAAGCACTGGACGGATCAAGCATAATGGTAAAAAGGCAAAGCTGGGTGTTGATAAAACTGGGTCACTCTGATTGCAGGCCACACTGGTTCATGAGAAGGGGCACAGTAAGACTCCACATTCCAATTAAAGCAAGAAAGTCATAGCAGGAAATGGGATTAAGCTATTCTAAGCTAGGATCGACTAGTGATGAGGAGCAGTACTTGGAGGCAGAACCCTGGGCAATAGGGTGCAGGGGTCAGGAACAAGGGTTAGGAAAGCAACAAAGGGATACATACCATCAACAGAAGAGCTACCACCAAAGGAGAAGCTAACTGCATATGTTGGAGTGTCAATGTTGCAGATGGCTATGACAATCCAGGGAGATAGTTGCTAACATATGTGCTGTTGTAGGGAGTTATCGCAGGGTTCATGGGAGCCAGCACCATGGTCTTCCCATGGCTGTAAAAATCACAGTGGCCTTGCACTATTTTGCAATGGGCTCCTCCCAAGCAATAGCAACCGACATTGGTGACATCTCGAAGGCAGAACATTGCATCACAAAGGTACTGTGTGCTCTTTTCGAAAGGGCAAAGATTTACCTTAATTTCAAGATGGATAGCAGCACTCAAGTTCAAAAGGCAGTGGGATTTGCCTTGGTTGTTGGATTTCCTCAGATACAATGGATTATCAATTGTGCCAATTAAGGCCAACTGATCAGCCAGGGAGATTCCACAACAGGAAGGGATTCCACTCCTTAAATTTCCAGTTGGTCTTCAACCCCAGCAGGCATTTTCTGCAGGTGTGTGCATGTTACCCTGGAAGCTGACACGATTCCTTCATCGTTCGGCAATGGCAGGCAGGGCAGCTCTTCATGGAGCAAACCGAAATCCGTGAATGGCTGCTAGTAGTTAAGGCGAAGAGATGACTGATGACTCCGTGCATTATGTCATCACAGAGACTGAGGGACACCACAACCAATTCCACCTGAGCACACGGGTCATTGTTGAAAAGGTCTTTTGCCTCCTGAAGATGAGATTCAGGTGCCTTGACCGGTTGGCTGACATCCTCCAGTACACTTTCTGAAGGGTCTTGCCAATTTTGGTGATCTGCTAGGCTCTCCATAATAAAACCCTCCAGAGAGGTGGGGAACTGAAGAGGGAGAAGCACTCGAATGGCACAGCTCCTCGGATGAGGATGAGGATCAAGAAGAGGAGGAAGAGGTGGAGGCACACTGCTCGCTGGTGCCTATCTGGGACTGAGATGCCCTTGGTGGTCGGCCTCAGTGAGGAGCTGCTGGGTGGGCCCTTCCAAAGGTTACTGCATCGGCATCACTGCAAAGGCAGCCTCTATCACAGGCCGTGACTTCACAGATGCATTGCTTGTTGGAGGGGCCATGGAGGCAGAAGATGATGATGGAGCCCCATAAGGACGCCAGCTTCATCAACATTTAGAGCTCCTCAGACCTTTCATGGCACCCTTGATCACTAGTGGGGGAACCATCAACCGGGAGGCAGCTAGCACCCACTTCATGCTTCTTTGCAACATCTGCGCCACTGACCAGTCAATGCTTCAGGCTGCAGCATCCATTCTGTGCATTTTAGTGTGCTGTTACTGCATCCACTCTGAGGGATCCTGCATGTGGTTCCCCATATATCTGGGCAAAGCACTGTGTCATTTGGAGCACATGAGATGAATGGACCCTTCCAATCTGATCCCATGACTCCACAGAGCATCAGGTGACTCCTATATATTTGTTCATGGGTTGTGGATATCACTGGCTAGGCCAGCATTTATTACCCATTCCTAATTGTCCTAGTTCAGAGGGCATTTAGAAGTCAACCACATTGCTGTGGGTCTGGAATCACATGTAGGCCAGACCAGGTAAGGATGACAGATTTCCCTTCCCTAAAGGGCACCAGTGAATCAGACAGTTGGCAACAGTTTCATGGTCATCATTAGACCTTTAATTGCAGATTTTTATTGAATTCAAATTCCACCAAACCTGGGTCCCCAGAGCATTACTCTGGGTCTCTGGATTACTAGTGCAGTGACAATACCCCACTACATCATCACCTCCCCCTAGCTGTTGATAGATGTGTGTGCATACATCTCACACTGGCTCTCCAGGAAGAGCTGCCTGTGTTGTGACTCCCGAGGTTCTCCATTTCTACCCTTCTGAGTAGAGCTGTACCTGTCCTCCATCCTCAGAGAGGGACTGGCCACAACCGACTCTGCCTCCCCCATCTCCTCCAGCTCTGACATGATGTGCGCTTCAACCTATGTCACCATTTCTAATAATGTGCGAGGACCCACAGAGGTATGAACATCTGCACTGGTGGAGGACATGGAAGAAAGATGCGGTGGCGCAGGCTGCAAGGTGCCTTGTTCCTCTGACTCCTCCCAAACAGGTTAATTGTGTCTTGGCTCCTTCTCCTCTGCAGTTGGCCCTGCGGGAGACGTAAAAGAAGGTGGTTATGAAAAATCGCGACAATCATAAAGCTTGAACTGCATGAAACAATGAGATGACAATTTCTCCATTGACAGTTTGTTGCACAGGGAGGATTACCATGCATGCCCTGAAGCTGCAGATGTCGAGATCTCTTCACTTTGTCTATATTAGACTCCTGTTTCTTTGACTCCAAATCCCAGTGGCTTGACAGCCTGGTCAGGTCATGGGCCAGCTCTTTAACAAGCATCAGTGATCTGAGTTGAGGGGCCCCATGTCCAAGCATGCCCTCATACTCTCCCTGGCATTGTTCTCCCACTCAGCCTGTGAGATGAAGAGAAATGCTGCCAGGACAATGCCTCTCTCCATCACCACTTGCACTGATTCATTTGCATTGGGTGTTGTAGACTTCCCTGTAGCCCATTGTCAAACAGCTCTAAGGTCCTGACTTCTGTTTATGGGTCATTAATGATGCTGTGCAACATTCTCTCCCATAGTCAGGAGGACTCTTTGCACCCTCGGGATGCCCCTCTCTTTTGCACTCTGGTGACTATTGACGAGGAGGCCTGGGTCCATCTTTGGATTCTTCCTGCCACAACTAAGCAGCTGATTGAAATGTCTCTTGCACTAGACCCAGTTCCTCCTCAGCACTCCTTTGCTGCTGATCTCAACCACCTCAAGCCATGTCTTCTTGATCAGCTTTTTGCAGGCTTCATATTGCCACCGGCATGAAACATGATACTTTTCTTTGTGTCATCACCTCCAGTGAAGCACTGGAAAAACAGGGGAAGGCAGCCCTAGCATGGCCATCTCCCCTACCCACTACCCTCTGTTCAACTTCACTTTCCATCATGGAGATGGAAAGCACTACAACCAAAGCAATGGCTGCCAGTTGTCTTTTAAACAGGCCCTGTCCTCCCTAAGTTCTGCCTCCTTCTCACATCTACAGATGCTGATTGGGCATTGAACTTAACTCTGGGCCAATTAGCTTGCATCAGAATTAAAATTGTAATACCTGAATTGCTGATATGGTGCAGGTTTGGGACCCAGGAATTAATGACATATCAGGGTCTTGACCCCAGAAGGGAAATTCTTCCTTTTAAGTTCACTGAGAGGGCAGGAAGGAGCTTGTTTAACATCTTGTTCAAAATTTGGCATCCCCAACAGTATAGCACTCCTTCAACACCACTCTGGAATGTCAGCCACAATTATATATTCAAGATTCTGGGACAGGGTTTGGACCCATTACTGCTGATTTGAGATGCATTAAAACAAACCAATTCTCATAAAAGTCCTGGAAAAACTCAGCAGGTCTGACAGCATCTGCGGAGAGGGATACAGTTGATGTTTCGAGTCCGTATGACCCTTCATCAGAACTAAGACATATAGAAATGAGGATACCAGCTTATATTTCATCTCATTTCTATATGTATTATTTCTGATGAAGGGTCATTCGGACTCAAAACGTCAACTGTATCCCTCTCTGCAGATTCTGTCAGACCTGCTGAGTTTTTCCAGGTATTTTTGTTATTGTTCTAGATTTCCAGCAACCACAGTGTTTTGCTTTTATCTCATAAAAGTCCATTTGGTTCCCTAAAGTCCTTTAGGGGAGGAAATTTGCCATTCTTATCTGGTCCAGCCTACATGTGACTCCAGACCTAAAGCAATGAAATGGCCAGCAATCCATTCAGCTTTAATCAAGAACACAATTCACCATCACCTTCTCAGGGGGAATAAGGTATGGGCAAAAAATGTTGGCCTTGCCAGTGATGCCCACACCCCATGAATGAATAAAAAATGACTCATAGACTTGGTTCCACTCTTGCTGATCAAATCATTGCCAGGATATCTCCATCAATGGTTTCTCTTCTAGCCACTGTACTATTACCTCAGGAGTTCCTCATCGATCTATTTCTGTTCATCCCCTCTTCCTCATTTACATGCTGCCCCACCACAACCTCATTGCAAACATGGGGTCAGCTTCTTTGTGATGATACTTTATTCTACCTCCACACCATCTTTTTTTAGCCTTTCACTGTCTCTGTGTTATCCAGCATCCAGTCTTTGATGGCCCATAATTTTCTTCATCTAAACATTGAAAGACCACATCAGCGATTCTATCACACCTCCCAATTACTGTCTCAATTTGAAACAAACTGTTTGCAACATATGCATCCTTTAGAACCCTGAACTGAATTTTGATCCTAAATTCTCCCCCTTACAAAGACTACCTTTTCTACCTTCATAATTTCACTCACCTTTGATCCTGGCTTAGCTTGTCTGCTTCTGGAACACTCTTTCATGCTGCTGTTACCTCCAGCCTTGACTATTCTTTTGCTCTCCTGGTCAACCTCTCATCCTTCACCCTTCATAGACTCCAGCTCATCTAAAATATTCAAATGTGTAAACACCTGCAAAAAGGTGGATTATCTGATGCTGAAGAGAGCAGCACACCTTAATAATAGAGATAAAAACAAAAAACTGCGGATGCTGGAAATCCAAAACAAAAACAGAATTACCTGGAAAAACTCAGCAGGTCTGGCAGCATCGGCGGAGAAGAAAAGAGTTGACATTTCGAGTCTTCATGACCCTTCAACAGAACTAGGATCTCTTTTCTTCTCCGCCGATGCTGCCAGACCTGCTGAGTTTTTCCAGGTAATTCTGTTTTTGTTTAGCACACCTTAATACCCTATTCCGATCATTTTAGTGTTCCCTCAGAGATGCTCTCAGTAAATGAGTTAATCTTGTCAGATATGAACATGGATTTTGAATCAGATATGAGGCTTTCAAAGGAATTTTATCTTTGGAATATCATCAGATCCAAGTTCACCCGAAATGTAATTTGAATTACACTATTATTTGATCATAGTCAAAAGGCAATCTGATCCATAAATTTCAGTCAGTATTTTGTATGTCAGGACTGAAATTGAAATTTTGATTTTCCATCTGCTGAAAGTCAATATTTGTGTCTCAAATTCTTTAACCCATTGCTCTGAACATTCTAATTGCTGAGCTGAAATTTGTTTTGTGAGCCATAAGGCCTGGTAAAAACAAAGGATTATCACTTCATCACTTTCCTCTCTCGAGTCTCAGTAACAGAGGAGATGAATGTGGTGGAAATGCTGATCATGAAATTTGACTGGCCTAAAAATGGACATGGATATCAAAATGCCCAATTAACCCTTCCTACTGATTTGCATGGCAGCTGAGTGCAGCCAGTTCTAAACATGCTGCTGATTGACTACACACTTCAGCAGGATGCACAGATTTCTGCAAGGTTAGCATCACTTACAGCTAGCTTGTACTATTTAAAATTGGCTTGTTTCTCTTAAAGAGGAGGTGCATTCTTGCTGGAACAGGTGCTGGAACTGGTGTTGCTTAAGAGACTGTGAACAAAAGGAACACTATTATGGCAAAACTGGGAAGAGATCATGTTCCAATGTTAGCAATTATTGCTCTGGATGACTTAGAGTAGGAGGTAGATCAGAGGAGAAATGTTCCCTAACCACAGGTGTCCAGAAGATTCTCCAGGCAAACCTTGTGAAGGCAATGCAAGCAGGTAGCCTCAGCAGCCAAAGCCTGGCTCCAAGAACCTGGAGGCAGTGCCACAAGTAGTTCAATAATCTCACGTGAATGATCAAGGTCAGTGATTTCATCTTTGAAATGCCATATCCCACCAAATGGAACATAAGCCTCACATCCACACCTCACAGCTTGTACATACTGCCAGCTACTCAAACATGACAATTAAATTAGCCAAACAGATTGCACCATACTCACGACATACATCCCTCACTTTTGCAAGAGAAGGTGACATGTAACTGGAGGCAGCAGGAATTAACTGGATGGGGACAGGCACAGCAGCATGTCCTCACCCTGATGGAGGAGACGGTGCTCATCATCATTGGAATGACTATCACTGACACCATGTCAAGGCTGAAACTGTTGAAGATAACAGTATCCTGGTACCTAATCCCCAGCCGCACATCTAATTTCCTCCCCCATCCCACAATCTCTTCTGATTTGCTAGCTACAGATGGTGTGCATACACCTTTTGCTTTCTCCTGCTTCACAAACCTGGGCAGAATCGTCCGTGCCCGCTGACGTTGGGCGTGTTCAGTGGCATGAGCGGATAATATGGCAAGATCGGCTCCACGAGGTTGTGAAACCAGTTTTGTGATTGTCCGCTCTGCCTACCCAAAGGTGGGCCATGTTTCCCACCATTGGACATCGGAAACCTCATTGTAATACATCTGCATATCATTATAAGCCCAGCCTGCTGGAATCGTCCTTGCCCCACATACCCACCCCGACCCCGCTGGATAGTCTGCCCATATCAGCATGATTGCACGTCAACATGTTTCACAACAGCATATAAAAGGCATGCACTTAGCGGGCTGCATTTTGAGGGGAATTCAGAGATGAGTGCAATGTAACATTGTGGAATGCTCGCCCAGGTTGCCTGCTGGACTTCAAGGTTGAGGCCCGTTGGAGGGGGGCAAGCGCTGCCCTACAGTTGAGGTGTACTGGGGGAATGGACATGGGTTGTCCTGGGGTTGAGGCATGTTGGTTGGTTGGTTGGGGTTCAAAAGGGTCAAAGGTTGGGGTTGAAGGTAGCTCAGAAGCACATAAGGGGGATTGGGGGCAGGAAGTGGCCACGTATTAGGGACACCTTATATAAAGTGACCATTCCCCTGCAACTGAGACAGTTCAGGCGCAGCCACATTGACATGATTGGAGTCCTAGCCTATCTGCCCACACAAGCAATGCAGATGCAGCAAAGTGCCACCAAGTACTCCAGAGCTTTTCACCCCTTGGGCACAGACAGCAAACTAACAAGTGTTTTAGTACAGAACAGTTGGACAACTGGGCACATTGTACAATCTCCTTGCTAAAACTGGCCATGGAGCAGTCACTGGTGGAGGCACTCATAGTATCTTGAAATGTTACCATCCCGGTTTGGACCAGTCTCCCCTATAGTTCAAGCTGACAGTGCAGTGTGGGTTAGGAGAATGCCTGCGCCTGAGCTGAGAGCACAGCATGCAGTCCAATGGACAAAGCTGCTGCCAATCGGTCAGGTGGAGTGGGACGGAGGTGGGTGTGGTTGTGGGCAGCCATGCAGTGCACTAATCTCTGGTCATCAAAGTAATGACCAGCACTCTCCAGCCTGCGTTAAGGGGCCTTGAAACTTAAACACGAGAGAATGTTGTTTAAGTCTGAAGGCACACCCATGCTAACCATGTGTCTCTTGCTTTCACCCTGCAGGAGGAGTACATCAGGAGCATGGAGCCTGGTGAATTAGCCTGGTGTGACATATGGAGAGCAGAGATAGTTGAGAAGAGAGAAACTGAGACACCTGGCTGTGCAGAGTGAGGAGCAGCACCCTCAGGAAGAAGAGGTAGCTCCGACACAAACCATTGAAGAGCCACAGTGAGCTGTCGCTGGTCTGTGCCTAGCTAGGCTCAGGGTCAATAGATGCTGCCTTTCATTCTTGCAGATGATCAAGAACCAGTGTCACAAAGACTGTGCATATCTAGGGAACTAGTCAGTCACATCTGCCAGCTTCTGCAGGATTTGGTGCCACAGGGACATGGAGGACATCCATTGCTAATGTCCATGAAAGTGAACACAGCACTCAATTTTTACATCAGTGTCTCCTTTCAGGGCTCCACAGGTGACTTCTGTGGGATATCACAAGCCTCCATCCACAATTGCATCCATGAGGTCACGGATGTCATCTTTGTGAGGGCAACAACTATGTGCATTTCACCAGGACCAGGAGAGCCAGCATGCAACAGAGATTGGATTTGCCTAGATCTTGGGTTTCCCACAGGTGCACGATGCTATTGGCTGCACTCATGTGGCACTGAGATCGCCACCACAACACACAGTCAACCATGTCAACTGCAAGAGATTCCATTCGCTGTATGTGCAGCTGGTGTGCGACCACCACAAACACATCCTGCAGGTCTGCACACAGTTCCCAGGGAGTGTCCACAACTCCTATATTCTTAGTCGGTCACACATCTTTGACATCTTCCAGGGTTCATAGATGGTGCAGGGATGGCTCCTCGGGGACAAGAGCTACCCACAGAGGATATGGCTGATGACACTTGTGTGGTGGCCTCAGACTGCAGCAGAGAGAAGGCACAACGAGGCCCATGCCACAACTCACAACTTGGTGGAGCAAACTGTCGAGATGCTGAAGATGAGGTGTGTCTGCTGCGCTCTTTACAACCTGGTACTGCAATGGGGAGAGGAGCTGAGTGAGGAGGAGATACAGGAGCTGGAGGTCTCCACTGATGAGGAGGATGCTGATGGGGATAAGGGTGAGGAGGTCCTAGAAAGTGAGTATGACAGCAATGAGGCCCTTGCACAGGGCAGATGAGACAGGTGAGCTCCGGAGGCTCTCATAGCTTCCAGATTTGTGGAGGATAATGACGACATGCAGTGAGGAGACATCATAGATCCTCACATTGCAACATTTAAATCCAGGCTGGCTTATGGCAACACATATACCCTCTGTGATAATGCTCCTGTCATGGAGATGCAGTGGAGGGCCTAATGGTCACTCAATTGCAGGAGGAAGATGACGACATGCAGTGAGGACACTCCATAGATCTTCACATAGTATCTGAGAATGTTTGATCCCTATCTGGCTGAGAGCAGCTTGCTTGCACTCTGTAATCGGACTCATATCATAGGGATGTGCCATGAAGCTATAAAAGCATGTGATTCTTTCTCTGTCTTCAGCACCTGACTCCTTCAGGAGCACAGTGTCACCGGTTACAAATGCTGAGGAGATGGGGGCCAGCCCCACCATAAAGGTACTGAGAGCAAACAGAGAGAATGACAGGAACTCTGTGATGCCTGCCCACAACAGTCTGGCAGCAATGACAAGCACCATCGAGGTGCAGACATCAGTAATGTAGAAAGGAAGTGAGAGGCTGGACCATCACTGTGGTCTGAAGGCTGCACAAAGCACAGGGAAGAGGCCCTTGACTGGAGCACCTGCCTTTATCTGTGCAGAAATGTTTCACATCTGAGTGACACAAACACTGCTCATTAGAACAAGGAACTATAGGCTACACTGCTAACTGCTACACCCTATCTGTGATGACCTTGGTGGGCGTCCTCTGGAGAGCCAAGACCTGGAGGGTTCTGGCCTGCTTTCAGGGTCTTGCTGTGTGGCAGTAGCACCCTCCTCAGCCTGTGGAGCTGGAGCTGCTGAGGTCACAGGAAGAGGGGACTCGGATAGGCTGGATACTCCCAGAGTCCCCTGGATGGATGGCCCCAGGGTTTGCACCTGCTGATCCTCCTTCTTACGGGTGACCAGGGGCCCCTGGCTGACTCCTTGAGCAGCAGGGGTTGCTGGGCGCGATTGAGCTGCCCAACACCCCTCTCGCGTACATACTGTTGGAGGCCAACTATGGCATCAGCGATGGAGTTGAGCCTGTGCAGCAACGCAGGAGCAATGCCCTGGACCAAGGGCTCAATGAAGGCCAGTGTTGACCTCAGTTTGTTGGGAAGCCGGCGCTATCACCTCAGCCTGAAGGCAGACAGGCTCCTCCATTGTGCCTTGCAATCTGAGGAATGCATTGGACATCCCTTCCTGATGTTCCTGAGCTTGCCTTTGCAGCTCCAGCAACTGAGACCCGAAAGCAGGTCTAATTCCAGAGGTTTGTCACCTGGCTTGGAATCAGCAAATTTCTAGCCTCCAGCAGTCCTCCGAGTGCTGGACCCCTGGGACATCCCTTCCGCCGCCTGCTGCGGATAAGACAGTGCCAAGTGCTCCCCAGAGTTTGATCATGAGGCTACTGTAAAGTTAGATCCCACCGAGGTGTGTATCTCTGCGCTGGTGGAGGAGGGTGTAGGTGAGACTTGTGTTGGAACTTCAAGGATTCCTCTGGATTCCTCTTCAGAGGTTTCTTCGGGGTTTGATTGGAGGCTCCATCGGTTCTTTCCCAGATGTGCCTGCAAAAGCAAGGAAAGATAATTAGCGCATGGCAGTGTCCTGTGAAAGAGGACACATCACTCACAACATGGCTGTCTAATGGATGTTGCACTGCTGGACCCTCACTTGGTAGAGCAGTGCCGACCTCACCGTTAGCACAGGACCAGTCCAGATCCTCGACGGCTAGCTGGGTGGCTCTGTTTTCAAAGTCCGTAAGGACCTTAATTTCAGGCATTCCTCCACCAGTCTGCATCTCTCCTTGTTGTTGTGTGCCAGCTTGTCCTGCATGAATAGAGATGGAGAGAGTGTAAGCAGGATGCCTGCCAGACGAGAGGATAAGCATGCCTGACATGTGTGGGTGGTCCCATGGACATGATAAGGACAATAAAGGTTAGTGTGAGAGATTGAATGGTTGTTTCCCTTGAGCTGGCAGTGAGTGAGGGCCTGTGAATGTGTAGGCCTGACACCGTGCTGCTTTAGAATATAATTTAGAGGTTGGATCTGCACATAGTGAGGTTCTGGGCACAAATGACCTGCAGGCAGGGCAAAGAGAAATAGTGGCACAGGTTGCAGCTCATCAGAGGATGAGGTTATACACAAGTTCTGCTGCAGAGGACTCAGCTGAGCACTCCAATGGGGCGGCCTATAGATAAAGGCATACACAATGAAATGTTAGAACTCCCAGAAAGCCTGTTGTAACTGTTTAGTAGCACAAAGGAGTCTGACACCAATTTGATACGGGCCTTGCGTAGACCCTCGAGCCCATTTTTTCCTGTGTGGAAGTGATGGCCAACTCCATTAACACACTTGTGAATCCAAACAGGATGCAACATCTAATAGATGATAGAGCAGCTTCCATTGCAGCACTAGCAACAACTGGATGCTGCAGACCCAGAAGGAAAAGGACAATAAAAACTGGGAAATAAGAGTGCTGGTCTGAACTGTTTTTCCTTCAGTGAAGGGAGCTCAGACTAAAATTGTGCAAGCTGAGGCTGCTGCCATGCCACCTCAGACTGCTGCCATTATAGCTCTAATACTGGTGTTCAAAGTGGTTGCAGGGTGTCACAGCAGTCAGGTAATTTGTTCTCCAACATATTTCTAGCATTGCTCCACTACTATCACTCCTCACTCCTCCAATGCCCTTGCTATTGCCTATCAGCCAGCCAATCTAGACTGCAGCTGCCCATGCCAAGATGGTTCTGTCTGAAGCTGGGCCTTCTGGGGCCATAGCTTTTTGAGATCATCCTCCAAGGTATCTGCAGTCTCCCCCACTGATAGTCAGCAGCCTTCCATCAGTCATGCTGCACGTAGGAGCTCTAGGACAGGCAAATGTGCATGAAAGATGGGCACAAAGGGAATGCAAAAAGGTGTTTAGTTGGCATTTGAATGCAATATGGCATGGTCTGATTCATACATTTGGTTTGAAGTGCTTACTTTGTGGTGGCTTTAGATTTTGCATTGTGGTCAAGTAAACATTTGATAGTCAGTACAGGGGGAAGAGAAGGTATTAATTGTTGATGAATGGTGAATTGGGGTTTTGGTTATTGGTACCATGTTCGGATGAGTTGATCATGGACTGCCCATCTAGAAAAGGGCTGTGTTGGTTGCCTCCTCTCCTCTTCCTCTTCCTCCTTCTCCTCTTTGTCCCCTTCTTTCTTCTCCTACTCCTCACTCACCTGCCCTATACCTGCTGATAAGGGCTGTGGCCTCTTGATGACGAGGTTGTGCAGCCTTCAGCAGACCACCATGAATCTTGGTGTGGTCTCTGATGAGTACTTCAGTTAGATTGTTCTGACAGGTGCAGGCAGTGGAAATATTGTTTAAGCACCCCAATAGTCTGCTCTATTACTCTATCACTTCCCATGTGGCAGCATGGCTTTTATTATGTACATCCTGCCCCATGTGTGTGTGGGATACGCACTGGAGTTATGAGTTATTTTGTCAAAGGATATCCCTTATCATCCGGTAACCAGCCTTTGGCTTGTTGTGGTGCCTGAAATGCAGCTGGCAAAGTGGACTGGCATACTTGAAGGCACTATGACTGCTGCCAGGCTACCAGTCATTAACCTGCATTATACTCTGAGTATGGTCACATCCCAGCTGTCCACTAAAGGATTCGTATCCCTTTCAGTTGTGGTACATCTCAGAGTTGACATGAAGCATCTGCAAAGTGACGTGCATGCAGTCAATGATACCCTGTACTTCTGCAATTCTCACTAAGCCTCATGCTCACTCTACCTATTTGTCTCCGCCAGGAGAGGAGGAAATGCACTCAGGTATCTTGGAATATAAAGCCTCAGTGACTTCCTGGACAGCAAGCAGTTGCAAAGATCACCTGCTCCAGCCTGAGACCAGCAAGATGCATTGAAGTTAATTGTCACAGTCATCTTCACAGTCACTAACAATAATGTCCTCACTCTGCACTGAAGTTGCATTTGTGGCTGCACCACATGGCAGATTTCAGTGAGGACCTCCTTTCGAAAGGCAGATGTCTGACACATGCCCTCACTGAGGTTCAGCTGGAAGAATCACTCCTTGAACACCATGAGTGAATATAGCCTCCTGCTGAGAGCCTTTCTCCACTCTCTTCCAGTAGTTGGCTAGCTCTTATTGCATCTGCTCATTTCCCTTGCAAATGGCAATGTAAGCTTTCATACCCATGTATGGGAGCATGTGTTTTGTGTTGAAGAATTGAAGTTAGGGCAAAATTCTTCAGTACATGCCACACACTCCCTGAAGACTTTAGCAACTTTAAGATTCTCCAGAAACTATCAAACGCCTCTACAGTCACAGCAACAAACATTAGAAATCAATCAGCAACTAATCTGAATGTAGTTGATGATCCCTTTAAATAGGGATAATGGGAGGTCTTTCCTGCTGCTGAACTTTTGTTCAGCTGTGCTAGGTTAAGAGACGATAAAAACAAAAAAATAAAAACAAAAAAACTGCGGATGCTGGAAATCCAAGACAAAAACAGAATTACCTGGAAAAACTCAGCAGGTCTGGCAGCATCGGCGGAGAAGAAAAGAGTTGACGTTTCGAGTCCTCATGACCCTTCGACAGAACGATGTTAGCTGGGGCATTAAGCTCCAAGATTACACCATTGATAATCAGTGCCCATGCTGATAATGTCACAATCTGTTTACTCTGCATACTTTCACCTGCACCCTCACCAAAATGCATCAAGCGTGGCTCACACCAGAAATGTGCTTGTGTGCATAGATACCATTTTGAAGGAAAATGCTAGCCGTAGTGCTGAACAAACCAGGTGCTACGGAGCCAAATCCCGCAATCACTATCTCCTCTTATTCTAGCTTTTCAATTCCATGAAGTAATTGACATAAGAGATCACCACGCATTTTCCTCTGTTCTCTTTTGTTTGAAGA
This sequence comes from Carcharodon carcharias, assembly GCF_017639515.1. Classification (NCBI taxonomy): domain Eukaryota; kingdom Metazoa; phylum Chordata; class Chondrichthyes; order Lamniformes; family Lamnidae; genus Carcharodon; species Carcharodon carcharias. The sequence goes on along the minus strand of NC_054467.1, from coordinate 126,270,778 downwards.
TCACTTGATTCGTGTAAATACTCTTGAGTTTCCCACACAAGTTACTTTGCATTTCCCACAAGATGGAATAGTAATATAAGCCTTATCCCCAGCATGGAGCATAGAAAAGGCATCATGATTGTTTCAGCCGGTAAATTGGAGTGCTGCAATCCAATCAGGACTCCATCAGGATCATATCTTAAAAACATCTCCACAGAGAGCAATTGCTTGGTTTTGTCTGCACTTTAAAAGTGTATTACTAAAGCACATGTTTAAGCAAACACTACACTGTAGGACATATGTAATTCAATGTACACTGGTACTAGCACACAATCAAAAGGTTGAAAGTCTAAGCAGCACTGCACTTTGAATCATCTCTTTAGTATTCCTGTTTCATTTACATAGCAGGTCCAATGTGGGCTTTGTAACATAGATTGCAGTTATTATAGTGTGCAAAATGGTGTGAAATTATGCAATTGATATGAATGAGCTTCTAAACAGTTTTAGAAAGTATAAATGAGAAAAGATGACCCATAATATAAAATGTTGTTATCTCTGTTGTTGAAGAGGAAGCAGAGATATAAACACTTCTGACTTATTCCAGAATAAGTTTGCAGTCTTTGTCAATTGGTTTATTAGCTATGTAGCTGATCTGTATTTTAAACTGTAAGGTAAAGTGTTCTTAATCAATATCTGTATTCATATAGTTACAATAATGTCTACAGTTGAAAGCTTTAATCTCACCTGAGAAAGTACTGCAAATTTAAGTCTTTGGCTTCTTATGTTATAATGCAGTAGTATTTAAGCCTGTTGTATTTACGGACCACATAAATACATAAAAAGCAATTTCGAAGGCCACAAATAAAGTAAAATCCATAATGCCAATAATTTGCTGTTCTGATTTCCCAAACATTTAGGCCCATGAAATTCAAACAGAAGAAACTAATGAATAATTAACATGATTCGAAATAGATGATAGCCTGGGATTTGTTTGTGGATTTTAAGGAGTTTTGGGCTCCAATATATGGTTGACATGTAAAGAAGAGCAGGAGTCTACCTGTGAAGGAGCAGAGCAGCTGTATGAAGAGCGGAGCAGAGCTTACCTGTGGGGGAACCGGTTCTCGCCCAGACACTCGGCGGCTCTGGAATTCAAAAGGAGTCACGTCAGGACAAGGGAGAGATCTGATTGGTAGGCTGTGGGTAAGTTATTTTTTCCACTTTAAAGTGACACTGCAGAAGGTGAGAGCCGCAGTATTTTTTTAAAGAAAAACTAAATAGTTTTCTACTTGGCTTAAATTTAAGGAAATAGTCTTTTAATTAAAAGCAAACAAAAAGTATGGCAAGGGAGTTCAGTCCCTTGTGTTGTACAGCCTGCAGCATGTGAGAATTCTTAGACACTCCTTACAGTCTGGATGGCCAGATGTGCAGGAAGTGCCACCGGTTTGACCAGCTGGACCAATGGGTTTCGGAGCTTGAGCGTCAGCTGGAGACACAGTGGTGCATCCACGAGGCTGAGGTTATGTGGATAGAACGTTTTTAGATGTGGTCACTCCATAGCTTAAGGAAGTGCAGTCAGCGAGGGAATGGGTGACCACCAGTCAGAAGAAGAGAGACAGGCAGGTAGTCAGGAAAGCCCCAGGATGTTTCTCACTCAAGAAGCATTTTTCTATGTTGAAAAACAGTGAGGTTGAAGGTCCCTCTGGAGAATGCAGCCACAGCCAAGTTCACAGCCCTGCGGGTGGCTCAGCTGCTTAAGCGGGGGAGGAGTAAGAGTGCAAAAGCAATATTGGTAGGAGACCCAATAGTGAGGGGTGCAGACAGGTGCTTTTGCAGCTGTAGATGTGACTCCAGGATGATGTGTTGCCTCCCTGGTGCCAGGGTCAAGGATGTCACCGAACAGATGCAGGGCATTTTAAAAGGGGAGGGTGAACAGTCAGAGATCATGGTTCACATTGGTACCAAAGATGTAGGTAGAAAGAAGGATGAGGTCCTGCAACAAGAAAAGGTAGCAGATTAAAAAGCAGGACCTCAAAGGTTGTAATCTCTGGATTACTCCCTGTGCCACGTGCGAGTGATTATAGGAATAGGAGGATAGAGAGGATGAATGTGTGACTGAAGGGATGGTGCAGGAGGGAGGACTTTAGCTTCCTGGATCATTGGGTCGGGTTCTGGTGAAGGTGGAGCCTGTACAAGGCGGACGGATCACACCTGAACCGGGACGGGACCAACATCCTTGCGGAAAGGTTTGCTAGTACTTTTTAAAAAATTATTCATGGGATGTGGGTGTCATTGGCTATGGTGTGGATTCACATGTAGGCCAGTCCAGGTAAGGACAGCAGATTTCCTTCCCTAAAGGACATTAGCGAACCAGATGGGTTTTTCCAACAATCAACAATGGTTTCATGGTCATCATTAGACTTTTAGTCCCTGTTAGGGGATGGGGTTTTAACTAATTTGGCAGGGGAATGGGATACAGAGTGGGGTAACAGTATTTAAGTCTTGCACAGCCAAATATGGAAGAGGAGCTAAGTCAGTATGGAAGATAGAGCAAATATAGATCTGTTTAGGCACACGGGAATAATGCAAGGCTGGACTGCATTTATATTAGCACAAGGAGTCTTACAGGAAAGGCAGATGAATTGATTAACGTATGGGAATATGATATTGTTGCTATCACACAGACATGGTTGAGGGAAAGGTAGGACTGGCAGCTCAATATGCCAGGGTATAGAATCTTCAGGTGTGACAGAGGGTGGTGTAAAAGAGGAGACATTGCACTATTGATCAAGGAGTCAATTACTGCAGTTAGGAGGGATGGTATCTTAGAAGGTTCCTCAAATGAGGCCATATGGGTAGAAATTAAAAACAAAAAGGGGGCAATCACTTTGATGGGAGTATGCTATAGGCCTCCAAATAGTCAGTGGGGGACAGAGGAGCAGAAATGAAGGCAAACCTCAGAGAAGTGTAAAAATAATAGGTAATAATATTAGGGGATTTCAACTTTCCTAGTATTAACTGGAATAGCCTTAGTGTGAAAGACTTAGAGGGGGTGGAATTATTAAAGTGCATCCAGGAGAGCTTTTTGAGCCAGCATATAAAAAGTCCAACAAGAGAAAGAGGGCTATTGGACCTAATCTTATTGGCAAGCTGAGCAAGTGGTAAAGTGTCAGTGGAGGAGCATTTCAGGGATAGTAACTCTGTAAGATTTAATGTAGTATGGAAAAGGACAAGATGGACTGGGATTAAAGGTCCTGAATTGTTGGAAGGCTGATTTCAATATGATAAGACAGGATCTGGCCAAAGTAAAAACGGAATTACCTGGAAAACCTCAGCAGGTCTGGCAGCATCGGCGGAGAAGAAAAGAGTTGACGTTTCGAGTCCTCATGACCCTTCAACAGAACTGATTTTTCTTTACAAGGAGAGGGGTGAAATATAAGCTGGTTTAAGTTGGGGTGGGGGGAGAGAAGTGGAGGGGGGCGTGTGGTTGTAGGGACAAGCAAGCAGTGATAGGAGCAGATCATCAAAAGATGTCACAGACAAAAGAACAAAAGAACACAGTGGTGTTGAAGTTGGTGATATTATCTAAATGAATGTGCTAATTAAGAATGGATGGTAGGGCACTCAAGGTATAACTCTAGTGGGGGTGGGGGGGCATAAAAGATTTAAAAATAATGGAAATAGGTGGGAAAAGAAAAATCTATATAAATTATTGGAAAAAAAACACAAAGGAAGGGGGAAGAAACAGAAAGGGGGTGGGGATGGAGGAGGGAGCTCAAGACCTAAAGTTGTTGAATTCAATATTCAGTCCAGAAGGCTGTAAAGTGCCTAGTTGGAAGATGAGGTGCTGTTCTTCCAGTTTGCGTTGGGCTTCACTGGAACAATGCAGCAAGCCAAGGACAGACATGTGGGCAAGAGAGCAGGGTGGAGTGTTAAAATGGCAAACGACAGGGAGGTTTGGGTCATTCTTGGGAGCAGATACTTGTAGGAAAGTCTACATCAGATCAGTGGGAGTCATTCAAAGAGGAAATAGTAAGAGTTCAGGGCCAACATGTTCCTGTAAAGGTGAAGGGTGGAATCAACAAGTCCAGGGAACCCTGGATGTCAAAGGATATAGAGGATTTGATAAGGGAGAGAAAGGAGGCTTATGGCAGATACACAGGGCAGAAAACAGCAGAAACCCTAGAGGAGTATAGAAAGTGTAACGGGGGGCACTTAAAAAAGTAATCAGGAGAGTGAAGAGGGGGCATGAAAAAACACTGGCGGGCAAGATAAAGGAAAATCCCAAAACATTTAATAAAAATATTAAGGGCAAGAGGATAACCAGGACCTATTTGGGACCAAAGTGGCAATCTGTGCATGGAGCCGCAGGAAGTAGGTGAGGTTTTAAATTTTTACTTTTCACCTGTATTCACTATGGAGAAGGACAATGTAATTGTAGAAATCAGGGAGGGGAACTGTGATATATTTGAACAAATTAGCACTGAAAGGGAAGAGATATTAGCAGTTATAACAGGCTTAAAAATAACCAGGCCCAGATGGGATGTATCCCAGGCCACTATGTGAGGCAAGGGACGAGATTGTAGGGGCCCTGATACTAATTTTCAAATCCCCTCTAGCCACAGGAGAGGTGCCAGAGGACTGGAGGATAGTGAATGTGGTACCATTATTCAAGAAGGTTAGTAGGGATAATTACATGCCAGTGAGTCTAACATCTGTGGTAGGGAACCTATTGGAAAAAATTCTGAGGAACAGGGTTAATCTTCACTTGGAGAGGCAGAGATTAATTAGGGATAGTCAGTATGGCTTTGGCAGGGGGACAGCATGTCTAACAAATGTGATTGAATTTTTCTCGGAGGTGACTAGTTGTGCAGATGAGGTTAGCACAGTTGATGTAGTCTACATGGACTTCAGTAATGCTTTTGACAGGGTCTCGCATGGGAGGATGGTCAAGAAGGTAAGAGTCCATGGGATCCAGGGCAATTTGGCTAATTGGATTCAAAATTAGCTTAGTGGCAGGAGGCAGAGAGTGATGGTTGAAGGTTGTTTTTGTGATTGGAAGCCTGTGATGAGTGGTGCACCACAGGGATTGGTACTGGGACCCTTGCTGGTTGTAGTGTACATTAATGACCTAGACGTAACTATAGGAGGTATGATTAGTAAGTTTGCAGATGACACGAAAATTGGTGGTGCCATAAATAGTGTGGAGGAAAGCCTTAGATTACAGGACAATATAGATGGGCTGGTAAGATGGTCAGAGCAGTGGTAAATGGAAATTAATCATGAGAAGTGTGAGATGATGCATTTTGGGAGGACTAGCATGGTAAGGGAATACACAATGAATGGTTGGATCCTAGGAAATACAGAGGATCAGAGGGACCTTGGTGTACATGTCCATAGATCCCTGAAGGCAGCAGCGCAGGTAGATAAGGTGGTTACGAAGGTATATGGGATACTTGCCTTTATTAGCCGAGGCATAGAATATAAGAACAGGGAGCTTATGTTGGGACTGTATAAAATGCTAGCTTGGCCACAGCTGGAATACTGTGTGCAGTTCTGGTCGCCACACTATAGGAAGGATGTGATTGCACTGGAGGGAGTGTAGAGGGGATTCATCAGGATGTTACCTGGGCTGGAGTGTTTCAACTATGAAGAGAGACTGGATAGGCTAGGGTTGTTTTCCTTAGAGCAGAGGAGCCTGAGGGGGATCTGATAGAGGTATACAAAATTATGAGGGGCATAGATAGGGTAGATAGGAAGAAGTTTTTCCCCTTAGTGGAGGTGTCAATAACCAGGGGTCATAGATTTAAGGTAATGAGCAGGGGGTTTAGAGGGGATTTGAAGATTTTTTTTTCAACCAGAGGGTGGTTGGAATCTGGAACACACTGCCTGAGGGGATGGTAGAGGCATAAACCCTCGCAACATTTAAGAAGTATTTAGATGAGCACTTGAAACGTCATAGCATACAGGCTACAGGCCAAGTGTTGGAAAATGGGATTAGAATAGATAGGTGCTTGATGGCTGGCATGAACATGATGGGCCGAAGGGCCTGTTTCTGTGCTGTATAACTCCATGACTTTACGATAGAACCAAACGGGACATAAAAAGAAAGAACTTGAATTTGTATAGCACGTCAGGACATACCAAAATGCTTAAAAACAATTAAATACTTTGTACTGTAGGAAAACATGACAACTGCGTTTGTTGAATGGTCCCACGCAGAGCAAATACAAAAATGACCAGATGGTTTGTATTTTGTAACATAATAACATTGAGGGATAAGTGTTGCTGAATGGTTATTTTTCAGGCTGGAGGGATTTATACAATGGTGTTCCCCAGGAGTTGATATTTAGGCCACTGCTCTTCTTCATTATTATTAAGGACCTGGACTTGGATATATAGGGCATCATTTCAATGTTTGTGGATGACGTGAAATCAGAAATGTAATATGCAATGAGGAGGATAGCAAAAGACATCAGAAGGACGTATATTGGTGAAGTGATAAGACACAGGGTAGGTAAAATTTAACACAGAGAAGTGTGAAATGATATATTTGGTGGAAAAATTTAGGGAGGCAATATAAATAAAATGGTACAATTTTAAAGTAGCTGCAGGAACAGAAAAGCCTCGGGATTTACGTACACAAATCTTTGAAGGTAGCAGGACAAGTTGAAAGGCATATGGGATCTTAGGTTTTGCAACTAAAGGCATGGAGTGCAAAAGCAAAAAAATTATGTTAAACCTTGATATTAAAAAAATCTGGTTAGGTCTCACTGATCTGGTGCATTGTATTCAATTCTGCAGATCAATTTTAGGAAACATGTCAAGACCTTAGAGAGAAGGCAGATGAAAAATGATAAAATGGCCCATGGCAAACTTAGTTATGTGGAGAGGCTGGAGAAGCTGGAGTTATCCATAGAGCAGAGAAGGTTAAGGGGACATTTGATAGAGGTACTCAAATTCGTGAAGAGTTTTGATAGGGTAAATATGGAGAGGCAGCACCATAGTGGTATTATCACTGGACTCGTATTCTAGAGACCCATGTTCAAATCCTTCCACGGTAGATGTTGAAATTTGAAATCAATAAAAATCTGAAATTGAAAGCCTGATAATGACCATGAAACTATTGCTGATCACCCTTTATGGAAGGAAATTTACTGTCCTTACCCCTGAACAAGGGCAATTAGGGATGGGCAATAAATGCTGACCTAGCCAGTGACACCCCACATCCTATGAACAAATAAAAAAAAAGATGTTTCCAGAGGCAAAACAGATGGTAGCCAAAAGTCACAGATTTAAGATGACTGGTAAAGAAATCAGAGGCAACATGAGGAAATCTTTTTTAACATGGCAGGTTGTTGTGATCCAGAATCCATTGCCTGAAAAGCTGCTGGAAACAAATTCCATTGAAAACTTTCCAAAGGGAATTGCTTAAATATCTGAAAGTTAAAAAAAATACAGGGCTGTTGGAGAAAGAGGGAGAGGGACTAATTGGATAGTTCTATCTCTCTGTCTATAGGAGCCCCTTGAAGCAAGGAGGATTTCCTGGGCATACCATAGCAAGAGCTTGAGCATGAGAAGTCTTTTAAAAGGGGGATGCTGTTGTGCTGCAGCTACACACGGTTCTGGCTAACCAGGAAACTCTCCAGGTCTTACCAACTGCCATAGGTTAATAGGGAGATAATCAATCTGTTTGGCCACATTATGCAAACACCTTTCGTATAGCTCTACCAAAGTGCCAGCACAGGCAGCATGGGCTAAATAGCCTCCTTCCATGCTGTATCATTCTATGATTCTATTATATCATCTTAAAAACTGCATCTCCAACAATGCAGTACTGAGAAATGAATGTCAGATTTTGTGGGCTGAATTTTGCCCTTGACGGGCGGACGTTTAGCCGACCCCTGCCGCCAAAACGGGCCCTGCCGCCATTTTACGTGGGCGGGCCACTTAAGGCCCACCCAGCGTGTTGCCCAATGGGAAGCGCTATGTGCTACCTGTGCGGGCAGGGGGGGATTCCCCAACTGCGAGAGTGCGCTCTTTCGCGCATGCACATGACAGAGTGCACATCCCCCTGAGGCTAAGTGGTGTTTCAGGGAGATCACTGAAAGGTTGTGAAAGTTGAAAAATAGAAAAATAAAAAAGTCATTAACATGCCCCCCTTCATGTGACAATGTCACATGAGATGGGACATGTTAATAAAGTACACAAAAACTTTATTAAACTTTTTAAAATCCAAACTCAAACCTCACCCCGCCACTGGATGAGGTTGCTGAAAAAATCACTTACCCAGCTGCCCGTTGGGCCCGTGTACCGAGCCGAAGTTCACATGGGCCCCTCAAAATCGTGGTCGATTGCTGACTTAATAGCCTTAACAAGGCCTTTAATTAATGGCGGGCACGCGTCACGCTGCATAGCGTACCTACCGACCTAAACATTGCGATGCCACATGCTGACGTCGGGATGCTAGCGCGACCTCAGCACGCCAGCCGGAAAATTCAGCCCTGTATATCTGCTCAATGTTGTCAGCAGACGCTGAGCAATAATTTCCATTCTGTTGCTTGCTGAAGATTATTGTCCACTTGCACTAATGAGCAGTTAATACAGAAAACCATTTTTCATAAAAGATGGATCTTGGTTATGATGAATAATTCAGCCAAATGTTTCATTTTGTGTTCATAAATGAAAATCAAAGATGTTTTGAGTCTGTTGATTTATTCAAGCAATACATTCAACTCTCTTAGACAGAGTAGGATAATGGTTCTTTCTAATAAACAAGTAGGATAATGTCTTGTTATGCCATCTGCGAATCTACATTTATATACCATTTTGCTTGGAGGTGATTAAAATTTATAGACGTTAAGGCTATTTTAACTTTTCTTTGCTTTTCATTCTTATCATTGCACAGTGAAGGCATTAATGTTCAATTCACATGTGTTGTAGGAGCAAAGTGATTATTGATAGGCTACATTTTCAAAGTGGTAAAGATTTAAAGTATTTATTACCCATCCTTTATTGCCCTTGGGAAGGTGGAGGTGAGCTGTGGTTCATGTGATGAATGTACACCCACAGTGCAATTAGGGAAAGAGTGCCTGTTTTTGACCCAATGACAAGGAACAGCGATATAGTTCCACGTCAGGATGGTACATGGCTTGGGGAGAATTTGCAGATGATGATGTTCCCATAAGCCTGCTGCCATTGTCCTTCTAGCTGGTAGAGGTCGCAGTTTTAGCAGGGGCTGTTGAATAAGTTTTGACATGTTGCTGCCATTGTGCACTGGTGTTGGAGGGAGTGAATGTTTAATTTGCTGGGTGGGGTGTCAATCAAGCAGGCTGTTTCTTTCTGGATTATGTTGAACTTGAGTGTTATTGGAGCTGCACTCATTCAGGCAAGTGGAGAGTATTCCATCACACTCCAAACTTGCGCCTTGTGGATGGTGTACAGGCTTTGGGAAGTCAGGATGTCAGTCACTCGCTCCAGAATACCTAGCTTCTGATCTGCTCTTGAAGCCACACTCTTTGGCCCTCTATTGCATGTATTAACCTTGATGGTAAGTATGGACTGACTGTTCAGCCAATGAAGAAGCAGTAACACTGACCTCAAATCCAACCACTTCCACACCTCACACACACACCCACACACACACACACAAGTGCACATGGAGACACACACACACACACACACACACACACACATATCTGTACAAGTTGGTGATCCAGTAGTGGGAAGCTGGCTGACTTGTTCTCTCTAGTTCAAAGTAAATGAAGACAATTGCAGCATCCTCTTTAATGCTAACATGCCATAGACTGGGGATTAAACTTGAGGCTTTCCAGCTGTATGGCTCAGTGCTGCATCATTAAATCTCCACGGAAGCTAATTTTTTTGTGATATGTACACTGTTACTCAAAATTATAATTAATTTTCAATTGTGGAAATGCTGTATTTAATGGACTATTATAGGAGTACCTAGGCCAAATGAAACAATCAAGACAGTTTAATAAGGATAAGTACATCATGCCTAATCGATGCTGTGAAACAAGGTTTATTTTGGCCTATGGGAGGCATGTCAAGACAATTTGAAAAAAAGGATTGTCACAACTAGAACATCAAATAACACTTTAAAAAGTATACTTTTTTCAAACAACTAAACAAAGCAATGATTATGTGAATTATAATTTTCTTCAAGCTGCATGGCAGTCAAATAGCAAGGCAAATATCATAATATTACCTCAGGCCATGGATGGAAAATTTTGTTCTTTCATACGCCTTTAGGCGGCATAAAACCAGTTTCCTGTAGCAAACATTAGCTTCATTTCACTGGCTTCACCAATAGCAACATCAAAGAGGTCATATGCTTTTCAGAAGCTTTATTAGCTGTACACCATGCTAGAACAGAGACCAAAGCAATCAGCAAAATAAAGCTTAAAACTGTGCATAGTTTGAATTAATGACAACTTCCATAGTTTATTCTCATTAACTGGGAGCCACATAGATTTGTATATTTTAGCATTGAAATGGCTACCTGTATTGAAAGCAAAGCTCGCAGTTGGCAAAAACAAAAATGACTGTCTCCAGAGGCCTTTAAGGAGACAGCTCTAGTTGAAATGAATGAAGTGACACAGCAAAAAGTGAAACTGCAGCAATTATCTGGCATTTGACTCTCTTATGAGACTTGTTAGAGTCCAATAAGCATGAAAAGGAATACTTCAGTATTGAAATTTTCAAATTGATAAAGAATAGCACTTCTTTCCACAGTGATCTTTTTTGTATGCTTGATGGTGGTGAAAATCTTGTAACTGTTTATATTTTAAAAAGAGCCCTGCTATTCCAGACAGAAAGAAAAGTGAAAATCCTTAGCTACTGGAACAGGGAGTTAATTTGATTGTGTTATCAGTTAGAAAAACAGCAATCGGGCTGCTCAAGTTTGCATTTATTTGCTTCAACGGTTATTTAATTTATTCTGTTAGGTATGCTATTTGTTTCTGGTTTTATCCAATTTTTCAATTTATTTCACTTGTAGTTTTTTTCTTAAAACCTTCCACTCTTGTGATAGTTCCAAACCATATGGCTGGAGAGTTTTAGGGCAGAAACCTTTATGTTCAACTGCCAGATGGAGCTCAATTTTCACCTTGATGCTAATATCAAATCGAACCTGTTGTGACCCAGCACTAAGCAATTAGTGAGTTGCTCCCTACAGATTTATGCCATAAGCCTGTTTCACAACCTTTCATATCCCAAATGCCACCACTCACCCACCCCAAAGAAAAGTCTAAATCAGGGTCAGGACAGGACAAAGTGAACACTGGTGTTATTGCTCAAGCAATGATACGTACCATCCAAATGAAGGAACCAATTCAAAGAATAGCCCTTCCCCTCACCCCCCACCCCCAGCAAGATGAACGCTTTGTTCTCCAGCATTAAAATCAAAACAAATTTATTTTACAAATGTGGTTGTTGTTGGCAAGGTCAACATTTGTCGTCCGTCTCTAATTGCACTTTTAAACTGAATGGCTTGCTAGGCCATTTCAGAGGATTTCAGCCAAGAGCCAACCAAATTGCTGCAGGCCTGGAGCCACATGTAGACCAGACTAGGTAAGGATTGCAGACTTCCTTCCCTGAAGGACATCAATGAACCAGATGGGTTTTTACATAAATCAATGCTAGTTGTCATGGTCACTATTACAGAGACTAACTTTATGGGTAGAATTTAGCCCATGTCGGGCAGGCTCGGCAGAGACAGGCAGGGGCAGCCAGGAAGCTGACTGCCGCCCGTGATCGAGGCCGGCAGGTGATTTCACGCTGGCAAGCCAATTAAGGCCCACCCAGTGTGAAGTACCAGTGGGAGCGCTCGGTGCTGCCTGTGCGGGGTGTGGTGGGAAGAGGGCAAGCGGGGCGAGCGCGGACTTTGCACACGTGCACAAGAGTGCGCTGCGGAACTTCCCTGAGGCAGAGCTGTCTCAGGGAGATGAAGGGTTTCAAAAAAGAATAAAGAATTGGAAAATGAAATAAAATATGTCCCCTCCTGTGACTCTGTCACATGAGCAGAGACATGTTACTAATTACATAAAACTTTTATTTAACTTTTATTTGCTTTTGGTAACCTCATCCCAACTGTGGATGAGGTTTCCAAAAAAAATGCAAAGGCCACATGGCCTTTTCGCCTGCCCGCCAACCGTAATGGCCTTAAAAGGCCTTTTAATTGTAGGCGGGTGTGCTGCTGACTCTGGCACGCGCCCGCCAACTGAACTATTGCGTGACTGTGCGTTGAAGTCGGGACGCTCACCCGACATCAATGCATGTCATTTGACGCTCAAGCGGGTCGGGCACATCCTCGTCCACTGAGCTAAAAGGTTTGCCCTATATTCCAGATCATTAATTAAATTTGAATTCCACCAGCTACCATGGTGGGATTGTCCCCATAGCATTAACCTGGGTCTCTGGATACTAGTCTAGTGACATTATCACTACACCACCGTCACCCCTGATTATAAAATAAAGAGCATGTTTTTCCCACTTTCTTCCCCCAGTGCAGAGATAAAATTACTGTCAGAGCGTAAAAACACTTTGTGAAAAATCTATTTTGTTAAATATTTTATGGGCCGAATTTTATGTCCAGCGGGCGGGCGTGTGCCTGACTCGATTGGGCGTAACATTGCTGTAATCACTGAATACCTTCAAATTCACAGTAGATATGATGGGATTTATATTTTACCTTACAGTTGTGACACTGGCTCTAATTTTCAAATCAGAAAGCAACAGCCTTGACATTCTACTGCATAAGTAACATTATGTAAGATCGTGGGGCAAACCATAGAATGGTTGCAGCACAGAAGGGGACCATTCAACTCATCATGCTTATACTGGCAATCTGAAGGAGGAAATCACCTTGTGCCAGAATAACTCAGTTTCCTTTGGTTCTCGACCTTTCCACCAATGAAACAATTAATTCCCTATCTACTCTGTCTAAGAACATAAGAAATAGGAGGACTTCCACCCCTCAGTTGGAGGAATTCCCACCATCAAGAGCTGCCAGATGGCAGCTCCAGCAATCCCAGCAGCATCAGGATTCAGTAGACAGTACGGAGTGGGGATAGGGAGGTGGGGTGGTGGGCTTTGGAGGCTGGATGGGGAGGCTCAAAGATGGCAGGGGTTAATATCTTAGGGGGAGATGCCCCGGTGCGCACAGGGCACCTCCCAGATAATGTAGCCCCCCTTCCTTCCGGCCTTTGCATCATAGTTGTTAACAACACAGACTCCCCACTCTCATCTGCCTGCCACTTCCTAATGTATCGTGGCAGTGGAGGCAGTTTAAGGGCCTTCAGCTTGCAATAATTGGCCACTTAAGGCCCTCAATTGGCCTAAGGATGGGTGAGCTAGAGGGCACCTTACACACCTACCCCCTACCCATTTTATGAAGACCTGGATAGGGGTAAGCAGAAAAGTGGTGGGCTAGCTGCACAATATATTTTACCTGCACCCTGACCCCCTTGCCACCCGTGAAGAACTCAGGGCATTAAAACCTATCCCTATCCATCCTAGGTCTTACCCTTTAGAATTGTACTCTTTACTTTACATTGCTTCTCCTCATTCTTCTTAACAAATGTCTCACTGGACACTTCCTTGCATTAAATTTCACCTCCCACATGTCTGCCCATTTCACCAGCCTGCCTGTGTCTGTTTGAATCTGTCATGATCCACCTCACAGTTCACAATACTTCCAAGATTTGTGCTATCTGTAAATGTTGCATCATCCTAACAATTGGTAATTCTTAAATGTTACTCCACTTGCAGAAGACAGTGCATAACAACATAGGATGAACAGCCACAAAAGACAGAGTCCCTAACATTACACCCCTATCTCCTTTTGAGAAAGAGCCTATCAGAACCCTAGGATGAGAGGCATTTGATGTTGTAGGAAATGAAGAAATAGTTCAGGATTCTGCATTCTGGAGGATTAGCCAAATTAGCATCCAACCTCTGCTGCAGTACCTGTGAATTTGGATCTCATGGGATCTGCTTTTAAAGAAAGACAATTTCTGAACATCATGTGCTGGGCAGGCACTGGGCATGAAGGCAAGTGGTATGGTCCAGATGGTAGCTCAGGTGCCGTCATAAGAGGAAGTTAGCTAGAAGGTCTGAACGTGTTCCTTTTTTAGAGGCAGCATCATTATTAATTCGTCCATCTTTGCTGGAGCACTTTACAACAGTATAGCTCACCTTGTGGTAATTCCAGGAGTATCTAAAGCAAAACCCCCTCCCCAACTGATATGAGGCCCAAGGATAGCCAATGTTTCTTCTGTGAATGATCAAACTACTATTATAGAGGCCAGGGTATTTATTGCTGGCTTCAACTGTCTCAGAATTTGGTAAGATAGCATACTTAAGGAAGGCTTTGCTGATACAACTGGAGCTATGAGGTCTGTTGATGCTGGGTTGAATTTTATTAGGAACCACATTGTCCCAGCACTGAGACCAAAAACAGAACCTGACCCCACCCCCACTGAGGAAGACGGGGGGGAACACTGGGCGGGCCTTTTAGCAGCAGCAGTGGCCCACTGGGACCACAGTCCAATTGAAAATGGCGGCCTGCCTCCCAAAGCTGCAAGCTCCTCCATGTCAAGACGCCCTCGGAGACAAGGTAAGTTTATCTAAAAGAGCTGGAACCAGGCAGACTGGCAGGCCCCGGTAATCAGGATGGGGGAGAGGCGGGTGGAGTCACCTTCAAGTAGTGGCACTGCCAATGTGGGGACAAGCCTTGCTCCTTCCATGGGCAAGAAGGAGCCACAAAGAAGGTACTCCCCACCCCACCAAATCAACCTTCCCAGGAAACAGCTGGGAGACCATTGGGGTTTAGCTGGCGGGCTCCCCGCTTGGCAGCAACCCATTACGTACAGCAGCAAATGGGAAGCAGCCCTTAACTGGGCTCTTAATTAGCTCAAATGGTCAGCCAGTGATGTGCGGTGACAGCAGGAAAACTTCAGGCTCCCTTCCCAATGCCTTCCACGCCTATTTTACCAGGCCTACAATCTCCCAGACCATCTCCAAAGGGCTGGTAAAACCCAGCACGGCAACTCCAAAAACAGCAGCATATTCAGGTGGTTTAACTAGCCTCTCCTGATGGCACTGGTTTCAGTAATAAACAAAACAGGAACAATGGTAGAGCAAATGGCTTATAAATTGCTCAGAGTCTTCTCAGAATAAACTTTCACATACAACTCAGCCCCTTACAGTGTGAAGTCTCGTTGTACATGGCAAGTAAGGTAAACATACAGAAATGTCAGAACATAATGTGGATGAAATCATGGAGTAGAATTTAATTCCCCCCCCCCACCCAACACTTAATGCCCCACCCTCATCATAGGCAGCCTTCCCTCCTGGGTTCAGGCAATTAATGCCTTCTTAAGGGCCTTATCACGTCCCCACAGGTAGTCAGCAGTGGCAGGCAGGGTGTTGCCATTCAGGGAGCCCGAAAAGCAAACCCCAGTTGAGTTTGGTTGCGAGCTTCCAAGGGATTCTCTTGTTGAAAGTCACTCACTGCCTGAGCAAGGGACCCAGTACTGGGAAAGTGGGGGTGGGGTTGGGGGGAGGGGGAGTGCCCACTGAAAGTCACCCCCATGGGAGGGGGGGTGCCCACTGAAAGTCACCCCCCTGCCCTTGCTTCTGAGCCTCCTTCCCCTCCCTCAGCCTCAACCCCCACACTGCAAGCTTCATCCTGCCCTCACTCACCTTTATACTCGTTAATCCTGGGTCCCTGGTGGGTGCATTACCAGCATCCACCACCCCTCCCACAAATAGTGATGGCAATGGAGAGTTACCAGACTCTGATCAGGGAAGGATTATCACCCTGGGCTCCTTAAAGGGAAGGATCAATTCTGATCCCTTAAGTGTCTGATGGGCACCAAATATCAGCGGATCTTCACCAACAGAGGCCATACAGTGCTCCTGCCACTTCTCCAGCTGGCGGAGGCGGGGGGCGGGGGTTGGTGTGGGCTGTCACATTGAACTTACTTACAAGGAAACGTTCACAAACTGCTGAGTGTCTCCTGGGGCCCTAGGGATCGCAACTGTCAAATCTGGCAGAGCAACTGTAGCTGAAGATCCGGTGCAACAAATCTCCAGTCTATTTAGCTGCTTGGTCACATACACTTTGTGTCTGAAAATCTGAGACATCGTCAAACTTAAAAACCTACCTCAATTTCTTCACGCCTCTTGCCCCTCTTTACAGGGATGAAATTACTCTGTACATTAGAACTGGTGAAAACACTAATTTTCCAGCTTTATTCCTCTCAAGAATAACAAACAGAAGATGAGGCTCCCCTTCAACTGTGCAAAGCTAGAAAATGAGTAAAATTGTATTAAACTGTCAGTGAGCTAAAAAGTGCAAAAGTTTCTTATCATTTAATGTATAATCGTGACATTAAAAACAAATTAAACACCTGAACGACATTATCATTTCTTGTGAAAATTGCTTTCAAATACGGGACAGTTTTGTGCTTGGGTCCATGCTTCCTGACAATAGCACTCACCTATGATCCCTTAGAGTCAGAAATCTAGGTTGGATTCAATCCCAGGGCCTGGAAATAAAATTGCGACGAACTCTCCTACTGTATCACCCAGTAACCCAAAATTAAATTTACTTTTTCCAGAAAAATGTATTAGATTTTACAGTTTTTTTCCCCAGCTAGCAAAACTGGAACAAGAACAGTAACCTTACATGAAGAGTCAACTACCACTTTGAGCATTCCTATAAATACTTAGCAACCTTCCAATTTGCGATATAGAGTAAAACACTCTTGCAGTGACACTTCATTAATTAAACCAATGCTGATGTCCCGAGTCACTTACTACAGAATGAAGTTCTTGCTACGATGCAATCTCAATGACATCTTATTCATTTTAACCCCAGACCTAACTTCTAGCAAATTTGCATACATTGAGATCGTTGAACATGCAATGTCAATGTCTCAATTCACTTGCTGCATAACTAGATGAAATGAAACTTGTCTTATAGTAAAATTATGGTTGTGCCTTGTTATTTCAACTAACCTATTTTATAGACAAAAATGTCAGATTATTAAAACTGCAGGATTAATGAGGCACAATCAGATTGTTTCCATTTCACCACTCATTTCCTACAACTTTGTACAGTCAGTGGAAGCTGAATTTTGCTCAGGTCATTAAGTACCAGCTGATTTTCTGCAGAACATTGGCTAAATTATCTGAGTAAAATGCATTCAGGAAGTGCACAGCTGCTGCTGCCAAAATCAGAGGGCTGAAGTTGTCAGATTATCAAAATATATTTGTTTCTGATAAATTTACACTGTGCATCATAGCAGAGGGATAAAGAGGACTTGAATAAAACAGCACTGTCCTGCTTCTCATTTATAGAATCATACCATAGTTACAGTGCAGAAGGAGGCCATTCAGCCCATTGTGTCTGTGCCAGCTCTCTGTAAGAGCAACTCAGCTAGTCCCATTCAGACTTTTCTTCTTCAAACAATTATCCAACTCCCTTTTGAAGGCCATGATTAAAGCATGTACCTTGATATTAACCCCTCATCTGGCCAGAAAGGCACAGGAATGAACCTCATAAATTAATGGGACTAATTGGGCTAAATTTTCACTGAGTTGGGATGACTAAGGGCCCTTTAAAAATGCTAGGGGACCTGATGCCAGTATTCCTGATCCCATCCCAAGCTGTCTGATTTTTGGGATGCCTTCAAAAGTTTTGGGCTGGTTTCTGCCACCTGGCACTCCCAACCTATTTATCTCCTTTGTGGAAATGGCGTGTCCTACTCCTTCACAATTTTCATGGAGTCAGGCCAGATTTGTAAAGGGACATGGTTCACAGTCCATCAGAGGAGTCATGAACCCTCGTGTACATAAGGTATATTTTAAAAGTTGAGTTCAAATGGCCCACCTTGTGCTTCCTATGCCATAGTAGGCCCCACACCCACCCCCTATGGCCCGGGAGAGCAATCTTGGGCCCTGGTGCTTCTCCTGTTTCCGGGACCCTTATACCCCCCCTCTCCCACTTTAACCACCTTCCTCAATCATGCATGATATTTTTTCCCCTTTCAAGACTCGCCAATCAATTCACCAAGCAATCACAGAAAAGTCCAAGTAAAATGACATTGTTATGATAAGGCTGATATTATTATGAAATAATACTGCACATTGTTGGCATCTGGTTACCAATATCGTCCAATTTATGTGCAGCATGGATCATTAAGCTGAGGTTATGCACTTTGGCAGAAAGAATAGAGCAGCTGAATATTATTTAAATGGAGAAAGGCTGCAGAAGATTTGGGAGTCCTTGTGCATGAATCAAAAAAACCTAATATACAAGTTCAGCAGGTAATAGGGAAGGCTAATGGAATGTTGGCCAAAACAAAAACAAAAATAAAAATACCTGGAAAAACTCAGCAGATCTGACAGCATCTGCAGAGAGGAATACAGTTAACGTTTCGAGTCCATATGACTGTTCAACAGAACTAAGGAAAAATAGAAGAGAGGTGAAATATAAGCTGGTTTAAGGGTGGGGTGGGGGTGGGTGAGGTAGAGCTGGATAGAGGGCCAGTGATAGGTGGAGTTTACCAAAAGATGTCATAGACAAAAGGACAAAGAGGTGTTGACGGTGGTGATATTAGCTAAGAAATGTGCTAATAGGTGACATTATGGGTAGAAAGCAGGATGAGCAAGGTACAGATAGCCCTTGTGGGGGTGGGGTGGGGGAAGGGATCGAAATAGGCTAACAGGTAGAGATAAAACAATGGATGGAAATACATTTAAAAATAATGGAAATAGATGGGTTAAGAAAAATCTTTATAAACTATTGGAAAAAAGGGGGATCGGAAAGGGGGTGGGGATGGAGGAGAGAGTTCATCTAAAGTTGTTGAACTCAATATTCAGTCTGGAAGGGCTGAACAACAATGGAATGTTGGCCTTTATTTCAAAGGGAATGGAGTATAAAAGTAGGGAAGCCTTGCTGAAGCAATGCACGGCAGTAGATAGACCACACCTAAAATATTGTGAACAGTTTTGCTTCCCTTATCTAAGAAAAGATATACTGGCATTGTAGGCAATCCAGAGAAGGTTCACTAGGTCTGGGTATGGAGGGATTTTCTTATGAGGAGAGTTTGAGTCGGTTGGGTCTGTACTCATTGGAGTGTAGAAGAATGAGAGGGTACCTTGTTGAAATATATAAGATTCTTAGGCGGCTTGACAGGGTAAATGCTGATATGTTGTTTCTCCTTGTGGGAGAATCTAGGACCAGAGGGCATGATCTCAGAGTAATAGGTTGCCTATTTAAAACAGGGATGAGGAGGGATTTCTTCTCTCAGAGGGTAGTAAATCTATGGAATTCTTTACTGCAGAGGCTGTAGAGGCTAAGTCATTCAGTATTTTAAAGGCTGAGACAGACAGGTTTTTAACCAGCATGGGATTCAAGGATTATGGGGAAAAGACAACAAAGTGGGGTTGAGGATTATCAGATCAGCCATGATCTCATTGAATGGCGGAGCAGACTCGATGGCCTGAATGGTCTACTTCTGCTCCTACATCTTACGATCTTATAGTCTTAACATGAAGAACAGCAATGATATAATGCAGTGTTAGTTTGTGTCCATCCTATAGGTGATCCCACCAAGACAATTAAAGAAACCAGAAAGTACAAATTTTACTTTAACAGCATCATGCAATATTGTTAATTTGACAGGAAAATATCCCATTAGTTATTTATAACACTGTGCAGATGATAACATTGGTTTTAGTGACTGCCTCAGCCCTCATTAACATGCTCTGCACATTGCGCCATATGGACACAGTGACAGTAAATTCATATTTGACAGAAAGGTTCAATACTTGCAACCCGGATAAACTCCACAATATCTTTTCCATTCTGTTGAAGTTGAAGAAGACTTTCTTCTGCCTGGGTGCATGTTATTCAATATAATTATTTCATCCAAGGTATTTGGATCCTATTTTATCAGTAATCTCATAGGGTAGAAAGATCAAATGATCCTGAGCAACAAAGTGGAATGATTTTGCAACATAGGTTTTCACTGTCAGTGAGAAACATTGGAGCCCTCAGGGGTCTCTGTACAACACAACTTTTAAGATGCCAAAGGACAAAGACTGAATGGTTCTCAATTGTACCTGTGATTTCTTGATCAGTAAGTCTTACTGCTTCTCACTACAATATATTTTCAATATCTATTATGGAACACAACTTTATCACAGTATATCAATACCTCAAAAACCTCATAAAAAGCACCAAGATAGGGTGGGATAATAGGGAAGTAGACAAAAGGGCAAGATTGAAATCAATAGAAAAGATTCTTGAGAATCATGTGCAGTGTAAAACAGGTTTCTGATTCACTATGAGCCCATTATACATTTCTGTCTTGGCAATCTCAACCCACAAATCCCGCTCACTGGAAACTTTAGCTACCAAATAAACAGAACTCAAGCCATGATTCTGTCCTCTATTTGCAAGATAATTATGGATGGCAAAGGCTATCTAGCTCAGTTCATCTCATCCATTCCAGAATGACATACAAACGTGAGGAGGAGTAGGCCATTCGCCCCCTCGAGTCTTCTCCACCATTTGATAATATTGCCTACATTATACCAGTGACTACAACTCAAAAGTTACTTTATTGGCTGTAAAGCAGTTTGGGACATTGTGAAAGGTGCTGTGTAAATGTAGGTTTTGTCTTTCTTTCATTACATCTGCAAGCAGGAAGCAGAGTGACTGTGGCAATGGTGAAGTTGGAGGTCCAATGCTGATAGCAATCAACTGATGTTTGGGAAATGGGTACAAATAAATCACTGCATTTACAAAACACTTCAACTCTGTAGCTAACCTCCCCCCAACCCCCACTCAAACCTCCCCCCAACCTCCTCTCCAAACTCCCCCCAACTTGCACTCAAACCTCCCCCAACTTCCCCTCCAACCTCCCCCTAACATCCCCTCCAACCTCCCTCAATGGCCCCTAGTCCTCACTCCAATCTTCCCCCAACTATCCCTCTAACCTCCCCCAGCACCCCTCTAACCTCCTCACTAACACACCCTGCAACCCCCTCCACACACACACACACACACACACACACATACACACACACACACACGCATACAGGAAGTACACTTGCCAGTTTTCAAGCAAGACCATTCTCCTGATAGTTGCTGCATTATTGTTGACCTTAGGCAGCTTCAGTTTTCTGGTGGGTTTTTCAAAAAAAAACAGACCCGCAAAGCTGCCTGAAGGTCAGAAACAGCAGTGCATCAACCCAGTGAAATTGACACTGACACTGACAGACCGGCGTTAAAAAGATCAAAACTCTCTGGCTCCGATTGTTTTAAGCTGGTGTGTGACTCTGGCTGCCCAGTCTGCATGACAAGAAATTCTGTTTAAAACATGGAACCCGGACCCCCCTAGCCCCAGATCTTGGTGTTTGGCATGGTCTGCACGCCCCTCTCCCATGCCAAGCTATACCCCTTCACCTAGCCCCCATGGATCCTCATGCCCCCATGCCAAGTTATGGCACTTACATGCCCATTCACCTACTATAGACCGTACAGAATCAACGAACCCAATAGTGACAGTTGGATATGTTTAAGAAAAAGGCTTTTAAAAAAAGACATTCACCCATTACTTTTCACTGTTAAAAAAGTAATTTCACTAAAAGGCAATGAAAATGTCGATCATCCAGGCTCTATGAAGTATCGATAACAAAAGCCACAAGCACTTTGCATATATTGGTATTGGGTATGAGGGACCATAGAGGGTGGGCTGCGGGGGCTTGCATTGGCATTGAAAGTCCATAGTAAGTATGTGGGGGGGTGGAATGAGGTGTCATGGATGGGGCATGGGGAGCTTGTGGGGGGTGAGGAGTGTGAAGGTGAAGGCTGGAGGGATTTTGTATTTTGTTTTTATTTTCACTGGGATGAAGCACCATAGCATCAAAGTGGGCCTTTAAACATCCTTCTTCAACAGCCGGCAGCCCCTGTGGCTGCCTCCAACCCCTCTCCCGGTTCAGCTGGCCTGACTCCAACCTGCAACCTCACCCACGGCAATGAAGATCCTATCTTTGTGGGCATTTTCTTCCAAGGCCAATGGGCTGAGCTGGGATTTTTTCCGACCACCGCTGCCCACATTGATGATGAAAATTCAGGCCATTACCTCCAGTCATGAAGTATTCAATGTTGGCCTGTGTGCTGATTGATTCTTGTAGTTCCACTTTAAAAAGAAATCTTCTGCTGAGTTTAAGTGTAGTAGACAATCTTTGGATTGCATTCTGAGGTCTGTTTGTGTAAAGTACACAGTCATTTCAGCTCAGGCTCACAACATGAAGAGCTAGAGAATGAAGCACATTTTTTTGGATTAGATTTTTGACTCAATGTCAAGAATCCAGTGATTTCAAAGCTGAGTTGACAGCTAACTGTAACTGAACTTGAACTTGCTGCTTTCCCCATTTTATCAAACTGTCAGTCAGTGAGGTCCAATCACCCATTTCCTGGCGTGGTGAAATTTGTTGCTGCAAACAAGAGTTCATTAAAGTCATCAAAGCAAGTACATCCAAAATATTTCACTTCAGCTTTGCTCACAAAAGATTGCTTTAACACTTTTCACAGTGACTAAGAATTGTCATCCTAAATTTTTATTTCATAGAGATTACATGGCTTTCGAATGAGGTGACAGATGTACATGTGATGGACAAGACAGCTCAGTTGTGTGGAGCAGGCTAGATTGACTACAGAGTGCCATCGTGTCCATCACACTTCATATGTTCATATGCTTAACTACCAAATTAAGCTCAAATTAAACCTTGTGCGCACAAATAACAACACTAAACTATTCTTACATTTTTAATGACAGCAGCAGAAAATAATGAGTTCACATATGTAATTCAGCATAAAGTAGCAACCAGTACAGATATATTAAACTCGATGCATAACCTGTTGTCATTTGATTAGAAATATACACAGTATTATAAAAGGAGTTGTCTTAGTCTTTGCTGTATCTAAAGTGTAGGATAAGATCTGACACCGTTCTTGTTATCCCATTCAAATGGAGTGCTTGACACAGCTGGATATGAACAGAAGCAATTTATTGAGATGCAAGAACAGCAGGTTAACTCTCAATAGAAGCCAGGTTACAAGCCACACTAAAAATTAGTCTGATATACTATGCTAAATGCCATCTCAACAATTCACAAAATCAGACTGTTTCAGCATCTACCATTGTACGTACCATTAAGCAAGGCAATATGAATCAAATGAAGGCTTCTATTTTCTACACAGTGCACACCAAGTTAAAGGTACTAGAGGCATGTTACTCATTGTGCCAAATGTTTCAGCTTTCAGTTAGCTCTAAGATGCATTGCATTATTTTAAAACCTGCTAAAAGCTAAAGAACAAGAGAGAAACTGATAGGGAAACTACAGTAAATTGTTTCCTATTCAGGTGAGTGTCTGAGTTACCAAAGAGAGTAATTTTGTTTCATTGATTTTACAACATAAATTGTTACTAAAGTCAGGGCAGAGGTTTATTTGATTTTTTTTTTGTTTGGGGTTTCGGGGTGAGAAATTATTTCCTCTCCTATCCCTGAAACTAATTTTGAACATTTGTCTATTGCTTAAAATTCTATTCCTTCCTCCAATGTTTTCAGCAACATTGATGAACATGAAGCTCTGCACATTATTTATTATATTTCCACATATGATTACATGGCTGACAGCAATTACACCACAAAAAGCTTGTAGATCAGTTATTTATTTGGAATCTTTAGAATAGCTTATGCAAACTGAGAAATGTTAAAACACACCAAACTTCACATAAACGTTAAAGGGCTGTACAAGCAATAGTGCATCACATCCATAATGTCAAATTTCTAATCGAAGTATGATGTTTAAATGCAAAATGAATCTAGAATCATAAAACATTTCCTAGTTTTAATGATCAATATCCTGAAATCACTTAATTTACAATGAAGTTTCTACTGAAGAGAGAGGCATTAATATTAGAAATCAATTGCTTTTATGTTAAGTGTGCTGCACTGAATGTTTTCTGCAGGTTTTGTTTAGATCAAATTGCTAAATGAACAATTACATTGGCTGTGGTAGTGGAAATCTTTATAAATTGTCATATTTATGCACTGCTTACAGCAATTCTGATCCAAAAATCATCATTGTGCAAACAGAAAAAAAGCCTTGCCAAATGTGTTTTTAGTCATAAGCTGTACAATGAAAACATTTAGCTATATAGGCAGCATAAAATCATTTTACAGGTGACCCCTGGAGGATTTTAGGGAATTTATTATTTGAAAATGAGACTTTCAGAAGCTAGGTTCAATGAAGATGGAAATAACATTGAAATATATCTTTGCAGTAGAATTTCAATGGTGGGTTCCCTGATCATTAATCACAACTTTGTGGAAGATTAGCCAAGACCCCAGAGAAATAGCTAAAATGGCCATTTACACTTTGAAGAAGTGTCACAAAAGCTCAGAAAACATAAACACAATTTAACTCAGACCACCTGGCAGGAACGGGACATGCACCATACGCCATAACACCTTTCTCACTGTGCTCCGCACTGCACCCCACATATCACTCAACACTCTACACCCTGTACTTTACCCAATGCCCTGCATCCCACACTGTACCCTATACTGCATCCTGCATCCAGCACTCCACCCTGAATTCTGGACACCCTGCATCCTGCACTGCACACCACACACTGCACACTGCATCCTGCACTCTGCATAATGCACTCTGAACCCTACAACTTGACCTACACTTGCACAGCACCCACACACACACAGCACCCGCAATCGCATCAGCACAGCACTCGCATCAATACAACACCCAAACCCAATAAAGCAAGTGCATCCAAAATTGCACAGCACCCACAGCCATACAGTACCCTGTTATTTCCATGTGAGGAGGGGTGAAATAACTCCTCTATTCTAACACTCCAGTTTGGCTGTAAAAGGGTAGTTTTGTGAATTTATAAGGATTAAGGTTTTAATTCAATGTTAGTGCTTAACCATTGACATGCTGATAACAACATAAGATCATAAGAAATAGGAGCAAGAGTAGGCCATTCACCCCCTCGAGCCTGGCCTGCCATTCAATAAAATCATGGTTGATTTGTTCCAGGCCTCAACTCCTCTTTCATGCCAGCTCCTCAAAGCCCTCAACTCCCCGATATTTCAAAACTCTATCTACCTCTTTAAATACTTTCAGTTATCTAACCTCCACAACTCTCTGGGGTAGAGAATTCCAGACATTCACCACCCTCTGGGAGAAGAAATTCTTTCGTATTTCAGTTTTAATTGAGTGTCCCTTTACTCTTTACCTATGTCCCCTAGTTCAAGATTCCTCTACTAGTGGAAACATCTCCTCAACATCTACTATGTCAAGCCCCCTCAGAATCTTGTATGCTTCAATAAGATCACCCCTCATTCTCCAAACTCTAATGAATAAAGGCCTAATCTGTTAAGATGTTCTTGATAGCCCCTTCATCCCAGGAATCAGCCTAGTGAATCTCTTTTGAACTGCCTCCAATGCCAGTATATCCTTTCTTAAATATGGGGACCAAAAATGTACACAGTACTCCAGTTGCAACCTTACCAACACCCTGTGCAGTTGTAACAAGACTTGCCTAGTTTTAAACTCAAACCCCCTAGCAATACAGGCCAAAATTCCATTTGCCTTCTTAATTACTTGCTGCACCTGCATGCTAACATTTTGTGTTTCATGCATAAGAACACCCAGATCCTTTTGTGCTGCACTTTTTTGAGGTCTCTCTCCATTTAAATAATAGTTTGCCTTTTGATTCTCCCTACCAAAGTACATGACCTCACGCTTTCCTACATTAAACTCCATCTGCCAAGTTTTTACCCACTCACTCAACCTATCTATATCCCTTTGCAGATTCCTTATGTCCTCATCGCAACATGCCCTCCTACCTATTTTTGTACCTTCAGCAAATTTGGATACATTACACTCTGCCCCCTCCTCCAAGTAATTAATATAGATAGTAAATAATTGAACGCTGGGACTGATCCTTGTGGCACTCCACTAGTTATGTCTTTCCAACCTGAAAAAGACCCATTATTCCCAACTCTCTGTCTTCTGCGTGTTAACCAATCCTCAATTCATGCTAATACATTACGCCCAATACCATTAGCTCCTATCTTGTGCAATAATCTTTTATGTGCCACCTTATCAAATGCCTTCTGGAAATTCAAATACACTGCATCTACAGGGTCCCCTTTATCAACTCTGCTTGTTATATCCTCAAATAATTCTAGCAAATTTGTCAAACACGAGTTCCCTTTCACAAAACGCTGCTGACTCTGTCTGATTGTGTTAAGCTTTTCTAAATGCCCTATTTCTTCCTTAATAATGGATTCTAGCATTTTCCCAATGACAGATGTTAGGCTGACTGGCCTATAGTTTCCTGCTTTATGTCTCCCTCACTTCTTGAACAGGGGTGTCACATTAGCAGTTTTACAATCTGCTGGGACCGTCCTGGAATCTAGTGAGTTCTGGAATATTTCGACCAATGCATCCACTATCTCTGCAGCCACTTCCTTTAAAGCCCTTGGATGCAGGCCATCAGGTCCTGGTGACTTGTCTGCCTTTAGTTCCATTAGTTTGTCAAATACTTAGTCCCTTGTGATAGAGACTGTTACAAGATCTTTCCTCCCATTAGCGCCTTGCTTAACTGATATCTTTGGGATGTTTATCGTGTCCTCACCATAAAGACTAATGCAAAGTATTATTTTAAATTATATTTTGTGTGTTAATCACAGATAGCAAAGCAACCAGTCAGACAGGTGCGCTTGAGTTGAAAATACAAAGGGTTTAGTTTACTATTGAGTTAAAAATCCACCCAGGTAAATATATAAAAATATTTAAGAAGTAAACACACATCCTAACTCTTGTAACATACATGCACACACACACACACACACACACACACACACACACAGATGCAAAATTACAAGTTATACAGCAGGAAGTTACTTTCTGGCTGAATTAAAATTCACTGATAAAAGAGAAAAATAGAGAATTCATTCTTTATGAGCCCTTTGCTGGTATCCATGGCTGAAGCAGAATCTTTCTATGGTGGTCTTGAAAATTCGGTGGAGTTGAAACCCATATAAACTGCAATTTCTAGAAACAGCTTCTTTTAAAGGTAATCCATCTTTTCCAAAGGTCAATGATTTTTGCATTGATATTCCTTTTGCTCAAAAGTCCTATATCTCTGTGCTGGATTTTAAACTGCAATAGATATTGGGTCTTGAACTTGAGAAAGAGGGGAAAGAAAAAAATGGCACTACTGCTGCATTGATAAATTCCTTCCTAACTTCTGCTTAGCAGCTGTGTGTTGTAATAAAATACGTTAAGTAAAAGTCATTCTAGTCACATGACTTCTCTCTCAGAAGGCACTGGATTAGTTCATGTCTGATAGGCCACAGCTATTGCTTTATGAACTAGATGATTTTATTCCATAATGCCCAGCTGTTAACTTCTAAATGATCCATCCTTCATCTTGATGACACCTTCTATGTAGCTATTGGCCCAGTAGACTTTCTGTATTTGCTTGAGTGGTAGCTTTATAGAGACGCAAATGGTGAGGCCTAGTCAAGTTTCTGTAACTTTTTTGAAGTAGTTTTTGACATCAGCAGGTGTGAAATTCCATAGGGGGATATCTGGGCATGTCTTAATTGTATTCCATGTTGGAGCCTTCCAGGAATTGGACAACTTATAATAAAAGCCAGGTGACTTGTGACAGCCATCTTAAATTTGTGTCCTTGCTTGTTTCTTAAAAGCTCTTTTTAAAACAGTTCAAAATATGTTTGATCAGCCAATGAAATTAATAAATAATATCACACACACACAAGTCATATCATTGTGACAAACTGCAGCCACAGCATCCATACCCAAACAGCACCTGCATCAGTAACCGTACAACACCTCATTGATGCAGCACCCTCACCCACACAGCACCCGCATCCACACAGTGCCCATGCCCACATTGTACCTTCACACACACAATGCCCACACTGATACAGTACCCATACTTGCATAGGACCTGCACAGCATCCACACTCACACAGTACCCACACACAGACAGCACCCATACTCGCACAGCACCAACACAGCACCTACACTCACAAAGCATCTGCTCAGCACCAGTACACCCAGAGCACCCACACAGCACCAGACCTATACAGCAACTTCACCCACATAGCATCCACACCGCACATACCTGCATCTGCACTGCACCAGCACATGCAGAGCACCCTCACAACTCTGACATCCACATGGCATCCTGGCCTGCTTCGCATCCACCTTCCCAATTGTAACTCAATTGTTTTTGCAACCATACAGCACCCACACCCATAGAGCTCCTGCACCCAAAAAGCACCTGTACTCTCACAGCAGAAACACAATACCTGCACTCACACAGCACTAATACACATGGAACACTCACACAGCACCGGACCCATACAGCCACACAGTCCCCACCCCCACATAGTACCCACATAATACCCACACCTGCACCGCACCAGCACATGCAGAGCACCCACAAAACACCAACATCCACATGGCACCCTCACCCACTTAGCACCTGCATCCCAATTGTAACCCAACAGGTTTTGCATTCAAGACAAATGCGAATGGCTGCGTCATTAAAATCTCAGATACATCATTTTTGCCCCGATTTAATTATAACTCAAAACCCAGCAAGTTCCTCCACATCCAAGACCCATTAGCAAAACCTAACAGGATTCATGTGTGCAACTACCTGAAACAATATAAAACATGGCTCTCTGCTACCGCTTACAGGATCACAGGATCTCTAACTGTCTGATTTGCCAGGAGAACTTCCAGCTTCCATGTCATGAATCTATATTTTTTTTACCATTATAACCAGTGTACCTTCTACTTTTTGTTGTTGTTGTGCTAGGACTGTTCATTTTAATGTGTACTAACTTTAAATCATTTTGAGCGACAGTTCATGCACAGGATCTTAAACAGGACACTTTTTGATTTGCCTGCCTGATGCCTTCCGTGTTTCTATGCATTCCCACGTGCGCACTTAGGAGGCAACATTGCTTACAGTGCTCATGTTTATCTAATTATTATGGGCCCATTGCTGCTGCTTTACCCTGGATTGAGAGAAAGCTGCAGCATCAGCAACCACCAGTACCTGGGCCTCTCAAAGGATTGTAGGTGAGGGATTTGTTGCACATAGGAAGCCATATCCAGTACACAGGAGCACATAATCAAGAGTTATAGATGGTGCAGTGCAGGATGTGTCTATGCTTCTCCATCAAGCTATCCCAAACTTCTGCAACATCCAGCAGCAAGACCTGCCATCTGTTAAACCAGATGGCTTAAAGCCAGTGGCCCTCAAAGTTTAACGCTGTCCTGAATTTCTTCATCGTTGGGTCCTTTCAGTTTTCTACAGAGGAGATCAACCATCTGACGTGTTTGCAGTTTGCAGCTGCATTGAGAAGATAACTATCCCGTTTGCCAATACTCACAAGCAAATAATTTTCCCCACTGACCTCATCCATCAACAGGCCAGAACTGTGTTGATGCCGCTAGCAAGATCAACATTTATTGTTCATCCCTTGAGAAGGTGATCGTGAACCATCTCTTCTGTTCCAGAAAGTCAAGAAGAAAGGTAGAACTGTAGGTAATCTTTTACACACTTGTATATTTATTTACTGAGTTATATATTGCAAACTTAAACCTCCCAACCTAACAACTACAGTTACAGCCTGTGTCTATTTAAAGGGGCTCATATGAATTCCCACTGCCTACATATAATTAAAAATAATTAACACCATTTTCTTCGACCATGATAGTTGATGTAGTGTAGATATACCCACAGTGCCTTTAGGGAGCACCAAGACTTTGACCCAGTGACAGTGAAGGAACAGCAATATTATTCCAAGTCAGGATTGTGTGTGACTTGGAGGGGAACTAACAGGTGGTGCTGTTCCCAAACACCTGCTGCCATTGTTTGTCAAGTTGGTCATGGTTGCAGATTTGGAAGGTGCTGCTAAGGAAGCCTTGGTGGGCTGTTGCAGTTCACCTTGTAGATTATACATACTACAGCCATGGTGCATAGGTGGTAGAGAAGGCAAACATTTAAGCTGCTGGATACAGTGCCAATCAAGTGGCTGCTTGAGCTGGTTGGTATTGAGCTGCTTTAGAGTTGTTAGAGCTGCATTCATCAGACGGGTGGAGAGTAATCCATTCCTGTAGATGGTGAAAAGGCTTTGGGGAATCAGGAGGTGAGTTAAACTTCGCAGAATTCCTAACCCCTGACCTGCCCTTGTGGCCATGGTATTTCTATGGTTGATGCAGTTTAGTTTCTGGTCAATGGTGACCAAAGGTAACAGTGGTGATAATGCCGTTGCATGTCAAGGACATAAGATTAGATTCTTTCTTGTTGGAGAAGGTCAATGCCTGGCATTTGTGTGGTGTGGGTGTTACTTTCCACCTATCAGCCCAAGACTGAATGTTGTCCAGGGCATGGTGCATGAGGACCGGGTGTGCTTCATTTAGGCTGGATTTTATGCTCCCCTGCCAGTAGGTTTAAAGGTGGAAGAGAATAAAAAATCCAGTGGGTGGCCTTCCTGCCTGCCACCAACCAGTCTGAAAATTTATGGGGAGCAGGGAGAGGTCTCAGACGTGACCTTGATCCCACTGAGGCCTAATTAATGGCCACTTAAGGGCATCAGCCCGCCTCAGCCCATGGGGAGACCAACACCATGCTTTAGCTGCACAGGGTGGGGGAGGAAGAGGGGGGTGTGGGGGTGTAACCTCCTATCCAGGCTCCCATGCCCATTGGAAGCAATAGCTACAAAAGGTCAAATGTCATCCCCTCCCAACCCATTAAACTCTAACCTGGCCTCTCATCCCCCCTTGCTGTGACCCCCAACCCCAGAGTCCCCTGAGCTTCTCAGCATGGTGGGATTGCCTATAATCCCAGTGGTGGTCATTTCCCCCAGTGGCTATGCTGGGACTACATGGGACTGACCCTTGAGAAAGTGACGATGTCTTGCCTTAAAGCAATTAACGTTGCTCTTGGTGTCAAATTGCTTCAGGGCAGCCATCAGGATCATGGACAGGATCCCACTGACATTTTAGTTGGTGGGGGTTGTTCGTGGACTATGGCGCTCTGCAATATCAGCCCATCATCTGAAGAGTTGCAACTGAAACTGGACACAATGCATTCAGAAACGAACATCCCAACTTCTGGCCATAGTTAATAATTGTTTCCAGAAGATTCCAACTGTCTGCACAGCTCTGACTCATGGGGGAATTTTCAATGCCTGAAATGTTTCAAAGGGCGTAAGATTCCACCCAATGTTCCTCTGACTTGGGAATGTAGAACATGGGGTCATAATCACAGAATAAGGGGTCGGCCATTTAGCACTGAGAGGAGGAGACATTTCTTCACTCAACGGGGTGTAGATCTTTGGCGAGCCTTTGATATTCTGTCATTGAGTATATTCAAGACAGGAATCAATAGTTTTTTGACACAAAGAGAATTAATGCAAGAAGGTGGAATTGAGGTAGATCAGTCATAACCTAATTGAATGGTGGAGCAGGCTCCAAGTGCCATATGGCCAACTCCTGCTCCTAATTATTATGCTCCTTTTGCTTTATTTCATTTGTGGATATTTATCCTTGAATTTCCCAGTACTCCGCTCTTGGGAGAGCTCTCGTCCGACCCAGCTCCTTCTTTTCGTCTTCAACTTTCGAAGGTCTTATCTAATGTTACCTATAGGATAATGACCAGCACTAACATACAACATTGGAAAATGACAAATATTTGTGAAATAATCCTTATCCCTGAGTTTATCAAGATGTTATTTATGTGCTCCCAGCAAAATTTTCTTGCTAGCCACTCAATCTCAGTTACTAAATTTTGATTTTCCTGATGTAGCTGGTAGTGATTGTTTTTTGAGGTCTCAGTTTCTTCTGTAATCTCTTTTAGTTTTAATGTTGGGGAGGGATGGAGTGGATTAGATATCCATATAAAATGAACAATTTGCCAGTAGCTGAAATTGTATCATTGTGCACTGTAAATTTAGCAACATCATGTTTAGACACTGGGATCAGGGCCTCACGCTACCTCTTTTGCAGAAGCTTATAACAGAATGTATTTGCTTATCCATTCGATGGCTGCCTGAGAGGAAGAATGAGGTCCCTTCTGCAACAAATCTTAGTGAGCAAGCTGATGTGTTGTGATGTGTGGCCTGGGACTCAGGACCACAACTGCATCCCTGGTCAGCCCTCAACTTCTATTTGTGGAGCAGGTGGCAGCATCTTTCAGGATCTGCTCAACTAGAAGAATGGACACTGGCCTCCAATATACATTTTTCTTGCTTCATCACTGCCAGGCTACTGCTGTAATCCACTTTATTTTTAATTTGAAGGATTCCAGTGACCATGCCCTGGAGTTGGAAGGTGTCAAAACAGATATTACAAGCCCCTGATTTGTTCCAATTTAGAAGTTTTAGTACCTTTACTGGTACGCCTTGCCTTGCAGGAGCATTAGGAGGTTCCATATCCAGAAACTGTCTCTCCTGTACTCTATCCCTCTCTCATACCGATAAGCAACTTTTGCTAAGTCACAGGAGATGTGATTAGGACCGGTCTGAACAGCAGTTATGGCTGCATCACATTTTTCTTTCACTTCAGCCCTTTTCTCTAACTCCTGTATTTTTAGCTGACAGTGCATATAGTTTGTTTCCCTTTCACTTTATACATTAGTCCTCCTGCTTCTGATCTGAGATCCTATATATTGAAGTGTTCAATCCTGCCATGGTTTGCTCCAGTACCTTATTTGAGCCCTCCTATTCTTTTTACTCTGCTTTGCAAGCTCCTAATATTCTGAATTTCTTTGTGCCTTTGGCTTGAAGGTAATCCACTGACATGGCTAAGGTTGTGTTTTCTCTGGCTTTTTAATTTAATTGGGTTTCTAGGCTCTGCCTGCAGTTGCTCTCGGCATCTAATTGTCCTTTTAGTTTTATAATTAGCTGTCCTTGCCAGAACACAACAGCAGCTTTCAATTTTTTCTTTCTAAAACACTTCTCTTTGGTTAGTCTTTTAACGAACTCCCTAAGCTGTTCTATTTTCTGTTTGCACACTTAAGGGGATGGATGAACCTAATGATTTTTCCACACATGTGTGGACTATGGAACCTAAATCTTTCTGAGCATTTGTCATCCTTATTTATTTTACTGGGGAGTTAACTACCATCTGTAACTTGGTCACAACCCAATAAAAAACAAGAAGGCTGAGAGGAGATTTGATAGAAATATTCAAAATTATGAGGGGTCTGGACAGAGTAAAAATGGGGAAACTGTTCCCACCTGTGAAAGGATTGAGAACAAGTGGGCTTAAATTTATAGTAATTGGCAAAAGAAGTAAAATCAATATAAGAAAAAGCCTTGTCACACAGCAAATGGTTAAGGTCTGAATGCCCTGCCTGAGAGTGTGATGGAAGCAGGTTCAATCACAGCATTCAAACAGGAAGTAGGCTGTTATCGGAAAAGGAAGAACATGCAAGGTTACGGTGAGAAGTCAGGAGAATAGCACCAAGTGAATTGCTGATTTGGAGAGCTGCTGCAGACATGATGGGCCAAATGGCCTCCTTCTGCTCTGTAACAATTCTGTGTTTCTGTGAAAATATCCACAACAGCTTACAAGCCTTAAGCCAACATTTTGCCATTATCTCAACACTTACAATTAATTTTACACTTTCAACTCATACCTAGCCCAGGAGATGCCAATGTTAGCACATTTCCTAGGGCAGAATCGTCCAGTCCAGTTGGCAGCAGTGGCCATGGTGGGTGTGAATGGACAATATGGCAAGAAGGCCTAAAATCAGGTTTACGTCGTCGTGAAACTGGTTTGCGATTGTCCACTCTGCCTGTCAATGGTGGGCTGCATTTCCCGCTGCCACATGTTGGGAACTTAATTTCAATACTTTAGTGTCTCATCATCAGCCCTGCTTGTCAGAATCACTCCCCCCACCCCCCCCCACCAACCATGCTGGATCATCTGGGCACGTTGGCATTGACACAGCTGTACATAAGCGACGTGCACCCAGTGAGCTGCACTTCGCTCAGTACATCGAGGTTTGTTTGCCTATCTTGGTTTGAAAAGCACTTGCGGTCATCAGCTCTGGGCTTCACAGGCAGCACCACATCACTTTCAGAGGGCAGGCCTCTACCTACCAGGACATCCATAAGACAGGAGTGTCTTTTCAATGGCTGCAATGCTAGGGCTTGTTTGGGGAAGTGCAAGAATGGCCTCAGGCAAAAGGAAAAGGCTACAGGGTGAGAGCTGTACTGAGAAAGGGGGGTATCCCAGAGTGTGTTTGGGGGCACATATTGATCTGTGCAAGTGGCCTGAAGATGGTGAGGGCTAAGGAGGCAATCTCCAGAGGTGATAAGGCCAGATGCAGATTTGAGAGTGTGTGTGAGAGTGAGTGGTGATGTCCATTGAGTTGGCAGTGAGTGAGATGCCAGTGAACGTGTGAAGGCCTTGTGAGTGGATGTGTTGAGAATGATATGATGGTTAACTTACCCTGGCAGCATGCATGAGATCACTCATCCTCTTTCTGCACTGGATGGCCAACCTCTTGTGTGCAGCATTGGTACTGACTGCTGTGGGCACCGTCTCCCAAGCCAGAGTGGTGAGGCTGATGGACCTCCTGCGGCCAGAATGGGGATAGAGGGCATCGCAGTGGGCATCCATGGCATCCAGAAGGCACCCCAGGATGTGTCACTGAACTGGGGGTGTGCTGCACATTTCCTGGCTTTTGGGGCCATGTCTTCACCAGAGCAGTCCTGGACTGCAAGCATTGAGAACTGTGCACGTGGCTGCAGTTTAAATATGGCACCTGATGTGAGGAAGCAACAAGGTAACACAGTAGCAGCAAATTAGAGGCCGACTGCCAATGAGCGTGCGTGTTTCCTGTGACTATATAGTTAATGAGGTGGGAAGGGCACAATACAGCGCATGAACCCTCCTTTGCAGTCAGCAGGTAAAATGTCTTTTTTCACGCCCGCTACTGTACTTGGTGCAGATTTGGGATGATTACACCATTAGTGTTTACTGCCACAACAAAGGGTCATTCGGCTGTCAACAACAACTCTGTTTTTGGTTCACATTCGAGTGTCTGTTTCTAATAACAAGCTTTATTAGATTGGCTAATAATTGTGTCATCATGTATCTAACTGTTATGCAGTGTTATACTAAATCACAAGGTGACATGCAAATGATACAACCTGGCTCCCAAAACAGTAGTGATTCCCCTTGGGCTACCTGTGGGTGCTTATCTACCTAATGGTAGAACTATGTCCCACTCTTATGCTATTCAACTACACCAAGCCACATCTCCCATAACATAGGAAGAGTGCAGATCCTGTATTTTTAGATGTTTGTCCATTTCATAATCTATCCAGCCATTGTCTCTGTGCTACAAACTTTGTTTATAGTGCAGGAAGTATGTAGCTTATCTCTTACCATGCTCTGTTCTGTCTCAAATAGAGACAATTTCTCTTTCTTCCATATTAATATAATAATACAAGCCTAAACAAAATAGTAAGCTAGAATACCTTGACTAGTTAAATTATCGTAAAGCATTCTAACATTGGGGGACAATAGATATCCCCTGCAGATCTGGGTGACCACACCCCTGCATAAACTTCTCTCATTTGGGTAGCTCTAATGCAGTCAAGTATAGGGCGCAGCCTGGATCAGGAGTCATATTGGATTGCATGCATAATGCAGACAGGCTCAGACGCTGGGTTAAAATTGAAACACATAGAACACAATCCTGTATACATGGAAGTATCAGGTAGAAATTAAATAGCAGTGAAAGGAGAAGCAGGGGAAGAAGCCTACTTACGTTTGCCAGATTTTCATGCCTCTTCCTCACCTCCCTCTTGGCAATTTGTTTTCACCACATGGTGCAGAAATCTGTTGCATGGAACTATAGAACTAATCTAATTTTCAACAACCATAACAACCTGCATTGCATAATGCCTTTAATGTGGAAAAATATCCGCAGTTGTTTCCGAAAGCAAAGAACTAAAAGCCAAGTGAAACAAGATATTAGGAAAAGTGATCATTGATTAAAATGGAATGACGATCAGGTGGGTCGGACATGGGCAGGGGATCTGCTCCAGATTAGAAGTCATGCGGGGATAATAAACGTTTATCACTGTGTCTAGCTCACTATTTCTTAGATATGTCTCCTTAGGCCTCCCATCATGTCATTTTAATATCACTTTTCCATCTCCTGGTCTCCACTTAAGGATTTAGTAAGTCATTCTGTTTCTTGTATATAACTGTTCCCCAACATCCCCACCCCCACTCCTTCCCCTTGTTGTATTCATTTTTAAATATTGTTAATTGATAATATCTTCCAGCTTTTTAAAAAGGTCCACATTAAAATGCTGAGTTTGCTGTTCTCTCTACTGATGTTGTCTGATCTACTGCGTATTTCTATGGTTTCCAATATGGTTTCATAAAGCACTGTCCAATTCCAACCCCATCTATTAGTGATGGAGATGGTAATATAGCCAAAGCACTGCACGTGCACAATCATTGCTTTAAATTTCATGTGAAGAGTAGTATTACCATAGAAACAGATAGGTAAAGGGCAGTTCATTCCACAGAAAGTTCCATATAATTTATAAATGCTAAATATCTACAAAGAGGAAAGTTTTATCTTCTATTACAAAAGCAATAACAAAGATTGACATATGGTTTACAACTGGAATGAATATTGACAGCAATGTTTAAATGTTCTTGTGCATAGGATATAAATGTTATTATTGCATTATGTGTTAAAAAATATTATACTTTCTTACTATACTATGCAGTGTGCATTTTGTATTATATTACTTTATTTTGTAATGAAATACATTTTATGAATCTAAACATCCTGAGTGTATAATAAATGAGAAATGAAGTCAGGAGGTTTAAATTTAACCCAAGATTAACATTAGCAATAAATGGTTGCATCAGAATTAATCTAATTTCATGACATTTCTTTTCAAAGTGCAATCAGATGGAAAGTGCATCCTTAAGCTATGGCAATTCAGCGCTTCATCTTGGACTCTTTATCCTTTCGAAAGGAAAGGG
This sequence comes from Carcharodon carcharias, assembly GCF_017639515.1. Taxonomy (NCBI): domain Eukaryota; kingdom Metazoa; phylum Chordata; class Chondrichthyes; order Lamniformes; family Lamnidae; genus Carcharodon; species Carcharodon carcharias. Next base: position 126,233,593 of record NC_054467.1, on the reverse strand, counting down.
GAGATTTTCAAATTAAACTCAAAGTGGAGTGGGCAGGCAGGATGACTAAATTGTTCATCATTAAGAAGCAGGAACCATTTTCAGGTTTATGTCTCATTTGAATTTGATAGACCAGCTGTCAACACAAATCATGCTGGTAATTAAACAACTCCCCTACTGGAGACTGGCAGACAGGAGCTTGGGTTAGCCAAGTGTCAGTTGCAGCTGTCCTGTATCTCATAAGCTGTCTTTTAGGCCTGAATTTTCGTAAAGATGGAAGGACTCTGCACCTTAGCCAAAATGGCACTGGGGCCCCAAGCCCTATACCCAGGGGTGGGGGGAGGGGTGGGGGGTGCTAGTAATGGTGATGGGTTATACTTTTCACATCCATGGTGCAGAGAGGTAGCTGCACATGTGAAAGTGCAGATGTCTTCAAACTGAAGCAATTTTCATTTCTATGATTTCCAAAACCTGAATTATGGGCTTTAGACATTTGAGGAAACGATCTAAATCTAATGGAGTTATTTGGAAAGGTAAGGTGGCCTTCTGGAGAGGTAAGCTACCCCTTTGTGAAAGGTAAGGTAACCCTTTAGGAGAGGTCAAGTGCCCTTTGAGAGAGATCCTTTGGAGTTGTTAAGAGTAGACATAGATGTGTGTAAAAAGTGGACAAACTCTGTGGGACTTTCAAGCCATTTAAATCCCCAGGCCCTTTAATTTTTTTGAAAAAATAATTCAGCCTGCAATTGAAAAAGATTGGTGGTTACTATTTCACTGTTTGTTGGCATAAGCCTAAGTGTCATCATTATAGGATTAGCCCTGCTTGACAGCTTCCACAACCTATCATTACCACAGCTGGTGGTTGTTGGGGGGTGGGGGGGTTGAGTGGGCAAGTAACTTCACATTTTAATTGACAGCTCCAAGTTGTCATAAAGAGATTAATTTATTGGCTATGGATACAAGTTCTTGCTTTCATAATGGATTAAGTTCTTGGAGGAAATGTTTGTTTTTAAAAGTGATTAATTATTGGAAAGAAATATTTATTTCTGTAAAGAATTAAGCACGTGAAGGTATTTAAAAGTTATTAATGAGAGTGTTATATATGCATACATATATATATATATATGTATACATATTAGAATGAAATCTACAATAGACACTTAGAACTTTATTTTATCCCATCTCACCATGACTCCAGAGATCTGCCCATGGTGGATAATTAGTGAGTTGGTGTGGTGGGTGTAAGGGCAAAGGGTAGTGTGGGGCATGATTTGGCAGTAAATTGGCATAGAGGTTATAAAACAACATGGCAATGAGTGGAGCACATGAGTTGGCATGGAGGGTATGAGGGGACAAAGGGGGTGTGGGGGTGATGAAGTGACATGAATTGGCATGCATGGGACATAGGGCGTGTTTGAGAGCTGAGGGGATGTAAGGGGTGAGGGCTGTTTTTTGTTGTTTTTATTGTAACTGGGACCAAGTCCCTGAGCACCGAGATGGGCCTTTTCATCAATCCACCTCTGCACCCCTCAACCCTTGTAGCTGCTTACAAACTTTTCCCAGGGACATCGGGCCCAACTCCTGTTAGCACCCATCCTACTGGACGGAATACCCAAAGATGCGGGGCACTTTCTCCTGAGTTGGTTTTGCAGAACCGGGAATTTTCCTGACTCTGTATTCCTGACTTGGAAGTGAAGATTCAGCTCATAGTGTTCAACTTTGCTGATGGCACAGAGATAGGTAGGTAGGCATGTAAGTTATGAAGAGGATGTAAAGAGTCTACAGAGGGCTATGGATAGGTTAAGTTAGTGGGAAAAAATTGACAGATGGAGTTTAATGTGGGAAGATGTGAACTTGTCCACTTTAGGAGGAAGAATAGAAAAGCAGTATACTATTTGAATGGAGAGAGGCTGCAGAATTGACAGGACTGAGCAGTTGTGGTGTCCTGGTATGCAAGTGCAGCAAGTGATTAGGAAGGCATATGGACTGTTGGCATTTATTGCAAGGGGAATGAAACATCAAAGCAGGGAGGACATCAGTTAAAATGCATCTGGAGTACTTTGTACAGTTTTGGTCTCCTTACTTAAGAAAATATATACTTGCTTCAGAAGCAGTTCAGAGAAGGGTCACTCAATTGATTCCTGGGTTGAAGGGATTATCTTATGAGGAAAGGTTGAACAAGTTGGTATGGTAATTTTTTAATTCATTCAAAGAATGTGAGCTTCGCTGGCCAGGCCAGCATTTATTACCCATCCCTAATTGCCCTTGAGAATGTGATGGTGAGCTACCTCCTTGAACGGTTGCAGTTCATGTGCTGTAGGTACAGCCACACAGGAGTTAGGGAGGGAGTTCCAGGATTCTGACCCTGCAACAGTGAAGGAAGGGTGATGTATTTCTAAGTCAGGATGGTGAGTGACAAGGGGGGGAGCTTTCAGATGGTGGTGTTCCCATCAATCTGCTGCCCTTGTCCTTCAAGTTCATAGCAGTCGTGGGTTTGGGAGGTTTTGTCTAAGGAAGGCTTCACGAGTTCCTGCAGTATATCTTGTAAATGGTGCACGCTGATACCACTGTGCGTCCATGGTGGAGGGAGTGAATATTTTTGGAAGGGATGCTAATCGAGCAGGTTGTTTTGTCCTGGATGGTGTCAAACTTCTTGAGTGTTGTTGGAGCTGCACTCATCCAGGCAAGTAGGGAGTATGCTATCACACTCCTAACTTGTGCCTTGTAGATGGTGCACAGGCATTGGGGAGTCAGGAAGTGAGCTACCCATTGCAGGATTCCTAGTGTCTGACCTGCTTTTGTAGCCATAGTATTTATATTGCTAGTCCAGTTCAGCTTCTAGCCAATGGTAACCCCCCAGCATGTTGACAGTGGGGGACTCAGCAATGGTAATGCTATTAACTATCAAGGGGCAATGGTTAGATTCTCTTTTGTTAGGAGATGGTCATTGCCTAGCACTTGTGTGGTACAAATGTTACTTGCCGCTTGTCAGCCCAAGCCTGGGTATTGTCCAAGACTTGTTGCATTTGGACCTGGACTGCTTCAGTATCTGAGGAGTCGTGAATGTTGCTGAACATTGTGCAATCATCAGCAAACATCCCCACTTCTGACCTTATGATGGAAGGAAGGTCATTGATGAAGCAAATGAAGATGGTTGGACTGAGGACACTGCCCTGAGGAACTCCTGCAGTGATGTCCAGGAATTGAGGTGACTGACCTCCAACAACTACAACCATATTTCTTTGTGCTAGGTATGACTTCAGCCAGTGCAGAGTTTTCTCCCTGATTCCCATTGACTCCATTTTTCCATGGCTCCTTGATGCCACACTCAGTCAAATGCTGTCTTGATGTCAAGCATAGTCACTCTCATCTCACCCCTGGAGTTCAGTTCTTTTGTTCATGTTTGAACTATGGCTGTAATGAGGTCAAGAGCTGAGTGGCCTTGGTGGAACACAAACTGAGTATCAGTGACCAGGTTATTGCTAAGCAAATGCCACTTGGTAGCACTGTCCATCACTTTACTGATGATCAAGAGTAGAGTGATGGGGCAGTAATTGGCTAGGTTGGATTTGTCCTGCTTTTTGCTTACAGGACATACCTGGGCAATTTTCCACATAGCTGAGTAGATGCTAGTGTTGTAGCTGTACTGCAACAGCTTGGCTAGCGGTGTGGCAAGTTCTGGAGCACAAGTCTTCAGCACTATTGCCTGAACATTGTCAGGGCCCATTGCATTTGCAGTATTCAGTGCCTTTGGCTATTTCTTGATATTACGTGGAATGAATCAAATTGGCTAAAGACTGCCATCTGTGATGCTGGGGACTTCCAGAGGAGGCTGATTTGGATCATCCACCTGGTGCTTCTGGATAAAGATTGTTGCAACTGCTTCAGCCTTATCTTTTGCACTGATGTGCTGGGATCCCCCATCATTGAGGATGGGATATTTGTGGAGCCTTCTCCTCCAGTGAGTTGTTTAGTTGTCCACCACATTCATGATTGAATGTGGCAAGACTGCAGAGCTTAGATCTGATCCATTGATTGTGAAATTGCTTAGCTCTATCTATCGCTCACTGCTTATGCTTTTTGGCACGCAAGGAGTCCTGTGTTGCAGCTTCACCAGGTCGACATCTCATGTTTAGGCATGCCTGGTGCTGCCGTGACTTGCCCTTTTACAATCTTCATTGAACACCAGGGTTGGTGTTACTGGTAGAGTGAAGGATATGCCAGACCATGAGGTTACAGGTTGTGACTGAGTGCAGTTCTACTGCTGCTGATGGCACACAGCACCTTATGGTTTCCCAGTCTTGTGTTGCTAGATCTGTGTGTAATCTATCCCATTTAGCACGGTAGTAGTGCCACACAACACGATGGAAGGTATTCTCAATGTGAAGACGGGATTTTGTCTCCACAAGGACTGTGTGGTGGTCACCCCTACTGATACTTTCATGGACAGATGCATCTGCGGCAGGCAGGTTGGCAAGGATGAGGTCAAATATGCTTTTCCCTCTCATTGGTTTCCTTACCACCTGCCACAGACCCAGTCTAGCACCTATGCCCTATAGAATTGGCCAGCTCGGTCTGCGGTGCTGCTACTCTGACACTCTTGGTGTTGGACATTGAAGTCCTCCGCCCAGTGCTTCTTCCATGTGGAGGAGTACTAATTCATAAGCTGAGGGGGCACAGTATGTGGTAACCAGCAGGAGGTTTCCTTGTTTGACCTGATGCCACGAGACTTCACGTGGTCCGGAGTCAATGTTGGGGAATCCCAACTCCCTCCCGAATGTATATCACTGTGCCGCCACCTCTGCAGTGGGACAGGACATACCCAGGGATGGTGATGGCGGTGTTTGTAAAATATGATTCCATCACTATGTCAGAATTTTGCTTGACTAGTCTGTGAGACAGCTCTCCCAATTTTGGCACAAATCCCCCAATGTTTGTAAGGAGGTCTTTGCAGGGTCGACAGGGCTAAATTTGCCATTGTTGTTTCTGGTGCCTCCTTCAATGTCGGGTGGTCTGTCCAGTTTCATTCCTTATTATTGGCTTTTTAGCAGCTTGATACAACTGAGTGGCTTGCTCGGCCATTTCAGAGGGCATTTAAAATCAATCACATTGCTATGGGCCTGGAGTCACATGTAGGCCAGACTAGGTAAGGATGGCAGATTTTCTTCCCAAAAGGGCATTAGTGAACCAGTTTTTACAACAATTGACAATTGTTTCATATTGACCTTTTCATTCCAAATTTTTATTGAATTCAAATTCCATCATCTGCCATGGTGGGATTCAAACCCAGGTCCCCAGAGCATTACCCTGGGTCTCTAGATTACTAGTCCAGTGATAATACCACTATGCCACTGCCTCCTGGAGCTTAGAAAAATGAGAGGTGATCTTATTGAAACATATAATACTCTGAGGTGCCTTGACAGGGTGGATGCTGGGAGGATGTTTCCCCTTGTGGCATTGTTTAAAAATTAGGGGTCTCCCAATTAAGACTGAGATAAGGAGATTTTTTTTTTCTCTCAGAGGGTTGTTAGTCTGTGGAATGCTCTTCCTCAGAAAGAAGAAAGCAGAGGAGGTTGGGTAATTGAATATATTCAAGGTGGAGTTAGATAGATATTTGATTAACAAAGAAGTCAAGGGCTATGGGAGGCAGACAGGAAATTGCAGTTGAGGCCATGATCTTAACAAATGGGGGAGCAGGTTGAGGGGCCAAATGGCCTACTCCTGCTCCCAGTACTTGTGTTCTTGTGCTCAGCTTAAGGTGTTATTTCTGTATTAGCTGCAACAAAACATCCATTCATAAAGCAACTCAATTTTCAGATTGGAGGAGGATTTTGGCCAGAAGCAAGGCTATCTTCCTGTACAATGGGAGAAGGGTGCCCTGCCAATGTGGCAGATGGGGATAGCCTGAGATGCTAGAACATATCAATTCCAGAAGTTCAACATCTTGGAGCTGATCACTCACTCTGTGGTTCTGCATGAAGCCCGAACACAAGTTGGAGTTGGACTCCTCCCCACTCTCGACAGTTGTGTGTAAACTTGATAACAGGCTACCCATTGCACCTTGCAAATCTTTGTGAATGTCCATCGGCCTTCATTAGTAGTCTGGGCCCACAAGTCGACATCTGAACACTCAGCTACAGAAGTAGCATGTGATCTCTGCCCTCTGGTGGCTTGGCTCCTGTGGCGTCATGTTGAGCTCCTGCAACTTGTGACTAATGATTTACAGTATGAAAATCTCTCCTATACTCCCTTTGCCTTGCAATGCCAGTCTCTGAACTGGTGCTTTCTAGGGTGCAATCAAGCAATGGTTCATCTTCAGGTAAACTTCCCTCTTTTACTTCAAGTTTGAAAGGAGCCTTGAATTTTCAGCACCTGAATTGAAAGAGAGGGGAAAGGATTAGCTTTTGGAGGCTAAACAGAAAGGAATGAGTGTCTGTTGAAAGCAAAGCACAACTTGCCTCCAATCAAATTTCTCAGCCTCTGTTTCCAAAGTGAGAAAATCCAACTCAGATCGTCTTTCTTCTTTATCCAGATTAAGATGCCAGGCTTTTCGACTAATCTCTTAAATTAATTTTACTCACACTTTGTATTCTATCATGTATTTTTAGTTCTGTTCCAGAGAGAAGAATATTAACAAGATTGTGATAGACTTGTATAGTACCATATTTAATAGTGCTGCCACTAATCAGCAGAGAAATAGTAGCTTTTATATTTAACTCCAATAAATAGACAGCAGTAGCTGTCTCAAAACAACTGGTATCTTTCCATCAGTAGTACTCTTGGCAGTTTTGAAATAATGTATAATGAAGGGATAAGACATTAAGCTACAACAACACCTAAGCAAAATACTGCAGATGTTGGCGATCTGAATTAAAAACAGAAAATGCTGGAAATATGCAATAAATTAGGTATCTGTGGAGAAAGGAATAGAATTAATGTTTCAGGTCAGTGCCCTTTTAGTTACTGTCTTTTTCCTAAATATTTTAATTGTGGTTGTGACTCTGAGTCTTAATTTACCAATTTGTAATAATACTATACAGGTGGACTTCCCAGGGATTAGCACAGTTTTGAGTATTTAAACAGACGAAGACTTGACTATTACAATGACACTTCTGCAGCATTATTATTCAGGACCTCACATCAAGAACCAATAGAGCAAATAGATCTCCCAGGCTTCCAATCATACCAGTAAGGATGTGTCCTAGTGTCAAATGATAGCAAGTTATTGACCAAAAATAGGTCAAATAGCCCACAGGCATGTTATTTATTAATCAGATATAGATTTCTGAAGCTACATGAAGATCTTGTAAGTGTCACTGTGTTACCTTGCCTGAATGTTTTAGACATAATCCTACAAAATCAAAAACCTGCCAAAAAATGAATTATATAATTAAACCCTTATTGAAGTACACAACTGTTATTATTATTAATACTAGGCCCATTTGGCTAAAGAAAATTATTCAGCAGAGTTTAGGTGAAAAGCTTAAATTAACTCTTCTGTTATAAACATGTCTCTTAACCAGTGTTATAACAGCAAATGTAATTGCTTTAAACAAAAGCAATAACCAATTTAATTTGCTCCATTTAATGATACTCAGTGTGATAAATGCTAATTAGGATTTTCATAAACACACAAAATATAGCTAGTTTGATCTGTCAGCACATTCTGCTGACTTTTTGTACTGCAAACATTTAATATAACAATTAAAGATGTTTCAAATCATAAAAAATAAATTTGCATTTTTCTAGCACCATTCATAGCCTCAGATGTTCCTAAGCACTTTACAGCCAACTAATTACTTTTGAATGGTAGTCACTGTTGTAATGTAGGAATATGCAGCAACCAATTTTCACACAGGAAGATCCTACAAAAAGCAACAAAATAAATGACCAGATAATCTGATTTACTGATGTTCATTGAAGGATAAATATTGGTCAGCATGCCAGGAGATATCTGATACTCTTCTTCAAATAGTGCAAAGGGACATTGATTTAATGATTCATTCAAAAGATCGCACCTGCAACAATGTTGCATTTCTTCTGTATTGCACTGGCTTGTCAGCCTAAATTATTTGCTCAAGCCACTTTATTGAATGTTCATGTTAGTATCATGTTAGCAACTAATTTTCGCACAGAAATATCTCACAAATAGCAACAGGATATTGTCTCATGACATGACTGAAATTGCAGACTCAGCTGGCTCTTTCTTCTATACATTGTAAAGGACATTATCCGAGAGCAATTTCAGTAGGGATGATTGAAGTGTTGTAGGTGAGCTCAAAGCCCTATAAGCTCCTGAGGGGTCTTGACAGGGTGGATGTGGAGAAGATGTTTCCTCTTGTGGAAGAATCTAGAACTAGGAGTCACTGTTTAAAATTAAATGATCGCCCATTTAAGACAGAGATGAGACAAATTGTTTTCACTCCGAGGATCATGAGTCTTTGGAACTCTCTTCCTGAAAAGGTGGTGAAAGCAGTGCCTCTGAATATTTTTAAGGCAGAAATAGATGGGCTCTTGGTAAATAAGGGGGTGATAGGTTGTTGGGCGTAGGTGGGATACAGATTTCATGTTACTATCAGATCAGCCATGGTCTTATTAAAGGGCAAAGCAGGCTTGAAGGACTGAATGGCCTACTCCTGCTCCTTGTTCATATGTTTGTATGACTCTGTCACCCAACACCCTGAGACAGACCCATATTTGGACAGCACTGACATCACCCTTTAGGTCCCTCATTTTCTTGCCTTGACTGATTGTCCCCACCAACCTCCCACCACTTCAGGACTCCAGGCCTTCCCTACTTTGCTTCTTCATGCCCCTGACCCCACATCCTATCCTTCCCTCCATGCCCCAACCCCACTCCAAAACCTCTCACCAATGGCTCACTGTTACTCATCTTGAGCCTCCATGCAAGCTGCCATTTTCCTGCTCTCCCACTTTGTGCCCTAGAGTTAAACAAGGAAAATCACTGACCTTATACACAACTGCACAAAGCTAACTGGTGCACAACACCTAAAACAATCATGGACTCGATGCCACGTGATACTCATGAACCGCTAACTTTACCTTGAGGATAGGATGTAACTAAGAAAGGTTTTACGCTGATGAGCATTAATGGGCATTCACAACCTTCCAACAGAAGTACAAGAACATTGCACTGAGCCGAAACAGACAAAGAAAGCAGGGAATTTATGGAGCAGAAAAGAGCTAGAAACGTGATGTGTGGGATGACTTAATTAGGCGGGATCTGAAATTTCGATTTCCCAATGGTAGGTTGAGAGGCAGAGAATATAGTCTACGACTATCCTACTTTTTTATGCCAAGAACACTTAATAGCGTAAAACCTTTTTTAGTTATCTCCTACCCTCAAGGTAAAGTTAGCGGTGCATGAGAATCGCGTGGCACCAGGTCCATGATCGTTTTAGGTGGTATGCAATAGTTAACTTTGTGCAGTTGTGTGTAAGGTCAGCAGTTTCCCTTGTTTAACTCTAGGGCACAAAGGAGGGGAGCAGGAGAACTGCAGCTTGCATGGAGGCTCAAGATGAGCAAGGGTGAGTCAGTGGTGAGGGGGGTTGTGGAGTGATGTTGGGGGCATTGGGGAGTGGAGAGGGTTCTAGGTGGTGACAAGGGGTGGGGTCAGGTGCATGGAGGAGCAAAGTAGGAAAGGCCTCAAATCCTAGTGTGGTGGGGACAATCAGTCAAGGTAAGAAAATGAGGGGCCCAAAGTGTGGTATCAGTACTGTCCAAATGTGGGTCCATGTCAGAGTGTTGGCTGATAGAGTTCTTACAGAGCTTTGAGTTCACCTTCAACATTTCAATCAGTCCCACTGCTCTTGGACAATGTCCTTTATAATATATAGAATTCTTTCCTTTAGATCTCAGTAGTCCAGGCAGAAACTCAGCTGATATATAATGAATGCAAAAGCAGGAGTTCAGACACAGTGATGTCCTACTGCAAGCTGTTCCCACGCTGCAAATTAGAATTTTCGAACGCAACAGTACAATGTGCGTTTTGAAGGCAAGTTACCTTCTGGTCACTATTTGTTAGCAATATCATGGGAAGAATTCCTGGGCATGAATTTCAAGTCTGTATTGCCAGCTCCATTTTTAGCACATTTTGCTGGGGCATGCTGTGCTGCCTCCTAAGGGATTTCAGGGCCTTATTTGACAAGCTTCACTCCTATTAAAGTGATCTGGCATATATGGTAGGCAGCTCAATTTTTTTTCATTATAATCAATAATAAAGACGAAGTTTGGTTAACAGTATGCCATTCCTAACCCTGTGCACTGCTTCCATTTTCTCTCTTTTTGCTGTTTCTCACATGACTATGACTAAAATTCTAAGTGCATGCAAAACATGTTCGATTTAACGGCGGAGGAAGCTTTTCATTGGTGAAACCTGTCTTCAGCTGACAATGCTGCAACTACGAGTAACCTATAAAAGAGTCTCCTGGCCAAACAGGGAAGCTCTGTATCACAGCCACAACCTTCCTGCCTAACTCCATTGACATTAACATGACACTTGAAAGTACAAAGTTGTTATCGTTGTTTTTCAAAACTAAATTTCATTTATAACCTCTGGGTCTAGCGAGGTGCCTACGAGCAATGGCTCTCTGTGGATCTTCAGCTGCATGTGTGTCAGGCCCTACCACCCCTTCAGCTTGAGGCGGGTACTCCTCCCTTTGCTAAGGCAGGCACCTCCACAACACTCTCCTTTTTCTTCTCTGCTCCCTGTAAGCCATGAGATGCACCACTGAATTGTTCTGTGATCCTAATGTTCTCCTTCTGCAGGACCAAAGGCAGAGATGCTTGGGTTAGCATATATGTCCTAAGATCCTCTCCTGGTTAAGTCTGAAGGTCCCTTCATGCATGCCAGAGAGTGCTGGCCACCACGGGATGGCCTGTGCGTAGTGCGCTTCATGGCTGTCCAAAGCCCCATTCACTTCTGCCCACTCCACCTGACCGACTGGCAAAGCTTTGCCCACTGGACTGCATGCTGTGCTCTCAGCTTAGGCTCAGGCATTCTCCTAACCCGCACTGCAAGGCTGCACTGTTAGCTTGAACCATGAAGGATATTGGTCCAGACCTTAATAAAGACTTTGCAAGAGGCTGTGAGCACCACCCCAACTGACTGCACCCTGGCCACTTTTCGCAAGGGAATTCTTCAGCTTGCCCAGTTGGCCAATTGTTCTATTTCTCCCTAAAAAGCATATCAATTTGCTTTCTGCGGCCAAGGGGTGAAACAATTTGGGGCATTTAGTGGCATATTCCTGCTTTGGTATTGCTTAAGTGGGCAGAATGCTTCAGAGGCCCGACTCCAAGCGTGTCAATGGAGCTGCAGCTGAACAGTCTCAGTTGTGGAAGAATGCCTACTTTTGACAAGCTTTTCCAATGGCATAGCTGCCTCCCTCACCGCCCTCCTCCACCTCCCCCGCACACCCCTCAGCATGTGCTCATGTGCTTCCTTCAGTGTGTTAAATGCAAAATACTGCAAATGCTGGAAATATGAAACAGCATCTGTGGAGAGAGAAACCGAGTTAACATTTTGAGTCCGTATGCTGCTAGACCTGCTGAGTTTTCACAGCATTTTCTGTTTTCCTTCAGTCTGTGCTGCCTTGCACCATATCCCCCACCTCACCAGCCCATCAGCGTCACCATCACTGGGCCCCTTGCCCTGTTACTGCACTGAAAGCCAGCCAGTTAAAGCAACTTGCCTGTGGGCCACACAAAATCATGGCAACTCTTTCTTGATGTCCTCCTGGCAATGCTCATGAGCACTGAGCAAGGTTGTGTGCACTTGCCTCAGAGTTCCTCTCGAAGTTCAGCTCGCCAGATGCATATCTTTTAAAGGCAGTCATGAAGTGTACCGCTGTGAAATCACACTGGCTTGGGCGGAAAATTTGACGTCGAGGATGATTCCTGCATGAGGGCACAATAGTGAGATGCAAATGTATTCAAATTAAGTTCCTGTTGTCGGACAACAGGAAATTCAGCCCTCCATTGGCAAGTGGAGAGGATGACTGCAAACTGCTTCACAATGGTGCGAAACCGATTTTTGACCTTCTTGCCACATTGTCCGAATACACCTGCTATGATGCCTGCCGCCAGCGGGAGTGACCATTTTACCCCGAGGGTTAAAATTTTAAAATGAGAAAATTCAGGATAAGAAAGGAAACGAGGTGAAATATTTTTAAACAAATGGTAATGGGGCACAATTTTGCCCTCGTTGAGCGGGCTCGGTGGGAGCGAGCGAGAGCAGTCAGGAAGCCAGCCGCCACCTGCAATTGGGTCATGGCCGCAATTTCACGTTGGTGGGCCAATTAAGGCCCGCCCAGCGTGAGAGCCGACTGGAGAACGTTTGAGAAGGAATGGGCTTGGGCCGGGGCCTGTTGGCTGCCAGGTCCAATGGCGACCTGGCGGCCAGTTCTAAAACGGTGCAGGTAGCCCCAGGGAGGCTGCGCGGGTCGGAGATGCTGCAGCAACATTGCTGCAAAAGAAGATGTAGACACCAGGCAGGAAATGAGGTCGGCTGGGCACCCGGCAACCCATTTTTCATATGTGTGCCTCGTTGCCCTCTTAGAGGAAGTAGCTGCCAGAAGAGATACCCTTGTCCCCAGAGATGGGAAGAGGAGTCCACCCACCTCTCAAAGAGAGCATGGGAGGAGGTACCAGTCCGGGTGAGCAGCCATAACGTGGTGCGGCACACCTGGGTGCAGTGCTGGAAGCACTTCAATGACCTGCTGCACTCAGGAAGGGTGAGTATCGTGTTGGGATGGGTCAATGTGTTGAATTGTTTTGGGCTGGCCATCCCGTGGAGCTCAGGGATGTTAGAGTCTGAGTTCCAACTGTCAATGACGCTGGAGCTGGCCAAAGGGATGATACTTGTCTGCTTGAACTGAGTGCCTTGGGGCTCGAGGGCCATGACTCGGATCTGCCCTGTGAAGTGTTGGTCAGGCTGCAATGGTGCTGCAGATAGAGAGTGGATTAATCAATGCTCCTCTGCCCTTTCAGGAGAAGACATCCCATAACAATATTGAAAGGTCCCAGATTAGCGGAGGAACCCCACACGTTCTCATCCTCACTAGGTACGAGCAGGAGGCCTTGGAGCTTGAGAGGCGCCATGTGTCTCGAATAACTGGCCGTAGTGAGGCTGGGGTGTCAGATGAAGGTAAAAGTGCAGTGCACTGAGGTGAGAGTTTCGGATGCTGCAAACAATTGTGTGTAGTCTTATCATTGATGGGAGCCTCCAGACTGGATTCCTCATTGATCATTGAAAGATGATGGCACCATGATGCAGATCTCCATTGTCTCACCAGTGTGCCTGGCAGGCATGGTGACAAGGTGATGACTTAAACTAATGACATGTCCTTCTCCCTTAGATCTGCCGCCAAGCAGCCAAATACAGGACCTCCAGGAGCTCCCCCTGACACCGGAGGACCACCATGCTCCCGAAGCACCTGCATCACACCCACTCACTGAACCAGGCACCAGCACAGATACCAGCACCTCGGTGGGCATTAGTTCGGCAGCTACTATCTAGCTGCACATTGGTGAGAGTGCCTAGGGTGCCAACAGTTGGAAAACTGCTGGAGACCGGGATGATACTCAGTCAAAGGCTGTTGATGGGTCTCTGGAATCGTCCATTAGGCAGCGGATGCTGATGTCCAGTGTATGGGAGGAACTGGCGGGGATACTTGAGGGTCTGCATGCCATGGTCTCTATTGTGGAGGAGTCCTTGTGGAGCATGAGCACTGCATTGACCCTCATGGCCAAGTACAATGCCACCTCCATGGAGAGAGTGGTGACTCTCATGGAGAGGCTGTTCAGGAACAGAATCAGGGGTTCCTGGGGTTGTGTTCGGACCTGCAAGCCCTCACATAGGCACTGACCTCAGGTGGTCAGTGTCCGTGTGTGAGATGGATGGGGCACCCAGTATCCCAGCTAGGTACCCATCCACCAATGGTGAGCAGGGAGGTCTACAGCGACCTCATGTTGAGGCATGAGCTGCTTGTCATCTCTGCGGGCTCCTCTGGATGCTGGCAGCAGCTCCTCCCCCATCTGCCAGTGACCATGGCATCTGATGAGGCTGCGGAGACTGGGGTGATGCCAGCTGTGGCACTGGCCGCTCCCTCCTAGGTCGGACCATCATAGGTCCCACTGACCAGAGGGCAACTGCCAAGGTCATCAAGGCCAAAAAGACAGCAGAGTCAGCAGGTTGTCTCCAATGCCATTGCCAGCAAGGGAGGAGAACCTCGATGTATCACCCATAAACATAAGTTTAAAGCACCTGGAGCAAAAGAGGGACTGGTCATGGGTGAACTTTTGTTCTCCCATTTTTTTAACTTTTTCTAACAGTGCGACCATCAACACCTGATATTACTTTATTCAATAATCTGTGAGTTCCAACATTAAATTACATTTGCTTTTGTGTTATTGGCCTGAATCCACTTCATTTGCTTTATAGGTGCAGGGTATGCCAATATGTAATACTGGATGTGGGTGGCTCGATACTTTATTGCTCAGTCACTGAGTGTATCTTGGGGGCAAACGAAAGGGTCATTTTTGTGATCCAGGTTGGTGGCAGCAGCCCTGGCATGAGATGGTAGCTCGTTTTTGGCAGCCTAGCTGAAAAAGTGTTGGATCAAGGCATCCCTGGTGACCCTGCCTCCCTTCACGTTTCCGAGGTCTGCCTTCATGCCCTCAGCATTCTCCTCACCATACTCCTCCTCTGACTCACTACTGGATTCATCTGTGGCCTATGGAGCTGCCTCAAGATCCTCTTTCTCCAGTGGGTCCCCCCTTAACAGTGCCAGATTGTGGAGAGCGCAACATGCAATCACTATCAGTGACACCAGCTCTGGAGGGTGTTGCAGTGTGTCCCCTAAATGGTTCAGGCATCAGAAGCGCATCTTGAGAAGACCTGTGGCTCTCCCTACCACTGCCCTTGTGGAGGCATGGCTCCTATTCTATCGCTGCTCTGCCCCTGTTCTTGAGTAACGGATAGGCATCACGAGCCACCTTTTCAAGGGATTTACAATATATATTAATGACTTAGATAAGGGAAGTGAATGTACTATCACCAAATTGGCGGATGATACAAAAATAGATGGGAAGGCAAGTGGTAAGGATGACACAAAGAGTCTACAGCAGGATATAGACAGGTTAAGTGAGTGGGCAAAAAATTGGCAGATGGAATATAATATGGGAAAATGTGAGGTTATACGCTTTGGCAGGAAAAATAGAGGAGCTGAATATTATTTACATGGAGAAAGATTGCAGAAAGCTACAGCACAGGGATTTGGGAGTCCATGTGCATGAATCACAAAAAGCTAACATATAAGTTCAACAGGTAATAGTGACGGCTAATGGAATGTTGGCCTTTATTTCAAAGGGAATGGAGTATAAAATAGGGAAGTCTCGCTAAAACTATACAAGGCACTAGTTAGACCACACCTAGAATACTGTGAACAATTTTGGTCCCCTTATCTAAGAAAAGATATACAGGCATTGGAGACAGTCCAGAGAAGGTTCACTGGGTTGATTCTGGGTATGGAGGGATTTTCTTATGAGAAGAGGTTGAGTAGTTTGGGCCTGTATTCATTGGAGTTTAGAAAAATGAGAGGTGACGTTATTGAAACATATAAGGTTCTTAGGGGGCTTGACAGGGCAGATGCTGAGAGGTTGTTTCTCCTTGTGGAAGAGTCTAGGACCACAGGGCATAATCTCAGAGTAAGGAGTCACCCATTAAAAAGAGAGATGACAAGGAATTTCTTCTCTCAGAGGGTAGTGAATCTGTGGAATTCTTTACTGCAGAGGGCTGTAGAGGCTGGGTCATTAAATATATTCAGGGCTAAAATAGACAGATTTTTAATCAGTAAAGGAATCAAGGGTTATGGGGAAAGGGCAAGAAAGTGGAGTTGAGGATTATCAGATTAGCCATGGTCTCATTGAATGGTGGGGCAGACTCATTGTGCCAAATGGCCTACTTCTGCTCATACATCTTATAGTCTTATGGTCTTATTCCCCTTGTCACCCAGCAGCCATCTATTTAGTCGGGCTGGAGCTCTGAAGAGCCTTGGCACCTGGGAGTGCCTCAGGATGTATGCATCATGGGAGCTGCCTGGGTACCTTGCACAGACTTGTAGAATACGCATCCTGTGATCACATACTATCTGTACGTTCATGGAGTGGAAGCCCTTCCTGTCGGCGAAAGCACTGGCTGACCTGCTGGTGCCTCGATGGCCAGATGTGTGCAGTCAATGCAACCTGGACATGGGGTAAGCCAACAATCATTGCAAATCCTCTGGCTTGCTTAGCCTGGCTGGCGTCATCCGTACGGAAGTGAAGGAAAGTCAATACTCACCGAAACAGAGTTTGTCACCTGCTTGACGCAAATGTGGACAGCTGATTGGGAGACTCCACACGGATCCCCCACTGACCCCTGGAAAGAGCCAGAGGCATAGAAGTTGAGGGCCCCGTTGGTCTTAAGAGCCACTGGCATAGGGTGTCCCCCCAACACAGTTGGCGGTAATCTCAGGCCTCATCATCTGACAAATGGAGGTCACGGTCTCCCTGGAGAGACAGAACCTCCTTCAGCGTTGCACTTTGGACATATTGAGGTAGCTGCATCACCGCCTGTTAACCCTGGCAGCAGGATAGTGCCATCTTCTGCGGCCCCTTCCGCCTTGAGCTTCCTGCGGCCCCTGCGCCCTATGTGCTTGCACCTCTCCTCCCACAGATCCCTCCCCTGGAAGCTGCATTGAAACATTTGACCTCCTCCCCCTTCTGTCCCTCTCTTCCTCCTCAGAGGAGGTGTCTCCAGCAGAGACCCCAAGCACCAATAAACAACCAGCAAACTATCTCCAAAAACCCTCACTACTCACACTGGCAATGCTGCTGACCTTTTTTATCCTTCCCGTGGATGAGGTTTTGCAAATTGTGGGCTGCCCGCATGCCCATTTTGCCTGTGTGATGAGTGAAAAATCACACAGGCAACGTTAAATTGCCATCAATTAGGTTGTCAAGGGCCTTAACTGGCCCCTTAATTAATGGTGGTCATGGCTCCAACTTCCGCTTGCGCCTGCCGACTAAAATATGGTGCAAGTGCGCAATGACATCAGGATGTTCGCCCGACATCATCACGCATCATTTTACACTTGTTCGGGTTGGGCACATGCCAGACCGAAGGAGTAAATGAACAACCCATCAAGATGGAGGTCAATATTGGGACATCAATGTCTGGCACAGGAAAACACACATTCAGACACATGAGCAAAGTAGTCCATCCTTTAAGTTTGGAAGAATTGGACATTAAATTAAAAACATATACGGGCAAAGAAACAAGAGTGAAAGGGATGTGTCCCTTTATATTAGTAGTTGGGCCCCTGTTTAATTGGTCGCAGCTGGCTCAAAAAGATTAAATTGCAATGGGCTGAGATTTTTAAAATCAGAATGAGAAACTTACAAGTGTTGTTAGCAAAAGTACGCTTCCATGACTAGATAGGAAGGATTCATGGTCTACAAGCCAAAATTCATGTAGACCCTAATGCAACCCCCAGACTTAAGAGAGCCAGACCAGTCCCTTATGCTCTATGGGACAAGGCTGAAATTGAGCTAAACAGTCTGGAAAAGTTGGGCATCTTACAACCGGTGCAATTTTCTGAGTGGGTGGCACCCATAGTACCCGTACTGAAGTCAGACCAAAATGTTCGCTTATGTGATGACTACAAGTTAACTGTAAACAGAGCGGCCAAACTTGATAGACACCCAATACCAAGGATTGACAAATTAAATTCGAAATTGGCAGGGGGCATCACATATTCAAATCTCGACGTGAGCCATGCCTACCAGCAGGTAGAGTTGGGAGAAGGCTCTAGGGAATTTGTGACCATCAGTACACATCAAGGGTTGATTCATTATACTCAACTACCCTTTGGGGGGGTCTCATGGGCATGTGCTATTTTCCAGTGTACCATGGAAAATCTGCTTCAGGGACTGCCCCATGTCATTGTTCATCTGGATGAGATCTTAGTCACTGGATGAAATGATGAAGAACACTTAGATAATTTGTTTCTCTCAAGCAGGGGTATGCTTGAAGTGAGAAAAAAATGTCTTTTCCAAGCCAAAGAGATAGTTTACTTGGGCCCTAAGGTTGACGCATAGGGCCTGCATCCCATGGAAGAAAAGGACAAAGTTGTTCGCGACGCACTTACACCGAGAAACACTACAGAACTAAAGACCTTCTTAGGCATGATAAACTACCATGGGTGATTTCTCCCAAATATATCAACTGTACTGGCTCAGTTATACACATTGCTTAAAAAAAAACATAAATGGATTTGGCAAGCTGTGCACCGGGATGCCTTTCTGAAGGTAAAGAAATTGTTAAGATCATCTGCCCTTCTGGTCCACTTTTACCCAAAGAAAGAATTGATTTCAACTTGCAATGCATCCCCTTATGGAGCAGGGGCTGTGCTTTCATATCAGATGGCAGATGGCTCCGAACAACCCATTGGTTATACATCTCACATGCTCAATGCTGCAGAGCAACGGTATTCTCAAATTGAGGAGGAGGGTTTGCCTGCTGTGTTTGGTGTTCAGAAATTCAACAGTCGCCATTTTCACATTACTTCTGACCACAAGCCTCTGCTGGAATTATTTGGAGAGGATAAGATGATACCCCCCATCGCATCTGCTCACATCCAGAGGTGGGCACTGATATTGGCTGCTTACGAGTACGCTTTTATTCACCGATCAGGAACCCAGATCGCACATGTTGACGCGCTGAGTGGCCTCCCCCGCCAGATAACAACTTGAAGGTTCCAATTCCCCAGGAACTTGTCTTTGTACTAACTTTTTTGGATTCTTCCCCTGTCCAGGCCAAACATATCCATGAGTGGTCAAGCTGAGGACAACCTTTGTCTCACGTCCGGGAGCAGGTCTTGAATGGATAGTCAGCCAAGCCAAAGTCTGATGACATGAAGCCCTATTTCAATTGCAGTTATGAGCTCACCTCCCAGGAAGGCATATTGCTCTGGGGAGCAAGGGTTATCGTGCTCCCCAGAGGGCAAAGCACCCTGGCATCAGTAGGATGAAGATGCTTGCATCTGGCTAATTGTGGTGTCCAGGGATGGACGTGGATATCGAAACCTTAGTCAAAAATTGTCTTTATTGCCGGTAGGTACAGAAGTTACCACCCTTCACTCCGTTGCACCTGCAGGAAAGGTTGGGGCAGCCAAGGGTGTGCCTCCACATCGACTACGTGGGACCCTTCTTGGGCATGATGTTCCATTTCCTAATAGATGCCCACTCCAAGTGGATGGATGTCTATGAAGTCCGGCCACCCATGTCTGCTGCCACCATAGACCATTTGCGAAGAGTTTTGCAGTGCATGGGTTACTCGAGGTGCTTGCATTTACCACCGGGGTGTTCCACAGGTTTACAATCCTCAGCAGAATAACTCATACCAAAACCTCACCTCGCCACCCCGCCTCTAATGGTTTCACTGAGCGGGTGGTCCAAACTTTTAAGTCCGGAATAAAAAAGCTGGACAGGGATTCCATCAGCACCAGATTGTTATGGTTTCTGTTCGCATGCTGGACAATGCCACACACGACCACTGAATTACTAATGAAGAGGCATCTCCGCCCCTATCTAACTCTTATAAGGCTCAATTTAGTGGGGAGGGTGGAGAGATGCCAGGAGGCCTAGTAGGCAAGACATGGTGGCCATAATCATGAAAGAAATTTCACAGTGGGGGACACAGTTCTCGCGAAGCACTTTGGGAATGAGCCCAATTGCCTATTAGGCAAAGTGAATGCCAAGACAGGACCTCTCTCATATAATCAGTAAATGACCAAATAATTAGATAATACGTGGATTATCTCCGGAGAAGACAGACAGTCTCACAAGAAGGAATGTCATTATCATTTACGTTTAAGTCTGCACCATACGTGGAAGAAATGTCACACGATTTGGAAGTACCAGTGGGGCCTTTTGGACCTGAGAGGGTTGAAGACACAAATGTGCCCACTCCCACCAAAGAGCCTGGGAGACAGTTGACCCCTGAGAAGGGGGTCTTGGAAAAACTTCCCAAGGCTGTTGAGCCAAGGAAGCCTCCTGAGAGACAACTTGTAAATAGTTATGTAAATAATTGGGATGTTGTGATGCTTGTCACTTGTACTTTCAGGTAAAGGGGGAGGGATGTGGTAAAGCGGAGTGCTATTTACATTTAAGAGAACGTAATTAGTTGACCATGTGACTGTATTGAGCAATCACTACACAGCGCTGGCTTCTTGGGTAACTTTAAACCTAGAGCTGGAGGTGATTGAAGAAGCACACATGGTGTTAGTGCTCTGTTCTTTGTTCCAATAAACCACAAGTTTTTGTTCAGTTAATCGATCTCTCTGCCTGTTTTGTTTCAAGCACCAGCTAATGTGTTAATATCAAGGGAGCAGCTAGCGTTCGTCGGACAAAGTGAAGCTAATAACAAAACACATAAAAGCCATGCTCATGTTGGTGTATGAATACCAAGTCAGATAAAGCAATTAAATTATGAACTGGAAATTCAAAAGGCAGAAGCTGTGGTTTTAAACTTAAGCTGCAGAACCTTAGCCATTGTGGTCTTCAGCAGTTTGGTTCCAAAACCTTCCCTTCTGTTGCATACATCACAAAGCCATGGATATGAAAAGCAGATTCAGGAAGATAAGTGAGAACAGTGTAAATCAGTTCTCCAAACCCACAGCATACTTTACAACAACTCACCCTCTTTACTCTGTGCAGTGTAACTCCACCCCAAAGGAGTAACTAACATTAAATTTGTTAGAAATTAGGCACTTGAGGATAGCTCGTCATCTATTCCAAACTGACTCCACTGTATAAATGTAAGTAATGATCCCAGGATATGTAACTCTGCAGTTGATGTAGTTATTTCAGTTGACGTTGATACTGTATCAAATTTTCAGCGGCAAAGTGAGCCATGCACCAGTTTCCAATTAAGTCGGTTTTTCAATTATTGTAATTAGTTGTGCAGGGGTAAATGATTATACACACAGAAAAGAAAAGCAGCTTTATTCATATTTACTGTGCCACAATGAACGATTATTTAGAATCTCACTGTAAATAAGAAATATACAGCTTTTGCTTTTATGGTAATCTAGGCTCAATTCTTGCCCAAAGTTGTGTCTGTTTTTCAAATTGAACTGATGCTTCAAGTTTCTGCTGAAACTCATTTGCACAATGACAAACATAAAGGGCAGGATTTTGCCCTTGATGGGCGGGCAGGCCCCACCGGCTCGGCAGCAGGCGTGCAGCCGATTGCCGCCGCCGAAATGGGCCCCACCACCATTTTGAGTGGGCGGGCCAATCAAGGCCCACTATGCGCTTCCTGTGTGGGGGGGATTCCCCAACTGTCATGTTGCATGAAAGAGCACCCATCTCCCTGAGACTAAGTGCTGCCTCAGGGAGACCATTGACAGTGTTTCAAATTTCAAAAATAGAATAATAAAAAAATTATTAATATGTCCCCCTGATTTAAGTTTTCCATCCTTTGTGTGTGAAAGTATTTCCCTAATTCACTCTTCAAAGGTCTGGCTCTAATTTTTAGACCATGCTCCCTAAACCTATTCTCCCGAACTAGTGGAAATAGTTTATTTCTATATATTCTACTTGTCCCCCTTAATATCTTGAAAATTTCAGTTAAATCATTTATTAACCTTTTAAGTTCCAAGGAATAAAATCCTAGTTTGTGTAATCCCTTCTCTGAAAATTTCCTTTGGACTCCAGGTATCATTCTAGTAAATCCACGCTGTACTCCCACCAAGGTCAATATATCCTTCCGACAGTGTGGCACTCAGAATTGCTCAAGAGCAGTCCAAGTTGAACCAGGATAGCTGTAGCATGACTTCTACCCTGTGGAATGCTGCTTTTTTATATCTAGAGGACTACAGTACAAGGGGGTAGAATTTGCAATTCCAGCAACTTTATGGCCAAATTATTTTAAAACTAAATATGTATGAACAAGTTGAACTAACGAGGCTCACCACAAGGTAAGGGCTGGATTTTTCCTCAAAATTAGTGACCACAATGTCTGGACCAATGAGGGTCGCAAGCCCGCTCTTGCCGGGAACAATACTGACTGAGCAATCTTCTCGGAGGCAGCTTCCTAAGTTCACTTGAGCTCAAGCTTTTCCAAGCTCACTGTCTTATTAAGCACGGTGGATGGGTTCTTGATGATGCCAGCCTCATCACAGTACCAGCTGTCCTGGGGCTTTGGCAGTCCCAAAAGGTTGGTACAGCTAAGGTAGGTCAGAAACTGGAAGGGTGGCTCAACATGGAGATGTCCTCACTGGCCTGAACTTCACAATGTTAAAAACGGACATATAGGCTAGTAAAACAAGCTGATTGGAAGGTAATCCCCTCTGCTGGATTAGTCTTGACCACCATTGCTGCCTTTTAAAAGTGAAGCCTTGTCTTTATGCCGTGAAGCTTCTGGATCTGATGGCTCCTGGGCCTGCCATGGGGAGGCTGTCTCCATTTATAGCACCAGCCTCCGCACAATCCAGCAAAATGGCAGAAATTTCAAATGGGGGTTAAATTAAGCAAATTGGCTACCCACCCTCCATGGATCAAGCGGTTAAGTCATTTCACATTCGGCCTCGGGAAAGATCCTGTGGCTGGACAGGAGAGGAAATTTTCCAGCCCCCTGCCTCCAAGACTACCACATTGGGGCTGGAAAATTCAGGCCTTCATTTCAGGAGAGAACAAAAATAACAGTGAAAAACGTCAAAACATATGATCGGTTAATGACATTCGGGAAACAAATGGTAATGGACTAAAAAACAGAAGGTGAAAACTGAGCGCAAGTGTAGACACAGCATTTTGGTGACATAGCACTTTGTGTTGTGAGCTATGTGTGGGCAGTGATGTGGTAATGGCATTAGGGCTATTCAAGCATGGCAATTGCACAGGTTCCAAGCCAGGCAGGGACCCTTTGTGGATCCAGTGAAAAGATACCTGTATGGAATCCACTGATGTTCAATTCGACACTGAACACAATCAACACAGCTATTTAGTTGTTTGGCTGGTTTGCTGCAATCTATTAAATAAATAACCTGTCTTGCATTGTTTAAAAAAAACTGGTTTGCCTCTGGTAAAGAAAAAAGAATCATAGACATTCCATCCCTGCAGAAGAAGTTAGTACGACTCTGTTCCAGGCAGGAACGCCAGTCTTTGGTGTTGGCTGATGTAGGAGTAGATTTTTCCTTTTAGATTGCTGTTATTGGGTTGCTGGCAGGCGTGTGGATCTGTCCTTGGGATTGAATAGAATTAAAAGACAAGCAGCAATTGGAATCAATTCAGTGAGGAAGTTAAGGAAAAAGACTGAAAATATAAAAAAAAGCAGAATCCACTTGCACCCTGAGGTCAAGATACAATTCAGTCTCACTCCAGGAGCAGGCTACAGTTCCCTTGTTCTTCAGGTAAAGGGGGTAAATTACTGAAGGAATGAGAGAGTACATGAGTTTGAATATGAGCGAGTGAGTTGCAGAGTAATTGCGAGATAATGGGCTGAATATTTGGCTCCCACCCCCTGAAGTGGGAACGGAAGCCAGGGTGTCCAAAAATACCAGCACCGACTGCTGGTGCTGGCCATTTTGGGGCAGGAGAGTTCAGGATCTTGGAAGGCTGCCAGGCAGGCAGGGATTTTTCAGTTTCCTGACACATTGTGGTGGGGGAGGGTGCGTTACAGGTCAGCTACTAACCTAGGGTAGTGGGGAGAAGAGCTAAAGTCCACCATTTGGAGAGGAACCCCTCCACACTAGAGGCCTGGTTGCTTCTTGTGTTTTTTAATTAAAGTTTGTAAAGTGATTGAGAGAATACCTTCTTGTTGAAACACCGTCTCAGATAATTATCTTTTACCATAGTAACACTCATGCCACACAAGTGCCAGGTAATGACCATCTCCATCAAGAGAGAATCTAACCATCACCCCTTGACATTCAATGGCATTACCATAGCTGAATTCCCCACTATCAACATCCTGGAGGTTACCATTGACCAGAAACTGAACTGGACTAGCCATATAAACACGATGGCTACAAAAGCTGGTCAGAGGCTAGGAATCCTGTGGTGAGTAACTCACCTCCTGATTCCCCAAAGCCTATCCACCATCTACAAGGCACAAGTGAGAAGTGTGATGGAATACTCCCCACTTGCCTGGATGAGTGCAGCTCCCACAACAATCAAGAAACTTGACACCACCCAGGATAAAGCAACTTGTTTGATTGGCACCCCGGCCTAGGAGGAAAGTAAAGCAAATCCCAAACCAAAGCTCAGTTGAAGCCAGGATTCTAGAGTGGCTGGACAGGAGAGGAAAATGCAGGAGCAGGTTCCAGAAACTTAAGAAAGTCCCAAATCCAGGGGATTAGAACAGGATAGATCCCAAGATGACAATCTAGTCAAATGATACAGACAGGAATCTGGGCAAGGTCCAGTTCCGTGGAAGTGAAAGTAAGGCCAGAGAGAAAGGCTTCAAGCTTAAAGGGAAGAAGGTGCAGGACACAAATTTAAAGCAATGTAGGTGTACAAGAAGCCAAAAGACCCAAGAAGACAGCTGAAGGCCTGTAACTCTTTATTATGGGTATGTGAAGCTGTGGTGTTCTGTTGGCATGGTTGAGCATAAGAGAGAGTGCATTGAAGGATGCTTGAAAGCACATAGCGAACCAGGGGAGAAGAACATCGGAAAGAGAGTTTAAAACCCTGGAGATGGACCCTTGCAAAAGGCATCTGAGAGAAAGCATTATTTGGGAGAAGATTCCAGAGCAAATTCTTCGGAAGTGTTTTATTCTTTTGTTAAAAGTTCATCAGCTGGCTCCAGTAACTCAGTTCAGTAGCCACTCTCCACATGTCTAAACAAAAAAAAAAATTAGGATCTATCAAACCGGGTTCCACTCTGGGATCAGGCTTGTCCAGGGGTAACATCAGCTGGGATCATAACAGTAACTGTATATGTGGGTGACTGAGCGACTGAAAGAGTGAGTATTAATTACTGAAATGTGAGAGTGTTTGAGTTAGTGAGTGAGTCTGAGTGAAGGCAAGAAAATGTGTATCAGTGAGTGAGCAAAAATAAGAATCATGACATAACATCAGCTGGGATCATAACAGTAACTGTATATGTGGGTGAATAAGCGACTGAAAGAGTGAGTATTAATTACTGAAATGTGAGAGTGAGTTTGAGTTAGTGAGTGAGTCTGAGTGAAGGCAAGAAAATGTGTATCAGTGAGTGAGCAAAAATAAGAATCATGACATAGTGACACACCGGAGCAGGCTCCAATCTCCGTTCTGCCCCAGACCAATGGGGGTTCTAGCCCCCTCAAAGCAAATGCTGCCCCTGCAAAAAAGCAAAAAATAAAAGTGAGCCCCTTGTGCTTGAAATAACTGAATACCTGAAATGAGAGAAAATGGTTCAATTCAGATTAAAATTCTGCCTTCCACAAAGACAAAACTCTTCTCTGTATTGGGCAACAACAACACCAGGTAGGATCAGCATGGGCTTAATGTGCAATGTGAGAAGTTAACAAAAACTTTAGAGTAGTAAGGCCTGGTTTGTGCTGTAAAAGCAGAAAATGCTGAAAAAGCTTTGCTGGTCTGACAACATTTGTGAAAAGGAAGACAGAGTTAAAGGGCCATATTTTCATGAAGGAGATTGGTATCAGGAGTCAGGAAAGTCCCCAACACTGCAAGTCCATCTCCATTGAGGAGACCCCCACTCTCCATATTTTTGTTCCGAGGAGGTGGGGACAGAATGCAACTGGGCCCAACCCCTCCAGAGGCAAGCCCAAGACTGCATAAGAGGTGGGTAGATGGTGAGCCAGTAGGTTAGAAAGCCCATCACTGTTTACTGGGACACTGGCCCTTTTGTAAGCATGACTATCAGGCTCTTAAGCCCGTACTTCTCACACCCCCTCAGCCCCACCCACCTCAATGCTCCCTCTATGCCTCTCCATAACCCCATATCCCCACTATGTCTCCTTATACTCCCCATGCCCCCTTATATCCTCCTTGCCAGCCTCTGGAAAAACAGCTGTCAGCTTCCATTGATCCAGTTGCCATATGGCCTCATTATGAATGCCTGGTCAGGATGGGAATGTTGCTTGCGGGCTCGCTAGTCTAACCCTTATCCTGCACTTGCCAAAATTGCCAGAAACAGGAATGGGACTGGGAATCCCAGAATCGAGCCTCACCTGTTATTTTCAAGGGCCTTTGGACTTGCACCGACTCAGCAAAAATCTGGACCAAAATTTCAGGTCTGTGACCTTTCATCAGAACTGGAAAATTTAGAAACTTTTGAGCAAGCAAAAGAGTTGATGATTGGGCAAATAATCTAAGGGAAGGCCTGTAATGGGGTGGAGGGTAGGAGAGATAAAATGTCAAAAAGTTTCATGGTAGCAAAGCCAAAGGGAGCGCTAATGGGTCTAGTAAAGAAACAAAAGATGTGTTCAGTTGAGGTATGAATGGCTGCAAAGCTGCCATCCATATGCAACATGAAGGAATAAAGAAAGAAGTGAGACAAAACAAAACTGGAGAGAAAAAACATGAAATGAAATGGAATCTGCGGTTATGATCTAAAAATTGTGAATTCAATGTGGAGTCCAAAGGCTGTCGAGCAGTGGTATTCACTAGAAAAATAGTGAGGCCCAATCGGGATATCAGAAAATTCTAATTGGAACACAAATAGAATTTAAAAATACTTACAGATTCACTGTGGCTATTTCTTCAAAACTGTATCTTGCTGAATAAAACGCAAAAAATGGCTATAAAAGATAAACATAATAGCACCTGTATACAGTACACCAGATGTACAGTTAAAAAAGTGTTTAAAACTTACTAGCGCTTTCTACTTAACTCCCGCTCATTGCTTCACTTGCCGACTCTCCCACCCACCTTATCCTCCGCTCACCAACCCTCCCACTCTCCGTCTCTCTCACTCGCCAACCCTCCCATTCACTGCTCCTCTCACTCGCTGTCCCTCCCACTTGCCAACCCTCCCACTCACTGCTCCTCTCACTCGCTGTCCCTCCCACTCACCAACCCTCCCACACACTGCTTCTCTCACTCACTGTTCCACCCGCTCACCAACCCTCCTGCTCATGGCCTTCCTCACTCACCAACCCTCCTGCTCACTGATTCCGTCCTGACCAACTTCCTTAACATTTCCCTCCCCTGAATTCTCACTGTGAGCTGGAGAGGAGGGGAGAGGGAGGAAGTAAGCAAGGGAGTCAGTGGGGCTGCGAATGGGAGGGACAGGGGGGCAAACAGTGAGTGGGAGGATTGGTGTGTGGGAGGGTCATGGAAGGAAGTGGCAATTGAGAGGGTTGGCAGGTGGGAGGATCGGCAAATGGGGCGCAAGAAAGACAAGTGCGGGCTGCAAGCATCTTGATGGTGCACAGTGAATACCCCTGCTAAAGAGTGCTGAATTGAAAGATAAAGTGCTGTTCCTTGAGTTTGTGTTGAGCTTCATCGGAACACTGTAACTGTCCAAGGACAGAAAGGTGAGAGTGGGAGCAAGGTTGAAAGTTAAAATGACAAGCGACAGGAAGCTCAGGGTCATGTCTGTGGACTGAATGGAGGTATCTGCAAAATGATCAGCCAGTTTACAATGGTCTCACCAGTGTTTAATTCTTTCAAGGGATGTGGGCATCTCCAGCAAGGCCAAAATTTGTTGTCCACCCCTAATTACCCTTGGAAAAGTGGTGGTGAGCTGCCTTCTTGAACAGCTGCAGTCCATGTGGTGTAGGTACATGCACAGCAATGTTAGGGAGGGAGTTCCAGGATTTTGACCCAGCAACAGTGAAGGAATGACAATATATTTCCAAGTCAGGATGATGAGTGGCTTGGATGGAACTTCCAGGTGGTGGTGTTCCCATGTGTCTGCTGCCCTTGCCCTTCTAGGTGGTAGCGGTTGTGAGTTTGGAAGGTGCTGTCAAAGGAACCTTGGTGAATTGCTGCAGTGCATCTTGTATACAGTACGCACTGCTGCCTCTGTGCATCAGTGGTGGAGGGAGTTAAGTTTAAGTTGGGATGGGTGCCAATTAAGCAGGCTGTTTTTTCCTGGATGGTGTCAAGTTTCCTGATTGTTGTTGGAGCCACACTTATTTAGGCAATCGAAGAGTATTCCATCACACCCCTGACTGGTGCCCTGTAGATGGTGGACAGGCTTTGGGGAGTCAGGAGGTGAGTTACACGCTGCTGAGTTCACAGCCTCTGTGCTGCTCTTGTAGCTACAGTATTTATATGGCTGGCCCATTCAGTTTCTGGTCAATGGTAATCCCCAGGATGTTGATAATGGGGGATTTAGTGATGGTTACGCCATTGAATGTCAAGGGGAGATGATTAAATTCTCTCTTGTTGGTGATGGTCATTGCCTGGCACTTGTGTGGTCTTGCTACATATGATTGTGGATTGCTTCAATATCTCAGGAACTGAAATGGTGCTGAACATTAGCATAGCGATAGTGCCGCACAGCGCAATGGAGTCCTCAATGTGAAGACAGAACTTCATTTCCACAAGGACTTGTGGACACAAGGAGTTGTCATTCCTATCGATACTGCCATGGACAGGTGCACTTACGACTTGTAGATTGGTGAGGACAAGGTCTATTATATTTTATCCTCTTGTTGGCTCCCTGACCACCTGCTGCAGGCCCAGTCTAGCAGCTATCTCCTGACTCGGCCAGCTCAGTCAGTCATGGTGCTACTTAGCCATTCTTGGTGACGGACATTGAAGTCCCCCACCTAGAGTATATTCTGTGTCCTTGCCACCTTCAATGCTTCTTCCAAGTGGTGTTCAACATGGAAGAGTACTAATTCATCAGCTGAGCGAGGACGGTTGGTGGTAATCAGTAGGAGGTTTCCTTGCACATTTTTGACCTGATGCCAAGAGACTTCAGGGGATCTAGGGTCAATGTAGAAGAGGCCACATTGTGAGGAGTGAATACAGTATACCAACTTGACAGTAGATGTAAATCACTGTTTCACTTGGAAGAAGTATTTTGGGCCTTGAGGAGGGAAGGAAAAGATGTGTTTGGTGGTAGCATCACACTGGATGTGGTGAAAATGACAGAGGATGATCTGTTGAATATGGAGGCCGGTGGGGTGGAAGGTGAGTTCAAGGGAACTCTATCATGCTTCTGGGAAGAAGAGGAAGAGATGAGAGAAGTGTATGCAACAAATCGGACATGATGGAGGCACCTGATAACCACAAGAGAGAGAATTTTCATCCTTCTCCTCAAGTGAGCATGCTGCAAAGTCAGTGCCTTCACCCACCCCCCTAACAGTGATATGTAATTGTTGCAACTGGGTCAGCAAATCAAGATTTGGTTTAACATCACACCTGAGATGACACCAACCTGGTGAACAACTGGTCCCCATCCTGACCACTAAATGTTGAAGCAACAGAAAAATCCATTATCATTCATTGCTCACAATGCAGTCTGCTCTACATTGAGGAGACCAAATGCAGAAAGGATAACCACTTTGCAGAACAGCTCCATTTAGTCCACAATTGTGACCCTGAGCTGCCACATTGTTTGTTTCTTTATTTGTCCTAGACCACTCCCTTTGGCTTTGTACCGTAACTGTTTTCTCATTTAACCCCTACTGCTCTCCGCCCTATTACAGGCCTTTTGTTAGTTTCTTCTCACCACGCCCAGTCAACCCCACCTTTCACTTCAAAATCTATTACATTTCAAATTTTCCAAGTTCTGTTGAAATGTCAGGGATCTGAAATTTTAACTCTGTTTCTCTTCAAAGGTGCTGTCAGACCTGTTAAGTATTTCTGTATTTTTTGTTTGATTTCAGATTTCCAGCATCTGCAGTACTTTGCTTTTATATTGTGCTTGGGTTTACACAAAGGGGAGGTGATGGTGTACTGGTATTGTCGCTGGACTAGTAATCCAGAGACCCAGGTTAATGCCCTGAGGATCTGGGTTTGAATCCCACCACAGAAGATGGTGAAATTTGAATCAATAAAAATATCTGGCATTGAAAACTTAATGATGACCATGAAACCATTTTCAATTGTTGTAAAAACCTATCTGATTCACTAATGTCCTTTAGAGAAGGAAATCTGTCATCCTTTATCTGGTCTTACCTACATGTGACTCCAGGCCCACTAGCCGATAAATGGCCTAGCAAGCCACTTAGTTGTATCAAGCCACTACAAAGTCAAAAAAAGGAATGAAACTGGACAGACCACCCAGCATTGACCTAGGCACAGGAAACGACAAAGGCAATCTCAGCCCTGTCGACCCTGTAAAGTCCTCCTTACTAATGCCTAGGGGCCAGTGCCAAAGTTGGGAAAGCTGTCTCACAGACTAATCAAGCAATAACCTGACATGGTCATCCTCACAGAATCATATCTTACAGATAATGTCCTAGACACCGCCATGACCATCCCTGGGTATATCCTGTCCCACCAGACAGACCCAGCAGAGGTGGAGGCACTGTGGTATACAGTCAGGAGGGCATTGCCCTGGGAGTCCTCAACATCGACTCCGAACCCCATGAAGTCTCATAGCATCAGGGCAATCATGGGCAAGGGAACCTCCTGCTGATTACCATGTACCTCCCTCCCTCAGCTGATGAATCAATGCTCCCCCATGTTGAACATCACTTGGAGGAAGCACTGAGGGTGGCTAGGGCAAAGAATGTACGCTGGGTGGGGGACTTCAATGTCCATCACCAAGAGAGGCTCAGTAGCACCACTACTGACCGAGCAGGCCAAGTCTTAAAGGTCATAGCTGCTAGGCTGGGTCTGCGGCAGATGGTGAGGGAACCTACAAGAGGGAAAAATATACTTGACCTCATCCTCACCAACCTGCGTACTGCAGATGCATCCATCCATTACAGTTTCAGTAGGAGTGACCACCGCACAGTCGTTGTGGAGACAAAGTCTTGCCTTCACATTGAGGACGCCCTCCATCATACTGTGTGGCACTACCACCGTGCTAAATGGGATAAATTTCGAACAGATCTAGGAACTCAAATGGGGCATCCATGAGGCGCTGTGGGCCGTCAGCAGTAGCAGAATTGTGCACGAACACAATCTGTAACCTCATGGACCGGCATATCCCCCACTCTACCATTACCATTAAGCCAGGAGATAAACCCTGCTTCAATGAAAAGTGCAGAAGGGCATGCCAGGAGCAGCACCAGACATACTTAAAAATGAGCTGTCAACCTGGTGAAGCTTTAACCCAGGATTACTTGCATGCAAAACAGCATAATCAGCAAGTGATAGACAGGGCTAAATGATCCCATAACCAACAGATCAGATCTAAGTTCTGCAGTCCTGCCACATCCTGTCGTGAATGCTGGTGGACAATTAAACAACACACTGGAGCAGGAGGCTCCAGAACTATCCCCATCCTCAACGATGGAGGAGCCTAGCACATCAGTGCAAAAGGTAAGGCTGAAGCATTCACAATAATCTTCAGCCAGAAGTGCCGAGTGGATGATCCATCTCGGCCTCCTCCAGAGGTCCGCAGCATCACAGATCCCAGTCTTCAGCCAATTCAATTCACTCCAAGGAATATTAAGAAATGGATGAAGGCACTGGATAGTGCAAAGGCTGTGGGCCCTGACAATATTCAAGCAATAGAACTGAAGACTTCTGCTCTAAAACTTGCCATGTCCCTAGCCAAGTTGCTCCAGTACAGTTACAAACTGGCTTCTACATGGCTACGTGGAAAATTGACCAGGTATATTCTGTACACAAAAAGCAGGGCAAATCCAACTCAGCCAATTACCGCCCCATCAGTTTACTCTCCATCATCAATAAAGTAATGAAAGGGGTCATCAACAGTGCTTTCAAGTGGCACTTGCTTAGCAATAATCTGCTCACTGATGCCGGTTTGTGTTACGCCAGGGCCACCCAGCTCCTGACCTCATTACAGCCTTGGTTCAAACATGCACAAAAGAGTTGATTCCCGTGGTGAGGTAAGAGTGACTGCCCTCAATATCAAGGCAGAATTTGACCGAGCATGACATCAAGGAGCCCTAACAAAACTGAAGTCAATGGGAATCATGGGGAAAACTCTCTGCTGATTGGAATTGTACCTAGCACAAAAGAAGATGGTTGTGGTTGTTGGAAGTCAGTCATCTCAGCTCCAGCACATCACTGCAATAATTCCTCATGGTGGTGTCCTTGGCCCAACCATCTTCAGCAGCTTCATCAATGACCTTCCTTCTTTCATAAGGTCAGAAGTGGGGATGTTCACTGATGATTGCACAATTGAACATTGTCTGAACATTCATGACTCCTCAGATACTGAAGCAATACATGTCTAAATGCAGCAAAACCTGGACAAAATACAGGTTTGGGCTGACAAGTGGCAAGTAACATTCATGTCACACAAGTGTAAGGCAATGACCATCTCCAAAAAGAGAGAATCCAACCATCATCCCTTGATGTTGAATGGCATTACCATCACTGAGTCCCCCACTATCAACATTCTGGGAGGGATACCATTGAGCAGAAACTGAACTGGACTAGCCATATAAATACTGCGGCTACAAGAGCATGTCAGAGGCGAGGAATCCTGCGACGAGTAACTCACCTCCTGGCTCCTCAAAGCCTATCCACCATTCAGAAGGCACAAGTCAGGAGTGTGATGGAATACTCTCCACTTGCCTGGATGAATGCAGCTCCCACAACACTCAAGAAGCTGGACACCATCCAGGACAAAGCAGCCCACTTGATTGGCATCACATCCACAAACATTCACTCCCCCAACCACTGACGCATAGTAGCAGCAGCGTGTACCATCTACCAGATGCACTGCAAGAATTTCCCAAGGTTCCTTCGACAGCACCTTCCAAACCCACGATGACTACCATCTAGAAGGATAAGAGTGGCAGATGGATGCGAACACCACCTGGAAGGTGCCCTCCACGTCATTCACCATCCTGACTTGGAAACATACCACAGTTCCTTTACTGTGGCTGGGTCAAAATCCTGGAACTCCCTCCCTAACCGCACTGTGGGTGTACCTACCTCACATGGACTGCAATGCTTCAAGAAGGCAGCTCATCACCACTTAGGGGTGGACAATAAATTCTGGCCCAATCCGCAAAGCCCACATGCCGTGAATGAACAAAAAAAACCTGGTAAACTTCAGTCTTCAGTGCATAAAGGAAGGAAATTCTTAATTTCCTAATGACAAATTTTGGGAGGAGAATTAAAAATACAGGCTGACCTATATTTAAATTTTTATGCCACATGTTTTGGTGCATTTGGTGCATTTATTGATTTGTGAACTGCTGTTTTCAGTATTGCTCACTCATTAGTGGCCTTACAACTTCAGTTCAGATCCTTTCCAAATAGCCAAACCTATCAAATTCATAGTCATTAGAAACGAATGCAACTGCCTAAATAATATTCAGTTTGCAATTGAAATGGTCCAGACTGCAAGAGTCACTCAAGCTACAAACACAGAATAAGTCGATACTATTCATTAACTCCTTAGAGACAATAAGTGTACTGGCAACATTCATAACAAATGCATTCATGTGTTTTTATGAAATTCCTTTGTCTGTTTTAGAGATCTTTAAATAGCAGACAGAGGAATTTTATAGGCAAAAGTTAGCCCATTTGTTTCTGATAATTCATAGGATTTGAATCTAAGTGATTTCATTCTGGTCATATTATTTGAAAAATAACGGAATCTGAACATATATGCAACTTACATGAAATTTAAAAACAAAAAAACTGCGGATGCTGGAAATCCAAAACAAAAACAGAATTACCTGGAAAAACTCAGCAGGTCTGGCAGCATCGGCGGAGAAGAAAAGAGTTGACGTTTCGAGTCCTCATGACCCTTCGACAGAACTTGAGTTCGAGTCCAGGAAAGAGCTGAAATATAAGCTGGTTTAAGGTGTGTGTGTGGGGGGCGGAGAGATAGAGAGACAGAGAGGTGGAGGGGGTTGGTGTGGTTGTAGCGACAAACAAGCAGTGATAGAAGCAGATCATCAAAAGATGTCAACAACAATAGTACAATAGAACACATAGGTGTTAAAGTTAAAGTTGGTGATATTATCTAAACGAATGTGCTTAAGAATGGATGGTAGGGCACTCAAGGTATAGCTCTAGTGGGTTTTTTTTTATTTTATATAATGGAAATAGGTGGGAAAAGGAAAATCTTTATAATTTATTGGGAAAAAAAAAAAGAAGGGGGAAACAGAAAGGGGGTGGGGATGGGGGAGGGGACTCACGACCTAAAGTTGTTGAATTCAATATTCAGTCCGGAAGGCTGTAAAGTCCCTAGTCGGAAGATGAGGTGTTGTTCCTCCAGTTTGCGTTGGGCTTCACTGGAACAATGCAGCAAGCCAAGGACAGACATGTGGGCAAGAGAGCAGGGTGGAGTGTTAAAATGGCAAGCGACAGGGAGGTTTGGGTCATTCTTGCGGACAGACCGCAGGTGTTCTGCAAAGCGGTCGCCCAGTTTACGTTTGGTCTCTCCAATGTAGAGGAGACCACATTGGGAGCAACGAATGCAGTAGACTAAGTTGGGGGAAATGCAAGTGAAATGCTGCTTCACTTGAAAGGAGTGTTTGGGTCCTTGGACGGTGAGGAGAGAGGAAGTGAAGGGGCAGGTGTTGCATCTTTTGCGTGGGCAAGGGGTTGTGCCATAGGAGGGGGTTGAGGAGTAGGGGGTGATGGAGGAGTGGACCAGGGTGTCCCGGAGGGAGCGATCCCTACGGAATGCCGATAAGGGGGGTGAAGGGAAGATGTGTTTGGTAGTGGCATCATGCTGGAGTTGGCGGAAATGGCGGAGGATGATCCTTTGAATGCGGAGGCTGGTGGGGTGATAAGTGAGGACAAGGGGGACCCTATCATGTTTCTGGGAGGGAGGAGAAGGAGTGAGGGCGGATGCGCGGGAGATGGGCCGGACACGGTTGAGGGCCCTGTCAACGACCGTGGGTGGAAAACCTCGGTTAAGGAAGAAGGAGGACATGTCAGAGGAACTGTTTTTGAATGTAGCATCATCGGAACAGATGCGACGGAGGCGAAGGAACTGAGAGAATGGGATGGAGTCCTTACAGGAAGTGGGGTGTGAGGAGCTGTAGTCGAGATAGCTGTGGGTGTCGGTGGGTTTGTAATGGATATTGGTGGACAGTCTATCACCAGAGATTGAGACAGAGAGGTCAAGGAAGGGAAGGGAAGTGTCAGAGATGGACCACGTGAAAATGATGGAGGGGTGGAGATTGGAAGCAAAATTAATAAATTTTTCCAAGTCCTGACGAGAGCATGAAGCAGCACCGAAATAATCATCGATGTACCGGAGAAAGAGTTGTGGAAGGGGGCCGGAGTAGGACTGCAACAAGGAATGTTCCACATACCCCATAAAGAGACAGGCATAGCTGGGGCCCATGCGGGTACCCATAGCCACACCTTTTATTTGGAGGAAGTGAGAGGAGTTGAAGGAGAAATTGTTCAGCGTGAGAAGAAGTTCAGCCAGACGGAGGAGAGTAGTGGTGGATGGGGATTGTTCGGGCCTCTGTTTGAGGAAGAAGCTAAGGGCCCTCAGACCATCCTGGTGGGGGATGGAGGTGTAGAGGGATTGGACGTCCATGGTGAAGAGGAAGCGGTCGGGGCCAGGGAACTGGAAATTGTTGATGTGACGTAAGGTGTCAGAGGAATCACGGATGTAGGTGGGAAGGGACTGGACAAGGGGAGAGAGAAGGGAGTCAAGATAACGAGAAATGAGTTCTGTGGGGCAGGAGCAAGCTGAGACGATCGGTCTACCGGGGCAGTTCTGTTTGTGGAATTCCACAAACAGAACTGCCCCGGTAGACCGATCGTCTCAGCTTGCTCCTGCCCCACAGAACTCATTTCTCGTTATCTTGACTCCCTTCTCTCTCCCCTTGTCCAGTCCCTTCCCACCTACATCCGTGATTCCTCTGACACCTTACGTCACATCAACAATTTCCAGTTCCCTGGCCCCGACCGCTTCCTCTTCACCATGGACGTCCAATCCCTCTACACCTCCATCCCCCACCAGGATGGTCTGAGGGCCCTTAGCTTCTTCCTCAAACAGAGGCCCGAACAATCCCCATCCACCACTACTCTCCTCCGTCTGGCTGAACTTCTTCTCACGCTGAACAATTTCTCCTTCAACTCCTCTCACTTCCTCCAAATAAAAGGTGTGGCTATGGGTACCCGCATGGGCCCCAGCTATGCCTGTCTCTTTATGGGGTATGTGGAACATTCCTTGTTGCAGTCCTACTCCGGCCCCCTTCCACAACTCTTTCTCCGGTACATCGATGATTATTTCGGTGCTGCTTCATGCTCTCGTCAGGACTTGGAAAAATTTATTAATTTTGCTTCCAATCTCCACCCCTCCATCATTTTCACGTGGTCCATCTCTGACACTTCCCTTCCCTTCCTTGACCTCTCTGTCTCAATCTCTGGTGATAGACTGTCCACCAATATCCATTACAAACCCACCGACACCCACAGCTATCTCGACTACAGCTCCTCACACCCCACTTCCTGTAAGGACTCCATCCCATTCTCTCAGTTCCTTCGCCTCCGTCGCATCTGTTCCGATGATGCTACATTCAAAAACAGTTCCTCTGACATGTCCTCCTTCTTCCTTAACCGAGGTTTTCCACCCACGGTCGTTGACAGGGCCCTCAACCGTGTCCGGCCCATCTCCCGCGCATCCGCCCTCACTCCTTCTCCTCCCTCCCAGAAACATGATAGGGTCCCCCTTGTCCTCACTTATCACCCCACCAGCCTCCGCATTCAAAGGATCATCCTCCGCCATTTCCGCCAACTCCAGCATGATGCCACTACCAAACACATCTTCCCTTCACCCCCCTTATCGGCATTCCGTAGGGATCGCTCCCTCCGGGACACCCTGGTCCACTCCTCCATCACCCCCTACTCCTCAACCCCCTCCTATGGCACAACCCCTTGCCCACGCAAAAGATGCAACACCTGCCCCTTCACTTCCTCTCTCCTCACCGTCCAAGGACCCAAACACTCCTTTCAAGTGAAGCAGCATTTCACTTGCATTTCCCCCAACTTAGTCTACTGCATTCGTTGCTCCCAATGTGGTCTCCTCTACATTGGAGAGACCAAACGTAAACTGGGCGACCGCTTTGCAGAACACCTGCGGTCTGTCCGCAAGAATGACCCAAACCTCCCTGTCGCTTGCCATTTTAACACTCCACCCTGCTCTCTTGCCCACATGTCTGTCCTTGGCTTGCTGCATTGTTCCAGTGAAGCCCAACGCAAACTGGAGGAACAACACCTCATCTTCCGACTAGGGACTTTACAGCCTTCCGGACTGAATATTGAATTCAACAACTTTAGGTCGTGAGTCCCCTCCCCCATCCCCACCCCCTTTCTGTTTCCCCCTTCTTTTTTTTTTTCCCAATAAATTATAAAGATTTTCCTTTTCCCACCTATTTCCATTATATAAAATAAAAAAAAAAACCCACTAGAGCTATACCTTGAGTGCCCTACCATCCATTCTTAATTAGCACATTCGTTTAGATAATATCACCAACTTTAACTTTAACACCTATGTGTTCTATTGTACTATTGTTGTTGACATCTTTTGATGATCTGCTTCTATCACTGCTTGTTTGTCGCTACAACCACACCAACCCCCTCCACCTCTCTGTCTCTCTATCTCTCCGCCCCCCACACACACACCTTAAACCAGCTTATATTTCAGCTCTTTCCTGGACTCGAACTCAAGTTCTGTCGAAGGGTCATGAGGACTCGAAACGTCAACTCTTTTCTTCTCCGCCGATGCTGCCAGACCTGCTGAGTTTTTCCAGGTAATTCTGTTTTTGTTTTACATGAAATTTACTCTATTTCTAAAATTAAATGACTAGTTTCTCTCAAAAATATGAATAATGGCACAAATCTCACTGCACTGGGGCATCTCATGGCACATGCTGTTAGGTAAAATTTTTATATACTTTCCAGCTCAAAAAATTGATTAAACTGTTCCTTTCTGGGCCACTGAGTTGATTGGCATTTTGTTCACAGTTATTATGTCATTAAAAAGGTACATGTGCTGTTCATTTCCAGCCCTAGCTTTATGTGGTGAGTTAAATGGACAATTAATTTTCAAATTCATCAAGTTCTCAAAAATAACAGGGGAGATTAAGGATGGGGCGCTGTTTGTGCGAAGCAAATGGCTGAGGGGCATAAATCGACCAGCAAGTTCTAGGCCTGAATTTTTCGGTTGTCAGGCAAGCGCAATCAGTGGGCCCAGAAGTGGCTGGGAAACGGACCCCCGGACTGGCTGGCCCACATTGGCTGGCCAATTAATAGGCAGCCAACGCGAATCATGCGCTGAAAAGCCCAGCGCTGCAGGGGTGGGGGGCGGGAAGACAGCGGGTGACGACATCACTGTGGGTGTG
This sequence comes from Carcharodon carcharias, assembly GCF_017639515.1. Classification (NCBI taxonomy): domain Eukaryota; kingdom Metazoa; phylum Chordata; class Chondrichthyes; order Lamniformes; family Lamnidae; genus Carcharodon; species Carcharodon carcharias. The sequence continues at coordinate 126,195,179 of NC_054467.1, read as the reverse complement.
GGCGAGTGCTGTGAGAATGCTACCTGAAGGCAAACAGGTGCCTCAGGCAGCTGCAGACCTGCAAATAAAGAGATAAATCTGTAAAAAGCTGCAAAAATATGTCCATGCATCACAATCAAGTACCTGAAAGCATACCTCATAAAAATGCAGTCCCCTGATCTTTGTTTTTATTTTATTTCCTGATGGAAATCTCATCCTGCCCTTGGATGAGGTTTGATGAAACATGTAAAGGCCGTCTGGCCAATTCACCCATCCTCCAACCGTAAAGTTGGACGGGCCACAAAATATCACAGACAGTTGCACCATTGACGGGCTTAATTGCCCAACTAATTGTCAGCAGGTGTGCTGCCAACCTTTGCACGTGCCCGCCGAGTGAAATATTGCACAAATGTGCGATGATGCCGGCACGCTCGACCGACATCAGCTCGGGTGATTTTTTACCTGATCGGGTTGGGCATGACTGTGGGACATAAAATTTTACCCCTAGAGAGTCACCAAGGCATACCTCTTTATCCCCTGAATTTGCTGGCCAATTTATGCATTACCAACTGCATGCATTGTCCATAAAAACCTAACCCATCATATTTGTATGTAAGATTAGATAACATATATATTCAGATTAACTGCAAAAGTTAAAATTATTTATAACTACTTATGATCTATTGAGTCTTGGAATGAAAGTGAACAAATTCCAATGCAGATTTTCAAAATATAAACTTTGTGTGTGCCGATCCTGGTCATAATTTTAACATCAAGCAATACATCATGTATTTTCAAGCCGAATAAACCTGTTTGAATTAATTTGTCACATTTCAATATTGCGGCCTAACACTGAAAGAGATGTAAAGAATTCTCTTACCCAAATCAAGTGAAGTAAACTTTGTGTTATCCAACACTTTACCAACCAAAATTCTCTCCTAACCAAAATTTTTTATGTTCCCCAAATATGAATCATCATTTTACCAACTAGAAGCAATTACGAAGTTTTCAAGAACCGGGGGTTTCCCAGGTCATCTCCATAGGCAAGCTTCTGGCGGAGGCACTGGCCTGCTCGTTTGTAGCCACCGTTGTAATTTTTACTTTTCCTATTGTATGAATTATTAACCCAATCCTGCAATAATGGCATCCAACAAATCAGGGAAAAGGCGGAACCAAGGTGAGAAGCACAAAAGAGTCATGTTAACAGTAAAGCAGAAATTTGACATCTGTAGATGCATTGAAAAGGGCAAGAATTGGAAGGTTTTGATGAAAGAATATAATGTTGGCTCATCTACGACGTACAATATCAGGGGTCAATTCCATTAATGCTGGCAGGACTGGGAGGTCCTGCCAGAGGAGGGCCCATACAGTTCTGCCTATTATCTGGAATTCTGGAAATATTGACTGGTACTTCTTCTACACACCCAACCAGCTGACAAGGAGGCTGAATTGACACACACTGTCAGTGATGCAGAAATTATGGACAGTGTTGTGAATCCTCAAAAGTCGGAGGGGACTGAAAAAGACTTTGATGAAGGTTTCAGTGAAGAGGGGGAAATAATTTGGGCTAATGCTGGTTCAGCTTTTGATACATTGAGTAAATGTATTGAAAGGCAGGCTTGTTACTCTGCACAAGGGGTTATGCAATTGCACATTCTGCATTCTGCTTTCATTCAGAAAAGGCAGCAGGCAAATAGGAAAGCTGACATCAGGGATTTATTTAATAAATTATCCAGGGCTTCTACTAGGGCCCAATCTCCTACACCTTCTACATCTTCACTGACAGTTGTAAGAGATGCTGGGGATTAGTTCTCATGAGTACCTGTATACTGTACTATTTTATACTTTAATGTTTTAATGTACTATTGGAGATTAGAAGCATAAAGAATACTGTTCTTTACTTCCTGAGTATGTGCACATTATTTTATTGTTTATTTTTGAAAGTTCATGCTACACGTATTGCACTCTATTTCATTGGTAAATAGAACTCTCCGTTAACCGGCTTTTTTGATTAATCAGTACCGCACATGCCACATAATAAATAATCCATTACTTGATTCTATTAGCAATAATAAATAAATGATTTTCAAATAATAGTTTAGAGCATTTGTTCTAGTGATATTTGCCAGGACTTACCGCTGGATGCTGGCATAGCTCCGTAGTAGAATTGCTATCCTCTGACCGGGCATGGTCTTGGCGAGTTTACCACAAGACCTCCAATCTCCAACCACACCCCAAGTCAAACAGCCTTTTGTTCCCAATATGAGCAGTGTTTCTATAACTAATAAACTGCACTGTTCCAAGAAAATGAGAAGAACTTTTTCCATTGCCTCTCTGATTTTTCTCCTGGTGATCATCAATGCTGAAGTTGGGGATGAATCCCTCATGTCAGTGACGTTGGATGGGTGCTCCATTTTGTTATATGATAGTAGAAATCTTGAACTCTCTCCCTCCAAATACTGTTGAGGCTGGGCCATTTGATTTCAAAACTGAGGTTGATAAATTTTTGTTGACAAATGTACTAGGGGATATGGATCCAAGGCAGGTAGATTGAGGTAAAATACAGGTCAATAATAATCTAACTGAATGGCAGAATTGGCTTGAGAGGCTGAATCACTAATCCCAGTCCCTATGTTCTTTTATTGCTACATTTAACAAACAAATCAATTCTTCCTACTCTGTATTAAATCAGCCATTTCTGTCACTTGTCTTGAGATTAACAATGTGTAATGAATAACAAAAATGCCAAAATAAATTTTAAATGCTGTAGTTTCTGGAAAATCTTCATGGCATGTGTTAATGCTTAATTCTGTACTGCTACTGTGGGAATTGGTGCTTGAGAATGTAAGGGTGTAAACCAGAGGAATTAATTATGGCGCATTTGTTGGAAATAGTAACAAGACAATACAATTTTTACTATTGTATTCACTGACAGCAATTATTTCTTCAGGCTATGTTGGACTAGTAAATTTCTAGCACAAAAAGGAATGTAAGGTTTAAGATCAGCTAACTGAAAAACTACTTCTAATTAACCTGAAGTTAAGTGGGCGTCACAGCATTTGATATTATGGACTATGAACTCATGGTGAAATTGTATTCCTTGTGGTGATTTCCTTAAAATAACCCAGAGAAAATCACATCAAGGAAAGAAGGGCTTTGCATGACAGAGAATGATTTACATCAAGCTAAGTTACTAAGTACATGAAATGTGCTTGAGCTGTGGCTTTATATAACAAATTACTGCTCTTTGTTAGGTAAAAAGACCAAACACTAATGAATCAATAAGAAAAATGCAATCCTAGTTCTATTGAATAAACTTAAATGTTGGAAAATTTGGTTCAGATCATGCAACCAAAAAAAATTACATATAATTCTTCCTAGTTTAAAATTGCCAGTAAATCCTCTAAGTTGCTCCCACTCCATTGCAACAAAAACCTTTGTAGGTGCGCATATCAGGTGAAGTAATGTCGGCAGAATGGGAGAAATTCCAAGACATTTCCTGACCAATGTTTTGAATTTTATCCTTCATCCTCTGTGCAATACAGTGACACATTTCAGACTAATAATTTTTGCCCAAACAAAATTGTCCAAATACTACTGCTCAGTTGATTGTCATTTGATGACATCTTTCTTCGGATTTAACCCCTTTATTCCCCTCCATGGGTCAGTTAGTAGCACTTCTTGTCTCTGAAACATAATATTCTGGGTTCAAGACCCAATCTAGAGCTTGAACACAAAAATCAAGACTAGCACTCCAGAGCCATACTGAGAGAATGTTGCACTGCCAGAAATGCTGTCGTTCAGTTGAGACTTTAAACTGAAGCTCCTTTTGCCTGCCCGTGTGGATGTCAAAGATCATCTGGTACTATTTCGAAAAAGGCAGTGTAGTTATCCCAGGTGTTCTGGCCAATATTTAAGCCACAATCAACAACACAAAAAATACAGATTGCCTGGTCATTATCACATTGTTTTTTATAGGAATTTGCTGAGTAAGTTGGTTGCTGTGTTTCCTACATTACCACGGTGATTACATTTCAAACAGCATTTCATTGGCTGTAAAGCACATTGAGTCAACTGGTGGTCATGAAAGGTACTAAATAAATGCAAATCTTTTTTTCTTTCTTCTTTTCATCTAGAAATATGAGAGTATTAAGGACATAAGAAGGCTATTCAGTCGCTTGAGCCTGCTTTGTCATTTATATTGAGACTGCTATGTCAACTCCAATTAACCACTATTATTCCACAAACTTCTAAGTCGTTAGGTAACAAAAATCTATCTACTCAGCCTAGAAATCACCAGTTGGCTCTGCATCCATTGCCTTTAGGTAGAGGGTTTCAGGTTTCTCTTAACCTTTGTGTGAAAAAGCACATCGATTTCACTTCGACATGACCAAGCAATAGCTTTTTTGAAATTCTTTTACGTAATATAGGTGTCACTGGCTAGGCCAGCATTCTTATTGCCCATCACTAATTGCCCTTGAGAAGGTGGTGGTGGGCCTCCTTCTTGAACCGCTGCTGTCCCTGTGGTGTAGGCACATCCACAGTGCTGTTAGGGAGGGAGCTTTCCAAGATTTTGCCCCAATAACAGTGAAGGAACTGTGGTATATTTTCAAGTCAGGATGGTGTGTGACTTGGAGGGGAACTTGCCAGGTGGTGGTGTCCCCATGTGTTTTCTGCCCTTGCCCTTCTAGGTGGTAGAGGTCTTGGGTTTGGAAGGTCTTGTCGAAGGCACCTTGGTGAGTTGCTGCAGTGCATCTTGTCAATGGTATACACTGCTGCTACTGTGCATCAGTGCTGGAGAGAGTGGGTATTAAAGGTGGTGGATGGGCTGCCAATAAAGCGGGCTGCTTTGTCCTGAATGGTGTTGAGCTTCTTGAGTGTTATTGGAGCTGCACTCATACAGGTAAGTGGAGAGTATTCCATCACACTCCTGACTTATGCCTTATAGATGGTGGATACACTTTGGGGAATCAGAAGGTGAGTAGGGACGTTTTCCCCTTGATTCCCATTGACCCCAGTTTTGCTGGGGCTCCTTGATGCCACACTCGATCAAATGCTGCCTTGATGCCAAGGGCAGTCACTCTCTTATCATCTCTGGAGTTCAGCTCTTTTATCCATGTTTGAGCCAAGGTTGTAATGAGGTCAACAGCTGAGTGGCCCTGGCAGAACCCAAACTGGGCATCAGTGAGCAGGCTGTATCTGAGCATGTGCCCCTTGATCACACTGTTAATGACCCTTTCTGTCACTTCACTGACGATCGAGAGTAGACTGATGGGGCAGTAATTGGCCGTGTTGGATTCGTCCTGCTTTTTGTGTACAGAACATACCTGGGCAATTTTCCACATTGCCGGGTAGATGCCAATGTTACAGCTGTACTGGAACAGCTTGGCTAGGCGCATAACAAGTTCTGGAGTACAAGTCTTCAGTACTATTGCCAAAACGTTATCAGGCCCATAGCCTTTGCAGTAGCCAATGCCTTCAGCCATTTCTTGATATTACATGGAGTGAATTGAATTGGCTGAAGGCTGGCATCTGTGATGCTTGGGATCTGAGGAAGAGGGCGAGATATCGTTGACTTGGTATTTCTGGCTGAAAATTGTTGAGAATACTTCAGCCTTGTCTTTTGCACTGATGTGCTCGGCTCCCCCATTATTGAGGATGTAGGTATCTGTGTAGCCTCCTCCTTGAGTTAGTTTTTTAATAGTTCAGCAACATTCTGATTGTATGTGACTGGACTGCAGAGCTTAGATCTGATCCGTTGATTGTGGGGCCATTTAGTTCTGTTAATATTTGCAGCTTTCACCGTTTGGCATGCAAATAGTCTTAGTGTTGCAGCTTCACCAGGTTGATACCTCATTTTTAGGTACGCCTGGTTCTGCTCCTGGCATGCCCTCCTGCACTGTTCATTGAACCAGGTCCGATCCCCTGGTTTGGTGGTAATGGTAGAGCAGTAGATATGCCGAGCCATGAGGTTAAAGATTGCCATTAATTCTGTCCCCACATTCTTGATTCCACCATCAGAGGGAATAATTTCTCCACATTCACCTCTTGAATCCTTTTAGTTATATTAAGCACCTTGGTCAGATCATCTCCTCAATCTTCTACACTTAGAGAACTTAAGGGAATGCTAGCCAGGTTTACGCAAACCTAATTCATGATTTAACCTTCAAGTCCTGTTAATACACTCCTAAAGACTCTAAGTTTTAGAAACAAAGGACTATGAGTTGGCTATTCAGTTCATTGAGCCTGCTCCTGTTAAGATACAATGTCAGTGGTCCTCTGCAAACTCAACGGAGGACAGTTAATGGACTGCCATGACAGTCTACAAACCCCTTCGAACAATGGTAGCCACAGCCATGAGGGCAGCAGTTTGAGCTTGCACAAAATCAAGCTAACCTTGCATAACAGATCTGAGTTTCAACTATGGCACCAAGATATTGGGTGGTTTCTGATGGTGCCACAATGGAAACTGAGACATCAGGCATTGTATTATAAGGGGTTAACAGAATGGATATGCTAATCTATGGGGTGCATGATGATGTGGCACTGATATCGGGCAGTCATGGGCAAAGTACCATAGGGAGCAGACAGGCAGCCCAGATGAGAGATGTGCCTTCCTTCTAACTCACTGGGTGCACACTGTAAATAGTGCAAATGAACTAGTATTTAAGTAGATAATACACCTGCGTCTCTTCCTCGCTAGAATACTGACCTGCCACATTCTACAACAGGCATCAGATATTACATCATGTTTGGGTCCACAAGTGTGCAAATGGAGTTGTCCACCACTTCCATACTGGAAAGCGCAGGCTTTAAGCTCTATGAAAAGGCCTGTGTAAAGCCAGTGACATGGATTGCAGGCCTTCTAGAAAGTTTACCAATGCAGACTGATTAGCCATCTCCAGCAGTTTGACCTATTTAAGTGAGTGTCTGAGACCTCTGCAGCAGAGCTTATGTGCAACCTCGTCCTCTGAGGAACTGGCACCTGTACTATCTTCGCCTCCTACCCTGACCTCAGGCCACTCATGCCCAGTGTCTTACCATGTGCATATTCTACCCCTAAGCTTTCCTCTAAATTACTTGCAGTATCAGACCCTGTGCTGGTGTTTTTTCAAATTTATTTTTTTATGGAATGCGGAAGTCACTGGCAAGGCCAGCATTTGTTGCCCGTCCCTAATTGCCCTACTGAAGAGCTTGCCAGGCCATTTCAGAGGGCATAGAGTCATGGAATCATAGAGGACTACAGCACAGAAAAGGCCCTTTGGCCCATCGAGTCTGCACCGGTCAAACCTAACTATTCTAATCCCATTTTCCAGCACTATGCCCCTTGGTTATTGATCCCTCCAACATGGGGAAAAGCTCCTTCCTGTCTATCCTATCTATGCCCCTCATAATTTTATACACCTTAATCATGTCCCCCCTTGATCTCCTCTTCTCCAGGAAAAATAACCCCAGCCTATTCAATCTCTCCTCATAACTAAAAGTCTCCAGCCCAGTCAACATCCTGGTAAATCTCCTCTGCACTCTCTCTAGTGCAATCACATCCTTCCTATAATGCGGATTCCAGAACTGCACACAATACTCTAGCTTTGGCCTAACCAGCGTTTTGTACAGTTCTAGCATAACTTCCCTGTTTTTATATTCTATGCCTCGGCTAATAAAGGCAAGAATCCCATATGCCTTCTTAACCGCCTTTTCTACCTGTCCCGCTACTTAAGGCACCGGTGGACATGCACACCAAGGTCCCTCTGATCCTCGGTACTTCCCAGGGCCTACCATTCATCATGTATTCCCGTGCCTTGTTTGACCTGCCCAAGTGCATCACCTCACGCTTATCCGGATTAAATTCCATTTGCCACTGATCAGTCCATCTGACCAGCTCATCTATCCTGTAATCTAAGACTATCCTCTTCACTATTTACCATCCCATCAATTTTCATGTCTTCTACGAACTTACTAATCAACCCTCCTACATTCAAATCTTAATCACTTTTATATATCACAAATAGCAAGGGACCCAACACCGATCCCTGTGGAACCCCACTGGACACAGGCATCCAGTCACAAAAACAGCCCTCGACCATCACCCTCTGCTTCCTGCCACTCAGCTAATTCTGGATCCAATTTGCCAAATTGCCTTGGGTCCCAAGGGCTCTTACCTTCATTATCAGCCTCCCATGAAGGACCTTATCAAAAGCCTTGCTGAAGCCCAAGTAGACTACGTCAAATGCTTTGCCCTCATCTACACACCTGGTCAACTCTTCGAAAAATTCAATCAAATTGGTCAGACATGACCTCCCCTTAACAAAACCATGCTGACTGTCCTTGATTAATCCCTGCCTCTCCAAGTGTTGATTAATTCTGTCGCTCAGAGTTGCTTCTAATAATTAATCCACCACTGAGGTTAGACTGACTGGCCTGTAGTTCCCTGGTTTATCCCTTCCTCCCTTCTTGAATAAAGGTACCACATTGGTTGTCCTCCAGTCCTCTGGCACCTCTCCTGTGGCCAGGGAGGCATTGAAAATTATTGCCAGTACCCCGGCTAACTCCTCTCTTGCCTCATTCAACAGCCTGGGATATATTTCATCCGAGCCTGGAGATTTATCTACTTTTAAGCCTGCCAGACCACTTAGAACCTCCTTCCTTTCTATGCTAATTTCTTTAATTATATCAAAGTCCTTCTGCCTGATTTCCATATCCACATCATCCCTCTCACTTGTGAATACCAACACAAAGTATTCATTTAGAACCCTACCAACATCTTCCGGCTCCACACACAACAATTACCACTATGGTCCTTAATGGGCCCTACACTTTCCCTAGTTATCCTCTTACTCTTAAATTACTTGCAAAATAACTTTGGATTTTCCTTTATTTTACCTGTCAATGTTTTTTCATGCCCCCTTTATGGTCTCCAAATTTCCCTTCGAAGTTCCCCCTACACATTCTGTATTCCTCTAGGGCTTCTGCTTTTTTGAGCCCTTGGTATCTGCCATAAACTTCCCTTTTTCTCTTTATACAATCCTGTATCCCTCGACATCCAGGGTTCCCTGGATTTGTTGGTCTCACCCTTTGGCTTTATTGGAATATGTTGGCCTTGTGCTCTCCTTATTTCCTTCTTGAATGAGTCCCACTGCTCTAGTGCAGATTTACCTAAAGTAGCTGCTCCCAGTCCACTCTGGCCAAATCATATTTGATCTTATTAAAATGGGCCTTCCCCCATTTTAGAACTCTGATTTCTGTCCCATCCTTGTCCTTTTCCATAGCAACCTTGAATCTAACCGAGTTATGATCATTATCTGCAAAATGCTCCCCCACTGATACGCCTACCACTTGCCTGGATTCTTTCCCTAAAGTTAAGTCCAGGGCCACCCCCTCTCTTGTAGGATCTTCTTGTATTGGCTTAAAAAGCTCTCCTGGATGCATTTTAAGAATTCTGCTCTCTCTAAACCTATCACACTATGACTAACCCAGTTAATGTTGGGGAAGTTGAAATCCCCCACTATTGCAACCCTATCATATTTACAGTTCTCTGAAATTTGCCTACATATCTGCTCTTCTATTTCTTTCTGACTGTGTGGGGGCCGATAGTACATTCCCAGCAATGTGATTGCTCCTTTCTTGTTTTCCAGTTCTACCCATATAGCTTCATTTGAGGAGTCTCCTAAGATGCCATCTCTCCTTACTGCTGTAATTGATTCCTTGATCAACATTGCAATACCCCCTCCTCTTTTACCTCCTTCCCTGTCTCACCAGAAGACCCTATCTCCTGGAATATTGAGCTGCTAATCCTGCCCCTCTCTCAACCATGTCTCTGTGACAGCAGTGACATCATACTTCCATGTGTTAATTTGTGCCCAACACATCTGCCTTATTTGTCAGACTCCTTGCATTAAAATAAATACCATCAACCTTGCCAAGCTCTCTTGTGCCTTAACTGGCCTATAATTTCTATTCCTTCCAGACCCACTTGCTCTCTCTTCTAATTCTGGCTGTGTATCTCCCCCTGCTGAACCTCCTGTCAGGATCCCATCCCCCTGCTAAGTTCGGTTAAGTTCTACCCAACAGTATTAGCAAACCTCCCCGCAAGGATGTTGGTCCCATTCCAGTTCAGGTGCAGCCCGTCCACCTTGTACAGGTCCCACCACCCACAGAAATGGTCCCAATGTCCTAGAAATCTAAAGCCATCCCTCCTGCACCATCTCTCCAGCCTTGCTATCATCTGGACTAACCTCCTATTTCTATACTCACTAGAGTAATGTTCAGCGCAGTTAAGAATGAACCAGGCTGCAGTGGGTCTGGAGTCACTAGTAGACCAGATCAGGCAAAGAAGACAGATTTCCATCCATAAAGAGCACTTATATGTTTTATGACATTTGATATTTTCATGGTCATCACTACTCAGACTAAATTTCAATTCCAGAATTATTAATAAATTTAAATTAAATTCCACCAGCTGTGATTTGAACCCATGTCTCCAGAACATTAGATTGGGCTCAGGTTTCTACTCCTTTAACATTGCCATTACACCATTGTACTCAAATGACACAGAGTGAAAAATTGAGTAATGTTTCTTCTTCAGCATCATATTTCTGCTGTTCAACTTGTTCTTTTACCGTTGCCTGACCAGGTGTCAATTTCTGGGTATCTGAAAGGAGAAAGGCACAAAGGAGGGGCTGTGATCTCGGGGCAGTGGGGAAAGTAAGAGGTGCATCTTTACACCATCTGCAGTTTCTAAATCAAGAGATTGCAGGATGAAGAGAAAGTGGGATATGAGAAGGTGGATTAGCTATGAAAATTTTGCCATATTCTATGGTTCCAACCCCACCGCTGGGCAAAGCCTCAACAATGGACTCTCCAGTTATAGCAACCAGCCTCCACCATGGGGGTAAGGATATGCAGCCACACCTGTCCCCAGTCAGTTAGCTGCCTTTTGTTGTACGTCACCTTGTTCTAACAACGAGAGAGAAGTATGTTAACATGGGCATACGAACATATGAAATAGGAGCAGAAGTAAGCCATTTGGCCCTTCGAGCCTGCTCCACCACGCACTAAGATAAAGGCTAATCTGTTTGTTTTTTGAATTCCACATTTCAATCTACCCCTGATAACCTTTGATTCCCTTGTCTAACAAGAAACTATCTACCTTTGCTTTAAAAATATACAATGACCCCACCCCCACCACCTTCTGAGGCAAAGTTCCAAAGTCACAAAATCCTCTGAGTGAAAAAAATTCCTACTCAACTCTGTCCTAAAAGGTTGACCCCTAGTATTGAAACAGTGCCCCCTGGTTCTGGACTTGCCCACTTTAGGAAACATCCTTTCTACATCCACCTTGTCAATACAGTTCAGGATCTTATATATTTCAAACAAATCACCCCTCACTCTTCTAAACTCCAGTGGAAACGAGCCCAGCCTGTCCAACCTTTCCTCATAAGAAAACCCGCTCATTCCAGGTAATAATCCAATAAACCTCTGAACTGCTGCCAATGCATTTATATTCTTCCTTAAATGAGACCAAAACTTCCACAATATTCGAGATGTAGTCTCACCAATGCCCTGCATAACTGATGCATAACATCCTTACTTTTATGTTCAATTCCTCTCATAATAAAGGATAGCATTCCATTAGCCTTCTTAGTTACTTGCTGTACCTGCATACTAACGTTTTCTCACTGATGTACTAGAACACCTAGGTCCCTCTGCACCTCAGAATTCTGCAGTCATTCTCCATTTAAGTAATGCTCTGCTTTTTTATTCTTTCTGCCAAACTGAACAACTTCATATTTTCCCATATTACACTCCATCTGCCAGATTTTTGCCCACTCACTCAACCTATCCATATCTGTCGGCAATCTTCTTATGTCCCCTTCACAGCATACTTTCCTACCTGTTTTCCTGTCATATGCAAATTTAGATGCCATTCTTTCGCTCCCCTCATCTAACACATTGATATAAATTGTAAAAAGGTGAAGTCCCAACTTAGACTTCTGTGGGACTCCACTTGTCACACCCTGCCATTCAGAAAAAAGACTCACTTATGCATACCCTCTGCTTTCTGCCAGCCAGCCAATCTTCTATCCATGCTCATATGTTGCCCCCTACAAACTTGGGCCTTTATTTTCCACAATAGCCTCTGATGTAGCACCTTTTCAAAGGCCTTCTGGAAATCCAAGTACTGTACATCTACAAGATCCCCTGTATCCACAATGCATGTTCCTTCTTCAAAGAGCTCCAACAAATTGATTAAACGTGATTTCCCTTTCACAAAACAATGTTGACTCTTTCTGATTACTTTGAGCTTTTCTAAATGACCAGCTATAACCTTCTTAATGATCGATTCTAATAGCTTCTCCATGAAAGGTATCAAACTAACTGAGCGATAGTTTCCAGTTTTCTGCCTCCCTCCCTTCTTGAATAAAGGGGCTATATTTGCTACTTTCCAGTCTGTTGGGACCTTTTCAGAATCTAGTGAGTTTTGGAAAATTAACACCAACGCATTTACTACCTCGTTTGCCACCTCTTTTAAGACCCACGGATGAAGTCCATCAGGACCCAAAGACTCATCAGCCCGTATCTCCATCAGTTTCCTTTGTACCACTTCCCTAATGATTATAATTTCACCAAGTTTTTCTCTCCCTTCCACCTCCTGATTTATAGCTATTGCTGGAATGTTTCTGTAACCTCTATATAGAAGACAGAAGCAAAATATTTGTTCATTTCATCTGCCATTTCCTTATTTTCTACTATTTACTCCCCACTCTCACTCTCTAGAGGACCAACTTACTTTACTTACTCTTTTCCTTTTTAAATACCTCTAGAAACTTTTGATATCTGGTTTTACATTTCCAGCTAACTTCCTCTCATACTATAATTTCTTTCTCCTGATTTAGTCATTCTCTGCCAGTCTTTATATTCTAATCAATCATCTGACCTGCCACTCACCTTTGCCCATTATATGATTTTTCCGTAAATTTATTGCTTTCTTTAACTTCGTTGAAAGCAAGTATGCAGATGCAGCAAGCAGTTAAGAAGGAAAATGGTATGTTGGCCTACATTGCAAGAGGGCTTGCGTACAGGAGCAAGGATGACTTACTGCATCTATGCAGGGCCTTAGTGAGACCACACCTGGAGTATTATGTGCAGCTTTGGTCTCCTTACCTAAGAAAGAATATATTTGCCATAGAGGGAGCAGCGAATGTCCACCAGGCTGATTCCTGGGATGGCAGGATTATTGCATGAGGAGAGATTGGGCTGACTAGGCTTTTATTCACTGGAGTTTGGAAGAATGAGAGGGGATCCCATTGAAACATATAAATTCTGAAAGGGCTGAACAGACTGTATGCAGGGATAATGTTTCCTCAGGCTGGAATGTATAGAACAAGGGGTCACCATCTCAGGATATGGGGTAGGCTATTTAGGACTGGGATGAGGAGAAACTTCTTCATTCAGAGGGTGGTGAACTTGTGGAATTCTCTACCACAGAGGGCTGTGGAGGCCAAGTCACTGAATATATTTAAGAAGGAAATAGATAGATTGCTAGACTTTAAAGGCATCAAGAGATATGGGGAGAGAGCGGGAGTATGGTGTTGAGATAGAGGGTCAGCCATGATCATATTGAATGGCGGAGCAGGCTCGGAGGGCCAAGTGACCTATTCCTGTTTCTATTTTTCTATGTTTCTAACTTCTTTAGTTAACCATGAATTTAGAATTTGTCTTTAGAGTAGCAATATACTTATTCTGAGCATTTTGAAATATCCCCTTATATGTTTGCCACTGCTTCTCTATTGATTACCCCCAGCCTAGTGCCCCACTTCACCTCAGCTAGCTCAGCTTTCACACCCACATAGTTGCCCTTATTTAATTTTAATGTTCTAGTTTCAGACCCACTCTTCTCCCTTTCAAAAGGGATGTGAAATTCAACATATTGTGGCTGCTGCTACCTAGGTGTGCCTTCACTCTGAAGTCATTAATTAATCCTGTCACATTACACAATGTCAAGTCTTATATAACCTGCTTTCTGGTTGGTTCCAGAACACGCTGCTCTTAAGAAAAAACCTTGAAAGCATTCTGTGAACTTCTCATCCAGGCTACTACTGCCAATCAGATATTTCCAGTTTAAATGTAGATTAAGATCGCCCATGATTATTGCTGTCTCTTTATCACAAGCACCCAATATTTCTTCTTGTATATTTTGTCCTACACTGTGGTTACTATTAGGGGGCCTGTGGACCACTCGCACTAATGACTTCTTTCTCCTATTATTCCTCATCTCCACTCAAACTGATTCCACATCCTGATCTCCTGAACCAAGAACATCTCTAACTATTGGACCAAAGCCATTCTTGATCAACTGCTCCACCTTTCCACCTTTACCTCACTGCCTATTCTTTTTGAACGTCATATGCCCCTCAATGTTCAGGACCCAATTCTTGTCATCCTGCAACCATGTCTCTGTAATGGCTATCAGATCACGTTTATTTACTTCAATGTGCATTATCAATTCATTTACTTTGTTATGAATACTATCTGCATTCAGATACAGAGCCTTTAGTTTTGTCTTTTTGTTAATTTTGTAACATCTAGTTTTGACTGTTGGTATATTCTTAGGCTTTTTCTCGCTGTCTCTTCCTGCTATTCTGTGACCTTCATTTCCCAACTTATTATTATGGTTTCCTGCCTTGACTCTACCCTTGAATTGCCACATCTACCCAATCTTGATCACTCACCCCCTCCTTGTTTAGCTTAAAGCCCTCTATAATTCACTAGTCATGTGGCTCACTAGAACATTAGTCCTAACACAGTTCAAGTGTAGACCACCCCAACATACAGCCCCCATTTCCCCCAGTACTATTGCCGGTGTCCCATGAACTGGAATCCACTTCTCCCACACCAGTCTTTGAGCCACGCATTCATCTCTAATCTTTTTGCCCTGTGCCAATTTGCTCAGGTAATAATCCTGAAATGATTATCTTTGAGGTTCTGCTTCTTAATTTGGTACTTAGCTCCTCATACTTACTATGTTCTATACTTTACTTGCCCTACCTATGTCATTGGTACCTATATGGACCAAGACAACTGGATCCTTCCCCTCCCTGCAAGTTCCTCTCCAGCCCTGAGCAGATGTCCTGAACACTGACACTGGGCAGACAACATAGCCATCTGGATTGTCACTTTTTGCTGCAGAGAACAGAATCAATGCCCCTTACTATACTATCCTGTACTGCCACTGCATTCCTGCTTTCTCCCCCTGCTTGAATGGCTTCCTATATCATGGTGCCATAGGCAGCCTGCTCATCCACATTTCAGAGCTCGCTTTTGTCCACACAGGTTGTGGGCACTCCAAACCTGTTTGGCAATTGGAAAATCTGAACCTCCTCCACTACTGTCTGCTCGGTCCCGTTATCTGCCTCACTCAAGGTCACATCCTCCTATCCCTCACCGCTGACTAAAACAGATGACCCTATTCTAATATGTGTGATCGTCTTCTGAAACAAGTGTCCAGGTATTTCTCCCCTCCCTTATCTTGTGCAGTGTCTGACGTTCAGCTTCCAGGTCAATAATCCTGATCCGGAATTCCTCTAGCTGCTTACACTTTCTGCAAATGTGTTTGTCATGGATCACCTTGGTGTCCAAAAACACCCATATTCCACAGCTGCAACATGATGCCTGTCTTACCATTGTTAATTTTGTTTTTTAGTTAACTTAATTTATTTACCTCCTTAATTTGAATAATTCCTATGTATACTATGGGCAGAATTTTATATACAGCATGAGGGCATGCACCCAACACGCCTGAACGTAAAACGATGCATGATGCGGCCTGACGTCATCACGGACTCGTGCAATATTTCACTCGGTGGGTGTTGGAATTGGCTGCGTGCCCGCCGATAATTGAAAGGCCTATTAAGGCCAATAACAAGGTAATTGAGTTGAATTTTACACTGCCTGTCCAACATTACGGTTGGCGGGCAGGCGAAAAGGCCAAGCAGCCTTTACGTTTTTTAGGAATCCTCATCCATGAGCAGGATGAGGTTTCCTAAAGCTAATACTAATTAAATAAAAGTTTTCGTTTGAAATAAAAACATGTCCCATCTCGTCACACAGTCACGTGAAAGGGGCATTTTTCCTTAAATTGTTATTGTCTTTAGTTTTTTTTTAAAAGCGCTTCAATCTCCCTGGGGCAGCTACGTGCCTCAGGGAGATTGAAGCACTCTTTCATGCTGGACCCCTGTCCGCACAGCTAGTGCTCAGCGCTATTGTTTCCGATCCATGCAGGGCGGACCTTAATTGGTCCATCCGCATGAAGTCGCGGTCCTGAGTCTATCGCGGGCGGCGGTTGGTTCCGCAACCGCCCCCACCCGTTCCCGCCGAGCCCGCCCGACGACTGGAAAATCCTAGCCTATACCTCTTTCTCCCTTGCACCAAATTTCCACGCAAACCTAATTCACTACTCAATCAGTCTCCATCTCACTCAGGCATAGTCTCCTGTCTCTTCACGCACCCTCACTGATCCAATTACTAGAGCAATTAGTTTGGGTGACGTGACTGCCATGGTTGAATAGCTGGCAGTGTATAGAAGCCATGAGACGTGGGTAGGAGACTTGCAGCACTGCTAAATGTGTGAGTCTGAGGTGAAACTATAAATGTTAGGCCTGACTGCAAATTGATGGTGATTGCAGGTAGGTGAACGACAGGGGTGTGGTTCATTGAGCAGCTTGTCAGGTTAGTGGTGTAGTTGGTATGATGTAGCAGTAGATATATTTATTGACCTTGATGACTCATGTCAGTTCATTGAACCTTTGGGGCACTGCACCCAGGACCACTTGTATGTATTCTTGGCATTGACAACCATGGCTATCTGGTCTCATTGCCTTCTGGGAGTTTGCCTGGAGGGCCTCCTGATCCCCCCTGAAGTATAGTGCATCTCTCTTCATTTCCACCTCCTGTACCAAGGTCTCCAATGCAGGAAAAATGTGGAGCCTGCTTTGTCCCATTCTGTGCCATCATCACTCACGTCAGAATCAGTTGTAGAAAACTTGCAGCATCTGTTGCAGCCACAATGCACCTCCCTTTGAAAGGTACAAGCTGCTTTTAAGTAATGCAGGCTAGCTTTAATTGGTGTTAGCCAGTCACAATTTGGGGCTCCCTGTTGAAGCATGCAAACAATCAACAGAGCTGCTTGAGTTAGCTGTATGCTACAATCAAACTAATTAGCAGGTAACACTAAGTTGGCATGCTACCTGCATCAAAAGCAACAGGCAAAGGTTAATTTTGTATTGTGATCCATGTACCCATTTTTGGGTGCTATTGAATTTAGTCCACTAGGTCATTAAGATAAGTTATGAACTCAATAGGACCTCACCTTCTGCCGTCTGCCAACTGAATAGCTATCCTCTACCCCTTTCTGTCTTGTAGCCAGTCAGCTAGCTATCCATTCTTTTACTTATCCCCTTAATCTGACCTTTTTCATCAGATTATTATATGGAATCTTACCAAAGACCTTTTGGAAATCTAGATAAATTACTTCTTCTATATTACCCTTGTCAATTCTCCGTGTTACCTCGTCAAAGAATTCAATGAAGTTAGTCAAGCAAGCCTTTTCCTTTTGAAATTCATGCAGACTATTCATTACATTTTTGGTTTCTAGATGTTTTTCTATTTTCTCCTTCAGTGAAGATTCCATTATTTTTTTCCTACCAGTGATGCTAAGCTGTAGCTCCTTCGGCATGTTCCAGTCCCTTCTTAAATATAGGTGTAATGTCACCAATTTGCCAGTCCTCTGGCACTACATTTTTTCTAACGAATTATTAAATATGTGTAATAGTATCTCTGCTATCTTATCTATAGATGATTTCAAAATGCACAGTACAAGACTAGGGATTTTATCTTTGAGCTTGATTAACTTACCTGGTCTCTCTCTTCTTTTTATTTAAAATGCTCTAATATAATTTCTAATCCCATCTTCTAAAGTGATGTCCACCTGATCTATCATCACTGTAAGTATGAAGCAAAACAATTAATATTACTTAAATATTTGAGATTTCTGTCATTTCACTATTGCTGCCTGTGACTCTATCTTGTCCATCCCTTAGTGGCAATATTCCCATCCTGGTTTTATTTTTATGGAGAATGTTTTGGTGTTTTGTTTAGTATTCCTTGATCATTTAATTTCACACTTCCACTTTGCCTTCATTTTTTTTTAGCTTCCTTTTCTGATCTCCTTGTATCCATTTTGTCATTCTCTCCCCTTTACTGCATCAAAAGCATGGAAATTACAGGCTACAAATCTTCACTTCTATCAACTAGTTGCGTGGTATCTTAATGTGGACTGAAGTGAACTGATCACTGCATCTTAAAAGGTGAAAGTCCACTTTAATGTAAGTACAAAACAGGTACTCATTGTAAAGCCATTGTATGTTCTCCATTTTTCCCCCAGTGGGTTAATATTTATAATTTTACCTCAGGATTCAGGCAGTACCATTATTTCACAGACGCAGGAATAAGGGGTGCAATGTACAAAACCATTGGAGTTTGGTTGAACAGCTCAATTTGATCCAAATAAGATTGAACATCCTGTACCCAACTGAGCCGCTGAAACATGAAAGTGACATTATTGATAATGACTGGTTCCCGCTAAAAGAAAAGCTTTCGACAAAACCTTCTCTCTACATCAGACCAGGCTGCCACTTACAGCTCCCACTTTTACAGAGGTTCATTGTTCTGTGTTAAATTCATGCAAGAGTTTTTTCCTAACTAAGACTATTCTGTCTTAGTGAGTCAATGTAAACCAGGAAACTTCAGATTGCTTTGATTCAAATGGACTCAAATCACCATGTAGTCATTTTCGAAACGAAATAGCCTTGGCTCAAAAATTTACATCAAAGTTAGTATCAGAGCACAACAGTAAAATTCATCAAGGTCAATATTGTTCTGTAAAAGAGTGAGGCAGGAATTTTCCGGCCCTGTTGGCATCGGCCATCATGGCGGGTGGCGGGGACACAATATGACGAAAAGGAGGAAAATAGTTTTTCCACCATCATTAAACCAGTTTACGATCATCCAGTCCATCCATAAGCGGACGGCTGCGTTTCCTGTTGCCGCACGTGGGCAATGTCATTTTAATACATTTGCATCTAATTATGAGCCCTGCTTGCCAGAATCATCCTCCCACATCAAATTTACCACTCATAATGGCGTGACTTCAGAACAATGTGCTTCACAACTGCCTTTAAAAGGAGTGCACCTGGCAGCCTGAACTTTGAGGGGAAACTTGCGCAGTGCTAGCGAGCATTGCCTGTAGGACATCAAGGAAGAGATGCCATGCATTCATGGGTGGCATAGGCAAGTCGCTTTTTTCCGGCTGGCTTTCAGTGCAGTGCCAGGGCAAGGGGCCCAGTGTGGTCAGGCTGGGGGTGAGGGGGGGGGGGGGGTGTGGGGGTGGGGGGGGGGGGGGCGGGGGGGTGGGTGCGGGGGTTGGTATGGGTGTTGAGGTTTGGGGAGCAAGGCAGCACAGACTGAAGGAAATACTCAGGCATATGCTGCGGGTCGCAGGGGAGGGGTGGGGTGAGAAAAGTAGCCACACATTTTGAAAAGCTTGTCAAAAGTGAACAATCTTCCCCAGCTGGGACTTTTCAGCTGCAGCTCCATTGACATAATTGGAGACGGGCCTCTGCAGCTTTTCTGCCCACTCAAGTAATGTAAAAGCATGAAAGTGCCACCAAATGCTCCAGAACTTTTCAGCACTTGGGTGCTGGCGGCAAATTAATGTGCATTTTAGGTGCAGCAGGGCAATTGGTCGACTGGACAGGTTGTACAATGCACTTGTGAAAGGTGGCCATGATGCAGTGACTGGTGGAGATGCTCAGAGTCCCTTGCAATGTCTTTATTAAGATTTGGATCAGTCTCCCCCATGGTTCAAGCTAACAGTGCAGCCTTGCAGTGCGGGTTAGGAGAATGCCTATGCTTGAACTGAGAGCACAGCATGCAGTCCAATGGGCAAAGCTGCCACCAATCAGTCAGGTGGAGGCGGGTGGGGTTTTGGACAGCCAATGAGCGCACTACATGCTGGCTAGCCAAGTGGTGGCCAGCATTCTCCTGTGTGTGTGAAGGCACCTTCAGACTTAACTATGAGAGGTTCTTAGTACATCCATGCTAACCCATGCATCTCTCTCTTTGACCCTGCAGGAGGAGAACGTCAGGATCATGCAGCCTGCTGATTTAGCGGTATGCCTCATGACTTGCAGAGACCAGAGCAGAAGTAAAAGAGAGCGGCGCAGGTACCTCGCTCGGCAAAGGGAGGAACACCTCCCTCAAGATGAAGGGGCAGCAGAGCCCCCTGCACATGCAGCTGAATGTCCACAGAGAGCCATTGCTAATAGGTGCCTCACTAGACCAAGGGTCTACAGACGGCATCTATCTTTCCTGCAGATGAGCGAGAACCAGTGTGGCTGGAGAATGTGCATGCCTAGAGAACTGGTCGATCATATATGTAATTTGCTGCAGGATTTGGCACCATGCGGACATGGAGGGTATCCACTGCCAGTGGCTGTGAAAGTGACCACAGCAATCAATTTTTACACCAGTGACTCCTTCCAGGGCTTCACAGGTGACCTTTGCTGGATCTCAAAAGCCTTCATGCTCAAGTGTATTCAGGAGGTCACGGACGCCATTTTCGTAAAGACACAGCACTTTGTGCATTTCGCCTGGGATCAAGCAAGACAGGAAACTAGAGCGCTTGGATTTGCAGTGTTGCAGGGTGCCATTGACTGCACTCACATGGCACTTAGATCTCCGTGGCAACAAGCAGTCAACTACGTCAACCATAAGGGCTTCCACCTGCTGAATGATCAGTGGTGTGCAACCACCGCAAATGCATCCCACAGGTCTGCGCACCATTCCCAGAGAGCGTCCATGAGTCCTACATCCTTAGCAGGTCTCAGATCCCTGACATATTCCAGGGTCCTGAGAGGCTGCAGAGATGGTTCCTCGGTGACAAGGGCTACCTGCAGAGGACATGGCTGATGATGCCCATGCGGCAGCCTCAGACTGCAACAAAGCGATGGTGTAAGGAGGCTCATCCTGCAACCCAGACTTTGATGGAACAAACGATAGGCATCTTGAAAATAAGCTTCCAATCCCTCGAAAGGTCCAGTGGAGCACTGCAATACAGTCTCCAGATGGTGTAATGCATCATTGTCGCTTGCTGCGTGCTCCACAAACTGATGCAGCAACGGGGGACGACCTTGCTGAGGAGGAGTTGGAAGAACTGCATGCATTCCCCAATGAGCAGGACATTGGATTACAATGATGAGGAACTCAAAGGCGAGGGCGCCAGCAATGAGGCCATCACACTGGCCAGTTGAGTCAGGCATGCTCGAGAGGCCCTCATAGGCACAGGTTTCATGGAGGATGATGATGAGATGCAGTGAGGACAGCCCTGGCATCCTAACCTAGTATCATCATGCCTCCTTTGTGGTTGATAACATTGCAAATACCCTCAGTGCCCAGGCTCATGTCATGGAGATGCAGCGAAGGCATTAATTGTTGCTAGATTCCAGGAGGCTGATGATGACATGCAGTGAGGACACTCCATTGATCTTCACATAGCCTCTGTGAACGTTTGACTCCTTTCTGGCTGAGGGCAGCTTGCTTGCGCTCTGTGATCAGTGTCATATCATGGAGAAGCAACAGTGAAACTTTAAATGCATCTGATCATTGGTCAGCCTTCAGCACCTGACCCCTTCAGGAGCACAGCGTCACCGGTCACAAATGCTGAAGAGATGTGGGGGGGTGGGGGCGGAAGGAGGTGCAGCCCCACCTTAAAAGTGCTGAGAGCACACAGAGAGATTGACAGAACTCTGTGCTGCCTGCCCACGACAACATGGCAGCAATAACAAGCTCCCAATGAAGTACAGGCATTAATAATGTGTCCAGGGAGTGTGAAGCCAGTCTAAAGGCTACACAGAGCACAGGGAAGAGACTCTGGACTGAGACACTTGCTTTTATTTTGTGCAGGAACCAAGGTTTCACATCTGAGTGACACGAACACTGCTCAGCAGAACAAGGAGCCATAGACAAGGAGAATTTATTGGGAGTTTATTGACAATAATGAACAGTGTGTACAAATGATTAACACCCGTGCCCAGGCTGTGCTTCCTGATTGGTCTTAGCTGCAGCTTGTTACTGCTGAGCCTGAGTCCAGGTAGCTGGTGCTGCCTGGTGAAGAGGGGCAGGGCTGACTCCTATGTGCCAGGCAGTGCGGGCTGCCTGGTGAAGACATTACCCTCCCCCTTTGGGAAGAACATTGAGGCTCCCACCCACACTCCACTTCACCGAGTGACACCCACCTAACCTTTACCCTTTCCTTCCTGTGTTTCCCTGTCCTTTACCCCTGTCCCTCCTCACTGCTCTGTTTTTTGTCATCCGAGAAGGCAAGGTTACACCATCCTTTCCTCCTGTCCCCGGAGTGGGATATTGTGGAATATAAAGCATGGGGTGAGTGTAGCTCAGCAACTATGGCTGTGACAGGGTCACCTATATCCGGGCCTTCCCGGGCGAATGTGGAGGCGGTGCTGACACCAGCAGTCCCTGCTGCTCCCGTGGCCCTGTCACCCTTCCGCCTCCTTACCAAGTGGAGCCCGGGGGTGAAGAGCTACACCCACCCTGAAATGATGATCGAGGCCTGCGTCAATGCTAAGGTGGGGTTGTCAGCTCCTCACCATAGTTTCCGCCTCGAAAATGTACAAAGCTGTACTGAGGTCAGAGCGGGAGGTGCACCTGGCCCGAGAAAAGGGGCTCACTGTGGGCGGGACATTTCTGTCAGTGGACCCCTTGGAGGGTTTTACTGTGGAGTTCGAGGGGGTGCCTACAGATTCTTCTGGACTGTGGATGGCTGCGGTGCCATGTCTGCAAGGAGGTGGGGCACGTCCATAATAACTGCCCCGCCCCCAAGGCCGCCAGCACCATCCAAGTGGCCGCGGCTGGCACCACCACTCCTCCCCCTGCTACCGCCCCATCTTCCCCCAAGCAAGAGGAGGTGCTGCCAGCATCCGCTGCCATCTCGGCTGCCGGCGAGGCAGGGGGATGAGGCGGGGGGGGGGGGCAAGAGCCCGCACAGCAAGAAGGTGCGGAGGAAGACCCGCCACATGGAGGCGGCCCCTGAGACCCCCCCCCCCCCACCAAACTCGCCCTGATCCCCAGACCCCTGAAAAAACTGGGTCAGGGATAAAAACATCATCCGGCCCTGGTGATGGGTCTGCGCGTGCTCCTGGGCCCCTGTGTGCCTCAGCGCCATGAGCTGGGTCCGGCAGCGATGGGGCACGCGACCCCGAGCCAGTGGTCCTGTTAAAGACAGTGAGCCTGCCCAAACCCTAGAGGGCAGAGCGTTCGAAGGGGCTGCACATGGCAGTGATGGCCTCACAGATGGAGGTCTCCCCAGCCTCCAGAACAGACGCCACCCTCGAAGGGGGAGGAACTCACGACTCACAAGATCGGATGTGTCCCCTCCCTCAGTGGAGTGTTGGTGGTGTCTCTGCCCCATAAGTCCTCACTCTGCCCTCTGGGGGAAGCCCAAATCCCCAACCCCTATCTTGTTGGCCCCACATTTTCAGCCAGAGATGTTGGGGGTCAGGGAGCTGGTGCCAGGCCGGTTGCTGCACCTCACTGTGCGCCTGGGGGGTCGCGGCACTTCACTTTGTGACTGTGTACACTCCCCTGGGTGCGCAGCAACAAGCAAGCTTCTTTGAAGAAGTGTCCACTCATCTTGGCTCCATCGACGCGGGCGAGTGCATCATCCTCGGGGGGAATTTCAACTGTACCTCAAGGCCAGGGTCCGTCACAGTACCCAGCACCGCTCGCCAGGAGTGAGTAAGTTGCGGGACCTGGTCGGATCCTTCAACTTGGTGGACGTCTGGCGACATCTCCATCCTGACTCTAGCATTTTCACTTTCGTGTCACCTGGAGTCAGAGCGTCCAGACTCAGCCACCTTTATGTTTCTAAGGCTTTTGTGTCCTGCATTCCATCGGTTTCTGTGCAGTGGGTGCAGGGCACGGACCACCATCTGGTGTGGGCGGAGCTCGGTCTGTTCTGTGTTCAGACGGGGTCCGCGTACTGGCACTTTAACAACCTGCTGGAGGACGAGTGGTTCCTGGACTCGGTCCGTCATTTCTGGGCCAGCTGGAGACAGAGTTAGGGAGGTTTCCCCTCCTTGAGGCTATGGTCTGACGTGGGTAATGCTCACCTCCACGTCTTCTGTCAGGAGTACGCGAGGGGTTCAACAAAGAGGCGGAAATCCAGGGTCGAGGAGTTGGAGAAGGAGATGCTCGACCTGGAGGCACATCTCCATCAGCCCGATGCGGACCCGGCCCTGCGGTCGGTGTACGATGAAAAGAGGGGCGCGCTGCGGGACCTGCAACTCGTCGGGTCCCGTGTTGTGTATGTGAGGTCGCAGATCCAGTTCCTCCAGGATCTGGACCGCGGCTCCCCCTTCTTCTACTCGCTGGAAAAAAGGCACGGGGTCCGTCAGCAGCTCCTTACACTGCTGGCCGATGACAGATCCCTTGTCTCGGATCCGGAGGGCATCAAGGCCATTACCCAAGACTATTACACTGCCCTGTTCTCTCCGGATCCATCCAGCGGGGATGCTTGCAGAGTTTTGTGGGAGGACCTGCTGCAGGTCGGCCCAGAGGGTGCCGGAAAGTTTGACTCTCCAATAAGTCTGGGGGAGTTGACCAGCGCCCTTGACGGTCTCTCCAGGGGCAAATCCCCAGGACTGGACAGGCTGACCGTGGAGTTCTTCAGGGCGTTCTGGGACGTCCTGGGGAACAACCATGTGGGGGTCCTGGGGGAGAGTATCGTGGCCCGGGGGATGCCTCTCTGTGGCGCAGGGCCATGATTGCCCTGCTGCCAAGGAAGGGGGATATCAGCCACCTTAAAAACTGGCACCTGGTCTCCATCCTCAGCTCACATTACAAGATCTTTGCCAGGGCAATGTCTTCTCGCCTTGGCACCGTGCTGGACCACATGATCCACCCTGACCAGTCCTACATGGTGCCAAGCCGCACCATCTTCAATAATATCCATCTGGTCCGGGACATTATCCATTACTCCCAGAGGGCTGGTCTGTCAAGCGCCTTCCTGTCCCTTGATCATGAGAAGGCGTTCGACAGGGTGGATCACGAATATTTACTCAGGACTCTGCGAGCATTTGGGTTCGGGACGCATTTTATGGCCTGGATCCCACTTCTGTACACTGCTGCGGAGTGTCTAGTTAAGGTTAACGGGTCCCTGACGGCGCCCCTTCGCTTTGGGAGAGGGGTACGTCAGGGCTGCCCCCTGTCTGCCCCCTGTATTCTATTTGTGTGGAGCCTTTCCTGCGCCTCTTGTGAAGGAGGAGGTTATTGGGATTGGTTCTGCGTGGGCCGGGCATCGGGGTTGTCCTCTTGGCTAACTGATGACGCGCTCCTTATGTTTAGCGACCTGGCTGACCTGAAGAGGATGCGCAAGTGCCAGGAGGTGTACTCTGCCGCATCCCCTGCCAGGATCAACTAGGGCAAGTTTTCTAGACTCCTGGTCAGCCCGTGGCAGATGGATCCCCTACCCGAGGAGCGCAGGCCTTTCACCTGGAGCAGGACCAGCCTCCTCTACCTGGGTGCCCATCTCTGCCCCGCTGAGGAATCCTGGCCGGCGAACTGGCAGGAACTGGAGATGAAAGTCACCACTCGCCTGCGGAGCTGGACAGGACTGCTCCGAGTGCTGTCTTACTGGGGTCGAGTTCTGGTCATAAACCAGCTGATCGCCGCCATGTTGTGGTATCGGCTGGTCACTTTGACCCCTCCCCTGGACTTTTTCACAAAAATCCAGAGAATGCTCATTGACTTCTTCTGGGACAAAAGATTGCACTGGGTCACTGTTGAGGTTCTGAGTCTCCGGCTTAGGGAGGCCGGTCAGGCGCTAGTGTGCCTATGCACACAGGTGGCGACTTTCCGCCTTCAGACCCTGCAGCGATACCTTTCCATCAAGACCGGAGGGGCCTTCGTGTCGCCTTGCAGGCGTTACCCTGATCAAAGCCTGAAACATTGTCACCTTGCAATGCAGCTCTCCGCCATTAGGAGAAGCAGCTATCGTCAGAGAGTTGCTGCTCAGGAATCTGCACCTCCAGCCTTTTCAGTGGCGGGCGAAGAGGAGGGCTGTGGCTGCCGGGGTGACCAGGATCAGGGATATGCAGGGTGGTGGAGGAGTGGGCTGGATGCTACTGCAGGAGTTGGCGGATCGCACGTCCATGGACATCCAGCTCACAGTCAGCGCCATTCAAGACCTTTGGACGGTTGTGTTCGGACCCCACATCAGTCTGCATCTCGAGGCGGCGCAGGTGCACGGTAGTCTTCCGTCCAAGTGTACCCCTGTTTGGACAGAATTCCACATTGTCCCCAATCCTCAAACCCTCCCTCGAGAGCTAGCACCTCGCGGAAATGCCTTCCATGGCCTTTGGCACGGCGCGGAGGGGTTTCCTGTATAGGCTGCTGCTGCACACCCTTCACTTCCTTGCCCTTGCCCACCACCCAGATACGCCCTGGCATGCCTTGTTGCCATCCAGGGGTGGAGGTCCCAGTGGGGGGCTCTCTACAGGATCTCCTCCCAATTTCCATTGGGGTGGAGGATGTAGCATGCAGCAGTCCCATACAAGTATAGGTTGTGTCGGTTCACGGACTCCCAAGATAGCTGCATCTTCTGCGGCCTTGTGGAGTCCGTGGACCAGTCTATGTTAAACGTTGTAGACTGCACCCCCTTTTTAATTTCTTTAAAAACCTTTTATGTTGTTTTGTTTGCACTTCAGCCCCTCGCCACCTGATCTACAGCACCCGGTGCGGAGGGGGGCCGGGAGGGAGGAGGGCCTCCTCGTGAACCTGCTCCTGGGCCTGGCCAAGTTAGCCATTAACAGTTCCAGACAGAGGGCGAACGAGGAGGTCATCCGGCCCGACTGTCTGCCCCTCTTCTGCGGCTACGTTCGCGGCTGGGTGTCTGCCGGCACCGTCGAGGCCTTCCATGCCTGGTGGGCACCGGGGGGTTTCTGGGGTGCTTTACTGACCCTTTTGATCACATTTTGATTTAATGTTGGTAAGTTTCCGTTAAATTTTATCTTTGTTTTTGCAGTTCCTCTTTAAGGGGCTGCCTTTTACTTTATCCCTGATTTTTTAAATTTAGTGTATTTGGTTGACTCAAAAGAATCACATCTTCTTAACCTTCCTAACCCTGCTGCTACATCTTGGTGCTACCCGACATCTACAGTGGAGGTGGAGGCAGCCTGCTGAATGCTACGCCCTGTCTGCAATGACCTTGATGGGTGTTCACTGGAGGGCCGAAGCCTGGAGGGCCCCAGCCTGCTTTCAGGGTCTTGCTTTGTGAAAGTGGCACCCTCCTCGGTCTGGGGAGCTGGAGCTGCTGGGGTCACAGGAAGAGGGGATTCAGAGGAGCCGGAAGCTCCCCGAGTCACCTGGGTAGATGGCCGTGGGTATGCACCAGCTGATCCTCCTCCCTTTGGGTGCCCAAGGGCCTCTGGCTGAATCCTTGAGGAGAAGGGGAAGCTGGAGTGAGATCGAGCTGCCCCACACCCCTCTCTCATTGACACTGTTGGAGGCCAGCTGTTATGACATAGCAGTCAGTAAAGTCTGAGTTGTTTAAATCCCAGAGGGAAACTGAAACAACTGTCAAAACCTATATATTCTATTGGTATATTTGAGATGCAGCTCTGAATTCAGAAATAAAACCACCAAGCTTCAAGATTTTTTTTTATATAAACTAAATTAAGCATTTATTAATTTAACAATAAATTAAACACATACAGAAGTCTACAAATTACCACCATAATAACCTTTAAACAAATCCCCCAATTAATCACTCACAGGTAAATCTTCACCAAGGCAACAATAACCCATTGACTTTAAACAGACACCAGACAAACACATTTGACCCCTTATGAATTCAAAATGAGGTCCCTTGTAATTTGTCCTTTACAGACACAGTTGTGGGGCTGACAGGCTGTTTGGATCTTACATGCCTTTGCCCTGCACGTACAAAATTCTTTTCTGTTTATACCTAGCCTTTCCTCTGAATGTAAATTCTCATTGTATCACTAGGTCTTTGAACTCCGCTTCTTCTAACAATAAAACCCCTTTCATAGCACTAATTTTATTAGTAATATAAATACATTTCTTGGTGCCTCCTAGTTAGGTGTAGGATTTTAATCTCTTCATTTGAATGGTTTATTCAACAAATACAAATAAGTAACATCTCAAACTATTATACATCAAAGCACCCAGACTATCTGGCTATAATCCAATTAAGACATGCACACACACATTCGCGCACACGCACACACACGCACACCTTACTACAAGTCCAATTTAAAAATAATTTCCAATAACATTATACAAATTAATATCGCTTCCAACTATGGCATCAGCAATCGAGTTCAGCCCACGCAGCAGTGCAGGACCGATGTTCTGGACCACAGTCCCCACCGCCGCTGCCATCCTGCCAGTTTTGACCTCGGTGCATTGGCATCACCTCAGATTAAAGATGGATGGATTCCTCCATTGTGCCTTGCAATCTGAGGAGTGCAGCAGACATCCCTTTTAATGTTCCCTAGCTTGCCTTTGCAGCTTCAACAACTGTGACATGACTGAGTCCAGAGGATCCTCATTTGACTTGGACTCATCAATTTTCTGGCCTCCAGCATCCCTCCAAGTTCCAGAAACCAGGGAAGCCCCTGCCTGCTGTGGATTAGACAGTGCAATATGCTCACCAGATAGTGACCCCGAGGCTATTCTTGAATGAAATCCCACTGAGGTGTGTGTCTCTGCGCTGGTGGAGGATGTGGGTGAGCACTGTGATGGGTCTTCAATTAGGGGGTCATCACATTTTTCTACTAGGATGTCTATGGGGCTTGAATCTTGGATCCCCTCAGCTGCTTTCCAGATGTGCCTAAAAAAGCAAGGAGTGATAATTAGTACATGGCAGGGGACTGCGCAACAGAGGGATTCACTCACAGCATGGTTGTCTGATGGATGTCGCATTGCTGGATCCTCACTCAATTGAGCACTGCCGACCTTACCATCAGCACAGGAACAGTCCAGATCATTACCAAACAGCTGGATGACTCTATTTTCAAAGTCTGTGAGGACCTTGATATCGGACATTCCTCCACGGGTCTACGACCTCTCCTTTTGTTGCGTGCCAGCTTGGCCTGCGTGAAGACCGATGGAGAGAGTGTAAGTGGGACACCTGCCAAGCCAGATGCCTGGCATCTGCGGGTAGTGAGTGGTGCCATAGATGGGATGAGGACCCGACCCACAGGGCAGGTGAAGGTGTGTACGAGAAAGTGAATGGTGATGCCCCTTGACCTGGCAGTGAGTGAGATCCCTGTGGATGTGCGATAGGTTTGTGTATGTGAAAGTTGAGAATAATGAGAAGAGTGACTTAGCCTGGCGGAATGGAGGAGATCATTCATTCTCTTTTGGCACTGGATGGCTGTCCTCTATTGCAGAGTGTTGGCGCTGACCACCGCTGCCACTGCCTCCCATGCTTGACTGGTGACCCTGCTTGCTGGTCTTCCCTCAGAACGTGGGTAGAGGACTTCACATCGGGCTGCCATTAGATCCAGTGGGCATCCGAGCGAGGTGCCATTAAATTTGGGGGCAGCATGTTTCCTCCCTTTGACAGCCTGACTTATCAGCAGCATCCAATCCCCTAGAGAGCGCTAGTCTTGTGGAGAGGCACCCTTTAAATGTGGTTCCTGGATTATTGAAGGCCTGAGTGGGGGAATCTTGAACTAGGGGACATAGTTGCAGAATAAGGGGACACTCATTTAAAACTGAAATGCGAAGGAATTTCTTCTCTCTGAAGGTAGCAAATGTCTGGAATTCTCTACCTGAGAGACTTATGGAGGCTAAATCACTGAAATTATTTAAAGAGGACATAGATAGATTTTTGAAATGTCGGAGAGTTGTGGGCTATGAGGAGCTGACATGAGAGAGGAGTCGAGGCCTGGGACAGATCAGCCATGATCTTATTGAATGGTGGGGCAGGCTTGAGGGGCCAAATGGCCTACTCCTGCCCCTCTTATGTTCCTATGAGGTGACGGTGGGGCAGGCGCATCAGAGGCCGCCTCTGCCAGTGATCTGGCGTTTTCCTAGAAATGCATCATTTATCAGGCACTGGGACTGGGACGATACGACACGAAAGCCTGCCTTTGCTGCTGGTGGTTACATCGCACTTTTTCCAGCCTTCTACTGCACTTTGTGCAAATCTGGGACAATTCCTCCCTAAAAGAGGTGGTAGCAAAACAGAAATCAGGGTAACGGGTGTACGCTGACACTGCTGGAGATGTGGAGTTCTGATTTTCAGGCAAACCTCAATCAGAAACAGATGGCAACTTCAGGAATGTATGATATTGCCAGGATCCTCAATGCCATTTTTGTGTCAATCTACACTGCCCCACTACTCCCTTAACTTGCTTGCAAAGCAATGGTTGAACAGATTGGAAAGAGGCCATTACAGTGTTACCTAATTGGGCTACCCACTAACTCTCACCTGCAGCATTGTTCATCATTTAAGGTAGTTTTCAGCTACTCAGGTTATTTGAAAATGTTTGTAATAGCTGCATGACATTCTGGACTCTTAGGCGGCACTTTTCTGAATTGGGAGCCTTCTGGCAATTCCACTGTTGGTAGAGGAATAGGTGCAGCAGTAAAAGGAGGGAGGAACAAATAGAGATTCTGTTGCAAACAGACCAGAGAGAAGGAGACATGCTCACAGGAATCCTTACCTTCTCAATAGCTTATAGTCAAAGGGCAACATATCTATCAGAGGAGCAGTGCATGTTTTGCTTCTCTACATCTGCAATCTTTATTAATGACTTAGATGAAGTTTCCAAGAGTAATCTATCCAAGTCTGCTCATGATACAAAGCTAGGAAGGGCAAGTAAGCTGTGAGAGGACAGGCACAGTGGAGGCTGCAAATGGTTTATTCAGTTGGCAATAAGATGAGAGGTGGAATAAAATGTGGGGAAGTGTGAGGTTTTTTACTTTGGCAGGAAGAATAGAAAAGTGCAATATTTTTAAAATGGTGGGGAACTTTCACATGTTGATGTTCAGAGAGGCTTGGGTGTCCTCAAAAGAGAAACACAGAAAGTTAGCAAGCAGGTACAGCAAGTAATTAGACTGGCAAATGACACATTGGCCTTTATTGTGAGAGGTCTGGATTACAAGAGTAAGGAAGTCTTGCTACAAATACATTGGGCTTTGGAGGTACTTGACTTAGAGGTGGTACAGCAAAGATTTTCTAGATTGATGCCTGGAATGAGAGGGTTGTCCTAGAATGGGAGGTTGAGTATACTGCGGCTATTGGGCACAACTTTCCATGCCTGCTGGCAACGCAAGCAGACAATATGGCGAGAAGGCCAAAAATCGGTCTCACAATGTCATGAAACCAGTTTACAATTGTCTGTTCTGCCTGTCAGTAAGGAAACTTATGGAATAAATTTGTATAACATTATAAACCCAGCTCACCAGAATCATCCTCCTACACTGGATAATCCGAGCACATCGCCATGATTGCACGCCAGTGTGTTTCACAACAGCACGTATAACGTACGCATATGGCCAGCTACACTTCAGGGGAATTCGGAGGTGACTGCACAGTAACGTTGCGCAGCATGTGCCATGGTCACCTGTTGGATTTCAAGATGGAGGCACACTGGGGGCAGGGACAAGGGCTGCCTTGCAGTTGAGGTAAGCTGTGGAGGGGGGGGTAGGGACTGCCCTGTGATTGAGACAAATTTGTGGGGTGCAAGGGCTGCCCTGCAGTTGATGGTGATGCGCAAGCACATATTGGGGGGGTGGGGTGGATGGGTGGATGGTAGCCGGGTGGGTGGGGTGGGCGGGTGGGTGGAAGGCGGGGGAAGCAGCCATGCATTAGGGAAACCTTGTATAAAGTGACCATTCCTCGGCAGCTGAGACAGTTCAGGGTCAACCACATTGACATGATTGGAGTCAGGCCTCTAGCTTATCTGCCCACTCAAACAACGCAGAGGCATCAAAGTGTGACCAAGTGCTCCGGAGCTTTTTACCTCTCAGGCACAGACTGCAGACTAATGAGTGTTTTAGTGGACTGCAGAACAATTGGATGACTGGACACTTACAATCTCCTTGCTAAAGCTGGCCATGGAGCAGTCACTGATGGAGGCGCTCACAGCCCCTTGTAATGTCATCATTCTGGTTTGGACCTGTCTCCCCCATGGTTCAAGCTAACAGTGGAGCCTTGCAGTGTGGGTTAGGAGAATGCCTGTGCCTGAGCTGAGAGTACAGCATGCAGTCCAATGGACAAAGCTGCCGCCAATCGGTCATGTGGAGTGGGATGGAGACAGGTGGGATTTCAGGCAGCCATGCAGCGCACTACACACTGGCCGTCCAAATGGTGGTCAGCAATGTTTGGGATGTATTAAGGGGCCCTCAGGCTTAACCAAGAAAGGTTTGTAGTACACCCAAGCTAACACACGCATCTCTCTTTTCTATCCTGCGGGAGTAGTAAATCAGGAGCATGGAGCCTGGTGCACTAGCTGTTTGCCTTATGGCGTACAGAGAATGTCTACAACAGAGAAGAGAGCAACGGAGGTGCCCACCTGTTCAGAGGGAGGAGCAGCACTCTCTGGAAGAAGGGGTGGCTGGGACTCCTGTACATGCTGCTGAAAAGCAACAGCGAGCTGTCACTCTTGGCACCTAGCTAGGCCCAGGGACTTTAGACACTGCCTTTCATTCCTGCAGATGACGAAGAACCACTTTCGTTGAAGACTGCGCATGTCCTAGAAACTGGTTGGGTACATCTGTCTTCTAGTGCAGGATTTGGCACCACGGGGACATGGAGAGCATCCACTGCCCGTGGCAGTGAAAGTGACCGTGGGGCTCAATTTTTACACTAGTGGCTCCTTTCAGGGTTCCACAGGTGGCCTCCGTGGGATATCACAAGCCTCCAACCACAAATGCATGCATGAGGTCAGGGATGCCATCTTTGTGAGGGCACACAACTTTGCATTTTACTCAGGGCCAGGAAAGCCAGTTGCAAGAGTGATTGGATTTGCCCAATTCTCAGGTTTCTCACAGGTGCAGAGTGTCATTGACTACACTCATGTGGCACTCAGATTTCTATAGCAACAAGCTATCAACAATGTGAACTGGAAGGGCTTCCATTCACTGAATGAGCAGCTGGTGTGCGACCACCAGAAACGCATCCTGCAAGTCTGCGCACAGTTTCCAGGTAGCTTCCATGACTCTTACATTCTCAGTCACAGATTCCTGACGTCCCTGAGGATGCACAGAGGCTGCAGTGATGGTTCCTCGGGGACAAGGGCTACCCACAGAGGATGTGGCTGATGACACCCATGTGGTGGCCTCAGACTGCAGCAGACTGAAGGTATAACGAGTCATAAGCTGCAACTTGCAACTTGGTGGAGCAAAATGTGGTTCCAGTGCCTGAAACAGTCTGGTGGAGCCCTGCACTATAGTCCACAGAGGGTGTCACGCATCACCATCGTCTGCTGCGGCCATTACAGTCTGAGGAGGTAGCTGAGGAGAAGATGGAGGAGCTGCACGTCTCCTCCAATGAGGAGGACATCGATGCAGATGAAGGTGAGGAGGCCCTCATAGACAAAGATGATGGCGATGAGGCTCTCGCACTGGCCAGATGAGGCAGGCGCGCTCGGGAGGCCCTCATAGCTGCTAGATTTGTGGAGGATGATGACAATATGCAGTGAGGAGACACCATAGATCCTCACATCACATCTGTGAACGTTTGACTCCAGTCTGACAGATGGTAGTGCACATAGCCTCTGTGATAATGCTCCTGTCATGGAGACACAGCAGGGGCCCTAATAGTCGCTCAGTTCAAGGAGGATGATGATGACATGCAGTGAGGACACCCCATAAATATTGACATAGCCTCTGAGAGTGTCTGATTCCTGACTGGCTGAGGGCAACTCACATGTGCTCTGTGATATCATGAGACACAGCCGTGAAACTTTAAATGCACCTGATCCTTTGTCGGCCTTCAGCATCTGACCCTTTCAGGAGCACAGTGTCACTGGCCACAGATGCTGAAGAGATGAGGGCCAGCCCCAACTTATAGGTGCTGAGAGAGAATGACGGAACTCTGTGAAGCCTGCCCACAGCATTCTGGCAGCAATGACAATCAACTTTGAGGTGCAGGCATCAGTAATGTCTCCAGGGAATGTCAGGCCAGACTATCACTTTAGCTGAAAGCTGCACAAAGCACAAGGAAGAGGCCCTGGTCAGAGACACCTGCCTTTATCTTGTGCAGAAATGTTTCACATCTGAGTGAGAAGAACACTGCTCATCAGAACAATGAGTCATATGCAGGGAGACATTCTTGGGAGTTTATTTGCAATAGTGAACATTATGTACAAGTGATTAAAACACGTGCCCAGGCTGTGCAACTACGTTTTAACTCGAAAGAGTTACATTTTCTTAACCTTCTTAATGCTGCCGCTACGTCTTGGTGCTCCCTTGACATCCACAGCGGAGGTGGAGGCAGCCTGCTGACTGCTACATCCTGCTTGTGATGACCTTGGGAGGCATCTTCTGGAGGGCCGAGATCAGGAGGGTCCCAGGCTGCTTTCATGGTTCTGCTGTGTGGCCTGTGGAGCTGAAGATGCTGGGCTCAGGGGAAGAGTGGATTCGGATGATCCAGTCTCTCCTCGAGTCACCTCGGTAGATAGCCCTGGGGTGTGACCCTGCTGATCCTCCTCCCAATGGGTGCCTGAGGGCCCCAGGTTGACTCCTTAAGGAGAAGGGATAGCTGGAGTGAGATCGAGCTGCCCGGCACCCCTCTTGCGTTGACAATGTTGGAGGCCGACAATAGTGTCAGCCATGGAGCTCAGCCCACGCAGCTGTACAGGAGCGATATCCTGGACCCAGGCCTCCATGGCGCCATCCATCCTACCAGTGTTGACCTCATTGTATTGGCATGCAGGAACTATCTCCTCAGACTGAAGGAGGATGGACACCTCCATCATGCCTTGCAATCTGAGGAGTGCAGCAGACATCCCTTCCTGACGTTCCTGAGCTTGGCTTTGCAGCTCCCACAACTGAGGTATGACCAAGTCCAGAGGCTCCTCATCTGACTTAAGCTCATCAGATTCCTCGCCTCCATAAGTCCTCTGAGTGCTGGAGACCTGGGAAGCCCTTGCCGCTGCCTGCTCTGGATAAGATAGTGCCATGTGCTCACCAGATTGTGATCCCGAGGCTACTCTAAAGCTAGGTCCCGCCGAGGTGTGTGTCTCTGCGTTGGTGGATGTTGTAAGTGAGCACTGTGATAGGTCTTAAATGAAGGTGCTTTCAGATTCTTCTTCAGATCCTTTGGTACTTGACTGGAGGCCCTGGTTGGTGGACTCCTTCAGCTGTTTGGCAGAGATGCCTGTGAAAGCAAGGGGAGATAATTAGTGCATGGCAGGGGTCTGCGGGTCAGGACACATCAGTCACAGCATGGTTGCCTGATGGATGTTGCACTGATGGATCCACACTTAGTAGAGTACTGCCGGCCTCACCGTCAGCACAGGAATGGTCCAGGTCCTCGCTGGCCAGCTGGATGGCTCTAATTTCAAATTCCATGGGGACCTTAACTTTAGGCATTCCTCCACCAGCCTGCGGCCTCTCCCTCTTGTGTGCCAGCTTGTCCTGCATGAATAGACATGGAGAGAGTATAAGCAGGACACCTGCCAGGCCAGATGATAAGCATGCCTGGTATGTGTGGGTGGTGAGTGTGAAAGAGTGAATGGTGATGTGCCTTGAATTGATAGATCCCTGTGGATGTGTGATGGGTTTGTGAGTGTGAGTTGAGAGTGATGAAAATAGTGACTTGCCCTGGTGGAACGGAGATGATCATTCTTCCTTTATCGGCGCTAGGTGACTGTCCTCTTTTATAGGGCATTGGCGCTGACCACCACTGCCACTGCATCCCATGCTGGATTAATGACGTTTCTACCAATCCTGTGGCCAGAGTAGGGTAGAGGACATCACGGCAAGCCTCCATTGCATCCAAAAGGCACTTGAGGGATGCGCCATTAAACCAGGGAGCTGCAATCTTCTTGCCTTTCAGGATCATGTCTTCTATGCAGCAGTCCTGGGCTGGAAGCACTGAGAGGTGTGCGCACGGCTGCACTTTAAATATGGGACCCAGTGTGATGAAGCGGTGAAGTGTTGGTGTGGCGGGCAAAAGAGAGCCTGCCCGCCATAGAAATGGCATATTTCCCAGGAATGCATTGTTAATGAGGCGGCATCTGGATGATACAGCGTAAAAAGCCACCATTGTGGCCGGTGTGTAAAATGTCCTTTTTCCTGACCGCTACCGCATTTAGTGTAAGTCTGGGATGTGCCTGCAGTCTCTGGAGTTTAGAAGCATTAGAGTTGATCTCATTGAAACTGATAAGATACTGAGTGGTTTTGAATGGTTAGAAGTTCAGAAATTATTTCCTCTGGATGGAGAGTCTAGAAATAGGGAGCATAGCCTCAGGATAAGAGATCAATCATTTAAGACTGAGATGGGGATGAATCTCTTCACTCAGAGGGTTGTGAATCTTTGGAATTCTCTATGGAAGATTTTTGTGTTTGCTCAGTTGTTGAGTATATTGAATGCTAAGATAGGTAGAATTTTGGGATTGGATTTTCCCTATCCTGTGGATGCAGGGAGTGAAGTGGGACAGGAAAATAGGGGGAGATGCATCTGGAGAACTCCCCGTGCATTCAATTCTTCAGGGAACCTTCCCAGGATAAACTGGGGATAGGGTAAGCAGCCCACTCTGTGCAGGTGGTCAGCTAAATAATCCATTTAAGGCTGCACTTAAGGACCATTTTCTACTGGCACCCATATTTTACCAATGTTGGAGCAGCTCACGGCCATATGCTCAATCGAGGCAGCCTCCCAGTGGCCGGCCGGAGGCCCAATGAAACTTGAGGTTCCATGTTCCAGTGCGGGAGCCACAGTAATGGAAGTCCACAGCCTTATCTGTCACTAGCTCTGCTTTGTGGAGGTCCTATCGGTTTTGGGCCTCTACTTCTTGAATTCTTGAAAGGAAAGCAAGGGTGCTTCTATTTTGAGGGATCCTATGTCACCTGCCTGCCTTGACAATGCTCACCTCACTCACTGAGACTGCTGACTTGACATTGCTGCAGGCTGTCTGGGCCTGCAATCTCCAGAGCCCACCCCAAGATGGCAAGCGCAGAAGCGGTCAATTAGGAGGCCGCCTCCCAGAAAATTACATCGGTAGGTGTGTTGACATCAAGGGCTGGATTGGAACCCCCGCATGGGCCCGATGTCAGAGTTCCAATGTCTGCCAAAAATCCATCCCATGGACTCTGGGGAATCAAGGGACTTGGGGATAAGCAAAACGTGATTGAGGTCAACAATCAGCCAAGATCTTTTTGAATGATGGAGCATGGTCGTGGAGGCAAATGGCTCCTATTTCTTGTGTTCTATGAGGGCTGTCAGAATTGTGTAAATTCATGTCTCAGCTTCTTCTAGACTGCAACAGTCAGTCTGCAGTTCATGCTTACATTAAGTAGGTGATGGATGTGATATTTCCTTCATCACTTCCCCATGGACATCTGGAAACACCAGAATTGAGGATTGGAGTTTGTGCTGATTATCTGATTTCCCCCAAGTTTAGGACGTGATTTATGACACTTAAGTCACCCTGTGGGATCTTTCATTTAAGTCCACTGTTTCTACTTTATTAATGTGCAGATGAAGTATGATCTCCAGTACGCCATCATGTAGGGCTATGCCCACTTTCCTGGCAGACGTTTTTCTTTGCAGCCAATCCCCCATTTCCTCGTAGCCCTCCGCCCAACTGCAATCCTCTTACAGCATGTAAGAGGCTGGCTATTCGATGACAAGGGCATTTCCTGCACACTTGGCTCATGACTCCTCACGGGCACACAAAATGATTAGCCACACTGTATTAAATCATCCTTGACAACTGATCCACAACAGCCTTCATCCAGCAGACCACCAGAGGCCTCTCGCAAAAATTCCACTGCCTCACAGGTTTGGTGGCTTCCTCCATTACAATTCAGAAAGTCTGTTCTGTATGAGAATGGAATGTTGTATGTCAGGAACAACATTAGCATTCGCAGCTCACATAATCTATTTATGTGAGGCCCAGCCACAATTGAGCTTTCCTTTAAAAACATCAGGCGGACAGAGAAGACACCCTACCTACCAATCACCTGATGTAATTTGCTAACTGGCACCAAGATAGTTGTAAAAGCTGATTGACCAATGCCTTCAGGATGGACCAGGCATTCCTCCCTGCTCTGGTCAACCTGACTCCAGTCTCACACCATGTGGTTGGCTCTTGCAGCAGTAACGCCTGGTTGCAAATCATCAGAAACCCTGGAGAATTTACATCAGGGAACCAGAAGAATCCTCTAATAAATTATATTCCTTAATTCTTCATGGTAACTTGGAATGGACAATAACAACTGACTTGCCAATGTCACATATATCCCAAGAAAAAAATTACAAATTGAAAACCGAGCATACAAACAAGGGGCAGGAGAAGGCCATTCAGCTTCTCGAGCCTGCTCTGCCATTTAATAAGATCATGGTTGATCTGATTGTAATCTCAAATCTGCATCCTACCTACCCTGTAATAACCTATCACCCCCTTGCTTGCAAAGAATCTATCCATATTTGCATAAAAATATCCAAAGACTCTGCTTCCACTGCCTTTTCAGGAAGAGTCTCCCAAAGACTCACAACCTCCTGAGACAAAACATTTCATCAAATCTCCATTACAATTGGGTGACACTTTATTTTTAAACAGTGACCCCTTGTTCTAGATTTCC
This sequence comes from Carcharodon carcharias, assembly GCF_017639515.1. Taxonomy (NCBI): domain Eukaryota; kingdom Metazoa; phylum Chordata; class Chondrichthyes; order Lamniformes; family Lamnidae; genus Carcharodon; species Carcharodon carcharias. The sequence continues at coordinate 126,156,281 of NC_054467.1, read as the reverse complement.
CCACAAGAGGAAATAGCCTCTCCACATCCACCCTGTCAAGACCCCTCAGGATCTTATGTGTTTCAATCTAAACGCTCCTTACTCTTCTACACTCCAGCTGATACAAGCCTATCCTGTCCAATCTTTCCTCATAAGACAACCTTCCCATTCCTGGTATTAGCCTGGTAAACCCTCCCTGAACTGCTTCCAATGAATTTACACCCTTCCTTAAATAAGGAGACCAATACTGTACACAGTATTCCAGATGTGGTCACTAGTGCTCTGTATAACTGAAGCATAATCTCCCTACCTTTGCATTCAACTCACTTTGCAATAAATGGTAACATTCTATTTGCTGTGTTAATTTCTTTCTGTACTTGCATTCTAGTTTTTTGCAATGCATGCACTAAGACACCCAGATCCCTCTCAATATGAGAGCTCTTTAATCTCTCCTCATTTAGATAATTTGCTTTTCTTTTATTCTTCCTGCCAAAATGGATAATTTCACATTTTCTCATATTATGCTCCATTTGCCAGATCTTTGTCCACTCATTTAACCTATCTATATCTTTTTGTAGCCTCCTTATGCCTCTTCACAACTTACTTTCCTACCTATCTTTGTGCCATCCCTTCAGTCCCATCATTTATATAAATTGCAAACAGATGAAGTCCCAGCACTGATCCCTATGGCACACCACTCGTTACATCTTACCAACCTGAAAAAGACCCATTTATGCTAACTTTATGCTTCCTGTTAGCCAGCCAATCTTCTGTCCATGCCAATATGTTACCCCCTATACCGTGAGCTTTTATTTTCCGCGATAATCTTTGATGTGGCACTTTATCTAACGCCTTCTGGAAATCTAAGTACACTACATCCATCAGTTCCCCTTTATCCACAGCACATGTTCTTCCTCAAAGAACTCCAATAAGTTGATTCAATATAGACCAAGATTTTATGGCCCCGACATGGTGTGACTCCCCCTGGCAGATGCAGCGAGGCATTTAAATCCCCATTTGATTTAGCAGAACCATAATATCCCACTGGGAGGGGAGTGTTGTAACATCTTGTCCATGATTTCCCTTCCACAAAACTATGTTGACTCTGCCTGATTACATTAAACTTATCCAAGTGCCCTGCTGTAGCTTCTTTCATGATAGCTTCCAACATTTTCCCTATGACAGATGTTAAGCTATCTGGTTTGTAGTTTCCTGCTTTCTGACCCCCTCCCTTTTTGAATAATTGAGTTACATTTGCTATCTTCCAATCTAATTGGACCTTCCCAAAATCTAGGGAGTTTCAGAACATTAAAACCAATGCATCAACTATCTCACTAGCCAATTTTTTTAAGACCCTAGGATGAAGTCCATCAAGACCCAGGCACTTGTCAGTCCGCAGCTCCAACAATTTACTCAGTACCCCTTCTCTGATGATTATAATTTCCTGACTTCCTTCCACCCTTCCATTTTCCTGATTTATAGCTGCTTCTGGGATGTTACTTGTGTCCTCGAAAGTGAACACTGAAACTGCAAAAGATATGTTCAATTCATCTGCCGTTTCCTTGTTTTCCATTATCAATTCTCCAGACTCACTTTCTTTAGGACCAAATCTCACTTTGTTAGCTTGTTTCTTTTTTAAATATTTATAGAAACTCTTAATACCTGGTTCTATATTACTATCTACTTTTATATTTTCAAAGCTGATTTTGTGGTTGGCAGTGCCATGAGGTATTAGCTCTGGTATATCTTGGGACATATTATGATATTAAAACATAAGATAAATGCCAGCTGTTGTTGATCTGAAGTCATGGGTACATCAAATTGTACAGGACTGAAACAAAAAAGTTTCTGAATTTGCAAGGCCAGAATTTTACATCCTGTGCACATGACCTGAATGTACGTGAAATAGTGTGAGATGACGTCAGACGAGCATCGTGACATCATTGTGCACTTGCGCAATATTTCACTTGGAAATACGCCCACCAACAATTAAGCATGTAATTAATCCCATTACAGATGAAATTAGTAGTGATTTTACGTGGCCTGTCCATTCAACCAGGCGACATTTATATTTTTGTTCAAACCTCGATCCAGGGCAGGATGAAATCTCCATAGAGAAATAAAATGAGATATCTGGGGACTGTTTTTTAATGAGGTATGCTTTCAGGTGCTTGATTGTGCTGCATGGGCATATTTTGCAGCATTTTTGTCAATTCCTTTGATTTTTGGATGTCTGCAGCTCCCAGAGGCAGCTGTCTGCCTTCATGGAGCTCACTAGAAGCGCTCACCCGCACCCTCAATTAGGTTGGTGCCTGCCCTCTACCCACACCCACCAAGGCAGCGCTGAGCATTTCTCAGCACGCGTTTCATGTTGGCTGGCCCTTAATTGGTTAATCGTGGTTGGGGGCCGATCACTGCTGGAGGCCCATTTACCGTCCGCATCTAGGCCTGTCAATTGCGCATGCGCCCAATGAACGAAAAATTCAGGCCAAAATTTCAGTGACCATGTCATCTTTTAACACCTTCCCCATTTGTTATTACATTAGGATTCAGTCGGCAGAAATAAATTGCTCCCAACTGTCTATCAAATGAGCACTCAATTAGAGGGCCACTAGCATAGTAGTTATGTTACTGGATTAGTAACCCAGAACCCTGAGCTAAGGATCCAGAGACAAGAGTTCAAATCCCACTGCAGCAGCTGGGGAATTTAAATTCAGTTAATTAAATGAATCTGTAATTAAAAAGCTAGTATTAGCAACTGTGGCCATCAACTACCAGATGGCTGTAAACAAAAAAACCCATCTGGTTCATTACTGTCCTTTAGGGAAGGAAATCTGAAAACCAAATCCAGTCTAGTCTGTATACCACTCAAGACTTGCAACAATGTGCTTGACTCTTAACTGTCCTTTGCAATGACCGAGCAAGTCACTCAATTATATAGGGATGGACAAAAATGCTACACCCATATCTCATGAATGAATAAAAACAATTCCAGTGAATAACAACAGTTGAGAGATATGATTAAGTTTGATTGTGGATCTGTAGCCACTTACTGTGCCAATCTAATTTGGTCAAAACCCAACTTTGCTTTTTCAAAGCTCAATTCTGGTTCCTTTTCCCACTCAAGAAATGCAGCTTTTCTCTTCTTTCACAAGACCACATATGAATATTCAAAATGTTTATTTTTGTTAAATTGCATCAGGGCCTTTTTCTACTGATGCCATTTTCTCTGCACTAAAGCTTTATGTCAATGTGCTGAACATTTGGTTACATTTGGATCCCTTGAGAATCATGATAGTAATAAATGATTTCCTTTAGAGCTGTTTCCATGTTTCAGTCAGCAAGGATGCAGTCATTAAGGGAGGCAATGCCTGGGCGAGATGAGGACAGGGTGAGTACTTGGGAATTTGATTCAAAGTGGGAATTTGGTGCATGGGGGGAAGAGGTGCTTTAGGTAAGGTTTATTGTGAGAAGTAGAGCTTGCTGAGATGGGAGCTCAGTAAGGGTTTTTTAAAAATTCATTCATGGGATGTGGGCTTCACTGGCTTGTCCAGCATTTATTGCCCATCCCTAATTGCCCTTGAGAAGGTGGTGATGAGTTGAGGTGGTGGTGAGGTGTTATGAAAGTATAATTTTCATAATTTTTTTCTGGTTTGTTGTAAGGTAGGTTTATGTGTGTGAGTGTGGTTAGTTCTGTCTATGTGATTTAATTACTTTTGGAGTCAGGTAGATTGCAAGCTTGAAATTATCAAAAGAAGCGAGGTGCAGGAATGTGTGTGAGATGCTAATTTTTAAAATGGATGCTGTCTTAGGACATAAGGTGTGAAGGGAAGTTGCATTTTGAACTTAGTGAAGGGATTGTTCACTAAGGTCATTAGTCTGTTTACAAATAGCCAGATAAGCAGGGCTAAGGAGTGTGTTTATTTTTCCCAAAGTTACTGACAATGCCTTTGACAAGGTGCCTCACAGGAGGCTGCTCAGTAAGATAAGAGCCCGTGGTGTTAGAGGCAAGGTACTAGCATGGATAGAAGATTGGCTGTCTGGCAGGAGGCAGAGAGTGGGGATAAGGTGGTCCTTCTCAGGATGGCAGCCGGTGACTAGTAGAGTTCCGCAGGGGTCAGTGTTGGGACCACAACTTTTCACTTTATACATTAATGATCTAGATGAAGGAACTGAGGGCATCCTGGCTAAGTTTGCAAATGATACAAAGATAGGTGGAGGGACAGGTAGTATTGAGGAGGCGGGGAGGCTACAGAAGGATTTGGACAAGTTAGGAGAATGGGCAAAGAAGTGGCAGATGGTATACAATGTGGGGAAGTGTGAGGTCATGCACTTTGGTAGGAAGAATAAAGGCATAGACTATTTTCTATATGGGGAGAGAATTCAGAAATCTGGAGTGCAAAAGGACTTGGGAGTCCTAGTCCAGGATTCTCTTAAGGTTAACTTGCAGGTTGAGTCAGTAGGTAGGAAGGCAAATGCAATGTTGGCATTTATTTCGAGAGGACTAGAATATAAAAGCAGGGATGTGCTGCTGAGGCTTTATAAGGCTCTGGTCAGACCACATTTAGAATATTGTGAGCAATTTTGGGCCCCATATCTCAGGAAAGATCTGCTGGCCCTGGAGAGGGTCCAGAGGAGGTTCACAAGAATGATCCCAGGAATGAAAGGCTTAACATATAAGGAGCTTTTGAGGACTCTGGGTCTATACTCAATGGAGTTTAGAAGAATGAGGGGGGATATGATTGAAACTTATAGAATACTGAAAGGACTGGATAGAGTGGACGTGGGGAAGATGTTTCCATTAGTAGGAGAGACTAGGACCCGAGGGCACAGCCTCAGAGTAAAGGGAAGATCTTTTAGAACAGAGATGAGGAGAAACTTCTTTAGCCAGAGAGTGGTGAATCTATGGAATTCATTGCCACAGAAGGCTGTGGAGGCCAGGTTATTGAGTGTATTTAAGACTGAGATAGATAGGTTCTTGATTGGTAAGGGGATCAAAGGTTATGGGGAGAAGGCGGGAGATTGGGGTTGAGAAACTTATCAGCCATGATTGAATGGCGGAGCAGACTCGATGGGCCGAATGGCCTAATTTCTGCTCCTATGTCTTATGGTCTTATGCACAATATTGAGAACATGAAAGTTTTTATACTAAGGGGAAAGTACAGTTCCAAAGACATGTGGAAGAATAGAATTTACATATTAAAGAAAACAAAACATATATAAAGGAGAATGAAAGGCAATGTTAAAGGCCATGTAAGATCTAACAGGAGTGTGTGAAACAGACTTGAAGAAGCCTCCAGCCATTTGTGCATAAGCCTGTTGTGTCCAGTAACTAAAGTTGAAGAAAGCCATTTGGAATTCCACTGTCAAGTGGGTACTGCGTTTACTTGCTGGGTTTTTCAAAAATCTAAAATCTATTTTAGACTCTTGCCTTAAAGCGGGGGGAGCGGGGTTGGGGGGGGAGGGGGTGGGGGTTGGTGTGTAACTGGGACTCACATTAATTAGAAATTTTAGGAGTTGTTATGGTACTAAGTAATTGTAGTCTTCTATGTGTGGTTGAAATCTTTTATTTTGTTAATGAATATTTTAATTTAATGTTTAAATCTCTAAAGTGGACTCATTATTTCTGAAATCAGTGCTATATCTCCTTGTAGTAAATACAAATTGAAAGAATGTTGCGATACCGTGATCAGGTTTCCCTTGTGTATTTGGTCTGCCTGGCGCACATCAGCTGTCACGTCATAACAAAACTGGGAGGTCTTTGCGGGATTTTTGAAATTCCTTGATTTGTTTGGAGTTGGTAAATCTTAAAGCTATGAGTACGAGAAGCACATTGAACTCGGGATAAAAACAAAAAAACTGCGGATGCTGGAAATCCAAAACAAAAACAGAACCACCTGGAAAAACTCAGCAGGTCTGGCAGCATCGGCGGAGAAGAAAAGAGTTGACGTTTCGAGTCCTCATGACCCTTCGACAGAACTTGAGTTCGAGTCCAGGAAAGAGCTGAAATATAAGCTGGTTTAAGGTGTGTGTGTGGGGGGCGGAGAGATAGAGAGACAGAGAGGTGGAGGGGGTTGGTGTGGTTGTAGCGACAAACAAGCAGTGATAGAAGCAGATCATCAAAAGATGTCAACAACAATAGTACAATAGAACACATAGGTGTTAAAGTTAAAGTTGGTGATATTATCTAAACGAATGTGCTAATTAAGAATGGATGGTAGGGCACTCAAGGTATAGCTCTAGTGGGTTTTTTTTTTTATATAATGGAAATAGGTGGGAAAAGGAAAATCTTTATAATTTATTGGGAAAAAAAAAGAAGGGGGAAACAGAAAGGGGGTGGGGATGGGGGAGGGGACTCACGACCTAAAGTTGTTGAATTCAATATTCAGTCCGGAAGGCTGTAAAGTCCCTAGTCGGAAGATGAGGTGTTGTTCCTCCAGTTTGCGTTGGGCTTCACTGGAACAATGCAGCAAGCCAAGGACAGACATGTGGGCAAGAGAGCAGGGTGGAGTGTTAAAATGGCAAGCGACAGGGAGGTTTGGGTCATTCTTGCGGACAGACCGCAGGTGTTCTGCAAAGCGGTCGCCCAGTTTACGTTTGGTCTCTCCAATGTAGAGGAGACCACATTGGGAGCAACGAATGCAGTAGACTAAGTTGGGGGAAATGCAAGTGAAATGCTGCTTCACTTGAAAGGAGTGTTTGGGTCCTTGGACGGTGAGGAGAGAGGAAGTGAAGGGGCAGGTGTTGCATCTTTTGCGTGGGCAAGGGGTTGTGCCATAGGAGGGGGTTGAGGAGTAGGGGGTGATGGAGGAGTGGACCAGGGTGTCCCGGAGGGAGCGATCCCTACGGAATGCCGATAAGGGGGGTGAAGGGAAGATGTGTTTGGTAGTGGCATCATGCTGGAGTTGGCGGAAATGGCGGAGGATGATCCTTTGAATGCGGAGGCTGGTGGGGTGATAAGTGAGGACAAGGGGGACCCTATCATGTTTCTGGGAGGGAGGAGAAGGAGTGAGGGCGGATGCGCGGGAGATGGGCCGGACACGGTTGAGGGCCCTGTCAACGACCGTGGGTGGAAAACCTCGGTTAAGGAAGAAGGAGGACATGTCAGAGGAACTGTTTTTGAATGTAGCATCATCGGAACAGATGCGACGGAGGCGAAGGAACTGAGAGAATGGGATGGAGTCCTTACAGGAAGTGGGGTGTGAGGAGCTGTAGTCGAGATAGCTGTGGGTGTCGGTGGGTTTGTAATGGATATTGGTGGACAGTCTATCACCAGAGATTGAGACAGAGAGGTCAAGGAAGGGAAGGGAAGTGTCAGACATGGACCACGTGAAAATGATGGAGGGGTGGAGATTGGAAGCAAAATTAATAAATTTTTCCAAGTCCTGAACTCGGGAGTTGGTGTGAGTGATTTTAAAGTGGTGAGACTGCAAAAATGGCTTTATCGATGACTGAAAAATTCCTGGAAGTGGAAGATATAGCTGATTAGGTTACAAAAAGTATCTAAGGGCAAGTTAACAGATTTGGCGGATAAGTTGCAATTGAGGTTAACTGTAGGGGCAAAGAAAGCAGACATAGTTGAAATGATGACACAGCATTTGAACTTGGAAGGGATACCTGAAACTAATGAGTCACAGCTGGAGGTAGTGAGACTTCAGTTACAAATGAAGGAACTTGAATATGAACAAGCAAAGGAAATGAAAAAAACTTGAACTAGACACGAAAGGAATAGGAAAGAGAAAGGGCATTTCAAAGGGAACAAGCAGAAAGGAAGGAGAGAGAAAGAAGACAGGAAATGGAATTGATACTAATTAGCAAGGGAGGAAAAACTGAGGGCAGGATTTTGCGCATCGGCGAGCTGGGGTGGGGCCTGCTCGCTAACACATAAAATGATGCGCGGTGATATCGGGGGGAGTTCCCGATGTCACCGCGCCCCATTTAAATTTTCAGGAAGGCAGGGACGCAGCAAAATGAGCTGCGCGCCCACCGACCTGTCAATGGCCAATTGAGGCCATTGACAGAGGCAATTAAGTAATTAAAGGACGTGCCTGTCCAGCCTTAAGGTTGGCGGGCAGGTCAGGAGCCTCAGCGCAAATTGAAAAAAGCATGAAGCCGCATCCATGGGTGGGATGAGGTTTCATGTAGCTTTTTAAAAGTTTTAATAAAGTTTTGGTAAAAATTATGGACATGTCCCAACTCATGTGACATTGTCACATGAGGGGACATGTTAGGGGAATTTAATTTGTCTATTTTTAGATTTTTGACATTAACAGCCAATCTTCCTGAGGCTGCACTCAGCCTCAGGGAGGTGAATGTGCTCTTTCGTGCGCATGCGTGAAAGACCACACTCTCGATTTTGGGAACATCCCCTGCCCGCACAGGGAGCACATAGTGCTCCTATGCAGACGTCACGCTGGGTGGGCCTTAATTGGCCCGCCCATGTAAAATGGCACCGCGCCCCCGATTGGGGGCGCCAATTGGAAGTGCACCTGTGTGCACCCGCCATTCAACTTCCCCCCAATGGGGGGAAAATTCAGCCCTAAGGAGAGAATATCAGCTTAGAAAGCTAGAAGTTAAAAAGCAATCTCAGGTGCTGAGGAAAGTTTTGATGAGGAAATAACCATTTACAATCTAAAGTCCAGTGGGGAGATGTTTAAATTTGCACAAGCTCTTCCAGAGTTTGGAGAAAGAGATGTAGAGGCATTCCTTATTTCATTTGAGAAGATAGCTAAGCAGATGAAATGGCTACAAGAAATGTGGACATTGCTTTTACAGTCTAGGTTAGTACCTAGAGCTCATGAGGTTTATGCTTCACTGTCAAGAGAAGTATTGGTGGATTATGATGCAGTAAGAAAAGGCTATTTTGAGTGCATATGAGTTGGCTCCTGAGGCATACAAGCAGAAATTTAGAAATATAAAGAAACAGCAAGGCAAACTTATTTTGAGTTTGAGAGAATAAACCAAAGTAATGTTGACTGGTGGATACAGGCATTAAAGATAGAGATGACATATGCGTCTCTAAGAGAAGTAGTTCTTTTGGAAGAATTTAATGATCCAATTCCTTCAGTAGTAAGAACTCATGTGGAGGAACAGTGGGTTAACATGGTAAGCAGCACAGATAGCTGATGGTTATGAGTTAGTTCATAAATCTAAACCTTTTTTCATCACCCTTGTAAATCAGAGAATGATAGAAAGTGAAAGGAAGGTAGGTAGTTACGGAAGAGAAGGAGTAGTTGGAAATTCTCAGGAAGTTTTTTCTCAGCATAAAAAGAATGATGCTGAGGGTAGAAGGGACACTCAAAAAATCAGGTGCTCTCACTGTAATAAGGTTGGGCACATAAAGTCAGTGTGTTGAAGGTTACAGAGAAAATCTGTTGCTGTAATTGGGATGCAGAAAAGTTATGGAAATAAAGGTACTGTGGACTCTGAGGTCCAAGCACAGAGAAAACCAATGGTTTGTGTACAGGTAAAGCAGGAAGGATCAGTGATAGGTAAAGAAGTGGGAATGTGTTCACAATTGACCCAAGGGAGTTCTGAAGAGCAGGTTGCAGAGATGTTTAAAGATTTTGTATGTAAAGGGGAGATCTTTCCATGTATGCATCCATGAGATGCTAAACTTATTCCATTGTTGAAGTTAAATTTAAAGATTAAGTGGAAAACAGGTAAAGTAATTGTTGGAGTGGTGGAAGATTGCCCATTGCAGGGGTTCAATTTATTTTAAGCAATGATATAGCTGTGTCATAGATGTGGTTGACGCCTATGGTAGTCAAGCAGCCTGTGGAGATGCAGTCAATGGAGGTGTTGCAGAAAAAGCATCCTGGATTGTCCCCAGATTGTGTGGTAATGAGATCATAAACTCACGGGTTGAAACAGGAAGAGAAGAAATTTAAAAAGCAGGGGAAAGGTGTTGAAGTTCAATTAGCTGATGTTAACTTTTATAAGGTGATTCAGAGAGAGAGAAGGGAGGAGAATGAAGCTGAAGTGTTTAGCTCAAGGAAGTTGTTAGAGTTAGAACAAAAGGATCCATGAATAAAGCCGTTATATCAGACAGCTTACTAAGAAACAGCCGCAGGCTGTATTCCAAAATGTCATTACCTTAAAGGTAATGTGTTAATGAGGAAGTGGAGGTCGTATCAGGTCTCAGCAGATGAAAAATGGATGGAAATGCATCAGATAGTTATACCATCTGGATACAGAAGTAAGATAGTGAGAGTAACTCATGAAATTCCAAAGGGGGATATTTAGGAATTAAGAAGACTCAGACATTAAGATGTAGTCAATTTCTGTAGAACATGCCACACACGTCAGGTGACAGGGAAACCACAAGCAATGATTAAACCGGCACTTTTAATTCCAATTCAAGCTTTCGAGCAACCTTTTCCTAGGGTCTGGATTGATTGTGTTGGACGCCTCCTTAAGATTAAAATTTGAAATCAGTACTTGCTGACGATAATGGATGTGCCTAAAAGGTTTTCAGAAGTGATACCTTTGCAAAATATTACAGCAAACGGAATTGTGGAAGAGTTGGCTAAATCTTTTAGAAGATATGGTTTGCCAGATGATACACAATCAGATCCGGGTTAAAATTTCATGTCACAGCCGCTAAAGGAAGTAATGAACAGTTTGCGGTTAAAACAGTTTAAGCCAACAGTTTACCATCCTGAATCACAAGGTGTAAATCAGTTAAATTATTTAATAAATACTCCAGTTTGAAGCAGAGAGTGTATTGTGTAAATATGCTTAAAAAGTACTTTGATAAGGAAGATGACCAAAAGGGGGCATTAATGTTGGTAGATAAGGAGAACAAGGTAGAAATGAAGGATTCTGAAATTGATTTTCCTCTTTTTTTTATTTGTTTATGGGATGTGGGTGTCACTGGTTAGGCCAACATTTATTGCCCATCCCTAATTGCTCTTGCTCAGAGGGCATTTAAGAGTCAACCACATAGCTGTGGGGCTGGGGTCACATGTAGGCCAGACAGGTAAGGACAGCAATTTCCTTTCCTAAAGGGCATTACTGAACCAGATGGGTTTTTTATGATAATGATTTCATGGTCATCATCAGGCTTTTAATTCCAGATTTTTTTTATTGAATTCAAATTTCAACATCTGCCATGGTAGGATTCAAACCCAGGTCCCCAGTGCATTACCCTGGGTCCCTGGAATATTAGCCTTGTGACTATACCACAATGCCATCACCTCTCCCTGTTACCAAATTGGCTAATGAGGGGGTACTTAAAATTTAAATGTAATATTGAGTTACCTTCCAGACAAATGTCAAAGTGATTTGGAGAAGCTATTGCAGTCACAGAAATCTTTTTATGGGAATAAGCTGGGGAGGACAAATTTAGTGTAAGTGTAGAAGATTCGGTTTTGATAAGTCAACATCCTTATAGATTAAATCCAGCAAAATTATCACAAGTACAAAAATAAATTGAATATATGCTTCAAAATGACATCACTGAGTCTAGGTGCAGTAACTGGAGTTCACCTATTGTGATGGTACTGAAACCAGATGGAACATAAAGATTGTGCCTGGATTATCAGAAGGTGAATGCAGTGACAAAAGTGGATTCATATCCTATACCATTGTTGAAAGGTAGAATTGAGAATGTGGGGCAATCAAAGTTTATCACAAATATTGACTTGCTGAGAGGATATTGGCAAGTACCATTATCAGAGAAAGCAAAAGAGATATCAGCTTTTGTAATGCCAGATGGGCTACATCAGTTTAAAGTCATGCCATTTGGTGTGTAAAATGCCACAGCAACATTTCAAAGACTGACAAACAAAGTAATTTCAGGTCTGAGCAATTGTACTGTTTATATTAATGACTTGATAGTTTTCAGTCAAATGTAGGAGAACCATTTACAACATCTGGAAGAAATATTTAATCGACTGCAAGAAACTAATTTGGTGGTGAACTTGGCTAAGAGTGAGTTTGCAAAAGCACAAGTTACATATCTAGGCCATACCATTGGACATGGTAAGGTTGCTATGAGAGACATGGAAGTAAAAGCCATCTTGAATTTCTCCGTGCCTACAACAAAATGAGAAGTTTTGAGATTTTTAGATATGAGTGGGGTTTAATGGAAGTTTGTACCAAATTTTAGCAGTGTGGCTTCTCCATTGACTGAACTATTAAAACAGAACATGAAGTTTAAATGGACACAGGAATATCAGAATACATTTAGCAGTTTTGGTCATTGATGCAAGTGATGTAGGCATTGGTGCTGTCCTTTTGCAAGAAGATGAAACTGGAATTGAGAAACCGAAAGGATATTTTTCACGTGAGCTGAATCTACAACAGAGAAGATAATTAACGATCAACGGACATCACCACTCTCACTCTTACACATTCCCTCACATCTCCATCTGGCTGCATCTCCTCTGGAAATAGCCTCCTCATCCCATCCATGGCTCCACTCAGCACGCACACATGCCTGGCATTCTTCTCATTTGGCCTGGCATGGGCCTTGCTCACACTCTCTCCACCTGTCTTTATGCAGGACAAGATCACACACAATCAACGGAGAGGTCCTAGCCCTGGGGTAGAGCACCGGACATCAACCGCCTAACACCATTCGAGAACTGTACATTAGAGCTGGCTGGAGAGGATGTGAACCGCTCCTGTGGCAATGGTCGGTGTCAAGTGTCCACTTGAGGATCCTGCACCGCATCATACCTCTCTCAAAGCTACTCTGAGGCCACTGTTCTTTGTGTAAAGCAGCTTGTCAAATGCTAATAATCTCCACTTTCTCTGCTAGGTACATCTGACACGTCGCCACTGGCAACCATGAGCCTGACTCCAGCACAGAGAGCACTTTGGATGAGGACCCTGAAGGCAGCACCGTTGAAGATATGTCACGGTGCTCACATACACCCTCCACCAGCACAGCGCCACACTTCGGTGGAAACTTGATGTAGAGCAGCTTCAGGGTGAGCACAGCACACAATCTGTTCCACAGCAGGTGGAGGCAGGGACATCTGAGGTTGCCGGCACTCGGAGGACTGCTGGGGACAAGTGATGAATCTGGACTTGGTCCTCAATCGGTTGATGGGGTTTGCAAATACAATCACAGGAACATCAGGAAGGGATGTCTCATGCACTCCTCAGATTGCAAGGGATGATGGAGAAGTTCACCTGCCTTCAGTCTGCAATCTGATGCATCGAGGTAAACACTGACATGATGGTGGCCATCATGGAGACGTTGGTCCAGGGCATCTTCCACCACTGCTGTGAGGGCTGAACTCCATAATAGGCCTCCAGCAGTGTCAACATGAGAGGGGTGCTGGGCAGCTCAATATCATTCCAGCCTCCCCTTCTACTCAAGGAGTCAGCAGGGGCCGCCAAGCCCCCATAGAGAGGAGGACCGGCAGCTCAACACTGCGGGGCCATCACCTCGGTCACTCCGGTAATGTCTGGTCGATCCAAATCCCCTCTTCCTATGACCCCATTATCTGCAAGTCCACAGGCAGAGGAAAGTGCACCTGGCCCATAGCAGGACCCCAAAAGCAGGCTGAGGCCCTCCAGGTCTCAACCCTTTAGAGGATGCCCGCCAATGTCATCACAGACAACAGGGCGTAGCAGGCAGCAGGCTGCCTTCACCTCCACTATTGATGTCGGGGGAGCACCAAGATATAGCGGCAGGGTTAGGAAAGTTAAGAAGATATAATTCCACAACCTGGGCATGGGTGTTAACCACTTGTACATAATGTTCACTATTGTAAATAAACTCCAAGAATGTCTCCTTGCCTATGGCTCCTTGTTCTGATGAGCAATATTTGTATCACTTAGTTCCTGCACAAGATAAGATCAAGTGTCTCAGTCCAGGACCTCTTCCCTGTGCAGTATGTAACCTTCACAGCAAAGTGATGGTCTAGTTTCCCACTCACTGGACACTTCAGTGAAGCCTGCACATCAATGGTGCTTGACATTGCTGCCAGAATGTCGTGGGCAGACATCACAGAGTTCCATCATTCTCCCTGTGTGCTCTCAGCACCTTTGAAGTGGGACTGGCCCCCATCTGTTCAGCCTCTGTGACCGATGATGCTATGCTCCTGAAGGGGTCAGGTGCTGAAGGTTGACAAAGGATCAGGTGCACCTCCATGATATGGCCCTGATCACACAGTGCTGGTGAGCTACCCTCAGCCAGACAGAAGTCAGACATTCACAGAGGCAATGTGAAAATCTAGGATGTCTCCTCACTTCATGTCATCATCATTCACCTGGAATCTTGCAATGGTTAGGACCTCCGGTGTGTCTCCATGACATTAGCCTGAACACAGAGGGTATGTGAGATGCCATCAGCAATACAGGAGTCGAATGTTTATAGACGCAAGGTAAGGATATCAGGACTGTCTTCACTGCATCTCCTCATCACCCTCCACGAACCTTGTGGCTATTAGGACCTCATCAGTGCGAATGCTTTGTCAGGCCAGTGCAATGACCTCATTGCCGGCACCCTCGCCTTCAAGGAGCTCATCACCCTCATCCTCTTCAATGTCCTCCTCATCAGAGGAGATGTGCAGCTCTTCCAACTAGTCCTCAGCTTGAGGGTGGTGCTCCTCCCTTTGCCGTGCCAGGTGCCTCCACCACTCTCTTTTTTCTTCTTCTCTGCACCCTGTAATCCATGAGGTGTACCGCTAGATCACCAGGCTCCATGATCCTGAAGTTCTCCTCCTGCAGGGTCAAAGAGAGAGATAGGTGGGTTAGCATATGTTAGCATACCTTTCCAGATGAAGCCTCAAAGCCCCTTCATGCATGCTGGAGAATGCTGGCCACCACTTGGATGGCCAGTGTTTATTGTGCTTCATGGCTTTTCGAAACCCCACCCACCTCTGCCCCATTCCATTGACCAATTGGTGGCAGCTTCGGCCATTGGACTGCATGCTGTGCTCTCAGCCCAAGTACTGGAATTCTACTAAACCGCACTGCAAGGCTGCACTGTTAGCTTGAACCACGAGGGATACTGGTCCAAACCTTAATAAAGACATTCCAAGGGGCTTTGAGCACCTCCACCAGTGACTGTGCCATGGTCACCTTTCACAATGGGATTCTACAACTTGCCCAGTTGTCCATTTGTTCTGCAGCCCCCTAAAATGCACACTAATTTGCAGTCTGTGGCCAAGTGTTGAAAGATTCTAGGGCATTTGGTGGCACATTCATGCTTGTGTATTGGTAGAGTGGGCAGAAAAGCTTCAGAGGCCCAGGTCTAAGCATATCAATGGAGCTATAGCTGAACAGTCTCAGCTGTGGAAGGATCCTCACTTTTGACCTGTTTTGCCAAGTGCGTAGCTGCTTCCGTCACCTTCCCCCCATCCCCTCCCCCACCCCGGCATGTACTTGTGTACTTCCCTAAGTCTGTTCTGCCTCGCCCCGCACTGCCCCACCACCTGGCCCCACCATGCCACCCCAGGCCTACCTGCATTGGAGCCTTTGTCCTGGCACCGCACTGAAAGCCAGCTGGGAAAAAGCGACTTGCCCGTGCCCTCACAAATGCACAGCACCTCTTCTTTGATGTCCTACAGGCGATGCTTGTGAGTGGTGCGCAAGGCTGTGCACACTCACCTCCGTGTTCCGATCGAAGTCAGGTGGCCAGATGAACACCTTTTAAAAGCACAGCATTCTGAAGTCACACTGAGAGTGGAGTAAATTTAATGTGGAGGGATGATTCCGGCATACGGCTGCAATGATGAGATGTAAATGCATTAAAATTAAGTTCCTGTTATTGGACACGGTCTGTCATTGACAGGTGGAGCAGACAATCACAAACTGGTTTCACAATGCCGTAAGACTCATTTTTTGCCTTCTCGCCATATTGTCTGCTCACGCCTGCCATGACACCTGCTGCCAACGGAAGTGGAGGTGTTTCTTTAATGCCGATTAGATCTAAATTATTTACCTCCATTTGTGCCACCAATTCATCTATCTTATTGCAGGTCCTCAGTGCCTTCAGATAAAGATACTTTATTTTCATTTTATTACCTCTATTCCCTGCAATGACTTATCTGCTGATGTACATTTTTTGTTAAACTCTGTCCCTTCCTGTCACACCCTGCTTGTCTTTACCCATATCACTATACTGTTCCAATATCTCAAAATTTATCTTTGAATTTCTAAGTCTCCCTTCAGCCAACCACCCACTCCCCCGCATCCCCCGCACCCCTCCCTCCAACCCCCTGTCATTAGTTTAAGGTTAGGTAGGGAGATCTAGGATTTTGACCGAGTGACAATGAACAAGTGGTGATATATTTCCAAAACAGGATGATGTGTGATTTGAAGGGGAATTTAGAGTTGTTGGTGTTCCCATGCACCTGCTACTCTTTATTACATACCTTCATTGTTTAAAAGATGTCACTATTGTGGCAAAACGTATTGGCTAACTAATACGTAGTAGTACAGGGTGAAGGAAGATCAGACCCCACATCACAGCTCCTGGGTAGGTACTCAGCACAGCTTATTGGCTCCCCACCTGGGAAGTAAATCCTCCTACCTTCTCAGTGGCCATCTAGGTTCTCATGGGCCAGAATTTTTCCGATGGCGTGCAGGGGCGGGCCCTACATGCCCGCACATAAGCTGACTGGCAGTGACATTGGGCGAACGTCCAGACGCCACCACATGCCATCACGGTATTTTGCTGGGCGTGCGATGATATCCGATGCGCACCCACCATTAATTAATGGGCCACCTAAGGCCCTTGAGGTGCCAATCGATGGCGATTTTTCGGTGCCCGTGTGATCTTCGGGTCGGCGCACGGGCGCAACGGACAGGCAGGTAGGACACATTTGTATAAGCCTCATCCACGAGTGGGATAAGAGGGCTCTGTGGGGTCTCGAGTGTGCTCTGTCAAATATTGAATTTTCAAAGTTACTGAAACTTGCCTGTGTGAACTGCAATACTTCAAAACGCATACCAGCTGCTTGGTCTGGACTTACAACCTTCAGGTTAGCACTCTGCAGTGAGGAATCGTTTTTGGACCTGCAGGTTTCAAGAAGCCTTCCCTTAGCTTGGGAATGGGAGCTAAACTCCCCATTGGAGGTGCCTCCTCCGAGGAGGAAGGGAGGGCTAGAAAGGGGAGAAGGCCAAGAGTGCACATTCAGTCTCCAGGGGAGCTGCCTTTGGTAGCACAGGCGCAGGCATAAGGGATGCAGGGCCAAGAGGTAGTCTAAGATGGAAGGGGCTGCAGAAGATGCCACTATCCTGCTGCCAGAGTGTACAGGCGGCAAGGCAGCTACCTCAATACGTCTGAGGTGCAGTGCCAAAGGAGACTCCGTCTCTCAAGGGAGACCATCAACTATATCTGTCAGATGATTGGCCCTGAGATCTCCCCTAACTGTGTGGGTGGACACCCGAGGCCAGTGGCTCTAAACGTTACAGCTGACCTCAACTTTTATGCCTCTGGCTCCTTCCAGGTGTTGGTGGGTGATCTTTGTGGTGTCACTCAATCAGCTATCCATACTTGCGTCAAGCAGGTTATAGACGCTCTGTTCAGGCATGCATTGACCTTCATCCACTTCTGTTGGGATCAGACCAGCCAGACACAGCGGGCCAGAGGCTTCGCGGCCATTGCTAGCTTCCCCCACGTCCAGGGTGCAATAAACTGCACACTTGTGGCCAACAAGGCACCAGCAGGTGAGCCCGGTGCCTTCATCAACAGGAAGGGCTTCCACTCCATGAACGTGCAGATAGTTTGTGATCACAGGATGGCGATTCTACAAGTCTGTGCAAGGTACCCAGGCAGCTCCCATGATGCCTACATCCTCAAACACTCCCAGGTGCAGGTCTCTTCAGTACTCCAGCCCGGCTGGATGGATGGCTGCTGGGTGACAAGGGCTAACCCCTCAGAAGGTGGCTCATGACGTCTCTCTGCCATCCAAGAACAGAAGTTGAGTAGCGGTACAATAAGAGCCATGGCACCACAAGGGCTGTGGTGGAGAGAGCCATTGGTCTTCTCAAAATGTGCTTCTGATGCCTGGACCGCTCAGGAGGGGCGCACTCCAGTACCCCCCAGATCGTGTGTCACTGATAGTAGTTGCATGCTGCACCCTCCACAATCTTGCGCTGGAAAGGGGGGATGTAGTGGGTGATGAAAAGTTGACGCAGTGGCTGCGGCTGCACAAGATGAGTCCAGCAGTGAGTCCGAGGATCAGCACGCACAGGGAGATGCTGAGGGGGTAGACCCTGACCTGGGCATACTCCAGGGATGCAGGGGCACCTGGGATGCTTTAATCCAAGGAACCTTCAACTAGCACACCACATATGGACCTCCAGACAAGCCTGGGCTGCAGGCTCCATACTCGATACCTAAGTTCAAAACCTGCCTGGAAAGGAACATTAACTAAGGGCCTTGTTAGTAGAGCTGAGTGTCCCACAAATCACTCATAACATTATTGGAAACCATCCACTCGCAGAAGAAAAGAGGCACCCATAGCCATGGTGACATGTCTGAAATTAATATTACAACCAAAGGCAAAATGACAAAGGTGTTATAAATCACACCTACTCATAAAGAACTCATTGTGGATAAACCCATGGTGTGCCTAATGTGCCTTATATTTACGTTTCTGGGTGCTACATCTTGGCACTGCCCCCTCGCTGGGAGTGGTATCTGAGACAGCCTGCTCACTCTGCTGTCCTGTTGGCCTCGATGACCTTGGCGATCGTCCTCTGGCCTGTGGAGCCTGTGCTGGCCCTGCCTGGGAGGGAGCTGTCAGTTCCACAGCTGGTATCTCCCCAGTCATCACAGCCTCACCGGATGCAACGGTCACTGGCAGAGGAGCGGAGGAGCTGGCGCCCTCATCCAGCGCACCCTGAGAGGAGCCCACAGAGATGACAGGCAGCTGCTGAGCCATTGCGAGATCGCTTCAGACCTCGCTGCTCACCTTGGGTGAATGGGCGTCGAGCAGGGAAATTTGGTGCCCAGACCATCTCCCACACTGGCACTGACCAGCTGAGATCAATGACAATGTGAGGACTTGCTGGTCCGAGCGCATCCCTAGGAAGCCCTGATTTGTCTCCTTTAGGAGCCTCTCCATGAGAGTCGCACTCTCTCCATGGAGGACGCATGGTGCTTGCCATAAGGCTCATTGCATCGGCGATAGTCCACGTGGACTCCACCACTGACACCAAGACGAGCATAGCCTCATGTATCTCCCCACGGTAAATCCTTCCATAGTAAGGAGGTGCAAGCACGTGGAGCGCAGAGGGCAGAAGATCGGTCGGTGCCACGCCACCTTGAAGCTCCCCTCCAAGCATGTCATCACCCTGACTTGGACAGTCCTGGAGTTCCAGCACTGCACCTAGGTGCAGCTCCTCCAGGTTGCCCCCAAAACAGTCATGTGGGTCTCAGTGTACCACATGCTGCGGGGGCAGAACCCATCTCATCACCACCATCTCAGGGTGACCTCGGCATGGGCAATATCTGCTGGCCCACCCAGCAAAGAACATATGCAGTCAATGATTTAATGCAGTCACTACACTCAGACTTTTTGGAGGGAGGCCACGAGAGGGGAAAGCATACCTGCTGGGTTAAGTGACCAATGCCAACATTGTCCTCGCCCTTCCTAAGCGCAACAGGTCGTTGAAGCGGTTGCGACACTGGATCCAGGTGCACCGCACCACATCGTCGGAGCTCACGATTTCCACCACCTCCTCCCAGGAACATTTGGTCACGTGGGGGGGCTTCCTCCTCCCACCCTGGGGGACCAGGAGCTCCCGCTGTGCTGCCACCTCCACGATGAGGGCAGCAAGGCAATCATCAGAAAAACGAGGGACACAGTGCACCTCTGCCCTACCCTCATGCCTGGCCTGCTCACCAGCAGCGCTCTGGGGAGCCCTTCCGCTGGCCATGACTCATAGCCTTTGAAAGGCTGCACCAACTTTTGAAATCAAGCTGCTGGGTCACCATTGGACCCAGTGGTCATTGCAGTCCCACCGCTGCCCGCCTACTCCCGCTGTCCTCGGGAGCCACGGTTCACGCTGGGCGGGCCTTAATTTGCGCGGCCAAGCAAACTGGCAGCGTGGACCCAATCACAGGCAGCAATCAGGTCTGCGCCTGCCTGCGCCCATTCCCGCACTGCCCACCCGACAGGCAGAAAATGCTGCCCATGAATTTTCATCTGATTCTATGCTGGGATTCCATGTTTTCCATGAAATAATGCAGGACGCTTATCAGGGCTGTAATATGTTAACCATAAAATAGTTATTTAATTGCCTTAAATCATTAGTTTTTGTTTAAAGTAACCATTAATAAATCATAGTAATATTTTATTAAACCTGCAAAAGCAAAATTATGATCACTTTGTAAATGTTCCATTTGTAACTTCTTCAATTTTCAATGATACCCTCCTGACAACACCAGTTGCAATTCAAGTTACTCAAGACACAAGTACCTTGAGGACACTATATCAGAAATGCAATTTTAACTTCCTATTTAATGTGCTGGTTTAAGGTATCCATCTTCCTGAAATGCAGCACTCTGTATAACATATGCTGTCAGATGATTCTGAAGCATTGTAATGGTTCTAATGAACAAAGACTAAAATTCCAGTCCCTGTAGAACCTTCCATTAAGGAATAACAAAGTAATCCAGGAGAAGACATTAGAGTATATTTGCTATAAAGTGCTTAATCAGATCAGGGCCAGTGTTCTGCTAACAATATCTAAGTGCCATACATTTCAATTGGGAGCATTCAGTCTGTGATGGCACTCACCAGTCACTTCATTGACATTACTTTGCTTGAGTGCACTACCTTAAAGGGTTGCTGTGATTTAGAAATAGTTGCTTCCTGTGTATTGGTATTAGAATTAACAATACTGAGGAGATCAGCTCCAGCTATTCATGAAATAAGAAAGATTTGATTCTTCAAATTACACTTGAACTTAACATGAATTCATAATATCTATAGTAATTAGCATATTATAAAGCTTGAATCTTTACATTGCATGAATGTAGAATCAATTTTTTTGACAGCATAGAAAATTTTAAGTACAGATTAATATGACTAATTGCACTGTAAAGAACAATAGAACAAGTTCCTACATACAGCTGAAAATAAAGTCTTGACACCATAGATTTATTTATTTTATGCCATATATAGTAATTCATCTAAATTAATTTATTCCCATTTTTTATTTGTTTTGACTCTGAAAATCTGCATTTGGAGCATATCCCATTGCAAGTGCCAAGATGCATCTGACTGGGATCCCTGTTGCTGATTCTGCTAAAGTTCATGGTATCAGGGGAGTACTAATAATTACCAAGACAGTGGTAGAGGTAAGTGGAGGGGAAATAATTAATTTGGCAATGACAGTTGGTGGTATGGCTGTAGGGGGTGTTGGTGTGTGTCAGCTTCACCTCTGACTTCTGAGTGGTTCGAATTGCTCCCACTCCCTGGGTTCTAGACCTTGGACTTATCTGGGGGGTTGTGACAAAGTGTAGCAGACAATTGGTTTTGGTGCAAGAAAAACTGAGTTTATTGAAGTCACAAATGAACTTATAACATTAGGATTACACAGAGATTATACAGATTTACAAAGTACACTTAGTTAAGAATGGGGAACACACGGCGTAACGAGGGAAAATCACGCTACTAATCCCCTTACCCTTGTCTCACCCCCGAAACCTAACTAAATTGAACTAGGAGAGATCAGGGATCATGCTCACCAACCCAGGGTTCCTTGACAGTTCAAAATCCAGCCAGGTAAGCTGGTTGCAGTTTTGGGGTACGCTCTTTGTGTCCTCTGGGGCCTTCCGTCCCCACGTGGTCCTGGTCTGTGGAATCTGCGAAGGTTCTTCAGTTGAGTGGAGGGCGCGGTTGTGGGTGGTCGATCTTCGTGGAGGGCTGCGGTTGCGGCCTTGTTGTCTACGGTTGAACCTGCCACCTCGTGCCCCTCGCCGTGATGTCGCCTGTGGGCCTGCAAAACATCCAGATCATCTTGCTTAAACTCTGTTTCAACCGCTCCCAACTGCTCACTGCCTGCTAGCTGGTTTCCCTCTGTATCACCTTTCAAACCTGCAACCCTTCTGCTAGCTGGTTTCTCTCTCTCACCCTTCTGTTAACTGGTTTCTCTCTCTCTCTCCTTCGTAACTGACTGTCCAGTTATACTGCCTTTCAAATTTCTTATCGGAATCCAAATCAAGGTTAGTTCTTTTGTTGGACTTCAGTTTCGTGTGAGGTGAAGTATTTCTCTGGGTTGATTGTATTAAAGGGAAGAATGCATATTTTGTCTCTTCTCATTGTCTAGTTTCAGGCAAAACAATCCACACTGTACTCAATAAGCCCGGGCATGTGCAGCCTCAGGCCTCCATGGGCCCAGCCTCCTGTCTGCAGAGTTTTACACTTAACTCAGCAGTTTAAAAGTCCAAAAGTCATAACCTTGTGGATGATATGAAAAATGTGGGAATTTTGAGAACACTTCATGGCCAATAATTAATGTGACAATAGAAAATGGTGACAGGTTGTGGGTCAATAATTAACATTATTGGTGGTAGGAACCATCGTTAACTTTGCAAAGGCAGATATCTGAGACACGAATAAAGTACCCATGATATTACAAAGACTAAAAGGCCAGGGCAAGTAACCAAGCATTAGGGAGAAGGAATCTTCAGCCAGAGGTGCCGAGTGGATGATCCATCTCAGCCTCCTTCTGTGGTCCCCAAAATCACAGATGCCAGTTTTCAGCCAATTCAATTCCCTCCACATGACATCAAGAAATGGCTGAGTCTGCTGGGTATAACAAATACTGTATCCTGGTGCTAAAGACTTATGCTCCAGAGATAACCATGCCCCTAGCCAAGCTGTTCCAATATGGCCACAACACAGGCATCTACCTAACAATGTGGTAAACTGCCAGGTATGCCCTGTCCAAAAAAGCAGGACAAATCCAATCTGGCCAATTACCACCCCCTCAGCCTATTTTCAGTAATCAGCAAGGTGATGGCAGGTGTTGATGATGGTGCTATCGCATGGCAAAAATCAATAACCTGCTCACTGCTGCTCAGTTTGGGTTCTGCCAGGAAAACACCCCTTCGTGAGGAGATTATATTTACATTAAAAAAAGGTATTATCTTTGGGTACCTTTTTGTGGGCCCAAGGAACAATCTCGCAATCCTGCTTCCACCAACTTGGAGGCCAGGGATTTTGGAACACTGAAGACTGTAGTTCCCATGCCCTCCTTTTACACTGCTGGCCTTTTAAGGGAATGGACAGAGACTCTGGGCCTGATTTTCACACAGCTGGGAAGACTCTGCATACTTTTAAAAACAGCAGGCAGGACAAAGATGTGGAAGTCCTGCCCCAATTTCCAACAGGTCCAATTTTTGCCTCTAGGGGAAAGGTAATGGGGCATGATTCACACATGTGGAAAAGCCAAACTCAATGTCAATCAGCACTCTCTTCTCTTGCAGCGTAAATCATTGTTCCTTTTATTGTGGGTTTATCTGGCGTAGCTGTCTTGGTGAGTGCAAGACAAAAAGCTTCATTAGCATATCTCTTTTTTCAGCAAACTCTAACATACATGCAAAACTCCTTTTGCAGCTTTAAGTCCTAAAGTCCAATTTCTCAGTCTACCTTAACTACTGTAGCTTCATGCTTCACAGCTACTTGCTGAGTGCTTTCCCTTCCCTTCTTTCCCTCTCTCTCTCGCTCCAGGTATTACTCTACATTTTCTTTCTTAAAGCTACATTATAGTATTTTGCCACTGAAAGAGATGCCAACTTAAAGACTGCTTAACAACATTCCAATAATACATACAAATTAATGATTTTCAAACTAAATTTATCTTCAGCCCTATTCATTATACAAGTGTGTCAATAAGGTGAGCTTAAATACTATTCCATAGGCAGGATCTTCCGGTCGGTGAGCGGAGGTGGGGCCCGCTCGCCGATGCATAAAATGATGTAGGATGATGTCGGGTGGAACTCCCGATGTCACCCCGCATCATTTCCATTTTCAGGTCAGCGGGGGTGCAGCTGAGTCAGTTGTGCGCCTGCCGACCTGTCATTGGCCCATTGAGGCCATTGAAAAACTTATTAAGGTCATTAATGGACCTGCCCATCCAACCTTAAGATTGGCGGGCAGGCCGGGAGTGCTGGCGGGCTTCAGTAAAAGCATAAAACCTCATCCATGGCGGGTTGAGGTTTCATGAGGGTATTTAAATTTTTAAGAAAGGTTTCAATAAAACTTACGGACATGTCCCAACTCATATGACAGTGTCACATGAGGGCAAATGGCAGGGAAAATTTTTAAACGTGCTTATTAAAAGTTTTAAATCGGACCCAATCTCCCTGAGGGCAGCACTTAGCCTCAGGGAGATGAGTGCATTCTTTCTCACACATGCACGAAAGAGCTCACTCCCGCTGAGGGAATCCCCCTCCCCCCGCCCGCACAGGGAGCACATAGTGCTTCCTGGTGGACGTCACGCTGGTGGGGCCTTAATTGGCGGGCGCTGATCAGAGGTGCGCCCGCTCCCACACTTCCCCCCACAAAGGGGGGAAAATTTTTCCCCATCTTTGAGTTGTTGAGACAATGGGGCAAATTTATCAGCTAAGCTGGAGGTGAACTTTGGGTAATACTAAACAACCTAACAGAAATATTAAATTTATTCACCAACGTGGGGCTATGACTATTCTTAAATTAAATCAAGACATTTGTCACTTAAATGGTCAGTATGTTCATGAACAGGTATTTTGGTAGGTGTTTCCATATTTTAAGGAAGAAGACACACATAAATGTCACAACTTTAAGTCCTGAGATAAAAGCAAAATATTGCTGATGCTGGAAATCTGAAATAAAAACAGGAAATGCTGGAAAAACTCAGCAGGTCTGTCAGCATCTGTGGAGAGGGAAACAGGTTAATGTTTCAAGGCCTTATGACTCTTCTTCAGAGCTAAAGAAAAGTAGAAATGTGATGGATTTTATACAATTTAAGAGGGGGTGGAACAGGTGGAGCAAAATAGAAGGTCAGGGATAGGTGGGAGCTCAGGAGAGATTGACAAAGATGTCATGGACACAAGACAAAGAGAGTGTAAATGGTAGTGGTAAGGAGTAAAGAAGGTGCTGATAGTGGCATAAAGGTGAGATAGCAGAATGTGTTAATAGCAGAACAAGGGTCAGATCTGTGAAAGCACAAAATAGAAACAAATGACAAATGGCCCTGTGGGGGTGGGGAGGGCTTTTGGGGAAAATATATAAAAATAAGATTAAAATATATTTAAAAAAAATTGAATTAACAAATAAAAAATAAATTTTAAAAAATTAATAATGGATTGAAAAAGGGGTAAAGATGGAGGAGAGAGTTCATGATCTGAAATTGTTGAACTCAATGTTAAATCCAGAATGCTGTAGTCGGAAGATGAGGTGCTGCTCCTCCAGTTTGCGATGGGCTTCACTGGAACAATGCAACAGGCCAAGGACGGACATATGGGCATGAGAGCAGGGTGGGGTGTTGAAATGGCAAATGACCGGAAGGTCTGGGCAATGCTTGCACACTAAGTGAAGGTGTTCCGCAAAGCTACAACCCATCTCCTGGACCTCTGTCTTCACCCCTTTCCTTCACTCCCAGAACTATGATAGGATCCCCCATGTCCTCACTTTTCACCCCACCAGCCTCCGCATTTAAAGGATCATCCTCTGTCATTTCCACCAACTCCAGCATGATGCCATCACCAATCACATCTTCCCCTCATCCTCCCTGTCAGTACTCCATAGGGACCATTCCCTCCGGGACACCCTGGTCCACCTCTCCATCATCCCCAACACCTTATCCACTTCCCATGGCACCTTCCCATGCAATCGCAAAAGGTGCAAAACCTGCCCCTTTACCTCCTCCAACTTCACCGTCCAACAGCCCAAACAATGCTCTCAGGTGAAGTAGCGCTTCACTTGCGCCTCCGTCAATTTAGTCTCCTGTATTCGCTGCTCCCAATGCGGCCTTGTCTGTACTGGAGAGACTTAACGCAAACTAGGGGACAGCTTTGCAGAACACCTTTGCTCAGTCCACAAGCATGACTCAGACCTTCCTTTCGCTTGCCATTTCAACACGTCACCTTACTCCCATGCCCACATATCTGTCTTTGGCCTGCTGCAATGTTCCAGTAAAGCCCAACGCAAACTGGAGGAACAGCACCTTATCTTCTGATTAGGCACTTTACAGGTTTCTGGGCACATCATTGAGTTCAGCAACTTCAGGCCATGAACTCTTTCATCCATCTTTACCCCTTCTTTGATCCAATTGTTTATTTTCATTTATTCATTTTTATTCATATGTGTATATATAAATATATACATGCATTAGCCCTCCCCACCCATCCCCACAGGGCCATCTGCCACTTGTTTCTATTTTGTGCTTTCACAGAGTGCTTGTTCTACTATTAACACATTATGCTTTCCTACCTTTATGCCACTATAAGCACCCTCTTTAGTCTTTAACACTATCATTAACACTGCCTTTGACATCTTTGTCAATCTCTACTAAGTTTCCACCTATCGCTGGCCTTATATTTTGCTCCACCTGCTCTACCCCTCTTAAATTGTATAAAATACATTACATGTTTTACTTCTCTTTAACTCTGAATAAGAGTCATATGGTCTCGAAACGTTAATTCTGTTTCTCTCTCCACAGATGCTACCAGACCTGCTGAGATTTTCCTGCATTTCCTGCTTTCTTACTACTTTAAATACATTGTGAACTGGTTTTGCATCTCCTTTTCTTCCTTTCAGGGATGATGTTTCATTGCCCTTATTCCTTTTCTGTTCTATTGCAGCTTTGCCTCTCAGTAGTTTTTACTGTTTCTTCTTTCAGAAACCTTTTTCTAAACAATCACCTCACCCCTGCCTTAGCTTCTTGTTTCTATTTCACTTTGTGTGAATGAACATTAAAAAAAATGTGAAGGTATGTGCATAACATTCTGTGATTGTTATGCCTCTGTTACCAATGTTATACTATACATGTTAACAAAAGGACAATTGATAAATTAGATTATAAAGATATCCGAACTTTGCAATGTTATTTATTTCAGGCTTAGATGCTTTAAGACACCTGGGATTGAACAAAAAAGATTAGCTTATGAGTGAAGAAGACCTCGTGAATATGTGAAAGAATAGAAAAAGTGAAAAATTGCCCTATCAAACCAGTTATTTCTGCAGAAAATGTAGAATCCACCCTTTCATGAATTCTACTGATTCAATCTCTTGAGAAAGTTCTACATAAATGCTCCTTGCTTCTCAAGGCTAATCTCATTTAATTCCAGTTTACTTTTCTTCGCCCCACTTTAGCCTTGGCCAGTCGACCTTATTGGTTGTGTCCCTTCTTATCAAACACAAAAAACAAGCATGGTAACTTGAAAAATCACAACGCAAAGTTCAATTCCTATTATGGATTATAGTGAGCCTGTTTAATGGACTATACAGGTTATATCCTCTTGGGTGTGCTGATGGGTGAAAATATGTCCTTATTCTATCCTTTTCAGCGATACTAAGTGGAACTTTACACCATCAAAATTATTTTTTATAATTTTTATAATTTATTTTAACTTGATTACCAATCTTTCTCTTTATTGGTTCCTCAGAATTTCTTTGATTTCTTCAAAATATTTTGCTCATGTCATTTCCTCCTAAAGATTCAAGTTTAAAAAAAGTATGGTAACAATATATATGATAGAGCAGTGTTCTATTATAAATATGACAATCATATAGCTTATTTACATTAGGGTTTGTAATTGTCCTTCCTCCTCCAAGCTGTATCACAAAAAAAGGCACCATTCCAAAATGAAGGGTTGCAATAATCAGAAATAATGGGCAGAATTGTCCGTGCTCACTGACGTCGGGCATGTTCGGGGGTGTGAGCGGACAATATGGCGAGAAGGCCAAAAATCAGTCTCCCGACTTCGTGAAACCAGTTTACAATTGTCCACTCAGCCTGTTGATGGCAGGCCGTGTTTCCCGCCATCGGACATCAGGAAACTCATTGTAATATATCAGCATATACCGGACTCATCACCCCCCCCCCCACCCCCCGATCGTCCACCCACATCGGCGTGATTGCAAGGTGACATGTCTTAGAACAACATATCAAAGGCATGTACTTGATGAGCTGCATTTTGAGGGGATCTCGGAGGTGAGTGAACAGTAACATTGTGGAGCGCTCGCGAGGGTCACCTGTTGGACTTCAAGGTTGAGGCACATTTGAAGCGGTGGGGGGAAAAGGCTGCCCTGTGGTTGAAGGTAGTGCACAAGCACGCAAGGAGTCAGGGGATGGGGTAGGTGGGTAGGGGGTGGGCGAGGGAAGCGGCCAAGCATTAGGGAAACCTTGTAAAAATGACCATTCCTCTGCAGTTGAGACATGTCAGGCACAGCCACATTGGTATGATTCGAGTCGGGCCTCTAACCTCTCTGCCCACTCTAGCAATGTAGAGGCATCACTGTGCCACTAAGTGCTCCAGAGCTTTTCACCTCTCGGGAACAGACTGCAAACTAAATGAGCATTTTATTGGACTACAGAACAGCTGGACAACAGAGCACATTGTACAATCTCCTTGCTAAAGCTGGCCATGGAGTAGTCACAGGAGGAGGTGCTCACAGCCCCTTGCAATGTCATCATTCTGGTTTGGACCAGTCTCCCCATTGTTCAAACTAACAGTGTAGCTTTGCAGTGTAGGTTAGGAGAATTCCTGCTCCTGAGTTGAGAGCACAGCATGCAGTCCAATGGGCAAAGCTGCTGCCAGTCAAAGGGAATGGGGCGGAGGAAGGTGGGTCTTCAGGCAGCCATGCAGCGCATTTTTCTCTGGACATCCATGTGATGGCCAGCAGTCTCCAGGGAAGCATTAAGGGGCCTTCTAACTTAACCATGAGAGGTTCTTAGTACATGTATGCCAACACATGCATCTCTCTCTTTCACGCTGCAGGAGGAGTACATCAGGATCATGGAACTTGGTGAACTAGCTTTAGGACTTGTGATGTACAGATAGCAAAGGCGACAGAGAAGAGAGAGACTGAGGTACTTGGCTGTGCAGGGGGAGGAGCAGGACCCTTTAGAAGGAAAGGCGGCTAGGGCTCCCACATACGCTGCAGTAGAGCCACAGCAAGCCATCGCTGACTGGTGTCTAGCTGGACCCAGGGTCTACAGATGCTGCCTTTCATTCCTTTAGATGACCAAGACACAGTGTCACAATTTCAAACTAAATTAATTTCATTTGGTTTTACTCAATCCTAACGTATTTTACTGCAGCAGAAATTTAGCACTTTTATTGCAAAAGAATGTGACAATCAAGTATATAATTTGTGATCCATATACTGGCTCCCCTCTGCCCTAAACAAGCAATTGAAAACCCTTATTGACCAGTTGCCTTTGTCCTGACTGAAGCTCAAAATACGACTAACAGCTCCGCATCCAACTGATTTTTTTAAAATTCAGAAGTGATGTTGATTTCATGTGTAAAGATATATTGCCTATTATCTAGCAAATCTCGAGTCAAAGGGAATCGGGGGAAAAGTATATGTAGGTTGGAGTCATTTATAGCACAAAGGAATGTGTTTGTGGTTGTTGGAGTTCAATCATCTCAGCTCCAGGATATCTTTGCAGGAGTTCCTCAGGGTAGTGTTCTAGGTCCAAAAACTTCAGCTGCTTCATCAATGACCTTCCTTCCATCATAAGGTCAGAAGTGGGGATGTTCGTTGATGATTGCACAATGTCCAGCACCATTTGTGACTCTTCAGAAACTGAAGCTGTTCATGTCCAAATGCAGCAAGACCTGGACAATTTCCAAGCTTGGGCTGACAAGTGGCAAGTAACATTTGTGCCACACAAGTGTAAGGCCTGGACCATCTCCAACAAGAGAGAATCCAACCATCGCCCCTTGATGTACAATGGCATTACCATCACTGAATCCCCCACTATCAACATCATGGGGGTTACCAGTGACCAGAAACTGAACTGAACTAGCCACATATATACTGTGACTACAAGAGCAGATCAGAAGCTAGGAATCGTGCCATGAGTAACTCACCTCTTGACTCCCCAAAGCGTGTCCACCACCTACAAGGCACAAGTCAGGAGTGTGATGGAATACTTCCCACTTGTCTGGACGAGCGTAGCTCCCACAATACTCAAGAAACTTGACACTGTCCAGGACAAAGCAGTCTGCGTGATTGGCACCACATCCACAAGCATTCACTCCCTCCAACACTGACGCACAGTAGCAGCAGTGTGTACCATCTTCAAGATGCACTGCCAGAATTCACCAAGGCTCCTTAGGCAGCACCTTGCAAACCCACGACCACTACCATCTAGAAGGACAAGGGCAGCAGATAGATGGAAACACCGCCACCTGGAAATTCCCCTCCAAGTCACTCACCATCCTGGCTTGGAAATATTTCACCGTTCCATCACTGTCACTGGGTCAAAATCCCAGAACTCCCTTCCTAACAGCACTGCAAGTGTACCTACAACACATGGACTGCAGCGGTTCAAGAAGGCAACTCATCACCACCTTCTAAAGGGCAACTAAGGATGAGCAATAATTGCTGGCCCAGCCAGCGAAGCTCACACCCGTAATGAATAAAAAACAAGATCCATTTTCTCCTTTTGGGAATGTGCTTTGTTTTTAGAGTCAGGATTGTCAGATCGTAAAAACAAAAACCTGAAACAGGATTCACTACAACAGAATTCCTCATTGTAAATGAAAGCAATGCAGTTTATTTAATTCCAATTTGTCTTTCCCTTCTCTGATTTTTTACAATGAAACCTGAGATAAGATAATGAGATGTAGGAGCAGAAGTAGGTGATTTGGCCCATCGAGTCTGCTCTGCAATTCAATGAGGTCATGGCTGATCTGATAATCCTCAACTCCACTTTCCTGCCTTTGCTCCATAACCGCTGACTCCCTTACTGATTAAAAATCTGTCTATCTCAGTCTTGAATATACTTAACGACCCAACATCTACAGTCCTCTACAGTAAAGAATTCCACAGATTCACTACCCTCTGAGAGAAGAAATTCCTCCTCATCTCTATTTTAAATGGGTGACTCCTTACTCTGAGATTATGCCCTCCTGTCCTAGACACTCCCACAAGGTGAAACAACCTCTCAGCATTTATCCTGTCAAGCCCTTTAAGAATCTTATATGTTTCAATAAGGTTGCCTCTCATTCTTCTAAACTCCAACAAGTACAGGTCCAACCTGTTTGACTTCCCCTCATTAGAAAATCCCTCCATACCTGGAGCCAACCTAGTCAACCTTCTCTGGACTGCCTCCTATGTCAATATAACTTTCCTTAGACAGGGGAACCAAAACTGTTCACAGAAATCTAGGTGTGGTCTAACTAGTGCCTTGTAAAGTTTTAGCAAGACTTCCTGTTTATATATTCCATTCCCTTTGAAATAAGGGCCAACATTCAATTAACCTTCCCCATTACTTGCTGAAATTGTATGTCAGCTTTTTGGGATTCATGCACAAAGACTCCAAAAACCCTTTGTGCTGCAGCCTTCTGCAGTCTTTCTCAATTTAAATAATATTCTCTATTCCACCTGCCAAAGTGCATAACCTCACATTTTTCCATATTATATTCCATCTGCCACTTTTTTACCCATTCACTTAAGCTGTCTATATCCCTCTGTAGATTCTTTGTATCAGCCTCATCGCTTTCTGTCACCCTCTCCTCTATTTTTGTATCATCTGCAAATTTAGTGATAGTGCATTTACTTTCCTCATCCAAGTCATTAATATATATTGTAAGTAATTGAGGCCCCAGGACTGATCCCTGTGGCACTCCACTAGATACAGGCTGCCATCCCGAAAATCCTCATCTCAACTCTCTGCCTCCTATTAGTTAGCCAATACTCTT
Organism: Carcharodon carcharias; assembly: GCF_017639515.1. Taxonomy (NCBI): domain Eukaryota; kingdom Metazoa; phylum Chordata; class Chondrichthyes; order Lamniformes; family Lamnidae; genus Carcharodon; species Carcharodon carcharias. The sequence goes on along the minus strand of NC_054467.1, from coordinate 126,124,459 downwards.
ATCTATGCTAATATACTACCCTCAACACTATGGACTCTTATCTTATTAAGTAACCTTACGTGTGATACCTTTTTGAATGTGTTTTGGGAATCCAAGTATATTACAACTATTGGTTCCCCTTTACCTATCCTGCTAGTTATCTCCTCAAAGAATTCTAATAAGTTTGTTAGGCATGATTTCCCCTTCATGAAGCCATGCTGACTCTGCTTGATTATATCATGTATTTCTAAATACTCTACTATTACATCCTTTATAATAGACTCTAACATTTTCCAATGACAGATGTTAAGCTAACTGGCCTCTAATCACCTGTTTTGTTGTCTCCCTCCCTTTTTGAATAGGGATGTCACGTTGGTAGTTATCCAATCCTCAGATTTTTCCAGAATCCAAGGATTCTTGGAAGATTACTACCAGTGCATCCACTATCTCTGTAGTTATTCCCTTTAATATCCTAGGATGCAACCCATCAGGTCCATGGGGACTTATCGGCCTTTAGCCCCATTTGTTTTCCTAGTACTTTTTCTCTAGTGACATTTATTGTATTTATTTCTCCACCCTTTTGCCCCTTTGTTATTTAGTATCGAAATGCTATTAGTTTCTTTTACCATGAAGGCTGAAGCAAAGTATTTATTCAGCGTCTTTGCCATTTCCTGGTTCCCCATTATTATTTCCCCAGCCTCATTCTATAAGGGGCCTATGTTCACTTTGCTCTTTTGCTTCCTTTTTACATATTTAAAGAAGCTCTTACTGTCCACTTTTATATTTCTTGCTAGTTTACCCTCAAAGTTTATTTTCTCCCTCTTTATGTTTTTGGTCATCTTCTGTTGGTTTTTAAAACTTTCCCAATCCTCTGGCTTACCATTAACCTTTGCCACATTGTATGTTTTTTTTTTCTTTCAATTTGATACTATCCTTAACTTGCTTAGTTAACCATGTTTGGTTTATCCCCTTCCCTGAACCCTTCTTCCTAAATGGGATATATCTTTGTTGTGAATCATGAACTATTTTCTTAAACACCTGCCATTGTTCATCAACTGTTTTTTTTCTAAAAACATCTTATCCCAGTCCACTGCAGCCAACTCTGCCCTCATTCTTCTGTAATTACCCTTATTAAGTTTCATACAGTTGCTTCCGACCCAAGTTCCTCACTCTCAAACTCTATGCTACTTTCTACCATATTATGGTCACTGTTTCCTAGGGTATCTTTTACTCTAAGATGATTTATTAAACCTGCCCCATTACACATTACCAGATTCAAATTAGCCTGATCTCTGGTTGGATTCACATCATAGACTCCTCCCACTCCCTAGGGACTATCCCACCAGTGTCTTCTTCCCCTTGTTATTTTTTTTCCTCCGCCCATAATGATTCTATATCTTCTAATCCAACACCCTTTCTTGTTACCTGACTTATTCCATCTCGTACTAACAAATCTACCCCACTACCCTTTCCTTCCTGCCAGTCCTTTCGAAAAGTCACATACCCCTGAATATTTAGTTCCCAGCTTTGACCTCCTTGTAACAACATCTCCATAACGGCTATAAGGTCATATCCATTAACTTCTGATTGTGCCATTAATTCATTTATTTTGTAGATTGTAGGGCTCTAAACCAAACTACGTCAAAGAAGTTTATCATGAGTGTTTCATCATCCTCAGATTTTCCAGATGCTTGCTATTAAGAGAATATGATACAAATATTAATACATAGAGTTCTGGTGCATTAGTAAGCAGCTATCATAGTGTTTCTGTAGTCTTACTAACTTGCACTAAATGTTTATATTGCAGTTAGTGGTCACATCTTTTCTGACATCCAAGCATGAAAATTGGTCATTCGGGGCAAACTATGGGTCATAGTTTCTAGGAAAATATAGTCCTGCCACTTTGCCCACAACATTGCTGTATTCACTCGGTGAAAGTTCTCTCCTGCACAGTTGACCAGCCAATGAGATGGTAAAGGTATGGCATTCTCTGAATTAGTTGAGAAGTGTGATTAGGAACCAGGTAAACACCTGAAATATCACTAGGAGTATAAAGCTATCTGATTACTCACCATAGCTTTGGACATTAATGAGTATGAAAAGTCAATTTGATCAGTCAAAACTGTGAGTCATTCTGCAGAAACTGAAGGAGAGAAGGCACATACTTAAAAGGACTGATGACTCACATGCAGAACCGTTGAAACAGGGAGATTTAAGGCCAACTGACTTTGAGAAGACTGTTAATGAAACCTTGTAGATAAGCAATACATATACTACTTTCTCAAGAGAAACATTTAAAAGAAGTGGGAGGTTTGGTATCACAAATATGAAACAAAATATAAGTACCAAAAGTCAGCACCATGCCGACTCAAATTGGCAGAACTTAAATGCTACAAAAGGGGAATAAATGGCCTGCATTCAACATTGCAACGAATATTCTAATCTTATTAATCACATTGAGGCAGAACCCAACAAAAAATTACAATTGACGAAGGGATGAATTTCCACAAGAGTTTGCCTCCTTGTCTGCTTAAAAAGCTGTGGAAACTTCAGAAAAGCAACATATTTAAAAAACTAAGCATGAAAACATAGGACAAGTTGTAATGGGCATCGTTGCATGGCAGGCATAATTTTCTATTTTAAGAAATGATGTGCCTGTAGCACTCCTCAAAAGGTATCTAGAGGTACAGCTGCACCAACCTTCTCTGTTGCACTGCTAGTATCACACTTCATTGGCATTCCCACTCTTCCATTGCTTTGCTATTCCAGTCACAAAAAACACATGTGAAGGCGTCTTTCTGGGTTAAATTTATGGATTTGTTTGGATTAAGTAATCAATTGTACTATTTAAATGCATAACTGCTCCCATTTATTCTTCATTTTCCAACAATTTTGTTCAGGTCAGGAAGCATGCAATATGTGAGTACTATGCTAGATACCTGACACCATTGCTGCTACCTTCTGATCAGTTGTCTGTGACACTGTTTTACACCAGCAGCAGTTTTCAAGGTTATTGTGTTCTTGTTCATTCATAACATTAGAAGGAAGTGTCAATTCAAGCAGCCCTTTACAGTATGTAAAAGGAAGGAACACATGTAAAGTGGGGAACACTATTTTCCACTCATTTACTTCTTTGCTCTCATACTGAACAAGAAATGCTTGTCATAGTGTCTGGATGTCAATTGTTTAATCAGCATATGTGTAAAAGGAAAATAACCATTTAGATTTCAAGGGGCCATATTTCCTTTGGGCGGATAGCAGGTGCTGCAATTGTGCTCCCTGCTCCTCTTAAGTCCTGAGCCATTTGAGAACCAAATCTCATTTCCATTTAGTTGGCAATATGCAAGCATTTTGCAGGTAGCAGAGGCAAGAATCCTGCTCCCCCTGGCTCCACAAAAATCAGTGCTTCCACATTCCTGCTCACATTTTCTAGACAATCCCTTTAAGGGCCACTGATCAGATCACTCAGTGCTTGTACCAACATGTGAGGACCATGCTGAGCCCACTGATGCATGAAAATTGCAGCATAGTTTTACCAGCTGGACCATGATCGGCATATTAAAAATATATTTTGGCCTACAGCAGGTAGATGCTTCTGTCAATGTCTAGGGCGGTTCAATAATGGCACTTGCAGAGCATTAATTGAAACAGTGCAGCACCTGACGCACTATGATTCTTAGGATGCCACAACCTGTTCCTGCCCAGCAAAGGCTCTGAAATCCTTCACTAAGACAAGACTTTGATTAGTATTGTCAAGGAACCACACCTATCAGCATCCATCTACAACAATTGCTGTTTAGCATGTAGAAATGCATATTAAGCATGAAGTACATGCAAGCCAAAGATATATCTAGTGCTGAAAAATTGAATAAAGCTTACTTGCCTAGAGAAATTGTGTCAATGAAAATGATGACTATGAATTAAACCTGGGTTTATTAAACAGGTTGAGAACATCAATAAGGTGCTGCACCTTTGTATTTCAGAACAATATCTAGTTGAAATACAGTTGAGGAGGCATAAAAATCAAGCCTTACCAAAACTGTAGTACACCTTTCATGCTGTCCAGAATGAAATTAGAGAATACTTCTTCAGAGATGAGCTTTCTGTTCAAATTGAAATTTCGTTTAAGGGAAACAGATTCAGAGAAGAGAATGGAGGTGATACAGAAAATCTATTCTACTTGTTAGGATTGACAATGAATCCACGAGCCAGAGAGGTTCTGTACTGGCACGGCAAGCAGGTGCAGTCAGTGATGACACTGTTTCATGTAGTGAATGGAACTCAAACCATAAGTCACTAATGCCACATGTATGGTCCAATACACTGTGATCAGAAAGCAATATAGATTTGTGTAGAAAATATACATGCCAGATTGGGTTATCAATTAAATTATACATTGTTGGCTTTTAATCTAACAGGAGCTCCACTGTTGTTGCTAGAATCAAATGGTATGTTTCTGGCATTACAATGTAGTAACACTCATAGTTTGCAGCAGTACAGTGAAATAAATTTGCCACAGGTTGAAATTGTAAGCATGTAATATAATCTCCAATTTATGCAGAGTCCAATAACAAATTAGAGAAAGCTGTCAAGATAGTCAACAAACTGCTGAATAAAACTAATGTGGATCATCAAGATCAGGACAGTCTTGTTTGACTGAAGATTCACTGCGAGAGTAAATTATTCAAAGTGAGTGCACTGTTGTTGCTCCTAAAAAAATCTATTCCACCTGTCAATGGACAGCAGAGGGCATTACACGTTAGATTCCTGAGTCTCTTTTGTATTTTCATTGGTCTGGTCCGTGGTACAGTATAAACTCGATGAAAAAATCCAATGTAGCCTTTGAAAAGATAGTTCATCTTGCAACAGACTGGAATACATCAGTTAAGAGAGCTACAATTGTTGGCTCTTGCACTGCTATCTAATAACTCCACTGCCTGATCTGTCTGAATCTAGAACAGAATTGCAAAATCCCATCTGGTGGAAGAGCACACAGCTCCTTTGATGCAGATCTATAAGCCCAGCAAAGGGAGATTGAAGATGAGAGTGCAAAAGGAGGACCCTGGGACAGGCAGTCAGCAGCACCTAGAGGAGAGTGTGAGAGGAGGACCTGTTTCTACCTTTCAGAGTCGAAGTGTGACATCAAGGAAAACAGGTAGGTGATTGGTGGGTACCTCTTCCATGTTTATTTTGATTGGCTACGTGGTTTAAACCAGGAGATATTATCACAGCTGATGAGTACAGTTAAGAAATTTTAAAAATTTTAACATCAATAATAATTAATTAAATAGAATAGAGATGACTGGGCAGGTGGTGTGTTGCAATTGTAGTATGTGGCTGTTGGTGTACACAGGTGCAATCCACGGTGACCACACCTACAGTGAGTACTGGCTGCTCAAGAAACTTCGGCTCAGAGTTGATGAGCTGGAGTCTGAGCTGCAGACACTGCGGTACATCAGGGAGGGGAGAGTTACCTGGACACTGTGTTTCAGGGGACAATCACACCCCTTAGATTAATTATATCAAATTTGGACCGTGGTCAGGGACAGGAGGGTGTGACTGCGAGTAAGGCAGGTATGGGGATCCAAAATTTAGCTTTGGAGGAGTCTCAGCCAGTGCCCTTGTCCAATAGGTATGAAAATCTTGCTCCAAGTGTGGACAAGGGCACAGACTGCAGGGAGGATGAGTGAACTGACCACAGCACCATGGTACAGGGTGCCATTCAACTGGTGGGAGAAAAGAAAAATGTAGTAGTAATAGGGGATAGCATAGTTAGGGGAATAGATACTGTTCTCTGTAGCAAAGATGGAGAGTCCCAAAGGCTGTGTTGCCTACCTGGTGCCAAGGTTAAGGACATTTCTTCTGGGCTGGAGAGGAACTTGGAGTGGGAGGGGAAGAATCCAGTTATGGTGGCCCATGTAAGTACCAATGACTTATTTAGGACTAAGAAAGAGGTTCTGCTGAGGGAATATGAGCAGCTCGGAGCTAAATTAAAAACCGGAACCACAAAGGCAATAATCTTCAGATTGCTACCTGAGCCACGTGCAAATTGGTGTAAGGTAAATAAGATTAGAGAGGTAAATGCATGGCTCAAAGGTTGGTGGGAGAGAAATGGGTTTTGATTCATGAGGCACAGGAACCAGTACTGGGGAAGGAGAGAGATGTTCCACTGGGACAGGCTTCATTTGAACCATGCTGCGAACAGTGTCCTGGCAAATCATATAGCTAGGGTTGTAGATAGTAGGGGGGAGGGTTCAAATGAAGGTAAGTTTAAAAAATCCAACAAGGGAGAAGAGGTGCAGGGTGTTGAAGAGGTGAACGATAATCAAAGTGTGACAGGAGGGGGAGAAAATATAAGCAGAATAATGTAGCACAAATCAGAACCAAAATGAGTAATAATGGTAAAAAGTCAAAGCTTAAGGCTCTTCATCTGAATGCGCACAGCATTTGTAACAAGAGAGATGAATTGACAGCACAAATAGAAATAAATTAATATGACTTGGTAGCCATTAGAGGGACATGGTTGCAGGGTGACCAAGACTAGGAACTTAATATTCAAGGGTATTTGACGTTCTGGAAAAATAGGCAAAAAGGAAACAGAGGCAGGGTAGCTTTGTTAATAAAGAAAGGTGTCAGTATGGTGGTGAGTAGTGATATGGAGATTATAGGGATATAGTAGGGATATAGCCCACTTGATTGTAAATCAAACATTCACTTCCTCCATGACCGACACACAGTAGCAGCAGTGTGTGCCATCTACAAGATGCACTGCAGGGATTCACCAAGGCTCCTTCGACAGCACCTTCCAAACCCACAACCACTACCATCAAGAAGGACAAAGGCAGCAGATGGGAGTCATCTATAAGCCCTCGAAGCATTGCCTCACTGTAGGATAAAGTATAAATCAGGAAATAATGGAGGCATGCAAGAAGGGTGCTACAATTGTCATGGGTGATTTTAATCTGCATATTGACTGGACAAATCAGATTGGCAGGGGTAACATGGAAGATGAATTTGTACAGTGCATCAGGGGTTGTTTCTTAAAGCAATACATTGCAGAACATACCCGGGAGCAGGCTATTTTAGAGCTAGTACTGTGTAATGAGGTGGGATTAATGAGATCTCACAGTTAAGGATCCTCTGGGGAATAGCGATCACAACATGTTAGAATTTCAAATTCAGTTTGAGGGCAAACAACTGGGGTCTCAAACCAGTGTCCTCAACTTAAATAAGGGCAATTACAGAGTTATGAAGAAAGTGTTGTCTAAAGTTGGCTGGGAAAATAAATAAGGGGAAGGTCAGTGGATGAGCAGTGGCAGACATTTAAGCAGATATTTCATAACGCTCAGCAAAAATTTTTCAAGGTCAAAAAAAAGGACTCAATGAGAAGAATGAACCCCTTGTGGTTAACAAAGGTGGTCAAGGAGAGTATCCAATCAAAAATGAAGGCACACAGAGCGGTGAAAAGTAGTGGTAGACCAGAGGATTGGGAATTTTTTAGGAACCAGCAGCGGATGACTAAAAAGCCAATAAAGAGGGAGAAAATTGATTCTGAAAGTAGATTGGCAAGAAACATAAAAGCAAACAGCATGACATTCTACGGCTGTATAAAAAGGAAGAGAGTGGCTAAAGTGAGCATGGGACCCGTGGAGGATGCAACTGGAGAATTGATAACAGGGAACAGGGAAATGGCAGATAATTTATACCAATATTTTGTATCATTCTTCATGGTGGAGGACATTATAAACATCCCAAAGATATCAAATAAGCAAGGAGCTAATGGGAGGAAAGATCTTGTCTCTATCACCAGGGACAAAGTATTTGACAAACTAACAGGACTAAAGGCAAACAAGTCACCAGGACCTGATGGCTTGCAACCAAGAGTTTTAAAGGAATTGGCTGCAGAGGTAGTGGAGGCATTGGTCGAAATATTCCAGAACTCACTGGATTCTGGGAGGGTCCCAGCGGATTGGAAAACTACTAATGTGACATCCCTGTTCAAAAAGGGAGGGAGACGAAAAGTAGGCAAATATAGGCCAGTCAATCTAACATCTGCCATTGGGAAAATGCTACAGCCGATTATTAAGGAAGAAATAGCAGGACGTTTAGAAAAGCTTAATGCATTCAAACAGAGTCAACATGGTTTTGTGAAAGTGAAATCATGTTTGACAAATTTGCTAGAGTTCTTTGAGGATAAAACAAGCAGAGCTGATAAAGCAGAACTTGTAAATGTAGTTTATTTGGATTTCCAAGAGGCATTAAATAAGGTGCCACATAAAAGGTCATTACACAAGTTAGGAGCTCATGGTATTGGGGGTAATGTATTAGCATGGATTTAGGATTGATTAACACACAGAAGACAGAGGGCAGAATTTTCCCCCATCGAGGGGATGTTTATGAGCAGGCACGTGAAGGTGCGCTTCCGATCGGCGCCCCCAATTTGGGGCATGCCGCCATTTTACATGGGCAGGCCAATTAAGGCCCGCCCAGCGTGACGTCCACAAGGAAGCGCCATGCGCTCCCTGTCTGAGTGGGGGTGGGGGGTGGCGGGATCCCTCAACTGCACATGTGCACGAAAGAGCGCACTTATCTCCCTGAGGCTAAGTGCTGCCTCAGGGAGATCGGCTCTCCAATAAAAAATCTTAAAAATAGAAAAAAAAATTCCCTGACATGTCCCCTCATATGACACTCTCACAAGAGTCGGGACGTGTCCATCACTTTCACATACACTTTTATTGCATTTTTTAAAACCTACATGAAACCTCATTCCGCCCATGGATGAGGTTTCATGCTTTTTCTAATGCCCGCCAGGGCTCCTGGCCTGCCTGCGAACTTTAAGATTGTAGGGGCAGGTCCATTAATTAGTTTAATAACTCTGTCAATTACCTCAATTGGTAATTGACAGGTCGGCGGGCGCAGAGCTGATTCTGCTCAGCCCCCACCTTCCTGAAAATTGAAATGAGGCAGGGTGACGTTGGGAGTTCTGCCCAATGTCATTCCGTGTCATTTTTCATGTCGGTAAGTGGGCCCTGCCCCCCGCTTGCTGTCTGGGAAATCCTGTCCAAAGAGTCAGGATAAGTTGGTCCTTTTCAGGTTGGAAAGATGTAACTAGTTGAGTGCCACAGGGATCAGTCCTGGGGCATCAATTATTTACTATCTATACTAATGACCTGGAAAAAGGGGCAGAGTGTAATGTATCCAAGTTTGCTGATGATACAAAATTGGTGGGAGGGCATGTTGTGTTGAGGGCATAAGGAATCTGCAATGGGGTATAGATAGGTTGAGTGAGTGGGCAAAAACTTGGCAGATGGAGTTTAACATAGGAAAGTATGAGATCATGCGCTTTGGTAGGAAGAATCAAAAGCCAGACTATTACTTAAATGGAGAAAGACTCTAAAAAAGTGCAGCACCGAGGGATCTGGGTGTTCTTGTGCACGAAAAACAAGAAGTTCTCTTGCAGGTGTAGCAAGTAATTAAGAAGGCAAATTAAATTTTGGCCTGTATTGCTAGGGGATTAGAGTTCACACTACTTCTTACACTTGGTTGGCACTCTTTGTACATGTCCTATAATACTTCTCAGGGACTCCATGAATTCCAGTACATCTTCGGACTTCTTCCCTAGGCACCCAGTCATAAGCCCTCTCTAGATCGACAAACACATTCTCCATGTTGCATTGGCCTTCCCGATATTTATCCATCACTTGTCTTAAAACAAAAATGGCATTGGTAGTGCTTCTTCTGGACATGAATCTGAATGGCCTTCATGGATTTCCAGTATTTTTCTCAGTCTCTGCTCCGTGAGTCTTTCCATATTGTGAAGTAATGCGGCAGGAGTTTAATTCCTTGGTAGTTTTTGCAATCTAAATGTCTCCCTTTCCTTTGAATATTGGTACCCAAAATGCTTTGCCTCCATGCTCTTGGGATTTTCTCTCTTGTCAATTGAGTAGCTTGTTCAGGTCCTGGACCCCATGTTCACCTAGGCAGGTCCATACTTCTGATGGTATCTCAACCAGTCCTACTGCCTTGCCAATTTTTCATTCCTTTCAATGTTGTCCTGATTCCTTCCAGATTGAGGCTAGTTGTCAGTCCACTGCAGTCTTTGTTCTGGATTTTCTTCATTCATAGGCCAGTTAAAGTGTGTACCTCACTCTTTTAGATATCATCCTCTTTCAATAATGTTACTCCACGTGCATCCTTGATTGTACAGATATTTCCCACGTCTTTTGTCAACCCATCTCCAGCAGCTGCTATTCTGAAGATATTGTTTTGTACCTCTTTGGTATCCAGACTTTCATATATTTCTTCCACGGCCAGAGGGATCTTTCTCTCACAATCACTTGCTTTGCAATCACATTTTGCACAGCTCTTTATCTTCTTTGAGCTCTACTGCTTCCACTTCTGTAACAGTTCCTTCTTATTTCAGATTTTTGATTCACAAATTGAAGTTCCACCAGCTGCAATAGTCGGATTTGAACTTGTGTCCCCAGAGCATTAGCCTGCGCCTCTGGATTACAGCTTACCTTGCCACCCAGCAGCCTCTGTAGCTGCCTCCAATTCTTTCCAAATGCAGCAAGCCGCACTCCAGTTCTCAACTGCCTCCCCACCCGATCAAAAATCTCATCTGCTGGCACTTCTCCCAAGGCGGGTGCACAGAGCTCGTGAATTTCTCTACTTTCTCTACTCGCCTCAAAGATGAAAATCTGCCCATTGCCGTTATACTACCACCTGCCCAAGATTCCTCAAAGTGTGAGAAGGTGAATGGCAAGATAGGAAATAATCCCAATGCCACCATCTTTCTGAACAAAAAATAATGTACAGACCATAGGCAGAGAATAATTAATAATGCACCATTGGTTCCTGCTACACTGGCTGTTGTCATGAATCCTTTATTTTATGCCTCTGCCTGGTGTCACCATTGTTTCAAGAGCTAGGAAGACTGAATGGATGGCAGCTGAGAGACTGTTTAGAAACATTTAGACACCAAAGACAAGGTCTGGTAAAAGCTGATAGCAGGTCTTGTGCAGCAGAGCATTGGAATGCTGGAGGAAAGGTTCAGGTGCTGCAGTAGTGGCTGGCCGAGCAGTCCAAACTTATTGTTGACTGCTGCTTTGATTTGAACTATGCCCTGCAGGCAGGATCAGCAATCAGGGACAGCAATCTTTTCTAAAGAAGGAACCAATTACTGAGCAAGAAGTGAATAACAGACTTTACTAGAGGACACATTTAATTAAACTCCTGAAGCATAGTGTAGCAGCTATCAAATAAAATACTGGCTCCCCTGGCCACAGTTGTACATCAAAATTTACACAAACAAAATTTCCTCTAAACTACCTTGCCCTGCCTTGTGTTGTGTGATGTGGGTCAGAGTTTTGCCCCCTTCGGGAGGGCTCGGCAGGGGGCTAGCGGGAGTGGTCAGGAAGCCCAGCATGAAACGTATGCTGCAGTGTTCAGTGCTGCCTGTGTAAGGTGGATGGGGAGGGGAGCGAGCGTGGAACTTTGCGCATATGCGGGTGCGTGCAGGAAAAGTTCCCTGAGGCACGGAGCTGCCTCAGGGAGATGAAGACTTTGAACAATGAAAATAAAGAACTTAAAAATATTTATAACACATCCCCTCATGTGGCTCTGTCACATGAACAGGGACATGTTAGAAATTATTTTGAAAATTCTTTTTTTAAATCACTGAACAAAACCTCATCCTGCCCGTAGATGAGATTTAGCAAAAAATCCAAAGGCTGCTTGGCCTTTTCGTCTGCCCGCCAGCCGTAAGTTTGGATGGGTAGTGAAAAATTTAGTTCAATTTGTACTTTAATGTCCTTAATAGGCCTGTTAATTGTCGGTGAGTGCGCTGCCGACTCCCGCGCATGCCTGCCAACCAAAATATCACGCTAGTACGCGATGACGTCAGGACGCTCGCCCGGCATTATCGTGCGTCATTTTACGTTTGTTCGGGCTGGGCACACGCCCGCCTGATGAGCAAAAAATTCTGGCCATGGAATTAAGGCTGCACTTCAGGCTCTGCTACCTTCCCCCGCCACACTTGGATACGGAAGAACAGATTCCAATGTCATATTTCCACTTGAAAAAGATCTTGCATGGCAAGACAATCTGGTGCGCTTTGCTGCAAAACTGCAGAGTATGCCTGTGTGATATGTCTGTGCGTAAGCATATGTGTGAGGTGGGGGGAGAATGGAGAGGAGGAGTGAGTAGCCGGATAATGCTTTAGACCTCTGGCATCTAACACCTGCAAAACATCACCCAGACATCCAGAATTTCCACTGCTCTCTGCTTGTAAGGAATCACATTTTATATATTAGATGGCTTCCCTTCAGTGTGCTTACACTGCTGCCTGTTATGTATGGTCTTCTCCTCTAAATGAATAGAAAAAAAATCTGTGAGGAAGAATCTGATAGAAAATATTTGCCTTCCAACTGCCCAAGTTAGCAGTGACCTTATGGAAGCCTATAAACTTGCAGCATGGAAACACATAGTATTGATGACATGTTCAATGTTTTTTGCATACCATATGTAGTTGTTAAGAATTAAACCCATTTGACTCAGTCAATGGAAGGGTTAAAAAATTAACACAGTTAAAAGCACAGCTAAAAATCCTTTGCAAAAAGCAGAGAGAGAGAACATTAATTTCACACATTCATGCAGACACAAAGGCTTTGAGAAAGGCTTTCCCAGACAGGTAAACAAGCAATAACACTGCAGCTGCATTTCAGGAAAATGATTTTTTCTATTTTGTTCCCCAAGAAATACTCAAATAAAAGGGTCTAACAGTAAGACAGAAAATGCTTAGTTTAATCTAAAGGCAACATATTTTCTTTAATTAGAAACTTAGATAAACAAATCAGTCAGCTTTGTGTGACCATCAGAGAGTCTTTACCTAGTATGGTTTCCTCTCAAGCTGAGACAAAGGCAGCAGAAAACTGCACTTTATACTTCTAATTGTGAGTATTAAACCTAGTTGTTATTCATTGAATATCCTACTTTTATTTTCTAAATGGTTTTGAACTTTCATTTACTTTTAAGTAAATTTGTACTTTTTATTTATAGATAGATGGATAAGTTCATCTTACATTTACAATCTGTAATACACAAAGCGTTATTAGAATGTAATCCATGATTTAAGCTTATAGTAAAGTGTTATTAAGTAACCATTAAAAAAGTTGCAGACTCACTTTGTAAACCTCAAGAACCGTAACTCTTCTCGAATTCTTCCTTACGATTCTTAGTTTTGAGAGACATAGAGTCTTTATGAGACATTTCTGCTATAATGTACCTGTTTATATTTTATTCTGAAAGATCTTTGTTTAGTGTAAATACTCCTGGAAGAATGGACACTTTATCTTAAGACCAAGTCTGTAGCTAGCATAGCTGACTTAAGCTCTTATGATGATTTAAAATTTCCTTTTGTTGAAAATTTAAACTGACAATAAGTTCTACTGAATAAATTTACCTTGTCGGGGTTGAGGGGTGGGGGGATAAAGATAGCGGAACCCTAACATAATGGCCAGAAGACAAATATGTTGCACTGGTTGGAATTTGAGCTGTGCTGTATCCAGTGAACTACTGACTTGTGGACACCTCAGGCACTGTTGGCACCAATTATCCCTTTTAAGATAAACTTCAACACCTGTTTAAGCATGTGGTGCCTTGGTGTTGGTGTTAGGTTTTCAAGCATTTTTTTCTTTGTATTAATATAGAAGGTTAAAATACAATTATAGCAGATCTTGTGCTTGCAGCATAAATATGGTGGTTGGACATTAGTACTAATAACTTTTCAGGCAGGGGGTAAAGCACTGTCATGTTATTAAACTATTAATGCCCTGAGAATGTATATAAAAATCTCAAAGGTGCTCCATTTGATCAAGTAGCAGACTGATAATTTCGGCCAGCTTCATCAGCTTCAACTCTCTGGATTCTTAACACTATATTGAATTCAGATCAGGACTATAATATTCAATTGAGGCGCAGCATTGTCTCATTTCCCTGTAAGCAGCAGGGTGCGGCATGACAGAGCTATTTGATTTCACAATTTTGCTGGATCCCCCAAAGTACAGGCAATCATCGACAGCAACTACATATGTCAAATGACATTCAGCCTAATTCATGATCACAAAGTAAAAGTCACAAATGCTGTATCAGTTAACTTAATTTTCTAAAGTTCAGCATATTCACTCATAAAATAATATTCTACTTGCAATAATTCATTTAGGGATAATGTTATGCTTATCACTAAATTCCTAAAGCCTGAGATTGGAGGATGCTATGCTGAGCATAGACTTTGCCCTGTGGGATCTAGATTCTGATTCGAGATAATCTGGAGGGTTCAGGAGCAGCAGTGAAAGTCTTCCAAACCAACCTTACCACAACAACAGAATAGATAAATGCATTTTCAAAACTCTGGTTCCACAGATTTCCCATCTACCTTCAGCCACAATTCAGCTTTTAAAAGAGTTAGCAGCTATGAATGTTCTATCATGATTACTTTCAACCTTTTATTAAGACTCCTGTTCAATGATTATATTAGAGCTCTGGGTCAAGGCAGCTCACTTGCTATTGCTACTTTATCAAGGCTTTGGCAGCTGCTTAGTCTGTTTGAATTAATCTCTTTGAGCCTGATGTAAGATAAGTAAATCAGGGAAGAAGGTCTTCTTAATCTTAAAAGTTTCTGTTAAATCTCCTCCTAGCATTCTCTGCTCCAATGTAAATAGCCTAAGTATCTCATCTTCTAATTATAGCTTCAATTCCCGGACATTCGGCTGGTGAATCTATGCTCTCCATTCTCTATGCCTTAGTGTTCTTTCTACAATGGGGTGCACAAAATTCCACAAAGTACACTAACTATAGCCAAATCAATGTTTTTGTAAATTTGTTGCTACTCTTTTGCTTTTGAACTCCATATCCCATTTATAAAACCCAGGAAACTATTAACCTTTTTTTAAACAGATTTATCAACCTGTACGCACACTTTCAGAGAATTACTTCAACCTCTATTACTCTTTGTTCACAAGTCAGTATTTTTCCATTCCTTGTCTCTCATCACAAAAAATGCATTACTTCATAGTTTTCCACCCAAATCGAATCTCCTGACTGTCTGCCCTTTCTGCTAGCATTTCTATCATCTAGAATTTCCTCAATGTCATTCACACTGCTGTTCCATCTTTAAACAGGTGGTACATCTGCCACTGATCTCTATGGCAAAATACATGGAAGTTCCTCGGGTAAGCTTGTTGCCCTATGCATTTCTGAAAGGACATGCAAATCCAATGTAAAACCAGTTTAAAACTGGTGCAAGCTGCTGAACCAGCTAGACACTTCCAAACAGCCTTTTAATTCCCCTGTTTCGCCTGCATTATGTAGCAGGACACTGTAGGTCAAGAAGGTAAGAGGACACTGCTTGACTTTTTCTTTTCCCTCTCAAGCTACTTCACTCCGTATGTCTGTTTTTTTTTAATGACACTTCTACATAATTAGCATATTCTCATTCCATCTGTACCCAAAAGGATGCAGTACCAAGGCAGAGGTGAAGAATATATGATTTCTCTCACTCAGACCGTCAAGCCCTTGTGGGAGACATTGAAGACAGGGCACATAGACTCCTGGGTGTTGGGTGGCACTAATCAATGTCACAGGGAGAGCAATGGCACTGGCACTTACTGCCAATTCCTTCTTTTCTCAGCCCAGCAGTATAGGCCAGATCTCGCTTTCCCTTTCAGAGAAACCTATCAGTGGAAGGTGAGTTCAGGCTGCCCAGGAACAGTCCCTTTGTGCAGCATGAGGACCCCACTACCCTGCAATGGTGGCCCTCAGATGGCACTGAGAAGAAAAACAAGTTGTCCATTGATATCTGCTACCTTCTAAAGTATAAGGGTCTGGTACATATAGGGTTAATGTGGTACTGAGTACGGTAATGCCCACGCAGTTAAACAAGAGAGCACATGGGCTGCACCCAGGGTTAGACCGACAGATTGTTAGACAGAGTCATGTATACCAGCAAACATGGTGATGGTTCCTAGTTTGTACCCTTTACTGCATGTTTGTAGATAGTTCTAAGAGTCAATAAATATTTACTGTTAACCTATGTATGCCTACGAAGACTTCTTCAGACCTACTGAACTGTAACTAACACCCTCTAACACAGTGGCAGCTTGTGGAAAAACCCAAGATGTCGCAGAAAATGCAGAGAAAAACTAAAATTCTGGAAGACTGAGAAAAAATTTAGCAAAGTAGTATGACCTGAAAAGAAGCTCCAGAAGCAGAGGCACAGTGGAAAAATCACCAGGAAAAGCTCCAAAGAAGGTCTTGGAAGCTGAAGACAGAGATTTTAAAGTTCTTTACTACAGCAAAAGGCTCCAAAATTTTTTTTAGAAGTCCAACTTCAGATTCTAGTGTGCAGAGTCAGCAACCTAGCAGGCTGAGCTAAAACTTTTAAATACCAGAATAAAGCTAGTTCTGAGAAACTTTTGAACAGAGTTAAACTGAGGCGAACAGTTAAACTGAGGCAAACAGAGTTAAACAGAGGCAAACAGAGTTAAACAAACTCCTTAAAAAAAAGTTAGATCGCCGAGTCGGTGCCCAAACTTGTGGCATCCGTGCTCACTCCAAAAATGAAAAAAAGAACCGTGACTAAGGAATCAGCTTAAGGACTAGCAGAGGCCAGGATTCAATGCTTTTGTGACCCTAAAGCAATGCACTGAAGCACAGCTTGAGCTGGCAAAAGGGCAACAAGAAAGTAAACAGTTAAGGGACAGCTGATTGCCCTTCAAGATCAAATGCAAAAGGAGTACATAACTGCCTTGAACAGCAGAATGGAAGAATAACAGGAGAAAAGTCAAGGAGACTCTGTTGAGTTACAAGAAAACTCAAGACATAGCAATTGAGCATTACAAAGAAAAGGAAAGCCCACTGAAGGACCTTCACATGCTACAAGGATCCCTCATATCAAGGTTAGTTCCTCTGGAAAATTACAAAGAGAAGAAAAATGAATTTAATGGGCAGACAGGATTATGCCCTTGGCGTGTGGGCTCAGCGGGAGGTGGGCAAGGACAGTTGGGAAGCCAACCGCCACCCATGATCGGACCCGGAAGGCAGTTTCACGCTGGCAGGCAAATTAAGACCCACCCAGCAATGCTCAGCAGGGTTGGGGGGAGTGCGAGCCGGGTGAGCATTCACGTTAGTGCACACTTCATAATCCCCCTGAGGCAGCTTTGAACTGATTTTTAAAAAATTAAACATTTTATAAATTTTATGAAACATGTCCCATCCTGTGACAGAGTCGCATGAGCAGGGACATGTTATTAACGAAAAAATAAACCTTTCATTTGATTTTTATTTGCTTTTGGAAATCTCATCCTGCCCGTGGATGAGGTTTCTACAAAAGTGCAAAGGCCTTTTGGACGGCAGCAGAAAATGTATTTTAATTAACCTTTTAATGGCCTTAATAAACCTTTTAATTGTCGGTGGGTGTGCTGCTGACTCCAGTGTGCGCCTGCAGATTGAAATATCGCGTGTCATTTTACGGTTAGTCGGGTCGGGCGTGCAACTGCCCGTTGAGCTAAAACTTTTAACCAGTGTCACTGTGAATGAACTGAAGAACCAGTTTGCTGGGAAGACTCAGCAACATTCTATATTCCAGGAGGAAGCCAAAAGGTACAAGAAAGAGACTACAGAACTGGAGAAAATGATTGAACATTTGGAAGAAAACTTGGGAATACATTACATTCCAAAGATGTATATGAAGAGATGAAAATTAAGAACCTAGAATGACATGAGCAAATACAACTTCTCACAAAATAACATGAAAAGTGCAAGTACAGAATGTGACTTGAAGGATAGCACAGTGGAATTATGTTCTGCTAAAGAAAAACTGACCAGCGTAGAGAACAAACTTTCACATACAAAAGATGAGTTTGTATAGGAAAAATGAGATCTGATGAGAACACTGGAATGTCGCTCACAGGAAGTAGAACACTTGAAAGAGGACTTGAAATGCTTAACTGATGAATTTGTAGAAGCAAATTCAACAAAGATAGATCTTCAATTAAAACTTGGTGAACTTCAAGCATCAGGAGTCATTAAGCATCATGCAAAATGCCTGGAACAGGAGAACAAATTGCTGATGCATCAGAACAGTTGCTTGAGAGCAAAACTAACAACCAAAACTGATGAACTTCTTGAACTTCGGTCAAATATGAATAACGTGAAGGTTGAGAAACGCAATATGGAAGAGCAAATCCAGACTTTGAAAGCAGGTAAGAGAAATTCTACAAAACAGATTGATGATCTAATGAGTGAATTGGAAGAGTCTAAGGATCAGTCAGTGACCATGGATAAAGGATTCTGAACAGAATGAAATGCCCAGGCAGAGTTGTTAAGCTTACACAAGAATTCCGCAGATAACTCTGAAACAAAAACAACTCGACTTACCATAGTAGTTGTTGAGTTGAATGAAAAGATTCATAAAAGCAGCTGGAAAAGAAGAAAGTGATCAAAAAGTTGGCTAAAATTGTGAAATAAGTGGGAAAGAGTGTTCTATTTTTGAAATGTAATCTTCCATATACATTGTGATGACCCACACAATGACAGAAGAAGCGAAAAAAGCAACAGTGAGATGAGTATAATATTCATCCACCCTGCAAGAAATTAGTTAGAATGGCAATCATCGCAACAGCTGGACCAACCAAGAGCGGTTCAATATGAAAGAATGAAAGAAAAGGATGAAAACATACCAGATGCCAGAACAACCTCCAAACCAACTGAGAGAATCAGCAGTGACAGAGCCTACCACCCCTCTGACAATAGTGCGTATGAGATATGGAAGGGTTAAAATCTCCAAACTACCTGAACCTTCAAATTCAAGGTCTTGAAGGGGGGAGATGTGGTGGTGATAATGCAGTAATGACAGTATAAATATATGATAGTAATAACAATGTAAGACATAAGGCAAACTATAATCATTTAAAATGCATTGGATAAAGCTTGGGCTAAGGTGTAGTATAAGGGTCTGGCACATATAGGGTTAATGTGGGACTGAATACAGTACCACCCACATAGTAATGTAAGAAGGCACATGAACCACACCCAGGGTCATTCTAGTGCTGGGCACAGCCATGTGTACCAGGAAGTGTGGAGATAGCTCCTAACTTGTGCCTTCTACTGTATAGTTTTAAATAGTTATGAGTCAATAAAGACTTACAGTTAACCAGCATATGACTACATAGGCTTCTTCAAACCTATTGAACTGTATCCAACACCCTACAATACTTTCTTTCTGACTTCTTTTAATAGCTTAGAAGATGAGGTTGTTTAATAGCATTGATTATATGAAATGCCATCTTGGTATTTAAAAACCACTAATTAATCAATAATGACATTTTATATCACATTGCAATTATGGGCACTTCTCTAAATATATGAGAAATATTTGAAAGCCAAAGAAATGATACTAGGCTTAAGGATAACTGATTTATGTGTTGATTTAATTAACCTAAGCTTGCTGCATAACAGTCAACATCAGCATCACCATGATGCAGTTGATGATCACAATTCACAGCATGCACTGGCCTTTCAGTGTAATACTCGTAAGATATCTGATGACATTTCCTTTCCTGTAATTGCTATCAGACTCACCATTTTTACTTAGTGGGTAGTGTGAATAACGGTTGAAATCTTTCGCAATCTGTTGCTCACAGGATATCACACAAGTAATGGCACATTAATAGTTCTTGTTGGCAAATGTGAAAGGTCCATAACTCACTGGCACAACAGGTTGAGTGCATCTTGAAGGTCATTCACGTAAGAGAAAAGAAAGCTGAGACACAAGTCACTTGTGTGAAATACTTCCAGAAATCTGTGATCAGTATTGTATTTAAAAGTTTTATGCTTTATTTAAAGAAGCACTCTTCTTTTTGAAAACAAAATTTAACATTCCAAACTGGAACTGCTAAGTGCCTTCCCTTTATCTCAGCCATATTGTCTCCTACATTGTGGTTGACAGGGCCCTCAATTGTGGTGGAGCCATTTTCCATGCTTCTTCCCTCACTACTTCACTTCCCTCAGAATCATGATTCTCTCCTTCCATCACCAGTTTCTACATTCGACAAATCATCATCTGCCATTTCTATCACCGTTAATGAAATCCTACTATCTCCCCCTTGCAAATGGTCTTTTAGTTCTGAAGAAACTATTTCCTTCAGGACACCCTAGTTCATTATTTCATCAGCCCTGCCGACCCCCCTTGCAGTGGCACCTTCCCATAAAAATGCAGGTGATAGAATACCTGTCCTGTTAACTTCTCCTTTACCACCGTCCAGTGACCTAAACACTGCTTCTGTGTCAAACATCTGGTATACTCTATTTGCTCCTGACATTATGGATTCCTCCGCACCAGGCAAAACAAATGCAAATTAGTTGATCATTTTGCTGAACACCTCCATTCTGTTTAAGCCTAAACTATCTATCACTTGGGGCAGAATATTCACCTTGGCGGTGGGCTCACGCCCAACCTGCTCGAATGTAAAATGACTCGTGTTGATGTCAGATGAGTCCCGATGTCAACGCGCAGTTGCGCTATAGTTCGGTCGGCGGGCGTGCATGGGAATCAGCAGCATGCCTGCCGATAATTTAAAGGCCTGCGAAGGCCATTAAAATACCAATTAACCTAACTTTTTTGCTGCCGTACAACCTTATGGTTGGCCGGCAGGCGAAAAGGCCAAGCTGCCTTTGCATTTTTTTGGGAACCTCATTCACAGGTGGGATGCATTTTCCAACGTCAAATAAAAATAATTTTTTTAAAAAAAATTTCACTTGCAATATGTCCCTGCGCATGTGATGGAGTCACGAGGGGACATGTTTCATAACATTTTTCACACCTTTTTTTAAAAAGTTGTCATCTCCCTGAGGCAGCTCTGTGCCTCAGGGAGATTCTCAAGCGCGCACTAGCGCGCATGCATGAAGTTTGCACTCGCCCCTCTTGCCCTCCTCCACCCATACAGGCAGTGCTGAGCGCTGCCGCTCATGTTTCACACTGGGTAGGCCTTAATTGGCCCACCAGCGTGAAATTGTCTTCCGACCTCGATCATGGGCAGCAGTCGGCTTCTCGACTGCCTCTGCTGAGCACGCCTGAGAAGGGCTAAATTCTGCCCCTGCAATTGCAATTCTCCATCCTACTTGCACTCTGACCTCTCTGCCTTTGCCCTTTAATGCCTGTTCAAGCGAAACTCAATTTAAGTTCAACAAGTAGCAGCTCATTTTTCTACTTGGTGCTTTACAGCTCTTGAAACTTCACATTGACATTAATGATTTCATACCATAATTAAAAGGGCCATTTTCTGCCTGACAGTCGCTGCTAGCAATGCAGGATGGATGAGCCATTTATTCCTGGTATGGATGGAAGAAGCAGACAGCTCCAGTCAGAAGACAACTGGTGGGTGGTTTGTGGGTGGTTGCCTCGACCTGCAGCTTCAGTTTTCTTCTTCCATCAGGTTTCCCGGCGACTGGAGCCTGCTCTATTTTACCAGTTTCATGCTTCCCTTTCTGCTTATCCAATTTTAGCCATTCATAAGCCTTCTATATCTTTTATATACCTTTTATTACTTTGATTTCACTCATATGCCTCCTTTTGTATCCTGCTAATATCACATCTGCTCTTTACATACTTCCTGTTCTCCACCCAAGCAGCCCTCCTTAGAGAGGCTTGTCCAACATATACCCTGTGGGCCGGATGCAGACTGAGGAGCCCTTCTCTGCAGCCCCTGGAGCCAGGTTTCAAAATGTCAGCCAAGAGGCTAAGTTTGAAAGGAAGATTCTACATGGAGCTGCTCCTCCAATGACAAGCCACTTTGCTGCCCTGTTTGTGGCTGGGAGCCTATCAACAGCAAACATGGAAGGAAAACCATCTGTGATTGGAGGAGCAGAAAACACCAGCGGTGGTGAGTTTGGGGGCCTGAGGGATGTGACCCAGGGAGCAGACGTGCCGGGGAGCGGGGCCCACATATCCAGAGCGGGGCCCAGGCAGGCCGGAGCCGTGCTCGGGCATCCAGATCTGGGCCCAGGCAGGCTGGAGCGACGCTCAAGCATCCAGATGTGGGCCCAGACAGGCTGGAGCAGTGCTCAGGTATCCAGAGGTGGGCCCAGGTAGGCTGGACCAGGGCCTGAGGCAGCCAGGGCAGGGCTTACTGTTGCCTCAATAAGTGAGTGACTGGAGACTGTGGGTGAAATCCCAGATTTGCGTTGAGTGCAGTAGCAGGTGGATAAAACGTCACTTTACCCGCCGGCTGCAATGGTGGGTTTTCACACTGTATCATCCCAAACCCGCCACATTAGTTATGCATTTCTGGAAAACACAGTCTTTCGCTGGCAGGCAGGCTCTCATTCACCCACCACACCAGCACCTTGCCCCTTCATCAAGCTGGGTGCCATATTTAAAGTCCAGCCATATGCATACATCTCAGTGCTTCTAGCCCAGAACTACTGCAGAGAAGATGTCCACAAAAGGCAAAAAGACTGCAGACCTCAGGCTTAGTGACACACCACTGGAACACCTTTTGGACACCACAGAAGCCCGCCTTGACATCCTCTACCCCGGTCTGGTCACAGGATGGACAGCAATGTGACCAACCAGGCTTGGTAGGCAATAGCAGTGGTGATCGGTGCCATTGCTGCACAGAAGAGGTTGGCCATCCAATGCAGAAAGAGGATGAATGATCTCATCCATGCCGCCAGGGTAAGGCAACAATCTCATCATTCTAAACTCACACATTCATTGACATCTCACTCACTGCCAGCTCAAGGGACATCATCACCCATTCTCACACACACCCTCACATCTCCATCTGGCCTCATCTCCTCTGGAGACTGTCTCCTCGGCCCTCACAATCTTGAGGCTGCTTGCACAGGTCAACATATGCCCCCAGACATACACCCTGTGTTACCCTCCTTCCCCAGTACAGCCCTCACCCTGCAGCCTCTTCCCTCGTCTGAGTTCACTTCTCCCCCTTCCCCAAGCAAGCCCTAGCCCTGCAACCATTGAAAAGCCATCCACATGTGGGTGATCTGATAGTTATAGACTTGCCGTGAGCCCCCCTCAAAGCGATGTGGTGCTGCCTGTGAAGCCTGGTGCTGATAACTGTGAGTGCTGCCTGAAACAAGGTCGTCAAACAAACCTTGAGCCCCCGAGTGAAGTGCAGCTCGCCAGGTCCTCACACCATATGTGCTGTTGTGAAACACGTCAGTGTGTTTTCCTGCTGACATGGACGGACGATCCAGCAGCGGGGGATGAATCCGACGTGGATGCCCAATAATAATATGTTGATGTATTACAATAAGGTTCCCGACATCTGAGAGTGGGAAACGCAGCCGCCATTGGGGGGCTGAGCGGACGATCACGAACTGGTTTCACGCCATTGTAAAACCGATCACACCACATTGTCAGCTCACACCACAGGGCACGCCTGACACTGGCAGGCACAGAAAATCCCGATCTGTGTGAGAAAGACATTGAGAGGATAGAGACCGTGAGGGTGTAGACAGTGTGAGGGGTGTGACAGAAGGTGGGGGTCAACAAATGTGGAGGAGTGAGTGAGTGTGAGGGGGCTGAGAGAGTGTGGGGGGTGAGCGAGTGTGAGGCGGAGAGAGTGTGAGGGGGGGTGAGAGAGTGTGGGGGTCAGCAAGTGTGAGGGGGAGAGAGTGTGAGGGGTGAGTGAGTGTGTTGGGGGTGAGCAAGAGTTGGGGGGAGAAAGTGTTTGCGGCGGTGAGAGATTGTGCAGGGTGAGCAAGTGTGGGGAGATTGAGCAAGTCTGAGGGGGCTGAGACAGTGTGGGGGGGAGCGAGTGTGAGGTGGAGAGAGTGTGAGGGGTGAGCAAGTGTGTAGGGGGTGAGCAAGTATGAGAGAGAGTGTGGAGGGTAAAAAAGTGTGAGGGAAGTGAGAGATTGTGGTGGGTGAGAGAGTGTGGAGTGGGTGAGAGAATGGGGGGAGAGAATGTGGGGCCGGTTAGAGAGTGTGAGGGGTGTGAGAGAGGGTGAAGGGGAGAGAGTGTGAGGGGTTGAGAAAGTGTGGGGGAATACTGTGAATGGGAGGGGAGTGTGGGGTGTAAGCGAGTGTGGAAAGTGAGAGAGTGTGAGGGAGAGAGAGAGTGTTGGGGGATAGTGTGATTGGGGAGAGAGTGCAGGGGGTCAATAGGTGCGAGGGAATGAGAGAGTGTGAGGGGGTGAGAGAGTGTGAGGAGATGATAGAATGTGAGGGGGAGGGAGTGTGAGGGCGCTGAGGGTGTGTGAGGGTGCTGAGAGAGTGTGAGAGGGGATGGGGCAGAGGGAGAGAATGAGGGGGGAGAGAGAGAGACTGTGAAGGGACTGTGCGTGCAGTGGCAGATTGTGCTCATATATCTGCCTCCCTCCCGATATCAATGTTCTCATCTACCCTCACCCCGCACACTAACATGCGCTCTCATCCACTCACACAGTGGGTGAGGATGAGTGAGTGGACACCCAGAGACTGGGGGCAGAATTTTACATCCTGCAGGTGGGCGCGTACCCAACCCAATCAGGCATAAAATAGCACACAATGACATCGGCTGAGCATCCAGACATCATTGCACACTGGCGCGTTATTTCAGTCGGCAGGTGTGCGTGAGAGTTGGCAGTGCGCCCACCGTCAATTAAGAGGCCTATTAAGGCCATTAATTTAGTAGTTAACAGAGATTTTTGCTGCCTGTCCAACGTTACGGTTGGCAGGCTGGCGAATTGGCCAGGGGGCCTTTCCATTTTTGTGGAAACCTCATCCACAAGTGGGATGAGGTTTCCAACATTATTTTTTTTAAAAATTGACATAATTTTTATTATGTACATGTACAAGAGTGTGAGCCCTATGAGGGGACATTTTTTTCACACTTTCCACATCTTTATGTTTGATTTTAAAATTCTCCAGCCCCCTGAGGCAGTTTTCTGTCTTCAGGAAACTTTCATTTTTCGGTCCCCCTGCACCTGAGCAAAATTCAGCACTCGCCGTCCTCCCACCCTCACCCTGCCAGCGCTGAGCCTTTCACGCTGGCTGCCCGCTAATTGGCCAGTCAGCGTGAAATCACGGTGGTGGGCCAATCACCGGCAGTGGACCATTTCCTGGCCGCTCCCAGGCCCGCCCACTCTACCTGCCCGACGACCCGAAAATCCGGCCTCTTGTTTATTTGTTCAGCAAGTTCTTTTCACGCCTTAATTTTTTAAAACAAAATTCTTGTTTAATCTTGTGCCAAACTTTAACTTTCAGAAATTTGCTCATCAGCCCTTTGAGTGAGAAAAGATTGGAAATGTCGCTCCCCCGCCTTACAAGGTTGGACAAGCCTGCCTTCGAGCATAGGTTAAATTTGATGCTTGGGTTCAAGATGATAAAGGGTTTTGATAGTGAAAATGAGGAGGAACTGTCCAATGGCTAAGAGCTATTAACCAGAGGACAAAAATTTAAAATAATTGGTTAAAAAGCAAAGGCGACATAAGAGGAAAAAATATATAGCAAACGATTATGAGTTGGACTGCACTGCCAAAAAGGATGGTCGAAGCAAATTCAATGATGGCTTCAAAAGGGAATTGGATAGATACTTAAAGGGAAAGATTTTCAGGGCTATGGAGAAAGAGCTGGGGAGTGGAAAAATTAGACAATTCCGAGAGCAGGCACAATGACAATGAGCCAAATGACCTCCTTCTGTGCTATGTGGCTGTGATTTATTTTTCCACCCCTATTTTCCCTGTGCCCCCTTTTCAAACATTGCTCATCTGTGACATCCCCCTAGCCTTGAGGAAGGGCAAAAAGCCAGAGATGTCAACTGCTGCTTTTTTCTATAGCTTTCTGCCTGACCAGTTGAGTATTGCCAGCCTTTCTGTTTTTATTTTCAGAAATTCCAGAATCTGCAGTGTTTTGTTTTTTGCTACTATTCAGGTGGGGGAAATTTATAAATCCAAAATTCAAGAAAATTCAAAGCCACTGAGCCATGCAACAATTTGGGTAAAGATCGGAAGAGAGTGACAATAAGGAACAAAAAGTTCAACAGTGAGTATGGCAAAAAGTTCAAAGTAAAGGTGTTTTACCCAAATGCATGAAACATTTGTAACAAGGTAGTTGAATTAGTGGCATAAATAGAGATAAATGGGTTTGCTCTAATAACAGAGATATTTGTGCAAGGTGATCAAAGTTGGGAACTGCAGGGCATTTGAAGTTTCAAAAGGGCAAATGAGATGGAAAAAGGGATGGGTAGCCCTGAAAATAAAGGATGATATAAGGACAGTAGTGAGAAAGGATCATAGCTCAGAAGATCCAGAAGAAGAATCAGCATTGGCGGAGTAAGAAATATCAAGAGTCAGAAAATAGGTTCCCTAACAGTGTCTATACTGTTGGACCGATATTGATCAAAAAATAAAAGGAAATTATAACAAAGTCAGTTCAGTAGTTTGTAATGGAAATTAATCGTCATGTAGACTGGACAAATCAAATTGATAAAAGTAGTTTGGAGGACAAGTTCATGGAATGCATTCAAGACAGTTTCCTAGGAGAATACATAGTGACATCAACTAGGATAGAGGCTATTTTAGATCTTGTTGCTGTAATGAGAAAGCGTTAGTTAGTAATCTAAGATAAAGGATCCTCTGGCAAAGAGTGACCATAATATGATGGAATTTCACATTGGGTTTCAGAGTGGCATCCATAACTGCAAAACTAGAGTATTGAGCTTAACTTAAACCAATTTCATAGGTACGAGGGTGAGTTGGGAAATTAGATTAAAAGGTAAAATGATAGATGAGCAATGGCATTTTTTAATAAGTTAATAATTTTCAATGAATGTATATTCCTTTGAGAAATTAAAACTAGGTGAGGAAAGGGATCTATCCTTGGCTAGCTAAAGAGGTTAAGGATAATATTCGAATAAAAGAAGCTTATATCATTGCTAAGAAGAGTAGTCAGCCTCAGGATTGGGAGAATTTTAGATGCTAGCAAAAGATGACTAAAAAATTAATAAAGAGGGAGAAATAGGATATGCTAGTCTGAATATAAAAAATGAATTGTAAGAGCTTCTGCAAGTATCTAAAAAGAGATTAGCTGAAGTAAACATGGGGTAGAATATTGCCATCAGCGTGTGAGGGTGGGCCCAACACGCTGACACATAAAATGATGCGAGATGATGTCAGGCATGTGTCCCTACGTCATCGTGCATCATTTTGATATTGCATTCGGCAGGTGCGTGTCCGCCAAACTGTCAAAGGCCTATTAAGCTAATTGAAAAAATAATTGATGTTGTTAACAGCGCTGCCCGACCAACCTTGAGGTTGGCGGGCAGGCGAAGAGCTCAAGCAGCCTTTGCATTTTTCAGGAAACCTGGTTTCCTGAAGGTTTAATAAAATAATTGAATAACTTTTGCAAAATGCACAATCATGTCCTAGCTCATGAGGGAACATGTTTAAATATTTTTTTAGTTCATTTATTGAAGTGTTTCATTTTCAACTTAATCTCCCTGAGGCACAGAGCGCCCTTTCGCGTGCACACGTGAAAGAGCGCAGGCTTCGACTCTCCCTCCTCCCCCCGCCCGCACAGGTAGCGCTGCCAGCCACACGTTACGCTGGGTGGGCCTTAATTTGCCCACTCACATAAAATGATAGCGGGCGGCGATCAGCTCCACACCCGCCCCCACCCAGCCCGCCCTTCACAGGGGCAATTAGGGATGGCAATAAATGTTGGCCTAGCCAGCAAAACCCACATCCTGTGAAAGACTATACAAAAAAATAATATGTGGCTTTGGTGAAACCACAACTGGAGCACTGCGTGGAATTTTCCGAGCCTGCTGGCAGCGAGCATGATAGGTGGCATGCGCAGAAAATATGGCATGACAGTGTGACGGCAGATCACAATCGTCCACTCGGCCTGCCGATGGTGGGCCATCGGTCGGCGGGGAGCTAATTGTAATACATCAGCATATAAGTAAAGGGCCATCCTGCCAGGCTCTTGGAACACCGCCATATCAACCGTCCACATCGGCGGGAAAGCACAACGACGTTTTTCACAACAGCACACAGGCAACGTGCACTTGGCGGCCTTCACTTTGGCGGGACTGAGGTGAGTGAGCAGCAGCGTTCACCACAGATCGCCTGTAGTTTACAGGCCTCAGTGTCGCCGGGGGGAGGGGCAACTGATGCCTGGCCCTGAAAGCGATTGCTGAGTGGGAATGGGGGGGTGGGGGGTGGGGTTGGGCGGGGTT
The DNA here is from genome assembly GCF_017639515.1 of Carcharodon carcharias. NCBI lineage: Eukaryota > Metazoa > Chordata > Chondrichthyes > Lamniformes > Lamnidae > Carcharodon > Carcharodon carcharias. Next base: position 126,096,239 of record NC_054467.1, on the reverse strand, counting down.
TTCTGGCAGCAAGTACTGACCAGCCTCAAAGATGGCTGCTGAGGGGGATGGGGGTGGCCAACCACGGAGCTGACTGCTGAGGGCTGGGGCGTTGGGGTGGGGAGGGGGGGATGCCGTGACCAGGGGTAAATGCTGGCCAACCTTGGAGGCGACCCTTGTCGGCTGTAGGTGGTTGGAGTCAAGTGCTTCTCTGGCACTGCATCCCGCACACAGGCAATCGAGGTGAAGGGCAGAGTAAGTGAGGGAAGTGGCCATACATTAAGGACACCTGTATGAACTGACCATGCCTCTGCATCTGAGACAGATCAGGCGCAGCCACAATGATATGATTCGGGTCAGGCTCCAAGCCTGCAAGCAACAGGGAGGCACCAAAAGGGCCACCAAGGGCTCAGTACCTTACTGCACTCCCCTTCCTGTCCCCCAGCACATACTTTGAGTACGCCACCACTTTATTCGACCGTGGAGCAGTTGGACTGCACACGTTGTACAATCTCCTCACCAACGCTGGCCATATAGCAGTCACTGCTGGAGGCGCTCCTCACAGCCCCTTGTAATTCCAGCATCCTGGTTTGGACCAGGATCCCCCATGTGGCAGGTTGACAGGGCAGCCATGCATCGCACTCATCCCTGGCCATCCGAGGGGTGACCAGCATTCTCCGGGAAGTGTTAAGGGGCAGTCACACAGAGCCAGGAAAGGTGCTAAGTATAGCCATGATAACCACGTCTCTCTCTGTTTCATGCTGCAGGAGGACCACATCAGAATCATGGATCCTGGTGACCTAGCTGTATACCTGATGGCCTGCAGAGACCTAAGAACATGGAGGAGAGAGTGACTGAGGCTCCTGGCTGTGCAAAGGCAGGAGAAGCAACCTCATGAAGAAAGGGCAGCAGGGGTTCCTGCATATGTTGTCCATGAGCGACAGCGAGCCGTGGCTGGTTGGTGCCTAGTGACACCCAGGGTCTATAGATGCCACCTGCCATTCCTGCAGATGACTGAGAACCATTGTCACCAATGATTGCGCATGTCTAGGAACCTAGTGGCTCACATCTGCCACTTACTGCAGGACTTGGCGCCAAGGGGACATGGAGGGCATCCACTGCCAGTCACTGTGAAAGTACCTCAATGCTCAATTTCTATGCCAGTAGCTTCTTTCAGGGCTCCACAGGTGACCTCTGTGGGATTTCACAATCCACCACCCACAAACGCTTCCATGAGGTCATGGATGCCACATTCTCCATGGCACACAACTTTGCGCATTTTGCCCGGGACCGGGACAGCCAGGATGTAAGGATCTTGGATTCACCCTGATCTCGGGATTCCCACAGAAATGGCGAAATGGTGATCGGTGTGATGCAACAGCGGGGTGATGGCGGGTGGGCAAATGAGAGCCCGCTTGCCATGGGAACAGTACATTTCACGGGTGTGAATAAATAATGAGGGGGGCTTGAGACGATACGGAGTGAAAACCTGCCATTTTCGTCGGCAGGTAGGACTCCATTTTACCCGCCTCCTATCACACTTAGTGCAATTCTGGGAGAATCCTGCCCACTGTGTGCAGTTTTGGTCTCTACATCACAGGAAGGACATTGCTTTTGATGGGGTGCAACAGAGGTTCACTGGATTGACTTCTGGGGTGAGAGGAATGTCCGATGAGGAGAGATTGAATAGAATGGGCATTTACTCTCTGGAATTTAGAAAAATAAGACATATTTTGTTTGAAACATATAAGATTCTGAATGGGCTTGTCAGAGTTGATGCTGACAGGCTGGTTCCCATCACTGGGGAGTCTAGTACTAGGGGCCATAGTCTTGGGATAAGAAGTCAGCTATTTTAGACTGAAATGAGGAAATGTTTCTGCACTCAAAGGTTTGTAATTTTTAGAATTCTCTACCTGAGAGGACTATGGATGGTCAGCTATTGCATGTATCCAAAGATGAGATCGTTCAATCTTTGGATTCTATCGGAGTTGAGGGATATGGAAATCTCTGGAAAGTAAAGTTGAGGTTGAGGATCAATCATGATCTTACAGAAGCCGGCTCAAGGGGCTGCACGGCCTACTCCTGTTCCTATTTGTTATGATCTTATTTTCCTAACGCTCCTGGTGAATAATTGCAGTACCACAGTTTTTCAATCTAAATTTTCTTAACTTCACTTTCTAAAGCTTCACAAAACTTAAAGAAATAGATATGTTAACCCTCCATTGTAAAATGTTAACCTTTCTTTCTCTTTCTGGTCCCTATTGACCCACTGTGAATTTCCAGCATTGGACGTTTTTATTTCAAATTATCAGTTTTCTTTCCACCTCTACAAAATAAGCTGCTGTTTTTATGAGCAAGTGGAGAGCCCTACATTTAGTACGTACCTCTCAAGAGTCTCTTTCGCAAAGTGCTTTGAGAAAATGTTTGAGCAGCATAATTTTTCTGTTTTATTTTTATCTCTGTTATTCATTAAAATGGAGCAACTGCCATTTGTCACAGTGTAGGCTGCTATAGCTAGAGAAGCGAGAGAGCCCTGGTAGATAGATCGCTCTGTAATCAACTTCAAAACTTTCTTATGAACTATCTGTGGTGGGTGAGTTTAGTGCTAGCCAATTGCATTACCTAGTCTCAATGGAATATCACATGCCAACGTACGTGATCTTGTGGTATGACAGAAAAGTGACTAATAGTTATCTAAAATTGTAGAGGACAGTCAAGACAAACCAGCAATCTAGACATGGATGAGAACCTATTGTATGAGAGGGAGCCTTACTCCAAAAAAAATGTTTATTGTGCATAGAAACTATAATGAAAGAGTTTCAAATTCTGCTCAGCCATAAGTTATTGCCAGCACAAGCAGTATGTAGTCTTCTTTGCAATACACCCCCACAGATAGGGAGGTGAGAGCTGCACCAGGATGGTATTTGAGATACAACAGCAATCCTACAGCTTTGTACTTCTGACACCATAGCAGTCATAATTAAGGAATTTGCTGCACTGAAAAGCATGATGGAGCGACTGGTACCTTGACGGCTGCTTGCACGGGAACTACAAAGTATGAGGGAACAAGATTGGATCAACAAGAAAGCAAAATACTGTAAATGCTGGAAATCAGAAATAAAAACAGAACATGTAGGTCAGTGTGTGTGATGAGAGAAACTGTTTCAGATTGATCAGAACTCATCAGGTCAATGTTCTCTCATAAGTGCTGTAACTTGCATCATTGAGAACTTATGTTGCCTCACACAATGGCCTATCAGTGTCACATTTGACACACTGAGCATTTGGATTGAAAGAGTACAACAACAGACTGAGCCTAAACTGGGGACATCATACAGGCCTGGATTTTGGTTCAAAAGTCAAGTACGCAGAATCAGGAGAATTCCCGGCTCTGTGAATCTGACTTTTAAAATTGTCTGGCTGGACATCAGATTTTCAATCTGGGGGGTGGGGTTTGGGGGGGGGGGAGGGGGTGTAGTGGGTGGGGGTTGCAGGTTATATTAGAATTCATACCACCCGAGAAGTAGTGGGGAGGAAGCCAGGTCTGGAGATGGGCTGGGCTGGGAGGATGGTGTGCCTCAGGGCTTCTGCATCCTGTCCTAATTTTTTTTTTTAAAAGAATAAAACATAAATCAACTCTCACTGCTCAAATCCACTCACCCCCATCCTATACTCTCCCCATTTCCCGTCCATGCTAATCAATGCCAGCTCATTCCCTGTACCCACTCCCATAATCCTTCATGCCACCCATGCAAAACTATGTCCCTATACCAACCCCCATGGCTCCTCATACCCTTCATGCCAACCTATGCCCTTGTACACACCCTATGGCCCTTTATAGCCCCATGCTGAATTAATACTATCTCATACCAACCCTTGCCTCCTACCTATATGCCCTTTGTCCTTACACTTAGCATGCCAACTCACCCAGTATCCACCATGGACAGACCTCAGGACCCATGTAGAGATGAAATAAAACAAAGTTCTAAGTGCTTATTGCAGACTTCACTATATTGAAAAAAGTCATTCATAAAACCTATGCACTACATTTACATTCTTTAAACTACATTAGGTCTTATAACAACAAACATTTCACTCAAGTACACAATCCATATAACAACAAGCAATAAAATTCATAATCCTACTTCAAAGAGTCAATAACCACTTGTAGCTGGAAATCAAACTGTGAAATGGCAATTACCCTACTATGATAATGGATTTATGTACAATCAGTCATGCAGCAGTAATTCAGCAATGGAGACCATCAGGCTTATGGTAACATACAGAATGAAATAGTAAGCAGTGATTTAAAAAAAAACAAGGCCAGATATTTTTTTCAAAGATTTAAAGTTTTTTTTATTCATTCACTGGATATGGGCTTGGCTGGCTGGGCCAGCATTTATTGCCCATCCTGAGTTGTACTTGAGAAGGTGGTGGTGAGCTGCTTCCTTGAAACGCTGCAGACCATGTGGTGTAGGTACACTCACAGTGCTGTTAGGGAGGGAGTTCCAGGATTTTGACACAGCGACAGTCAAGGAATGGTGATATATTTCCAAGTCAGGATGGTGCGTGACTTGGTCTATACCATCTACAAGATGCACTGCAGGAATTCACCAAGACTCTTTAGACAGCACCTTCCAAACCCACGACCACTTCCAGGTGGTGGTGTTCCCATGTATCTGCTGCCCTTGACCTTCCAGATGTTAGTGGTCGTGGGTTTGGAAGGTGCTGTCTAAAGAGTCTTGGTAAATTCCTGCAGTGCATCTTGTAGATGGTACATGCTGTTGCTACTGTGTGTCGGTGGTGGAGGGAGTGAACGTTTGTTGATGTGATGCCAATCAAGTGAGCTGCTTTGTCCTGGATGGTATCAAGTTTCTTGAGTGTTGTGAGAGCTGCACTCATCCAGGCAAGTGGGGAGTATTCCATCATACTCTTGACTTGTGCCTTGTAGATGGTGCACAGGCATTGGGGAGTCAGGAGGTGAGTTAACCATTGCAGGATTCCTAGCCTCAGACCTGCTCTTGTAGCCATAGTATTTATATAGCTAGTCCAATTCAGTTTCTGATCAATGGTAAGCATATTGATAGTGTGGAATCCCGTGATGGCAATGCCATTGAATGTCAAGAGGCGATGGTTAAATTCTCTCTTGTTGGAGATGGTTATTCCTTAGCATCTGCGTGGCGTGAATGTTACTTGCCACTTGTCAGCCCAAGCCTGAATATTGTCCAGGTCTTGCTGCATTTGGGTATGGATTGTGCCAGTATCTGAGGAGTCACAAATGGTGCTGAATATTGTGCAATCATCAGCAAATACCTCCGCTACTTAACTTGTGATGGAAGGAAGGTCATTGATGAGGCAGCTGAAGATGGTTGGGCCTAGAGACACTAGCCTGAGGAACTCCTGCAGTGATGTCCTGGAGCTGAGATGACTGGCCTCCAACAACCACAACCATCTTCCTTTGTGCTAGTATGACTCCAACCAGTGGAGAGCTTCCCCTCCGATTCCCTTTGACTCCAGTTTTGCTAGGGCTTATTGATGCCACATGGTCAAATGCTGCTTTGATGTCAAGGGCAGTCACTCTCACTTTGCCTTGGGAGTTCAGCTCTTTTGTCCATGTTTGAACTAAGGTTGAAATGAGTTCAGGAGCTGACTGGCCGTGGCAGAACCCAAACTCGGCAACAGTGAGCAGGTTATTGCTAAGCAAGTGCCACTTGATAGCACTGTTGATAACCCTTCCATTACTTTACTGATGATCAATAGTAGACTGATGGGATGGTAATTGAAGTGCAGGATATTAAATTAAAAGTGGAGAATTAAAGTTCAGGATATTTAAATTGACAGCTCCCTTTGACAGCTCTTCTTGATACTTCTGACAGGTTCTCTTGACATTTCTGACAAGGTCTCTTGATATGTCCTTTGACAGCTTTGACAGTTGATTTTGGCAGGAGTGTTGATAGTTCCAATTAGCTTGACAGTTAATGATTTTGTGCACTTTTTACATACATTCATGCCTTCTTTTAACAATTCCAAAGGCCACTTGACCACTCCAAAGGGCACCTGACCTCCCCCAAAGGTATCATGGGACCACAGCCACTGGGGTACCTGCTCCTCTCCAAAGGGGAACGTCGTATTTCATGAGTTTTGAACAAACAAAAGTAAACTTTGCGATACAAGATCAAAAAGATAAAACAATTTATAATACCTATCTTATACTTTAATATTTAGGGTTAATATAAGGTACATATGAACTCACAGGCAAATTGTGGTAGCCACATCACAGAGCCCATGGATTTCTCAGCAATCCACCCAGACATCAGTAAACAATGTAAGCCGACTAATCATTGAAACTCTGTTGCCTTCACAAGGGACTCCAAGCTTTTTACTTTTGGAGATTACGCCTCTGAAATCTCTCCAAACTGCTCCAACTTGTGCTGCCTCGATGACTGCACACCTCCCAGCATTTCAATCTCATCACCCAAGACTCCATTCCCTTGTATTTCCAAGTCTTCAATTTAGCCTATAACTGTGGATACAATTTCAGTCCTTTAATAGCCAGCTAGCTTCACTGGGCTGGCACTGCCCCTCAATTTCACCAAAGTCCAATCTCCCCAACTACACCAAGCTATAATTGGCTTCCAGGGCTACTCCTGAGCCCTAACCCTTTCCAACATGGAGCCAGGAACCTTCTGCCATATTCTCAGCTCCCAGGACTTCTCCTGAGCCCCAACTACACAGAGCTATCAAATGGCTTCTGGGATTTCTGAGCCCCAACTACCCAGAGCCAGCCAACAGCAACACTTTTGCTGGTTGGACCATGCTAACAGCAGCACCTTTTTGATGCAGTATTTTCCCCTGCTGAGGAACACTCCAGCAAACACACAGATAAATTGAAACCTGAGAATTTTCTTAGGGCAGAATTTTGCCCTTGACCAGCGGGCGGGCCCGACTGACTTGGCGGCGGGTGGGCAGCCAATTGCCGCCGCCAAAATGAGCCAAGCTGCCATTTTGCACGGGCGGGCCAATTAAGACCTGCTCAGTAGGTTAGCAACTCCCGTGTAGAATGAGAAAATCGTTGCAGAGGCGGGCGTGCTCAGACCATCAGTTCCAGTGGGGCCCTGGCAGTCTGTATAAAGAGCGGCCAGGCAACCTCGTTGAGGCAGTGCACCATGGCCACTCACAGAGAGAGACAGGCTGCTCTTAGAGCACAGGAGCAGGAAGAGGAGGAGGAGGAGGAGGAGGGGGGCAGGCTGCAGGATAGGCCAGCGGAGCCACTGTGCCCCTCATTTTTCAGGTGCCTGCCTTGCTGTCCTCCTCCAAGAGGTGTCCAGCCGTCAAGATATTTTGTATCCAGAGGATGGGAGGAGGAGGGCCCCCCATGTCACCAGGCAGGCGTGGCAGGAGGTGGTGGTGACTATAAGCTCCCATGACGCTGTGGGGTGCACAGGCACACAGTGCCGCAAGCACTTCAATGATTTGCTGCGCTCTGGGAGGGTGAGTACCATGTCATCCTTGGCCATTTGACCCAGAAAGCAGCCTTAGCCTTTAACACCCCACCCTACCCACGTCTTAGTGTTGTTACTGCATTAGGCCTTTGGTGCACACTGGGTGGGCAAACAGATAGTGACCATGCTTATATCAGCCTTAGTAGTTGAGGAAAAGATGGGTTCTCCCCGCAGCATATGTTGGTGTTTGTCACGTTTGAGTAGCCTGGGGACAACCTACAGGAGAGGCAGCTAGACACATACTCAGAACTCCAACATCTGTCTTATTGATGGTGATGAGATGGTGGAAGGGGAGCCTCAAGGTGTCGTGGCCAAGAGCCATCTGCTGGCCTCGGTGCCGCACCTAGTTGCACCTCCTTGCCATGGGCTCTAAGATGCGTGTGTTATTCATAGTGATGGACGACGAATGTATCCAAGGTGGCTGTTGGGGGAAGAGGTTTGAACAGCCGAACTATCTTCTGGGGACTGATCACCAGTAGTGTGGACAGGAGCTGCTGGATGCCTCAGATGGGCCACTGTGGTTGGGGTGCGGCATGCGTGTGCAGAGTACATGAGCGATCAGCCCCAATAAATCCTCTTCACTGTTCTGCAGGCAAAATCTGAACACAATCTGAGGGAGCGCCAGAGGACTGGTGATGGGCACGCCCTGCTCCAGCGCCTCACCAACTACGAGGAGCAGGCCATGGAGCTGGGGAGGAGGTAGGCGGCCAGGGCAGCAGGTGGCGGCGAGGCTGGGGTGCAGCAGCCAGGTATTTGAGGTCCACAGCCCCATCCATTCTGTCTGCCCACCATCCAAATCACTCATGACTGCTGCAATCGTTAATGCAGCAACGCTGTTCATTCACAAACTGATACAGTCAGATGTGTGGGTCATACACAAAGGTCCCTCAGCCCCTTGAAGATGCGCATCTCCAGCACCTTCCAAAGTCGCCTTATCCCTTTTGTGACCACTATCCCCATGGCCTAACATGCCATCGCATCGCTGCTGCACAGCCAAAGACGTTTTGCATCTTAGGGGGTTTGGGACCTCCACCACCCTTTCAGCCAGTGCATCCCACATTACTCTGTCCAAAAGGTCCTCAGCACCTCACCTGTCAACTTCATGGCACTCAACTTAAATAAATGCCACCACGTTAGTCACCTCTGTGCCAAGGGGAAATGTTGCCTTCTGCCCACCCATTCTATGCCCCACCTAACGGTATGAAGGTCAATAATGTGACCTGTTATTCTCCTGTGCTCCACGGCAAATGTCGCAAGTGTTTGCAATGTTTCCTCATCACTGCAACTCTCCAGGCCAGCATGCATCCAGGTCAGGAACCTCTGCACTCTGCCCACTCCAATGCCACATAACATTCCACGTGGCACTCCTTAGGCCATCTTGCCAGCCTGTCTGTATGCGCGTCTAATGCTTGGGCCTCCTCTTGACTCTTTTCCACCCCACCAATGTTCGTCTCCTTAGGCTCTTGAAGAGTGAGCGACTTATGAGACTGGGGGGGTGGAAAGGGATGAAAGGTTTAACTGACTGAACACTAACTGATGCATTGTCCTTGTTATTAATTTCAGCATCACCACCGCATGGCCGCGCCCAAAGACACTGGAACCCCTCTTCCACACCTGAGGGCCAAGACATGCAACTTACAGCACATCATTTCAGTCAGCCAGGCACCAGAGTGGACACAAACACCTCGGTGGGGAATTTACCGTTGGGTAGTGTCCCGGTTCACAGTGGAGAGGGCACTTCACAATCGCTGGAGGAGGTGGCAGGGACAGAGAGTGCCGATGGAACCAGCAGCCGGAAGACTGCAGGAGACCAGGTACATGCTGAGTCTGGCACTGATGATGTGCCTCTGGAGATGTCACCACTGTAGTAGCTGCAGGATAAGCAGCAGGATTCACGGGAGCATCTGGCATTGTTGCATGATGGTGTGCTTCAGTTGGTCTCTGTGGTGGAGGAGTCCAGGCAGAGTGTCAGTGAAGGCATGAACCTCAGGACAGGGCTTCAGGCTTCTTCCACTGAGGGATTGGCAACTCTCATGGAGCGGGGTTTCGATTGGATGGAGACTCATCTGACTGGCTTACGCTCTGACCTGCAAGCACTCACAGCGGTAATGGCCACAGGTGGTCATTCGCAATGTGGGAGATGTTCTGGGCACCAAGTGTCCCAGCTCGGCGCCCATGCATCTGCAGTGAGCAGAGAGGTCCAATGTGACCTCACATCGGCACAGCAGCTGCCTGTCGTCTCTGCCGCTCCTCTCAGGATGCTCCAGATGAAGGCAGCAGCTCCTCCGCACCCCCTCCCAGTGACTGTTGCGTCCGTTGAGGCTGCGACAACTGGGGAGGTGCCAGATCTGGAACAGGCCACTCCCTCCCAGGCGGGGCCATCACAGGCTCCATGGGCACCTGCCAAGGTCATGACCCCAACAGGACAGCAGAGTCAGCAGGCTGTCTCACAAGCCATTCCGAGCGATGGGGCGGCACCTAGACGTAGCACCCGCAAACGAAAGCATAAGGCACATTAGGCACTCAACGGGTATGTCACTGGTGATTTTGTGTTGGCCTTAGATTAGGGAGCAAATATTTATGTTTGTAAGAGAGACATTGATGTTGGACAGAATAAAGTCCACTTTTCTGACCACGGTTGAGGGTATTTCCTTTGTGCTGCATTTGTATGTTTCACAGACATGTCATGAGTGTTTGAGTGGATATTGATGTTTCTGTACTGAGCCCTTAGATGCAGCTGATGAGGTGGAATATATAGCACCTTAATGCCAAGTGTGGAAGCGCCAGGCAATGCTGGTCCTGCTGATCGACATGTGTGGAGCTGGCTGAAGGTGCGCTGGATTAAAATGTCCCAGATGTCCCTGCCTCCTTGGTGTAGTAGCGGGTCGGCATGCTGCCCCTCATCATCACCCTGCGCTTCCTCATTCTCTGAGCCACGGCTGGATTCATCATGTGCAGCTTCATCCAGGGCGTCAAGGTCTTCATTGTCAACTGCATCCCCCCTTTCCAGCACAAGATTGTGCAGAGCGCAGCATTCTACCACTATCAGAGAGACGCGATCCTGGGGGTACTGGAGTGCACCCCCTGAGCAGTCCAGGCAATGGAAGCACATCTTGAGAAAACTGATGGCTCTCTCCACCACAGACCTTCTGGTGCCATGGCTCCTATTGTAGCGCTCCTGAGCTTCTGTTCTTGGATGGCGGAGAGGTGTCATGAGCCACCTTCGCAGGGGATAGCCCTTGTCACCTAGCAGCCAACCATCCAGCCGAGCAGGAGCACTGAAGAGACCCGGCACCTGGGAATGTCTGAGGATGTAGGCGTCATAGAATCAGCATCCTGTGATCACGCACTATCTGCAGATTCATAGAGTGGAAGCCCTTCCTGTTGTACCGGGCTCATCTGCTGGCACCTTGATGGCCATATGTATGCAGTTTATAGCACCCTGGATGCTGGGGGGGCCAGCAATGGCCAGGAAGCCTCTGGCTCGCTGTGTCTGATTTGCCTGGTCACAGCGAAAGTGGATGAAGGTTAATGCCCGTCTAAACAGAGCGTCTGTAACCTGCTTGATACAAGTGTGTACAGCTGATTGGGAGACACCACAAAGATCACCACCAAGCCCTGGAAGGAGCCAGGGGCATAGAACTGTGAGCTTCAGAGCCGCTGGCATGGGGTATCCACCCACACAGTTAGGGGAGATCTCAGGGCCAATCATCTGGCAGATATAGTTGACTATCTCCCTTGAGCGCCGGAGCCTCCTTCGGCACTGCACCTCAGTCATACTGAGGTTGCTGCTTCGCCACCTGTATACCCTAGCAGCAGGGCAGTGGCATCTTCTGCGGCCTCTTCCACTTTGGACAACCTCTTGGCCCTGCGCCCCTTGTGCCTGCGCCTGGGCTTCCAAAGGTGGCTCCCCTAGAGGCTGATTATCCAGTCCTGGCTTCCTCCTTATTCTTTCCCTCCCCTCCCCCTCAGAGGAGCTGCCTCCAGTGAAGATATCAGAACCCATGTCCCCAGGCTAAATGGAGCCCTCCAGAAAGCTGCAGGCCCAGTAAAGATTACTGTCTGTAGACTGGTGAGCTGAAGCTTCAAAGTATATAAAAAGCTCTTGGGAATCGATGTGAACCGCCAACAATCACACAGGCAAGTTTAAAACATTTTCTGCATTAAATACTTCATGAAAAACATGAACAACCCCTCTGAGTCCCCATATCCCGCCAGTGCATGAGTTTTGATAAAAAACCACCTACCCGCCTGCCCATTGGGCCCATGCGCCAAGCCGAAGTTCACACGGGCCCCTCAAAATCCTCATCGATCGGCAAGTTAAGGGCCTTAACGAGGCCTTTAATTAATGGCTGGCGTGCATCCCGCTGCATAGCGCGCCCGCCAACCTAAATATCGCGATGCTGCGCGCTGACGTTGGGACGCTCGCGCAACATTTTAAACACTGACTTGTGGGCTCCGCCACCTGCACATCAACCAGAAAATTCTGCCCTTAATCTCCAGCCATCTCCATGATGACGTAGCCTTACTGTGCTCACGGAATGCTTCTAGATTAGCCGTATCTTTAACTATCAAAACAAAACTTCTCTGGGCTGCATTTCTTTGCATGCAATGTAGACACCTCTCCTCCAACTCTCCAGCTAAGTAAGCCCACCTGCTGTTTCATGATCTTACCTTTCTAGCTGTTAACCCCTTAGGTCAACATGGCCTTAACTTTAAGGGGAGAATTCTCTCCCCATCGGGCGGGCAGGTCAGGAGCGGGCATGGGCAGACGCAGAGCTGACCGCCACACCGCGATCGGCTGCGCATCGCCATTTTGCGTAAGTGGGCCATTGAAGGCCTGCCCAGTGTGAATCGCGCCCGGTAGCACTCAGCACTACCTGTGCAGGCAGGGGGAGGAGGGAGAGTTGGGGCCTGTGCTCTTTCGCGCATGCACGCATAAGAGCACAGAAGTCTCACTGAGGCACAGAACTGCCTCAGGGAGATTAATTTCATCATGTGAATTTCAAATAAAGAAGCTGAAAAATCATTTACACATGTCCCAACCACAGCTGGGACCTGCTTTTCAAATGTTCCAAAAACATTTATTAACGTTATAAACCCTTCACGAAACTTCATCCCGCCCGTGGATGAAGTTTCATGAAAGATGCGAAGGCTGCCTGGGCTCTTCGCATGCCCGCCAACCTTAAGGTTGGATGGGCAGCTTTCTCAATTGGCTTAATTGTTTGATTAATGGCCTTAACATGTCTTTGACAGTTCGGTGGGCGTGCAGTCGGCTCCGATGCATGCTCGCCGAACGGAAGATCAGAATGATGCGTGATGATGTTGGGACACACACCCGATGTCACTGTGCATCACTTTACACATCAGCACGCTGCACCCACCCCCGCACGCCAGACAGAAGTTTCTGCCTTAAGTGTAATAGATTTCAAACTGCTTGAGTTGCATTTATCCCATTTTCTACAGTTAAACTTTAATCTTCCCAGCACTAAAAATTACCTCTAAGATATTACTAAGAACCTTGAACTAGGTGTTTATAACAGTGTAATGGGAATAAAGTTTTCTATTAGAATATATGAGGAAATGATGGTAGAATACAAATGAGGTAAAATTTGATTTGTGCAATGCAGGTGTTTTACTGCAGGCTGCTGTTTTTGAAGTGTCTGTATCATTGCTGTATGATTCCACATTCCATTGGATATACTCTTTTTTTATCTTGTAGCTGAACATTCCTAGATGCCCTTACATAACTAATGTTAAATGTTTTGAAACAACCTAATTGTAAGCATTCTACATCACTACTAAGTTAAGTGTAAAGAATTGTTCTAAATGCATCCAAAAGGAATGATATTTTGTGTTTATCAGAAATGTAAGCCACAATCAAACTTAATTCATTTTTTTAATATTAAAAGATAAAAACCTTAGCCTTTTATAATTTAAGACTTATTTTTTTAAAAATTAAGGTGAGGGAAGTCTAGTTGCGAGGAAAGGAACATAACTGACACAAAATGACAACATGCAGTGCTTCTGGCTAGTCTATTGCATGGGTTCCATACAGAGTTCAGCTTCTTGTATTCTGTTTTAAATATATGTCTTAGCCCTAAACTAAGAAGAACATTCCTTGCTGTGCCGGTTTGACATATCCCTTTCAGGAACCATCCAACCTTAACTTCATTCAGGTTGAGATTGCCAATTTATGGCAGTTTTGTTTTGTGAGTTTATGCCCACTAGGAACTGCATAAACTTATTTCACACAAGGAGCTTTACAGCGATCTGAGAAAAGGAACATTGGTTTGGAGCTAGATTCAAACTTAACTCCTAGAGTAGAAAGGACAATTTTTTTTAACCTATCATTTTACTGATGGATAAACTTTGATTTTGTGCAGCATTTATTGTTTGCCATTATTTGGGAATATATTGCAGGAATATAATGTAAAAGATAAGTAGCACTATGCATCATATCACATTATTTTCATTAAACTTGATACATGCACCTACCATAATGAACTATTGAGTCTGTTGATATAAGCACAAGGACATGTCACAAAGGAAGAGCAGGGTTGCTGCATTATAATTGAGGGTTTTGAATGGCCTCCTCACATTGCTCTGAGGCATAGATGAAAAATTAATAAAACAATTTTTACTATTATCCCTATTTGATACTCACCTTTTCCAAAAGTTAGAATAAAAGTCGTTTAATTTCAATGGTTAGGCAGAGATATCCATTCCTGTATGGACCATAGACGATTGTTAATTTGTTGCCCTACCACTGACTTTGGGCAGATGACATGGCAGCTCTGTTGGAGTCATGCCTATTTCAATTTGTCCCCATGTAGGATGACCCCCATCCCATTCTAGAGTAGCCAATCTCAGTTGAAAGTCAACAGAGATCAATCAGAGATTAACAGCACTGTTATTAATCAATGCCAAATGAACAGCAACAGCATGCCCACAATAATCAATTCCTATCGATGGGCTCCTGTGAATGCAGCAATGTAAGTGCTGATATTAACTTTTGGCAGTGGCAGAAAAAGGGGCATAGCTGATCAGCTGCTCATAGTACAGCCCACAACTTTTCTTTCCATAACAGTTAGCTATTCCACCATTGATGATTTGCCAGTTTAGACAAAAGTTAAATTCAGCCCTATCTTTCCTTCCTTGGATTCATGTCTGCTTTTTCACAACACTTTACTACTTTTAAACCTGCAATCATTTATGGCATTGCCAGCTGGTATAGCATAACAAATTTACCTAATGAAAGTAGATATGGTATAAAATATCATTAAATCAAAATACATTAAACATGTTCATCTGAAGTAAATTATCTCCGATAAGGCAAGTCAGTCTGGTATTATCTCCATAAACAGTGATAAAAAGTTATTGAGTCTGTGCAACAGGCATTGAAGCACCAACCATCCTCATTAATAACATAAGGTTTATACAGAGCTGTAAATAAATGAGTGTATTTTATCCAAATTGTTATGGAAATAATGACCTAGCCCCGAACTTTTCTAAAGAATAGATTTAGACATGATAAATATAAAGGAGGTCTATTTTATAACCAGCTCAATTTTTACATGTAAATCATTAATATAATTAGCATAATTCATGACCAAATTATCCCCAATAGCAGTATAAAATTCTCTCCATGTGTTGCAAAGATAGGAATTTGGTTTTGAGAGTCGTTTGGGAAAAAAAGTTATTTCCAAATTAACCTAATTTGCATATCTAAACTAACATTAATTAGCCTCATTTATCAATATGTTATCGCCAACAACAAAAAGGTTGCACACTTTAACTGTCTTAAAATAGAACATTGGTTTTTGCAGCTGTAGAAGAATGTCTAATTGTTAATTAACACAATTTACATATGCTAATTAAGCGTGACTGACATAATTAATTGACTTGCCAATAATATCTTAACAAATTAAACTTTTTAAGTCTGGTAAGGTATTTGAGTAACTAGCTTAATTTGAAAATAGTTTGATAATAAAAATGTCATTTCTACAAATATTGAGAAGTACTCTTTGCGGATTAATTATCTCTTTCAACACACACTACTGAATTACTGGATGGTATTCTTTGATCCACTAATTAAAAGTATAAATAGATCTTTGCTGGAAATTCTGACAAGACACAGGACTTTGTGTAGTTGAATGATAGCAGTGTGTTAGAGTTGTCATTTTTTTTAACCTTGGGCAAAACTAAACAAGTAGCTAAATCGGGGAAGGATAAAGGATAGGATTTTGACCCGTGTTCTGATGTTGCTTTCCCATTGCTAAAAGTATGTTAGGAACATTAATAGCTTCAACAATTAATGAATCCACTTCTATTTTAAAGCAGATTTTTGGTGACTATTTTACATTACAGAGTTTTACAGACACTCACTCCAAAAACAGATGGGTGGTAACCTTCTGGTTGATACAGCACCAGAGAGAAGGGGCTGTAAGCCATTGTTCTGTGTAATGTTATCTTTGTCATAGGTTCATTATACGTAAATATTGACAGTAATAACAGGTGCTCAGTGATTGGAAAACAGAATTGATTCACATATAAGTCAGTAATCCCACTTTGAGCACTACTTTTTTCCCCAGCAAACTTCAATCCCTAACACAGTTATAGGTTCACTTGTTTATATCCTCCAGGCACAATGCTTCAACCAAGTAGAACTACTGACAAAACCTTGTATCATCGTGGGAATTGTGATTTGTAAGCTTGCAACAGTTACAATGACTGTCAAGAGGTTTTCTTGTCAATCATTTATGATCATCTTCGGAATCAAGTTATGGTAATTTATTTCTATGCCTTGGATCATACGAGCATACGAACAAGGAGCAGGAGTAGGCTATTCAGCCCCTTGAGCCTGCGCCGCCATTTAATAAGATCATGACTAACCTGATAGTAACCTGAAATCTATATCCCACCTACACTCAATAACCTTTCATCCCCTTGCTTACCAAGAATCTATCCACCCCTGCGTCAAAAATATTCAAGGGGCAGAAGTTCACCAATGTCGGGTGAGCTCAGTGGAGGCGGGCAGCAGCGGTCGGGAAGCTGACCCCCACCAGCTACCGGGGCCAGAAGACAATTTCACGCTGGTGGGACAATTAAGTCCCTCCCAGCGTGAAATGTGAGCTTCAGTGCTCAGCGCTGCCTGTGCAGGCTGCAGAGGGGGGGAGTGTAAGCGGTGCGAGCGAGAACCATTTGCAAACCTCCTGGAGGCACAAAGCTTCAAAATTTCAAAAATCACATTAAAGATGTTATAAATGGTATAAAACATGTCCCCTCATATGACTCTGTCACTTGAGCAAGGACATGTTATTAATGAAAAAGTAAAGTTTTTATTTTATTTGGAAACCTCATCCCACCCATGGAAAAAAATGCAAAGGCCATTTGGCATTTTTGCCTGCCCGCCAACCGTAAGGGACACTCGCCCGACATCATTGCGCATCATTTTACGCTCGGTCGGGTCTGGCGCACGCCTGCCCACCGAACTAAAAATTCTACCTAAGGACTCTGCTTTCATCTTTTCAGGAAGAGAGTTCCAAAGACTCAAGGCTCTCTGAGTGAAAAAATTTCACCTCATCGCTGTTTTAAATGGACGACCCCTTATTTTTAAACAGTACCGACTGATATGATATCCCAACTTAGAGCATGGCATGCTCACATAGGGCTGAATTTTCCCACTCTGTAGTGGAGGGTTTCCCACAGGAAGGGAGATCCAGGAAAATAAGGAGAGCCATATCAGATGGTTCCCCACCACATTCCCGCCACCAGAGAGCTTTTCCAGGAATGGCTTGGATTAAGATCACTCCATGGTTGTAGGCAGACAACCAACATGGTTATGGCTCCAATTAGGAGTAATTTTGTGGCCTCACTGGCATTATGCCACTGGTGGAGCAGCCAGGATTGATGAAAGCAAAGACCACATCTGCAATCTAAACGACTCCTCCAAAGGGGTTTCCCCTCCACACCTAACAGCTTTAGCTCTTATCATTTTTTTTCACTTCATCAATTTTTCTGTGTGTGTCTCCAAATTGAGGAACCTTTGTGGTCCCTGAGATATCTCAGCAGTACCTGTGGTATAAAGGGTTAACAGATAGGTCATGCTAATGTACAACATAGATGATGATGTAACATTAACATCAGTCAGTCATGTGTTAGACTCTCTAAAGAGAGAGTGAGGTCGGTATCATGACTAGGAGCTATGTGCCTACCCTGTAACCTGTCAGATGTCATACTATTAAACAAGTGTTAAGCAGATACTGGATTATGTCTACAGTCTGTCTAAGAGCCAAACCCATGCTTAGAGTCCAAAAGAGAAGGACCCAATCTCAGAACAATACCCAACTTTTCTGATGGAGTTGCTGAGGCTTCAGAGCTACTGGCCCTCTGTTTGGGCCGGCAACATTGGAAACCTGCCTGCCATCCCTACTAGGACAGTGGATGTGAGATGGTGATTTAAGAGGCCAACTCCTGGAAGATTGTGCCTCCAATGTTATTACTGATGAGAGCACGCTCTGCACCCCCATTTTGGGCTGACTTCAGGGTCCAGCCCAATATATTGTTTATTGTAGCTCCCACTATATGTACTTCCTTTTCAGCGAAGCTCCTTGGCTTAATTACAGTGAAAGTAAAAACCAGAAATTCCACTTTCCTCCCTTTTATAGAATTACAGAATAACCTAACGAAGGAGAAGGCTATTCAGCCATCATACATGTGCTGAAACTTTGTTAAAGCTAAACAGTTAGTTCCACCCACCTGCTGTTTCCCAAAGTCCTGTAATGTTTTTCCCATCAAGTATATATTAAAATTCCTTTTGAAAGTTACTGAACGTTCTGCCACTAGAAATAGTTTCTTATTTTTTACTCTGTCAAAACCATTCATGACTTTGAGCATCTCTATGAAAGCTTCTCTTCATTTTCAATGCAGTAAGGAGAACAACTCTAGATTCCCTACTCTTTCTTCAGAAGTTCCTGATTCCTGACACTGGAACCTGCTCTTAGAGCAGTGTGGCTGCAGCACTGGGCTATGCAGATTCCATTTGAAGCACCATGTAGTCAGGGAAGGTGCAAGTCTCTGCTAATTTGAGAATGCACAAAGCACCACTTAACAGCATCCATATGTAAGTGACATTTTTTCAAATATTTTCATTGGTGGAACAGGCTTTGATGGGCCAACTGGCATTTTTCTCATCTTGACCTTTTTCCACATTCTTCGGTGAACACTTGGCACATCTGACTTTTTTTCTAATGTCAGAATTGTTTTAAAATCTTAAAACTAAAGTTTAAGAAATTGATTTTGAAGATACACAGCAGCGAGTGCAAAGTCAATGTGGGATGTGATGACCTCCTCAAATAGGTCGCAAAACTCTTCTGATAAGTGATCTGAGTACAGATCAATTGGAACATGAAGGATGGAACTTATGGTGGAATCCACATGGAATAAGCCAGAACCACAGACAGTCGCTGAGGAAAGATACTAACCCCTGTTTCCAACATGCCTATATCAAATGGCAGGTGGTGCACTCTTCCTTGTAGTCATTCTGTGTTTCCTACCATTTTGGAGACCTAAGCGCATGCACCTGAAAAGTGGTGCAGCATTTTCAAATTTCTAGGTCAGTATGTCACTCTTTGAAAGTCATAGAAAAATCACTACATGGGTCACATGACATCTGTTTGAAATACTGAGCTTGCTGCATTGAGGAAACAGACCTCACACCCTGCTGATAATTAAAGCCACAGTCAGATTAAAACCCAGCATGAGCATCTGCCATGAACAAACATCTCTTACTGCTTGAACAGATGTTTATGTTGGACTTAAAAACTGAAGGGAGAGGAAGACACTGGAGATTATAGCAAACGCTGCATGTACTTTCAAAGATCTTTGATTAGACTGCATTTAACATCAAATTATTTGTCTTAATAATCCATTGCATCAATGATTCTGATTTAAATGATTCCTTGTGTGAAATAAATTGATTGCATTTTCAGATGCATCTAACACTGTGCTTGAGAATTACTACTTTTGAAAGTAGTAATTTCAAAAGAAACTTAAATATAGATATAATTTTATATATGTTTAAAGATATATAATATCTCCATGGTCACTCGAAGAAGTATATCTTTAAGCACAGTGTTTGGTGCTCTCTGCTGGCTAACATACATACTTTCACTAAAGTAAAATTGGTTAGAATGTACAAAGTATGAATCTGTGGCTAGCTGTCATCTGGTTGTCATCGTGTGATATGCCTGCAGGTGATGAGTGAGCCTCTGTGAAATCAAACTATGATGTTCAGCCACTTGACAGCATTGCAACTCACTGGCATGACCTTGTGTGAGTATTTTTAGGAAATATACAGTGAATTAGAAGCTTGTGATAAATATCTCCATTTGCTGAATGATTTCTGTGTATCAATTTGTTCAACAAACACTATAGTCATTTTCATTTTAAGCCTCCAATTCTAAATCTCTCACCCTCAATGAATAGACTGAAGCATATTAGAAATTTAAACTACAGTAATTGTATTTCATTTAGCAAACAAAACTTGATAAGGTTAAAAAAACAATTTTTAGCCTCAGTTAAGAAAATAAATGTAATAATGTGAGAAAAAATTAAAAGCTGGAATGCCAGTGGGCATCAGATGATACTGTTCACAAGGGTCATGTTAGACCTCAGTCTACAATATTCAAAACCCATAAAAAAAATGATCTACAAAGGGCAGCATCTTATTACAGGGGCCTGTGTCTTTGCTTAATTAAATTTTGTTCTTTGCTGTATTCAGATCATGTCAGAAGCCAAAGCGATGGTACAGCGATTACTTCACAATGAAACAAGATCAGAGGCTTCATCACTTCATATCGAAATAGTCAAAATAAAAGACCAGATGGTTGAAGTGTATTCATATTTGATGAAAATTGAATCAGCGAAAGGAATATTCTAATCTTGCATATCATAAATCTGAAAACTCAGATTATATATTTGTGGGAAGACAAATGCCAGCAGGCGTGTGATAATCATTTTCTTAGTTATTTCTTTAAGAAAGTTAAAATTTCTCTTAAATCAATCACGCTTCATTCAACATGACACAGCAAAAAGAAAAGCACTGCTAAAACCTAGCAATACTGGAACTTTTGCATGACTTCTTTGAGATACCTTGTTTTAACTGCTAAAATGCTTTTAAAGCTAAGATGCTGTTTGAAGTTATTATCTTCCATCTTTATATGCCTTACATTTATTCCTTACATTTTATGATATGAAGTTTTATTTCAGACAACTTCAATGTTAAGTAAATGTATATCTTAAGGAGTTTAAGAAACATGAAATTAATATAATATTATTGATGTTAATTGCTGGTGAATGGTACAACATGTGTTCTGAGTTCATGCAGCAGATATATCATAAGTACCAGTATGACACTGGAACCTGCTCTTAGAGCAGCACTGGGCTATGCAGATTCCATTTGAAGCAACATGTGGTCAGGGAAGGCGCAAGTCTCTACTAATTTGAGAATGCACAAAGCACCACTTAGCATCTGTATGTCAGTGACATATTTTTCCAAACATTTTCATTGGTGGAACAGACTTTGATGGGCCAAATGCCATTTCTCATCCTTGACCTTTTTCTACACATGGGACAGCTAACTTTTTCAAATGCCAGAACTGTTTTAAAATCTTAAAACTAAAGTTTAAGAAATTGGTTTTGAAGTTATTCTGCAGACAGTGCAAAATGAATGAGACCACCTCCTCAAAAAGGTCCCAAAACCCATCTGATAAGTGATCTGAGTACTGATCAATTTGATGCAAATTTCACATGTATTAGAACTTCTGATGAGACTATAATGCTAAATCAGTGCAAAATCTGCAGCATAACTATCCCATTAGAAGAGAGATAATTGATTACAGATAAATCTGCAGCATTTGATTTTAGCCACACTTCCAAATATTAAGCAGAACATTTTCTTTATTGAGTCAACTCTTTAATGCCATTGTGTGGAGGATCAGAAACTTAAACTCTAGATCAGCAGTTTGAAGCCAGCAGCTGCTCAACCATTCATATTTTAAATCATAGAACTTTAGGTGTCATGAACTCATGCCTAAACGTTGATTTGGACAAATATTTACGTGGCAATAAATATAAATATTGCTGAAAAAAAGCTGTCAAATCTTGTCATCTTGCACTCATCAGGACAGACACAAGAATGCCAAAGCTCAAAGGGGAAGCTCAAAGAATTTATATTGCATGAGAAGAGGGTGCTGATTTGTTGACAAGTAGACTCTAATTGGTAGAAACATTGTCATGGAGAATGGAGGGGAACAGTTAACTGCCATGCTTTTGATAAAATTCAAACTAGGCAAGTCTACTCTCATTGGTCAAGGCATCGTCATAAGGAATGAACCAGGGAATGGCTGTCTCCCAAGCTTTCTTAATTGAAAAAGGTGCAATGAATGAACAGGTTCTTTTTGTTTGCAAAGGACAGGGCCCTGTGTAGGAATATATGTAGCTTCTAGCAAGTGTAAGTGAGGCACACTGCAAGCCTAATTCATAATCTTTAATTGGTTGTTAGTGTAATTCTTAGCATAATCAGAGTTGTTTAGTAAGCATTGTCTACTTGCAGACACTTGGACATTAGGTTATGAGTTTTGCAAGCACAGTCAGTTCAGTCAGTACTTTGCCTGTTGCGAACAACCAAAGGGACCATCCACCAGTCATTGGGACATATGGTCTCCATACCTGGTATCACACTGACACTGAAATTCATACAGCACATTAGTCTTTTGTGCAGTGGGCAGAATGTCTTTTAGATTTGACAGCAGTGTTGTGTTGCTACTGCATAGTAGCAGCACGAAATGGCTAGCTTCATCGGTTGCTCAAATTTTCAATTTCACTGATCGATATATGCGGCGGGATCCCTACCATATCAAGCTCAGTAAGATTGGCCTTTTGCCAATTTCATAAATAGAGCCCAGGCCATTTGCCCCGATGCAAGCTTGATGCTGACAAAAGGTGCGTCAAAAAAATCCCAATCAGGTTATTGTCGCTGCATATCACGCAATCTCACGAATGGGCCTAAGGCCGCCACTTTTGCTCCTGAAAAGTAGCGAGTGTACCCAAGGTTACCCTGGAAGGCTAAGGACTCTCAGAAAATTGAGTATCAGATAAATCTAAACATTTCATGCTGTTAGCATGCTGTAGTATTCTCCACCAATAAGCTGCTGCTGTCAAGCAAAAAAGACATTCTGCCTATCACACAAATGAGTAATGTGGCATTGTTATGATCCCCAGCTGAAGTTACCACTGCTCAAGGCTGATCCCAGAGTGGAACCCAGCTTGATAGATCCTAACTTTTATTTGTTTGTTTAGATATGTGGGGAGGGGCTACTGAACAGAGTTACCAGAGTCAGCTAATGAACTTTTAGCAAAAGCATAAAACAATTATTAAACAAGAAAAGGTGAACTCTATTACAATACTCCTTCACTCAGAACTATACCTTTACAAATACATACAGATTTATAAGGATAACATGTTACAAAAGCTATCTTATACTCTAATGTTCATAGAAAGCACAGTCCACGTAAACCAATAGGCAACCTGTGGTCAGACACACCACACTCCGAAACCAAGTGACAGATGCCTCCCCAGGCAGATGCTATGGATCTCTCTTCAAATGCTTGTTACATTGTAAGCCAACCACTCTCACTGAACTCCATTTTTCACATGAGGATTTCCAAGTTCCACTTTCCAAGAAATCATTTTGGGATCTTCTCTGAAACCGATACTTTCTCTGACGCCTTCTGCAAGGGCTCACCTCCAGGGTTTTGAACTCTCCTTCTGATCTTCCTCTCCCCTGGGTCATCACATGCATTCAAGCTGTCTTCCACGCACTCCCTCTCACCGACTCAGCTGTCAGCAGTACACCACTGCTTCACATGCCCATAACAAAGAGCTACAGACCTTCAGTTGCCTCTTTGGGCCTTCTGACTTCTCACAAGCCTTAATATTGCTTTGACTCTGCTTCCTGCAGCTTGGAGCTTTAAGATTGAAGCTTTCGCCTTTCTCTGCCCCTCAATCTTAACTTCAATTAACAGAACCTTTTCCAGGTTCCTGTCTTTCCTTTGACTAAAAGGTCTGTTTGGGACTTTCTCCTGTTTCGTTCCCATTGATTCTTGGGGGCTTTTTTTTCTTTAGCTTGGAGCTGGATATCTGTCCTCTTTGCTCCAGTCTCTTCCTGGCATTCACTTTCAACCAACTTTAACATAGAACTGGTTATCTGAGCCTTTTAGGTTACTTCTGCTTGGCAGCTGTCTTCCAAACCGAACACAAAAACTGCTGTTTCTAATTTCTTCTGCCTGTGTTTTCCTACTCTTGTGTTTGCCTAACTTCTCTTACAGATGTAAACTCTCATTAGAAATTCAGACACCTTTTAAATTGAAACTAAAACTCAACTTGACCTTTTCTTAACACACAGATACAGAAATACAAATCAAACTTAAACATTATAGGTAAAACTCATTCCTAACACCCACAAATACAAATATAACTCACTTAAGCAATCTCCATTTCCTAATAGTATACGAATTTTATTGCTGATGTCATACCAGGTACGTGGGCCTTACATCCCAGTGACTTGGGGATTGTATCAAACAGCACACCCCTTTGGTTGTTCGCAACAGGCAAAGTAATGACCATATTCAACCTTTTTATGCTTGAAAAACTCAAAACATCATGTTTAACATTAGATTCTGGGATTGAACAACACTTATTAAGCAATCCTGATTGTGCTAAGAATTACACTAACAACCAATTTAAAGTTATCAGTGATGCTCACAACGTGGCTCACTGGAAGCTACAAATATTCCCACACAGGGCTCGTTACAAACAGAAAGAACATCTCCAAATATTGTTCCTTTTTCAACTAAACAAAAGTTTGAGGGACAGCTATTCCTTGACTCATTCTCCATGGCAATGCCTTTACCAAGCAGAGTTGACTTGCCTGGTTTGAATTTAAAGAAATGCTTGGCAATTAATTGTTCCCTGGAGCATTCTCCATGACAATGCCTCTACCAAACAGAGTCCATTTGCCAACCAATCAGCACCTTCTTCTCATGCAGTATAAATTGTTGTTTCCCTTTGAGATTTGGTATTCTTGGGTCTGTCCTGATGAGTATATGATGAAAAGTTTTGGTGGCTCTTTTTCAGCAATAGTATAAATCCATGTTGATTGTCTTCAATGCAGTTTGGATAGCTAATACTAGCTAAACCATTGTGATCCAGAGATGCATTATACTGAATTAGACGCAACTCCCCTCAAATTGGTAAACTCAGGCTTTCAAAATACAGTTGAACTAATTAAATTAATGAGCCTGATACTTGTATGGCTGAAGGTTTTACAATGTGTTTATGCATAAAATTAACGTTATTTAAATGTTTACAATGTAAATCAATTTTGTGCAGATGAATACAGCAATGTTTTGCCATGGGTGGTTTGTATTCCTAATAAAAATAGTTATCAGGATGTTATCATATGTGCATAAATAGTCCATGCATTAGTCAAAACATTAAGGAAAATATCACAAAGACAAACATTTTTGGTTATACTTTATTTAGAACTTCCTACATTGCTTTATTATTCTAATTAAACGGGATAAAATCCAGCAGATAACAAGGGTCCAAAAGCTATGCAATATTCCTGTCACCTTTTTGATTAGCTTTTAATAAAATGTGTAGATGGATGAATATGTAGCTCTGCTTTCCAAGTTATTATATAGTCCAAGGAAACTCATAAGATACCATCTTGCTAAACATTGTGCAAATTTTGCATGTAGTTATTTCCTGTTCAATATATCATTTTGTGAGTGTGAAATGGTCTTTGTTACAAATTAGAAGCTTTCTGCGTGATTGCATTAAATATCCATCAGTGATCATTCATGCATGAAACTGACAGGAAGAAATTTGCAGGTGATGACTTTATCACAGAAACCTTGTTTGCTCAGTGATTTATTGAGGATTAGACTCTTAGCCAATGTCTTGTCTATGTTAACTCTTCATGCACTTATGGAGCATAAAATATGCCTCCAAAGTCTATCTGATTCTTATCATTGCATCTATAGCTCTGAGCATGTAAAGTTGTGCCTTTCTTCATAAATTATTCCTTTTGATAATATGATTTTCTGCAGAATTCTATAAATCATATCTTGTAGAAATATTACTACTAATATATACAGCTGATTATAAAATATAATACCTATAAAGACAATTGTGGAGGCAAATGTTAACATTTCTAAGGACATTGAAATGACAATAAATATTGACCCTGAATTTCCTCAGATGTTCTGCTGCTGCATGCTATAAATTCATCAGAAATGTGGCACCAACCCCATTTGGCAGAAAGAAGAAACTATAAAGGGTTAACCTAGATTGTCTCTGAAGTTGGGTGCAGGGAACATAATGCTCAATAACCCATGTCCTTTGATTGCAATGCTGTGAAATACCAACTTGAAGCTGCCTTGTCATTTGAATTGTCTCTGTGTCCAGAATTGCTGCCCACACTGTTCATGTGCTGGACACATGAACACTGGCTGAATATTGTGAGTGAATGGCATCAGGGATCCCTGGCAAAATTGAAGTGATTGGAAATCAGGGGAAAATGCTGCACAGGTTGCAGTCATATCTGACACAAAGGAAGTTGGCTATAGTTTTTGAAGGCCAATTATCATAGTCCCAGGATATCATTGCAAGAGCTGAAGGCCTAGGTCAACCGACTTCAGCTACTTTACCCTCCCTCCATCAGAAGGTCAGACATGGGGACATTCACTGATGATTGCACAGAGTTTGGTTCCAGCTGCAGCTTCTCAGATACTGAAGTGCATGCAGCAATATTTGGAAATATTCAGGATTGGGCTGATAGATGGCAAGTAACATTCACACCACACAAGTGAGAGGCAATGACCATCTCCAACACAAGAGAATCTAACCATCTCCCCTTGATGTTCAACAGCATCATTGAATCTCCTATCATAGAGATAACTATTGACAGAAAGTAAACTGGATCAGCCATGCTGTGGCTGTAAAAGCAGGTGAGAAGCTAGAATTCTGTGATGAATAACTCAGCTCAACTACCCAAAGCCCATCCATCATCTACAAGGCAAAAAATCAGGAGTATGATGGAATACTGTCAACTTGTCTGAATGAGTGCTGCTCCAACAGCACTCAAGAAGCTCAACACGATCCACTGCAATGGATCTACACTCTATCTGCCGCCTTTAACATTCACTCCCTCAACAACCGGCACCACCATCATCATCCAACAGAGGGCGCTGGTGAAAAGTGACTGAAGCATTCTGGGAGAAGTCAGCGTAGTCACCACGACTCAGGAGGGAATCGAGGAGAAGGACTCTTGCACTTAACATTTGAAAAAGAGTGTAGATCTTGAAGGCAGGTCAGTTGAAAAAGAGTGTGGAGATTGAAAATAAAAGGAGAGGAAGCTGAAGAGGAGCAGCTGGTGTATGAATGGCCCAGTGAAGGAGTGGAGCTTTGAGGCTTTGGCGCGAGAGGCTTCGGCGAGCAGAGGCTGAGGGCGAGCTTGCTCCCAGTGGGGTAGGGCCGGGTTAAGTCATTTAAGTAAATTAGGAGTAGGTAATGGAGGCAGCACTTGGGGCAGTCGAGTGCTCCAAATGCAGCATGTGGGAAGTCATGGACAGCACAATTGTCCCTGATGACTACACCTGCAAAAGATGCATCCAGCTGCAGCTCCTGAGAAGCCGAGTTAGGGAACTGGAGCTGGAGCTGGATGAACTTCGGATCATACGGGAGGCAGAGGCAGTAATAGACAGGAGTTTCAGGGAGACAGTCACCCCTAAAAGTCAGGAGGCAGGCAGCTGGGTGAATGTCAGGAGAGGGAAGGGGAATAGACAGAAAGAGCAGAGCACCCCTGTGGCCGTTCCCATCAACAATAGGTAAACCATTTTGGATACTGTTGGTGGGGATGACCTTCCAGGGACAAGTTGTAGTGGTCGCGTCTCTGGCACCAAGGCTAGACCCTCAGCTCAGAAAGGAGGGAGGGAAAAGAAGAGAGCAGTAGTGATAGGGGATTCGATAGTTACGGGGACAGATAGGAGGTTCTGTGGGAGAGATTGAGAATCCTGGATGGTCTGTTGCCTCCCTGGTGCCAGGGTCCGCAATATCTCGGATCGAGTTTTCAGTATTCTCAGGAGGGAGGTTGAGCAGCCAGATGTCGTGGTCATTGTAGGGACAAATGACGTGGATAGGAAGGAGGAGGAGGTCCTGCAAAGAGAGTTTACGGAGTTAGGTGCTAAGTTGAAGGACAGGACATCCAGGGTTACAATCTCAGGAGTGCTACCCATGACAAGTGCTAGTGAGGCTAGAAATAGGAAGATAATGCAACAAAATATGTGGCTAAGGAGATGGTGCAGGAGGGAGGACTTCATGTTTCTTGACAATTGGGCTCTGTTCCAGGGAAGGTGGGACCTGTTCCAACAGGACGGTTTGCACCTGAACTGGAGGGAGACTAACATCCTTGCGGGTAGGTTTGCTGGTGCTGCTCTGGGGCATTTTACAGGGGGAGGGGAACCAGAGTGTTAGAGCAGATAGTGAAGTGGAAGAGGATAAATGTCAAGTGAGGAATGCATGTATAAACAGAAATCAAGGGTCCGTACGTGATAGAAATATTCTCATGTGCATCTACTTCAATGCAAGGGGTATTGTCGGAAAGGCAGATGAGCTTAGGGCGTGGACTGGCATGTGGGATTATGACATTATTGCTATTAGTGAGACTTGGTTGCAGGTGGGGCAGGACTGGCAGGTCCATGTTCCGGGGTTCTGTTGTTTCAGACGTGATAGAGGGGTAGGGATGAAAGGGGGAGGAGTGGCATTACTAGTCAGGGAAAATATCACAGCTGTGCGTAAGCAGGACGGCCCGGAGGGCTCGTGTACAGAGGCCAAATAGGTGGAGCTGAGGAATGGGAAAGGTGTGACCACACTAATAGGGTTGTATTATAGACCGCCCAATAGTCAGAGAGAATTGGAGGAGCAAATCTGTAGAGAGATACCAGACCGATGTAAGAAACAGAAAGTTGTGATAGAAGGAGATTTTAACTTTCCACATATTGACTGGGATTCCCATACTGTAAAAGGGGTGGATGGCTTGGAGTTTGTCAAATGTGTTCAGGAAAGTTTTCTAAATCAATATATAGAGGTACCAACGAGAGAGGATGCAATACTTAATCTCCTATTAGGGAACCAGACAGGTCAGGTGGCAGATATGTGTAGGCGAACATTTTGGGTCCAGTGACCACAATATCATTAGTTTTAAGCTAATTATGGATAAGGATATCCAAAACAAAAACAAAATTACCTGGAAAAACTCAGCAGGTCTGGCAGCATCGGCGGAGAAGAAAAGAGTTGACGTTTCGAGTCCTCATGACCCTTCGACAGAACTAGGTGAATCCCAGGAAGGTTTGAAATATAAGCTGATTTGAGGTGGTGGGTGGGGGGGGGGGGGGGGGGGGGGAGGATGTTGGGTGGGGGGGAGAGAAGTGGACGGGGGTGGTGTGGTTATAGGCAAAAGCAGTGATAGAAGCAGATCATCAAAAGATGTCACAGACGGCAGAACAAAAGAACACATAGGTGTCGAAGTTGGTGATATTATCTAAACGAATGTGCTAATTAAGAATGAATGGTAGGGCACTCAAGGTATAGCTCTAGTGGGGGTGGGGGGAGCATAAAAGATTTAAAAATATTTAAAAATAATGGAAATAGGAGGGAAAAAGAAAAATCTATATAATTTATTGGAAAAAAAACAAAAGGAAGGGGGAAGAAACAGAAGGGGGGTGGGGATGGAGGAGGGGGGGTCAAGACCTAAAGTTATTGAATTCAATATTCAGTCCAGAAGGCTGTAAAGTGCCTAGTCGGAAGATGAAGTGTTGTTCCTCCAGTTTGCATTGGGCTTCACTGGAACAATGCAGCTAGCCAAGGACAGACATGTGGGCAAGAAAGCAGGGTGGAGTGTTGAAATGGCAAGCGACAGGGAGGATTGGGTCATTCTTGCGGACAGACCGTAGGTGTTCTGCAAAGCGGTCGCCCAGTTTACGTTTGGTCTCTCCAATGGACTAGGTGCAGGTCAATGGGACCAGCGGAATAATATTTCAGCACAGACTAGAAGGGCCAAATGGCCTGTTTTCTGTGCTGTAGTGTTCTATGGTTCTCCAAGATGCACTGGAGCAACTTGCTATGGCTTCTTCAACAGCATATTCCAAACCTGTGACCACCTAGAAGAGCAAAGAAACCAGATACATGAAATACCACAACCTTGTAGTTTCCCTCCAAGCTACACACCACCCTTACTTGCAACTGTACTGCCATTCCTTCACTGCCGCTGGGGCAAAGTCCTTGAACTCCATTCCTCATAGCATGGTGGAAGCACTTGCAGCACATGGATTGCTGCATAGGTGGCCACCACTTTCCACGCCACCACTGCCCTGTATCCATAAGGTGTCAGGACAGTGGGAGGAGTTAGACATAGATCTGGTTGAAGTGCTGCAAGAAGTTCAATGATCTCACACAGTGGTTAATGTCAGTGCATGCATTTCAAATTCCACTTTGTTCCAATTGCACCACTAGCCTCACACACTGCTCAACGCACCGACCCCCATCACTCACTGAATAAAAACCACTAACTATTAGGCCTCATACCTAACATTCATATGCTTTATCTCACCCTCACACACTTAGCACTGCTGCAAGCTTCACACGCACATCTTACAGGTTGGACACAAAGTGCATGACTACAAGCATGACAGTCACATCAGCCAAACAGATTTCACTGATACACTTCCTTCTCTCTTGTAGAATAAAGTAGCACATAACTTGTGACAGCCAGAGATAACTGTAAGGGGATAGGCACAACCATATGTCCTGACTGGCAGCAAGTCTAACAATACCAAGAAGAGTCACATGGACTGGGAACATTAACTCTGTTTCTCCCTCCACAGATGCTGTCACACCTGCTGAAGTTTTTTCAGCATTTTCTGTTTTTATTTTAGATTTATAATGCACCTTTAACACAACTAAACATAACAAGGTGTTTCACAGGAGTATTATAAAATGAAGTATGATGCTGAGGAGATATTACATCAAATAACCTACTATGATACAGCAGGTGGCATTTGCCAGGCTGACCAAATCCATAAGGGAAACTTGGCCACACTATCACAATGGTTTTGCAATTTTTATTTATTATGAGAAGGTTTGTGCATTGAATAGAGAAGTAATGAGTCCACTAACAGCTTTAGAGATTTTCAGAATTAAATTAAAACATTTATTAGCAAAAGAAAAGAATTAAAACACAAACACAAGTTTACAGTTACACCATTACTTAATACTGTAACAAATCCCAAAGTTCCTAATTAAGACACTCCCAGCTACACACACCCTTTAAGGCAACAGTCGAAAATAGATTTTAAGGGTAACATTTTACCCCTGATGTGCGGGCGCGGGCATGAGCGGGTATCCGATCAGCACCCCTAATCGGGGGTTGAACTGCCATTTCACATGGGGAGGACAATAAAGGCCAGTCCAGCGTGACATCTGCCAGGAAGCGCTATGCACCCACAGTATGGGTGCGGGGGGGGTGGGGGGGGCGGCGGTTGGCGGCAGCGGTTGATTTCCCTGGGGAGTGTCCTTGTGTGCTTTTTCGCACATACATGTAAAAGAGCGTATAGATCTCCCTCAGGCAAAGTGCTGCCTCAGGGATGTGGGCTCAGATTTGAAACTTCAAATTAAGATGAGAAAAAAAATTAACCGCCATGTCCCCTCATGTGGCACTGTCACATGAATTGGGCCATGTCCATAACTTTTATTTTGAAATATTCTGAGATTTTCAAATCGCTCAGGAAACCTCATCCCACCTGTGGATGAGGTTTCATGCTTTTTCAGAAGCCGGCGAGGGCTCCCAGCCTGCTCACCAGCCTTAAGGTCCATTAATGATTTCAATTAGTTTTTTAATGGCCTTAATAGGCCGTTGACAGGTCAGCGGGTGCGCAGCTGACTTGGCTGCGCGCCCGCCAACCTGAAAGTCTAAATGATGCAGGGTGACAGAGGGACGCACACCTAACATCACCCCGCATCATTTTACGCATTGACGTGTGGGCCCCACCCCCGCTCGCCGAACAGAATATTCTGCCCTAAATATAGAGAGGCAATCCAGCAAGGCTACCACAGCACCCATTCAACAGTGGAATTCCAAAGGATTTTTGATGCAACTTTGGTTATTGGAAGAACAGGTTTCTGCAACGTAGCTAGTGGCTGTTTCCCCAAGTCTGTTTCACATGGTGTATCTTTTAGATCTTATACGGTCACGACTGATATAACATTCCATCTTTATTTAAATATCTTCTTCCTCATTAATCTGTAAATCCCATTGTTCCCATATGTCTTTGGAATTTACTTTTCTCATGCTATAAAAACCTTTCATGTTGTCAATATGTTTTCTTTTTCCTTTTGGCAAAAATAAACATAATAACCTTGCCCTATTTATTCAGCCAGTTTAAAATTATATCATGTTTCTTTGAAAACCAGACACCACTCCACTTATCTTAATATGCAAATTTCATCCATACCCTATCTACTGACTTTACTCTAACTCACTAATTTATATTTCATATACCCTTTTTTACACCTAACTCTTTTGATAATTTCAGCGTTGTAGTCTATCCACCTCTGATTCAATTAAATCAGCCACATAGACAGTACCATCCACACACATGCAAACATGAGCCTACTTTACAATACCCCACAATAATATTATGAAAAATGTGGTAGTTTCATGACAAACCAAAAATTTAATCAAAGAGATAGGTTTTAAAGAGCATCTTAAAGGTGACTGACAGCTTGGATCAACAATAACCGGCAACCTGTCTCTGGCTGCCAAAGTCAGCACCAGGGTCACAAAGGCCTCAGCTGTCGTGTCAAAGTTAAGAAGTCGAGAATGGACCAACAGCAATGAATGGAAAATACAAATCTCCATTTGTATGATGCTGGTGTTCTCAGCACCTTCCCTTATAGTCATGAAGCATCGACAATTTATGTAAGCCAAGAAAAGCAGCTAAGGAACTTGCACCTCCACTGCCTCAGATAAATATTGAGCATCTCTTGCTGGGCAAAGTGCCAAATATGGGAGTACACCAGTGTGCAGTGTCACAGTAGTGGATCACAGCCCAAATTACTTACAGGCATATTGACCTTTTTAAAGAAGACGTGTTCTGTTTAAAAAGACATACAAGCAAAGACACTGAGCAAAAGCTGGCTGAGAATGTAAAGCAACCACTTTCTGGAAATTTTCTATGTGGATTATTTTTGACCAACTAATCCAGAGAGAACATGGAACGTCACACCCTAAAAGGTGCCAAGGCCTACTTCAGACTGAGAAATTTGAAAGGAAGAGATGAAAGGCAAAAGGCTCTGGTTGCAGAGACAATAGAGACTGATTGCTACATCTCCTGTTGAGTTACATCTCAGAAAGTGGAAGTGATTTGAGCTGAAAGAAAACATACTCTGGGTGAAAAACATGTTTGTTTGTTTTTTCCTTCCAGGAATACACAAGGAAATGGGTTAAAAAGACTGCTGCTGGCCTGGTCTGTGTATGCTGTGGCAGCAGAAGAAGATCAACTTGCAGGTAAAGGCTCTCTCTCCCTCTCTCTCTCTCTCTGTTGCTGGAGGCAAGTCAGCGAAGCCACAAGTAAAAAAGGGAAATAGGACAGCTTCTTCAGCCAACCTGCAGGACCAAGTGTTTCCAAACCAACTGCTAAACTGCCAAAGTCAGCTCTACCGGAATCACCCAACCTAATGGCTGCAACCTTTCATCATCTATGCCTCACAGTCAACCCAAAGACTGATTCATACATCTTTTTTGACTTTTATTTGTATTCAACTTCTCATTTCTGATGTGTGTGTTTTTCTTGGGTTTTTAGTAAAATGAACGTACTCTTTCTTTGACTCAAGAAAACCTGGTTAAATTTGTTCCTTCTGAAACGTAAATACATTTGGACTTGGAAAAGGTTGAATAAAGGGGAGCCAGCTCATTCCTCCTCTCCCATGAGCATAACAAAATTGGGGTCCTATTCGGGAATTTGACAAATATGGGGACCTCGCCGGGGGACCAATTGTAACAGCAGGGATCCCCAGCATGTTTGCCCTCCTGAGGCAGCGTTACTTGGTCAAGTGAACCGAATGAATGACAGTTGCATCCGCAAAGACATGCCCTATGGTGAGCTTGCTATAGGCATCAGACCAGCAGGTCACCCACGTCTGCAATACAAGGACGTCAACAAGCGAGACTTCAAGTTGACTGGGATAGGAGCTGATGCATGGGAAGTCCTCGTAGCTGACCAGAATGCCAAGAGTGACAAGCAGTCAGGGTGCGTGTGGAAAAAGTAGAGGACAAAAGAACCAACCTGATGATGGAAAAGAGAGCCCAGCGAAAGGAAAAATAAACAGCAGTCAACCTTGGGCCAGTGCCATTCATCTGTGCCAGCTGTGAAAGGATTGCCACTCATGAGTCAACCTCTATAAACAAAACAAATAATGTCCAATCCAGAAGTGTCATAAACCCTAGATGCAGTCCATCATCTTCAGAGACGGGCAGATGCCTACTACTGCTTAAAGGAGAAATGTGAGGTAGAGAGGTGGAGAGTTGTAGGGAAGAAATTACAGAAATTGGGGCCTAGGCAACTGAAGGCACGGCCACCAATGCTGGAGCAATTATAATTGGGAATGCGCAAGATGGTAGAATTAAAGGAATGCAGGTATTTGGAGGTTGTATGCTTGGAGGAGATTATAGAGATAGGGAGGGGCAAGGCCATGAAGGAATTTGAAAGTAAGGATCTGGATTTTCTCAACCATTGTTGCAAAAATTGTGGAAGAAACCCGAATCAGGAAAGCCCTGTCCCGAGACATGGCACCTACCAGTTTGGCAAGGACAGGAATGGACCTGGATCGAGAGTCAAATACATGTGTTTCAAGGAGGCATCTGCTCATTGAAATCAGCAGCAGCCTCCACTCATGTGTGATTTGTTGAGGTAGGCGTCAGAAACACAATGTGCACAGACGGTACCAGGTAAGAGCACGTCTGAACTTTGTAGATTCATTTAGATAGCCAGGGTCCCCTTTTGATGAGTTAAGTTACCCCTTTGGATATGGTCCTGAACACCTTCGAGGGAGGTAAGGTGCCCTTTGGAATTGCTAAAATAGGCAAGAATGTGCATAAGTAGTTCATAGGCTCATTGGAGCTGCCAAAAATATTAAAATGAATAGTCAAAAGGAGCTATCAAATACAACATCATAATGTCAGAAGTGGGGCTATTTGCTGATGATGGTACAATGTTCAGCACCATTACTCCACAGATACTAAAGCTGTCTGTGTCCATACGCAGCATGACCTGGACAACATTCAGGATTAGACTGATAAGTGGCAAGTAACATTCATGTCACACAAGTACCAGGCAATGACCATTTCCAACAAGAGAGAATCTAAATAAAAACAAAAAACTGCGGATGCTGGAAATCCAAAACAAAAACAGAATTACCTGGAAAAACTCAGCAGGTCTGGCAGCATCGGCGGAGAAGAAAAGAGTTGATGTTTCGAGTCCTCATGACCCTTCGACAGAACTGGGATAAGCTAACCACCTTCTCTTGCCACTCAATGGCATTACCATTGCTGAATCCTCCCCATCAACGCCTTGGGTGTTACCATTGACTGGAAACTGTACTGGACCAACCATATAAACGCTGTGACTACAAGAGCAGGTTAGAACTAACTCACCCCCTGACACCCCAACGCCTGTCGACCATTTACAAGGCACAGTTAGCATTGTGATAGAATACTCCCCAGTTTATTGGATGAGTGCAGCTCCAGCAACACTCAAGTGGCTCAACATCTTCCAGGTCAAAGCTGCCTGCTTGATTGGCACCCCATCCACCACCTTCAACATCCACTCCCTCCACCACCGACATAATGGAAACAGTATGTACCATCTACAAGATGCACTACAGAAACTCACCAAAGCTCCTTCAACAGCACCTTCCAAATCTGCAACCTCTATCACTTAGCTGAACAAGGGCAGCAGATACATGGGAACACCACAACCTGCAAGTTCCTCTCCAAGCCTCTCAGCATCCTGACTTGGAATAATTTCACCATTCCTTTGCTGTTGCTGGGTCAAAATCCTGGAACTCCCTCCCTAACAGTACTGAGTGTACCTACACCACATTCCCAATATCCATTATTCACTGAGGATTGTGCTATGTTCAGCAATATTATTCATGACTGCTCAGATACTGAAGCAGTCTGTGTCCATATGCAGTATGATCTGGACAACATTAAGGCTCAGACTGATAAGTGGCAGGTAACATTTGTGAGTTTGCTGCCATCCATCAAAATAGTCAATCCCATCTAGCTGGACATCAGTGGACAGGCGTTGGAGGAAGATGGTGTGGCCAACCATGTCAAAGGCTACAAATAGGTCAAGAAGGAAGAGGAGGGAAAGTTTATCTTTGTCACAGTCACATGTGATGACAAATGTGTCTTTGATAAGGGCTAGTTTATTGCTGTTGCAGGGAGTCCTGAAAAGATGGGAATGGATTTGAGAGGTAACAGCATGTTAAAGTGCTTTGGAGATGAGAGAGAGGTTGGAGGTAGGTGGTAGTTTTCAAGGATAGTGGATTGATTTTTTGAGGAAAGAGGTGATGACAGCTGATTTAAAGGAGAGAGACACAACAACACCAGAAGAGAGAGAACCATTTACAATATCGCCTAACATGGGGACCAAAAAGGTGATCAGCAGTTTTGTGAC
Organism: Carcharodon carcharias; assembly: GCF_017639515.1. Classification (NCBI taxonomy): domain Eukaryota; kingdom Metazoa; phylum Chordata; class Chondrichthyes; order Lamniformes; family Lamnidae; genus Carcharodon; species Carcharodon carcharias. Next base: position 126,059,892 of record NC_054467.1, on the reverse strand, counting down.
AACAGGATCAAAGGAACAGGAGGTGGTCTCATGGATAAGTTGAGCGCAGAGACAGCATGAATGGAGAGAGGAGTGAAACTAGACAAAGAAGCAAGTTCGGCAGTGGGTCAGGGAGTAATTTACAAGAATCTTCGCAGTGGGCTAATGGAATGAATGGGTGCTGAAGAGGCAAATTTTCTCAATCTTATGTGACAAAGAAGTCCATGAGCTCATTGTTGGAAGTGAGGGTGGAGAGGACAGGGAAGATGAGTTTACGGAAATGGTTTTAAATATAGAAAAGGAACTGGGAGTTATCTTTGCATCGCAGGATGATCCTGGAATAATGAACAATTTTAAAGCTGAGAGCAGGGTCCAATAGTGTTTCAAGTGGTCTAGGCAGATAAGGTGGTAGATGGCTAAATCCATTGCCCAGCATATCCTTTTAAAATTGCTCATAATTCCAGGATCATCCTGCAATGCAAAGATAACCCACAGTTCCTTTTCTATATTAAAACCATTTCCTTAAACTCCTCTTCCCTGTCCTCTCCACCCTCACTTCACTTGGACTTACAGGAGCAGAGATGAAAGCCCTATTAGGGGAAATGGACAGGGTGATAGAGAGAGATGGAGACTAGGACACCAAAGGTGGAAGGTGCAGTTGAGTAAATCAGTAGCTGTAGAAATGTTGTAGTGAATGGAGGGCCAAAGACTAGATATGGGATTTTGAAAGTGCAGTTCTTGTGAATTGGGTAGGTTTAGGGCATGGAAGGAGGATGTGGGTGCTGAGTGATAAAAGGAAGTTACTAGAGATGTTTAAATCTATAATTGATATGATTGGACTAACAAAACCACATGAAATGGCAAGATCAATTGGGTGGTCATGAAAATGGGTGGGGAATTTACATGGCGGAAGAAAATTTTGGAGGACAAGAAGCAGTGAACTTAAAGCGGAGAGAACATAATGGATGATACCTATGTAGCAAATTATGCTGGCCAGTACTGGGATAGTCATTGCTGAGGCGATGGCCTCTAGAGGGGCTAAAAACATCAAAGATGGCATCATCCATATATCTAATCCCACTTCTCCCCCATCCAGGCCCGCTTCTGATTTACAAAGTGCAAATGATATAATTACACGACTCTTGTTTCCTTTCTCCTCTCCCCATACCACAGCCTTATGCCTTTGCCTTTAAGATACCCAAGAGATCTAACATTGCCAGGCAACAAGTGTGTGATGGTCAAAACACAGAACTATTGGTTTATTTCACACTTGCAGCCACCAGCTCAGATATTGACACTGTGCATATAGTATGTGCTGAGACACTAGGCACAAGTGGGCTGCAACCAGAACAGGAAGCAAGGATAGCACAGGTCTAAGCTCGCTAAAGGGTGAGGTCACCCACAGACCCTGCTGCAAAGGACTCAGATAAGACTTAGATGTGATGATCCACAGAAGAAGGCTGATAGGTATGCACAGCCAAATGTTTGGCGCATTGGAAAGCTGTGGCAACTGAAGGTGTAGCCTTTCTTACTGCCTATCAGGGGTCACGTGATTGTCTGTGGAGGCTCCGAACAATTAGCCTTAAGCGTGGGTAATCCAGGAGAGTGGGGTTTTCTTGTCGAAGACCTGGTTTAAGCATGTAGCATCTGAAAAGCTCTATGTAATAAAGTTATCTGTTCCAAGTTGAAGCCTGTCTGGTGCGTTAAGTCATTACATTTGGCAACAAGGATGGGATAGTTCTGACGCTGCACTTTGCCTTGTTAAAGTGAGTACATCAAATCTTAAGAAAAAAGAAAAGAATACTCACAGTCATGCCATTCTTCAGCAGAATTGAACCTTATGACATGACTATGAAAGACTGGAACCAGTATATAGAACGCCTTGGTTTTTATTTTGTAGCGAACAAAATTATAGTGAAGTCAACATCGATTTGAAGCGTGCCAAGGAAATAACTGCCATGGAAAGTGCTGCAAGAGACTTGCAGGTTTTACAACACATACAACATGGAGCTGTTCTTCATGTGGGGCAGGAACCTACTGCCGGGCATGGTGCAAAAACCAGAGACACAGCATCGAAGCGAGGGGCAATGTCGGCTGCTAGAAAAATGAAGAGGCCGAGTAGAAACATTTCAGCAGTGACTCCAAGGTTAATCTGCAACAGATGTGGGGGTGACCACATATTGGACACCTGCAGATTCAAGGAGGCAGAATGCCATTACTGCCATAAAAAAGTAATGAAGCAATGCAGGGCGAAATTGAAACAGCCCATAAAGCAGCAAACAAATATGATTGAATTGAATAATACAACAGAACCTGAACTGCTGACACCGACATCTATTCCCTGTAAAATGTCACAGCAGTAAAAACTGAACCTCTCAGTGTCACAATACAAGTGAATGGGAAGCCACAAATAATGGAGCTAGATATGGGTGACTCAATCACAGTGATGGGAGGGCACACGTTTAAATGCCTAAATGAAAGTACCCAGCCACTAAATCTGGCGCGAACAACGGGTCAATTGAAGACATACACTGGAAAATCCATACAGGTAAAGGACAGTGCCACAATACCTGTGGCCTATAGGCAACAGACAGCCCAGCTTCCAGTGATTATAGTGACAGGTGAAGGGCCTAGTCTTCTGGGCCAAGACTGGTTACAAAAAATCAAGCTCAACTGGTCTGAAATATTTCACTTGAAAACAGGAGGAGTTCCTGAGTTGTTAAGGGAATATGACAGTCTGTTATGGAATGAGTTAGAAGAATTGAAGAGTATTCACATGCTGCAAGGATCCCTCAGATCACAGCTGACTCCACCAGAAAATCATGAAGAGAAACAAAATGAATTTGGTATCACTCTGAACACACTGAAGAAACAGTTGGCAGAGAAGACTCAACAATGTTCCAGGAGGAAGCCAAGAGATACAAGAAGGAGACTGAAAAGGTGAAGAATCTGCTGGCTGAAACAAAAGAGGCATTAGAAGGAAAAGTCGTAGAACTTTCCAAGATAATAAAGCCATGGGTAGCTCAACCACCGAACTGAACTAAGTTAAGATTTCACCAGAGAGAAATTTGGCCGACTGTAAAATCAAAATGAAGGACAAGACAAAGCTCTGAGGCAAACAGAAAAAGAAAAGACAGAAATCAGGTCAGAAAGGCCAAATTGCTATGTCCCAAGAACTCTCTCCACAGCCGAGAAGGGTTATTCCCAACTAGAAAAGGGAGGTTCATCGGTGATATTCAGAGTGAAGAAGTTCCTCCAGTATCTGGTTAGCATTTTTAAAATCTTTCTTTATTTTCAAACATCCTCATCTCCCTGAGGCAGCTCTGTGCCTTGGGAACCGCTTCCTGCAGGAGCCCAATCGCATGCATGAACTTCCACACTCGCTCTCTTCCCCCTCCCCCCAACACAGGCAGTGCTGAGCGATGCAGCTTGTGATTCATGCTGGGCGGACCTTAATTGGCCCGCCAGCGAGAAGTCATGGCCGGATCCCAATCACGGGCGGCGGTTGCTTTCACTGCTGCTCCCTGGCCTGCCCACCACACTCACCCGCTGAGGGCAAAATTCTGCCCTAGATGCCCACTCCCACAACTCAAAATAAATCTTTATGAACAGATGCTATGCTAGGGGCAGCAGTTCATCTGTTTCCATTTCTGCTTAATTTTCTCTCTCTCACTATATTTCCTATGTTACTATTACTTTGGAAGGCAGAAGGTAGATTTGCTCCCAAGTGCTATTTAACCAACTGTGTGAGGGTTTGCAATAGTGGTACTAGTTGATTTATCTATTTGTTCTCCCTAGAGAAGCCTCACTCCTCCTCTTACCCTTTTATTCTGCTCATTTAACTGAATTCAGTATCCCCCTCTGACAGATCAAAGGCACACTACGTTATCTTATCAACCCATGGAACAATAATTTTATGCAAAGTAACATCACTCTTCTTATTCACAATACCATGTTTAGATTACTCCATGGCCCTAAGTGGCAAAGCAGTGGCATACAATAGCACAGCAGTGATGAAAACACGTAACTGAGTCATCAACTCAGCTGCAGTCACAGCACAAAGTGTGATATAGCCCTAGTGGGTCTGACATGCCCCCTAAATGCATGGTTCAGAACAGTTCTGTGAGAAAATCAGTAGCCACCCTTTGTCCTCATGCTGTGGGTAGACTGGAATAGCTAGAAATACAGAAAAAATGAAATGGAGGTGAATTTACAAATTCACATATCCAGTGCAGAGCCTCATACATGTAGAGGATATTGAGAAAGTGGGATTGTTCCCGACGGGTTATAAATTTAGCCACTGGGAGTTTATTCCAGGAAGTTTTCCATCCCTTCATTACTTCCATTTTGTGTACCAACATGTTGAAATCTGATAAGACAACCTCTTGAAAAGTGAAACCCACCACCACTCTGCTCATAGTCTGGGCAGTCATGTGAAATACTTGAACTACCTTATTTTTGAGTTTATTAATGAGATGTATGGGATAGGAAATGGTGTAGAAAAGGGAAATGCTGAATCCCATTTCAAATTAAAGGATGATAATCAGACAAAAGGTCACAAATTCAAACTAACAAAAGGGAAATTTTAGATTAGTATTGGGATGTTCTACATTTAAAAATTCACAGTTGGGGTGGGCTGTCAGGTAAGGTAAAGAACTAAACGCTTGTATCCCTGGAATCCAATGAAAGGGAGACTGAATGTGGGGGTGGGGCAGGGGGAGTGTTTCTGGATAGTTGAGCTAAGATGCAACAACATGCTCCCTCACTTGTATCACATGATCTTCTAATCTCTATGCCTGAGATTTCATTGCAGATGGCCCTGGAATTGCCATGCACTGGATCTTGGACTTCTTAAAATTATTTCACGGGATATGGGCATCACAGGCTAAGCTAGCATTTATTGCCCATTCTTAATTGGCCTTGAAAAGGTGGCGGTGAGCTGCCTTCTTAAACTACTGCAGTCCCTGTGGTGTAGGTTCACCCACATTGCTGTTAGGGAGGGAGTTCCAGATTCTGACCCAGCGGCAGTGAAGGAGCAGTGATATATTTCCAAGTCAGGATGGTGCATAGCTCAGAGGGGAAAGTGCAGGTAATGGTGTTCCCATGCAGTTGCTGCCCTTGTCCTTTTGGGTAGTAAAGGTCACAGATTTGGAAGGTGCTGTTGAAGGAGCTTTGGTGAGTTTCTGCAGTGCATCTTGTAGATAGTATACATTGCTGCCACTGTGCATCAGTGATGGAGGGATTGGATGTTGAAGGATGTTGGATGGGGCTCCAATCAGACAGGCTGCTTTGTCCTGGATGGTGTCGAGTTACTTAAGCATTGATGGATCTTCGCTCATCCAGGCAAGTGAAGAGAATTTAATCATAATCTTGATTTGTGCCTTGTAGATGGTGGACAGGCTTTGGGGAGTTACTTCTGACCTGTTCTTGTGACCACAGTATTTATATTGCTGGTCCAGTTCAGTTTCTGACCAACAGTAACACCCAGGAAGTTGAATGTCAACAGGAAGTGATTAGGTTCTCTCTTGTTGGAGATGTTCATTGCCTGACCTTGTGTGGTGCAAATGTTACTTGCCATTATCAGCCCTCAGACTGAATATTGTCCAGGTATTTCTGCATATAGCCATGGACTACTTCAGTATTTGAGGAGTCACAAAAGGTGCATAACATTGTGTAATTATCAGTGAACATCCTCACTTCTGACCTTATGATGGAGAGAAGTGTGAGAATGGATTTTTTTTTATATTTTGTGGTATTCTGTAAAGAAGGCTGGGTGTCTGTATGTGTGTGATTTAATTAAGCTGGGCAGAGTTGATAGTATTCAGGTTGTCTGGGGGTTTGGAAACATGAAAAGGTTAGAGGTGTTAAGTTAAAGGTACAAGTAAATAGGCTAGATGTAACATTTGCATTTTTAGTTAAGTTGTGAGGTTGTTTGAATTTCATTGAGGAGTCAGAGGTAACAAGAAGATGTTTGCATATTGCAAAAGTCCATAGGTAAATAGTAATGGGGATATTATATTTTTATTGATTCAAAAGCAAAGATGGAAAAGTGAAATATCTCATACTTGGAAGGGTTTGAGTTTCAAAGGGGTGTGAGAGCAATGGGATTGAGGTGAAAAGGGAAAAAGCTGTTTTTTGGCTGTTGAGCTGGATAGCTGTCGGGCTAGAGATGAATGGAGGTAGCTGCAATTATTTGAGCTGTTGAGATAGCTGGAACTCTGGGATGGAAGAGAAATGCACCTAATCACCTAACCAGTCAAGCCAGAAAAGTCTTGATCTGCAGCAAGCAGGTTTATTCTGAGGCGAATTCTACCACAAAGTAGAAGAGGGTAAAGGTCATATAGTACACCTTTATTTAAGTTACAGCAGCTTGCTTTGTGGAATATTACTGGATTTCATATTTAAATTTTATAAGGGAGGGTTGCCTGGAAAGTGTTTACTTGTGGGTTTGGCCAAGTAGAGGCTTTTTGGAGGAATGTTTTGTAATACTAGCCTTAATTATGTAACTATAATCTTGTGTGTTTAAGTTTTCTTTTATTTATCTGTTAATAAAACTTTGATTTTTTTTTATTTTTTAAAACCCAGAAGTGTTACTGGACCTCTTACCAATGAGATTGGTACGTCTTCTTCTCATCATCAGAATATAAAAAGAAAGTTTGTGGCCTGTAAGCCAGATTTCCCTCTGGGCTTTGATTTGTGCAGCAATTAACACCGGCTGTGGTCATAACAGGAAGGTCATTGATGAAGCAGCTGACGATGGTTGGGCCTAGGACACTACCCTGAACTCCAGCAGCGATGCCCTGGGAATGAGACGATTGACCTCCAATAACCACAACCAACTTCCTTTGAGCTAGGTATGACTCCAAAAAGTGCAGATTTTTCTCCCTGATCCCCATTGCTTCCATTTTTGCTCGGCATCTTTGATGTCACATTGGGTCAAATGCTGCCTTGATATCAAGGGCAATCACTCTCACTTCACCCCTTGAATTCAACTCTTTTGTCCAGCGGCGTGCATTAAATGTGGCAGGTGGTAATGAGCAGGAGGTTTCCTTGCCTATGTTTGACCTGATACCAAGAGACTTCATGGGGTCTGGAGCTGATGTTGAGGGCTCCCAGGGCAGCTCCTTCCTGACCACATGCCACTATGCCATCACATTTGGTGGGTCTGACCTGTCGGTGGAACAGGACATACCCAGTGGTGGAGATGGTGGTGTCTGGGACATTCCCAGTATTACTATCTCAGGTGGTTCCTTTACTAGTCTGTGAGACAGCTGTCTCAACTTTGGCACTAGCCCCCAGATGTTAATAAGGGGGTCTTTGCAAGGTCAACAGGGCTGAGTTTGCTGATTTCAATTCCAGTATCTAGGTCACTGCCAGGTGATCCATCTGGTTTTGTTCCTTTTTGCACCCTATTTAGTAGTTTAATACAACTGAGTGATTAATGGGCTATTTCAGGGGGCATTAAGTGTCAATCACATTGCAGTATGCCAGGCCAGGCTGGGATGGCAGATTTTATTCATAGCGAACCCGATGGGTTTTGATCACAATCGGCATGGTCACTGTTATCAAGAATAGCTTTTAATTCCAGATTTTATGAATTGAATTTAAGTTGCACCAACCACTGTGTTGGGATTCGAATTAGCCTGGGCTTCTGGATTACTAGTCCGGTGACATAACCACTACAACACTGCCTTCCCATGTGTATCACTGTTAAATGGTTAAGTACAGTGGGTGGATAACTCTGCCACTACCATACCAGAACTTGCAGGTGGGACACGTTCTCCATTGACTGGAGAAGACTGAGGGACTCAAATCAAATTTTTGTTTTAATTTCAGGCTCTTTCTGCTCTTATCCCCGGGTTCATTAGATGAAGGAGCACATGAAGTAACCTGTGGCTAGGAGGCTTCTGATCCTCTTGTGCTTCCCTGCTACTGTTCCTGGTGCTTTGTGTTTCAACCGGTGTGCCTAACTCCAGTGAATAGCTAAACCTCCCAAGGCAGTTGAGTAGAATGCAGGGCAGAATTTTATGTTCCCCCACTGAAATGACACCACCCCGCCCCCTCCCCAAGAGATTGCCATAATATGTACAAAGAAAGTGAGTGAAATAAAATGGAGGAACAATAAGAAAAAGGACTGTACTATCCCTTAATTAGCTCCAGGGAGTTCTCCAGCTTCACCTTGCCCCACTGTCACCCTGGCTACAAACCAGGATTAAAAACTATGCCATATTTATGAATTCTGTGTAATTGAAATTAGAAACAACCAATTGGTACATTGAAATTTCATGTCTGGATGAGTATTTATTATGTATCATAGATTTATTTCTCCGAATCTGATTATTATAGGCAATGAGTCTGAGCTTGAATTTGATTTTGTTTATCTCCAGATGCTATCCTTGTACCAATCATGTGGAAGCTCACGGTTTATCTTGGGACCAGATTGCTGATTGCTGCAGAGTAGGAATGAGTCTAACACTTGGCTTTATAAGTATTTCCTTGGGGATACTTGTTTTTCAGTGTTTTTTTAAATGTTTTTTCCATCAGTTTCTGTATATCCAGATGTTATACTCCTGTAGGGGAGAGCTGGGGGGCGGGAGAGGGGTTTTGAGTGGGAGGTGGGGGATTGGTGGGCTGGCAAGGATCATAAAATTCCACTGCAGCACAGAAGGAAGTGTCAGCGCATGCTCTGTTGCAAGATTTCAAAACTTGCAGTTAACACAAAACCTGAAAGTGTGGCAAACAGTGAGAACAATGGTAATAGGCTACAAGAAGATATAGAAAGGCTGGTGGAATAACAGACAACTGGCAGATGAAATTCAACACAGAAACGTGTGCGGTGATACATTTTGGCAGTGAGAATGACGTGTGACAACACAAGTTAAATTACACAATTTTAAAGTAGGTGCAATAATCCAAGGTTACAGGAGAGATTAAAAGAATGTTAATAAAACATGTGCGGTGCTAAATTTTATAAATATAAGCATTGAGTGCAAAATCATGGGAGTTTTGCTAAACCTACTTATAAAGCATTACTTTGGTCCCATCTTGAGTATTTTCACAGTATCACAGTATCTTAGTCCTTTAGGAGGCCTTTCAACTCATCGAGTCTTCAATGGCTCTTTGAAAGAGCATTCCACCTAGCCCCACTCCCCTGCCATATCCCAGTAACCCAGCATATTCTTTCTTTTCAGGTAGCAATCCAATTCCCTTTTGAATATCTCAACTGAAACTACCTCCACCACTCTTTCAGGAAGTTTGTTCCAGACTCCAACCACCCTCTGGGTGAAAAGAATTTTCCTCAGATCACATTTCCTCCTTTTTGCCAATTATTTTGAATCTGTGACCTCTACTTCTTGATGTTATCTTGAGTAGGAACAGTTTCTCACTGTTTACCCTGCCCATACCCCTTAGGATCTTGAATGCCTGTATCAATTCTCTGCCCAGCCTTCTTTTCTTCAAGGAAAACAGCCCCAAACTCTCCAATCTATCCTCATAGCTACGGTTCTTCATTTTGTCCAATTATGGAACAGATTCAATGGGAGCCTTCAAAAAGAAACCGGATAACCTCTTGTAGAAGAAAAAAATGTAGGGAAATGGGAAAATGGTGGGACTGGCACTATTGAATTACTATTCAGAAGAACCAGCACAGATTCTATTGGCCTCAAAACTATGCTTTAGTTGCACTGCTTCGTAATGCATATTAGATTAGGGTAATGCAGATTTGGTAGGAAACATCTAAGACAGCTAAATAAACATCTCTAAATGAGCCATATCTGATCCAAACACTGCATGGTCAGCCCAACTGATGAGCAAGTCTGAATAAAGTCCTTGATTTTAAAGTGGGGTCAAGACAGAAGATGATACCCTAAGTGGGCAGGAACCCAGGGAATTCGGTGATCGACAGGTTTGGCTGATCTTAACAGTCGGATGTAAATGGAACATATTTTCTCAACGTGTCATCCAAATGCAGCCAGATCCACTAAACCCTCCTATCCCGCGCATGTGCACATGCACGCATGCACGCGCACACACGCACGCACACACACACACACACACACGCACGCACACGCACACGCACACACTCACATTTCCTGCTCGGATTTGGAATGGCTCATATCAGGCTGTGAAGTCTTACGGCATATGTGTCTGTTCAGTCATTGTTTCTTTGCGTAATTTATCCCACTCCTCTTATTCTCCAAGGTCTTGAAAATGTTTCCTTTTCAAGTATTTATCAAAACTCCTTTTTGAAAGAATCAGGCTACTTTGGTCATTGGTCAACTTGCACACCAGTCATATGCAAAGCACATGTACAATTCCTGCAGAGGGCAACAATGATAATATTGTGATGGATGCTCACTGAATGAGTACAAGAATATACCAGAGCAGCTGTGAGAAACAACTTGGAGGATCTTGTTTTCCACAAAATAGAAGTGAGATTTGGGTCCATAGTAGGCAATCAATATGTAATAACGGCTGTTTACTGTCAAGCCCACTAAGTCAGAAAGTGTTTTTGCGGAGTCGAGACCTGTTTTTTTTGAATGACAGTTCTGTAGCACTTGTAACATCTTATTGTCAGACCATCAAAAATATACTGAGAAACTGAATGCCACAAATATCATTTATTATTTATATTGAAGAAGGAACCTTAGTGGCTATGATTATAAATTACAAGCAACGTCACATTAAGAATTCTTGGGGCCTTGTCATCAAGAATATTCAGGCTCCGCAATTCATTAAAACTTAAGAGTAATAAAACAGCCACAACTTAAATATTGTTACGATCCCTGTAGAGACCAATAACTTCAAATTTTCAGTTGATAGCTGAAAGGGTGGCAGGACAAGATTTCAGATTTTAAGGCATTTTCTGTGATAAACAGACTAAAAGCACTATGATTAAACACTATTGCTGTAGGCAAGTTATATTTTAAACTACCAAACAGAATTTTCCCCTTTTACTTTTAACACAACCAGAAATCCCACATCACAGTAAAACCTTACACTGTTCCTTAAGCTGTCATTCAATTTTCCTTGGACCTAATCCAAAATGATTCTTAGCTCCCAAGGATTTATTTTAGATACACTGAGTGTTTTGAGTGCAAGGAGTAATTGAATGCAATCATGTGGCCGTAAAGCTCCCTGGTTACAGCCAGCTACATTGGTAAATTGTAAAGGGTTTCACTCCATGAACATTCAACTGGAGTGACCATGCTTAGTGGATTAGTGGAGCTAAGAAGCAACAAACGGCGGAAAACATTAGTGGGGGTTGTCTATAGGCCTCCAACCAGTAGTGATAGGGTTCGGGATGGCATTGAACAGGAAATCAGAGATGCATGTAACAAGGGTGCTACAATGATCGTGGATGACTTTAATCTACAAATAGGCTGGGCAAATCAAATTAGCAAGAATACTGTGGAGAATGAATTCCTGGAGTGTGTACGAGATTTTCTTTTAGACCAGTATGTCAAGGAACCGACTGGGGAAGAGTCCTGTTGAAGGGTCATGAGGACTCGAAACGTCAATTTTTTTCTTCTCTGCCGATGCTGCCAGACCTGCTGAGTTTTTCCAGGTAATTCTGTTTTTGTTTTGGATTTCCAGCATCCACAGTTTTTTGTTTTTATAACAGGCTATCCTAGATTTGAAACAAAAACAGAATTACCTGGAAAAACTCAGCAAGTCTGGCAGCATCGGCGGAGAAGAAAAGAGTTGACGTTTCGAGTCCTCATGACCCTTCGACAGAACTAAGTAGAAATAGGAAAGGGGTGAAATATAAGCTGGTTTAAGGTCTGTCTGTGTGTGTTGGTGGGGGGGGGGGTGGTGGGTGGGGGGAGAGAAGTGGAGGGGGGGGTGGTTGTAGGGACAAGCAAGCAGTGATAGAAGCAGATCATCAAAAGATGTCACAGACAACAGAACAAAAGAACACATAGGTGTTGAAGTTGGTGATATATATCTAAATGAATTTGCTAATTAAGAATGGATGGTAGGGCACTCAAGGTATAGCTCTAGTGGAGGTGGGGGGAGCATAAAAGATTTAAAAATATTTGAAAATAATGGAAATAGGTGGGAAAAAGAAAAATCTATATAATTTATTGGAAAAAAACAAAAGGAAGGCAGAAGAAACAGAAAGGGGGTGGGGATGGAGGAGGGAGTTCAGGACCTAAAGGTGTTGAATTCAATATTCAGTCCGGAAGGCTGTAAAGTGCCTAGGCGGAAGATGAGGTGTTGTTCCTCCAGTTTGCGTTGGGCTTCACTGGAACAATGCAGCAAGCCAAGGACAGACATGTGGGCAAGAGAGCAGGGTGGAGTGTTGAAATGGCAAGCGACAGGGAGGTTTGGGTCAATTTTGCGGACAGACCGCAGGTGTTCTGCAAAGCGGTCGCCCAGTTTACGTTTGGTCTTTCCAATGTAGAGGAGACCGCATTGGGAGCAACGAAATGCACTTGAAAAGAGTGTTTGGGCCCTTGGACGGTGAGGAGAGAGGAAGTGAAGGGGCAAGTGTTACATCTTTTGCGTGGGCATGGTGTGGTGCCATAGGAGGGGGTTGAGGAGTAGGGGGTGATTGAGGAGTGGACCAGGGTGTCCCAGAGGGAATGATCCCTACGGAATGCTGACGGGGGTGGGGGGGGTGGTGAAGGGAAGATGTGTTTGGTGGTGGCATCATGCTGGAGTTGGCGGAAATGGCGGTGGATGATCCTTTGAATGCGGATGCTGGTGGGGTGATAAGTGAGGACAAGGGGGACCCTATCATATTTCTGGGAGGGAGGAGAAGGCGTGAGGGCGGATGCGCGGGAGATGGGCTGGACACGGTTGAGGGCCCTGACAACGACCGTGAGTGGAAAACCTCGGATCAGGAAGAAGGAGGACATGTCAGAGGAACTGTTTTTGAAGGTAGCATCATCAGAACAGATGCGACGGAGATGAAGGAACTGAGAGAATGGGATGGAGTCCTTACAGGAAGTGGGGTGTGAGGAGCTGTGGTCAAGGTAGTTGTGGGAGTCGGGTAGGCTTGTAATGAATATTGGTGGACAGTCTATCACGAGAGATTGAGACAGCGAGTCAAGGAAGGGAAGGGAAGTGTCAGAGGTGGACCATGTGAAAATGATGGAGGGGTGGAGGTTGGAAGCAAATTAATAAATTTTTCCAAGTCCCGACGAGAGCATGAAGCAGCACCGAAGTAATCATCGATGTACCGGAGAAAGGATTATGGAAGGGGGCCGGAGTAGGACTGGAACAAGGAATGTTCCACATACCCCATAAAGAGACAGGCATAGCTGGGGCCCATGTGGGTACTCATAGCCACACCTTTTATTTGGAGGAAGTGAGAGGAGTTGAAGGAGAAATTGTTCAGCGTGAGAACAAGTTCAGCCAGACGGAGGAGAGTAGTGGTGGATGGGGATTGTTCGGGCCTCTGTTTGAGGAAGAAGCTAAGGGCCCTCAGACTATCCTGGTGGGGGATGGCGGTGTAGAGGGATTGGACATCCATGGTGAAGAGGAAGCGGTTGGGGCCAGGGAACTGGAAATTGTTGATGTGATGTAAAGTGTCAGAGGAATCACGGATGTAGGTGGGAAGGGACCGGACAAGGGGAGAGAGAGGGGAGTCAAGATAACAAGAAATGAGTTCTGTGGGGCAGGAGCAAGCTGATACAATCGGTCTACCGGGACAGTTCTGTTTGTGGATTTTGGGTAGGAGGTAGAAGCGGGCCATCCAAGCTTGGGCGACTATAAGGTTGGAAGCTGTGGGGGGAAGATCCCCAGAGGAGATGAGGTCAGTGACAGTCCTAAAAAATATCCTAGATTTGGTATTGCACAATGAGAACAGTTTAATTAATAATCTTGTTGTGTGGGGTGCTTTTAGGAACAGTGACCATAACATGATAGAATTCTTCATTAAGGTGGAAAGCGAAGTAGTCTGATCTGAAACTAGGGTCCTAAATCTTAACAAAGGAAACTACGAAGGTATGAGGCATGAGTTGGCTAAGATAGATTGAGGAACTTCACTAAAAGGCATGATGGTAGATAGATAATTGTTAATATTTAAGGAATAAATGTATGCATTGCAGTAGTTATACATTCCTTTCTGGCACATAAACACAAGAAAAGTGGCCCAACCATGGCTAACAAAAGAAATTAAGGATAGTATTAGATCTAAAGAGGAGTCATATAAAGTTGCTAGAAAAAGTTGAAAGCCTGAGGATTGGGGGCATTTTATAATTCAGCAAAGGGGAACCAAGAGATTGATTCAGAGGAAAAATAGAGTATGGCAGTAAGCTTACAAAGTACATAAAAGTGGACTGTAAAAGCTTCTATAAGAATGTAAAAAAAAAAGATTAGTGAGACAAATGTAGGTCCCTTACAGTCTGAAATGGGATAATTTATAATAGTTCTGTCTTCACAGAGGAAGACAGAAATAACTTCCCAGAATTACTAGTGAATCAAGGCCAGGATTTTCTGTTTGGCGTGCGGGGGCGGGCCCCACATGCTGAGGCATAAAATGGTGCGTGCTGATGTTGGACATACATCCCAACATCACCACGTATCATTCTGATCTTTCTTTCGGTGGGTACACACTGGAGTCGGCTGTTAAGGCTATTAATAAACTAATTTAGCAATTAACAGGGCTGCCCGTCCAACCTTAAGGTTGGCGGATAGGCGAAAGGCCTGGGCAGCCTTTGCATTTTTCATGAAACCTCATCCACGGGCCGACTGTTGTCTCATGAAGGGTTTATTAAGTTAATAAATATTTTTTAAACATTTGATAAACATCTCCCAGCTCATGTGATGCTGTCACATATGTAAATGATTTTTACCTTTCTTCATTTTGAATTTTGAAACTAAACTTAATCACCCTGAGGCAGCTCCGTCTCACAGGGAAATTTCTATGCTCCTTCGCGCTCATGCGACGATCGACTCCGCGCCTGGCCACACCCGCTCCCGACCGGCCCACCCGACAGGGAGAAAATTCTCCCCCAAGGGTCTAGTGAGAAGGAGGAATTGAAGGAAATTAATATTACTAAATCAATATTGCCAGAGAAATTAATAGAACTCAAATCCAATAAATCCCCAGAGGCTGATAATCTACATTCTAGGGTACTAAGTCCGGTGGCCATGGAAATAATGTATGCACTGGTTGTCATCTTCCAAAGTTCTGCATTCCTGGCAGGCTGGAGGGTGTCATATGTAATCCCACTTTTTAAAAAATGAGGGAGGTAGAAAACAGGGAATTACAAACCGGTTAGCCTAACATCAGTAGTAGTGGAAATGCTAGAGTCTATAATAAAGGATGTGATAACAGGGCACCTACAAAATATCAATGGACAAAGTCAACATGGATTTATGAAAGGGAAATCATGTTTGACAAATCTACTGGACTTCTTTGAGGATGTAACTAGCAGAATAGATAAGGGAGAACCAGTGGGTGTGGTGTAATTGGATTATCAGAAAGTTTTTAATAAAGTCCCACATCAGGTGTTGGTGTGTAAAATTAAAGCACATGGGATTGGGGGTAATATATTGACATGGATTGAGAATTGGTTAGCAGACTGGAAATAGAGGGGAGAATTTTCATGTCAGCATGCAGGGGCGGGCCCCACACGCCAACACGTAAAATGACACGCGGTGACATCGGGCGTGTGTCCCAACACCACCATGCGTCATTCCTATCTTTTCTTCAGCCAGTGCATGCCGGAGGCGGTTGTGTGCCCACCGAACATTTAAAAACCAATAAGCATAGTTATGAACGCTGCCTGTCCAACCTAAAGGTTGGTGAGCCAGGAATTCTTCACGTTTTCCATGAAACCTCATCCCATGGGCATGATAAATTTTCATGAAGGTTTTATTAAATTAACAAATAAATTTTGCTCACTTCATAAACATGTCCCAGTTCATGTGACACTGTCACATGAGGAGACATGACTGAATAATTTTTATCTCTCTTTATTTCAAACTTTAAATATGAACTTATTTAAATATGAACTTATTCATTTCGCATGCACAAAAGAGCGCAGGCCCTGACTCCTCCCCTGGCCCGCACAGGTAGCGCTGAGCACTACTGGGCACGCATCACGCTGGGCGGGCCTTAATTGGCCTGCCCACGTAAAATAGCAGCGTGCAGCCGATCGTGGGCAGAGATCAACTCCATGCCCGCTCCTACTGGTCCGCCCAACAGGGAGAAACCTCTCCCCAGAGAGTTGGAATAAATGGATCTTTTTTGGAGTGTCAGGTAGTGACTAGTAGGGTATCGGAGAGATCAGTGCTTGGGCCCCAACTATTCACAATACATATCAATGATTTGGACGAGGGAACCAAATGTAATATTCTGAAGTTTGCTGACGGCACGAAACTTGGTGAGAATGTAAACAATGAGACTTTCAGAGGCTTCAAGGCACTTTAGACTGTTTGAATGAGTGCTCAAATACATGACAGATGCAGAATAACTTGAATAAGTACGAGATTATCTGCTTCAGTAAGAAAAACAGAATGGCAGAGTATTATTTAAATGGTGATAGATTGGGAAATGTGCAAAGGGGCCAATCACTGAAAGCAAGCATGCAGGTGCAGCAAGCAGTTAAGAAGGCAAATGGTATGTTGACCTTCATTGTGAGAGGACTTGAGTACAGAAGTAAGGATGTCTTACTGCAGCTGTACAGGGCCTTGGTGAGGCCACACATGGGGTATTGTCTGCAGTTTTGGCCTCCTTACCTAATAAAGGATATACTTGCCATAGAGGGAGTGCAGCAAATGTTCACCAGGCTGATTCCAGGGATGGCACAATTGTTGTATGAGGAGAGATTGAGCCAACTAGGCCTATATACACTGGAGTTTAGAAGAATGAGGGGGGCCCTCATTGAACGTATCGAATTCTGACAGAGCTGAATAGACTGGATGCAGGGATGTTTCCTCCAGCTGGGGGTGTCTAGAACAAGGGGTCACCGTCTCAGGATATGGGGCAGGCCATTTAGGATTGAGATGAGGAAGCCATTTATATTTATAGAATATATGTAAGAAGGAACTAGGTAGATTTCTAGACTCCAACGCCATCAAGAGATATGGGGAGAAAGCGGGAGTATGGCATTGAAATAGACGATCAGCCATGATCATATTGAATGGCAGAGCAGGCGCAAAGGCTGAATGACCTACTCCTGCTTCTATTTTCTATGGTTCTATGCTTCTAAAAAAAAAATTGTGCCTATATTAACAAGTCAGGGAGACATGGAAAAATCATCCATGCCACCTTAGTGCTCACACTTTTTTCCAATTTTCTATGGCTTGGTGCAACACCGATATCAGCAGCTGAAGTGGAAGCAGTCTGCTCAGTGTCATGTCCCATTGCCTTGGATACCTCAGGCGTCTCCTGGGGCCTCGAGGGCTGCAGCCAACAGGGGGTTTCCCGCATTGGTGCAGGGCATCCCCCTCAGCATCTCCTTCTGGAGCTATTGGGATCAATGATGGAGGGGATGTTAAAATGCTGCTAACCCTGTGGCTGCCTGAGATGAAGGCTCTGGGACAGTTAGCACCTGCTCCTCTGCCGTTTGGGTGCACAATGGCACTTCCCTGTCTCCTTAAAATGAAGGGGCTCCTGAAGGGAGTTCCAGGGGCTTTTTCCCTCTTTTACTTAGCAACTACAATGAGCCCATAGCTTGAGTAATGGAGTGCAGGTCAGAGTGCATATGGACATGGCTGTCCATAGCGAGTACCATCCTCTCCATGGATGAAGCCAGAACTCTTCATGTGCATGGACACCGCCACAGCTTGTGCAAACCTACACAAAGTTCCTGGCATCTCTGACATAGTTTCCCTTGGCCTATGATGCATGTCCAGCAGGCTTCTTCTGGCCATGACCTGAGGCCCGTCATCAGCAAAGGGCTCAGAAGGGGCCTGACCCCAGTAGTCCTCTGACCACCTAGGGTTCCAACTGTCATATCCTCCCTCAACTGCTGGAATGCTTATGTGATGAGCTTACCAGACTGTACTCCTGAATCTAAATGCAAACCCTCCACGGACCGTGTGGGTGTAACTTTGCTGGCGGAGGCTGATGATGATGGCGCATCCTCTGAGGAACTGGCTGCTTCATCCCCAGAGGTGGAGTCCCTTTGCTCCTGCCTTGGCTTTGGCCTGGTTTTTGAATGCTGCTGATGTAGAGTAGAGAACAAACAGAATCACGTTTTAAACATCACAATTTGAGCCCTTTACATTACATTGCATCGATCTTTTGTGTCCATTTGCCACCAGCAGTATGATTGCCTCTTCTTTCATATTCCTGGCTGGTCCAGCCTCACTGTCTGCCGCCAATCATACTCCCTCCTCACCAGTGATGTCCATCACCTCTTCTTCGGTGGCTGTGAGGAGACTCGGATCTGGAACTCCTCCTCCTGTGCTTCTCCTCTCCCTGATATTGTGGGTCTAGTTGTCCTGGGTGACAAAGTGCAGAGTTAGTGAGCTGTCAAGTGACACCTAACCCCCTTGTCTGCTGGTATCCCCATCACACATGCTGACCTGTCATTCACAAGCTGCATCCAAGTGCACAACAAGTGCACACAAAAGGCACACTTCCACACACTTTGGTCTCAATTGCCATGTGGCACTAATTCACTGATCACACATTCACTCTTCTGGCAGAGCTGCCCACTCACACATAAACATTTTTTGATGACCACATGAGAGACTCCTGTTGAAGTTGTGAAATTGGCACTTACCCTTGAAGATTTCAGAGCAATTTGTTGACCAGTTTCCTGCAATGGATCCAGGTTTGGCGCATTACCCATAGTTGCTCACTTCCTCTGTTACCTTCATCCAGGCTGCCTCTGTCTGGCAGGAGGGCTTTCTGATGCCATCTTCAGGAAAGAGCACCCTTTTCCAGATGGCCTGGAGGTGAACGTGCAGGGAGGCATAGCTGAACCGTGGGGATGGTCTGTTTCAGTGGTCACTTAAAACTCCAAAGAATATGGAACTGTCAAGCAGTGGAACATTCTGGCATTGATGCACTGCCTCACTGTTTGAACAGGAGGCTCTTTCATAGGCCACATGTAGATACAGCACGTCAGCTGATGGCGGGTTTCACCTTTGAAAAGCTTCCCCCATTGTTAAACCACGTGTTTTCCATGCATACTGCTGGCACATCAAATTATAATTATAATTGCTTGGGAAAAGGCAAAAGGCCTATGATGATGTGGCACCCAGTTGTCTTTACGTTCACATGATTCGAACCATTGTGAACATCAATGCTGCTGCCTATGTCTCCACGTGTGTAACAACCTGGGCCTCCGTTTAATCTTTAACAACCACATCACCCAGGCCTGTTGTTAAGCAAACATCAGAACAAGTCACATAACCCCTTCATTTTATCCTAAATTAAAGACACAGGCCTGGATTTTTGTTCCCAACAAGCTGGGACCCTTCCCCGCTCTGCCAACCCGACCAGGGATAAAGAGACCTGCAAGGTTGGACTTTCATGACTGGAGTGGGGCTGGATCTGAGGTTGGGCCTGCCTCTCCCGGGATACGTGCAGTGGCTGCTGGATGTGGAGGAGGGCTGGGAAGAATGCCTGCTCCTGTGCTCCAATGCCTTCTTGAAGTTATTTAAAACATGAACAAAAAAACAACGCCCTCCAGGCCTCACCCCTCACCAAACTCGCCTGCACACTCCCAATGCCAAGTCCATGCTAACTCATGTGACATCATGCCCCTCGACCCATCCCCATGCCCCTCATAGCCCACATGCCACCCCATGCCTCCCACACATCCCCATGGGCCTTTATAGCCCCTATACCAACTTACTGCCTGCTTATGCCAAACATACCCCTACCACCCATCATTTTTCCTTATCCCCTCCATGCCAACTCACCTAATATCCACCATGGGCAAACCTCATGAGCCATGCTGACATAAAATGATGTGTCGATTGATGAGAACACTATCTTAAAAAAAGGCTAAAAAAAAATCAGTACATTGAAATTCTTTTAACTAATCTTTTATGAAAACAAACATTTCTAGTCTATAATATGAATGGGCAATAAATGCTAGCCTAACC
The DNA here is from genome assembly GCF_017639515.1 of Carcharodon carcharias. Taxonomy (NCBI): domain Eukaryota; kingdom Metazoa; phylum Chordata; class Chondrichthyes; order Lamniformes; family Lamnidae; genus Carcharodon; species Carcharodon carcharias. The sequence goes on along the minus strand of NC_054467.1, from coordinate 126,039,891 downwards.
AATCACCTCCCGTGATGAATAAAAAAATCTTGGAGCTGTCAATCAAACTGCCCACTTAATACGCACCTCACAGTGATAATGTTAGGTTATAAAATTACTCATGCAGCACAAATTGTGCAATGATAACCCTCAGGCTTATGCAAATAGACAGAGTGAAATACCAAGCACTGACTTTTTTCTAAGCACAAAGCTTTTTCTTTAAATTTAAAGACCAACAGAATTTAATTGTTTGACAGCTTTGACAGTTCCAACAAGCTCTGAAGATTCCAATGAGCTTTGACAGTTCATTGACAGCAATGACAGTTCATTGACAGCTTGACAGTCTTTTGATAACTTGGACAATTCCAATGAGTTTATGCACTTATTATGCACAGTTATGTCTAATTTTAATAATCCCAACAGGCACCTGGCCTTTCTCAAAGGGCGCCTCACCTCTTCAAAATGTTTCTTACCTCTCCTAAATATGTCCCGGGAGCATTACCTCTCTGAAAGGGTACCCTGGCTATCCAAATGAATCCAGGTGTGCAGAATACACTCTGTGACCAGCTCCCACAGGGTGTAATCTGCACATTTTGAGTTTCAGACACCTATCTCATTCACTTCCTCATGCACCACCTGTAGCCGCCACCTCACAGCCCCACCACCCACCCCCCCCCCCCACCACAACCACACACCCCCCCCCACCCCCCCCACCCCCCCCCACCTCCCACCCGCCCCCCCCACCACCACCCAACCCTGCAGAAATGGTAGAAGCTGGTTTTGGCGCGGGATTTCTAGTCTCTGGCTTCTGTTCTAGCCTCTGGTGCTTGCATGAAAATTCAGGCCATGGTCCTGAAGCATTACAATCTTATAAACCTTATATTTGTAACAATATCCAACTTTATGAAGAGCTGCAGAGGCTTCTCGAAGCTCTTCCATCATGTTTTATAACTTGGTGTGAAGCTGTCATGACCTAACCCATTCTTTCAGTTCTGCTTATTGGCATTTTCATGCCTCTTTGGATCATAGTTTAAACACCACAGTCAAATAACTAACTCCTGACCCTCCTCGTCCCCACCACATATTCCAATGAACTTAACTAGTAGACAACAATGTTTAGATTTATGCTGAGCTGTGTTCATAGGGCCCCATATTTGACCAGGACCCCTGAAAAGTTTAATGCATTAATATGGCCCTGATTACAGGGCACAGCAAATTGGATTTGCACAGTTGAAACTTTCTCAATGGAAGTGGTAGATCTTTTTCTTGTGATTGACGCAGAAACATCAGTCGATTAGCCATATGCTGTCTCAACATATTACCAGCCCATTTCTCACTGGCATGGCACTGTCCAAAAGGCTACATTTCTAACATTTGTATCAATGCAAAAACCTGACATCTGGCAGCTCAACAGCTTCAGGGAGCTATTCACCAGAATGCTGTTCTCACACTGGTAAAAACATTAAGATTTACACTTTCTGGCTTTGGTGGAAAATTATTTCCTCCCTTTCTGCCTACACAAAACTTTTCGGTGACTTTAACTTCCATGAATGCAGCCATATTTTAGCACAGAATTTATGTTTTGGATATCATATTCAAAAGAATTATTTTTAATAGTTTGCATAGAGCTATATAGTATGAAATAGATACTTATATATAGTTTTACTCATAATTAGGTGACAATGAACAATGTGTTATATCTATGCTATAGTATGTCAAAAAATATCGTAAAGAATTACTGCATTAATTATTATCTTCATGCTTTCACATATCAGGTACCAGTTGGCTTATAATTTCCAGAGTCAACATCATTAATTTTTCCACGTTAGGCCTTGTATTCTCTCTGATTACTGTATATATTGAATAGATTCCTTTTGGCATCTATGGCTGTTCCCTTTCATATTTCCTTAATATTTCTTTAACCTCGCCAATAGTAACTTTTGGCAAGCTTAATTCAACAAAAGTGTATTCTACAGGTAATCAATCTTGCATACCAATGCTTTGATACAAGGTAGAACATGTTCAGCATAAATATAATACTTTTCATTCAACAATGATGCTATAATAGAGAACCGATCTGCTCACTTTATGATATCTGAGATATTTGTATGGTTTGAGCACAATAGTTATATTTTCGATCTGTTTCATCTGCTGCTGCAACACTCATCCATACCTTTGTTATCGCTAGACACAATTATACCAGTGCTCTCCTGACTGGCCTCCCACCTTGTACCTTATGTAAACTTGAGTTCATCCAAATCTCTGCTACCTGTTTCTTAGATCACACCAAGTACGATTCAACCATCATCCCTGTGCTTACTGACCTACATTGGCTTCTGGTACATTCGGTAATGTATTGATGTTAAAATTCTCAATTTTCAATTTTGCTCCACGACCATGCCCCATCCCTCTTTCCAAAACTTTCTCCATTTCTAGGGCTTTTAAAGATACCTGCATTTTTCCCAATTCTGGCCTCTTACATGTTACCAGTTTTCTTCACCCCACAATTGGTAGCTGTTCCTTCAGCTGCTTAGACCTTAAACTCTGGAATTTTCCCCCTAAATCTAAAATTTTGTTTGATAATTGTTCCTGTAAAGTACCTTGGTACAGTTTGCTACATTAAATTCAATTGGACTGATGTCTCTGCGAAAATAACAAGAAAAAGATCTACCACTTCCATTAAGAAAGTTTAAACTGTGCAAATCCAAGTGAATCCATTGATACGAATGTTAGAAGTGTAACCTTTTTGACAGTGCCATGCAGTGAGAAATGGGCTGGTAATATGTTGAGACAGCATATTGCTAATGGACTGATGTTTCTGCGTCAATCACAAGAAAAATGTCTACCACTTCCATTGAGAAAGTTTAAACTGTGACTGGAAGGATAGACATTACATCCAGAACCTAATTAGAATTTAAGTGAAAACATTCAGCCACTGCCAGTGTAGTAGTAATTAAGCTGATGAGATGCTGACTACTGCTTTAGACATTTAACTTCTCAATGGGACTTCATTTTTAGGTCAATTGAATATACTATCAACGGAGATGCAATATCTATTTTAATAATAAAGAAAAAAAGTAGATTACATGGCCTATGATTGAAGTCCTAAGCAACATAGGAAAGATTTCCAAACCATGAATGACACTTACCAAAGACTACAATCCTTATTACAATCTTTGGTTTTTTTAATGGCCATAATAGTTAGTTTTGTTTTAGAGGTTCTGTAATGGCACTGGAGATAGGGGTAAAGCTTTTTCTTTGCGTGCAATTTGTGGTCTAGGCGTGAACTGCACCCAAAGCTTTGCTAGTTTTTAGAAGTGTCCTCTTTTCGTCAGGTTTCACTCAAATTTATTTGCATATGGGCAAACTTAAAATTTTCCATGAACAAATAGAATTGGACAGCATTTTAGACACAATTTTAAAGAAATATTTTCTTTAAAATATTCTTTGATATATATAAGAGCAGTAACCTAGTGCAGTTTAATTAATATAGCAAAAAAAAAGTTTATCACAAACGATAAGCAAATTCAATAGAAGTGTTCATGACACCACTGGCGAGTAACCAGATTTCAAATAACCAAAAACGACTTTAAAAAAATTACGGAGAGCCATTTTCTAGTTGTATTGGTATACATTAGTCAGTAGCTTAGTAATTGTTTGCAAAATTTTATATTCAAAAGTTTGTGTCTTGCTCTCCTCCCACCTAAAAGTAAACTTAATTTTAGAACCTCCTTGAAGGGCCATAAAAAATGCAATTAATAGAAATTCACAATTGTAAAAACATAAAAAATAGATCAGGTGTAGGGCAGACAGCCCCTCAAGCCTGCTCCACAATTCAGTAAGATCATGGCTGACCTTCAACCTCAACTCCGCTTTCACACACGAACCATGTAATCCTTAATTCCTTTAGAGTTCAAAAATCTATCTATCCATCTCAGCCTTGAATATACCCAATGATTGCATATCCATAGAGTTAGGAAATAGAGATAGTTTAAGAATTTATATGTGTATTTGGGTGTGTTAGAAATAAGGTATATATTTAAGTTTAATTTATATTTCTGTATTTGTGCTTCAAAAGGATGAAACCTGAGTTTTAGTTTCACTTTAAAAGATGCCAACATTTTAATGAGATTTTAAGACTCTTGAAGGGGAATTAAAACAAACAGAGTAGAAAAAACTGTGCTGTTGCCTAGCAACAGGGTTCAGGGAGGGCCTCCACACAGACACAAAAAAAAACAAAAGCAGTTTGGGTTCAGTTGGAAGCAGTTGCCAGCAGAAGCAGCATAGGAGAGGGGTAGTCCCAAACTAAAGTTGAAACCAGCTGTCAGGAGAAGCAGGACACAGGAGACGGAACTGCAAGGAACAGGTTCCAAAAATTAAAGAAGAAAGTCCCCAAATCCAGGGGAGTGGAACAGGAAAGGTCCCAAGAAGACAGTTAGGTCAAAGGAGAAGGACAGGAACCTGGAAAAGATAAATAAAGTTAAGAGCGAGGGGCAGAGAAAGACTCCAAGCTTAATGGGAGAAGCTGGAGGATGCAGATTTAAAACAATATAGGCCTGCGAGAAGCCAGAAGATCCAAGGAGACAGCCAATGGTCTGCAATTCTTTATTATTGGCATGTGAAGAAGTGGTGTTCTGTTGGCATGGCTGAGTATTTGAGAGAGAGTACATGGAAGGCAAAGCTTGAATGCACATGGCAATCCATGGGGGAGAAATTTAAGAAGGAGAGTTTGAAACTCTGGAAGTGGACCCTTGTCTGAGAGAAAGTGTCATTTGGAAGAAGATTCCAAAGCAACCACTTTGAGAGTGGAAACCCTCATGTGAAAGATAGAGTTCAGTAAGACCAGTTGGCTCATGGTGTGACAAGCATCTGGGGGGAGTTGAGGAGAGATCCATAGCATCTTTTTGGTGTAGCGTTTGTTACTTGGTTTCAGACTGTGGGTGTGTCTGACCACAGGTCACCTATTGGTTTACATGGACTGTATACTTATTGGGGACATTAGAGTATAAGATAGCTTTTGTAACTTATGTTCATCTTTATGAATCCTTATATGTCTGTAAAGATATCGTTGTGGATGTAGGAGTATCATAATATAGTTCGTATTTTCTTGTTTAATAAATGTTTTATTCTTTTGTTAAAAGTTCATCAGCTGACTCCTGTGACTCTGTTCAGTAGCTACTTTCCACATTTCTAAACAAAAAATAAAAGTTAGCGTCTATCAAGCCAGGTTCCACCCTGGGATCAGGTTTGTCCAGTGGTAACCTCAGCTGGCATCAAAACAATAGCTCTCTGAGGTAGAAAATTCCAAAAACTGCAATCCTCTGAGTAAAGAAATTTCTCCTCATCTCAGGCCATTTGAAATACTACTGAGGAGTTTAAACAAATACTACTGGCTCCAAGCGTGGTTGATTATTTCAGGTTCAACTAAAACTGAAAAATGGCAAATTAAATTTAATGGAAGAAGAATCCCATTATATATGGAACAGCTTTTGGAGCTTTTCAACTTCACATTTTTTAACTTTTACAAATATGATTATCTGTAATGTTAATCGTGAAAATTATTCAGGAACTGGGAAACAGAGACATCTAATGTTTACCTAATATTGACCCAGAAATGTTCACAATATTACAGAAATAATACAATGAAGTTTCAAGAATAACTTTATCATTGGAATCATAGAATGGTTACAGAACAGAAGGCAGCTATCCAGTCCGGTGCACAAGAGGAATTCAGTTAGTCTCACTCAACCCAAACTTTCCCTCTAGCTCTGCAAAATATTTTATCTTCAGTTGCTTCAGCAATTCCCCTTAGAAATTCACAACTGAATCAGTCTCAGCTGCACTCTGAGGCACTGTTTCTAATCACTCAGTGTATAAAAATAATGTTATCTCATGTTACCTTTGGTTCTTTTGCCAACCACCTTCAATCTTTGCCTTCTGATTCTTGACCCATCCCCCGAAGGGAACAGTTTCTTCCTATCTACTCCCTCTGGACCCCTCAGGATTTTGAGCCCCTCCATCAAATCTCTTTTTAATCTTCTCTTCTCTAAGGAGAACAACTCCAGCTTCTCCAATGCATTCACAAAGCTGAAGTCCCTTATTCCTGGGACCATTCAGGAATATTTTCTGTACCCTCTCTAATGCCTTCAGATCTTTCCTAAAGTATGATGTCCAGAATTGGACACAATACTTCAGTTAAGGCCAAACCAATGTTTTATAAAGGCTCATCATAACTTCCTTGTTTTTGTACTCTATGCCTCTACTTATAAAGCTCAGGATGCCATATGCCTTCAACTGCCCTGCTAGTCTGTTCAGAAATAGCTCCTGTGTTCCATTTATATTCAATCCTTCTTTTTTATATGGCCTCAATTCAAATTTCCTATCAAAATGTATCACTTCACACTTCTCTGCATTAAATGTCATCTGCCACATGTTTGCCTATTCCACCAGGCTGTCTATATTCTCTTCAAATTTATCATTTTCCTCCTCACAGTTTGCAATACTTCCAAGTTTGCATCATCTGTAAATTTTGAAACTATGCACTGTACACTCAGGTCTAAGTAATTAATGTATACTTAAAAAGCAATGGTCCTAGTACCAGCCTATGGAGAACGCTATTCTATAACCTATCCAGTCAGAAAAACAAATATTTACCACTACCCTGTTTCCTGACACTCAGCCAACTTTGTATCCTTGCTGCCACTGTCCATTTTATTCTGTGGGCCTTAACGCTATTGATAAGCCTATTATGTGGCACTTTATCAACCACCTCTTGAAAGTCCATATACACCATAACAACTGAATTACCCTCATCAACCTTTTCTGTTACCTCATCAAAAAACTCAATCAATTCACTTACGCACAATTTGCGTTAAAAAAATCCATGCTGACTTTCTTTAATAAAGCCATGCTTGTCGAGGTGACTCTTAATTTTCTCCCGAACAACTGTTTCTAAAAGCTTTCTCACCATCTAGATTAAACTGACTGGCCTATAGTTTCTGCATTTATCCTTAAGCCCTTTATTGAACAAGGGTTTAATATTTGCAATTCGCCAGTCCAGAATATATGATATTACCATTAGAATGTAAACTTGTGAAAATATTAAAGATAAAGACATAGGTTTTCATCTTTGCTACCTGGGCAGATTGCTTATCTTTGGAGAAACTGCCTAATTTTCATTCCATTGAAATGTTTCAAAACTTGAGTTCTAAGTTGTCCATTTACTTTTCCTCTTTCTAATTTTTTTTCTCTATATTCTGACTTCTTATTTTATTTTAATGCATTTCTTATATGTAATTTTAATATATAACAAACAGAAGAAAGAGAGGATTTTTCTTATTCGAGATGGTCATTGCCTGACACATATGCAATGCAAACGTTAGTTGGCATTTTTCATCCTTAAACTGGATATTGCTCTGCCCTAAATTGATGAAGCAGCTAAAGATGTTTTATCTGAGGACGCTGTCCTGAAGAACATCTAGAATGATAGCCCAGCACTCTAATCATTGGCTTTTGATAAGAATGGTCATCTTCCAATGTATCAGATAGGGCTCCAGTCACTGGAGGGTTTTCCCCTTGAAATTCACTTCAGTTTTGCTAAGGCTCCTTAGTACTGTTAAATGCTGCCTTGATTCATGGGCAACCACTCTCAACTCTCCTATGGCATTTAGCTCTTGCACTCTTGCATGGATCAAAGACTGCATGTGAGTGGTTCTGATAGAACCCAAGTTAAGTGTCAGCAAACAGGTTATAGGTGACTTAAGTGCTGCTTGATGGAATTATTATTGACATCTTCCATTACTCTGCTGAAAGTTCATGACTGATGCATTGCATGCTAGAATTAATAACTGCATAGCTTTTTTCCCCCATTACCAACCTGCAGTGGCATAATAGAACACTGCACTTTTCTTAAATTCCAAAATTTTCAAAGTCTGGGGTATCATTCATTGTACCCTATTCATTTGATGCAATCATTCGCATGGTAATGGTACATTCATGGCCCAAAAAATCTATCACACTATCAATTTATAGCTGATATGATTAACACAGGAACATGTAGTTAAATGCTCCATTCCCAGAGAGCAGTCTTCATTCTCATTAATTGATGCACATGGGATAGTTCAAGAATATCTTATAAAAGATCACAGCTATGGTCTGCAGCCCTGGCTCATAAAATTTGTTATTATGCGTCGTTCTCTCCTGCAAAAGAAGAAGAGGTGACAAGTTCAAGTTATCATGTGATGACACTCATGATACCGTATTGCACTGTGCTATCTGCAGTTGAGTTGATTGCATAGGCATGCACCATGCAGATACATTACAAGCAAGGATTTGTGAAGGGGAAGTGCATTATGGGAATATACATGCATACAAATTTGGAGCAGGAGTAGGCCATTCAACCCCTCGAGTCTGCTCTTCTATTTGATAAGAGACCATGGCTGATCTGATCGTGGCCTCTACTTTCCTATCTACCTCCATATCCTTTGACTTCTTTGTCAGTCAAGAATCTATCTAACTCAGCCTTAAAAAATATTCAATGATCCTGTGTCCACTGCTCTCTGGGGAAGGAATTCCAAAGTCTAAGGACCCTCAGAGAAAAACACTCTCCTTATCGCCATCTTAAATGAGAGACCATTTATTTTTAAACTGTGCTCCTAGTTCTAGCCAGTCCAATAAGGGGAAACATCCTTTCAGCATCGACCCTGTCAAGTTCTCTCAGGATCTTATATGTTACAATACGATCACCAAGGATTGCTGCTGCTAAGTACACTTTTCTGTGTAATGAACACTCACGGTAACATGCAAAGGACTGCACAACAGAATCAGAGGAAGGTAACATGTTTAGTACCTGCATTAATATATTTTACTGAAACTGGAGAAGACATTAAGGGCAGAATTTTATGGCCTCTCCCACCGGCGAGATTTTCCAGTCCCACAAAGTCAATGAACTTTTGAACAGTCCACTGCGTTTTTCAGCCCTGCCTCTGCCCCGATGGGGCCATAAAATTCCATCTTAAATGTTTTTACAGCACAGTAGCCAGGCCTGCCAAATGGTACAGACTGCATTTCAGAATTGAAATATGTAGAAAAGGATTGAAAAGTGGGACCATTATGTTAAGTCTGTATTGAAACTTTGTTAGACCACAATTAGCACACTGTATTGTGTGCAGTCCTGGTCACCATATTATAAAAAGGATATAGAGCCATTGAAGAGGGTGCAGAAAAAATTCACAAGGATGAAAGCAGAAATGTGTGGCATATATATCAAGAAAGAATTGACAGGCTGGGTCCTTTATCTGTTAAAAAATGAAGGCCGAGGAAGAAGCAAATAACTATCTTTAAATCTATAAAAGATTTTGATAAAGTGGATACAGAGCCTATGGCCAGAATTTTGCATGCAGGATCAGGCTGACCCAACCTCACATGAAGTCACGTGAGAAAATGTTGGGCGCCCGTCCCGCTATCATCGCACCATCGTGTCACATTACGGTCAGTGGGCGGACACGGGAGTCGGAAGCACACCCACTGGCAATAGAACAGGCAATTAAGCCTGTTAAAAAGGCAATTGAATGAAATTTTACGTGGCCTGTGTGATTTTGCGCATGGTGCATGGGCCACAGGGCCATTCTGTTTTTAAGTGAAACTCAATCCATGGCGGGATAAAAGGCGACTAGACCTGTGGCTCTGAGTAGGTGGAGTTTAGGTGAGAGTTGGTTGTAGGTACTTTTCTGACAATCATTTGCATTTAGTGTGTTTTCTGGAGGAGTCTTTGGCTTACAAGCTTTCTTAAAGGCTTTCTGCCAAGTGCACCCTTCAGGGCACTTTCCCGTGTCATCTGTATTCCAGCAAATGGAGATTGTCTACTCTGCTGGAGAGACATCTTCCTCCTCCGGGGAAATCGCCAGGAAGGAGAAGAGGCCTGGTGTTTGCAGGGAGCATCCCAGAGAGCGACCTGTGGAAAGAAAGGCACAGCCACATGGAGTGCAGGGCAGCAGGAAATCCAAGCGGAGGGCTCCACAGAAGATGCCGCTCTCGCTGTAGTGAGGGTCTACAGGCCGCTCCAACTAACTGGACATGTCGGAGGTCCCGTGCCGAAGGAGGATCTGCCTCTCTAGGGAGACTGTGGCTGGGATTTTCCGCTCCCAATCGCAGCGGGTGTCATGGCGGGCACACGAGCTATCATGAGAAAGCACAAAACCATTTTTACGAGGTAAAATGAGGAAGTAATTGTGCGCATCAGCTGTCAATGGCGGGCTGTGTTCCCTACTGTTGAATGTCATGAATGTTATTAGCATAAATCAGCATCTCATTATGACTCCTGCTGGCTGGAATCATCCCTCCATGCTGGATTAAGAGCTTACTTTGGCGTGAAATTAGAACAACGTGTTCCACAACAGGATTTAAACGACATGCCACTGGCGACCTGCTCTTTGCTCCTGACCCTGAGGAGAGTTTGTATTCCTTGCACCACCCAGCGCTTGCGGGGGTCAGTGCCAAGCTTCACAGGCTGCGCCACAGCAGTTTCAGTGGGATCCCAAAGAAAATCTCTACTGGTACCACAGCAGGGTTAACGTGGGGATGGCTTTTACTGTGCTGTAGGGGAAGGGCTCCACTGGGGAAGGGGCCAGACAGGACTGAGGGAAGAGAAGGGGCTGCAGGGTGAGGCCACCACAGGGGGCAATGAGCAGGGAAGGTTACACTGACACACATGGCTTTGGGTGGGTGGTGGGTACACTAAAAGGCCACCCAAATGAATTGACAGCTCCAAAATTAGGACAGAGGTACAGCTGAGACAGGTTAGCAGCTATTCAATTGACATGCAGGGAGTCAGGGGAGTGAAGTAATAAGGCTCATTCATACAACACTGATCCCTCAAAGTGCCAATGATTGTTCCCCTAGTTTTAACCCCTTGTTTGCAGCCTTCAAATTCACCAGAGTATTCTGCAACTGCGGAACTATTGGGTGACTGAACAAGCTTGAGGACCCCCTTGGAAATGTGGCCCTGTACCACTCACAGTGGAGAAGCCTCCACACCCCCTAAATTAATCTAATGCCGACCCTGAACATCCACACTCATGTTTGGTCCAAACAGCACTTGGATGATGATCCCAGCACCACAAAGCTGCCGCCAGTCAGTCATGTGGGCTGGGGGAGGTGGCGGGGGTGGGGTGAAGGGGCGTTGTGGTGAATGTTCATGTGCATTCCGCATTGGGCATCACTTCAGGGGTCAGCACTCTCTGGCATGCGTGAAAAGACCTTGAGCCCACAATCAAAGACAGAAAGTGGACCTTTGGCAACAAATGCTGACTCTTGCATGTTTCTCATTAATACTGCAGTGAGGAGACCATCAGGAGGATGAAGCCTGATGTAATTGCTGCCTGCATTATTGGTTACAGGCAGGAGAGAAGAGTGAGAAGGCTCTTTTAATAGCACCTTCCATACCCAAGATCACTATCATCTAGAAGGACAAGGGCAGCAGATACATGGGGACACCACCACCTGGAAGTTCCCCTCCAAGTCTCTCACCATCCTGATTTGGAAATATATCACTGTTCTTTCAATGTTGCTGGGTCGAAATCCTGGAACTCTGTTCCTAACAGCAATGTGGGTGTACCTACACCACATGGACTGCAGCCGTTCAAGAAGGCAGCTCACCACCATCTTCTCAAAGGCAACTAGGGTTGAGCAATAAATTCTGGCCCAACCAGCGAAGCCCACATCTTTGAACGAATTAAAAATAAAGCATGACCACCAGCATAGCTACTCCTCTAATTTCACCCATGAACTTCCAGACGACAGTGCATCATTGCACAATATGCACACATAGCCCTGATGCTGTTGTTGTAGTTTGCTTTACAAACCACCAGGAGACTTGGGAATAGGCCATAATTGTTTATTCATTATTCAAGTATATGCAGGGAGAGACAGCCTTGGGCACTATAAGACTGAGTTCTGCAGGTTACAGCAAAATCACATTTTTCATACAGTTAGCCATGTGCACATATTCTAATCTTGTCAACTCAGAATCAAATGCTCAACACATGCCTCTGACTTTGGTCAATTATTTCCCATATGTACAGGCACTAGATATTGTTCTCATCCTTGCAAGACTACCATATCTTGCTGATTGTGCAGGAGCTTGGGCCTCCTTGGTTCCAATACCCACTCCCTGGATCTTGTTCTTCGTTTTACTAGCTTGCCTCTAGGAACATAGAAACATAGAAAATAGGGGTAAGCCATTCGGCTCTTCGTTCCTGCTCTGCCATTCATTATGATCATGACTAATCATCCAACTCAATAGCCTGCTCCTGCTTTCTCCCCATTTCCTTTGATCCCTTTCACACTAAGAGCTATATCTAACTCCTTCTTGAAAATATACAATGTTTTGGCCTCAACTACTTTCTGTGGTAGCGAATTCCACAGGCTCACCACTCTCTGGGTGAATAAATTTCTCCTCATCTCACTCCTAAATAGTCTACCCAGTATCATCAGACTGTGACCCCTGGATCTGGACTCCCCCATCATCGGGAACATCCTTCCTGCATCTACCCTGTCTAGCCCTGCTAGAATTTTATAGGTTTCTATGAGATTCCCTCTTATTCTTCTGAACTCCAGCGAATATAATCCTAACCGACTCAATCTCTCTTCATATGTCAGTCCCACCATCCAAGGAATCAGTCTGGTAAACCTTCACTGCACTCCCTCTATAGCAAGAACATCCTTCCTCAGATAAGGAGACCAAAATTGCACATAATATTCCAGATGTGGTCTCACCAAGGCCCTGTATAATTGCAGCAAGACATCCCTGCCCCTGTACTCAAATCCTCTCGCTATGAAGGCCAACATACCATTTGCCTTTTTGACCACCTGCTGCACTTGCATGCTTACCTTCAGTGACTGGTGTATGAGGATACCTAGGTCTTGTTGCACATTCCCCTCAGTCAATTTATAGCCATTCAGATAATAACCTGCCTTCCTGTTTTTGCTCCCAAAGTGGATAACCTCACATTTATCCACATTATACTGCATCTGTCATGCATTTGCCCAGTCACTCAGCTTGTCCAAGTCACACTGAAGCATTCCTGCGTCCTCCTCACAGCTCACCCTCCCAACCAGCTTTGTGTCATCTGCAACTTTGGAGATGTTACATTTAGTTCCCTCATCTAAATCATTAATATATATTGTGAATAGCTGGGGTCCCAGCATCAATCCCTGCGGTACCCCACTAGTCACTGCCTGCCTTTCAGAAAAAGACCCGTTTATTCCTACTCTTTGTTTCCTGTCTGCCAACCAGTTTTCTATCCATCTCAATACATTACCCCAATCCCACGCGCTTTAATTTTATACACTAAGCTCTTATGCGGGACTTTGTCAAAAGCTTTGTGTAAGTTCAAATAAACCACATTCACTGGCTCCCCCTCATCAACTCTACGAGTTACATCCTCGAAAAATTCCAGTAGATTTGTCAAGCATGATTTCCCTTTTGTAAATCCATGCTGACTCTGTCTGATTCTGCTACTGTTTTTCAAGTGCTCAGCTGTTAAATCTTTTATAATGGACTCTAGAATTTTCCCCATTACTGAAGTCAGGCTGCCTGGTCTATAATTCCCTGTTTTCTCTCTCCCCCTTTTTTTAAATAGTGGTCTATGGAATCTCAGAAGGTGACCACCAATGTATCCATTTCTAGGCCCACTTCCTTAAGTACTCTGGGATGTAGATTATCAGGCATTGGGGATTTATCAGTCTTCAATCCCATCAACTTCCCAACACCATTTCCCTACTAATACTGATTTCTTTCAGTTCCTCCCTCTCACTAAACCCTGTGTTCCCCAAAATTTCTGGTATGTTATTTGTATCCTCCTTTGTGAAGACAGAACCAAAGCATGTATTTAGTTGGTCAGCCATTTCTTTGTTTCCCATTATAAATTCCCCTGTTTCTGACTGTAAGAGACCTACATTTGTCTTCACCAATCTTTTTTTCTTCACATACTTATAGAAACCTTTACAGTCATTTTTCATGTTCCCCGCAAGCTTACTTTCGTACTCTATTTTCCCCATCTTAATCAATCCCTTGGTCCTCCTTTGCTGAATTCTAAACTGCTCTCAATCCTCAGGTCTATTGTTTTTTCTGGCCAATTTGTCTGCCTCTTCCTTGCATCCAATACTATTTCTAATTTCCCTTGCAAGCCATGTTTTGGCCACTTTTCCTGTTTTACTTTTGTGCCAGACAGGAATAAACAATTTTTGCAGTTCACCCATGCACTCTTCAAATGTTTGCCATTGCCTATCCACCATCATCCCTTTAAATAACATTTCCCAATTCATCATAGCCAATTCGCGCCTCACACAATTGTAATTTCCTTCATTAAGAGTCAGGACCCTAGTCTCAGAATCAACTATATCACTCTCCATCTTGATGAAGAATTCTATCATATTATGAGCGCTCATCCCCAAGGGACCTCGCACAACTAGATTGCCAATTATTCCTTTCTCATTACATAATACCCAGTCTAGGATGACCTGTTCTCTATTTGGTTCTTCAATGTATTGGTCCAGAAAACCATCCCGTATGCAGTCCAGTAATTCCTCCTCAATGGTATTGTTACTAATTTGATTTGCCCAATCTATATGCAAATTAAAATCACCCATAATTACAGATGTTCCTTTATTGCATGTATCTCTAATTTTCTATTTAGTGCCATTCCCAACATCACCACTACAGTTTGGAGGTCTATATACAACCCCCACCATCATTTTTTGCCCCTTAGTGTTTCTCAGCTCTACCCATAAAGATTCCACATCGTCAGAGCTAATATCTTTCCTCACTATTGCGTTAATTTCCTCAGCAATGCAACTCCACTGCCTTTTCCTTTTTGTCTGTCCTTCCTAAACACTAAATACCCCTGGATGTTCAGTTCCCATCCCTGGTCACCCTGCAGCTATGTTTCCGTAATCCTGACCATATCATAACTGTTTGCATCTATCTGCGTGGTTAATTCATCCACTTTATTGCAAATACTCATCGCATTAAGGCACAAAGCCTTAAGACTTGTCTTTTTAACATTACTTTTCCCGTTCCCATTAATTTTCACTGGGTCTTGTTTGATTCTTGTCCTTGATTTCTCTGCCTATCACTTTTCTTATTCCCCTTTCTGTCTTTTGTTCTTGTCCTTGATTCCCCCTCCTCTGACTCCTTGCAGAGGTTCCCATCCCTCTGCCATTTTAGTTTAAACCCTCCCCAACTACTCTAGCAAATATTCCCCCTAGGACATCAGTCCTAGTCCTGCCCAGGTGTAACCCGTCCAGTTTGTACTGGTCCCACCTCCCCCAGAACTGGTCCCAATGTCCCAGGAATCTGAAACCAGTCCCCTCACACCATCTCTTCAGCCACATATTCATGCGATATATCCTGCTATTTCTACTCTGACTAGTACATGGCACTGGTAGTAATCCTAATATCACTGCCTTTGAGGTCCTACTTTTCAACTTACTTCCTAACTCCCTGTGTTCTGCTTTTAGGACCTCATTCCTTTTTCTCACCTATGTCATTTGTACCAATGTGTAGCAGTACCACTGGCTGTTCACCCTCCCCCTTCAGAATGTCCTGTAGCCACTCTGAGGCATCTTTGACCCTAGCATCAGGGAGGCAACATGTCATCCTGGAGTCTCGTTTACAGCCACAGAAATGCCTATCTATTCCCCTTACAATTGAATCCCCTATAACTATTGCATTCCCACACTTTTTAATCCTCCCTTGTGCAACAGAGTCAACCATGGTGTAATGAATTTGGCTGTTGCTGCTTTCCCCTGAGAGGCCATTCCCCTCAATAGTATCCAAAGCTTTATGTCTGTTTTGTAGGGGAGTAGCCACAGGAGATTCCTACACTGCCTGCCTAACCCTCTTGCTCTGCCTGGTGGTCACCCATTCTTTTCCTGCCTGTGGACATTTAGCCTGCAGTGTAACCACTTCTCTATACATGCTATCCACGATAATCTCCGCCTCGTTTCTTACCCTGCCTGAAACACATTTGTTACTTCCCAGTTCTGCTTTTCTGCTTACAGTTCTGTCTTTACTGAAACACACTTACAACAAAATTAAATTATAACCCTTTCACTGTGAAGGATGTGCAAGCCTTGTGAGAGCATGTGTCCATGCTGAGATGGGGTGCCACATGGAGGAGGGCGTCCCAGCATCAGACATCAGAAAGTGCTGAGTTGATGTTTCGAGTCCTCATGACCCTTCGACAGAACTTGCGTTCGAGTCCAAGAAAGAGTTGAAATATTTCAATTATATTTCAACTCTTTCTTGGACTCGAACGCAAGTTCTGTCGAAGGGTCATGAGGACTCGAAACGTCAACTCTTTTCTTCTCCGCCGATGCTGCCAGACCTGCTGAGTTTTTCCAGGTAATTCTGTTTTTGTTTTGGATTTCCAGCATCCGCAGTTTTTTTGTTTTTATCAGAAAGTGCTGCTTCTTCACAGGTCCAACCCGTATCCCAGTTGCAACAGCAGTCTCCAAGATACAGGGTCACTTGTATGATCCTCAGTGGACTCGTGGCTACATCCCTTCAATCTGACAAGGCTCCTCAAGGAGATCCATCAAACCAATACAGCCATGCACCCAGTGTTACATCGATGGTGACACAGAAGCATAACACTTGGGACAAGGCAGCCAATGAAATATTACTGCTATGACTGCAATTTGAGGTGATCAGCTGGCTATGACACACTCCCTGAAATGACGTGACATCTGGCAGTTAAAGCCATGGATCCTGAGCTGCATTTCTCCTAACCCGAATATGGAGGCAGAGCACACGACCATGATGAGGCCAGACTCTTGGCTGCTTGATATTGAGATGCCTCTTCTTACACACAATCAGTGTGCCCTCATGGCCAGCCCTGGCCCTAGTGAAGTCCAACATGATCAGGGAACATGAATCCCTCAAGGGCACGCGCCATTGCTAATGAAGAGCACTTCATCACATACTCGCTCCTATGCTATTGCCCCCCCATCCACACTGTCTGAAGCAACAATGTGCTATTCTAGAGCGTGCCAAAAAGCTGCTTTGGCCTTCATAAATAACCATCTTGAAGTAGCATAAGTAATGTCTTGGAGTGAGCTTTAGTGACTGGAAGTCAGTGTGCCACAGGGATCTGTGCTGGGTCCCCTATTATTCGTCATTTATGTAAACGACAAAGATGATTATGTGAGGGGTAGGATTAGTAGGTTAGCAGATGACACAAAGATTAGCCGGGTGGTTAACAGTGAGGTTGAGTGTCTTGGGCTACAGGAAGATATAGACGGGATGGTCAAATGGGCAGATAAGTGGCAGATGGAATTTAACCGTGAAAAGTGTGAGGTGATACACTTTGGAAGGAGTAATTTGACAAGGAAGTATTCAATGAATGGCATTACACTAGGAAGTTCTAAGGAACAAAAAGACCTTGGCATGTGTGTCCATAGATCTCTGAAGGCGGAGGGGCACGTTAGTGGGGTGGTGAAAAAGGCATACGGGATACTTGCCTTTATCAATCGAGGCATAGATTACAAAAGTAGGGAGGTCATGTTGGAGATAAGTTGTATAGAACCTTGGTGAGGCCACAGCTGGAGTACTGTGTGCAGTTCTGGCCGCCACATTATAGGAAGGATGTGATTGCACTGGAGAGGGTGCAGAGGAGGTTCACCAGGATGTTGCTTGGGATGAAACATTTAAGTTATGAAGAGAGGTTGGATAGACTTGGGTTGTGTTCATTGGAGCAGAGAAGACTGAGGCGCGACCTGATCGAGGTGTACAAGATTATGAGGGTCATGGACAGGGTGGATAGAGAGCAGCTGTTCCCCTTAGCTTAAGACACTTCTCCCTGCAATAGTCACAACTATAGGATGTGAAACGTTGAAGGTTGGATGTCTGAGCACCTGCACACAAACGTCTCATTGCTTCATCACCTTGAGGTGGCCAGGCACTCACGCTGTTTGCTGAGATCTGCAGATTGACATTGGAGATGTCGGAAACCTGTTTGGCTGAGGGCAGTGCACATAAGCTCTGAGTGTAGACTCATATCATTATAACCCTGCTGAGAGCCAGTGGACAGAGGGAGTTGGATGGTACATGATTCTTCTCCATGCATGAGCACATCTCTCCTTAAACACCACACCTTCACTTTTCAAGAATATACATGAAATAGGGGCATACCGCTGCCTCAATTGTTTACAGCCAAGAATGGGACCCTATGAGGTATGGGAATGAGGTTCATGGCACAAGCACACTTAACATGAAGGTGCAGGCATCACTGATACAGAGAATTATGTTGAAAAGGGTCCTCATTGTGGTGACATGGTAGCACACTGTATAGAAAAGAGGCCCAGGACAGAGACAATTGCCATAAGTGGATGCAGGAACCAAGGTATCACATGTATCACAGCTCATCTTAAGAAGGAGGCATAGACAAGATGAGATATGAAATGATTGCTGGCGTATTTACATTTATGAACATCATATACATATGGTTCACACCCATGCCAATGTTGTGCAACGACATCTTCTTCACTTTGCTTACCCTGCCGCTACATCTTGGTGTTCCCCTGATATCCACAGCGGAGGTGGAGGCAGCCGAATGACACCTGGAGGGTGTCCTCCAGAGAGCTGAGACCTAGTGGGCCCCAGTCTCTTTTGGGTGTCCTGCTGTGGAGCTGGTGCACCCTCCTCAGCCTGTGGAGCTGGGGATTTTATGGGATCACAGGAAAAGGGGATTTGGATCAGCCGGACACACCCGGAGCCACCTAGGTGGATGGCAGCGGGGTATTGAGCTGTTGGTCCTTCTCCCTATTGGTGGCCGAGGGCCACTGGCTGACTCCTTATGGAGAAGGGGAATCTAGAATGAGACTGAATTGCCCCACAGCCCTCTCATGTTGGCATTGATGGATGCCATGAAAGGCCGCAATGATGGAGTGCAGCTCCTGCAGCAGTGCAGACGTGATGTCCTTGACCAAGGTCTCCATGGTGGTCACCATCCTACCAGTGTTGACCACGGTGAGTTGGCATGCAGTGCTATCACCTCTGACTGAAGGCAAATAGACTCCTCCATCGTGCATTGCAATTTGAGGAGTGCAACTGACATCCCTTCCTGATGTTCACATGGTTATCTTTGCAGTTCCAGCAACTGATGTAGGACTGAGTCCAGAGGCTCATCATCAGACTTGGATTCAACAGAATCATGGCCTCCAACAGTCAGCGATCTTGGATGTCCCTGCCTCTGCCCACAGTGGAGCAGATGCTGTGCACTGTGCTCACCAGATTGTGACCCTGAGGCTGCTCTAGAACTAGGTCCCACCAGGTGTGTGTCTCTGAGCTGGTGGAGGGTATGGATGAGCGCTGTGACAGCTCTTCAAAGGTGCTGTCCTTGGGTTCCTCGTCCAAGGCGTCGTCGGGGCTAGAGTGGGCCTGGCTCGTGGATGCCCTCGGCAGATTTCCAGAGGTGTCGACAAAAGAAAGGAGAGACAATTAGTGCATGGCAGGTCAGGTGAAGTATTTCTCTGGGTTGATTGTATTAAAGGGAAGAATGCGGATTCTGTCTCCTCTCATTGTCTGGTTTCAGGCAAAACAATCCACACTGCACTTAATAAGCCCGGGCATGTGCAGCCCCAGGCCTTCATGGGCCCAGCCTCCTGTCCGCAGAGTTTTACACTTAACTCAGCAGTTTAAAAGTCCAAAGGTCATATCCTTGTTGATAATATGAAAAATGTGGGAATTTTGAGAACCCTTCAGTCCCTTGCTTCAAGTATCATACTGGAAAAAAACAAAATTCTCGACCCTCCATAGTCAATCGTCCCTTGTAATTACCTATCGAAAATCTCACGACACAAACATTCCCCATTCTTTAAATTGTGGTGTACGTAAGTATGCAGAGGCAAAATACAGTTATTTACATACATCCAAACATTTAGGGGGTCCAACACTCCACTTGGTGCACATACATCTTTATTAAAAGAAAACAACACGTAAAAGTATTTCTTAAAAATAACCGAACACAAAAAAAAACACCAATCTTTATTCAAGAACACAAAAAAATATATATGAAAGGTTCAAACAGGTGTATCTCTCTCCACCTTAGCATAATGCTTCTTCCAGGTCCTTTGGTTTTGGAAC
Source organism: Carcharodon carcharias (assembly GCF_017639515.1). Classification (NCBI taxonomy): domain Eukaryota; kingdom Metazoa; phylum Chordata; class Chondrichthyes; order Lamniformes; family Lamnidae; genus Carcharodon; species Carcharodon carcharias. The sequence goes on along the minus strand of NC_054467.1, from coordinate 126,019,766 downwards.
TCTAGGATTTGCCTTTTCCCTTGCACTGAGAGCACAACAAGTACAACACTATTCCCAGCTGGCAAACCACGAGGATGTGGGAAGCCATTCTGACCCATGAAGGGACCTCTATGTTTTCAAAAATGTCCCACCAGGGACAAGGTGATACCTTGAATCTCTCCCTCTATCTTGTGTGTTCTCTGTTCCAAAGTATAGAAATACTTTTGTGATAACTCTACAGCTTTTAGTAGTATAGTAAGATGTTCTGGTAGAGGGGGGAATTTCATAACCGAAATGTGTGACAGAGCTCTGCAGGTTGGTAATATTTTCCCTAACAGTGAGGTGAACAGTGGAGGGTGCAGGAATGGGGACAATCCGTTCCTGGGCCACTTGAACTTCTGCCTCGGGTTTAAAACAAAAACTGCTGTCACTTACCGGACACCGGATGTGCCGTCCAAGCTGGTAGTGGGGCGCACTTGTGGTGACACAATATGTCCCACCCCCTATATATGCTACCTGTGGGGGAACATGGCCTTGTGCCGTTACCTCCATAGTACAGTTTATAGGCCATGCACCAGCAGTTTTAAACCCGCACTGTGGTCTGGAATAGGCGTTCAAGTGCTGGGGACATAGTGCTACTTGTGCACCTCAGCTCCGGCACCCAGAGAGGTCTGTACCTGTCACCATGTGCTCCCACTTTATGACATAAGGTGGGACCGCTGCGAAACGGACGTGTGCACCCCTTTGAATGACTCCAATGTTCTCCACCATATCTACCTGTGCAGGTCAGGCTGTCCCACCCATGACCAGCATCCTCACTACTATACCCATGATGGTGTAGTTGGAGCGCCCACAATCTATTGGGACAGGGTAAGCTTCAGAGGCTAGGCAGAACTAACACGGGCTTAGTGAATTCTCAAATGGGTGGAGGGCTGTGAGGTGCTTGTTGCTGATCCAGGAGGGGACTAAACCTTGCTTTAAATCCTCCAGGTTGCTGCGGCCCTCACCCAGCAACCATGCCCCGTACAGCACGCACACCTCATTCTGTGCAGCCTAGTCTGATGCATTCCTATCCTCTCGAATGAGTGCATTCACTGTTTTGGTGTGCCTTTCCAACTCAGCAATAATCTCCTTCAAATGGACCATCATGGCCTGGTCCTCATGCAGCTCTGAGCCTATCACTGTGTTCTCCTCTGTTAAGGTTTTTTGTAATTGTGTTTTTAAAACTGTTTATTTGTGTCTGCAATTCTATGTCATCCAGACTGTTTATCACAAAGGATCCTGTATTATATGCTGTGAAAACATCATTCCAGGTTCCCCTTCTTTGTCTCCCCGCATTGCTAAAGTACTCAGTGTGGGTAGTGTACAGTTCTGTTTTGTCTACGTTGGCAAAATCGAACTCATAGAATTTCCTGAACAGGGCCTGGTATAGCTGTTCTGTCTCCTTGGGGAGTCACAATCGGTGCTCTCTCCCCTGAGCACCCAAAAATGTGGGAGTCCTCAACGTCACCTCGCCTCCCAGCAGCCATTCCTATCAGGGCAAGTAGGAGTATGCCCCCCCATCCTATCAAAATCCTTTCTGTAGGGAGACATAAGAGCATATACCCAGGTACCGAACAGATTGCTGGCTTGGGTAAAGCATAGTCGAGTCTTGCGACCTCAACTCAATACAAACACTCTTAACAATAATACTTAAACTACCAACCACCTTCTTTAAAATTTAAATAAAACACCCAAACTTAACAATCTCAAAATTAAATAACAGAAGCTATGTACATCCGCCTCCCGTCCCTGGGCGACCAGGTTAATCCCTGTTGGGGCTGCAGCACACTACTCCCTTCGGTGTGGCCGCCCTGTCCTGTACCTTTGGTCCCTCGCAGCCTGCAGCTGCTGGCTGGGGACCTCTGTCCTCAGATCGATCCCTGACTTGAGGGGCAGCCCTTTTAAACTGAGGAGCCGGTGACCACAGTTTCTTTGGCCATGGTGTTCGTGGGGACCTTCTAGGGACTCTGGCTGGTGGGGGTTTTCTGGCTGGTGGGTCTTCAACTCGAGCCACTGTCTCCGCTTGTGAGTCTGTGGAATCTCCACTGCCGCTGGCTGGGGATTTCTATCCTCAGGCTGTACCTCTTCTCAACCTGTGTCAGGGGCTGGTAACTCTCTGCCCTCAGGTCCCACCTTGTCTGAGTCCCAGATGAGCGGGGGAGTGTCCCAAACGTTGGTTGGGATGGCCCTTCCCTTAAAACAAGCCACTGCACCTGCTTGTGCAGTCTGTGAGTTTGCTCCTGCTGCAGGCTGAGGATTTTTATCCTCACACTTTGCCCCAACTGGCTGTTCCCTTCTCTCGGAGTTCAACAACTTACATTGGTTCCCATTCCTACCCGTGCCTGCTGTTACAGGACGGGACCCATATGGGTCCCAGAAAATGCCTGTGCGGGCACCCTCCTTAGCTAGCACATGGGCCTGCCGATTGCCCTCACTCCGGGGTTCTGCGGAGGAATGGGCTTTCACCTTATGGATAAAACCTCCTCTTCCTCCCCCACTGTTGCTGGCTGTAGTCAGGGTGTAGGTTAGATGGGGATGATGGGGTCAGCGCGCCGGTGGTGGCTGCTACCTGCCCTGGGCCAGTCAATAGGGTTCTCATGGGGTCCAAAAGTGACTCGACCGTGGTGGGAGGGATTCTTGTCTCTGCCTTTTTGGGCTGGGGTTGAGGAATTCTTTCCGTTGTTATCTTTCCAAGGCTTCTTACACTCTTTCCTCCAGTGTCCAGTCTTCCCACACCCATAGCAGTTGAGCTTAGTGCTGGAAGGGTTATTCCCTTCCTGATGCCACTCCTTCCTACCCTGGCCGGGTTTCATTTCATGCACTTTCCCTTTAGGTGGGTGTGCATCGGTTCCTTTACCATTACAGTAAGCTATGGTCAATTGTCTGATCACTGTGAGTTTGGTATTCAGGGGATTCTTTGGGTCAAACCATATTCCTGCCGCGGCCCTGACCTGTGACAAGTTGTTTGCCACCAGGTAACGGAGCCAGTGGGCCCGCTGATCCTGGTCCAGGTTAGCCCAGTTAGGCGTCCCACTGCATGCGCTCCTATACACCGGCCAGAACCTGTTTGCAAAAGCCTGCGGGGGTTCTCCTATGAGCTGCACTGTTTTTTCCACCCGGGAGAAAGGACTTCCCTCATTCATCCCCATGGCCTCAAGAACTTCCTCCTTGAGCTCCCCATAACCACACTGTGCCAACTTACATTGGTCAGAGAGGGACTGGAGGAGCTCACTCTCCAGGGAGAATAGCAGCATTTTGGCCTGTTCAGCATCATTGCACTCGTTGATGATTGCTGCTTGTTCTACTTCCCTGAAGTGGACCGAGGGATCCCCATTTACTGCAAGTTTAGTTAAATGGCTTACCATGGCCCTAAGCTGTTGGGTGCCATGGGGAACTACAAACTGGTTTTGGAGGGGTCTCTCAACCCCGTTATCAGCAGACGGGCTGAACCTTTGCTGCCGGGTCAGGCACATCGGCCGCGGTCCCAGCCTCTCTTGCTGGGGGTTTTCCTCCTCAGCTTCTGACCCTAATTCCATTCCCCCCACCCCCCCTCCTGCCAGATTTCGCTAAAGCTTGGCGCTATGGTTGGTGGTCATAGGCCCTCCTGCTCCTCAACCGGGTAGCCCCTTGGCACAACCTGTGGTGTCTGAATTGTCCTCCCCAGGTTCCCTGTAAAGTCAACCTGGGCTGCACTAGGGTTTATCAGGCACAGCATGCCTTTTGCTATCCTTAGAGCAAGGTTCAGACTTTCTATCTGCTTCTGGCAGGGGCCATGGTCTGCATTCTCAAACCCCTGTGCTCTCACTATCTTATAGGCTGCCTGTAAGCCTTTTACTTTCTCTTCCTGCTGCTCTCTTACTTGTCTTACTAGGTGGGGATTCTTTTCCCGCAACCCCAGCTCATTGTTCTTGGCCTCAGTGACCTGACAGTATAAATATTCCTGCTGGGTCTTATGCTCCCCAACTAACTGCACCCGTTCCTGGTTCAGAGCCTGCAATGCTAACAGTAACTTCTCCCCTGCTTGGGCCTTTGTTTGGATTTCCAGGGCTGACTCCTGAATCTCAGCTGCCTGGGCTTCAACAAGCCTGTCCAAAAGCTGCATCTGTTTCTTGTAGCACATCAGCCAGACGGCCTTTTCTATGGATTTTTTATTATCCTTCCCTTCTGTCCATTTAGTTGCAGCATTTACCGGGCGCCCAGCCTTTAACAGTTTAGTGACCCATTTTTTTTCCATATTCACCTCACTGAAAACATAATTTGAAATCCTCTCTTCCATTACTGTTCTCTCTTCCAAATCAGTGTCCACTGCATCACATTCCTTTTACCAAGGTCCTGCTGCGGTCGCCATTATGTAGGGGGTGGTGTGTGTGTCAGCTTCACCTCTGACTTCTGAGCAGTTTGAATCACTCCCGCTTCCTGGGTTGTAGACCCTGGACTTATTTGGGGGTTGTGACAAAGTGCAGTAGACACTTTTGGTACAAGAAAAACAGAGTTTATTGAAGTCACAAATGAACTTATAACATTAGGATTACACTGAGATTATACAGACTTACAAAGTATACTTAGTTAAGAATGGGGAACACACGGCGTAACGAGGGAAAATCACACTACTAATCCCCTTACCCTTGTCCCACCCCCAAAACCTAACTAAATTGAACGAGGAGAGGTCAGGGATCATGTTCACCAACCCAGGGTTCCTTGACAGTTCGAAATCCAGCCAGGTAAGCCGGTTGCAGTTTTGGGGTACGCTCTTTGTGTCCTCTGCCGTCCCCACGTGGTCCTGGTCTGTGGAATCTCCGAAGGTTCTTCAGTTGGGTGGAGGACGCGGTTGTGGGTGGTTGATCTTCATGGAGGGCTGCAGTTGCGGCCTTGTTGTCTTCAGTTGAACCTGCCACCCCATGCCCCTCATCATGATGTTGCCAGAGGGCCCGCAAAACCTCCAGATCTTCTTGCTTAAACTCTGTTTCAATCGCTCCCAACTGCTCACTGTCTGCTAGCTGGTTTCTCTCTCTCTCTCTCGTAACTGACTGCCCAGTTATACTGTCTTTTGAATTTCTTATCAGAATCCAAATCAAGGTTAGTTCTTTGTTTGACTTTGGTGGGCTTCCTTAGGTGATTGTATGTCTCGTTTTTAATGGGCTCGCATGATGTTTATCATTGTCTTCCTGCCTAATAACTAGTTTTGAACTGAAAGTCATTGTATGTGTGGAGTAATCATGGGTTCGCATAACTGAATTAATTGTGAGCAATTATTTAAGCATGATTTTGATGGGCTTCAGTTTCATGTGAGGTGAAGTCATTCTCTGGGTTGATTGTATTAAAGGGAAGAATGTGTATTCTGTTTCCTCTCGTTGTCTGGTTTCAGGCAACAATCCACACTGCACTCAATAAGCCCAGGCATATGCAGCCCCAGGCCTTCATGGGCCCAGCCTCCTGAATGCAGGGTTTTACACTAAACTCAGCAGTTTAAAAGTCCAAAAGTCATATCTTTGTTGATGATATGAAAAATGTGGGAATTTTGAGAACCCTTCAAACTCAGGCCCGATTCTGCGCTTAGAAGGTCATTAATTATCCACAGGCGAGTATTGGGCCGAATCACCCGACCGGTCGGGAGCTGATTCTTCTGCCCACCGTCAGCTGGTGGAATCGAAGGTCTGGGGTGTCTTATTTTAAGGCCAGTCCAATGCATAATTTCGCTCTCTCCAACCCAACTGTCTTCTGGACATGTGCAGAGATGTCTTCCAGCCACAAAAAGAAGGCCAAAAACCTCAAGAAGAAGGCAGCGCCTGCTTCACCCATCAGGCCTTCCAGGGCTTGATCAGATGGTTACAGGCACAAAAGTAAGTCCTGTATCTGAAGGATGACTGCAAGAAGCACAGCAGCTCACGTCTCCAGCCTGGGAGGCCATCGCAGAGCAGGGCAACATTGCTGGCAACTTCACCCAAAATGCCACCCAGTGCAGGAAGAGGATGAATGATCTCATCCACTCAGCCAGGGTAAGTCATCCTTCAATTCCCTCCAATATCAAACTTCCATCAAAGCATCATGTACTCAAACAGTTACTCTCTTCAGGGATCTCATACAACCATTCAACACTCATTCTCTCACTGAGACTTTCACATCGCCATCATCCCATCTATCATATTGCTCACACCCCATCCTCTGGCCCTTCTGGGGAGGGATCACCACAAACAGGGGACATGCATCTCACACAAACTCTGCTCCATCCCTTCTCATCACATGCCTTTCTTTCTTCTTCATACAGGCCAAGCTGACACACAACAGGAACGAGAGAGCACAGACTTAGGGAGGGAAAGCCGACATCATTGCCCTCAGTGAGTTTGAGGAGGCTGCAGCTGAGCTGGCTGGGGAGGACAGGGATCACTCCTGTGGGGAAGAGGAGATCGGCCTCTCCCAGCAACCCAGCACAGATCACAGCTCCATCGCTTCATCAAATCCTGACAATCACAGTGAATCACATGCAGTCTTATCTAGCTCATGCTCATTAACTGAAACTCTATTTTCTATTTTCTAGGCCACCAGCAGATCCAGGCCCCCAAGTTAATCGAGCACCAGTCCAAGCCCCCAGACTATGTCTGAAGAGAAAGTCCTCAAAGAATCGTCATGGCTCTCACATGCACCCTCACCAGCTCAGAGACACATAAGTCAGTGAGGCACAGCTGTAGATAATGCCCAGGCTCACTTTTTGGGGAACACCTCACTGACATGTCCCCACAACTGTCAGGGGTGGGACAGCCCAGGTCTCTGGCACTTGGAGGGCTGCTGGAGACTAGCCACCCACTCAGTCCAAGTCAGATGATGACCCCCTGGAATCGGCCGCCAACTCAAGGCTGGAGAAGCAACAACAGTCGACAGAACATCTGGCAGAGATTCAGCAGACACTCAGCAGAATGGTATAGGTATCCATCTGTGTTCTGACATGCCTCTGACATGCAAGCGCCTCAAGGTCACCGTGGGAAGGGTGGCAACCACCATGGAGACCTTGGTCCAGCAGATCTTGCCGGATTTGCACTCAGCCCTGCAATCCTCGGCCACACACCCTGATGGGGAGGCAATGGCATAATGGTATTTTCACTGGATTAGTAATCCAGAGACTCAGGGTAATACGCTGGGGACCCAGGTTCAAACCCCACCACAGCAGATAGTGAAATTTGAACTAAATAAAAATCTGGAGTTAAAAGCCTAATGATAACCATGAAACAATTGTCATATAAAAAAAACCATCTGGTTCACAAATTCCATTTAGGGAAGGAAATCCATTGTCCTTACCTGGTCTGACTTAGAGTGACTCCAGACACACAGAAGTGTGGTTGACTCTTAAATGCCCTCAGATAATGGCCTAGCAAGCTATTCAGTTCTCAAGGGAACTTATGGATGGGCAATAAATGCTGACATAGCCAGTGATACCCCCATCACATGAACAAATTTTTAAAAAATCAAGATGTAGGTGACATGGGGACGAGACACCTTGACGTCCCTCCAGTTGCACCATCTCCTGCAGGAGTCAGGGCGGGGCCCTTGGGAACCCACAGGGAGGATAAGCATCACCTAGACAGCCTAAGGTCCTCCTCTCAGGACAACTCCAAGGGTGTGCAGCTGCTCACAGCCCCCTCTGCCTCTGACCCATCCGTTCAGGTCACCAAGGGTGCTTCTGGCCCTGAGCAGGTGACCTTTATCAGGCCGGGGCCCTCCAGGCCTCAGGTCACCAGAGGACATCCACCAAGGTCATCACAGATGTCAGGATGTAATGGTCAGCAGGCTGCCCCCACCTCTGCTGTGGATGTCATTAGCGTCCAGGTGTAGCAGCAGTGTTTGGAAAGTTAAGAAAATTTGATGTCACTTTTGGGCGTGCTATACATGTAAAGAAAGTACACTTTGTGAGTACATTTGATTGTTATGTGAATGTTTTGGGTAACTGAAGGCGTTGAGAATTTGTACATTGGAATCTTCTTATGTCAAGGTTTAGCAATCCTCCCACTCTGTGATAGTGTCCCACTATGAGATTAACATTCCTGTGATGTCAACCTTAGTTGATCTAGTCTCTGCACCCTTGTGTGATGTCAGGCAGATGTGTTTAAATCTTTATTGGAAGTGTGTGATGTAAGCGTTTCTGAGCCTTCTTCCTCAAGGAACGCCATTAAGTGAGGGCAGTTGATCAGAATTGATAATCTAGCGGTATTTGTGCCTCTTCAGTGTTAGTGGCAGGAGAAAAGACATGAACGGGAGGAGGAGATCCCCAGGCATGTCCACAGCTCAGCCACAGCAGTGTTTGCATCATTAGATGGCGGCGAAGGCTTCAAGTCTTCTCTCGCCTCGCTCTTGTTCCTAAGTAGACTCTCAGTTCCCAGAGTGAGCTCACTCACAGGGCCTCACGGACCAAAGCAAAGATCATGGCCTGGTGATTCATGCGGTCAGAATGCACAAGTGTGAAAGCAAGACTCGTTCTCGCTGCAAGTAGGTTGACAATCCCTGAGATGAAAGGGAATGGCATTGAGGGCTAGGAGAGATGTGGCAATATTCCCTCACTTAACTTTACTCTTCCTGGAACCTGTCAGCAATTCACAGGCACACCTCCCACATCTTCCTTCCTCCATCGCCTGATCGAGCTCATACTGCCCCTCAGCAGCTTCCTGTGATGAGCTCTCATCCTCCTCCAGTTCATCCTCTGTCAGGGGTTTGTCTTGTTTCTTTTTTTAGTAATGCATACAGGCAGTCAACATTGTAGCTGAGCTAACTTTATTGATAACACAACTGAGAAATGCTATACATGTCCCCTGCTGATCCCTGGAAAGGCCCAGATGCAAAGAAATTTAGCGTTGCAGTCACCTTCAAAGCCACTGGCAGGAGTTACCCTCCAACTCCATGCGGTGTCAGATCTTCACAAGGAATGTGGCATGTGTGATGTACCAGATCGTGGGGCAAGTGCAGACATACATGGCATTGCCTGTCACTCATTTGTAAATAGGAGACTTTTCTACAATAAACCCCAGGTCTGTCAATTCACCCCCATTGTCTGGGTCTCTCCACCTGACGCCCCCGTTCATGCTCTGGCTCTGCTTGACCATGTCCCTCCTACTGGAGCTGCATGTGGCATCACCTCTCCCTCCTTCACCTCCTCCATTGCATTTGGACCCTGACAAAGGCCACATTGAGCTCTGCTTTTGACTTCTCTCTGAAAGGAAGCATTGAAGACATTAATGATTCAAGGGGCAAGAAAGTGAAGCTCAGAAGATGACATGTTTGGAAACTGTAAAGGGCCATAGTTATTCCTGCCCTACTTTGCATGGTGGCTGATGCTGCCTTGTCCCTGAGACATTAGCACACACATCGAGGTGACCAAGATGGTATCGCTGATATGTAACATCTTGAGTCCTGCGTGGGATGCTAAAGTTTCAGTGAGATGAGTGACCCAACCTAGCTCTGTGCTCCAATCTCTGATGTGGCATATTAATGACCAATCAGTTGCTCATGGCCATTTCAAATCTAGTGACATGTGACAGGCCTTCATTGATGGAACGCCATATATGATGCAACTGTGCCTCCTTCACTATTCCTGCATTCCTAAATTCTACATTCCTATGTGTTAACTCTTGAGATGCAGCGACTGTGATGTGAAGCCTCTGAATTCTGAGTAGCTCTTTAACAGTACTAATGAAGCCATTGGCTTTCAGTGGCTTTCATCACAATTGTCCCCGACTGAGTGTTGCAGACTGGCACATTTCAAAGTCCACGATATGTGCTGAATAACGCACTAAAGCTTGGGACAGCCACCTCAGAGGCGCAATGGGGAAAGGTTGCTGCCTAAGACCTTTCAGCCATAGTGCACCAAGGAGCTGGGAATTGTAGAGACCTCTCAGGCTGTATGACTCATGCTGAATGTATACAGTGAATATTATATATATCACAATTGTATTGAAGCACCTCAGAGTGCAACATGATTTATGTAGACAACTTAAATACAATTGTGCTATCTGACTGTCTATTATCACCATTTTGAAATATCGCTAATGTTCCTTGATTGTATTGAAGCACCTCAGGGTGGAACATGATCTATGTGGAAAACTTGAATATTATTGCACTTTTTTGATGGCCACTTTGAAATGTTTTGTAATGTTCTTTCAGATATTTTATGAATAAAGTATATTTTTGCAAAAAAGGTCTTCCTCTTTTCTTTCTAAGCAGACTCCAATTCACTCTTGCAGCAACAAGTTAGAGGGCCACCCCAGAAAGGCCTGCTCGTGTTCGCCCTAACCCCTCACAGCCTTTCCACAGCCTTCACTCCCTTCTGCCACCCTCGTGTTTGCCCTTCCCCCTCAATACAATTTCACAACCTTCCTTCTCCATTGCCCACCTTGTGTTCGTCATCCCCACCCTCGCCTTACAAACCACCCCCCCCAATTGAAGTGTTAGTTTTTGCAAGTGGAGTTCTGCCTGACTACACAGTGATGTTCTTGTGGACAAAGGTCTCAGCTACTGGGAGTAGAAGACCCTTGCACTCCCCAACCCCAGCTGCAGTGCTGATCACTGTGTGAAAGTGAAGGGCTGCAGGAGTACCACAAGACCAGTGCAGCACTATGGCAGGTAGGCTATGTATTTTGCACTCACCTCAAAGTTACCAGCGAACTGAAGTCTGACTTGTGCACGCCACCCCATTTCAAATGGGTTTGAGGCCAACATAATTTCCCACTGGCGTGACGCAAGATTGGAAGGCCTGACAGGATTCCAGCGCGAAGCTGTTTTAATGAGCATTCATGAAATGTTAATGAATGCAAACGGCGTTCATGCTGCTGGTCAGCGGGATAACCGACCCACCATTCACCTGTCATCGGGAGAATTGCAAATTATTTTTATGTTGGCTGATTCCCGACTTTATGCCTGCCGCTGAATTCTCCGCTCCTGCCTTCCATGAAACCCATTGTGAGTAGGGTGGGAAAATTCTGCCCATTTCTTCATTCAATCTGACCCCAGAAAATCCGGCTCAAATTTTCACTCCTGGTTCAGGAGCGCAGAGGCAGGGCATTTATCAGCTCTGTGAACACAAGCTGGGAAAAAAGTCACAGAGGTCAGGTTTTAGTTCTGGGTGGTGGGCTGGATTAGAAGTCGGGCCCTCCACCCTTGGAATGAGTGTGGTGTTTGCCAGGTACAGAGGTGAGCTGGCTGGAACACCTGCCTCAGTGCACCGGAGCGTTGTTAAAAATATTTTAAAAATGAGTAAAACAAAAAAAAGCCCTCCTGCCCACACACCCCTCAGCCCCACACACACACTTTGCACCATCCATGTGAATCCATGCCACCTCGTAGCCCCTTATATTCTTTAAACCACAAATCTATAATGACAGCCCTCAGGCTTATGTCAACAGACAAAGTGAAATGCCCAGCATTGATGTTTTTTTAAACTCCATGGGCAGAACTTTGCCCTTGATGGGTGGGCGGGCAGCCAATTGCCACCACCGAAACAGGCCCTGCCGCCAATTAAGGCCCAACCATTGTGTCGCCTGATGGGAGGCGCTATGCGCTTCCTGTGCGGGTGGGGGGGGCGGTGGTGGGGTGGTGGGAGGGAGAGCGCTGACAGTGTTTGAAACTTTAAAAATAGAAAAATAAAACAATTATTAACATGTCCCCCTCATGTGACAATGTCACACGAGATAGGACATATTAATAAATATCACAAAAACTTTAATAAACTTTTTAAAAACAGACAATAAACCTCATCCCGTCAGTGGATGAGGTTTCATGTTTTTTCAGAAGTCTGCTGGGGCTCCTGGCCTGCCCGCCAGCATTAATGTTGGACGGGCAGGGCGTTTATTTGGGTTAACTACCCTGTCAATGGCTTCAATTGGCCATTGACAGGTCGGCGGGTGGACAGCTGATTTTGCTGTCCCCCGACCTTTCTGAATATTTAAATGGGGCAGGATGACGTCGAGGGTCATTTTTGTGTCGGCGAGCGGGCCCCGCCCCCAGCTCACTGACGTAGAAATTCTGCCCCATGTTTTTAAATTTAAAGTCCAGCAGAATTAAATCCCTTGACATCTTTGACAGTTCCAATGAGCTATGACAGATCTTTGATGGCTTTGACAGGTTTTTGACAGTTTGACAGTTCCAGTGAGGTAATGCGCTTTTTATGCACAATCATGCCTGCTTTTAAAAATCCCAAAGTGCACCTGACCTACCTCAAATGGTGCCTTACCTCTCCCAAAGGGTGTTTTACCTCTCCCAAATATGTTCCAGGACCATTTCCAAAGGGGTACCTTACTTATATAAAAGGGTACACTGGCTATCCAAATGAAACGACAAGGTTGAGATCTGTTCCTACACACTTCAGGTCTTAGACACCTACCTCACAAAAATCACACATGAGTGGAGGCAGCTGCTGAGTTTTATGGCCAGCCCCCGCTGTGATCCACGCATGTGCGCTTTATAACATTCCCCCCTGCAAAAATGGGAAAGGCTGGGTTCCAGGGTAGGGCTTACAGATTTGGGCCTTTGCCAGAATTGTCATGCAGCTGGAGGAGCTTCCGCCTGTGCAAAAATTCAGGCCTCAGTCAGGATCAGCACACTAACAGGCACAAGCTAATTATGCACCACCCAACTCAATCCTTGTGGAGGCCTGACAGAGAATTTATGCTGATGAAATTGACTTTGAACATGAAGATTTCCGTATTTAAAATTTAAATGGCATTATCAATTTTAATCGTGTATGTAATTTGCTTTCAGAAGGCTCCCCTTGGTCAGTGATAGCAGCAGGTAATTGAGAGTGGATCTTAAGAAGAATATTTTCACGCTTCTGGATCTGTGAGCAGTGTCTTCCATAAAATATGACTGAGGAAACAAATTAGTTCAAAATGCTTTTATTTGAAAACCCATCATGATGCCTCAACCTAATTTTTAGAGTATCAGTAAATCAATGCGGGTTAAGACCAACACAATTTTGTGTGATTATGTTTTGCTTGAGTTACAATATTTTCAATCTGGTTTTTTTAACTCATTAAGACAAATATATTTAACATGTGAAAAGTTGTTACTAAATTTGTTCTTTGTTATATTAAATATTCTGCAAGACTTTGCTCTGAACATTGCAAATTTCAATGGCGGTAATCAGCTTTAAAAATTTTTGGAGGTCTCATAAAACTAGGTTTTGTTGTGTATCAAAATAATTAATATGCAGCAACCTTAAGGAACAAATTTTATGCGTGTTTTGAACTTTTAATTAACTTTTTGCACAAAACCATGATGTAAAGACTGACAAAAGAACAGAAAAGGGGAACCTTCATAATTGCACTGATTAAAGTTATAGCAATTAAATGTTTCAATATTAGTTTTCAAACTTATTTCTCAAATCCTGTTTTTACATGGATATTTACATTGAACAAAATCTGAATTACTAATATGCTTGGTACTTGGTAAGGTTTCCTCCATAGTTTTCCACTAGGGAATTATCACAGAAGGTGCACAATAAGTGCCATCAATGGTTGCACTAACTAAAAAAGCTCCACAGATTTTCTGTAAATGAATCCTCAGAGGGCATGGAGAGTAAGGTTTGTGGGAGGTTGCTTCAGTCCCTAATTGTTCTTGAGGAAAAAGGAGTTAACAAAGGGAGCACATTGGGGTGTGTACAATTGGATCGGTTGGTTACAAAGACGTTGAGATCGGTCACTTTTGGGCTTGATATACTGCTTAGAAATATTCAATTGTTCATTCAAAATTCTATAGAGGCAAGTCAATCGGTGGGCCATTCTTCAGTTCTGAGACTGTGTTAGCTTGTGATGTGACCAACAGGGAGATACTGGTATCTCATGATTGTAACAAAGCGAGCTGCCTGGCATTGAATTTCCTTACGATGATTAATGTTTTGAGCAATTATATGGATCCCAAATGGCTATGCTGTACTCAAGGTGTGGTCTGACTAGTGTTTGGTCAAGCATTTCCTTCACTGTAGTTGAGGAGTGGCGGAAGCTCTGTTTCACAAACCCAAGCATTTTGGGTACTCTGGAAGCTGCTTGGTTGACTTTGTACAATCCACTTCAAATTATTTTGGATGTGGATTCCTAAGTAATGACATTCTTTAGTAACATCAAAGGGGAATCATGCGTTGTTTAGTTAGGTATTAGGTACTGATGGACATTAAGTATCGCTGATTCACATAATGTTGCATTTCTCTGCATTGAATTTCATTCCCCAAATCTTGGCCCATTTGATGAGAATATATGGATCTTCCTGAAGGTTAACCTCATCTACTGTAATTACAATTTTGTATAATTGTCCTAGTTTTGAAATCTCTACATGGCCTAATTCCATTCTGTCTGGGTAATCTTTTCCAAACATACATGTGGGGAATCACAACAAATTCATTATTTTGTATTGTTGCACAAAGCTAAATTGTACGAATTGAAATAAGTAAATCCAATCATAACTGTTGCACTGTGTGATTAAGTACTGTGAAGTACAGCAGTTTAACAATTTGTATCAGGCTCCATTTCATTAAGAGTTTACTTGGCTCACCTTCACATAGATAGAAACATCGGAACATAGGGCTTAGGAGCAGGAGTAGGCCATTCAGCCCTTCGAACCTGCTTCAGCATTCAATTGGATCATAGCTGATCTGGTTGTGGTCTCAACTCCACTTTGCTGTGTACCCACTATAACCCTTGACTCCCTTGTCTGTCAAAAAGCTCAACCTTGAATAAATTCAATCACCCAGCCTCCACTGCCTTCCGGGGAAGTGAATTCCACAGATTAACGACCTTTGAGAGAAAAAAATTCTCCTCATTTCCATTTTAAAAAATAGACCTCTGATTCTTAAACTGTGTGCCCTGGTTCTACTCTCTCCCACAAGTTGAAACATTCTCCGAGTATCAACCCTATCAAATCCCCCCAGGGTCTAATGTGTTTCAGTAAGATCACCTCTCATTCTTCTAAACTCCAATGGGTATAGGCCCAGCCTGTTCAACCTTTCTTCATAATAAAAGCCCCTCATTCCAGGAATGAGTCGAGTGAACCTTCCATGAATTGCTTCTAATGCAATTATATATTTTTACAAATAAGGAAACCAAAACCGTACACACTATTCCAGATGTGGTCTCACCAAGACCTTGACAGCTGCTTTATACTCCATTTCCATTGCAATAAGTGCCAACATTCCAGTTGCCTTTTTAATCACTTGCTGTACCTGCACACTAACTTTTTATGATTCATGTACCAGGTCACCTATATTCCTCTGTATGCCAAGTTCTGCAATCTCTCTCCATTTAACTAGTGTGATGCTTTTCTATTCCTTCTGCCAAAGTGGGCAAGTTTAAATCTTCCCACATTATACTCCTTCTGCCAATTTTTTGCCCACTCATTTAACCTGCCTACATCCCTCTGCAGACCCTACCTCCTCTTGGCAACTTACTTTCCTAACTATCTTGGTGTCATCTGCAAATTAAGCTACAATACATTCAGTCTCTTCATCCAAATCATTGATGTTGATGTTAAATAGTTGAGGTCCCAGCACCGATCCCTGTGGCGCTCCACTTGTTACAGGTTGCCAACCCAAAAAAGACCCATTGATGAAACACACATGTAAGCAACATGGATATCCAGTTCAGATCACAAAAGGGTACTATGTTAAACTAGCTTTTAGTTCAATAAAAAGCAGCATGGGAACATTCCTAAATATAAAATACTGAGCCAAATTAGAGACAACTAGAACTGCTATGCCCAAGAAAATATCTCAGGAAAGACCTTAAACTTGCAAAACAAAAATTAGAGCCCAATTTTAGCCCTGTATAAATGAATGGGATTTGAGTGAGTTCAGCTAATCAGAGGCTTATCAGATAGGATTCCCAGAGAACCCAGGATCACTCTGACATATACACAAACTAGAGCTAAAATATTATGGGGCAAGTAGAATAAATGTAATTCAGAATTTAATATACAGTTGAAAAAAGGTAAAAACTGCGTTCATCCCCTTTTTCTAACCTGGCTGGTGGTAGTTTGCTAGTTTCACAGGAATACCTTTGTGAAATTTCTAGGCTATATACTTTAACATTACCATTACTTGACTACATTAAATATTTTTGTCTACAGCCTAACAAGCTATGGAGAGCTCTGTTGAGGTCTTTCTCACCCTTTTCATCTATCAGCTTCACTGTTTACACTTACTGCAGTGCACAGCTTTCAACACTTGTTTGCTGTTTTTTGTATCTTTCCCCTCTTGGAGAATTTTGTGAAGAAGTGGAAGGATTCGCAAACTAATTAAAAGGAGGATTTTCTGTCCCCATTGTGGGCAGGACCTGCCGCGGGTGATTTAGCAGCCCAGCCAAAAGCCCATTGACTTTCAGCAGGACCAGGTGAAAATTGGCAGCGGGTGAGGCCGGAAAATCCTAACCCATGTGAAAATTCCTTCCATGACGTAACCAGCTTTATACCAACTAATAAAATGGTTATTTCTATACAGCGGAGGGTTTTATGACCTTTCACATTTTATGCAATGACAGGAAGCACTTGCACCTATGGTACACATATTCTGCTGGCTGTCAACCCAGAATGTTGGTCTCCATTCACTAGGAAAATCTGGAGAAGGTTTCAAACCCTGAAGCTTCTTACTCAGAAGTAGGTTTGTTACCACTAAACTTTTATTCTTGGTAAATGTAACAATTATTCAAGTTCATGTCCTGGTGAATTGTTATATTCGCTTATCCCCCAATTTGGGAAATATTGAGTTGACCAATGGAGAAGTGGCATTTGTGGGAGATGGTGTGGTAAACTATGTCAAAGATTGCAGAAGGTGAAGAAGGATATGGAGGGATAGTGAACCATGGTAATAATAAACAATGCTTGAAACAGGGCTGGCAGGTAAATTTTCCCCATTTATGTGCATATAATGAATTGAGGAGCATAAATATTCAATTATCTATGCATAAATTCATTAAATTCCTGGGGGAAAGCAGTTAGAAGTGAACAAATTTTGCAGTCCAGTGAAAATAGAAACCAGCAAGTTTGGTGATATTCCTTTATATTCAATTATACATTGAAAGCTGCTTCAGGGCTGTTATTGCACTGGCCCACAAAATGTAGTTGCATAGCAACAATTAGCTGGAAGAAATTCAAAAATTCTCACTGTATCAATGACAACCTTTTCCATGAGCCTTCCAACTGAGAAAAATATTGAGGTGGTGTCACTTGAGTAGCTATAACGCACATAAATCAGCCTGGTTGAGAATCCATTCTGAAGCATCAGTGTGGCTCAGTCTTTGCTTTGTCCTTGCAATAAGTTGGTGACTCTTATAAAGAAGGCCCCAGTGGCACTAAAGTATTTGTTATGTTGTGGCTCACCAGTAAGATAAACCGGGGAATCTGTGGAATGTGAAAGGTCAGAGTTGAGTTGCATTAAGCATAATAAAGTCATAACCTTGAAAATCATTTGATTGCCTTTGGGGTGAAGGGTATATTTTGTACATTTTTATCTTCTTGGACATTCTATGAATGTTATGTACCTACATTAGGCATTGAATAAGTTGGAAAGAGGCCAGTTTAGTGCAAATCATATATTGTCCATAGAAAAGTTGGGCTGAATGGGAAAACATTCTCTCCTCCTTCGCTCTTTTCTTACTTTCAAATGTTTTCATGCAATTTTTTTTGCAATCTTCTTCATGTCTGATTTATTGTAATCTTAATGTGAGATGTGCTTAGCCTTGTTATTTTGATGTTAAGGAGCTACAGATTTGCCACTTCTTATGAAAAGTCTTGTTTTATTTCTTTTAATAGTACCTAATGCAAGCTGTCAAAGGTCAAAATTGATCATTTCTGTTTGTTAAGCTAATTAATTTGCATATTATGCTTCATTTTCTAGTGTATGATTTGCATAACTACACTAAAATGCAGTGCTAGAGTACAAAAATATTATTTTAATAATAATGCAGGTGGAATTTTATCAAAAGGAAAAAGAAGATCGAATGAACAAATTCAAAACCATTTTATCACTACTAATTATTTTTTACTTAGGCACATCGCCTTGTGGTAATTGCTCTGATTATCTTTTCTTCCAGCCTCCTTATCAACGTGTTTCCAGACGGAAAAGTTCTTGTTTGTTGCTTTTATTGGAGGAAGAAGCAGAAGGCCAGTGGATGGATACCAGGCAGGTCAGGCTGCAACAGAATTGATTCGTACCCACCTACTCTCACATCTACAGCTACAAACAAAGGTGGACATGCCTCACATTGGCAGAGGATTAATACATTCAGAGGGTCCAGCTCTCAGAACAGATTGCATGCACAAAAGGCACCAATATATTGGGATGGATTTTAAAGCCTCCTGTACATTGGAAACATGGTTACTTGACCAACATCAAGACAAGAGGCACATCAGTAATTCCAGGATGTACATTGAAGAGCCTTAACAATGGCATGAGCAAAATTAAAGTTTAACACTAACTACTCCATAGCTTAGACTCCAAAAATATTTGTTCCTTAAAAGACTGTGGTAAGGATGTCTTGTGGTACAGTGGCTAGTGCTCCTGCCTCCGAGGTAGAAACTTTGGGTTCAAGTCCCTCTCTAGGACTGGATGACCAAAGAATGTACATTTATAATGCAGCCAAACAGGTTGAGAATTCTTCCAATACATGCCAATAATAGGCAGTAAGAGTGGGAAAGATTCCTGGTCAGCCACGCAGTGGAAAGAAATTGGAGCTACTACCGTCACTATCCATAGCTCCTGGCTACAAGATGTGTGTAAAAGTGTATGTTGCCACAGCAACTTGGACTTCTTTGGGGCTGTTTGGCTCAGTTGGCTGGATGGTTAATGTGAATCAAATTGGTGCCAACAGGACTGGGTTTGATTCCATTTGGCTGGGAGATTTGGGACCTACCTCCTTGCCCTACTTGTGGTGGAGATAGTGGCTCTGTGGGTTAGACCTGCCTTCAGACAAAGAGCAAAAGAAGAAGATGATAATGTTATAATGTTGATTTACAATTTTAAGAAACATTTTAACTGTCAATATTTTGAATGCAGAGTCAGTCATCAAGTACCTTAAGCATTTATTAGTACTATGATAGCTTAGCAGTATATTGTAAAACAAAAACAGAATTACCTGGAAAAACTCAGCAGGTCTGGCAGCATCGGCGGAGAAGAAAAGAGTTGACATTTCGAGTCCTCATGACCCTTCGACAGAACTTGAGTTCGAGTACAAGAAAGAGTTGAAATATAAGGTGTGTGTGTGTTGGGGGTTGGGGGGGGGGGGGGGGGGGGGTCGGAGAGAGAGAGAAGTGGAGGGGTGGGTGGGTGTGGTTGTAGGGACAAACAAGCATTGATAGAAGCAGATCATCAAAAGATGTCAACATCAATAGAACAAAAGAACACATAGGTGTTAAAGTTGGTGATATTATCTAAACAAATGTGCTAATTAAGAATGGATGGTAGGGCACTCAAGATATAGCTCCAGTGGGGGTGGGGAGAGCATAAAAGATTTTAAAATATTTAAAAATAATGGAAATAGGTGGGAAAAGAAAAATCTATATAATTTATTGGGAAAAAAGGAAGGGGGAAACAGAAAGGGGGTGGGGATGGGGGAGGGAGCTCAAGACCTAAAGTTGTTGAATTCAATATTCAGTCCGGAAGGCTGTAAAGTGCCTAGTCAGAAGATGAGGTGTTGTTCCTCCAGTTTGCGTTGGGCTTCACTGGAACAATGCAGCAAGCCAAGGACAGACATGTGGGCAAGAGAGCAGGGTGGAGTGTTAAAATGGCAAGCGACAGGGAGGTTTGGGTCATTCTTGCAGACAGACCGCAGGTGTTCTGCAAAGCGGTCACCCAGTTTACGTTTGGTCTCTCCAACGTAGAGGAGACCACATTGAGAGCAACGAATGCAATAGACTAGGTTGGGGGAAATGCAAGTGAAATGCTGCTTCACTTGAAAGGAGTGGTTGAGCCCTTGGACGGTGAGGAGAGAGGAAGTGAAGGGGCAGGTGTTGCATCTTTTGCGTGGGCATGGGGTGGTGCCATAGGAGGGGGTTGAGGAGTAGGGGGTGATGGAGGAGTGGACCAGGGTGTCCCGGAGGGAGCGATCTCTATGGAACGCCGATAAGGGGGGTGAAGGGAAGAGGTGTTTGGTGGTGGCATCATGCTGGAGTTGGCGGAAATGGCGGAGGATGATCCTTTGAATGCGGAGGCTGGTGGGGTGATAAGTGAGGACAAGGGGTACCCTATCATGTTTCTGGGAGGGAGGAGAAGGACTGAGGGCAGATGCGCGGGAGATGGGCCGGACACGGTTGAGGGCCCTGTCAACGACCGTGGGTGGAAAACCTCGGTTAAGGAAGAAGGAGGACATGTCAGAGGAACTGTTTTTGAAGGTAGCATCATCAGAACAGATGCGACGGAGGCAAAGGAACTGAGAGAATGGGATGGAGTCCTTACAGGAAGCGGGGTGTGAGGAGCTGTAGTCGAGGTAGCTGTGGGAGTCGGTGGGTTTGTAATGGATATTGGTGGACAGTCTATCACCAGAGATTGAGACAGAGAGGTCAAGGAAGGGAAGGGAAGTGTCAGAGATGGACCACATGAAAATGATGGAGGGGTGGAGATTGGAAGCAAAATTAATAAATTTTTCCAAGTCCCGACGAGAGCATGAAGCAGCACCAAAGTAATCATCGATGCACCGGAGAAAGAGTTGTGGAAGGGGGCCGGAGTGGGACTGGAACAAGGAATGTTCCATATACCCCATAAAGAGACAGGCATAGCTGGGGCCCATGTGGGTACCCATAGCCACACCTTTTATTTGGAGGAAGTGAGAAGAGTTGAAGGAGAAATTGTTCAGCGTGAGAACAAGTTCAGCCAGATGGAGGAGAGTAGTGGTGGATGGGGATTGTTCGGGCCTCTGTTCGAGGAAGAAGCTAAGGGCCCTCAGACCATCCTGGTGGGGGATGGAGGTGTAGAGGGATTGGACGTCCATGGTGAAGAGGAAGCGGTTGGGGCCAGGGAACTGGAAATTGTTGATGTGACGTAAGGTGTCAGAGGAATCACGGATGTAGGTGGGAAGGGACTGGACAAGGGGAGAGAGAAGGGAGTCAAGATAACGAGAAATGAGTTCTGTGGGGCAGGAGCAAGCTGAGACGATTGGTCTACCGGGGCAGTTCTGTTTGTGGATTTTGGGTAGGAGATAGAAGCGGGCCGTCCGAGGTTGGGCGACTATCAGTTTGGAAGCTGTGGGAGGAAGATCCCCAGAGGTCAGTGACAGTCCTGGAAACAATGGCTTGATGTTCAGTGGTGGGGTCATGGTCCAGGGAGAGGTAGGAGGAAATGTCTGCGAGTTGATGCTCAGCCTCCGCGAGGTAGAGGTCAATGCGCCAGACAACAACAGCACCAAAACAAAAACAGAATTACCTGGAAAAACTCAGCAGGTCTGGCAGCATCGGCGGAGAAGAAAAGAGTTGACGTTTCGAGTCCTCATGACCCTTCGACAGAACTTGAGTTCGAGTCCAGGAAAGAGCTGAAATATAAGCTGGTTTAAGGTGTGTGTGTGGGGGGCGGAGAGATAGAGAGACAGAGAGGTGGAGGGGGTTGGTGTGGTTGTAGGGACAAACAAGCAGTGATAGAAGCAGATCATCAAAAGATGTCAACCACAATAGTACAATAGAACACATAGGTGTTAAAGTTAAAGTTGGTGATATTATCTAAACGAATGTGCTAATTAAGAATGGATGGTAGGGCACTCAAGGTATAGCTCTAGTGGGTTTTTTTTTATATAATGGAAATAGGTGGGAAAAGGAAAATCTTTATAATTTATTGGGAAAAAAAAAAGAGGAAGGGGGAAACAGAAAGGGGGTGGGGATGGGGGAGGGAGCTCACGACCTAAAGTTGTTGAATTCAATATTCAGTCCGGAAGGCTGTAAAGTCCCTAGTCGAAGATGAGGTGTTGTTCCTCCAGTTTGCGTTGGGCTTCACTGGAACAATGCAGCAAGCCAAGGACAGACATGTGGGCAGGAGAGCAGGGTGGAGTGTTAAAATGGCAAGCGACAGGGAGGTTTGGGTCATTCTTGCGGACAGACCGCAGGTGTTCTGCAAAGCGGTCGCCCAGTTTACGTTTGGTCTCTCCAATGTAGAGGAGACCACATTGGGAGCAACGAATGCAGTAGACTAAGTTGGGGGAAATGCAAGTGAAATGCTGCTTCACTTGAAAGGAGTGTTTGGGTCCTTGGACGGTGAGGAGAGAGGAAGTGAAGGGGCAGGTGTTGCATCTTTTGCGTGGGCAAGGAGTTGTGCCATAGGAGGGGGTTGAGGAGTAGGGGGTGATGGAGGAGTGGACCAGGGTGTCCCGGAGGGAGCGATCCCTACGGAATGCCGATAAGGGGGGTGAAGGGAAGATGTGTTTGGTAGTGGCATCATGCTGAAGTTGGCGGAAATGGCGGAGGATGATCCTTTGAATGCGGAGGCTGGTGGGGTGATAAGTGAGGACAAGGGGGACCCTATCATGTTTCTGGGAGGGAGGAGAAGGAGTGAGGGCGGATGCGCGGGAGATGGGCCGGACACGGTTGAGGGCCCTGTCAACGACCGTGGGTGGAAAACCTCGGTTAAGGAAGAAGGAGGACATGTCAGAGGAACTGTTTTTGAATGTAGCATCATCGGAACAGATGCGACGGAGGTGAAGGAACTGAGAGAATGGGATGGAGTCCTTACAGGAAGTGGGGTGTGAGGAGCTGTAGTCGAGATAGCTGTGGGAGTCGGTGGGTTTGTAATGGATATTGGTGGACAGTCTATCACCAGAGATTGAGACAGAGAGGTCAAGGAAGGGAAGGGAAGTGTCAGAGATGGACCACGTGAAAATGATGGAGGGGTGGAGATTGGAAGCAAAATTAATAAATTTTTCCAAGTCCTGACGAGAGCATGAAGCAGCACCAAAGTAATCATCGATGCACCAGAGAAAGAGTTGTGGAAGGGGGCCGGAGTAGGACTGCAACAAGGAATGTTCCACATACCCCATAAAGAGACAGGCATAGCTGGGGCCCATGCGGGTACCCATAGCCACACCTTTTATTTGGAGGAAGTGAGAGGAGTTGAAGGAGAAATTGTTCAGCGTGAGAACAAGTTCAGCCAGGCGGAGGAGAGTAGTGGTGGATGGGGATTGTTCGGGCCTCTGTTCGAGGAAGAGGCTAAGGGCCCTCAGACCATCCTGGTGGGGGATGGAGGTGTAGAGGGATTGTACGTCCATGGTGAAGAGGAAGCGGTAGGGGCCAGGGAACTGGAAATTGTTGATGTGACGTAAGGTGTCAGAGGAATCACGGATGTAGGTGGGAAGGGACTGGACAAGGGGAGAGAGAAGGGAGTCAAGATAACGAGAAATGAGTTCTGTGGGGCAGGAGCAAGCTGAGACGATTGGTCTACCGGGGCTGTTCTGTTTGTGGATTTTGGGTAGGAGATAGAAGCGGGCCGTCCGAGGTTGGGCGACTATCAGGTTGGAAGCTGTGGGAGGGAGATCCCCAGAGGAGATGAGGTCAGTGACAGTCCTGGAAACAGTGGCTTGATGTTCAGTGGTGGGGTCATGGTCCAGGGAGAGGTAGGAGGAAGTGTCTGCGAGTTGACGCTCAGCCTCCGTGTGGTAGAGGTCAGTGCGCCAGACAACAACAGCACCACCCTTGTCAGCGGGTTTGATGACAATGTCAGGGTTGGACCTGAGAGAATGGAGTGCAGTAAGTTCAGAGAGAGACAGGTTAGAATGGGTGAGAGGAGCAGAGAAATTGAGACGACTAATGTCGCGCCGACAGTTCTCAATGAAAAGATCGAGACATTAGTCGTCTCAATTTCTCTGCTCCTCTCACCCATTCTAACCTGTCTCTCTCTGAACTTACTGCACTCCATTCTCTCAGGTCCAACCCTGACATTGTCATCAAACCCGCTGACAAGGGTGGTGCTGTTGTTGTCTGGCGCACTGACCTCTACCACACGGAGGCTGAGCGTCAACTCGCAGACACTTCCTCCTACCTCTCCCTGGACCATGACCCCACCACTGAACATCAAGCCACTGTTTCCAGGACTGTCACTGACCTCATCTCCTCTGGGGATCTCCCTCCCACAGCTTCCAACCTGATAGTCGCCCAACCTCGGACGGCCCGCTTCTATCACCTACCCAAAATCCACAAATAGAACAGCCCCGGTAGACCAATCGTCTCAGCTTGCTCCTGCCCCACAGAACTCATTTCTCGTTATCTTGACTCCCTTCTCTCTCCCCTTGTCCAGTCCCTTCCCACCTACATCCGTGATTCCTCTGACACCTTACGTCACATCAACAATTTCCAGTTCCCTGGCCCCTACCGCTTCCTCTTCACCATGGACGTACAATCCCTCTACACCTCCATCCCCCACCAGGATGGTCTGAGGGCCCTTAGCTTCTTCCTCGAACAGAGGCCCGAACAATCCCCATCCACCACTACTCTCCTCCGTCTGGCTGAACTTGTTCTCACGCTGAACAATTTCTCCTTCAACTCCTTTCACTTCCTCCAAATAAAAGGTGTGGCTATGGGTACCCACATGGGCCCCAGCTATGCCTGTCTCTTTGTGGAGTATGTGGAACATTCCTTGTTGCAGTCCTACTCTGGCCCCCTTCCACAACTCTTTCTCCGGTACATCGATGATTACTTTGGTGCTGCTTCATGCTCTCGTCAAGACTTGGAAAAATTTATTAATTTTGCTTCCAATCTCCACCCCTCCATCATTTTCACGTGGTCCATCTCTGACACTTCCCTTCCCTTCCTTGACCTCTCTGTCTCAATCTCTGGTGATAGACTGTCCACCAATATCCATTACAAACCCACCGACTCCCACAGCTATCTCGACTACAGCTCCTCACACCCCACTTCCTGTAAGGACTCCATCCCATTCTCTCAGTTCCTTCGCCTCCGTCGCATCTGTTCTGATGATGCTACATTCAAAAACAGTTCCTCTGACATGTCCTCCTTCTTCCTTAACCGAGGTTTTCCACCCACGGTCGTTGACAGGGCCCTCAACCGTGTCCGGCCCATCTCCCGCGCATCCGCCCTCACTCCTTCTCCTCCCTCCCAGAAACATGATAGGGTCCCCCTTGTCCTCACTTATCACCCCACCAGCCTCCGCATTCAAAGGATCATCCTCCGCCATTTCCGCCAACTTCAGCATGATGCCACTACCAAACACATCTTCCCTTCACCCCCCTTATCGGCATTCCGTAGGGATCGCTCCCTCCGGGACACCCTGGTCCACTCCTCCATCACCCCCTACTCCTCAACCCCCTCCTATGGCACAACCCCTTGCCCACGCAAAAGATGCAACACCTGCCCCTTCACTTCCTCTCTCCTCACCGTCCAAGGACCCAAACACTCCTTTCAAGTGAAGCAGCATTTCACTTGCATTTCCCCCAACTTATTCTACGGCATTCGTTGCTCCCAATGTGGTCTCCTCTACATTGGAGAGACCAAACGTAAACTGGGCGACCGCTTTGCAGAACACCTGCGGTCTGTCCGCAAGAATGACCCAAACCTCCCTGTCGCTTGCCATTTTAACACTCCACCCTGCTCTCCTGCCCACATGTCTGTCCTTGGCTTGCTGCATTGTTCCAGTGAAGCCCAACGCAAACTGGAGGAACAACACCTCATCTTCCGACTAGGGACTTTACAGCCTTCCGGACTGAATATTGAATTCAACAACTTTAGGTCGTGAGCTCCCTCCCCCATCCCCACCCCCTTTCTGTTTCCCCCTTCCTCTTTTTTTTTCCCAATAAATTATAAAGATTTTCCTTTTCCCACCTATTTCCATTATATAAAAAAAAAACCCACTAGAGCTATACCTTGAGTGCCCTACCATCCATTCTTAATTAGCACATTCGTTTAGATAATATCACCAACTTTAACTTTAACACCTATGTGTTCTATTGTACTATTGTGGTTGACATCTTTTGATGATCTGCTTCTATCACTGCTTGTTTGTCCCTACAACCACACCAACCCCCTCCACCTCTCTGTCTCTCTATCTCTCCGCCCCCCACACACACACCTTAAACCAGCTTATATTTCAGCTCTTTCCTGGACTCGAACTCAAGTTCTGTCGAAGGGTCATGAGGACTCGAAACGTCAACTCTTTTCTTCTCCGCCGATGCTGCCAGACCTGCTGAGTTTTTCCAGGTAATTCTGTTTTTGTTTTGGATTTCCAGCATCCGCAGTTTTTTTGTTTTTAACAACAGCACCATCCTTGTCAGCGGGTTTGATGACAATGTCAGGGTTGGACCTGAGAGAATGGAGTGCAGTAAGTTCAGAGAGAGACAGGTTAGAATGGGTGAGAGGAGCAGAGAAATTGAGACGACTAATGTCGCACCGACAGTTCTCAATGAAAAGATCAAGAGAAGGTAAGAATCCAGAGGGAGGGGTCCAGGTGGAGGGAGAATATTGGAGATGAGTAAAAGGATCCGTTGAACGGGGAGAGGACTCCTGCCCAAAGAAGTGAGCCCGGAGACGAAGACGGCAGAAGAAGAGTTTAGCATCATGCCGAGCCCGAAATTCATTGAGGTGAGGGCGTAAGGGTATGAAACTAAGTCCTTTGCTGAGCACTGAACGTTCAGCATCGGAGAGGGGAAGGTCAGGGGGTATAGTGAATACACGGCTGGGGTTGGGATTGGAAGATGGGGTGGGGACGGAGGGACGGGCAGGGGTGGAGGGTCCTAGATGGGTGTTGGTGTCGATGAGTTGTTGGAGCTTGCGTTTCTTAGCACTTGAGAGAAAGAGAAAAAGTTTCTTGTTGAGGCGTCGGATGAGCCGAAGAATAAAATGAAACTGGGGGCACGCGCAGCTTTGAAAAAGGGTATGGCGGTGCTGCTGGAGGGAGAGGTCGAGTGTGTTCATATGGCGGCGCATTGCACTGAGTGTGGATTTCAGAATGTGACGGGAACAGCAGTCCGAGAAACGTTTTATGTCCCGGAGATACCTGTAATCCTGGGTGGGTTCGAAACATGAGGGGTGGAATTTCAGTTGAAATCCACGTGGGGTAAGTCGGAGACGGAGACAGTCACTGAGAAAGGAGATATGGCTGTGAAAGCGGGTTTTAGTAAACACCTTGTCAAACACCAGGAGGGAAATGGAAAGCAATGAAGGTGAGCAAGGCAAAAGAGAGGTACGGAAATCTTGTCGCAGAAAAGAACAGAACTTCTTCAAGGAGGTAGGCATTTCTTGAAGAGCAGTGGCAGTCAATTAAACACAGAGATAAAAACAAAAAAACTGCGGATGCTGGAAATCCAAAACAAAAACAGAATTACCTGGAAAAACTCAGCAGGTCTGGCAGCATCGGCGGAGAAGAAAAGAGTTGACATTTCGAGTCCTCATGACCCTTCGACAGAACTTGAGTTCGAGTACAAGAAAGAGTTGAAATATAAGCTAGTTTAAGGTGTGTGGGGGGGTGGGGGGGGGGGGGGCGGAGGAGAGAGAGAGAGAGAGAAGTGGAGGGGGTTGGTGTGGTTGTAGGGACAAACAAGCAGTGATAGAAGCGGATCATCAAAAGATGTCAACAACATTTTTTAGCAGTATATTGTGATCGTGATTACATCACATTGCAAATGGCCGTTGAAACTCATTGTCTATTACATGTATAAATATTTTCTAGTTTCCATTAACGTTAACTTTACCTTGTTAATCATTTGCTTGTTTCCTGAGTTGCGTTGATGCTCAAAATAAAAATGAATGATTTTCTCTGAATTTAGCTCTGTTTTTTGGCCTGTGTCTTTTAAGCTCAATTTTCCCAATTTTTTATACTAAAACTAAAACACCAGAAATAAAAATAATGTGGTCAGTGGAATGTGTGATGTGGGTCTGTGTTTATAGCCACACCTCGTTTACATTAATTCAATGAACTGCCACATATGCTAGGTTAAAGCAGATACCCCTTGTCATCCAACAGCCACCCTCTGCTTTGACATAATGGTTCAAATATTGAGTCAAACAATAGATTGGCACAGAATGAAAGCTGTCACCTCAGCAGCCAATCAACTGCATTACTTGCTGAGCAATGTCACAAAACAAATGCACAGTGTCTTGTAACCTTTACAATTGATGTAAATTATGCACATAAAGCCATTTGTGTGCAGTCAGTGACACCCTCTCCCATGAGGAAGCCTGCTATACTGTCAAGGCCACATGCACACTCTGTCTGTTTCGCTCCGGAGGTAAAGCTTTTAGTTTCATGTACCAAGGAACCATGAACAGGGTTAGAGGTGAGGTGCAATAGGTATGGAAAAGGTATAGGTCAGGTTGTCAACTTCTGTTGAACATATTTCTGGAAATCCGATCACATGATGTATACTGACATAACATTTGGTCATGTGATGTCTTTTCATATGATTTCTGATCATGTGGCAATTGCCTGCGGTTTGAAATATTATTCCGTTTATTATACAGAAGGTTGGGTTCCATGTAATTGAGTGTCATGGTTTTGTGCCAACTATTATCTCAGAGGTTCTGAGAACTGGAAGGCTCACCATAAATAGACAAAGTGCACAGGTGCAAACTACAAGTGTAAAGCTCCACTTTTTCTGGGCTGCTAGCAACAGTGCCTGGGAGTTTCATCTTCTATTGGAGACTTAGGGACAATCCCAGAAGGTTGCCAACTCAATATTCCTAATATATAGAATTCATAGAGAGAACTTGGCACCACTGTCAGATCTGTCAAGCGCTATGACTCACTTGGAGAAATAAGCACAGATTTTAATGATAAAAGCCAACTCCTATTTGTTTACAAAACCTCCATCTCACAAACCAGTTTTCAGCTCCATTCACTTAACAGTTTTGCAGTGTAAATCCCCATTTTATTTCAAACCCCTCTTGCTTTGAGTGGATCTTCAGTGATGAACAGCATAGTCCCCAGTGTAGAGCAGTCACTTGGGGGGAAAAGAACATGTAGAAATGGGATGACAAGTTATGCCTGTACATTGAATGTTATAAAGACAAGTTAAAAAATAAAGTGATAACATTTGGAAAAAAAACCACAACAGGCACATTATGTACAGGAATAAGATTGCAAATTTGTTGCTGACCGGTGATCTTGCAGGAAAATGGACTGAATTCTGCACGTGCATTCAACCCAGGGGTAGAGTGGTCTCTCTGCCTCTCTGGATGCTGCACAAAGAGCTCCAAATTCCTGAAAAAAACAATTCCTTTGCAAAGTCACTGTTGCCTCGCACTGCCCCGTGTGCACTGGGGTTGCAAAAAATGACAGAGCCGAGAGAATTTGGGGTCAGAAAGAAAATGGTCTGCAAGGGAAGTGTTGTTGATTCCAACACGGTGATCCAGCAGGGGCACTCACTAAGAAAGCTTTGCTGAATTTGTAATCTTTTCTCCCAGGTTGCTCGTGGCAGTCTCTAAGAGATCAATCCTTAATTTCAGGAGATGTGCGGCCAATTGGAGAGGGTTGGCAATGTTAGATACAGAAAATGATCAGAATATGACTAAGATGGAGTCAGTTAGGATTAACAGAGTAACTTCCCAGCAAACTATTTATCTCACTATAAGAAGAATAGTGCGGCATTTTCATTATATTGTTACCAGGCATGTTTGTGATGTGAGTCAAATAAAAGAACAGTTATTATAAATTTTACTCCAATTGTTCACTTAACAATTGTGAAATAAGTCAATCCACTGAGTTACGTTTTACTTTAACTAAATTACCAGTTATAGTGATCAGGTTACCCGACTAGTAACCCAGAGGTTACTAATAATCCCAAGAACCTGAGTTCCTATCCCACTATGGCAGTTCAAGAATTTAAATTCAGTTCTAATCTGGAAATAGAAAGCTGGTATCAGAGAAAAGCCATGAAACTGAATTGTCATAAAAACCCAAATGGTTAACTGTGCGCTTTAGAGAAGGAAACCTACCTTCCTTACCTGGGCTAGACTATGCGACCCCAAGTCTTGAAGCAACTTCATTGATATAGTAGATTGGAGACATATGTGAAATTATCATATCTAGTTAGTCTATCAAGAAATGTAATTATTTAGACCACCACAAATCACACTATCAATGTTAAAAAATAAAATAACTTCTAATCATCAGGGACATAGGGTTTGTTCATATGGTTAAGCAGTGATGCTGAACCTGATTTGAATATCATTTTAAGTTCAAAAAGGCTCCCTAGATGTCTTTTATTCTCCACCATGCGGCAGCCAATTTGTACACAGAAGACCACCACAAACAGCAATGAAATAAATGTCCAGATCACTTGTTTTAGTTGTATATTGAGGAATAAATGTTATCCAGGACACCAAGAGATCTTCTGTGCATTTCTTCAAATAGTGCCATTGGATTTTATATTTTCACAGAGAAGACAGACAGGACCTTCGTTTAACATCTCATTCAAAAGATGGTTCCTCCAATAATGCAGTATTTCCTTGGTACTGCATTAAAGTGTCAGACTAGATTTAAGTCTCTGAAATAACAGTTTGAACCCATGACCTCCTCACTGAGAAACAAGGCTGACACTAGCTGCCTTCAAATCAACACACTAATATATCATTTAACAAATTCACTGGACAAGCGTTCTCAGAGAGAAGATTGTATACGAGTTTAATAGCTGTTAGCAATACTCTCAAAGATTTTCCTAGCTTCAGCATAATACAGCAGAGGCTGATTGTAGACAAATGCACAATAACTCATAACATACTTTTAAGAATAAAGATCCGAAGAAAACAGGAATCGCAGAAAATATTCAGCAAGTCTGGCAGCATCTGTGGAGAGAGAAACAGGTTTGACGTTTCAGGTCGATGACCTTTCAATGAACTTACATTCATAAAGCACCTTTCAGAACCTCAACATTCTAGCATTTTCCCTATGACTTCTTCCTGAGGGAAAATGCTAGAATCTATTATTAAGGAGGTAATAACAAGACATTTAGAAAATCTTAATATAATCAGGCAGAGTCAATATGGCTTTGTGAAGGGGAAATCATGTTTAACTAATTTATTAGAGTTCTTTGCGGAAGTAACAAGTCAAGGTGGATAAAGATGAACCTGTCGATTTGGTGTACCTGGACTTCCAAAAGGCATTCAGTAAAGTTCCACATCAAAGGTTACTTCACAAACTCATGGTGTAGGCAGTAACATATTATCATAGATAGAGGATTAGATAGCTAACAGAAAATAGGGGGTAGGGATAATGGGTAATATTCAGGCTGGCAAGCTTTAACTAGTAGAGTGCCAAAGGGATCAATGTTGGGGTCTCAACTATTTATGATCTATGTTAATGACTTGGATGAAGGGACTGGATGTACGATTGCTAAATTTGCTGATGACGCAAAGATAGGAAGGAAAGTAAGTTGTGTAGAGGTCAGAAAGAGTTTACAAAGGGATTTAGACATGTTAAGTGAGTGGCAGATGGAGTATAATGTGGGAAAATGTGAACTTGTCCACTTTGGCAGGAAGAATAGAAAAGCAGAATATTATTTGAATGGAGAGAGACTGTAGAAGGCTATGGTACAGAGGGATCTGGGTGTCCAGGCGCATGAACCACAAAAAGTCGGTATGCAGGTACAGCAAGTGATTAGGAAGGCAAATGGAATGTTGTAAAACAGAAAATGCTGAAAAAACTTAACAGGTCTGGCAGCATCTGTGGACTCAGAAACAGGGTTAACATATGACTCTTCTTCAGAGCTGGAATGTTGGAATGGTGTCATTTATTGCAAGGGAAAAAGGATATTAAAGCAGGGAAGTGCTGCTACAGCTATAAAGAGCAAATCTGGACTACTGTGTACACTTTTGGTCTTCTTACTTAAGAAAAGAGTCAGCAGCATGTTTGTGATGTGTCAAGCATTGTGCCGGCCAATAGAAGGTTCATACTGTCATGCACAGTAAAGACATGTCATATTCATAACTTTAAAACAGGAACTTTATTCGTGTGGAAAATTTTGAATTGACTTTTTCTTTTCAGATGGACAACATGTGTTGCAAAAAATGGCCATGTAATGTCAGATGACCTGATCTGTGTATTCAAAAACTGACACACAACATGGCTTCACCCTAAAGACAGATAAGTGGGCATTCCAAACTAAACGGTGTTAATCACACGTATCCTAAAGACCATCAGAAGACGTTCCTGAATTAAATGGGTGTACTGAAGGAAAGAAAATAATTGTTTTAACTGATCAGGATGGATGTCTCAAATCAATGGAACAGTAATTCTGAAACAATAAAGCAGGACATGGCTCATGTTAGGACATGGCAGATGGTATGTGCCAGGCAGATCAAACCCATGAGGGAAACTTGATCACGATATCACAGCGGTTTTGCAATTTGCAATTATTTCAAGGTGCGTGCCCTTAGTTTAGAAGTAATAAGCCCACCAAGGCTCTAGATAAATTAAAATATTTATTAGCAAAAGAAAAGCTTTCAAGCACATACATAGGTCTACAAATTACTACTATAATAACTCCTAAAATCCCTAATTAACCCAGCTTCCAGTTAACCCCCTGTTAAAGCAACAGTTAAAAAAATAGTTTTTAAATAGATCCACCAAGTTAACACAATACCCTGGACAGTGGAATTTAAAATGGCTTTTCCCAGCTTCAGTTGCTGTAGACAGCAGGTTTAATGCACAGACACCGGAGGTTTCTCACACTTCTGTTAGATCTTACAATGCCTTCCCTGACACATAGCCTCATTCATTATACATGCTTCTCCCTTTTAATGTGTAATTTCCATTGTCTATATGCCTTTGGAACTTTACCTTTCTTACAAAATAAATCTTTTCATGTTGTCACTATATATTGTCAATAACCCTTGAGAAAAATAAACACATTCCTCAGCTTGCTTGTCTGGCTATTTGTAAACAGACAGGGATCCCTTTGAAAGCTAAATCCCCCTTCTTCGATCTACAAATGCAAATTCCCTTTACACCTGACATGCTAAGACCCCAATCATGTTTACTCATCAACATATTAAAGACACTTCTACACCTTACCTCTTTTGATGCTTCAACTTTCAGTCTGCTTGGCTACAAAATGTAATTAAATCACACACAGGGACAGAACAACACAATCCCCCATGAAGTAACTTTACACTAAGCCAGGAGAATATTATGAAAATTATTATACCTCATGACACTCATCAATCTGACAACAGAACCATATTTGGTAAAGAAACCCCAAGTGTGAGGAGTCATATAGTGGAATATCCATGGTTATCTCTTTTAATCTTTAAATGCTGTCTTCAGAAAGGAAAACACAGGAAAAAGGTAATAATGAGTAAGATCTGAAATCTACAAACTCTTAGGCTCTCCAAGTCTGTACCGCTTTTGAGTTACCAAAACAGCAAACTGGCCTCCTGGTGACAAGACCTCAAGAATCTATCTTTGTGACATTTAGAAAGTCCAGCACTTTGAGAAAGTCCTAAAAATAACTTTGGCATATGATATCAGCTGTTGAATTCATCTAAACTGCACTTCAAGAGTAAAGAAGACCTTCCATTCAACTTGCAATGTACCAACAAGACAACCACATGAATTACAAACTATTCCTTTTTTTCATAAGTTATAAAAATGCTCTATTCTCTTCAACTGTACTTTCCTCCTGTGTGTTTGTGTGTGTATGAGACCATGAGTATTAGATTTCGGGGTGAATGCTTAAATACACAATCATCTTTCTTTGTTTAAGCTCACAAAAAAACTTGCTGTTGGTTATTCAAATCATCCACATATCTGGGGTTAAAAACCATACACAGATCTCCCTCTCAAAAATTCACTGATTAGGGATGTTTGGGAAGAGGACATGGTTTCAGCAATTCTCGCTCACCCTGTCTGTAACAATACCTGTAATACATCTGCATGCCATGAATATGCATTAATGTGAAGATTTCCAATAAAGTCCTACCCTCAGGATAAAGTTAGCGGTGCATGAGAACCTCATGGCACCAAGTTCACAATCATTTAAGTGTGGCCACGCACCAGTCGTGACTAAGTTGTGACTAAGGTAAGCACTTTTCCATGTTCAGTCCTGTAGCATATGTTGGAGGGTGTTGAAAGCTTGATGTTCAGGTGCAGGGACAGGGAAGAGCCCCAGGTGTGTTGGTCTTGTAAGGGAGGTGGCGGGTGAAGGCAAGGATTGGAAGACAGGTGATGGGCCTAAAGGGAAAGGTCAGTGCTATCAATGAGTGGTGTTCTGAGGGTGCTAGGTGATGGAGGGAACAGTCACAGTCAAAAGTGGAAGTTGTATTCTATATGAGGGCAGGTCCAGAGTCAGGGTTGGGCATTGGAAGGTCCCATTGGGTGAGTCATGGGAGCAAACAAAAGCATGAGGGAGGATAATGGGAGAGCTCAGGGTCAGAGTGGGCATTGGGATGGTCATGGGTGTAGGCACAGGGAGGAGGGATGGCATGTACAGAGAAATGGTACATCTCCTGCGTACATGGAGGTGTTGCCAGAGCGAGGCAGGGGAGCACTACAATCAAGATCATGAATTCACCAGAGCCATCATCCAGCACACCATTAAAATTTGCTTCCACTGCCTTGACCAGTCTGGAGGGGCTCTGAAAAATGCACACCAGAGGCTTTCAGGAATAGTAATGGTCTACTGGGCACTATGCAAACTGGCACTACAATGCAGACAGA
The DNA here is from genome assembly GCF_017639515.1 of Carcharodon carcharias. Classification (NCBI taxonomy): domain Eukaryota; kingdom Metazoa; phylum Chordata; class Chondrichthyes; order Lamniformes; family Lamnidae; genus Carcharodon; species Carcharodon carcharias. Next base: position 125,985,154 of record NC_054467.1, on the reverse strand, counting down.
TACAAACATATAACTTAGGAGTAGGGGCCCTTCAAGCCTGCTCCGCCATTCAATAAGATCATGGCTGCTCTGATGACAGATGGCAAGGATTTATCAGAGCATGAGGGGAAGCCCATTAATCCAAATAGGCCTTTCATGGATGCCAAGGCCAAGGGAGATATGGAAAGAATGCAAGGAACACCATTTCTACACAAGGTTTGCCATACAATGACGCTTCTGCATGAGCATCACTGCATCTCTAGATCTCCATTGCCTTCTTGCCATCTTCCCTTGCCAAGTAAACAATAAACCTGCAACTGCTAAAAACTAGAACGGAATGGGGAGCAGAGCTTTGTCACACACACTTGCTAATGAGTGCTGGCACCAAGGATATCTTAGGGCAATTATTCTGATCCAGCACCTTCATTCAAGTTCTTTGAATGTAACTGCACCTGTCTCATTTAGAACTGCTGAGAGTTAAGTGTGCAAGATCCTTTACAATGTGTAGCTGCCGGGTGGTGTGCGCGTGGGTGGGGGACGGAGGTGGTGTGTGGTCGGGAAGTGGGGAAACGCTAGCTGTGTCTGTTTTTAAGTCATGTCCCACAGAATGGTCATCACAGAAGTAATAATTTACATGAACATTCAATAAAGAATGTATGAAAACACAACACATCTCATTCAAAAATAATGTCTGTGTCCCTGTCTCCTCTCTAGCCATCACATTTTGAGAAACATGGGGTGTGCCATGACCATTATACCTGATACTATGACAGACCTAACAAGTCTCAATAATTACGAACGATTACAGAAAGCAAATTATATTGTACATATTTTAACAAGTGAGACAGACATGGAAAAAATCACCTGTGCCACCTTAGCACCCATATATTTTTCAATTTTCTATGTCTAGGTGCAGCCCTGACTTGAGCAGCTGAGGTAGAGGCTATCTGACCAGTGTCAAGCCCATTGCCTTAGATGACCATGACAGACATCCTCTGGAAGCATAGGATCTTGAAGGTGCTAGCCTAGATTGGGCTCCTGCACTGGTGCAGGGTCACCCCCTCAGCATCACTTCTGGAGCCATTGGCATCAATGGGAGGGGATGAAGATATGCCGCTGACGATGGGGTGTTCTGAGATGAAGGTTCTGGGGCAATTGGGACACACCCCTCCTCTATCTGGGTCCCCTCTACTGAAGGGAAGGGGCTCCTGGACGGAGATCCAGGGCCTTGACCCCTCTCGCTTAGCTACTGCTGCACTGACCCTATAATTAGTGCGATGGAATGCACGTATGGATCAAATGCTTGACCTGGCTCTCAATGGCAGTTGCTATCCTTTCAAGGTTGAAGCCAAGCATTCAAATGCCTGGAACATAGCAAAACTCATTGAGTGCATAGACGTTTATAGAAATGAAGCTTGCAGCATTACGGAAATAGATTAGGAAAATGAGACATATTGGATTGCTCTATGGAGAGCTGGCATAAATGCAATGGGCTGCATGGTCTCCTTCTGTGCCGTAATATTCACTCCATACACAGTGTAAAGCTATGTATAATTTCTGGCATCTCCACCATATTTCCCCAAATGCCCAGCAGGCTTCTTGTGGGCAAGACCAAAGGCCCGTCATTAGTGTGGAGCTCAGCAGGGGCCTGATCCCCAGCAGTTGAGAATCTACACACGACCCCTCCACGGACTGCGTGAGTGTAACTGTGCTGGCGGAGGTTGATGATGAGGCAGACGATGGTGTATCCTCTGAGGAACTGGCTGCTTCATCCCCAAAGGTGGAGTCCACTTGTTCCTGCCTTGGCTTTGGCCTGGTTTTTGGATGGTGATGGTGTGGAGTTGAGAACAAACAAAATCACATTAAAAACATCACAATTTGAGCCCTTTAGATTACATTGCATTGATCTTTTGTGCCCATTTGCCACCAGCAGTATGATTGCCACTTCTTTCATACTCCTGGCTGGTCCAGTCACAAATGAAGTCTATGCTCACTTACTCTCTGTTTTAAATAAAGTCCACACGCTCACACACTCTCTGTTTTAAATAAACTCCACATGCTCACCCGCTCTTTGTTTCAAATGAAGTCCACACACTCACGCATCTCTGAATTAAATAAAGTCCACACGTTCACACGCTCTGTTTTATTTAAAGTGCACACGCTCACACACTGTTTTAAATAAAGTCCACGCTCACACACTGTCTGTTTTAAATAAAGTCCTGTAGGGGGTGGTGGTGTGTGTCAGCTTCACCTCTGACTTCTGAGTGGTTTGAATCACTCCCACCCCTTGGGTTCTAGACCTTGGACTTATTTGGGGGTTGTGATAAAGTGCAGCAGACAACTGGTTTTGGTGCAAGAAAAAAAAAAAGCTGGGTTTATTGAAGTCACAAATGAACTTATAACATTAGGACTACACTGAGATTATACAGACCTACAAAGTACACTTAGTTAAGAATGGGGAACACACGGCATAATGAGGGAAAATCACACTACTAATCCCCTTACCCTTGTCCCACCCCCAAAACCTAACTAAATTGAACTAGGAGAGGTCAGGGATCATGCTCACCAACCAGGGTTCCTTGACAGTTCAAAATCCAGCCAGGTAAGCTGGTTGCAGTTTTGGGGTACGCTCTTTGTGTCCTCTGGGGCTTGCCGTCCCCACGTGGTCTTGGTCTGTGGAATCTGCGAAGGTTCTTCAGTTGGGTGGAGGGTGTGGTTGTGGGTGGTCGATCGTCATGGAGGGCTGCGGTTGCGGCCTTGTTGTCGTCGGTTGAGCCTGCCCCCCTGTGATGTTGCCTGCGGGCCTGCAAACCTCCAGATCTCCTCCTTCCACTTAGCTCAGCTACCTCTCCCTGCTTAAACTCTGCTTTAACTGCTCCAAAACAGCTCACCCTCCTCCCCTTTGTAACTGGTGGCCCAGTTATACTGTTTTTCGAATTTCTTATCTGAATCCAAATCAAGGTTAGCTCTTTGTCTGATTTTGGTGGGCTTCTTCAGGTGATTGTTGTCTCATTGGTTTTAATGGTTTTGCATGATGTTTATCGTTGTCTTCCTGTCCCCATAACTAGTCTTGAACTGAAAGCCATTATATATGTGGAGTATTAATAGTTTGCATAAGTGCATTGATTGCTGCCTTCCTGCCTTAATAGTTAGTAGTGATTATTTATGCAAGATTTTGATAGGCTTTAGTTTCGTGTAAGATGAAGCCTTTCTCTGGGTTGATTGTTTTAAAGGGAAGAATGCGTATTCTGTCTCCTCTCATTGTCTGGTTTCAGGCAACAATCCACACTGCACTCAAGAAGCCCGGGCAAGTCCAGTCCCAGGCCTTCATGGGCCCAGCCTCCTGACTGCATTGTTCTACACTTAACTCAGCAGTTGATTCCTCTGCCATACGAGTCCAAAAGTCATATCCTTGTTCATGATATGAAAAATGTGGGAGTTTTGAGAACTCTTCAATCCCATCACACATGCTGACCTGTCATTCACACGCTGCATCCAAGTGCACACAAAAGGCAAACTTCCACACACTTTGGTCTCAATTGCCATGTGGCACTAAGGGTGATCACACATTCACTCTTCTGGCAGAGCTCCCACTCACACATATACATTATTGATGACCACATGAGAGGCTCCTGTTAAAGTTACAAAAAGGGCACTTACCCTTGCAGATCGGAATTGGTTGTTGACAGGTTTCCTGCACTGGATCCAGGTTTGGCACATTACCCATAGTTGCTCACCTCCTCTGCTACCTCCATATCTGCCTCTGTCTAGCAGGAGAGCTTTCTGATGCCATCTGCAGGAAAGAGCACCTGCCACCTTTCCCTGATGGACTGGAGGAGAATGACCGTGGAGGAATCGTGGCACTGGTCTGTTTCAGCATCAGATATTTCTCCAAAGGATATGGGGCCATAACATCCAAGCTCCCAAGTGTCGGATTTGGTGGGGGGTACCCCAAAGATGTGCTGGAGAATTCCTCTCAGAAGTTCCCAGGTAAGGGTTTGCATGGCAAACTTCCACTGGACAATTGCCCTGCGTTGGAATTGCAGTTTAAATCGCTAGCTTTGGATGATTCCACCAGGCTTACACCAATAGTTACCCAGAAAATGGTAAAAGGATTAAAACCTCTTGTAACTTCTGGGTATCTATTGTAAACACATCAGATTTGCACTAAGTGAGGTAGTGGGCGGGTAAAATGTCATTTTACCCGTTGGCTACGATGGTGGGCTTTCGCACCGTATCGTCCCAAACCCACCACATTATTTATACACTCCAAGGAAGCCCGTCGTTTCGATGGCGGACAGGCTCTCAATCACCAGCCCGGCATCACATAGACTGACCCCCACTGGACTCCCCGTACACCCTTGACTATCCCCACAAGGATTCTCCCCCACCCCAAACCTCTGACTCCCGACCTTTGATCGCCCAACCCTGGCCTCCAAACCCCCCACCCCTCACCTCTGACCTCCCCCACCCCAATCCCGGACCTCCGATCCCCCCAGCCGCTCCACTCTCCCCAACCACTAACACCCCCACAACCCCTATCCCTGACCTCCACCCCAACGTCATCGTGCACTCACACACGAGAGTCAGCAGCACGCCCAGTGACAATAAAGAGACTTAGTAAGGCAAATAAATTATTAATTAACCTTTATTTTTCATTGCCTGTCCAATGTTATGGTTGGCGGGTGAGCGAATCAACCAGGCGGTCTTTGGATTTTTCAGGAAACCTCGTCCAATATTAATTTTTAAAATATGCTTGGGCAGAATTTTTATAAGCTATATGTTTAGGTGAGTGAATCCGATGTGAGGACATTTTTTTCTGCAATTTAAAATCTTTATTTGATGATCAGCTCTTTGAGGCAACTCTCTATCTTCAGGGAGCTTTCATTGTGTGCTCCACGCGTCCGCACTGACTTCAGCACTCGCCCTCCTCCTCCCGCCCCCACCCAGCAGCGCTGAGCCTTTCAGCGCACCTTTCATGTTGGCTGGCCGTTAATTGGCCAGCCAGTGTGAAATTGTGGTCAGGTGCTGATTGCGGGCGCCGTGTCATTTCCCGGCTGCTCCCAGGCCCGCCCACCATGCCCACGTGACGACCTCAAAATTCTGCCATATAACACAAGTGATTTGCAGACTTTCAAGTGCCTGAGGCATTCCCAGGTTATGTCACACATCACTGCAAACACAGAGAATGGTTTGGGCCTTCAGCCAATTCTCCATGAACACTAAAAATTGTTCTATCAATTCAATCATTTTGACCAGTCCTGACAACGTTTTCTTTATTCTTTCCAATTTTATCCCTGAAAATCCTGGATTCTATCCATGAAGTGAATGTTCTTCTTTCCCAAGGACTATGTGAATGTGAAGCTGCAGGAGTTTTTCTTTAGCCATTGTTAGTTATCTACATTTACATTGCATTTAATTGGTTTCAGCTTCAATATTGTCTGTTTATAGCTCCCTGTGAATACTTACACAAGTCATTGCATCATCTGCAATCTGGGTAAAGATTCAAGACAATTATTGAACACAAAAATGTTGCAATAATTTGCATTGAGCATTAAAACTGAAAATAAAGACGCAAAATGAACCAACGGGTTAAATGTAAATTATGATTTTCCCCAGGAGTCAGACTAAGGACCATTGTTGCTGTCAATATACAAATGACCTGAACTCGGGTACATGGCCACATTATCAAAATTTACAGACAACATAAAAATAGAGAGTGTGAAGAAGATTGTAACATCAGTGGGACATAAGCAGCTTAGTAAAATTGGCAGAGAGCTGTTGGCAGAATTTTAATGCAGAGAAATATTAGATGATGCATTTTGGTAGGAAGAAGGAAGAAAAAAATATAGACTGAATGATAAAACTTTAAAAAGAGTAGACATCAGAGAGATTTAGGGCTTCAGATTCTCAAAGCTATAAAAGTGGGAGCAGAAATTGATAAAGTTGCTTGAAAAGCATATGGAGTCTTAAGTTTTTTTAATTAGGAACAGAATGTAGAGAAGCAGAGAAGTAATGAGAGATTACATAAACAGGGGACAGGGTGCAGAAAGGGATTCACTGAGCTAATAACAAAGAACAAAAGATTCTAGCTTTGAGGAGAGGGAAATGATGGGTAGAATTGTCCCAGATTTGCACTAAATGAGGTAGTGGGCAGGTAAAATGTCATTTTACCCGTTGGCTACGGTGGCAGGTTTTCGTGCCGTATCGTCCCAAACCCGCCACGTTATTTATATACTCCAAGCAAGCCCGTCATTTCGATGGCGGACAGGCTCTCGATCACTAGCCCGGCATCACCTTGTCGCTTCATCATGCCGGGTGCCATATTTAAAGTCCATCCGCAAGCACACATCTCAGTGCTTCCAGCCCACGACAACTGCAGGGAAGATAAGGCAAAGCTGAAAGGCAAAATGATTGCAGACCCCAGCTTCAGCAACGCATCTCTGGAATGCCTTTAGAGTGCTGTGGAGTCATGTTGGGATGTCCTATGCCCCTTCCCTGGCTGCAGGATGGGCGGCGGCAACACCAGCTAGGCTTGGGAGCAGTGGTCAGTGCTAATGCCCTTCAAAGAGGGCAGGCACCCAGTGCCACAAGAGGGTGAATGATCTCCTTCATTCCGCCAGGGTAAGTCACCCTTCTCACCACCTTCAGCTCACACACACACAAACCCATCACACATCCACAGGGATCTCACTCACTATCAGTTCAAGGGACATCTGCACTCACTCTCTCACACACACACCTTCACTGGCTTCATCTCATCCATGGGAAAACTCACCACCCACACATGCCAAGCCTACTTATCATCTGGCCTGGCAGGTGTCCTGCTTACACTCTCTCCATCTCTATTCATGCAGGACAAGCTGGCACACAACAGGGAGAGGTCGCAGACCGCTGGAGGAATGCCTGAGATCAAGGTCCTCACAGACTTTGAAAACAGAGCCGTCCTGCTGGCCAGCGATGATCTGGACCGTTCTTGTGCTGACAGTGAGGTCAGTGGTGCTCTACCAAGTGCAATATCCATCAGGCAACCATGCTGTGAGTGATGTGTCCTGATCACAGGCCGCTGCCATGGACTATTTATCTCCCCTCGCTTCCACAGGCACATCTGGGAAACAGCCAAGAGAGTCCAACCAAGCCCCAAAGACACCTCGGAAGAGGAATCTGAAGGCACCCTCCTTGAAGTCTCATCACAGCGCTCATCCGCACCCTCCACCAATGCATAGACACATACCTCAGTGGGACCTAGCTTTATAATAGCCTCAGGATCACAATCTGGTGAGAACATCGCACTGTCTGATCCACAGCAGGTGGCGGCAGGGACATCCCAGGTGTCTAGAATTTGGAGGACTGCTGGAATCCAGAAATTTGCTGAGTCTGAGTTAGATGACGAGCCACTGGACTCCGTCATGTCACAGTTGCTGAAGCTGCAAAGGCAAACTCGGGAAAATCAGGAAGGAATGTCCGCCACACTCTTCAGATTGCAAGGCACGATGGAGGATCCGTCTGCCTTCAGACTGAGGTGATAGCATCAGCATGCCAACACACCGAGGTCAACACTGGTAGGATGGGGTCTGCCATGGAGACCTTGGTCCAGGTCATCGCTCCTGCACTGCTGCGTGGGCTCAGCTCCATCGCTGAGGCCATAGTTGGCCTCCTACCTAGGCGAGAGGGGTACTGGGCAGCCCGATCTCACTCAAGCTACCCGTCCCCCTCAAGGAGTTAGCCTGGGCCCCTGCCCTCAGGCATCCATAGGGAGGAGGACAGCAGGTGCACAGTCCAGGTCAATCCACCCAGGTGACTCCAAGAGTGCCCGCCCCATCCGAATACCCTCTTCCTGTGACTTCATCATAGCTCTACTGGCCAAGGAGGGTGCCACTGCCACACAGCAGGACCCCGAAAGCAGGCCGGGGCCCTCCAGGTTTCGGCCCTCCATAGGACACCCGCCAAGGTCATCAAAGAAGGGTGTCACAGTCAGCAGGCTGCCTGCACCTCTGCCCTGGATGTCCAGGGAGCACAAAAATTTAGTGCAGGTTTAGGAAAGTTAAAGAGAATTTGTTTCGCAGCCTGGGTATGGGTATTAATCACTTGTACATAATGTTCACTATTGTCAATAAATTCCGAAGAATGTCTTCCTGCCTGTGGCTCCTTGTTCTGATCAGCAGCGTTCTTGTCACTCAGATGTGAAATTTTTTTGCACACGATAAAGACAGGTGTCTCAGTCCAGGGCCTCTTCCCTTTGCTCTGTGCAGCCTTCAGACCAAAGTGTGGCCTCACACTCCCTGGAGACATGACTGATGCCTGCACCTCAGCGGTGCTTGTCATTGCTGCCAGAATGTAGTGGGCAGGTACCACAGAGTTCTCTCATTCTCCCTGTGTGGTCTCAGCACCTTTAAGGTAGGGCTGGGCCCCTTCACATCAGCATCTGTGACCACTGATGTTGTGCCCCTGAAGGGGTCAGGCGCTGAAGGCAAACAAAGGATCAGATGCTTTTAAAGTTTCATGGCTGCATCTCTATAATATGACCCTGATCACAGAGCGCAAGCGAGCTGCCCTCGGCCAGACAGCAGTCAGGCATTCTCAGAGGCAATGCAAAGGTCTTTGGAGTGTCCTCACTGCATGTCATCTTCAGCCTCTCGCAGCCGAGCAACTGTTAGAGCCTCCCCTGCATCTCCATGACAGGAGAATTCTCAGAGAGAATATTCTTGCTGTCATAACTCAGGCTGTAGTCAGACATTCACAGAGGCGATGTGAGGATCTATGGGCTCACCTTACTGCATTTTGTCATCATCTTCCACAAATCTAGAAGCTATGACGGCTCCCAAGCACGCCTGCTTGTCTAGACAGTGCAAGGGCCTCATCCCCATCATCGCCACCTTCAAGGACCTCCTCACCCTCATCCCTGTTGGCGTTCCCCTCACCGGAGGGAACGTGCAGTTCCTTCATCTCCTCCTCAGCCAGGTCCTCACCCCACTGCAGCGCCAGGTTGTAAAGGGTGCAGCAGATGATGATGTGTGACAACCTCTGTGGACTGCATTGCAGGGCTCCACCAGACCGGTCCAGGCACCGGAACCTCATTTTCAGCATCCCGATGGTTTGCTCCACCAAGTTGTGAGTTGCAGCATGAGCTTCATTATAGCGTCGCTTTGCTGCAGTCTGAGGCCGCCGCCTGGTGTCATCAGCCATGTCCTCTGCGGCAAGCTCTTGTCCTTGAGGAGCCAACCCTGCAGCCTCAGTGGACCCTGGAAGACCTCAGGGATCTGTGACTGACTGAGAATGTAGGAGTCATGCACAGTCCCTGGAAACTGTGTGCAGACCTGTAAAATACATTTCTGGTGGTCGCACAACAGCTGCATATTCAGCAAACGGAAGCCCTTGCAATTGATTGGGAAACCCGAGATCTGGCTGAATCCAATCGTTCTTGCATCCTGGTCACCCTGGTCCTGGGAAAAATGCACAAAGTTGTGTGGCTTCGCAAAGATGGCATCTGCGACTTCATGGATGCAGTTGTGTGTGGAGGCTTCCGAGATCCCACAGAGGTCACCTGTGGAGCCCTGAAAGGAGCTACTGGCATAAAAATTGAGTGCTGTGGTCACTTTCAGGACCACTGGCAATGTATGCCCTCCATGTCCCCGTGGCACCAAATCCTGCAGTAGCTGGCAGATGTGAGCAACCAGTTCCCTAGACTTGCACACACTTTGGTGACACTGGTTCTCGGTCATCTGCAGGGATGACAGTTGGTGTCTATAGACCCTGGATGTTGCTAGGCACCAACCAGCCATGGCTCATTGCAGCTGTTCGACAGCATGTGTGGGATCCCCAGCCGTCCCTTCTTCCTGAGGCTGATGCTCCTGCCTGTGCACAGCCAGGTGCCTCAGTTGCTCTCTCCTCCATTGTCTTCATGCTCTGTAGGCAATCAGACACACAACTGGTTCACCAGGCTCCACAATCCTGATGTACTCCTCCTGCAGGATGGAAGAGAGAGACAGGTGGTTGGCATGGGTGTACTAAGAACCTCTGGGTTAAGTGAAGGCCCCTTAATGCTACCCAGGGAGTGCTGGCCACCACTTAGATGACCAGAGATTAGTGCACTGTATGGCTGCCTGAAACCCCAGCCACCTCAGCCCCACTCCACTTGACCAATTGGTGGCAGCTTTGCCCATTGGACTGTATGCTGCACTTTCAGCTCAGGCACAGGCATTCTCCTAACCCACACTGTAAGGCTGCGCTGTTAGCTTGAACCATGGGGGAGACTGGTCCAAACCGGGGTGATGATACTGAAAGGAGCTGTGAGCACTTCCACCAGTGACTGTTCCATGACCAGTTTTAGTGAGGAGATTGTACAACGCGAGCAGCCGTCCAACTGTTCTGCAGTCCACTAAAATGCTCATGGCTTTGCAGTCTTTGCTAGGGTGGGTGGGGGTCGGGGGGGTGGGGGGTGGGGGGGTGGGGGGGCATGAAAAGCTCTGCAGCATTTGGTGGCATTATGATGCCACTGCATTGCTTGAAAGGGCAGATAAGCTAGAAGCCCGACTCCAATCATATGAATGTGGCTGTGCCTGAACTGTCTGAGTTGCAGAGGAATGGTCACTCTGTACAGGTTTCCCTAATGCATGGCCTCCCCCCCACCCCACAAGCCGTTTCAATGGCAGAGCTGCGCTTGCCCCCCACCCCCCAACACCCCCCCCACCCTCACAAATTGCCTCAACGGCAGGCCTGCTCTTAACCCCGACCCCTCAGTGCCCCTCAAGCTTGAAGTCCAACAGGCAATTTTGGTGAGCTCTGCACAATGTTACTGTGTACTCACCTCCGAGTTCCCCTCGAAGTGCAGCCCGCCAGGTACACATCGCTTATGTGTTGTTGTGAAACATGTCGGTGTGCTTTCCCGCAGACATGGATGGACGATCCGGCGTTTGGGTGGGGGGGTGGGGGGGTGGGCATGATTCCGGCGCGCATACCTAATAATGATATGCAGATGTATTACAATGAGGTTCCCAATGTCCGATGGCACCATATTGTCCGCTTATGCCACTGAACATGCCCGACATTGGCAGGCACAGAAAATTCCACCCAATGACTTTTTCATTGGCACAGAGAAGGTTATGGGGGGATCTATTAGGAGTGTTCAAAGTAATAACGTAATTAATTGGTGAAAAAGAAAAGTTATTTTGACTGGTCTATAGGCTAATATTTATGCTCTACCTGGCTCCACAAAAAAAAATGTTACTGGAAAAACTGTTTCTTGTGTCCTTTTGAAATGACATACATTATAGTACTGTTGATGATGCCCGCACAGTACTCAACTCTCCCAGGCTGAGCATGCAGGTTGTGCCTTTACCCAATGACTAGAAGTATGTTGAAGTTCCGAATGCATCCTAGGACCTGCTTTAAATATTTTAATAAGACTATAAGGTGTTAGCCTTAGTGAGAAGGTCACATTTTCTTGAGAGGCTTAGGCACGTAATTCAGGTTGGTATTTTAGTGCAGTACTGATGGTGATACTATACTGCTGGAGGCACCATCGTTTTGGGGTAAGTGATTAAACTGAGAGTCTACCTGCCATTTCAAGTTGATGTTAAAGATCCCATGGTGCTTTCTACATTTCAATGGAAATTAAAGTCAGTCAAGGCATATGGGCAGCCAACCTGCAACTGTCAGCTTCCCCACATGCCAAAAGTGAAAATGTCAATTCCACGCCACCATTCCCTCCCCTCCCCTCATCCACTAATCTGGTGATCCATCTCCTTGCCATATATTGGCTACTGCATTTCCGTACATTGCAACAGGGATTACATTGCCAAATATTTAATTGGCTGTGAAGTGTACAAGGATGCCCTGAGGTCCCAAAAAGCACAGTATAAATCTTCTTAAACCTCCATTTCTTTTAAATTCCCAATATGAAGTTCCTTGCCAGGAAGCCAACTGAAAACAAGTCCTCGCTAATGCAGCTGTTTTTGGGTTTTAATTAACTGTTTTCATATGACAATTGTTTCTTAATTTCATCGGGATTGAGGCTGACTGCGGCAAGGACAATATGGAGTCTGAAGGTGAACAATGCAAAAACAATGGCCTGCTCTGAACTAAAAACTGTAAAAGACAAAATTCTCTGCAATGCTCTTGTTCCTCAGAGAGATATGGCACATCACTGTTTTACACAGAAAAACAGTGTTCCACTTTAATATCCAACAGGGATGTGCCCTGAATAGTTTTTCAGAGGTTTTAGCTTCAGATTTGTCCTATCATGAGCTGATGCCTTCTGCCATGCCCAGTTATTACAGGCCTTACTTGCAATTATCCTGTTTCTCACAGGAAAATAATATTGCACATAACACCATAACACCACTGTTTCTCATGTGTTTTCATTATTGTTTTTTGACAAATATTTGTTATGGTTTCCCCAATCATTGCACAGATTCAGACCATTTTAGGTTGCTTGAAAGACTTCAAAACGAATCATACATTGACACAAAAGCATACGTCGTCTCTCTTGGCATAGTACCGCTATTTTCTCAATCTCTATTGGTACAGTCGATACCTCCATGTTCTCTTGCCAGTCTTGTGTGACTGAGATGTCAACCTTCAGGGTCTGAAATTTTAGCCGTAGCGTCATGACAATTCTAGCTGTTAAGGAATAATGAAGTTGTTTCTCAATGCCGTTCCCCACAGTGGTCCATTTTTTCATAGGGATTAAATAAGCTCCTGTCATTTTTCTCAGCAAGTGTCTAAAATGATTTTATTTCTCACAGGCTTATTTGAAGCGATAAAACATGACACATCCTCTGAGGCAGATTTTCTGTAATGTTCCCATTTCTCAATGGATGTAGCATAGCATAGTTTTATCATGCAGCAATGCAGCGCAGAACCATACATTTCTCAGAAGAATATGGCCTGAAGTCATCATTTTTGTTGCAAGAGTTCATCCTGCTTTCATTTCTCACTGGGAGTCTCTCAGCACCTTTACTTCTCATAAGTATTCAGTGTATGCATTCATTGTGACATTCTTCTTTCTTGCAGGGATTTGGACCATGTTTTCATTTCTCCTAGAACATCACCACAATGTTGACAGAAATTCTCCCTGTGCATTCATTCCTCGTTAGGATTTGCAAGGATGCTCAACCTGCTGAAAATTTTGCTATTCTCCTTCCTTCATTGATTCGCCCAGGTCTGATTTGTTAATGTTGCAATCCTGTCACACTTAAATTCATGCTCTAGTTGTAATTGACAGTAGATGTTACTAATTGGGGAAAGGTTAGGGTATTATTCTTAATTATATGTAAGAACTGGTTTCCACCTGTGTGGGGGAAGGAAAACAGAATCTGTGCTTGTGTTTGCTGGATTATGCGAATAAACCTATGTTAAGGAAAGACTGACTCCAGATTACTCCATTGCTCAGAAAATGAGCAGCAAATTATAACATGATTAACTGCATGAATTCACCATAGCAATTAATGTGACAGTCTCAGTCCCTGGGTTGATGTCTCCTTTTGCTCTTCGTTCCCATGGCAAGTGTCCAGGGCATTAGGGGGCACGTTTACCTTGAGACTGCACTCAGGTTCACAGGGTTTCCTGGGTGTAGTTATATCAGAAAATTGGGTGGGATGGAGTACATACTTGTAAATTAGTTTACCTTCACCTTGAATTGATGGAAGAAAATAAGAAGGTTTCGTTAACAGATTTGCAATCTAATCCACCTGACTTTCCAAACTTGCATTTTTATAGCATCTTTCATGACATCAGAACGTCCGAAAGTGCTTAACAACTTTCTTTAAAGCGAGGAGGGTAGCAGGAGTTGGGAAAATTCCCAGATTGGCCCGTTGCTTTGGGAGAAAGTACCTGCAAAGGCAGAATCATCATTGTTGGGGTCAGCTGTGAGCTGGAGTAGGGCCAGTCACCCCAGAAAAAGTTTGGAGGCAGCCACAGGGGCTGTTGGGTGCTGAGGCAGGTGCTGTGGAACTTCATCCCAATTATAATAAAATGGAAAGACCCTCTAGCCCACACCCCTCACACCCCCTCAACCTCCACACACTCCCCATCCATGCCACCTCATGCCTCCCACCCACTACCTATGGGGCTTGGAGCCCAGGCAAACATTATTCTTGTTTAAATACCTTCACCCCAGGGAAAACATTTCTTGATTGACAGCTTAGACCCTCTGATCTCTGATCATGGTAGTGCCATAGGTTGGCATTGGGAATTCAGGGGCCATGGTCTGCTGGCACAGTCCACATCCTCACCAGTCAGTGCGATGACATGCTCCTCAGAGTGAGGGGCTGAAAGTGGGCCACTCCATCATTAAGCCTGCTGTAATGTGCAGGATCAGCTCATTTAAGTATCCATTAACAATTCAATAGGTTTAACTCCCATATTGAACAGGAGTTATGTTGAGGGGCTTAGATATTAGAGCGTGGTCGTTAAAAAGACAAGGATGTCATGAAGATTGCAGCAGCAGTGGGCTGGGGTAGCAGAACAACTGATCAACCTGAAATGTTGATTTTGTTTCTCTCTTCATAAATGCTGCTTGACTTGCTGAGAATTTTCAGCATTTATTAATTTTATTTCTGATTTCGAGCAATCACAGTATTTTGCTGCTTTGGTAGATAAGTAGAACTTGATTGTGAGATACTGCTAATGGATGGTAATGTGTGATGCAGTGTCACTTTAAAAGCATGTTTTGGAGTGGAAGACCTGACAAGGGAGCAGTGAATTGCCTGGAGGTAGAATAGAAGAGTATGCAACTTTCACGAGGGTGAGCTACAGACCCTCCTGAGTTCCCATTAGGGGGAACCACAGAGAAATCCGTTGTCTACCACCTAGAGGGAGAGGTGCTAAATTTTCTCATCCCAGCACTGCAGACCAGTGCTGGGTAGAGATCAATGAATTGGTAAGGCAAGCAATGTAATACACCAGAAACTCTGCCTTTTCTCCTTTTCATGCTTTGAACACCAGAACACTGTTCACTCTTCAAATTTAAAAGCTGGACAATTAACCCTTCACACTGTACTGCAAGAAAATCACTAGTTCTGGATTCTAGAATATCTGTCTCCATCTCCTTAACAGCAATACTTGCATGGAGAAGCTCAAAGCATCTGCCTCCGTTTTAATATAGTGATAATATCAGGTTATTCAGTGCCTGTTTTGAGAGTCTAGCGTTTAGCCAATTCACTCAGTCCTCTTGCAGGAGAAACTTATGTACAATGGCCACCAGAGGGGGCATCCTCAATATAAAAAGAACTCACCCCATAAAAAGTAATCTATGTTGTTGTTGGGGGCGCTTTGCTTTAACTGCAGAAGATGATAAAACAGGTGGGTGCAGCAGGTGGACACCTCTGCCGTTTTAGTGTATGCCCTCCTTTCCTGAAGATCCATCATGAGGATAAAGAAGCAAAATGGGAGGGGAAATGATTCATTATGATAATGATGAGAAAACAGAACAAGTCTTTATTTGGCACCTTTCTCATCCTCAGGATGTCTTGTGAGATACTGCCAATGGATGGTCATGTGTGAAGCAGTGTCTAATTTTGCTTTATAACCCTCCTGTGAAGTTTCAATAAGACCCTGAAGCCTAGCATTTAATCATGGACAGAGGATGTACTGCAAAATTCATAGCAACAAATAAATCTAGGAGGCTACATCGACAAAAGAAAGAATTCCTGTGAAGCACCTTGGGACATTTTATTACACTAACAGAACTATAAAAATATACATTGTTATATTGAATACAGGCCTACCTAGGATAGTGGCTATTAGATTCTGAATTAAAATATCATGTAAACCTCAGCTTTTGAATTGAAGTTAACTTTTGTAGCACCAGAAGTTTATTTACTGTTTTTGATGTTAGCGGTTCTCTGAACAATATACCAGATATTTGGAAACATCAAGACCGTGAGTGATATGAGACAATGTGACTGTGCCCAGGATATCAGTTATTCCAGCTTCCTCAGGATACAGGGGATGTGTGATATCTTCGTGGCGGCTATCATGCCATTATGTCCAGGTGCCATAACAGAATGGTATTTCCTTAAGACCATAAGACATGAGAGCAGAAGTAGGCCATTCAGCCTATTGAGTCTGCCCAGCCATTCAAAGAGATCATGGCTGATCTAATAATCCTTAACTCCACTTTCTTGCCTTTTTCCCCATAACCCTTAATTCTCTTACTAGTTAAAAATTGGTCTATATTAGCCTTGAATATACTTAACGAAGATTCTCTACAGCCCTCTGCGGTAAAGAATTCCACAGATTGACTGACTACCCTCTGAGAGAAGAAATTCGTCCTCATTTCTGTCTTAATTGGATGCCTGCTTACTCTGCTATTATACCCTCTGATCCTAAGCTCTCCCACAAGGGGTAACATAAACTCAGCATTGACCCTGTCAAGCCCCCTAAGAATCTTATATGTTTCAATAAGGTCGCTTCTCATTCTTCTAAGCTCCAATGAGTACAGGTCCAACCTACTCAACCCCTCCTCAAAAGAAAATCCCTCCATACCCGAGATTAACCTAGTGAACCTTCTCTGGACTTCCTCCAATGCCAATATATCTTTCCTTAATTAAGGGGACCAAAACTGTTCACAGTATGCAAGGTGTGGTCTAACTAGTGCCTCCTATAGTTTTAACAAGATTTCCCTATTTTTATACTCCATTCCCTTTAAAATAAAGGCCAACATTCCTTTTGCTTTACCTATTACTTGCTGAATTTGTGATTCAGGCATGAGGACCCCCAAATCCCCCTGTGCTGTAGCTTTCTGCAGCCTTTTTCCATTTAAATGATATTCAGCTCCTCTATTCTTCCTGCCAAAGTACATAACTTCACATTTTCCTACATTTATATTCCATCTGCCAAGTTTTTGCCCACTCACTTAACCTGCATATATCCCTCTGTAGACTTTTTGTGTCATCCTCACCACTTGCCTTCCCACCTATTTTCATGACATCCACAAACTTGGTGATAGTACTTTCACTTCCCTTATCCAAGTCATTAATATACATTGTAAATATTTGTGGCCCTAGCACTGATCCCTGTGGCACTCCACTAGTTACAAGTTGCCACCCTGAAAATGCCCCCCTTATCCCAACACTGTCTTCTATGAGTTAGACAATCCTCTACCAATGCTAATATACTACCCCCAACACCATAAGCTCTTAAACAAAAACAGAATTACCTGGAAAAACTCAGCAGGTCTGGCAGCATTGGCGGAGAAGAAAAGAGTTGACGTTTCGAGTCCTCATGACCCTTCAGCAGAACTCTAACAGAAGCTTTTATCTTGTTAAGTAGCCTTATGTGTGGTACCTTGTTGAATACCTTTTGGAAATCCAAATATATTATATCTACTGGTTCCCCTTTATCTATCCTACTTCTTACCTCCTTAAAGAATTCTAATAAATTTGTTAGGCATGATTTCCCCTTCATGAAGCCATGCTGACTCTGCCTGATCATATTTTGCATTTCTTAATGCTCTGCTATTACATCTTTTATAATAGACTCTAACATTTTCCCAGTGATGAATATTAAACTACTTGACCTATAGTTACCTGTTTTATGTCTCCCTCCGGGAAGAAATGTTTTTCTGTAAGCCTCATGGGTCAGATATTAATCTATTGTTTATAGTTTCAATTAGTCCCTGAAGTCCATGTAGCATTTGACTGTGGGAAGAGGATGGACTGCAAAATTCATAGCAACAAAAATAAATCTATAAGGCTACATCCACAAAGGAAAGCATTAATTGATAAGATAAATAATAATAATAATAGATAACACTTTTTAATTGGGTCAAAGTATTTTTTTGGACCCTTTAATTTTGCCATTTGTTTGTTTGTTTGTTTGTTTCCTCTGGCATTATAATTTGACCAGTTGATGTAACAAGAGTCACAAACATTCAGGCCTTAACCAGAGGGACAGTTGGTAATCTTGTTGACTATCCACCCATGGGATAAGGGAGCTAACAACAATAGTCAATGTGTTACACCCGCTGGTGCCTCCGAGATTTGATCTTTATGAATTTGTCTAATATGAAGACACAGCTTGTTATATGAAGAACCTTATTATGCATTCTGTCTCATTGCATGAATTGTAGTAGAAACTCTTATAGTAAATGTTTTGTGCTTGTTTTAGCTTGCAAATTATCACTGTGGAAGTAATATTTTAAAAATAATGCTTGACCGCTAAGGGACTAATGTGAGGGATGTTGCATTGAAGGTCTTGAACAGAAGCAGAAATAAACAAACTGTGCACCAGCTTTAGTGGTTTGTGTACATGAACATAAAATTCTCTTTGCTCTTCCACAGTTCCCAATCTCTCACGATTAAGAACATATTTTGATTTGTCTTTCATAGATCCAATATGAATAATCTCACACTCCCTCACATTAAACTTCATCTGTAGTTTCCCAATTCCTCCTTTAGTCTGTCTCTTACAAAGTTTCAGCTCTTGATCACACAACTATTGTGTCTCTTAACTTAGTGTCACCTGCAAACTTAAATATACGCTTGAATATTCCTCATCCAAACCATTAATAGATATGGTAAAAAAAAACAAGACTGCGTCATAGATCTCTGTACTGAAAAAATCCTGCAAGCTAGACAGCCCTTAATTCTACCACCTGCAAATCTAATTCTCTACTTCGCCAAAGCAAAATAATATTTTCAAAGCAATTACTTCTAAGTTGAGTCTTAATTATAAGCAAAAACTGAAAATGCTGGAAATACTCAGCAAGTCTGCAGCATCTGTGGAAAAAGAAACAAAGTTAGCATTTTGAGTCACATATGATGACTCTCCTGTGGAACTGAAGGAAGGTAAAATGTGATGAGTTTTATGCCATTGGGGGAGGGATAACAAAGGGGAAGACCTGGAATTGGGTAGAGCGTGAGAGAGATTAAATGACAAAATTGTCATGGAACTAAAAAAAAAAGGAGTGGTAATGGTTGCAGTAAAAATACAAAGCCTGTTCCTTCAGCAACTGTCTCCAACTCTGACACATTCCATGTGGATTCCAAGTGAAAATTCATTCTTTACATTTTGAATCTACCCAGGATTACAGGTATCGCTGTGACATTCATCAAACTGCTGTTTTCGTCGCATCTTGAAATCCACACTCAGTGTCATATGCCACCACACATACACTTCACCGCTCTCCCCAGCAGCATTGAGTCACCTATGCGTGGAATTGTCCCAGATTCGCGGTAACAGGTGGTAAAAAGGACGTTTTACCCATCGGCTGCAATGGTGGCTTTTCGTGCCATATTGTCCCGGTCCCACCTCATCAAAATGCATTCCCAGGAAACACGTCGGATCGCTGGCAGGGCAACCTTTGATTCGCCCTCACCTTAGGCTGGCAGTAATCCAGGCACCATATTTAAAAGGTGCCACTGCACAGAGCTAGCACTCTCGGAATCAATCAATCTCAATCATTGGAAGCTGGTACAAAGCCACTGCTGCCAAAGGGATGAAACATGCTGCCCCCTCTGGTGCCTCCTGGATACAGTGGAGGCTTGCTGTGAAGTCCTCTGCCCCCACTCCGGGCAAAGACCAGCAAGCAAGGTCATCAATCATTGCAGGGAGCAGTGGCAGCATGGTCAGTGCCAACGCTCTGCAATAGTGGACAGCCACCCAGTGCCACAAGAGGATGAATGATCTCCACCGTTCTGCCCAGGAAAGTCACTCTTCTCATCACTCTCATCTCACACACTCAAACCCATCACACACCCACAGGGTTGTCACTCACTGCCAGTTCAAAGGAAGCCACCATTCACTCTCTCATACACACCTTCATCTGTCCTGTGGATTGTGTCCTCATCCCATCCATGACACCATTCACCACCCACACATGCCAGGCATCCTTCTTATCTGACATGTCAGGCATCCTGCTTATATTCTCTTCATTTGTATTCATGCAGGACAAACCAGCAGACTACAAAAGGGAGAGGCCTCAGACTGGCAGAGGAATGTCAGATAGCTGGGACCTCACAGACTTTGAAAAGAGAGCCATCAAGCTGGTCGGCGAGGATCCCTGGACCGGTCCTGTGCTGACAGCGATGTTGGCGGTACTGTAGAAAGTGAGGATCCAGCAGTGCAACGTCCATTAGACTACCATCCTGTGAGTGAGTTCCCCTGGTCTGCAGTCCCCTGCCATGTTCTATTCATCTTGCCTCACTTTCACAGACACATCTGGGAAATCACCCAAGGTCCTTGACTCAAGCCTCAGAAGAAGAATCTGATTACATCCTAATTGAAGGGCCATCATAGTGCTTATCCCCACTCACCAGTGCAAAGACACACACCTCATTGGGACCTGGTTCTAGCGTAGCCTTGGGGTCACAAGCTGGTGAACACATCTCACTGTCTGACCACAGCAGACGGCAACACGGACTTCCCAGTTTTCTAGCACTTGGAGGACTGCTGAAGGCCAGAAATCTGCTAAATCAGAGTCAGGTAAGATGCCTCTGGACTTGGTCATACCTCAGTTGCGGGTGCTGCAAAGGCAAGCTCAGGAACATGATGAAGGGATGTCTGCTGCACTCCTCGGATTGCAAGGCACGATGGAGTAGTCCATCCACCTTCAGTCTGAGGTGATAGTGCCGGCATGCCAACACAGTGAGATCAACACTGGTAGGATAGCAGCTGCTATGGAGGCCCAGGTCCAGCACATCAGTCCTGCACCACTTCGTGGTCTATACTCCATTGCTGATGCCATAGTTGGCCTCCAACAGGGTCAATGCAGAAGGGGTGTGGAGCAGCTCGATCTCACCCCACTTTCCCCTTCTCCTCAAGGAGGCAATTGGGACCCTTGGGCACCCATAGGGAGGATGATCAGCACTTGCACACACTGGGGCCATCCACTCAGGTGAATCTGGGAGTGTCCAGCCCATCCAAATCCACACTTCCTGTGCCCTCAGCAGCTCCAGCTCCACAGGCCGAGGAGAGTGCCACTGCCACACAGCAGGACCCCGAAAGCAGGTCAGGGTCCTCTAGTCTTGGCTATCCAGAGGAGGCCCGTCAAGGTCACAGCCAAGGCGCAGCAGGCTGCCCACGCCTCCTGTATGGATTTCAGGGAGCGCGAAGATGTATCGGCAGGGTTAGGAAAGTTAAGAAAGCTACACAGCCTGGATATGGGTGTTAATCACTTGTACATAATGTTCATTATTATAAATAGCTTCCCAAAAATGTCTCCTTGCAATGGCTGTTTGTTACGAAGAGCAGTGATCATGTCACTCAGATGTGAAACCTTGGTTCCTGCACAAGATAAAGGCAGGTGTCTCAGTCCAGGGCCTCTTCCCTGAGCAGTGTGTAACCTTCAGAGCAAAGTGATGGTCCAGCTTCACACTCACTGGACACGTTACTGATGCCTG
This sequence comes from Carcharodon carcharias, assembly GCF_017639515.1. Classification (NCBI taxonomy): domain Eukaryota; kingdom Metazoa; phylum Chordata; class Chondrichthyes; order Lamniformes; family Lamnidae; genus Carcharodon; species Carcharodon carcharias. Next base: position 125,963,831 of record NC_054467.1, on the reverse strand, counting down.
CACCTTGATGGTACTTGACATTGCTGCTAGAATGTTGTGGGCAGGCATCATTCTCTCTGTGTGTTCTCAGCACCTTTGGGGTGGGGCTGCTCCCACCCACCATGTCTTCAGCATCTGTGATCGGTGACCCTGTGCTCCTGAAGGGGTCAGGTACTAAAGGCTTACAAAGGATCAGGTGCATTTAAAGTTTCAAGGTTGCTACCCATGAAATGACCTGAACACAGAGCGCGAGCGAGCTGCCCTCAGCCAGACAGGAGGCTGACATTCACGGAGGCAATGTGAAGATTTATGGAGTGTCCTCACTGCATGTCTTCATCATCCTCCTGGATTCTAGCAGCTATAAGGGCCTCTACTGTGTCACCATGACATGAGCTTGAGCACTGAGGGTATGTGCACTGCCATCAGGCACACAAGAGTCAAGTGTTTGCAGGTGCAAGGTGAGGATGTCAGGACTGCCCTCACTGCATCTCGTCAACATCCTCCATGAATCTTGCAGCTACGAGGGTCTCCTAAGTGCGGTTGCCTCATCCGGTCAGAGTGATGGCCTCATCGCCGGCGTCCTCGCCTTCGAGGACCTCGCCATAATCATCCCCTTTGGCATCATCCTCATCAGAGGATATGTGCAGTTCCTCTATCTCCTCCTCAGCCAGGTCCTCCCCCTATTGCAGTGCCAGGTTTTGGAGTGTGCTGCAAGTGACGATGATGCACGACACTTGCTGTGGACTGTATTGTAGTGCCCCACTGGGGCAGGCGCCCGAACCTCATTATCAAAATGACCACCATTTGCTCCACCAAAGCCTGGGTCGTGGCATGAGCCTTGTTGTACTTTGCTCTGCTGCAAGTCTGAAGTCGTCACACAGCCAACATCAGCTGCGTCCTCTGTGCATAGCCCTTGTCCCCGGGTAGCCAACCCTTCAGCCTCTCTAGAACCTGGAAGATATCAGGGATCTGAGACCAGCTAAAGATGTAGGAGTTGTGGAAACTCCCTTGAGGTTGTGCGCAGACCTGTAGGATGTGTTTGTGCTGGTCGCACACCAGCTGAACATTCAGTGAGTGGAAGCCCTTACCGTTGACGTGGTTGGCTGCTTGTTGTCACAGAGATCCAACCACTACATGAGTGCTGTCGATGGCACCCTGTACCTGTGGAAAACCAGAGATCTGTACAAATCCCAGCAGTCTTGTTTCCGTGCTTTCCTGATCCTGCGTGAAATGCACAATGTTTGTGCTTTAACAAAGACGGTGTCCATGACCTCCTGGATACAGTTGAGCATGGCGGCTTGTTAGATCCCACACAGGTCACCTGTGGAGCCTTGGAAGAAGCCACTGTTTTTATTAATTCATTGATGGGATATGGGCATAGCTGGCTAGACCAGCATTTATTGCCCATTCCTAATTGCCCTTGAGAAGGTGGTAGTAAGCTGCCTTCTTGAACTGGTGCTGTCCATGTGGCACAGATACACCCACAGTGCTGTTAGGGAGGAAATTACAGGATTTTGACCCAGTTACAGGGAAGGAATGGTGATATATTTCAGTATGATGAATGACTTGGAGGGGAACTTCCAGGTGGTGGTGTTCCCATGTATCTGCTGCCCTTGTCCTTCTAGATGGTAGTGGTCTTGGGTATGGAAGGTGCTATTAAAAGAGCCTTGGTGAGTTCCTGCAGTGCATCTTGTAGATGGCACATACTGCTGTTACTGTGCGTTGGGGATGGTGGGAGTGAATGTTTGTGGATTGGGTGCCAATCAAGCTAGCTGCTTTGTCCTGGGTGGCATCAAGCTTCTTGAGTTACTTGTCACATAATTGCTAGCCTTTGAGCTGCTCTTGTAGCCAAAGTATTTATATGGCTAGTCCAGTTCAGTTTCTGGTCAACGTAACACCCAGGACGTTGATAATCGGGGGTTCAGTGATGGTAATGCCATTGAACATCAAGGGGCGATGGTTGGATTCTCTATTATTGGAGATGGTCAGTGCCTAGCACCTGTATGGCATGAATGTTTTTGCTACTTGTCAGTCCTTTCCTGGGTATTATCCACGTCTTGCTGCATTTGGACATGGACTACTTCAGAGGAGTTGCAAATGGTGCTGAGCATTGTGCAATCATCAGTGAATATTCCCACTTCTGACCTTATGATGGAAGGAAGGTCATTGATGAGCAGCTGAAGATGGTTGGTCCTAGAACACTACACTGAGGAACTCCTGCAGTGATGTGCCAGATCTGTGTCCATAAATCTCTGAAGGCAAAGGGGCGTGTTAGTGGGGTGATGAAAAAAGCATACAGGCCACTTGCCTTTATCAATCGAGGCATAGATTTCAAAAATAGCGAGGACATGTTGGAGTTGCATAGAACCTTGGTGAGGCCACAGCTGGAGTACTGTGTGTAGTTCTGGTCGCCACATTATAGGAAGGATGTGATTGCCCTGGAGGGGGTGCAGAGGAGATTCACCATTTAAATTATGAAGAGAGGTTGGATAGACTTGGGTTGTTTTCATTGGAGCAAAGAAGACTGAGGGGTGACCTGATCGAGGTGTACAAGATTATGAGGGGCATGGACAGGGTGGATAGGGAGCAGCTGTTCCCCTTAGCTGAAGGGTCAGTCACAAAGGGACATAAGTTCAAAATGAGGGGCAGGCTGTTTGGGGGGGATGTGAGGAAAATCTTTTTTACCCAGAGGGTGGTGACGGTCTGCCTGGGAGGGTGGTGGAGGCGGGTTGCCTCACATCCTTTAAAAAGTACCTGGATGAGCACTTGGCACATCATAACATTCAAGGCTATCAGCCAAGAGCTCGTAAATGGGGTTAGGTAGGTAGGTCAGGTGTTTCTCACATGTCAGTGCAGACTCAATGGGCCGAAGAGCCTCTTCTGCACTGTGTGATTCAGTGATTCTGTGAACTGAGATGATTAACCTCCAACAACCACAACCATCTTCCGTTGTGCTAGGTACGACCCCAACCAGCAGAGAGTTATTTCCCTGGCACCCATTGACTCCAGTTTTGCTAGGGCTCCTTGATGCCACACTTAGCCTTAATGTCAAGGGCAGTCACTCTTACCTCGCCTCGGGCATTCAGATTTTTTGTCCATGTTTGGACAAAGGCTGTAATGAGGTCAGGAGCAGAGTGGGCCTTGCGGGACACAAACTAAGCATCAGTGAGCAGGTTATTGCTAAGCAAGTGCCGCTTGATAGCACTGTTGATGATCCCTTCCATCACTTTATTGATGATTGAGAATAGACTGATGGGTTAGTAATTGGATGGGTTTGATTTGTCCTGCTTTTTGAATATAGGACATACCTTGGCAATTTTGCACATTCCCAGGTTGATGCTAATATTGTAGCTGTACTGGAACAGCTTGGCTAGGGGCGTGGTAACCATGGGAGCACCAGTCTTCAGTCCTATTGCTGGAATATTGTCAGGGCTCATAGCCCTTGCAGTACCCAGTGCCTTCGCCATTTCTTGATATCATATGGAGTGAATCGAATTGGTAAGACAAGCATCTGTGATGTTGGGTACCTCCAGAGGAGGCCGAGATGGATCATCCACTCAGCATTTTTGGCTGAGGGTCGTTGCAAATGCTTCAACCTTATCTTTTGCACTGATGTGCTGGGCTCTCCCATCATTGAGGATGGGGATTTTTGTGCAGCCTCCTCCTCCAGTGTGTTGTTTAATTGTCCACCACCATTCATGATTGGATGAGGCAGGATTGCATAGCTTAGATCTGATCTGTTGGTTTTGGATTCGCTTAGCTCTATCTATCACTTCCTGCATATGCTGTTTGCCGTTCAAGTAGTCCTGTGTTATAACTTCACCAGGTTGATGCCTCGTTTTTTGGTATTTCTGGTTCTGTTCCTGGCATGCCCTCCTGTGCTTTTCATTGAACTAGGGTTGGTTCGCTGGCTTGATGGTAATGGTAGAGTGGTTACAGATTGTGTTTGAGTATAATTCTGCAGCTTCTGATGGTCCACAGCCTCTCTTGGTTGACTAGTCTCATGTTGCTAGTTCTGTTCAAAGTTAATCCCATTTAGCACGGTGGTAGTGCCACACAACACGATGGAGGGTGTCCTCAATGTGAAGGCCGGATTTCGTCTCCACAACAACTGTGCAGTGTTCACTCCTATCAATATTATCATGGATGGGTGCATCTGCGGCAGGCAGATTGGTTCCTTCACCACCTGCCACAGACCCAGTCTAGCAGCTGTATCCTTTATGACTGGTGGTGCTACTAAGCCACTCTTTGTGATGGACATTGTACTCTGGATGGGGGACTTCATTCTGTGCCCTTGTCACCTTCAATGCTTCCTCCAAGTAGTGTTCAACATGGAGGAGCACTGATTCATCAGCTGAGAGGGGGCAGTATGTGGTAATCAGCAGGAGATTTCCTTGCCCATGTTTGACCTGATGCTATGAGACTTCATGGTTCCAGAGTTGATGTTGAGGACTCCCAGGGCAACTCCTTTCCAACTGTATACCACTGTGCCACCACCTCTGCTGGCTCTGTCTTGTGGGTGGGATAGGACATACACAGGGATGATGATGGTGGTTTCTGGGACATTGTCTGTAAGGCATGATTCTGAGAGGGTGACTATGTCAGGCTATTGCTTGACTAGTGTGTGGGACAACTTTCCCAATTTTGGCACAAGTCCCCAGGTGTTAGAAAGGAGGGCTTTGCAAGCTCGACAGGGATGAGTTTGCCTTTTAAGCTTTTAGCAGATTGATACAACTGAGTGGCTTGCCCGGCTATGACAAGCTCTGACAACTCATGGGTACCAACACCCCTCCACATCTTTCTTCCTCTTCACCTCCCTCTGACCCCATCGCTTTTTCTAATCTCACTTCTTGCCATGTATTGACAATACCCTCTTTGACACTGAACAATCTGTCTCAGCAAAGGACTCAGCTTTATCCCCTTATACCCCCACCTCAGTGAATTTCAAGCTTGGCACGAAGTTGAGCTCTTCTGTAGTTTTCACCTCCATGCTCAATTCTTTGGCCAGATGCCCTCCATCCAGGTGCCTTTCACCCACTTCCAGTATTCTCTCTCCACCTGGATTCCTCCCTCTGGTCTCTTACCCACTCCTGATCTTTTCATTGACAACTGTTGGTGTGACATTGGCCATCTTAATTTCTCTGCTCCCCTCACTCAATCATTTCCCTCTGAAATGTTTAAAAATTTATTCTTTTGCAGGTGTCATTTACAAGGCCAGCATTTATTGCCTATCCCTCATTGCTTTTGAACTGAGTGGCTTGCTAAGCTATTTCAGAGGGAAGTAAAGCACATTGCTGTAGGTCTAGAGTCACATGTAGGCCATGCAAGGATGGCAGATTTCCTTCCCTGAAGGCCATTAGTGAGCCAGATAGTTTCATGCTCATCATTACTGAAACAAACTTTTATAATTCCAGATTTATTAATTGAACTTAAATTTCACCAGCTTCCATGGTGGAATTTGAACTCATGTGCTAGCTTCTGGGTTACTAGTCTAGTGACATTACCACTGCACCACCATCTCCCCCGCAACTTTGTTGTACTCGGTCTCCTCAGCTCTAAGTCTGAAATTGTTACCAAACCACTTTGCTGACAAAAGGGCCTAGATGGGGGTTTCAGGGATTGTCTATTCTCTCAAAGTATGCTGCTTGAGCAAAATCATTGTTCTTTATTTACAGCAACTATTTATACATTTCGGCCTCTACATGAGGTTGGAGTTTCTCTTCTTTCCAGATCTTGCTTGCTTCTTGGTCATATGACCTGATATCATTCTTACATCAGCATCATGTTTGCTTCTGATGTTAACCCTTTACTCTATAAGAGTGGGCTGTTGTTGTCTATCGTAAAGACCTCTATCTTACAGAAGCTGAGCAACAGCTCAGCTAAGTCTTCCTATCTCCTCCTGGACCATGACCTGACTACTGAACACCAAGCCATTGTTTCCAGAACTGTCACTGATCTCATCTCCTCTGGAGATCTTCTCTTGACAGCTTCCCACCTCATAGTCACTCAACCCTGAACAACCCACTTCTACCTCCTTCCCAAAATCCACAAACAGGGCTTTCCTGGTAGATCCATCATTTCAACCTTTTCCTGCCCCATTGACGTATTTCTTACTATTAGACCCTATCTTTTCCCCTTTGTCTAGTCTCTTCCCACCTACATCCATGACTCTTCTGAAGTCCCATATCATTTCAACAATTTCCAGTTTCATTGCCCTAACCACTTCTTCACTATAGGTGTCCAATCCCTCTATAGCTTCAATCAGTCTGAAGGCTCTCCACTTGTTTCTTGAACAGAGGCCTAACCAATGACTATCCACTGCCACCCTTACTGCCCAAGGTCCCAAACACTCCTTCCAGGTGAAGCAGCAATTTACTTTTATCCTTTCAATTTAGTCTACTGCATTGTATTCACAATGTGGTCTCCTCAACAGTAGAGAGACCAAATGCACATTAGGTGACCCTTTGTGGAACACCTCTGCTCACTCCACAAGCATGACCCTGAACTTCGGGTTGCTTGTCATTGTAACTCACCACCTTGCTCTTATACACATGTTTCTGTCCTTGGCCTGCTGCAGCGTTCCAGTGTAGCTAAATGCAAGCTGGAGGAACAGCACCTCACCTTCCAATTCAGTACTTTACAGCCTTCTCTACTCAACATTCAGTCATATAATTTCAGACCACAATTCCTATTTTGATCCTGTTTTTTGTCACCTTTCTCACCAAGCTCAATCTTGTTTTCATGCTTTTGATTTTGGACAGAGCTGTTCATTATTTTGCCACTCACACTCACTCTGAGCAGATGCTTTGAGTCTTAACTACAACCATTACACTTCCTTGTATTTTGTTCCATGACAATTTTGTCATTTAATCTCTCTCACCCCCTTCTACGTAATCTCAGGCCTTTCCTTTTATTGTTCCTCTCTCTCACAAAACTCCTCCACAGAACCCATCAGATTTCTTCCTTCCTTCAGTTCTGAAGATGAGTCATATTTGGCTCAAAACGATAACTCTGTTTCTCTCTCCTGATGCTTCCTGATCTGCTCAGTGTTTCCAGCACTTCCAGCACTTATTTTAAATTTCCAGCATTCACAGTATTTTGCTTTTATTTTACTGAAAAGTTCTAAGTAGTCTCTACAGATTCCAGGATGCCAACATTTGAGCACTTTGGCTGCTATCAGCTAAGCCTGGCAACAGAAGTAACTCTTTCACCTTACAATCACTTACACAGTTTTACCAATTGTCACACAAATTTGGCCCATAGTATACCATAATAATTATTTGCATAAATTTGAATAAACTCCTACATGCAGGGCCAGACAATGAAAATGGAACACCAAAGCCAAATTGAAAATTATGCTGCAAGGAATACAAGACAGAAACCTTGTAAGTAATGAAGTAAGCTTGTAGAGCCCCAATTAATTGCAAAATAAAAATGCCATTGTGCCAGTTTTACATTGCCACTCCAAGAAAGTCATTTACATCCAAGTAAATTGAAGGTGATCATTTCATAACGCTCCAAAACTGCTAAATGGCACATTAATAAGAATACCCTGGTGAAATCGTGGAAGGTTGCTATTTTGTTGGAAATAGTGAACAAGAGGGGAGGAGAGGGGGTTTAGTTAGATCAGTTGGCTAAATAGCTAGAGTGTGGCTCACAACATAGCCAAGAGCACAGGCTTCAATCCACATTCCTGCTTTTTTAAAAAAAAAATCATTCTTGGGATGTGGGCCTCACTGGCTATGCCAGCATTTATTGCCCATCCCTAATTGCCCTTGAGAAGGTGATGGTGAGCGGCCTTCTTCACTTGTTGCAATCCACATGGTGTAGGTACACTCACAGTGCTGTTAGGAAGGGAGTTCCAGGATTTTGAACCAGTGACAGTGAAGGAACAGCGATATATTTCCAAGTCAGGATGGTGAGTGACTTGGAAGGGAACTTCCAGGTGATGGTGTTCCCATCTATCTGCAGTCCTTGTCCTTCTAGATGGTAGTGGTCATGGGTTTGAAAGGTCCTGCCTAAGAAGCCATGGTGAGTTACTGCAATGCAAGTTGTAGTTGGTGCACACTGCTGCCACTGGATGTCGGTGGTAGAGGGAATGACTGTTTTTGGAAGGGGTGCCAATCAAGCAGGCTGCTTTGTTCTGGATGATGTCAAGCTTCTTGAGTATTGTTGGAGCTGCACTCATCCAGACAAGTGGAGAGTATTTCATCACACTACTGACTTGTGCCTTGGAGATGGTGGACAGGCTTTAGGAAGTCAGGAGGTGAGTTACTCACTGCAGGATTCCTGACCTGCTCTTGTAGCTACAGTATTTATATGGATAGTCCAGTTCAGTTTCTGGTCAATGGTAACTCCCAATATGTTGACTGTGGGAGAATCAGTGACAGTAATGCCATGGAATTTCAAGAAGCGATGGTTGGATTCTGTCTTGTTGGAGATTAGCATTACCTGGCACTTGTTTAGCATGAATGTTACTTGTCACAGATCAGCCCAAGCCTAAATATTGTCCAGGTCTTGCTGCATTTGGGCATAGACTTCTTCAGTATCTGCGGAGTCGCAAATGGTGCTGAACATTGTGCGATCATCAGCGAACATCCCCACTCCTGACATTATGATGGAAGAAAGGCCACTGTTGAAGCAGCTGAAGATGGTTGGGCCTAGGAAACTAAACTAGGAACTCCTGCAGTGATGTCCTGGAGCTGAGATGACTGACATCCAACAACCACGACCATCTTCCTTTGTGCCAGGTATGACTCCAACCAGCGGTGAGTTTTCCCCCGATTCCCATTTACTCCAGTTTTGCTAGGGCTCCTTGATGCCACACTCGGTCAAATGCTGCCTTGATGTCAAAGGCAGTTACTCTCACCTCACTTCTGGAGCTCAGCTCTTTAGTCCATGTTTGAATCAAGGCTGTAATGAGGCCAGGAGCAGACTGACCCTAGCAGAACCCAAACTGAGCACCAGTGAGCAGGTTGTTGCTAAGCAAGTGCCGATTGATAGCACTGCAGATGACTCTTTCCATCACTTTACTGATGATGGAGGGTGGACTGATGGGGGCAGTAATTGGCCAGGTTGGATTTGTCCTGCATTTTTTTTACAGGATATACCTCGGCAATTTTCCACATAGCCAGGTAGATGTCTATATTGTAGCTGAACTCGGAACAGCTTGGCTAGGGGCACAGTATGTTCTGGAGCACAAGCCTTCAGTACTATTGCCAGGATATTGACAGGGCCCATAGCCTTTGCAATATCCAGTGACTTCAGCCATATCTTGATATGACGTCGAGTAAATTGCATTGGCTGACGACTGGCATCTATGATGCTGGGGACCTCAGTGGAGGCCAAGATGGATCATCCATCCAGCACTTTTGGCTGAAGATTTTTGAAAATGCTTCATCCTTCTCTTTTGCACTAATGTGCTGGGCTCCTCCATCATTGAGGATGGAGATATTTGTGGAGCCTCCTTCTTCAGTGAGTTGTTTAATTATCCACCACCATTCACGACTGGATGTGACAGGATTACGGAGCTTATATCTGATCCATTTGTTGTGAAATAGCTTAACTCTGTCTATCGCTTGCTGCTTATGCTGTTTGGCACGCAAGCAGTCTTGTGTACAGCTTCACCATTTGACACCTCATTTTTAGTATGCCTTGTGCTACTCTGGCATGCCCTCCTACACTCTTCATTGAACCAGGGTTGATACCCTGGCTTGATAGTAATGGTAGAGTGGGGGATTTGCCAGGCCATGAGGTTACAGGTTGTGGTTGAGTACAATTCTGCTGCTGCTGATGATCCTCAGCCCCTCATGGTTGCCCAGTCTTGGGTTGCTAGGTCTGTTCAAAATCTATCCCATGGTGGTAGTGCCACACCACATGTAGGAGGGTACCTTTAATGTGCAGACAGGACATTGCCTCCCCAGTGACTGTGCAGTTCTCACTCCTACTGATACTATCATGGACGGATGCATCTGCGGTAGGCAGGTTGGTGATGATGAGGTCAAGTGTGTTTTTCCCTCTTGTTGGTTCCCTCACCACCTGCTGCAGATCCATCTAGCAGTTATGTCCTTTAGGACTTGGCCAGCTCAGTCAGTAGTGGTACTACCGCGCCACTCTTGGTGATGGACATTGAAGTCCCCCACCCAGAGTACATTCTGCACCTTTGCCACCCTCAGTGTTTCCTCCAAATGGTTTTCAACATGGAGGAGCATTGGTTTATCCGCTGAGTTCAAGGGTAGTGGGTGCAGGTGGGTTGGGGTGTGGTGCATGGTAATCAGCAGGAGGTTTCCTTGCCCCCATGTTTGACCTGATGCCTTGAGACTTCATGGGGTCCAGAGTCAATGTTGAGGAATCCTAGGGCAACTCCCTCTTGACTGTATACCACACTGTGCCGCCACCTCTGCTGGGTCTGTCCTGCCGGTAGGGCAGGTCATACGCAGGGATTGTCATGGTGGGTATGATTCTGTGAGTATGACTATGTCTAATGAGACAGTTTTCCCAATTTTGGAACAAGGGCCCCGATGTTAGGAAGGAGAACTTTGCAGGGTCGACTTTGCTGTTGTCATTTCCGATGCCTAAGTCGATGCCAGATAATCCGGCCAATTTTTTCTTTTTATTGACTTTGTAGCAGTTTGATACAACTGAGCAACTTGATAGTCAACCACATTACTGTGGACCTGGAGTCACATGTAGGCCAGACCAGGTGAGGATGGCAGATTTCCCTTCCCTAGGGGCATTTAAGGGGAGACTGTGGCATAGTGGTATTTTTACTGGACTGGTATTCCAGAGACCCAGGGTAATGCTCTGGGGACCCGGGTTTCAATTCCACCACGCCAATGGTGGAATTTGAATTCAATAAAAATCTGGAATTAAAAGTCTCATGCTAATCATGAAATCATTGCTGATTGTTGTAAAAACCTTTCTGGTTCACTGCCATCCTTTAGGGAAGGAAATCTACTGCCTTTACCTGGCCTGGCCTACATGTGATTCCAGACCCACAGCAATGTGGTTGACCATTAAATGCCCTCTGAACAAGGGCAATTAGGGATGAACAATAAATGCTGGCCTAGCCAGCGACGCCCACATCCCAAGTATGAATAATATTTTTAAAAATGGGCTTTTACAATGCTTGCATTGTCATCATAGAGCTTTTAACTCAAGATTTTTAATGAATTCAAATTCCACAATCTGCCATGGTGGGATTCAAACCCAGGTCCCCAGAGTTTACTGTGTCTTTCTGGATTACTAGTCCAGCGACAACATTACTAAATCACATAATCTGTGGTTCAGCAGCTTTCAAATAATCAAGGATGCTACCTGAAGAAAAAGGAACTCTTCCAATATGATGCTTCGACCACATAGGATAAGAGGAAGTATTGCAAAGGGGTAAAACACTTCAGATGTATAAAAAAAGTTACCTTGGATGCTTGTTCACAGAGTGAAAATGAGGTTGCACTCCACTCTGATTTCAGAGCTTTATTTAGTATCCAGAATGACAAGCTGATCCTGGGGAAGATTGAGCAATCATTCTGAGGACATTTCAGACAGATATGAAAAAGTCAAATGACAGAAACCATTTAAGGAAATGCTGATACTTCATGAAATGCCTGATTACCAGTTGCCAAGGAATTAAATCAATTTGTTTTAGAGGATGATTATATTATAACTGTCAATTAATATTCAAGCTACTAGTAAACTGATTATTTGGGCAACACAGTAGCAGAGATATTAATGTCAACTTATCTGTCATAGAATATTAAATATTTTAAATAATATTGCACTGTTTGCTCTGAAGAATTCAAGACGTTCGTAGACTGAAATTTTAATCATGTCCAATCCAATTATATCGTCAGAATGTCCACAGAACAATTGAAAATGGAGCAAGAAATTGAGCAATATATTATCAGTGAAAAGTATAAATAATTAACTCAAACTCTTAACTAATAATGCTGGATCACAAGAACATACTTAAAGGATGAAAAGCAGAGGGAGGCCATTCGGCCCATCAAACTCATGCAGCTATCCATATAGAGCAATCCAATGAAACCCAATCCCCTGCACAATCTCCAAAGGTTTGTGAACAGAACTAAGAGGCTGCTGCCTCAAAAGGAAATTGGATGGACACTTGAGGGAAACAAATGTGCAAGGCTATGGAGATTGTGCAGGAGATTGGGATTGGTTGGGTTGCTCTATATGGAGAGCTGGCATGAACCTGATGAGCCGAATGGCCTCCTTCTGTGCCATAATGACTATGATTCACAGCAAGTTCCAAGATCTAAGTGTTTCACTGGATACCAAGGCAGAGGAGAAAGAAAGAGAACAAAGGAATCACCTGACACATCGCCTGATGAATAACGTGACAAATTCCATGACTCCAGGCATGCATCACATGTCAAACAAGGAAGATTTTTTTCAAAAAAGATATACTTTATTCATAAAATTTGTGAAAGTACATTACAATACAATTTAAGTATTCATATGGTGCAATACTGATAAATTTGTTTAATTACAATGCATGGCACTCTAGGATGCCTCAATCCAATTACAATGCAGATTTTATTTACATTTACATTGCATTAAACATTTCCTGAAACTTATATCCTGAGGAATTTTACACTGTCTTCAGCCTCTCAGTGTGCTATGGCAGGAGGGGCCAAAATTGTAGATTTTTCCCATGGAGATTTTGCATTGGCTGCTCCAAGCTTTAAGATTCACCTCAGCACATAGTACTGGACCTTAAAATATGCTGGTCTGCAACACTCACTCATGGACAGCTCCTTGCACTGGAAAACCCATTTTGGGTAGACCAAAAAGCATCTTTTACTGAGTCAATGGCCTTTCAGCAGCAGTTAATGTTTGGTTCGGTGTGTGGTTCGGGGAATGGTTTGTAAACCACAGTGTCCTGTGTTACAGAACTGCTCATGATGAATCTTGACAAAAACTACTGCATCTCTTGCCAAGCATTCTTTCCCAAAATAAATTCCAGGAGGAGATGGATGATGGTCCCTGGAGATCAAAAATGGACCGTGGCTGCTTAGGGACATGATACACAATCTTCCAAATAAAGGTAGGAAAACATAATCAAGGGCTACATAAAGATCTGACTAGACTAGCCCCTCGGGATAGAATTTTCCGTGCCCAGGCGTCGGACGTGCTTGGCAACATGAGTGGACAATATGGTGAGAAGGCCAGAAATCGTTTCACAACGTAGTGAAACCAGTTTGCGATCGTCCACTCAGTCCATCAATGGCAGGTCGCGTCTCCCAGGAACCTCACTGTAATACATCTGCATATCATTTTAAGACCAGCTTGTTGGAATCATCCACCCCACCCCCCCCCACCAAAACTGGATTGTATCTCGACATGGATCACAACAGCATATATAAGGCATGCGCTTGGCAGGCTGCACTTTGAGGGGAACTCGAAGGTAAGTACACAGTAATGTTGGGCAGCATTTGCAAAGGTTGCCTGTTGAACTCCAACGTTGAGGCATGTTGGGGGGGATGCTGCAAGGGATGCCCTGCAGTTGAGGAACGTTGGAGCGGTGGGGGCAAGGGATGCCCTGTGGTTGAAGGTACTGCACAAGCACATGCAGGGTGGGGGAGAGGAAGGCGGCCATACATTAGTAAAACCTTGTATAAGGTGGCCATTCCTCAGCAGCTGAGACAGATTATCTGCCCTCTCAACGCAGCAGCATCAAAGTGTCACCAAGTGCTCCACAGCTTTTCACCCCTCGTGCACAGACTGCAAATTAATGAGCATTTTAATGGACTGCAGAACAGTTGGGCAACTGGCGTGTTGTACAATCTCCTTGCTAAAGTTGCCCATGGAGCAGTCACTGGTGGAGGTGCTCACAGCTTCTTGTAATGTGATCTTCTATATTTCGACCAGCCTCCTCCATGGGTCAAGCTAACAGTGCTGCCTTACAGTGCGGGCTAGGAGAATGCCTGTGCCTGAACTGAGAGCACAGCACGTAGTCCAACGGACAAAGCTGCCGCCAATTGGTTAAGTGGATTGGGGAGGAGGGGGTGGGGTTTTGGATAGCCATGCAGTGCACCAATCTCTGCAATCCAAGTGGTAGCCAACACTGACCAGGATGTATTAAGAGACCTTTAGACACAACCAAGCGAGGTTCTTAGTATGCCCATGCTAACCCATGCATCACTCTCATCCTGCAGGAATACAACATTAGCATCATGGAGCCTGGTGAACTAGCTGTATGCCTTGTGGCATACAGAGAGCAAAGATGACTGAGAAGAGAGCGATGGAAGCGCTTGGCTGCACAGAGGGAGCAGCAGCACCGTCAGGAAGAAGGGGCGGCTGGGGCTCCTGCACATGCCGCGGAAGAGCCGCAATAAGCCATTACCGGTCAGCACCTATAGACACTGCCTTTCATTCCTGCAGATGACCAGGAGCCAGTGTCACCAAAAACTGCGCATGTCTAGGGAACTGTTCGGTCACATCTGCCAGCTACTGCAGGATTTGCAACACGGGGACATGGAGAGCATCCACTGCCCATGGCTGTGAAATTGACTACAGTGCTCAATTTGTACGTCAGTAGCTCCTTTCAGGGCTCCATAGGTGACCTCTGTGGGATATAACAAGCCTCACCCAACCCGTAAATGCATCCATGAGGTCACAGATGCCATCTTAATGAAGGCACACAACTTTGTGCATATTGCCCGGGACTAGGAGAGCCAGGATACAAGAGCAATTGGATTTGCCCAGATCTCAGGTTTCCCACAGTGCAGGGTGCGATTGGCTGCACTCATGTGGTGCTCAGATCTCCGTCGCAACAAGTGGTCAACTATGTCACCTGAAAGGACTTCCATTCACTGAATGTGCAACTGGTGTGCGACAACCACAAACAAATCAAATAGGTCTGCACATGGTTCCCAGGGAATGTGCACTACCCCTATATTCTCAGTCGGTCACAGATCCCTGACATTTTCCAGGGTCCATAGAGACTGCAGGGATGGCTCCTCACGGCAAGGGCTACCCGCAGAGAATGTGGATGATGACACCCGTGCGGTGGCCTCAGACTGCAGCAGAGTGATGCCATAATGAGGGTCATGCTGCAACTCAAAACTTGGTGGAACAAACCATCAGCATGCTGTGCCTGGACTGGTCTGGTGGAGCCCTGCAACCTAGCCCACAGAGGGTGTCATGCATCATCATTGCCTGCCTTGCCCTTTACAATATGGTGTTGCAATGGGGAGAAGAGGTGTCTGAGGACGAGATGGAGGAGCTGGAGGAACTGGAGGTCACTCCAGTGAGGAGGATGTTGATGGTGATGAGGTTGAAGAGGTCCTTGAAGGCGATGATGATGGTGATGAGGCCCTCACACAGGCCAGATGAGGCAGGCATACTCAGGAGGCCGTCATAGCTGCTCGATTTGTGGAGGATGATGACAACATGCAGTAAGGCAACTCCATAGATCCTCACCATTGCATCTGTGAACGTTTGACTCCAGTCTGGCTTATGGCAGTGCACCTATCCTCCATGTTAATGCTCCTGTCATGGAGATGCAGTGGAGGCCCTAATAGTCATTCAATTGCAGGAGGCTGAAGACGACATGCAGTTAGGACACTCCATAGATCTTCACATAGTCTCTGAGAATGTCTGACTCCTGTCTGGCTGAGGGCAGCTCGCTTGCACTCTGTGATCAGCATCACATCATAGAGATGCAGCCATGAAACTTTAAAAACATCTGATCTTTTGTCCACCTTCAGCACCTGACCCCTTCAGGAGCACAGCATCACTGGTCACAGGTGCTGAAGAGATGTGGGCCAGCCCCACCTTAAAGGTGCTGAGAGCACACAGAGAGAATGACAGAACTCTGTGATGCCTGCCCACGACATTCTGGCAGCAATGATAAGCACCATCGAGGTGCAGGCATCAGTAATGTGTTTAGGGAGTGCGAGGCCAGACCATAATTCTGGTCTGAAGTCTGCACAAAGTACAGGGAAGAGGCCCTGGTCTGAGATACCTGACTTTATCTTGTGCAGAAAGGTTTCACATCTGAGTGAGAAGAACACTGCTCATCAGAACAAGGAGCCACAGGCAGGGAGACATTCTTGGGAGTTTACTGATAATAGTGAATATTATGTACAAGTGATTAACACCCGTGCCCAGGCTCCATAACTACATCTTCTTAACTGTCCTAACCTTGCCACCATGTCTTGGTGCTCCCCAGACATCCACAGGGGAGGTGGAGGCAGCATCCTGACTGTAACACCCTGTCTGTGATGACCTTGACGGGTGTCCTTTAGAGGGCTGAGACTTGGAGGGCCCCGGCCTGCTTTCAGGGTCCTGCTAGTGGCTGTGGCACCCTTATTGGCCTGTGGAGCTGGAGCTGCTGAGGTCACAGGAAGAGGGGATTCATAAAGGGTGGACATTCCTGGGGTCACCTGGATGGATGGGCCTGCGGTGCTTGGGTGTGCACCTGCTGATCCTCCTCCCTTTGTGTGCCCAAAGGCCCCTGGCTGATTCCTTGAGGAGAATAAGAAGCTAGAGTGAGATTGAGCTAACCTGCACTCCTCTCGCGTACACAATGTTGGATGCCATGTATGGCGGCAGCGATGGAGTTCAACAGTACTGAAATGATATCCTGGACCAAGGTATCCATGGTGGCCACCATCCTACCAGTGTTGACCTTGGTGTGTTGGCATGCCAGCACTATCACCTCAGCCTGAAGGCGGACGGACTCCTCCATCATGCCTTGCAATCTAAACAGTGCAGCGGACATCCCTTCCTGATGTTCCCGAGCTTGCCTTTGCAGGTCCAGCAATTGAAACATTACTGAGACTAGAGGGTCATCATCTGACTTGGACTTAGCATATTTCTGGCCTCCAGAAGTCCTCCGAGTACCGGAGACCTGGGAAGTCTTTGCCGCTGCCTGCTGTTGATCAGACAGTGTGATGTGCTCACTAGATTGTGATCCTGGGGCTACACTGAGCTAGATCCCACCAAGGTGGGTACCTCTGCACTGGTGGAGGCTGTGGGAGAGCACTTCAAGGAGAGTGCCTTTAGATTCCTCTTCAGAGGTTTATTTGGGACTTGATTGGAGGCTCTGGGTCATGGACTCTGTCGGCTGTTTCCCAGATGTGCCTGTGGAAGCAAGGAGAGATAATTAGTGCAGTGGCGTTGGCCTCTGAAACAGGACACATTACTCACAGCATGGTTATTTGATGGATGTTGTACTGCTGGATCCTCACTTGGTAGAGCACTGTCATCAGCACAGGAATGATCCAGAACTGCGCCGGCCAGCTGGATGGCTCTGTTTTCAAAGTCCATGAGGACCTTGATTTCAGGCATTCCTCCACCAGTTTGTGACCTCTCCCTCTTGTTGTATGCCAACTTGTCCTGCATGGATAGGGATGTAGGGAGCATAAGCAGGACATCTGCCAGGACAGGTGATAAGTATGCCTGGCATGTGTAGGTGTTGAGTGGTGACATGGACAGGATGAGGACAGTGAAGGTGAGTGTGAGAGAGTGAATGGTGACATCCATTGAACTGGCAGTGAGTGAGGGCCCTGTGGATGTGTGATGTGCTTTTGAGTGTGTGAGTTGAGAGTGATGAGAAGAGTGAAGAGTGACTCACCCTGGCAGAAGGGAGGAAAGCATTCATCCTCTTGCGACACTGGGTGGCTGTCCCCTTTTGCAGGGCATTGGCGCTGACCACCGCTGCCCCCGCCCCCCCCAAGCCAGATTGTTGATGTTGCTGCCCCTTCTGCAGCCAGAGCGGGATTTGAGGACATCACGGTGGGCCTCCATGTTGTCCAAAAGGCATTTGAGAGATGTGCCATTAAACCTGTGGGCAGCAGTCTTTTTGCCCTTTGGGGCATTGGCCACATGCGGTAATCACAGGCTGAAATTACTGAGAGGTGTGCACATGGCTGCACTTTAAATATGGCACCCAGCATGATGAAGTGGCGAGATGATGGCATGGCAGGCAAATGAGAGCCCGTCTGCCATCAAAACGGCGTGTTTCCCGGGAATGCATAATTAGTGCGGTGGGTTTGGGATGATATGATGTGAGAAGCTGCCATTGAGGCCAGCGGGTAAAACATTGTTTTCCCCACCTGCTTCCCCACTTAGTGCAGATCTGGTCTGATTCGGCCCTCAGTACGTAAACACCAAGTGTCACCATGCATTGAGGTTCTATTTCTCTCCAGTGTTCAAAGGATGGAACTGGCCACATTGCCATTGAATGCTTTATTTAAATGGACCATCTCACACCACTTTCCTATTGTAGAAAAGTTTGCTCAGAAAAATAACTAATCAGGAGCTGATCAGGCAGTAGTAAACTACTTGCATCCCTGCAGAAGGAGATGATAGATCTGTTGGTTCCCCAAGCAGATTGTCAAAGACATTTGGCCAAAAACCTCACTGCCAGAACTTTCAGAAATACACCAAGACATTAGCCAGGATTTTCTGGCTCCATCATGGCAGGAAATTCAGCAGTCCAGCCAAAAATCCATTGACTTTCACTGAGCTGGACGATCCCAATGGTGTGTGGGACCAGAAAATCCAGCCCATAGCTTGGCTGGTGGTGAGAAATGTCTCCCTGCCAGACCCTTCATGTACATCCAGAGTTCAGCACGTCATTTGATGTCCTCGTGGCAGCTAAGGTGGTGAAGAGAACGTCTAAAGAAGATAAAAGGGAATCACTAGGCTTACTCTCCTCATACAAATGAAATCAGCCAGAGATATTTGTATGTTTCAACACACAGAGGCACAACAAAATAAGAGTGAAGAGACAGTACAAAGAGAACCAAATATTCAAATTAAAGATGATTAGAGCTTGCAGAAAATTGTGACCCCAGGTCTTGGATGAACTGAAACCCAAAAGATATTATTTTGCGATTGGTTGCCTGTTTGAAATGTTAATGTGTTGATTATGCATGTTTAGATGTTCATGATCTGACCCTCCACACTGCAGACATCCTTTGATTCATCAGCCTATTATATTTTGGGCTACTAACTAGATTTTTCCTTGGGTATAACTTCATAAACCACTCCCATAAGTGAGCCTTGCAAAACTAGCTGCCATTCCTTCAGCAATGTTGTTGCAAGCTTTCTCTCTCCTTTTAATACCCTCCTTAAAGCCCAACTCTTTGACCAAGCTTTTGATTACTCCACCTAATACTTACCTATTTATCTCAGTGTCTTGTTTTATTTAATTATGCCTTAGTGAAATACCCTAGCATGTTTCTGTATATTAAAGGCACCATATAAAATAAGCTGCTATTGTAGTAGGAATACAAGTGGTGGTAGTAATACCAAGAATTCTAATTGGGAATCCTAACTATATATTAGTTACTGGAATAAATACCATTCTGCCATGAGATTCTCCTTTTGTAAAAAACTTACACCTTGTGAAGTCCTTTTACAGACAACTCATCTGTTCTGAATTGATGGTTTTCTGCTGGCAAGATGCTTTCTGTGACCTTGTGTGTTAATCAGTTATACACCTTTACTAGTGCAAACTAAAGGTTTGAGAAAAAATATCATCATAAGTGAAAAAATATTTTTTGTCACACAGCTCTTAGTCTTAAAATAATTATTTTGAACCTTAACTTAAGTTAAGTTAAATAGATTTTGGAGAATTACATAGTAAAACAAAGTACTGTTCTGAAGCAACTTAAATATACACCAGAACTTTCAATTACAGGAGGGAATGCAAAACGGATGATATTGGACCTGTGCCCATCATACACCCTAACCTCCAAATATTATATCCTTTGAGTTTTCTACAGCATTACCATCTGTTGTATATGCTGTATCTTCATATCTGTATAGTGTTAGTCGTAACAAATTAGTAACTGTGTTGATTCCAAAAAAGGCCTTTGTAAATGATATGTTTTTGTTTAAAAATGAAGTTTCTGACCTCTCTTTGGCAATGTAAGGAATGTATCAAGTAAAGTTTCTGATTTTCCTCATGTATCACAGCAAAAGTATTCTAAAGAGAATTGCAAGGGAAAAGCTAAGAGGATTCCAAACTTTAAGAATTTATCTAATGCTCATACAGATTATTTATAGCAATTCAGTGTCTCTTTTTTATTTTATTTGTGGAAGAACACTTTAGTAGAGTTAATTGAACAGAAGGACAGCTCAGTGCAAATCTCATCCAGTTTAAAATCTTCTATCATATGTATTGGTCTGCCTCTTGTCTCTACTGAGCTAATCTTAGTAATAACTCCCACTGTTACAGAACTCATTTAAAGACTTGGATCTTACTCCATGTTTTATAGACCTGGATAAAATTAAAAGGCTTTTGCTGTCAGACTCTCATAATTATTTCAAAAATTCTCAATTTCAGTATGACCTTGACAGCGTGCTTGATTTTCCTTTGGGACTTAGTACAGCTACTCTCCTTTGATAAGGATAAATGGAGTCTACAAATGACTTTACTTTGCTTGGATAAGCAAATTATTCTTCGACGTTGACGCTTTGACATTTCCCTTGGTATGGCAGGTCATATCATATGAAATGTGTGGGTGAAAACAGACCTGGTGTAAAGTTAAAGATAGATAAAATGCCTTTGAGAAAATGCAGTCATATTTTTACATTTTAATGAAAAATAGTTCAACTGGAGTATCCATCTCTTGAAATCCCAGAACATGGGATGATTCAATATGCAGGATGTAGGGTATTCCAAAGGATAGAAAAAGCAGACCTTATATTTTCAGCACCATTTGGAAATTAAGGAAGTTGATTTTATAAGCCAACTTTATAAGTTAGAAACTAAGAAAGTTGATTCCAATGCATTACATCCAGTAAAATTGTTGTACTTAAAACTGTAAGCGAATACAGAATAAGTGTGATCTGCTACGAACCCCTTGGAGAAAATAGGGTTTATAATAGTATTTTAGTTTTTACATTGAATCATATAACATAAGAACAAAAGAACTAGGAGCAGGAGTAGGCAATTCAGCCCCTCGAGCCTGCCCCGCTATTCAGTAGGATCATGGCTGATCTCATTTCGGCACCAACTCCAATTTCCCGCCCTCTCTCAATAACCTTTCAACCTGTTACTAATTGAAAATCTGTCTATCTCCTCTTTAAATTTATTCAGCGTCCTGGCATCCACTGCACTCTGAGGTAGTGAATTCCAGAGATTCACAACCCTTTGAGAAAAGTAATTCCTCCTCATCTCTGATTTAAATCTACCACCCTTTAGCCTAAAACTATGGCCTCTCATTCTAGAATACCCCACAAAGGGAAACATCCGCTCCTCGACTACTTTGTTTATCCCCTTTAGCATCTTATATACCTCAATTAGATCTCCTCTCATCCTTCTAAACTCTTGCGAGTATAGGCCTAAACTGCTCAATCTCTCCTCATAAGACAAGCCCTGCATCTCTGGAATCAATCTACTGAACCTCCTCTGAACCGCCTCTATGGACTGAAAATAATCATGATTGTGCGATCACATGTACCTTCAGTCAAACAACTGGAAAATGAATCACAGAACTGTCACAGCACAGAAGGCTGCGAATTGGCCCATCATGTTTGTGCTGGCTCTCCGAACAAGCAATGCACTTAGTGCCATTTCCCCAGTTTCTCTCCGTAGTCTTGTGCATTCTTCCTTTTCAGATAACAATCCAATTCCCTCTTTAATTTCTCAATTGAACCTGCCTCCACCACACTCTCAGCCAATGCATTTCAGATCTTAACCACTTGAAAAGGTTTCTCATATCTCCATTGCTCTTTCGCCAATCACTTTAAATCTGTGCCCTCTCATTCATAATCCTTTCACCAATGGGAACAATTTTTCCCTATCTACTCTGTCCAGATCCCTCACGATTTTGAATACCACTATCAAATCTCCTCTCAAACTTCTCTTCCTAAGGAATGCAGTCCCAACTTCTCCAATCTACCATAGAACCATAGAAAATTTACAGCACAGAAGAAAGCCATTCGGCCCATCTTGCCCATGCCAGCCTGAGGACACCCAGGTGCCCTTTCTAATCCCACCTTCTTGCACCCGGTCCATAGCCCTACAGCTTACAGCACTTAAGGTGCAAATCCAGGTACTTTTTAAAAGAGTTTAGAGTTTCTGCCTCTACCACCAACTTGGACAGCGAATTCCAGACACCCACTACCCTCTACATAAAAAAGTTCTTCCTCATGTCCCCCCTACACCTTCTGCCACTTATCTTGAACCTATGTCCCCTGGTTCAAGTATTCGCCACCAAGGGAAACAATTTTATCCTGTCCACTCTATCTATTTCCCTCATAATTTTGTACACCTCAATCAAGTCATCTCTCAGCCTACTTTGTTGTAAGGAAAATAATCCCAATTTATCCAATCTCTCCTCATAGCTACACTTTTCTAACCCTGGTAACATTCTTGTAAACCTCCTCTGCACTCTCTCCAGAGCTATTACATCCTTCCTGTAATGTGGTGACCAGAACTGCACACAATAATCCAGTTGTGGCCTCACCAGTGTTTTATACAATTCCAACATTATATCCTTACTTTTATATTCTATACCTCTGCCATTGAAGGAGAGCATTCCATATGCCTTCTTTACAACCTTGTCTACTTGAACCGCTGCCTTCAGGGACCTGTGTACTTGTACGCCAAGATCTCTCACTTCATCTACCCCTCTTAGTATATTCCCATTTATTGCATAATTCCTGTAACAGTTTGACCTCCCTAAATCTATGACCTCTATGTTAAAATCCATCTGCCACTTTACTGCCCACTCTACCAACACATCTATATCGTTTTGGAGTTTATGACTATCCTCTACACTATCTACTACTCAGCCAATCTTTGTGTCATCTGCAAATTTCCCAATTGTGCCCCCCACATTCACATCCAAATTGTTAATATATAACATAAACAGCAAGGATTCCAACATCGAGCCCTATGACAACTTTCCATTCACAAGGGCATCTATTGACCATTACCCTTTGTTTCCTGTTACAAAGCCAACTTTTTATCCTGTTTGCCACATTACCCTGAATCCCATGGGCTTTTACTTTTCTGACCAATCTGCTATGTGGGACCTTGTCAAAAGCTTTGCTAAAATCCATGTACACAACATCCACCGTAATACCTTCATCAACCCTTCTTGTCACTTCCTCAAAGAATTCAATCAAATTTGTGAGGCAAGACCTTCCTTTAACAAATCCATGCTGACTATCCCTGAATAGTCCATGCCTTTTCACATGACAGTTGATCCTATCACAAGATTGATTCTACTAATTTGCTCACCACCAATGTAAGACTAACAGGCCAATAATTGTTTGGCATTTACTTTGATCCTTTTTAAACAATGGAACTATGTTTGCATTTCTCCAGTCTTCCGGTACCTCCCCTGTATCTAGTGAAGATTGGAAAATCATCCTCAGAGCATCTGCTATCTCCTCGCTGACTTCCTTCAGCAGCCTCGGCAACAATTCATTTGGCACTGGAGAATTATCAACATTCAAGGATTTCAACCCTTCGAGTACTTCCTCTCTCTTTATGACTATCCCGTCCAATATCTCGCAGTGTTCCTCCTAGACTACTATATCTACATCCTCCTTTTCCTTTGTAAACACAGAGACAAAATATTCATTCAAAACCCTTCCCACAGCCTCTGCATCTACACACAAGTTTCCATCTTCATCTCTGATAGGTCCTATTTTTTCCTTAACTAACCTTTTAGCATTAATGTATTGGTAAAACATCTTTGGGTTATCTTTAACTTTACTTGCTGATCTTTTCTCATGCCCTCTCTTTGATTTCCTTATTTCCTTTTTTTACTTCATCCCTGCACTTTCTATATTCGTCTAGGCTGTCTGCAGTGCTTAGTTCTTTGTGCCTATCGTACACTTTCTTTTTCTGTTTGATCTTCCCCTGTATTCCTCTAGACAACCGGGGGGGTGGGGGGGGGGGCTAGATTTGGCAGTACCACTCTTATCTTTGTAGGGGACATGTCGGCTTTGTACAATTAGGATCTCACTTTTTAGTGCTTCCCACTGGTTTTCCAATGTTTTATCCTCCAGCAGTGCTGTCCATTCCACCTCAGCCAAGTTCCTTCTCATTTCTGCAAAATTTGCCTTCTCCAGTTCAAGACTTTTACTCCTGCCTTATCTCTGTCCTTTTCCATGGTAATGCTAAATCTAACTGAATTGTGATCACTGTCCCCGATATGGTCGCCAACTGTCACTTCATCCACCTGCCCTTCTTCGTTCCCCAAGACTAGGTCTAGAATTGCATCTCCTTTTGTTGGGTTTGTCACTAATTGGTTGAAAAACTTTTCCTGGACACACTGCATGAATTTTTCTCCCTCAGTGCCCCTTATATTGTTTGAATCCCTTGAGCCATTCCTGTTAATTTTTTCTGCACTCTCTCTAAGTTCAATATAACAGTCTTGATCTTGTACTCTATGCCCCTAATAACACATCAGGATACTGTATGCTTTATGAACTGCTCTTTCAACATGTCCTGCCACCTTCAATGACTTATGCACACATACACCCAGGTCCCTCTGCTCCTGCACCCCCTTTAGAATTGTGCCCTTTATTTTAGATTGATTTTCCGTGTTCTTCCTATCAAAATGAATTACTTTACTCTTATCTGCATTGAATTTCATCTGCCTCTTGTCTGCTTATTCCATCAACTTGTCTATGGCCTCTTGAACTTCTACACTATCCTCCTCACAGTTCAAAATGCTTCCAAGTTTCATGGCATCCACAAATTATGAAATTGTGCCCTGTACACCAAAGTCTAGGGCAATTAACATATGACAGTAAAAGCAAGGGTCCCAAATCTGATTTCTGGGGCATTCCATTACAGAACTCTCTCCAATCCAAAAACATCCATTAACTACTAATCTCCATTTCCTGCCACTCAGCCAGTTTCGTATCCGTGTTACTACTGTCCCTTTTATTCCATAAGCTCTAACTTTGCTCACGAGTCTTTTATGCAGCACTGCACCAAAAGCTTTTTAGAAGTCTATGCAAACAAAGTCAAGAGCATTACCTTCATCAACTCTTTGATGCCTCTTCAAAAAAACTTCAACAAGTTAGCTAAACTTGACTTTCCCTCAATAAATCCATACTGGCTTTCCTTAGTTAATCTGCATTTGCCCAAGTAACTAATAATTTTGTCCGAAATTATTGGGAAGAACTTTCCCTTCATTGGGGAGGTTATGCAGGGGCAGGCGGGAGCCAGCGCAAATCCGATCAGCGGCCCCGATTGGGGGTGTGCTGCCATTTTAGGTGGGCGGACCAATTAAGGCCCGCCTAGTGTGACGCACACCCAGAAGAGCTGTGTACTCCCTGTGCAGACAGGTGGGGGATTCTCTGAATCGGGGCTTGTGCTCTTTCGTGCATGCGCATGAAAGGGCGCAGAAATCTCCCTGAGGCACAGAACTGCCTCAGGGAGATTAGTTTAAGTTGTAGAGAGCTTAATAAAGGTGGAAAAAAAAATTAAGGACAACCCCTCATTTGAAGCTGTCACATGAGCTGGGACATGTCCATTCATTTTTTCAAATCTTTTTATTTAATTAACAACCCCTTCATAAAACCTCATTCTGCCCATGGATGAGTTTTCATGAAAAATACGCAGGCCACCTGGACTCCTCGCCAGCCTTAAGGTTGGATAGGCAGCATTCTTAATAACTTTAATTGGTTTAATAATGGCCTTAATAGGTCTTTGACAGTTTGGTGGGTGCGCAGCCGACGCGGCTGTATACCTGCCAAACTGACAATCTAAATGATGCGAGGTGACATCAGGACGCAAGTCCAACATCTCCACACGTCATTTTACATGTTGGCGAGCGGGCCCCGTCCCCTCTCACCAACAGGAAACTTCAGCCCATTGTTTCTAGAAGCTTCTACGCAATCAAGATTAAACTTGTTTGGCCTGTATTTGCTGGGCTTAAATTTACAATTTTATCTTTTTTGAACAAGGGTTAATACTTTCTATTTTCCAATCCTCTGACATTACCTTGAGTCTAAGGAAGGCTAAAAAGTTATGACCAGTGTCTGCAATTTTCACTCTCACTTCCCTCAGTATCCTTGGATGCATTTCATCTAGCCCTGGTGTCTTATCAAATCTAAGTATAGACAGCCTATCCCATACTTCATCCTTATCAATTTTAGACTTTCACGTATCTCAGTTACCTCCTCTTTCACCAAGACCTGGGTAGCATTTTCTTCCTTGGTAAAGACAGGTGCAATGTATTCATTTATTACCTCAGCTATGCCCCTTCTCTTCATATGTATATTCCCTTTCTGGTCCCTAATTTGTCCCACTCCTTCCCTTACCACTTTTTTACTATTTATATGCCTATAGAAGTCTTTGGGATTCCCTTTTTTGTTAGCCACCAGTCTCTTCTCATATTCTCTCTTAGCGTGTCTTCTTCTCCTTCTCACTTCCCCTATGAACACTCTATATTCAGCCTTGTTCTTTATCGTATTATCTATCTTACATCTATGATAAGTGCACATTTTTTTCCTTATCTTAATCTATCTCTTTTTTCATCCAGGGAGCTCCGGATTTGTTTTCCCTACCTTTCCCCTTTCTGGGAATAAACCTTGGCTGTGCCCAAATTATCTATTCTGTAAAGAACGTTGCTCAGTTACCACTTTTCCTGCCAATCTTTGAATCCAATTTCTGGCCCAAGTCCACCTTGCTCCATTGATGTTGGATTTCCCCCAGTTAATTATTCTTATTCTGAGTTGTTCTTTGTCCTTTTCCATTGCCAGCTTAAACCTTATGATGTAATGATCATTGTCCCCTAAGTGTTCTTCTACGAAGACTTGATCCACTTGACTGACTCACTTCATTCCCAAGAATCAGGTCTAGTAATGCCTCTTTTCTCAATGGACCAGAAACACACTGTTGTAGAAAATACGATTTCCTGAATACACTGTAGGAACTCTTGCCCCTCGCTGCCCTTTACACTACAATTATCCCAGTCTATATTTTGATAATTAAAGGACCCATTATAACTACTCTATAATTCTGCACTTCTCTGTAATTTCATGCAAATTTGTTCCTCCACACATTTCCCACTAGTTGGTGGCCTATAGCACTATGATTGCACCTTTCTTCTTCCTTAGATCTAGCCAAATAAATTTTGCCCTTGACTCCTCTGGAACATCTTCGCTCTCCAGCACTGCAATGTTCTCCTCAAGTCAATATTATCATCCTTTTTTTTTTGTTTTCCTTGTCTTTTCTTAAACACTTTGTGTGTAGGAATATTTAATACCCAGCCCAGCCCTTCTTTGAGTCAAGCCTCTGTTATACTCACAACATTGTATTTTCATGTCGCAATCTGCACCTGTAACTCACCAGTCTTATTTGCCAACTCCATGCATTCACATACATGCACAGTAATCCTGATTTACCCCTCACTATGAATCCACCTAATAACTTACTATTTTCTGCTCTAATGCTGTCTATCTCTCCTAGTTTTCTGTGCACCTTAAGTGTTCCTGTCTGATATTACCTCTTGGATCCCACATCCCTGCCAGTTTAGTTTAAAACATCAACTGGAATGTCTTAGAAGTAGTGATGCAACAGAATCAATTATTCAACATGATAAAGGATTGCTTTTTGAACCAATGGGGTATAAGTTGGTTTTAGATGGTTGAGCAGCAAGGCTCAATGGAAAATAGGAAAAGAAATTCAGGGTAGAATGCAAAATGGGCTGCCAACTTACCATCATCACAGCTAGGATAGAATGACATGCAATTTTATAGCGCAGAAAGAAACTATTCGACCCAACAGGTCAGTGTTTATGCTCAACGTGACCTCCGACCTTATATAACCTCATCCTATTAGCATTTTTTTTCTTTCACCTTAAATGCATCCATGCTATTCACCTTAACCACTCCAAATGGTATCAAATTCCACATTCTAACAACTCTGAGCAAAGAAATTTCTTTCAAATTCCTTATTGAATTTATTAGTGACTATCTTATGTTTATTCTGCAGATTTTGGACCATCCCCATCATCATCATCTACCCCTGCTACCCTCAGCCTAACAAATGGAAACAGCTTCTCTATATTTACCCAAATGAACAATTTCATAATTTTAAAGCATCTATCAGATCACCACCCCCTCTTCTCTTTTCTAAAAAGGCTGTTCAATCTTTCTTGATTTCAGTACCCTGTCAGTTGTAAAATGTTTTTGCACTTTCTCTGGTACCTCATCCTTTTCTCATTATTGGGACCAAAATTGCCCAAAGTACCCTCAGCATGGTCGTAATAAGGTTCTGTATAAGTTTACCTTAACCTCGCTGCTTTTGAATTCTATTTCTATGGAAATAAATTCCAGTTTTACCATAGTTTTGTTAACTTGCATTGCTGCTTTTAATAAACTGTGAATCTGTGTCTTTAGCTCCTTTTGTGACTCTAATCAACTTTGACCCCTATTTTCCAATGGATAGGTAGCATCCTGATTCCTCATAGCAAAATGCACAACGTGACACTTATCCATACTGGAATTAATTTGCCATTTAATTTCCCATCCTGCAAGTTGTTAATGTATTTTTTTTGTCATATCCTTCTTTAGAATTAACTATATCCACCATGTATCCTTGTTCTGAAATATGGAGATATTAGGTAGAATTCATATATAATTAGGACCTTGTACTTTAGAATTGGATAAGTGGTCACTTTTTGTTAGCAGGTTAAGGCTAAGGCGTTTCACCCAGAGACATTTACACACACAGGGGAAGCTCTGAATTTAATTAAAGACAGATAAACATTAAGTAATGTTCTTAGAATCTGCTGGAATTTTTAAAAAACCTTTTTCAGACACAGGTGCCAGAAAAAAAACAGGACATTTAAATTCTATCTAATTCACGAGTTTAAATGACTTATTCTTTTGCAAAGGAATGTTAAAAGGGTAGTCGTGTCCATTAATGATAAGTCAGTCTGCAACCCGGGCATGACTTTTTAGCCTGTCAGGTGAGCGGGGTCGGTGGGACTGGGAGTGGATGTGAAATCCGCTCCCGCCCACGATCGGCACCCAACATCAGTTTCAGACTGGCTGGCCAAGTAAATGCTGGCCAGCGTGAAACATGCGCTGAGACAGGCACAGCACTGCTGGTGGGGGCGGGTAGAGGGTGGACGCCAGAACTAGTAAGGGTGTGGGCGGTGGGTTTAAATGGAGCCCCCTGAAGGCTGGAAGCCTGTGTTCAGCAGCCTCAGGGAGCTGCTTTGAAAATCAAATTGTTTGACTCAGCACTTCAGTTATTTTGCTGTTACTGTCTGCAGGACATCATCTGTAGCTATAGCGCATGCCAAGTGGGATGGAGCCTCGAGCCAGTCTGCACCCCCCACTCCCTACCCTCACCCCCTGCTTTTCTGATGAGTGCCTGCAGGTTTTGCTGGAGGCAGTCAGTGCCTGATGTGACAATTTGCTGCCATGAGATGATACGAAGAGGCCACGTCACGTGACAAAGAAGGCCTGGACGAAGTTGGCAAATCTGGACAGCGGACATGATGTCGTACGTAGGACCTGGATCCAGTGCAGGAAAGGTTCAATGGCCTTCTGCACTCTGCCAGGGTGAGTACTGAATCTAGTTGGAACCTTGGATAGATGTCCTTTTGAGTGGCAGCACTTGTTGGTGCTCATGGGTGTGAAAAGCAGAGTGTAAAGTAGCACATAATCCTTGATAGACTTTGGCTGGCACGTATGTCAGGGTGAGGTGCAGCATGTGAAGGGCACCTGATTCTGCGTCTTTGAGGGGAGGCTGGGGTTTTCTGGCATGTAGAAGGAGGGACTAATAAAAGTGCTTTTGTGCTTCCAGGAGAAGAGGAGTCACAATGTGCAGGAGCAAGGCTGGATGGTAGGGTCCCAAACCTTCTTCCCTTAGGCCAGGAGGAGAAGCAAGAACTGGCGATGGCCTGCTAATGTGGAGCCAGGTCCACTGGTTGTGGAGAGGCAGGGATGTCGGATGAGGGTAAGAGTCCAGTGGACAAGGAAGAGATTGGGGGAGGGTATGAGAGATGTAGGATAGTGGTTGTAAGACTGACATATGAAACCCACTAGTCCCTGTTGCTTGTCCATTCAGAAGTCTTTACACAGCCAGTTGTCCATTCTGAGAAGCAACCAGACTGCATGCATTCAAACTTTGCAATGCTGTTCGACACTGACATTTTGTCTTTCTCCCTCAGATGGAACATCATCATGATCCCAGAAGGACCCCGAAGACCTACCCTTGACCTCCGAGAATGACCAGCTGCCAGGTGTATCCGAGTCACATCCTCCCTCTTCACCATGCACCAGCGTAGATACAGGCACATCAGTGGGCATTTGCACGCTGGATCAGATGGTACTGCATGGTGGGGAAGGCACATCACATCTACCTGAGGGGCTGGTAGAGGCAGAGAGCCCCCAGGGCACCGGCAGCCGGAGGATTGCTGGAGACCAGGACAATGCTGAGCCCAAGACAGATGACAAGCCTCTGGAGTCATCCATCAGCAGATGCTGGATGTCCAGCTGGATGCATGGGAAGATCTGGCAGATATGTCTGATGGTCTGCGTGCCATGGTTTCAGCATTGGGGGAGTCTATGCAGAACGTGAGAACTGTGTTGGCCCAAAACTCTGAAAGCACAGCTTCCTCCATAGTGAGTGGCGACTCTCATGCAGAGGCAGCTCCAGGAACTCAATCTGGGCTTTGAGATTGCATTCAGACCTGTAAGCTCACACATTGGCAGTGGCCTCAGCAGGTCACTGCCAATGTGAGAGGTTGATGAGGTAGCTAGTGACTCTACTGGCTGCCTGTCCATCTATGGTGAGCAGGGACATTCAAACCATCTCATGTTGACAGGTGACCTGCAGCTCGCCTCTCGGGGCTCCCCTTAGGGCGCTCTTGATGATGACAGCAGCTGGTCTGCTTGTGACAAATGCCCACCAACACATCTGAGGGGACTGCAGTGTCTTAGTGTCTAGCCATGGCAGTGGACCCTTTCAACCAGACAGGGCTGACACAGACCCTGGCGACCAGAGGACAGCGGTGAAGGTCATCAAGGCCAATGGGATATCAGCCAGCAGCCTGCCTCCAATCCAGCTGCCAGCGAGAAGGAACAACCAAACATAACACTCACAAGCAGAGAATAAAGTCAGGCTGATCACATAAGACGTCTCGCGGCTGCTTGCTAAGTATGTAATGGTGCATTATATCTTTGCCTTCAATATTAAAATGTTACATTATGTGCAATGGCCTTAGTGTACTTCATGCAATTGTTAGGGAAGAGGCCTGGGAGTTGGGTGTCACACATATAAAGGGCTGCAAAATTATTTCTGAGGTTCGGATTTTAATGAAGGGTGACGGGAGTGCCTCATCATCATCGATCAGTTAGGTGGCATTTCCCTTGCCATCACTTTGACCCCTTGCTTCAGATTTCTAACTGAAAGTCCTCTGAATCAAGGCCTCCCCAGTCTTCCTGCTTCCCATAAGCATCCAAACATTGGGATCTTGCTCCTCACCCTGGTGCTCTTCACATTTCTCAGACTCAGCACTTGAATAGTCCTCTGCAACACCATTGCTGTCTTCATCCTCCAATGGGTCCCTTCTTCAGAGACCAAGATTGTGCAGTGCACAACAGGCTACTACAAGATAGGGATTCAGGATAGTGCAGTCACCCCCCGAGCAGTCAAGGCAGTGAAACCTCATGTTGAGTAGGTCTATGGTCCTCTCAATTATTGCCCTTGTAGAGGCATGACTGTGGTTGTAGCTCTCCTTGGCTGCAGTCCTTGGGTGTCTCAGTGGCATCGTTAGCCATCTTTTCAATGAATAGCCTTTGTCCCCCAGTAGTCAGCCATCCATGCATGCTGGAGCAATGAACAGCCTTGGCACCTGGGAGTGATGCAGGATGCAGGCATCATGGCAACTTCCTAGATACCTGGCACAAACCTGCAGCATCTGACTCTTGTGGTCACACACAATCTGGGTGCTTAGAGAATGGAAGCGCTTTCTATTGGCAAAGGCACCTGGTTAGCCCACTGGTACCATCATGGGCACATGTGTGCAGTCAATGGCTCCCTGAATTGTAGCAAAACTTTTGGCTCACTCTACCTGGCTGGCCTCGTGAGTCCTGAAGTGAGTGAAGGTGTTGATACTTTGGAATAGTGAATCTGTGACCAACTAGGTGTAACTGTGGCAGCAGATTGCGAGGCACAGCATTGACCTCCCACTGATCCCCAAAAAGAACCTGAGGCATAAAAGATCAAGGCCATTGGCATAGGGGGCTACCTACACAGTTGGAGGTTGTTTTGGGGCTGATCATTTTGCATATAGAGGTGACAGTGTCCCCAGAAAGGTGAAGCCTTCTTTGGCACTGAACCTCTGACATGTCCAGTTCGCATGATCGCTATTTGTACACTCTTCCTGCTGGGTAAGGGTGCCTTCTCCAGGCCCTTGTGTACTGCATTTCCTGCTGGCTCTCCACCCACTTCTGGCTGCACTTCTTGGTCCATACGGCCAGCTCTGGGCCAGTACCTGTGGGCAACTGGATTCCTCTCCCTTCTGGTCCTATCCTCCTTTTTTGAGGAGGGCTGTCCAGCAGAGTACACAGTCCTCATTTTTGTCCAAATAGTTGCACAGGTTTCTGCACTGAAGGGACCTTTCTGCAGAAACGTTAAACTGGTCAATAGATGTTTGTAAAGCAGAAAGTCTTTGCAAATGCTTAAAAATCAGAGAGTTGGAGAAAACATCAAAAAAATTGCCAGAAACAATTTCTAAACCAATTCACAGCAAAACTCCTCACCTTACCAATGTCCTGTGGGCCTTGTATCCCGGCCTAAATGTAGAATGAAAGAAAAACATGAAGGCCGCCTGGTGCACAGGCGATGCAAAATTGCTGTCAATTGGTCTTTAAATGGGCTTAATTGGCCCGTTAACTGTTGGCGGGTACGGTTCCAATTTCTGTGCATGCCGGCCGACCGAAATATCATGAGGCAGCACAATGTCATTGGGGCAACTTCCTGATGTCATTGCGCCCCATTTCGTGACCCTTCATGTCTCCCATGCGCCCACTCAGCCAGTGCAAAATTCTAACCCTGGAGTCATTACTATTAAGAAGGAATTCTTAAAATCTGGTCCAGGGTATCACGAAAACCTAATGGCCATTTATCAGTCTGAATTAAACCTTATCAGACACCTTAACAAAGGACAGATGCTATGAAAGTGTGACCTTTGGATGACCTAGAAGAAAAAGAAATAAAATGACCCTTCTGTGTTAAAGTTTAAATGCATTTTACAAAAATACAGAAACAAGTGAAATTATTTAAGGTTATTAGAATGCATTGCAAACCTCTATTGACCAGATTAATGTTCACAATGCACACATAAAAAGACAATCCTCAGCAATTAAATAATTATCAATAATAGTGAATGATGGAACTTTAGAAAGATGATCATACACAGAAGAGCTTAAACAAAGATGCAACACCCACAGTTGCTAAGGATGATGTAATTCAATTCAATACGGTGTATTGGTACGAGCTTTTAACAGTGAAATGGAGGAGTACTGAAAAGCTCAAATCAATGGGCAGAATTTTCCATGCCTGCTGGTGTGGCGGCGAGTGGACAATATGGCAAGAAGGCCAAAAATCAGTTTCACAGTGTCATGAAACCAGTTTACAATCTTCTGCTCATCCTGTCAATGGCGGGCCATATTTCCCACCATCAGGTGTTGGGAACCTCATTGTAATACATCTGCATATCATTATCAGGCCAGGCTGCTGGAATCATCCCCCCATGTTGGATCATCTGCCCACATTGACAGGAAAACACATCAGTGCAGACGACGTCTTGACAAGTGTGACGTGCAGAAGTCAAGACCTTGCTCATAGTGCGGATGTCTGAGGAGCAGAAGATGCTGGAACCCGACAGCAACGGGACCCTGGAGGAACCATGGAATGCTGGGTTGATTCTGATGGACCTGGCTCCGCTGCAAAGCAGCTCACAGAAGGTGGAAAGTCACCATTGAGGGTCTACTCACAATGGATGATTGTCGAAGGGGTGGGGACAAACATGTTGGAGGGGTGAGGCTGGGAGTGGGGGGAATGGAGGATTCTGGGAGGGTGTGCCATGGGGAGGTTGGGAGTAGGGAGAGACGATGGAGTACCGGAGGGTGTTCCAGGGGAGAACAAGGGAGGCCAGGGCAGAGGAAGAAGTAAGGTTGAAGGAAGAAGTAAGGCTGGCGGAATGAGTTAGGAAGGGGGAAGGACTAAGATTGGGGAGATGAGTCCAGGGGAGGAAGGGGTTCCAAGGAGCAGGGGTGGAGTCTGGTAGGGGGAATGAAGGATCTCCAAAAGGGGAGGGGAGAAGGGAATTCTGAGGTGGGGAGAGGCGGTGGGGGGAGGGAGTTTCAAGGTGGGGGCGGTGGTGGGAGGGAATTCCAAGGTTGGTCGGGAGGAGGACGGGAGTTCCATGTAGGTTGAGTTCGAAGGCAGGGGGAGAGGGGGTCCAGAATGGAGATGTCCAGGTGAACGTGCAAGGAAGGGGTCTGCTGAGTCCATGAGTGCTTCCTAGGGAGCAAACTGGGAGTGGATATGTCATGTGGGAATGGCGAGAATGATCAGTAGCAGAGTGAGTCGGTAGGGTGGGGGGAGTGAGGGTTCAATGGTATCGGTAGAAGGTCCATGTCCTCACTAATCATTGCAATGGCACACTCCTCAAAGTGACTGAAGGGCTGAATGTGTGCCACTCCACCCTCCAGACTGGGGTGTCTCCCTGCTGATGTGAGCCAGCTTCTCCTGCATGATAACAGTTGGAGAGAGTGTGAGCAGGACACATGGCGCTGTGTGGAATGTTTGTGTGGTGAGCAGATACATAGATGGAATGAGGATACGAGCTTAAGAGGATATGAGCCTGATGGAGATGTGAGGGTGTGTGTGAGAGTTAGTGGTGTTGTCCCTTGAGGTGCAAGATCCCTGTAGATGCGTCATGGGCTTGTGAGTTTATGTCTTGAGAGTGATAAGAAAAGTGACTTACCCTGGCAGAACGGATGAGACCATTCATCCAGTAGTAGCACTGGGTGGCTGTCCTCTTATGAGGGCATTGGCACACACTGCTGCTGTCACCACCTCTCATGCTGGATGGGTGACCTTGCTTGCTGGTCTTCATCCAGAGCAGGGGTAGAGAACTTCACATTGAGCGTCCACTGCATCCAAAAGGCACTTGAGGGATGCATCATTAAACTGGAGGGCTGCAGTTCTCTTGCCTTTTGGGGTCATGTCTTGCATGCAGCAGTCATGGGCTGGAATCAATGAGAGGTGTACGTGTGACTGCACTTTAAATATGGTGCCCAGCGTGATGAAGCAGCGAGGTGATGTCTCATGAGCCCACCAACCAACGAAACGGTTTGTTTTCTGGAAATGCACAATTAAAAAGGCGGAGTTGGAGCTTTCTGCTGTGAAAAGCCATCATTGAGGCCGGCAGGTAAACCATCCTTTCTCCCACCTGCTACTGCACTTAATGTAAATCTGGGACAATTCTGCACAATCTTGTCACTAAGGCTGGCTGAGTAGTTGGACAGCTTTAATCTAAATTGAGAGGTGGTGTCCTGCTAGTCAGACAGCTTACTGCTCGGGGCATTTAAGGTAATAATTTAGATTTTTAATGGATATTTGAAGATATGTCAGACTGTAGCATTGTAGAGATTTAACTTTTGGATTCTATATTAGAACTAAGATTATGTTTTCCATCTTTTTAGAATCTTTAATACTACGATGTACTTAGCCACTTATGTATTGTATGTTTTGGTTCTTTAATAAATTTGTAAATAAGTTAGTAAAATATAATTTCTCATGTAATATTCTGTATACAACTTTAAGGAAGCTCTCTCTGTATACTCCTAAACTGGGAGATACATTTTGAAAGAGAGACCACCCAGCTTAGGCCCTTATAATATATGGGTAATTATAACCCAGCTTATAATTATTAAAGAAGGCTATCTGGAAG
The DNA here is from genome assembly GCF_017639515.1 of Carcharodon carcharias. Taxonomy (NCBI): domain Eukaryota; kingdom Metazoa; phylum Chordata; class Chondrichthyes; order Lamniformes; family Lamnidae; genus Carcharodon; species Carcharodon carcharias. Next base: position 125,927,916 of record NC_054467.1, on the reverse strand, counting down.
AAGATAACATTTCTTGATGATTATCTTCCTTGAGGGAGATGCGGTTCATTCACTCAGATCCAAAAGACGTCTCTGCTGGAGGTGGCTACTTTAAACTCAAGTGAGGGTGATTATTGAGGGAGTGGTCCTGCTCTGGAATAGCCCCATAAAGGGTTAAGGTTATAATCCACTTCACCATCCCCCCCACCCCCTCCTCAAATTTGCTGACATCCACTTACTCTGATATTCACTTTCAGTTGTTGAGTTCAAATTACTTATGGAAATAATGAATAACACCAGTGCCAGTACTGTGTCACCTTTTGCTCAGTTGGTAGCAAGATTACCTCTGAATCCAAAGGTTCTGGGTTTAAGTCCTACTCCAGTGTTTGAACACAAAAATCATAGCTGACAGTCCAGTGCAGTATTAGGGAAGCATTGTATGTTTGGAGGTACCGTCTTTCAGATGAGATGTTAAACTGATGCCCCATTTGCCTGCTTGCTTGGATGTAAAACATTCTATTACACTATTTTGAAGATGAGCAGGGGAGTTATCCCTGGTGTCCTGGCCAAGACTTATCTCTGAAACAACATCACTAAAAATAGATTATCTAGTCATTATCACATTGCTGTTTGTGGGAGCTTGCTGAGTCTAAATTGACTGCTATTTCCTACATTACAGCAGTGACTACACTTCAAAGCGTACTTCATTAGCTGTAAAGTGCTTTGAGACTTCTGGAGGTCATGGGAAGTGTTGTATAAATGCAAGTGTTTCTTTCTTCACACATTGATATCTATGGAACACCAATTCTAACTTCCGTCACTCTGAGTATCTAATTCAAGGAGGCAGGTCAATTATGACCTTCCCTTCAGTTCTAATGAAAGGTCATCAACCTGGAATGTTAACTGTTTTTCTCTCCATTGATGCTGCCTGATCTGCTGAGTATTTCCAATATTTTCTGTTTTTATTTCAAATTTCCAGTATCTGCTGTATTTTGATTTTATGCCTTTAACACTTACTTTTTGCTCTGCAGCAAGTTTGCCAACCATTCTCCTAATGGTCTCCAGACTCTACACGCTCTGACTTTAGTCATAAGTCTATGATGTGGGGCTTTATTGATGGTCTTCTGAAAGCCCAGGAATTTTCCCTTGTTGGGCGGGCTTGTCAGTGACAATTGGGAAGCCGACTGTTGTCCGCAATCGGGGCCGGACTGCAGTTTCACACTGGTGGGCTAATTAAAGCCTTCCCAGCATGAAAAGCACCCGGCAGCACTCAGCCCTGCCTGTGTGCGGGGGGGGAGGGCAAGTTTTGTGCATGCACACGGGTGCGTGCTGAAAAAGCTCCCTGAGGCACAGAGCTGCCTCGGGGAGATGAACGGTTTTCAAAATAAAAATCTAAAGAATTTTGAAGTGTTAAAACACATGTCCCCTCATGTGACTCTGTCGCATGAGCAGGGGCATGTTCTTAATGAACGTTAGAATTTTTATTTCATTTTTAATTGCTGTTGGAAACCTCATCCCGTGGATGAGGTTTCCTAAAAAATGCAAAGGCCGCTTGGCCTTTTTGCCTGCCCACCAACCGTAACCTTGGATGGGCAGCAAAAAATAACATTTAATTAAACCTTTCATGGCCTTAATAGGCCGATTATTTGTTGGCAGGCATGCTGCTGACTCCTGTGTGTGCCCGCCGACTGAAATATTACGTGGGTGCACGATGACATTGGGATGCTCGGCTGATGTCATCACGCATCATTTTTCGCTAGGTCAGATTGGGCATGCATCCGCCCGACAAGCATTATTTTCTGGCTCGTGTATTTTTTTCCATTGCATTTTCATCTTTTGTTACCTTTTCTGTTACTCCTTAAATAATTCAAAAAGTCAGGTCAAGTACGACCTCTTTTGAAATCCATGCTGACTATTTCCTTTATTATATTTATGGTTGCTAGATGTTTTTTCTATTTCATCTTTGAGTAAAGATTCCAGTGTCAGTCTAATGGCTGATGTTAAGCTAGCTAGCCTATAGCTCCCTGCATTTGTTCTACCTGCCTTTTTGAATAATGGAATATCATTAGCTGTCCAGCAGTTCTCCGTCACTATGCCCTTGCGTATTGAATTTTTATGTTACTGTCATTCATTCATGGATGTGGACATCACTGGCAAGACTAACATTCATTTCATATCCCTAATTGCTATTGAAAAGGTGGTGAATGCCTCTCGAACCATTGCAGCCCATTGTGGTGAAAGTATTCCCACAGTGCTGTTAGCTAAAGAGTTCCAGGATTTTGACCCAATGACAATGAAGGATCAATGATACTTTTCCAGGTCAGGATAGTTGGAGGGGAACTTGCAATTGGTGGTATTCCTGTGCACCTTCTGTCTTGTATGCAGTGGAGGTTATGGGTTTAGAAGGTGCTGTCCAGGAAGCCTTGGCAAGTTGCTGCCATACATGTAGATGATATACACTGCAGCCACAACGTGACTGATGATTTAGAGATGTGGATGGGGTGCTAAGCAAGTTGGCTGCTTTGTCCTGGATGATGTGGAGCTTCTTGAGTGTTGTTGGAGTAGCACCAATCGAGGTAAGTGGATGGTGTTCCATCACACTCCTGACTTGTGTCTTGTAGGGGGAGGAAAGGTTTTGAGGAGTCTGGACACAAGTCACTCACCACAGAATACCCACCATCTGAACTCCTCTTGTAGCCACAGTATTTATATGGCTGGTCCAGTTAATTTCTGGTGACCCCTCAGGATGTTGGTTTGGTGCTAGATGGAAGTCCTGTAGTTAATTCATTTCTCCAGGCAAAAAACCTGTATTGAAAACATTCCGACAGCCTGTCTGGCCTTTCCTCTGAACCACAGACATCTGGAACTGGTGGGTTCAATAATCATTATGCCATTTAACACCTAGAGGAGTGGTTAGATTATATCAAGTTGGAGATGGCCGTTGCCTATAGCACTTGTGTGGCACAAATATTCCTCGCCACTGCATGGGGGCACGGACTGCTTCAGTATCTGAGGAGTCGTGAATGCTACTAATACTATGTGATGATCAGTGAACATCCCCACTTCTGACCTCGTGGGAGATCATTGACGAATCATCTGAAGATAGTTGGGCCGAGCACACTGCCCTAAGGAACTCCTGCAACAGTGCTCTGAGACTCAAACGATTGGCCTGCAACAATCACAAACATTTTTCTTTACATAAGGCTGACTGCAGCCAGTGGAGAGTTGACTTCAATTTAATCAGAGTCCTCTGGTACCATGTAGTCAGTTATATGTTGCCTTGATGTCAGGGACTTTCACTTTCAACTCACCTCTGAAATTTAGTACTACTGTCCGTGTTTGGACTAAGGCAGTTCTGGCAGAATTCAAACTGGACATCAGTTAACAGGCTATTTATGAGTAAGTGTCACTTAATTGCATTGTGAACCACATCTTCCATCGCTTTGCTGATGACTGAGAGCTGACAGATTGGATTTTTTCTGCTTTTGTGGACAGATCAATTTCCACTTTGTCAGGTAGATGCTACTGTTGTACTGTTGTACGGGAACAGCTTGACTAAAGGCACAGCCAGTTATGGAGCACAAGCGTGCAATATTACTGCTGCAATGTTGTTGAAGTTCAAAGCCTTTGCCATTTCCAGTACCTTCAGCTGTTTCCCTATATCACATGAAGTGAATCGAATTGGCTGAAGACTGGTACCTGTGATGGTAGAGGCCTCATGAGAAGATCAACATGAACCATCCACTCAGCACTTCTGGATGAAGATGGCTACAAAAACTTCAGCTTTTTTTTCACACTGAGGTCCTACCCGCCCCCCACCCTCCCATTGATGATGAAGATATTTGTGGACCCTCCTCCTCTAGTTAGTTGTGTAATTGTCCACCACCATTAACAACTGGATGTGCAGTGTTCAATAGGTAGATATCAATTTACCAAATCAGGCAGCAGAACATCTGTGAATCATAACTGTTTTATTGTTAAACTATAGTTCAGTACAAATTCCCTTGTGGATCCTCTCCCTGGCCAGAAGCTAATTTCCCGACTGGGGAAAAGCCTCAACCCATCCTGGATTACAGGCTTCAATGATCGTTACCTGCTCTCAATTCGTTCAAGTTTATCCTGGTTCACTCTCAGACAGAACTGCATTTCTTACATTGTCATGTAGCACTGTCGGGGATGGGGTGTCAGGTGGTCAGTTGGAAGGGGAGGGCAGTCCGGGGGGATGGGGGGGTAGTTGAAAAGATGGGTAGGTTGTCACGGAGCTGAAGGGGTTGGGGTAGTTGAGGTTGGGGGTGGTATTCGGGGTGGGGGTTTATCAAGGGGGTGAGGAGGGTAGCCAGGGGCTCAGGGTTAGTCGGGAGGGATGTGAGAGCTGTCAAGGTGGTGAGGAAGAAAGTCGGTGGTGGGATAGTCGGGGAGTGCAGTAGGCGTTTAGGGAGGATGTCAGGGGAGGGTGGTCAGTCCTATAGTTACCTAGGAGTTAGAAATGATTTTAATCCTTCTAACTTTTCCTGGCTAGCTATTCTGTTAAGAGAGCCAGAACCATCCAAAGTCTCCGATTGAAATTGGAATATTGGATGGTTCCTGGTGCAGGGTAATTGCCCATTGGAAGTTTAAACTTCCCAGGCAATTTCCATGCAGTCCCTGTGTGGGGAGTTCTGGGGGGTGGGGGTCCCAACAAGTCTCCTGAGGTTCCTCCCAGATATGACCCTCCCAGAGATCAGAGGTTCTGGACCATTATTTTTGTGCATGATCTACAGGTATGCTTTTGTCCACAATCTCTCCCTTTGTCAATGACCCGGACTGATTTAATCAATAAAAATATTATTGCACAATGCTAATGAAATTGAACCCAAAGAGAATAGGGTAGGAACTGCTGAGTGCGTGTTGTTAGTCGTCAACTTGAGATTCAATTCTCTTGCCATAATCTTGTCAGAAGGTTGATGGGGAAACAGTATAAGCAACTGTTTAGATCCTTACTCTGGGGTTTCTGGCAGTGTTAGGTGAAGAATAGGGAAAAGCTTCATGGAAATTCCAGGTGAAGTAGTTTGAATTTACAGGATATTGAATGTGCTTAAATCCAGAATTATTCCAATGCTTATCCCTACTGGTTACAAGTTTAAACCTCTGGTGACAATCCTAATGTATACCGACTCCCAAGTACCTTTTTACAGATCAGAAACTTAAATATGTAGCATGTATTTCTACTGGTTTTATTAGAAGAACAGAAAATAGAGTTAAATAAAAACATTGATTAAAATGAATGGAGGTGAATTTTTTTACACAATAAACCATTGGGAATTTGAATTCATATTCCATATGGTTTCATTGTTAAGTATTTTAATTGCATCAATTTTTGTTCTGGTGAAATAATTGTTTCATTTTATTTATGAAAACATATTCGGGTGAATGATGTGTGATTTCAATATGTAAAGCTACCCACGGTTTGCTTCCATTTCATGCTATTTTTTATTGTTTGCTTTACATAAATCTCTTAAGTAAAGACAGTGCTTGATGATAATCACAGCTTGTCTCTAAATAAGATGAAGTTAATGGGTTTGATAGCCTCACTTGCATTTGCAGACTTCAAATAAGCAACAAACCCAGTGCCCTATCTTGTTGCAACATGGAAAGAAAACTAAGCCTGAAAATGGAAGCTCATATATTATTCATTTTCAATTTCATGCTTTTGTTCTACCTACATTCTAGTCATAACCTTGTGAAAATGTGATTCTCTGTTTTGTAATAACTAGATGCTGAACATCTGAATGCGATTATTGAAAAAAAAATTAGCCCAACCCTTTTCTCATAAAATGCCCTGTCTTCTCTAATTGTTTATTTCACTATAGCTGAAGTAAAACTGTATCTCAATTTTCCTAATTAAACATGATAATTGTTTTTCTTCCCCTGTTTACTACGAATAATATTAAGCATATTAAGTTGCTTTTTAATGACTTATGTAACTTTGTGATACTTATTGTAACACAGGAAAATTCATTTTTTTACTACTTTGTTAATCAGAGAAATCTCCTGAAATTGATAGGTTTAAGACAAATTTTAAAAACATACACGAAAATAATATAATCTCATTACCTTTGCAAGGATTGTTATTATACTAAATGGAGAAGTCAAAGGAAACATTTACTTGATGTCGAAGCCTAAGTTACGGTGAGAAGGAATAGTACACACTTTAAAATCTGGATTATGCATCACATCTTTGTGCAAATGACAACCTTGTTTTGTTATTGTTGGAAATCTCATGTAACAAAGATCTAAAGCTGCCTTTAATAGTATTAGATCATAGAAAGCTAGAAATTACAGCCACAGATATTATTGGAGGGAACACCTAAAGCACTCATCCCAAATTCCCCTATCCACCATTTAAATGGGGGCACTAATTCATGTACTTTAAATGGATTAATGCCTCTAATAACGTAGCAGAGCGAAGAATTTTATGCATGAACAGAAAGAATTTATACAATACCATTAACAACAATGATTTCTACCCTGGAGAACTGGTCACTTCCCCAAGAACTCATAGATGGATAGGAGAGAGTTAAAGGAGCAAGGGTGAAAATCTTTGAGCCCATTGGCAAATTTGGGGCAGATGTTAAGTTAAAGAGACTCAGAAAACCTGTAAATTCAGGTGCGATCAGAAGAATCATGCCATCCAGCTTGTATAATGTTTGGGTGCATAGAAATTCTGTTTACTCCAAGCACGAACCTAGTATCAAAGGAGAAAGAATTGAAGAGAAAAATTTCACAGGATGAAGAATTCTCTCAGCCTCTCATCCAACAACCTGGACAACGGGATGAACCAAAAGCACAGGTCGTTAACTAATATGTGTGAAACCCACTGGGATGTCCTGGCTGGGGGATTGGCTAGAAAGCTCCAGAAGTTCATTATGCCATAATTTCAATTGACCCTCCTGTAAAAGGAGGCTGATCCACTTCCTCCTTTGCAGTTCTCCTGGATCTCCTAGTGGGCTATGGAGCAGAGTTCGATGACATTTACTCCACGGCAACTACACCGATGAAGTGGGCCAAGAGTTTTCTGGCTGCATTTTCTTTGTAAAAATGTCCTTCCAAAATCCATTTTATTTTGCTGCAGAAAGACCAAAAAAACCTATGTGTCATCGATAATGTCGTGATGATGGATGATAAATAAGAAGGCGATAGTCTCAATTTTACAATGCTAGGCCTGAAAATGCCATTTCACAGGCAAACCCATCCCAGCAATGGGTGGTGGACAGTGTTATACTCCAGAAAGTCAGATGGTGAAAGATCAACCTTGGGGCAATCTTTACACTTTTATATTTATTTACAACAGTAGGGTTAGGGAGGAGAGGGCGAGGGGGGAGAGGGGGAATGGGGGAAGTCCAGGTGTTTTTCTAGGAAGAAGGTGCAAGGTGTGGACACCTGTAAGCAATGACCAAAGCATCAGTACTGATGCTGGATAGACTGTTAGTCTCCAAAGTCCCAGGAAGTATTAGAAATGCTAGGTTTTGTAAAGAGTTATACTTTAAACTGTCTAGTTAATTTCAAGATAGAATGAAGTTGGGAGTCTAAAGGATAGCTTATTAGCATTTCTACCTGGATGGAAGTCCCATGGTGATGGGCTTTGGGAGGGGAAGAGTCCATAGGAATCCATTGTAGAATCAGGTTACAGGTTTTTCTAAAAATATCACTGATCCGCACAGACAAGGTCAGCCTGGGGTGAGGTTTGAGGGTGGGGGGAAAGAAAGAGAGAGAGAGAGGGCGAGAGTGAGAGCGTGAAAGGCTGGTGGAATTTAAAGTCAATTAATAAAACTGGAATATAAAGCTAATCCCAGTGATGGTGACCATGAACAATCATCGATTGTTGTAAAACCCACCTGGTTCACTTATGTCCTTTAAGAAATAAAATCTGCCATCCTTACCTGGTCTGGCCTCCATATGACTCCAGACCCACAGCAATGTGGTTGACTCTTAACTACCCTCAGTTCAAGGGCAGTCAGGGATGGGAAACAAATGCTGACCTTGCAAATGATGTGAACATCCCATGAAAGTATAAAGGCAAAAAAAATAAGAGATACAGGCAGGAAGTTCATATGGTTCACCACACATGAATAAGTTGGGAGCTCACGATCGGATTGAGGAGTCCAGCATCATGAGTGCTTCAATGAAGCTGGAGGATTTTTCTAGCTGTAGCTAGACATTGAGATCTCCAGGATAACCCACACCCAAAGGGATTAGAAGTTATCTGGCTGGAAAAGGAAAAGAAAGGAAGCAAGCTCCCAGGAACTAACACCACTTAGGACTGATCTCTGGAAGATGAAATGTCCACTTAAGGACAGAGTAAAGTATAACTGTGGAGAGAGATTTTCACATGTTTTAAATATTAAATGAGCGATCTTTTGTGTAGTTTAGAATAAGTTGCCAACTGAAATAGTATTTAGTGGATGTTGCTATTACAGTAAAAGTCTTAAAACTTGAAATATTGACGTGTGATCCTGTCAACCATTCACTGGAAGTGCAAATTTATTTTTTTAAAAGTTATAGGTCTCCACGGGCATTGTGACATGCTCAAGTTGGCTGCAAATCCTCCCTCTCTAGGCAGGCACTTCAAATCATTCTGCAAGTGACTGAGAATGGACAGGCACTAGCAATTACAGGCATTCCTACGTAAGAATTCTCCCTCTTCCGGGGATATTTGTCTGCATTGTGATGGATCCTCACAAAATTCGGACTCGTGGGTTCTAATGCTATATATTTAATTGTGTTATATGTTGTCAACTCTTTCTCTCAAAGACTGTAGCTTATATGGAAGTAACAAGTGTTGGTGGTGCCACTTGCTCCTCTGAGTTTGAAGGTCCAAACCCAACTCAAGCACTTGAGTACATCATCCTGGCTGACATTTTCATTCAGTATGAGACTGATGGAGTGGTACACTTTTGGAGGTGCTGTAATATGGTTAAGACTAAGACCAATCTTCCTCGTTCAGGTGGATGAAGAAAAGAATGGCACTGTATTTGATGTCCTGGCTAACAATTTGTTGTTCAACCAACATCAGCATAAAAAAAAAGATAAATTGGTAATTTACTTGTTGCTGTTTGTGGAGCCTTTCTGTGTACTAACCAACAGTGTCTACACTTCACAAGTGCAAAATAAAAATGCACATACTTTCTTTCTGAAGGTGTCTATGTTGTCACTGGTTTGGACTGTATCAGTATCTGCCAGGACTACAGGTGAAGTTGCTTTGAGCAAAATAAAAGCAAAATACTCTAGATGCTGGAAATCTGAAATAAAAAAACAGAAATGCTGGAAAAGCTCAGCAGATCTGGCAGCATCTGTGAAGAGAGAAACAGAATTGACATTTCAAGTCCAATATGACACTTCTTTGAAACATTCCTCCCCTCACAGATGCTGCCAGAGCTGCTGAGCTTTTCAGCATTTTCTATTTCTATTATTGCTTTGAGTAAATGTAGGTCCAGCACCTATTTCTATAAAGTATTCAATTTGTCCTGAAAGAATGACCAGTGGTTTTCCAACTTGAAGAACAGATTATTTCCATTTGCAGGAATATTAAAAATAATGATGTAGATCCGGGCATTAGCACTCCAAAGTTGAAGAGCTGCACAGTTCTTCAAATTATTTTAAAGACATGCTTGAGATTCTGTTTGTATAGCTATACCTACAATTTTCAAACATTTGGGCATTTGAACCTTTCATGTTCAGCTCTAGCACAGTATTGAATTTTGCACACAGTGAATCCACAATCTCAACAAGGTGATCAGGCAGAGGAATTTTATAGAGGCTATACAGTTTTCCATTGGAACACCAGGGAAATCACTCTACACTTCTCAATTGCAGCTGCCAAGAATCAATTACAAAGTGACAGTTTTGATGAAGGGTCAATATCAACCAGAAATGTTAACTCAGTTTCTCTCCACATATGCTGCCAGACCTGTCGATAAGTTCCAACATCTTTTTTCTCTTTTAGATTTCCAGTATCTGCAGTATTTTGCTTTTGTAACATTCGTCATTGCTGGATCAATATCCTGAAATTGCTTACCTTAACATCATTGTGAGAGCACCATTGCCATAAGGACTGCTACGGTTCATGGAGAAGGCCTACCATCACCTTCTCAGAGCAATTATGGATAGACAGAAATGTGACCTTGCCAGTCATCCACATCCTGAGAACAATACTGAATGAAAGTTATCCAACTTCAAGCCCAGAAGTAGTTCAATTGCCTGTTTTTATGTCTCAGGCCAATGATGTCTAGCATGGGGAAAGTATTTATAAAGGAACAAAATAGCCTGGAAATGAAGAGCAGAAAACTGCAGGTCTATGGGGAAAAAGCAGAGGCTTAGGAATATTTGGATAACTCTTTCAAAGAGCCAGCACATACACAATGGGCCACCTGGGCTTCTTCTGTGCTGCACCATTCTACGATTCTATGAAACCTCATGTGGACTCTCCCAATCTACCACCCTGATTTTGGTCAGGGTTTGGCAGAAACCCTAGAGAAACAATGACAAGAGAAAATGTGAGACATTACATTGAGGAGTAAAGAGTCTTGAGTCAGGAGTTTAATCGTGCAATTTTAGTATGAAACACATTATACATTTGCCGTTTTGACACAGATATTAATCTTTTGTGCTAAATATTTACCTTTACAGCATTGCCATAAAGCATCACCAGGGCAGAGGACAGCAAGGAAACTTGGGCTGGAAGGACCATAAGCCAGTAATGGAGTCCCTGAGTTTTTGAGGATTTCAGCAGTAGAGCGAGCAAGTTAGGGACAGAGAATGGCAGTGTCATGGGGTGGAACTAAGGTTATTGCCAAAATATAGTTTGAAACTTAATTTAGGGTTGAACAGAAGAGGAATGTGATTAATAATTTTATCCCCTCCCCATCCCCCACCTAATCTCGCCCCATCTGTTGGGTGGGTTTCCGAGGCTGGAGGCCAAATCAGATGGCTGTAGTGATGTCAGACTGGCCGCCCACCATGCGAGATGGACACGGCTGAGGCAGGCAGTCAAACACAAGGGCATCTCAACATGGAGGGCTCTTAGTTGCCTACAGAGGAGCAATCAAATAAAGAGGCTTAAAACAGAAAGGGCTATCGGGGTGCAGGGGAAACCACTTTCCCCTCCGGACAGTGTTTCAGTCTTTCATCCCTGCAGCGACGTCATTGAGATATGAAAACTCCTTTGGCCCCTGGCCTGCTGCCAGGAGGCTGCATCAGTTGAGCCGGTGGTCTTTGCAAATGGCAGGGGACTGCTCAGACAGCAGTAAAATACCAGTACTGGCAAAAAATGGCCTCTAAATGGGGTCTTATTGTCCTAATTGGATGTCCACCTCTGTGAAGTGGGCAGCCGATCCAGTTGCCAACCTCTCCCTGGGAATTGCTCCCCAGAGGCGGAATGTGTCAGGAAGCCATCCCAATATGGGTCCCTTCTATTTTCCCTTCCTCTTTCCCCCGACACGCAGCCAGGAAAATTCAGCACTTAGTCTTTTCACTATAAAAAACTTGCATTTATATAGTGCTTTCAGCATAGAGAGAAACATCACAAGGCATTTCGCAAAGCTGTAATCGAACAAGTAGATACCAAATCAAAGAAGATATTAGATCAGGTGGCTAAAGACATTTTCAAACGGGTGGTTATTAAGGAGAAGGGAGAGGTGGAGAGGCAGAGAAGCTAAGGGAGGGAATTATAAACTTAAGAGCATAGGAACAGGAGTAGGACATTTAGCACCTTTAGCCTGTTCTACTATTCAATGAGTTCATGGTTGACCTGTGACCTGACTCCAAATATTTCTTTTGCCTGGTCTTCCTTGTAGATTAAAGGGTTAATGTCAGAAGCATACATGATGCTGATGTAATAATGATGTCAGATCATATGACTGAAAAGTAAGAGTGATCTGGAAGGAGGAGAGATGCTCCAACCTTGTGTAGAGATCCAAATACTTGCTGTAAATAAAAAGCAATAGTTTTGAGAAATTACTGACCCGAGCAGTATACCTTGGGAGAATAGCTAATGCTCCAAAAACCCCACCTAGACCCCAACCAAACAACAGAATGTGGTTACAGTGAGTAAAAGACCCAGGGAACCTTAAAAAGAAGATACAGTGTTGGCAAGAAATGAAGTCCTCGAGGGAAGGGCAAAAGAAAAGAAAAAAAAATAAGACTCACCAAGACAACAGAAGATCACAGGAGCAGCAGATACAAGCTAAGAGACAGACCCGAAGACCGGACAACAATGAGCACAGGCCCAAAGCAGTAAGTAACAGCAGTGAAACAGGAACAATTCCAGGGCTCAGCAGAAGCACAGAATCCGCACTACCACTCCTAGAACTATTTCAGAGCACAGAAGGCTTGCAACTGGACCAGAACTGGGACAACTGAAGAAAATGGTTCACAAGGTACAGAACTGCTTCAGGATTACACAAAAAATATCAAAATGACCAGGTCAGTACACTATTTTATGCAGTAGGATCTATTGCTGGTGATGTGATAGCAAGGCAGGGAGTTGAAGACCCTTCAACTTCTTATGAAGAAGTCCTGCAAGCGTTAGATTCTTATTTCAGCACCCATCAGTATTTAATAACAGAGAGGGCTAAATCTAATAAAAGAAAGCAAAAACCACATGAAAACATGGATTCATTAATCAACAATCTCTACAGGTGGGCAGAGAACTGCTTAAAAGATGAGCTGACTTATCACAGAATCATAGTTGGGGTCCGAGATGAAGCATTATCAGATCTCTCACAGACAAGAGAGGATTTAACACTAGTGAAAACAGTGCAGATTGCAAGGCAAACAGTTCTCAGGAAACAGAATAGGATGTTTGTTTGCATGGGGGGAGAGCTCCTATGGAGAAGATCGAATGAGACAATTCAGTTTGTAGGCCATAGGAAAAAAGATGCACCAAAGCCTAAACCTGCCAAAATGGGGAAAAGCACGACAACTGCAAGCAAGGATAATATCCAGTAAGGGTATCAGAGTGCCACAACTGTGGAAAAATAGGCCACTTCAAAACTGTTCGCTGCTCGAAAATGCTGACAACCTATAAAAAGAGTGAGAAAATGTTTTAAAAAATCACATACAAGAAGCAGAAGAACTATAAGCAAAGCAACTAACATTCCTAGGGGAGGCAAATGATAATGAAAACAGGCACTGGAATGCAAAACTTGAAGTTTAATACTCTGTGGACACGCCACAGAGTTTAAACTAGACACAGGGGCAGGGGTTTCTGTTTTATCAGATGAAGTCAAATGGCTCAGAAAGATTACATTGCAACCCTCATCTATCAGATTATAAGGCCCTGGTGGGCCAACTTTAAAAGTGAAACATCAACTCATGGCAAAGCTGAAATATAATGACTGAGAAATCCTCAAATATCTCCATGTCATTCAAAATCAAAAATGCACTCTACTAAGCAGAAGGACATACATAGAACTGAAATTAATCTATGAAGAAGATGAGGTTCCTAATGTGAAAGACAGCAGTACATTTCAAAATGAATTTCTAAAATTCTTTACACGGCAAGGGCAGTATCAAATGACGGCAGACACACTGTCACAAATAATATCAGAAGGAGCTAAACAAGAGGTTTTACACATCTTCAAGAAGCTTGAAGCACATACATCCTTAACCACTCAGCAATTACAGCTACTGCAAAAAAGTTGCAGGAAATAAAGCAAAACCAGCAACGTAGAATAAAAGCAGAAAATGCTGGAAAAACTCAGTAGAGCTCTGAGGAAGAGTCATATAGACTTGAAACATTAACTGTTTCTCTCTCCAAAGATGCTGCCAGGCTTGCTGAGTTTTTCCAGCATTTTCAGATTTCCAGCATCTGCAGTATTTTGCTTTTAGTGAGATGTAGAATGTGTCCAAATCTGAGAATATTGTTTGGAAGGATGGCCAGACTATATCCCCACTAATCCGATACCATGGCAGTACCTTGAACAGTGCAAGCACCTCGCAGTCATTGCAACTTACTAGTCTTCAATGAGACAATAGTCATACCGAGAACTCTTCCGCTTGGTATTCTTCAAATATTTCACTGAGGTCACCTAGGATTAGCAAAATGTCATACAAGACCACAGCAATCGGTTTAGTGGCCAGGCATTACTCACCCCACAGAAGAAATGATTTCTAACTGTCTTACTTGTGCCATAAACAGCCAAGAACAAAAGGAACAACTATTATCTTCTACCTTTCCATCAAGGCAGTGGGAATACCTGGGAATGGGCTTATTTGAATTTAGAGGAAAAACCTTCCTTATTGTCATTGATTACTACTCACAATGGATTGAAGTAAACAGATTGCATAGTATCACAAAAGAAGCAGTCATCCAATCCCTCAAGAGAATTAGTGCAAAATACGTGACATCTTGGACATCGTAGTGTCTGACAATGGGCCGCAATTTTCTTAATGAACTATTCCATAATTTTGCAAATGACTGTGGCTTTGTTCATGTAACCAGTTCACCTTACTATTCTGAAGCAAATAGAGAAGCTGAGAGAGGACACGAACGCTCACAGATTTATTGAAGATAAATACGTTAACGATCCTCACCACTACACAATGGTTTTTTACCATTACTAATGGGTAGGAGATTGAGAATGCAGCTTCCCTCTCTAGAACAAAACCCAAGCCCCATATCACCGCGAATGACCCTGAGAAAGTAAAGCAGTGTGAAGAAGAACAGAGAAGCAATCAGGCTCGGAACTTTAATCACAGGCATAGAGCATGTGAGTTATCAGTGCTGAAACCCAGGGAGAGAGTATAGGTCTGAGAGCAACAGGAGTAAGGCAAAATCATTGAAAAAACTTCACAACCAAGATTGTACAAGATTGGGACAGACCAGGGTATCATTAGGAGAAACCAAGTGCCTTGATATCTTTGGAGAGAAAGCCAACAGAAACCTGGAATTGCACTCAGATCCTGAAGAAGAAGAATAAGAAAGACTTACTACATGCTCTACAGTCACCCAGGAGAAGGATGCTTACATCAACTGAAGGGAGAGTACCAAATATGCTCAACCTTAAGGGAGATCAGAACAAGATCAGGAAGATTGGTAAAGGCACCTCAGAGACTAACCTTATGAAGTTTGAGACTTTGGAGCAAGATGTAAGAGAATGCAAATATGATACAGATAAAGAATTGGGGAGAGATGTAGAGTAAAGGGTTACCATCTGAAGCATATCACGATTCTTATGTAATAGTCATGTCAGATCACATGACTGAGGAATAAGAGAGACCTGGAAGGAGGAGAAGCTCCAGCTTCATGTATAGGGCTAAACGTATAAATACTTGCTGTAAGTAAAGTGTATTGATTTTGAGAACCTACAGGCTCGAGCAGTATACTTTGGGAGAATAGACAATCCCCCAAAACCTGCATTTCGACCCTAACCACATAACATAACATCTATTAATATCTGCACTATCACTAAGATGGTCTATTTGCACCATCAATCACCAGCTTCACCTAGGCCTGAATATTGCCGTTATCGCGCGTCATTGAGATCTTTCATTTGGCGGGTGTGCTCCGGGAGCTGCTGCGTGCCTGTCAAACTGTCAAAGGCCTATTAAGGCCATTAGGGATGTAATTTAGATAACACCACTGCTGTCCAACCTTAAGGTTGGCGGGCAGGCGAAGAGACCAAGTGGACTTCGCGTTTTTTTAGGAAAACTCATCAATGGGAGGGATGAGGTTTCCTGAACGTTTTATACAATTATTAATTATTTTTTGCACAATTCATAAACATGTTCCAGCTCATGTGACACTGCCACATGAGGACACATGTCTAAGAACTTTTTAAATTTATTATTTATAAACTTTTATTATGTACTTAATCTCCCTGATGCAGCTCTGTGCCTCAGGGAGATCTCTGCGTTCTTTCGCGAGCATGCGCAGAAGTGCGCAGAACCGAACTCTCCCTCCTCCCCCTGCCCGCTCAGGTAGCGCTGAGTGCTATCAGCCGTGCGTCACGCTGGGCAGGCCTTAATTGGCCTGCTCATGTAAAATGGCGGCGCGCAGCTGTTCGCAGAGGCAATTGGCTCTGCGCCCACCCGATCCTGCTCAGTCCACCCGACACAGGTAAGTTTCTGGCCCTAGTCTCAACTCATTTGTTGCTGAAACCCCCTAGACTTGACAATTCCAATGAAATCTTGACTGGCCTTAGTTTCTAAGCCCCGTAAACTTGAGGTTATCTAAAATTCTCATCAAATCCCATGAGCCTATCACTCCTGCACACACTGACCTACATTGGCTTTTGATTAGATATGTGCTGCGATTTTAAAATTTTCATACTTGTTTTCAAATATCTTCATGGTCTCATTCCCCTTTTCTGTGATTTCAGACCTCTGAGACATTTGAGCTCCTCCAATGGTAGCTTCTTGAGCATGCCACGTTTTAATTTCTCTGCCACTTCTGGCTGTGCCTTCAGCTGCTGAAGCCTTAAACTCCCTAAACCTCTCCAACTTTCCATTACTCCTTTTCCTTAAAATCCATCTCTTTGATCCAGCTTTTAGTCAGGCTTCCTAATATCTCCATATGTGGCTTGGTATGAAAGTTTTGTTTGATAATGCTCTTGTGAAGTGCTTTTACGATACAAATACAAGTGGTCGTTGTTGTTTGGTTAACAGAAACCTATCAATCTCAGATTTAGGCTGAATAATTGACCCAGAATAAACTGCCATTTGAGAAAACGAATTCCAAACTTGTACCCAACCAGGGGTTAGATGGCTGAGGGCATGGCTGCCAGCTGTCCTGTCAGCTTCAGCTATTCCCCCACACTTTTTCTTGAGTTTATGGCTTGGCAGTAGTTTCTGTAAAACAGACTGAGCTATTATGAACCAAAAGCCTTTCTGTTTGTACTCCAGCATGAGAAAGCTTGTATAGCCTAGGGCTGACAATTAATCCTAAATTACTATAAATCACTTGCTGGAAAGTATCTGTAGTACCCAAGGGTTGTCTTATCATATGGAAAATTGCACACTGCTAAGCTAAGCTGCTGTGTAAAGGTTAAAGCTATTGCCACAGCACAGAAGTAGACAGATCAGCAAGATGTTATAGGGTAAAATAATCAAACATATATTACAGACAAACTGAATTGACTACGTAACAAAATATATGTACTTCCAGCTTCTATCAGCATGTACATCGCAAGACACAAGCCCAGCTTTTCAAACTAGATATATTTCAGTGTGCTAATCCCTTGTCTATTTCATGAAATACCTATAATTGAGAGTTTGGCCATTGGTGATTAATGCTGCAGCAGAATTTAAATGTAATTACATTACAAAGAATGTATATACAGAATGTATATGTGTATAGTAGGGAGAAAGGTTATGAGGCCCAGCTATTCCACGCCACTGTTTATGCCACACATGAGCCTCTTCCCACCCCTTTTCAACCAACCCTAACCACATAATCTCTCCTTCACGTGTTTATCTAGCTTCTCCTTAAATGCATTATGCTAGTCATCTCAACTACTCCTTGTGATAGCCACTTTCTGGGTAAAGAAGTTTCTCCTGAATTCCCTATTGGGTTTAATAGTGACTATCTTACATTTATGGTCCTTAATTTTGATTTTTCCTACAAGTAGCAAAAACCTCTCTGTGTTGTTATAGAAGATGCCAGACTAGGACTCTAGCAAGGGATATCATGTCAGGATACTTAATCAAAACTGGTTTATTTACACTATTTGCAGTATGTACATAGTAAGTTATCAGCAGGTACATCTCCCTCAAAAGGAAAAAAAACTGTAAAAACTGGGAAATAAGAATACTGGTCTGACCTGATCTTGTGTACCTTATAATAGAACACCAGTAAAAACTTGGATATAGGAATACTGTTCCAAACTATTTTTTTTCCTTCTGGGCCCCTCAGAGCTGACCGTCTGCTCCTTACTGTACCTCACATACATCTGCCTGACATCAGTGGCACATCATCATTTGCCCCATAGATTGGCATACCATTAGCATAACATATGCGAACCCAAAAACAGTCTTTCATAAATCTTAAAGACTCCATTCTGTGGCCGAAAGAGATAATCACAGTGATTTGTAACTTTGGAAAGAAAGAAACTTCTTCAAAAGAACAATAGGAGTAATTTCCCCCGCCCTTGTCTCGAAGTGTTCTTTGGGCTTTCAGTTTAGAGAAAGGACACAAAGACCCAGGCTGTTAATCTCAACCTCCTTTACGCTGCTGTATCATCTGTAATCTTGTGGATGTTCAGAAATCCCTAAAAATGTGAAGCATTGTCATATTACTTTGTCCATATGAAAAAAGATGAAATTACTGGTGCAGACAATCAAGACATTGGTGACTTGTTTCTAACATCTATTGATTAGTTTATATTGCTGACTTTCTCAGCGAAAGCCTGGAATTATCATGAAGTATGACATTACGGGTGCTTGATAGGCTATACCTCTGGAGGACTTTGTCTGGAGGCCACCTTGGAGGATTAGCACATCACTCTTGTGGACTTCCTTCTGATTTGCTGGCTCTGCAAGCTCTGTTACTCTGACAATTCAAGGCCTATGTGCTTCTGCCTATAGATACAGCCATGTATCTGGTGCAGCTCTCCAGTAATCCTTCATCTGCTGTGTTCAGGCAATCCTTCACACCCATCAAAATAAATGAATATTCTGCCTTAGTCTCTATCTTTTCTATTTTGTACCAAGCAAAGAGAAGACAGTGTGGAACACATTTAAGTCAGTGTGGTTATGAGTTTTGTATACATCAGCAGAGGAAAAATAATGCAATATATCATGAAATTCAGTCTTAGTCACAGTTTTTTTGAGGAAGCTACCAACTCAGATATGAGTAAATACTGTTACCAATCTCTCAAACCATTAATACATAATTTTTTATATCATATTAATACATATTTTTATATTAGCAAATCCCTTATGCATGGTTGGTGCTTTGATGTTTATCTACTAAGTCAGCACAAGGAGAAGAAAAACACAACAGGAGCTTCTATTTTAACTTTAACAATTTTTTAAAAGTATGAAGCTGCTGACAAAAAACATCCCAAGCCGAACATTCATTACCCTTCTAGCACAATCTAGATTTGCATATCGTCAGGATATCAACTCCCTCCCGACTAGGCTGAACCAAACTGTCCCTTATCTCGGTACTCTATTAAATTCTGAGCAGAGATTCTGATGCTGTTTATATTCCATCACCTCCATAACATCAGCCATTTTTACCCTTGCTTCAATCCATCCGTGTCTGAAATCCAAATTCATGGCTTTGTCATTTCCAGGCTCAGCTATTCTAATGTACCCCTGGTCCGCCTCCCAAACTTCAGCTCACCCAAAACTCTGCTGCCCATTTCTGTGTTACCCTTAACTTACTGATAGCACTCTTGTCTCTGAATTAATAGTTTTGTGTCCAGGGCGTACTCTTTAGATTTGAGCACTTTATCTAGGCTGCTACTTCTATGCAATACTGAGGGAGTGCTGCACTGTCAGAGATGCCATCTTAGACAGACATAAAAGCTCCCTCAGCATGATTCGAAAAGGAACAATGGAATTTGAGGCCCAGATAACTCACCAAGGAAGGTATGATGAGTTTGTGGGACTAAATGCAGAATAGAAAGAAGGATTTACAGCCATAGAGTGCCTGTCACAGCCTCAGGACCTGCTGGTTCCCTGGCCAACAGTTATCTTTGAGCCAACAACTAAAAAAACAGATGATCTGGTTACTTATATCATTAATTGTTAAGGGAGCTTACTGTGCGCAAATTAACTTTCATGTTTCCTACATTACAACAGAGAGCGCATTACAACATTGCTTTATTGATTGTACGGTCACTTCTGGGCATCATGAGATTGTGAAAAGTGCAATCTAATAGCCATATCCTTTCCTTCCATCCCACACCAAGTCCCATACTCCTAACACCCCTGTCATTGATAAGCTACATCCAAACATACGAATTAGGACAGGAGTAGGCCTCTCGGGCTCTAGAACCTGCTCCGCTATTCAATAAGGTCATGGCTGGTCTGAGGGTAACCTGTGCCCAATTACCTTTTCACCCCTTGTTTGTCAAGAATCTATCTACCCCTGCTTTAAAAATATTCATTGACTCTGCTTCCATTGCTTTTTGATCAAGAGACAATCAAAGACTCATGACCCTCTGAGAGAAAAAAAATTCTCCTCACCTCTGTCTTAAATGGGCAACCTCTTATTTTTAAACAGTGATCCCTAGTTCTAGATTCTCCCACAAGAGGAAACATCCTCTCCACATCCACCCTTTCAAGACCCCTCAGGATCTTAAGTGTTTCAATCAAGTCACCTCTTACTTTTCTAAACCCCAGTGGATATAAACTGAGTGGTGGTCTGTGTCAGCTTCACTCTGACTTCTGAGTGGTCCGAATCGCTCCCACTCCCTGGGTTCTAGACCTTGGACTTATTTGGGGGTTGTGATAAAGTGCAGCAGACAACTGGTTTTGGTGCAAGAAAAGAACTGAGTTTATTGAAGTCACAAATGAACTTATAACATTAGGATTACACTGAGATTATACAGACCTACAAAGTACACTTAGTTAAGAAAGGGGAACACACGGCATAACGAGGGAAAATCATGCTACTAATCTCCTTACCCTTGTCCCACCCCCAAAACCTAACTAAATTGTACTAGGAGAGGTCAGGGATCATGCTCACCAACCCAGGGTTCCTTGACAGTTCGAAATCCAACCAGGTAAGCCGGTTGCGGTTTTGGGGTACGCTCTTTGTGTCCTCTGGGGCCTGCCGTCCCCACGTGGTCCTGGTCTGTGAAATCTGCGAAGGTTCTTCAGTTCTTCAGTGGGCGGGGTTGTGGGTGGTCGATCTTCGTGGAAGGCTGCAGTTTTGGCCTTGTTGTCTTCAGTTGAACTTGCCGCCCCTTTCAGCATGGTGAATACACGGCCGGGGCGGGGATTGGAAGATGGGATGGGGACAGAGGCAAGGGTGGAGGGTCCAGGATGGGCGTTGGTGTCGATGAGTTCTTGGAGCTTGCATTCCTTTGCACCTGAAAGAAAGAGACAAAGTTTCTTGTTGAGGCATTGGATGAGACGAAGAATAAAATGAAACTGCTGGCACAGACAGCTTAGAAATAGGGTGCGGCGGTGCTGCTGGAGAGAAAGGTCGAGTGTGTTCATATGGCAGCGCATGGCACCGAGTGTAGATTTCAGGATGCGATGAGAACAGCAGTCCAAGGAGCGTTGTATGTCCTGAAGATACCTGTAATCCTGGGTGGGTTCGAAACATGAGGGATGGAACTTCATCATACCCCCTGACCTTTCCCTCTCCAATGTTGAACTTTCAGTGCTCAGCAAAGGACTTAGTTTCATACTCTTGCGCCCTCATCTCAATGAATTTCAGGCTCAGCACAATGCTGAACCCTTCTTCCGCTGCCTTCATCTCCGTGCTCACTTCTTTAGGCACGGGTCTTCTCCCCGTTCAACGGATCCTTTTACCTGCCTCCAATATTCTCCCTCCACATGGAACCCTCCCTCTGGATTCTTACCTTCTCTTGATCTCTTCATTGAGAACTGTCGGCATGACATCAGTCGTCTCAATTTCTCTGCTCCTCTCACCCACTCTAACCTGTCTCTCTCTGAACTTACTGCACTCCATTCTCTCAGATCCAACCCTGACATTGTCATCAAACCTGCTGACAGGGGTGGGGCTGTTGTTGGCTGGCGCACTGACCTCTACCTCGCTGAGGCTGAGCGTCAACTCGCAGACACTTCCTCCTACCTCTCCCTGGACCATGACCCCACCACTGAACATCAAGCCATTGTTTCCAGGTCACTGACCTCATCTCCTCTGGAGATCTTCCTCCCACAGCTTCCAACCTGATAGTCGCCCAACCTAGGATGGCCCGCTTCTACCTCCTACCCAAAATCCACAAACAGGACTGTCCCAGCAGACCAATCATGTCAACCTGTTCCTGCCCCACAGAAATCATTTCCTGCTATCTTGACTCCATTCTGTCTCCCCTTGTCCAGTCCTTCCCACCTACATCCGTGATTCCTCTGACACCGTACATCATATCAACAATTTCCAGTTCCCTGGCCCCAACCGCCTCCTCTTCACCATGGATGTCCAATCCCTCTACACCTCCAGCCCCCACCAGGATGGTCTGATCGCTCTCCGTTTCTTCCTCGAACAGAGGCCCGAACAATCCCCATCCACCACTACTCTCCTCCATCTGGCTGAACTTGTTCTCACGCTGAACAATTTCTCCTTAAACTCGTCTCACTTCCTCCAAATAAAAGATGTGGCTCTGGGTACCCGCATGGGCCCCAGTTATGCCTGTCTCTTTATGAGGTATGTGGAACATTCCTTGTTCCAGTCCTACTCCGGCCCCCTCCCACAACTCTTTCTCCATCGATTATCGCTTCGGTGCTGCTTCATGCTCTCATCTGGACCTGGAAAAATTTATTAATTTTGCTTCCAATTTCCACCACTCCATCATTTTCACACGGTCCATCTCTGACACTTCCCTTCGCTTCCTTGATCTCTCTGTCTCAATTTCTGGTGATGGACTGTCCACCAATATTCATTACAAGCTTACCGACTCCCACAGCTACTCGACTACAGCTGCTCACACCCCACTTCCTCTATGGACTCCATCCCATTCTCTCAGTTTCTTCGCCTCCGTCGCATCTGTTCTGATGATGCCATTTCAAAAACAGTTCCTCTGACATGTCTTCCTTCTTCCTTAACCGAGGTTTTCCACCCACAGTAGTTGACAGGGCCCTCAACCATGTCCGGCCCATCTCCCGCACATCAGCCCTCACACCTTCCTCTCTCTCCCAGAACTATGATAGGGTCCCCCTTGTCCTCACTTATCACCCCACCAGCCTCCGCATTCAAAGGATCATCCTCTGCCATTTCCGCCAACTCCAGCATAATGCCACCACCAAACACATCTTCCCTTCATCCCCCCGGTGGCATTCTGCAGGGATCGTTCCCTCCGGGACACCCTGGTCCACTCCTCCATCAACCCCTACACCTCAACCCCCTCCCACAGCACCTTCCCATGCAAACGCAGAAGGTGCAACACCTGCCCCTTTACTTCCCCTCTCCTCACCGTCCAAGTGCCCAAACACTCCTTTCAAGTGAAGCAGCATTTCACTTGTACTTCCCTCAATTTAGTCTACTGCATTCACTGCTCCAAATGTGGTCTCCTCTACATTGGAGAGACCAAACGCAGACTGGGTGATTGCTTTGCGGAACATCTTTGGTCCGTCCACAATTATGACTCAGACCTCCCTGTCACTTGCCATTTCAACACTCCACCCTGCTCTCATGCCCACATGTCCGTCCTTGGCCTGCTGCATTGTTCCAGTGAAGCTCAATGCAAATTAGAGGAACAGCATCTCATTTTCCGACGAGGCACTTTACAGCCTTCCGGACTGAATATTGAGTTCAAAAATTTTAGATCATGAACTCTGTCCTCCATCCCCACCCCCTTCCTGATCCCCCTTTTTTCCAATAATTTATGTAGATTTTTCTTTTCCCACCTATTTCCATTATTTTTAAATGTATTTCCATCCATTGTTTTATCTTTACCTTTTAGCCTATTTCGATCCTTTCCCCCCACCCCACCCCCACTAATATCACCAGCTTCAACAGCTCTTTGTCCTTTTGTCTATGACATCTTTTGGTTATATCCACCTATAGCTGACAATCTACCCAGCTCTACTTGTCCCACCCCCCCTTAAACCAGCTTATATTTCACCTCTTTTCTCTTTTTCCTTAGTTCTGCTGAAGAGTCATACAGACTCGAAATGTTAACTGTGTTCCTCTCCGCAGATGCTGTCAGGCCTGCTGAGTTTTTCCAGGTATTTTTGTTTTTGTCAAGGTTAGTTCTTTATCTGACTTGGGCTTCTTCAGGTGATTGTTGTCTCATTATTTTTAATGGGCTCGTATGATGTTTATCATTGTCTTCCTACCCCTGTAACTAGTCTTGAACGGAAAGCCATTTTATATGTGGAGTATTGATGGATTCGCATAATTGCATTGATTGTTGTCTTCCTGCCTTACTGTTTAGTAATGATTATTTATGCAAGATTTTGATGGGCTTTAGTTTCGTGTAAGATGAAATCTTTCTCTGGGTTAATTGTTTTAAAGGGAAGAATGTGTATTCTGTCTCCTCTCGTTGCCTGGTTTCAGGTAAAAGTCCAAAAGTCATATCCTTGTTGATGATATGAAAAATGTGGGAATTTTGAGAACCCTTCAAAGCCTAGTGTGTCCAACCTTTCCTCATCAGATAACCCACGCATCCCGGGTATTAGTTTAGTAAACATTCTCTGAGCTGCTTATAATACATTTATATCTTTTCTGAAATAAGGAGACCAACGCTTTGCACAGTACTCCAGTTGTGGTCTTACCAATGCCCTGT
Source organism: Carcharodon carcharias (assembly GCF_017639515.1). Taxonomy (NCBI): domain Eukaryota; kingdom Metazoa; phylum Chordata; class Chondrichthyes; order Lamniformes; family Lamnidae; genus Carcharodon; species Carcharodon carcharias. Next base: position 125,903,533 of record NC_054467.1, on the reverse strand, counting down.
CTAACTGAAGCATAACCTCCCTACTCTTGGATTCAATTCCCCTTGTAATAAACAATAACATTCTATTAGCTTTCCTAATTACTTGCTGTACCTGCATACTAACCTTCTGGATTCATGCACTAGGACAACCAGGTCCCTCTGAACCTCAGAGCTCTGCAATCTTTCACCATTTAGATAATATGCTTCTTTTTTATTCTTCCTGCCAAAATGGACAATTTCACATTTTCCAACATTATACTCCATTTGCCAGATCATTGCTGGCTCACTTAACCTATCTATGTCATTTTGTATCCTCCTTATGTCCTCTTCACAACTTACTTTCCTACCTATCTTTGTGTCATCAGCAAACCTAGCACCCATACCTTCAGTCCCTTCATCCAAAACATTTATATAAATCGTAAAAAGTTGAGGCCCTAGCACTATCTTTGTATCATTGGTTACCACTTTCCCTAGTACCTCCAACTTAAATTCTCATTCTCACATTTAAATCTCTTCATGGCCTTGCCTCTCCCTATTTCAATAACCTCTTCCAATTCCTATCCCACATTCTCTTTTTCTCTGCTTCTGGGTCTTCTGTAAAGCATTTTCTATTATGGCTTCAGCCATCCACACTCTGGGATTCCCTCAACCTTCTTCTCCTCCTTTAGAATCCATAAGTTATCTCCTTCTTTATCATGACATTGATTTTTTTTTCTGATAAACATGTGTGAATACTTTGGAACATTTTTTTACATTAAAGGGATATTGTAGTGCAAGGTTGTTGTTTTTATTTTCCTGATATGCTGTGGGAATAAGCAGTGTCTTAGTTACTGAGTAGACGAGTTTTCTTTCTGTGTACATTAGCTTTGAAATTTGGAACTAGCTATTCAGATTCTGTAAAATATATTAATAGTGAATTCAGGCAGGCACATTTGCAGCATTTACCAGCTGAGAAGAAATGTTATTGTAGATTCAGAAAGAAAGGAAGCATAGTGCATTTTCAAATGATGCAGGTTAATTATTTTATAGATCAATTTAAAACCAAAAATAACAGGCATCAAAGCAAAGAATTAAACAAATTCATGTGATATGAGGGATAAGCTATCAATTTTACCTTTAATCAGCATTGTAATGTTCAGAAGATATTGACTTACATCTCACGTGATCAATATGTTTGAGTAAAGGAAGTGTTATTTTAAGTTTAGTCATCAATTTCAGGGTGATCTTTGAGCTGAAGGCTGAAATATTGATAGCATCTCACCAGCTCCTTAAGTGAGTTGCATGTACCTTGTCCTTGGCACAGAACTTTTAGTCAATAATAAGCTGAGCGAGAGGCAACCAATTGGTCTTAACTTAGCTTCAGCTTCAATTGACTTAGTCTAGCATAGGAAAAGCAGACCAGCTAATTGGGCTCTCAAATGGGAACAGCACTGAAAATGTAGAGAAAATATTTTTCAAAAATGAGAGCTAAAGGCTAAATTACATAAAAATTATTAAAATGTGAAAGTATGGAAACAGATTGTGAAAATTCATGTTCACAATTCTGTTTCAGTTGTTATGTCCCTTTCTAGCTGAGCAATGATACTTATCAAACTGACATTGGCCTCTGTTTGATAGTCATTCTCTGCAATTTCTTTTTCTGGGATTGAAATTCCTCCTGAGATGTTACATTCATCCATAAATAATAGTGGGCAATTTTAACCTAGGTCCCCAGATATAGAACATATCAAATCTGTTGGAACGCTGACACAAGGTCCAATTTTCATCATTGACTTCAAGGGACAGTAAAATCAGACAGGGTGTTAAGCCAACATTACACCCAATTCTGTCAGTTTCCCAACTGGCAGGATGGTTTAAAATCGATCCCATTGGCCAGCTTTAGAATCAGCATTCCACCCAATCTGATGTGTTTCCCATCCCAAAGGTTAGGTTAACATCGATCCCATAGTGAAGCAGGTTATTGTCTGTTTGATGAAAATTTGGCGAAGAGGCTCCTTTTTTCCAGCTGTTGGATCATGTGTGAACTTATTCTGAGCATGCTTACTTAGTACTGATTTGGATCTACGTCTTTGGAAGGATCCCCCGTTATTGGGAAAGGGGGTAGGGAAACGTTTGGGGTTTGGGTGGGGAGGGGCATGGTGGGGGTGCAGAGTAGGTCAGCTGCAATCATGGCATGGAGAGGGGGTGGTCAGGGCTTGGGTGGAGGTATGGTCGACTGTAATCAAGATGTGGGGAGATTAGCATTCGAAGCTTGGGTTGGGTAGGATCAGGTGCAGTTGATTGGATGGAGAGGCCACAGGGCTGAAGTGTGGGCACTGAAATTTGTGAAGGACAGCGGTCGGGACAGGGTGGAAAATAAGGGTGTGATTGGGAGAGGGGAGACTGAATGTTCTCTTGAGGAGCAGCGTGTAGCACTCCCACCCCTTCTGACCCTCAAGACATGCTATAATAAACATTTACTGCGTTCTTGAGCTGGCAGCTCCTGCCAAAACCTGAGAAACCTACACAGTGACTGTAAAACTGTAATTGCACTGTGGCACCCCATGTTAAATATTTAAATTTGCAGTGGATGGGTTTGTTATCCCTGTTTTTGTCATTTTTAACATCCCTTAGACCTTCTGACAATGGCAAGCCCTGTCAACCGTGCAAAGTGTCTCTTACTAACATCTGAGAGCTTGTGCCAAAATTGGGAGAGCTGTCCCCCAGATTCCTTAAACAACAGTCTGACATTGTCATACCCACCAAATCATTACAGACCTTACAGACAATGTCCCTTCACCATCCCTGGGTATGTCCTATCCCAGTGAGAGGACAGACCCACCAGAGGTGACGGCAGAGTGGTATACAGTCAGCAGGGAGTTGACCTGGGAGCCCTCAATATTGACTGCAGACCCCATGACGTCTCATGGCATCACTCAAATATGGGCAAAGAAACCTCCTGTTGATTACCACCTGCCTTCCCCCTCAGTTGATGAATCAGTCCTTCTCCATGTTGAACACCATTTGGAAGAAGCACAGAAATTGGTAAGGGCACAGAAAGTACTCTGGGCGTGTGACTTCAATATCCATCACCAAGAGTTGCTCAGCAGCACAACCACTGACCGAGCTGGCTGAGTCATAAAGGTCATAGTTGCCAGTCTGGGTCTGCAGCAGGAGGTGAGAGAACCAACAGGATTGAAAAACCTACTTGACCTCATCCTTATTGATCTACCTGTTGCAGATGCATCTGTCCATGACAATATTGGTAGGAGACCAAGTCCCATCTGCACATTGAGGATTCCCTCCATCATGTTGTGTGGCACTACCACTGTGCTAAGTGGGATAGATTTCAAAAAGATTTAGTCACTCAAAACTGGGCATCCATGAGGCACTGTGGGCCATAAGCAGCAGCGGAATTGCATTCAACGACAATCTGTAATTTGCCTGACAATCTGTAATCTGTCTGTAGTCTGTCTGAAAACACACCTCATTAGTCAACCTATGTTCTCACTAACTCAACAATTCCACCTCCATGAGGCCACATGCAGGTATATGTACACATGATGTGGATAGCACACTTTCACCTCTGCCCTTTTCAGACTTCTGTAATATGTCACTTTTAACTATTTTTGATGCAGTGCAATCTTACATTTCCTGCAGTCACCCCTTCCCAGTTTTGTGGAAATACAATGATTTCACTCAACAAAGGTAGCCAATAAGAAAATTAGAGCTCTAGAAATAAAGAGCAGCATTTCTCTTCATATATTTATTGTTGCTTTCTTATTATTTCACAGGATGTGGGTATTGCTGGCTAGGTCAGAATTTGTTGTCCATTTCTAATTTCCCTTGAAAAGGTGGTAGTGAGCTGCCTTCTTGAACTGCTGCAGTCCTCATGGCGTATGTACACCCACAGTGCTGTTAGGGAGGGAGTTCCAGGATTTTGACCTAATGACAGTGAAGGAATGGTGATATATTTCCAAATCAGGATGGTGTATGGCTTGGAGGGGAAATTGTAGGTGGTGGTGTTCCCATGCATCTTCGTCCCTTGTTCTTCTAGATGGTGGAGGTCGTGGATTTGGAAGGTGCAGTTGAAGGAGCCTAGGTGAGTTGCTGCAGTGCAGCTTGTATACTGCACACACTGCTGCCATCGTGTGTTAGTGGTAAATTGAGTGAATGTTTAAAGTGGTAGATGGGGTGACAGTTAAGTGGCTGCTTTGTCCTGGATGGTGTCGAGCATCTTGAGTGTTGTGGGAGCTGCACTCATCCAGGCAAGAGGAGAGCATTCCATCACACTCCTGACTTTTGTCTTGTAGATGGTGGACAAGCTTGGGGAGTCAGGGGTTGAGTTACTCTCTGTAGAATTCCCAGCCTCTGATCTGCTCTTCTAGCCACAATATTTATATGGCTTTTCCAGTTCTGTTTGTGGTCAACAATGTACCCAAGATGTTGATACTGAAAGGTTCAGCAATCGTAATGTCATTGAATGTCAAGGGGAGATTGTCAGATTCTCTCATGTTGTATATGGTCACTGGCTGGCACTTGTGTGATGCAAATGTTACTTGCCTTCTATCAGCTCAAACCTGAATGTTGTCCAGGTCTTGCTGCATATGGACATGGACTGCTTCAGTATCTGAGGAGTTGCAAATGTCACTGAACATCCCCACTTCAACCTTATGATGGAGGGAAGATCATTAAACCACACAACTAAACCACTAGCAAAAAATGAAGAAAACAAGGACACATTGCTGGAAAATCATGCAGCCAAAGAGTAGTGGAAACCTGCTTGCTACTGTACTTGGCTTTTCTTCCTCTTAATATGGTAATATTATTGGCAGCATAGCATGAGTGCCTTTACATCTCAACCACTGGAGATTTCTGAACTGTCATTGAAATTAAATTACTGGAGTGCCACATGTCCATGTTGCATTTTAACCATGATACCTCAAGGCCAACTCTGTGGTATGAGGCATTAATGCAGTTGAAACTAGTGGGCTTTGCAATCCTATTAAAAATCAAGTGTTCAGCAGACAAACCAACATGTTCAAATCCACAAAACATCTACAATTGGAAGGCACAGGGTTAAAGTACAGTGAAAAATTAATTAGCAAAACCTTTCATTATGGAACTGTCTGTAACCATAAAATAACATTGGTAGCATTTAGAGATTGTGAACAGCAACCAGGTGTATTCTGCAATAAATAAGCTTGCCATTAAGATGCTGCTTTTATGATGGAGTCAAGCATGATATTTTAAGGTAACTGTGCATTTATTCTGTGCAGTATGCCATTTATTCCCTTTTGCACAATAATTTACTGCCATTAATAAGTTGCTTTAAAATAACATAGAATAATATGGAAATTACGACATTCAAACAGCCATTTCAGCCCAAATAACCCATGCTGGTGTTTATCGCCTACCTACGCAGCAGTCCTAAACCCATATATTCACTTTGTTCCCATAACCAATGATTTCCTCTTCATTTACTGCCTATCTACCCTTGGCTACCGGAATTGTTGGTGCAATCATTCTGTCATCATGGCTTTACCGGAGGAGAGGTAGGAAACCCCGTTTTCAGACAAAATTACAGCGATGGAGAGAAAGCTGTTCTAAGGAAATTCACATTATAGCTTCTGCTTCAACCACTGCCTCAAAACTATGCATTTCACAGCTTCATAATTCACTGTATATGAAAGTTTCTCCTGTCTCTGCTATAAATCTCTTATGTTTAATCTTATGTCTGTTTCTATTTTTCCCGCCTCACCTCATCATAATATAAAAACACATCAATTAAATCACTCCATACTCTCCAAACATAATACTTTTGATAATTGTATTTATTATTACTGCCCTTTTTGACTCAGGCCCCATTCAAATGCCACATTGCGAGAGACAAACCTCTCCCCTACACCACTACCCCTCCTCCAACTCTACATTTTACTGGTTTTGGAAGAGCTGAGCTAGTAAGCAGGATTGGCTGCTTCTCATCCGCTGCTTTGCATGGGCCAAAACCCTTCTTAGGCCTAAGAAAGAGAGAAATGTTTCTCTAGGTAGTGCAAAAATAAACATTTCTTTACTGTTTTTTTCAAACAGTCTCCAGTACTAGGGACCTATACATCACTCAACACCTGGCACCAATGGGCGGAATGTGCACAACACAGGCTCCTTCCATTTGTATCTGAAAATTGCAATCAAGATTCTACAACTGGGGTAGGACCCCTTTTCTGTATATTTAAGCAGCTTAGTACCCAAAACAGGCCGGTGTGCTAATTGGCCATTTGAAGACCCCGGTGAGCCTTGGGATGAGATTACCACCCCATTGAGGTCAACTCATTCTAATCATTTACATGTCCCCTTGTACACTTTCCATAGCTGCAGGCAGAGAACTGAATGGAAGGACTTGGGAAATCTAAATGTGACAATGCTTAATATGATGCTGCTCCTTTTTGACATTGCTGATTATTTTGGTTGCATTGAAGGGCTGCTATGAAGGGTCAGCTAAAGTATAGAAGCAGTACTTCCGTCCTTAATGGGGGTAGTTGGACTGTTTTGGTGTAAGATGTGCAACAGCGAAGGGCAGTACATAAAGGGTGTAAAGAAATCTTTCTATGTGCAGGAATCCTGTCTGAAAATTATGTTAGGAATTGAAAAAGACCTTACACTTCAAGATAACGTTCTGCACGATCAACTTTGAATTTACACTTTTATAAATAATCTAGCACCTTTCTTTTTTTTGCTAAAACTTAGTTTAAAATTTCTACTGAAGCTTTTTTGTCCCATTTTCTTCTGGATATTTATAACAATGTAAGCCTTCATTCACAGGGATTACTGGCTGTCTTCAGGATCTATCTACCAACAGCATCAAACACAAAGTACAAAAGGTTCTAAATCCATTTTAGAACTTGTCTTCAGGCAAGCAACAGGGAAAACTCTCCCAAATGCACACAGACTTACATAGACACAACCAGGTAGTCCTGACTCAGAAGGAGGGCCATTTGATTCTGCAACATAGAGAGGTAGGCTGCCCATCAGAATCTCATACAGGTCCACAGGAGACATTTCAGGAAGCCTTTGTGCCAACTGCATCCAAAAGATCATTTAGTCGCTGATCCAGTAGAAATACACAGTGCAAAGCCTACCTTCTATGCAATTATGTTGAACGTTATTAGAAGATTTCCCATAGCTATGATCATAACAAAGGGTTGCTAATCCTACAAAGCCTCCATGTGATATAAGCCTGAGTGGTTTTATGCAACAAACTTTAAATTCATTGACCAATAACAATATTATTCATATACAGCTGTTCTGTGGGATTATATTAAAAGACAAGCAACTAATATGAGCTGCTTCCTCCATGATGTCTAAGCTGATCAAACTTGCATCTTTGTGGGTTCCCATTCCATGAAAGAACTTACAACTGTCTCAAGAGCCTGAACCTTTGTAAGTAACAGGGACTACCCTTACAGTATTCACTAGCATGGCTTGACATAATTATAAGAGTGTTGTTCTATCATCTCACAAACCTGATCCCATGGTGAGCTGGTTATGCAATGGTCTAATCACCTCAGCTTCCAATTCTAACTTAAGGCTTATCATCTTCTGCAATATGCAGGCTGTATATAATTTGATCTTGAATAAAACCTGTTGTGTGTAAACTCAGCTAGTACATTAAAAGAATATTTAACTTGCTGTATACAAGACAGTTTTTGATGGGAAGGTGGTCACTTAGTAATGGTCAATACTGCAACAGACAAGTTCTACAAAGAGCCGGTGATCCATTCCAACAGATAACTATCTATATGGTGCAGACAAACATTTACCCAACATGCGTAAGCTCAGTACAGCAAAAATTTGTAAAGTGACAGTGATAAAATCTAAGTTGCAAGTGAATTTTTGCTTAAGTGACTGGGTGCAAAAATTTGTTTTATTAATTTTAAAGTGCAATTAGTTATACCATTTTGTTTTTGAAACATCTGATGCTGGAAAGAAATTCTAGGTGTGTTTAATATAAATATCACATTTACAGATTTTGTATTGATATTTTATGTACTTTCCGATACATTCTTCTTCTGTTCAACATAAATGTACCAATCATTTGGTGAATCAATAATGTGGGCTCTTTATTTGAAGATAAGACTATATACATACAATGTTCACTGGGAAGCTGGGAGGCATATGTCTCACCTTGACCATTGCTGTTTTCTAAGTGACTAAAAGTCATGGGGCAACTACATCGCATCATGTCGAGCTGGCAATGATTGACAGTAGTTTAAGAAATTAATCCTTAAAGGTGCATGCACATCATATCACAAGATTCCCCGTTTTTCTAACTAAAGATTTATGCTTAAAGAATCAAACTATTTACATGACAGCAAAAGAAGACAACATAATGACTGAATGACTTTAGCACAGAACAATACATTTACAAGTCTCTGAAATGTATAGGTGGTTTGCTTTTCCATCCAACCTTTCTCATGGCAATCTTTGCTGGAGGCTGCTGTACATTTTCAGAATACTGATTTGGGTTGCTTTGTTGGTGTTGCATCTTAGGGCAGAATTTTCCCGTTGGTGATTTGAGAACGGGGCCTGCTCGCCGACGGGAAAATGACATGTGATGATGCAACATCATCCCGGTCCACTGAAATATTGAGGAAGGTGGGCAGACAGTGAAATCAGCTGTCTGCCCGCCAACCTGTCAATGGCCTTAATCGGCCATTGACAGGATAATTAAGCTTGTTAAGTGCCCAGCCCATCCAACCTTAAGGTTGACAGGCAGGGCAGGAACCCCAGCGGGCTTCTGATAATACATGAAACCTCATCCACTGGCGGGATGAGGTTTCATGTCCATTTTTATAAACTTCAATTATGTTTATGTGCTTCTTATTAACATGTCCCATCTCGTGTGACATTGTCACACGAGGGTGACATGTTAATAATTTTAATATTTTTCTATTTTTAAAGATTTTTATACTGTCAGTAATCTCCCTGAGACAGCACTTAGTCTCAGGGAGATGTGCACTCTATCAAGGGAAGAATTCTGGCCTTAGACTGTGTTCTAGTCACAATAGGACTTCTCAGTGATTCTGCTTGTGGTATTGTTCTGATTTGCCGCCTGTTCCATTACCCTGGCATGCAATTTGGTGTTCATACTTGATACAATCTTGGTTCTGGGTATATGCTGGATTTCAGGTGCCATCATTTGGGTGTTGTACTCAGCTGATGTTTAGGTTAGATAATTCATTAACTGTATGCTGGTTTTGGGCATCTTTCATCTTTTCCTGATTTTTGGCTAATCCATCTTGCATTCCTGAGAGTATCGATGAGTGATGATTGGGGAGTTTTGTCCTCACTTGCCTGTCAAATAGTAATTCTGCAGTTGTCCCGTGGTATGACATTTTTATTTTCGGAGTAGGTATACATATTCAGTTCAAGCAGTGTCACGTAGCCTCTTGGCTGATGATCTGCACTGCAGGTTTAGATGATCTTCTTCCAGTGAAAGCACAGGGTTTCTGATAGTGCTCCTTCTGGTCTGTGCTCTTCGTCATTATCTTGATGATACCATAGATGGTGACTAAGGACATGTCCTTGCACACAGGTGGGCCAGCGATCACTACACTTGTGTTGTCTACAGTGTAAAATATCTGGGGTGACCAGGGTGAGTTGTTGTAGCAAATCTTGTGTGCAATGGATCCCAGGGATGGAATCTATGAGCCATTATACATGGTGAATTTGGCAGTGGTTGGTCGAATCATCACTTGCCACAGGCATTTCAGTGGTGAAAAGTAGCCTTCATTGTTTATCGCAATTTTAATTTTCATGGCTTGTTTATTTGGTCTGGAAGTATTGAGGTCCAGAAAAAATATCTCAACACATTGTTGGAACAAAGTAAATTCAGATAGGAGATTTGTTGCTTTCCAATTGAATGTTGAAAATTTTGTAGTTATCTTTTAGCTTTTTGCAGGATTTGTAACATTATCTGTAGCTTTAGACAGCTAGCAAGTTTCCTCCAGCTCATTTAGAGTTAATTTAGCTCAGATTTTAGTTGTAGTGGCCACTGCCATAGCTGGTCATAGGTTACTGCTTGACTGTCATGGTGACACTGTTGAGCTCTTTCTGATTTTTCCCGGTTAACTTTAAGCCATGTTCACAAAACAATGATTTTGGTGGGAAAATGGCTGCATGATTTCCAAAGTGAAAGCAAACAGTGAAAAAAATAAGTTTATTTGCAGGCATCATCTGGCTACTAGAAGCTATTACTGGATAGACTGGTCTTCCTAGTCCAGACTGCTGTATTTAGCTTCAGCAGTATTGAATTTCCCTGACTATGGAGCTCCACTTAAAGTGAGACCACCTGTAGTCTGCCACCACATTCCACTCTTCTTCTTCCATATAAATGTAATAATCATACACAAGGATTGGGGAAACAATAATGTGGGTTCTTTACTTAAAGAGAGACTATATACAGAAAATATTCATTAAAAGACTGTGACGCAAATGTCTGACCTCAACCACTGCCTTTTGACAACTGACTACATTATTTTAAAATGTATTTCTACCCATTGACCGGGTATTTCTACCTTTTGGTATTCCCCACCCCCACTAGAGCTATCTGTACCTTATCTGTCCTGTCTTCTACTCTTAATTAGCACATTCCTTTAGATAATATCACCACCTTCAACACCTCTTTGTTCTTTTGTCTGTGACAGCTTTTGGTTATCTCCACCTATCACTGGCTGCTTGTCCCAACAACCGCTGCCCCCCCCCCTCCCCTTAAACCACCTTATATTTCACCCCTTTCCTATTTTTACTTAGTTCTGTTGAAGGGTCATGAGGACTCGAAACGTCAGTTGTGCTCTTCTCCACCGATGCTGCCAGACCTGCTGAGTTTTTCCAGGTATTTCTGTTTCTGTTTTTGTTTTGGATTTCCAGCATTCGCAGTTTTTTGTTTTTAATAAACAAAACTAGCCTGAATAAAATAAGAATTGTGATAGTACAATTTATCTTTGTCACTAAATCTCCCTCAGTACCCCTATTAATGGCAGGTCTTTATCTTGCCCCCAGACCCCATAGCTTCAGCACAGTCTCGTAGTAAAAACAAGTGACTGTTTTAACTCAGATTTGATCTGGAGCTGGAAAAGAATGTAATTGTCTTGACTCAATGGTAATATTATCATCTCTCAATCAAGAGGCAATGGCTTCATGTCCCCTCCAAAATGTAAGCACATAGACCTGAATTTTCAGGATGGCAGATTCCTCATCAACTCCAGCAGCCCTGATGCCATTTTACACTCTAATGAGTATTGATTGGTCTCAGGAGGGACTTCTACCCTCACTCTGGAGGAGTCCTGCCTTGGACAGCTGCCGGTCAATCAGATTGACTGGCAGATCTCCAGTCCCTCCAGTCAGTGGCCAGAAAAGGCACTGCAGGGGAACTGCCTGGAACTAAGTCCTGGGACCCGGAGGACAGGTAAGTTGCAGGGGCCCCAGGATGAGGAGGGTAGGCGACTTCTGGGGGGGGTCTCAAGGAGGTGGGGGGTGCAGTCAGAGCTTTGGGGGACAGATGGGGGAAAATGGAGGGCAGGAGGTCACCGGGCCTTAAGAGGGGGGTATCCTCAGTCAGAAGGGGCTTTCTTTTGGAGACCCCTCCCCTTTCCGGCCGAGATCAACTTCAATTTATTTCCGGCCTTCCCCCACTTAACTGTCATCTGCCTGCCGACCCAAAAATTGAGGCTGGGCAGGAAAAGACCTCCCTTTCGCTTGCCGTTTCAACACTCCACCCTGCTCTCTTGCCCACATGTCTGTCCTTGGCTTGCTGCCTTGTTCCAGTGAAGCTCAACGCAAACTGGAGGAACAGCACCTCACCTTCTGACTAGGTCCTTTACAGCCTTCCGGACTGAATGTTGAGTTCAACAATTTTAGATCTTGAACTCTCTCCTCCATCCCCACCCCCTTCCTGTTTCTTCCCCCTCCTTTTTGTTTTTTCCAATAATTTATATAGATTTTTCTTTTCCCACCTATTTCCATTATTTTTAAATGTATTTCCACCCATTGTTTATTTCTACCTTTTAGCATTCCCCCACCCCCATTAGAGCTGTCTGTACCTTATCTGTCTGGTCCTCTACTCTTAATTAGCACATTCCTTTAGATAATATCACCACCTTCAACACCTCTTTGTTCTTTTGTCTGTGACAACTTTGGTTAAATCCACCTATCACTGGCTGCTTGTCCCAACAAACCCCACCCCCCTTAAACCAGCTTATATTTCACCACTTTCCTATTTTTACTTAGCTCTGTTGAAGGGTCATGAGGACTCGAAACGTCAACTGTGCTCTTCTCTGCCAATGCTGCCAGACCTGCTGAGTTTTTCCAGGTATTTCTGTTTCTGTTTTTGTTTTGGATTTCCAGCATCCACACTTTTTTGTTTTTACTGCTAACACCAACCAGCTTAATTTGAAAGCATTCACGACCTGCCTTAAGAATCATTACTAGACATGGCCAAAGTATTTTTCACAACCGTTGATCTGCTCACTTGTTGTATCCTCTTGCTATTTCATGAAATGTATGAATCTACTTGATAACTTGACGCTTTTTAAACTTATTTTCTCAAAATATATTGTTAGCTGTAATAAAACTCCAACAGTCAGGTCAGAAATGTTTAATGTTATTAGAACCTGATGGAACACTTCTGCTAGCAAGATCCCTTCGGATATATTAAAACATTTTCAACCATCTCTGCAGTAAGGCAATTCATGAAAAATACACTACAGACTAAAACTTTTCCTTTACTCTAAATTATGGTTTCTCTTTTGAATGTATTTTAGAAGTTATCTTACAGTCATACTAAATCATCTTCATTTGCCATGCACACATTCATGGATTCAAGATCCATAAAAGAGACAAAAAAAACATAAGTGAATCATAGACAATTCAACAATACAGATCATAACTACTCTCTCATTATTCCAGATAGTAGGTGCCAGTTATGATTCTTCTATCCCCTTTTATGGTTCCCCTAGACCCATCCTTTATTTCTGTACTATCCAATTACCACCTCTTTTTGCCTTGCAACATCATTTCTTTTGTTATTCCTTCCTTGGATCTGATCACAGGCCTTCCTTTTCATTCATTGCCCCAAACCATAATTTCCCTACTTCTGTACTTGTTCTAAACTTATCTATCATCAGGATTTTTTTCCAGCTCTGATGAAAAATCACTGACCTGAAGCTCTAACTCTTGGCAAAATTTTCTGTTTGACGTGAGGTGGAGTGGGCCCCACATGTCTTCATGGTGATGTTGGGCAAGCGTCCCAAGGTCATCGCGATATTTCAGTAGGCAGGCACGCGATGAAATCCGATGCCTGCCCGCCATTAACTAATGGGCCACTTAAGGCCCTTTAGTGTTCAATCGACATTGATTTTTCGGCGTCCGTGTAATCTTCAGGTCGGCGCAATGGGTAGGAGACATTTGTATTAACCTCATCCACGGGCAGGATAAGAGGGCTCAGTGGGTTCATGAATCTGCTCTGTGAAGAATTTATTGTTGAAAGTTTTTCAAACTTGCCTGTGTGATCTGCAGCACTTCAAAACGCATACTAGCTGCTTTTTCTGGACCCTTAAGCTTCAGGTCAGCACTCTGCAGTGAGGAATCTTTTCCAGGCCTGCAGATTTCAGGAAGTCTTCCCTTAGCCTGGGAATGGGAGTTGATCTGTCCACTGGAGCCAGCTCCTCTGAAGAGGAAGAGAGGGCTAGAAGGGAGAGGAGCACATTCAGCCTCCAGGGAGCCACCTATGGGAGGACAGGCGCAGGCACAAGGGGCGCAGGGCCAAGAGGTAGTCCAAGGTGGAAGGGGCCACAGAAGTCGCCATTTTCCTGCTGCCAGGATATACAGGCGGCCAAGCAGTTACCTATGTCTGAGGTGCAGTGCCAAAGGAGGCTCCGTTTCTCAAGGGAGACAGTCAACTATATCCATCAGATGATCGGGCCTGAGATATCCCCTAACTGTATAGGTGGACACCCCATGCCAGCAGCTCTGAAGGTCACAGCTGCCCTCAACTTCTATGCCACTGGCTCCTTCCAGGGGTCAGTGGGTTATCTTTGTTGTGTCTCCCAATCAGCTGTCCACACTTATGTCAAGCAGGTTACAGACGCTCTGTTCAGGCGTGCATCGACCTTCATCCACTTCCGTTGGGACCAGGCAAGCCAGACTCAGTGAGCCAGAGGCTTCGCGGCCATTGCTGGCTTCCCCCACGTCCAGGGTGCAATAGACTGCACACCTGTGGCCATCAAGGCTCCAGCAGGTGAGCCCAGTGCCTTCGACAACAGGAAGAGCTTCCACTCCATGAACGTGCAGATAGTGTGTGATCACAGGATGCAGATTCTGCAAGTCTGTGCAAGGTACACAGGCAGCTCCCATGACGTCTACATCCTCAGACATTCCCAGGTGCTGGGACTCTTTAGTGCTCCAGCTCGGCTGAATGGATGAATGCTGGGTGACAAGGGCTATCCCCGCAAAAGTTGCCTCATGACGCCTCTCTGCCATCCAAGACCAGAAGCTGAGCAGCGGAACAATAGGAGCCACGCCTCCACAAGGGCTGTGATGGAGAGAACCATCAGTCTTCTCAAGATGCGCTTCCAGTGCCTGGACCACTCCAGTATCCCCCAGATCAGTTCTCGGTGATAGTGGTTGCATGCTGTGCTCTCCATAATCTTGCGCTGAAAAGGGGGGACGCAGTGGACGATAAAGATGTCAACACAGTGGCTGCGGCTGCACACAATGAATCCAGCAGTGAGTCCGAGGATGAGCAGGCACAGGGATATGCTGAGGGGGTAGAGGCTGACCCATGCATACTCCAGGGAGGCAGGAGCACCCAAGATGCTTTAATCCAATGAACCTTCAGCTAGCACACCACAGATGGACCTCCAGGACAAGCCTGGGCAGCTGCCTCAATACTCGACACCTAACTGCAAAATCTGTCAGGTCAGCAGCACTTAGGGACTTGTTAATAAAGCTGAATGACCAACAAATCACTCATTACACCTATGCCAACCATACACATGCAAAAGAAACAAAGCACCCTCAGCCATGGTCACACATCTGCATTTAATGTGTGAAGCAAAACAACTTATCACAAAGAGAAAACAATAGTGTTAACAATCA
This sequence comes from Carcharodon carcharias, assembly GCF_017639515.1. NCBI lineage: Eukaryota > Metazoa > Chordata > Chondrichthyes > Lamniformes > Lamnidae > Carcharodon > Carcharodon carcharias. The sequence goes on along the minus strand of NC_054467.1, from coordinate 125,888,422 downwards.
AAAAGAAATAATAAGGACCTCATTGCAGGCCAATACAAAAGCACCAGTGATAAACCCGTGGTGTGTCTTAGGTGCCTTATGTATTTGTTTCCGGGTGCTACGTCTTGGTGCTGCCCCCTTGCTGGGAGTGGCATCTGAGCCAGCCTGCTCACTCTGCTGTCCTGTTGGCCTCGATGACCTTGGCAGTCATCCTCTGGCCCGTGGAGCCTGTGCTGGCCCTGCCTGGGAAGAAGCTGCTAGTTCCACAGCCGGCATCTCCCTAGTCGTCACAGACTCACTGGATGCTATGGTCACTGGGAGAGGAGTGGAGGAGCTGCCTCCCTCATCCAGAATGCCCTGAGAGGAGCCCGCAGAGATGGCAGGCAGCTGCTGTGCTGACCTAAGATCACTTTGGACCTCCATGCTCACTGTGGATACATGGGCAATGAACTGGGAAGCTTGACGCCCACACCATCTCCCACACTGGCACTAACCAGTTAGGTCAATGCCGGTGTGCAGGCTTGCTGGTCAGAGCACATCTCCAGGAAGCCCTGATGGGTCTCCTGAAGGAGCCTCTCCACGAGAGTCGCCACTCTCTCCATGGAGAGCGCTTAGCCCTTGGACATGTGGCTTATTGTTTCGGCGATCGACCGCGTAGACTCCTCCACCATGGAGACCAAGCCAAGCATAGCCTCATGTATCGCCCACAGATGCTCCCGCACATCTAACCATATTTCCTGCACCTGCTGTGTTGCGGACAACTCCAGAGGCACATCATCAGACACCAACTGAGGATGTGCCTGGTCCCCTGCAGTCCTCCGACTGCTGGCGCCGTGGGCATCCTCTGTCTCTGCCAGCTCCTCCAGCAAGTGTGAAGTGCCTCACTGCTGTGCCCCAGGACAGTAGCCATTGTTCTAATTCCCACTGAGGTGCTAGTATCTGCGCTGGTGCCTGCCTGGCAGAGATGGTGTGATGCTGGTGAGACTTCAGGCCCCTCAGGTGTGAGAGGGGCCCTCTGCTGCTCCTCGTCCCGGCCCTGTTCCGCTGATGCTGAAATGAAAAACAAGGGCAGTGGATCAGTTAGCATGCTACAATGACAAAGTTCATCTCCCTGGCTCATCATGCGTTCAACCTTCCATAACCAATGGTCCAGCAATGTTGCAACAATAACTAATTTAACAATCATCAGTGCTACGGCTGTTGGGAGAACAATGCTGACCTCACTGCTGGGCATAAATACCTGGCCATGGCACCCCAGCCTCACCAACGCCAGTAGACCTGGGTGCATAGTACCTCTCCAGTTCAAGGGCCTCCTGCTCAAGATGGCTTAGTATGGAGAGCAGTGCCTGGCCGTCTCCAGTCCTCGCACGCTTGGCCGCATTCTGCGCATTCTTCTCCTGAAAAAGAGAGAAGATCATTGATTAGGGCATTTTGCACATGGACTCTATTCACGCACGGCCCACCCCAACCAGAGTGGGACATATCAGAACTCCAGTGCCTCATCACCCTGCTGCAGCCAAACACTCAAAGATGCTAGGCCTGCTCCCCACCCTCCCACCACCCCCTTGCACACATGCTGCCTACATCACATTAGGAACCACACGGTATTTCCTCCCATAACAAGGAGGCGCAAGCACGTGCAGCATAGAGGGCAGCAGATGGTTCGTTGCTGTGCCACCTTGAAGCTCCCCTTCCAGCATCTCATCACCCTGACTAGGACATGTCCTGGAGTTCTGAGTCTGCGCCTAGGTGCAGCTCCTACAAGGTGCCCCCAAACCAGTCATGTGGGACTCAGAGCAACACATGCTGCGGGAGAAAACTCATCTCCTCATAAACCAATCAGGCTGACTTCAGCATGGGCACTATCTGCTTGCCCACCCAGCAAAGGAAAAATGCCGTCAATGCTTCAACACAGGGACGAGTAAAGCTACCTGCTGGGTTAAATGCCCAATGCTAACATGGTACTCACCCTGCCAGAGCGCAACAAATCGCTGAAGCGCTTATGGCACTGGATCCAGGTGCGCCGCACCACATCTCTGGAGCTCACCACCTCCACCACCTCCTCCCAGGCATGCTTGGTCATTTGGGGGGGCCTCCTCCTCACATCCTGGGGGACAAACACCTCCTGCCATGCTGCCACCTCCTTGAGGAGGGCAGCAAGGCAGTCATCAGAAAAATGAGGGGCGCACTGGCCCCCCCGCTGGCCTACCCTCCAGCCGGACCTGCTCTGCAGGCCTTTTCTCCAGCCTGACTTGCCCACCCGAAACCCTCTGCAACGGCCTGGAACTGGCCATTGCGAGCAGCCTACAAAAGGCTGCCAGGCCTCCTTTTAAACAGACTGCTGTGTCGCCATTGAACCCGGTGGTCTGTGCACGCCCGCCTGCTCCCGCTATCCTCGGGAGTCGGGAAATACGCTGAACAGGCCTTAATTGACCCGCCAGCATAAAATGGCGATGCAGACCCGATCACGGGCAGCATTCAGGTCCGCGCCTGCTGCCACTCTGCCACCCCTCCCTCGCTGCCAGACAGAAAATTTTTCCCTCTGTTTCTTTCTCCACAGATGCTGCTAGACCTGCTGAGCATTTCCAACATTTTTCAATTACAATTCAGATTTTCAGCATCTGCAGTATTTTGACTTTGTATAAACAATTAAACACTGTCTTTATGCAAATTGAAAATACACATTTTATTTTTAACATGCCAAAAGGATTATTATCTTCTTCTGAGTTAAATGCTTCATTCATTTTTCAGTGATGGCTGAGAAGACTTACTGTAAAGTGTTCCAGGTCCATCTGTCTCGAGATCACAGTGACTAATAGCTTTGAATCACTTCTGTGACGATGAAAAATTTAGCTTGGACACTGACGTCAGTGCAGCTAATGAAAAATAAAATCTTAATGTTGATTAGAATGTCTTTTAGTCATATGGTGAACATTAAGCTTTAAGGTCAGCTTAAAGTGGAACTACAGTGGAAGAGGTAAAACTCTATATTCTGGAGACATCACAATCAGGGCAATACACGTATATGTTAGAGGACTGAATAAAAATGAATTTGTGGAATTTGTTAAAGTTTTAGGTGTACGTACACCACCTGAACCTCAGCAGTTCAAAAAGGCAGCTCACCACCACCTTCTTAAGGGCAACTAGAGATGGGCAATAAATATTGGCCCAACCAGTGAAGCCCACATCCCGTGAATGAATAAAAAAAAATAATGGAGCTACTAGAATTAATTAAAGTTAAAGAGGAAAAGCATTATATTTGGCTAGGTCTTCCGATTCCATCTTCTTCAGAAATGTGGAGAGGTCTTCAGTCGAATTGCTTCCTCGAAGCTTTGGATCATTGGAGAAGGTGTGTGGTGGCGGGGGGGGGGGGGGGGGGGGGGGGGGGGGGGGGGGGGGGGGGGGGGGGGGGGGGGGGGGGTGTGGGGAGGGGGGGGGTGGGGGGGAGATGGAAGGCAGGCACAAGCTATGCCTCCTTTTTACAGCACTAATTGCCATATACTGGTAAACGTTCACTAACTCACCGAAAACCTTTGGGACATTTAAGTGCGTTTTCAATGTGTGAGTGAATGACTGCATGAATGAATGGGTGAGTGAATGGGTGAATGTGTAAATGTGTAAGTGGTAGAGTGGTAAGTGGATGGGATGGAAGGTGGGTACGGTAATGGGAGGTGGTAGGTGGGGAGGGCGGCAGGCGGATAGGGTAATAGATGGGTAGGGTAGCAGCTGGTTAGGGTGATATGTGGGCAGGGAGGCTGCTGGGTAGGGTGGCAGCGAGTGTGGTGGGTGTGTTGTGTGAGGTGAGTAGGGTGGGTGAGTGGGTCGGGGGGTTGTCAGGTCAAGTCGAAAGGGATTGTCAAATTGGGTTTGGGGAGTCGGGGGTCATGGCAGTGTCTGGGGGTCGGGAGGGAGTCAAGTGGTGGGTTCTTATCAGGTCGGGTTGCAGGGAGTCTGGAGGGTCGGGGGAGGCGTCAGATGGTGTGTACTATTTAGGTTGGGTTGCAGAGTCGGGAAGGGCTGGGGAATCAGTGGTCAGTGCTGAGATGGTTGGGGAGACAGGTGTTGCGGGCTTGTCAGGTTGGGTTGAGGGATGTCAGGGGTTCGGTGGGTCAAAGGGGGTCTGAGGTCAGGGGGGGTCAGGTGGGGGGGTCAGGTGGGGAGTCACGTGATGATGGCTAGGGTCAGGAGTAGTTGGAGTGAAGATCAATATATGTCCATGGGATAAAGAGGGGTAACTGGGAGGTCGAGGAAGGAGTCGGGTGTTAGGCTAAGGTTTTTCTGTCTAACAATTCCTGGGTAACTATCCAGGTAAGAATGTCGGAACTGTCAAAGTCGCAGACTTTTTCAGAGATCCCCAGGAACCAGGAGAATTGGTCATTGGAATTTCAAACTTCCCAGGCAATTCTCATGGAGTCAGTACACCTGGACTCCTGCAGGGCCCTAAAGCGCATCTTGGGAGGTATGTTTGGTCTCTGATGATCCAGAGACTGGAAGGTCTTGGCCATTAAAATATTCTTTCAGTAACATGCCAAAAGAGCAAGAGAGGATGTTGAAACTCTAAAAGGTAAAGTTATAATTGGAGTTTAAAGAAAAATAAATATTTTCTAAAACTTTTAGTTAGAGAGGATAATACTAATTTGATATCCAAAGCATTTGATGGGTTAGTGTGATCTAGTGCTCCTAGATCCTCATTGCAGGATGGTGTAGGCTTAGGATGTTGAAGAAGTTCAAGTTGTAGATCACTTGTTACCATCATAGAAAAAATTTGAGGCATTTTTGAGATTCCGGAGGATTGAAAAGAGGCAAATGTTATGCCTACATTTAAAATGGATAACAAAACTAAGTAATTATAAATCCATTAGTCTAAAGTCAATATTCTGTCATTAAGCCTATTCTAAGAAGCAGAGAATAGGAGCACCCGTGTAGCAATAATTTAATAGGGGATAGTCAGAATAGATTTAGAAGTGAAACCCTTGTCTTGCAAACACCTCCTCGACTTATTTCAGAGTGATACAGATAACATAGAAAGTGGTACATCCAATGTTTTAATTTCTTTCGATTTCTAATGCCATCTAATTAAACTGATAGTCTCAAGCATCCAAGGTAAAATCTGGGATTGACTAATATTAAATTAGTGAAAAAATGGAAACATAAAAAAAGTGTTTCTGAAGGACATAGGCAAGATTCTCCTCTTTGAGACAGACTGGAGGTGGTTAAGACTTATGGCCACCCTTTGACCTCATCATGACCTCAACTCATTTTTCTGGGTCAAAGGTCTCTTCAACCAGGCTCTTGACAGGATTCCTAAAAGCAGGAAGGACTCCACTGCTGAGGAGAAGAATGAGGCAGTGCAGCAGAGCATTGATTGCAACACCAGAAGTGGGGAGTTGAAGGGACAAAAAATCCCCAAAAATGTTTTTGTGGCCTTAGGCTGTGATTAGCTGAATTCAAAGGAGAGGTCTGTTGGAGCTTCTTACATTCAAATAAGGCTTAAACACTAAAGTAAAATACTTTCTTAGCACAGTAACAGAAGCCCTTGAGAACAGAGTACTCAGGGCCCCCTGGGTAATATACATATCTATACTAGAGCAAAGCCATATTCACTAGCATCAAATGTTATCTCGTACTGTAGCCTCTCTTGAATGTTGAATCTCATCCCTCTAGAATACCAATTGATTCCAGTACTAAAGTCTGCCTCTTCCACATTCCATTCTTATCTTGTATTTCACAGGCTTAATCCTTCCCTGACTTCTCGCTAAGTATCCACTCATGACTCAACCCTGTTATAGGTAAGAGTCCCTAGTCATTACCGTCTAAAAGTATCTAGTACTCTTCCATTAAGTGATCAGAATGGGAACAGTGCATGTACTGTTTAATGGAAACCACACAATGGTTTTAACCCATTCGCTGCCAAATGGGGCTTTGTTTTAAAGGACATGGCTGCAGAGATAGTGGAGGCATTGGTTGAAATATTCCAGAACTCACTGGATTCCATGAGGGTCCCAGTGGATTGGAAAACTGCTATTATGACACCCCTGTTCAAGAAGGGAGAGAGACAAAAAGCAGGAAACTATAGGCCAGTCAGCCTAACATCTGTCATTGAGAAAATGCTAGCGTCCATTATTAAGAAAGAAACAGGACATTTAGAAAAACTTAACATAATCAAACAGAGTCAACGTGGTTTTGTGAAAGGGAAGTCATGTTTGGCAAGTTTGCTGTAGAGTTCTTTGGGGGAACAACAAGCAGATTTGATAAAAGGGAACCAGTAGATGTAGTGCATTTGCATTTCCAAAAGGCATTCGATGGGGTGCCACATAAAATGTTATTGCAAAAGATAGGAGCTCATGGTATTGGGGGTAATGTATTAGAATGAATTAAGGGTTCACAGAAGACAGAGAGTTGGGATTAATGAGTCTTTTCCAGGTTGGAAGATGTAACTAGTGGAGTGCCACAAGAATCAGTCCTAGGGCCTCAATTATTTACTATCTATACTAATGACTTAGAGGAAGGGCCAGAGTGTAATGTATCCAAATTTGCTGATGATACAAAAATAGGTGGGAGGGCATATTGTAATAAGGACAAAAGGAATTTGCAAGGGGTTATAGATAGGTTGAGTGAGTGGCAAAAACTTGATAGATGTAGGAAAGTGTGAGGTCATGCACTTTGGTAGGAAAAATCAAGAAGCACGCTATTACTTAAATGGAGAGAGACTCCAAAAACGTGCAGCACAGAGGGATCTGGGTGTTCTTCTGCATGAAACACAAAAAGTTAGCATGCAGGCACAGAAAGTAATTAATAGGCAAATGGAATTTTGGCCTGTATTGCAAGGGGGCTGGAGTTTAAAAATAAGGAAGTCTTGTTACAACTGTACAGGGTGTTGGTGAGGCCGCACCTGGAGTATTGTGTGCAATATTTAAGAAAGGATTTACTGGCATTGGAGGCAGTTCAAAAGAGACTCACGAGGCTGATTCCTGGAATGAAGGGGTTGACTTATCAAGAACAGCTAAACAGGTTAAGCCTTTCTTCATTAGAGTTTATAAGAATGAGGAGTGATCTTATTGAAACGTGCAAGATTCTGAGGGGGTTTGACAGGGTAGATGTTGAGAAAATGTTTCCACGAGTGGGGGAATCTCGAACTAGGGGAAATAGTTACAGAATAAGGGGACACTCATTTAAAACTGAAATGTAAAGGACTTTCTTCTTTCAGAGGGTAGTGAATGTCCAGAATTCTCTACTAGAGAGAGTTGGGGAGGCTAGATCACTGAGAGTATTTAAAGAGGAGGTACACAGATTTTTGAAATATCGGGGAGTTGAGGGCTATGTGGAGCTGGCATGAAAGAGGAGTTGAGGCCTGCGGAAGATCAGCCATGATCTTATTGAATGGCGGGGCAGGCTTGAGGGGCCAAATGGTCTACTTCTGCTCCTACTTCTTATGTTCTCATGTTCTTATGTCACCGCTAATGCCTACCAACATTTGTGTTTAGGCATTCTCATGCGGTGATGCTAAAAGTGCCTGTTAGTGAAAAAATAAAACCTGGGAACCAATCTTTGACAGAATTTCTATGTGATAGGCAGATGCTCAGCAGTGGCACCAGCGAGGGAAATCCAACTAGGAATAGAAATATGATAGTGGACCTTATTGCCAAATGCCACCACTCCCACCCCAAATTTCCATCATTATTTCACCCAATTTCAGGTGGGACTTTAGAGGAAAATCCTTTGAAATAGCCCAGTGCCTCCTGTAATTATAACTTTTCATCTTGGTGAATCAATACTGGAAATTATCTGTGGCTTTATTATCCTTGTCATAAGGTATGCGGTAAACTGCACACCTTGCCTTGTACAAACTTATGGCTTCTTTGTTTCTTTTTGCTCTGTGCCCCTATTTTAAAAACTCAAAATGCTATTGATACATTTTGTGGCTTTATTTACCTACATTGGCACTTTCAGGAAGCATGTTTTTGCTTTCTCTGTTCAGCCACAACCTTCAGCAGCTTTCCACTGAGTGCATGCTCCCATTCTTCATTTATCATTCTAAATATGTATACTTCATATTGTTCTACATTAAATTACAGCCACCACCAGTTTGCCAAGACCCCTGCTTTTGAGGTGTCAGCAAATTTTGGAAATCTACCCAGGCAACCTGAATAGCAAATGAGCTGTAACTTGGCCAAATCTGCTGACAATATAAAAACAGGAAAATCCGGAGATAAGGAGAAATGTAACCAAAGACTTAAATCAGTTATGAAATGGGGCAGACACAAAGTAAATGAAATCAAACACTGATAAATGTGAATTCAATTTGACAAAAAATGTGGGACTTAAGGATGGTATGAATAGATTTCAATTAGCACAGAGAAGCTTAGGTAGATCATGAACTATTGAAACATGGTATTTCCAATATTCTCACAATGTGGAAAAGCAATTAAAAGCTAATAGAATGGTAAGATACATAGCCCGGGCAGCAGAATCTGAACAGCAGAATCTGATCCACTGATGTTATATTAAGATTTTGAAATGTCAGTGTCTTTACAAAGTGTGGTAAAGTCAGATCGTTTTTAGAATTTATGCTCAGTTTTAGTCACTCATCAAATATTTTTTTAAAAATTTACATTGGAAGAGCACAGTGAAGGCTGATTCCAGGAATAAAGCGAAATAATTAAAAGCAAGGTTAAAAGACTTATGCTCGAAAACATAGAAAGAAAGTAGTTAAAGGTCGGCAAGAGGTCTTCTTTAATGAATGATAGTTAATATTAAATGGTAAAGCTATCTTCAATGCAAATTATCATTTGAACATACTCCAACAATTTAGAATCAGAGCATATGAATGGAATATTAGTCAAAGTCTTGATACAGATCTTCACTCAGCCTTATTTAGAGGCTCAGGTCAAAATCCAAGGAAGCCGATCTTTATTGCTTTTGCAAGTTGTGTAATGGATAGTAGCACTCTTCAAATTGCAGTCAACTTACTGCTCCAGTCCTGGTTCTGATTCCTTGTACTCCATTTTATTCAGAGGCTCAAAGGGAGTGGTCCAGTAGGCACACACCTGCTTCGGGCAGGGCCCTTATCAAGATTTGTGAATCAGATTCTATGATAGACAAAGGCCACTAAAGCAATTTGATGCACCAATAGATGTGGCCTATCAGTGCACAGAAAATAGCTGCCCAATCATTGATTCTTTAAAGAGATTCCATGTCACATAACTGCTCCTCACGACACCACAATAGTTATTCTACTTGCTCCCAGCCCATCATGCCCTTCTCCCGTGATTGCCTCCCCACTAATTTAAGTTATTATTTCCAGTTCAGCAATGCGAAGAATTAGGAAAGAAAGGCTTGCACTTATATCTTGGCTTTCCTGCCCTCTGGCCATCTCAAAGTGTGTTACAGATGATGAAGAGTGGGTCGCGATTGTAATGGGCAAAATGCAGCATCCAATTAGCACACAGCAAGCTCCCACAATGTGATAATAACAAGAAAATCTGTTTTAGTGATGTTGGTTGAGAGATAAATATTGCCAGGACATTTGAGAGAATTCCCTGTTCTTCTTCAAAAATTGCCGTATGATTGTTTCTGCCCATCTGAGAGAGAGGAGTGGGCTTTGGTTTAACAGCTCAAACAAAGGAACAATAGGATTTTCCACCACCCACAGGATGGCAAATTGTTTGTGAATGCTGATTCAGCCCTGATGCACATTAAACTGAGACTTGATAATTAATATCAAACAACTCAGGAAGGACATCAGATGGGTGGTGTAATAGCCCCATGTGTTCATACCCAATGTTCACTCTAGGTTGACAGCGACCCCTATATGGTTTAGGACATTAGACAGCCAAGTAGAGAACTTTCTTTGGAGAAAATGAGGGATGCTTTGAAATGCAACACTAGATACATCTTAAGGGGTAATTGTGCTTTCTCACAGGGCAGGTGAGGAGCCTGCCCATTGGTTGCACATGTTGGAAATTTGAGCTTGCACTATGCCTAATTTTCTGAGCATTATGTTTGTAAAACATGTACAGTTCATCCCTGAATTTTTGATATGTGCTCCCAGGAGCAAGGGTTCCTATCAACAGCTTAAAATTGACAATTATTCTTTTCATCTTGATGCCTCAAGGCGATGTCATGGCCAGCCACACCAGTGAAGGGGAAGACATTGTAATCATTTGCTGCTTTCTAAAAGTGGCTCACCCACCTAGTTCAATCAATTACTAGGTTATTATTGTACTTACCTTAATGTTCCTTTCAGATTTAACGCCTCCCATCCTCCACAACATCTTCCAATGGCTTAGCAAAGGTGCATGCTAGGAACATATGAAATGCCAGATAGATAAAGGCAGTGTCCATCTTAGTTTACCATCTATCATCCTGACAGTCAAACGTTACAATGATAATGGAGCATTGACTAATTTTCAAACTTTATCAATTAGTCTACAATAGACCCAGACTTAAGGTGAGGGAAACCAGATGTTGGAGAGCTTTAGAAACTGTAGCTCATGCGTTCCTTCAAAGCATGTGACACTTACTACAAAACAGCACTTCTGATGTCCGGTGTTGTTAAGGCATTAACAAAAGAAGATGCACAGGATGGGCACATTTCAACCATTAGCCTTTAATTTTAATTTTATATATAGCATCATTCATAACTTTGGTGGTTAATCTTGTAAAATGTGATAGAGGTAGTCTAGTTCCCTGCCTGAATAAAAGAATCAGAAAGTAAAAGCCATCTTCTCTCTCTCTCTCACTCCTCTCTCTCTCTTGCTCTCTCTCCCCATCTCTGGACAATATTTAACTGCCCCTCCCACCTGGCAGGATATTACTATCTAGCCGAACTGAATGGAGATTTAAACTCTTTTCTTCTCCGCCGATGCTGCCAGACCTGCTGAGTTTTTCCAGGTAATTCTGTTTTTGTTTGAGATTTGAATGGCTCATTGCATCCACCAGGGGGAGACATGCCACAGCAGGGCCATAAAATCTTTGGCCCCTCATTCTATCCCTTCCTCTCTCTCTGTCGTTCTTCCTCTCTCCCTCTTCCTGTCTCCCCCTTTGTCTCCTTTTCTCTTTGCCTTTGCTCTCATCTCTCTCTCTCTCTCTCACTCTCCCACTTTCTCTCTCAGCCAGAAATCAGAAATTAGCATTAAGAAGTTTTATTAACATGATGATATGAGGCTTTTTTTGCCCTTGAGAGCTTGCTCTCGTGTTTTTAATTGCTGAAAGTCAAATATAATTTTATTTAATGAACATCATGCTGAGTCCTTGGGGTAGGTTTTGGCTTGGTGCAATATGTAAAATGGGTGATAGCTAACCAGCAGCCCATTTCACACCTCCCCTGCATTTTATTTCCATTTTGCACTTGCTATCACTCATTGTGCACTAACACACAAAGTCAAAATCTATCACCTTGACTATTAGTTTTAAAATAATAAATAATTCTAGCTTCAAGCTCCTTTAATTTTGCAATATGTATTATTTATAAATGTTAATATTTTCATTCCAACTTACTTATTACAGCAATGCTCGTAAAAAAAGTTTGTCCCTCAGCAACATTGGCTAAGATATGTTTCCACAGAAAGTATTAAGAAAATGATTTCTCTAGAATCTTTACAAGGCTCTTCCTGTTAATACTCAGACAAAAATTCAGTGAGACAGGCAGGAAGCGCACACTCATTATGAGCTGGATGAGCCTGGCCACCATGTTGGATAGGCAAAAATATAGTGTCCAGACCTGTGCCTGAAATGTGCGAGGTGTTAGACCCTTTGTAGGTGTAGTTAAGGGGCCTGACACATGTTTCAGACGCTCTACATTAAATTGGATTGCCCTGAATGGAGCTGGTCAGTGCCAGCTGCATTTAAGAAAACTGGTCGTACATGTGGCCTTGCTACTGGTGCTTAAAGGGATCACTGATGCTTGTTAACATAAAGGTAAGGGCGAGATTTTCCACCAAGGCCCATCGAAAGTCAATGGACTTTTGGTTGGGCCGTCGAACCTCCCATGACAGGTCCCGCCACGATGGGGCTGGAAAATCCTGGCCTAAATTTGTAAAATATACTTAATTAAATGTACAACCAGAAGGAGCAGGACCAACTATACATTAAACCTATGGACTCCCCCCAACATATGATCACCATTTCAATCCCTATTCCAATCACCACCACAAACAGATATGACAATATCACAACTGCACTCGGTCCTTGTTGCCTAATCGCCCCTGTGCCAGTTGTTCCATCAAACCTAGAATCATAGGGCTGAATTTTACACTTGCAGCAGTGTCCCTGCCCCGCCATCCCCACCCACTCCAGTATAACAGTCCGTGGCTATCCAACAACCATTTGGCCCATTCACCCTGTAGCCATTGTATAGCCATCAGGCCATTAATTGGGCCTTCCACCCCCATCAGTGAAAAAGTCCTGTCTCCAAGAACTGCCAGCCATTCCGAGGGTTGGCAGCACTCTTGTCTCAGCAGTGTCATTGGGAACAGTGGCCACTACTGGGACTGCAGGCAGCCCCAACGAGGAGACACCCATGGAGCCTAGATTTAAAGGTAGGTTCTGGCAAGAGGGATTGGGGTTTCAGGATTATCAGGACAGTATAGTGGGCGGAGGGGAAACTCTGGGGGGAATTTACTTTAGGAGGGACTCCAATGGGTACAGGGTGCCCAAAAAGGAGGCATCCCCCCCCTTGCCCAGCCAACAGTCACCTGGCGGGCTGTACACTTTGCATTGGTTTCCCCCACCATGGGTAAAATCCCAGTGGTGATGGGAGGAGGCCCATATGTGGCCATTAATTGGCCTTTAAGGGCCTCAGTTGGTCAATGGGTGAGCAGAACCTTCCCCAAAAAACCGGTAAAACTGCATTTGGGCATGTATGGTGCCAAATTTTACACCTCCCACCTGCCATCCCACACCAGAGGGGTTGACTGTAAAATTCTAACCATATTGAAATAAGGTCTGAAAACGAGCACAGGGATCACAATGCCTGATCAACCTGCGGCCATTGCTTCTGATGCAAGCAGCGTGCAAGCTCTATGCTGCCTGCTAATTTAAATGATAGTAGCATGCTGCCCAGCACTAAAAATACAGTTGAATGACTGCACACCTCAGCACAGGCCAAGTTTGTGCCAGCCTAGCAACTTACAGCCAGCCTGCACCTCTTAAAGGGGGGATTTGTTCTAACTGAAGTGGCTGGGGAAGAGAATCTTACCTGCAAAAAAGTGACTAATGGGATAACATATGAACATTTAATTAGGTGCAGGAATAGGCCACAGCCCCTTGAGCCTGCTTTGCCATTCAATAAGATCATGGCTGATCTGAATGTAACCTCAACTCTACATTCTTGCCTACCCCGATAACTTGTTGTTAATCAAGAATTTATTTAGCTCTGCCTTAAAAATATTCAAAGACTCTGCTTCCACTGCCTTTTGAGGAAGTGAGTTCCAAAGACTCACAGCCCTCAGAGAAAAAATTTCTCCTCATCTCTGTTTTAAATGAGCAATCATTATTTTTAAATAGTGACCCCTAGTTCGAGATACTCCCACAAGAGGAAACATCTGTAAAAACCCCTAAGGATTTTAAAGGTTTCAGTTAAGTTGCCTCTCACTCTTCTAAATTCCTGTGGCTAAAAGCCTAACCTGTTGTGCCTTTCCTTATTAGACAACCCGTCCATTCCTGGTATTAGTCTAGTAATCCTTCTCTGAACTGCTTCTAATGCATTTACATCCTTCTTTAAATTAGGCGACCAGTACTGTACACAATACTGCAGATGTGGTCTCACCAGTGTCCTGTACAATTGAAACTTAACTTCCCTACTTTTGTAATCAATTCCCTTCACAATTAATGATAACATTCTATTAGATTTCCTAATTACTTGCTGTACCTGCATACTAACCTTTTGTGATTCGTTCACTATGACGCCCAGATCCCTCTGAAACTCAGAGCTCTGCAATCTCTCACCAGTTAAATAATAAGCTTTTCTTTTACTCTTCCTGCCAAAATGAACTTTGTCATATTTTCCCACATTATACTCCATTTGCCAGATCTTTGCCCACTCGCTTAATCTATGTCACTTTGTAGCCTCTTTACGTCCTCTTTACAATTTACTTTCCTACCTATCTTTGTGTCATCTGCAAAGTTAGTAACCATTCCTTCAATCCTTTCATCCAAGTCATTTATAGAAGTTGTAAAAAGTTGAGGCCCCAGCACTGATCCCTGTGGCACACCACTCGGCACATCCTGCCAACCAGAAAATGAGTATTTATGCCAGCTCTCTGCTTGCTGTTAGCTATCCAATCTTCTATCCATGCCAATATGTTACCCCTTACACCATGAGCTTTTATTTTCTGCAACAACCTTTGATCTGGCACTTTATCAACTGCCTTCTGGAAACCTAAGCACACTACATCCACACTTCCCCTTTATCCACAGCACATGTAACTCCTTCAATGAACTCCAATAAATTGGTTAAACATGATTTCCCTTTTACAAAACCATGCTGATTCTGTCTGATTGTTATGAATTTTTCTAAGTGCTCTGCTATAACATCCTTAATAATAGCTTCTAACATTTTCCCTATGACAGATGTTAGGGTAACTGGCCTGTAGTTTCCTGCTTCCTGTGTCTCTCCCTTTTTGAATAATGGAACCTTCCTTAAATCAAAGGAATTTTGAAAAATTAAAACAAATGCATCAACTATCTCACCAGCCACTTATTTTAAGACCTTAGGATGAAATCCATCCAGACCTGGGGATTTGTCACCTCCCCGCAATTAAGGACAACAGATCACTGTGCAGGCTGAAGACCACTGGGAATGCATGAAGCTTTCTGCAATGGACAGCCCATCAGGAGAAGTGGGCGCTGCCGGTTACAAGGAGAGAGCATGTTTCATGTTTCTCTGAAGCAGACTGGAGGCTTTGGTGAAGGAAGTGCACAGGAGTGGAGAGGTCCTCTGCTCACAGGCAGCCAGAAATCCCTCCATACAGACACTGAGAAGACAGTGGGAGCATATAGCCATCACAATCAATGTTAGCAGTATAGCCTCAAGGAGCCAGACACAGTGCCACAAGAAGGTCAATGACCTCACATGAGTGGTGAATGTCAGTAAGTGCATCTTGAAATGTGGAAGTACAACTTCATGTGAGGCTAGGAGGGGGAGGTACATTCTGGCTGCAGCAGGTCCTGGAATTGCTGGACCTGCAAGAATATTAACCGTGGCACAACATGACAGAAAATGCATTCCTAATTTCTTTGACACGGCACTGGAGATCTTTGGAAAGCAGGAGAGAGATAGTCTGACCACAGAAGGCCTGCCAAACAGATACGAAGATGACAGTGGGAGCAGATAGCCATCATAATCAGTGTAGCCTTAAGGGTTTGGCTGCAAGAAGTTCAATGACGTCACACACGTGCTCAAGGTCAGACAGTGCATCTTCAAGTACAATATTCTTGCAAATGAACAACAGGCCTCACGCACTGCCCCATTCACCATCCAACCTTTCATTCATCTATCAACAGCCTATCATACTTCACATTCACATTTTCCCTGACACTCACACATGCACCACTGCTGCAAACCTCAAACTCACATTTCACCGCTTTCACACACTGTCAATATTCACTTAGCATAAGCATATCGCCCAAACACATTGCACCACACTCTCCGAAACACTTCTCTCTCTCTTGCAGGGTAAGATGGCATACAACTGCAGACAACACCTAACTAGTAGGGAACAGACAGAGCTGCATGTCCTCACTTCTATGGCGGAAACTGTGTTCTCCATCATCAGGACAGAGGGAAAGGGTTGTGCAGTTGTTGGCTCTCCAGAAGGCAAGGTCACACATGACAGAAGAGGACTCAAAAGAGGATTCCAGTGCGGTACCATGCAGAAAAAACCTGATGGATATGCACACCAAGATGCTTGATACATTGGCAAAACTGTCAGGAAGCCTGATGTCGCTGTCAAGGAGCATCGAGGAGTCTGGCCCCAGGGCTTCCCACAGTGCTTGGAGCCTATCCTTTCCTTTGTGGAAGTGATCACCAACAGAATGAGGACACTTGAGACCATGATGCAGTGTCTGATGGTGAATGTCTCAGCTTCCAGTGCAGCACAAGCAGGAGCCACCCAACAACTGAGTGCTGCAATAGAAACTCAGACTGAGGTCATCATGCTCAGCTTGCTTTCATGCAACCGCAACTTGTTGCTGCATGTGCAGCCCACTGTTACTGCCATCGTGGCTGCTGATACCAATGCTCAAAGGGGCTTTCAGGGTCTCACAGCAGTCCAGCAATCTGGGCTCCAGCAGGTTACTATGATTGTTGAGGTGTCGCCTTGGAGGAGTGGCAGTAGCACTCACCCTCTCACCATTGCCACTCCATCAGTGCCCCTGCAGTTGTGCAGTTGCCTGACAGTTAACCAGCCCATGCCAAGATGGTGCAATCTGAAGCCAGGTTTTCTAGACCCAGAGCCGCTCAACAGCATCCCGCAAGACTAATAGGAGTCTCCCCCGCTGAAAGTCAGAAGCCTTCCAGCAGCCATGTAGCAGTCTCTGGGATAGCACTGCCTAGGAGCAATAGGATAGACAAAGGCATTAGCAAGACAGGGATGAAGAGAAGGCACGAAGATGATTAGTTGACTTTTGTTTGGAATTTTGGATGGTTTGTTTGATAAAGTTTGTTTGGAATGGTTGTTTTGTGTGGCACCTATTTCAGCTTTGTGGACAAGAGATGCTCAGTGAGAGAGGGAGATATGGGACTATTGTAGAATGGAGATTTGGGCCTGTTTTTGCTGGTGCTGCAGTTGGATAAGGAGATTAAAAACAACTCAACTGGAAAAGGGATGTGTTATTGCCTCCTTCATTCCTCAGGTTCCCTCTCTTCCTCCTGCTGCTCCTCACCCTCCTCCTTCTTTTGCTGTTCAGCTGTTCACCATTTAGGTGGTTTGCAACAATCTTCAGCCAGATGTGTTGAGTGAATGCTCCATCTCACCCTATGCCTGAGGTCCCCACCGTAACAGGTGCTAGTCTTCAGAAAATTCGATTCACTCCAAGCGATATCAAGAAACAGCTAAAGGCACTGGATAGTGCAAAGGCTTTGGGGCAACATTCTGGTGATAATACTGAAAACATGTGCTGCAGAACTGGCCAAGCCCCTAGCCAAGCTGTTCCAGTACAGCTATAACACTGCCATCAACCCAGCAACATGGAAAATTGCCCAAGTATCTCTTGATCTCAAAAAATAGGATGGGTTACCATCCCATCAGTCTTGATCACTAGAAAAGTGATGGAAGGTGTCACCGACAATGCTAACAAGTGGCACTTACTCAGAAATAACCTGCTCACTGACACTCAGTTCAGGTTCCGCCAATGCCACTCAGCTCCTGACCTCAATTAGTAAAGATTTGCTTCCACTAGCTGAGGGGTCAATTACCATGGGGTCTCATCAGCGTGTGCTATTTTCCAATGTACCATGGAAAATCTGCTTCAGGGACTGCTCAATGTCATTGTTTATCTGGATGATGTCACTGGACGAACTGACAAAGAACACTTTGCTAATTTGGAGGAGGTGTTGAAATGCTTCTCACAAGCGGGGGTGCACTTGAAGCGAGAAAAATGTCTTTTCCAAACCAAAGTAGTAATTTACTTGGGCCATAAGGTTGACCCGCAGGGCCTGCATCCCAGGGAAGAAAAGGTCAAGACTATTCGCGAGGCACCTGCACCAAAAAACAGTACAGAACTAAAGGCCTTCTTAGCCATGATAAACTACTGTGGGTGATTTCTCTCAAGGCTATCAACAGCACCAGCTCCGTTCTGCACACTGCTTAAGAAAAACCATAAATGGATTTGGCAAGCTCCACACCAGAATGCATTTCTGAAGGTAAAACAATTGTTAAGATCATCAGCCCTACTGTTCCACTTTGACCCAAAGAAGGAATTGATTTTAACTTGCTTTGCATCCACTTGTGGAATAGGGGCTGCACTTTCATATCAGATGGTGGGTGGCTCCGAACAACCCATTGGTTATACAGCTCGCACGATCAGTGCTGCAAAGCAACGATATTCCCAAATTAAGAAGGAGGGTTTGTCTGCTGTGTTTGGTGTTTGCAAATTCCA